>NC_092082.1:78739198-81658086 GCF_043229965.1 Drosophila suzukii | reverse complement strand
GTTTTGAACAGCTTGCTAAATATGCTAACGATCCTCATCACTTTTATCGAAATTTATTTTTTGACCAATTTTCTCAATTTTTGTAGGGGTTAGGTCACTTTTTTTCGAAAAATGGCAAAAATTAAAAATTTTCAGGCTGAAATGCCAATCGATTGGAAATTAAACAACGAGCTCAACGAGGTATGACATTCCTCATTCTGACTTATATTTTTGCTATGGCAGCAAAAAAACTGAATTTTTATGGCGAAAAAAGGGTTAAAATTTTTGTCAAAAATTCTAAATTCAGATTTTTGTAAAAAATTCGACTTTTTTTTTCCAGTTTTTCCATCGTAGTTCAGCCAAATCAAGGCGATACAGCTAAAGACCCGACTTTTGAACAGCTTGCTAAATATGCTAACGATCCTCATCACTTTACGAAAATTTATTTTTTGACCAATTTTCTCAATTTTGTAGGGGTTAGGTCACTTTTTTCGAAAAAATGGCAAAAATTAAAAATTTTCAGGCTGAAATGCCAATCGATTGGAAATTAAACAACGAGCTCAACGAGGTATGACATTCCTCATTCCGACTTATATTTTTGCTATGGCAGCAAAAAAACTGAATTTTTAGTGGCGAAAAAAGGGTTAAAATTTTTGTCAAAAATTCTAAATTCAGATTTTTGTAAAAAATTCGACTTTTTTTCCAGTTTTTCCATCGTAGTTCAGCCAAATCAAGGCGTACAGCTAAAAGACCGACTGTTTTGAACAGCTTGCTAAATATGCTAACGATCCTCATCACTTTTACGAAAATTTATTTTTTGACCAATTTTCTCAATTTTTGTAGGGGTTAGGTCACTTTTTTTCGAAAAATGGCAAAAATTAAAAATTTTCAGGCTGAAATGCCAATCGATTGGAAATTAAACAACGAGCTCAACGAGGTATGACATTCCTCATTCCGACTTATATTTTTGATATGGCAGCAAAAAAACTGAATTTTTATGGCGAAAAAAGGGTTAAAATTTTTGTCAAAAATTCAAAATTCAGATTTTTGTAAAAAATTCGACTTTTTTTTCCAGTTTTTCCATCGTAGTTCAGCCAAATCAAGGCGTACAGCTAAAAGACCGACTGTTTTGAACAGCTTGCTAAATATGCTAACGATCCTCATCACTTTTACGAAAATTTATTTTTTGACCAATTTTCTCAATTTTTTTAGGGGTTAGGTCACTTTTTTTTTAGAAAAATGGCAAAAATTAAAAATTTTCAGGCTGAAATGCCAATCGATTGGAAATTAAACAACGAGCTCAACGAGGTATGACATTCCTCATTCCGACTTATATTTTTGCTATGGCAGCAAAAAAACTGAATTTTTATGGCGAAAAAAGGGTTAAAATTTTTATCAAAAATTCAAAATTCAGATTTTTGTAAAAAATTCGACTTTTTTTTCCAGTTTTTCCATCGTAGTTCAGCCAAATCAAGGCGTACAGCTAAAGGACCGACTGTTTTGAACAGCTTGCTAAATATGCTAACGATCCTCATCACTTTTACGAAAATTTATTTTTTGACCAATTTTCTCAATTTTTGTAGGGGTTAGGTCACTTTTTTTCGAAAAATGGCAAAAATTAAAAATTTTCAGGCTGAAATGCCAATCGATTGGAAATTAAACAACGAGCTCAACGAGGTATGACATTCCTCATTCTGACTTATATTTTTGCTATGGCAGCAAAAAAACTGAATTTTTATGGCGAAAAAAGGGTTAAAATTTTTGTCAAAAATTCTAAATTCAGATTTTTGTAAAAAATTCGACTTTTTTTTCCAGTTTTTCCATCGTAGTTCAGCCAAATCAAGGCGTACAGCTAAAAGACCGACTGTTTTGAACAGCTTGCTAAATATGCTAACGATCCTCATCACTTTTACGAAAATTTATTTTTTGACCAATTTTCTCAATTTTTGTAGGGGTTAGGTCACTTTTTTTCGAAAAATGGCAAAAATTAAAAATTTTCAGGCTGAAATGCCAATCGATTGGAAATTAAACAACGAGCTCAACGAGGTATGACATTCCTCATTCCGACTTATATTTTTGCTATGGCAGCAAAAAAACTGAATTTTTATGGCGAAAAAAGGGTTAAAATTTTTGTCAAAAATTCAAAATTCAGATTTTTGTAAAAAATTCGACTTTTTTTTCCAGTTTTTCCATCGTAGTTCAGCCAAATCAAGGCGTACAGCTAAAAGACCGACTGTTTTGAACAGCTTGCTAAATATGCTAACGATCCTCATCAATTTTACGAAAATTTATTTTTTGACCAATTTTCTCAATTTTTGTAGGGGTTAGGTCACTTTTTTTCGAAAAATGGCAAAAATTAAAAATTTTCAGGCTGAAATGCCAATCGATTGGAAATTAAACAACGAGCTCAACGAGGTATGACATTCCTCATTCCGACTTATATTTTTGCTATGGCAGCAAAAAAACTGAATTTTTATGGCGAAAAAAGGGTTAAAATTTTTATCAAAAATTCAAAATTCAGATTTTTGTAAAAAATTCGACTTTTTTTTCCGGTTTTTCCATCGTAGTTCAGCCAAATCAAGGCGTACAGCTAAAAGACCGACTGTTTTGAACAGCTTGCTAAATATGCTAACGATCCTCATCACTTTTACGAAAATTTATTTTTTGACCAATTTTCTCAATTTTTGTAGGGGTTAGGTCACTTTTTTTCGAAAAATGGCAAAAATTAAAAATTTTCAGGCTGAAATGCCAATCGATTGGAAATTAAACAACGAGCTCAACGAGGTATGACATTCCTCATTCTGACTTATATTTTTGCTATGGCAGCAAAAAAACTGAATTTTTATGGCGAAAAAAGGGTTAAAATTTTTGTCAAAAATTCTAAATTCAGATTTTTGTAAAAAATTCGACTTTTTTTTCCAGTTTTTCCATCGTAGTTCAGCCAAATCAAGGCGTACAGCTAAAAGACCGACTGTTTTGAACAGCTTGCTAAATATGCTAACGATCCTCATCACTTTTACGAAAATTTATTTTTTGACCAATTTTCTCAATTTTTGTAGGGGTTAGGTCACTTTTTTTCGAAAAATGGCAAAAATTAAAAATTTTCAGGCTGAAATGCCAATCGATTGGAAATTAAACAACGAGCTCAACGAGGTATGACATTCCTCATTCCGACTTATATTTTTGCTATGGCAGCAAAAAAACTGAATTTTTATGGCGAAAAAAGGGTTAAAATTTTTGTCAAAAATTCTAAATTCAGATTTTTGTAAAAAATTCGACTTTTTTTTCCAGTTTTTCCATCGTAGTTCAGCCAAATCAAGGCGTACAGCTAAAAGACCGACTGTTTTGAACAGCTTGCTAAATATGCTAACGATCCTCATCACTTTTACGAAAATTTATTTTTTGACCAATTTTCTCAATTTTTGTAGGGGTTAGGTCACTTTTTTTCGAAAAATGGCAAAAATTAAAAATTTTCAGGCTGAAATGCCAATCGATTGGAAATTAAACAACGAGCTCAACGAGGTATGACATTCCTCATTCCGACTTATATTTTTGATATGGCAGCAAAAAAACTGAATTTTTATGGCGAAAAAAGGGTTAAAATTTTTGTCAAAAATTCAAAATTCAGATTTTTGTAAAAAATTCGACTTTTTTTTCCAGTTTTTCCATCGTAGTTCAGCCAAATCAAGGCGTACAGCTAAAAGACCGACTGTTTTGAACAGCTTGCTAAATATGCTAACGATCCTCATCACTTTTACGAAAATTTATTTTTTGACCAATTTTCTCAATTTTTTTAGGGGTTAGGTCACTTTTTTTTTAGAAAAATGGCAAAAATTAAAAATTTTCAGGCTGAAATGCCAATCGATTGGAAATTAAACAACGAGCTCAACGAGGTATGACATTCCTCATTCCGACTTATATTTTTGCTATGGCAGCAAAAAAACTGAATTTTTATGGCGAAAAAAGGGTTAAAATTTTTATCAAAAATTCAAAATTCAGATTTTTGTAAAAAATTCGACTTTTTTTTCCAGTTTTTCCATCGTAGTTCAGCCAAATCAAGGCGTACAGCTAAAGGACCGACTGTTTTGAACAGCTTGCTAAATATGCTAACGATCCTCATCACTTTTACGAAAATTTATTTTTTGACCAATTTTCTCAATTTTTGTAGGGGTTAGGTCACTTTTTTTCGAAAAATGGCAAAAATTAAAAATTTTCAGGCTGAAATGCCAATCGATTGGAAATTAAACAATGAGCTCAACGATGTATGACATTCCTCATTCTGACTTATATTTTTGCTATGGCAGCAAAAAAACTGAATTTTTATGGCGAAAAAAGGGTTAAAATTTTTGTCAAAAATTCTAAATTCAGATTTTTGTAAAAAATTCGACTTTTTTTTCCAGTTTTTCCATCGTAGTTCAGCCAAATCAAGGCGTACAGCTAAAAGACCGACTGTTTTGAACAGCTTGCTAAATATGCTAACGATCCTCATCACTTTTACGAAAATTTATTTTTTGACCAATTTTCTCAATTTTTGTAGGGGTTAGGTCACTTTTTTTCGAAAAATGGCAAAAATTAAAAATTTTCAGGCTGAAATGCCAATCGATTGGAAATTAAACAACGAGCTCAACGATGTATGACATTCCTCATTCTGACTTATATTTTTGCTATGGCAGCAAAAAAACTGAATTTTTATGGCGAAAAAAGGGTTAAAATTTTTGTCAAAAATTCTAAATTCAGATTTTTGTAAAAAATTCGACTTTTTTTCCAGTTTTTCCATCGTAGTTCAGCCAAATCAAGGCGTACAGCTAAAAGACCGACTGTTTTGAACAGCTTGCTAAATATGCTAACGATCCTCATCACTTTTACGAAAATTTATTTTTTGTCCAATTTTCTCAATTTTTGTAGGGGTTAGGTTACTTTTTTTCGAAAAATGGCAAAAATTAAAAATTTTCAGGCTGAAATGCCAATCGATTGGAAATTAAACAACGAGCTCAACGAGGTATGACATTCCTCATTCTGACTTATATTTTTGCTATGGCAGCAAAAAAACTGAATTTTTATGGCGAAAAAAGGGTTAAAATTTTTGTCAAAAATTCTAAATTCAGATTTTTGTAAAAAATTCGACTTTTTTTTCCAGTTTTTCCATCGTAGTTCAGCCAAATCAAGGCGTACAGCTAAAAGACCGACTGTTTTGAACAGCTTGCTAAATATGCTAACGATCCTCATCACTTTTACGAAAATTTATTTTTTGACCAATTTTCTCAATTTTTGTAGGGGTTAGGTCACTTTTTTTCGAAAAATGGCAAAAATTAAAAATTTTCAGGCTGAAATGCCAATCGATTGGAAATTAAACAACGAGCTCAACGAGGTATGACATTCCTCATTCCGACTTATATTTTTGCTATGGCAGCAAAAAAACTGAATTTTTATGGCGAAAAAAGGGTTAAAATTTTTGTCAAAAATTCAAAATTCAGATTTTTGTAAAAAATTCGACTTTTTTTTCCAGTTTTTCCATCGTAGTTCAGCCAAATCAAGGCGTACAGCTAAAAGACCGACTGTTTTGAACAGCTTGCTAAATATGCTAACAATCCTCATCAATTTTACGAAAATTTATTTTTTGACCAATTTTCTCAATTTTTGTAGGGGTTAGGTCACTTTTTTTCGAAAAATGGCAAAAATTAAAAATTTTCAGGCTGAAATGCCAATCGATTGGAAATTAAACAACGAGCTCAACGAGGTATGACATTCCTCATTCCGACTTATATTTTTGCTATGGCAGCAAAAAAACTGAATTTTTATGGCGAAAAAAGGGTTAAAATTTTTATCAAAAATTCAAAATTCAGATTTTTGTAAAAAATTCGACTTTTTTTTCCAGTTTTTCCATCGTAGTTCAGCCAAATCAAGGCGTACAGCTAAAAGACCGACTGTTTTGAACAGCTTGCTAAATATGCTAACGATCCTCATCACTTTTACGAAAATTTATTTTTTGACCAATTTTCTCAATTTTTGTAGGGGTTAGGTCACTTTTTTTCGAAAAATGGCAAAAATTAAAAATTTTCAGGCTGAAATGCCAATCGATTGGAAATTAAACAACGAGCTCAACGAGGTATGACATTCCTCATTCCGACTTATATTTTTGCTATGGCAGCAAAAAAACTGAATTTTTATGGCGAAAAAAGGGTTAAAATTTTTGTCAAAAATTCAAAATTCAGATTTTTGTAAAAAATTCGACTTTTTTTTCCAGTTTTTCCATCGTAGTTCAGCCAAATCAAGGCGTAGAGCTAAAAGACCGACTGTTTTGAACAGCTTGCTAAATATGCTAACGATCCTCATCACTTTTACGAAAATTTATTTTTTGACCAATTTTCTCAATTTTTGTAGGGGTTAGGTCACTTTTTTTCGAAAAATGGCAAAAATTAAAAATTTTCAGGCTGAAATGCCAATCGATTGGAAATTAAACAACGAGCTCAACGAGGTACGACATTCCTCATTCCGACTTATATTTTTGCTATGGCAGCAAAAAAACTGAATTTTTATGGCGAAAAAAGGGTTAAAATTTTTGTCAAAAATTCAAAATTCAGATTTTTGTAAAAAATTCGACTTTTTTTTCCAGTTTTTCCATCGTAGTTCAGCCAAATCAAGGCGTACAAGCTAAAAGACCGACTGTTTTGAACAGCTTGCTAAATATGCTAACGATCCTCATCAATTTTACGAAAATTTATTTTTTGACCAATTTTCTCAATTTTTGTAGGGGTTAGGTCACTTTTTTTCGAAAAATGGCAAAAATTAAAAATTTTCAGGCTGAAATGCCAATCGATTGGAAATTAAACAACGAGCTTAACGAGGTATGACATTCCTCATTCCGACTTATATTTTTGCTATGGCAGCAAAAAAACTGAATTTTTATGGCGAAAAAAGGGTTAAAATTTTTATCAAAAATTCAAAATTCAGATTTTTGTAAAAAATTCGACTTTTTTTTCCAGTTTTTCCATCGTAGTTCAGCCAAATCAAGGCGTACAGCTAAAAGACCGACTGTTTTGAACAGCTTGCTAAATATGCTAACGATCCTCATCACTTTTACGAAAATTTATTTTTTGACCAATTTTCTCAATTTTTGTAGGGGTTAGGTCACTTTTTTTCGAAAAATGGCAAAAATTAAAAATTTTCAGGCTGAAATGCCAATCGATTGGAAATTAAACAACGAGCTCAACGAGGTATGACATTCCTCATTCTGACTTATATTTTTGCTATGGCAGCAAAAAAACTGAATTTTTATGGCGAAAAAAGGGTTAAAATTTTTGTCAAAAATTCAAAATTCAGATTTTTGTAAAAAATTCGACTTTTTTTTCCAGTTTTTCCATCGTAGTTCAGCCAAATCAAGGCGTACAGCTAAAAGACCGACTGTTTTGAACAGCTTGCTAAATATGCTAACGATCCTCATCACTTTTACGAAAATTTATTTTTTGACCAATTTTCTCAATTTTTGTAGGGGTTAGGTCACTTTTTTTCGAAAAATGGCAAAAATTAAAAATTTTCAGGCTGAAATGCCAATCGATTGGAAATTAAACAACGAGCTCAACAAGGTATGACATTCCTCATTCCGACTTATATTTTTGCTATGGCAGCAAAAAAACTGAATTTTTATGGCGAAAAAAGGGTTAAAATTTTTGTCAAAAATTCAAAATTCAGATTTTTGTAAAAAATTCGACTTTTTTTTCCAGTTTTTCCATCGTAGTTCAGCCAAATCAAGGCGTACAGCTAAAAGACCGACTGTTTTGAACAGCTTGCTAAATAGGCTAACGATCCTCATCAATTTTACGAAAATTTATTTTTTGACCAATTTTCTCAATTTTTGTAGGGGTTAGGTCACTTTTTTTCGAAAAATGGCAAAAATTAAAAATTTTCAGGCTGAAATGCCAATCGATTGGAAATTAAACAACGAGCTCAACGAGGTATGACATTCCTCATTCCGACTTATATTTTTGCTATGGCAGCAAAAAACTGAATTTTTATGGCGAAAAAAGGGTTAAAATTTTTATCAAAAATTCAAAATTCAGATTTTTGTAAAAAATTCGACTTTTTTTTCCAGTTTTTCCATCGTAGTTCAGCCAAATCAAGGCGTACAGCTAAAAGACCGACTGTTTTGAACAGCTTGCTAAATATGCTAACGATCCTCATCACTTTTACGAAAATTTATTTTTTGACCAATTTTCTCAATTTTTGTAGGGGTTAGGTCACTTTTTTTCGAAAAATGGCAAAAATTAAAAATTTTCAGGCTGAAATGCCAATCGATTGGAAATTAAACAACGAGCTCAACGAGGTATGACATTCCTCATTCTGACTTATATTTTTGCTATGGCAGCAAAAAAACTGAATTTTTATGGCGAAAAAAGGGTTAAAATTTTTGTCAAAAATTCTAAATTCAGATTTTTGTAAAAAATTTGACTTTTTTTTCCAGTTTTTCCATCGTAGTTCAGCCAAATCAAGGCGTACAGCTAAAAGACCGACTGTTTTGAACAGCTTGCTAAATATGCTAACGATCCTCATCACTTTTACGAAAATTTATTTTTTGACCAATTTTCTCAATTTTTGTAGGGGTTAGGTCACTTTTTTTCGAAAAATGGCAAAAATTAAAAATTTTCAGGCTGAAATGCCAATCGATTGGAAATTAAACAACGAGCTCAACGAGGTATGACATTCCTCATTCCGACTTATATTTTTGCTATGGCAGCAAAAAAACTGAATTTTTTTGGCGAAAAAAGGGTTAAAATTTTTGTCAAAAATTCAAAATTCAGATTTTTGTAAAAAATTCGACTTTTTTTTCCAGTTTTTCCATCGTAGTTCAGCCAAATCAAGGCGTACAGCTAAAAGACCGACTGTTTTGAACAGCTTGCTAAATATGCTAACGATCCTCATCACTTTTACGAAAATTTATTTTTTGACCAATTTTCTCAATTTTTGTAGGGGTTAGGTCACTTTTTTTCGAAAAATGGCAAAAATTAAAAATTTTCAGGCTGAAATGCCAATCGATTGGAAATTAAACAACGAGCTCAACGAGGTATGACATTCCTCATTCCGACTTATATTTTTGCTATGGCAGCAAAAAAACTGAATTTTTATGGCGAAAAAAGGGTTAAAATTTTTGTCAAAAATTCTAAATTCAGATTTTTGTAAAAAATTCGACTTTTTTTTCCAGTTTTTCCATCGTAGTTCAGCCAAATCAAGGCGTACAGCTAAAAGACCGACTGTTTTGAACAGCTTGCTAAATATGCTAACGATCCTCATCACTTTTACGAAAATTTATTTTTTGACCAATTTTCTCAATTTTTGCAGGGGTTAGGTCAATTTTTTTCGAAAAATGGCAAAAATTAAAAATTTTCAGGCTGAAATGCCAATCGATTGGAAATTAAACAACGAGCTCAACGAGGTATGACATTCCTCATTCCGACTTATATTTTTGCTATGGCAGCAAAAAAACTGAATTTTTATGGCGAAAAAAGGGTTAAAATTTTTGTCAAAAATTCTAAATTCAGATTTTTGTAAAAAATTCGACTTTTTTTCCAGTTTTTCCATCGTAGTTCAGCCAAATCAAGGCGTACAGCTAAAAGACCGACTGTTTTGAACAGCTTGCTAAATATGCTAACGATCCTCATCACTTTTACGAAAATTTATTTTTTGACCAATTTTCTCAATTTTTGTAGGGGTTAGGTCACTTTTTTTCGAGAAATGGCAAAAATTAAAAATTTTCAGGCTGAAATGCCAATCGATTGGAAATTAAACAACGAGCTCAACGAGGTATGACATTCCTCATTCCGACTTATATTTTTGCTATGGCAGCAAAAAAACTGAATTTTTATGGCGAAAAAAGGGTTAAAATTTTTGTCAAAAATTCAAAATTCAGATTTTTGTAAAAAATTCGACTTTTTTTCCAGTTTTTCCATCGTAGTTCAGCCAAATCAAGGCGTACAGCTAAAAGACCGACTGTTTTGAACAGCTTGCTAAATATGCTAACGATCCTCATCAATTTTACGAAAATTTATTTTTTGACCAATTTTCTCAATTTTTGTAGGGGTTAGGTCACTTTTTTTCGAAAAATGGCAAAAATTAAAAATTTTCAGGCTGAAATGCCAATCGATTGGAAATTAAACAACGAGCTCAACGAGGTATGACATTCCTCATTCCGACTTATATTTTTGCTATGGCAGCAAAAAAACTGAATTTTTATGGCGAAAAAAGGGTTAAAATTTTTGTCAAAAATTCAAAATTCAGATTTTTGTAAAAAATTCGACTTTTTTTTCCAGTTTTTCCATCGTAGTTCAGCCAAATCAAGGCGTACAGCTAAAAGACCGACTGTTTTGAACAGCTTGCTAAATATGCTAACAATCCTCATCACTTTTACGAAAATTTATTTTTTGACCAATTTTCTCAATTTTTGTAGGGGTTAGGTCACTTTTTTTCGAAAAATGGCAAAAATTAAAAATTTTCTGGTTGAAATGCCAATCGATTGGAAATTAAACAACGAGCTCAACGAGGTATGACATTCTTCATTCTGACTTATATTTTTGTTATGGCAGCTAAAAAACTGAATTTTTATGGCGAAAAAAGGGTTAAATTTTTTGTCAAAAATACAAAATTCAGATTTTTGTCAAAAATTTGAAATTTTTTCCGGTTTTTCCATCGTAGTTCAGCCAAATCAAGGCGTACAGCAAAAAGACCGACTGTTTTGAACAGCTTGCTAAATATGCTAACGACCCTTATCACTTTTAGGAAAATTTATTTTTTTTGACAAATTTTCTCAATTTTTTTCGAAAAATGGCAAATATTAAAAATTTTCAGATTGAAATGCCAATCGATTGGAAATTAAACAACGAGCTCAACGAGGTATGACATTTCTTATTCTGACTAATATTTTTGTTATGGCAGCCAAAAAACTGAATTTTTATGGCGAAAAAAGGGTTAAAATTTCTTATTTCCGATGGGTTTTAGAACAATACCCCAAAACTCAGATTCCAGATTCCATAACTTTAGTAATTGGATCCCGAATCTATGAATTTGTGGTTGAATTCTCTAATAATTTTCATAAGTTATTTATCTTATTAGATGTTCCAATTGTTAACACATTTTCATGTTGGATATTTTCTTATTTCCAATGGGGTTTAGAACAATACCCCAAAACTCAACTTCCAGATTCCTTAACTTAGGTAATGGGAACCCGATTTGGACGTGGGATACCTCTATGAATTTGTGGTTGAATTCTGTAATAATCTACATTCAAATATTTATCTTAAGAAATGGTCAAAATTTTAACACATTTTCAGGTTGGATATTTTCTTATATCCAATAAGTTTTAGAACAAAACTCCACTTCCAGATCCATAACTTAAGTTATAGGATCCTGATTTAAGCGTGACCTCTACGACTTTGTTGTTCAATTCTCTAAAAATCTACATTAAAATATATCTTTCCAACGGGAGCTAAATTTTTTAACCACTTTCATGTTTTATTCAGGGTAATGGGCTCTGGACGAATCATTTTCTTCAGAAACTTTTTATTTCTTATTAAGTTTAAATACAGATTTTAAGAGTTTTACTTATCGATTGGAACATTTTTATTAAATTCAAGAAACTTACAATTAATTTTTTATTTTTAAAGGCAAGACTGAAGATACAGTTTCCATATTGTGAAGACGTGGTCTAGCTACTTCCAGCCACGTCAGCATTGTCTCTGCCAGAATGTCCGGCCAACATAAAACGGCCAACCCTTCGCTGGGGGCCACTGCAAAGGCCAGTTTGGAATTCAATTAGCAGTCGGATGGCCGAGTGGTTGCCCTGGTGAAATTCATAATGGCTTCGATTGAGCCCGGTGATTATTGCGATCGCTGGTTGGCTGACAGCTGCAGTCGCCGCGGTTGTAAGAGCCACTTCTCCGACTGACATTCATGGCAGCCATAAGAATGCCATCCAGTTTTACAGGCCCAAAGCTGGGACTTTCGGGGGAGCAAGAGGAGGTGGATTGAGTGGGTGGTTGTGCAAAGCGAGGTGGCTGCCAAAATGCCGAGAATGCCGTAAAAATGTTTTCCCTTTTTGCCAGCCTGTTCCTTTTGTCAGCAGTCGTCCTTTCGGCAGATGCTGAAATAATGATACCGGCGCCTGCGAAGCGAGCAATCAGCCCGCTTTTCGCATCTATGCCAAGGACATGTGGGCGGTGAGTGGGTGGTCTGTGGGCTGTGGGCGTGGCACCATTGTTTTGACTATAGCCACGTGTGTCTGTGTGTGCGAAATGCATGAAACAGCCGCTTCAATTTAGACATTTTCAACGTTTATTTTGCAACAGCTGCCTTAGGTCTACGCGGAACGAGAACTCTTAAAATGCGGAATTTATTATGCATTCCGCTCTTATAATTTGATATTTAAAGAAATCATTTAACGGCGAATGCAGAGGATGCTGCTCCTGATGCTCCTGTTCGCTTATACAATTTAAAAATCGCGACGCTTTTTGTATGCAATGCAATTATTCTCCATTTACAATGCACTCAGCGCGAAGTAAGCAAACAAACAAACAACGGCTTGAATGGCTCGGCTGGGATGGTATGGTATGGGATGGTAGGGTATGGTATGGTATGGTATGGTAGGGAGATTGGGAGGAGGGTGCAAGCAGACAAGTAAATAAAATTGCAAATAAAGTAAAAATGTTGAAATGCCAAAGAAATGCACGGTACATATTTTACATTTATTCATTCGCTGATTCTGAATCTGCTTTAGCTTCTTCTGCTGTTGCTGCTGCTGCTGCTGCTCCTGCTGAATTCCCTCCTCATCCTCATCCTGGGGACAAAAGCGACGATGGGCGGCATGTCCTCACGCCTGTCGCCTAGTCCTGGTAAGCCGAGCGTTAATAACAACGCTTATCTGCGGCATTAGGAGGATGCCAAGCAGCAGGCTCCCACCGAACCCAAGCCCCCCTCAAAAAAAAAACCCAACGACTGCGACAAAAAATGATAATGAAAAACTGAAATAAAAGCGCAGCGGCAGCGCCAACGGACAAACAAACAAACAAACAGACGGCAAAAAAGAATGCGAAACAGGCAAACAACACAGCGCGGAGCTGAACAACCGAACAACCAAACAACTGAACAACTGAACTGCCCGGGGTTGAAGGAGGAGCACATAATTTAAGCTGCCGTTGCCTTAGCAATTTCTGCTGCCGCTGCTTTTGCTTCTGCTTTTGCTATGCTGTTGCTATGCTTTTGCTGCCTGCATCGCTGCCGGCGTGACAACTTCAACTGACAGCCGCAGAGCAGAGCCATCATCCATTATCAGCAGTTGGCCATCTTAAAGTGCAGCAGAAACAACAGCGATAATAAAAATAGGGGAGTAGACTTTTCTATACCCTATTATTGGGTAAATTTAATGGTTAAACAAAAAATAAATAAATAAAATGAGCTATTCAATGACTTTAACTTATTTAATTAAAGGAGATTTTCTAAAATTAGTTATAGAAGAATCCAATAAAATCTGTAAAATTTGCAAATCACTTACAAATGTGTCTAAAAGTAGGCAACAATTTATTTTAAACGACCTTGAATTGCCTAAAAAATGCCTTCCTTTTTCACTGCCTACTTTTAGACACCTAGTGATAGCGATTTTAAACCACTAGTGATTTATTTGACTCCCTCCTAAATACTTTTTAAAGTTATTTTCTCTTAAATTAATCTAAAACTTTAAACCAAATTAAAAATTATTATCTAATCTTTAGATAAGCTTACCGAAAAAAATAAAATACAAAACCCTTTCTGGACTTTTAGTTCCTTAAAATTAAGTAGCCAAAGAGCTTGCATAGCGAGCCTAATAAATTTAATTTTGCCAACCTAATAGGTTGAGTGTATACGTCCGCGATACACCCTGCAAAAACCCCCATTTGCCGCGGTAATACTCCAGCGTCCCGCACAGGAAGCGAATGGAAAAAGGCAGAGCGGACAACGGGTGGCCACAACAATTGCAGCAACGGCAACAGCGACAGCAGGAGCAGCGACACAAAATGTTGCGATGGCATTGTTTTAATGCATTTGGAGCAGCAACAGCAGCAAAAACTGAAAACAGAAAACAGCATAAAAAGGAGCCTGAGGATGCGGGCGCAGGATCCCGCGACGATGCCCGATGGCAATGGCCATCCATCCATCCGTGGCGTATACGCACTGTGCGCCACATTACGTATACGCACTACTGCTGCTGCTGCTGCTGCTGGTACGCCGATGGCCCCGAGGAGTCCTTAACTGTGAACGTCACGTAGTATCGCTTATTGCTGTCCAACTTTTCCGCGGGCAGTGAAATTAGCTGTTTGTTCTTTCCGTGCGACAATTCCAGCGCCACCTTGTGGTTGCAGCGGTTGCCGCTCGCGCTGCCACCCATACCGCCGCCCATGCCGCCCGCCGCTCGTCCGCTGGAGGCGCGACCGCTGGTCAGGATTTTGGGCAGGAAGAAGCTGCTCACGCTGCCGGTCTTCTTGTACGATCCAAAGCCGAACTTTGGCATTGTGTGATGATTCATCATGGGTACTGCAATGCAAAAAAAGAGCCGTTGACAAAGCATTAGATTAATGATGGTTATACAAGGGATTCTACAAAAACCGTGACAGGTGCGTCCTGCAGGTGCGACACTCAGCTGAATTGCATGGTTGGCTAAGAACTAATGAGTAAATGGAGCAGTCGGGATTAAGAGCCTTCTCGCCGGGGATTACTGGATACTTCCAACAGCAAAATAACCCAGCATAAACAAGGGCACGTTGATGGTGGATGGAATGAATGGCTATGGAGCAGCACAAATGAATGCGTTTTTAATTTGGCATAAGCCAACTGGACGCATCCTTTTGAGAGGCAGCTCCAGCTTCAAGTTCCGCACTGAAGATGTAATAAAAAAGTTGAAAGCCAGAAAAGCCTGGGTCGAGAATTTTTATTTTTAATTTGCCCCGCACTGAATAAACTGCTCGTAATTAGGATTTATATTTTTATGGCCCGCAGCTGCCGAGGAGATGCTTTGAATTCGAGTGTCCGCTCGTCCCACGCTTGACCCACTGCCCCGCCCGAAAGACGGCGAAAGTGTTGCCAGCCCAGTGTTGGCCGGGCGATTTGACTCTTTGGCTCTTTTGGCCAAAGCCAAAGCCTGTCTGGTGCCATTTTTCACGCTTGCACAGAGCCGCTTAAAGCCCTCGAGCAATCGGGGCAGCAAGGCGCGGCACACAAAAAAAAAGGTTTGCCCAAAAAAGTTCTTACTATTTAAATAATTTATTAAAGCTGTTAATTCCATACTTTTTTGCTAAGAAAAAAATAAGCCGATTATAAAGTCCATTTTTTTCCTTATCTATAAAGCTTGTTTGACAAGTCAAACAGGTTTTTATCAACCTTAAATAATAACTAATCCTCAACCGTATAAAAAGGTATAAAAAACAATTGAAATTCAAATAATGGCTCTTTACGAATTGAACATCCAGGTAGAACCTTTTTTAAAAACCGGAAAAAAGACAAGGATATAATTAATATATTTATACAAATTTAAAATAATATAACATAAGCATCATAAGTTTAAAATTAAATTAAATTTTAACTGACATAAACAAGAAAAGTACTCTCTAAAAATAAATCTAGGTTTATACTTGGAACAAAGATTTACCAAAAAGTCTACCCTTGTATTTATATATTTTTTTTTAAAGAATCTATCTAAAACTGAGGTAGTTTAAAAAGTTAACTAAATATGAGAGAGTTCCTTTAAGTGTTAAAATAAATTGTTATTGTTGATTTTTTATTAACCTAATTCTCTGTTTAAGAGGAGTTCCTTTAGCCCCCGCAATTTTTTTTCTGTGTGCTTCCTGAAAATATTACTTACTGTAAGCGGCGCAGGGTATTCCCGTGTAGGCATGGGCCGCATGGAGGCATCGGTGCGTCTTGGTGGTGCACTGCAGCGCCTTCTCGTAGGCATTGTAATCCGGACTTAGCCGGCGCTCCGCCTGCGAAATGGGATAAAACCGGATGAGCCACTTGGAGGAGCGGCGTCACTTAATCATGGTCCTTACCTCCTCGTACACCTCGTTGATGTTCTGGAAGTTGTTGGTGCCCGGTCGTTGGAGTCCCTTGAGCGTCTCGTAGAGGAAGAGCTCGAAGTTCTTGAATGTGTACTCGCTGAAGTTGTAGCGCCTGAGTCGGGTACCCGTTTCACCGCCCAAAAGGACGCAGGACTTGTGGTAGTCATCCACTGCCCGCTTTACCAGCACCGCCTCGTTCAATTTACTGGAGCGAATCTGTAGCGATTTGAGCTCCAGCAGATGCTGGAAGATCTTGCGTTCCATATAATATCTGTGGGGATGTATGATATCATATAAACAAAAGAAGATAGAGAAAAAAGCAGCTTTTCTTTGTCCCCATCATCCGCGAAATAACTTTGCCAGGGCCTTGCAAAATAAATGTTAGCAAATGTACGTAAATTGTCATTTTGATATTTCGCGAGTCAAACAAAAGCTCTGTTCCCTGCTGTTTCCGCTCACAAAAAGGACCTCCTTTCTGCTCTTACTACCAGCTACAAGCGCAATAAAAGGCATCATGTTATTAAAATTTCAAAAATACTAAAGTGCGTACGCGGAAAAAATTCTATTAATAATTGAGAATGGCCCAGAGAAGAGAAGCGAGTCAAATTAAAGCCGCCAACGGCACCCTCTGAGCCATAAAATGTTATTAGAAATTTTATTAAAAATTAGGCAAACAGGGCTTTAAGCGGTTTAAGATTGAGGATAAGGATATGCATCTCGGTGACCCTTCAAAGTTGCTCCCTTAACTCGGCTGCGGGCCAGCGACTCTTCTAAATCAACGAATGACGTCCGAGCCTTTTGCTTTCTGCTTGTGCTTTCTGCTTTTTGCTGAGCAGAAGCAAAAGCAGCAGCAGCGGCAGTGGAGGTGCATTCACCGAAAAAACTAAGCAAATTTGTCGAGGGCACTTGGTGTGCAAAAAAGCCGGGCTGGAGCGGCGTTTTTCGAAAATTGTTTACCCAGGAGAAGGAGACCGCTTGACACTGCTCGCCACTTGGCTGCGCAGCGCGAAATTATGCAAAACAATTTGACTTTGAAACAAAAGTTCATTGCTCGTGGGATGGATGCTAGCCGGATAGATGGATGGATGGATGGATGGTGGGTCGGAGCTAGAGAGGCAGGTAATAAATAGGTAAGAATCCTTGAGAGCCAAAAGCTGCGTAATAAATTGGCCAAGGGGCCAAGAAGGAATCCCGCAGCGCGACTTCAAAGCGGTCCATCGTTCTTCCGCTTGCTTTGCTGCCCCACCAGTGGTGGTCATCTTTATCATCATGGCCCTCCTTATCGCGGCTATGGCCATCTTACCATCATCATCATCATGGCCATCATCACCATCACTTGTTTGCCGAAGCGCTTTTCAATTTTACGCCTCGCTTTTGGCTCCATTCGGTTGCGCTTGAGTTCTTTGCAAGTCTTTCGCTTTGTGCAAATACTTTTTGCAATACTGTCCTTGGCATATTTCCTTTTCTTTTTTTTTATTTTCTGCGAGCCAACACCCACCACCGCCCACTTTTCACTACTGCTACTGATTTCCGTTTCCGCTCTACGTTCGCCTAGTACAACTTTCATTTCATTTTCTTGTGCGCGTTGATTTTGTGTGGCACATTTTTCCACTGCCAACGCTTGCAGCGACCCACTGAGTGACAGGCCACCCAACCACCTTGGAAACCACCCAACCACCCAACCACCTAGCCACCACCCAGCTCTTCCTGTTTGCGACACAAATGTGACAGGCAAAAAGTGCACGCAGCGCCAAAGTGGATGAAGTGGAAAACCCGCCGGCGGCAAAGTCAGCACCACCATCACCGGCAGTGAGTAGGCGCAGTTTTCACTTTTCCCCAGCGCTGACAACGACAACAAAATGCAAAGAAATTAAGCGCTGCACAAGTTGCAACAACGACGAGTCCAGCCCGCCGGCAATTTGTGCCGCACAAGCAACACACAAAAGCTCTGGGAGAACCTTTTGCCAAGTGTTAATGGCTGGGCCAGAAACACCCAGAGAATCGTGTCCTGCATACCTGCATTCCTATATCTATCTAGTACTTTCTGGAAAATCGATGGCCTCCAAAAGTGTTGACAAAGTCGCACACCCCCAAAGAATTCGCGAAAAGTCTGCGGCCAACGAAAACTTTACCGCTTCATTTTTCATTATGGCTATATTTCTGAGCCCGTGCTTGAAACTTGGCCAAGTGGTTGGCTGAAATTTCCGGGGAAAAACCCAGAAGACCCAGAAAACCAAGATGCTAGGTTAAGGCTTAAACTAATCGCTCAAAGTTAAATGAATTTTTTGGTATAGCAACTATCAGTATCAACATTTTAAAGTGGGTCAACAAATATGCCTAATCCTGTCACGCACGGTCCAAAAAAAAAAGGAAAATCAGGCCCAAGGACAACAGATAAACTTGGGGTCGGAAACGAAAAACGAAATCCAAATATTTAACAACGTCAATTACGTGAGCGCACATTAAAAATCCCAAATCTCACCTGTGCTGCTGGGACACCCCAACTCGTAAGTTATTTGTTTAATTTATGCGTCAGATAAAATTTTAATCTCTTCGGAGCCAAAACGAGGAAACAAAAAATAAAATAAAGTTGCCCGGATCCGGGTCCACCGGTGTGAAAGCGTGCGAATGCAAAAATAAAATGAAAAAAAAAATACGAAATAAAATAAAGTCTCTATTTACACACTTTTCATGGTATTTTCCTGGTCGACACCCCCTGCAAAACTTCCACTCCGCAAAAAGTATTCGACTGGGAGCTATGGATTCACTTTTTACTTATTTTTTTTAGCATTTTTTTTTACTTTGCCGGGTGAATTCTATTTGGATTTTCGCCCACACCAATGCCGTCGAGCGTATATTCTTCGGGAATTAATTGACTCACCCCCGTCGACTTGTTGAGGAACTTGTTCGGAAAGTTGCTGAGCAAGACACTTGTTTGACTTTCGGTTTTGCGTACATTGCGTATACGCCGCGTATTTGTCGAAACCTTAACATGGCGCAATCGCGCCTCTGGTTTCTGCTGGTTTCTTCTGACTTCTCCTGGTTTTGGCATCCAGCTCTCCTCTTCCTTTGGCTTATGCAAACAGCCGAGTTAAATATTTTCATTAGTCAAGTGGAAAGAATTATTTATGAAATGCGCTCGCCGGCCGGAGAATTCGCTTCTGTTTTCGTTACGTTATTGTTTTGTTTTGTTTTTCTTTGTCGGTGAATGTTTGCAAATTTATTCATGGGCTACAAGGCAGATTAGCAAAATTAATAAAAGTCAGCTTATGCTTTTTAATTAAGTTTTGCGGGCCCCGGCTTATGCAAATACCATAAATAAATACAATTGACTTTTAAGTTTGAGCAACAGCTTAGGGCCATCGATCTGCGCGATTCACCAGCAAGGAATGACAAAATTAAATTAGAGCCACACGAGGTTTCCACTTTCCATTTGCTAGTGTGAGTTTAGAGGGCTGGGGATATGGCCGGGGGGAAAATCCCCCAGGGGGTGGCACAAAAGGATTTTCCGGAAACAAGCCGGCAAACGAAGAGCGAACACAAATGGTAATCGTCCCTGCCTTCGAGGACCTCTAAAAATGCCCTTGCTAATCTGCACTAATTCCATTTACAATTAGCATTAGCGAGTTGTAAACGGAGCCAAAGACTTTGCTTTCAGACAGCGGGTACGACTGCCTGCTTGCGGCTAATTTTCATATTTTGTTCAAGTTTCTGCATAAACAAAATATCCCACAGCAGGTGGGCAGCCATCCCGCCCCACCATTTTCACCACTTTCTCTTTGCCACTTTCACCCCCCCCAGGATTCTGTGCAGCTAATTAAAATGCGCAACTCTTTGCCGGAAATGAGCATTTCGGCTAATGACAAGCGAGGTTTGGTAGCGGACGAGATTTTCGGGGCATTCGAGGGCAGTGGAATAAATCAGCCAGGATATTAGGGCAGTGCTGGACTTGACCTAATTATGAGTTACGTTTGGGGGCATTTCTTCTTTATTCTTTTGGTAATTAAGCAGACAAATGGGGAGTAGAAAAATAAGTTGTCACCAATAAATGTGTCAAAAAGGGACCACTGTGCACCTGTTGTCCTTGCAGTTAATCCTTATGAATTCATAGTTCATGCTCAAGTACACGGTAAATGAACATTAATGCCGCGTTTATTGCCTTTAACCGCATTATAATAACTTTAAAGCGCTACATTTTATGGCGAACGGAAGCTGGGCAATTTATTTGCTGACCAGTGCAACAATGGAGCAACCGCCAGCCCAAAAAAAAAAGAAGAAAAAACCAGAGAAGCCAAGAAAAGAAATGAGAAATGCCGTCCAGGCTATTAAATCCCTGGCTAAATTAACTTTAAGGCGGCCGGCTTCGTCCAGTTTGATTACATTAAGGGGATACCGCAACTGCGGAGCTGAAGTGCGCGCGTGATATAATGCGAGGAGGTTCAGTGGCAGTGGGACATTCAAGTTGATTAAAATCAAGCATCAAGTAAATAAATCTACGGCCAAAAAGGCAGCGTCGCTGGCGCCACTAACTGCCTGGAGATTAATTTAAATGAATGAATCCCGCCATCAACTCTCCGGGGCTCGCAACTCCCCACAATCACGGCCAATCTGTCCCGCTTCCTCGAGCACGGGGGAAAAATCGGATAATTTATAAGTTTACCATCACCATTTGCATAAATCGATTCGATACATATTTTTCAGGAATTTTGTAAATCTAAAAAGGGACACATTTCGAGGGCTTAATGTAAAATTGCATCAAGTCTGTTGCTGATGGCCAAAGGCTTTAAAAAAGTTGTCACAGAAATCACAAGTTTCTAAATGCTTCATAATGCTGTCAAAAAGTATGCAATAAAAATGGAACGGAATGGTTTCGTCAGGCTTTTGGGTCTTACATTTATTGTTGCATACTTTTAAGCTCTTTTAAAATGATTTTAAGACCAGTGCTTTCGGTGGCATTTTTTAATGACGTATAAGCTTTCTCTTAGAGCTCTGCTGACTAAAATCCTATTACAGGATGGCACATAAGACACTAGAATTGATAAATTACTTGTTATGTCGATGTATTAGGTCCCCTTTTAAAAGGAATTTATTGGACTACTGTATTCACAGTATGTTGTTGCATACTTGTAGATATCTTCATTATAAAACCCAAGGTATTTTTATGACCTTTTTAATAATTTTTCAATTTTCCTTTAGTTTACTCACCTCCTGATGTTGCGCTGTATGGACCTGGTGACGGCTCCCATGTCGCAGGCTCCCTTATCGCCTGGCTTGCGGTTCTCCATCCTGCTGCTGCAGGATCTTCCATCCAAAGTGGCGTAGATGGGTCGACGCGGCATGTGGGCAGTGTGGGCGGACCGCAGAGTGGGTATCTTGCTGCGCTCCGCCCGAGGACTGGGCTCAAAGCCCGAGTCCTGATCCTTAGTGGTGGCCAAAGCCATGTTGCTGCCATCGCGTGAGTCCTGAGAGTTTTTCCAATTGCTGCGCGTTTTGTTGCCGCTGCGCACGCGCTTTTTAAGACGCCTTTTCCTTCCATTACCCATCCCCTCTGATGTGTCATCTGCAATGGATCCTCCAGCTGCGGCTGCTCCACCCAATCCTCCTGCTCCAGCTCCAGAACTTCCAACTCCATGTCGATTTCCGCTGCTGAGAAAGCGTCGCAAGGCACTATCATGCTCTGGATCCATACCATCCCTATCATCATCATCGTACTCTTCATCGTACTCCTCATAGTCATACTCCATCTTCTCCAGCTCCGAGGCACTGGGCAACTGGACCGCAGATGCCCCCTCGCTCACCACCTGAAAGACTTGATTGCCTGCTTGGTCGTAGTCGACCTTGCGACCAGGTCTCTTGCCATTCTCATCCAGGGAGTCATCGCTTTTCAGCACTTGGAAGCTCGATTTCCGCTCGATGGCTGGCTCATCGGAAGCTGAAGCTGGAGGATTGGAATTCGGAATGGGAACTGGGTCATCGTCCGCCGAATCGGAGGCCAGGAGTGTGAAGGAGCGCCTCGTCTCCTGTTCCCTTTGCGGTGGCTCCTTCGGCTGGGAGGTGGGCGTTTGGGCTGTGGATGGGCGTGGCTGTGGTGCGGTTGGCGGCTTTTTCGGCTCTGCAGGGGGAGCGGTGGGTGGAGGAGTGGGTTGCGGAGTGGGTGTTGGACTAGGATTGCTATTTGGTTTCGGTTTGGCTTCAGCCTGCTCAATCTGCTCGGTTTTTTTGCCATCAGAAGGTGGCTCTGAAGCCACAGATTCAACCCCTTCGGCAGTGTTGGCATTTGGCTGTGGTTTCTCTCCTCCAGCCCCCTCTTTTGGTTGTGGTGGAGGCGTGGCAGGCTTAGAGGGTGGTGGCGCATTGGGGGTTGGAGGCTTTGAGGATTCCTTAGCAACCTCTTCAGGTTTTTCCATTGCAGGTTCTTCACTTTCTTTGGGAAGCTCTTTCTCCTCTGGCTTCTCCTCACTGGAGGAACTCTTGGACTCGCTGCTTAGCGCAGTGGCTGCTATCTTGATCACCTGCTCCACTTCCTTGGACAACAACTGGGTTTCCTCTTCACTCAGCTGCAGCTTAGCTTCTTCCTTCTCCTTAACATTTTCCTCTACAGCTGGTTGCTCCTCGGAAGATTTGGAAGTCTGATTCTCCTCGGCATCATGATGAACGTCCACCTGTGTCACCACCGACTTGGCAGCCTCCTGTTCTTCATCTGTTAGTTCCACTGCATGGGATTCCTCCACCAGAAGATTGTCCATTGGAGCGGTTTGCTCACTCTTGGCGCTTTGGGTTGGTGACTTGATGAAGGTGCCTTCCTTGGTGGGCGAAGATGGGGGTGGCTCCTTTGCACTGGAGCTCCTAGCCTGATGATCCCCATTAACGGTCAGAGGTTTCCGCGAACCCTTCTCCGGCGAAGAGTTGGCTGTATGATTCTCCTCGTCGCTATCTTCTCGGTTTTTTGACTTCCTGGAGGAAGTGGATCGCTTACGGGAAACCACTCGATCTTTTTGCCTTTTGTGGTAGCAGCAGTTTTCGCAGGAGTCCTCCTCATCGTCCTCCTCCTCCCACTCACTGGAGCTGGCGTACCGCTCGCGGGATTTCCTCCTCCGAATCTCGATGTTGCTCTTGGAGCGGCAGATTTCACTGCATCGCTCGTGCTTGGATTCGCCACAACTGCTGGTCCGCCTCCTTAGTTGCCTCCTCTTGTGTCGCCGGCAAACGTGCCTCATACGCTGCTCCTTGCGGTAAGTCTGCTCCGAACAGCTGCAGTCCCCAGGATCGGGTTCCTCCGCCTTACCATTACCATTGCCATTCCCATTATCCGAATCGGAGCGCTTTAGGTAAACCACATACTTCTTGGAGCTACGCAGATCATGCAGTTCCTCCTTCTCCACATACTTCAGAGGTCTCACCATATCCGTGGCATTGGTTTCATGGAAGGGATTTCCAACCCTTCTGCTCGACAATCTTACTTTATTGGCCGGTTGACCCCCATTGGCCTGAAGGAACTTGGCCGTGGAGCGGTGACCCCTTTGCAAAGCTCCATCTAGTGGTGTCAGGACCAAACCTCTGGAATTCCTATACACGGCATTCACATCTGCTCCGTAATCCAGTAGAAGTTTACACATATCCGTGTAATCATTAGCAGCCGCAATGTGCAGAAGGCTACGTCCATCATTGCTAGTGGTGTTCACCTGTTTGGGGCGTTGGTTGAGGAGCCACTCCAGGAGCTCCCTTCTGCCAGAGGCAGCGGCCTCATGAAGTGGGAGATCCCCCTTGGCATTGCGCAGCCAGAGATTTGCACCGCGATCCTTTAGCAACTTCAATGTCTCAAATTGTCCTTTGGAGCAGCCGCAATGGGCTGGTGTGCGTCCCTTGCGATCCTGACGATTGGGATCCGCCTCCAGGTCCAACAATCTGGCTGTGGCATCTGCATGACCCAAAGTCACGGCATAATGTAGGGCTGTGCAGCCATTGGAGTCGATGAGATCAGTGGGGGCACCACAAAGGCCTATTAGGGTGTCAATGCATTCGGTGTGTCCCCGGGAACCAGCACAATGCAGGGCAGTGAGGCCATCCCTGAAAGGATTAGGATATGTATATATGGTTTATAGTAGAGGTTATATAAAGAACTCACTTGTCCGAGGACTCCACCCTTGCACCCGCTTTAACCAGGGCAATCACTGCCTTGGCCGATCCTGCGGAGGCGGCCCAAAGAAGCGGCTGCCGACCATCTTTGTCCTGGACATCCACACTGCTCTGGGGATGGGACAGCAGGATGCCCAGGATCTCCAAGGAGAGCCTGGAACTGGTGCTGGAACTGGCCTGCTGCTTGCTATCGTGACTGGCTCCGCACATCTGGGCGGCATAGTGCAGCGGAGTACCTCCATTGGCGTCCGGCTTGGCCACACTTGCTCCTGCCGCCAGGACCGCTCGCAAGGACTCCACCTCACCGCATACTGAAAAGGATTCATAAATAATACAAATTAAATTTAATTTTATTAAATTATATTTTTCATTAATTAACGCATATTACTAATTTGCATATATGTTTTTTTTTATTAATCTACTTAAAACTAAATTGATTCCTCTATCACCCGCAGTCAGCACAAATTAATCATATTAATTAGTTAATCACAGTACACTTCAATTAATTAAAACTTTTCTAGACCATGTATACACACAGCTTTTATGGCTTTAATTGATTGGAAAGTGCTTGCGGACCTAAACAAATAGTTTATATTTTATTTGCAAATGTAATTAATTTAGCTCTCTATTTGGCTGGTTTAATGCAAACAAAACTATAGATTAAATAAAAATTGTTTGCTTTTAGGTGACCAAATAAAAGAAGTTATTAAATCAATAAAATTGTACAAAAAACAGGATTACAGTGGCTACAGAGGATTATTAGACATTGGATTATAAAAACGTATTCTAGAAACTTATTGTTAACATTCGATTCTAAGCAAACTCTCATTGTACACAAATATTCATTTTTTTTATAATAATAAAAATGCTTAAGCATACATCGAATGTTAGGAATGCTGTTTTATAAATAATCCGTTGTCTATAGACTAATTCTAATAATCAAAGTCTTAGAGATCAATTAGTTTGTGGTAGGAACTTCAAATAATATCGATTCCATCTCATAAAATATTTATTTTTTTGGTGGGATAGAATGATTTTTGTTAAGGAAGCTCCACTGTACTGCTTGCCATCCGCACACTCACCCGTGGCCCAGTGCACCACCGAGTGGCCCTCGTTGTCCACCGCATTCACGTCCGCCTTGTTGGCCAGCAGCAGGTTGACCATGGCCAGGTTGCCCTGGATAACGGCCAGGTGGAGCGGGGTGAAGCCATCCTCGTCCGCCGACTCCAGCAGCTCGGGGGCTGCGATCGCGATGCTGGCGGCCGCCACGAGGTCCTTGCTCCGATCGACGTCCTGCGCGGCACAATAGTGCAGCGCGTTGCGATGACTTCGGTCCCGCTGCCGCAGCAATTGGGGCTACAAAAACAAAAAAATACGAGAAAAATCCAGTTAAAAGAGGGTTCAAAAATTAATTACTTCGCCCGCCGGAAAATTATGGGCAGGCGATTGCACCTGCTGAGTTGAGGCCGCAGCCGATTAATAAACTAATTAAAATGCCATTTGCATATTGCATCAATTTGCATCACGGCAACATACCAGCCCCGCCCACTGCCGCCGCCCACGGGCAACGTTTGATGGATCGCGTAATTCTCACAGTCTCCGGCTTAATTGCCAGCAAATATTTTGGTGAAAGTATATGGTAAATGCCATGTATATATATATCGAGTGGAGTGTAGTGTTGTTTATTTATTGGTGGTTGTTTCGTTGGGTTGTCAGCCGGCCTTTTGTGCGTGTGTCGAGTGGCTGATTGGCGGGGCGAAAGCAATTACTTTTTCCAAACGCATCACACCTCCGGCTGGACGTTAAATGCAAAACACGCCGGCCGGCCAATTAATAATTTAACATATTCTCGCGTTAATCATGCAGAAATTATTGCAAACAGTGAGAGAGAAATGAAAAAACAAGCGTGGAAAAATGGCCTTTTGCGAACGGCTGTTGGTCAGTAACTAAAGCAACACGCCGCGCAGGTAAACAAACGGAAAGCGTCGCCTGGAAAGGTCCTGCTAGAAGGTCCTGACTGGAAGGGTTGCTAGCCATAGCCGTTGTCCTGGGCAACGTGGTGAGTTGCCAGGGCAGGTGTGGTAATTGTTAGTTGGCTCACCAGATTATCGCTAGCATTTTTGGCGCGCAAAACAATATCGAACTCCAGCGGCAAGGCGAACATGCTTCGTCCTGGCAGGCGCAGGACCTCCTTCTCTTCCCTTTGCGCCAAAGGATTTTGGAAGGAGCAACGAGCGTGGAGCGTGTCAAAACATGTCAAGTGCACAAAAAATACTGTCGCCGCCGCCGAAAAGTATGCTAAAACTTTGCCCGCTGCTGCCAGGAATTCGCAATGCGACGACAGCGACGTCGACAGAGGCAGCGACGTCAGCGGCATCACGCAAATGTGAAAGTGAAAACGTTGGCAAATCGTCGGCCAACAGGGCGGATGATGGTTGTGGGGTATGGCCAGGACTCATAGTCCTAGTCCATGGGCGCCGCTTATTAGGCTTCGCAACTAACTTTTCTTGCGGCATAGTTTGTGCTAATTTCCTGCTGCTCCCACACCTCCTTATTTTTCGCCTATCTGCCCACTCACTCAGAAAAATCAGGTCCCCCTTTGACAAGACACTAATTTAAGGTCCTAAAAAGTTTCTTTAAACTTTTTCTATGACTTTTCAGAGAATTATTAAGCGTGTAATAAATTCCAGTAAAATTTTCTAACTTCTACGTTAAAATGCGTCAGGAAAAACTAGTCCGTTTTTTATTTATACATATAATATAACATTTTTCAGAGGAATGACTGTCCAATTAGTGACCACCTTTACAAAAACAGTGGCAAACATGGTGATTTTGTATTATTTTTTGTTGACAATTTTCGCCCTTTTCACATTTTTATGCGAAAATAATCGGAAAAAATATTGGAATGTGAATCGATTGTGAATTTTATTTCGATTTTAACGAGGTAAGACAATCTATGGATGTTCAGAACTTCTCTTGTATTGTTTTTGCCAAAATATTTCGTGATTTTGGCAATACATATGAATTTTTGGACGAATTTTCCTAGCAACTTAGGAAAAATGTAACGAAATGTAACAACGGTTTTGAATAGCTAAGGATCCCAACTAATAATTCACATCACTTTTAACCCAAGTGGCCAAGTTTTTTTCTAAGGGGTTTCATTCCCTTCTTAAAAAAAAGGACAAAAATACAACTTTTTACAAGCTCAACGAGGTATTACCTTCCAAGTTGTGTCCAGTATTTCTGTTGCTTTGAGTAAATTTCGGAGTTTACTAGGTGATAAATTGTGATCATAATACGTTCCCTTTAAAGCCGAATAATTTTCCGAATCTTTTAGGATCTATTTAACATTTTTTCACGGTGCTTATCTTGTCAGTATGCCTGAGTGATTGACTGTGTTGCTTTTCTAACCAACATTCAATTTTTACAAACAGTTCGGGCACGCTGCCCTTCTATTTATAACGCTAGGAGGATATCGCGTGACTGTCGTAAACTGTCGTGAGCGGAGTGGAGGCCACCTTTCTCCTTTCCCCTTTCACCTGTCCCCCCTCTGAAGTCCCAGGAAGTGCTCAATTTATTGCACATTTTACTATGAGTCAAACAAGAGTTCAATAGCTGTAGAAGAAAGTAAGCCAAAACTCTTGTGGCAAGAACAACAAAGGCCGAGAGTGGAAAGTAAACTTTGACTATTAGGCATTTGCGTGTTGCATGGGCGCACTTGAGGGGGATACTTTGAGCCCAGAAAGTGCTTCTTGTAGGGCAGCAAAAGGATTCCCAGATCTTCAACAGGTGCGATTCGTTGGAAAAACCCACAAAAAGTTAATTTCACCCAAGTTAAATATTTAATGTTTCACTTAATTTACAGTTTGCTCTCGAATATGGTGCGAATTTTTTCGCCTTTATCGCTGTGGTATTTCCATATTTCTTTGTTGATTGAATCGAATTTGAGCTGCGGCTACGTTTCCCTTTTTGTTTGCCAGCAAAAACTTTCTGCTGCAATGGGGGAAAATGTTTACAATGAATGATTTTTATTTGCTGCTTCCGTTATCTTTGGCCAGCTTTTTCAGCTTTTCTGCTGGTCTGAGTTGCCTGTTTGTTTCTTACGCTGCCGTCCGGATTATGAATAATTCAAATAAACTGAAATGATACCTAAAAACTTTGACAGCCTGGGCTGGCTACAATAGGGGGTAAAAATAAGGAATACAGAACAAAAAAAAAACAAATTCAAAAAAGGACCTCAGGATGGGGCAGTGTTGCTCTGGCTGCTTTGTTATTATTATGATGATGATGCTTGGTGTGATTGTTGCCGTATTCCTTTCGCCCTCGCCCAACATCATCATCAGCCACCACCCACTGGCCGCTTCTGTTGGTGTCATGCAAATTTGCATTCAACTTTCTACATTCACCCGACACAAAATGAAATGCGATAATCAAATACGACCAACAACAATGCGCTCAAAAGGCAGCAACAGCAGCTCCAGCTGGCCCCCTCCAATAACCCCCCCTGCCCCACCACTGCTCTTGGCCAGATAAAACTTTGGCACTGCCAGTTAGCCAGGCCAACAGTCCGCCAGTCCAGTTGGCCCACCAGTGCGATTGCCATCGCCATTCGAGTTCCTGTTTATGCCATTTTAATAGTTCTTTAAACAAATAAAACGTGCCTGGGCCACATAAAAATGGGGTCACAACGGGAAAAATATCACGAGTTCCAGAGGTTCTTAAAAAGGGTTCAAAAAACGAAGCAGAAGACTTATAGACCTTGCCTAATTCTATAAAATATTCATTTGGCAGTTAATAAGCACTCCAAAAATCACTTCCACCATTAATCATTTAATAAAAGAAATATATTATTTTGAAACTATAGAACAGAATATTAAAAATAATATAAATTCCAGAGATTCTAGAAGGGATCAGAAAATAAAGCATTTGTTCAAAAATTAATAATATTATCAACTATTTTTTTTTAAAAGAAAAGTTCTTAATTAATATATTTAAATTAATATTTGCCTTTAATTTATTTCGATAGGAAACTACCGTATCTTTTATAGATATTTTATTATAAATTTTGTATTCGTTGAAAACTTCATGAAATACATATGCTTAATAATTAAATTCCTGTATAAACCAAACCCTTTGATGACTGTGTAAAGTTATATAACATTTATTTATTCAGTAATATAACCACACGCAGAATTAACTCCACAACTCCCCGGTAATAAATGAGGAAAAACTCGCCAGCTAGTCCATCTGGGTTTGTTTATCTCACTTTTAGTTTCGTCAGATTAATGGCAAATGAGCTGCAAGCCAACACAAAAGGTGAACATTAAAAAGCACGAGTCAGGATTTATGGCAGCCGTCCGGCAAAAAAGCTAAAAAGCAGTTCGGAGCAACAGTTAGGCTGGTAAAGACATAAAATTTCGCATTTTACGATTGCTCATCTCGAACCCAGCCCTCTCGTCCTTCGGATATAGATACCTATATGCACGTGTTCTGAGTTGGGCCTTTAAGAGCTTCCGGAAATGCCGAAACGAAACGAAACGACAACTAAACTTAAAACTTCCTTTGGGTTTTGTACACCCAGCTGCCGGCATACAGGACTTAAGGGGCCAACAGATTTATAAGCCAACAGTTCGTCTGAATGAAGGCACCGAACAGAAACAGAGGAAAACAATTTGCGTTGCTCTCGAAAAACAGATATAAAGATATCAAATATTCGACCACTTCCTCCTGCTGCTGCTCCACGGCATTTGCATAACTGAAGCGACAACTGTCGACGTTGTCGTTGAAGTCAAAGGACGAATCGCACAGGACCCACAGGATCTGCTCGAAATCAGAGCCTCCAACTGAAGTGTGTGGTCAGCAGTCGCGTTGTGGCCGGCTTATTATTCATATATCGTAGGCCATTAGCATAACAATGAGTTGGAGACGGAGATGGAAGTGTATGGTCACAGAAGTCATAGGATGTGTTCTACTCCTTTGATTCACGAGCCTGGAATGTAGGCGTGCATGACGCATACGCCGTGTGGCACCCAAGTTGTAAGGGGTTTTACGGCCAGGAAGTGCGTACAAATATAAATAAAGCATAAATAATAATGAAAGACGACGCAGCCGCCACAAGAATAACAGCAGGCACACAGTTACATGATAATGCATAAAAAATAAAATACATGCATGGTCTGAAAGCCATGAAAGGGCACAAAATGGCAACTGGCATCTCGTAGGAGCCTCGGGTATCTCAGGATATACCGGGGAGGAACCGAGAATTCGACTTAACGCTTCGTTGGGCAGCACATCCGCCATAATTATGTGTGACGCGTCTGGGGAATGGCACATTAAAAGGTTGGGAGTAGTGAGCCCCAAAATGGGGGCCCAGCAGGATAACTCCTGGATAACCCCTGAATAGCCCCGGAGTGCGCCCAAATACCGGAAACTCTTTTGAAGGCGCCTCGAGGTCGCCCGTGTCTCTGGCCGCTTAAGATGTCAAGTGACCACAGGGCATAGAAGCCACCGCACCGGAGACCCCAGACCCCAGACCCCAGACTCCAGACACCAGACTCCAGACCCCAACAGCCACAGTCCCACTCAATGGCAAATTTATGCGGACAATGTGCCATTCATATGTTAATCACATTTGCCCGGCCCCTCAAGATGTATTTTAATTAACGTGAGCGGCAAAGTGCGCAGGTAGCAACTGCTCGGATCCAGGGGCGAGTGTAGCAAATGTTCCAAGGGGTTTTTATTTCACCATTAAAATGTTTAAGATCTTTCAGATTGCGGTGTTACATTTTTAAGGACTTGGAATATTTAAGAAGAAAGGTGTGCAAGAAAGTTTAAATAAACAACGAAAGAAAGGATTTTTGTGATACTTAGCATGGTTAAAATGTAAGATATGGTCAAACTGAAATTGTTCGTTTTTTAAAAACACCTATAAAAGTGTCTAAAAGTATGCAATAAAATATATATTCTCGTATTAAAGTTTATTGTTGCATACTTTTAGGCAAATTTATAAAAGATTTCAAAATTCTACGCTAAGTTTTGAAGATATCAGTAGGTATATTAAAAGTTTAAAATATTTCGTGACTACTCAAAAATAATTTATTGAGGTGCATTTGTCACAACTTGGTTATACCCCCTTAATATGCATAGTCAATTTCAGCAAAGACCCCACTCAGATCGCTTTGGGTTAAGACCGTAAACGTTTTGATTTCAGAAACCCCCAGTGTTCGCCACTGTTTGGATTTCAAACAAGAAACGCCAGCAGTGGCTCTATATATGGATAGTAGGCGCAGAAGTAGGCGTGGCAGTGTCTCAAGCCGCCAGACGCCTCCGCAGCAACTATAATTTGCATGCTCGACAGACAAAGCTTAACTGCTGCTCAGGCAGGTGAAAATACGGGGCTGGGGGAATTCTGGGTGGATAAGGATGATTCTGCTCTCTAACTGTTGTTGTGGCACCTTTTATACTTCTAATTAGTGCCACGTTGGCGGCTGCAGCAACAATGGCGGTTGTCTGCGTGCACTGCAGTTGGCTGGAATCGGGGCCTTTGTTGCGGCATCTCTACTTTCTCTATCCGTAACCCTTTCTCCCCAACTATCTCCATCCACAGCCCACCTGCTGATCCTTGAGGAAGCGTTTCACTGTGCAGCATTCTTAAGTAGTTTTGGCAATTATTTACAGCTACTTTGGCTCAGGGCCCCCGTTTTCTCATCCGCTTTGGCCTGAACTCATCAAAAGGTTTGCCGCACGGATTATTATTATGCCATGTGCCGGGGATCCGGGTTCCTGGTTGCTGCATGCTGGAGCCCAGAATCCTGAGCACTGAATACTGCTAGCCTGTACTCCCTGCGCTGTGTAGTTAAACTTTCGCATAGTTTTTATGCCGTGCAACGGATTAACAACAACGGCAAACTTTCATTTTGATCTACAAACTTTTCCGGCGGTTGGAGCTGCTGGGAACGCAGCAAACTCCCCACCTTCAATCTCATACTGCCAGGTGGCAGAATGTTTGCTAAACATCAAGAGCAATTTCCCCGCTTTAACGGCAATTCAATTCCGGGTACATGGCTCATGCATACTTTAGAGAGCCGAACCCCAGCTGAACATGGGAAATATGAGGTATGGTTGGGTATAAGAGCCCGTGTCCGTGTCGCCTGCATAATTCATTGGCCAAGTTGTAAGTTGTAAGTCATGGCTCAAGTTTTCTCTAAATCGAATTAACTTGGAAAATATTTTAGTAACTCGCCGAGAACTCCACACCCACCCCGTGGGTCAATTAAAAATTATGCACAGCCCGTTCCCGCATTCCGAGTAATTTCCGCAACACAAAACTTTCTGATCCCTGACCCCAAAAATCCCAGCCAACCAGCCAGGACTTTGCGACCCCCTTCGTCCTCTTTGCACAGGACCAACTGTGCACCGAAGCGCATTAAAATTAGTAACAAGCTATGCTCATTTGTGTCAACTTTGACTGTCATTATGCACTCAGAGCAAATATTGTTGGATGCCGAGGCAAAAGTTTTGGATGCCCTCTCATACCGCTCGTGTGATTAGCCCGCCGGGCGCTTCCTTGAGCAAAAATGTTGCAGGAATAGCAGTAGCAGGAGGATACAAATTCATACACGGATATCCTATGTGCTTCAACTCCAGTTGGACTGCAACTTCGGGGCTGGCCAACTGGGCGCAACTTCTGGCCAGGAAGTCATCTCGAGAGCCAAACAGTAGTAGTGGGCTTCTATGGCAAGACAAATTTCTACGATTTCAGTAATTAATTTGCCAATGCAAACTTTGGTCAGTTCGGCTCAGTTCTCAGTTCTCAGCTCAGTGGTAGAGTCATCCTCGTCATAGTCCGTCTGCTATTTCTGGTGGCTTCTAATTAATTGGACAGCTGTCGGGCTAAGCCGTCGCATATGGTCGAAAGTTCGAGGTCCAGCCAATTGGAAATGGGTTTTTGTGCTCAATTAGCCCGTTTCGGCCAACTTCTGATGATGACCGTAAACCGAAACCGAAAACCTCAAACCCGCTCACTTTTGCCATTAATTTAACTCGTTGGCCCCGCTGACTTTTATTTGGACATTTGTTGGGCCTCGCAGCCTAATTAATTGTGTTCGGACATGCAAAACTGTCGAAATCGCATGCAAATGTCAAGGGGTCAGCTTTTGGCCAAAATAAAATATTTCGATCCAATCAAAGTGGGTTCAGGTGGGAGGTGGGCGGGTGACCTTTGGCGCTGATTGCATTCCACTTGCTCCCTTCCATTCCTCACCTGACTTTCGCCAAACAGCCGAGCGATTAATTAAAAATTCAAATGACTGCGACTGAAGTTAAATAGATACCGATTGAAGTAATCTGAATGTCAGCGGCAAAAGCAAAGGCAAATCAAATGAAATGAAAGAACGATTGAACAGCCAGGGCTACTCGCACTGAATAAACGAGGCAGGGGAGAAATGGTAGAAAACTGGGTGAAATGCAAACTTTTTCGACGTCATTTTTAATGAATTTTCAACAAAATGTGCCAAACGTGTTGCAGTTCCGCTGGGCGGGGGTTGGAAAAAATCGCAATTAAAATTACCAAGCCGTGGCCGGGCGAAAGGCACCGGAAAAGGATCCAGGATCCGATTGCATCGGAGTCCTCCACTCCTTTCGCCCACTTCGCCCAAATTGATAATAATTTGCACGTTGATTGCGCGGCAAACGGCGAAAGAAAGCGAAAAATTGGGGAAAAGAAAGTGCTATGAACGAGCGTAATTATAAAATGCCGACCGAAGGTCAATCAATTGAAGCTAATTAAAAAATTTACAGAGTGGAAGCTACACATTTACTAAAAAGCTAGGTGCTTCAATATTAAAGGTAGTGGCGCAAGACAAGATGTACTGAATTCTAAATTAATTTTGAACGACAACTTTCCAGGACTCCCAGGACCGCACAAAAATCCCATTCGTCTGTCCCGCAGGTCCAGCATACCCTGGGAAAAAGGTTGGAAATGGGGAATATTAGACGAAACTAAATTCCTTCAGCTTTTTACATCGTTTTTGAAGACAAGAAGTATTAAAAAACTTATAGAAATTCCTTGAGTTTTGATATCTTTACCAACCGTGCCTAAAAGTGTGCAACAAATTATTTTTTAAAATTTTTATTCCGAACAACGACTGTTAATTTCTACAGCATACTTTTAGACACTTTATTCGATAATTTTTAAATTGGTTTATATAATTTAAAACTGCTCTAACTATAAGCCAGCTATAATCTTCTTAATTTTAAGCGAAAAAAAGGTATATTAAATCTATATTAATTTTAAAATTCGCCGTAAGGGTCATCCATTGCGTTCATCATCCCCCCACAAAGTTGCCCTGTTGTTTTGTTATTATATTATTTGCAACAAACAAAAGCATCTCTTGCGGCTCTCGGTCGGCTAAAATCAACTTCTGCAGCTGACTTTTGAGCGAAAACTTTTGCTTAAAGCTGTAAAAGTGAAGAGGGGCCCTTGGTTAGGAGTTCGCAAGAGGGGAGCTGAGTGACTAACCAAGAAGCAACTACGAAGGACCAGGACAGGACCCAGCCGCGCCGCAAATCTTAAGTGAAAATAAATAATTCACACCTGCAGCAATCTGAGGGATGGCAGCCAGCGTACCACTCGCAGACACACACACAGCCTAAGATAGACATACAATTACCAACTTGCGGTGTAAAACTTCAGTTTCGAACTCTCGGCTAAATTGCGGTTTAAAGTCGAAGGCAGGGGCTATATAGTATAGAGCAACAACAACTGACCCCGTTGCGAAGGTGGCACAATTACGCCATTAACATTAACCAAAGGCGGGCTCCAAGCAGCTCGGGGAATTCACAACGAGAAGACACAGCAACAATGCCTGGGAGCCGAAAAGTTTTATTTTCTAAGAAATTAAGACTTAATTGGTAAAAACAGCAGCAGCAGCAGCGCTGGCAGACAATAAAGACGAGAGCCCAAGATATTGAGGGGTGGCTGGAAAAACCAACATCAATGAAAAGTTTAAGCAAAACAATAGCAGGCGAGTAAACAACGTCGATGAATGTTGCCTGAGTGCTCTCAAAAAGCCGAGAAGCCACCAGCGTTGTGTACAAAAGCCACTGTCCCTGTATATAAATCTATATATCTCCACCATATATATATATATATATATTGTGTGTAAAGGAAGCTTTCTCCCCAGCTTGGCAATAGTTGTTACTCATACGCCATGTTGAACACAGCAATAAATCGAAAACACAGAAATCCAATAAAGAGCAAGCATATAGTTCAAGAGGTCCTTCAGACCATAAGCGCAATTAAAATATATCCACAAAAATATCGTAGCGCTAAGCAAACAGAAATAACAACTAAAAGGCGACAAAGCCAAGAGGAGCTGTTTAATTATTCTATGACAAAAACAAAATGTGAGAAGAAAAGAGGACTGTTGGCCAGAGAAGACGGTAAATTAAAGACATTAAAACTTTTAATAGCTTAGGCGGCCTTATCAAGGCTGCGGAAAATCTGAGACACAGACATGCAGAGACAAGACAAATTAAAATATGTCTTAGAGGCACAAGATATAACAGAATAAACAACAAGAACAGCAATGAGAGTACAACAATATAGCCGCAACTGAACATTAATAATATCAGTCAGCGACTGGCGACGTAATTATATACAGATTTACTGAACTTGCTGTGGGATTCGGAATCACAATTACCTTGAACCGCAAGAGCAGAGATTTCCTTTTTCTAAAAATACAAGTACGCCCATTCATTTGCATAAGCAATGCTGCACACTCACATTACGCATACGCCTCGTTGGCCCCTGAGTTGAAAAGCAATTTTTGTGCTTTTCAGCTGGGCAACCGAAAATTTGGAAATGCGGTCATGTTGTCGTTACAGTTTATGAGGCTCATAAAGTACGCGACCCAAAGTAAGTAATAATCGCCCGGCATTTGCCATATTTCACAGGCAAATAAACTGCTTGGGGGATGGGTAGGTTGAGAATTTTGCTACCAAGGTTAGGCAGCAGAAATGTCATTTGGCAATTACATAACCGAGTAAGCTAAGAGAAGGGGTCGGTGGAAAATTTTGCAGGGGTCTCATCTAAGTATTTGCGCAAAAAGTCGCTGTCGAACTCTGTGTGTGCGAGCAATACTCAATGCCAGGCAATTTCACATCAAATTTGGCGTCAATATCAATTACCAGGACGAAAGGCACGCCAACTGGCCGGAAATGAAGGCATTTGTCAGGGCTCACAATGGCTGGCAAATAATTGCAAAACTAGCAACATGACAATCTGAAAGGGGCAAAGTGGAAAGGGTGATTTCGAAGGACATGACCAGGCTCCTTTGGCAGGCCTTGAAAATTTATCTGCGTTCAATTAAAAACTTTTCAAATTTCAATTAAATGTGAAATTGGCATATTTAGGCGCTTGATGGACGAGCAGGACGATTGAAACGGAATCAAATGATGGTCCCGATGGGAGAAAAGCAGGAAAGTAGAAAACGGAGCTGTAGAAGAAGGACCAACCATTTAGCATTCACCATTCGGCCGGCATAACTAAGCTTGGGGGATTATTTTGTCAATTTTAAATGTCCTGCCATTTACAGCATTCAAATTCAACTCGCCTTTGTTGTGCTGGCGCCCCAGCCTGTTGTAGAAATGTTTATGAAGCAATTAGGGGCTCTGAACTGTGAACAATGCGCCGAAATGACTGCAACGGAAATTTAAGGACCCCCCAAAAACACCCAGAAACCTCGGAAGGGTAAGGGTTCCGGGTTTTCCGGCTTTGGCTTTAAGCATTTGTGTCGGCTCATCGTGACTGCAGAAAGATTGAAATCTTTACTACGCCTCTGCCTGATTTGGGCCTTTATTCCTGGCCCCCAGAAAAGACGACTGGCTTTGTTTTTTGGGATCCGTTGAGCCAAAGAGGCGCGGACCTGGAAGAAGTCAACTTGTCATGCTTGGACCGCCTCGGCTTAGCCATTATCCTTTTTGGTAGCTGCTGGCAAGTCCTGTACCCTTACACACTTGCAGTTGGCTTGTTGTCCGCTTTGGTTTGAACACGTGTTGTAAGACGCCAAACTAGACTACTATGGATAGATTCAGAGAGTGCACTTAGAAATTAAATATGGTAAAAAAAAGGGATGTCAGAAATCCATATAGCAGTTCATATGGACTTTAACCTATATAATAAAACATAATGGACTCAAATCAATGATTATTTATACAATTAAAGAGTAAGATGTGTATATGGCTTTAAGCTGCGTTAAAATATTTCATTTCCAAGCAAGTTTATTTTTTTAACTATTCTTTAAATATTGATAAGCTTGAGAAAATATTATATTGTTGATTTTTGTAGCATAATAAAATGTATAATATAAACAGTTTAATCAAAAAGCTTGCCAAATAAAAAATCGATAACAAAATTGACCCATTAAACGTTTTTGCTAGGATTGATGGGATTCTTAGAACCCTTGTAAGACCAACATAATATTTAAAAAGATTTTGTCATAAGGTAACCAAGCTATAAAAATCCTTTAAAACCACAAAACTACAAAAAAATTAAGGTTTGTTAAACAAAAGCAATAATATATTTTTTTAAAAGAAAGCTTGGGTAATTTTTACTTGAAATATAATTAGTTAATTCAAAACTTTCAAGACGCAAGTAAACCCATTCTAAAAGGGTTCAAAAATATTTTTAAAATTAAAATCATTATAAAAGATGGATTATACTTAAGTATTCTTTCAGAGTGTACTGCCGTCTTACCTTTTCGCGCATTTGGGCGAGCACTTGGACAATGTCGCCCCGCTGACAGGCATACATAAGACTGGTGCAGCCTTCGGCGAGACGCTTTTTGGCGGAGGAGGAGGACGACGAGGAGGAGGCGGGTACGGACTGTGAATGTGACACCGTGAGCTGGCCGGGATCTGGATGTGGATGATGTGGGTCTGGCCATGGAGCTGGCTCTGTTTCTGGCACGTCCACTGCAGCTTCCGCTGCCGCATCCGTGTCCGCATCCTGGCTGCTGCCCGGCATAGCAATGACATTGTCTGCTGGTTTTTGCTGCTGCCTTTCCTGCTGCCTTTGCTCCTGGCCTTCCTGGCTGATGGGATGTTGTTGTTTCTGCAACTGGTCGACGCGTGTCCTTCGCGGCAGCGGACTTTCGAACTGCAACTGCTTTTTCGCGGCCTTCAGACGCGGCGGCTTGGCCGGCCCTGTCACGCTCTTCACTTCCGCTTTCGGACGCTTCTGCATCCTCTAATGCGGTTAGTATCTGACCCGCTTTTTGTCCTTTTTCCCCCAGTTTTCCCTCACTTTTCACCCTTTACCCTCCTTGTGTTTGTCTTTGTTGTCACTGGTTGGAGATTTTTCACTCATTTTACGCCGCTTTGATGCATTTTTTGTGCCGTTTAATGAATGGGCCACCCGGTTGCCTATGTATAATTAAACACTAATTTGTTTGCTCACAACTGGCTTGGTTAAGGGCTTCTCTGATGCGGGTCCTTCTTACCGCCGATAGTTTGCGGTTGCCGTTGACAGTTTCGCTAGTTCAAAGTAAACACATCTCGGTGCTTTTAAGCGGAAACGGAAGTGCGGAGTGCGAGTGTGGTGGTGGGTCGGTGTGTCATCGGTGTGTGTGCTTGTGTGTGTGCTGCTTTCAGTCGAACGCCTTTTAAACTTTCAACGGGCGAACGCAAAGGCAACATCCGCGGCTATGTCCTCGTCAATAATTAATTTCGGTTTTTATCAAAGAGTGAGCAACGCACACACACATGTGATGACTGGGGAATTGGTTGGTTGATGCTTGGCAAAACAGCGAAATAGACAGCTAGAAAGCTAGGGATATAAACCCCCCTCCCCGCCCCCCCTTGGCGCACAAGGGCGTTGACAGGACCTCAGCGCTCGCGTTGCCCGCTAAAGTATGCTATGAAAAATTCACCGTCTCTGTGTCTCTGCATTTGATTTAAATTTCCCTTTTCACACATAAACGCCGCACATTTCACGCGATATCAAAGTGAATTTGGCTGTTAAATCGCTTGGAAAATAGTTTTCGAAAAATGCCACCGCAGGCGAAACGGAAATTCCTTGCTTATTTTTAGCCACAAATAATAATCATGTGAATGCGTTTCTCCACATTTTCGAGCTGCTCAAGCTCAAGCCAAAGCCGCGTGCGAATAAAAACTGTGGAAATCTGCGAAAACCTATCGAGCTGATTGCAACTCGAAATTAAATTATATAAACACAAGAGCGAATTCGAATTGAATTGGGATTGGGATTGGTATTGTAACTGGCATTCGTTATTTGGTATTCGGTATTAAAGAAGTGGGAGTGAGAGAAAGGCTCATTGATGGCGATTGCCGGGCATTAAGCTCGATTCGTTTGTTGCCTTTCAGGCGATTTCTCCGCCTTCCTCGGATTTACATTTCATTTTGCTGCCATTTTCAGGGCTCTGCTGGTGATGATTTTGGCAAGGTTTACGAGGCGTTGAACATCCCAGGCGGAACCGGCTGAAAGCCACGGCCAGACGACAGGCGTCGGGCTTTTAATAAATTAATAATAAAAAAGAGACAAGACGCCGAGCGCAGCAGTTGGCCGGGAAGTGCAATAAAATTTAACTTTTCCCCATCTCCCGGTTTGAAGTTTGAGCTCCATTAGCTGGCGGAGCGAAGAATAAAAGTCCACAGCCAAAAAAATAATTGGTCAATAGCCCATATTCAATTTTTAAAAATGCTAAGGGTATACTTTTTTGTTGAGTAACCAAAAAACCCATGGTAAAAAAAATATTTTTTATTTTTATAAGAACAAATTCTACTTAGACTCCTTCTTGTATTTTTAAGACAATGAAAGAAGGAATAAAAGTAAATATATTTTTTTAATAACAAGTATACGACCTTAGAATTTCCAACCCGTTGTAAAACAATTTTTAAATGAATATTTTTTTATTGAATTTTGAAAAGGATTCTAGGTTGTAATGAAAATGATTTTATTTAATTTCCTTATGTTCCTTCTTTAATTTTTACCAGTGTAAAAGCGAATAATAACGATCCAACTTTTTGGGCAATCGAGAAAATTTGAAAATTGAGTGGCATCCGGTGGCTTGGTAAGTGAAAATGGCATGGCCCAAATAATGCAAGTGGTCTAAATCGAAATGCTTCAAGGGCAATCGCTGTGTTGTAGTAGGCCAAACTGTGGGCTAAATCGCATTATTGCAAAATGGCAATTAAACCCAAACACACAACCATTATGGCATATGTGTGTGTGTGTGTGTGACCCCTGGTGTGTCCTGCATAGAAATGTGGATATGAGCATCATAATCATTAAAACCGTTTTATAGTATGGTGTCGCCATAATTATTCTATTATTAAGTACCAAAACATTTGTCATGCCAGGCAGGCCAGGAATAGCTCGCATATTTGTAGTAGCTGCTGCTGCTGCTGCTGCAGCTGTTTATAAATGATTAAACCTGGCCAACTCGAAATGGTCCCCGGGCGTTGGTCAGTGGTCCTCGGCCCTCGGTCCTCGGTCCTTGGTCCTTGGTATCCTTGTGGGCTCACACAACGTCTGTGATTGTGCGGCGTATATATGTGTGTACATATATGTGTACATCTGCCTTGCTGTTAAACGCAAACTTAGCCGCTTGGCAAATAAACATTTTAGCAAATTTACTGCCAACTGACAGCTGTCAGCTTTATAACCACCATCAAACAATGGCTATGGGCTGTGCGGGGTGGCAAGTGGAAAGTGGAGAATGGCAAGTGGAAGTGGGATTCTGGCTGCGAGGTGTGCACAGACCGCAGCACTATTTGCCAGGTGAGCGAGAATCCTGCGACAACTAAGCACACACACACAGACAGGGAACGGCTAAAGTAGCTAAGGACTTGCACACACATACGCGAGAGGATGCGAGAGGACACACAGCCAGGCAGTTCTGCCCACTTAACACTTCATTGAAAAACCACTTGGAAAGCCACTCCACCCACGAGGGTAGAAAAGGGAGCAGGAGGGACACTCGGGAAAATAACTTGAAAAGTTTTGATACCATTGTTGCACATGTATCTAGAATGGCCTCTCAAAGTAGCATATAAGAATATATTAACAATGTTTAACAAGTTCTGATAAAAAATAAAACAACCAGTAACCCCTAACGGACTATTTCGAATTTCTAAAGATTTATACTCCATTCAATAAACTGATTTATTTTAATATGGTACAGTACTATGTAGTAAGCCAGAAGATAAATAACTATCACCTTTATAAAATTGAAACTCATAATTCCATCTGTTGGGTTCAAAGACCACACCTATTTCAAACGGAAGTTCTGATAATGATTATATCTACGTTTCTAACGCACCTGATTTAGCAAACAATTACAAACTTGGGCTTTGGACTTTAAAATATTTTCCTTGAAATTTCGTAAGCTTTTATAGGGAGTTTCTCCCAGTGCAGTCCACTACAATCGAGAAAATAAACTGTTTGCACGGGATGGGAATGCGACGCAGTATCTTTTTGTGTTTGGAACTCCTGTTTCTGTCCCTGGGCCAGTTCAAGCCACCTGGCGATCCTGGCCTGACTTTGACATTCCGCAGGTTAATCGCGAGAGAACGGGCCAAAAGCATAGCCCGGCCAATTCCGCTCCGGCTCAAAGCATTCCGCAAAAGGAAAGCTGGCCGAGAGCACGAGCGTGCGCGCACTGTCCACTGCAGGTGTGCATATAGCATGTATATATATATATACTATATAAGGTATACAAAAAAAAATCCACAAGTACGGGTTGTTGATACAAAAATGAAAACACACACACACACAGAGAGAGAGACACGAAAAATGCTTGACATTTTCGCATAGCTCAGAAATTTGCTACTGCCGTTGCGGTGCCTTTGAGCTGCTGTCGGGAGCAGATTTGTTTCACTTCTGGCATGCCGGTTTATTACACAAATTTGCACAAAATTATATTAAGCGTAGAGCGAATGGCACTGGACATGGACGCCACCAGGCGGCACCGCTGGAATCTCCAACACAACTGGCTCGCATGTGAGTGGGTGGATGAGGTGGCTCAGGTAGCTCAGGTCAGGTGGTTCAGGTGGGCGGTGGTCGGTGGTCGGTGCATGCTCCGTGTTATTGTGGTGGCCAACCAGGTTGCCATGACAGCCAAAATGGCCACTTGCTGGCTGATGGCTCATGGCTCACAGCTCACAGCTCATGGCTCATGGCTCATGCGTTCGAGCTTAATGCCTTCACCACTTGCGTGTCTGACTGGTCCAATCAGCAGGTGAAGTTTACAAAAGTTCGGTGGCATAATTGGGTTGATTCCCTCACCATTTATTGGTTTTCGATTCGGCAATCACGGCCAACTGAGGGGAATGTCTATATGTATACAGTAGTGGCACAGTGGCCAACTCACCGATTTAGTTGTTACCGCTTGTAGTTGCTTGGCAAATTGAAATGGCCAAGTGTCAGTTGCATGAAACGCACTCAGCTGCCAAAACAAAGGACTTAACTGCTGACAGCGAGGGTTAAACGTTTAAATTTCAATTAAGCCAAAAGCCCCACACGCCTGGCAACACACACAAACACACTGGATAAGGACTCATACCCATCGGCACTCAGCAGCCCCAGCCAACGTTACAGCTCATAAATTTCTTGACTTGTGTCAGGATGTGTTAGTTTGGCCGACATTCCACTCGTCCTGGCAGCGAAAGCCAGAAAAAAATAAACTTTCCTTCCCAGTCGTCGGTGGCCCGTCAAAGGCAGCCAGTAGTAGTGGTAGTAACTGGTAGTAACCGGAGGGGTTCCAGTTTTCAGCAGACGGAGCTGCTGGCGCATCCGAGGAGTGCATCCCAAGTAACCCCTGCTAAGGCGGCCAGTCACTTAAATGCCCCAGAAATAAACTGAAGCTGCACACAGTGTGCTCAAGTTAAGACAACTTTTGGCAGCTGCATTTGAACACTCACAAAGGGCCAAATGTGGCTGCTGAGAAGCGAACTCGGCATGCTCTTCATCAGCTGATTGGCAAGGGATTTGGACTGGTTTTGGATGTGTACAGGATAGGGCTATAATCTATATCCTCAAGATATCCAACTCAAGATTTCACCATTTTATTGGAAGTTAGAAATCACATAAAACAAAAATCGATAACCTGCCCTAATATATTGAATCGATGACATGTCATCAGTTTTTATATAATTTTCCTATAAGACATTGGGTTTAAATTCTTTTTTTCTAGGTGTTGAAAATCTCTTCATTGAATTACTAAAGCAATATTAACAATATTTTATTTTTATTTTTTTATTTTTTTGTTTATAAGAATGTTCTATAACTATTTTAAACAATTCAAATACCCCAACGATATTCTTAAGAAACATAATCATTAATCACTTAAGTAACGGCTAAATAAAACCTATACCTTATTATACAAACTTAGAAAAACTTGGTTAACTTTTAAAGGTTTTCGGTCTAAGTTCTGAAATTCAAATTCGCAACTCTTGAATTCCGGCGGTTGTGTCCATCTGCAGATTGCATCGACCCCTTTTTCGGCCATGCTCGAGGCGTGGCAGAAAGCGCAGAACCCTTAATTAAAGTGGGTCTTCTGCCGGAATGTTGGATTCCCTGGCTTCTAGTCCTGGAAGAGGTTCACCACCACCCATTCCGTGTGCGGCGTGATTATCTGGCTGCCCACCTGCCATCGCCTTGCCCACATATGTATGCGTGCTGCGGCTTATGCATTTATGCGACTGAACTTGGCAGCTCATTGTGGACCCTTGTACTGCCACTCGTACTCGTGCTCGTACTTCTGGCCGGGCTTTGTGTACTTGTTGATGATGTTCTTGCCGAGCTGCTCCATTTGCATGCCCAGAAACAGAAACAGGAGCAGCAGCAGCAGCAGGACCAGAAACAGGAGCAGAGCCAGGACCAAGAACATAAGCCACCCGCATGGCCGACCTAGTGAGAAGTCTCCATTTGTTTGTTTGCCCTGGCCATCTGAACTGCTAAACGAGTGGGGCCAACTGCCGGTTCTGCTGGGACCTTAGACGGGTTTTTCCCAAGAACTGGTGCGCCTCGGCCGGGGCTGTCAAGTTGTCAGTTGTTGGGCTCACGAACAGAGCCAGCTATGACTGGGTGGATGACTTAAAAGCCCTGACAGGTGCACTCAGGCACGCACTTGCCGCATGCATACTCATACTCATACTCGCATACCCGCTACTTTGTTGTGCTAATCCTATTGGCACGGTGTTGGTGTTGGCCAACTCCAACGGATACATTGTTGCCCCAGCCGGAGCAACACATGCCCCATTAATACCTACACGAACAGAAAAAAAATGTGCTTATCGGGGGGCCATGAAATTCTCTTTAAATCAAGTTACAGCTGAAAATGAGTTCTGATGGGTGGAGCAAACTCTGGTTCTTCAAAAAAATGTTTTTAATCCCGTCAAACTGTAAGTGAAATCAGGAAAAAATGTTGTTTGGCTTGCCAGTGAGATTTAAATTAATAAAATCAAAATGAATTCGATCATGAGGTTTGTTTTTTTAAATTCCTCTGAAAAACATTGCTTATATAGCTCAAATCTATTCAGATTTCAGTGACGTAACAATGAAATATAAATAATTTAATATTGATTTTAAACCTTTATATTTGTTTTTGAATTTTTGATTAACTATTACCTAACTAAATTAATCACTAAAACCTATTGCTATAATCTATTGCAAGATATAATATATTATTACACTATCAAAAGGCTTCCTGCTTTTTCTCTGTAAAGCCGTAAATCACCTGCCTGCACTGGAGTTTTTAATACGTCTATCTAACTGGTGCACATTAATTGTCTCAAACTAGCCACACAATGGGTTCGGGGCAGCAAACACAGGCAACAGACTCCTTTTACTTTTGCCCCTAATTGAAATCGATAAGTGGCGTGTCTTAATTAATACAAAGGAGGGTGCCCAGTGCCGGCAGCTTATAGATTAATTATCCATTATATGCACACATCCTGATTGGGCCACACCAATCACCTGTCCTGTTCCCAGTGAACTGCATTCCCCAGTCAATGGCAAGTGCTGAATTCACTTAATTGCCGACACCTTTTCATTGCCGCTGGCCAACTTCGAATTCGATGTGAATGTGTAGCCTGTATCCTGCATTCGTCTTCCTTTGGCGACACAATTAATTCGTCCTGCCAGGCATTGCAGTTTAATTTTTATTTCATTACCGTAACATCACCACCCCAAACCATACCCAATACCATACCCAATCCCAATCCCGAACCCAACCACATCAAGGGCGTCCGTGCATCGCTAAGCGGCTTTGTCTCATTATCTCCCAGGTGCACGTAGTACATATGCGTTGTGGGTGGCAAATTGCGAGCAAATTAAGTGTTTCAATTCCGTTGAGATTTCCATTTCACGAAGAGTTCCCCCAACCATTCTGTGAAACCCTGGATACGCAGGCTGCGAGCTGGTTTATAGTGCGTAACGCCATCAAAAATAGTTAACAGCATTGAAATGCTTTTAGCTAAAATGCGTTGCGAGTCCTGGCTATGCGTAAAAAGTTTTGTTTTCAACTCGCAGGACGTGGAAATGGGCCCTGGGTGTCCTGCATGTCTGCCGTAATGTGTGGCAAATAAAATTATTTTAGATTCCATACCCCCATCCAGGTGATAATATTAAACATCTTGGCTGTGCTTAAATTCCGGCTGCCCCCACATTTTTACCACAAAAGTTTTAACTTTTCAGTGCCTTGTTTTTGTTCATTGCTGCCGACAAAAACACAAACTTTTATGAAAAATTGCAACGAGCGCAATAAATATTTGTTTGCTTATATAGAAAATATTTGTGTTAATATGCATACACTTTTTTTTGCCCATAAATTTCGTCAGCATAATATTCATAAAGCTCCTCTCGAAGACTTTTTTTTAATCAGCCGACGGCTTTTGAAGAGAGACTCACATGAGAATTTAAACACCTTTAACGGCGCCTGAAAAACTTCTGCCCAAAAGTTTAATACAACTTTTAGACGCAAATGGCTGAACTCATTTATAAATTACTTTATTAGGATGAACACTTTCTTTGAAGTTTCTGAAGTATATATTCCCATTTAAATCGCTTTCTTTATATTTTCACCTTATACAAATATTAACCAATATTTTTCTTTCTCCTATGAAAACAACTTGCATACTTTTATTAAAGTATGCAGAGGTAAAAACATTTTAATACAAATAGACCTCTTGCGATTCTTGTTTATTGTGGCTGGCACAAAACTTGTCATGCTTGTTTTCATTTGGCAAATATACATGCGAGTATTTTATTAAAAAATATTTTCTTAACATTATTATTGGCAAATAGCAAAGTCAAAAGGTGAATGAATAATACTTTACAAATGACACAGAAGCATCGTATATTTTTGTTCATTTTTATTCATTGCAAATATCAATTGTATTTATATTAAAGTAATTTTAGAACTTCTATTTGGTTCATCGATGTATGAGACTTTGAGACTTGTCTTTCTTAACTTAAATTGCTTAAAAGCCCTGTTTTAAAGGTACCGCCTTGTATTTGCTTACCCTGGGAAACGGCTTAGTGTCTTTAAAAATCTCGTTTCAGGCTGCGGCTGGAAGCCCTGCTCGGCTTTGTTCACTGGTAATTGCTTTTCCTTTCAGCCATTGTGTTGCCGGGATAAACGCATCCTCTTTCGCAGAGCGATTCCTTGTGCGTTGGCGAATTGGCAAATGCGCGAATGGGCGCAAGGTGACCACAAAAATTCAGGAAAACCGCAGGACATACGGGCAAACACAAAGGTGTTTGTCGAAGGACCTCCTCAATATATGTTTTTCTTTTTAACCAGGAGCTGCGCGTCGCGTTGCTGGCCAACTTCAAATCCAAACTGACCGCAAAACATTTGCACTTTGGACTTTATGCCAAGAAGGCGGCGAAAAGCAGAGTCCAAGTCGTCGGCAGCGACGTTAAATAATAACAATAAAAACCCAACCAAAGGCAGTAAAAGCCAAAAACGAATGCAAGTGTGGGGACGGGGAAAAGAGAAATTCCAAATCGAAATCCCAGTAAAAATCGCAGTGTTGCAAAAGAAATTATGGACGCGTTGTTGCTGCCGTTGTGCTAATTTGTGTTTGCGGCTTTCGCACATCAAACAGCAACAATCCAGTTGTTGTGGTTGTGGGTCAGCACGAAAAATGAAGTTGACCCGCTTTTCCGATACCAGAACGGCGTGGAAAGTGTGGAAAATGTGGGGCAAAGGCAGCAGCGCCACTTCCGAGCAAATTTACATAGGCTCGGCCAAGAAATTATGCATGCCTCTGTTGATATTGAAATGCCGAGCAGGTTGAACTTTGAGCCAACCACCACCCACCCACCTAGTGAAAGGAAAAGCCAGGAAAAGCCTGGGAAAGCCAGAGGCGAGACTGCTTTCACTTTTTGGCCAGAATCGCCACTTGCAGGCGATAAACACGTAAGGCAGGGTAAATAAACAAGGCGTGGCCGCGTAGACGTCGGCGTTTTTAGCCAAGTTAACAGCGACGTCGACGTGGGCAGAGGCGGCATGCAAATTGGACTATGTACCAGAGTGTGTGTGTGTGCAACGTCTCAGGAAGTCGTTAGAGCGGGAAAGGACATGCCAAAGACCAAAGCGGCAACCTTTGTGGGTCAAAAGCAAAAAATAGAAACAAGAATTAGAAGGAAGTGTGCCACCACAAAGTCAAACGCAAAGCAAAAAAGCAGTGTCCCGCTTTTGACCACGAATAAATCAGTGAGCCAACAATGTACGGCGAGAACTTGGCACAAATCCATTAACATTAACACTCTCATTTTCGAAAGAGTCGCATGCAAACTTGGCCAACATGCCAAGTCGAGCCCAAGACAAACGATTTGCTAGCTAAACAAAATGAACTTTTAATAAATTCATTACCCTGGCACTTTATGGCTACAGTTCTACCACACCCCCCACCCTCCTAATACCCAACCATCCCAGCCAGATTCGATGCACAATGCTTCACTGTAGTGCACTGGCTGACATTACGTATACGCCCCGTACATTTATGAACAATCAACTTTATGGCCCACACGAAAGAGGAAAGGCTGTCTGTGTATGTGTATGCACTAGTTTATATGTTTATATATATGTTTTAGCCTCCCCGCGGCCCCCAAGCTGTGCTCTGTTTTATTGGCATTTGCACTTGTGTCTGACTTTTCCAAGATATTTTCAATTGGAAGTTATGTGTCGCAGGGAATTGTCCGCCCGAGTGGGTGGTATCTTATTGATGGGATGTGTGCAACACAACAATTTGATGGCTGGCAACTGACGGATGTTGTCTCTTCTTTTCCACAATATAAAAATGCTGAAATAGAGACATGCCATGAGTATTGAATTGTAAATGCGCTGGTGATGAAGAATGCAGGGATCAATCATTTAATTGGAAAACAATGGCATAGCTTTATGGATTTAACGCTTACCAAATTGTGTATAACTTAATTTCTTATTAACTTATATAATGTCCCGCAATCGCTGACCAAGGTCAGAGGGCATTTAAAAATGTGTTAGCCTGGGCAAAACAAACGACACGACAAACTAAAATGTGGCGATTACATCTTGAAACGAAATAAATTATTGTGCACATCGCAACGAGCTGACCCAAATACACAAAGCGAAAATGGGGGGTGGATTCGAAAAGGGAATGGGGGGAAAATCAAGGGAAAAGCAGAGGGACCAACGACAAAATGCTGGCTGCCATTGCCAGCTGATTATCGCTAATTGTGCCCAAGGAAATAGAAATTAAACGAGTCGGGATCGAGGACGGCCTTTATTTCCTGACCAGCGTATATATACTGTACATGCGAATTTCGCCCGGCAGCGTTTAATTTAATTTGGTATAAGTCTTTAAATATTCACTGCAATTTATTTGATCGATAATTGAGCAGGCCAAGGTTGACGATTTGCCATTAAATTGCTCAGAAAACAAATTGAGATTAATTGAGGCATAAAATCAGGCTAACGCTGCTTTCAATGTCACTGGTTATGACCTTCTAGAATTCTGCATTTTTCGGAGTAGCAGGCTGTCGATTGTAAAGGAACGTACAGTTCCTTTGTTCCTACATTGAAGACCCACAAAAACTATGTCTCAGGTAGGCTGTGAATCTACCATCACTTCCCTTTCGTAAGCAAAGCAGTCATTCAGAGGCATTTTACTTTCGTCTACCCAACAGAAACATTCGCAGCCTGACAAGGTAAACAAAATTTCGGTATTACGTAAAATGATAGGCCTTCAAAAAAAGCGACCAGCCGCCGGAGATTACGTAGTGCCCAATAATTCGGTTCTCAATCTGCAACACAAGCCCGGTCTCTACGATCCCACACCGAACGCCATGGAGAAGGCAACCAAGTGTCGCTATTGCGAGAATATGGCCAAGAATTTCCTGTATTTGGAGAGTCTGATTCGGAACAACAAGGATAATGACAAGGGTGCCAAGTGCAGCCTGTGCAACTCTTCGCTCAAGTATTTGGAGTATGTCAATCGCAGTATTCGTCAGGTTTTCGGCAACTTCGATGCAATTGTCCAGGCGGATCGCGCCTTGGCAGCCAAGCCAGCCATGATGCCCAAATACTCGGTGGCTCCGCCTCCGGAAAAGGGGGATTCCCGTGCCAAGGGCGGTGCCATTGTCTCGCTTCAGAGGTCGGCCAAAAGCCTCAAGACCAAGACCTCTCCCTTGAAGCTCAAGTCCAAGGAGAAGGGCATGAAGAGCCAGAAGTCATCGAAGTCGCTCAAGTCGCACAAGTCCGGCAAGTCACTCAAGTCCGCCAAGTCCACGAAATCGGGGAAACCCCAAAAGTCCACCCTCAAGCTGGCCAAGAAGGGTCTGGCCAAACCGAAGAGCGCCAGCCCCAAGAGCCAAATTAGCCACGGCAAGATGATATTAAAGCGCAAGTTCCGAAGCAAGGTGGCCAGCAAGTTGGCCGGCAATAAGGTGATTCGCAGTGTCAGTCAGTACCGTAGCTTGGCCTCCAACCGCTCCAAACTCTCGAAGGGATCGAGCCACAAGAAGCTCATCAAGCAAAGGTCCAATGCTCCGCCAACCAGCATCAATTGGCAGCTGCTCAAGAAGAACCTTCCCAAGCGACCCACTCTGGTGAAGTAGAGGCCATGACGACCGGGGATCGATCTGCGGAATTGGTTCCACACCCTTTGCACCCATCTCCAAATTATCTCGTTTGTCAAAATTCTAAAAGTGATCTTTCGCATACATAAACTGAGACGTTTTTACAACCAAAGATATGTCTAAATCTATTTATTTATTGTATAGGATCTATATCGATCTTGGCAAAAGGCTGGGTTTTTAAAAGGTTAAATTAAAAGAATTCTACACATGGGTTTTACATTTCTTTAGCTTTTTTCATAACTTAATCCAAGTTTAGTCGCTATAATAATTTTCGCCACATAAATTCTGCTGACCTCTATGAATATTTCACAGTTGTACGTATATTTGCAAATATGAGTCACTTAAGACATTCATTTCACCTTATCTGCAAAATTCATAAACTCAGAAATATATAAGAGTATGAAATCTCGGGTCTAAAAATAAACAACAAATAAATGCATACATTCCTAAAATCATAAATAATATTGACATAATTCAACATTTCAAAGCTTTTTATTTCTTTGCTTAATAAAATGGTATATGCAAGATAAAATTCCTTGCGTACTGTGCCCCAACTACTTATCCAGAGTTAAATTATCGCTTTCAACAGTTGTGCCCCCTAAAACGCCTAAATGCAATGAATAGTATCTCAATTCTTAGCAATTTTTTTCGGCACTTGAGCAAAAATCCGAATGGGTTTTTCCGTCTTTTCCAACTGATAACACGCTTCTCATACACATAATGTATGTAGGTCCACTTATCAGCATTCTTTATGGGTTCTTCAATTCTTTAATAAAATAGCACAGTTTCAGTATTCCAGAAACACTTGTTTGGAGTGGTTTAAAACAATTTAAAATGTTTAAGCTGGCTTTCTATCGCTTCTGCGCCTTTATAGTCGTTACTTTTTTTGGATCATTGGCAGATTCTCAATACTATAAGCTTGATTCTGGAAATCAGTGTAGCCAATCCATCCAAACTGCACTTCGCCCGATGGACGCTTATATTAAAGAAACCAACTTCCAGCTAAACAGGATCGAAGGTGAGCAGAAGGTCACGAAGGAAAATCTCCAGGCTCTAAAAGACGGACAGCAATCGCATTTGACCGAAATTCAAATAATGATGGACGCTCAACTTTTGGCTGTTCAGACTGAGCTGGAAAACCAATCCTGCCAGAAGACTATCTCTCAAGACGACTTCAGGGCGGGACTTCAGGCATTTCAGTTCAAATTGGAAAGCCGACTCCAGGAACAGACACGTATTCAACAAGAGATAAATAATAATCTTTTGGCGACGCAAGCCCAACTGATAGGTCAGCAGAAGGCCCTTCAGAATTCTATAAATGTTATCATGAAAAAGAATTCTGAAATAGATGCCATGAAAAGCATCACGAAGGAAGAACTTGAGGCGAGTTTGAAAACGTACCAGATAAAAATTGAGCGTCAACTAAATTCGGTTCTGGCCAGTTCGAAGGAGCTTCTGGACAAAATCAAAGGACTGTCCAATGAGGCACCCAATCACAAGACCTTTTCCACAGCCACAGTACCAAAAATCCCAGCTAATTTCCAGCAGATCGGCAAGAGATACTTCTATATCGAAAATACGAATCCTAAAACTTGGAATAATGCTGCACAAACATGTCTCACTAAAGGCGGCCATTTAGCCTCAATCGAAAACGAAGTTGAGCTAAGATCCATATCGGAAAAACTCAAACCAAATACAAAATACTGGCTTGGAATATACTATCAGAACCAACAAGACCGTTTTATGTCTATAGCTTCTAGAAAGCCAGCTAGGTTTTTAAAATGGAATTATGAACACAAAATGAAAGGTTTCGATTGCGTTTATTTATTTAACGGAGCTATGAATACATCTAAATGTTCATTACTCGAATTGTTTATTTGTCAGTTAGACAATGAGGTATAAATAAAATTATATACAGTAATTGACCTAAAAATATGTTTTGCAATTTTTATTCCTCCATACGTACACAAAAAAACTAAGTGTTTGGATCAATTCTTTACATTTGCAGGTACATTTCTGTAAAATACTTTCTTAACCAAGTTATCCACTATTATTGACGACACTGGCCATGCTGAATAAAGCCAAAGCCCTGAAAAGAAGAAGTCCGACATAAATTTGTTTGGGCTGTCGATAGGTATAAAATTAAATATTCACTGTTGGTTCCAAGAATCGGATGAGTCATTTGAAAGATTAGAATTGAGTCTTGTAATTTCTGCTTTTGCGACAAAAGAAATTCAGAAAAATTTGATAATAATATATATACAATACGTTCAGGGTGACTTATCAGCAATTTTCAAGGTTCTTTTCATTCATCAACATATATGTCAGTTTCAGTATCCCAGATACATTCGATTGAAGTAAGAAAAAATAAACAAAAATTTGGAAGCTAGCTTCCTGTTTATTATGTGTCATTATTGTCGCTGATTTGCAGGGAAGCCAATTCATCCGTACTGCTTTTCAGCTGATGGTCGCTTATATGAAAGAAACAAAGGACTAGCTTAATAGAACCGAAAGATATCAGAATATTCCAATGAACAATAATGTGACAAGTTTAAAGAATTTAGACTACTTGTGGCATTTACTCTTTATTCGGCGAATTTGGAGTTCGCAGAAGTATGACCTTTTATTTCTTTAGAAAAGCTCTACTCTAAATTTTGATACAAAAAAAAATCACGTACTAACGTTAAAACAAGTTTGTTTTGTATGTGTGGGATAAAATTCACGAAAGAAATATAAGTTTAGAAATTTAACACTGCTTTCATCATTTAATTTTGAGTTGGACGCATTTACAGTTCGCTGCTTCCGTTGGTAAACGAGTTGTCCCTTTTATAATTTATAATTTGAATAATTTAAAATTATGCACCAGGTGGTGGAGCCGCAACCGTTAGAAGGCCCTTTGTTTGGCGTGCCTTTTTTCGGGCATCTGTCTCAAAACGGTGACTCTTTTGTTTGCGCTGGCGCTCTTTTAATTGTTGCAAATATTATTTTTATTTTGAGTGTTGACAAGCACGCAATTAGCGACCCTTAACTGCTCAGACCGTCAAACAAAAAAAAATACTGGGTGACCTCGTTTGTTTAAAGATTTTCTGCGTGCAGGGTCGGTGGAAAACGGTCAAACGGTCGACCTAGCTTCAATTTTCATTTAACGACCGGACGACAGCGTCCAAATATTTTCACAATTTAAATGCAAGTGGATTGCGGCGATGGATGGGCTGGACAGGGGAATGATGTGGAAGGTGGGTGTTGTTTGGGGTACAGGATGGTGGACATTGGCTAAGCAGATTGCCAACCTAACTGACTTTGGGGCCGCGGCCGGCAGTTTGACAATTTTTCGCCATGCCCGCTCAAATATGCTGCATACGCAGCTGGGTCCCCCGAAGCACGACCCTTCATTTGTTTATGGGCCACCCATTGCCAACTCCCAGTCCCCCTTTAACACCCATTGTGGTGCACAGAAATAAAATAGAAAAACAAGGAAGAACGCTATAGTCGAGTACCTCGACTATCAGATACCCGTTACTCAGCTATATGGAGATATGCAAGCAGCAAAGCGAGATTAAAATGCGCCACCTACCGGCGGTATACAGATTTAAGCGTTATGGGCGTTAGAGTGGGCGTGGCAAATTTTTTTTTGGATCAATCGATAGGTATCGACGAGACCAATACATTTCAGTTAAAATTTTTTATCTAGCATGAAAATTGTGGGCGTCACAGGTTTTCGCGGTTTGTGGGCGTTAAAGTGGGCGTGGCAAACTTTTTTTTGGGTCAATCGATAGGTATTGATGAGAACAATACATTTCAGTTAAAATTTTTATTCTAGCATCAAAACTGTAGGAGCCACAGTTTTGGGCGGTTTGTGGGCGTTAGAGTGGGCGTGGCACTGTGCTGAAACAAACTTGCGCTGCGCAGGAATCTCAGGAATCTGCGTGCCTAATCCCAGTATTGTAACTCTCATAGTTTCCGAGATCTCAGCGTTCATACGGACAGACGGACAGACGGACAGACGGACAGACGGACAGACGGACAGACGGACAGACGGACAGACGGACAGACGGACATGGCTAGATCGACTCGGCTAGTGATCCTGATCAAGAATATATATACTTTGTGGGGTCGGAAACGCTTCCTTCTGCCTGTTACATACTTTCCGACGAATCTAGTATACCCTTTTACTCTACGAGTAACGGGTATAATTACATGATCTTGTACCAAGGTTAAAAGGTTTTCAAATAAATTCTGGAAACCTTTTTTATTGCATATTTATTTCCCATAAAAAAAGGACGCATTGTATGTAAGATCACCTTTTCCATTTCCTTTTTTCCGAAAAGTAATTGTTAAATAATTAGTTTTACATATAATACCATGTCTATTATTATACTGTATTGTGTTTTAAAGTTCAGTCATATACAATTTACATACTTCCAAACCTGCATTGTAAACCAATACCAAAATGTATATATCTTAAGAAGAATCTATCTGAGTTCAATGATATTTCCTACATATCTTTTTTCAGTGTACCCCAACTGGGCATCCGTCCTTGTGTTTGTGTGGGTGCACGCCTCGTTGACCGTTCGGATAAAACTTATTAGACACAAGTGTATTTAGCGCATGTGTGTGGGTGCTCCCCTGTGGGCTCCCGGCTGTTTGTCTGTGTGTGTGCGTGAGTAACTAACTGCGGGCAGTTCAGTTGAGTTCCATGGGCGGACCAAGATACCCAGATACCCACGCATCTGCATATATCAATCGGAGGATGCCCGCAGCCAGCCTTCCCGGGCACCCAATGCAGCCATGTTGTGCATTTGAACAGAAATAATATTTTGCCGTAGCCGAGTTTTGGATGGGTTTTGCTATAGGGGGGTTTTCAGGGGCTTTTCAGGGGGTTTTCAGGGGGTTTCCATGGGATAGTGGCGGGATCGGTGGACCGGCAACTGTGTGACGTTGCCGCACAATTCCTTTGTAATTAGATAACGTAACAAAGCAACAACACGGCGACCACTGCACTTCCGCTCCCCCAGGCGTTTACGGCCCGCCTGGCAATGCACTTTTGCCACGCCCCTCCCGCTCGAACGCCCCCTCCTGCACATTTCCCGTGCATTTTCGTTTTACGTAAAATGTTGAGAGCCTTTTCTGATTATTTGGCAAAATCGCAACATTTACCGCTGCCACACAGCTCCGCTCCCCTGGCCGTTGGCAGTATAATTAGCCGCAGTTATAACCGTACCCCCTTCCATACACTTTTACACCCATCAAGCTGCGACTGCAAAAATCCGGCCTCCGATGTTCAATTTCCACAGGGTGCACACTCGACTGCCTTTCCAAGCGATGCGTACGCAATTGCAGGAAAGGGATGGGTCGGGACAGGAACTGATAGTGGAGTTCCCAGGGTTTCCAGATATTCACCATCGACCAAAGCCCTGCCTCAGTTTTTCGGTAAGGACCTCTTTATCAGCCATTCCAATGAAGGCTTAATCTCACCAAGGAGAATTCACTTTGCATTTGGTGTCCTTTCGTATGGAGTGTACTTCAGTAGCTCATAATTGGCTTCCTGCTGAGATACTACGGAGTGAAATTCTCCGTATTCCGAGCTCAGGCATTCTTAAGACCTTAATGGAGACAAAGGCTTTGAGGGGGATTGTCATCAATGGATCAATGTCCAATTATTGTGGTTGATGTCATGGAAATATGGTTTTAACCACATTGTCCTGACTCATCAGTTTTGTTTAACAACAAAAACTGAAAGGTACCAAGTCAAAAGTCGCCAGGGGTTTTAAATCACTTTGTTGATGCATACTTTTAGACACCTAGAATACCATTTCAAAGTGGTAGCCTCGTATCTTTCCTCATTTTCAAGGGAATTGGTATTTTTATTTATACAGATGTTGTAACATTTATAAGTATAATCAACTTGATTTCGTTGTATAATGGCAGCCCCTTCTGCTTTGATCGCCGCGATAACGATGGCAACTCAGTCCTGGCAGAGGACACGTCTTTCCTAAAATTTATGACCCTCCACTAGCTAACGCTTCAGGTTAAAAACCCTTAGCCGAACCCATTCCCCACCGGCGATAATTAGGTACCACATTGGATGGCACTAAAATGCGCCAGCCGACAAATGACCTACAATAAGATTTAGTGTGCTCTCAAGCAGCTAAACTTAATATTTCACGTGCACTTAACCTACGGGTTTAAATGTCGTAATTTTCTCATTGGCAACCTCCTCGCGCCCGAGGAGAAGCTACTCGAATGTTTTACTGTCTCAAAGTTTGTCTCAATTACGTGCGTGCCAGACTGAGTCAGCTCATCCCTATCCCAAGCCCAATACCAATCCCAATCCCAAGCCATATACCATATATCCCACTGGCCGAACCGAACTGAACCGAATATTTCTGCTGTGACTACGGCGCATTTCTCAGCAGGGTCGCAGGAGGAGAAGGACCCGCAAACCTCGTCCCGTTTGTCATTGGCAACTTTTTAATTAAAAGTTTCATCCGAGTAATGGGATATTTGCACTGCGAAATGCCACGGCGGCCAGCGACGATACTTGATACTTGTGCAATATTTGTGGGCGTCCCCCGTCCCTCGTTCATCGTCCTTCCTGTCCCCTTCCAACAAGTATCTAATTGCCAAAAGGATTTGCAAAACTTCAGCCTTACATAACGTTGCGCTGACCTCCATCGCTATCTTTATCTTTATCCGCCCGTTTGTTGCTGTTGCGCTGCAAACTTTTGGCCAGCAATTGCCAAACTATGCCCAACACGGCACTACGTGAGTCGAGCTAATGAGCTGCAAGAGTCACGAGCACAATTAGCCGGGCAGCGATTTTAATTAGGACCCATCTAACGATCCAAGGCGGATCGAAGATCGCTTAATTAATATTCCCAAGGCCATAACATTAGATGATCTGGGTCAAATATTTAAATTAAATGAATTGAAAAGTAGCAGATCTATAGTTACACAAATCTACATTCCTATCAGATTTAATTACTCCCATTAAGCGGACATAGGAATTAGCTCTGCTCGTTCTCTACCGCCACTCATACAGTGTACATCATGCTTCGATAAGCACAATGTATATTGAATAGTAGACCATAAGGAAAAATCCCATATTATATTGTTTGTTTCTTTAAAAAAACATTTGGCGCCCAACGGGGGACCTAATTAACTGTTAGGAAGTGATTTACTTTAAGATAGATGACGATGAACTCTCAAGCGGCAGACTTACCGCCTAGGGACTTATTTAAATTCAAGAAAAACAGGAAGTGACCAACTGAGACGTGACCAAAATTAAAGTGGAAGAATTCCCAGAACTCACTGTATAATTTGTCGTGGATCTACCTACATCAAAGTCAGATTTTTCAGGGAATCCCACTTGGACTTGCTACCAAATGAAACTCCCCCTAGAAATTCCCACCCAACCACAATCGATTACCACTGGCCAGTGTTTAGACTTCGATGTTCGTCGTCCGTTGTTCACTTTTCACTGTTCACTGCTCAGTGTCCACGTCTAATCGCCGCCGGATGTCCGCACAGAAATTTGCTTTCATTGTTTTTGTGTTCCAGCAGCCGGACTCTCGTTATATTTGCCTGTTTTTCGGACGGGGGACTCGGATTCTGTCGCCTATTCTGCTCTATTTTAGCTTTTTTTCCTTCATTTTTTTTTGTTTGAGCCAACTTTGTTGTTGTCAGCATTCGCTTTCAATTTCCTCATCCACTCGAACTAACATCCTTCCGCCGCCTTGTCGTGGTTGCTCATTCATGGGCCGTTTTCAAAATGTCCGCTGGAGAGAGGCGCAGTAGCAGCTAGTCCTTCTGGTCAGTCGTCAATCGGCAGTCGTCAGCAGTGAATCCGAATAACACTGGACCTCCCGTCCGTTTGTCAATCAATTGTGAATTGTTTATTGAATGTTGTCGTTAGACTGCACACAATGCCGCTAACAGCCGGACAGGAGTTGTCGGTTTGGCTTCGTTTGCCGATCCATTCTGGCTATATGGCGATTTTTTGGGCTTTCGTAATGCGTTTAAAGGGTATATAGGGTTTCATAGAACGTTTGCAACAGAAAGAGGTACAGTTTTGACCAGAATCATATAAATAGAGCTTTCAAGTTGTCAGGGCTCAAATATTTAAGAGGTGTAACAAAAATTACCACGTTTTTGAAATCACTTATAACATAAAAGAATGCAATGAAATAACAACATCGCCATTCAAATAGAATCCGTACTCCGAACATTTTGTTGCATACTTATCGACACCATAATAAATGATATTAAAAGGTAATTCTTAAAATCGGAAAAATCGTAAAAGTATATATACCTACTTTTTAATTTCCCAAAATCAAAGACACTTTGTTTTCTTAGAAGATAACTAGCAGATAAAGAACTCTAATAAAGTCAAGAACTTTTTAAATGGTATCCTTTAGTCTAATCCTATAATAAAAGTATTCTTTCTAGTTTTTTCCGCCCAATTTTGTTTGTTTCAAGTTTGGACATTGGCGGATGGCTTAGGACTGGCATTGTTTGCCCCGTCAAACGCTCCGTTTTGTATTTATCTTTTTGTGCGCTGATCGATTTGTTGTTGGGCCTGGGCTTTTCATTGAGTGCCTCGGCCATTTTCTTTTTTTAAGAGCCACCGCTGCATGCCCGCACTCTCATAAATTCGCCCAAATGGAAATGGTCTTTGTCCGTAATGAAATAGTGTTGACTTTCCTCACACTGGCACTCCTCGCACACACATCGAATCGCGTGTCCTTAACAAATGCACGAAATTGCTTTTAAACGAGGACGACGCCGTGCAGTCTGCCGCCCAGCCTCTCAGCTCCTCCGCCCTTTTCCATCCTCAGATTTTCCACCCAACATCCAGCCCGGTCCAGTGGCATGTGATGATTTGTTCGCACATAATGAAACTCATCAGCAGCTGCAGCCCCGGAAAAAGTGGGAAAAGCCGGGAGTGGTGGGGTTCGAAAGGGGTTCGGTCATAAAGTACAAGCCAACTTGTTCGGATCGAGGCTTGGCATAAATTCAAAAAGTACGACTACGAGTACGACCAACGGCCACTCGGCGGGAAAATGTAGTAAAAGCATTTCACAGTTTCATTTTCCACGACTCACTGCCGACCACTGTCCATCTGTACATTTTTCCAACCGTCTACCATCCACACAGCTCGGCTTTTGTGCGATTTACTTAATTTGAAGTGTGCCGGGGCCATCGAGGCATTCCTTTTAAAATCAATTCGAAGTTTATTTTTCTTGCGGCTTCTTCTCCAACCCAACCATCGCATATTTTCTTCGTTTGCTTTCAATGTTTGACTTGGACTGTCGCACTATTTATGCACGTCTTTGCTCCGCAGACAGCAAGGACCCACTTTGGCCAGGACATTATGGCCGATGAGCTGGCCAGGCAGAAGGCAGGCAAATGGAACTGCTTTGGACTGGAGAAACAAGAAGGACCTGGAGTCCCCAACTGACTGCTATGCAAACTATGTAAAATAATCTCTTTTATTGCTGAAATGTTTATTCAAATATATTTGTATATTAACAAGTTTATGGATGAAACGAGTGCGGATGGGATTTGTGCACAGAAAACAAAAAGGTCCCTTAAGATACCATTTAAGCTTAACTTGAAAACTTTAAAAAGGCGCCTAAAAGTATGCAGTAAAAAAGCATTTACATTTGTGACGGAATTCATAGGACTTTTGAGTATACAAAATATTTTAAAGCATACTTTTAGACTCCTTCACAAGTGAAATATATTTATTAATAATATTCGATAATTACATTCAATAAGAAATAATGGTAGTGATAATATTAAAGTGAAATGTATTAGCCTCTTGGAAATAGTTCTTGGTATTAGTTTAATAGTTTTTAAAAGAATAATAATGTATATCAAATTTAAATTTCATTGGATCATAAAATCTTAGCTTCCCATAAAATTGTTTTGTTTTTTATATTGAGAACTTACTTTGTTTCTTTCCGTGTGGCTTCGTTTCCTAGCTGCCAGCCTGTGGCAAGAGTGAATTTTAAGCTGCGCGCAAACAGCTTGAGCAAATTCATTAACAACAGAACTGCCGCCGCCCCCGATCCAAATCCAAAATCCGAAATCCCCGCCCCACGGAGATGGGAGCTCAGCTCAGCGCTACAGCTACTGTTGCGGTTGCCTCCGAAAATGAGGGCAATGCATTTGTCCCGAGGGTGCCAGAGTGCCAGAATGGCAGAGACCAATCCCGACCAGAAATGGGAGCAGAGCTGCGGGTTGCCAAGCACTTGTTTTTGATGTGACGCTGATATTTAAAAGTGGAGTTCACATCAAAGTTACACAGCGGTCCAGAATGGCCGACATCCCTGTCATCATCATCATCCCCATCATCGTGATACGCAGTCAGCAGGTTTCCGTTGGGGTAGGTATGCCATGGTACATTAGCAGCAGGACAAAGGATGGGATTGCTGACAAGGAACCCACTTTACTTTAGTTGCCAATGCAACATAAGCTACTTAGGATGAACACAAAAAAAAAAAGAATGGAAAGCACAGCGAACTCACAAGTTACTTATGGTAAACTCTTGGTCGCAAAATAAATATTTCATAATGTGGGTAGGGTAGCATTTGGGTCGAGTACTATCTGGCTGCAAAGTTCCATGTGTACTTGCGGTAATTGCAGAGCGTTTTAACTATGCTCCACGGCCTTTGTTGCTGCGGGCGCAATTGCAAGTGCAACTGCAATGGCAACTACTTGCTGTTACTTGACACATGTCAGTCACTCACTCACAGCACTTGAGCGGAAGGGATAACCAGGATGTGCTACCATAAATTTCACTGCCTCTGATCCACACTGATACACTTCTGACTTCTGCTGATGATGACTTGGCACTTAAACTGCCAAGGGGCCAAGTGCCAGGACATTCGATCAGCTGAGCCCCCATTAAGCATACGCCGTGTTGGCCACTGAAAATCATCAGCACATCGCATTTGAATGCCTCGTGGCCGAAAAACCATCTGATGTTGACTTATGTGTCCTGAGTTTTGGCGCTGAGAACTTTCAGAAAAACGGAAATTACATTTCGCTCGCTTCGTGTGCAATTAAAGTTGGCCAGGTGGCCAGGGAAAGGGGCTAGACTTTCCCCTATTTGCATTTTGCATTTTGCATTTGAACTAACTGCGCGCAGGGCACACACTTTAAAGTGTTCCTCTGTTAATGCGAATTTGAAGTTTGATCGATATGTGGGGCGTGGCTGGCGCTGCGACCGCCGCCCACTGGCCGCCCCGGCATTAGAGGTCACACGAAGCGGGCCCATCATCATTTTAACGCCAGTTGCCGCGCCGAGTTGTTTGATTTGCCGCATCACAGCCGCTGGTACACGAGGCCGAATCCAATCCTGAGCCCTGACCAATGTCCGATGCGGCGGGAATGGCCAGTAGCGATGAGGAGGGTCTGCCCACCGGCGGGAGCAGCGGTCGCCAGCGAGTCCAGCGGGACTTCAGTGATTCCAGGCTGGAGCGGGTGGCCTCCTACACAACGACCACAATGCGTCTGAAACCAGATAAATGGACCAAAATGATGGCCAGCGATGAGCTGCGGGTGAGTTGCCTTTGAACAATTAAATTATGTGCTAAAAAAGAAGCCATTAGTTTTAAAAATGTTGTTAGTTTAAGAAAAATTGATATATTTTCTAAATTAAGAGAATAAAACCGTTTTAGCTTCTATTGTACATTATTGCTACTAAATCTTCAATCTACTAAATTTACTTTGCTAATTTAATATTACGTATTTAATATTTCCAACAATATAATTAAAATCGATAAGCACACCATTCATGTTTATGACACATAAAATTTACAAAGACCTATTGAATGGAACTTTAAACGCAGACCGTAATTTGTTTAATAAACTGAATATTAATTAACAATTCCAGCCCTAATAAAAAGTTTAAGTGATTGTGTGATTATTGATTAAAATGGTTAAACAAGTTGACAATGAAAATAATTTATTGAAATTAAATTAAAGTGAATTAAAATGGAAAACAATATGTAAAATGTGATTAGTATGACATTTTGTCTGTGGATTTAAGTTACCATTGTCCCATTTCCTTTGTATCCAGCGCATTGTTTTGGACTGGCAGCATGGCCACAGTCGCGTCCTGGTAATGACTCTCAGTCCTGGTGGAGATCTGGTGCCCCGGAGTTGCCTCAGTGACTTGTACCTGCCGTATTCGGTGCAGAGTACTCGTGGATCTGTCCCATCCGCCGCCATGTTGCCCCTGGAAGATGAAGCCATGGCCACGGTGACTGCCGCCGTATCCGCCGTGGTATCTGCCACGCCCGGCGCCCTGCTCATCCCCCTGCCGCCCGCCTCCTCTAGCTTTACGACTTTAGATGGAGTGCCGCGCGGCAAGTGCGCCTACTTTGTCCGACGTAATACTTCCGACGGACCACTGACGGCATCCAATTTTGCGGAGAGCATTCTGTACGGCGACTTCCCGGTGCACAGCAAAATCGAGACCATGTCGCTGCTGTTCGACGAAGTATTGCAACCGCTCCTGGAACAGGCACAAAGTCAGTGGCCCGCCATTGTTCGCAAGGATCTGCAGGCGCGAATCAAGGAAGTGAGGAACACGCTGACCGAGGTGGGTGATTTGGCTGACTGGAGCTGATGCACTCGGAAAAAATCTACCTTACAACTGGAGTAGTTTAAAATAAATTTTAAACCATTTACAAACCTTATTTTTCGTTGGATTCACAGATAAGTGCTTTGAAGTAAACTAAAAAATAAGTGTCTAAAAGTATGCAACAATATATTTTAAATACAGAAGTCGGATAGACTCGTTCCAAAAAGGTACTTTTTTCACAGCATACTTTTGGACACCTTTTAATACACCTTATTTTATTTTATCAAAATCTAAACTATATTTTTAAAAACGACGAAATCATATTTTTGGAAAAGGAAACAGGGTCTAAAAGAAAGCAACAATATATTTCTAACATGGAGGGATTGATTTCAAAAGTTGGCATTCCTTTTTCATAGCATAATTTTGAGCACATTTTTAAAAATTCTTTGGCACATCCATCTATTTAATAATTTTTAAAAGACGTAGATTTTTTCGCGAGTGCAGCCGGCAGCTGTGTTATCTCATCAAATTAATCTAATTGAGTGCAGTGGAGCGGAGGCTTCGAGTGGGGTGAATGGTAGGTTCCTAAAACCCCAACCGATCCCATTTGGAGCGACTCCGTCCATTGTCTTGGAAGTATTTCGCTTAATTGGCAAAACTTTTCATGTGTCTACGGGCGATACGTATACATTCTGTTTCTATCTATATATATACTTTATTGTTATCCCCACAGATTAAGGGCAAAACCAACAATCGCACAATTTTATCGTTATTAGTTTCGCCAACAATCGTCGAGGAAGTGTTTGCCCACGTGAGCCAAGGGTAAGTTCCAGCCATGGGATGGCCATTGTCTTAGATATCCGCCCTGCCCTCCAGCTCTGTGGAGCTCCTTGGGTTCGAAGATGTCGCCCCAGCAGAAGCTATCTGGTATTGTTTATGTGGACAGAAAGAGAAAGGCTTATTCATGATACCAAATTGATTTTCATTGGCATAACTTTTCGCATGAATTGCTCGAAATTTATTTAGCTTGCAATTCCGGGGAAATTCAAGTTGTTTACCCCTTGGCCACACAAAACTGGTGGCATACATCGATTATTTTCCCATCGTACGAGTGCTTTTAATTAAATTACAAATATTAAAGAAAAAGCAATCGGCCATCAGCATTCTCAAGAAAATTGTCTAGAATTTAGCTAAAATTGCCATTGATACACACACGTCAAGAGCCTTTAAAAATGTATTAAGAGGTTCATGCTCCAGTAATTCACAATATTCGAATCAATAGAGACAAAATGAAAAGCCAAGCATTGGCAAAAATCAAAATAAACCATAAAGTCATCTTTGTTGGTATCAATTTTGTATGGAAAACTAACAAGGAAAAAAGTTTAAAACAAATAGCAACATAAAAGGGGTGAAGTCAAATGCAAATTTTTTGAGAACTAGGTCAATAAATGTTTCCGCTCATTATAAAAGTTCTCCCCATGGACCAAAGTTTAGTTGCAGAGAAGTACAAATGAAAGCCAATAATACAACAAACAATTGTGTAACTTTAAACTTCTGTAGGATTACTTTAAAAATTATAAATCTTGTTCTAATGAAGAGATTTTCATTTTAAATCAACTTAAGCTGCTTAAAATTATATCTCAGAAATAAAGATTATTTTAAAAGATTTTAATTGTGGTTGTTTTTTAATTTCCATAGCCACTTAAGGCCTGCCTTGGATCCAAAATTCCGAAATCTGCTGGAAGAGATGTTTATTAACTGGACTACCCAGATGCATGATATTGTCTTGGAGCGTTCCGAGTGTCAACCCTTGGGATCTGCCACCTTATCATCCGGGCATCAACCCAAACACATAACACACGCTTCTTTGCCCGCCCAGGAGATTGGATTTTGGACGAATCGGAAGTTAAACCTGCAAAATATCTACGAGCAGCTGCGAGAATCCACGCACAAGACTCTAGCACAGATTTTGGAACGGATCGAGTCGGTTTATTATGTGCCATATGCCACTGCCTTTCGGAAACTGGTGGCAGCCTGGTTGGAGGCGCAGGATGTTTCCCTTTGGCTGCAACCCCTTCTCCGTCAGACGTCCGCCTTCAATTCGGTGCAGTTCAGCAATGGCCACGATTTGGTAGCACCTCTAGTACACGTGGTGCATCTTGTGTGGAGCAATGCCAGGTATTATCGCAGCACCCAAAGGATGAGTGTCCTGCTGCGCTGCATCTGCAACATGCTGGTCCATCGTGCCGCCGAGGATCTGGAGCTGCAGTTGCTCTTCCAGGGTGACGCCGACGAGGGGCTACTTAAAATCAATCGCACCACAGAGGTTCTGGAGCTTTTCAAGTAAGAATAAAAAAAAAAAAAAATGTTTATACAATTCCCTTTTATTACAAAATAATTTAAATAAAGTACCTAAGGAGCTCAGTTAATCATATATAGAGGATCCTTATTATTTAACATTATATTACTCGGTTAGTTGACTTGGAAATGCAAATTAGATACACTTATTAAATACCATCAAATTAAATCCGAATCTAATATTCTTCCCACTGTTATTATGTAAAATGCAAATGTGGTTAAGAAAATTGCTTGGCTTAAAGACAATTTTAAACCAATTTTAAGTAGAAAATCAATTAAATCCAATCCTACCAAATAAGTCATAGTATGTGTCAATATTCAGCAAAGCTGTGTCACTTAATAATATAAGCCTCTAACAAGGCTAATTTTAATATTATAAATTATGGAACATATTCAATCAATTCGCCACAATTCAATTACAAATTTAAAGTTCAATTTGAAGATATGTAAGAATTTTGTTTAAGGAATTATTATACATATTTAATGTCAAATTGCAATAACCCATTTTCTGCAGGCAGCGAATGCTGGAATACAAGGAGCGTTATGCCGGCAATCAGGTCCTTTTGCCAGCGCTTTCCGAAGGAGCAGGAGCTGTGGCTCCTTCTCCATTCCCGGATGACCAACAGCAGCTGTGGCGCTTCTGCCACGAGGATGTGTTTGGCCAAACACTCGATGGCTTCTCAGCCCAGTTGATGGAGCTGCGTCAGGTTTTCGAGGCGGCAGTGCAGTTTCAGCAGCTGGAGAAGCTGGAAGTGGGCGGTTTAAGAGGCAAAATGCTAACAGAACGCGTCAGAGAGGTTGATTTTAAATTATAATAAAATAGTATATCTATCAGTTATTCATAATCCATAATTTTCCCTAGATTTTTGGTGAATTCAAACTGCTTTTTGAGCAATGGAGCAATGTGGACATTGATCTCACAGCCTCGGTGGCCAGCAAATGGAAATGTTTCCGCCGGGAGCAAGTCCTCTTCTTCAGTCGCATGCAACTGCTGGAACAGAAACTGGCCACCGTTTTGCTCCAGGCCTTTGAACAGTGCCACAGCTGGACGCACTTGCTCCGTTTGACCCTGATGTTTGGCTGCCTGCTGCAACGTGAAGCTGTGAGACCGGAATTGGCTCGAGTCCTGCCGCACATCCTTTTCATCTATAACACGGAAATGGAGCAACTGGAGGAGAGTGTCACGGAAGTGCTTTTGGGCTACGAGATTCGGGGTTTGGCTGCCTTGCCCATGGCCAATAATTTTCCACCCATTGCCAATGCCATGATGTGGCTACAACAGCATATCATTCGCTGCGATGAATTGGGAGCCAAGGAGCTTAACCAACTTATTGAGCAGTTGTAAGTAAATAATGTTCTAATAAAATATTTTAAAAATCTATTTAAATTCTTAAAACTTACCAGATTAAAAGAGAAATCCGAACTGCAAACACTGCCCCTTCAATGGGGTTCCTTACTCTCACGTCGCAATATTTTGACCACCAAATTGAGTAATCTCCAGATGAAAATCTGGACCTCCTGGCATGAGTGCATTGATAATCTAATCAAACGAGGACTGGACGAATCGGTGCTTTCCCGATCAGAGGATAACAGTCAGCTGTATCTAAACTTCTCCCCAGTGCTGTTTACCCTGCTGAAGGAGACCAAGTATTTGTTGGCCCTCCAGGCCACCGGCAGCTTATCCGGCGATCTATTCCAGCTGCCGGACCAACTACTCACACTCTATGGTCAGCGGGATGCCTATTGGGAGCGTCGCATTCGACTCATCAAGATTGGGGAGTTCTACAACGGCATTCGCTCGGGGGAATGTGCCGCAGCTGAGCTCCAGTTAATACGCAACGACCTGGCGACCATCGACGAACAGGTGGCACAGGCTTGTGAGCAGCTCACCTGGCGCAACTACGGTGAGTGGAATGGACTACACTGGGGAAAATTTGCAAAATAAATAAATTTAGTTACCATAATTGCCCTCGTCAAAATCATTGAATCTATTACAAACTTCATAATATTGGTAATTAACCGCGATATATGGTTATCAAAAATAAAAAAGTATTTTTTATTAAAAATGTATTGTAAAGGCTTTTATCAAAAATCTCAGTTATATAATTTGGTAAATATACGACTCAAAGTACTTCACCTTAAACGTTAAGTCGTCTCAATCTCATAATTTAAGATACAACTTTATTTTCTTCTGTGTATCACAATTATCTACCCCCAGATGATCCGCTTGTAGCGGACATTTTTGAGCAGAGCCGAGACCTTTTTGCCCGCCTGCAGCAGTCGCACGGCAATTTGGATGCAATCCTGGCCAGCATGCGTCGCTGGAGCCGGGAGCCACTGCATCAGCGCAGCTTATACGGTCGCAATCTCCTCGATCTGCGCCACCAGCAGGACCGAGTGCGTCTGCGATTGCTGCAGTGCGATGAGACTAAGATGCTCCTCAATCGCCTGCTGATTGCTAACTTCTGTCTGTTCTTCAACTATGAGGCCCAGGAATTTCAGCTATACTCCAGGGATCTGAGTGTCCAGGAGGTGAGTTTTAGCCACTATTTATCATAACTTGACCAATTTAAATTTTATTTAGGTAGTATAAAAAATCTAACCAGACATGGATTTTCCAGCTTGAAGCTAGAAGTTTAAGATAGGATTTTGGATTGGTATACTTGAATTTTTTTTGTGAATTTGTCTTTACTACAAAAAATATAGTTTCTACGCTTTAATGACTATTTAATGGATTTTTTAAACATTTTCATTGCAGTTTGTTCGCGAATTTCCCAAGGAGCAGCGGCGGCAGTACCACAAGTATCTGGCCAGCGTGGATGAACTGATTTGCCGCGAAGTTCGGGAGGCGATGAGAATAAGGTTTCTGAACTAGCACTTGACTTTCCATCATCATCATCATCGTCCTAATGATCATCTCCATCATCATTGTCAGTAGCACTCATCGCCAATCAATTGCACTTCTTCACCTGGCAGCTAACTATTTCATTACATTTCGGCACGCTGGCAGCTCCTTTCATGTCTCATCAGAACTAATCAAGTAAATGAGCACGAAATCGCACAACTGCAACCGCAAAAATGAAAGACACCTGCAGAAAGTGCAACACTGCAACAGCCAGCAACAACGTGCAACAACTCGCAACAACCACACACTTCGCGACCGCAGCAATATGGGTGCAACAATGGCAACAACAAATTGCCGCGGGCCGAGCATTCATGCGTCAATTGCATGTTTCACTTAGCGGCACTTTTCGTGATTGCATGCAGACAACGTCAGACGAATATGGGGGGGGGGGGGGGCGGGTGTTGTCTACAGGGGGCGTGGCTCACAACCTGCAAACGAAATAAGCTGCAAAACAAACTCAACACTAAATTTAATTTTCACATTACTCATACGCCGTGTAATTCAGTTTAGAGTATTTGTACAAAGAAATGACAGCAACAGCAACAGCAAAGGCAACAGCAACATCAACAATTCCAGCGGATACGGGTGCTTCAGTCAGCATGGCAAGGTTAGTCCTACAGCAAATCACAACGCCACAGGCGACAGGAGGAGCAGGAGCAGGGGGATCAGGAGCAGGAGTTGCAGGAGGATCAGGCGGAGGAGCCCCGCCAGCCATCAACGATGCTCCACTCTTCGAAGTAAAATTGGAGCTGACGGAAACGGAAATACGCTTTTCGCCCGCCTTTGATGCAAGTGTGGAAAATAATTTTCAACAAATTGTGGAGCAGCTGTTGCTCGATATAAAACAGACATGCGACTGCATGCCAAGAATTGTGGCTGACAATGCCCTGTCAGAGGATGATGAAGACGACACGGCGACGGTGGAGTTCGAGCAGGAGCAGAAACAGGAGCCGAATGGGGTTGAGGATCAGGAACAGGAGCTGGCGGGTCAGGAGCCGGAGGAACCCAAGCCGCAGGCCGTGCAATTCAACCTGCTGGCAGCCGCCAAGGCATATAGCCAAAAAATGGAATGCAGTGGTATGGATTTTGCCTCCCCAATAAGTTATAGCATATTAAGATACCCTTTTGTATGGTCTAAAGTGTGTAAAGGTTTAAAGGTTCTTAAAATATTATTTTATTTCTCAATGAATTCAAAGATCTTTCGCTGTACAAATATATTGTAGCATATTTTTAGACACCTTTACAAATGATTTTAAAATTTCATTATTTGAGACACCATTGTAAATATATATAAATTTATTATCCACCCTTTTCCTGTGTATAAATCTATTAAAGGTGTCTAAAAGTATGCAGTAAAAATATCCCCTTACTTCTTAATAAATACATAAATAGGATAAGGGGATATCGGCATTTAAAATATATTGTAGCCCACTTCTAAGCACCTTCAAAAATTATTTTAAAACAATAAGTTCATTGCAATTTTTGACATTCTCAAAAATATTTCTTTAACGGATTCTACAATATTTTTTTTTAAGGGTCATAAACAGTAGTTGTAGGGTACACAGGGTTCCGAATCGAACTTTAAAATCTAGTTTGACTCCTATCTGCCATTTTTTCACTTACTTCTCCCACATCGCTCTGCACATCCCAGCTGATGGTCTGGAAATGCTGGAGAAGGCGATACGCGATGCCCTGGCGGATACGGTTGAGGCGGCATCGGCTTACGCTGCCAAATTCCACGCCTATGCATTCCTGTGGACCCAGCAGAGCGGCGACGTCCTGGCCGCCTGCATGCAAACGGCCAGGGAGCAGACGCACCATGTCAGCGCCGGCGGCTATGCCATCATGGAGACGTTCAAAAAGGAGGTGAGTCGGAAAAAGGAGCAAGGCAGGACCAGGACCCCAGGGCACTGAATGCCAACAGCTTTAGTGGCTGCGACACTCACACCCAACTCGTCGAGCAGATAAGGTTGCAAGTATTGGGAAGCAGACTGGGCTGCTCAATTGGCAGCCACACAATTTACGCCATGTAGCCCCTGAGACCAATAACGCTTGATAAATGCCAACCATTTAGGGTCAAATGTGTGGCAACTGACCAGGGCAAAACACAAAAAAAAAGAAAGCCCCAAACAAAACAAAGCAAAACACTAAACAACTGCTTAGCAGCCACATGGCGTCGTTGACTTATGTTCGGGGGCAATTGGGAGCCACTTCCTGTAGCACAGCAGGCAAATCGCCGACGTATGCGTAATATTTTCTTTAAACAATTATCAAACGCCCCGAAAAGTATGCAATAAATTACCCGAAAGGAACTCACACACACGCAACACAACACAACAGGCAACAACAAATCATGGTCAAAGTGCACGGACATGGCGTGAAATTGGGTGTTGCCCAATAAAATAAGGGAAATTCGCCAGCAAGATATGGCCAAACAGGAAAGCAACGAAGTCTGAATGGTCTGATCTTAAACATTTCATCTTTGTTTTGGGCGGATCATTGTATTTTGCAATTGCTAAACTTAGCCTCCTCAGAAAAAAAACATTTTGGGCTGAAAGTGGCATTAAATTTAGTGGCTTTCTGATTTGGTTTTTTCGATATTTATGAATTCTGCAAAACGCTGATTACTGATTTCTTTATAAATGGCATATTTAGATTAGGAATTTTTAACTATTTTTATTTTAAAAGATTCGAAAAGTTATAATAAAATTTATTTATATTTGATCAAAAGTGATTCGCCTATAAAGCTGTCTAAAAGCAGGCAACATAAATTTTACAGTATACTTTTAGACACACTTTTAAACGATTTTCTTGGCATATCTTGATATTCAATTTTTGAATTACCAAATATATCCTTCAAAATATATTGCGAATGAGAAATTCCAGACATAAATTCAGTGATACCCTAGCCTACGATAGAGCACAAAAAATCACTGGCCAGCATTTTATTTATGACTAGCCATTGAGTTGCCCTGGCGCAGCTGGTGCGCTTAATAAACCGACGGCAGCGGTACGAATACTATAATATATACACAGCATATAGGGGCTTATCCCTTCCACACACTTAGAGATATACACAGAACACACCCATGTGTGGCAAATTTGCAAATAAATTAGGGTAGGACCAAGTCAAAAGGAAGTTGTCACTCCCTAACCGTACGGATTTTCCACAGATCGAGAACTACAACGAGGTGCATGATGCCATCGACCAGTGCGAAAACAGGGAGTGCATCAACGGATGGCTAGCCCTCGATCTCAAGCCCCTCAAGTATGGCCTTCTCAACCTGGCCTGCAAATGGTCGCACCTATGCAAAAAATGGTTACTCCGCTACGTTCAGGGAACTCTTAAGGTAGGACATAACATACCAAAATGTTGACCTTCTTCTGGGAACTCCTTAATAAATGCAATTATTGAGTTGTTGATAAGGTCCTAGAAGATTGGTTGACGAAAACACTTTAAATAATTTAGGTATTTTATTTTGTCATTATATTTTAAAATTCATTTATTCAACAATGCATATATTTTTTCATGTCTTCTAAACTTCATTATCAGATTGACAAATGAACAAATACCTATGAAAGCAGTATTTAACACTCATCTTTTCGTCAAGTAGCTGAACGCAGTTTATATTTTGATTGTTTTGCTTGGCATCCCACACCAAAAATCTATCATTCTTCCCGGAGGCCAAAGACACGAATTCACCTTCTTTTTCCTTATCGTTGAGGCCAAGCCAATACTCAGTATTTTTTAATAGTTTCCTATTGATGATCTCGAATTCGGTTTCGTTTTCGATGGCTGCCAAATAGCCGCCCATATTTCGACAGGTTTCTGCAGCGTCTGTCCAATTTTTCTTAATATTATTTTCAATATAAAAGTGCCTCCCACTTATCCTCTCAAAATTCGGTGGAATTTTTAAATTGGCTTTGGAAAATTCATTCGGACCTGTTTCCTGCCCTTCTAATTTTAACTGCAACTCCTGTAGACTGGACTTAACCAAAAGAAGCTTCTCCTCCGCTACCTTGAAAATCGCCTGCAAACTTGCCTCAAGTTCTTCCTTTGAAATGGTATTTTCGCAGGATTTCGCACAGCCTGTTTGGGAGATGATATTTTCGATAGACTTTTCGATGTTTGCCTGCTGGTCTTCCAGTTTGGTCTGCTCCGTTGAAAGTTGGCCAATAACCATATTTTGAGAGTTCGTCTGCGCCTTCAATCTTTCTTCCATTTTGCTCTTAAAAACCTGGAGTTCCTCATCGTATTCCTTTCGCGTGATTGTCTTCTCGCAAGACTGGTTTTCCAACCCAATCTGTACTTGACGATGGTTGGCGTCCATTTTGGTGAATATATCTGATAGTTCGAAGTCCAGTCCTTCTTTTACCGCCCGGAAATTGTCCTGCATGATCCTCTGGGCATCTTGAATCCTGTTTAGCTGGGCCTTGGTTTCAGAAATCTCAGCTTCCATCGGCTGTAGTGTATAGTGAATGGATTGACTACACTGATTTTCCGTGTCACAGTAGTTGTTCTGAAAGCCGGCCAATAAGCCTAAAAAATTTCCGGCTATAAGGGCCCGCAAAAAAAAGTTTGCGAGTCTCAACATTTTCAAAAATGTTAACCTCTCAAATTGAATGATAATGAAATACTGAGGCCCAGCTTTATGTCGCAAATATAAATAAACATTTAATATTGCTGATAGCTGGACGTTCTACATATATTCCGATTTACTGAAGTGACTTATCAGAAAGTCAACTTGAGTTCATCGCACACATAAAAGTATTTCGGGTTTCAATTAATGGATTTTTGGGGTCTTCCAAGAATTCGTTATTTTTTCGTTATTTCCAATGGGTTTTAGAACGATACCCCAAAACTGGATTTCCGGATTCCATAACTTTAGTAATTGGATCCCGGTTTGGACGTTAGATACCTCTATGAGTTTGTGGTTGAATTCTCTAATAATCTACATTTAAATATTTATCCTATAGGATGGTCCAAGTTTTAACCCATTTTCATGTTCGATTTTTCGTTATTTCCAATGGGGTTTAGAACGATACCCCAAAACTGGACTTCCAGATTCCATAACTTGAGTAATTGCATCCCGATTTAGACGTGGGATACCTGTATGAGTTTGTGGTTGAATTCTCTAACAATCTACATTTAAATATTTCTCCCATTGGATGGTCCAAGTTTTAACCCATTTCATGTTCGATTTTTCGTTATTTTCAATTGCTTTTAGAACGATAACCAAAATCTCCACTTTCAGATTCCATACCTTTTTTAATTAGACTCCGATTTGGAAGTGGGATACCTCTATGAGTTTGTGGTTGAGTTCTCTAATAATCTACATTTAAATATTTCTCTTATAAGATGGTCCAAATTTTAACTCATTTTCATGTTCGATTTTTCGTTATTTCCAATGGGTTTTAGAACGTTACCCCAAAAACTGGACTTCCAGATTCCATAACTTTAGTAATTTGATCCCGATTTGGGCGGGGGATACCTCTATGAGTTTGTGGTTGAATTCTCTAACAATCTACATTTAAATATTTATCCTATAGGATGGTCCAAGTTTTAACCCATTTTCATGTTCGATTTTTCGTTATTTCCAATGGGGTTTAAAACGATACCCCAACTTTAGTAATTGCATCCCGATTTGGGCGTGGGATACCTCTATGAGTTTGTGGTTGAATTCTCTAATAATCCACATTTAAATATTTATCCTATAGGATGGTCCAAGTTTTAACCCATTTTCATGTTCGATTTTTCGTTATTTCCAATGGGGTTTAGAACGATACCCCAAAACTGGACTTCCAGATTCCATAACTTTAGTAATTGCATCCCGATTTGGGCGTGGGATACCTCTATGAGTTTGTGGTTGAATTCTCTAATAATCTAAATTTAAATATTTATCCTATAGGATGATCCAAGTTTTAACCCATTTTCATGTTCGATTTATCGTTAATTCAAACGGGGTTTAGAACGATACCCCAAAACTGGAATCCAGATTCCATAACTTTAGTAATTGGATCCCGATTTAGACGTGGGATACCTGTATGAGTTTGTGGTTGAATTCTCTAATAATCTACATTTAAATATTTATCCTATAGGATGGTCCAAGTTTTAACCCATTTTCATGTTCGATTTATCGTTAATTCAAACGGGGTTTAGAACGATACCCCAAAACTGGACTTCCAGATTCCATAACTTTAGTAATTGGATCCCGATTTAGACGTGGGATACCTGTATGAGTTTGTGGTTGAATTCTCTAACAATCTACGTTTAAATATTTCTCCCATTGGATGGTCCAAGTTGTAGCCCATTTTCATGTTCGATTTTTCGTTATTTCCGATGGGTTTTAGAACTATACCCAAAATCTCCACTTTCAGATTTTATAACTTTAGTAATTAGACCCCGATTTGGTCGTGGGATACCTCTATGAGTTTGTGGTTGAATTCTCTAATAATCTACATTTAAATATTTCTCTTATAAGATGGTCCAAATTTTAACTCATTTTCATGTTCGATTTTTCGTTATTTCCAATGGGGTTTAGAACGATACCCCAAAACTGGACTTCCAGATTCCATAACTTTAGTAATTGCATCCCGATTTGGGCGTGGGATACCTCTATGAGTTTGTGGTTGAATTCTCTAATAATCTACATTTAAATATTTATCCTATAGGATGGTCCAAGTTTTAACCCATTTTCATGTTCGATTTATCGTTAATTCAAACGGGGTTTAGAACGATACCCCAAAACTGGACTTCCAGATTCCATAACTTTAGTAATTGGATCCCGATTTAGACGTGGGATACCTGTATGAGTTTGTGGTTGAATTCTCTAACAATCTACGTTTAAATATTTCTCCCATTGGATGATCCAAGTTGTAGCCCATTTTCATGTTCGATTTTTCGTTATTTCCGATGGGTTTTAGAACGATACCCAAAATCTCCACGTCCAGATTCCATAACTTAATTAATTGGATCCCGATTTGGACGTGGGATACCTCAATGAGTTTGTGGTTGAGTTCTCTAATAATCTACATTTAAATATTTATCTTATAAGATGGTCCAAATTTTAACCCATTTTCATGTTCGATTTTTCGTTATTTCCAATGGGTTTTAGAACGGTACCTCAAAAACTGGACTTCCAGATTCCATAACTTTATTAATTGGATCCCGATTTGGGCGTGGGATACCTCTATGAGTTTGTGGTTGAATTCTCTAATAATCTACATTTAAATATTTATCCTATAGGATGGTCCAAGTTTTAACCCATTTTCATGTTCGATTTATCGTTAATTCAAACGGGGTTTAGAACGATACCCTCTATGAGTTTGTGGTTGGATTCTCTAACAATCTACATTTAAATATTTCTCCCATTGGATGGTCCAAGTTTTAACCCATTTTCATGTTCGATTTTTCGTTATTTTTAATTGCTTTTAGAACGATAACCAAAATCTCCACTTTCAGATTCCATACCTTTTTTAACTAGACTCCGATTTGGAAGTGGGATACCTCTATGAGTTTGTGGTTAAGTTCTCTAATAATCTACATTTAAATATTTCTCTTATAAGATGGTCCAAATTTTAACTCATTTTCATGTTCGGTTTTTCGTTATTTCCAATGGGTTTTAGAACGGTACCCCAAAAACTGGACTTCCAGATTCCATAACTTTATTAATTTGATCCCGATTTGGGCGTGGGATACCTCTATGAGTTTGTAGTTAAATTCTCTAATAATCTACATCTAAATATTTCTCTTATAAGATGGTCCAAGTTTTAACCCATTTTTATGTTCGATTTTTCGTTATTTCCGATGGGTTTTAGAACTATACCCAAAATCTCCACTTTCAGATTCCATAACTTTAGTAATTAGAGCCCGATTTGGTCGTGGGATACCTCTATGAGTTTGTGGTTGAATTCTCTAATAATCTACATTTAAATATTTATCCTATAGGATGGTCCAAGTTTTAACCCTTTTTCATGTTCGATTTTTCGTTATTTCCAATGGGGTTTAGAACGATACCCCAAAACTGGACTTCCAGATTCCATAACTTTAGTAATTGGATCCCGATTTAGACGTGGGATACCTGTATGAGTTTGTGGTTGAATTCTCTAACAATCTACGTTTAAATATTTCTCCCATTGGATGATCCAAGTTGTAGCCCATTTTCATGTTCGATTTTTCGTTATTTCCGATGGGTTTTAGAACGATACCCAAAATCTCCACGTCCAGATTCCATAACTTAATTAATTGGATCCCGATTTGGACGTGGGATACCTCAATGAGTTTGTGGTTGAGTTCTCTAATAATCTACATTTAAATATTTATCTTATAAGATGGTCCAAATTTTAACCCATTTTCATGTTCGATTTTTCGTTATTTCCAATTGGGCTTAGAACGATACCCCAAAACTGGACTTCCAGATTCCATAACTTTAGTAATTGGATCCCGATTTGGACGTGGGATACCTCTATGAGTTTGTGATTCATTTCTCTAATAATCTACATTTAAATATTTCTCTTATAAGATGGTAAAATGTTTAAGCCATTTTCATGTTCGATTTTCCGAAATTCAAATGGCCTTCAGTATGGGAACCCAAAACTGGACTTCCAGATCCCATAACTTGAGTTATCGGATTCCGATTTGGATGTGGGAGACCTCAATTAACATGTAGTGCAATTCTCTAGTATTCGCGAAGACGAGGGACAAATTTTAAAGCCATTTAAAAGTTCAATGTAAATATTATGCCCTTTTATACGTATCTCTTATTATTATTTTTAATTATTTAAAGATGACTAAATGAATGAACTAACAATTCTGTTTAAGAAAGTATTTTGCTTGAATTATTCGTAAATGAAATACTGGCTTGAGCTGGCTTACAAATATTTTTCGCCAGAAGCACTTATTGCTCACTGGAAAAGTTTGGGAACACCTTAAATCGAGGGAAACTTCTCTTCCAGGAGTTGAACGCATTCATTGCCCGCGGTCACGAGACGCTGCAGCTGCACATCGCCCGCCAGGACTTCTCGGCCCTGCTCCGCGTTTTGGCCATCATGTCGGAGATTCGGCAGAGGGAACCGTATGCGGATAACGTCTTCAAGCCGCTGAAGGACATCATGGGTCTGCTGAAGACCTACAATGTGGAGTTCGAACCGCAGCTGTTGCGGGGCATTGAGCAGTTGCCGCAGCAGTGGCAGCAGCTGAAGCAGTCGAGTACTGTTAAACAGGAGGCGCTGCAGGACACTCGTTTCCACCAACAACAACGCGTGGCCGCTCTAATTGGTTTGCACACCTGCCATCTGCAGCACTATGCCCGCCAGTTTCAAAAGATGCCGGTGGGTGACGACTCTTTCTAGGTTTATATGGATACTGAATATGATCTTTCAGTTCTTTCGAGTACCCTGCCCCCAAGTCTACGATGCTTGCGATGAGGTCTATGTACGATTGCATCGCTTCCGTCGACAACAGCGACTTTACACCCGCTGGGCCCGACTTCTTGATATCCAGCCTCCAGACTCCGCAACCCTGCAGCTCTGCGAGGTCGAGCTGAGAAGGGTCAAGGTGAGTCCGTGTCATTTTATCGTATCCATATAATATAATAATATAAATAATATGACGGAATACATTAGCAAATTATAAAGTGTTTCAAGCTATTACTTTTGTTATTTTAAAATACAGGCATATTCTGATGGATTAGATACTAAAACTTTCTTTAGAATTTGTAGAACTTTATAATCATATTTTTTTAAAAGAATAATGATCTTTCTATGATTGCTTATCCTTACTAAGTTTAGTAAAGGTTCAATTACTATGTTTTTTTTAGTATTTGTTTAGTCATTCGTTTATTATTTTCACCCGCAAGAGCTAGACAAAGGACTGTCCGCGGCATAACCTTGTTATCGCAACAGAACTAATAATTGACCCATCGCCTGCAGCAATTGTGGGACTTTGTGCGCGTCATCGAGTCCTGCATCGTGGACTGGCACGCCACGCCCTGGCTGCTCATCGACACCGATGACATGGAGCACGAGTGCAAGAAGTTCACCCGCGACCTCCGCACCCTGGACAAGTGCATCCGCGAGTGGGCGCCCTATGTCCACATCGTGGGCGTTCTCCGCGAACTGGTCGCCTCGCTGAGGGCCATCACGGAGCTGCAGAATCCAGCAATTACCGAGCGCCACTGGATGGAGCTGATGCAGCTGACAAAGGTGAGCATAATAGTAGGATTCCGCATCCTATGGTGTGAGTGTGTCCTTCCAAATGACTGAGCGGACCAACAATGGAGCGGCAATCTGCCCGGCGGCTGATGTCTCTTTGAGCCAAGTCCACAATGGCGCACATTGGGCAAACACATTAGCGACGGTGATGTGTTGCCAAAACGCGTTGCTAAAACCTCAGGAGCTGCAGGATCTGCAGGTCCTGTCACAGGATATGAACACAGGGGAATTTCCAGGGCACATTGCAACCCGTAATTTGTACAAACAGAAGGGCGGACACTCAGACAATCTATGTATCTCAGCAATTAGATTGCTGAATTACTGATCATTGTCGCATAAATTACTAAAATCTAATCAAATTTCTCGCTCATCTCCTTATGCTCAGCTAAGTGGACAGCATTCCATGGAGGAGCTGGTAAGTGTAAATGAAAATCAGAACTAAATCAGTTTCCCTCCTCATCGAAAATCATGAATTAAAATGTAGTTATCGCATTTGCTCATCTAAGCCCAATCAGAAAACTGCCACAAGCCAACGGTCGGTCATTCATGGTTTCCGGATTATGTGCATTGTTGAGCGAGATGCCTCTAGTTTCCAGTTTCTGGGGCGTTTGGCTTGGCTCTATTACATAATAGTACTAACAATTGGCTTAGCAGGGTTTTTGGCTCGCACAGCCGGAGGCGACAAAGGAATGCATTGCTCAGTACTGTTAATTAAATTTGCCCAAATTCAGTCAAAGTTTGTGATTATTAATGTGTGTCCAGACCAACAGAGAAAATCTTAGCTGGCATTCAAAGCTATCAATTACGCTGGTCTACAAAATAGAACAAATACCTAATGTTTTTCAGACAGGGTATTTTTCCTTTAACTAACTAAAATGTCTAATACTGTATAGTACAACTACAAGCTCTTTCTTTTTTTTAAATTACCTAGTTTTGGAGAAATTAAATGCAATTTTGAACTTAGCCAAAAAGTTAAATGGAATATCTAGAACGATACCACATTAAAACAAAGTTTTCCAATTTAAGGCTTAGCACAAGAACCTATAAAAACTAATATCTTGAAGCACAGTGTTTCTGCCATAATTCCATATTGATTCCCCTGTCTTTTGTACGGCCCCTGAGATATTCTGGAAGCCGTTGAAATGTATTCAAATCTCAAATTGCTGAGTAATTAGACCGACGCTGCGTATGCTTAATATGTGTTTTCCACACCACAGCTCTCGTTCAAATGCAACAAATCTACCAGATTGGCCCAGCTGCTGACCCTGCAATTGCAGCATCACGAAGAAGACATTAAGAACACCGTGGACCGTGCCATTAAGGAGATGACGGTAACCAAAGTGCTCGATGAGATCAAGGCTACATGGGCTCATCTGGAATTCGAACTGGAACAGCACCAAACGCGTCCCAACATCCAGTTGCTCAAGGTATCCGAGGAACTGATCGAAACGCTGGACGACAACCAGATGCAACTGCAAAATATCTCCACTTCGAAGCACATTGAGTACCTTCTGGACAAACTCACCCACTGGCAAAAGGTCCTGGGAGGCATAGACACTCTGATTGTCAACTGGTTTGAGGTGCAGCGGAAGTGGATCTACCTGGAGTGTATCTTCATTGGATCAGCGGACATTCGTGCCCAGTTGCCAGCGGATGCGGCAAACTTTGAGAGGATTGATAAGGACTTTACAGAACTTTTAGCCAAGGTGAGGTATCCTAGAGATACTGTTTAAAAATCATTTACAAAGGTGGCTAAAAGTATGCAATGAAGTATACTATTGCATACTTTTAGGTGAATACATCGATTTAGAAGTGAATCCATCGATAGTGATTCCAATCTCTTTCCAGGTTAGTGAAATTCGAGTGGTCATGCAGGTGGTGCTGCGCCACGACGATGTCCTTGCTCAATTGTTGCAGTTGCAACAGCGCCTGGCAATTTGTGAAAAGGCTCTGAATGATTACCTGGAGACCAAGAGACTAGCCTTTCCGCGCTTCTACTTCATCTCCGCAGCCGACCTGTTGGACATCCTCTCGAATGGAAACAATCCGCAAGTGATCGACCGACATCTCATCAAACTATTTGATTCAATCCTTCGTCTACAATATGAAACCAACACACCAAATGCCCTGGGCATGCACTCCAAAGAGAATGATGAGTATGTGCCCTTCGTTTCGCCGGATCCAGAACAGCCAGCTTTCATAGTTTGCGGTGGGAGAGTGGAACTGTGGCTACGTGCCATTATCCAGCAGATGAGGAGCACCTTGCACGAGCTGTTTCGGAGAGCCCTACGGGTTTTCGGGGAGAAACCTCGGGAGCTCTGGCTCTACGACTGGCCCGCCCAGGTGGCTCTATGCTGCAGCCAAATCAGCTGGACTGCGGATGTAAACCGATCCTTTGGCTGCATGGAGGAGGGCTACGAGGGTGTGATGAAGGAGCTGCACAAGCGACAGATAGCCCAGCTGAATGCCTTGATCAATCTCCTGCTGGGAGAACTTTCCCCGGGAGATCGGCAGAAGATCATGACTATCTGCACCATTGATGTGCATTCCCGTGATGTGGTGGGCAAGATTATAGCCTCCAAGGTGGACAATTCGCTGGCCTTTCAGTGGCAAAGTCAATTGCGTCACCGATGGGATGATGACCAGGCGGGAAGTTCCAGCGGAAGGGCCAGTACGGCCATCAGTTGTGGCGGAGGAGATGAGGATTGCTTTGCCAACATATGCGATGCCGAATTCCGATATGCCTATGAGTATCTAGGAAACACATCGCGTCTCGTAATTACACCCTTAACAGATCGCTGTTATATCACTTTAACACAGGTGAGTGAAAAAAAAACAACAGGGTATTAGCCGTACTAATTGATTCAAAGGAAATCACTTTCACTTTGTAGTTTCGAGCAAATCCATTCTAACGAGTCCTGAATTAAATATAAACCCTTTCAACGCCTGCCAGGGGGCGTTAATGGATTTAGCAGCGGAAATCCGCTACAAATGTAAAGTCCATAGCCCGGCTTTGAATAATTGAAAGCCAATGTCCCGTGGCTTGAATATATTAAAACCAGGCAGCTAGTTAAAGCCAATCGAGACAAAAACTCGAAATGATAGCTGCGAGTGACAGGGGAGAAAAGGGCGGAAATTCAATAAATTAAATGTATTTGCGTGTGCAATTAGCGCAGATTTTTGCTTTGACAGGCGCATATTTCATGCCCGAATGCCATATCGTACGTTATCTCTTTGACACCTACGAATCATGTTGTTGGAAAAATGAAATGTGTCGAATTGTTGCACAACACTAAGGTGTGAAACTAATATCGGGGAGAATCAGTCATAGTTGTCAAAACAGAACATTTTCATTGAAAATCATATGTCAGATGAAATAACAATATTATCACAAATGGCTTACTGAAATTACCAAATTCTCTTATTACATTTAATTTCCTCTGTTCTACAAAATTTGGTTATTATTTTCACAATACATTATTTTACGCAGATTTCGGACAAATTTGTATCAAACGAATTTTCAATAAAGGAATTATGACACTTGTTTGATTTTTGACTAACTAGCGAGAAATTATTTTCAAAATGATGACAACCTAAACAGGATTTTAACATATAAATTCATAAAATGTTTTTAGGCTGCCATGTCATTTTAAAATAAGTCCAGACAGTATGACAAAAATCAAGCAAGTGTCATTAGGCCCCAGGTATTAAACAAGCTTCTTTAGAGTTTTATAAAATAATTTTAAAATTCCAACTTGAAAGCTCTTACGAAACCACAACTTTATTTAGCACACAGCTGCTTAGCTTGGGATAACTTGCACTATTTAACATAAACGCCATATTTCCAATTCAACAACATCCTTGAGGCAACAAATCCCAGAAAATTGAGAGATAAATTTGAATTGAGTGGAGGCGTAACCAGGTGATTGCATAAAACCGCAGCGGAAGGAGCCATTAACAAGACGATCATCAGTTTTGTGGTGCAGCACCTCCTCGCCGCCGGCGGTGGCAAATTAAACAACTCGTTAGTGGAAAATAAATGTTGCTTGCAATTTACATACATATGCCACCTTTTCCGTGATTTTTTCCCCATTTTCTCCGCAGTCGCTGCGATTGCGGTTGGCCGGGGCAACCGCTGGTCCCGCGGGAACTGGGAAAACGGAGACCACCAAGGACCTCGGACGCGCCCTGGGCGTAATGGTTTATGTCTTCAACTGCTCGGAGCAAATGGACTACAAATCTTGTGGCAACATTTACAAAGGACTCGCCCAGACGGGAGCCTGGGGCTGCTTTGACGAGTTCAATCGCATCTGCGTGGAGGTCCTCTCCGTGGTGGCCGTTCAGGTGAAGACCATACAGGAGGCGATAAAGGTACGCCGTCCGCTTGCAAATTGATTTCGGTCCAGTCACCCAGTCTTCTTTTCCTCCACTCCATACACTCCATCCATGGTCCACCATCCTGCATTGATTACTTTTCCTGGACCTCGCTGTACTGCTCCTCCTCGTCCTCCTCATCCTCCTCTGTTTACAGATGCATAAAACCCAATTTATCTTTATGGGCGAGCGCATTTCGCTGGAGCCGTCGGTTGGAATTTTTATCACCATGAATCCAGGATACGCCGGCCGCACGGAGCTACCAGAGAACCTGAAGACCCTGTTCCGGCCATGCGCCATGATTGTGCCGGACTTTGCCTTGATTTGTGAGATTATGCTAATGGCCGAGGGCTTCCAGGATGCCCGTCTGCTGGCCCGCAAATTTATCACCCTGTACACGCTGTGCAAGGAGCTGTTGTCCAAGCAGGATCACTACGATTGGGGTCTGCGGGCCATTAAGTCGGTCCTGGTGGTGGCCGGTACTCTCAAGCGGGATGACCACAGTCGGCCGGAGGATCAGGTCCTGATGCGTGCGTTGCGGGACTTCAATATACCCAAGATTGTCACGGAGGATGTGCCCATATTTATGGGTCTGATAGGTGACCTCTTCCCCGCTTTGGATGTACCACGCAAGCGGGTCTTTGAGTTCGAGAAGACCATCCGAAGGGCAGTAAATGAAATAAAACTTCAGCCGGAGGAGGGATTCCTTATGAAGGTTGTGCAGCTCCAGGAACTCCTCGATGTGCGACACTCGGTTTTTATAGTGGGTAATGCTGGCACTGGGAAGACCAAGATCTGGCAAACCCTTCGCGAGACCTATCGCATTCAAAAGCTAAAGCCCGTCTGTCATGTCCTCAATCCCAAAGCTCTTTCCAATGATGAGTTGTTTGGTATTGTAAATCCCACTACGAGAGAGTGGAAGGATGGCCTGTTCTCCTCCATTATGAGGGAGCAGGCCAACATGCCACCTGGCAATCCGAAGTGGATAGTCCTCGATGGCGACATAGACCCCATGTGGATCGAGAGTCTCAACACACTGATGGACGACAACAAGATTCTGACCCTGGCCAGCAATGAAAGAATATCTCTGAAGCGTGAGATGCGTCTGCTTTTTGAAGTGGGTCATTTAAAGGCTGCCACTCCAGCAACTGTTTCCAGAGCTGGCATTCTCTACATCAATCCACAAGACTTGGGATGGTCACCGTGAGTACTCAACAAACGAAATGAAATAATTCTTAATCATAGAACATAAATAAACATAACATAAATCTTACTTTTATTAATGTAAGATAAATATATAAATACGTATATAAAATATGTATAGCATCTTGCTCCACCTTTATTTGGTTGGTATATTATATTTTCCATTTTTCTTAATATCTTAGCTATGTCTCCTCCTGGCTGGAAACTCGAGTGGACATGATTGAGCGAGGTATCCTGACCACGTTGTTTGAGAAGTACTTTCCCTGTTTGATGCAGCGGCAGCGTGACTTCCGGCGAATTACTCCCATCACGGACATGGCCATGATCCAGATGACCTGCCACCTGCTCGAGTGCCTCCTGGACAAAGATGATGGAAACGGATCAGATGGAAGAGGCAGAGGAAGTGGAGCCGGGGGAGCAGCAAACCCGCACAATTTACACCATGGTGAACTATCCCACGAAGCTATGGTCTTGGCACTGGAAACGATCTTTGTGTATGCAACCGTTTGGAGCTTCGGATCTGCCTTAAGTCAGGATGTTATCATTGACTGGCACCGTGAGTTCCACAAGTGGTGGACAGGGGAGTTCAAGGACATTAAGCTGCCCAGCCAGGGAACCGTTTTTGACTATCACCTAAATGTGCATACCCTTAAGTTTCAGCCCTGGTCTGAGCTGGCCGCCCAGGAGCCACTGGAGGGGCAAATTGATACGGAAACTCCACTGCAGGTGAGTAAATATTAATATTACAAAAAAATTTAAAAAAGGTTGAGAGCAGTTTCATCTGGAATTCAAGAACGTTCCTTCTCGAAAAAGTCAGAAGAAAAATGTTTGGCTTTTCCATTTTTAATATTTCTAAGCAGTAAGGAAACCATAATATATAGCTCAATTCAATCTTAATTTTAATGATATGCCTTCTAGAATGTGCTGATTTCCACTGCGGAGACCACTCGGCTGGCTTACTTCCTCAAGCTGCTCATTGACCGCAATTTGGCCTGCATGTTGGTGGGAAACTCGGGCTGCGGCAAGGGTGCCATCTTCCGTGAGCTGTTCGGTCAGTATGCCAGTGACCAGGAGCTCCTCGAAGTGGCCGTGTCAACGGCGGTAGCGTTAACAAGTGACAGCCATCAGCAGCAGCAGCAGTTGGTGAATCCTTCAGGATCCACCGGGGTTGTGCGGCGCAAGACCTCCTCCTCGGCGACGCCTCTGCTGACCACCGTCCAGGCCACGCACTTTAACTTCTACACCAGCTCGGAGATATTCCAGAAGATGCTCGACCGTCCGCTGGAGAAGAAGTCGGGGCGCTGCTATGCTCCAAGTGGCCCAAAGCGACGGCTCATCTACTTTGTCAACGACTTGAACATGCCGGAGGTGGATGCCTATGGCACCGTTCAACCGCACACGATTATGCGACAGTTCATGGACTACAGGCAATGGTGAGTGAGCTATCAACTTCAGAGAATTGGTGATTCAGAGGAGTCCTCTCCTGACCAGGTACGACCGCCAGCGGCTGCAGCTGAAGGACATACGGCACTGTCAGTTTGCAGCCTGCATGAATCCCACCGCCGGCTCCTTTACCATCGACCCACGATTGCAGCGGCACTTCTGTGTCTTCTCAGTGGCTCCTCCGAGCGAGGATACCCTTCACCACATCTACGGAAGTATCCTGAGTGGACACCTGGAAAGTCCCGCCCAGGGTTTCAGTAAGGAGATTCGGTCTATAGGAAGCCTGCTGGTAAAAGTGGGTATTGCCCTTCACCGAAGAGTGGAGTATGCCTTTCTTCCGACAGCCCTCAAGTTCCACTATCTATTCAACCTGAGGGACCTCACAGGCATCTACCAGGGTCTCATGAACAGCGTTGGTGCTCCGGCAGCGGCGGGTGGAGGAGGTGCCTCCGGTTATGGAGGAACCATCTGCGGCAGACCCTCTGAACTTATGCGGCTATACGTGCACGAGGCCTTTCGGGTCTATCACGATCGCTTGGTGGATCCCTATGATATCAAATCTTTTAAATCCTCTATTAGAGATATATTCAAGAAGGATTTTGAAGACTTTGACGAGGACTTTGTGTTTGCAGAACCTCTTATATACAGCCATTTTGCCCAGTCACTGGTGGACCAGAAATATATGCCCTTGAAAAGCTGGGATTCACTTTATCAACTGCTTATAGAGGCTCAGGCAAGTTACAACGAAGTGGTGGGCTACATGAATCTCGTCCTTTTTGAGGATGCCATGATACACGTGTGTCGGTAAGTAAAAGCTAAACAATATTTTATTTTTATAATATATGAACTTACTTTTACTCTCAGCATTAATCGCATTCTGGAGAGTCCTCGGGGAAATGCTCTACTCATAGGAGTTGGAGGTTCAGGAAAACAAACTTTGGCCCGTTTGGCTGCCTTTATATCCTCGCTAAATGTCTCACAAATTCAAATCAAGCGAGGATTTGGTTTGCTAGATATGCGAGAGGAAATCGGCAGCCTTTACATGAAGGTGGGCCTTAAAAATCTGGCCTCCGTGTTCCTCATCTCGGATGCACAGATTCCCGATGAATCTGTACTGATGCTGATTAATGATCTCCTGGCATCCGGTGAGATACCCGAGCTCTTCAACGATGACCAGCTGGACACTATTACAAATGGAATTCGCAACGAGGTGAAGCAGAGCGGTACGCTGGACACCAAGGAGAACTGTTGGCGGTACTTTGTGGAGAAGGTGAGGCGACTCCTGAAAGTGGTGCTTTGCTTCTCGCCAGTGGGTCAGACGCTAAGGGTTCGGGCTCGCAAATTTCCGGCCATCATCAGTAGGACGGCCATCGACTGGTTCCACGAGTGGCCCAAAAGCGCCCTGGAGTCCGTTTCCCAGAAGTTCCTCAACGAAATCAGCGGCATTCTAGAGGTTAGTACACGTAAAAAACAAAAAATTTATTTTGGAAAAATAATCCTACTAAAATTTTGACAATATATTACATAAGAATTTTTTGAAATTAAAATAAATTAAACATAAATGTGCCTAGAAGCGTGCATTAAAAACTGATTCCAAATATATTGCTGCATACTTAAAAGCACCTTTAAAAGCGATTTCGAAATCATAGTAATTTCTGTATTACCAACGATATTTTAAAAATTGAAATACCTCTACAATTATTAACAAATTGTTATCATAAAGATCTGGCTTGTAACGATTTTATTATTGTACTTTCAAAAATATTACTTCTATTTTTGTCCAAGTGTATTGGTTTCCCGCACCCTTTATTTATGCGTCTGTCGGGCACAATTTACAACTGCAAACCGTCACGCCGGACACTTTAAGTCCCCGGCAGCAGGACGACAGCAGACTGACCTGACCCATGTCCCATTTCCCATCTCGCCCACCCAAAATTTCCATGCAGCCCGCACTGGTGCCGCCCATCGGTTGCTTTATGGCTTACGTCCACGGCACCGTGAATCAGATATCGAGAATTTATCTGCAGAATGAAAAACGCTACAACTACACGACCCCGAAAACTTTTCTCGAATACATTTTCCTCTACCGCAAACTGTTGGTGGACAAAAACGGCGAGTTCGCGGAGCGCATCGCTCGTCTGCAGAGCGGAATGTCCAAGCTGGCGGAGTGCGCCCGTCAGGTGGACACGCTGAAGGTGAGTAAATGATGGAGTGGACCACCGGCATGGTGACCATATGGCATATGAGAATGAAATGTGCATGCGGTGAGTCCGGTTCGCGGGAGTTAATGCACTGTAAGAGAACTTTGGTAAAGTAAATTAGAACATGGGAAAAACAACAATGAAATTAGTCAAGCATAAGTTACAGAAAGTATATGAAAGTACTGAAGCAAAATGTAGATTAAACTTAATAAAATAAATATGATATGTATAACAAAATTTACAAAATGTATTATACCTTATGCACCCATAAAATTAAGACTTTTATATCCTCCAAATAATTCCATACCCAATATAATTTGTTTACAATTTTTCATTGACTTATTTTCCCTCTGTGCACGACCAGTATTTTTTCCTTGAATGTAGAGCCTCACATAATATCCCCTTGCAGTAAGGCAAAAAAAACAAGAAAAGTATTACAATCTCGGCAAAGTTAAAAATTGTGTCTGTCTGCTATCAAATATTAATTAAACACGAACGCAGGGTGCCCGCAAAATCGATCATCATTGGGCATCAGCTTCCAATTCAATAGTACACTGCCATTCGATCCGCTGGCGACGCGTCGGCCATTCAATTAGTGCGCTTAATTGAATTGTTGTTGCAGCAAATCTGCTGTCCTGGTCCACTTGTTCAACGCCGGCAACATCAATGGCGGAAACCGGAGAAGCGGAAGGCCGCTCTGCCATTCTTTGAGTTTTTAAGCGTCGTTTCCGGTTACGTTGCGTATACGCCGTGTTGGCCCCACGGCACTGAACTTGTTCCGCGGCGCTAAACAACGACCAGTCGCGAGTGTGAGGTAGCAGGCCAAATGTTATTTAAACTAATTGAATTAAATTGAATTCGTTTCAGCCGAACAAAAGCCGTTTCAGTTTTCCCAAACGCCGGTGGGTCCTCAACCCGCCAGTTTTAACTCCAGTTTCACATCAGCACGGCTTTTTAGTGATGGGGTTTTATCTGAAGATAGAATGGATGGATATTAACAAAAAAATATGTTAAGTTTGAAAAATTATATTATAAGTATTATTAAAAGTAAGGCAAACAAAATATAAAGTAGCTCTCATTTTACTAAGTAGTATATTTGGTCATATAAGGAAAACTCATTTTGTTTTTTAGGTTAATATATTTTTTTACATCTTAAAATTGGAAAATATTCTAAGAACTCATTACGTTTTCTCCCATCTCTGCCTTTTCCTGGCACATAAATTCACTTGTATTTGTATTGATGCTTCCGCAATTTGGCGCAAAAGTTCCTCTGCGTAAATATTGAGCCATCGTGCCGTGGCTTTAATTATTTTGGCCCGGCCCCGGTGAAAGTTTCCAGCACACTTTGATTTTGGCTTTGAGTTTCAATAGACGCAATTTGGCGGTTTTTCTAATTCCACCCGCAGCACCAACTGGCCATCCAAGAGGTTCAGCTGGCGGCCAAAAACGCGGCGGCCGACAAACTGATTGTGATTGTGAGTGCCGAAAGTGAAAAGGTGAAGCGGGAAAGGTACATTGCCTCCGAGGAAGAGAAACGGGTGCGGATCATCGAGGAGGATGTCTCCATCAAGACCAAGATGTGCGAGGAGGATCTGCGGCAGGCGGAACCCGCCCTGGTGGCTGCCCAAGCTGCCCTGAACACTCTGAATAAAAATAACCTAACAGAACTGAAATCCTTTGGTTCGCCACCCAAGGCGGTGGTAAATGTGTGTGCTGCCGTCATGGTTTTGCTGGCCAGCAATGGAAAGATCCCTAGGGATCGCAGCTGGAAGGCCTCCAAACTAATGATGGTTCGGGTGGATCAGTTCCTCAACGATCTGCTAAACTACAACAAGGATAATATACACCCTAATATCATTGAAACGCTGCAGGAATATCTTAAGGTAAGGTAAAAACCGGCATTAACTCTATTTTGATGTTTATGATATTGTCATTTTAGGATCCCGAGTTCAATCCCGACAAGGTGGTGCAAAAGTCGGTGGCTGCTGCTGGCCTTTGTGCCTGGGTGATTAACCTCCATCGCTATCATCAGGTCTTTTTGATCGTGGGACCAAAACAGCAGGCTCTGCAGGACTCGCATCAGGAGCTGCTGGAGGCCAGAGAACGGCTGCAATACCTCAAGGGTAAGATCAACAATCTGGAAGCCAAGTTGGCCGAGATTCAGGCGGAATTCGAGAACGCGGTGGCCGAGAAGCAGAGATGCCAACGGGAGGCGGACAAGACCTCCTTCACCATCGACCTGGCCCACCGGCTGGTCAATGGGCTGGCCAACGAGAATGTCCGCTGGAGGGAGTCCGTCCAGAGGTGAGTCCTACGGCGGTGTTGGTGCGGTCCTCAGTGGTCGGTGCACTGCATTTATGCGTAATCAATTATTAAATTTAATTTACATTCTGTGTGCGTCCGCCATAGCTGTAATTGCCTCGCCTGCCACTTCTGAAAGGGGATGGATGAGGGGTTTATGCACTTAAAAAAATGGATATAATAATATTTGTAATTGGAGAAATTAGTAACTAAATTAGATCGAGATATATGCAGAAATATCCATTATAATATTTATATATATATAACCAAGGATACCCAAAAACCATATGAAGTATGGGGGAAGAACTACTTAGGGTTATTATTCCTTAAGCAATTTAAAATCCATCATATTTTTTTATTTCCGGTGTGATAACTTTTTAATTTGTATTATTTTATAAGCACTATAAAATAGGTAGTGATATTTTTCCTGAAGTGCATGCGAATTCCGCTTACTTGCGGGCCACCGCGGCAACAAAAGGCCGTAAATTTTATTTACTCGCTCCCATTTGGCGCACAGGACTGCGAGGTCCCCGAACCCGGCTCATTCACTCGATTGCGCACTCATCGGAAGGCAATGAACCGCCAGGAGTACCGGCGGCAATTTGCAAAAATCATTGGCAGTTAACCGAAATGCATTTAAGCAGCTTCGAACCGGAGGCACGTACTCCAAATACGGGTATGCAAACTTGTCATACCGAGTGCCTCTGAAGGTTGGGGCTAATCCCATCTGTTGCTGCTCCTGCTCGTCCTGTTCCTAGTGTTCCTTCTCCTGGTGACGTGAGCCACGAAAATGTCGAGCCAAGGTGCAAGGCAGCTGCCTAACAAGCCAACAATTGCAGTTGACAAGTGTGAAAGTTGACACAATGGGTGGAAGGTGATGGGGGAAAAAGGATGAAACCAGAAGAAAGCAGGAAAAGCGGCGTGTGAGGAGAAGGAGGCAAAGCCTATTAGGATTTTGAAGGACGTGATGGAACCAAGGGGTAATGGCATTGGCATCTCCCTATGGATTACGTATAAGCATCATAGCTGCAGTCGTTGAAGGCTGCAAAATTTACATGATATATTTAAGCGCCTCAAGGTATGCAACATGTTTTCATGCATGTCATATGGAGAATTTACTCTTATCGCTGAGATGTATTTATTGAGCCTGAGGTAAAAAGTGTTGTCAATCTGTATAATAATGGAAAAATAAATTTATTTAGTAATTTAAGACAAGAATCATATATTTCTACATTTGTATAGTGCTGAACCAAGCTAAGCTAAAGACTTTAAATATTACTGCATCATTTCTGGTTTTTACTTGAACAAAACTAAACGAACTTTTCATGTACAATACATAAAGAATACAAAACCTTGAGAAATAGCAAATTTGACAAAAACTATTGGGAACGAACAGTGATTGAAGAAAGTTTTTTTTAACTACCAATTTATTTTCTTGTTTTTGTAACATTCTTAGCTTTTATGTTCTCTGTAAATTTAATATACCAAAAAGCATGGAAATTTTGGTTTTACCTATATATGACTATAACTCGATAATTTGTTTTCAAACCCATTACTAATTTAACTTGCTTCAAGGATATATATCAACATTTTGTTTGATCTCTAATCGAAATCAAAATCAAATATAACAAAATTGAATGGGAAAACATGCAATGTGAGACCAAAGCTAATATTACGACTCTCGATGCACAAAGGCTCTCACCAGGTGACATCATCATTTCCCCAAAATCTAGTTAGAATTTATTATTCAAATTCAAAGAGTAAATTTAGCAATAATCACGAAAACTAGTGCCAAAAACTTTACGTTTTAATGGCAGCTGAATGGGAAACTAATGAAAATCCACCCTTTTGAGGTCATGAATATCCTGAATATCCCATTGAAAGCAATGGGGGTTCCCAGCTATCAATTATATAAACCATCAGGCCACATGCAATAAGCATTTGGGGCAAAAAACTTAATCAAATTCATATAGATGTCAATGGCAATTCGGGTCGGTATGTAGGTACTTTGTGTATATACATATAGTGTAGTACAACACGCAGAGCACTCCGACACCTTTGGCTGCCCATTGACTGGGCTGCATTCATTGAAATTCAATTGAGTGCGCGTGCAAGCCAAAAGAAAATCCGTAAAGGGCGTCCATCGATGATGATGTTGATGATGATGTTGGGGGTTTTGGGGCGGTAAAGTACTGAATTTTTCGCACCTAAACAACTGCAGAACACACGAACCTGTGCGAAACCCCACAAATGGGCAGCGTCAGCAGCTAAATCGCCGGGGGATCCGGAGCCGGAATATAAATGCATATGAAATACGTATTGAATTACGAAAAATGAAAAATTTCCCAACTCTGTTGGGTTGTGAATTTATGTTCGTTGTGGGGGAGAGGGGGGTGGGGGTTACCTTTGGACATTGAATGCACTGGCAAAGGAGCAACAGCCTTTTGGATTCTGGACTGGTTTTCCCCATGTCCGACTTTGCCAGTGAGAATTGTTCAAATATTTATGAAAATATAATTTGACCCACAACAGCAAATTGTTTGTACCTTTTGTGGGCGGTGGTGATGGGTGATAAGGCGCCCCTTTTTCAGGACAGGTGTGTGTGTAAGCCGCTCTGACTTGCATATAAATTTCTGCATATTTGACAATGACATTACACACACACGAGGAATCCTGCAGGATACACGCATTTGTTTGCCAACTTATTGTTGTTATAGTTGGCATGGTCGGGCTGCCTTCGAAAAATACTATCTGTTTTAAATGAGAATGCTCTTATGCCACCTGACAGGTATTTCACCAAAATTCAACACAATATATTCTGCAAAAACAATTATGCCACATAACTGGCAGCCAGGAGCGTCCATTTGAATACTTTGGCAGGGGGGGATTTGATGATTTCAAAATCGATCAATGTGCTGCTATTGTTAATGGTATGATGTGTGTTTTTCTAGGAAACTTGGGGGGTATTTCCATTCGTTGTGGCTAGTTTGAAACCCTCTTCCATTTGCATTCCTAGGACTCTGCTTCAAGAGCAATTATTAGATTATACAATTACATAGAATCGCTTTTAAACATATGAATGTGCATATAAATGAGCATAAATCATTGTCGTTTTGAGTTTTAAGTGCGTCTGGCGGAGAAGAGGGCATAGCAGCAGATTACTAATTGAAAATAGCTCAAGTAAGCAAAGCAAAAAGTTGTCCTTTCTATTAAATAGAAAATCCAAAACCCAACAGTGCAACCCCAGAGGGCTTTGCCATAATAAGCTCAAATATTTCAATAAGAGTTGGCATGCAGCAATTTCCGATAATTTATGCAACCACTTGAGCAGCAGCCCGCCTTTAAGACCACCCCCTTATCAACAGGAATGTCAGCAACAAAAGCGGCTACAGCAGCAACAACTACTTGCTACTTCCTCCTTCGACATCATTATTTTTTCAATTTCCCCTCATTTAAATTTAAATGCAAGAAGAACAAGGCTGCAGAGGATGCTGCAACCTTTAGCTTCCTGCTGCCGCTGTAATTTATACGATTTGTTAGCATCAAAAGCGGGCAGATTACCACCTACTTTACACCGATAATAAAAATGATAAGATATTTTACTTCTATTCATAAAATTCCAGACCAATTTAGTATTTTTTAAAATGTAAAATATAGAATATTATGTTCTCAATTATAAGATTTTAGACGCCATTTCGTAACCTTCTCTCTTATTTTCAATTTTTAGTATCTACAATGAGAGAAAAAACCAAATTACATTTTTCAATATCTATTTAACATTATGTAATGGTAAAAGTGATGAGCTTATAAATACGTAATATGTTTATACCACTTATCTTGACCTTTCTTCACTGTGTATCCTTTTTTATTGCCTCTTTTTCTGCCGCTCCATAGCCTGCAAGCCAAGATTGGTACCCTGCCCGGAGATATCCTGCTAATTTCCTCGTTCCTGTCGTACGTGGGCTGCTTTACGCGCCGCTATCGTGAGGAGCTGCAGCACAAGATGTGGCTGCCCAACTTTCGCAAAATCGATGTAAGTGGAGGGGCACTTTCACTATTCCAAGTTGGGAACTTCAACTGGTTCTGCTTAAACAGCCGCACATACCTCACACCGAGGGCGTGGATACCCTGGCTCTTTTCTCGGATGATGCCCAAATAGCCGCCTGGAACAACGAGGGTCTTCCCATGGATCGAATGTCCACGGAGAATGCCACCATTTTGCAATACTCAACACGATGGCCACTGATGATTGATCCGCAACTGTAAGTTTAGGTAATAGTTAATACTGAAAAAATCTCGAGCTTTCTTTCCAGTCAGGGCATCAAATGGATCAAGAACCGTTTTGGTACCTCATTGGTGGTTTTACGGCTGAGACAAAAAGGTTTTCTAGAGGCCCTGGAGAAGAGCATCTCACAGGGAGAAACCGTTCTCATCGAACAAATTGAGGAAACAATGGACACTGTTTTGGAACCCCTGCTCAGTAGGGCTCTAATCAAAAAAGGGCGCTTCTTGCGCATTGGCGACAAGGAAATCGAGTTTCATCCCAGTTTCCGGCTCATTCTGCACACCAAAATGGCCAATCCGCACTACAAACCGGAAATGCAAGCGCAGACCACTTTGATAAACTTTACAGTAACACCAGATGGTCTGGAGGAGCAACTGCTAGCAGAGGTGGTAAAAATAGAAAGACCCGATCTGGAGCAGATGAAAACAGAGGTCACTGTGCAGCAGAACAAGTTCAAGATATCCCTGAAAGCTCTCGAGGATGAGCTGCTAGCCAGGTTGGCTTCATCGGGTGAGAATGTTCTGGATGATCATGCATTGGTGTTAAATTTAGAAAACACAAAGAAAACTGTGGATGAAATCGAAGCAAAAGTTAGGGAGGCGAGGGTTACAACTCTGCAGATCGATGATACCAGGAATATATATAGATCGGCTGCCAAAAGAGCTGCCATATTGTACTTTGTACTCACTGACTTGAGTCGGATAAACCCCATCTATAAGTTTTCGCTAAAGTCCTTTATGCATGTATTTCGACAGGCCATTGCATTGGCCTCGGAATCCAAAAATTACGAGCGACGTGTGCTTCATCTGGTGGATTCCATTACTCTGCAGACGTATCGCTATACTTTAAGGGGCCTTTTCGAGGCGGACAAGCTGACCTTCACGTCGCACATGACCTTAAGGATTCTTATAGCCGCTGAGCAGGTGGCCAAGGATGAAACTGACTTCCTGCTGCGCTTTCCCCACGATCCCAGCACCCTATCCCCCTTGGATTTCGTGAGTCGCAGTGCTTGGGGAGGAATTAAGTCCTTAACACTGATAGAACACTTTTACGGAATTGACAAGGACATGGAAAACTATACGAAGCGTTGGCGAAAATTTATGGCCAGTGATACCCCCGAAAGGGAGCAGTTTCCAGGGGAGTGGAAGCACCGAACTCCGCTCCAGAAATTGTGCATCATCCGTTCTCTAAGACCAGATCGCATGACCTATGCCATGCGGCAGTTTGTTGAGCAGACAATGGGTCGCTCGTATGCGGAAATACAGACGCCGCCCTTTGGAGCCATCTTCCAGGAGCTGAATGCAGCCACCCCTGCGTTTTTCATTCTCTCACCAGGGGTGGATCCCATTCGAGATGTGGAGCGTTATGGGCAAAAACAGGGTTTCCATTCGGAATCTGATACCCTGGTCAATATCTCATTAGGACAGGGACAAGAGCTCCTGGCCGAGCAGGCTATTATACAAGCTCTTGCCTCCGGTCAGCAATGGGTCATCCTGCAAAATATACATCTGGTGGTCAACTGGCTGCCCACGCTGGAGAAGCTCATCGAAAAGATTGTACTGCAGAGCGAGACGCAGGGCGAATCCAGTTTCAGGCTTTTCATCAGCGCCGAACCTGCTCCAGATCCGCAGTACCATGTGATTCCACAGGGTATACTCGAGTCCTCACTGAAGGTAAGTACAGCAAACTAGAACTTTTGAAATCGGCCGTAAAACAAATAAATGGTTTTCTCTACAGGTGGTCAATGAACCTCCATCCGGCATGGCCGCAAATCTGCACAAGGCATGGGACAACTTTTCGCAGGACGCTTTGGAAACATGCACCCAGGAGGCGGAGTTCAAGTCGATCCTGTTTGCTCTCTGCTATTTCCATGCGGTGGCTGGCGAGAGACGCAAATTCGGACCGCAGGGCTGGAACAAGGTGTACCCTTTCAATATTGGTGACCTCACCATCTCGTCCAATGTCCTGCACAACTATCTAGAGGGCAGCAATCGGATTCCCTGGGAGGATTTGCGCTATCTCTTTGGCGAGATTATGTACGGTGGTCACATCACGGACGACTGGGATCGCCGGCTTTGCCAGACTTATCTGGAGGAGCTCCTCCAGCAAGACCTCATCGATGGTGACTTCGAGCTGTGTCCGGGATTTCCAGCTCCTCCGAATCTCGACTTTGAGGGTTATCACTCGTATATCACGGAAATGCTGCCGGAGGAGAGTCCACTGCTGTATGGTCTGCATCCGAATGCGGAGATTGGCTTCCTGACCACCGCCTCCGAGCAGCTGCTGCGCACCATCTTTGAATTGCAGCCAAGGGAGTCGGAGCTGAGCTCCCACTGCGGAGCACCGCGGGAGGAGCTGGTCAAGATCATGATTGACGACTTCCTGGACAAACTGCAGGACGAGTTTAACCTCCAAGCACTGCTCAATCGTGTGGAGCGCAAGACGCCTTTTGTTGTCGTCGCTCTGCAGGAATGCGAAAGGATGAATGCTCTTATCAGGGAAATAAAACGATCCCTTCGAGAACTGATGCTGGGGCTGAGGGGCGAACTCACCATCACCCAGGAGATGGAGCGACTGGACCACGCCATCTTCTACGATCATGTGCCTGATGCTTGGGCTCGCCTGGCCTATCCCAGCATGTTGGGCCTGCAGTCCTGGTTCGCGGATCTGCTGCACCGCATCAAGGAGCTGGCCGGCTGGTTGAATGACTTCAAGCTGCCCTGCGCCATCTGGCTGGGTGGACTTTTCAATCCCCAGAGCTTTCTCACCGCCATTATGCAGGAGAGTGCCCGAAAACATGACCTGCCACTGGACAGGATGCTGATCAGCTGCGATGTTACTAAAAAACAAAAGGACGATGTCACGTAAGTATCCCAACCTAGCTTAAAAATACCCAAGACAGTACTATAGAACCAGACTTTAAAATATATACTGTTAAGTCTTAAAGTGCACTGGTAAAATTTTTTTTAGGAATTAATATTTATTTTGATGTAATACCGTATACATTTTTACTTGATACGGATGTGACCTTCTCGCCTTGCACTTTTAAAATCTATTTTACAGTATTCTAAAGTAATGGTGCTGTTTGTAAACTTTTGGTAAAGCATTAGAGTCTTTTTCTTTAAAAGAGCAATTTTAAATAGCAGATAGCTTAAGAAAGCTCTTTTTATCTCAATTGTTTATTTGTCATTCCGACCCTTTGATCTACCCCCGTTTCCGAACAGCCTGCCGCCCATGGAGGGCGCCTTTGTCCACGACCTGTACATGGACGGCGCCAGCTGGGACTGTCAGCTGAACTCCATTGTGACCCTGCGTCCCAAGGAGATGCTCTGCGCCATGCCCGTCATCTACATCAAGTCCATTGTCCAGGAGAAGCAGGAGCTGCAGCGCGTCTACGAGTGTCCTTTGTACAAGACCAGGTGGGTGGACATTCCCCAAGATGCTGCACTCCCGCCCACTCCTTTGTCTGCCTTCTTTGCTAATTGACTGACGGCTCTTTGGTCCTTCCAGGTCGCGGGGCAATACTTATGTGTGGACCTTTAACCTGAAAACACGCGAACGACCCTCGAGATGGATCCTGGGGGGCGTGGCTCTCCTACTGCAGCCATAAATGCGCAATAACAGTTTTTATAACTAAGAAATCACTGAGAATCGATTCAATTCTATTGTATTCCCCACCGCAGATAAATACGCCCATTAAATGCTACGTCATTCCACAAACTACTCAACGCTCGAGAGGCGAGAAAGCCCCACGATTCCACGATATACGCATATATGACTAATCAATTAGTAGATATTTATAACTTTCAGCACATCGATGAACGCGCAACTCACGTGCTTCCGGGCGAAACGGTGACGGAACGAAAAAGTATTGCTTATCTAATGATTCCGAAATCATGTGCTGAACTGGTTGCCTGTTGCCATGTGAAGTAAAACACACGAAATCGACGAACAAGTTTGAGAAATTCTTCAAGCATATTATAAAATTATCGTGGGCGTAAAAAGCACTGTTAACTGGTTACAGTCAGTTTTATATCTATACAATATTATGAATATTATTACATAAGAAATATGTACTTATACATCTTACTAAAAATATATCTAACCTATCCCAATAAAAGCCACTAAAATGAATGAGAAAATGGGTTCTTATTGAATAGTGCTAAAATAATTTCGCCTTCTCATCGTGACGTCTCATTTAAAGGTCATTTCAAAATAAATTGTGGGTGAGAATATATAGATAGCCTCTAGCATCTTTACTTGTAGAAAATGTAGACAACGTCTAGCCGAAATGTTGTATGGAATATTCCCTCTGGAGTTCAGTGACGCACTTGTCTAAAAACAATTGGTTTTAATGACACTTTATAAATATTCCTCATGACGAACTGGAATCATTCCATTTGAAATTCAAGTTTTAATGAGACTTTCAGTTTGATTTAATTTTTTGCAATTTTAAATGGTAATTGTGAAATTATCCCTTTGGAGGTATGTGACAAATTTACCAAAGTCCATAGAAAGTTACACTTTTTATGATAATTTATTGACAGAGATTGTGGCCCGAAATATTTCGGATAGAATTTTATTTGAGCTCAGTGCCGAACTATAGGTCTAACACTAAGTACTTTTGATAAGACTTTATAGAGCACATTTTGCAAATTTCTTAATAAGTTGATAGTGATTATGAAAAATTCCCCTGCTGAAACTCTTGAGATAGCACATCGGTAGTTTCGCAATAATTTAGACTCATGTAGGAAATATTCCCTCTGGAGTTCAGTGGCGATCCCCCACGCGATCGTGAGTTTTTTTTATGGACATACCTCACATCGGGCACGTCTTGATCGCCAGACCGGCATGGAAGCTCGTGCTCCGGAGGCCCCGGCGACTTTGACCACCAGCTGCCCTCGTGCGCATATAATCGCCAGACTGCCGACTATTTCCAGTTTATTTCGACTCCATTTGGGGCTCAAAAAGAAATTTATATGAGCGTCAGACACCGGGTGATCACGTGAATAACGTTCGCCAATCAATAATTGGTCTTACACGCCTACGACACCGAAGTCTTTTTAACGTCTGGGCTTTAGCTGATTACCTCGTTAGGTGATAAGGTGTCGTTGGCAATTGGCTTCGTTTATCGCGAAGGGGTGACACACGAAGGTGGATGTGTGCCTCCCACTGAGGGGAAAGTTACTGACTAGGCTATAAAATAGAGGGGCTCGTCATCGTCACCACATGGCGGATGCGTGATCGGGTTGATACTAGAGGTTGTCTACGCGCTAAGCCTCCAATTACCGGATTGCTGGGGTTTATTGACTGATTCTAGTGTGTGCTAACTATATGCATTTGTTGACATTTTCCGATGGCGTCATTACTCCAAAGACACTGGGGGCCTCTGACCTTAGCCCTTGGAATACAGGAAGAGAAACATTAGCAAAAAATCTACTTGAATACACAGAGAAAAAAAATAGCAATTACAAATAAGTACCATAGTTAGTTGCTGAAAAAAAAATATTTTGCGAACAATATGCTAAATTTCTACTTAAGGGACTTTAATATCATGTAATATCTACATTTTTTCAAATAATATTACATTTTAAAAACACTTTGCTAATAATAATATATCGGTACTTATATTTTCCAGATTGGAAAAAAAGCATTTCAAAAAATTTACCATTTACCATAAGAAAAATAAAATTAAGATACAAAAAATAAAACTCTTCTTATTTTCAATTACACTAAATTTTTTCAGTGCATACGACTTTAAAATAATAAGTATACCATTTCATTAAAGATAGATAATATAATAGCTTTACTGGCAACTTGAAATATATATTGCTTAAGATTTTAGTTTTCAGTGCCTAAGTGCTCATATAAACTATACCATATTGATAGATTTTTTTCAGTGCCTAAGCGGTTTCAACCTGAGAGCTTCTTACCTAATTCTTTCTCCAAATGTTTGCGCTCGTTTTTTGTGCGAAATATATGGCAGTCTGTGTGTCGATGTGTTTGACTCTCGCTGGGAGCACTCCCCAGACCACGAAGGCTACACGTGACACATGGCCGGGCGTTCGGTCCTAAACACCACCCCCACAGCCCCAACCACCCGTGGGGTGCCACAAGATCAAGGCGATTCAGTTTTCCGCGGGCAGTGCAAATTTGTGGGCTTCATACATAGATAAAAACTGCTCGTTGCCCGGCAACGCTACGTATGTAGGAATGGGAATCGGATTCGGCCCTCGAACCAGACATTTCTAACGCTATCTATCCCCGAGCAGCGGACGGCGACGTCGACGTCGTCCGGCGGAATGGTATTTAAGTGGGAAATGATTCGGTATGACAAATCAGAAGTGAAATAACTCAGCAACAGCGAGCAACAGGCTGCCAATCGTTAATAAAAACGAGAGACAACCAAGAAATAGCACAAGGTAAGAGAAAAGGGAATTTCGATTCAGTCAAAAATGTGGGACAAAGACCTTGCCAAGAAATATTGTGAATTCATGGGCCGATCACGCACTGTCATCGTGGACTAACACCCGGTTCCGGTTTCGTTTTCAGCACCCCCAAAACCAAATCCATTGACGAAATGGCCACCGCATCAGCCCATCTGCCCATCCAGAAGCGCCAAGCCCACGAGCACAATGGCGAACCCAGCTGCCGGGGTCTGGACGAGATGAACCGCATGTTCAGGAACTACTGGGACCCAACGGCCTACTGGGTGTGCGAGAAGCAGGGCACGCCCGCTCGTCTCCAGCGCTGTCCCAAGTCGCAGCTGTACTCCGAGGAACTGGGCCGCTGCGTCCACTATGCCGACTGGGCCTGGACGGATCCCAAGGAGCCGTCAAGCCGAGCCAAGATCAGCCAATCGGTGTCCACCAACTAGTTATGTTAGCCAATGGCTAGTCCTAATTTAATGCTATTCTAAGACAACCAAACCTCATTACGCTTAGGTCTATTTTTACAAAATACCTTTATTTTTAATGAAAATAAGAAAAAATCAGTACAAAATCAAAAGTTGCTCGCGTTCAACAATTTAGTGGCATTGTTTACTTTAAACTTAGCTAGATGGAATGCACTTCCGGTTGGAAAAGGAAATGGAATGTTATAGTGATTAAGCAAAACCGAATTATATGCAAAATCTAAACATATAAAGCGCTGCCCTTAGAGGATCATCTGAGCTAGGCATCCCCGGCTAGTCAGAATTTAGCTACATTTCGACTAAAATTAACTGGCCTTTTTTAGCCTGAGTTTGGGGGCATGATAAATAAAAAAAGTTCTGGATATTCCCCAATAATAGTTGAGATGCTGGAGGGTAAAGATAATAAACAGAATGGGTTTTGACTACGTGAAGAAACTAATCTCGCGTCTGGGAATATCCCCGATAAACTTAGGAGGTTTACTGCTGTAGCTGCTATCTTAGAACTCCACGTTGACGCCCTGCTTGTTGATGACCTTGAGCTTCTCCTTCTTCGGGGGCTTGGTGTCCGAGGGAATCTCCTCCTCGACGGGCGCGGGTTTCTCAGGCACTATGCGCTTGGTGGTCGGTTTTGATGGCTTGGGAGTTGTAGTCATTTCTGGCTTGGGAGTTGTCGTAGTTGCTGGCTTAGGAGTAGTCGTAGGTGGCTTAGTTGTCGGCGGCTTCGTGGTGGTTGGCTTAGAAGTGGTTGTGGTGGTTGTAGTGGTGGTTGTGGTGGTGGTTGTTGGTTTCTTTGTAGTCGTCGTTGTCGTGGGTTTTGGTGTGGTCGTTGTCGTCGTGGGTTTTGGCGTGGTTGTAGTAGGCGCCGCCTTGGGCTTAGGAGTGGTTGTGCTGGGTGGCACACCGATAGACGCCTCCAAACCATCGCCTTCGACGCGAACATTGCGCACCTTGAGCGTGGGCTGCTTGGCCTTTGGCGACTTAACGCGTGCCAGGTACTGATTGGTGGGCGAGCCCAGGAAAAGGAAGTCCTGGAACTCCAGGACGTGCGAAACTGAAGAGGCCGACTTGTCAAAGCCGTGCAGGGAGCCAACAATGTTGCCGTTCCAGTCCACGCGCACCACCGTATTGCGCTTGGGCGCCAGCACACTGATGCTTTCCATGTGACCCACAAAATGGACGAATCGCTGCGAGAACTTGTTCGGGTAGACGCTGTTCAGGTAGCGGAAGGGCAGCTCGAACAGGGCCAGCACGCGTGCCAAGAACAGACGCACGCTGGGGAAGCGTGTGAACAGGGTGAAACCATTGGGATGTTCGCTGTCAGAGCTCACGACCAGCGGCACCCAGATGCCCTCGGCGTCGGGCGTCAGGTTGTCTGGCAAACCGGGCAGTCCATCAACGAAAACCTCGCTCTGGCCGGCCTTCACTCCCTTCAGGTGATACTTGGTCAGACGCAAGGCTCCCGTCTCGGCAACCACGATGAAGTCCTCGTTGGGGCTAAGAGCCAGGCCGTTGGCAAAGACCAGTTCGTCGAGCAGCACCTCGCTCACATTCTTCGCTCGGTCGTATTTGAAGAGACTGAAAGGGAGAAGAAAGCAGGGACCGTTAGAGTGACCATTAGACCCGATCGAGAAACCGGTTTTCCCTCGTCTTACAGTCGAACCTAGGCTAGACTCCCCAAGTTTTTAATTGTATATGTAAACAAGCTTATCTAACTTGGAAGGTAGTTAAAATAAATATTCATTAAAGATAATTGAGTGTTTACAATAAAACCCTCAGTGCTTCATAAGCTTTTCTAGATCAAAAGATGGAGTAATTCTGAATACCTTCAATTGACCTTGCAAAATCTGAAGATAAAGAAATTCAGACTAAAGAGGGTCTACTGTAGCCCTCTATACCTAATCGCCACCGCTTTCAAATCTGGCACTACTAGACAGTTAGAGAGGTTACGCTATAATTCACCATGAACTCACCGGCCCGAGGGGTTAGCAAAGCTGGCAAAGACGAGATCTTCGATGGTGAAGTCCGACGAGGAGTCCGTCCAGTAGATGTCGCCCTGTTTGCTGACCGTGAGGCCGTTGAAAATCTTGGCGGGACGGTTGATGGACTTGCCGGCGAGCTCCTGGGCGGGAGAGACCAGCAGGGTCTTCTTGTTGGTGCCCAGATCCACCTGCCAGAGGCCGTAGTAGGCGTCGGCGATGATGAGGTTGTTGCCCTGCGTATCAAAAGCCAGTCCCAAGGGACGACCGCACCGGGACTCCTCATAGATGTCCTCTAGAAAGGGGATTAAGATTATAGAAAGTACTCTCTTTTAGGGACTCTCATACCCACCGCAGGGCTGGCCGATCTTGGTGACATGCGTGACATGGCTGGCGGTTAGCTTGATGACCTCACCGCCATGGATGCCGGTGTAGATCTCGTTGTTGCGGGCTATCAGGCACTCAGGGCCGTAGACACGCCCCTCCAGCAGTCGTTCGGCGCCGTCCAGGTGAAAGTTCTGCTCCAGGGCACCCTTCAGGTCCTTGGGTGGGGTCACACTACAGGGGCGGGGGGATATCTCCAAGGATTAAGCCGCGTGAATTACGTCAATTGGAATGGGGAACTACTTACACATATTCCTTGAATGGAAAGGTGGTGCGCGGCGGCAGGCCGGGGATTAGGATGATGATGAGGAAGAAAATCATGAAGTTCATGATCCTCACGCGCAGCGCGTACAGCAGACCCATGATTAATTCCTAGTGCGTCCGCCGATCACAAATTATAGCCCAAAAACCTGCTTATTGTAAGCAATATCCCCGAAGAAAGCGACACGACGGCAAAGTTCAACCAGAAAAAAACGCAAAAGTCATCATCGGAGCCGGTATGACAGAAATATCGATATAACTATCGGTTGGATTTTGACTATGGCCATCTCTTACACTCTGCAACAGAAAATGTTTTAATGTTTTTTTAATTAACTCTAATATGTTTTTATAGATATAGAGGGGAAATAAGAGAGACAATCATATCATTTCAGTTTTAAAATATATGGTAAACTTAATTACTATCACTGCACAAAAATAGTAGATGGCTATATTTAAAATTAAAATACAAGTTTCAAAACGAATTATCTTCTCGACAAAAGTTATCTTGAGTTGGAAAAAGTTTTCCTTAAATTTAAATCTTTAAAAAATATTTCTTAAAACTATCGCAAAACGCTTTTAGTGTGACCTAAGTATAGCTTTTCGCGCTACCCCCGAACGGTCACTCCGTACGCTGGTGTTTTTGTTTTGGGAATTCCACAACGTCGCAGTTGACAATGAGCGATAATAATAGCTCGTCGGGCATCAAAGAGGACGTCTTTAGCATGGAGCACGACCAGGATCTGAGCAGCAAGCACTACTCGCGCTGCAGCAGTGCGGGCAGCACCCACACGCCGAACTCCTCGGCGCACAATTCAGGTAAGCGCACGCTGGTCAAGATCGGTCACGCTGACCAGAAGTGGGAGTTGGGGGCAGCTGATAAAGCACTGGCATTGAATTACTCGCTATCAGCAGCGTTTTATTACATTGTACTGTCTGTGCGACTGCGTCTCACGTTTCTGGTACTGTTCTGTTCAATCCGCAGACGACGACGACGATAGCGGCGATGCGCGCCACTCGACGGCGGCCAATTCCACGCTGAGCTACAAGGAGAGGCGGCGGGAGGCACACACACAGGCGGAGCAGAAGCGGCGGGACGCCATTAAGAAGGGATACGACAGCCTGCAGGAGCTGGTTCCACGCTGCCAGCCCAACGACTCCTCCGGCTACAAGCTTAGCAAGGCGCTGATCCTGCAGAAGTCCATTGAGTACATTGGCTACCTCAACCAGCAGAAGCTCAAGCAAGAGGACGAGGGATCGGCCCTGCAGAAAGAGGTGACGGCCCTGCGGATCATCAAGAATGGCTACGAGAACATGCTGCAACATCAGCAGGCGAATCCGGGCCCAGAGGAGGCACGCCTCACCGATGAGGCCAAGTTCCAAGTGGTCAGCAAATGTTTTATTCATTTCTAGATCTCTAGATAATAATTTCTCCCTTATAGTTCCAGGCCATCATGGAGGAAATGTTCGAGACATTCAAGCACATACCCATGGACAACTTCAAGCAGCTGACCACCGGCATCATACCCTGGCTGGAGGAGCACTGCAAGCCGCACATCCTGCGCAACATCCTCAGTCGCACCATGCAGCAAATGGCGCAAGAGGCCCTCGAGAAACAGCAGCTCCAGGCCATGGAACAGGAAACTGGCGAAGGCTTCAGCTGATCGAGCGGTTAGTCCGTCCTCTCATTTGTTATTTCGTTTACTGCGTACAAACATTAAATGCGTCATTTGAATAGTTGTAAAAGCGTTGACAAGGAAAGATTATTTTTTGGCTTAATGTTAGATTAGATAAAACTAAATTCGCTAATGTTAGTCGAGGGACTCGACCAGAGCCTCTTTATCCGCGCTACCCAGAAGCTTTAGCAGTTCCAAAAGCACGTTCCGTGTGTACGGCTTGAAACGACGCACTCGCTCCGTGACGTCTAGTGATGTGAGAAGCTCTGCAAAGAATTTCTCCAAACGCCCAGCACTCCAAACATGTCGAGCTTCATGTTGAAGTTTTAACACCCCCGATGTCAGGGTGTAGATCAGTCCCTCGTAGAAGTTCTCCTCCTCGAGATTTGCCGCCAATTTGGCGCTGGCCAGCAGCGCCGCCGGCAGATCGCAGCGGAACTCGTGCGATCGAACAAAACAGGTGGCAGCCAGTTGACGCACCTGATCACACTTGTGCCGCAGCAAGCGCCAGCTTAGTCGCCGGAATCTGAGCAGCAGGGGATTTGGCTCCTTGCCACCCGAGGTGCGCAAGTGCTCCACCTTGGATAGGAATGCAAGAAAGAGTATAATAGACGAGGTCACCTCCTGGCGGTCGCAGCACTCCAGCATGTGCTCGCATGCCTTGGGCAGCAGGCATCCCAATTCATCGTAGTCCAGTTCACTGGGTTCCCAAGCGGGACGCGTTTCAAACTCCGTGGCTTGTCGCTGGCCAACCAGTTTCCCCAAATTGGCGCCAAACAGCTGCAGTGCCGCATTCGAGATGGTCCACTCGGGATTGGTGATGTGCTCCATGGCCACCAACAGAATCTCATTGTAATACTTGCTCATCGCCGGCCTCAATTCGGTGTCGCGCACCAGAACGCACAAATAATGCAGAACCAAGGCTTCCAAGCGATCGTGATTGCTATCCAGGGAAACACTTTCCGCCGAACGATCTCCATTTAGCCTCTGTAAAATTTGCTGCACAGCACGATGAAGGAGCAGGCGCTGCCGCGGATTGTCGTTCTTCAGCACATGCAGGAACATAATGGCGAAGCCAGCACCACGACGTGTGGTGCTTACTTGGCGGCTCTCAGTCAGCAGTTTCCGCTCCAGGCAATCGTGCAGCATTTGGAAACCAGCATCACCGCTCTCCAAGCTGCTGGTGATGGCACGAGTTAGTCTGCCTATACTAAGGCCAGCGGCCTCGATGGCTCCTTTGTGCCGGCAAAGCGTCAAGACAGATACGTTGATGTCGAGGCAACGACGGAGTGCCTCTGAGTTTACTGTGTTGGCGTTAGTTTTTAGTAGGGAACACCCTATGCTGGTGGCCAGATCACAACAGCCCTACGAAAGGTTTAATAAGAATGTGTTTCTTTTGGACTAATAGTTATCTCCACCCACCTTCAAAGTCAGCCAGAAGCTCATTAGCAAGTACTTCCGACATGCTTCCTCCTCGCCAACGGACTTGAAGGAGCTCTCGCTGACCAGCAGCTGGAGACTCTCATCCATGTCCTGGAAACTAGCAGCAGTGGCTGCCTCTTCCTGTCGTCGGGCATTGGCCAAGTTGAGAAACTTTAAAATGCCGCCAAGTATGCGTTCCAGCAGTGGCAACAAGTCCTCCAGTGGGGAATCCACCGAAAGGCCAGCCTTGACCACCTCATCCAGTCCGCGAAGATAGCCAAAGAGATGTCCACCACTCTTGGCAGTTAGCAAGGGATCCTCGAAGAACGAATCCAGTTTGTCCGCAAGCCGTTTCAGGCATTCATCAAATATCTTTCTTCCAGACTCCTCCTTTGTAACTGCCAATTGCGCGTAAAGTGAAACCAGCGAGCATTCATCCACATCTGAGGTTAAGCACAAGTCCCCACAACGCTTCACGCACTTTTCAGTGTCCACATGGCCCATTTGAATCAGCAGGGAGACGGTCAGGTCCAATGCATCATCGAAACCTTGCGGATTGTTCAGCGTTTCAAAGAGCTGTTGCGCCATGTCCTTTGGCCGAAAGACTCCATGCTCCAGGAGGAATATTCCCATACGTTGATTCTGCTGGGGACTACACATTTTTGCATTCTTGGCTACGTGTTCGGCATATAGCGATCGATTAAGAATCTCCAGCAGCTTTAGGGCAAAGATCTTCGGTTGGTAAACCTCGCTATGGATGTCCCGTTCGATCAGATTCTGCAGATGCGAGAAGAATCGCTTGATGTTCTGCGCCAAGGCATCACCTCCAACGCCGCTGTCTGCCTTGAGCACCTTATGGAAATGCTTGGCCGTGTGGTTGATAATCGTGGGCATCTTGCCCAGCATCGTGTTCCGAAATTCCGAGCTCTCCAGACCACGATGTCGCTCTACGAAGGTGTGGAAAAAGTCCAGGCAGTCCTCGACGGCAAAGTTTCCCAGGTTGTCGACCATAAATCGAAACACCAACAGCTGGGCCTCCGTCTCCATTTGGCTGCAATTGGTCAGCAGCTCTGTGCTGATCTTGAAGAAGTGCAGCTTGGAGGCAGCATAAATCTCCTTGGCAAACATGCTGAAGATCAGGATTAGTCGCAGCTGATCGCCTGGAGATCTCACCTCCTCGGAGGAGGCCAGAAACTCCACTATCTGGGGATTGGCCTGTAGCACCTCGAACAACATGTCGCGCTGCTGGATGCGCAGGAACCACTGGGAGTGAAAGTTCTGGATCTCGGCCACAGTGCCGTTAAGAAGCAGCTCCACGCTGGCGGCGAGTAGAGCCGGAGAACGCTGGTTGCTCAGGCTTTTCACCGGATACTGGCTGGCCGCCCGTAGTCCTTTGTAGCTTAAGCTCAGCCTCAGTCCATTGAGGAACTCTTCTTCGCTTTGATTGGTGGCTGCTAGGAGATCCGGCAGTGGATGCGAGTTAAGGGCGCCGCTTAGGAGGTAGTATTTGTTGCGGTTTGTCCACGGCCAGAACTCCACAATCAGGCGAAAGTAGGAGAAGGCCCTTTCGCGCTGTTTGCAGCAGTGGTTGTATAGCGTCAGGGTCTCCTCGCGGGATCCCGTTTGCGTCTGACGCTGCAGGCAGTGGTAAAAGTGCTCCAAACGCAGGGGCAGGAGCTGCAGCTCGGGGAACTTCTTCACCAGCAGGTTGGTGGCCTTGAGCACGGCCATCAAACTGGGACTGTTCCGTCGCAGAGCTTCAATAATGGCAGTGGTGCACTTCTCCTCCAGCTGCACCGAATCCAAACGCTTCCAGTGGTCGGTGAGAAGCACAGACTGGAGCATCAAAAAGGCAGTGGGCTGCTCGCTGGTCAAACGCTGGGGGAGATCTTCAAAGTGCGAGTCCTGCAGCTCGTACTTGTGCACTATGTGGTAGTACACCCGGAAACTAATGTTTAGGGTGGCTTGGTTGGCGCCGCCGCACGTGTCCATCTGGGCCGCCTCATCCTCCTCCGCCCGAATTCTTTGGGCCAGCTGAAGGGCGGCGTCCTCGGGAAGTACATTTCCCAGGCTCTGGAAAACCAGGAATCGGTTAGATTTGAGTCAATAGGATCACCCAACGCACCTGCAGGTAGGACAGACAGTCGCTTGGACCTATTTTTGAACGTTTTTTGGGAGACTCCGACATGCCAATACCTCTCGCGAGAGCTCCACAACTTTTTTTCAAGTGTATGTATTAGGGATGTTATATATCGATATTTTTGAATAAGAATAAATATTTATAACGTGATATTTTCCCCTTGATATACCAAATGTCAGTATTTTTTATATATATTTTTGATATTTCCTTATTGGTCACACTGATCTGTAACGAATTAACAAGAAGTACAAGATGAGCGCGCCGCGAGATTTTGATTCGCAAATAATAAGTAATGCGGCAGTCTGCGAAATGAATCAAAACGAGCGCTCTCTAGTCAAATTATTGTCGCTCTTAAAAAAAACGCACCACGACGCTTAGTTCAAGTGTACAAAGGTTAATGCAATTGCATGTGCGCGTGAAATTTTATGTTTGTGAATTTCTTGATTGAAACAGTGAATTATTTTAATGCTGTTTCGAACCATTTTAGGTTGATTAGTGCAAACAGTTAGTTGAGTTAAAGTTGATATTTTTGAAAAAAATTATCATCGATACGAAATTTTTTGTATATTTTCACAACCCTTCTTTTTCAAGTGTATATATGTAAAAAGGGATGCCAACTCTTTTTCCAGACCACCAGGGCTGACTAATCGAACTGCGATGATTGCGCTATTATCGATAGGTTATCAAAACTTTGAAATAGGCAACCGTTACTTATTAATATTTTCAATATTTTAACTGAAAGTTTAAAGTTGTAAAGATTAGGAAAATAGTGTTTTATTGTTATTGTTACAATTTTGACATGGTTTAGTATTATTTTTAGCTTTTAAGTCATTGAATGAAAACGCTCCTATTTAACATGGTACGAAAAATAAATTAAAACGGACCAACAAATATAGGCATTTATATGCCAGAATATAATATTTCGAAAACTGAATTACGAGCTAAAAAAAAACTGACTGATACAGACACTTTTTTAATATTTATGTGTTACTTTTACAACAATGAATTTATTATTTGTTTTTAAATTCCAAATTACAAGCAGCTGTTGCCGTTGGACGAGGATCTAAAGTTTAAGAATGCAGTGTTCCTTTTAAATAAAATCCCAGTAAGAGAAACCCTAAAGCTACAAAAATATAAATCGTGCCTCTTGTGTTAAGAGTAAATTTCAAAGCAGCTGCTTTAATTTTTGCGAGTAAGTGTGTTTTAAGACTTTGTTCCCTTCAATTAATCAGAACTATTTATTCAAAGTTCGATATGATAAAGACATAAGGCTTGTGTTTGTGTTCTACATTTCATTGCTTGAAAGCGTTGTATTGGCTTTCCATTCATTTATTTGCTATATAATGCAGATAAATCGTGCGGAATTTCCCTTCGAACTCGTGCGATGCGTAATTTGTGCAGATGCTAAAAAAGAATGTTTTCCGCGTTTTCCCAGCGCCTCTGCCGCTTGCTTATCCGTTCTCATCCATGGAGAAGAGCTAGAGTTTTTCCTGTTCTGGCTTCGAGTTCGAAAGCCTCCAAGTTCCCCGCAGCACGCTCTTTCCGCTCAATACTTGTAAATCTAGTTTCTGAGCATCTGCCGCCCGAAAACTTAAAGGAAGCGAAGCTCTAAATGGGAATTTATTTTTTAACAAGTATTCAGCAGGTCACCCATTTACTGTTGTACATGGGTATTGTTTTCCGAAAAGGGGTAGTTTCTCACCTGTATCAAGGATTCCCAAAACCATACCCACAGGGTTAAGCAGAAATATTGTTTACCACATCGTATCGGTTTTACAGTAGACACTCGATGACCAGAACTCTGAAATTTAATATCAATGTAATTTGATATCACAGCTTATTACAGAAGAAAACATGTTTTAACAGTTTGGAGCGATTGTTTACGTTCGCCTTACTTAAACTGGGTGCCAAAAGTATATTTACTTTGGGTATAAAAATGTTTATATCGTTTATTTTTAATTCTATATATTTGTTTTTAAAAATGCTTAACAAAAAAAATCAAACACAATCTACAATTTGTGTGGTGGCCCACAAACTGGTTTAAAACTGTATTGACATTTGCTCAACACTTTCGAATTCGATTCGACACATGAGAGACCAACTTTCCTGAGCTAAAGATAATCTTTATCATAAAAATTAAAGATAATCAGAATCTTTCTGTTTGCTCTTCATCATTTCATTTTAATAGTGAATGGCAGTGAACAAGCGAAATACAGAACTTGAAAAATCATTATACTCGATTTCAACATGTGTATACTACATTAAAACTGTAGCTTTTCTGTTGTTTTTGTATGTGTGTGCGCGAACCCATAAATTTATATATTCCCCGAAATAACCCCGTTCTTAAAAAAAGAGCGAAATAAAAACGTAAATGGCAGCGAAAGAAGAAAAAGGCAAAATAAAAAATAATAGGCAACTGTCTCTCCGGCAATCTCTCGCAATCTCAAAAACAACTAGCGACCATAACCATTATTTGTACCTTCCGAATACGAATATATAGATGTACATATGTACGTACATAACGCCGAAGCGCACACGCACACAGCCCCAGGTGACCGCCTATAAGTGTATATAGTTGGGTTTTTGTAGGCCCGTTCGTCGCTTTTTCGAGTTTTGAAATTAGTATTGAAATCGTCGTTAAAGGCGACGGTCTGCCTCAAATTTCGAACGCTTAAAAACGGTTGATTCGGCTCTCTCTCTCTGTCATTTCACTGCTGTCTCTCGCGCCGCTCTCTCTGGTAAGTGTACGTGTGTGTGAGTGTGTTTGCAAGGTGTTGCTTTGGAAATGAAATAGTTCAAGTCAAGTCGAATTATTTTAAACTTATTGGCTGGCATGTGCATTAAAATAACAGCACTAGCCATTAACTGATTAGTGAAAAGTACGACAAGTCATTTGTCAATGGACACAGTTCAGTTTCAAAGAAAAGTCGAAAGTTACGTTATGTTCTTTTTCTTGAAAAATTCTCAACTGCACATAATAAGCGTAAATTCGTGAGTGTCTCTTTTGTGCGTGTGTGTGGGTGAGCCGAGCTCTCTGAGCGCAAAACAGAATTGGTTTGCTCTCACAGAAACACATCCCCCCCTCCCCTCCCCCTCACCAATCCCCTTCCTATACCTCTATCAGCTTATTATCGTATCTTTTGCATTACAGTGCTCAGAGTAGATTTAAATTAAGTTGGCAATTACATTTCCGCTCTGGTATATCGCGGTTAGAGTGCAATTCCGGAATGTATTAGTTAATTGAGCGGTGTTATTTGAAAAACCCTCTTTGGAAGACATGTGGTATGATATGATATGATATATCATTCTCAAAATCGTTTGTTCAAACAACCCCCGACCACTGTGCCAATCTTGAGACGTCGCTGGAAAATTACTCAAATTTTGAGATTCAATTCTAGTTTCAACCCGCCGCTCGGGAACCCGAACCCGAAACCGAAACCTAAACATTATATTTATCCCCCACTTCATTCATTATTCGTTCTTCATTCCATGCGTAACTTTCTCAATTGTACGATGCGTAATCGCTTCTTAAAATTCGTATTCCTACGCTTTATTCAACGCTATCTTGTTTACTTGCATTTGGAAATCACTATCTCGAAAATGTTCTGTTATTGAGTGTGTTCCACTTGCCTCGCTTCACTTTGTCAGTGTATCTGTGTGCGGGAGAGTGTGTTTTTTACGTTTTCTTTTTGCGGCCATTATTCGTTTTGAAATAATCAAAATCGATAAAAAATATATATATTTCCTCGGTTTAGATTTGTAAGCTCTTTTCGTGTATATTTGCCTACGGTGAGCGTGTCGGTGTGCTGCCACTTTTCATGGGTTTCGGTTTTGGAATGTGTTAAACAGTTGGAAACACGTCAACTTCACACAAGCAAATGTGTATATGACAGTCAATATCAAGTTGGTGGTGGATTCTGAAGACGAAAACCGAAAACCGAAAGATAACCGAATCCACGATTGCCACTTTTGACACAAAAAGTCCAAAACTGGATTTTTTCTCGTTGGCACACAGCCATCTCTTTTTTTTACAAGCTGCCAGTGAATATCGGGTGGGTTGAGTATCCAAGGCGAGTGGGAAGCTGATACTCTGATTGGAAAATCAAAATTAGTGTTTAAAACCACTAAGATAGTGACATTTTGGAAACTAATAGGGATGCCACATGTTTTGTTAGGTTTAAAACAGTCATAACTTCCTATAGTGAAACACCTGTTATTTCATTACAAGATTTATATAACATCAAGTTATACCATTGTGTTTTGAGTTTTGAAATAAATCTGAGCATACTTTTAGAGGACATATAAACGTACAGTCCAAATTCCATTTCCAAACACAATCTCCCATTCAAAAAGTTCAAGCTGTGGAATCTTTGAGTTATGGAAGTACGACAGAATATTTATCTGTAAACTGTTCGTTTTTAATATACAGGCAGATATTGACATTCTGGGCAGTTCTGGATAAAAGTTATCGTCCTACTTGTATAAGGTCTCTATCGGTTCTGTTTGGAACTATGGCAAAAATTAAGCTTATTTTTTTTTGAATTATCTGTCCTAGCGATAGTCTGTTATTTCAATGACAAGTGTTCCGATGTCTTAAACCTGAACCATTTTCGAAGTTTTCCAAAACTGGTTTTGACTTCGGATGTCAAACCATTTCTCAATATTTTGTGAAGATTTCCAAGAATATTTTCAAAACTAATTTCGGAATATTTCCCCCCTTTTTTTCACAGTTGCAGGGACTGCAAATTCCAGGAAGAGTGAACTACCAACGTCACATCCATGTTAATGCCACGTTATCTGGGCCTGAACGATAGCTCCTCGTCGTCTGGCAGCCACGGACCTGCAGGAGCCCCCAGTAGCTCCTCTTCCCCGCCGACAACGGTGGCCGCCCACACGAAGATGCGGCTACTGAGCAAAGTGGAGCACAACATGCGTCAGAGCCAAGGTCACATCCAGAGCCAGCCGAGCGGCCAGGACATCAACCACCTCCTGCACACGGCCTCCACGGGCAACGGAGTGGTGGGCGATGTCGACGGACTGCTGACGCCCATGCGCATTAAGGCGCATTTGTCGCCACCCTACTCCGCCAGCAGTTCCGGCAAGAGCGAGACCCTCAGCTCGAGCTCTCGGCCGGAACGCAACCTGTGGAGCCGGGCCGAAATGCTGGAGATGCTGAGCATCATGCAGAATCTGAATGCCCTGGAGCAGCTAAACGACCGGAACATGAAGAGCGAGCACGTCTTCCGGCAGATCGAGGAGGTGATGCGCAGCAAGGGCTATGTGAAGAAGTCCAGCATCCAGATTTGGACCAAGTGGAAGTTCCTCAAGTCCACATACAACACCACAACGCGCCACGGAACGGGTATACCCAAGGTGGTGCCGGAGGAGGTCTACCGCGTCCTCTGCCGAATGCTAAGCGACTCAAATCACAGCGGCAATATCAACGGCAGTCTCAGCGAGTGCGGCAACTCAATGGACAGTTCCAAGACAGCTGGCGACGATAAGGAGGACATCCTCGGCGTGGAGCATCCCATATTCGGCTTTCGACTGGGACCCATCAAACCGGAGCCAATTGATACAGGTTAGTATAGTGTTATAAATACAAATACCATTGAAAAACCAAAACTACAGAAAATGAAGTTCAAGAAACTCATAAATCTGACGTAAGTCATATTAATATTAAAGAAATGCTGATAACTAGAGTCTTTCAAAATTATCTAAAAAGGCCTTAAAAATCTTAAAATAACCATGTGATAAAAAAAACAACAGAAAACATTTGTATTTATAGATTTCCGTAGAAAAAAAACCTTGGTTAGTTGATCAATTTTTTATCGTGATTTCCTAGAACCGATAACACGTTAAATTCCCAATAAAATGTTTATTATTGAATGCGAACTTCTTTTTGCCTTTCAGGGTATGAGACGCCTCAGAAGCCGGACATGGTGTCCGAACCCGATCTGGAGGCCTTTGACTACGAGGCCGGGAGCTCCCAAGCGGACAACGCCGAGCAGGAGGACGTGCCTCACATGCCGTTTATAGTATCCGTGAAACACGAACCCGACATGGACCTGGGCATGGACACCACCAATACACCGCCGCCCACGGCGCCAGCCTCTCCGTCGCCGCCTCCAGTGGCGCTGGATGAGACCGACGACGAGAGCGTCTACTCATCCACGCCGGTCGCTCCTCCTCCCCTGCGCGTGGCCTCCTTTGCCAAGGACGAGCAGCGACGACCCACGCATGGCATCCTGCAGATCGATCGCCCACCGCCGACACTAACCAAGATGGGCCAACAGTTGGCCAGTCCGGGCCAGATGAGTCGATCCGTGCCGCTCCAGAGCACCAGCAGCATTAACTTTGTGCATCCGCACAGCAAGCTTATGTTGCCGCGCAAGCAGAATCCGAATGCCAGCCAACAGGGGTTGCGTCTGCCCAGGGACATCAGTGTCCAGCCGACGGGCATGCGCATGAAGACGGTGCCCATGCGGGATACGGGCTACTCTCTGCGGCCGGATCGCATGATCCCCGACATTGATCAGTCTCTGTCCAGTCCCCCGCAGTCGCCGTCCCCAATGGCTGCTCTCTTGAGCCGCGGTCCGCCGCCCAAGTATCCGATGGCTGGGCAACAAGCGGGTGCCTCCACCAGCAGACAGGCTCACATGATGTCGTCCCACCAGTTGACACCGCTACAGCACCAGCAGCTCCAGCCGCGGAAGCGTCGTCTGGGTCAAAGTCCGGTCATGGGCATGCCTGTGCCGGTGAAGCTGCAGCGCAGTTCCAATATGTACGAGTCGACGCCGAAGGGCATCCGATCCCAGCCGGGGACGAGCGAGGAAAGCAAAAAGAAGACCAGCGAAGAGGAGTCGAAGCAGCGCAAGAAGCGACAAGAGGAGCTCTTCGCCAAGGAGCTCAGCCAATTGGCAACTGCCATGCGGTCGGCCCAAAAGGAGATGCTGCAGGACTTCTTCGTGCAGCAGAAGGAGATCGCACGGCGGGAGCATGACTTCCAGATGAAGCAGGACACGATGGTGATGCGGGCACTGCGCAAACAAACGGACGCGTTGCTGAAAACAGCCAACGAACTGGTTAATGGAACTTCAGAGGCAGCTAAAATGGAACCCGACGATAAGGACGGTGTCATTCCCGAAACTCAGATGCAATTTGAGCCAGAAACCGAGCTGAAAGCTCCAGAAAGCGAAGAGGATGGAGGTGGGGAAGCTGATGATGATGTGGAGGAAACAATGGGAGAAGATGAAGATGATGAGGATGATAACGATGAGGAAGAGGATGAAGACGACGACGACGACGACGATGATGATGAAGAAAACGGCGGCGATGATAGTGACCTGGAAATGTCCACTCTGGCCATGACCGAGGGCTCCAACAACGTTGAAGTCATTAGCGAAGATTAGTAGTTGGCTTTCCCCAACAACCTACAACATCTCCAAGTATTACCCCAAAAATACAAACACCATTGTTAATACCGATTCATTCCAATCGCATTCCTTAAGCTATATATACTATATATATTCCTAGAGCCAGACCCGCGCATTGTTAAAAGACTTGATTATATTTAAGCATTAATACATAAATGAAACCTAAAGTAAATTAAAATGTATTTATTGTTCATCGACCGTCTATGCCCCAAAGTGCTGTAAAGTTATTGAAACCACAAAATACTTAGGTAACCATATGATATATATCAAAATATATATGTACCTTGTACAATAACAGAACAAAATTCGATTTCTGACGGGATGGGAAGGGGGATCAAAACATTCAGATAAAACACTTCGTTTGTAAATAAATTGTAATTTCCTATCAAGAAATGTATTTAATAATATTGCGTTAGATTGAAAAACAAATTAGAATATACAGCTAAACAAAATCAGGGAAAGTAGAGCGCCCTAAAGTTACGAGAAATCAATCTTACTGGCTAGTGTTTTTGCAAAAATTAGTTTTAAACCGAACATTAAATAGTACTAGCTTAAAATGACAATCTGCGAGTGCACTAAATTAGGTAATGTGTGCTGTGCCTGCCTGTCCTATGGATTAGTGTACTCTCTGTCTACTCGCTGCCGATTAGCACGATCCGTAAACGCCTAAAGCAAAGTGTTAGCAGCTAGTGTTTATTTTACAATTACCATTACGACCCCGCGATACCGTGCCCACGCCCCGCTCCCTGGCCGGCACTTAGTCGGGCCGATAGATAGGCGTTTTGGGTATAAATTCAATTAAAATAACATACTCCATCATGGAATTGGAATCACATTGTTGCTTATGCAGTCGCCAGTGCAGGCCCAGCTTATGATATAGATGATTATTCTCCCATTCGAACAGCTTGTCCAGTGTGAGTTGTGTCTGCAAGGGATTACGTTAGGATTATAAGATCTTGACAAACTTTTCTGATTAATCTTACGCGTTTGCTAAGACAGATGACGGGCCAGAGGGAGCAGCCGAGCGTGCAGCAGCAGCAGACGCAGCCGCAAAATAGCCACTTGACGTTGACGGGCAGGGATTTCTTCAGCACTCCATTGATCCGGCCCACCGTCGCCTTGAACTCCTCGGGAGCCACTCGGGACAGCAGACCGCAGGGGAACTCCGCATTAAAGCGGTTGCTCAGGCCAAATCTGTGAATGTGTACGGAAAAAGAGCTGAATTAGTATGGGTAATTGGCGTGCAGTGCAATTATTCTGCCCTGACTCATCTCTTATGCAACCTATGTAATTGACAGCTGGGCCACGCCACCTTCCCGAAAAATGGGGTCAAACGGTATCAATACCAAAGTAGGGCCTATGTCGAAATTAGGTAAAGGTAACCTTGAACTACATTTTAGCTATGTACAGAGAGCAATTGCAATAGTCGATGCTAGCAAAACACACCTAGCTGCAGATGAAATAGTATCACTTAATTTAAATAGTATGAGGTGTTTCTCGTGTTAATTTTCTTCAGGGTGCAAAAGTCCCTTAAGTGAATGTACATTAAAGAGTTCTTCATGGAAACCATTCAATAATATAATTAAAATTGGACAATGTTAGTTCAAACATAAGCAAATATTCTATAAAACTATATATAATCACCCTTACTTCACGATAATTATTTGGAATTTAAACCGCATACAAGCCTTATAGACATTGTGCGGCTTAAAAACATCAATATGCTGATTATTATGGAAAGATTCCCCTATTTCTACCTTTTTAATACACGATGCTTTCAATTAGATCTTTCTTTCAATATTCTGTTGCTTAAAAGTCTGTATGATTCACCATCGACACATGCAAAGTGTTGATAGTGATATTGTCTTTCGGAATGCGGTTACACTACCCGAACTGCTCTATCTATCTGGTTTCCCACTTGTAAGCCTTATCGCTTGTTTACTGCCCCCAATCCGGAGGCCCACTTACACCGTCATGTTGCCCGCGCCGCGAATGATGATGGGCTCCTGGACGGGCGCCACCGTTTGGTCCTGGAAGTGCTCCAGATCGTCCAGCTGCTCATCCTCGTAGATGGCGTCAAAGTCGGAGAAGGACATGGTTTTGTGTGTTGTTGGTTGTGCGTGATTTGAGAGGCCGATGCGCTGGAGTGACGTTGAAACGGATGACGAGGTGACCAGGGGGAACAGAGAAGAGCAGCGGGCGCTCCAGCTGTGCCGTGTGGGAGGTCAAAACATGTTGCCGTCTGCCCTCGCTGGCGGGGATTGGATGGAGTTCCTTTTGGAGCCGGAGCTGTCTTTCAGTTAACAGATTGACGAGGCTGCTTCCGCCATAAAATAATCGACGTCGACGTCGTTGTCAGCGTTCCCCAGCGATGCGATTATGACGTCTGGCTTCCTCTGTTGACGCAAATGCGTGGGTGGAGCGGGCGGTTGACGGGGGGGTGGTGATGGGTGGCATTCAAAATAAAGTGCATATTAAAAAATAATAAATGCAGCGTGTGCTTGTGTGCGGGGGCGCTTTACAACACTGGCCACCGTCTGTTGTTGTTGCTTTTCTCTGCGAATGAAAGACAGCATTCCAAAAACAAAGAACTGTTTGTTTTTCTTCAATAGCTACTAAAATGGTATTTTCCCACTTAAATAAACAACTTAAGCAACAACAATAAAGGGGCCAATGTTTTGTTTTTCCCCACGCACACCTTCACAAAAGGCACCAAAACACACACACACACGCACCTCTTGCAGCGTATTTCGCAATCACTTTTCTTGCAGGTTAAGTTGTTTTCGTGCTGGCCCGCGATGTTTCTTTACTTTTTCTGTGTTTTCCGACAGTTTTCTATTAATTCCGAGCAGCGCCTACGGACTTTAAAACGCTTTCTACGTTTTCCGAATACGAAATTCGCTGCTGAATTTGTTGTTGCACGACCAACACGAACAGCTGGCCGACCAAGGCTGCCAGACTGTAGCACAGGTGGCAGCCCCAATTCAAACCTTTATTTTTAGGGTTTCTTTTTGTTTATTATCTATCTACATACATTTATTTAGTGCATATAAAATAAAGCACTCTTACTTATATTATCTATTTCTTTTGCGGAACGAGTTATTCCTTGATTTCTACAAACAGCTGGCTGTCCAGGGTTGCCAGCCCTTTTCCGTTTTTAAATCCTTTAATTGCGATGGGGTATATTATTGATTTATTAATTATCTATATAAATAAATTACTTTTATGTATAAAATACATAGCGCGCCATAAGCTTAAGCCTAAACAAAGACAAATTCGACGAGTGGGCAACTGAAATAACATTGCAATAGCTTAATTTCGAGTGTTATAGATTAAAATATAGCTCTAGCGTGAACGTGAAGGCATATTTGAGATGGTTTTTGGTTTCCAGTTCCAATGGATTGGTGGGTTATGAGAAGGTTACTTCTTCTTGGCCGCACTGGGACTGGTGGACTGGAACACCGAGGACGCGGACATCAGGTTCTCAATGTACTGGCCAAGCACCTGGTTCTCGGAGCGCAGCTTGAGATTCTCCTCCTTGACGGAATCGACGCGCTGCGATAGGTCGTCCAAAGTGTTCTGGAGCTCCAGAACCTGTGTGATGAGGCGGGCCTTCTCCTCCCGGTCGTCCTGGGCCATTTCCATGGCCTCCAGCGAATTGTGAGAAGAATCCGGCGTGGAGCTGCGGTTGGTGAAGGAGGAGCGCAGCGAGTCCATGGATCTGCCATTGGGCATTCGAACCGCCGTCGAGGGCTCGTCGTCCGGAATAACAACTGTTTGTTTTTTTTGGGGAGGAACAACAATTGATAACATCATCATTTTCGACTCCACCCACACCCAATGAATTTTACTCACCCTGTGGATCCTCGTCCATGTTGGGAATGCTGTCGTCGTTGTTTAACAGGGACATGACTGGCAGTGTTTAAATACCCTTGTAATTGCTTAAAACTTTTATTCAATTAACTTTTGCCAAATTTCTCAAATTGACACGAAAAAAGAAACTACCACTGCGAAGTTAGGCAACACTGTTTGCGGGCGCTGCCGTTGTTTTTTAAGGGGCGCACTTTGCAACACTAACGAAGTTTAAAGTGAAGAAGAAGCAGCAGCATTTTGTAATCTTTAAACAAATATTTTAAAGAAAGTTGGCTAGTAAGTGAATAACTAAAAATTTCATTAATATTATAATCAAAAAACATGTTGCCTTGTAAGTATTACAAAAAGGTTACCGCCTTTCTTAGGTTTTAAGCTACTTTCCGTGGGAGGGTGTTTGGTAACTTATAACACCTAGGATGATTGGTAATGGTTATAATTTAAGCATTTTAAGCTTATCTTTAACACTTTTCAGTGGCAAACTGTAACACCCGTCTAAGACAACCATTTGCTGCCGTTTTATTTCCGCCTTTTCAAAATAACTGACATCAGGCGCACACAGGTCGGATACCAGAGTTGCCACCTGAGCCGTTCGATCATAAAAATTAAAATACACACATCGCATTCACATGCTTTTGCAGTTTTTAATATTGCTGGACTTCCGTTTTGGAAGGAGTGCGGATTTCCCCGAGCGCCGACTTAATTAGTTCAGTCTATGAACCTGGTGAAAAGTGTGCGGGAATCGTTTAGATTTTTCGCCCATGGCAGTGAGCATTCGCTTTTGCCCACAAATTTACGAGGTCGAACGAGCATTTAACACCCTCGCAACAACATTTCGGTTCAATCAAACGGATAAAGCAGGTAAGCGTATTTATGTCCCTTAATTTGACATTCGTGACCTGACATCCCGTGGGTCTGTCATTTCAGACGTGTCCTGCAAGCGGACAGCATCGCGTATCCACTATATCCTGGTTTCCGCCTCCTCCGAGGCTGTACATTTCGCTCCGCGGGCAAAAGGGAACTTCTTGAGGGTAAGTCAACAGTTGGATTCTGGGACCTGGAGGTCCAGGCGTTCAGAAAGTGGAAAATCTAGAGCCTTTGGCACTATGACTACATAAATCCCTGCCCGTGTTCATCCGCGAACCAAGATAAGAGGTTTACAATGTTCTTGTGACATTGGATTGGCCACTACGTAACATTGGCCAGGAAGATCGGATTGGGGATTGCCATAATGGGTCAACGAAAATGTCGTCTGCAGGTATATAAAGCCCTTAGGGTTAAAAATAGGAGCAGGTCATTTTTGAGATAACATAAATCTTCGTACAGCATAACTAAAAATGGTATCAAAATTTCAATATGTATTCAGTGTGACCGTAGGTGGGCAACGGAAATTCGCCGAATGGCCGCGGGGTACTGTCAAAAAGGGGAGAGAAACATAATAAAACAGATCTAGCAATACAAGTAAATAACTTAAGTATAGAATTTAACATCGTTATTCGATATATATTTCCTGTTTGGTTTGACAAAGGGCTTTGTTTTTCATAACCATCATACAAAGTTAAATAGAACTGGTACCTGTTAAGGTTTTAAGAACCCTAAACTGTTAAAGTTTTACAACAATTTCAAGAAAACACTTTAAACACCTAAATTAAACCTAATTTAACACCTTTTCAGGAAAATAACAAACCGAAGTAACCGTAAATATTTAAAAAAGACTCGCCAATCTGCGCATTAAATAATACCACCAGTTGGTATATTATCAAGAAGAGAAATACACACGAGACGCGCGAAAAAAATAAATTTAATTCGAAAACTTTAAAAGCAGTGTGAATTTGAAAAACGTAAAAAGCGAATGTCAAAAGAGAAAATAAATCACAATTGAAGCGATAAAGGAACTGACAAATCGAAAAAGATTTGAGTGACAGAGGGGAATACAAAAAAAATACTAACCCCAGTGCAGAGTGTAAAATGCCAAAAACTTTTGTGCGCCTCAACGTACAAAAATTGTAAAGACGCGAAAACACGGTGGAGAATACAAATTCTCAATTTCCGTTTCGAAAATAAAAAATAAAATAAGATACATAATAAGATTGGAAATCGAAAATGCTGCCCCTTTCGTTGGCCACCGCGGAGGCCAAGCAGCTGCAGCGCGAGTTGTCCATCTCGGTGTCGCCCGCGAGTGGAGGAGCAACTGCAACCTCTGCCCACAATGGAGGCGTCTCCGTCTCCGGCGGAAACGGCAATAGCCTGCTCACACTGGCTCCGCGCAAGGAGGAGCTGCGCTTCCTGCCCCTCGCCTCCATGGGCGGCAACAAGACCTGCAACATCACCATCAGCAATGTCCATACTCCCATGAAATCCAAACTGACGGCGGTGAACATTGTGCCAAATATCTTAAAGACCCCTGCAGGAGGAGGATCTTCCAGTGTCGCAGGTGGACCTGCTCCCCTGTTCCAGCTAGTTCCTTCGGCCAGCAATCCCAGCCAGCCATTGGTGGCTATTTTGGCACCCAATCGCAAGACCACGCTGCTCGGAGGAACTTCATCCAATCCCCAGCCAGTGGTGATTCGCTCCGGAACACCTTTGAACAAAAACAGCCTGACCATTCATAGCAATGGCATGGCCACCATGACACCCCTGGGAGCAGGAGCAATAGGGTCAGGATCAGGAGCTGGAGGAACCACTGCAGGAGCACCCATAACGCTAGTGGCCAAAACAGAGCTTCCACAGAAATTGCAAGCGGGTGAGTAGGGTTTCCCCCTCCCAAGTTACATAAGTTATTATAAAGTGGGTTTCCCCAAACAAGAAGAGATCCCGATATCCAATGCAATCTGGAAAATGGAAAATGGGAAATGGGCAATACTAAACCGTGTAGGTATGCGTGCGTGTGTGTGTTTCTGTGTTTGCGGGGCAATCTTTATAGTTTACTTTCGTTGTTCACATTGCTCTGCGGGTTTAGTTTTTAGTTGTTGTTCGACTGCTGCACATTTCATAACACCAAATTAATAGGGTTCGTGTGCGTGTGCCATTTTCCATTTTCGGATGTAAGTTCAGCTAAATAGAGTTCCATTCTGTATTAACAGGGGTGAGAGACACCAAAGATTGAGTGGAAAAAATTTAAAAGAATTGATTACTCTTTTTCCTATATATGCTGGTTTTATCAATAGCAATATGCAAAAGGCGGGGTGCCAACGAACAAACAACAAAAAAAAACCATAAACGACAGTGATGATGACGATCAGGTTTTTGCAGCTGCAATAAGAGGAGAAGATTTTTGGATAGGCGGGGGGTTCAGTGGAGGATCGGATCGGATCGTATTGGATCGCCTTCGGGTGACTAATTAAAGAAAAGTCATTGCTAATTTGTATCTCTCTGTGTTCTCTCGTTTTTTTTTCTTTTCAACTGACAGCACCTGTCCAGATTCCCAGTTCTACGGGTCCGGCACAAATCTCCTTGCTGGCCAATCCCCTCAAGCCACGTGCGCCATACATACTCAGCAAGGTGGCGGTGGACAAGCTGCGTCTAAAGTTCAACCAGGTGAAGAACAATCCCAATTCGCTCGTTCTCCACAAGGCCAATCATGTGAAGAAGCTGGTGCCCATGGCAAACAGCGCTGGCGAGGATAAGACCAGGACCTCCCAGAACAACAACAACAATAACAATACTCCTAGCCAGCTAAAGGCACTTGTTCCGGCTAAAGCCATGCCCATAGCTTCGGAGGAGCTGCCTACCAACAACAACATGAGCCTGATTAAGTCCAAACCGGTGGCCATGAAGGCAGTGCCGCTGCCCAGCCAGGATATGCCCACTCTACAGGCAGTTGCAAAGGCCACCACACCCACGGAGGAGGAAAAGGCCAAGCCCACACCAAAGCCCACTCCCAAGCCCACTCCCAAGCCGACTCCTAAGCCGACTTCTAAAACCACAACTAAGCCCACTCCCAAACCGGTTGAGATAGCCCAGAATGGTCCAACTAAGGAGGCAAAGGAGCCTGTCCAGCTGCAGAAACCAGAGAAAAAGGAAGCTCCGCCACTCCAGCCAGCTGTGGCCAAGGAAGTACCACAGTCACAGCCGGCAGTGGCCAAGGAACCGCCACCATCCCAGCCAGCTGTGCCCAAGGAATCACCCAAGCTGCAGCGCTCCAAGTCCTTTGTGGCCATCAAGCCCTCATCTCCAGTGGCCAACAACGAGCGACGCCACTCGGTGGCCATTATGGCTAAGGAGGTGGATGTGATCGAGCAGCCCAGTGCTCCCATCGAGACCATCACCATAGACGATGACGAAGAGAGCGAGGAGGATGAGGAGCAGCAGCAGCAGCAACAGCAGCAGCAGCAGAAGCAGAAAAAGGAGAAGCCCAAGCAGAAGGAGATCATAATGCCAGTTTTGCCCGCAGGAATAACCATTTCCACCACCAGCAGATCGGCTGCCAAGCCGAAACCCGTCAGAAAGAACTCCTCTGTGACGACAATCTCCTCCCGTACCAGCGGCAGCTCGTCCAATAGCAGCGATGTGGAGGAGATTAGTCCTCCGGCCAAGAGAATCGAGGAAGAGCTGAGTATACTTCCGGGGATAAGCATCATAAAGGCGGAATCCCTGCCGCTGACCAAGGAGGACTTTGAGCGCTCCCTGCGCTGTGATGAGCAGCTGCCACGCACTCCGCCCAAGTCGTCCTTTTCAGCCTCCTCGAGCGGCTCTAATACTTCGGACACGCCATCGCCGCCTAAAATCGCCGACCCAATGCAATCACGTCCATCTGTGAAGAATGGAAAGAGATCCTACGACCATGATGTGGTCGCACCTCCTGGCATAAAGGCCAGTTCGCTTAAGAAAAACATGATGCAGAACCTGGGTATGCTGAAGTGGCGAGGCCAGCAGCCGGCCAATTTGCAGAACTCCACGATCCGTTTCGAGCTGAATCAGTTCAACCTGCTCCAGATAAATGAGCGGTGTCAGCCACGTCAAGGACCAGCTGCTTATTTTGAGCGGGCTCTTTATGATCGTCCTGGCAGAAGGCCCTCGGGAAGCATCCATCCACTGCTCTACCTATGCCAGCGTTGCAACTGCCACGGACCTGCCGCCGACTTTCTGGCACCACGTGAGTAATGAATGGATTGTCGAAGGATTTCAAATCATCATCATCAAATATTCTCTTATCCCTTAGATTACTGCTCCGTGTTCTGTGTGCGCCGTGCCCAGAAACGTCGTCTGCCGCAGAATAACCAAAAGGATAGCAAGATGAGCCGCACCCAAGGGGACCAGACAGCTGGAAGCGTGCCAGAACATAAGCCTCAGGCCAACCATTACAAGTCCCAATCGAAATCTCTGGCTGCCATACAGGAACAGCTGCAGCAGCGTTCCAAGGAGAAGGCTCGGAAACCCTTCCGCTGGAGCGAGTACCTCAAAACCAAGGGCAAGGATGTGGCAGCGCCCATCCACCTCTTCCTCAACCCGTTCCCCATCAGCCCCAATTGTTTCGAGCGCGGCATGAAGCTGGAGGCTATCGATCCGGAGAACTGCTCGCTATTCTGCGTGTGCAGCATTGTGGATGTGCGTGGCTATCGGCTGAAGCTTAGTTTCGATGGGTACTCCTCCATGTACGACTTCTGGGTGAATGCCGACTCTCAGGACATCTTTCCGCCTGGATGGTGCGATGAGACAGCCCGAGTTCTGCAGGCGCCCAAGGATTACAACTCGGAGCGCTTCAGCTGGAGTCGCTACCTGGTGAAGACTGGTGGAAAGGCGGCACCGAGGGCGCTCTTTGCGCACCTGAACATGCAATCGCAGACGGGAGTTCGCAATGGATTCGCCGTGGGCATGCATCTGGAGGCGGAGGATCTGAACGACACGGGGAAGATCTGTGTGGCCACAGTAACGGATATTCTGGACGAGCGCATTCGCGTCCACTTCGATGGCTGGGACGATTGCTACGACCTGTGGGTCCACGTCAGCTCACCGTACATCCATCCATGCGGCTGGCACGAGGGTCGCCAGCAGTTGATCGTTCCGCCGGAGCGCCAGAAGTCGGCCTTCAATTGGGACGACTACATATCAGAGGTCGGAGGAACAGCTGCCTCGAAGGAGCTGTTCACACCTCGTCAGCCCATGGAGTACCAGGCGCGCATGAAGCTGGAGGTGGTGGACCAGCGCAATCCCTGCCTGATTCGCCCGGCCACAGTGGTGACGCGGAAGGGCTACCGCGTTCAACTTCACCTGGACTGCTGGCCAACGGAGTACTACTTCTGGCTGGAGGACGACAGTCCGGACCTGCATCCCATCGGCTGGTGTGAGGCCACCTCGCACGACCTCGAGACTCCGCCTGGCTATCTGCAGACCAAGCCTCTGATGCCCTGCGACGTGGAGGGATGTCGTGGCTATGGCAACGCCAAGCGTTTCAACCTCAATGTCCATGCTCTGCGGGATTGCTGTCCGTATGCGCCGGAGAATTGGCGCCAATGGCGCTCCAAGACGGTGAAGCCACCGCGTGTTGCGCCCGAACAGATCAGGCGGGGATGGGCTAAGAAACCAAAGCGAGCCAGTTCGGAAGCCAAGCCTGCCATTAAGGATGAGGTCCAGCCGGAGATTTCCCAGCAGAAGCCCGAAGTTAAGGCGGAAGCCAAGCGAAAGACGTCGCCGCCACGTCAAGAGAAGGTTGTGAAAAAGCAGAAGAAGGATGCGGAGCAGCTTCCCGATGAGCGTTCCCTAGCCATAGCCAAGTCCTTTGTGGAAGACTACGGACCACAGTTCCTACAAAACTATCGCCTCTGGCAGCGGAACAGCTCCTTCGACTTGGATCAGGTGCGCACCAATCCGCTGCACTGGACGAACTGGGATGTGTACGAGTACATAGAGCGCGCCCTGAACTCCGTGGACATTGCCAGGTCTATCTTCGAACAGGACATCGATGGTAGGGCCCTGCTCATGCTGGGTCGAAATGATCTGGACAAGTACCTGAAGCTCAAGGTGGGCCCGGCCGTGAAGCTCTACTCTCTGATTGTCAATCTGCGCATCGCGGTGGTCTGCAAGTTTGAGACCAACACCACCGGTCTGGCGATCAATGCGGATGCGGCGACACAAAAGGAGAAGCAGAAGGAGGAGCCACTTCCTGCCAAGAAGCAGGAGCAGCCCCAAAGCAATGGCTACAAGATGGAGCACGATCGGGAGTTCTCCGAGAGCGGGGACGATGAGGACGTAGTGCTGGACAGCGACGACTTCCTTAGCGTCAAGCCAAGCAGTCTGGTAATTGACGAGGACGCCGATGGTGATGGCGATGTGGTGATGGTGCCGCTGGAAGTGCGCATGCCCATGAGCACGGCTTCCTAGGGTTACAGATTCCAGGCAACCACCTTCCGTTAATTGATTTGTAAGATTATTTTGTTGCACCGGCCTCGGCCCAAGTCGGGTATTAATATTATCTATAGTATTTATTCTATAAGCCGATCCGAATTCGATTATGTTTGTTTTCCCCTTATCATTCAATAAATGATCCCTCTAGACATGTAAAACTCTCTACAAAGATTACTTCTTGTAGATCGATGTATCGGAGCCTATTTCCCGAGTTGCATATTCCTCCTCTTCGGGCACGACTATGGATCCATCTATCTCGAAGAGAACATTGTCGAACATTTGGGTCACCTCCACGAAAATCCGGAACTGCTCCATGTTGTCGTAGCGCAGGTTGTTCACCACCTGGTAGTTCTTTAGGGACTCTAATAGTTCGTGATCCGAAAGGACTCCTTCTTTTTTGAGGATTATCATAAGAGCCTTGAGTTCCTTGACATTTAACTTGAGGAACGACTTGTCCTTGGTGACTTGAGTGGCTATGGGTAGGATTTTCTGGAAGGGATTTAAATTAATAAAATGAAAAGAAAACAAAGTAATGATTTTCCCACCTTCGACACAAGATCCATTAATTCCGGGAGGTTGTGCTCACTGGCCAGATGGAAGACCTGTAAAACCACCTCCATGGGCCATTCCTGGTGAGCCAATTTATCGATGTAGCATTCTATGAAGTCCAGCATCTTGTATTTCTCGGCCAGGAACATGAGGTCACCACACATATTGATGGTGACCGCATTGCAGACCTCATACGTGTAGATATAGAGGAGCAGGGCTTCGTAGGCGGTGGGTGAGGCGTCCTCCACGCTGATCACTGCCTTGTTCTTCTGGAACTCGGGATCCCTGATCAGCCGCTCAAATTCCTCGGAGACGGAGACCAGCATTACCTGGTGGCACTTGAAGATTCGCTGGCAGCGCTTGCCCTTGCCCGCCTTATCCGGATACCAGACATGGAGCTCACAGTCCGACTTTTGGCCATTGCGGAGCAGATCCAGACGACGTAGTTTACAGTTCATAGTGACTGGAGATTTTTTGGGAGCTGTCTCTAGACTTACATAGTACACAATTTGGAATAAAAAATTTGTGTTTCCCTGGCAGGAATGTCAGACTCTGGGGAAGAGGGCCCCGGCGCAAAACGCCAGGGAAGCACCAGGAACAAGAGTTCTCCGGTGAGCATCGACTGGGAAGATGAGGAGGAAGCGGTGGCGAGGGACACGGTTGAGGATTTGGTGGACCACTCTTCGGGAAAAGGGAGCACCTTGAAGGAGAGGGACACGGTTCAGGACTCGGTGGACCATTCTACGGGAAAAGGAAGCACGGTTACGTCAAACAACACGGTCCAGGATTCGGTGGCCCTTTCCTCAGGAAAAAGTAGCACCTCAAAAGAGAGGGACATTGTTCAGGACTCGGTGGCCCTTTCATCAGGAAAAAGTAGCACCTCAAAAGAGAGGGACAATGTTCAGGACTCGGTGAACAATTCTTCGGGAAAAAGTAGCACCTCAAAGGAAAGGAACACGGTTCAGGATTCGGTTGACAATTCTTCGGGAAAAAGTAGCTCGTCAAAGGAGAGGAACACGATTCAGGATTCGGTGGACCGTTCTTCTGGAAAATCGGGAACCGTGAGAAACACGGTCCAGGATTCGGTGGACTATTTCGTGGAAAAAGGGAACGCAGTGACACCGAGAAACACGGCCCAGGACTCAATAAATTATTCTCCAGAAAATAGGAGCGCAGTGACGCCAAGGAACACGGTCCAGGATTCAATTAACTATTCTCCAGAAAATAGAAGCGCAGTGACGCCAAGGAACACGGTCCAGGATTCAATCAATTATTCTCCAAGAAAGGGAAGCATACTAAAGGTACCCGAGGATGAGGACGTTCCAGTATCCGAGGAAAGCAGTCCCGAGCGAGTAAGCTTGGGGGACGACTTGCCTGGTCCCCGAACCACCATTGCATCGAATGTGGAATCGGGGACGGCATCGGATGATTCTGGGGCCGCCAGCAGGAAGCCCAGCCAGGATGAAGACATTCGGTCCACGAGCAAGACCCGCCGTTTGGAATATTTTCGCAGTGGGGTCGACGCCGATTGCCAGGTGCATGTCCTGAGCACCTGCCCCGCATCCAATGATCCGGTGGCCAGTGTGTGCTACAAAAAGTTCGGCTGCCACCGGATATTTCTGGCAACCGCCTCCGACAAACTCGAACAGGATGTGTACCAGAACAAACAGTGGAATGGAGTACTGCAGATCAATGGGGTTTCCCCCGAGAGCGTGGAGATCTTCCTGGAGTTCATATACACCTTCGAGGTGACCTCGCCGCTGGTTCAGCTTAATCTCGTAGGGGATATATTCATCTTGTCCTGCGCCTACAACATGCCGGAACTCCTCCGATCCTTTTCCGAGAAGCTTAAGCAGCAGGAATGGCCTCTGGATGGCATCTTTCCTGCTTTTGACCTGGCTTTCCGACACAACCTTACCGATCTGGAGAGGATTTGCATGGAGGTGGGTAATAAATACCTTTAGAAGCTATTTCATTTCCTTACTTTTATAGAAAATCTTGGAGAAAGGAGAGATATTGACCAGGGAACGTAGTCTCATGGATCTACAAATGTACGCCTTGAACTATGTGATCCAGCACTGGTTGGTGGCGGAACTGGTGTCCCAGGATGATCTCATCAACATATTAAAGCAGTACCAGGAGATCAACGAGATCACCTTTGCCAACACCCAGAAATTCCCCCATTTTACCAAGATAATCAAGTATTTCCCCAGTGTCCTTTTGGATGCCGAGGGGTTTATTAACCAATATTAGAGAACAGGTTTGAATTCTCCTTTATTTTTGACCCCTTCGGAAAGATATACTTCAATAAAAATCCATGTAGTTCCTAGTTTTTAACTTTTTTTTGGGATCTGATATATATAAAGAAAAAAGTTTCCAGGATGCCTATGCTACAGAAAAATCAAGGTCCTCGATGGTATAAAAGGTTGATGGATACCTATGCTGACTGAAAATGAAATTTTTTAACGTACATAAACAAAGAAACATATACATATAGATTACAAGACATGACAGACATATTTTTCAAAATCAAATGACCAGAGCTGTCAACCCGTTGCAATTTTGGTTGCGTCACAATGTAGTGCCTTGTTATCGATATTTCTTGGTATATACTGACTGACCACACAAACGCGTTATTGCGAGGGCCGCATTGGTACACTGGTGCGCCATTTTCTCGCATAAAGCCGAAAAATTCACACAGTGGCCGAAAGCGAGAAATTGCACAGTGCAAAAAGGTGTTTGGTAATTGGTGAAAAGTTTTGCGCGAACCGTTAAGCGTTTGTGATGTGCCCGCCACCCGCGCAGCGATGAAAGGCAGCTAATTGCGGCCCCAAAGACGCGCTCTCCACAACAAAACTCGTGCCGTTGGAAACTCGTCGTCGGTTGGATTGGAATTGCCGATTCGAGTGTGGAGTATTGCATCGCATCCGCATCCAAATAAATGCAAGAAAAGCCGTTGATGCAACGCGTCCAGAAAGATAATGCAAGTGCAGTGATATTAATTACCTGGCAATGGCAATCGGCGCATACAGACACGCTCCTTGTGTTCTTTTTTCTCCTCATTTTTCCCCTATGGAGGCGCATGTTTTGTTTTTTCGTGCACTGTACCGTGGGTCCAGTGTGTGTGTGTGCGTCGGTGTGCCTGTGCGTGTGTGTGTACACATTTTAGGCGGCAAGGGTGTGAGGCCCTGGCCAGCCGATAGTCCGCGCGCAGCGATTGTTATCGATAGGCGCGATGCACTAACCATTTGTTGTTTGTTTTTTTCTCTTCCCTTTGCTGTTTTTTGCAGTTTTCTTATGTCTATATAAACAAGCGCACAGCGAGAATCGGTTAAGAAACAGAAGAAGAACACAGATATGGAGGAGATATCCAGCCTAGACTCATTCGGCGCCGATTCCAATGCGCGACCGGAGTCAGCCACACCAAGGCCAGAGGATCAGGAGCAACAGGATCCAGATCAAGAACAGCCAGCTGCGGTTACAGAAACATTAGACACTCCCGCTTCCCCACCAGCAGAAGATGCAGTGGCGCAGGTCAGCGAACCACCCCCACCGGAGGACTCCTCCGCCAAGGAGCCCGAGGATGACTTCGAACAAATCTCCGAGGGATCCTTAGACGCCGATGACAACCAGTCGCAGGAAAAGGCCGCCAGTCCACACGCAGATCCCGTGGAGGCGGAGCAAACCGCCGAAGAGCCACAGCCCGTTGAGGAGCCGCCAGCAGAGGAGGATGAGCGGCCACAAGAGGCCACAGAAGCGGTTAGCGTAGACCCACAGGAAGATCAGGAGGAGGCGGAAGAGGAGACAGATGCCCTGCAAGCCACAGCGGAGGAGGAAGAGGCCGCTGCCGCCGAAGCAGATGCAGATGCAGTGGATGGTGGCCCAGCCTCTCCAGAAGCCATGGACGTGGACGATGGAGAAGGTGAGGCGGAAGCAGAAGCAGAAGCAGAGGGAGAAGCCGACCCCGAAGCTGATCCTGAAGCAGAAGAGGAGGCAGCTCTTGAACGAGAGGCGGCGGACGATGTGGATATGCAGTCTGTGGGCGGAGATTCACACCTAGCCGAGGACGCAGAGCCTCCAGAGGGCCGCGACGAGGTAGACACCAGTCTAGAGGAGCAAGACAATGGCCAAGATCCAGACGAGACGGAAAAAGAGACGCCTGCCGATGAAGATGACAATCCAGAGGCCGATGCAGATTCGGAACAGGTTGAGGAAGCTGCAGAAGAAGCTGGTGAAGCCGAGCATGGCGATGGTAAGCTTTAAAAACGTAAATATCTTTATTTAAACTATAATTTATAAACCAACCTTACAGACACTGTTGAAAATGTGCTGGAGCCCGAGGAATCAGACGTTTGCCTTATTCCCGACGATCAGGAGACGGAGGTGACTGAAGCCGAGAAGGAACAGGCCCGCGAGAACGCCGAGAAAGCCGCCGAAGAGGAGGAAGCCGAGGAGCGGCAGGCCAAGACACCCGATAACGATGGGAAAACCATTGCAGATGCCCCCGTCGATCCAGAAGACGATAGTGCCGCTGTCGTGGACCCCACCGACGAGTCCCCATCAACGCCAAATGGTATGTGTGCCAGACGAACACCTCAAATGTCCCTTCCCACATCTACTCTATCCATTTTGCCTACAGATGCTCAAGCTGGAGCGAAGGCGGCGGCAACAGATATTGCCGAAGGTGAGCAGATTGGGGTTATATTTGGACGAACGTCATTACCATCATTGCTTAAAAGCTTTATTCAATAAGACTCTTCTTATTGCTTTTGCTATTTTCTTCGTCCCTTTGGAAAGCCTTATAAATTTTGTAGTGAAATCATTTGCTCTAAGCATGCGCTTCGTATTTTAAGCTAATCAAATATTATTATTTGATATATGAAAGACCACTTTTGATTCGCCAATATTACCGCTTTTACACAAAATTAAAAATTACATTTTTATTTAGACAACAATATAAAATGCTAGTAAATTGAGATATTAATACATGCCGACTCACTACCATTTAAATTAGCCACCTGTTGATTGTAGAGCACAACGATGAAAACTAATGTAAATCCACCCTTCTTAACAGACGACGGAGCTGATGCAGCGGCAAACGAGGAGGAGGCTGGTGGTGATGCTCCCGATGCCGACGAGCCGAATGCCGAGGAATCCTCCAGCGCCGGAGCGGGTGAATCCGGAGCAACGCCGAAAATCATCATCAGTTGGATTGTTGGCAGCGTGCAGAAGTGCAAGCAGTGCGGCAACGAAAAGAATTGTGGCTTCAGGTACAAGAAACCTGAAGAGTCGGAGGACCAGAATAAAGACAAGGACAAGGGGGAGGAGAACGCAGAGGAGGAGGCGCCGCAAGAGCCTACTCCCAGCGGGTTCGAGTATATCTGCGACACCGCCTGTGTTAATGCCCTGATAGCCGATCAGCCTGGCAAGTATTTTGTGCGCCGCAAGAAGTTCCTGGTGGAGGAGGTGGTTCGAGAGGAAGGCGCCGCCGAGGCAGAAGCAGAGGCCGAGGCTGAAGAAGCTGGAGAGGATGCCACTCCTGCCAATACGCATGACTGCCTGCAGTGCAAGGAGCAGACGCGGTGCAAGTACTTCATCAAGCAGGACCAAGACTGCTTCTACATCTGCAACGACGACTGTTTCAATCTGCTCAACGCAGAGGAGCCGGAAAAATTCAAGCTAAAGCGCCACTCGATCCGAGTCCGCAACATTGGCGCCACAACGCTACAGCCGCCTCAAAACTCGCCCAGCAAACAGCCCGAGAGCAGTGTGGTGGCCAGGACGCTGGCCGAGGCGGAGACGGCGCGCCTGGACAGGATCGAGAGCTTCAGGAGGCGCTGCTCTGACTGCGAAACGGAGATCAATGCCAACGAGAAACAGCTCATGTGGGAGACTATGGACTTTTGCAATGAGGTGTGTCTGGGCAGCTATCAGCGCACGATCGGCTCCAGCTGCGTGACCTGCAAGCAGGAGGTGAGCTCCACGGCCCTGGGCAAGTACTGCGTTCGATTCGGATTCGATGTGAGGCAGTTCTGCTGCGCTGGATGCCTCAACACCTTTAAGAAGGGTCTGAAGACCTGCTCCTGCTGCCAGAAAGACATTAGTGGCGGGCAGGAAGGCTTCCTGGCTCCGGTGGGCGACAAAGATCAGTTCAAGGACTTTTGTTCGCAAGCCTGCCTTCGTCGCTACGACAGCATGTGCAATCCCCGTCGAAAGCTGCGCACAGATGTGTGTGGTGTTTGCAACAACGAGAAGCCAGTGCGGGTGGAGATGCTACTGGAGGACAGAGAGCACTACTTCTGTTCGAATCCCTGCTTCTCGGCCTTTAAGTTTGTAAGCAACGTGAACGCCGATCCGTGCGCCATGTGCTCCAAGTACTTTGAGCGGCGGAGCGCCGAGGCCTACACCATCTACAACGAACAGCAGTCACCGAAGGTCTTTTGCTCGCGGGTTTGCATCAACGTCTACATCATCGTCAACAGGCACATTGTGTCCTGCCAGTGGTGCAAGGTGAAGAAGTACAACTTTGACATGATTTACCAGGTGGGCGGACAGCAGGACCAGGAGACGCTCACCTGCTCCATCAACTGCCTGACCATGCATGGCGTTAGTTGCAACATCTCCGCCCGAGCGGTGACCAAGTGCGACAATTGTTCGAACTTCAATACGCCGCAGTATCACTTGACCATGTCGGACGCCTCCATGCGCAACTTTTGCACCTACCAGTGTGTTATGCAGTTCCAGAATCAGTTCTCCCGCGCCCCCCTCACCCTGGACAGCGATCTGCCTCCCAGCAGTAGCGCCGCCAGCAGCAGCTCAAAGTCGCATCAGCAGAGCCCCTCCACTCGGGGCAGCAAGAATGCGGCACCCTTCCCCACGGGTCTGCCCAAGCGCGTCAAGCTGAAGCTCTCCCAGCAGCAGGTGAGTCAAGTTCAAGATCTCCAGGGGCATAGGGTTCAGACTTGTGTCAATAAAGAGCAATGTAAAGATGAGAAATTACAAGGGTACACACTTGTTTTGAGATTATAAAAATGTTGTAGGTATTTATTATACATATATTGAGGAAACAATTTCGTCTGTTAAAATTTCAGACAGCTATGATTAGCCGTCTTTTAATTGATTGTTATAGTCTTTTTAGAGGAAAGCAACTCTAGTTTTCGAGGTTGTTGACTTCCCGAAACTGTTGATTCATGAAACAGCTGATAAGCACCAGTTTAGGAAATACCCTGAATATGATCTCCATAATTTTTAATGTTACCATGCAATTAGTGTTGCAACACCAAATACAATCTCCATTGCCAAAATGACAAAAGAAATATTGCAACCCAGGGTTGACTGTTCTTCGAAAAAAAAGATTATTCATAAATTGCATCTCGAAAACAGAGTTTTAAGTTTAACCCTAATTTCATGCAATGCTAAGTGGACTAGATTCAATTGTAGGTTCTGAGCTATTTATCTTTTAAAACTACATATCTTAACTATCACTAATTTCCTATTTCCTTTTTAATTACAGTCTGGAAAGAATGCTGGACCTGGGGCCAAGAAATCGGGATCCGGCACTATGCTGCCGGTTATATCCACGGTTCAATCGCTCGCCAGCGGCGAAACCGAGGCCCGGATTGGCAATGTGACTGTGCGGCGCAAGCGTGGCCGTCCCCGGGATTCGGGACCTTCTCCGCCACCGCTCCCAATGCCGTCGGCCCACGCGCCAAATCCTCGAGGAAGACCCCGCAAGCATGTGGACTACACAGTACGGTCTCCATCACCCGTTCAGACGCCCAACTCCCACTTGGCGATCGGCGGCAGGCGAAATACCACCACCACTATGGACTTCGGCCCGGCTACGGTGTCCGAGACCAAGATCATCACAGTGCCACCATATCCCAAGTCCGTGCGAAACGTGAACATTAGCTGTAAGCCGCTAACCGTGTCCACGGGCGAGCAGTGCACCCCGGATGTGCGCGATTGCGCCACCCAGACGGAAAAGGACTACTCCAACAAGGTGCTCATCCCGGTTCCGGTACCCATCTACCTACCGCAACCCATGTATATGTACTCGTTGCCGTTCCCTGTGCCCGTGCCCATTCCGCTTCCAATCCCAGTGCCCATCTTCATACCCACCACACGCAACACTTCACAAGGCATTCTCAAGGAGATCAAGAAGATACAGGACAAGATGCCGGAGGATCCGCTGGAGGCGGAGTTGCTTATGATGGCCGAGATGGTAGCCGAGGAGAAGCACGAATCGGATTCCGACTCGGACAACGAGATCAAGCCGGATCCAGGACTGGTCACGCTGCAGTACCAGAACAGCCTCGAGTCCGTCGCCCAGCAGCAGCAGCAACAACAGGTGGTGGACGTCAGTGGAGCCGGGCACAATCCTTATGGCGACGACATGCTACAGATCGCCCTCAAGATGGCCACCGGCGATTATGACAATCACCACCAGACCTCGACGGTGGATCTGGAAACGTCGATGACGGCGAATACGATCAGCAGCCAGTCGCCGATGGGTCACGATGGCATGGGTCAGATGGGAGTGCATCACCTGGACCAGCAGCATCACATGCTCGATGCCACGCAGCGGTGAGATCAGAAAGATGCTCATTAACTTACTTAACTAACTCCATTCCTTAACTTTCAGAACTCCGCGAGGTCGCAAGCGAGGCGTGGGCGCAGTCATGGATTCGCCCAATCGCAATAGCCGCTCGCCGGTGAAGAGGCAACGTGGCAGCGAAATGGACCACTCGGCCCTTCAGCAGCAATCGCAACAAGCTCAGCAGCCGCAAGAGAAGCCTGATGCCCAGATGTTCCTGAAGTACACCTTTGGGGTGAACGCTTGGAAGCAGTGGGTGATGACGAAAAACGCGGACATCGAGAAGAGCTCGATGCGCCGGCGGCCCTTCAAAACAGAGCTGCTCCAGATGACCGCAGACGAGCTCAACTATTCGCTTTGTCTGTTCGTCAAGGAGGTCCGCAAACCCAATGGCACGGAATATGCGCCGGACACCATTTACTACCTTGTGTTGGGTCAGTATTTGTTTATTTATTTTATTGAAACATTTTTATTCAACTCTGTTTCCGCAGGCATCCAGCAATATCTGTATGTGAATGGACGCATAGACAACATCTTCTATGATCCATACTATGAGCGGTTTACGGAGTGCCTGGATGAGGTGGCGCGCAAGTTCTCCGTGCTTTACAACGATTCGCGTAAGTGGAATGGCAAAGAAGTATTTTGATATCACAATAACCACTTATTGATTTCCTTCCCTTTACAGAATACATTGTCACTCGCGTGGAGGAGGAGCACTTGTGGGAGTGCAAGCAACTGGGCGCCCATTCACCACATGTCCTGCTCAGCACGCTCATGTTCTTTAACACAAAGCACTTTAATCTGACGGTAGGCTGACTTTAACACAGGCTCTGACTTTGAGTGACGTGTGATGCTTTTTTTCAGACCGTGGAGGAGCACATGCAATTATCCTTCTCGCACATAATGAAGCACTGGAAGCGCTCATCACAGAATTCCAAAGTTCCTGGCTCACGAAACGTGCTCTTACGATTCTATCCACCGCAGGCGGGTCTGGGTAAGTTAAAAAATTAGTTGGGAATAAAGAGCAATTAAAATATTATAAATCACCTCAAACAGATGCCAATCCGCGGAAGAAGAAGGTTTACGAGCAGCAGGAGAATGAAGAGAATCCGCTGCGCTGTCCCGTCCGCCTTTACGAATTTTATCTCTCTAAATGGTTTGTAATATGTTCAATGATGCAAAGATCTACAATTACTAATGGTTTTACTGTACTCCCGCCAGCCCCGAGAGCGTGAAGACCCGCAACGATGTATTTTATCTGCAGCCAGAACGCTCCTGCGTGCCCGACTCACCGGTTTGGTACTCGACGCAAGCCCTGGGGCAGGATGCACTCCAGCGGATGCTGCACCGCGTCAAGATGGTCAAGGAAATCAACATCGCGCTACTGACGACTTAATGTTTAATTAGGCAGTTATATCAATGTGTACGTGCAAGGCTTGTCCTGCAATGACACCCGGAGGACGATTCTTCGGCTTGGTGCTTAGCACGAGTTTGTTTGCGGGCAAAACCAAATAGGGCTAACCTAGGAGCGAGAGTTGTGCTATATTATAAATTGTTTTAAACTTACTTTTACACCTATTTTGATTGTCTATAATTTCGATAGCGCGGAGAGAGAGGAAACCTTGTATAAAAATTGTAAACGATAACCAAGCCCATCTCACTTTCGATTGAATTATAATAAACTAGAAACCAGCAATCAGCAATCCACGAAACACCCACTCACACACAAAACACATACGCACACATGCAGACTCCCTGAGACATTTTCATTAGTTTTAGGATCGTAAGCCAGACCCCACGCATCTTTAGTCATTACTTAGATTGTTTAGGCGATAAGGCAATAAGGATGTGCCCTAACCGACCGGATAAGTGCATGTATGTATGTACATAGATCGACGATAGATGACCACACAGTGAGTGTACAATGAGAGTTGTACATAGGATGCGAACCTTAACCTTAGCCGCACTGTCGTTGTAAGTGTTGAAATGTAAAATGCTGTACTCCTTAACTGCAAGATCGAAGTGCATGTACATGTCTATATATAAATACATACATACTTTCAATGAACCCAGATGGCTTTTATTTTGGCAAAAAATGAAAGCCCCCAAGCTTCAAAAATTATAGCATTACGCTTAATATTGATAAGATTAGCCCCTCAAAATTATATTTAAATTGTGGAAAAACAGTATATTTATAAGAAAACATCTGGAAACTATGGGTTCTGCTGCTCTCGTAATCGGAAAAAACAGTCTGATCATTTTCACAAGTGTTTCTGTTTATTGACACAAAAGTTATGCGGCACTCTATTTAATACATTTAATTGAGATGGTTAATTGCAACACACTCTTTAACTAGCGTAATACAAAACAGATGGAACTAAAATAAGATAGTGTCGGCCCGAGTACTTGGCTTTCCTGCACAGGCTGTTGCTTGGTCATGTTTTCAAGGGGGGCAGCGTCCTGTCTGGTTAGCTAATGTCCAAGGCTGAAGGCGCATTCGATGAGGCTCTTTGTTTGATGTCTTTTGTAAATATATTCACACTGCCGCCGCTCTTTGCTCAGCTGTCACTACCACTCGGCGTCACCATTCGACTTCTGGAACACGTAGTCCTTTCCCCGCATGTTCATGATGCCATCTTTGAGATAGAATTTCCATTTGTTTCGCGACCTGGTGATCTGCAGAGAAGGTTTATTACAATATCCTGTAGAAATATATATTGTGTAGGACTTACCTTATCATACTGACAAACAATTACATTGTCTGTATCGAACATCTCGGCAGAGTCTTCGTCGGTTACATCGTCTTCGCTGTTCAGCGGCTCCTCCTCGGCAGCATCTTCATGCTCCACATCCTCATCGTCATCTTTGTCTAGATCATCATCGTCATCATTGTCGATGTTGTCATCGCTCTCCTCGCTTTCATCCTCATCGGAGGAGTCCAGGGCGCCGTCCAATTGCTTGGAGGCGGCAAGATTTTCTAATGTGCACAGAATACTGGATATTATTTGAAAACCAGAAGGGATGTAGCTCCTTACTCTGGTGATTGGCGTTGCTCAGGGCTGCATTGACGTGCTGCTGCAGCACGGACGAGGCCAAAGTGGTGGGCAAGGACATGATGGACGAAATCAGGTGGGCCGTCAGTATCTGGGTCAGCTGATTCTCCTGGAGCGCCGAGGCAGGCACTTGAATGGTGAGCACTCGAGATTCCGAACTGGCCGAGCCGGCTGGCGATGGCAGCGTGATCTGTGAAATCCAATGGACAATCAAAATGGGATACACCAATATGGTTCCAGATTTAACTCACGTTGACGGGCATAATGCGGTTGGGATCCAGCGTGGCCACAATTGGAATGGAGCCCTGTCCACTGCTCGCCGCCTGCTGCTGTTTTTGCATCATCGCTGCCCCTGAGGTGGGATGCAGTGGCGGTGGATTCTGTGAGTTGACTTCCTGCTTGATGGGCACCAGTCCGTTCTTGATCCCGCTGCCTGTGGCCATGCCTGCAGGTGACTTTAACGCCGCCAACGAGGCTGCGGAGCTGCTGCCGCCGATCTGTGGTTGTGATGTGGCCGCAGAGGCGGCTGCGGCCTTTTTGGCCTTGGCATTTGCTGCCTGCAAAGGGATGGAGGATTAATGGGTCTAATTCTTTGATTTCTTCGGCAGACAGATGGCTTTACCTTGGTGCTCTGCAGTGCGTTTGGATGTGAGGGCGGATGGAAATGAGTGGATTTGTATTTTTTATGAATTTCGATGATGTGTGAAGCGGCGCATTAGTCGATGTTGTTGGTGAGGCGCAGTAGCATTGTTGTGGTTCAAGTTGTTGAGCATAAGGAAGATAAAGCAAGATATCTTAGTCGGAATGTCTTTGGGGTGAAGTGGTTACATACAACATAAAAACATATAAATATATATGGAGTGCTTAAAATTTTCCTTATTTAGTAAAGTCCAAATGGTTATGGTAATGATCCTAATGAGAAAGGCGTGAACATTTCCACCTAAAGGTTCTGGAGCTTCTACCTTTGGATTGTTGGCCACGATAGGCGGTGGGTGGGAGCCATCGCTGGAGTCCGGGCTCAGCTCGACGGCCTTACTGGCCAGCAGCTTGTTGCGCCAGATCTGCTTCATCTCCTGCAACACCTGCTCGTCGACCCCATCGTCCAGAAACGCGTCCCGCACATTTGTGATCACGTCCTCAATTACGGCATGGTACACCTTCAGCTGCGAGCGAAAAGAGGGCGGGTTGGATAATGTATATAATTAAATTCGAAATGCACGACTATAATCGGTGGAAGAAATCTGTGTTTGTGTTGATTTAAACACTCATTATATTATTACTGCTCAACTCCCTGCTATTAATGAGTATACAGTGGGGGTTATGGTAATAGGGCTTCAATGAAGTGCCCTAAAAATAGAAAACTCTTTAAATTGATGGGGTTTTACATCTTTAAATAAATATTTATTTATCAATACCATAAGCTTTCAATGTAATAGTTTTTAAAATGTGTTATTTTTACTATCATGGTAAGAACTGGAATTATATTTCGATTATAATTATAAATATTTTCTTGCTTCATGAACCACAACTTTAGTTCTATTTTAAAACGGACGGAAAAGTGGAGAAACAAAAAGGGAAGATTCTTTGTATGTTTAATCTACCAAAAATATGACACTGAGCTATATTATATTTTCATCTTAATATTATTTATATTTAAAATTGCAAAAAAAAACAAGTTCTTATCAAGACAATATGAATGTACCAAATTTATAACATTTTAAAGAACAAGGCATGAGAGAAGTAGGAGTATTTAAGATAAACTCATTTTTAAATTCCTATTATCTTAGTAAGTTCAAAGATTAAGTAAAATGATCAAAATTAACAAAAAAGACCATTTTGTTATAGAAGTAAAAAATGTACATATACACGAGCTTTTTGAACCCTCATTAAAATATCAGCCGCAGCTGTAATATATGCAAAACTCGAACGCGGTATGTAAATTTATTGTTTTGCGAAGAATGTAAAGGTACATAGGTACATATGCATATAAGGAACATATGTACACGGGGGAGTGGAGTGCACATAAGATGTACCGGTATGCAGCGATTACTCTCCTAGTACGTAGTTTTGCTTTATCAGAGCGATAAGAGGAGGCCCCGACATGCTGATAATGGCGCACGCTACACCGAGGCACATTACCGCTAATTATAACCCCCATGGGAGTTCGTACTACTTCTCTGAACATCCAAAATACCCAAAAATATAAAAAAAAAATGCAAGGCAACGAACGCACAAATACAACCACAGCCAGACGGGCACGCACACGCACTCACACACACGCAGACGAACTGAAGAGGTTGCAGTTTAGGTATCTCGGATTTCAGTCATATCAGTGGTAAAGTATGCTATGTCAACCATGTCCAAGGAGAAAGCTTTCACTTTCCCGCGAGGACGGCGGGCGGAAGAAGTAGGAGGGACACCTTTATGGGAAGTCCTCCATATGGATGCATTTTATCCCACTACGATGACACAGATGGGGGTTCCCATCGATCCCAAACACTCACCACCGACGTCTGGCACAGGGCCATCTGAACCTTTTTCTCCGCCAGCTTGAGGCTTTTCCGTGCGCTGGCTCGGTAATTGACGTATTTGCTGAATTATAAATGGGCGAAGCGAAGCGAAGAATTAGCGATAGTGATGCGTCCGTGACGATGTAGGGCGAAGTGTGACCAGACGGAGGACCGCTTGAAAATGCCGCCTGGTGGATACCAGGGATGTAGAAAATATCGGTAGAATAATAGAAGTTATGGAAACAATCAATAAATTAAATAAATAATGAACAACTTTAAAAGTAAGTTTTTGCCCAGCCTAACGTTTACTTTAATATACTTCTACTTCTACTTAAATATATTTTTGTATGCAATTCTCAAAGTCGGGAGTATCAGTTCCACAATCCCGAAGCAAATCCGTTTAAGCTTTAATCTTCATAGGCATGATTCTAGGATTGGTAAAGGTGTGGTTTATCAAACGCTTTTATTAGCAATGGATATAATAATAACAAATTAGTTAGAAAACAATAAACATTTTTGGCGGGAAAGCCCAACACTTATCTGGCAGACAAACTTCCGTCTCTGATAGTAGCTAAACATTAGCTGTAATGGCAAACACTGTATGCCAAATGGTCACCCTAAGTTTAACCGCCGTTAATCACCTGTTGCTTCGCTGTTAGCCGCTCTGTTAACAAGTCGTCTGCCTGTTTTGATCTCATCGAGTTGGGAATTTACCCCAAACCGATTTTCGTAACGCTGCAACAGGTTCCCATCCCGCGACTCTTCCCCTTTCCAGCAGATTCGATTGCATCCGGAGACGCAGACCGCATGAATCAGTCGCAACCAGTTGAACCGCCCACTGTCCAGTGAAAGATGAGTGGCAACGAGACCGCGGAAGCCGAGGCATCGGCTCAAAACCAGGTGAATGGCAACAGGACCAGATCGCGTTCCCACTTGGATAACACAATGGTCATCCGTCTGCTGCCGCTGCCCGTGCGTGCCCAGCTATGTGCCCACCTGGACGCCCTGGATGTGTGGCAACAGTTGGCCACCGCCGTTAAACTTTATCCGGAGCAAGTGGAGCAGATCAGCGGCCAGAAGCAGAGGGGTCGCTCAGCCTCTAATGAGTTCCTCAACATTTGGGGCGGCCAGTACAATCACACGGTTCAAACTTTATTTGCTTTGTTCAAAAAGTGAGTCAATTAGAGATAAGACCTCAAGTGATCCCAGGAGTGACTCCTCCATTACGTTTTAGATTAAAGCTGCACAACGCCATGCGATTGATCAAGGACTACGTCAGCGAAGATCTGCACAAGTACATTCCCAGAAGCGTACCCACCATCAGTGAGCTGAGGGCTGCACCCGATTCCAGTGCCAAGGTGGACAATGGACCACCGTTTCCCTCCTCCTCGGGCGTCAGCAACTCGAACAACAATCAAACGAGGACCACGACGGAGGAGATTCCCAGCCTAGAGTCCCTGGGCAACATCCACATCAGCACGGTCCAAAGGGCAGCCGAATCCCTGCTGAATATCGACTACAATGAGCTTGAGAAGGCCACGAATGGGTGGCATAACGATAATCGTCTGGGACAGGGCGGCTTTGGAGATGTCTTTCGCGGGGAGTGGAAGCAACTGGAGGTGGCCATCAAGGTGATGAACTACCGCAACTATCCCAACATCGACAAGAACCAGGTGGAGCTCCAGCAGAGCTACAACGAATTGAAGTATCTCAACACCATTCGACACGACAACATTCTGGCCCTCTACGGGTACAGCATCAATGGGGTAAATCCCTGCCTCGTCTACCAGCTGATGAAGGGCGGTTCCCTGGAGAATCGCCTGAGGGCGCACAAGGCCCAGAATCCACTTCCAGCTCTCACCTGGCAGCAGCGATTCAACATCAGCCACGGAATAGCCAGGTGGGTGTTACTTAATGAGATGTGGAAAATAATCTATGATTGATACTTAAACTTTAATTCGTATCCCCACAGAGGAATTTACTTCCTGCACACGGCGAGAAGCACTCCCCTTATCCATGGAGACATCAAGCCGGCCAACATCCTGCTGGATCAATGCCTCCAGCCCAAGATCGGTGATTTTGGGTTGGTCCGCGAGGGTCCCAAGTCCGTAGACGCTGTGATGCTGGTAAAGAAGGTGTTCGGCACCAGGATCTACCTGCCACCTGAGTTTCGCAACTCCAAGCAGCTCAGCACAGGCGTGGACGTCTACAGTTTTGGCATTGTGCTGCTGGAAGTTTTTACAGGCCGCCAGGTGACGGACAGACTGCCCAAAAATGATCTGCAGCAGGACTTGCTCGAGTACGTGAAGCAGCATTGGGAGCAGAACAAGATGGAGGTGCTGGACAAGCATCTTGCCACACCAATGGGCGAGGAGCTGGACATGTGCCTGTGTGCCATCGCGGCGGGGCTGAACTGCACTGCATTGGATCCGCTAAATCGACCTTCGATGGATAAAGTCCTTAACCGTTTTAAGCCATTCCGCAATGATGTTTAATAACTTATAAAAACTTTAGTGCCTTGTTATAAACGAACTTAAAAAGCCCGAAGCACCATTTCACCCATGCTCACAATTTTTCCCACATATGTAAATGAATTTTGTGATCTATCGCAATATTAATATTATATTACAAAATTAAGAAAACCCCTTAAAGACTTATTGTTAAAAAAATGTAAGTGTTGATACGATTTTTTATTAAAACTTTGTATACTTAGTTTTTATTGTCATGTTGATCAGAAAAATCATTTTGTTTTTGTGAAAAATCCCACAAAATTGTACTTTGGAAATACGGTGATTTTAAACTCAAAACTGCGACGTGCTCAGTAGAGTTACGTATTTATTTTAGCGTCATTTCGGTTCTAACTATTTTCAATTTCGCAACACAATCAAGGCAAAATAATAACGTTTTTATTCGTGAATAATTCCGGCCTTCTAATAGACACGAACCCATTTTATAACCATAGGTTTTAGCCAGTGATAAATTTCCCATTTCTAATCGAGAACGACTAGCGGCCAAAGCGATACGAACAATGAATTTGAAAAATTCCAAGTTTTACAAGAGGATTCAGGAGCTGCGCCACTTTTCCAAGGATAAAATCCGGAAGGATCGCGAGCAGAGGAGTCGTGTCGTTCGCCACTTGGACATGGCACTTAGTGAGCAGCCGTGTTCGGATAGGGAATGGTTCAGTCCAGGGCAATCGCCTTCCCAACAGCCCGCATCCCCGCGGCGACGGGGGAAGAAAACCCGGGGCCTGAAGAAGAAGGCTTCCGCCGGCAAGGAAACGGATGAGATCTCTCCATATTACGGACAATCTTCAGGTCAAAATAGTCCCGTGCCTGGAGCAGAGGCGAAGCTACAGGGCTTTATCCAGCTGAACAACACAACCTATCGGGTTGAATGCCCCACTCGGTTGGTTAATCCACCCAAGAACCTCGACGAGGAACGTGCAGCCAGGTGATCTCTCTTAGGTATATTATTATAAACTTTATAAACTTATTGCCCTTAATTCCAGCGAAACCAAGAGCACCATTTGCGTATCCAACTCGCGCTATGCCATGATCGGCAAGATTTCCAAGACACTGGGTTACAAGTTGGTCAAGGAGTCCAAGCTGTGGAACATCCTCTGGTCGGACTCCTTTCCCGGCGTAGAGCTGTTTAAGAACATGAAGCGTTTCCAGCAGATCAACCACTTTCCAGGCATGATTGAGATCTGTCGCAAGGATCTGCTGTCGCGAAATCTGAACAGGATGCTGAAGCTCTACCCGCAGGACTATAAGATCTTCCCCAAGACCTGGATGCTGCCGGCGGAGTAAGATTTGAAAGTCATATTGAAGTGATAAAATTTGATATAACTCATTTTAGTTATGGAGATGCCATGAACTATGCCTTAAATCACAAACGCACCTTCATCCTGAAACCAGATTCAGGGGCCCAAGGGCGTGGCATCTGGCTGACCAACGATCTGAAGACGATTGGGCCTCATGAGCGACTCATCTGTCAGACGTACATACACAGGGTATTAAGGAGTACTTCTTCAATCTCATCTTTAAGCTAATACTAATCTCCATTTAAAGCCCCTCCTCATCGATGGCTATAAATTCGACCTGCGGGTATACACATTGATTACCTCCGTGGATCCTCTGCGCATCTTTGTCTATAACGAGGGATTAGCTCGGTTTGCCACCAACAAGTACGTGGAACCCACGCCTGGAAACGCCAATGATCTCTACATGCACCTGACCAACTATTCCGTGAATAAACGCAATTCCCACTACGAACTTTGTGATAATGATGATTGTGGAAGCAAGAGGAAACTGAGCGCCATCAACAACTGGATGAGGCGGCACAACTATGATGTGGAGGAGTTCTGGAGCAATGTGGATGATGTGATAATCAAGACGGTGCTGAGTGCTTGGCCAGTGCTGAAGCACAATTACCATGCCTGTTTTCCGGGACACGACAAGATCCAGGCCTGCTTCGAGATACTCGGATTTGATATCCTGGTGGACTGGAAACTGAAGCCCTATATACTTGAGGTGAACCACTCGCCCAGCTTTCATACCAACGAACAGGTGGACCGGGAGGTGAAGCGACCTCTCATCCGGGATACCCTGAACTTGGTCAGCACCGTGCTGGCGGACAAGAGACAGATCCTCAGGGAGGACCGCAAGAGGGTCAAGCAGCGACTGCTCAAAATCAGGGGAGAGCCGTAAGTGCTAGTTTTTTTTAAGTTAAAGATTAGAACGTAACGTCGTACAAGTAAAGGGCGTATCTAATATTATAAGACATATCGGTATTCATTCCCATTTCTCTTTATTCCAGGCCAGTTCCGCGTCCTCGAGTTGCTGGTGGCGGCACCTCCAAGGCCAAATTAGATATCAAGATGGCCAATGCAGAACCCAACCTCAATCCCATAGCTATTGAAGCAGATGTTGAGGATCAAGGGCCATTGGCCCAGCAAATCGCCTGGGAGGAGAGTCATTTGGGAAATTTTAGGAAGATAATGCCTCCACCGGATCTGACAAAGTTGGACTACTATACCCGTTTCTATGCTCAATCCAATCAGGTGTCCATATTCGCGGAGACAGCAGCCAGCAAAAAGCGGGAGGATCTCGCCCGGAAGATGCGTATCCAGATCGAGGAGAAGAAGGCCAAGCAGCAGCAGATGCTGAATGGAAAGTTCAAGCGGGATGCCCGTAAGCGACATGCTGTGATGCTTCCAAGGGCAGTGCGTGAGAAGAACCGGATGAATCTCTTCCGGCTGAGGGAGAATTGGGCTCCGGGATTTATTTCGGATGCAGAAGAGCGACTGCGTCACACATGGCTGCACATGCGCTCGGAGGCCATAAGAACTCTCAAGATTACTGAGAATGTAGGAGTTATTAGAATTCTATAGTTTGTAATTCGTGCTAACAGATATTTCTCCACAGATCTATAGCAATCTTTACGAAACCGGTCACTTGACCAACACGGATATGGTCGTCTATCCCCATTTCTACCACAATCTCCAGCATGGTTTCGACATCAGGCAAAATCCTTAAGTGGATGCAGTTTCCCCGAAATCCCATTAAACTTAGTTCTTCCTGTTTAGATCTCCACAGAGTATACATTTCTTTAATGTATTCTAAAATTTGTTATTATTTAAATTTAAATTGCTGCTCGTCACTAAAAAAATACAACAATTTCGAACTTTTAAAACAATGAATGCCTTTCGTAACTCAAACAACCGACTCGTTGATTTATTCGCTCGTTGACCTAATTTGCGTTTTATTGGAGTAATTCTGATTCCCTTGATAATTTTGTACCAGAGGAATAATTAAATTGGGCCACATATATGTAGGTATACTAAAAGCTCTAAAAATGTTGAATCCTTTACTTTTTAGTAGCAAATTTTATTGGTTTTTTAAACAAAGTTCTCACATTTCATGAGCTCTTTGAGTATTCTTTTTAAGTGTTTTTATATCTTCAATAAATGGTGTTAATTCAGCAATTCAAATTAAAATGTCTTCGATTTATAACAAAGTAAATTCCGAATTCCGGGCAGCGTACTCTCTTGTTTAGATTGGTATCGCGTCTGGCTGGTCCGGCACCCGACTTATAGCATACGTACATATATGTAGCTTGTATATTTGGCAGCCTGCCCGGCAAACAAATATCATAAACATTTGCCCCATCGAATGGGGAGAGTACTGAGATCCGAGATCGAGAATCGGGCATTTCGAGAGAATTTCGCTGCGATTGAGAATTTTTTCGAATGGAGCCGATGGAGAGCACTGAGTTCAGTCGGTCGAAGGAGCACGCCCCGGGCAGTCGCTAATTAAATTTGGAAAAAATATTTAGAAAACCGTAAAGGAGATTAGGAAAGAATTCCAAAACATCTGCGGTATGTTCAAAGTGTCACAGGAGATGCGTCTGAATACGCAGGCCGCCTCCTCCACCTCCTCTTCCAGCCAAAGTGGGAGTGGGAGTGGCCTGGAGGGCAACAGTCCGGAGGAGGGCGGTATTTTTGGGCGCTACCAGCGGACGCCCGATGCGGGTGAGTACCGTCGATGAGGAAGTAAACATCGAACCGGCTATTTATAAACGACTTATCCCCCGACTTTTTAGATGCCTATCCCTCGGAACCGCCACGCGTTTATGTGGCGCCCGAGCTGACCAATGCCGGCAAGGTGCAGCTGCTCCACTTCCCCAGCGGGGCGGTGAGGGTCAACAGCTCGATGGGATTCATCATCAAGCGCAACGGGGTCAAGGGTAACTTCGAGGTGCGTGTCGAGGGTCCTAGTGGCCAACCCATCCAGCCTGTCCACCAGCAACAGTTGGACCCAGAGCGCTTCCAGATCGATTGCCAATTGGCTGCCGGAGCGGGACTCTACAAGGTCCACATCAAGTGCAATTCCGTAACCCTCCCTAGGTCACCTTTTATTATCGTGGCCATAGCAGGGACTCCGGAATCCATTGAAGGAAAACCGTCAAATAATTTAGGTATGGTTTTTGTAAATATAATTCAGTTCTGGAGAAATCCGAAGTCTGATAAATTGTAAGATTTCTGGTACATTGGTACAAGATGGACTCATTTTATGGATTTATATAAGAATTTTGCAAAAAAAAAATCATAATTCTGAATAACATTTTTTTAAAGGTTTAAAACATAAAACCTACTATATCAATATGTATCAATAGGAATCTATTATAACAGCTGACTGACATTTTTAAGATCATAAAATTGAAAATGTATATTATAAGAAGACTTTAAAATCCACCCAACTAATCTTTTCTTTAATATCTTTATTCGATTAGTGCCCATCTTGGATTCGGATGTCAGTAAAGTGCATAGTCGTGGACTAGGACTTACCCATGTCAGTTTGGTGGAGCGCAACGAGTTCACAGTGGACTGCAGCCAAGCGGGGAGCAACATGCTCCTGGTGGGAGTCCTGGGACAACGAGGTCCTTGCGAGGAGGTGGTGGTCAAACACTTGGGACGCAGCATTCACAGGGTTACCTACAGGGTGTGCGATCCTGGAGATTATATTCTGGTGGTAAAGTGGGGAGAGCAACACATACCGGGGTCCCCGTTTAAACTAAGTGCTGAGTAGGATAAGAAATAAATGTGTCTGTATAAATCAGCTGACCTTGATTGGGTGCCACAGCCACCCTCCTTCTCGGAACCGAACGCCTCACCTTGGGGCCATGTGCACTTTAATGATGATTACTGAAGCATTATGGGTACCACGAGCGGGGTCTTTGTTGCTTTTCCCGGCACTAATGACGTTCGCATTTGGGAGCTGATGCTGTCTTCGCCTAACAACCTAATGATGATGACCGGCAAATGTAGGTAAACTGTATGTCAGAACAAATAGTAATGTCTACAGCTGCGCTTAAGGCAATAGTAACAAAGTTTCCATAAATTCAAACCAAAATATTCAAGTGCATTTATCTAATTTCTAATAATAAACTTTTATAAATTATTGTAGTTACTAAATTATTTAATTATTTAGCAAGTCAGTTATAAAAAACGGTATTTATAACATCTAAAAAAATAAATAATAGAAAAATATTTGTATTAAATTTTGAAACCAAATTTAAATTTTGTGTTTTTCTGGTAGTTGTTATAAAGCTGTCTTCCTCTGTATAAAAGAAGGATGAGATGGTAGGTATTTTGGAGCCGCATAAATGTCAAATTCTTGATGATGATGATGACAAATTAATTTTCTATTTCTAAACGACAAGTGCTGAGTAATGTTTAAGCCAAAAAGGAACAAATTTATTTACATTTGGTTAAAATTTCAAAACTCACTTAGGGTGTCAATGGAAAATAGGAATTCAAAACATTATTACAGTCAGAACATCATGAATTTTTGGTTCACTCTAAAACGCAAACTAAAATAAAATAAATAAATCATTCTAATCAAAAGTTGTAGGAATACATATTTCAAAATTAAATGACTACACACCAACAAAAAAAAAGTATGCTATAAATATTTTTAGCCAAATCCCCAAATGCTATAAAAATAAACGTTCAAATATCTGGTGACCTTGTTATTGGATTTTCGCTTCCCCCAATTTCTTTTTCTTCCGCCTTGCCACGCCCCCTCTCCGCCCCCCGGTTCCAACGAGACGATGTGCAATTTAATGATGATTACCTTACCCCGAACCAAAGCCAAGCCACTGATGACTGTGTGGCAGCCACATTATCATTTTTTGTTATTTAGCCCGCTAATGACGTTCGCATTTGGGAGCCGCTATCGTTGTTGTTGTTGCTCCATCGCACAACCTAATGATGATGATGATGACCGGCAAATACGTGTTGGCGTTACTGTGTGCGTGTATCTGTGTGTGCATTATGTTCCAACAAAAGCGTTTGTGTGGAAGGGAGTTGGAGCCGAAAATGATGATGATGAGCGATGAAACGCGTTTTCTTTGTGGCGCCCTAACGAGTATAGAGATTGGCGGGCAAGAAAATGGCAGATGACTCGGGGTTCTATTCTCCCCAAAAAACCTGAAAATAAAAATTTCCCATTTCGCGCCCTTTGAAGCTCCAACGTATTTTCACCGCCACCATCTGGCAACTCCACACCATCAGTGCTGACAATCTGTCCTTTTTCTGGACAGATCTATATTTTTTAAACGGCTTTAGCTGGAAACATTCTTAAATATACTCTGTAGGTAAGTCTAAACCCTTGTTTAAAACAGTTTATATCCTCAAGTTTCGCCATTTCGATTCACTGTTTCTTTAATGATCCATATACAAACACTTTAATTCGATGTCTTATTAAATTATTTAAATGGTCAAATGCTGATAAAGCATTACAGAAAAACACGAGAAAATTGATATTTATTTTATGTTAATTAATCCATTTTATTTAAATGAGGAAACACAGTTTGAAAATACAAATTTATTTCCTTATTTTCTCTGACCTGTCAGCACTGCCAGCCATGACACACTAGCTGCACTGCTCACACCTTGTTGCTCTCCGGAGAACATCATTATAGAGTCGAATGGCGAGAGCTGCGCAGCGTAGGAGCTACAAAACTACGTTTTTCGTGTGTTTCCCTCTTGAAGATAATTAAAATTTAATTATTTGTCTTATTATTAAGTTTTGTGCCGCCGCTGTTCGACGTTTGTTGTTGTTCTTTGCGGTGCATGGAGAACAAGAGCATAACAATAGAACGCAATCAACGCAAGAAAATCGGATGTGGATGTGACGTGAGTGTGTGTGTGTGTGTATCTCAGAAAGGGAAAAAGTATGTGCGTTTGTGTATTCGAGAAAAGTAACATCTCCCCCCGCAAATTACATAGGCTCCCCCGCCCCCTCTTCCGACCCCATCAAGCAAGTGACGTCGCAGTCGACGTCGGCGGAGCATCTTCATCCGTATCTGAACATCTCTACTCCCTTGTATACTTGAATTACCGCTTCACTTCGATTCCAGCCGTCGCCGCATCCACTTCGCAGTCCATCTTCTTCTTGCGGAATGCAATTTGCAACTTGTTTCGCTCGCACAATTAATATTTGTTTACCGTTCGGTTCGCATTACATTTGCACATGTGTGTGCGATTTGCGGGAGAGGCTGAGCTCTTTCAGTGTGTGTGTGTGCCGGCTTAATGATAATTGAAAGCCAGAATAAAAGATACAGCCGAGTGTAGCGATTGTGAGATACCCTCTAGTGTTAGAAAATGTGTTGCATACCCAAGGGATTACGACTGGGTTTTGTTGAAATAAACCTTATATGGTAACTATCCTGAAAGTGGGCAGAATACAACAGATATAAGTCCTTAAAGGACATATCGTAATTAACTTCCAAGTGGTCTTATCTTGAAAAATAATATAGAGATAATAAATTATCAATTCCAATCTTGAATAATACAAATAACATATAATTTTGAAGGTCAGAATTATTTTCCATTTTTTTCTTGCTTGCTTTTGAACAAAATATTTATTTAAATAATTTATAATACAATCTACAAATCTCCTTTGTTTGTTGACTACTTTTCCACAAGCACAGTATACCCTTTAACTCCACGACTACCCAGTGAAATCTACAATTATAATGGCATCGGTATAAAAGGGGCCATTCATGTCATAATCCCCGTTTGGGGGCGGCTTAGGTTGAGTATTAGGTGTCTTGAACCTCTGACAGCTTTAAAATATTAATTACAGTTTCATTGGTATTAAATTGTCATCAAACATGGTTCATATAAACCATATGTTATGTTGTTTATTTACAGCTAAGGAACTTAAATAACTTTCAAAGTTATTCGGAACGATTTTTTTCTAGCTACCATTCGCAAAGATTCGCAAAACAGGCTACTTAATTGTACTAAATTTATTAAAATTATTTTATTTAAATTATTGTTTCAGGAGTGGATCCGTGTACAAAATGCCTGTCTACTAGAGAAACCGCTTCATGTCCTGCTTCAGCTGGCAGACGAAGTTTGTCGGGCAATCCCAGTTGTCGGCAGTAAGACCCATGTGAAATGCCTGTAAGTTCTCTGTGCAATTAGCCAACTTATCAAGACATTATGACCCATTTATCCCACCACCCCAACAGTATGAAAAATTCAACAAAAAGCGCCGACAATGGGAGGATAGTGGTGTTCTAGAGCTGATCAAACTATGGAAAGTCTGCGCCTATGAGCTGCGCACCATCAAACGCAATGGCCATCTCTATGTGGCAATGGCCAAGCAGCTAACCTCGCTGGGCGTCCCTGTAACCGCACTAGAGGTTCACTTCAAAGTCAACAATCTCACGCAGCGCTACCGACAGGAGCAAAAGACCTTCGAGACCACGGGCATAATAAGCACCTGGAAGTTCTACAGTCAAGTGGATGATGTATTCAAGAGTCTGGCCGCGCACACCGGTTACAAGTGGGTTTCAGACTATATAAGATATAATATGGGTTACAAGAGAAACTATATTAGTAATTTCTCTTAATCACCATCAAAACAATTGGTACTTTAACTTGAACCAAAGTAACTATTATCTCAATCAATCCGCAGAGAAAAACGCATGACGAGTGCATCCAATACTAGCAGTTTACCATCTACATCCGAGTCACCAGTTTGGAAAAATCCAATGTCTCAGCAAGAGTTTAATAGCAACAACACGGAGGGGTTCTATAAGTGAGCGCTAATCGAACAAAACTAATTCTAATCATCTCTTAATAATAATTGCAATTTGCAGGACCGAGTACGGAATGCACCGTCACTTTATGGACCACTCCCAGCCGCCTCCCAATGCAGGCAGCGTGGACAATTTCATGGCCTCTTCGGCGGCCGTGGCGGCAGTGGCTGCCGCTGCCTCGGCTCGCCTGGCGGACAACAACATGGATCAGCAAATGAATGCGGCAGCCGGAGGAAGCGGAGCAAGTGGAGGCGGTGGGGGCAACACCAACGGGGGCGTGGCCAACTACCAGAAGATCAAAAAGTCGCACGAGGACTACGACAAGTTCGTGGACATTGTGAAGAACATCGTGGACACCCACAAGAGCACTCCGGATAAGGTGGACACGTTCGGCGACTTCATCAAGTCGTACATGAAGCGCTGGCCGGAGCGGCTGCAGGACGAGGCCATTAACCACATCACCAACTACGTGATCGTCAAGAATATGGAGCACAGCATGGTCAGCAGCCACAACCCCGAGGGTGTCAACAACCGACAATAACAATACAAGCAGGAGCCCAACAACTGAACGAGTTGTTGGACGAGGCAGCTCCAGGAACCAGGCACTGAAGGCGAACGAAGCGAGACGGCAGGCGAGGATTACTTAAGGTGGCACGCAGTTACTTAAACGCATCTGAGTTGCAGCCAAGTTCATTGGACACATACACACGGCATACAGTATTTTTTGTATAGTTAAAATATACATTGGAGTTTTAGTTCTCGGCGATCGCTCCCTCGATACAGAGTTGACTTCAGTATTTGGGGGGCCCCGATCAATCGTACATAGAGATCCTAGCGAGTACATTACATTTAGACACCATTTCCTACTGTTAGCTGTAAACTATTATACATAAATTAATAAATGCTTTAACGATTATTTATGAATGGCGCAGAGGATACATTAGTTTTTGGTGAAAAGATAGTAATCAGTCAATTTTAAATTGTTGTATCTAGTGTAAATTTAAGAGCCAGGAATAGTTATACTTTTGATCGTTGGTAATTATATACCTTACAATTGATTTAGCTTAATTACTTGTGTAATCTTTTCTAGAACTTGATATTGTCGAGGGTTGGAGGGAGGTAAAAACCGATCTTCCTTAACCCTCTTGTTGCTCCTGTCCTGCTGCGTTCTCTGTGTAATTTAGAACGTGACGCTTGGTGCAGCGTACATATTGCTCATGCTTCAGATACATTTTTAAGATGCCTTTAACTATAACAAAAGTAAGACATCCAAGCAGAGTACGTTTGACCGCGTTGTCCACAGAACGAAAGATAAGATTTCCAACAAGGTATGATATGGTGGGCAGAAGGACGGCTCCGCAGAATACGCGTTCTTTTGAAATGGGTTCCGGCAGAGGTAGAAAAATTGAATGATTCTGGTACTCAAATTCCCGACTGTGCTTCATAAAGGGAAGTTTTCGCACCACCGATGCACAGTTTCGAAACAAGCGCAACAGGGCATCCTCCCAAGGAATCAAGCGGAAAAGTATCAGTCCAAGTGGGATTAATGGAAGTGCGACCAGGATTATGATAATTGAAGGATCGCCCGACTGAAATATAGATATGCCGCGGTCCCGGCCAGCAATCTGCAAAAATGTCAACGCTCCGTATGTAATGGCGATCCAATAGACAGAGACAGCCATGAAGATCGCCGCCAGGCAAGGACTCAGGAAGCAGGAGATGAAATGGTCGATCATTTCCAACAAAGCTGGGAACTTCTTCAAATTCGGGTACACTACGTACTTCGTCTGGCACTGTGGACAGGAAACGTCTTGTTCTCCGGTCCCCTCGTGCTTCTTCTCGTCGATCCAGTGGAGAAGACAACTCTGATGCACCCACTTGGTGGTTCCTGGACATGAACACGGATTTACCCAAGGCAGACGTTCTTCCTCATCCGTGACCAAGCAGATCCAACAACAGCGATTCGGCTCCACTGGATCCCCTTCCATTAACAGCGTTGTGGAGTTTGGTTTCTCTGTCGGAGATTTGTCGGTAGGGGGAGTTGGTTGTTCTCCAATTGCAGGCTGCGGCACCTTCATTTTGTCAGCCCTTTCCGACATCAAAACTTAACGAAATTACAGCGAAAATATAATATTAGTAGATCAACTTGTAAATATGCTTGCCTTCCGGTAGAAAAATCAAAAAGATCTACAAATGAAATCTGATATATATCGGCAGGGTATCTACACAGTTTAGTCGTAAAAATGTATTTGTGTTTAGGAGTAGCGGGCATAAAAATGTAACAATATTAAAAATAAAATTAATTATTGTTTGTAATAATTTAAATTGTACTTGTTATTACCCTTCTTAACTATACTAAAAACATAATGATAGCCCTAACCCTAGAAACCCTTAATCAGGTCTGGTAAGTGGACACTTGGCTGTTGATCTATTTTGGTATGTATAATTTAGATACGTTTCACTTGGCATGCCACACTGTTGAACATGTTAGCCGCCTTACCGGGAGCAGAGGGTGCCACTAGGAACCGGGCGAAAGTGCCGCCCTTCTTGTCCGACAGGCGACCAGGATTGATCACCAGGCAATCGTTGACCAGGCGGATGAAGTGCCGCTGATCGCCGGGCAGGATGAGTACATTTGGCAGTTGCTTGAGCTGGGCGTACTTGAGTGCCAGCTGCGAATCGTAGGCCATGTCCTCGTCCGCCGGCGGATACAGGGGATAAAAGGAGCCCTGGTGGAATAAGTGGTTGATGGCCCTGTGCATCCGCTCGCCAGCATTTGCAGCGAACTCGTGGCTAAGCAAATGATCCACCACGTCGGTGGAGGTGACGCCCAGGGTGATACCATCTAGATCAACCAACGAGGGATCGGGCAGCATGTGTAGATTGGGATACGTTCTGCGGAGAGTTGGCGGCGGTGTGGGATAAACAGAGTGCGACATGGCGTCCTTCTGACTGCTGACCACCAGCACTGCAGTGTGGCTCTCAACCGCTTCCATTATTCCACCGATCATCTTCTCGAAAAAGGAATCAAAGGTCTCGGCCAATTCGCAGACCATCTTGTGATCGCCATCGAGGAAGGGACCCGTGAGCACCAGCACATCGGGCCTGTGCTCCTTTATGTACTTAAGCAGGTCGTGCAGCGGTTCGTAAAACAGATCCGTGCTGTCTGTGAAGGGTCCGGCGGCCACCACAAACTGGAGCTCTCGGTCGACCTTAAGAGGAGTGACTGGAGTCAGTTTGCGCTCCGTGTGAATCTCCTCCACCACGAAAGTCTTGCCCTTGGGTATGAAGCCCTTGGCGAGCACAACTTGACCGGGGAAGATGCTGGCCGACTTGATCCTGGAGAAGTTGAGCGTCAGGGATGTGTCCTTAACCTCATCTGTGTCGTCATCGATGACAATCAAAAAGGCGGAGTGGGCATCCAGTGGGCCATCGTCCTCCGAGTGAATCATTCCCACAGCGTGGAGACCACCTGCCGCCTGTAGAGCTTGCTTGTCCTGCGGATACCAACTGCACTCGGCGGCGGCTGCTTCTCCCATCTTCTTTTCCACCAGCGCCCGTCCAGTATCCTCGACGCGGTCGTGCAGGTCGTCACATCGGTCGCCTAGCAGGTCGTTCATGTAGCCCAGATTGGCAATTGTCAGCGGAGCGTTCTTGTGAAGCAATTTTTGGGTCACAGGCACCGTGTGCTCGATTTGCGTCTGCCAGCTGGTGCCAGCCAGGAGTTTCGGGTGCCCAAAGGAGTCTACGACGTCGCCTGGCTTGCCAGCCACCGATGTGGTTGGTGTTCCCGCCGCTGGATTCTTTTTGGCGGATTGGGGCGTGTAGCTGGCCGGACTAAAGAGCACGCCACCCTTGAGGTTGGAGTTCCGCACCGAATCCTTTTTGGCCTTGGGTGTGTGCAGGGCGGAGGAGGTGTCCATCGTTGATTCCCCGACATAGTCGTCAATCATGGGATCGTCCTCCATCACTCCATAGCTGGCCAAAGAGCTTGTGTCCTGCATGGATGAGGGAGCATAGGGCTTGGACTTTACCGCGGATGCCTTGGAGCCCATCTTGTCCTTGCGCAGCTGTAGCACCTTGCGCTCGAAGTCGCCCAGATTCTCCAGCGCAGGATCCTCGCCGTGGAGGTGCGACAGACTGAAGGCCATCCACTGCTCCACGAACTCGGTGGCGTCGTGGATGTTGTACGAAATGGCCAACTCCACGCACCTTTCCAGCACAGAGTCCGCCGGCTCCACGCCCATCTCGTCGAACTGCTGCTTTAATTCCACGTCCATTCGTTGTCTTTACTTTTTAAGCGTGCAGTTTTTGTAAATAAAAACTAGCAACTTATTTTTGGCGGCAAAAGTGGTTAAGCGTTGCCAGGTGGTTTGGCTAAAAAAAAACTAACGCGTTTTCAAAAATGGGTTATCGAAATAGCAGAGACACCCTTTTCACAAAGCGAATGCACACACCCGATATAGCGGGAATATCCCTAATATTAAGTCTTTTTCTGACCAAATAACGGTCTAAATTGGATTCAAAGGGGTGAAATCAAACAAACAAATTGTTTCTTAAAAACATATATATAAAACAAGTATTTTAAGTGAAAAGTTACAATTTATAAAGTTATTTATGAATAAGTTTCAATAATTTTCGTTTTTTGGCTTTTTGTTTTTAATTATTTGTCACCTAAAAAAACAATATCTTAAAATTTGAAATAGATCGAATTCAAATGTGCCTTTAAGCGAAACAAGAGAATTGAGAATATTTTACTGATCTTGCTTCGGCCACACTTCGCTTGCCCACATTCAGAATGTAAACAATTAGTAACTAAATTCTAAATAAAGCGCGATAATTCTTTACGTGATAGAAGTGAACGTTGCAGTACTGACGTCATCTCGTTATCAAACGCAGAACAACAGATTTTTAGAAACAAAACCTTAATAAAAAGACCATGTCGGAAACGAAGAAAGGGGACTCCCCGAAAAAACACAAACTTCAGAATGAATGGACGCTTTGGCTTGTGGAGTACGATCCCTTAACCACGTGGGAGGATATGTTAAGGAAGATCGACACCTTCGGCACCGTCGAGGACTTTTGGAACCTTTATTTCCGCATCGACCCGCCCTCGAAGCTCAAAAAGGGCTGTGATTATATGCTTTTTAAGAAGAATATACCGCCCATGTGGGAGGACCCGGCGAATAGGCAAGGCGGTCGCTGGGCGGTCTTCATTCAAAAGGGTCATAAAACGGATCTGGACATCATTTGGCTTGATGTTCTCCTGTGCTTAATTGGCGAGGTCTGCGAAAACTACGATCACATCTGTGGAGCTCTCGTTAGGATTCGCAAGAAGATCGATAAGATCTCCATCTGGACGAAGGACGACAAAGATGCGGAGGCCATCCAAGAGATTGGTCGCAAACTACGAGAAGTCGTGCGCTTCAAAAGCAGCCATATCCTGCAGTACCAGGCGCACATGAAAGAGGAGCATATTTTAAAGATTAATTGAATCTATTCCCTGTTATATCTGTTATATTTATATCTCAAAACGACACATATAGACTACTAATTTTAAAAACGTATATTATCTATCTTATGTATAAAAGAAAATTTATATATGTAAAGACGATCGTAGTATAGCTAGTCGTTGATCATTATTAGTTACAATTTATATTGTGAAATTCATAACTTACTCTCAATCTTAAGCTCTCTAACAATTTTGATACCTTAATATTTTCGAATGCAATTAACAACACAACTAAAACCCAAATAAACTTTAGTTATTGCAAAACCCTCAACGTTTTAAATGCCCATTCATGTTGTCCAATTTTTGTAGATGCCACCTACAAGGCTGTTTTTCTGTTTTGCAATACGGAATGTGAATTTAAAACAGGCTTAATTGGTAATTATTTTTGTATTGTTTGTTTTAAATTACGATTGCGATATTTCACTGGCTGCGGAAATTCTCTTGGTGGTCTCAGAAACAAAGATTTAATAATCGCATTTGTATGCCTGAGATGAAATCAATTTTTCGTGCAAATGGCTGATGGAATCGAACAATATATATTAGACCGTCCCGATTTGCTGAAATACCTGAGTTTTATTCTTTCAGGTGAAATTTTTTAATGTTCAAAATTTTATCAAATTTTTAACTATTTCTTAGATCCTCCACGAAGGTAAAGTACACATTCGTGGCAGCTTGTGGCTTCTTGTTAATCACCCAGTCAATCATCAGCAGATATTCCCCAGTGGGTATGGCTGTGGGTAGCTTCTCGGATCTTAGATAAAAGTTTTTAACTTGTTGCAGACCCTAACACGGAATTTATTTAATATTTTCTTTGACTTAATTATTTTGGACTTACCACATAGGGACAGGAGTGATTGATGGTCGAGTACTCTTTAAAAAGGTCCCAAACGAGGCGAATTAGGGCATTATTTCTCCGCCTTATAAACTGGCAGCCATCGAAATTGACACTGTAGAGCCACGGCTTATATCCGTTGGCCTTTTTCATCAATTGGGCCTTGACTGTAACATCGTGAACCGGCTGAAGCAAATGGGCATCGACATTAAGGCAGACTTTATTCCGGCTCACGGCTCTCAGTCGACAAACCCCGAATTCGATCCAGGATTTGTTGTAGGACTCGCAAACTGCATTGGTCATTTTGAAAACAACAGCATTCTAAATAGGTATGATATATTAATACAAAAATTAAGTTTTTAGATAAAGTTGTTACGCTTTGATAGGGCTGAAATAACAGAACTAGCAACCAAAAACCCAGCACTTCCTTCATGTCTTGGATGCTAATAGAAAAGTGGGGAATATTTAGAAAAATCTCTCCGTTTTTGGCAACGTCAGTAAATTAGTTACCCGTGCAAATAATTATAACATAATTATTTCTACGTTTAGAGATTAGCGGGTAATCAATCAATTTCTGCCTCGTTAATTGACTACCTTATAGCTTTGGCACTTTACAATGTTTGTTTGCCATTTCGAATTTAAATGCGCTTTAAATTTGACTTTGAAAAATGCTTAAAAAAACCCATCATTTTATAAACTATTCATAAAGCAAGTCCCACACAATAAAATGACAGCCTTGACTGAGTATCTGTAACTGACCTCTGGGTCATTCAATGTGTAATTATTTTTTAAAGAGCCTCTTCGATTTGGTCACAGTTCGTTAACTTGACTTTACTGCCGGACAGTTGAAGCCTCCGCACTTGAACTACCGCTTCCTCATTTACTCTTAAAATATATTATATGGATATTTGGTTTCTAAGCTAATTGCCTGCGTGATTCGTTCTCACTTTTTTGCCAATTGATGAAAGTCAAACATTATTAGATTTGGTAAACAATCAACTGACACTCAACTTTGCAGTCAAAGTCGGAAGTCAAGTAAACCTCAAGTTTCGGGTCTGCCATAGGAAAATTCTAAATTCCACTCTCTCTATTCGCACATCAAATATTTTGTTCACTATTTTTCAGTCGTTCTTGGGGTATATTCTATGTTCCTCTATGTTATTTATACCATATAAATAAAAAATATAGAAAATTGATAGCCCTGATATTTGTCCATAAAATGTATATTTATAAAACAATTATTATTTAGAGCTATTTGTTTTGTTATATTAAAACAATAAGTTAATTTATATTAATAGTTCCTTTACTAATAATTGTATTATTTTGTCGTTGATCTTTTTTAAGTTTTAGTAGCCTTATAAAATGTTCATGGAATAGTATAATACCTAAATTAATATTTAAAATTCAATTGCCGAGTGGTAAATCATTGTCTGTAATGTGACTGATTTCCATTTCAAATTAAATTATATTTAAACGGCAAGGAGTGCACCGTATCTAATTTTCATTTCAAATGACAATTGTTATTTTTAACGAAAGGAATGAATGACCAACGGGTATCTGGTAGTCGGAAAACTCGACTTCGTCTATTGTTTACAACTGGTACCTGTTTTCATTAATGGCCTGACTGCCGACTCGTAGTTTCAGTCAACACCTGTCAACGGGCCCAAATGCCGTGTCCGTGTCGACGTCAGCCACTTGGCCGGCACCCCAAAATGCCCCCAATCCCCGATCCCACGAATCCAAACCACTTGAGATGCATTTGCTTATTCCCGGGTAGAATTAATAGATTTTTCATACTTTTTGCACTCGCTGCGAGGCACACGAAACCCAATCAATAAAGCACTCGAATGCATTTAGCTGAATCGCTTTGGCGACTGCCTTCGGCTCCCTGAACCCCTGAACTCCACTCCCCGCATCCCAGATATCCCCCATAAAACCCCCCGAATGAAGATGTTGCCCCATGCAATTCGGCGAGTTGTTGTTTGCACGATTTGTTGCCGTGGCCGAGCGTCTTTGAACCCGCTCTGAATTTCAATGGATTCCGTTCATCCGTGTCCATGTGTGTCTTCCAGCAGCCAATGTGTTGGTAATTTTGCGTTCTACCGTGACTGATATTTTTATACCCTCAATGGGGTGTTTTATTTTTGCATAGAATTGCGAATTCGTACGATAAAGCATTGTCAACGCAATAAACCATATTAGCTCTGCGGGAATTCCCATTTTTAGTTTTCCCAAGAAATATCTTCTAAAATTAACTCTTTCACGACAACATTGAGATACAATCGTTTGTTTACTTTACAATTAGAAAGTAAGTAAGTAACATGCACTCAGTTCAGTACTGAGAAAAGAATCAATATTTATCATAACATCATTTCTAAATTTAGTTCTTTAGATACCTTCCTTATATTTGTTAATGGTAAAACAAGAAGGGAAAATATTTGTACTTATTACTATATTATTTAATGCAACATTATATTAAGTATATAATATTCCTATATCATTTTTTATAAACTAGTTAGGGAGTGTATTTGATACTTCGGCCATCATATCTGATATTTTCATGCTATAAGAACATATTGGAGGCGGCGGCGTACGCTGCGTTGCGTTGAGTCATAAAATAAATCAAGGAGCCCGACACCAAGAGTCAATAGTAAATCACCACAGAAACGGCAAATTACCAGACACTATGCCCTCTCATCATGGAGACTCCTCGAATAATTATGCGGTGACGCGACGATTTTCCATACTCCGTATTCCGAATTAGCCCTGGCAATTACCTTTCGGATTTGCAGCTCCCAGACTTTGACTTTGATTTCGATTTCAGTTTCTTTTAGCTGCTGTTGTCTATTTCTATTTTTTCCGATTTGGTTTGCTCGGCGCTATTTGCTTGTTGATTTGCCAGAATATAGCATGGCAAAAACCCGAATGACTTGGCAATTTGCTTAGGCTATTATCGCGATGATGGAGCTGGCCAGTTTTGGGGGTGCAACCATTTAGATGGATTCGAGATTTCGATCCGGATTCTTAAGCGGCGGTGGGCTAAAAGAGCCAAGGTCAAGTTTCGGTCTTATTTTTTTTTACTGCTCCATTTTATACGGTTCTCAAAATCCGGTTGCGTTTATTGCAGTTCGCTTTTCACTGTGACTGTTTGGCCAGGCCACATGATTATGGCTATACGATTACGGTTTGGCAATGCAAGTTGCTTGACGACCCATAAATTTCGCGTGTGAACATAAAGAGCACAAAAGAACCCACTAATTTATAGCAAGCATAATCATTGTATCAGAAGCTTAAAAGAATTCAAATTAAACTCGGAAATAGTCATCTACTGTTGAAATATACTAGTGAATAATTGAAATTTTTAAAATGCATTTAAAACATATTAATAAAGTTTTGACCACAATGATCTTAGACATTTCCTGTTAAATGGGATGGGAACTTGTTGAACTAGTACTACTTTTAGCTAAATAGGATAGGATAAAAGCGAGCTAATTTATAGGAAGAATAATTATAATAAGCTTGATCGCCAAAAAAATGAATTCAAATTGAACTCGAATATAGTTGCTAGCCATAGAAATATACCAGGAAATAATTGGAATTAAAGAAATATTTAAATGAGCAGACACTTTTGTATATATATTTTTGAAATTATGATCATATACATTTCCTATTAATTGAGATAACTTGTCAGACTAGTACGACTTTTAGTTAAATGGGATCTAAAGTCTGAAACTAGGTGTGAAAGATAGTTTTCACACTTCTTGTCGGTAATATTATTTTAAAGTATTATTATCTCAAGTAAACTTTTTGACCCCTGCTCAGAAACTTAATACGTTTCCACACTCAGCTATTTGTGTAAATGAAACCCTATTTGTTCATTGCAAACTATCCGCCTACAAGCTAAACTTTTTTATATAATAAAAGTAAGCGATAAATTTAAAAATCTCCATAAGTAATGGAATTATACCACGAAAATAAAGGCATTATACGATCTGCAAGCCATTGTGCTGCCGAAATAAAGTAATTAAACATCAAGCGAATCATGTCATTGTCAAGTGTTTGAACAGAACTGAACAAGATCGGATCATACCGGCAAAGTGTGCACTTGAGTGGCTTTTGATTTTGATGAGGGCACCATTAATATGCAATGACTGGTTCGCAAATATTGCTTTATTATTATTTTCTTATTTTGCATTTGTCATTAATGGGCCTTTTGTTGCGATTCGCTACAGCATTTTTGCGAGAGATATTCAAGTTTATAGACTCGGCGTCTGGCTTTGTTTTTGGATATGTTTTTAATTTTGGTGTGAGAAGATACTGCGTCAAGATACAGATGGGATCGGCGACAAAACATGCTGGGAATTACGTGATTGATGGCGGACCTGCGATTACCACAGAACAGCTAAAAAGTACTGAACTCGGGTATAGAATGCTCTCGCGAATATATTATAAATGCCGGGATATATGCGAAATCAGTGAAATCTTGTCGCGTCTAAAAAGGAAAATCACACAGCAAATGCAAAATTTATGAGCGAACTACGTCGAACGACGTCTCCGGGCGAACGGAACAGGAATATCAAGTGGGCTGGGATTTCGATTGGGATTGGAATTGGGATTGGGATTGGGATTGAACGGATGTGCATTGCTGTGGCGAATGAGTCAGCCAGAGGTCCGTGTGGGTTCAGCCCTGTCAGCCGGATCAAACTATAAAGATGGGGTCCAGGTTAGCGAAGTGTCTCTAATTAGCTTGCTAGGTTCCCGAGATCTCAGTAAATAATTACTTTATTTTCCATTCACATCTTAGGGTCAGTGAAATAATCGCATGCCTTCATCACTTAATTAGCAAAGGAATTTACTACGAGAAATGTTTAAACTTAATTGCAATCAAATTTGACTATGCCATATAAGGAGAGAGTCCTAAAAGTTCAAAAATAAACCTATTAAATAATTTTAGTACTTAATTTATTATTCAAATTTTATATTTACAAATATTTATAATATATTTCTTACAATAGCTACAAAAAGGGTAAATATCTTGTCAGTCACACTAATGTTATAAAGACCCTGCGTATGAGTGATATCTTATAATCGGCTTAGAACTATTAAAATGTTTTCGTCTATTTAGGTATAGCTCGTAAAAAGCACCTAAATCGTTAATTAAAAAAATTTAAGTAACCGATTAAGATGTTACAACTTAAAATATTTTATTACGCATGTTCATTAAACTTGTTGTCGAAAACACTGCGTATGAGTTATATTTATAATTCATCTCAAAAATATTGAAATTTATTAACCATGGTCCGTATATTTTTATATGGCCTACAAAGTATTATAAAAAAATCTTGGGTAATCAAGGTAATTTAATTCTGTTTTGGAGTTTCATCCAAACTTTTAATAACAATGTTTTGAAAGTTTAAACTTTTGAAGTCATAAAGTTTTCAATTTATTAGACTGTATGGTGATCTATAACGATATATTATATTGGACGGGCTATTTCAACCCATCAGCGATCAGCTTTTAAGTAGAGCCGATGTAGACCTCTTTACGAGTCTCCATAAAATTGGATCATAACGTTAGCACTGTCTAAAACCGATGCTCAGGTGCGGTTAGTTACACACTTCGATCGCCAGTCCAAACTGCGCCACTCAATTTGACTGTTTTTTTAAATTATTTTTGGAGCTGCCGCTGAGCTCGGCTTACCGCCCACAAAACGCTGCAGTCGCCGCCGCCGTCGCAGTCGCAGTCGGCGCTGAGCCGCCGAACCGCCGAACCACTGAGCCACTGAGCCGCTGAGCCGCCGACGTCAGGTGTTGTGGTTTTTGCAAGCCGCATTCGAGCTGAGTCTGTTTTCGTCTGCCTGGCAGCGCGGTTCTGGAACGCGTAACGCTCGTCTTGTTTTCGTCTCGAAAGATCCCATTTTCCAACTCGGGACTCCATTCGGTTTTCGTATCGATTCCGTTCGGATCGTGGCGAGCTCCCCAGTTTTTTAACCAACCTGTTGCAACCATTTTGGAATCGCTGTTTTCGATACCACTTGTGCAACACTGCGTGCCGCTTTCAAAAGCGCTTCAAATATATATTTCGAAAGTGACCACTTAAAAATACAAAAACCCAGAAAAAATCGAGATATATCCCTGTGCCAAAAAAAAGAGGAAGATTCGTGTGGCAGATTATCGAGCCCCGTAATTAGCCAACAATTTGTCGAAATCCACAATCTGTGGGCGTGGGATCTCTATACATACATTTGTGGAGCCAGCAAATTGGTGAGTCTTGAATTACATTGGGCTTATAGACAATGTGCTCTGGTAATCGTATGACAAATGCCATTACGTAGTGGCTTTCTAAAAAATACCCAAAAACGAGTTGGATTCGCTCCGCAGGTCCCCACATCCACGTTCCAGGAGGGGCCGACAAAGAGCTCCATAGCCAACACACAGGCATTCACGAAAAAAATATGTGTGAAATTTCATTGAATTTCCCAAATTTTATACACAAACAAAAACACCAGCCAGCAATTGGGAAATAATTCATTGTTTTGCCATTGCAATGAGAGTTACGGCTGCCAAAGAATCGATAATCACCAGTTGGATTATTATATTACCCTCGTGGTCTTTGTGAAATTCAAACGGGTTTGCATATATAGGATGGCCAAACCCAAAAAAAATAATTGATTAGATTGGGAAAAACATTTGTTACTGGATCAAGACTTGTTCGATCAATATTTAAATTGCCATTTAGCAGGTCACTAATTTAACTGAAATAATAACATCAATGACATTTACAATTCCATGAGTTACTGTGCTAATAATTCAAATGGCAGTGAAAGTAAAATCTCATTAAAAATTTAGCTTGTTTGTTCACTAAGATATAGTGTTCATATAAAATTTATATTTATTGCTTACCATTTTGCGTCTTTCGTTTTTTTATTTACTTAATTGTGAATAATGCACGCTGTTTAAATGTATATATTAAATAGAACATATTCAAATGGCTTAGATTAAATATTTAGAAGGTTTTAAAGAGCTTTCAGTAAATTGCCCAGGAGCTTTTAAACTCAATTTTATTGTCAAAACTTAGATTGGTTTAATATGCACGCAATGAAAAAGCGATGAATTAAATATGTTGAAAATGTAAGCTAACTTCGGCTTAAGTGGCGTATGAATTTTAATAAATAATTTTAAATCCTGATCTAAAATGCAGATAATACAATGCAATTTCTGCAAAAATTCCAGAAATTTAAAAGGCTGAAATTGAAATTCTTAAAGGATTAAAGAGCTTTTGTGAAAAAATACTTCGTTTGGCCAAATTTAAATGAAAGTGCTAAAGAATTTAAAAATAAATCGATTTGTATTTAACAATTAACAACTCTCGAGGATGTTGTCTCAATTAAAGTTTCTAAAAATGTATGTAGGTGCAGGAAAAACCCAGCCAACTGACTGACAAGCAACTCTTTAATTATAGCACAAAAAAATAGTGCTAAACTTCATGTCATAGCGATTCAATTAATTCGCAATTTATCAAAATACTCGTAGCCGGGGCATTGTCAGTGCCAGGGCTTTTTGATTCGGCCAAACATATTTCATTTGTCCACCACAAACAACTGGGATCCGTGGGTGGGTGGGTGTTTCGGTGCCATGGCTCTCCGGATCCCAGAGGGGCGTCAAGTGGAAAATAATCGATGATGTGCCCGGGCACAATGCAAACATTGAATCAAAGTCAAATAGCATTAAACTTTTTGAACTTGCGAGGCGGGTCGCAAAAAAATGAAATAATAATAAAAGTTTGCCCGCCTTACGAGAGGCGTGAAAGCGCACACAAAAAGGGGGGGGTTCTCTTTTTTATTATTTTTTTTTGGGGGAGTGGGGGTCTAGGGTTTTTGGGATCCAAAGCTGCAGTTTTGGAACCCCCAACCCCCTTGAGCCTTTTTTTTTTTTTGGATGAACGTAGCGTAGCGCAAATATTTGACAAATCCCGCGAAAAGTCTGCTTATGTTGTCACCTCGCTTCGTTTTTCGCCATTTCTCCATTTCTCCGGCAAGAGGATGGGATAACTGGGAATGGGATTTGCCGAGTGACTGGCACTGGGCCAGTCATACTGATTAGGATTGCACCGGAAGACACTTGGCGACAGTTGAGAACCCTTAAACCTAAATTTGCATTCATATATCGAGGGGTAATTTATATTTCGCACTTTGCGCACTTTTCGTTTGTTGTTTATGCAATTTGGCGAGCTGCCTTGCAATGCCAAAAGGAAAAGCAAATGCCCCCAGACTTCAGACTTCTGGCTAACGAGTGCAGGCGCGTGTCTGTATCTGTATCTGTATCTGTTACCCGTATCTTGTGGATATAGAAACCCCCTTATGCCGGCCTGGCCAGCAGGTGAAGGCGAACGTAAATGCGCCAATTTGTATGCAAGCAGCATTAATCGGGGGGTAATCCGGCAGCGATGCATTGCAGCCAGCCATAGCAGAGCCCAGAGCCACTGGGTCTCGACCTGGCCAAGAGGGGCTGGCATTACGTGAGATGTGCAATTGCACGAAATTGATTTGCAATCGATAAATGTGCGAATATTGCTTCTGCTTCTGCTGCGAATTAGCAGCCAGGCCAGGGCAAAGCAAGCCGAAACCAAGCCAAAGCCAATCCAAAGCCAAGCCCCAACATTCGAACTTCGAGGCGCCCAAAGACGCTCTTCGCTTACCATTTGCCGAGCGTGTAAAATATGCATAAATAACTCAACGGCCGCCTGACCATGAATGCAATTGGGAACATCTTCATTTAAAGTGTTTAGTGGCCAAGCAATGCCGATTGGTGTTTTCATTGTAACAGAATTTGTAACTCAAATGGCAATAATTCCAATCGATTATATTTTGAAATGTGTTTAATTAAGACCTCAAATGTCTTCTAGGAAATCTGAACTATTATATTATAACAATTAAATACCTACCTTCTTATTCTTTTTACCAAAATATTGAACAATCAATTACTGTGTAATTTGAAGTAAATAATAGCTTTTCAGAACTCTTTATAATTTCAGCTTACATTTCTAAAAGCAAACATCGAAATCACTCGAACGTAATTCAGAATGTAGAACGCACTGTTGCACTGCCACTCATTCATTAAAATATAGTCATATTAAATTCAGCTTGTTCATTTAATTTGTGTTATTATATTTAGAGCATACGTGGGGCTGATGTATTTCATATTACACTTATTAATTATTTAATGAGCGGTGTAATATATAATTTTGAAATTCCAGCGGTTTCTGACTGACAGGCAGTTGATTTAAATTAAATGTTCTTTAACTATAAATCAACCATTGATAAGAGGTTAACCGAAACAGGGGAATTTTAAATGGGTTTAAAAATATTTAAACCGATTGGAAGATAATGTTTATTACTTTTTGAATAGTTCTGCTTTTGTTTCTATCGCCTTTGGTTATTTATTTATTGGTTAAACTGATAATATATATATACAAAGCTAACCATTTGAAACTGAGAATCAATGCACAGAAAAATCCTCTTAAATTAAAGACTGGTGAGAAATAAAGTTAGTATGTAGAAAATGGAAATGACTCAATGACTTATTTGACCAACTAAATTTCGCTCGTTTTTCAGTAAAATTTAGGCTTTGCTCTCCCAACGAATTCGACATCGTTCCTCGATTGTGTGTAGTGTATGGGTTGCTCGCTTTGTGCTGCAAAAATTGAAAAATCAAACACAAGGAAAACCACTCGAGATTCAGCAGTGCAATCGATTGCAACATTGGTAGTGGTAGTAGAAGTGGTACTGGTATATATTGGTAGTAGTTTAGTAGCCACTGACAAGGTCAGCACTTTGGCTTTTATTTGGGGCCCCGGCGGTTGTCGCATTCTAAGCAAATCACTATTGCTATATAGCTATATAGCCACTGCTGCTAACTCGTTGTTGGAATTGTCGAATCGTGGCCCGGCCGTAATACACGTATTAATCTTGCCTCGCTTCTTGTTAGATGTGGCGTTTGTTTTTTTTGCGGTGGCAGGCATTGCAGCTTTTGCTTTTGCTATTGCTTTGGCAGCAACAAGTGTTTAATTGCGATAAATGCACCTGACCGCCTTGAGCCTGAGCTTGGGCTCCGTCTTAAAACTCGGACTGGGTTTGGGCAAGGCTTTCTGGTTCTCTCAATCAGAATCTTCGGTCTTGCCGCTTGCCCACTGGCTAATTGAAAGGTCAACTCGATGGCATTGAACATGAACGTGGCCCAAAAACTCTGCACGTAAAGTGGCGAATTTTTTTCTTCTGCTGCTTTTTTTTTGTCTGCTGTTTGTCAACGTTTTTAGCCCAATTAAGAGCGAGCCCCATAACTTTAGCATGGCCATTTAGTCATAAACCCCTTGGCCGTGTACATCCTGTAACGGCTTTTTAATTATGCATGTCGCTATGAAATCGTCGCAGCCCCGGCTAAAAGGTTTGCCAGCCCAGAGTCAACTGGGTCATTACCATGGCCTGACTTTGATCTCCTGCTGATGGGGCCGTAAAAGACTTACTCCAACAGGTTGTAAAGCAAGTGAATTGTCTTGAATGTAATGTGCCATAAAGACATAAATTAGAGCTTCGGCCCGGAGACGATGATGGTGACTTAGGTCAGGCATTTGCTGGCTCTTATTTAGGGGCTTTCGGGGGCACCTCTTGACCTTTCATGGGGCTCTGAGCAGCCGCTTAAGTGGGCTTAGGTCGCATATGGGTTCGATTATGGGGAGGAGGAAACTGGGTTTTAATGAAGGGTACATCTATGAGTTATAGAATATTATAGAAGTGGTTTAGGATTAGAGTTCAAAGTGCAGAACTATTTTCCTCTGATAAGGTACTTTAATATCATAAATTGTTTAGTTAAAAAAGATCCTAACTGTTATAAATACTTTACCTAAAATCTATATTTAACTTTAATTACTAGACTTATATTCTTAAAGAGAGCAACATATTATGTATGGGATTAACAGCTTAATTTACTGAGTATATGTTCAATTATTTCTAAAGTAGTTGGTTAGATTCTATGCCCTCTATTATGACGGAAATATTTAAGCAGAACTCCAACGACTTATTTCCCTCTTAGAACACCAAGAAATCTTTACCTCAACCAGAAAAGTAACGTTTAATTGAAATGCACTCAATGATGACTTTAAAACTCAATACTAATTGAATTATAGCAATTGAGACTTGATTCGCCGAGTGGAATATTTTTTGCCGGACTTTTGACAAGTCATCTTTCGAGTTTCAGATATTGAACAATGATTTGCATCATTTGGCATGCAATAAAGTGTAAGACTCGGTATTCGATTTCAATCGGAAATCACGCATGCCGCAGCCAGTGGTTCGGATAGCCAACAACTTCCTTGAGTTGCGATCGAGCGGAACCCTTACCCCCTATCCCTTAACCCATTACCCGCGTCTTAGCCCATGTTCAACCGTGGAGGGAAACTCCAACTGCGAGTCACGGAGTGGAACTCGCCGTAGTGGCCAGAATCAGAGTGCGTGAAAATGAGTAATAAAGGAAACATTGCCACAAATTGATGCACTACGCAGTGTTACCTTTAATTGAATTATTAATTATGTACCTTAATGAATGCATAATTGAATAATAAACTACGTGCACACGCCTCCACAATTGTTGTTCGGTTGTGGAATTATTTTTTCCTTTTACCGCTCTCCTCAATGGCCACTGTTTAACCTTTTAACTTTTGTGCACCGAAACCGAACCGAACCGACCGGAGCGAACCAATGTTTCGCGTAGTAAACATAAGTTGGGGCTCATTAAGTAATCACATGGAATATTCCCGCAGCCAATTAAACCAAAAAGCCGCAAAGGGGGGGTGTGAGGTGAGGTGAGGTGAGGTTGGGTTGGAAGTCCACCGAGATGGATAGACAACATCGCTCAGTTGCGGATACAGATACATATAGCATAAAGCGATACAGATACAGATACAGTTACAGTTGCAGATACAGATACGAATGCAGAGTGCAGCATGCAGACACCAGATACAATTAAATTCGATTCAGGAAGCATTTATGCAGTTTGCATACATTTAATATATACATATACCGAAACATATGTACATGTATTTCCCATTCGATTGCATTTTCGGCCACACACACAGGCAGCAATGAAACTGCAACTGAAGCTTCTTTGATGGAACATTTTTAAAATGCATTGTAAATAAATAAATCCGGAATTTCTTTGAATTTTAAACTGTCGAGAGTGCTACTTCAACTGATATTTCAGTAGGACAGAGCTCGCGCCGCTGATAAACTGTTTTAAAAGGGTTGGCTTATTGACAAATAATTATAGTTTAATAGAGCGCAAAATATAATATCCATTTGAATTTAAATGAGACCGGTTACTTTGTCTCCTTATTTATCTTTAAATTAAAATGAAATATCTCCATTTAGGTCTTAAGCTTTCTTATTAATATTTATTATATCTCCAATAAAGTCGTAATTTTATTCATAAATTTATATAAAATGATTATTAAAGCCACATAAATGATTATTTCATATGGAGTGTTACCATAAAATTGTGCTATTTCTGATTTCCATTGCGTAACGCTTAAATGCAATCATCCAATTACAGAAATCGAATAAGTCAGTGCACACTTCCTATAAATCAAACCGCATTTCCCCATGGTGCCCCCAAACCAAACCAAATCGAACCACACATTTTTGTATTATGTCAAAAATAATTCGAAAATCGTAGAAAAGCCGACATCCTTTGTTGTTGCCGTTAATTTTGATGTTGTGCATTTGTAATGAGCCAGCATTAGAGCAATCAGCTTGAATTGGTTACGTTGGACAGTCTGCCCACCCGAGCCCCCTGGCCACCCACTTGTTTGCAGCTCTTGCGCCTTTTGGCCACCCCCCGATGTTGCACCACACTGGGCAATGCTGTAAAAAACAATTTGCAGACAATTTTCAGTGTTTCAATCAAACAGGTTTGACATAATTTCAGCAGCCCCGCGAAATGTTGCCAATCTGACAATCATAGTCTCTCCTCTGACAGTTGTGGGGTTTTTCGGGCAACGGGACAAGTTTCCAGACGTTGATAAACTGGCCAAACGTTTCAATCCCCCATACACACACACACGCTGTTTTCCAGTTGCAGTTTTTAAGTCTTGGCCTGGCCCGCCGGGCATTTTTCCTATTTGTATCTCGCAGATGCATAGATACTCGTACGTGGACGGTACAAAACGTGCAGCGTTTTACATCGCTGCCTTACTTTGTGGGGGGATTTTCGGTTTCGGTTTCGGTTTGTTTGCACAACTCATGGGACCCCCCCCCCCCGTCCCTCTCCCCTGCTACCTCCTTATTTTCCATTCCCACTTCATACGCACTGGCCACCATTGACCGTTGTCTCACTTTCGTACTGCTTCCCAATTTCTAAGCCAAAAGCTTTAGCGCGTTTGTGCCCGCATTTTGGCCACACTGACCAAAACTAACCATCTGTTTGTCCAAAAAAACAGGAAAAATATGACTGGGGAGGGACAGAAAGAGGGCAGAGATACTAACTAAAAGCCAACAAGTCGCTACCAACTTGCCACTTTTAAATGAATCGAATACCAGGAACAGTGGTTGGCAAGTTATTCTAAATGTCATCATAGATAGATAGTTCAAGTTCATTCAAAATATGATAATATATTTTGCAGACAGAGTCTAGCTTCAAGATATATGAATACATTAAGATGTCATTCAAAATGTTTATTTTTTTAGTTTCCAGACATCTTAAATATTTGTTATCACTTTGGGAGATTCTAAGATCATCTTTTAAGTTAGATGATTTAAAATAGTCATAAATTATGAAGAGATTTTTAAGTCTTTTTTTATTTGCTAAATACTCATTAAAATCATTTAACTGATTTTAAATGACTTTGGCAAGCTATGACCTATTTTTATAATTTTTTCTCTGGTTCACAGATACCCCACAACATCCTGATTACAATTTACCTAGATTTCAGACCACTGTTGCCCAGCTCCTTGGCAGCTCACACACTCGTTTGCATACGACTTTTGTGCTTTGGTAATTTGTTTTAAATATTTGTTTAAAATATCAAAACGCACGTACGCTGGCCACTTGTACGTGGTATCTAACAGATAGATGTGAAAATAAAAGTTGTTTGCCAGGCTAACCCATACGGGAACTTGGAGGTGTGGTGCTGGGAGACCCCTTAACAAGATTCTCATGGCAACTCGAAGACGAGGAAGGGGATTCAGTGAAATTATGCCCAGCGATCGGGGGCCTAACGGGTTCCGTATACGTGCCAGCCTATCCACCGATCTTATGGTGAACATATTTTTGATTCCAATTCCGATTCCGAGTCGATCCCAATTCGAATTGGTTTCGATTCGCAAGTGGTGACATTGTTATGCATTACGCACCCAAAAACCAACGTCGAAATGAGACGTGTGCGCGGGTTTTGTTCCTGTGCAGCGTTTACCAATTGCGACCCAGTCCCAGTTTCGAAATCTCCCGGCTTTTTCCAAACTTTACGTGACATTATTTGCAGGTCGACCTTCGAGGGGAATCAAAAAAATGTGGGTGAAAATGGAAATGGGGTGTAGAAAGCGCCATTGAGTGAATAGTTTTGTATATGTTTATTTTGTCCGACTTATCACCTTTGCATACAATAGGAGATAAGACTTTAATTAAATCAAACAAGTATACAATGGACTTTATTCTCACTTGATAAAGGGTATAATTTCAAATTCACAGTACAAAGTTCACCTGCAAATGGTAGCAAATAGTACTTAAAATAAATATACCTTTCCACCACTGCTAACTTCCTACAATTAACACCAGAGTAAATCGTTGGTTTAGTGCCCAGCTTAATTGTCATGTCGAGCATGACCGGTAAGATGATACTGGACATCGATTTATTAGGTAATGCCTAACTATTGATTAGTCAACCGGTTGAGCGATTTGCTTGGAAATTAACTTTCCATTCACACATACAGACGGCCCCTCTCAGTTCGTCGTCATAATTGATGCATGCAAGCGATTAAGCCCATTACACGACTGATGCCGTTGGCCCAGTTGCATCAATTTGCGAATGGCCAGAACAAGGGCCAGAACTGCTGAACCAGTAACCAGTTGCCAGTTGGCCAGTGGTCCAATGGTCCAGTTATCCGTTACCAGGGAAATGAAAGCCCCCGAAGCCTTGGCTATCGCCATAGTACACCCAAAGCCAAAGCCAAAGCCATGGTCAGGGCGGATAACATGCCGATCATATCGGTATGCAAAGTGCCCCGGGTCCTCTGATTCCACCACGAGTAGCCGCAAAAAAGCAGCTCGAATAAAATAATATAAAATGGAATAAAATAAGGGCCAACAAAAAACTAGGGGAAATGCTGGCTGCTTTTGTGGGGTCCAAAATTGCAAATACCCTATTTTAATATAGGTTAAAAAATCAAATTAGTAGTAGTAGTTGTAGTTGTTTTTTATCAACAAAGAATTTCTCAATCAAAAGTTTATACAACATTTTTTGTTGTATTTTTTGTTAAACGGTGACTAATAATTAAAGCATCAATTGGAGTCAAGAACCGCCAAAAGCAAACCAGTTCCACTTTTTGTGCCAGACTTTATGGTCAAATTGACAGCCCGTTGTTTTTGTTTTTATGACTGGCAAATTAGAGATTTTATTAAATGATGTATATATTTATTATTATTGTAAATTTTTTGCAAATGACAAAAATGTGCACATCTCAACGAAATTGTTTTGAATTTTATCTGAACTTTATAAAAACCTGTTTGAATTTGACGACCATAAATAATATTTCTTATGTTTTTGGTAAGGGTTAGTATTTTAAGAAAGTTCTGACTCTACTATACCCTCTTCTAGGGTATAGATGGTAATACATGCAGACATACGATATTGCGGACATGATGGAAAATCATAAAATCAAAGAGGGCTGAGAGGATGGCAAAAAATAAGAAAAAAGAAACCCAGAAACCAATGGGAGCCACAGGATGGGTGTTTTTTCATGGGATGGGGGTTACTGTGGTCTTGAATTAAGTGAAAGGTTGCTGGTCGAACGAGCGGTAGACTAACTAAGACAAGTATCTAGCTCATACTTTAATAGATTGCTAAGGCATTCTAAAAATATGTATGCGACAAACTGCTTTTTGCATTTAAATCTCTTGGTGTTTTTGTTGCCGTCCCACGCTGATGTTGTTCTGTTGATTTGCACAAACAAATTTTGTCAACAAGATTAATGCTAATTGAAGTTTTTCAACTCGCCTCGAGTCGATTCCGAAGACTCTTGTTCAATGAAAGTTTCGGTTCGCCTTCAGCGGAAGTTTGGCCAAGTGCGAAAAGTTACCAACCGAAACGACAACGACAACATCACCCGTCAATGGCGATGATGATGATATAATGAGTATAATATAATGATTACAAGGATGCTGGACTGCTGTCCCGGATGATGATTAACTATGTAGTTGGTGGTGCGACAGTTGATCATGACTTTTAATTGGTAAATTCCTTGTCCGAGATTCTATTAATGGCCCAGTGAAGCAACTAAGCAAGCAACTAACAAACTAACTAACTGCTGCACGGGGAGTGTCTGCAATTAACAACTGCTAAGTGCCTCAACATTGAACTTAGCTGGTCTTGAATCGCTTCGCTCCAATTAACACCTGACCAACTCCCCATCACGTTCGCCGTCTGTCTGTGATTACGCGTTTTTATCGACTTTTTAGGGCAGGTTTGGTTTGTTTACATCTGCGAAAACCAAGCGGAGAACATTGGAAGAGATTAGGGGTCTTGAGGCCACTCTAGAGGTTGCATCCATTTAGATACTATCAGCGAAGATTTGAGATGTGAGATTTTATCAATGGCACCTCCATTGAAAATATTTACAAACTAGTAGTCTAATTAACTAAATAAATTTGGAAAAAAAGTACTTTGTATTAAAAATCTGTGAGGGGTAGGTGAATTGCGGAAGTCAAACTGTTTTTATATTCGTTTCCTATTTTCTAAACTCCCGCTCTTTTGTAGCCACAATGTTTAATGACCTATAATTTGCTTTAATAAAAACCATTTTCAAATTAAAGCAAGCCATTAATTCTTTTAACACATTTTGCCAAACTTTGGTTAGCTAATCAATGAGTATTCCATTTATTTTTCTGTAATTTAATTATTCAATCAATGTTCAAAATGCTTTACCTTTATTAAATGTTGGCTTACTATATAATATATTTAAATTACTAGGAATGCCATACTATTATAAACCAAAATGTTTTACCTCAAGTCATAATAAACTAATTATTTCATTTAAATTAATTTCGTTTTTCATTTTATTTTATCCCCACTTTGGCTTTCAATACGTTTTATTTAACACTGTAAATTTTTTTATGATTTTGCTCATTTGGTTTGAGCTTTTATGAATGAAACATTTCAATTAGCACAAATTGGCTTTTCAAATTAAGATAGTTATCTAGTTTATTTTCTGAAACGGAATCATAGTCGTGTTGCAGCCATAAACATTAATCGATACTCTGTCAGGTATATTTTGTAATTTTCGCATTGCGAAAAATAAGTGCTCCCCAGCTCATCAGCAGACTTTTACTGGCTCTTCAAAAATTCACTCTGTTGCGGATCTGAATATTCGAGGGCTTTAAAATCGCATTTAAAGCTCCCTGCACATAAAGGTTGAGTGGGGATAAAGTTAATATATCAGCTTTAAAAACGGTCACCAAGGGCGCAGGACTAAAAGGGATGCTGGATATGGATGTGGATGTGGATCCTGTGTCCTGTGAATTCCGCATCCCGTATCCCGTATCCGTGTCCATTTCCATTCCCATCTTCGATTGCATTTGGCTGGGGGATTCATTCAATTTCCATTCGTCATTCAATCGGGCATGCAATTCAGTTATGAAAACCGAGTGCTGCGTATTTATTTTGTATCTGTGTGTGTCCGCCTGCCCCAAACACACACACACACAAACACACAGATACACAAATTTGTTTGCATTTATGAATATGTATCCCGTCATAGACTCATTTTTATGGCTTCCTTGTTTACTTCTTTATTTCGATTGCGTTTTTCCTATGACTTTTTTTTCCCCCCCGATTTTCGGATTTTCTCTGGACAGGATATCCTATAAAGGAGTGTGTGCCTGTGGGCGTGGCATATCTGTGGGCGTAATGCAGGTACACAAACGCATATACACACACTCACATAACGAATGTTTGGCCAACGTTAGCTCCCCATGTAATCGATTTAATCATAATCCAGCTTTTACTATTTATTGTTCTGAGTTATAGTATAAATATGTATGCGTGCTGCATTAATACAAACACAAAATATTATCCCTACTGCTATTGTTGTTATTTTCCGCTCCAGTCCGATTTTGTTGCTCTAGCTGACTTTGGCTCCATTGGAGCATATTTATGGTTATAGTATGCATAACTGGAGGCAACCATAAAGTAATAATATGAAAGCGACCAGCCCTCCTTGCCACCGCCCCCTTTTTATCCTTCCCCTAGTGTTTCATCGCAGGACTTTGGGTTGAGATGGGCGGGCCCGAGGAATTCTGGGGCGTGGCGGTTGGTAGTGTACAATCATTGATTTTGGTTCAACTTAGTTTTTCTTATGCAAATACGCCAGAGCATTTTCCATTCTTACCCTGTCCGCACACTCGTCTATATATAACCCAAATCCTGTACAGATTGTGTGTGTGTGTGTGGGCTAGCGCCAGTGGGCAGGATATTGAAATATCCGGTTTACTCTTAAGTATTTATTAAAAATAATAAAAAACACTAGCTTGGGCTTTCAATTGATCTGATCTGAGACCCTTGAAATTGTTTTTGATTTCGGAGTTGCCATCGAAAGAACTACTTTATTCTACTTTCGCCCAGGTCCTTTTCCTTCCCCTTTCTATGATTAAGTTACAATGGAGATTCCAGAATGCAGATGGTCATAAAGTCTCTGGCCATAAACAAAAGCTTCAACTTGATGTACCTGATATGCAAAGAATTTCCATTTCATTTGATGAAGCATAAAGTCATTTCGAATTTATTAAATCAAGTAAGAATTGTTAGGTGGTTACCAAACGAAAAGGAAAATCATTTGCTCAAAGTTTATAAAAACCCGCAATAAACCAAAAGTAAAACGAACAAATAATTCAATTACACCAAAACCAATAATAATTTAATCATGCTTAATTAGTAAACATTGAAAGTCCATTCAAAACGCTTTAAAAAGTTATATCTAAAAGTTTGAAATTACCTGGCAGTAAATCCCAAAAACTCGCCACACTTTCTCCGCAAATCCAAGGGATTCATGGCAACATACTCCATTTAAATGCAATAAACAAATGTATATCCTACCCATTCCGCCGGTAACTTTCGGAAAACGGATTCGCTTGAGAACAATGTTTGCATTTGAAATAAATGAAGTAATAACTTTTATGCGATGTTAAACATTTTTATGCAGTCCGCAAACATTGCGGAGGGAACATTTTGCGTTATGGAGATTTTTGATTTGCAACAAGCAAAATAAATTGAATGCAATTTGTGGGCAGCATAAAAATGAGGGAAAATATACATTTAGCCCTCGGGGAGGAAATATTTTTGGGGGCGTGGCGGGGTCTAGGCTTGAGGTTGCCGGGGTTTAGTGCATGTATTATCCACAAAATTCGTACATAATTACATGTTTCGGTGGAAACTGCTTGTGGCCACGAGCAGACAATATTTTGCAATGTGTTCCTTTTTTTTGCTTTTCAACTGACCCATGTTGTGGGTGCAGTAGCCACAAAAACAATAAATACAACATTGGCAATCAGAGGGAATTTACAATGGGGAAAAATCTCAGTAATAGATGATACAATGGATGAGCAGCAGCAGGAAAAAAAGGATAAAAAATATTGACTCAAAAAATAAAAGGGGCAACAATTTCGCTTCGAGGGCCAAAGGTCACTCCTCCACAAGTGATAAAAAGTAATGAACAAATTGTTACAACAACAGCCAGCACTCGTAAAACATCTTTGTGCTACTTTGTGTGGGTCACTGGGTCGGTTATTGTTCTTCGTCTCGGTCTTGTTCCAGCTTGTTCCTCCTAAATTGGTTTATTTGGGGGTTTTCTGGTTGGTGGGGAGGGGGACAACTAAACCCTCAGGCTGCAGACTCAATGAATTGGGCGTCACAGAAATAACCGAAGACTGGGTAGAAAGTCGTCGTTTAACAGAGCATAGCAAATGATTTCCTACGAAAATTTGTCACACACACAGAAAACAATGTGCACGCACTGAGATACAGCTGCAGATACAGATACATATATACAGATACAGATACAGATACTTTGACAGTCCCCGTTGAGGCTGCAAGTTTTGGGGGGCACAAAGGAGACGGCTGAAGGAAGCTCGTGAGGCAACAGTAAATAACATGCACAATGCCAAGATAAAGTGGCAAATGAGCAACACCAACAATGACAACAATGGCAACAACAAGCACAACAACTACAGCGGATACAGCAGATACAACAGCATCATCAGTGAATATCGAACAAAAGCTCTCGTACGTGTTAAGCACTCATTGCTGTCAAACATGCCGCGCTCTTGACGAAGAAGAATGTTGCCCGCGACGTGTGGGAAAGCGAGCTGTAACTGTAACACTTGCGACTGATGGCCATCATAGCCAGAGATGCCCGTAGTTGGATTGGGATCAGATCAGATCAGCCATGGATCGCAGCCCAGATAAAATATCCCTAACCCTATTCTTGACGCTACCAAAATAACAACCTACATCTTGTGTTCTAGTATTATTCTAAAAAAATATTCAAAAATTAAGATCGTTTGTTCATCTTGTGTTAAGATATATCATATAAAATATCATATGATATTATCACAAATTCTATTAGCTTTGCAATAAACAAAAGATAAGTATGATCACATTAACAATTCCAAAGATTCTCAAAAAACGCAGTTCAAAACGTGCTTTGCCTTTAATTAAAATAATTCAGTGCTGCAGAATTGGTATTCTATATTAAAATCTGTCACGATCTTTGTGAAAGGTGAGCCAAGGCCGAAAATTCTCAATTGTAGTTGGCGTTACTATTTTAGAGAACTGTTTTTGGTCAGCGGAAAAATGGTTTAAACACGTGTGAAAAGTTGTTTGGTGGAAAAACAAATAAATGAATGTGAAAGATTCTTAAACTATACGTATATTTATTCGGCAGAAAAAAGAAAGTCAGAAAAATAAAAAAATAATAATCTTAGAAAAACTTAATAAATTAATTCGATGATATAATATCCAGTGAACAATGAAACGCAAATAAAACTTCATTTTATTGTGAGCTTATGTCGTTATTAGGTAACAAAAAATCAGCTTCAGTTGAGTACCCTCCAAGGTTTTCTGGGTGCCACAAAATATTAAAAAATGATTGCCTTGTTGGCAGGACGAAGTGCTCAGCTCTGAGAGGCCACACCCAGGCTATATGCCCCTTGCCCCCTGCCACTTGCCGCATTCCTGAATCCCTGGATCCTTGGATCCACGCCCGGCCAACACGCATACGCCCCGTGTGACGCGACCGACACTTGAGCCGGCAATCAGGCTCAATCGCTCGGGCCAAAAGGAGGTAGGGGGGGGGGGGGAAACGGAGCTTGCAATCTGGGGCTGGCACTCACACATTCGCACGTACGAGGGCCGCTGCCTTGAAATGTGAGCTTTTCCAGCTCACAGCGGTGGCACAAACAACAAATATAAATCGTTAACAATAAATAATCGTCTATAAGAGACGACATTTGTTGCTCCCCTTCTTGTTGTTGCTGCCGGCTGAATTCCTTTTTGGCCAACTCGGGCGCTGCTTTATGCATTTGTAGTCGTATTTGTAACACAATTGTTTATGCCACTGCGGCTTGTTGTGCCCCTTGCTTTTGTTGCTTTGTTTTTATGGCCAACACACCAACCCACCACCTACCACCCACCGCCCATCGCCCATTGACTTGGGCTATGGAGCATAGTTTATTGTTATTTTATTGGGAAGGGGCCTTCTTTTAGGCTTTCGCGTGCTTTGTAAATAATTCGTGCTCGGCGCGTTTATGACGTGATTTCTTAACCGTTTACCCCCCGGCCCCCGCCCCTGCTGTTTAGCCACCCACCCTCTAAGTGGGTTGAGCCCTTGCCACGCCCCCTCACTTTAGTTCCAGTCATGTCGCATGCCACTTCGAGCTCAAGAGGCTGCAATTTCAATTTGCAAAGAATTTCCATTATGACTCCCCACTCCCTTGATACCCTTCACAAGATTGGGCCTTACTGGGAAGGGGATTACGACTGGGAAAAAGTAAGTTGTTAAGTTTATTAGGCGTATAACTAAATACGATTTTAATAAAAAGAGAGTTGATAGATAAATTAATAGATAGATAGATAGATAGATATATATATAGATATATGGATATATGGATAGATGGATAGATGGATAGATGGATAGATGGATAGATGGATAGATGGATAGATAGATAAATATATAGATAGATAGACAGATAGATAGATAGATAGATAGATATAGCTATTGATAGATATATAGATAGATAGATAGATAAATAGATAGATAGTTGGATAGATAGATAGATAGATAGATAGATAGATAGATAGATGGATAGATAGATAGATAAATAAGATATCAACCAAAAATATGAATAGTAATTTTATAGAATTATTTTTTAAACCTTATTAACTAAAACAAAAATTAAGACCACAATCTTTTAATTTATCTTTAATTTTATTTATTTAATTTTAACTGTATTTTATTTTGTAATATATCAAAATATTTATATTAAATCCATTTAATGGGTACTCATTTGCCTAACCCCCCATTCAACAATTTTTAGCTTTGCTTTTCATGTGACTGAATTTTGCGTAAGCTTGAAGTTTGCACGGCTTTTGTTTAACTTTAATTGGAAAATATCATACTTTATTTATATGTATGTATGTATGGGGCATACAAAAATTTGAAATTACATTCAATTATAAATTACACAAATTGGGGCGAAGTATTCATGGGTAGAGTGAGATAGAGATAGCAATTGAAAACGATTTAAATGTTTGCTTATTTATTAGCGCATAAATTTGTTTTTGTATATAGTAATATTTTTTGCCGCGAATGCCGTTTGTGCATTACAAGCCCGCGATTGTTGTTGCATTGATTTTTGCCGTGATTTCCACGATTATGGCAGCAACAAAGTCGCGAATGAAGAAAAAAATAAACCGATTAATTAATATAAATTATAGCGGAGCGCATTTAATTTATTTATATTTTTTATTCGCCTTCTCGCATTCGTTACGCTTTTTTTTGTTTTATTTCGATTTTGTAATGTCGTGTTGCTGTAATTGTTGTTGTCATTGATAATGAGCGAATTAGGTAATTACAATTTGTAATAGTGTGTGTTTACGGGTGCATGTGGGTAAGTGGGTGTGCGTTTTAGTATTTCCACAATTTTGAAAAACTGCCCATAAATAAACAGGTGTAATAATGGCGCAACAAACAATTGAAATTGATTTTAAAATTGTTAATGGCAATTTTCGTTCTTTGTTCATTTTATGAAATACTTTAAATTAACCATATATGTATGTAGATTTATTATATGAAGAATGAGGACAATCAAATTAAAATAAATCATAATAAAAATCAATTAATGTTTAATTAATGAGAATTCAATTAATCGAGCTGCACGGTGAAACGTTTTTTTTCTTGGTTTAGATTGATTTTGGAGTTTAAATGGAGTTATTTGTAATGGTACATTTTTAATGAGTAAACAAATTGTTGTTCGATTTCTAAAAATCAGAAACAGTAATTTCAATAAACGGCGTATTATTCAATCAATTGTTTAAATTGTGATCAAAGGGGCACATCTCGTTTTTGAGCCATAATTTGCCCATTCAATTTTGAGTTAATGTCATCCCCAATATCCCCAAGGGTCAAACCCATATTTAACTGCATTTAAACCCTGAACTAGTATTGCCGTATACATTTCACCAAAATCTCTTTGGACCATCATTGGGCGTAGCTCTGGTTGCGTGTAGATGAAGATTGGTAATTTGCCTATTCAATTTGGCTTTGATTGCTGTTATGGCCATGCCAAAATGCGAATATGAGGCAATTGCTTGGCAATATTTGCCTGGCCAATACATAAACGCTATTGCCAGCCACACGGCCATAACCAAAACTATTTGGTTAAACGCTCGAATTGGCCGGCAGCTCAGGTGTGGCTGGGCTTTGGTTATGGTTTTCGGATTGGGGATTTGGGATTGGAATGCAATGGAGTGTTTTACACGGCTGTGAGCCTGGTACCCAACCGGAAAGATATCAACTGATAGCACTCGAATATATATTCAAAGAGATATCTGAACAAGATCCAAGACACGTAGCCCCGCAAAGTTTCATTAATTTAATTGCCGCAAATGTTTGTCACTTGTGTAAGATTCGTAATTGGATATTGCGAGTTCGCACACGTTCTGCTGAAAAGATACGTGTAATTAGCATTTTCCAGAGGGGAATGTCAAGAACCTGCAGTTTGCTCAATGCAAACATCGGACGTTGGATAAAGTCGTTAAGACACACCGCATTTCGCCGACAATAGCTAAACTTCGCAGTTTCCCATCGACTGACTGCAATTACTACCGCCGACCCACTAAGTGCCCGAGCACACACATATTATCCAAAGGTCGTAGGGGGTTCCAAGAAAAGCAGACAGCAAAAAAAAAAACATAATGTTAGTACTACCCCTAATCCCTGCTTAATGGGGTCTGAAAGAAGGCTTCTTTCATTAGATCCCATCGGGGAGATTCATTTGAGCAGCTGTTAATTGGCACTGGCTGCCATTATGCTGCCCCCCATAAACTAGACGCTGTGACAGACCACTCAATTTCAATACCATTGCGGCTCATAAAATGACGCATCAATATAATCAAAATTATCATTACCACCAGCATTGAGTGGCCTGGGAAATGGGAAATGGAGCCCGACAGATGGGAAATGCGAGATGAGAGAGATGGGCGATGGGCGATGGGTGGAAGAAGCCACAACAGCCACGGTGCATAAGCGACATAAAAACTATAATCAATATCCATATCCATTAGCGTTATCGTATCAACGAACTCGAATAATAATAGCGTACATATGTATGGACGTATGGACGGCTGGTGGCTACGGCAGACGCAGCCGGGACACGGCTACGGACCCACAGTCCGTGTTCATGGTCCATTCTCCGTTGAACGGACAGCTATACGGACAGAGCACTGCCACCGGATAGGATGCCCGTGCCCGGCACAAGGATACCCACCCGGACACCCCGTGGCGCTCCTGGCCTCCCGTCCATTTGTCTTCACGTAATTATCTTTTAATAGATTTAACGAACATTTTTCGCACCGACTCGTTGCTTGTGTGTCAACCCAGTGACAACAGCAAAAGCAACAACGGTATTAACAAATAGCAAGGAATGAAATCGGGAAAGTCAAAATAGCACGTTTAAGGGAGTTCTGAATACCCTATTGTAAGGGAATAATAATTTATAAAGTTGTATTACCATGGAACCATTATTAACCATCCTGTAATATATAACTACTTCAAGTAACAAATAAATTCCAACTAAAAATCGAATTTAGAGGCACCTCAGGATAATATTAGAAAAACATTTATAGAATGATATGATTGTTATCTATGATAATATAAGTAGTGATCATGAAACAACTAATTTATGTGGAATTTTGTGGGACTGTCACTGTCACCATTCAAAATAATTTCAATACTTATTGTCTAGCCCTTCCAAGTGCAATGCAAAGTAATTGAATGTGTTATCTGATATAATCAGCGCTCACAGTAATTATACAAGAAAAATCGTTAGAATAATCTATGGAAAACATTGTGTTTGTTCGCTCTTCAACTTATTTGCATTGTCACGGGTTTGACAGTAAATACGTGGAGATGCAACCAAATCGATAGCACAGTCATGGCCACTTAACCGAAAAGGGTATGGCCGGCTAGTAGGTCCCAGTGCAGCAGTACGTATATATACGTATATATATACCATATAGTACTATAGTCTGGAGCCCCAGTCAGACTCTCAGACAGGCCAAAGCCAACGGAAGTCGGAAGTTGTATGGCACATGCGGTGGTCGTGGCGGTTGCGATGGCGATGGCGTCTGCACCACTGGTAATGGCGATGCCAATGAGGCGATGGTGGGATGGTATAGTAGTGGCTCCTGGGTGGTTCATGGGTGGTTCGTGGGTGGCTCCTGGTTGACTCCACACGGCGATGATGACGACGACGATGGCGATGGCAATGCTCGGCCATTTCCATTTTATGGACTTTCAAACTGTTGCTGTTAATTATTTCTTCTTCTTTTAATGTGGCCACTGGTGTTGGCCGCAGTTCTTACTTATTCCGCCGCCCCAGCCCTATATATTCAGGACCAGCTCCTCCTGTTAACGATGTTGCCTTTGCCTGCTGATGATGATGATGCTGATGCTGATATTATGCACCACTACCCGCTTTTCCCCTTCATTTTTTTTTGCATTTCTCGCTCTTGTGGCCGTTGTTTGCACTTTTCCACCATTTTACACTTTATTACAAAAGCATTAAATAAAATTTCAAAGCGAATGAGTCTCGTCAAAAGTGTTCGACGAGGGTCTGGGGGTGTTCTGCGGTTCGAAAAGTAAAGGAAAAGTGGAGAAAACTGTGGCGGGGAGTGGGAGTGGGGGTTTTGCAATGTAATTTTCGATTCGCATTTGGGTGGTGCGAACAGAATTCCATGGAAATAAGCAAAGTGGTGGTGCAGTCGCTGATTTTTTGTTTGCTGCTGGCCGCGTTCTTCACATTGTTGCTGTCGGTGCTGTGTTGTTGCATTGCTAACAGAGCTGATCCTGCCCCCTCCTCAATACCACCCCTTTCATTTCCCTGCCCCTCCAGGGTGCACTTGTTATTGTTGTGGTTCATACTTTTGTTTTTCAGCCCATTGTTAACCGAAAAGTTTTTTGTGTTTTTGTTGCTGGCGGAGCTGTAGCAACAGCAGCAGAAGCAGCAAGTGCAGCAGCAGTTGGCCGGCCAGCAGCAGCAACAACAACTGCAGGCAGAATGGTGCACCGCACGCAAACAAGCGCCAAAAGTAAAAGAAGTAGCAGAAGCGGCAACACCAGTTCGAGTCACACAGTGGTGAAATTTGCTGAACAGACATAGAGTCTCTGTCATAAAAAAAGTTTCTAAAGTTACACTTTTTGTCGTTTAAAGTAAGAAAATTGCTTATATAGAAGATACCTTTCAAAACCATCTTAACTGACCATTTACTCAAACTTTTTTGTGATTAAATTTTTATTCGTTTTTTTTTTTTTTGTAATTACTAACAATATTTTTCACAATATTTGGTAATAAATATATACATGTACATATTTTTTATAAAAAGTTTAAATCCTTTTTTAATTCCATCCTAGTTTTAAATGTTTTTGCCCCTTCTATCACCTTTCTGGCCCACTGTGCCGAACTGTTTCAATTAGCTGCGCTTCGATGTGCATTGACGATGGAGTTTCGGTGTCGACAACTGAGTGGACAGCGGGGTAAGCACGGTGGGCGGTGGGAAAGTATCTGCGGCTGATACTTAAACAATGTATAAATTCGTCTACAAAGTCGAAGCCCCCGGCCCGGCTCCCCCGCATTTCCCTTTGCCCCTTTCTCTCTGTGAGAAGTTCATTCAGTGCGTACAGAACGAGTACCTTTCGTAGCTTTTGGATGGCTGGACGGATGGTCGGATGCTCCTCCTCGCTGGCATCGGTGGCTCTGTGGTCGTCAACGTGGTGCAATCAGCTGCAGTGGCTTTTTGGCCGCACTGCCAGTTAGCCAGCTAGTCGTGAGTTTGGAGTGGGGTTTTTTGGAAGGGGGAAAAGTCGGGCTAGTATCCAGTCAGTTGAACGAGGCTGGCAGGCTGCCCAGCCAACAGCTACCAGCTAACTAAGTGTCCCTGGCTGCCCCCGGGGAATCCCCGCTTTCTGTCATTGGATTGCACTGCGTTGCTTTCGTCACTCATCCGACTGAGTGAGCGCCGAGCCAAGCGCGAGTGGTGTAAAAGCTTCTCAATTGGTGTGAAATGCAACACCCAGCGGCCACAGAAAACTGCATCGGAATGAAAATGGTAAATGGGAATGGGATTGGGCATGGAATATGAGGAACGGCTAATGGGACTCGGTTTCCATTTGCAAATATGGCAAATATGGGTTAATTGTGCGAGACTTTGACTTGTACGAAATTATTTAATTCTCATTTTCATATCGAATTCGAGCTGTCGCGGTCCCATTGTCTCTGCACAGCCCTTTGCCTTCCTTTTGGGGTCCCATTCCCTTTGTTTGCTCCCGCCCATTGTTCATGGCGCGTTGGTTGTTTGTTCTCCACGCACTTACATGAGGACAGTGTCGGCCGAAAGTAATCAAATAAATATAATTGTTTAACTTTTGAATTATTAGTCGTGATTACTGAAATTAATATTACTCAAAAATAAAATAATATTTATTAGTTCAGTGTGAAATCAATTTAAAAAGATGGTAGGATACATTTATAAATCAGCTTAATTGTCTTAAAAAAGTATATTATTTTCAATAAAAAGGATGATAGTAGAATACTTAAATAAATGCTGGCTAATTAGTACAACCTTTAAGATATTCAAAGTGTAAAGAGAAAGCAATGTAAACCAATTATTTAAATTGAGATAATCACTGACTAAAGTTATGTGGTAATTATACTAAATACTGTTGTTAAATCATTCCCTTATCTCCTTAGACTTGTATCTAATGATCCAATCCGGTCAAATATTAACATACGCCCCCAATTACCAGGTAAATTGGAGCTATAAAGGCGAGTTAATGATACCCACCGATTCCCGATTTTAAATACCTGTTGGGAGTTCAAATGAAATTGCCAGTATACAGTTATGAACCGCACTGTACTTACTGTTTGTTCTGCTCCCGCTGCTTTTGTTGGGTGAGATATCTCACTGTGGAACAATGCCCTCTGAGCTTTGATTACTTTGTCATTTTCATTTGGGTTCTGCACCGGAATTCGCGACTCTGGGTTTTCGGAGAACTTAATTCAATAGACTGGAGCCATTCGTTAATGCTGCCCAGCCTGTAATTATCACTATTAGTACGTACTAACCAAGGTTTCGAGCATGTGCGCACTTTAACATTATTTTCAGGCGTCATCGAACTGCCAATGACTGACATTGGGCACTCGAATCGAATCGAAATAAAATTTATGAGTTGAAGTAACAGGTTGACCACTGCATGCGCCTGCACTTTGAAATTCCTATGCCGAAAACGGGTTCATTAAAATATTCGAGTTGAGTTCAAAATTTGCTTTAATTCGCTGCACACTTTGCTGTAAATGAAACGAGTTCAAAAATTCTGTAAATCATTTGTTATCTCAACTTTTACATAGTTTAATTGGGCTCATTCCACGCTGCAATTGCTTTCGAAAATTTGAATTTTATTAAATTTTATTAGAGTTCGGTTTCATATCTCTCCTTTGGGTTTTGTTGGTTTTTTATTATTTTTTGCCTTGGTGTTTTTTGGCCTGTGTCAACAGGTGCGTCTGGCACTTCATTAGAAATTTCACTGACGCGCTCCACTCTTTCTCTGCATCTCCCTCTGACTTTCCCCAATACCTTTCCCTTTTCCGCATTCTCTGGTCTGCCAGCAAAGAACAAAGTTTTAATTAAATTTCGAGCTTTACTGGAGCGAAATTTAAATTTGATTTTTAGTAGCCAAGAAACAGTCGCATGGCTACCGCTTTGGGGCTCTTGTAATTGGCTTTATGGTTTTCGCTTCCCCATTCATCTAGCTCGAATTAAAGGAATAATTTCCCGAAACTTCTGTGTTTTTTGGGGGGCGGTTAGCTGAATGGGTGTCCAGATATTCAATTAAGGGATTATCTGTGTCGCTGAAAGGGAATGAAATTGCAGTTCTTTTCGCTATAATTTTGGGCTTAAAGTGGGTGGCCTGTGCTCCTCTAAGCGGTTTATGTTTTAACAAGTGATTAGTAGCTTATTTTATATAGTTGATGTCAGGTTTATGTATAATAGTGGAAATACGTTGCGTACCCCATTTCTGATTCAGTTTAAGCAGTTGAGATCAGTTTAATGAACTTTAATATGATATGTGTCATGTATCATTTCAGAATGAATTTCCTGTTTCCATTCCTAATTAAAATCCCATATTTTTTCCCTTTCTTACAGATAATTAGGAAACATTTACCCTGCTAAGATGGATGATCCCAAAATAATGAACATCATGAACGGCATGAAAACGCTGGAAGATCATTGTCAGCTCATAAATGATGTGAAGGGTAAGTGACCATTCAAAAAAATGTGAAAAAAATAATGCTAACAAAAAAATGCCAACCAAGATCAACGCAAAAACCCCGGCCACAAAACCAGGAAAAATAAAAGGCATTTATGTGAAATATTACATTAGCGGGGGATGACTGCCTAAGGGAAAGTTGAGGGGGAGATTGGTGGGGCTTGGTGGGGTTTAAAAACAAAAATTTGTTGAAATTGACAAATTATGTGACAGACTTTTGTCTGCCGCCCACAGAATCCGAAGAGCCAACAACAATTGTTGACAATTCACTCAAAGTGGGGACCCCAAGCCCCCTCCTGATGTTGTTGTTTCTGGTGCTGCTGTTGATGCCATGGGTGTGGGTGTGAAGGGGGGGGCTTAGCTGTTACTGCTGGTGTTGGAGTTAGCGTTGAACAAATGCCCCAAAGCGCTCGAAAAGCTTTAAACGCCGCACTCCAACTCCCACTCGAGTCACTCCAAGTGAGGCTCAATTTCGCCGCGTCCATGGAACAATGATGGTTGAGTGCTGTCTTACTGCTGGGTTTGTGGAAGGGGGTTTTCCAGGGGTGGTGGTTGGGGGAGGGGGGGGGGGAGGGGTTGCTTTACACATTTTCAGTTTAAGGTTTTTGGGGGCGGCGGGCGCAAGGCGATGCAAAGTGCGCTTGAGTTGCATTTAAGCCAATTAGCATAGGTAAACAAAACATTTGAGTGAGCCAACCCAAGTGCTTGTGGCTTGAGTGCGGCCTCGGGCCAGGAATTTGCTCCAAGGAGTGGGTGGTTGGGTGGTTGGATGCTTGGATGCTTGGGTGGCTCCCCGAGGTGGCATAGCCGTGGTTTGCCATCGGACAGAGGCAGCTCTAGGTGTCAAGTTGTATTTGTATGAATGTGTTTGTTGTGCCCTGAGCCTCGTGGCACGAATGAAGGGCCGCCGGCGGCGGAGACACATCCTCCTCAGCAATGTTGCATTTATTATGCAATTATCAAGTGGCAATTGTGCAAGGGTGTCGGCTGGATATCCCATTGTGTGTCCAAGTGTGTGTGTTTGGGCCCTGTTCTCCGGCTGACAGTGATTTACGCCGACGATTGGCAATTAGGCCGCTCGAGATGAAGGCTACGGCGAAGCGGGCCATCTCAAGATGAAACGCCATTCAATTGAGGAATGTGCAGAGACAGGGCACTGAAAACAAATACGGTAACTTTAGTAATAGTAAATTAAATTTTAATAACATTTATTTAAATAAACTATTAAAATATATTAGCGAAGTATTTACAAATATTTTATTTTATAATTAGCAGACAGCTAAACCTTTATAGTTTTGTTAATTGGCGAAATATTACTTAGCGCTGTCTTATTACTTATTTTAATAATGTGTAAAATGTAAAATATATATTTTCGTTATATTACTAATAATTTAAATAACTATTACTAAATCTTTAAAATAGTTAAATGAAACAAGGAACCTTTGTTAAACTTATCATCATTATATTTATGTAAAATCATTTCTATAAGATACGGTTTTCTGTAATCCTTAAATGATTTTATGAACAAGATTAACAATGTTTTATGGACAATATTTGGTGAGCAATCGAATATTACTTAAAATCGGATGTTAAAAAAAGGATTTTATTTATAAACTGACTTTCATTTCATAAGTTAGTTTGAATGATATATAAATACCTAGCTTTGGTAAATGGCACAGTAACTTTAGACATTGTATTTTTTTGAAAATCTTTTCAGCTACATTTTTCTGCCAGTTTAGTTGCTAGTACACGTGTAGCATATGCAACTGTGCGTGTGCGAGGATTTTAGGCGTGTGTGCGTTTTAGACAATAGATGAATGGCTCGACGAGCTGCTAACTTGCAAATATTTATGAGTGGCCCAGCAAGTGGCAGGCAACGGCAACCGATGCCGCAAACAACAATGTGGGCAGAGATGGATGGCCTCCACAGGGGGTGGTGGGATGGAGGTGGGTATGTGGGTGGTGGCATGGGAATGGGAGGATTCCTGGGGGGAGGGGTCTAGACCCATTGGCAGGCGGCGTTGAAACGTCAAGTGTTGTTGCCGTTTTGGCACTTTGGCAAAAATGCAGCCAGGAGCTAACCTCGTGCCCTCCCAACTATGCTGAGTGTTTGTGGGTCTGTCTGCTGCTGCGATTGTGTGGGTGCCAGCAGTATCTGTGTGTGGCGTGAATTATGCGCAATTCAAGTGGCATTTGATGCGCATTTAAATTCGTGACGGGGCTTCAAGTTGGTGGCAAACAAACCAAACCGAACTGAAGTGAAGTTAGCAGATGCAAACAGATGGTTTTTGGATGGGCGGGGGGGAATGGGATGGGCTCCCTTCTGAGCCATCACCAATGATGCGCATCAAATTGGCTAATTGTTTAATGACTGTTTGCATTGATCTCTTCCCCAGACGAGTCGCCCATGCAAATGTTCTACAAGGACAAGGGCGTCTTCCTCACTGGCGGCACAGGATTCTTTGGCAAAAGTAAGTTCCACTCGACTCCCAGTACGTGACTGGAATTCCAACCCAATATTTACCCCATCTCATCTCGTGTATCTCGTGTCCCCAGTTATCATTGAGAAATTGTTGCGCGTCACGGAGGTGGGACAAATCTATTTGCTGATACGCACCAAGAAGGGCAAGGATGCCTTTGCCCGCATTGAGGATCTGTTTAATGATCCGGTAAGTGATAGTGGAGGCCGGGTTAATGTATCTTATGTTCAGAGACTAATTATTTTTTTGATTTTTCCACAGGTCTTTGCCAAGATGAAGCAGGTCAACCCCAAGTACCGATGCCAGATCACTATCATCAGTGGCGATTGCTCGCTGCCCGGACTGGGAATCAATGCCGATGAGCGCGAGACGATCCTTGAGAACGTCAATATCGTCCTGCACAGTGCGGCCACAGTGCGTTTCGATGAGAAGCTCAAAATGGCCATTGCCATCAATGTGCATGGAACCAAGGAAATTATAAAGCTGGCCAAAGAGATTGTCAACCTGAAGGTGAGGTTTAAAATTACTAAAGTGGCAATTAAATTAACAAACAACTGATCTTGAATTGCCATTAGAAATATTTTAAAATGAGTTGTGATGGAGTAAATCGATAGATTGGTCAAATATGTTTAAAATTGGGTTTTTCTACGTCGGCTTTAATGGATTTCTTAAATACAAAAATTTCCAATATTTTTTTTATAGTTTTGTATATGTTTCACCACTTTTTCTAGGCCCTTGTCCATGTCTCCACAGCATTTGCGCACTGCAACATGCGTCACATCCAGGAGAAGTTCTACAGCGGCACGATGACCGGCGAGAATGCCTTTAAGCTGAGCGAGTGCCTCGATGAGCACACCCTTAACACCCTGACGCCGACCATCATCAAAGGGTACCCGAATACCTATACCTTTACCAAAGTCCTGGCCGAAAATGTTGTGCAACAGAGCGGCCAGAACCTGCCAGTCACCATCTTTAGACCAGGCATTGGTGAGTTCCATCTTACAGTTCTTTCTGAACTAACCAAAAAATCTTAAATATATAAATGTAAGAAAACTTCTTTTTTAAAACGATTTACTGAATTTTTAATGTCTGATTCGCCCCTGCAATTAAGTCGTTCATTGTGCAACAAGTTAGTTACGTTAAAATTAAATAATACTTTTGCTTAGCTTTTCACAGTCATCGTTATGTAATAAAATCATTCATTAGGCCACGGGCGTTTTTAGTAAGATATTTTAATGATTTGCTAGCTTGCTAAAAACCAGTTATAGAGGGTGGCAAATGAGTTTGCTTAAAATGATTTCAGAACATGTTTTATGTGATCTATTATTTTGCGTTTAAAAATATTATAGATGATGTAATTTGAACATTTACAGTGATCACCACTTACCGCGAACCGGTCACTGGCTGGATCGATAACATGTACGGTCCCTGTGGAGTCATTGTGGGAATTGGATCCGGAGTTCTACGTGTTTTCACGGGTGACATGGACAATAAGGCGCACATTGTGCCGGTTGATATGTGTGTAAATGCCCTTCTGGCCAGTGCCTGGGATATAGCGCGGAACAAGTGAGTACTAATATGTCAATTTACTTAATATAAAGGGAATTAATGTATAATTTTATTCCCCTTGTAGATATGAGACTCCGCCGATTTACAATTATGTCCCGGATGCCGAGAACATGGTCTCCTGGAGGCGTTACATGGAGGATGGCTTTGAGTACGGCTGTGACATTCCGATGCGGAAGTCCATTTGGTATCCGCGTTTCACCATTGTGCCGCACATGTGGCAGTACCACATCCTGTGCTTCTTCTACCACACATTGCCCGCCCTGGTTATGGATGCCATCATGGTGATAATTGGCAAGAAGCCCAGGTGGGTTTTCTTTACTAATTATACCTAAGAGAATCATTAAAATTTTCTTGGTTCTTACCTAGAATGATGAAGATCTATCGCAAGATCCACAAACTGAGTAATGTCCTCAAGTACTTCAGTTCGAACGAATTCCGCTTCGACAACGATAATGTGAGAAAACTTACTGAGAAACTAGATGATCGGGACAAGCGGCTCTTCTCCTTCGATATGCGCGATCTGGACTGGACCAATCTGTTCCGCGTCAGTCTCTACGGATTGCGACTGTACGTGGTCAAGGATGATCCCAGCAATATTCCTGAGTCCATCAAGCGCTACGAGAGGTATGCATTTATTAACCCCTAATTTAATCCTTGTTACTTAAATATTTCTCATTTCAGATTGAAGGTCCTGCATTATACGACACTGGGTGTTTTCTATGCGTTAGCTGCCTGGGCGCTTTATACCCTCGTCAATCTCTTTTTATAGGACCCGTTTACTTAATCTTTCGTAATCTGTTTAGGGCATATCTTTTACTCCTCAAACTTTCGGCGCAAACTCTAACATTTCCGTTTCCGCAATAGTTGTTAGTTATAGTCGTAACATATCCATACGCCCATAGTCATATGTTTGAAACGCTTTATCCGAATCTTGTATAGCTTAGTTCGTACGTCTCTAAATGTAAATTTGCTAAAGTTGATGGCGTAATGTGGATGTAGATGATCGAATACAAGTACAATAAAAACTGCTTCACATTTTGTTTGGGAAATATTTTCTTGTTTTATTTTTGGTGCATTAAGCCTTAGGGGTAAAATATTAATTAAATTAATTTTATTTATCTTATTCCATTTTAAACAAACAGAAAATGCATAAAACAAATATCTAAAAACACCTCAAATTCCAAACCAAATTCAACAGTGAAATTGCTCAACAGGTCGTTAACTTGTTATACAAACAAGAATATGTTTTTCTCCGTTAAAGTAGGACAAGAAATTCTTTAATTGAATCTGAAACGAATTTCATTTTATTACTGTGAGCATTGAATTGAAAAGCTCGATTTAAATGAGTGCTTAAATTGCTCACCAGTGCGTATGCTTAATATATGTTGCCTGAGTTTTAAATACATGTATTTTTCGGTTTCCAGGCACATTTCACTTAACATTAGGTAACCTTCAACTTCATTCCCCATTCGATTGGTACATTCTTATGACTCCTCTGTGTACGATTTGTATGGGATCAAGTTTCGTAGAGAGTCTCAACTTGGCAAGTCAAGGATGAACTCGTCAAAAATTGTTGTAAAAATATTCACCAACGAAGGCTTATCTTGACTTTCAAAATAATAAAACACGTGATTATATTCATCATTGAATATTTTGTTAACGAATAGTTCTCCTATTCAACGACTTATAGCAATATTTTATTTGAACCACAAAATTACTTGTTTTGTTACATTTTTTCCTGTTCCGCCATAAATGGAGACTAAGTCTTTTTAGGGGAAAACCAGAGGCAAAAGCGAAAGGCAGCGCTGAAATGGGAATGATCACAAATTGAAAACAATAAGATTCGTTTGATTTACACACCAGCTTAAAATCGGAATATTTTATTGCATATTTCCAGGCGTGTTTGTGTGGGGAGCAAAAAGAGTCGTAAAAATAATGCCCAGAGGTAGCTTATCAAATTGCGAACAGCAGCAGTCCGATGCAAAATCCTGTAAGGCGCTTTATCGCTTTACGCTCGCACACAAACACATTTTTTTCTCCTTTATTTTTTTGTTCGATGTGTATATATATGTATATGTATATGTGCATAAATAAATCCGTACATGTATCGTATCGCATCGCTTTGCATTGCAGCAGCACTCGCATTCGTATGATTTCAAAATTAAAATCACAGCATAACCCAATCAGCCTCCACAGTCCCCGTGAAGAGGCGCCAAGCTGAAACCAAAGCCAAAGCCGAAGCCAAAGCCTGACGCCTGTTCGTCCTGCTCCTGGATCTCCTGGTCCTCCAGGTCCTCATTTCAGGACCTGCCTCTCCAGCCCTTTCCCTGATTTCCCAGCTTTCCCCCACCAGCTCACAGCTCATTCCCAATACAGCCATAAAACTCTCGCATACTCATCAAACATACACGAATAAGTAAGGGACGGGCAAGGACCAAAGGAGTGGGAATTCTGCTGGAGTGCACTGGGAAAAATTAGATCAACATGTTGATAGTATCCCTACCCCTCTTATAGATTTAAGATAATATGACTTAAAATGTTGTATTCCTATATATTTTCTTAAATAATTATTCAACCTTTTTGTTTCATAGATGCAAAATTTAAATGAATTAGGGCTGCGTTTGAAAAAAACTAGAGTTTTGAAAAATATTTTTAAGCCAAATTGGAAGCGCTTTAAAATTTTTAAGTACAAATAGTTCAATCCAGTTTAAAATATATTAAACAAAAGCATCTCTTAACGAGGAAAAGAAATAGTGACAAGCGCATCTTCATTATAAAAGTTTTGATATCATCTTTTCTTTTTTGGACAAAATAAATTCTTTCTTTTTAGAATAACCTTAAAAATTGTAAATATATAATATCCTTGGTTATATGTATGTATCGTGATTTAAAGAAGGTTCAAATTATTTTCTGTTTGGCTGAATACTTTGAAATGCTTCTTATCTTCTCAGTTTTAATTGTAGTGTGGTGAAGTTTAAAAACTTAATTTTTTGTGACGGTGTGCCATTAAACATGGAGTTGGGAGCCTGGGCGCTTGGCGGTTGCCTTCGCACATTCTGTGAAAAATGTTTGTCAAACCGCAGCGAGCGTGGCGCGCAATGATTGAAGTCGCTGCCATGCGGATTCCACTGCTGCTGCTGTTGCTGTTGCTGCTTTTACTGCTGCTGTTGCTGCTACTTCTGCAGATGCTGCTGCTGCTGCTGCTGCTGCTGATGTTGCTACTGCGGCTAGGGCCATTACAGTTGCTGCTGCCAAATCTCCCATGTAGATTTTTCAACAGAAATTGCCACAGCGTTGCGGCGCGCTGTACCAATTAAAGTGAGCGTGTGACTGTGACTTGGAGTATTTCGTAGACGAGACCATAACTCCCCGATATCCTGCTGCTGCTACTGTTACTGCTGCTGCTGCATAAATATATGGCCACAGATATACAAACACACATATATATTCTATATAGGGACTGAATGGCTGGCCAGAAATTGCAAGCGTCGCAACACGAACGAGCGAGCTGAACATTGAAAGACCAAACAATCTCAATCTCTCAAATTAGATTTTCAGAAAAATGCACCTCTGGGAAATGCACAATGAAAAAGCAACTGCCCTCAAACACACACACAAGCACAAGCAGAGCCCTACACGCACTCACACACACACACGGAAACACTTCGGCTCGGCTGATTAAACGAAGTTAAACGAAAGGACGAAAGCTTTCAGAGAAATTTCAGTTTCTCTTCTCTCTCGTTTGATTTCGGGTTAAAAACTCTCTCGGAAGAGAGGAAATACGAAGGCGAGTGCTCTCACGTAGCTAGACCATAATAACGGTACATGAAGTGCATGCTTATTCAAGGGTTGTTCATTCGTGAAATTAATATTGCGGCAACCGTCGCAGCACGCGCGCCTCAATGTTTATGTTGCTCCTGGCGCTGTTGTTGCTGTTGTCGCTCTGATGTTGCTGCTGTGCCGCGAATGTTGCTGTTGCTGCTCGGCTCTAGATGTTGCTGCTGTGCATCCGATGTTGCTGCCGTGGCAGGGCATATTGTAACGCTTTTTATGGCCGCTCTGCAGTTTGTTACGCTTTCGATGCCTGGCATTATTGTATTTTACACAGGGAAAATGCTCTTAAGTATCAAAATACCATAATATGATAATAACCTAAACTTTAAAAGTTTCAAAACATTATTTTAGCTTCCTAAAAGTAGGCAACATAATATTTTTGGTCTAAGGAAATTCATATTATGGATCACACTTTATTTAACAACTATAAATCTAGTAATTTTTATGTATTTAAAAAATCTATAGTATATTTTTTAAAAGTAGTTCCTAAAAGTAAGTTCCTCAGAAGAATGTCTTTGGAAATTGAATTTTCCCTTGGTGTAGTGTTCCAAGACCACTCGTTCCGCATTCTCTTCGCCTTTCTCCCATGCTCTAGCTCTCTCTTTTTAATATCCTCTGCGCTTTTGTGTGTGTGCGTGTTAGCCGGCATGCGTTTATTTGTCTGCCTCATTGCCATTGCCCTCAGACCATTATCAGATTTTGTAATAGCTTTACGTTTATTACTTTCTTACATTTTTTTTTGCCGAACCTTTTTAATTTCGTTTTTCGGTATTTTTTGCTGGTATTTTGGCAGACCCTCAGAAACTCTCCCTCTGACCTCCCCACCCATTTTAACCCATTCTTTGGCATGCAGCTAGTGATTTGCTGTTTTTGCTTGTTGTCGCGTCAATTAAAAATAAAGTTGGGCCCAGAGACGGGGTGTTTAGGGGGGGATTTTTAGTTTTCAGAGAGAAAGCAGCATACGGTTATTTAGCCACATCCCCCTCGTTCGCCGCCCATGCTGTTTGCTGCCACTGTGTTTGTTTGCCTTCTGTTTGCAGTTCGCTTGGGCTATAATTATTTAACGTTGCCTTGTCACTGTCTGCTCCTCTTTCCGCTCCCCTTTCACCCCTGAAACCCACCCCCTTGGTGCACCCCCCACCCCCCTGAATCCTTTTTGCCTCCTTTTGCCACCTAGTCTCCTGTTTCCGTTTCCTTCTTTAGTTTAGCGCTCGCGCGCGCTCTTGTAATAATATTTTAAATTAATTACAACAAACATGCATTTGCTTCTGTGTGAGGGTGTTTGTGTCCCTGTCCCTGTTTGTCTGTGTGTGTGTGTGTGTGGGGGTGCAACCCCCAACCCCCCAGACTGTTTGTGTGTGTGCGTGTGGGGCGTGCTTTTGTGCTGCTGCCTGTTTTGTATGAAAAGTGAATTAAGGCGAATTTAGCGCGCGTCGGCCACGTCCAAAGTGCATTTGTATTAGGGATGGGCGCGTGACCTCGTTCGTGCCCCAAAACGTGTTTGGATCGAAGCGAATTGAATCGCATTGAATCGAATCGCTGGGAATCAAAACGGACCGAGACGAATCGAATTGCGGCCAGGATCCGGATTCGGGAGTGATTTTGAACGATTGCCATGATGGCCCACAATCGGGCTTAAGTTGTTCGAAAACGTTTTGCGAAATGCCAAATGTGTGAGGGGTTGTAAACCTCTTCCATTTGGGATAAATATCTTGGTTAAACAAATTGGAGAAAGCAATTGGCTTTGGTTCTTTTTTGTGGTCTACTTGAACTTGGGTATATAAAAAGTATTTGTAGAGAAAAGGATTTATTTCTCCTATGTTTTGGGGCAGTACGTGAAAGTACAGTCTTGAGAAAGTTTTTTATTTATATTAAAATAAAATAAATACAAATTGTCTGAAGCCCAGAGGGATTTCAAGTCAAGTTTAGGTGTTTATATTAACTTTAAATTTACAAATTGATAACCTATTTCTTTAAAAATTAAAAAAATCGTTTTACCCAAAGATTTTTTTTATTTTTCTGTATAAAACTATTTAATTTGGTAATTTAACAACTGCATGTTTTTAGAAAGCTTTACTGCTTCCAAAGTGGGTATGAATTAAATTTGTGCCAACGTTATTGAATTACCAAGCGCATATCACTAAACATTTTTTCCATAGGACATCTGATATGTCAAAATCAAAGCGCAGATAAACACAAAAAAATTATATCGACCATGTCAAAGCCTTGATGAAAGTGTAAAGTTTATTTTTCATATTCAAATGGAATATGATAGTATAGTTAAATTAAATTAATATTTTTTGTTGTTTTTTAATTGGGTTGCTTCTTAAAAAATGGTACTAGACCATCTCTAGGGGCAGAGTGCATTTGTAAGTCCTGCTTCGTCATCGTCGCTAACTTTATCCTTCGCTGGCTGCACTAACACACTTCCACTTACATACATACTTACTTGGACGACGACACTTTCGCTGGGACAGTGTGTTAGTGTGTTTATGGTAGGTCCTTCAATTCAATGAAACGACGCCACGCCCACCAAAGACCAGCGCCCCCTTTCGGATGACTCACAGACAAACACACAGATCCAGGGATCCCATGGATAGAAAGAGATCCCCAGCATTTGGCATTGTCTATTAGTATCTCGTTTGCGCTTCTGTTTTCTGTTCTAGTGCTTCTTTTGAAGTTTTCGCTTGCATTCGCATTTTAATTTGAAGTGCATCATTTCTGTTCTGCCGTCTGAGTCTGCGGCCACAAGCACACACAAACACACATTGGCACACACACAAGCCCAGAAAGAACACACACACACACACGCATATAGATTCACCAAGGAAGCCACCACAGACAAACAAACACAGAGACAAACAAAAAAGTGCTTATGCTCATTCATTCATTTCATTTCCCATTACAACCCAGGAGGAGCTCTCCGCATCAGGATCTACCTGGCTCTCCTGCTCGTTATATGGACAGCAGGGGCTAGGATAATAGGGCTATGGAACTCCACAAGTTGTATTTATTAAAGTTCTAAAATGACTTATAATAATGTCGCTTTCAAGAGAGGGTAATTTAATCAAAATGTCTATGACTTCGGAAAATATCCTTTACCTTCTTTAAATTCTTTGTTAAAGCCTTGAAATATACTACAAATATTAACTGTTTTTACTAAAACTGAACCAACATAATTTTAATCTCAAAGTTGAAGGTACCTGTAAGACTTAATGTTGTATACAGTACATCATGTTCCAAAAAAAAATAGTTATGATAAAAATATAACTAACTTGATCTTAAGTAACCCAATAACTAAACTTTATACTAGCCAACATATTAAATAATAACCATTTTTAATCGAATTCCAATAAGAATAACCAATAATCATAAGCCAATGTACAAAATTAGAACCATTTTTATCCAATACAATACCTTTTATGCCCTTTTCCAACATAAGTTTTATGATTGGACACATAGAAATAATGTTATTTCAACTTGTTGAAATATATACACTTTTTAGTGCTATTATTTTGGCCATGGCTATATTGTGTGTGTTAGCCAGTGAGCGGATATATGTGTGTGTGTGTGTGGTGAACGCTGAACGGTGAGCGCAGCAACCAAACAAAAATGGTTAAAAAGCAAGCCAAGCCGGGCCAAAAGCAACAACAACAACTTGCCAACCGCCACTTGCCACTACTTTATGCCACTTCAACGCAACTCAATTGCTTTCTTTGCCTTTATGAAACTCTATGCGTGTGTCCCCCACCCCCATACCCCTTATTTCTCCCTGTGTACGGTTTTATTAAAATACTCCTCCAACTCTTCGCCTTTGCCATCACTTGTCTGACTCTATGCCTTCTTATTTTTTCTTCAGCATTTTTGTTCTTGCAAATAATGAAAAGTGCCGCACATAAAATTTGCACAAATTATTCCGCAGCTTCTGTTCCCGCTGCTCTACTGTTTTCCCATCCTTATAAACCCCCACAAAAACCCCACAAAACCCCACACACCCATTTCCTCCTTCTTGTTTTTCGCATTTTGTATTTTGCCAACGCTTTACTTCTTTATTTACGCCAAATGCATTGAAAAAATAAATAAAATTATAAATGAAAGCAGGACGCGTCTTGTTTGGTTTTCCCTACTTTTTCTCTTATTTTGTTATTTTATTACTGTGTATTCCCCTTTGGTTTCGCTTTCGTCCTGGCAAACCAGCCAACAATAAGAACCGAAAAATACAAAAATACAGAAGCTGATGCACAACCCACTGCTAGAAGAAGGGTTTTCGGGGGGTATGGGGGTTTTGAGGGGTTTAAACAATAAGAAAAAGAGTAAAATGTCCAAAGAGGAGTTTTGAAACTGTTAGATACCCGGTATTCATAATATAACCCTCAGTTTTCTTTTTTGATTAAATTAATTTCGGCTGCATCCTTTTGTAAATAAGAGCAGGTTCCTTTAATCTGTGGAAAAACTTTATGGGTTTTAATAACATGAAACGCATAGAAAAACTCTATATTTACGTGTTTGCGGAAGTGCGTTCGCGGTTTCGGAACTTCGTTTTTCTTCAATCACATAAACAAATATGTTTTTTATAAAAGCCGAGGTAAGGTAAAAACTAACATATTTTTTGGAAAATTGGTATTTAATTCTACAAAATCAGAAAAAATATATGTAAATTAAAACAAATTGGTTGTGTGGATGAAAATTAAAGCTTGGTTTTCTTCTTTTTGAGGAAAAATCACTAATTGGGGGACACATTTGTATATACCTAAGGCAAACAACTAAACTAAAAATATTTATGGTCACGGGAAACATTTTTCATTATTTCTTCTAAGAACTGTACAGCTAAACTGATTAATGGAAAATAGTTTTGGGTAAAGTTCTATATGGTTTGACCTGGAATTCTTGAAGGATGGTTGTGGCTTAGCTTGATATTCCAGCAAATATACCCCTGTTTTCAGCGCATTTCCGGGTAGCATTTGTGCGTGTGTCGAGGCCCCATCTCAGGGTGTTACAAATAGTGGAATAGTCCAACGTACGTCGTAAATATTTCAACTGCAACAACAGCAATGCGAGCGGCAGCAGCAGCAACAACAGCGAGGCAGCTTCAGCAACCATAACGAGCACAAATAGCAAACAAGGAGCAGGCGACAAGGCGAGAAGGACGAAAGGAGCAAGGGAGAAGGGGATAAAGGGAGAGAGGGAGACGCAGTGAGGGAGTGAAACAGCGAATCGATAGATTGCACCTGGTACATGCCACGCTACGCAGAAAGTGTCCCTAGTTGTCCCCAGATCCTTCGGAGTGAGCAGAACCTTTAACAACCTACGACACCAACAAAACCAGCAAACAACAATAATAACAAGCAGCAACAAAAACAATAAAGAAGCAAAAAGGCGCCCTCTATTGGTGGGAGCACTCTAAGAAATAATATAGTAAATAAATATCTCTATATCTTATGAGGGAAAATTCTTAGCAAGGGTCTGTAACCCCATGAAGTATACTTTTTATACCCGTTACTCGTAGAGTAAAAGGGTATACTAGATTCGTCGGAAAGTATGTAACAGGCAGAAGGAAGCGTTTCCGACCCCATAAAGTATATATATTCTTGATCAGGATCACTAGCCGAGTCGATCTAGCCATGTCCGTCTGTCCGTCTGTCCGTCTGTCCGTCTGTCCGTCTGTCCGTCTGTCCGTCTGTCCGTCTGTCCGTCTGTCCGTCTGTCCGTATGAACGCTGAGATCTCGGAAACTATGAGAGTTACAATACTGGGATTAGGCACGCAGATTCCTGAGATTCCTGCGCAGCGCAAGTTTGTTTCAGTAGAGTGCCACGCCCACTCTAACGCCCACAAACCGCCCAAAACTGTGGCTCATACAGTTTTGATGCTAGATAGAAAATTTTAACTGAAATGTATTGTTCTCATCAATACCTATCGATTGACCCAAAAAAAAGTTTGCCACGCCCACTTTAACGCCCACAAACCGCGAAAACCTGTGTCGCCCACAATTTTCATGCTAGATAAAAAATTTTAACTGAAATGTATTGTTCTCATCAATACCTATCGATTGGTCCAAAAAAAAGTTTTCCAGGCCCACTTTACCGCCCACAAACCGCGAAAACCTGTGACGCCCACTATTTTTATGCTAGATAAACAAATTTAACTGAAATGTATTGGTCTTGTCAATACCTATCGATTGGTCCAAAAAAAAATTTGCCACGCCCACTCTAACGCCCATAACGCTTAAATCTGTATACCGCCGGTAGGTGGCGCATTTTAATCTCGCTTTGCTACTTGCATATCCCTATTTAGCTGAGTAACGGGTATCTGATAGTCGAGGTACTCGACTATAGCGTTCTTCCTTGTTTGCTATTATATTTTAAGCTTAGTTATTTTTCTTACATATTGTATAATTTCTATAAAAATCTTTTGAAGTCTATTAAGTAAAATAAGTTTAATAATATGATAATTCTGTTTGTCTTCTGAAATCTATAGAGTGATATGAGTGAGATTGTATTTTTAATACAACTATAATGTTTTTATACAATTACTTGGATTTATTATTTTATTGCCTACTTTTAGGAAGACATTTTTGTTTTTCTGGGAGAGGGACATGTTTAATTCTTTTTTACTTTTTTTTTTAGGCACTAAGAGCTATGAGGAATGAAGAATTTATCATTATTATAGGTGATTTCTCTCCGTGTAACTGCAACTTTTGCCATCGCCTTCAACTTCTTCTCCTCTGTCGCCTTTTGGTCTCTGCTCAGCTTTGAGCTCAGCAGTTTTTGGGTTCCAATTCCCTACCCCTATGCCCTGCACCCCCTGCCCTTCTGTCACTTTCCCCCTAAACCCCCTAAGCCCCCTCTCTCCCCTCCCCTCCCTCAGCCCCTCAATCCATGCGAAAATTTGAAGCGATTTATTTACTTTTTGCCATTGCCATTTGCCGTTTCCTCGTGTCGTTGTATTTGCCGCTTTGCTCGCACTCTTGTCCGTCCACCCCCCTTTGTTCACCCCTTTTCGACGGCCCTGCTTCTTTCGGTTCAGCTTCTTCTTCTTCTGCTTTCTAGATGCGGTGCAGCTACAAATTGAGGCATATTGGAATGGAAGGGCACTAAAGTATTTGCCTTATTGATTTGACAGCATCGGATTCAATGTAGCGATAAGGTCATAATGGAAACGGATCTTTGAACCAGGGATTTGGCCAGTGCTCAGGGACTGGGAGATCGGACTATAAATGTATTTTCGAATTATAAGTTTATCGGTTTATTTTCAGAGCTACAACACTTCGTTAGAAACGCCAATTAAAATTTGTTAAATTTTTGCATAATTTACAAAGCTTGTTATTTAACTTTACTTATGCAAGGACACCAATTAAACATTTTGACTGTATTTGGACAAATGGACATGTATTTTTTTAGGTACCTCTTACTTTAATCTAGCTTGCAATATTCGATTCTACGGCTACATAAATCAGAACTATACTTTGTAGTAGGTATGCTAAAATTTAAAAGCCTTTAAAAAATAAAAAAAAACATTTAGAGCTAGGGTTAAATATGATATCCATAAGATACATTTTTAACATAAAACTGATTAGTATGATTAATTTTGATGATTATGATCATTAATAATTATTGTTCTATATAAAAAATATATACAGAATACAATCCTTCAACTTCCTTTACAGGATATCCCCCGGGTCGTCTCCCAATAACTTATATAATAGTTGCGCTGGTTGTTTTCTACTTTATTGCACCAATGGTAATGGTCTTGTTTTTCATTTTTAACATTTTTTCCTCCCTGTTTTTTGTTTGTTTGGATTACATCGTTGCCATCGCCGCTGCCGTTGCCGTCACACCGTCAATTCGTTCGCTTTTCCTTTTTTGGTTTTTCATTTTCATTTTCATTTTCCATTTTATTTGGGCGCATTTGCAGCGTTATGACAAACAAGTGTCCATTTATTTGCCAAATTTAATGTTTCACCATTTTGCCAGGCCCTCGCCATCCCGCTCGCTCCTTCGTTTCTGTCTAGCCCCTCTCGTTGGTGACAAATTATCCTGCTTCGATTTCTCGGAGACTCCATCCATCCCAGCAAAGTGTCCGCCCCTAAACTCCCGGTTTCACTACCAGCCAACCGAACAGAACCGAACCGAACCGGACAACTGTGACTTGAATTTAATAAAAACGGGCTAATGGGACACATTTTCTGTAACTGCCACGCCCCCAGGCCCGCCTCCCTACACTTGAATAAAAGAGATTGATATTGTATGATGATGAATTTGATGATTTTTCATCTTAGTTTAGATCTGATACGAAGCTATCATTTTTAAATGTGCGAAATTTTCATGTAATACACCTTTAATAGAAGTTAAAGCTTAAGAAAATGTATTAATATACAAAAATTGATTGGAATCTTAGGTACCATCTTTTTTCCGTGTATCCAAAAACGCCAACTGTCGCCTATTTGAAATCTCAGCTCAGTTTAACTTGGGGGCCCAGCTGAGCTCAGCGCTAAATATTTTTCAAATATTTAACAGCTTCTCGCGCCCAGCTTGCCGCTGGCTAATGCATAATTTATATGTACGAAAAAAAATTTGTCATTAGGGAAAGCGGCGCTTTTCCGTTTTTCCCCCTACTAATTGGCCAGGTGGTGGCGCTGGTTTTGGGTAGGGATATTTTCGTTAATTAGCTGTGATGTCATGTTTGAGTTTGAATCTCTGCCGCCTAGCGATCCCATCTCTATATCTGTACTTTGTTTAGGACAAAGGTATGCCATAGCCATACAGTTTGTACACATTTCACTTGTTTGTAAAACATTCTAGCCGACAAGCCCCCCTTCCCTTTTAAACTTTGCCACCGCCCCTGGCCAACGGACATGTCAGGCTAGGAGGCTAAAATTAATGAATAGATTATGATTAATGAGCGGCGACATCATTAAAATATATTTATATATTCAAATTGCGGTTTTGCTGACCGACCCTCGACTCGTCGTCTCGACAGGACATGAATGGAGGGATGGCAAGGGAGGGGGGGTAAAGAGACCAGAATCGAATGAATGCGAATGTCCTCCAACAACATACAAACGCACAAAGCCGCACAAAATGTTAAATCATTAGTTTAAATTGCCGCAAAAAGTTTGCAACGGACGGAGAACATTTTCGCTTGGCTATTTTACAAAATATGAAAACGTGAATGAGGCGAAAAAAATCAGAGTGAGCTGGGGGGAAAAAAAAATATATAGAAAAGCGCCGGAAAAATGAAAAACGAAAGCAAAGCAAGTGGAATCAGCGGCAAAAGACCAAGAAGATAAAAGCGCACGCATCCTTGAACTTTTATTTATTTATATCTGGATCTCTGGCTCGTCCTATTCCTAGTCCTGTTTCCTGCCTTCGCTCCTTATTGCTTTGTTTGTTTGTTTGTTCGTTTGTTTGCTTGTTTGCCACAATTCCGACCGCAAAAGCTGTTGGCCCGACGACTGACGAGTGGCAAAAGGGGGAAAGTGGCAAGTGGAAAGTGGAAAGTTGAGCTGGGTCCGCTGGCATTTTTGCATATTGCCCATACGCAGCGTTGCCGCTGGTCAAAAGTTTGCACAACGCCGTTTGCTTTATTAAAAACTACCAAAAAATGAAAATAAAAGCGAGAAGGAACAAACTTTCGCTCCGGAATTATTTCAATTCTAATTTATTTTGTGTTTGCAGTGGAAGGGTAAGGCTCGTATTTTTCCTATTTTTCCGTATTTTTTCGTATATTTGTTTGGTCTGATCGTTGTCGCAGTTGGATAGCTGAATGATAATGACGATGGCCCAGTGCAAGGACCAAAATCAGGACATTCAGGATGATGGGATGAGGAGCAGACCTTCCGAGAGCGTTCTCCAAATGGAAAATGAGTTTTATGCGAGTGTAGTTAGACAATGACATGCACATAATTCAAGTTGCAACAGCAAAGGCTACAAATGCACTCAGCCGGAGCGTTCTCCCCCCCCCCCCCCCCTCCCACTCTACCGCTCTATATATACCCTTCTCTATCGCATTCTACTGCTCCGGCTTCTCCAGTGAATGACAGAAATTAACTATCAGTTGGAGCTGCAACTGAAGTGGAGTGTTGGGAGTTGAGAGTTAAGAGCTGACTGTCACTCAACCGGAGACCAACACGCCAACACACATAGTCCCACACACACACACTCACACACTCACACACACACACGTGGCTCTACAAGCTGCAAAGCTATCTTTGATTATGTGTCGCTTTTGGGGGACTTATCCATAAAGTGCCGGCAAGTGGCAAAAGTTATTTACACACGTTTGACCGCTCCCCAATAACTGTCCAATCGGAGGCCAATTAAGCCGGCTTTGGACAGCGCCCAGAAGTGGGCCACAAAATGCTGTTGCTTACCAGAAATTTTGAAAAGATAATCGCGTGTTAAATAAGTAATGGAAATTTTGATTGATAAGTTTTAAACTTGTAAGAATTTTTTCACTTAAAAAAATATAAGCAAACAAACAACTTTTATACCCCTTAATCGAAGATTATCAAAAATTGTTCAAATCGGACCATTCTATAAAAAGTTATAAGCAAATAAATTGCGCAATCTCGGAAGCAGCCAATTTGCTGCATGCATATAGCCATCTTCCTCGCACTCCTTTAAGATGAGTAACGGGTATCTTATTTACAAATTTGAATCTTTAAACACTTTTGCACTTTAAATAACATAAACAGCCTTAAATCCTTAAAATGTTTTATTTTCATATTTATAAATATTTATTTATTGTTCATTAACGGTCAAGAACTTTTTTCAATTTGATTGATCAGTATTAAACTTTCAAAACTACGAGCAACCACATATCTTGCATTATACTTACTAACTTTATTATTCATTACCCATGAAGAGAAAAGTAAACACCAATGTATTTATCTAATTACCCCAAAAATGATTTTTAATTTCTTCAAAGTAACTTTTTCCGAGTGAAAACAATCAGTAGCTGTAATTTAAAGACGCTTTTCATAAATAATTGATTGGGTCCAGGGGACGAGTTGAGCTCCAAGTGCCGCAAACAATGCAGCAGATATAACCACATTCAGCCCCTCTTACCCCCATCCCCCCTTTCTCACCCGCCACTGGTTGCCACAAATTTCCGCCGTCATAACATTTACAGTTGTTGCATTTTATAATCAAACTTGTTACTCGAGCTACTTTTGATTTAACGTCTGCCGGATGCCCAGCAACATGGTTCCCCAACCCGCCGCTCGTCAAAATTTAACCCGACAGACTGAAGCCACAGCGAAATGAATAAGCTGCGCCCCCCTTTTTTGGCTCCCAGCCCCACCCCTTCCCTGGAAAAACCCCTCCTTTAGACGTTAAACCGACTTCAGAATTAATCAAATCCCAGTCAGATGTTTCGCGCTGCCAAAAAACTTAAGCACAACAACACCGACAGCAAATTGTTGTTGTTATTTTTGGCATTTGCTCAGCTTGAGCTCAAGTTTCACTGCTAAACCCCAGAGCCCCCTTTCGTTCGCCACCCCTGTCCTGTTCCCAGGCAGCAGCACTTTGGCCAAAAGAGTTCGTTTTCGACGCCCCATTCCCTTTCATTCCATTGGCATAACGCACATTTACAAAATTATATTTGTAAACTTCACTTACCGGCAGCGAGTGGCCCTTCACAGATTCTTGACTAAGTCAGACGCTCGTACACCCCATAACCCCCCATAAAAACCCCGGGAGCCCCCGCCCCTGGAACGTCTTTAATGTACAATGAAATTGGCGAAACTTGGCGAGCACATCACAAATATTAGCGCATAAAGATGATGATTTCATGACGATAATGAGGATGTGTGCGGGGTTTACTTGGGGTTGGATTAGTGGGTTGGTGGGGATGGGACCTTCAAGGGTGCCAAAGATTGTGAGGCTTTCGGCTTGACTGCTTCATTGGCGGGCATGTTAATGACGTTGTACCGATGATTTGATAGCCGCAGTCGAAGGAGCCAATAAGCCGGGCCTCGAATCGTTCCTGGTCGGCCCACTAATGAACACTCAATTACAATGATGTACTGCCCAACCAGCCGCGCCCCCTTTTCCAGCCAGCCAGCCTGCCTGCCAGACCGATAGATTCATTAACATTTGACCATGAAATGGTGGGGGTTGGACCTCCCCCTGCTCCTCCTCCTCCTCCTCCTCCATCTGGCCTCGTTTAATGAATCTCCATCGCGTTTTCGATGATGCGGCTGCTTTTGATGCGCTCTATATACCCATTTTCCCCCCCTACTAACCCATCGAAACTTTCACCCACGTTGACAGCGTGTGCCAAAACATTTTTCATCATCGCTCCAGACTCGAGCGTAATTAGACTTAATTCGCTGACATTCGACAGAAACAGCCAGCAGTCAACAGTTTCAATGTTTCAGTGTTTCGATTTTGTTCCTTGTTTTTGGGGGAGAATTTCAATTAAGGCCGAGCTTAATAGGAATTGTATTCGTTATTAGCTTATGGCTCGTTATGAACCCAATGATTTTATGGCCATGCGATTCCATCTCGGCCAGTATTAGAGTGCCCACACATTATGTTGTATTAATAAAGTGATTATCTCTTATGGCGCTCGAGTGTGGAAAAATCATTTAAATAAGTTTTTCCCGCTCAAGCTGGGAAAAGTTTTGTTTGGGTCAAACTATGTTAAGAGCTAAGAGTGGGTAGGCAATTAATTAACCCCATGTTAACAGGGGCTTGAAAATTTACATGTGTTTGATAGATTAGGCAAGGATAATTGGGCATTAGGCCCGAAGTAGCAAGGCGTGAATTTGATTATTCTCATGGAGATGTGACCTAATTGGATTGGATAAGCATCAGAGAACTTAAACGGGGTTAATCGCCATTTAATTAATATACTTAACCTTTGGTTTGTGTGCGTAGCAGTTGGTTAGTCAACAAAGCAAGAGATTAGTGTTTGTTTGAGGCAAACACTTGGAAATTGATATTCTACGACTTTTAAAAAATGTATAGAACAACTATAGATGATTACGAGCATTAGCGAAGAGAGAAATATTATCACAACAATAACATATTTTAACCCTTTTTATCTATTCAACTAATAATAAATACCCCATATTTGGAATAATATTTTATCACTGATAAGTATATTTCTAGAATATCAACCTATTTGTATCCCCATTATTTTTTTCTGGTTATTGAAACCCTTAATCCAACTTCACCAGTAAAAGCCAAATCTCTTAATATAAAAACTCGGCGACCCTAACTGCCAGAAATTCATCTTGCCAATTTCCAGCTACGCCATCAAGTTTTCATTACCTCGTCACAGGTTATAACCCTCATATGCGTAATGGCGGCACCATTTCACTCTGAACCGATTTTCCCCCTTTATGATTTTCCTTCGTTGAATGACTGCAAACAAATTGTTTTTGTAATTTGACGTTTAATTCGCGTAATTAGTGTTCCGACATTTTTCTGCCCGTTTTCCTTCTTTTTTTTTTTGAGCTGTTTTGTTTTTGTGTGTTTCGCCGACCGTTTTCAACTTTTGGTTGCTGTTGTTGCTGTGGCTTTTGCTGTTGTATTGTTGTTGGCCTTAATTAAATTCATTGCCATATTTATGAAACTTTTTTCATTAAATTTTGCGTTTTCTTGAGAGCGATTCGTCGGCAAAGCGGTGGAAAAATATTTCGACCCCGCAGGCCACCCTTTGGCAGAGCCATTAACCCTCGACCCCAAGGCGGCTGTCCATTGAGAACGACTCTAAATATTTTTGCGGGTTTTTACGCATTTCGCTGACCTTTTCGCGAGAGGAAGGGCGATGGACATTTCCTTTTTCGGCCAGGGAAAATGTTATAAAAATAAAAAATAAAATTTCTGACACCTAAATTGCTGTGACATATTTGATTTATGAGGCCACCTATTTGGCCCCAGAAGTGCGCGGCGACCGAACAACATAAAAGCATGGACGTTGTAGGATGGACGATGGATAACCGAACCGAACCGAAAAGGGAGCTGTGAAAAAATCCTGTTGTAGAAAGGACCAAAAAACCCAGAAAAGGGCAGGAAGTTGGGTGAGGTTATTGAGGGGGGGAAAGCAGGAAGAGAGCACATAAAAAACACGAAAGGAAGTGGCACTAAAACAATTACAAAATAAAAACGATTACACGCCACTTCCGGCGACATAAAAATGGTGCAGGCGAAACGAAACGAAGACGAAGATGCTTGGCCAAAAAGGGTTTTTCGGCTAACACATATACCCACACACTCTCAGCGGCACACGCACACGCACACATCCATTTCATAAAAGAGGCCACTAAAAGACGTCGGCAATACAGGACCATAATCTTGGGTTAAAGACCATTAAGAATTTTTATTTTCAATTAAACCCGATTTGCCTTAATGCCCCACAAGGCCGAGAACGATGTCGCCAGCACAACAACAACTGGAGAACACGGCGTGGGCGGTACTTCCCCCGCGTTCCCCTTTTGACCCACCCCCTTTCAACTGAAATTTATATGCGCCGCATAGTCTAAAAGGGTCGGCTGACTTTACGCGCTGCCTGAAGTGAGACCCCGTAAATCCCCCATCTCAAGCCCCCTTTCTCAACCACCCAATCCCCAATCCCCGCCAGCAATTCTCCCCCAAGGAGCTGAACAGTGGCCAGCAGTAGGCAGCATTGGCAACAAGGCAGGACATAACAGCAGCAACAACAACAAACCAAGGTTGGGGACACAATAGGGCGACTAAATTCAAATGCGATTTTGATGCCATTGCTGCTTTTCAATACGCCGCCTTTGGGATGGATGCCACTGATGGAAGGGATTGGGATTGGGATGGGTATGGAAGAAGAAGCCGAAGCCGAAGCCGGCACTTGGATTCGAACTGGATTGGACTGAGTCAAAGGATGAGGGGCAGCAAAGCTCCATAAATGCGTCAAAGGAGTGCGAGAGGCGAAGGAGAGATGACAAGGCAGCTGGTTTTCAGCCAGATCGGGAGATATTTACATAGGGGCCATGGATAATATATTTTTGGATATTATCAAAAAGTTAGTATTTAAATTATTTTAAATTTTAAAGTTGTAATTTATACTTGACAATATTCGAAAGAGTTGAATTTTAATGCCTAAATCCAAATTATCTATGGACTTAAAACGAAACAACATGTTTTCTTAAGTCTTAAAAAAAAAATAATTTTTATGTGGTACATTAGAAACCTAAGCTTATCTTTAGATAGTTTCAATATTAATAGATTAAAGAATATTTTTTAAAATATCTTAAATGCTTAGACTTCACAGATTTGAATTAAAGATTTTTTTTATTTTACTTTTATGATGTTCGAATTTTTAACAACACTAAGACTAGCATTGGAACATAGCAAATCCATCGACTGTAAAAATATAAGGGAGAACTTAGGATACTTTACTATATTTAAGTTTGTTTACCCTGAACATAATATTAATATAGTAAGAAAAAATCATAAGAGATTCTTTATTTGTGAAAATTAAATCATTAAATAATTTCTCTATAATTTCTCTTGGAAAATAACCAATTAAGTGAATTACCAACAAAGGACTTGGCAAACTGCAGGAGTTGATACTGTACTGTCATCTTTTGTGAACTGCATTTGCAGCATCTGCAGATGGCGGACTGGTGGACTGCGATTATCCCTCATCTGGCTTTCCGGTAATCGATTGCCGCCAACACTGGTGGGGCAGCCTATGGTGGCCTATAGGTGGGCTGCAAAGAAATCTCTGGCTGAGCCGAAAACCAAAGGACCAAATGGTTTTTGGAGAGGGGGTGGAGGGGGGGCAAGGAGCAAGGATCTGGGAGCAGAGAAACACAAACTGAAAAACTGCAAAAGAAAAACACAAACAACTCGCAGCGCAACAAAAGTTTGCCGATATAAAAAGTGTGGACTGCTCGAGTGGCCGCCACCCGCCCATAGATGGTGGAATAAAATAGAATATACTTCTAGCTTAGCCGCTGGAGGATGACGAGGGGGCGTGGCAGGAGAGGTCGACAGGAGGGGGCGGCAGGAGCAGCAGGACGAGCGGTTGTCCTGCCCTGGGCTCCGTTTCTCTGCTCAACTCGACTCGGTTCTGGTTTGGTGGTGGGGCAAAGTATATTTAAGTGCTTAAAGTAAAATGATGTCGTACGAACTCGAAACTAAAAACAAGTTAGTATGGTAACTTTTGGCCTAAGGCTAGACACACACAAATATATATCTGTATATATATATGTATGGCTGTGTGTGTGTGTCGGAGTGTGTCTGCAATCCGCACAAAAAATCGTTGTAGCGTATCTATGCGCTCGCATCTTTGAGATAGTTTAGCGTGAAAATAAAGTAAAGTACGGTAAAATTGTTGGCAGTTGATTATTGAATCGCTTTAGGTCAAAGCTCAACGGCAGGCCCAGACCATACCAGGCCAAAACCAATCCCGGGCAGACAACACAAGGGCTCGACTATTGGACGGACTGGGAATCGAGGAGTTTGGAGAGGTTCGGAGCAGGGCAAACAAGTCAGCAACAGCAGAAACGGCAGCAACATGGCAGGCAGAGCAGAGATTAAAGCGTTTATTGATGCGCAGATTGCGCGCATTTTAGCCAGGAGGAACAGGATGGGTGGAGCAGGAGGAGCAGGAGCAGCAGGGGGAGTCCTGCCAGGATGCCCGACTGGAGCTCCTTTATCCCTGTGTGTATGTGGGTGGCTGTGTGCTGTGCGCTGTGTGTGTGTTGTCTGCTGCTGAAATTGTCGGTGGCTCTGGCTGTCGCTTGTTGTTGCCGCTGCTTACGCTCAAATTGAAATAATTAAATTGATAAAATGTGGCAAAGATTAAGCGCCGCACTTTATTTGGCTTAAAGGCAGCCGAAAAAAGGAAGCACCCACTAAGCCAACTGTGGAGTGTTGATTAAATAAATAAACCGATAGCGCCGCAGGCAGTGCGTACCTCATCTCCCCTCTGAATCCTCCACTTCAGATAGCTTCTTGTGTGTGTAACAGGTAATATTATTTGTCTTTGGCATTATTTTCAAATCGCTTTTGTTTGCCACCTTCTGGCCTCTTGGCCTCCAGCGAATGGCAAACATTTGGCCGGCACAAAGTTTGAATTGTGCGGAGTAAATATTATTTGGAATTCAGCATGCAATATGGAAAGCAATTTCAATTATTTGCCCGGCCAATTCGGTTAATCCTTTCGTCTGAAGGACCCTTCGGCGACTTCCGATTTCCGAGGACCCCTTGACGCTCGGCCGCTTTTGAGCACATTTTAATCCATTTAATAAGTCTGAGTTGAGGCGGCTGGATTTAAATGCCGATGTTGCTGCGGGGTGCTTGATGTTGCCGCCAGGCATGTTGCTCCTGTTGCGGCTGCTCATTTTGTTGATTTGATTTGAATAAGTAAGTGGCGAACCCTTTCATTTGTGTGTGTGTGTGTGTGTGTGTTCGCAATTTTTGGGGTGTTAAATTTCATTTACCATTCGCATGCATTATGTGGCTTGATTAAGTTTTGTGGCCAACACACACACACATGCATACCTTGCATACCGAATAGTAATCGTTAATGAGGGAATAATTCTGCTTGGCAAACAGACAAATTAGTAAAGCCATGTCCCTGATATCGATATCAATTTGCCCGTCACTCCCACATAAACAAAGCCATATTGCGCATACGCCCCGTAATCAACGGATATAAAACCAGTCCGGGTTTAAGGTTACTTGTTAGGGTCCATCCGGTACACACAGTAAACTCTAAACTGTAATCCCTAATGACCAAAATCCATCACAATAATCAAGTTGCACAAAACAAAACAAAGTCAAACGGAATTGAAAAAGAAAACGTTGCCTACATTTCAGCGCCAGCCATTGAAATAGTTAATCAATTCAATGCCAGGGGTGATAAGGAGGAAAGTCGGTTGGTGTGGGCCTTAAATTTGTTACGCCGGCTTATCGAAATGCCAAAATCGTCATGTGTAAGGGGGGAGGGGAGGCACATAAGCCATTTGATGACTTTTCACCAGGAGTGGGAATTAGGACGCGGGCGGCGGGGCAAAACGAGGATACACCCGGATCGACTGGGGAATCGACTGGGCCCGTCCTAATGGCCTTAGCCATTTCCGGCACCCTAAAACGTTGCCCGCAAATTAGTTTTGGCCCACGCCGCCGCCGTCGCCATCGCCGTGCGAACAATTGAAAAGCCCCAAAATCGAAAATCTTTTCACCAGAGAGACGAAAATTCGGAGCTTGGAGCTTCGAACACATCGCACATCGCACATCCTTCAACGGCGCCGACTTTTCGGACCTGGTCCCGGCCAGCATCCTGCTCACACTTTAGAATTCATTAAACGGGCTCCTCATTAATGGAAATGGCCGATAACATTTGTGCCACGCTTCGATAAGCGGGCGCAACCCAAAAATCCTACGGCCAATGCTATTGTTCGAGGATCTCGGCCCAATATCTAGAAAGCGGCTCTCTCTCGCAGCTCCGTCTCCATAATTCAAAAAACACAAGAACAAAAAACACGGCAACACGAGACCAGGCGGGCCGACAATAACTTCAAAGACCGCAAGTAAATTAATGTTAATTTTATGCTAAAGCCGCCAGCGTCGATGGACCAGGCTGAGGAAAAACCCGGGGAAAAGCCGGGGCAAAAAGGCTGGGGAAAAATGAGGCCAGCACCGCAGCGGCCGCGCCAATCAACATCATCATCATCATTGCCATCGACGGGAAAAAGCCGTCGTGGGCGGGAAAATTGGGAAGACGGAAGCGGATTCTCGATTGGCATTTTGACACGGACGGCAAGGCTGAGCCCTCGACGGCGGATTAAGAGCATCAGCATCTTGAAGCGGTAGCCGGGCAAAAAATTTAAAATTTATGCCGACTGCGGCACATAATTTAAAAATATCAATCAACTCGATAACGCAGATTTTCGGGGGGTTGAATGCCATGCGGTGGAAGCAGAAAAGGCAGTCGACAGTCGTCGGCAAGCGACAAACAAACAAACAAGCTCTGCAAAGAGCACAAAAGTCGTGAAAACTTGGTAAACAACGAGAAAAATGGGCCAAAAAACGTGGCAGCAGCCTTTTAGCCATGGCTCGAAATCGAAGCTTCTGCTGCAGGAACTCCGGCTGTACCGTGGATATGCCAGCTGCAAAAGTTGAGACATCCAGTGCCGGTTCAATTGCCACTATCCTTTGGCGTGGCAAAGTCTCGGCTTTTTTGTCTGGTGGATGGGGGCATGGGATTGGGATTGGGATGGGGGTATCGCCCCCCTGTTAATCCGGGAAGAGACGCCTCGCCTGAAAGCCTGCCCGCCACAGTTTAACCCTTCTCGACCCGGCCATTCGATAATTTGGATACTTCGGCAAACTTCGATTGACCTTTTCACTTCATTCTCACAGGTTCAGATAAAGTTTGATTCGAGTTTTGAGATTGTGAGGCGGAAATATAATAAAGTTAAGAGCTTTATAAAAATGAGAGTGTTTCGTTTATGAAATATGAAATAATAAATAACAGATTTTGTAGGTAGTCAAAGAAGACGAAGCTCCAATGAAATTACAGATTTAACAATAATATTATAAATATAACAATAAAAGTGTTAAAGGTTCTTTAATAAATTAAAAATAAATACTCCATCTAAAACGAGTTTACTAAAACATACAATTGTGTTCATATTTTGTACTTAAGGAACTCCAACGAATAACGTTTCGTTTAATTATATTAAATATATCTATAGATTGATATAAAATATAATAATTTTATTACTTTAAAGAAACGTTAGAAATTACTGGCCGAGTCCATTTATCCAAAAAACTTGAAATTCTCAGAAAATCGCAAAATTATTACCTAGGGAAAATCTGAAATCATCCCCAACAGATCCTTGCTTATCCATTAAAAGGGCTTTTCTAAAACAATCAGCAAAAGGGAAATCGCAGAGCGGATTCCCGTGAGCCAAGCCGAGGGTTAAGTGTATTAGAGTTGTCTCTTTCGCCTTATCCCTGTATCTCTCTCTCTATCTCTTTCTCTGCTTTTTTATTGCTCTACTTTTCCCCGTGTGTCGTAGCACTCATATAGCCATAATGCCAGAAATACTTATTCCCTGATATGCAACAAACAGGCAACAAACGACCGGCAACTATGGCAGAAAGCTAAGCCAAGGCCAGGAAAACAGTGGTAAACAAGTGGAAAACGCTGCCAGGTGCAGTTGCAATTGCAGTTGCAGTAACAGTTGGAGCTACAACTACAGTCAAAGGGCTCAAAGGACGACAAGAAAAAACTAGGAAAATGGTTGTGGGGAAAAAGAGCGGAGAAAGAGCCTAAACACAGAAGTAGTCTTGAAACATTTCCCCGGACTGCGGAAAAGCTGAGAGGGAATCGCGGGGGGAAACCCCTTTGCGGTGTCATTTGCAATTATGTGGCCAGGCCATGCATGCCAGTTTGATGAGCTCGATCCCTGCCAGCCGCATCGGCAGTCTTTAACTGCATCCATTGTGCATTAACTGGGAGATAAAAGCCTTTCTATGTTGCATCCCTCGAGCCTCAAGCCATCCGCCGCCGGACTGGCTAATGGAAAATGGGGAAAAACTCCATTGGAAATCGACTTGCTGCTACTGCAACAGGATTCATTAGCCGATTACTGGCAACCGGACTCAAATATTTATTAAAGCCAGCCCCCGAGTGTGACTGCAAAATTAACTCAATTTCCTTTTCTTCCTTTGTTCTAGTGAAACTGAGAGGTGATTTTCACTTCTTCTATTGAAAGCAAAGCCCCAGAATTTTTCCATTTGGCCAAGACAAACACGAAAAACTGAGGGAAACAGCTAGAAATATGAGAAATATGAAAATTGAGAATGCAAACACAATTTGAATGCTCGAAGCGAGAAGCGAATTGAGCTGAAAATTGATGAATTTTCTATCTACAATGCTAGGATTTTGAAAACAGTAGAATGCGCTTTCTCTCTCAGGAGACTGGTAAATTTAATTAGTCCAAGGATGGGCATAAACAAAAATTCAATTCCCCGGATATAGACGAGAAATCGGTGCTCGACAGCAAATTAATTATACGCCACTTGTATTTAATTAGTTTATTGAATGGCCAGCACTTTGCAATCAATTGGAATATTTTCATGTGGCCTGCAGATGCAGCTGCGATAAATGTGGCAGTCAACACTTCAGCAACGACTTAGGTCGGCACTCGCTTCCTTGGTCCTTTTGGCCAGCTCCTGATTTTGATTCCGATTCCGATTCTGGCTATGCTTCTGCTACTGCTTCTGGTTCTTCTGGTCCTGGCCATTCAAACGTGCAATCTGAAATCGAAAAATCAAAACCCAAAACAAATTCAATGTCCCGAACGTGTGTCTGTCCATTGGCTGTGTGTGTGTGTTTGTGGGTTTCTGCTGTCTGGGATGGGCTGGCATATCCTTGGGATGGGGCCACTCAGCAGGATAACGAATGGAGCCCGGCACAATGGGTAGAAAAGTGCAGTTTGCGGTTGAAAACCGGATATTTTCTTTTCGCCCTCGCCGTCGCAGGTAAACGCAGCAGCAGCAGCAGCATCAGCCTGACACAAACAGCAGGACCTGGACTGCAGATGCAGACGAAGATGTGGCTCTCAGGATCAAACGGAAGCCGTTTGAGGTGAGGAAATGGTTCCTCTTGGCCCACGCCTAAACACCATAAACAGCACTATCTGAGAGACACACCAGATCCACCAGCTACAAACACAAACATTATTAATTAACATTCAGCTTGTACAGGCTGTCCCTTACAGAACCCGCCTAGATTTGTGTCCTGGAAAAGTTAATTGAATATCAAGCTAAAAGCGGCAGGAAGGAAGAGTAGGAAAATCAGTGAAACCAGCTGAATGTGAAGAGATTATTAAACATCCAATCCGCTTTTCCCTCTTGCAGTAACGAAGAGCTAACGACATAAACATCAACCGGCAGCCAATTAATGACAGCGAGCTACACAGCGTTTATCGTTTCACTTACAAGCCAATACAGCGGAAAACCCTGCATTTTCCACACCCACACTCCCTCTTTTCACCGACCCCCTTCCCTCATTTTAGCCACCTGTGAGTGTGGCCCAAAGGGCAGACAATGAAAATCAACTAAGCAATTGGCAACTAAACGAGACACTAGCAGTCAGCTCTTGAAGCCGTTGCAAACACCCAAATGCCCAAGAAAGCGCAGTTGGCTCCTGTTTCCAATTAGCTGGCCATGACTGTGGCACAAATGTGGAGGGGGGGTTTGGGAAGGGGGTTGGAAAGGCACACATGCACTGGCTGCAAAATGAAAATGAGAAACTGAGGAAAACAGAGGAATGAAAACTGAATTATTGCCCAGGGCAAAACGAAGGGGGAAAATAAGGGGCTACAGCGCTTGGCTCTAACATAAATGTAATGCTTTTATTAGTTATCGATACCAACACATACACACCCATGGGTGCAGGCTTCAAACACTGAAAGAAAATGTTCTTCACCTTTAAAATTTTTAGAAAGATTTTTAATTTTGACCTTAATGGGTTTTTTTATTAAGAGCATGAGAAAATATTTGCTCTTACAAATAAAAATCTTTTACTTAATTTATTTTAATTTGTATTCTTACCTTTCTTTCTGCATAAGAGTATTCGATAGTTACCATTAGACTGTCATATTTTTATATCAAAGGTTAAACCACGAACTGCTTTATGATAAATGTCCTTGACAAACTTTTTTTGAAATTAGAATTGATAACCAATTAACAAAAGTGAACAATTATTTATAGGAAAAAGGTGTATTTAAAAAAAAAAAATTTCCAAACTAAATTCCTATTTTTGTTGATATTTGTAGTTAAGTAAATGGAAAGCTTCCGTTAGTCATTTTATTTATCTCAGCCTAAAATGGTGATTGTTAGGAAGCATCTATTTTGTTTCTTGTAAATTTTCCCAGTGTAAGACCAAGAAAGATATGAGAAGAGTCTAACCGTGTCTCGCGGGGGGAGGCGATCTAAGGTGGCGGTTCTCCGGCTGGAGCGCTGGTATCCGGCGCCAAAGATTTACCAAACATCCGTAGGAATATACCCCTACCCCACCCCCTAACCGCTCCCACTCCGATTTCGACTCCGGGAGCTGTTGTTGTTAGCCAAGTTTGTTGTTGGCAAACGCGATTGCAGCAAATCAGAAAATACTCGCACAAGTGCGAATGTGAATATTGATGCCACAGCATGAGTATGTATGGGTTATAATGTATATATATATAAATATATGTGTGTATTTATACGTGTGTGTGGACCATGTGTGTATAGTTGGCATTGCAAAACACAAACACAAAACTTCCATTCTGGTCGTGCTCCGCGAGTCGACTTTAGCCAGCCACTTGGCGCTACTTCGCCCACTTCAGCGCCACTCCACCCACTCAGCCCGCCCACTCACACACACAGGGGCACACTCACACACACACACACAAGCACACAGAGCGCTCCTTGCTCGCTTACTTGCTACTTCCGCTTCCGAATCCGTTTTGTGTGCTGTCGCCGCAGAAATTTAACGAAGTCACACGTCGCCAATGCCAGTTCCTCTCGCTCTCTCGCCAGAAAAGCTCTCCGAGGCAGCATCCGAAGGATACGAAGTCTGCTCGTCATCATGCTCGTCATCATCCTGCTCGTCGGCATCCTGTGTTCGGCATCCTGTCGTTTCGGCTCCAGATGGCAGCATCCTTTTGCCATCCTGGCTCAGTTGCGAATTCAGTTTCGGAGCGTTCGGTAGTGGAAAGCAGCTGAATTTTAAATCATAATCATAACATTCGTGATCTAAACGAACACACCAAGTTGTTGTTTTGTTTTGGTTTTTAGTCGCCAAAATTTCGCGCGATTTTTCAGTTTGCAACTGTGTGTGTGGGCAACCCCAGGATCTGTCGCCTGTCTTCTTGCTCGTGAATCAGACTCAGACTTTTCCTCTGGATCCTGCGACGCGTACGTATTTGTGGCTTCAACTCCGCCAGTGTGTGAATGTGAGTGTGTGTGTCTGTGTTTGGCAAGCCGGCATATCCTTCTAAGCCCCCCCCCCCCCCCCCCCCCCATGCCACACCATTGTTGTTGGCCACCATTGTAATTGCAGTCGGTGTGTGGCAGTGGCAACGCGGCGTATACTTGACATCTTCGCCGCCAAATTGTGCGATTTCTTCAACTCGTTCAGCTTCCCTTTTTTTCGGCTCCTTGAGCATTCGCATCCTGCTGGAAGCTGCTCTGCTCCTTGTGACATTGGCGTGAAGACGTGAAGAGCCCTCCAAAATCCGCTATTTACACAATATATATATTCGCAATCCATTTGCCTGCTGCCCTGGACGGGCAAACAAATTTTTGCAATTCAATTTCTATTGTGCATCGGCGATGCGAAATGTGCGCATCGTTTGCTGTCAATGCCAAGTATTCCGCATAAAAATTGAAAATTGCATGCAAATTAAATAAATAGACATCCGAGGACCAAGGAGGAACAGCTGAGATAGACACTCAAGAAGGGTAGCATCCATATACATATATCATATCTGGTTCTATAGCCCAGTACAAATATCGTGCCGAAAATGACAGTTGTGAGTTGTGGCTCAGATTTGGCTTCGCATGCGGGGCGCAATCAAAGCAAACGTCATTAGCACTCGCGACACCGCCTTCGATTGACAGCGGGAAAAGGGAGTGGAGAAAGTGGCAAAGGAGCTGGAGCCGGAGCAGATCCTGCCGCAGGATTCAGCAGCCAGGAGGCCAGGCACGAACAACTTTACATTTGCATAACTTCGGTGCAGCGGCAGCGTTCAGATTCCGATTCACAGGTACGAGAAAAACTCCTTACCAAAGTCGATTTCCGTTTCAGCAAGCCCCTCTACATCCCGCATACCTTTCGCAACTTTGCTATCATTTCTATTTTCCTGTTTCTGTTTTTCATACCAGATATCTCTATCCCTCCCACCCCCTGGAAAACCCCTAGTAAAAGGGTAAAATCGGAGAATATTCAGCTCGTGCTGGTGGAGTTTGCTGTGGCAAAATCCATTGTGGTGCACTCGGAGTTGGTTGGGTTTCGCGGGCTTAGGGAGCCACCTTTACCTTTCGGGCGGTCCTGGGTGGCTCTGTAAGCGATTAAGGAACAAACTCAGTTCGCTTAGCAGCATTTAAGCGGTCTCAGCTTTTTAGGTCAGCTCCTCTTGATTTAATGATCCAATAAGGAGCTTCCGGGATGTACAAATTGAAACCTGTTGGAGTGACTCAAGTTTTTCCAGAGCAGCAATTAGAATGATAACCTAATATCATTCGGTGTTGTTGGGAACTTCTTTTTATTACTGCTTAGAAAGCATTGACGCGGGTGGTATAAAGGTACAGTTGTTACCAATTTAATACCAACATTAATTTTAACGGAAACGAACTAAAGACCTAGTTTATGAAATGACCGCCTTAATATGACTATTTTTTTTACAAATTTTTTATAGAAAAACTTATTTGAGATTTTCATAATAATGATAAAGTTTTTACGACTTAATTTAGATTACCAGGTTTAATATCTATTCGTTGGAATATAACAAAAAACTTTAGTTTAGCAATTAAACTCTTTTGACATTTCACTTTATTAGATACACAAGTTAAGTGTTCAGACACTACCAAAAACTCCCCTTAGTGTTCGCGTATAAAATGCCAACAAATGCGAACTCCTTGACCCAAATAAATTTTGACCCGAAATAATATAAATAAAAAATATCTCTCTTATTACAAATCGTTTCCCCACTACCCTCTATTATTAGGAACATTTTGATTATTATAAGTTTAGTCTACCAACCTATCTGAATTACTATCGTTTTGTGGAAATTGTGGGGTACTTGTTGGTCTAGCACTCTTGACAATATCATCTCCGATTTGTTTTAGCTTTGCTCGTCTGCTCTTTGCTTTAGTATCAACTTTACGGCTGCTTCTGCTCCGGATTTCTCGCCCACTCCCCAATCCCACTCCACTACGGCTCCATCATGGCCACGTTATCCAACTTTTAGTTATGGCTTTCGCTTTTCGCATAATGTCAGTTTTATTTGGTTTTGGTTTTCACTGACGGGGCGCGGTGGGTGGTGGCCGAGGTGGCTAAGGGTTTTGTTAAGGGAAGGATGGGGATAACGTCCCGGCTCAAATCCATGCCAATGCCCAAGCTCCTAAGGCCCGAAGCCTCAAGCCCCTTGCCTGGCCATTCGGCACCCTTGCAAGATTTATTGTGCCTCATACACTCGTACACACGTACACATAACACCTTCTGCCAGGGACCTTCGTCTACCCCCGTACTATCCGTAGCACCCGTAACTCCCGGAAACCCCCCCCCTTTTTCGACCCCTGAGAGCCGCGCCTTGGGTTTCAGTTTTAGCCACCATATCCAGCTCCATTCCATCTCGGTCTCGTTCTTCATACATCTGCAGTCCCATAATCTCTACTATTTGCATCGCAGACTTTGCTTTGGATTTTCCTATGGCAATGGATTTAGTTATGGTTTTTCTTACTCTCCGGCTTTCCGCTTCCAGTCCTTCTGTCCATCCGTCTCTTCTCCAGTTGCGCTTTTTACTTCACACACACACACACAGAGAGTCGGACGTTTGTTTTTCCTGCCGTTCCGCACACACACACACACTGAGCAAAAAAGGTTTGCCTAGTTATGGCTCAGAGAGAGATGGTAATAGAGAGGTGTGTGGTGGAAAGTGGGAAAGGGGGAAGGGGTTTGGGCGAAAGTCCTGCGGCTAACCGCAGCAAGCGTCCTAGTTGTTGGCCCAGGGCGTCCAGGAATGCGGCTAATGAATAACCATCGTAATCCAAGCTGAAGCTGAGGCGATATGCAAATATGTAAGACAGATTAGCTGATTGTAAGTCCGCGATGGGGAAAGTTATCGGGGTGTAAGATAATATGTTCTTGAGTTTTTATAGTTATTAAAATAAATATTTGGAATAGATTGGTCTTTCATTTGTGATATTTTTCTTTTATACAATATTAATCTATAACAATCTATAAATATTATCTGAAAAATAAGATGACTTATGTTCTCTTTATTTTTTATAAGTTCTTAACATATGTAATTTTTAAAATTCAGATTATAATATTTTGTTAACATTCTTTTTAGAATAGCTTTAGTAGAGATTATAAAAATAGTTTGTGATTCATAAGAAAACCTTTTTCTAGAGCATGGCCATAACAAATATTATACAAAACTGTTCAGAACACTTATGGGTATTTAACTCCTTGAGATTATTTTGATTTTGCTATACCATTTCTAAGCGTTAGCTTTAAAATGCCTTCGGGTTCACCCACTTATCAAAGATTTATGGTGGAGTTAATAAATTAATTTGAGCCAAAGGTCGGAATCTTTCACTTAACCTTGCCAGACTCCGAATGCCAATAATTTTCCAATCCCATCTTTTGTTATCGAATCTCTGCGCACTCTAAATTCCCAGCGACTCCCACTTCCCTGGCTAATGAAATTTGTGGAATTTATTTCTTAGTTCTGACTTCATTGTTATGTGAGTGCGGCATGTGTGTGGAGTGCGCATATAGTATGCCGGGGCAATCCATAAAATTTGATCCCTGATCCATTCATTCCCGACTGGCACGCATGGCAGTGGCAATGGCATTGGCAATGCCAATGGCACCATTGCCGCCTTTACGCCCTGCGAATACCATTTCCTATCGCAACATGGCGACCGCAATAGCTCTTTCCCCGGGTTTATTCTTTTTGGCCCGGTGTAGTCGTAACTCCTTCGTTCGCTCAGATTTGGGGCTCCTCGAGGAAGCCGCACATGCGAACGCTCACAGCTCACACACACATACACACACAAGCGAAGGACTAACAGGATTTCCCATAAAACGGAAATGGCATTATCCTCGCACATATTGTTGTGCGGATTTTAGTTTTTATTACACCGAGCTGAGCGCGGCTGCTGTCCATAAGAAGCCTCACGGGCTCCTTCCAAGGAGCAGAATAAGGATCTGGGGCAGGAGCAACTGCGGCAGCATAAATATCATTTGTGTCTGTTTGTGTGATACATCAAGGAGTGACCCATTAGCCCTCCTCGTACCCCTTCCCATCCAGCACCCACTTACCGCTCACCTGGCGGTTGCAATTTATGGCCGGACCCCTGAAAACTTCACACACTCCGTGTGAGAAAGGAGGATACCTACGCTAATAGGGTTCCGAGGCATTGTCTTTGGCCATGAGGAAGTGTTGGGGGCAGGGTCAGGACCCGGGATCTGATCGCTTCCTACATGGCGGAAAAGATTTATAATACTGCTGGCCAAAACAACAAAGGCGTCACATGGCCGCAGAACGCCCACCAACCTACACTATAATAAAGAACATTTTCTTAATGAAACACTCTATTTTCAAATTAATTAAAACATGTTTTTGTTGTAATTGAAACTTATACATGTTTTGTAGAATTTGTATAGCTTCCAAGATAAAATTAATCATATTATATTTTTTTTTAAATTGAAATTTGTATAATTTTCGCAGAGTTTATTATAACTCCCATGATATAATAAACCTTTTTTTTATTTAAGCTTACATTAACAATGTTATCTTATGAATAATTCTTTTATATTTGGAAAAATCTAAGATGAAAGTATAGTATTTTTACCAAAGTTTATATTCAATGAATTAACCAATAACTGATTTATATAACTTTTACAAAATATTATAAATATTAGACCATGGGTAAATTCTTTATAAAATCACTTTACTAATTTTGCTTCTTTAATGCTCTTAATTTTGTTTAAAAATTTCAATGCATATTTCAGATTGTTTGTGGGCTCCTTTGTGGGCTTTGCAAATGCTTTCGAAGTTTTTTGGGCTTTCAAAACTACTTTTGACCACTGAGAAATGGTTTTTCCCTCAAGTTGAACGAGTTGCACTAATCCTTTCTATATTTTTTTTTTGGTAATTTTTCCTAAGTGTTTTTCCCCCGGCTCCGGGCAATCGCTCAAACAAAAACCAAAAACCCCAAGCAAAGCAAAGCAACCTAAACAAACACTTGAGGTGTGTAAAGTTAGCCAAGGCTGCGTTTTTGCTTGGCTTCGTTTTTGGCCCACATTATGTGTGTGCGGTGCGGTTGGAGATTTTGGCTTTCGGGACTTTGGCTTCAGTTTCCAGCTTCCAGCTACCAGCTTCGACTTCGGACAAGAAAACTCTTCGGTCCGTCTGTCTGTCTGACCAGCCGTCTTTGTATCTGGCTTACTTTGCTTTTGTGCTTAATCACAACACGCACATTTACATATTGGTTTTGGCCAACTTGAGCAATCCTTTAAGATGCCCGACCAACCCTTTTTTTCCCCGTCGCTGGTTTATCTGTTCGCCTTTGTTGTTTCTGTGTGGTTCAAGTTCAGCACACCGCCGGGGGTCGATGGGTGGGTGGGTTTGGATTGGATGGATGGGTGGTTGGGTGGGTAGGGTCGGTGGGTCAGGCTTACGGTTAAGTAAACACTCAGCAAGAAGCATCCGCACACACACTCGGCAGGCGGTCGCCTCCCTGGACAGCCGTTTGCGGCCAGGCATTGTTTTCACTTTCCACCGAAGACCACCTAGCACCACCCCACCTTCCAGCCTCCCAACCACCCAGTGCCACCCACCTCAAACCACCCACCACATCGCCGACTGTCTCTGAGCCTGTCTGTTTGTCTGTCCAAGTGTCTTGTTGACGGGCGGCTGTCCTGTGCCTTGACTGCTTCATAAAACATACAACAAAATCTGAAATTGATGATGGCCAGTGATTGTGGAAAGTTGGCAGTCAGTTAAATTGGGTTCCTGCCTTTCCTTTTCGGCCTAAGAGGACAAATGTGTTGGGATGGTATGGGTATGGGGTATGGGTCGGTTGCGTTAATTGCTTTGTGAATGGTGTCCGCCTTGGCCGGAAAGTTAACATTTAACTTTAGTCTATTCGGGACTTTAATCTATTTATAATTGAGGAATGCATAAAGCATGTTAAATACGAACTTACACAAATTCTACTTTGTTATGCGTCCTAATCGGGCTGGGAGGACTTCAGCTGGGAGGACTTACTTTTGGGGCAGCCAAGGGTCGCAAGCCATTGTTTTAAATGCCGGATCACAGTGGGGGGGTGTTATTCGGTGGGGTTTAAAGATGGTGGTAGAGATGGTGGGGATGGAGCCCTGCTGAGGTGAAGGCGACTCACATAATTTGCATAACTAATTTGTGGAAACTTTGGGCATAGGAAGTTGTTGAAAGTTCCTGAAGGAGGAGCTCCCAGGAAAATGGCCATGGACCATGGACCAGGAGCTGCAGCAGCAATTTCTTCATCTCCTTGGCTGCGGTTGCGCTGCAGAAAAGTGCTTAATTCTTTTAAATGAAAGTGGAGGGAGTATGGGGCCTGCCGGGCAGGGCATTCGAAAAGCTGTCCTAATTGAATACATGAGAGCATAAGTTAGCAGTGTGGTACTTTGATATCAACTTTGATTGCTTTATGGCACTTGAGCGTACAATTTGGCTTAGTTGGCAGTTGGCTTGTTGTCCTGGTTCTGGCTCTAGATGCGCCCGGCTCCTGGCTTCTGGCTCCTCTTCTAGGCCATTTGGGGCCACCGTGGCCCGAACTTGGCATTTTTGGCTGCCAGCTTGAATTTCAATTCGAGTTTGAATTCGAGCAGCTTGCTCGGCAATAAATGATGTTGATTAATGGGGGACTTTTGGCCCCGGAAAGCATGCATAATTAAGCGCTGATTAGAGTCACATGGAGGAGTTTCGAAGGGGGTTTTTCTGCGAAGTATATTGCCTTGGGGTTCGTTTAAGTGGAGTTGCCATAAACTTTTCTCGGTTTATTTTAAGTATTTTAAGTAGACAAGTCGATAAAGGTTGGCCTACCCTCAGACAGTTTATGAATTGAATTTGCCTTGCGGGTTAACCTTTTTTCCTCTTCTTCTGCCCGACAAGAAATCCCACATATATGTACTGTCAGCCAACTCCATTCATCAAATTCGGTCTTAATAATTTATTTGACTCAATTTTTTTTGGTCTGTCTGGCGAAATTCTTTTGCGGTCATAACTCATTTGCCAAATATGTGGCAAATGAAACATTCATGTTGACTGGGGAATTTAATTTTTCTTCAAATTCTCTGGCAAGACGGCTGGAATTCTTCGATCTCTCCCGCCTTTATTGCGAATCCAATTAGCATGGAAATCTAGGTCTCTGGGTCTCTCCGTCTAATGATGCCCTGCAAAATGAAATTTACCGCAGGCGCCCAGGCAAAACCATCGAGAAAAGGCAACCAGCAGCAACATCAACGTGACCAAAGTCCAGTTAAGTGGGTTAGGGATTGCGATTGGGTATAGGATAGGGATCGGGGATGTGTAAAGGGTGAGGGGTGCCAAATGTTGGCACACTTTATGGGCGGACACGCCACATGGCGTATACGTAAACGTAAACGAACGTAAGCACATCCCCGTATGGGTAGCATTTTAACAAAGTGTTAAACTGAGAATTTTATCTGCTGTTCGGTAATTCACAGCTCTGGCCTCCAAGGAATACCCATACGCCCACACAAAAAACGCCAGCAACGAGCTAAACTAGCCAAAAAAAAAAAAGAAAGAGGTAAGGGAAAAAAGTGTTAATTTCAACGCTGCTCTCGCTGAGCTTAGTTAACATTACGTATACGTACCGATGGCCCAGTGCAGCACTCCACGCCTCTGTTTGCCGCTGCCCACTGACCTCAGCAATTACTCCACGCCTTTATTTTAATTACACGGCAAACAAAAGCAATGAAAAGTAAAAATGGCAATGGCAAGACAGACAGCCAAGGGAAATGAGGTGGGTGGTGTTCAGAGGGTGGATGGAAAATAAGACATCAGCAAGAAGGATGCGAAGCAACCAAAGCAGAACAGCGCCAAAAATTAGGATATAATCCCGGGGGCATAGTTTTAATTCCCAATACAAATATCACTACACGAAAGTACAACGTGCATAAATTTCAATGACGTTGCTTGGTTGCTTGTGGATTGCGGGTAGTTGAATCTTCTCCGGGATTCTTCGTCCTTGGTCCTTGGTCCTTCATCCTCATCCTCATCCTCTGATTCTGCTGCTGGCTCAGCGCTCCTGGCTGCTCTTTGCTCCTTGGCTGATGCTCCCTGTTCCCTGCTGCCTGCTGCCTGTTCCACTCCCCTGAACCTCCACATCCACATCCACCTCCAGCCAACTGCCGCCGCCAGCAGGTTGCCCTCACAATTATACGCACAGTCACACACCCAGTCAGACGGTCGTACACTGGAAGAAAAAAGAGGAAGGTTTTTAATGGGAATTTGCTGTAGGAATCAGGCTATTTTAAATAGTGTATTATTAAAAGATACCCTTTGGCTAACAAGTTGTAAATATTTTGGGAGACTTGACAATAAATCATAAATAGTTACTTTTAAAAACTACATTAAAATTACAAAAAAAATTATAAAAATTATATATAAATATATAAAAATCAAATTCTCCTTTTTCTTAATATTGTTTAATGTAAGTTATTAGACTTACATATTCAGTAATACAATTTAGAATACATCATTTTTTATAGATCTTTAGTTTTGCTAGTCTTATAAATATGTTAAAATACGAAGAGTTTTATCAAAATTTTCATAATTTATTTATGTATTTAAGCTCCTATGCTACATTGCTGAAAGTAAATTTTGAATACAACGTTAAAAATAGCTAAGAGTCGAGATTGCCATTTTCACGCCACTGCTATTTATATTCCTAGACCACTGTTTAATATTTTCAGCTGCTCTTTTATGGCAGGGCTCAGTCGCTGTTGTGCAATTATAATTGATTAGGCTTCATTAGCATAGCCACTTGATTTCGTGCCGTGTAAGGAGGTTCGGGGGCAGACAGACAGTCGCCGAGGGAGCGGCAGGGACCGATAACAACGCTCATTTAGTTGTATGCTCACTCAGTCAGCGAGTCAGTCAGTCAGTTAGTCAGTCAGTCAGTTAGTCAGTTAGTCAGCGAGTCAGTCAATTGAAGATGCTGGTTGGCTGGCCACCACCACAGATGCACAGACACGGGGGCAGACACAAACACAGACACATTACACAGACAGACAGGTCCTGACTTTGTGGCATTCTCGCTGGCTGCTCATTTAAATAAATAAAGAAATCTGGAGTAACTTCTTGAAATTCCAACACATCCCATATCATTACTGGAGGAGGCCACAAAAATTTCCTCAATCCTTAAATGTGGCAGGACCTTCCCCCCAGCACACACACACACACACAAAGCAGTAACATCAACGTCAGCGCCGCAGTCGTAAAAAATTGTAACGGATGTTGCGGCCATGTATACACAGACACACTCACTCAAGCACACACACACATGGATGTGGGAAAGCGGAACAAAATGGAAACGGGCAGCCAAGAGAGAGAAAGTCAGGAAAAAGCTTTCTCTCGTAACTCTGGTAACTGCATTGTGCCTGCAACAACAGAAAAAGTGAATCGAATCCTCGACTCTCGGTCGCCGCTGCAGGTGCTCCTGTTGCGGTTGCTCTGGTCGCTCCTGCTCCTTGGACTCTCTTCTTGGGGTCCTACGAACTGGGTTTCTCGGTTCTGGGTATAGGGATAACCACTGCCACGAAAATGGGAACAGAAACAGTTACTTGCCAGGATCCCTGGACCTTGGGGCGCATAGAGGGCTATTTTATTAGAAAGTTTACCCGAAAGTTAGTTTGCGAGTGAAACAGACCAGAATTGCGGCTGCCAAAATGCTTGGGGGCGGGGGCCTAATGACCCCCCGTTCGGAAAAGGGGGCGGGATTCTTTTTTAAAGGGGGCTGCTGCCATGGGCCAAATTGCTGAAGTTTGCTGCTGCAACTAACTGAATGATTGATTGTCATTGCTGGTTTATTCACATTTTCACATCGTTTGCATTTTTCTACTTTTACTTTTATTTTTATTCTATTTGTTTTTCACCCACTGCTGTACCACTTGATGATTCTACGGTTTCGCCTTTTGCTGTGTGGATAAGACTTGATAAGAAAACTTCACCTAATGATCGGAGTTTTCGAATGTTGTAAACTTCGACCTCTGCTGGGATTCAATTATTTGCAAAGTTACTTGCTCATATCTTGGACTTGAAATAAGTGAAATTATTGGTTTACCCAAAGAGCAGCATATTGTAAGAATAATTAGTTTAATATTGGTTACAAACTGAAATAAAGCTACCTTAAATTTGACTTGGCAACAATAAACCTAACTCTTCTTAGATTTGTAATGTAAACATTTTTGAAGTACATTTATTCTGACAACTGGCTTATCTTCTAAGTCTTTTTAAAATAAGCTTCTTAAAAGTATGAGCTTATTCGCTTGACAATTTTAAGTCGACAGCTTTCAGTTTAATTTGCACGTTTTTCGTTTTAAGCTCTCATAAACGAAATCATCTATCAATTGGGGTCTCAATTATAAATTGACCTTAATTAAATAGTGAAAGCTGTCAGCGCTTTCAAAAATTATGGCATAAATCTCGCAAACAATTATTATAATTTAATTCGAATTGAGTGCAAAAGACATAAACTGCTCTGGTATAAAAAATACTCATATATGTATATGGCCATCACAAACCTTTCCGTGCCCCAAAAAAGTAGTTGTGCTAAAAAGAAAAGCACGTTCTCTACTTGTGCACATTTGAAATTCCCATAAGGGTTCTTTAGTGTTAAGATTTCCGTCATAGTTTCCCGGCATTTTCCGGAGTCCGGAGATTTCATGGGGCTCCCCCATCGTCCAGCTGGCTCGTCTAGCTCTCAGAAATGAATTACCCACTCGGATTAGGGCAACTTTTTATAATCGTAATAATAATAATAATAAGGCAGGCAGCGCCAATCTTCTTAGGTCTCATAAAAAAAGCCAAGCAAGGCAGATCCTGACGGGTCCTGGCTCGGTCGAAATACCTCGATTAGCCGAACTAACCAATTCGGGGGTTACTCCCAAGATCTCCCTATATGGAAATAAGTCCCCCAATCGCACATATGTATGAACTGGAGTCCCCGAACTCCCACCGCATTCAGCTCGTAAAGTGGAGTGGCGGCTGGGAAAACGCAAGAACGCAAGAAAAATGAAATCAAAAACAATAACTTGTCTCCTGACAGCATTCCACAAGAGCCAGGACACGCCACGCACATTTCTTTATTCCTTCGATTTTCCTCCTCCTGTTTTTTTTTTTTTGGCTGTGTTTCGCTTCCTTTCGCTTCTCCAACGTCGGCGGCTCCTTCGCCTGACATCTTCGTTTGCCCTGCTGTGTGATGGTATTTTGTTGTCCTCGCGGGACACTGAAACAAAAAGTTATTCGATTTATTTGACTTTTGTTTTTTATCGAACTTTCCCTAACTCGATTTAGTAAGTTATTCTTGTTTTTATTTGCCCAATAAAATGTGGTAACCTTTTCATTTGGAATATACTATTCTAAAAATTCTACATCATTACACTATTTATGGTTGTTATAGGTAAATATAATATGTTAAACATTTGTAATTGATAGTGTTTACAAATTGGTATTTTACTTGGAGTTGTTGAAAGTTTTAATACTTGAATAAAATTATAAAAAAAATTTGATATCTTAACTTAGAGTTCTATAAATGTTATATATACTTAGAATAATTTTATTCTTTTATTTATTATTTATTCATTCTAAGCATGAACCACAAAAATAATGCATTAAAATTTTTAAGTAATATCAAATAGTTATATTATCAATATTTTAAGTTCTGTGAATTTGCCTTAGTCATGCTTTATTATAAAAATGGAATAAGTAAAAAATATTATTCTAAATATTAGCTGATGCTTTCAAACTAAGTTTCTAATTAGATTTTTCAACCTTTTTTTTAGTTTCTTAGATTTATTTAGTGACATAAAATATATCTTAAATTTTTTTCTAAATTATATTTGTAGTAGTTTTTAACTTTGAACATTAATTTTAGTTTAAAAGTACAACTATTTTATTACAAACTCTAATTTTAAAAATTTTTAAATATTAAAAGTGTAATTTTTTCGCAAAGTGTAGTTGTTGCTGCTCTTGTTGCTGCTGCCGCTTTCTTTAGAAAAATGTTATTACGTGCCGCTTGCGCCTGGCGCTGGCAACTTATGCAGTGCTGCTGCCTATGCCCAGACACGCTCGCCCCCCTCCCCGAGCCACTGGGGCGCCCCTGGCCCAGCGACCCCCCAAAAACCACCCATTTACCACCCACAAAGCCGCCAAGCTCCTCGCTTGATTGTGTTGTTATTCAGCTTTTGTGTTCTTGCCGTCGCCTCAGACGATGAGTGTATATGTGTGTGTGCGGAACTACACATTTTTTCGATACTCCGTCTTAATGTTATCGTTGTGCCAGGACTGCTCCTTCAGCTGCTCCTTCGCCTTTGTCGCAACAATTTTATTTGAAGCTGCCACTTTTTGTTGCTCTCGGCTGCTGCTTCATTTTTATACACAATTCCACTTTTTTATGGGCGTGGACGTGGGTGCAGTTCCTCCTCCGAGTCCTTCGAATCCTTCGCCTGCCCCTCGTCCTTCATGCGAGTCTCAATGGTATTAGGGGCTAATATTTGTAGACTTTTTCAGAGTTGATTGAGTGGCACGCACTGGCAAGCACATATGTCTGATGGTGGGGAAAGTGGTTTTGGGCAGCGGGTTTTTTGGGTGGGTTCCGGATGGTTTCGGTGGGTCCTTTATGGGTCCTTGTGTGCATAGCCCCGCCTGCCTGCGGCTGGGACACCACCACTGGTCCCATGTTTTCACAGCATTTGCTGTTTTTAGTTTTGCCAGATTTTTGAATTGATTACGATATCAATTATGTTTGCTTTTGGCCAGCGACATTGTTTGCTTTGTTTGTGCGTGAAATTTCTGCGTCCAGTGGGCCAGTGGACCAACCAACTCCGCCTCCGAACCCTGCTCCTCTTCCTCCCCCCAGCTGTGATTTGTGTTTATCCTAATAGAATAGAACCAACTCTCGGTCCGCTTCCTTTTTGGTCCTGGCGTGGCGCGTTTGCGTTGCGAAGGACGCTCAATTTTGGTTTCCGTTCGCAGCGCCGGTTATTTGCGCCCGAAAGTATGCTTTGTCTTATGCATGTACGGGTGTATTGCATTGTGCCAGATCCTCCTCCTGTTTCTGCAACTCCCCACTGCCACTCCCACCGAAATCCTGCCCCCATCCACTGCGTAACTCCGTTGATTTGGCTGCCGCCGTGCCCCGTCGCATTCCATTGCCGTATTGTTTTGTAAAATCGAGCGCACAGTTGGCGGAAACCCACGGACTACGTACTGGCGCCAAGCGGAAGGGATTCCGCTGTTGCAGTCGCTATGCAGATACACTAAGCGAAATTTTAGGCCTTTTCACTTGCCAGAACTTGTAGGCCGACCTGTTGACCCAACAGGCTGGATAACTGGATTTTAGGCCCCAATTTCTCAATATCAGGTTAAGGTTCTGGTTCGTTATCTGCATTGTTTGAAAAGACAAATATGTTTTATCAATAAGATGTTAATTTTCCAATCTGTTGGAAACCGCAGTCAACAAATATTAACGTCTAGCTAAAGTTTTAATCTAAATAAAACCTAAAATGATAATGAGAAATTATAGTTTATACACTTTTACGAAAAAGGAATTAAATGACAAAAGTTAACATGACACTGAGAAATCGTCCGTTTGATAAATGTATTATTATTAATTTATTTTGTTATAGCTTTTATTATATTTCTTTCAATTCTATTAAATTTATTTACTCGGAATCACTGCCATTATATTTAATTCACTACTTTTAAAATAACTTTGTCTCGTTGAAAAAACCGAGTTGAGAGACTTAACAAGAATAACTTTTTTCCCAGACAACATAAGCATACTTTTCTCACATAAGCTTTTTATGGTATTTCATAATCTCGTGCACTTGGACAAAACTACATACTAAATATAAGACCACTAAATGTGCTCGCCACTAAGTAAAAATGAGTGGTCTTTGTTGCAGCAGCTTAATAATATCATTTAATGATAACATAAAACATTTTAAACAATTCCTTTTTTATATAGTTACAGAAAACTGCTTAAGAATCTTACGGATTAGGAACAGTTAAGAAACATACCAACATATTTGGTAACTAACCTCCTTTAATTTGATTCCTTTGTTATTTTAATATAATATATTGAAATTATTTCAGAAATAAATATATCTTTGGTTCAGTGCATTTGGGGCTGATCGGTACTAAAGTTGTGGGGTTTTTTGGTGGGGAGAGGAGGTGGGGGGGGCAATTACGCAGCACGGCCAGGCAATATTAAAGTTGTTGCTGTTGTTGCCGCTTTGTTGTTGCCGCCACCGCAGCGAAAATTTCAACTTTATTTTGAGCTATCTGCTGTCTGCAGTTATGCAAATATGAGAAATTGCATTTCACGCAGCCAACAGGCAACAGTCGAGGGAGCGAGAGAGATGGCTATCCCCGGCCAGAGCGAGATGGCGTCACAATAGAGGCAAAGAAACAAAAGTATATTGGAGTTGGTGCTGCTTTTGTAGGATTCTGGTTCTGTTTCGGGCTGCATTCTGGAATGGTTCAGTTCAGTTCTCTTCGGTTCGGTTCGGTTTGGTTCAGCTCAGTTCAGTTTAGTTGGAATGGGGGGGTGGGGGGTGTACCGATGGTTATCCCCCGGTAGTCGCGACCCAGACCCATCTCATCTGCCGCTCCTTGCTCACTCGTGTTCTTCTGCGGGAAAACATAGGCGGAAAAGTTTTCGCATTATTTGAAAATACAGCGCGTGCGATGCGATTTTCACTGCAAATTGCAGAAGAGTTTTGCCCCATGTTTTTGCATTGGCCTGCCACCCGAATAGCCCCCAAACCCTATATATAGCCTGTCCCATTTTGTCCTATCCAATCCCAATCGTCTTTTCTGGCTTGCTGTGTGGGTATTTCTTTCTTTTTTCTATATTTTTTTTTTTGTACCCCCATTGCAGCCAGGAAGGGTTTGGTTCCTTTGGCTCCTTCGTGTTCGGTCTTGTTAGGTATCATTGTGTAATGTCTGCTGGCTGCCGAGCATTTGCACATATTTTTCACAATTTAAAATAAACGAGAAGTAATTTAACTGCTTGCCAGCAGACTCGGCATGGACAGCATGCAATAGTTGCCACTCCTCAGCAACTCACCATTCTGCCATCTTACCATCCCAAAAAGTAGAGCTCTGCTCTATAAAACCCCTGAATTTCCCACCCACACTCTAGCTGGCAGTTGTGATGATTGCTGGAGGCAAGTTTTTGGGCAAGTTAACAAAAGAAAATGTGGTCCTGATGTGAGGACTTTGCAATTAGCCATTCTAATTTGATGCTTTCTACATATGCACGAGTGTGCATATGTCTATGTATGTATGTAGTGGGGTTGTTCATATGTCTGGCTCCGTGTTCGGGGTAATTGAGGGAGTAAACGGCTCGAAGGATGCAGACTTTGGTCGCCAGCTAACCCCTGAAGTCAGTTATATGCTTCCAAATTGGTTTCTTGCTGCAGCAGGCTTAGATTTAGGCGACTAGAAGTGTGGTTTTGGCTCTGCCAGTTCGGCTTTTCGGGATTATTTAAGCTTCATCCTACTGAGCTTATGATATTTAAAGTGCTAGACGTCAGTTAAATACAATTTGGAGTGCAAAATGCACAATAAGCCTCGTCTGCATGTATATGCAATTTAGTTTCAATTGGCAGGCTGAGCAACTTAATGGCAATTCAATAAGTTTAATAAGCTTATTTTTTCAAATTATTATCAACATCAACAAAGAAAGGATTTTCTTGTTTATCTATGAAAAGTTAGCCAAGCAAATTTATTATAATTGGGTTGTATGTTTAATTGCAAAACAGCATTGAATTTATCTGCTTAATTTTCCTAAGAAATTTGCAGCAAATGATTTTAGGAATTAACTTATTAATGCTGAGTTATAGCTTTTGATTTCAGGGTTGATACGATTTTTCTAAATTTGTTCTTATTACACAGACCAATATTATAGGTAAAATTGACCAATACAGATAGTAACGTTACTGTAAAAAAAGTTAATCAACTATTCTTGCCTTAATTACTAATAAATAGTAATACTACCATCAAATATTCAGTAGTTTGTATTTTTTTTTGTTGGGAGAGTAACTATTTCGTTGTCCAAAATGACAATTCCATGGGTTGGGACTGTTTAACTATTATATTGGTCTATTTTAACTAAAAGTTTTTTGAGTGTAGTTGAAGAAATGTAATTTAATATGAAGTTGTTCTAATCATTTTTATAGAACTAGTTTATTTAAGATAGCCTGTACCTCCTGATTGATCAAGTTACTTTTGCCTCAGCTACCAGCGAAATTTCCGCAGAAATGACTAAATTTAGTTTGGGGCTCATTTCGTGACGTCGTTGCTGGTAAGTGCATAACTAGAAAATAATTGAAAGACCTTCATTAAAGCCAGCCAGACGGAGGAGGAGGAGGGTATTCAGGGGATGGGGCAACCAGAAGCGCCAGAAGATGCCGACGAGCATTTGTAATAAATTAGCTCGGCACGGAAGCAGTTTCTGTCATTGCCAGCTCGCCGTTTCCAGATCCTTTGCGGCGGAGACCCAGTCTCTAGCGGTTTCCAGTTGGCCCATTCAGATTGTCATTGTACTAATCACTCCTGGCTGCAAGGATACCCAGTAAGAGAAACTTAATTTCTAATTACGCGTGCTATTTGTCAGCGTTTTTTCGGTGTTTTTCGTTGCCTTTGCCTCGGATGCGAATCGGAGATTCTCAACGGCTGAGTGGCGGAAATCTTGTTCCCGTTCGCATCAAACAGTCGGGGCATGCCTCATTTCCAATTAACAATAAATCCGTCGCAGTCGAGACGGCCAGCGAGAAAGTTAGAACGAGAGGCAGATATAATATAGAGCCCTGGCCAACTGAGCGTATGAGTAATTTAATTTTGCCACAGCTTGGCCTTTGCTGCTACAACTGGCCAGGAATACCAGAGAAAGCTAGAGATTGCAACAGCCAGCCAGCTGGTGAAAGAGATGGATAGTGATAGATAGAGGGAGATAGAGAGAAAGGGAATGAGCGAGAGAGATGGCGCAAGAAACTGCACAGTTTACGCAATTAAAATTGTTGCCAGCGAATTTTCCAGCATCGTTGCAGCTAGCACAGAAAACAAAAAAAGAAAAAGAAAGGAAAGGCTCTAGCTGGAAAATAAAATGGGGGAGGCTACGGCCATGCCAAGCCAGCCTCTTATACTGCTTCGTCTTCCTCTTATTTTCCCCCCTAGTCCTGGCTGTTCGTGTCTTGGCCGCAGCCACTTCCTGAGACAGGATGCGGACGTCCTCGTCGTCGTCTTGGCAGCCCTTTTACTTTTCATTTGCAGGTAACTTGCGTTATAATTAAAAAATAGCAAAGCGCATTAGGCAACAAAAGGATGGCAGACATGGGCGGGGTTGGCTGGGGGGTTTTTTTTTAAGGGGGCTAAGGGGTCGCAAGGACTCCAAGGAGCATGCAGGCCAAGCGGGCGTGTCCCAAGTAAAAGGAGCCACATAAAATGCTTTGGCTAATAGCCATTTTTACTTACTTCACTGCCGCTTCTCACCTGGCCCAAAAAAACAAAAAAAAAATGTTGCAGAAGAAAGGCCAAAAAGCCAAGTTTGTGTGTGTCCGTCCGTCCAAACGTTTCCCGTTTTTCCCATCCGCTGGCAGGAGGAAAAGTTACGCTCGTCCACTCTGGGGAGAATGTGGGCGTGGCATGCGGCCGAGTGCCGGAGTGGAATTCATTCCGTGCGTGCAATTAAATGCGCCGTTACATTAACTTTTACAGGGTGTCTGCCCCAATGTCTCTGCCACAACCCCCCCCCCTTCTCCATTTCTCCTACTTTCCATCACCCACTTTCCCCTACTTTCCCTACTCGCATCCCAACTGTTTGCTCGGTGGCCTGTGATTCTGTGTGTTTGTGCGTTCCGTTGATTGTTGACTTGATTTGTTTTTGCTGCCTTTGACGGTGATACCCCTCCCCTCCGCCCTTCTCCTCACCCCGCAAAGCTAGGAAAACCCATCCCCCTGACCATTGCTCCCCTGGCCCCATCGACCCCACTCAAAACAAATTGCCGCACTGGCCAAGAAAAACAAAAAATCAAGTCCGTGTGTTCCAAATGAAAGCGATTCGACTAAGCGATGCTATTTAGCTGGCCAGAATGAACATTCCACAGGAAAAATAGCAGTCCTCCCAGAAAAAAGGGACCTTTAGAGCATCAAAATAGTTGAATGTTTCATCTTTTTATAACAATTAAAGCTGCGAATATTTATAAAGTACTCATAAAAAAAATGTAGGTGAATTATATGAGCAGACAATGTCTGCGGGAATTTTAATAGCTCCATGTAGGTGTAAAAATCTCTGGAATTCAGCTTCAAAAGAAATACATTCAACATTTTTTTACTGCCCAAGCAAAGCTAATTAACTGGCAACAAAAAGCTTGCAGCTATTAAATACCCAATTTAAATTTTAACTTTAATCAATCTTATATTGTAATGTAAATATTTTTTTGTATTTAATAAACAACTTACTAAAAAAACAAGAATCAATTAAAATTCTATTGACTCCATTTTAAGGCTTCCACGTTTTTTGTTGAACATCTCTCTTCGATGTAATTGTGGCCAAAAGGTAAAGGAATGCAAAATATTCAAGAACTTTGCCAACTTCGCCCGAATCCCCTCTTTTTTTTTGGTTTGCCACCCAGAAATAATATCTAGCCGAGCATACCCCTTCGTTTAATGGATGGCAAGTGTAAAAACAACAAATTGTTTTACTTACTTTTTGTTTTGCGCCAAGTTGCTCATTTGCTCCTGCTGCTCATTTCGACCCATTCCTAGTCACTCTAGGCATTTCCCCATCCCAGCGCTACGGGACGAACTTTTCTGGCCAATAAATGACTGGGGAACTTGCTGGGTGTACCAGGTAGGATAGGTACAGCTCTGGATTCCACGTCCAAGACGTCCGCAATCGTCCAACCACGTAAACAAATGTTAACTTTCCCGTTTGCCTGGCTTCACTCACTCTCTCTACCGACTACCTTTGTGTTTTTGGGAATTTTTTGATTTAGTGACTTTAATTTACGCTCTGCCCAGGTGCGCCAACTGTTGCCTCCATTTCCCCCAACTGCAACTTTTACTAGCCAACCCCTCGGTACGCAGGCCACTTCTTCTCGATAGAAGCGTCAACTTCAGCTCCGCTGGTTCGTTTTTCGTTTTCATTTTTAGTGGTGCGGAAAATTGATTTATTACTTGGAAAATAAAATGTGCTACGTGTCGCAGGCACACACACACAAACACAGAGTGAGAAAGACAGCCAGGACATAGGCACACCTACGCACCGCCTCCGCTTCCATCTCGTTCTACACTTCACTTCGCTCCAATTCAGTTCAGTTCACTCCATCTTTCCCGTTCTGGCGGACTGGCCTCTGGAATTACGCGCATACATAAACGCCGACAGGCAGGGAACCCCTGACCCCCGAAAACCCCCTTGGATCGCCCCAAAACCCCCTTGGATCCCCCAAAAAGACCCTCCCCTTTGGACCCTCAGTCCTCTGTGCACGTCTTGCTGTCAGTTTGTCTGTCAAATCACAAACGCGCCACAGTCGCAGACAAAGATATGGACAGGGCCATGCCGCAGCTGCCAGTCCCCCAACCCCCATCGAAAATCTCCAGGCCCCCGCCCCTGCACACCTTACCATTGCCATGACAGACATTTGATAAATCAATCAATCAATTCGCGTTTTTTTTTTATTTCTCTTTACTTTGCCTTCTCTGGGCTATGTGTTATTTTTATTATTATATTTATTTTCTTTTTTTTTTATAATCTTAATTTGTCTTTCGCTCAACCGCGAATGCCATTCATTTTGTTTGTTTATGCCGCTTTTTGTTTACGCATTTTGAATTTTGCATTCGGCGACCTAACCCATCGAAAATTCACATCTGTTGCCTACTTTCGAGGGCTCGCCCTGGGGATGTGTTTATGATCGGACTGTATGAACAAAGTTTCGAAATGGTAGCGAAAAGTTGGTCCTTCTCGATTCATAGGGCATCCATTTTGAAGGAAACTTTGCCGTCGGGGCCTCTGATTTGTTTTGAAACCGATCGTCTTTGAGGTTGCCAAAAGTTTTGTTAATTGAAAGCTGAGGTTATTTGGTTAACGGTGTGAAGATATTATAAGGATATTTTCAAAACAGTTTATTATTTTAAATGAGTATTGTATTTAAAGAAGATATTTTACTAAAGCTATTATAATAATAATATATCATAATAAGAAAGTTCTTTTACTTAACATCCTTATTTAAAATTATAATATACCACCGTCTACCCTTACCGAAAATAGAGTCTCCTTTGCAAACCCTAGAAATCCCGTTTGCTCTTCGCCAATATTTATTCAATATCACCATTAGAAACTTGCAGATAAGCCACCCTGCTCCATTCCAGAGAACCCATTTTGGGGACAGCGAAAACTAATTTGTTGCCTTTGGAGATTTCATTAGAAAGCCCCTGGCAAAAATGTGAAATTCCGCCAAAGCCTCGGCAATCCTATTGTAAAGTGTAAACACAAAACCGCCGCCACCGAATTCTGTCAGTGCTTGTTACTGCTCTACTACGGACCCCCCCCTGTAACCTTCGACCTCGAACCCAGGACCACGCCCCCACCCATCGCCGCCCAACTGTGTTATTGTTATTGAAGCTGGCATTTGAGTTTGGTTTGTTTTTGTGCGTTATAATATATTTGATTTGTTGTTGCCATTTGGCCACTTTTTTCGGTCCTTGCCGTTTTGGGTTTGACTTTTTGCCGGTTGGGTTTCGATCACTGGTAGCCCGTCCTTGTCATCCCTCTTGGGTCCCCCCATTCTATTCGACGCCCCTTTGCAAGTCCCCCATTTCACCCCCACCCCACTGCCATTGTAATTGATGCCCTGTTGTTGTTTCTATATTGGTGCTGCTTTAGGCTGAACAAATTTTCTGTTCTTTTTTTTGGCTTTTTTTGTTTTTCGATTTTGGCGGCACTCGGTTATGTTTGTTGTTCGGCTTTATGTTTTGGCATTTTCGCAATTATTTCTCGCACAAAATGTGGTTTTAGCAGTTTAATTGCTTTTGGCCCAAGTATGTGTCGATTCGCGTGCGTGTATATGTCTGTAGTTATTTTAGCAAATTTTCACAGCATCAACATCAGCATCGATTTATATGCAGAGCACAAACGGCGGTCCCTCATCCGCGTCCTCAGCCCATCCGCAACTTTGACCGCCAAGCAGCAGCTGGCGATTTTGCTACTGTTGTTGGTGTCCCACGCGGTAGCAGTTGGGTCAGAGGTCATATGGCACTGGCGGTTTTACATGCTTACATTATAACTTAAAAAAAGAGTTTAACTATCATAAAAAACACAAGTTAAGATTGGTAAACAATTTTAACTTAAAAAAAGAGTTTAACTATCATAAAAAACACAAGTTAAGATTGGTAAACATTTTTTTCTGCTAACTAATCACCATAATTATTGTATTTTTAAGGACCCAATCATTTAATTTTAAATATCCTAAGCAAACATAGCTTTCTTTTGTGTTTCAGTCGGTTAGAAGAATTTGTACAATCCTAATCAAAACTGAGTTTAGTTCTACTAGCAGATCTCTAAAGAGGTCTAGCCACTTCCATCTAGCATGTTAACTGCCTCAATGTAAATTGAATTATATTTAAGAAATGACTATGTTTATCTTATTAACTAAATTGGTGACTTTCTAGAGAAATATTTAGTTAAGTTTCTAAAGGGTGAGTCGCTATTCATACGCACATGTATTATACATGATCCTAATGTACTGCATATACGACGACATCAATGTCTTCAATGTCAATGTTTTTAAGATCCAAGTTGTTTCATAATCTCATAATCCCTTGTTGTTCTAAGTAAGTAAGGTCTAGCCAGTCAGATCTTGAAAAATACTAGAGTTTCAATGAAAGTACTTTCTGCAATTCTAATTTCTAGACAAACAATGATACCTAATTTGATGATTCTTAAGAATGTATAATCTAATCTCAAACATTTTCCACACTGTTTTCAAAAAGGCAGTATACATACGTATGCAAAAAAAGGGGTTAAAAGCAAGATACTATGGTCAGTAGAACCTGCTTTGATGCATTTAAGTATCTCCATTAAATTAATTAAATTAAAAACAAATTAAATCCTAGTAGATACAGGGTATCCTGGTTCCCTCAACCTTATGGCTTTAACCGCTGCTGGTTGGCAACACGCACTAATTGTGAGCGCAGTCGTTGTTGTCGCCGCTGTTACTACTGTTGTTGCTGTTGTTGCTGTTGTCCTGTTTCTGTTTCTGTGTTGTGTAGTGTTGTTGTTCCTGCCGCTGTCGCAATGGCCGTGTTGTTATTGTTTGCGGCTGAGCAATAAAACCTGAGCTATGTGGCCCGTTGTTCCTGTTCCGCTGCCGCTCGTCCTGCCCGCTTCCCCTCCCCTCCCTTTCCTTTCCGCTGAATAGACGGCAGGAAGCCTGTGTGACTGTGAATGTGAGTGTGAATATGTGTTTGCCATACGCGGCGTATGCGTGACATTAATTTAATTGCAATTTCACATGGGAATTGCCCAACAGTCGGCGCTCGTGTTTGTACTTCTGTGTGTTTGTGTGTGTGTTTGGTTTGGCGTGGTGTGTGGTGCAAGAAAAGTTATAAAAATCAGATTTATAAAATGTTAACTTTGATTTCATTTCTTATTTACGAGCCTGCGGTTAGACAGGCCAATGGGCGGTGGGCGTAACGCGAGAAGCATGTTTGCCTTCGTCTGGTTTGGTTTAGGTTTGGGTTTGGTTGGGGGTCTGGATCTGGATGGTTTGGTTTGGTTTGGCTCTGTTGGGGTTAGCGGTTGATTCCCGGGATATAATACGCACAGACGTACATATGTGTGTGTGCTGAGTGGTTCGGATTACACGGGAGAGAACATGTGTGCACTTTGATGGCTGAGCAGCGCATTTAGCGAGCACATCCTGCGGCTGCCGTTTCACTTTAATGAGTTAATTATAACCAAAAGGCGTCGATTATGCTCAGTTATGCGCACACAAACTGTCGCCATTTCGCATGCTTCACTGGAGCAGAATGGGAATGTCTCATTCTATACCCGACCACTATTCCCCTGCCCCCCAAAAACCATCTTCTTACCCTCCAGGAATGCCCAAATCCTCCTGCTGTGTGTGACACAATGTCCTGAGACGCTACAACGAGGTCTCCTTTTGGCATTATGATAATGACATGTTTGTTTGTGTGTTTGTCTGCCTGACAGGTGTAGAAGTGTGTGTTTGTGTGAGTGGGTGGTCCTTGAGCGAATCCTGAGCTTTCTTTAAGTCGCGCATTAACCAGTCCAAAACGATTCCGTTTATTGAGTGCTTTAAACAACCGGCATCAGTGTCAATGTCTTCGGTTTCCACACTCTGCTGCTGCTGCTGCTGTAATTGGCAACTCTTCGGCGGGCTCAATTTTTAATTGGCAATTGGGGTTTGGCGCTGCTGTGGGCGCTTTTGAGGCGTACGTGTCGTATGCGTAATTTGGGGGCTTTCGTCGGCTTAGGCCAACTGGGGCGAGTGTCATTTGTGGCATGATTAATTGATGCTCATCAATGTGCTTAAACTCGATTTAGGTGGCATCAATCGCGAAGCTTTTGCCCCCTTGACGGCCCCAAAAAGCAATTTGGGAGTACAAATTTTAATTAATTTTGGAATAATCCTTTTGTAATATTCACAAATGAATACAAATTGTTATTAATTCTCAAGCCCGCCATCAAGGGAAATCGCGAAATCGGCACAACCATCGCTCTGAAGATTCCCTTCCGCCAGCCATTGTTTCGCCCGCACTCGTAATTATTGAATTATGCAAATCACGGGTATCCGGAAAACTTTTCTGAAAGCTTTATTAAACAAACAAAGCAACAGCAACCAAAAAAAAAAAATAATTGTATAAACGAGAAGCGTATAAATCAATATATCATAAATCACGATAACTGCTTGAATAACTAATAAATCACGGACGTGTGTGTTTCCTCTTTGCATTTAACCGAAACCAAACCAAAAACCAAAGCCAAAACCAAACCCAACCAGACCGAAACGAAGTCACTTATTAAATCAGAGGAATTTTCCAGATTTATAGTCATACCTCCTTTGCTGGCTGGTTAAAATGCACTTAATTCATATAAATCTGCTTAGGCACCTCAATTAGTTTGGGAACCTTTTCGTGCGACATAAATTCAATTTAAAATTCACCGGCCGAACAAGGAATCTTTGCAGGTTTTTAATTCATTTAAGCTGAAATGCATTTAATCTTCTTATTGCTACTGGCAAAGTAAAGCCAGGAAACTGCGAGAACGGAAAGGAGCCGAGGGTATTTATGCACTCAACCAGCTTGTCAAAATTTGCGACGAGTAATGAAGGCAAAATATTCTGGCGAATTAACCGAAATGAAATCAACTAATGAAAGTCATCTGAAATGCCATATCTCCCTACCAACCGCTCGTACTAATATATATATATATTTTGTCTCTGGTGGAATGTAAATTTAATAACCATTTGCCGTTGATTGCACACTGCTATCTGTGCATTTTCGTGTGTGTTTGCATGTCCATCGGACGACTAATGCAATTCACAATTTATGCTGGCCAACATTTACAGTCTAAGTGCAATTTACCAAAATTTATGATTGATAATGATGCTCGATTGTGTGTTAAAATTGCCCAAACCATCCAGCTATCTATCATTCTCGATTTATCCCTGCCATCCATCTATTTTGGGAATCTCGGCATTTGTGGGCGGCAAAAGAAGCGTTATTTCGATATTACAAAATGCATTAAATACACCAAATTCCCACACAGCATCGGCTTCGAGCTTAAATTATTCTTGGTTTGATCATTATATGCCCCAATACACTGGCCGAAAGTTGATTGACTTTCATTGATTTGTGCTTACTGGGAATTGGGAATATTAAGTTGTTGTCAAGTGGATTTTTCAATGGAAGTGCGGAAGGGTTTACGGTCGGATGGCTGGCAAATTGAAATATTAATTATGCCTGTGGAATGAAAGCCACTTGAAATGCTATAATCTTCTTAGTAACTAATCTTTTGATATGATTTGGACATGGGATACCTCTATGAATTTGTATTTGAATTCTCTAATAAACTACATTTAAATATTTTCTTTTAGCGGGGGTCCAAATTGTAAACCATTTTCATGTTCCATTTTTTCAAATTTGCAATGGTTTCCTGAATGGGCTCCCAAATCTGCACTTCTAGATTCCATAACTTGAGTAATTGGATCCCGATTAAGACGTGGGATACCTCTATGAATTTGTATTAGAATTCTCTAATAAACTACATTTAAATATTTTCTTTTAGTGGGGGTCCAAATTTTAACCCATTTTCATGTTCCATTTTTGGAATTTCCAATGGCGTTCAGATGGGACCCCAAGTCTGCACTTCTAGATTCCATAACTTGAGTAATTGGATCCCGATTAAGACGTGGGATACCTCTCTGAATTTGTATTTGATTTCTCTAATAAACTACATTTAAATATTTTCTTTTAGCGGGGGTCCAAATTTTAACCCATTTTCATGTTCCATTTTCTCGAATTTCTAATGGCGTTCAGATGGGACCCCAAGTCTGCACTTCTAGATTCCATAACTTGAGTAATTGGATCCCGATTAAGACGTGGGATACCTCTCTGAATTTGTACTTGAATTCTTTAAAAAACTACATTAAAATCTTTTCTTTCAGCGGGGGTCAAAATTTTAACCCATTTTCATGTTCCATTTTTTCGAATTTCCAATGGCGTTCAGAATGGGCCCCCAAATTTGCACTTCTAGATTCCATAAATTTAGTAATTGGAACCCGATTAAGACGTGGGATACCTCTATGAATTTGTACTTGAATTCTCTAATAAACTACATTTAAATATTTTCTGTTAGAGGGGGTCCAAATTTGAACCCATTTTCATGTTCCATTTTTTCGAATTTCCAATGGCTTCCAGAATGGGACCCCAAATCTGCACTTCCAGATTCCATAACTTGAGTAATTGGCTCCCGATTAAGACGTGGGATACCTATATGAATTTGTATTTGAATTCTATAATAAACTACATTAAAATATTTTCTTTTAGCGGGGGTCCAAATTTTAACCCATTTTTATGTTCCATTTTTTCGAATTTCCAATGGCTTCCAGAATGGGACCCCAGATCTGCATTTCTAGATTCCATAACTTGAGTAATTGGATCCCGATTAAGACGTGGGATACCTCTATGAAATTGTATTTGAATTCTCTAATAAACTACATTTAAATATTTTCTGTTAGAGGGGGTCCAAATTTTAACCCATTCTTATGTTCCATTTTTTCGAATTTCCAATGGCTTTCAGAATGGGACCCCAAATCTGCACTTCCAGATTCCATAACTTGAGTAATAGGATCCCGATTAAGACGTGGGATACCTCTATGAATTTGTATTTAAATTCTCTAGTAAACTACATTTAAATATTTTCTTTTAGAAGGGGTCAAAATTTTAACCCATTTTCATGTTCCATTTTTTCGAATTTCCAATGGCGTTCAGAATGGGCCCCCAAATCTGCACTTCTAGATTCCATAAATTAAGTAATTGGAACCCGATTAAGACGTGGGATACCTCTATGAATTTGTATTTGAATTCTCTAATAAACTACATTTAAATATTTTCTTTTAGCGGGGGTCCAAATTGTAACCCATTTTCATGTTCCATTTTTTCGAATTTCCAATGGCTTTCAGAATGAGACCCTAAATCTGCACTTCTAGATTCCATAACTTGAGTAATTGGATCCCGATTAAGACGTGGGATACCTTTCTGAATTTGTACTTGAAATCTCTAGTAAGCTACATTTAAATATCTTCTTTTAGCGGGGGTCAAAATTTGAACCCATTTTCATGTTCCATTTTTTCGAATTTCCAATGGCTTCCAGAATGGGACCCCAAATCTGCACTTCCAGATTCCATAACTTGAGTAATTGGCTCCCGATTAGAACGTGGGATACCTATATGAATTTGTATTTGAATTCTATAATAAACTACATTAAAATATTTTCTTTTAGCGGGGGTCCAAATTTTAACCCATTTTTATGTTCCATTTTTTCGAATTTCCAATGGCTTCCAGAATGGGACCCCAGATCTGCATTTCTAGATTCCATAACTTGAGTAATTGGATCCCGATTAAGACGTGGGATACCTCTATGAAATTGTATTTGAATTCTCTAATAAACTACATTTAAATATTTTCTGTTAGAGGGGGTCCAAATTTTAACCCATTCTCATGTTCCATTTTTTCGAATTTCCAATGGCTTTCAGAATGGGACCCCAAATCTGCACTTCCAGATTCCATAACTTGAGTAATAGGATCCCGATTAAGACGTGGGATACCTCTATGAATTTGTATTTAAATTCTCTAGTAAACTACATTTAAATATTTTCTTTTAGAAGTGGTCAAAATTTTAACCCATTTTCATGTTCCATTTTTTCGAATTTCCAATGGCGTTCAGAATGGGCCCCCAAATCTGCACTTCTAGATTCCATAAATTTAGTAATTGGAACCCGATTAAGACGTGGGATACCTCTATGAATTTGTATTTGAATTCTCTAATAAACTACATTTAAATATTTTCTTTTAGCGGGGGTCCAAATTTTAACCCATTTTCATGTTCCATTTTTTCGAATTTCCAATGGCTTTCAGAATGAGACCCTAAATCTGCACTTCTAGATTCCATAACTTGAGTAATTGGATCCCGATTAAGACGTGGGATACCTCTATGAATTTGTACTTGAATTCTCTAGTAAACTACATTTAAATATTTTCTTTTGGCGGGGGTCCAAATTTCAACCCATCTTCATGTTCCATTTTTTCGAATTTCCAATGGCTTTCAGAATGGGACCCCAAATCTGCACTTCCAGATTCCAGAACTTGACTAATTGGATCCCGATTAAGACGTGGGATACCTCTATGAATTTGTATTTGAATTCTCTAATAAACTACATTTAAATATATTCTTTTAGAAGGGGTCCAAATTTTAACCCATTTTCATGTTTCATTTTTTCGAATTTCCAATGGCTTTCAGAATGGGACCCCAAATCTGCACTTCCAGATTCCATAACTTGAGTAATTGGCTCCCGATTAAGACGTGGGATACCTCTATGAATTTGTATTTGAATTCTCTAATAAACTACTCTTAAATATTTTATTTTAGCGGGGGTCCAAATTTTAACCCATTTTCATGTTCCATCTTTCCGAATTTCCAATGGCTTTTATAATGGGACCCCAAATCTACACTTCTAGATTCCATAACTTGAGTAATTGGATCCCGATTAAGTCGTGTGATACCTCTATGAATTTGTATTTGAATTCTCTAATAAACTACATTTAAATATTTTCTGTTAGAGGGGGTCCAAATTTTAGCCATTTTCATATTCCATTTTTTGAATTTCCAATGGCTTTTAGAATGGGACACTTGAGTAATTGGATCCCGATTAAGACGTGGGATACCTCTATGAAATTGTATTTGAATTCTCTAATAAACTACATTTAAATATTTTCTGTTAGAGGGGGTCCAAATTTTAACCCATTCTCATGTTCCATTTTTTCGAATTTCCAATGGCTTTCAGAATGGGACCCCAAATCTACACTTCCAGATTCCATAACTTGAGTAATTGGATCCCGATTAAGACGTGGGATACCTCTATGAAATTGTATTTGAATTCTCTAATAAACTACATTTAAATATTTTCTGTTAGAGGGGGTCCAAATTTTAACCCATTCTCATGTTCCATTTTTTCGAATTTCCAATGGCTTTCAGAATGGGACCCCAAATCTGCACTTCCAGATTCCATAACTTGAGTAATAGGATCCCGATTAAGACGTGGGATACCTCTATGAATTTGTATTTAAATTCTCTAGTAAACTACATTTAAATATTTTCTTTTAGAAGTGGTCAAAATTTTAACCCATTCTCATGTTCCATTTCTTCGAATTTCCAATGGCTTTCAGAATGGGACCCCAAATCTGCACTTCCAGATTCCATAACTTGAGTAATAGGATCCCGATTAAGACGTGGGATACCTCTATGAATTTGTATTTAAATTCTCTAGTAAACTACATTTAAATATTTTCTTTTAGAAGGGGTCAAAATTTTAACCCATTTTCATGTTCCATTTTTTCGAATTTCCAATGGCGTTCAGAATGGGCCCCCAAATCTGCACTTCTAGATTCCATAAATTAAGTAATTGGAACCCGATTAAGACGTGGGATACCTCTATGAATTTGTATTTGAATTCTCTAATAAACTACATTTAAATATTTTCTTTTAGCGGGGGTCCAAATTGTAACCCATTTTCATGTTCCATTTTTTCGAATTTCCAATGGCTTTCAGAATGAGACCCTAAATCTGCACTTCTAGATTCCATAACTTGAGTAATTGGATCCCGATTAAGACGTGGGATACCTTTCTGAATTTGTACTTGAATTCTCTAGTAAGCTACATTTAAATATCTTCTTTTAGCGGGGGTCAAAATTTGAACCCATTTTCATGTTCCATTTTTTCGAATTTCCAATGGCTTCCAGAATGGGACCCCAAATCTGCACTTCCAGATTCCATAACTTGAGTAATTGGCTCCCGATTAAGACGTGGGATACCTATATGAATTTGTATTTGAATTCTATAATAAACTACATTAAAATATTTTCTTTTAGCGGGGGTCCAAATTTTAACCCATTTTTATGTTCCATTTTTTCGAATTTCCAATGGCTTCCAGAATGGGACCCCAGATCTGCATTTCTAGATTCCATAACTTGGGTAATTGGATCCCGATTAAGACGTGGGATACCTCTCTGAATTTGTACTTGAATTCTTTAAAAAACTACATTAAAATCTTTTCTTTCAGCGGGGGTCAAAATTTTAACCCATTCTCATGTTCCATTTTTTCGAATTTCCAATGGCTTTCAGAATGGGACCCCAAATCTGCACTTCCAGATTCCATAACTTGAGTAATAGGATCCCGATTAAGACGTGGGATACCTCTATGAATTTGTATTTAAATTCTCTAGTAAACTACATTTAAATATTTTCTTTTAGAAGTGGTCAAAATTTTAACCCATTTTCATGTTCCATTTTTTCGAATTTCCAATGGCGTTCAGAATGGGCCCCCAAATCTGCACTTCTAGATTCCATAAATTTAGTAATTGGAACCCGATTAAGACGTGGGATACCTCTATGAATTTGTATTTGAATTCTCTAATAAACTACATTTAAATATTTTCTTTTAGCGGGGGTCCAAATTTTAACCCATTTTCATGTTCCATTTTTTCGAATTTCCAATGGCTTTCAGAATGAGACCCTAAATCTGCACTTCTAGATTCCATAACTTGAGTAATTGGATCCCGATTAAGACGTGGGATACCTCTATGAATTTGTACTTGAATTCTCTAGTAAACTACATTTAAATATTTTCTTTTAGCGGAGGTCCAAATTTCAACCCATTTTCATGTTCCATTTTTTCGAATTTCCAATGGCTTTCAGAATGGGACCCCAAATCTGCACTTCCAGATTCCAGAACTTGACTAATTGGATCCCGATTAAGACGTGGGATACCTCTATGAATTTGTATTTGAATTCTCTAATAAACTACATTTAAATATATTCTTTTAGAAGGGGTCCAAATTTTAACCCATTTTCATGTTTCATTTTTTCGAATTTCCAATGGCTTTCAGAATGGGACCCCAAATCTGCACTTCCAGATTCCATAACTTGAGTAATTGGCTCCCGATTAAGACGTGGGATACCTCTATGAATTTGTATTTGAATTCTCTAATAAACTACTCTTAAATATTTTATTTTAGCGGGGGTCCAAATTTTAACCCATTTTCATGTTCCATCTTTCCGAATTTCCAATGGCTTTTATAATGGGACCCCAAATCTACACTTCTAGATTCCATAACTTGAGTAATTGGATCCCGATTAAGTCGTGTGATACCTCTATGAATTTGTATTTGAATTCTCTAATAAACTACATTTAAATATTTTCTGTTAGAGGGGGTCCAAATTTTAGCCATTTTCATATTCCATTTTTTGAATTTCCAATGGCTTTTAGAATGGGACACTTGAGTAATTGGATCCCGATTAAGACGTGGGATACCTCTATGAATTTGTATTTAAATTCTCTAATAATCTACATTTAAATATTTTCTGTTAGCGTGGGTCCAAATTTTAACCCATTTTCATGTTCCATTTTTTCGAATTTCCAATGGTTTCCAGAATGGGCCCCCAAATCTGCACTTCTACATTCCATAACTTGAGTAATTGGATCCCGATTAAGACGTGGGATACCTCTATGCATTTGTATTTGAATTCTCTAATAAACTACATTTAAATATTTTCTTTTAGCGTGGGTCCAAATTTTAACCCATTTTCATGTTCCATTTTTTCGAATTTCCAATGGTTTCCAGAATGGGCCCCCAAATCTGCACTTCTACATTCCATAACTTGAGTAATTGGATCCCGATTAAGACGTGGGATACCTCTATGAATTTGTATTTAAATTCTCTAGTAAACTACATTTAAATATTTTCTTTTAGAAGTGGTCAAAATTTTAACCCATTCTCATGTTCCATTTCTTCGAATTTCCAATGGCTTTCAGAATGGGACCCCAAATCTGCACTTCCAGATTCCATAACTTGAGTAATAGGATCCCGATTAAGACGTGGGATACCTCTATGAATTTGTATTTAAATTCTCTAGTAAACTACATTTAAATATTTTCTTTTAGAAGGGGTCAAAATTTTAACCCATTTTCATGTTCCATTTTTTCGAATTTCCAATGGCGTTCAGAATGGGCCCCCAAATCTGCACTTCTAGATTCCATAAATTAAGTAATTGGAACCCGATTAAGACGTGGGATACCTCTATGAATTTGTATTTGAATTCTCTAATAAACTACATTTAAATATTTTCTTTTAGCGGGGGTCCAAATTGTAACCCATTTTCATGTTCCATTTTTTCGAATTTCCAATGGCTTTCAGAATGAGACCCTAAATCTGCACTTCTAGATTCCATAACTTGAGTAATTGGATCCCGATTAAGACGTGGGATACCTTTCTGAATTTGTACTTGAATTCTCTAGTAAGCTACATTTAAATATCTTCTTTTAGCGGGGGTCAAAATTTGAACCCATTTTCATGTTCCATTTTTTCGAATTTCCAATGGCTTCCAGAATGGGACCCCAAATCTGCACTTCCAGATTCCATAACTTGAGTAATTGGCTCCCGATTAAGACGGGGGATACCTCTCTGAATTTGTATTTGAATTCTCTAATAAACTACATTTAAATATTTTCTTTTAGCGGGGGTCCAAATTTTAACCCATTTTCATGTTCCATTTTTTCGAATTTCCAATGGCTTTCAGAATGAGACCCTAAATCTGCACTTCTAGATTCCATAACTTGAGTAATTGGATCCCGATTAAGACGTGGGATACCTCTATGAATTTGTACTTGAATTCTCTAGTAAACTACATTTAAATATTTTCTTTTAGCGGAGGTCCAAATTTCAACCCATTTTCATGTTCCATTTTTTCGAATTTCCAATGGCTTTCAGAATGGGACCCCAAATCTGCACTTCCAGATTCCAGAACTTGACTAATTGGATCCCGATTAAGACGTGGGATACCTCTATGAATTTGTATTTGAATTCTCTAATAAACTACATTTAAATATATTCTTTTAGAAGGGGTCCAAATTTTAACCCATTTTCATGTTTCATTTTTTCGAATTTCCAATGGCTTTCAGAATGGGACCCCAAATCTGCACTTCCAGATTCCATAACTTGAGTAATTGGCTCCCGATTAAGACGTGGGATACCTCTATGAATTTGTATTTGAATTCTCTAATAAACTACTCTTAAATATTTTATTTTAGCGGGGGTCCAAATTTTAACCCATTTTCATGTTCCATCTTTCCGAATTTCCAATGGCTTTTATAATGGGACCCCAAATCTACACTTCTAGATTCCATAACTTGAGTAATTGGATCCCGATTAAGTCGTGTGATACCTCTATGAATTTGTATTTGAATTCTCTAATAAACTACATTTAAATATTTTCTGTTAGAGGGGGTCCAAATTTTAGCCATTTTCATATTCCATTTTTTGAATTTCCAATGGCTTTTAGAATGGGACACTTGAGTAATTGGATCCCGATTAAGACGTGGGATACCTCTATGAATTTGTATTTAAATTCTCTAATAATCTACATTTAAATATTTTCTGTTAGCGTGGGTCCAAATTTTAACCCATTTTCATGTTCCATTTTTTCGAATTTCCAATGGTTTCCAGAATGGGCCCCCAAATCTGCACTTCTACATTCCATAACTTGAGTAATTGGATCCCGATTAAGACGTGGGATACCTCTATGCATTTGTATTTGAATTCTCTAATAAACTACATTTAAATATTTTCTTTTAGCGGGGGTCCAAATTTTAACCCATTTTCATGTTCCATTTTTTCGAATTTCCAATGGCTTTTAGAATGGAACCCCAAATCTGCACTTCTAGATTCCATAACTTGAGTAATTGGATCCCGATTAAGACGTGGGATACCTCTCTGAAGTTGTACTTAAATTCTCTAATAAACTACATTTAAATATTTTCTTTTGGCGGGGGTCAAAATTGTAACCCATTTTCATGTTAAATTTTTTCGAATTTACAATGACTTTCAGAATGGGCCCTTAAAACTGCACTTATAGATTCCATAACTTAAGTAATTAGATCCCGATTTAGAGTGGGATACCTGTATGAATTTGTGGTTGAATTCTCTAATTAACTGCCTTAAAATGTTTTCTTTTGCCGGGTATCCAATTTAAGGCCGTTTTCAGTAAATTTTTTCGAATAAAGTTTCATTAAACAGAAAATAAGGTGTTTTAAAAAAGCTTTTATGGTATTGATTTGTTTTCTTTACTTATTTTAAAAGTTCGTTTTTAGGGAAATGCAAATTTAAAAGCCAGACTTAAATACGCTTTGTTTTTCTTTAATTCTGCCAAACGATTTTGCTCTCATATATTTCTTAAATTTTTGCAAATTATACCAGACAAATGGCCGACAGTCTCAGATTGTCGCCTATGAATTTAAGTTTCGGCTGAATTTATGTTGCAGTTTCCTGCCATAAACTTGCTGGGACAAACGGCTCCGTTGTCGTTCGTTGTTGGCCCGTTTGTTCTTGGCTCAGTGGTGTGTTTTGTCTTTGGCTAGCTTTGAAATCCTTCTGCAATTCAACGAGGACACACACGCACACAGACGCCCCTGGCACGCACACAAGGACATGGCAGGGGAGGGGGGACCAACACATAAATGGCTGGCAACATTCTCGTAACATTATCAATGACAAATTTGATGAAATAATAATGATTTATTTGCCAAATTGCTCAAGTGTACAAATGTGTATAAATATGCGCATATATAGATTCGCATGAATATATGTACATATGTAGGTTTGTGCATATGCAAAGAATGAAGAGCCTGGATTTATCGCTATTGTTGTTATCCTGCCTGCTATTATTGCTGTTATTGTTGTTGTTACATGGCATAATTGCTGTTTGACATGACATTAATATTTGAAGCCAAGTTTTTCGAGGCAGGCCCAAGGGACGTGGGGTGATTGCTTTGGCATCTGCTGGGCTCATTACAAAAACATAATGCGATTCATTAATTGATTCAATTTATGCAAATATATATATATATGTATGTGGTGCAGTATCAGTACCATCCGCATTTCCACTCCTCAACCTCCTGGGAAACTTAAATGAAAGTCAGCGGGAGATGCGGCCAAAGTTGGCGAATTTTTAATTCATGTACCATGAGCTCATTAGAGCGTAAAGTTCATTTAACAATTGTCATGGATAATGGATAAGTCCGCCGCTACCCGGGATTCCCCCCCTGTTTGCCTGGAAACCAACTCCAGATCCCAGCTCCTGTCTGCCAGGGAACGAGGTGATGGTGCGGTGTGAGGGAATTAAAAACTTTAATTGGCTGCGGCGCATGCTGCGTATGCTTGATATGCGATAGCTCTCGGCATATGCAAAAGGATTTGTTGCAGAGGGGAAAACGGAGGATGGAAAAGCGGGAAAAGCGGGAAAGCGGCGCTGTTCGCAAAGTGGCAGCTGTCTGCTTTCCAGCCCAAAAACAGAGCCAGTCCGAAAGCAGCCCAAAAGCAACCCATTTTCAGCCCGACACACACACAACCAACCGGCGAACCGAACCCAAACTGAAAGTGCCGCTAATGCGCTTAACTATTTGAAATATTTAACGTTGTGGAGGCGTGGCAGTGTGGCTTTGTTTGTTGGCTTGACTGTTGCACACACACTCGCACACACACACACACACACTTACAGTGGGAATATTTCACTGCTGCCACAGCATCAGATGGCGGCATACGTTGCGTATGAGTGACATTTTGATCACTTTATTTGACTGCTAATAAATGCGACGCTTATTAATTTCTCTGTGCCGCAAAGGGCACCGTCGCCCTCTGGGAATGTCAAACTTTTTGTCACATGTGCGAGGTGGGATTTGTACGCCCAACTCCCCCTTTCAATCACTTATGTTCTGTTCTTTTTTTTTTGCTGCTTGCAACATTATGCCACGTGGTTTGGGGGCCTGAAATAATAAACTCTTAGCCAGTCGACGGCTGTGTTTATTATCGCTAAAATGCACAATTAGTTGATGTTTTTGCGGTGCTAATGCCTTAATGCCACGCCCCCCACACGCACACATACCTGCAAAAGCAGCGATAAGTGACCAACTATAAGTACACACACATATAGTATAGTATAGTATCCCGACATTATGCGAACCCACTCTTCCACTCGGCTAGTTCATTTCTGTCGCTGCCTCTGTGCGGTCAGCCAATGAGCGATAATTATGTAGTGTATTTATTATTTTAACCGCTAATTACATAAAATGCATATTAGTATGGAAATTATTTATAAATATGTTAGCCGAATGACATAAGTACATAGTTGTGTGCCACCCTCCTTTTCATACTTGTATTATCCCATGGTTTATAATCATTTTGCCCAATTCCGCTGGGCAGCTTTCATTATCGATTGCCGTGCACCACCCACTTTTTCACGCGATTATCATGCAAATTGTCCTCCTGATGAATGGCTGTAGGCCCCCAATTTAGATGTTTAGTTTTATGTATGGACATTGTTCGCGGTGACTTTGGTCTGGTTAATCCTAGCTTTTGACAGCCAAAAAGGGGTGAATTGGTCGGTCGAAAACAAAGCTATTAATTGATGCACAACAAAAAAAGGAAAGTTGCTAAAGCATTTCCATAGATAAATTGATTGGATATAAAAATAGTAAAGTGAAAATCCCAGCTTATCCTAGTGAAAGTCCCAGCAAAAAATAAATGAATGAAAAATTTCAGAAAGACATTTCATTATACCAATTGATAGGACCGCCTTTAATTGGAATATATTTATGCTTTTCTTATAAAAAGTAAGAAAGTAAAGTTAGAGACTGAGCTAGTCTAAGTTAAATTCCCACCAAAATTAATGAATCTCTATTATTTTTAATGATTAGTATAAATAAATAAATATAAAATAATAGAATGATATGCTATATAAATGTGTACTTTTATAGTAATAATTGAAATATTAAATTTTGTAAAATGAAACACATTTTTTGCAGTATAATTTATTATAAGCTTACAACAATGGTACTCATATATTGAAGCACTATTTTAATTAATGCAAAATCCCAACGACCACTTTTGATTGTTTTTAGACCAAACAGCGGTTAAATCCTTAGAGATCAGGAATGCGCGTTTAATCCGGATTACAGACCGAATCCGAAGCCCTTACCTCAATTCAAAAAGGCCATGGCTCTGACCACAGGTACGCGTATTAAACCGCCCAAGGTATTCCGAATCCCTCAAAGTTCTGCGGCGAATCCTTCAACGCACACAAAGGCAAACAAACAAACAAACAAACAGACAGACAAAACACACACACATATACACTTTGAAACGGGGAAAAGGGATAAGGATGAGTCAGGTTGAGAATGGAGATGGGGATAGGACAGTCAGCAGATTTTTGTTTACTTTCCGAAAACTAACGAGCAACGAAACTAAGACGCTCCATTTTCTTTACAGTTTATTATGAGCTTAACTTTCCATTAAAAAATATAAATCCCCATGAAGCGGAATGCAAGCCGTAGAAGCCGAAGACGCAGTTGAACGAGAAGAAGTGCCGGGCAAAAAGTATCCCAGGACCCGGAAAACAAAGAAATAGAGGCAGAACGAATGCCGAATTTTGTGCCGAACCATTTGCTTGTAGTTTTTTAACTGCCAGGCCAGGCAAAAAAATGGGGCAAAAACGAAAAGAAAACATATAGAAAAAGCATCGAAATAAAAAAATATAACAAAAAAAAAGACCATACACGAAACAAAAGTGAGCTCTAAGCTGAAAAGGGGGGAAAATGGGGTGGGGGTGAAAAAAGCGTTCGAAGAAGAAAGCAAATGTGTATAAATTTCAACAAAATATCTTCCAACTTAATAAAAGTTTTGGGGTTTTTCTCTTGTTTTTCTTTCGCTGCCGCTGCTGCTGTGTGCTCTTTGTTTTTTAGTTTGTTCGAAATACCTTTCAACTTTTGGCTAAATAATCTGCAAATTCATACATACAGAAGCTGATGTGCATTCAGCAGTATTATAGATACAGCCACATGGCAGATAAGCACTCACATACGTATGCAAATAGCAACAGTCCCCCTCTTAGCCCTCTTACCCCATAAAACCCTTGAATCCCCCGCCCCTGACACACGCATCCCCTTATGAGCATGTGTACATTATCAATTCATGACGAAAGGATGGGAAAAAACTTCATTTTTACCGAAAAAAAAAAGAAACCCCACCCCAAACCCCTGGATGTCCTGAATGTCCTGCTAGGGCAGCAACAATGGACCCAGCTCGATGATGACGCCTCAGTTGCCACAGTGAGCACCAAAATGGGCCACAGGATGTGCAGGAGACAGGGTCGATTCGGGATCGGTATAAGGATGGGGATACGGAGTACAGGACACTGACAACTCCCCAGATGAATGCTCCTGATGGGGCTGACATCCGAACCGAACTTAACCGAACTGAACTGAACTCAACCGAACTGAGATGAGATGAGATGAGCGAAGCTGAGTTGCGTTGAAGTTGCCTTGACTTGGCAAACTTTACTCCCAACTTTGGCTATATTCCCTTTCTCCACTCCCCTTCATTTTTTTTTGTTATTTTGCTTTTTGCCAGGATAATAAAAATTTGACATTAAATATGCAGGAGTCAGGAGCAAATGAGCCTGGCAGGAGGGCTGCTAGCTGATGGGCGGGCTTTAGTTTAATCAAATATCAAATTGAATTACCAAAGCCGCCAAACAAAATGTGTCAACAATGCGGCCGATTGCGGCAAATTTGTACAGGGCAAATACTTGGCCATATTGTTTGTTTGCCAGCCTGTTTGCCACGTGTGTTGTTCGCCGTTTTTCTCCCGGCCTTTGTATTGTTGTTTGCCGCCTCGATTCGGCTCGGTTTGGTTTGGTTTGGTTTTCGTTTTCGAAAAAGACCTCGCATTGAATGGCGATGATTAAAATTGAATGGCTTTATTAACGGCAAATGTCCCGCGGCAATCGTTTGATTCAATTCCAATTCGGCTAAAGCGAATGTGAATGCAAATGCCGACAACGACAACCAAATTACAAATGAACAAACACCAAATGTTTGTCAAAAGCACATACACACACATCGCATATCTGCACGTGTGAATATCTGTGGGTGTTGGAGACTTGTTAATTTCAGTGGCAAAAGTTGCCAGAGCAAGGCACAGAATAAAAATAATAAAAATCTCACAAAATATGATGACCCTCGAGCCCCCGAAGCCACCCAATCCGCACCACTCCACTTCGCAGTAAGCGTCATAAAAATATGAGAAATATTAAAAGCCCGAACCGTGTGGATGACCAGAGTGCCAGGTGGAAGTGTCTATGTGCTGTGCCGAGTAGCATGTGAGTGGGCGGAAGTGGGTGGCGAAGGACCTGCCACAATGGTCCTGTAGCCTGTTCTTCGGATCCCAGGGGATGCGGCACGTAAATCGTAAAAAAAGGTTCTCTGCGAATTGGTAATGGCCAACGGCACACCACTCGGGGCCATACGTGTCTATGAGATTTCCCCCAAAATAACTTTCCTTCGACGTGTGCGGGGGCGTCGGTGTGGGTGTTTGGATTATGAAAATGGTCCTTAAAGCGATTGAAACGATCAAACATTGATGGCCGAAAATGATTCCGAATGATGAATGATTCGAAAATGTCTTTGCCAAGTTTACTTTTCCAATTGGGGAATGGGAAAATTAAATTGATCAAAAGTAAATGGGGGTCAAGGGCTTATAAGAAGATTATAGAATTTATTTTGTAGGCCTAAGCCGATTTAAGTGTTACGTATGTGTAAATATGCATTTATGATGTATTTTTCTTATTTATAAGACTTTCTGCTTATTAGTCAAGGGATTACTACAAAGTCTGAAGTCCAGGGATAAAGAGATTACAGGTTATTGAATTACGCTTTCTAGTTATTGGAATTGTTTTTCATTTGCTACATAGGATACCGAATAATTTAATATATAATAAAATATCAGCTGCTGGCAATGAAATACTAGAAAATGAGGTTTTATTTAAGAGTATAAGCTAATAATAAACTTTAAGTAACTTCCAAATACCTGGGCACTTTAACGTAAGTGTTTAGAGGTCATCAGTAGAACTTTCGGTCCCCATATGCAGGTAGAATATCTGGGGGATTATCGCATCTGGGCCATTAGACCTGTCGAGATTTTACCGTCGCTGCATGAAGGCGAATCGACATCTGAATTGATAACAATCCGCTTTCACACGATTTGGAATCCGAGTCCTGCAGCTCTGGTCCTTCTATTTTCCGCTTTTCCGCCCACCTGCTGACTGATTTGGGTGTTTTGCAGGGTTTTGGGAAGGAATTTAGGTCCTACGTGTGTGTGTTTGCGATGATGGACTGACCGACTGGTTGATTGCTAGATTGACAGACTGACAGAATGACGGACTGCAGCCCGCTCGCTTGTTAGGATGATAGCTCAAGCTTTTTGCTACGGCTTATGCACGTAAGTCGCTTATGGTCGCCCTCAGCTCATGCATATGTATGCATTGTTAACAGTGAAACAAACCAATTGTAACTGTGCATGTCTGTGTGTAAATCGTATCTCTGGGCGAGTGTGTGGGTGTATGTATGGTGTATCTGTGTGTTTCTGTTGTTGATATGACCATAAATTTGTAGCGCTGCTTCATTGCCAACTTCTCTGGCTCGTCGTGTGTAGGTTGTTTATTTTTGTGCAAAACTTTCGAAGGGAGAACTCACAATGGCCAGATGACAGATACAAGGGGATGGTAAGGGGGTTGTGTAGGAGTCAGGGGGCCAAAGGATATGGCCAAAGTCTGCAGCAGTGGCAGAGCAGCAACTCACAAAAGTATCAAGTGTTGTTTTTGACGGCTGCATATTGACTTAACTGTAAAAATAACAGCAAGACGGAGTCTCCAGGACACTCAGCAGACAGATGAGCAAGCTGGAAAAGATGAGTTTGGGGGGGGGGGGATATATCAGGAGGCTCCATGGGTGGGTGGTCCATGTCCATGTCCTTGTCCATGGCGCGTGCTGCAAGTGTTTGGATTGAGTTGTTAGGCAACTGATTTGATTTACTGAATAATAAAAAACCAACCAAAACATTCACACACACTGACTGACAGGATGGCCAACACACACACACACTCAGAAGGATATTCAGGGGTCGCAGGATACTGGTGGCAGGACTGACAGACTGGGCCATAAACAGTCATAGACACTTGGACATGGCCCGAGCACGAATGGCAAGTTTATCAACTACAATAAGAAAATGTGACAGCCAAAGGAGAGTGAAATAAAACTTTTCCTCTTTTCCACCATCTCTTTTTTTCCCACTCTCACTCAGACAAATTTTTGCTGTTGTTGTATTGGCATTGCAAGTTCCATAAAAAATGCAAAATACATTTGAGCAATGAGCAACAACAAAACCAGAAAAGTGGCAACACAAAAGGAATGAGGGGAAAACCAATTGCAGGCAAGAAAACGATGAAAAAATTCTGATACAATTTGCAGGAAAAATAAAGAAATAAATAAGAAAAATCGCTTTCTTCTCATGAAATACTGAGCGCTCACACAGACACACACAAATGCTATACAAATCACATAGATACTTATACATACATACACATTCTAGCGAATTCACATTGCGAATTCTCAGTTCAATTGCGGCAAAAGTTAAAGCGGATATCCTTTGGCAGCCAGGACATCATCGAGCACTACTCCAGACTGATTTGAGTGCGATTTGTGGACAAGTTTCGGTTCTTTTCTGGGGAACGGAAATTTTACGAACAGGAACTGAAACTCCAATCTATCAAAGTCTTAAGTGGCGAAGAATTTTGACGATTTCAAGTTCTCAAGTTTCCGAGCTTCACAAAAATGGTATGAATTGTGTTCTGCCCCATTTATATTATTATTTTTATTAAAGAAAAAACAAATCGTTTCTGACCAATCTTTAAATCAGTTTTAACCAAAAAGCAACCAAATGAAATATTTTTCTCTGTGATTTAAAAACATTTCACACATTTCTGAAATACTTCACTGCCAGTTCATTGAATACTAAAAAATTCTCGTTAAATTTGCATCGGAATAAACAAAAACGAGACAATCAATATTGTGAGTGAAACGAATATTCCATTTAAACTTCTCACAGCAACAAACAGCAGAAGATATAAAATCCAATATTTACATAGATAAATTATCTCGACTGAAAGTTTCCTTTTCACAGCAGAGGCCATAAAAATTGTTTGCATAAGTCCGATTTCCTGATCGGTAAATTCATAATTTATGATTATTATTTGTGCCAGGACGAAAAGCACACGCATATCTTTCACCATTCATTGATCACTTTTCTGACAAATCCGAAGCATAGTCTGTATCCTGAGTTTTGTAAATTGGAGTGGTGAAACATAAAAGGAGAACAATGCAAATAATAAACATAAATATAAAGAAAAATATTTCACATTGTGGTGCACCAGCGAATTCTCGCAATCACTCTGATGTATATGTAGGACCATAAAATATGGCCAAAAATGACGTATGCGTAACATAAACCAAAGACAAATGAACAATTGGTTATAAATAAGCGACATATCCCGGCCAGACATGTACACTCCAAAAAAAACGAGGGTGATGCAAAGCGACGCGGATGTAAGTGAAGCTGACAAAAATGCAACAGCAGCGCCGAAAAATTAACAGTAACAGCGGCGAAGGACAATGGCCAAAATGAAACAGAAAGCAGAGAAAGCGGAGAAAGCTGGGCGGCAGAGGGGCTGGAAAAAAGAGAGTGGAGTGCCATGTAAAAGCCTTTCAATGCACGCTGCATACTTTTAGGCGATGCGTGTTATGCGACGCCCGCGGCCTCAATGTGTTGGTGTGTATCTGTGTGTGGACCTAGAAAACGCGATAAAAGCAATGCATAAAATACGCCAACAAAAAAACACGCACATACACACACTCACAAAAAGCGAACGAGCGAAGAAAATTGGGTGAAACAGCAGCGGGATGACAGCCTAGGATAAAAAAAACAACAATAGACAGGGGGAATTTTCGAATTTTAAATACCTGGTATTTAGACAGGGTCTCCTTTTCCCACGGCTTATAACTGAAACCTGTTTTACCTTGAAATTCAGGTGCTTTGGGCTGATAAAATATCATATCATTTTATAATGTATCTCCAATAAGCTTGATAGCTTTAATAAAATTGTATTGAATTCCCCACTTAATTAGTTTTTAAATATCATTATCAACAAATGGGTAAAAAAGACATCTTTCAGTTCGGTTTGCTGCTGACATATTTACATTAAAGCGGACCTCAGTTGTGCTCCAAATTGATGGCCATTTTAAGTTGCCTCGACTGTAAATGCATAATTCATTCGAAAAGAAAAAAGTTAAACACCAAATGGCTTGAATGCCTGCGAGATGCTTTTAAAATATATCACTCATACGCACTGTTGCTGCAGCTTACATATTCAAGCAATTTGGTTATTTACACCACAGCTTACCCTATGGAATATTTGGTCTATCATAATTATTTAACTATAGAATTGTTTATAACTTAAATAAGAAAAGTATCTTTTATTCAAGACAGGGAGTTTGAAAAACCATCAGTTACTTTCAGATTTTTGATAACTTTGATCTTCAAGAGACGCAAAACCTGTTGAAACTTTTATGGAATTCACAATACATCCCCTATTATATTATCCAATAATTAAAATCACATTATTCTAATGGATTGACTTAACAGATTCACTTTGACCAGCTGCATATACCCTTTAAGCCGCCGAATAATGGGTGCAAAAAAAGAAATGGCAACTATGAAATGAGTGGCAAAAGAGGCAGCACGTCCAAACGATGGGCGAGCAACAAAAACGTTTCATATAGATGGGCTCGAGAGCCTTGGGTGTGTGGGTAAATGCATACATATACGACTGAGCCAGTGTGTGTGTGTGTATAGAAAGCGCGCTGGCGACGTGCATATGCTTGAATGCGCGTGTTCGCACTTGCTGGCGAGCGAATACAAAAAAATGAAATGGCAACCAAATGCACAGCAAACCCAAACACACACACACACACGTGCACATGGGTCCCCATGTATATGCAATTGCATATGTATGCATGGTGAAAAACGAGAGCAAGTGGAAAAATAAAACATTTTTGCAATTAATTGCGCTCAATTTAAAATGTTGCAAAATTAATTCAAGAGTCATGCCAAATACACAGGCGCAGTCATTTATGCAAACAGAGACAGCCGCAAGGGGGGTAGTGGAGAGGGGGGTGCAGTGCGAAAATGGAAAATCCAGAGTGGGGGCGGTGAAAGGGGGGCTGATCACAGCTGAAAGGCTGCTCAAGCGACCAGACAAATGCGCAGTTGAAACGGACACACACGGAAGGACATGGCTGCTCCTCGCATGTGGAGAAAGCGGTGAAAGGAGAGAAAGGCGAGAAAGAGGCAAGAAAGGAGCTCCAGGATGCAGAGAAAGGCTCAGCGGCAGGACCAGGAAAAGGAACACGAACAGGAGCAGGAGCAGGAGCACACAAATGTGGCGTTGATGAGCAGACGCCAGAAGGGGCTAGGTGCCGGACAAACGATTCCAAGACACAGGACACACTCGCACAGGACACACTGCCACGCACACACACACACACACTCACACACTGGAACTCACTAACCAATACAGGCAAAGCAGCTCAGGAGCCAAGCAAACAGCAAAAGGAAAACGACAAGGAGGCGAAGCGAGAGCCACTGCAATAAAAATAACAAAGCGACCGGGAGAAATGGGGGGGAGGGGTGTTCTAGGAAAAGCGAGTTGCAGACGGATAGAAAGCCAAAACCAAATGAGCAGCAGCACATACACTACGAAAAAGGACCTACGGCATTTCAAAGCCAAAGTGCAAGCAATCTGCAAAATGATTCGCTATTCTAGCCAAGAAAATGGCTGGGAAAATTAAAAAGACCTTTCCTTAAAGGCTGTGAGAAATATTTTATAAGCTTAACCTTACATTTCTCAACAGATTGAAAATGATAGAGGATATAAAACATTGCCAATGTTTAAGGGTCAAGACATCCTAACTCGATTGATTAAAGCCATTAATTTAAATTTTAACTAACTTATTTATATTATTTATTTTAAAATGTGATTTATTATAAGTTGATGTTGAGAAATAAATATAAATTCTCAAAAGGTAAAACTGTGGACATTTTAAAATAAATAAATAAATAACTTTTAAGATTTTAAATTTTGGCTTTAATCTCTCAGCAGCAACTTTCATACGTTTTATAAATTTCTTCAAGTGTAGCAATTCCAACACACACTCACACTTGTGCATGTGTGTGGTGCAACATGGCAAGATTGTGGACTCAAATGGATTTCCATGTTGTCATTGTCGCCGGCGAAGGAGTTGCAGCAGGAGCAGCAGCAGCAGCAGAAGGAGCTGCAGGAGCAGACGAAGAAGCAATTCAAGTTGCCGTCACGGAAGTTGCCTGTTGAAATTAAGCCAACAGCAATTATGGCAACAAATGCGGCTAGCAGCGTCGATTATGTGCCCCCTTCCGCTTCTTCCGGAATTCTAGAAATTTTTCTAAAGACGTACAGCCTTGGCTCCGTAGCACAGCCAATTATACATACGATCCCCGAGAGGTTTAAGCTGGAACTTAAAGTTAAAATGTGGTACTCCAGCAGAACTGCTTAGGCTCTACATTCAACATTAAAATATAAAGTTAATACATGAATATTCTACATATGAATATACAAATATTTTTCATTGATTAATAACGAATATATGAATAAATTAAGGGTCTCTTTTACTACTCAAACTTTTCCGCAGTTCACTGCAGTCAGTCCATTACAAGCCAATGAAAAAGAGCAGTAAAACGCCATTCAAAAATCACTTCCTCAAAGTCAAAATTAAATTTCGCCATTTGCCATTCGATGCGATGCGATCGTAACCTGTCCGTCGTGTCAATCCCGTAGCTCAGCTTTTCAATTACAATCAAATTTGTCAAATGATTGAGCAATCACGACTATTAGATAAGAGATAACACACAGCAGAGAAAGCAAACAGACGGGCAGTCGGGAAAAAGTGCCCGGGAAAAAGGGAAAACAAAACCAAGGGAAACCTTCCAAACCAGAACGAGCGTGTAAAAATCATATGCATGTACGTATGTGTGTTATCTTATCGCTTCCGCTTCCGTTTTTCAGCTTCGAGCTACCAACTCTGGACACATGCAAAAAACAAGGAGTAAAATCAGGGGGGAAATGGTTCAAAAAAAAGCAACACTTGTGCCCAGTTCAATGGAGTTATCGTCGAACCCAGTGCGTTTTACAAAACTCCCCCCAAGCAATTCCCCAAATATATATACACCCGATTTTCCTTTTTTTCCTTCTTGGGGTAACGAAGTTTTCCCAGTTTGGCTGCGAGTGTCTCACTGTGGGCAAATAAATGCCAAGCGCTACGTAAACCAAATAAAGTCGAAGGCACGCACAGCCCCACACACCCTCACCCACACCCACACAATCGTACTCAACCACACACACATGCTCGCACGCACACACATTTAACAGTAACAGACGTTGGCAATGAACGCAGCAGCGACAGGAAGTAGGCAACAGCCTTTTAGTCCTTTAGTTGCTCAATTTCAGTTTCACACTTCCGACGAGCAGGAAGACCCCAGGACACCCGAGCACTCACAATCACACAGTGGCTGTCACGAAAATAACGCAGCCAGGCAAATTCGTTTCCTTTACATGTCAAATTTAAAACTGGTATGGCTTAGAATTATTGTAAAGGAAAGGGTTTTAATCTAAAAAACATATCCTGTTCTATATCATTGAAAACAGTTCCATTTTTGATTAAATAATTATTATAATACAGTTCAACTTTACACTTACGGATTTTATTGTTTAATATCTTAAGGTCACTCTAATGGAGTTGATTTTTGTCCATTAAAGTTATACCTATTGGTCGTAGGTATAAGTGTTGGTTTTAGTTTTAAAGTCTCTACATTTTTTTTATTTTAGAACAAAAATTTTTTCCTTTAGTAACTTTACTTTTGTATAGGAAATTTTCTTTAGGAGTAGATAACATCTATAAAAATCGCCATTTACTAGGAAATTTTTTTATATTCAGATGGAAAATATTTTTGAGTATGCTGTTTTAATTTTTAACATTAAATCTAGATATTCAAACTGAAGATATTTAGTCAAATTAGTCAGATTTAAATTTTTAAATTTTAAAAACCAATGATTTGTTTCCCTTCAGAACTATTGAGAACTATTGCCATGTCCACCGCTGTTTCGGATGAGACAGACAGATATGCATATGGGTAAGACAGCGGAGACCCCGTCTTGTCAGCGTCTCTTTCCCGGGTCCTTCATTTGGTCCTGGCCGGGGCCACTTCCCCTCCTGCTCCGCTCATCTTCATCTCCATTCCTGAGCCGCTGCAGGCGTAAAAACGTGCGGCGTACAATTTACACAACGAAGCGAGTTGAAGGAGCAGCAGGAGGAGCAACTGGAGGAGCAGGAGCAGCAGGACGAAGGAGGCGTCGCAAAAAGACATGCAACAACAATTAAACTTTCAAAGACGTCGCTGCCGCCGCCCGACACGGGAAAAGTAAACCGAGCAAAAGTTGTTAACGGGGCATAAAAAATGAACAAGGAGGGAAAAAAAACGTGCAAACAGATGGGAGGATGAGTGGTAAGAGCTCGGGAAGATGGCCAAAAAGGAGGAGGAGGCCAAGTGGCAGCAGCAGCAGCAGCCTGCAGTCGTGCGGGAAAAAGGAAAAGGCACGCGCAGCCAAGACAGAAAATGGTGGCCGGGAAAATGGGGGGCGTTCCAGCAGACAGCGGCAAATTCGCATGCAAATTGTGCGCGAAAAAAAAGAAGTCCAAAAAAAATAGCATCACCAAAATGAAAGGGGGAAAATAGCGAACATGAGCTGGCAAAACCCCGAGTTTAGAGTTGGAAATAACGAAAGACCAGGCCAAGAAAAACTTTTGGACCCAAAGATGGGGCTACATGCTACTCATGTGTGAGTTTCAACATAAATGTAAACAATAAAATTGTAGAAAATTGTTGAATAAATAGGGTTGCCTAGGGGGCAAACTGCCGGCGGAAAAGCTTTTCCTTGTCATCATTTCACGACTCTGCAGCCACACATTTTCACCGCCACTCCTTTAGCTTACCCCCTTTTCCTTCAGCCAGATTTTCCAGCTATGTAGGTGTGAGACAACGGCAATTATCGCAATTGTCCCCAGCACTCATTCACTCACTCAAAACAGAAACAGAAGCAGCAGCCGAGAGACGAGGCCAAGTCGGAGCAGCCTAAGCCATCAGCATTTGTTCATTCATTCCGGCTGGGGGGGGGAATGATGTCCTGGGAGGAGGATACCAGGGGGTGCCATGCCCCATTCATTCGACTTACGCATTGTTCCTGCTCTGACGCCTTGCTGGCTTTTGTTGCTGAGCTGTGTTTACATTTACACTGTTGGCAGAAGGCAGCAAGCAGCAGGCAGCCGGCCGAGGCAGGCATCATTTCCATTTTGCCTGCCACTTGGCAGTTGGTAGTCCTTCTGGCTTAGAGGGCCACCCATTATAGCCATCCTCTCCCATCTCCCTCCCCTCCACAGCCCATAAAAACCCGCTGTTGCCTACTTTGCGGCGCATTTAGTTAAATTGTTTATTTGTCTGCTGCAAGCTTTTCAGTTTGTTCACAATCAATTAAAAGTCAAGCGGCAATGTTTAATTAAGCTAAAAGAAGCGCCGACAACTGCAGCCATTTTCCATTTGCAGTGGTTTTAATTAGTGTCGCGCCCTCTTAGCCAAAACCCCCCTTTCCTCAGTGCTTCAGCCACCCCACTTATCCTTGACTTGGCCCAAATTGAGTTATTAGATGCTCATTATCGGCCATTCCCGCTTCGTCTCCCAGTTTTTTTTTTGTTTTTTTCCCAGCTGCATTCGAAAGCCGCTGACATGGAATATAAATTTGCAATGCCCTATCGTTTCGCCCCCGAAATCCCCTTTAGAAGTCGCCAATAATTGGCTACTAATGGTGGCACATAAAAACTTTTACCGACTGCAATAAAAAATCCCATTGACAAAACTTTTCAGCCAACTACAACAAATATAAAAAGCTGCAAAGAAACAACAGCAACTGCATGGTGCAAAAAAAAAGAAAAATATCAAAACAAAAAAAAAGTGGGGAGGTGGCGTAAAAACAGAATCAATTAACATTTTCATTTTGCGATTTTCCGCTTCAACTTTGCAGCACAAATTATTGCATTTTGTCATCTTTGTTGCTGTTGCTGCAGCAGTGGCCAATACAAATGGCTCGAAAGTGCATAATAGATGTTTGTTTGCGGCCAAATGAGTGCGCCCGGAATGCTAATTGTAATTTGATTGCATGCTGTTTGCCAAAACGGGGGGATTTTACGCTTTAATGTCACCTCAAGGAGGATTAATTACGCAAGTGCTTATCAAATGTATTACAGCGTTTGGAAATATGCAGTGGCTTACGTACATTTTAATCTCTAATTAAATGCGGTGAAATAGCACCGATTAACACGTAAATCACAAGGATTTGTAATCTCTTACAAAAGTGTCTAAAAGTATGCAATGAAATTAAGTTACTGAGTCTCTCGGAACAAATTTATGGGACAGATATGTATCTATATAAGAAATATGTATCTTATAAAGATGTCTAAAATTATTTTATTACAAGGTTTTTGAAATACCTTAAAAGGGATGACTAAAAGTATGCAGTGAAATAAATTTACAAAGTCTCTCGAAACCAATTCATGGGTCTCTCGAATTCGAAACATATTGATATATACTTTCAGATAAGTACTTTTAATTGAAATATGTATCCTATAAATGTGTCTAAAAGTAACAACAACAAGGGTTTTGAAATCCCTCATAAAGGTGTCTAAAAGTATGCAGTGAAATAAATATAACACTTTTTTCAGGAGAAATCCATCTGATTTGTAACTTTAAAAGAGATTTGTATCTTATAAAGGTGCCTAAAACTAACACAGTAAAAAACCTAGATATCCTTCAAAAATAAAACCAATATATCAAATATATTGTTGCATACTTTGAGTTATGTAATACATAATATACTTTAAATCGATTCTAACAACCTCAGGACTCTTGCTAAATAAAAAATAAATAAAAATGTGTGACCCCTAAATTCGATTGTGGGTAATATGTAAACAATATATCTAGCCCAATAATAGTTCTTTATGCTTCTATAATACCTTATAGCCGGGATTTATTGCCTTATTGTTGCCTTAACAAAATTAAATGGTTTTTATATTAAATTCCGTCACAATTGGCTGCATTACAGTATTGCTCCGCCGCTTTTTTGCACCTGTTAATTATAATCTCTGTGAGCGTGCCAATGCAAAACGGTGGGTGAGCTGAGGTGAGGTAAACTGGGTAAACCGGCTGGCGTGTAAGGCCAATTCGCAGCCATTGTTCTTGTTTTTTTTCTGCCGAGAGCTCGCGTTGTTATTGTTATTCGATGGCACTTACAAATGCGAGTGAAATTCATTGGGCCCCCCGCCATGCGAACCAGGCTCACCTGGCACTCGCACCTGGCAGTCGCACCTGCAGAGTGGCAGAGTGGCAGAGTGGAGAATCCTGAATGGGGAATGCCGCACTCCACCTGCCACGCGCATTATTGCAAACAATTTGCCCTGTTTGTGCCACCGGACAAATGACAAAAAGGACAAATGGCACAAAATATTTTGCCAGCGACCTGGTGCAGGCAATCGGAAATGTTGCCAAAGTTGTGCAGCCAACACACACACACACACAGATACTCATATGCCCTGCAGGCCAGGACTCACACACACATAGACAGAGAGTCAAAAAAGGGCGCAGGATATGCACAATGTATGCACTGAGGCGAAGCTTTGGCGGCTTAGCCCCTAAATCCTCCCCAAAAGACCCCTCCCTTCATCCTCCACCACTTGAGTGTCCTGCGCTGCCTTTTGCGCCTGCAGTGTTTGTTTTAATTTAAATAAATGAGCTTAAGCGCACTCACAGCTCGTGATCCTTTAAGGCTCTACGCCCGCTCCTTATTTTATTTGTCCTTGTCGGAATCGCAGTCGTTGTCCTTGTCGCCGCCGCCGCTGTCTCTCTTTCGCTGCTCCTTTTGTTGTCCTTATTTAGCTGAGCTGGCTCTCCGGACGACGGGCTATTGCCAGGATATGCAAGTGCTAAGCATTTTTAAGTCAAATTGCTTTGCCGAACATTCTGCCATTTGCCTGCACGACTGACCCGGCTCGTAGTTCACCCAGCCCACTGTCCTTTTCCCTGTTCCCCCAGCATTTCCCCCCCAACTTTTCCGCTTTTCCACTGCTTTTGCAACGCGTTGCTGACGTCGTCATCGCTCTCCAGTTCAAGTGTTTGCTGTTGTTCTTGTTGCACTGACTTTTGTTCGACACAAGGTCCTCTTAATTTGGCCAGCAGTTTGACATCATTAAAAAGCTTTAATTTATTTAGTTTTTAGTATTTTTATTAAGGTTAGGCTCAGTGTTTTTAGCATGCGGTCGTTTATAAAAAATAGCAACCTAATTTAAAAACACACACACATAATATTTGCTTTGTTTTAATATTTTTATGGGCAAACAATTATTGGCAATGGCTAGCTTAACAAACACGTGGTCATGACACCTTAATTTAAACGCAATTTTCAGCAGTTTTTTGTCATATCAAGGCAATTATAAATATTTGTTTATTTAAAGCAAATGGCATGCGCCTTTCAATGGTGATTTATTAAATAAATATGTTAAGCCTTTGAAAATAAACCACTAAGAATCATAGTAGGTTACGAATAAATGTAAACAACAAAAGTTTAAATTGGAACTTTAGGACTTTTTTGCCTACCAAAAAATATTATAAAATAAATATGTTATATAATAAGTTTAATAAAATAATTTCAGTAAAGTAATCTGCTCAAAAATTAATGGAATTAATTGGCATATATAAAGAAAAAATATTTTTAAATTTGAAAAAAAAGGTTCGACTCCTTAAAACATGTAAACTGTGTATTTAGTAAGTAGAGTATTGGGTCCTTCGAGTTTTCCTAAACTAAGCATCCTTTGGCGTTGCTTCTGTTGTTGTTGTAATGGCTCTTGTTTTTGTTATTCACGCTGCTGCTGTTTTAGTTGTTGTTGTTAGCAGAGGAACTTCAAAAGGCTTTTCCGCTGTGTTAGTTCGCTTTGCTGTCGCCTTTTGCTCCTTTCACTTGCTCCGCCGACCTCGCGCTGCCACTTGTCGAGTTTCTCTTTCTTCGCCCCGCCCACTTACACGCTTTTCCACCCATTTTTCACCCCGACCCCTCCCAACCCCCTCGCGGAAAAACGCCTTTCCCTTTGGCCAGAAGTTTACCTTTGCTGCAACTGCGCTGATTTGCAGTTTCTTCTTTTCATTTGATGGGCGCAGCTTTTTGTCATGTTTTTTCTAGCCCATTCATTCTTCTTGGCCCTGCTCAGTTTTTCCAACTTGCTCTCTTTGGCGCCCGCTTCTGTTTACACAGCAAATTTATTTATTTTCGCACTGTGGGACGCTCTTAAATATTCCGTCTTTTGAGTGCTAATGCAAATGTTGTCTGCAGGGCGGGCAATCAGCGGAATGGGCGGGTAAAAAAAAGGCGTGAGGGCTTTTTGGCCAAAAGCAGCAGAAATCACTTGAAATAGGGCCCTAAGATTAACGGGGAATTCGCCATGAATCAAGGTAAATATATAATACGGAGGATGAGGCACTCGCAAAAGAAGCCATTCAATCGGAAGAGGTTGCTTTGAACACCTCTAATTAACTGTGAAGCAAATGCAGCACATTCCTAAGTATGAATATCAAAGAAATTAAGCTTTCTTATTAAGCAAATAATTAATATATGTAGGTAGAAGATTATGGAAGAATGTCCTTTATGGGTACAATGTGCATGAATAACATATGAATACAAAAGCTTCAATGAAATACAATTTTAAAAGTTAAAGAGCTTATAAGCTTGCTACTCATTCCTAATAGCTTGTTGTTTCATAATTTATAAATAATTGACATGCTAAATTGCCGCAATTATGAAAACAAGAATCACTTTCTATAAGTTTATATAAGTTTAAGCTTACATTCAAATTTGAGAAAAACAAATTCCTTGTATAATTTATTGGAACATTTTAGAAATTCACATAGTACAGTCAAATGAATATGAGTGCATACCTGCATTTGAATGCAAATTAATTAATTTTATTATAATCCTTTTTGAACATTCATTTGATTTTGAACAAAACAAAAATGAAGAAGGAAGTGTGCAGATGCAAATGGAAACGCCGACATGTGCTTTTATTTATTTAAAATGAAATTAAGCAGAAAAGGAAGTTAATAAAACAAGATTTGAATCCGGCTGTGTATATGTATAAATGCAATTTAGATAACAAGTGCGGATAAGGTCAAAAAATATGATATTATATGCACACAAATTGCCCAACCAAAAGAAATATAACAGGAATTCCCACACAATGCCATTAATACAATGGGCTGGGAAAACAATTAAATTTAATAACCGTAAGTTAATCCACTTAGCAGGAAAGCAGATTGATTCCCCACACTTGGCATCCCCTAACGACACTCAGAAGAGGTTTACCCCCCGCTGGCGAAGTTTTACATCCCCGCTGCAAGCTCGAGTGCATCCCACGCCAAGTAAACTTCCCACCCAGCAACATTCTGAAACTCTAATTTAATAAGTAAATCACATTTCCGCCTTTTGAATGTCACCGTCACCAAACCAGAACTCCCAGGGAGTTGGGAGTTGGGTTGGTTAGGAGTTGGGAGGGCGGAACCCGGAACTCCAGGCTCCCATCGCTCGGTTTTCCCGGCTAACAGTTCCCAGTTTCCCGGGGCATCGCATTGACACCTCGTCAGAAGTTGTCAAGACATCGCCCCGGCGACTTGCTAACTGGTTTAGTGCAAATTCACTATTAGGAGAGCGCTCAATTTCACACTGGAATTAAATTACAGCGCATGCCGATGCGCCAGGTGGGCGTTGAAAACCCGCATCAACTTTAAAAAGGGTGGGGGGGGGGACCTGTAAGATCAGAGTTTGTGGCGGGTGCCCAACGCCGTGGCAAATGAGCGAACACCTCGTTAGTTTGTGCGCCTCGAAACTTTTTTAATATTTACATTCATATTTTGCACCTTTCGCCTTTTTAACCGCTTTTTCACGCCCTTTCCAAAATCGCGGGGCCTTCTTTTATTGCAACTTCTGCATCCTGCAGCTGGATGGACCAAGGCTGCTGCCGAGCCATAAATTTTTGTTTGTGTTGAAAATTGCATTTGCCTTTTACTTTGTGTCGAGGCTGAGCCAGGGATCACGAATTGGTGGCCAAAAGAGGGGGGGTACACAGAAAAAAAAAAGTTTTTGGGTACAATCATAAAATCATTGATAATCATTTGGAGTCATCTAAGTTACATGATGCAGCATTTCTTATTAAAAACGTAAGCTTAAGAATATGAGTGTATAAATATCATGACCCTTACAATAATGCATAGATTGTTAAAGAAAATATTCACAATATGGTTATTCTAATTTATAGACCATCAATAATTCATTAAATCAATTTAAGGCAAAAATGTTCCTATAAATCAGTGATATCAATTAAGCATTCAAAATCATAATAGTTGTTAAAACTTTCCCATTTTATAAGGAAACATTCTTAACTCTCCCATGTAATTTCTTAAATTCACAATTTACTTTCTCTTAGTGTAGTGCAAAGCTGTGTTGGTGAGATTGAGCTTGCCCGGCAGCCATATTGGATGCCCCTAAAAGCAGGCAACGTCAAATTTGTTGCAACGCTTGATAATCAAGTTAGCGCTGCGCCCATCATAGCATCAAGCCCACCTCCCTTTTGGCCCCCATAACAAACCGCCCCCCCCCTTGTTGCAGACCAACCCCCCTCCCCCCACCTTTTAGTGCACTCAAATTGAACAGCCTTTTGTGCTCGATTCTTCGACTTTTTTTCCGCTTTATCGCGATATAAATTTAAACCGATGATTCCGCTTCGGACGGGGATTGTGATTCCGATTCAGATTCTGATGTTTTGCTCGCATTTCTTGTTTACTTGCAGATGTCAATGGGCGTGGCAGTGGGACGCGAGGCGAGCCAGCTGAAAATCAAAGCCCAATTGGCACAAACACGCGGTAAATAGAATTCGCAATCGGAATCGGAATTGAAATAGGAATTCGCATTCAAATTCAAATGCAAATAGAAAATAGAAATTGCCACGAGACCCCCACAGAAATATACAAAAAAAAAAACGAGAAAAAAATATAGCAACTAAAATACCCATAAAATAATAGGAAAACAAAGAGTGCCAGGAGAAACAGCTGCTGCAGCAAATAAAAGAACCGCAACAGCAGCAGCAGCAGCAACAACAGCACTAACAACTCCACCAGCAACAACAGCATCAACAACAAAATGGAGAAGCTGCTGCAATCGACGCTGTTTGTCATCCTGATAATGGCCACAAAATGCGGCAGTGGCTCGACCCAGAACCAGCATCACGGTAAGTGGGCAGCAGGAGGGGGCTTTAATTGCGAGCGGGGGCTGCATTCACTACATATCCGTTGGCCACTCCTTTCGCAGAGAGCAATTCCCAACTGGATCCCGATCCGGAGTTCATCGGGTTCATCAACAATGTCACATATCCGGCAGGACGCGAGGCCATCTTGGCCTGCTCGGTGCGCAATCTGGGCAAGAATAAGGTGAGCCTTGGGAATTTTGACAGGAAGGGGATTTAAACAACCCCTTGATTAAGTTGGTTGTATTTAAAGCTTTAAAAATTATGGTATTTTAAATCCATATATTATGTAATCCTCTTTTTCAGGTTGGCTGGCTGAGAGCCTCCGATCAGACGGTATTGGCTCTACAAGGTAGAGTGGTTACCCACAATGCGAGAATCAGCGTGATGCACCAAGATATGCACACGTAAGTTAAGAAAAATAACTTTATAAGAGATTCATAACTTAAATATATTATAATATATTATTTAGATGGAAACTCAAGATCAGCAAACTGCGTGAAAGTGATAGAGGTTGCTATATGTGCCAAATAAACACGAGTCCCATGAAGAAACAAGTGGGCTGTATCGATGTGCAGGGTAAGCCATTAAATCATTATTTTTGGTATGCAACTTAAACTCATAATTAACCTCTTTTATTAATAGTTCCACCAGATATCATAAATGAAGAGTCATCCGCCGATCTGGCCGTTCAGGAGGGCGAGGATGCCACGCTCACCTGCAAAGCCACGGGGAATCCCCTGCCGAGAGTCATCTGGCGCAGGGAAGACGGCGAAATGATTCTCATTCGCAAGCCAGGCAGTCGAGAGCTCATGAAAGGTGAATATGGCCAAATACAAAAATAAATATAACTAAAATCCATTTATATTTGCTTTTAATATCTTATTATAGTGGAGTCCTACAATGGATCTTCACTCAGGCTACTTCGTCTGGAAAGGCGTCAGATGGGCGCCTACTTATGTATAGCCTCAAACGATGTTCCACCTGCTGTCAGCAAACGAGTCTCGCTGAGTGTGCAATGTGAGTTATAAAATATTCAATTTATAAAGAGCCAGGATCTACATTTGTTTATAAAATCTAGCTTGGTCAAACTTAAGAAAGAACTGAATTTAAATAGGCTTTCAAAAATGTTTGCATAAGAAACGAAAATGTCTATTCAAAATTATTATTATACAATACAATATTCAAGTTAATCATTTTTAAATATTGCAAAATCTTAAGGTAGACAGCAAAAATCTATTTCATGTTCCTCTTTAAAGTTTCATCAATACGATTAATAAATTTAAGTCAGTGTACTGGACAATTGCACAATTTCATGAGAATAAGAATAATAAATGTATTTATTTGTGCTTTCCTGCGAAATCAATGAAATCCGACCACTCACTCACTCGACTCACCAACGATTCCACTCCGCAGTTGCTCCCATGGTGAGGGCCCCCAGCCAACTGTTGGGCACGCCCCTGGGATCCGATGTGCAGCTGGAATGCCAGGTGGAGGCCTCCCCATCGCCCGTCTCCTACTGGCTGAAGGGGGCGCGAACGTCCAACGGATTCGCCAGCGTCTCCACGGCCAGCCTCGAGTCCGGCTCGCCGGGCCCCGAAATGCTGCTCGACGGGTAAGTTCGGGGAATTCCGTACGCCAGACATCAGTGATACATATCCATCTCGAAACCATTCCATTCCATTCCTTACCCTTACTTGCCTTTACATTCTGGACCCATATCCAATGCAGGCCCAAGTACGGGATAACGGAGCGGCGCGATGGCTATCGGGGCGTCATGCTGCTGGTGGTGCGTTCCTTCTCACCCTCCGATGTGGGCACCTATCACTGCGTCAGCACAAACTCGCTGGGCCGTGCCGAGGGCACATTGCGGTTATACGGTGCGTATACGCAATCTCTGCTCCGCCATCTCTCGTTCACTGGCTTTAATTTGTTTTGTTTGTCCATGTTGTTTTTTCTTCCCGGGGCATGTGGTTTTGTGTTGCAGAAATCAAGCTTCATCCGGGCGCCTCCGCCAGCAACGATGATCATCTGAACTACATCGGAGGTGAGTTTTGAGAACCTCTCCTTTTTTTCAACAAAGAAATTTAATATTTAAATATTATAAACAACATTTAAATCAATTGATTTTAAACTTGAATCATATTTGATTGGTTATTGCCACAGGTCTCGAGGAGGCGGCTCGAAATGCGGCCAGTAGCAACCAGACGACGTGGCAGCCCCTGCTCGCCATGCTGATGCTTCTGTGGATGAGGCTGACACTGAGGGCCGGGGTAGCGTGATATCAAAACTGAGAGAAGAAGAGCCGGCAATCAAGTATTCCTACAGATTCCCTCGGACACCGACATCGACATCTCTCTCTCTCGCCTGCGTTCTTGTTGTTCGTTTCCGTTTCCGGTTCCGTCTACCCCCATACCCACATCATCAACTTATCGGTCCCCGGCCGCCCACGCACTTATACATATTGCCGGAGGCGCCTTCCGCTGCCTCAGATATCATTTGCATACGTATCAGGAAACGCGTTGTTCCCACCCGCTGAACACCCCAAACCCTTTGCCAAATCCCATACCCAAATCCCGCTCCCTAATGAAACTAAAGAGGATATCAAAAGTGGACAATTGGCTGCCAAAACCCTACCATTTCCCCCCCAGCCCCGAATAATGTTACATTGCATATAAATTAAATATGAATACTATAAAATAGTGCATAAAATTTATTATCATAATATAAATAACGACAAAATTATTGAATAAATTATCGCAAAAGTGGAAAAAAAAACCGAATGGAAAAGCGCTTTTTCTTCACTTCCGACAGGGTTTCCTGCGCCACTGGCCTGACCCACTGATCCATTTTCTGGCCACTGTTTTTCGGTTGGTACAAGTAGGTGGTAAGTAGGGGAGAAAAGAATCGATGAGGGACCTTAATGACTTACCCCACTGCATTCCAAGGAGCACCGGACAAGTGGCCTGCAAACTTCGAATGTCACAATTCCCGGCGTTGTCAATATTGTGCCAAACCAAGGCCGATCCACGACTGGGCTTAGAACCAAAACCCAGATCCGGAAAAGAGGCGTGGCCACCCATCTGAACATTACTTAACTGGAAAGGGGGTTATACAAACATTAATTTTAAATCTCATTCAATTACCTGCGGCCATTAAACTTTGGCGTTTGCTAAACAATCACGTTTATGATTTTTAGGAGAGGTCATCACTTTCTATTTTTGGCTTTCGGTATTATTTGGCTAACACTTTTTTTTTTGTTATCTCTCTTTTTTATATCTTTCTTAAATTAAAGATAAAGACTTACATAGAACAGCACAGTAGCTGTGTGATATTCTGGTATAAATGGTTCAACAAATTCCTAGAAAAGAATACCTTATCTATAAATCATATAGTAAAAATTACATTAAAAACTCACCTTCGGCTGCTCGCAGTCCAAATGGATAAAATCCTGACCTCCAATGCCAAAGTTGGAGACTGTTAGTGGTTTGCTTTCTCCCAAATAGAGTCCCGTCATATCCTCAATCCTTTGGTGAATTCGCGCTACATGATCAGAGGCATTCACCGGCACTTCAGCCTCTACGCTGGAGCTATCTACCTTCCTATGTTCTAATCTTGATGTTGAAAGGTTTATTAAATCGTCCTGCTCTTCCGGCGATATAACATCATGAAAGAGACCAACAAAAGGTTCAAAGTTCAGCTGCTCCATCTTAAGTGGAGCCAGGCGAAGAAATGGCGAACCTTCCGTAAAATAGCGACAACGGAGGGCGGAATTTCTTGGCAGGAGGTTTTTTCCCCGACAGTTATCCAGATGCACAAACATGTGATCCAAATTGTCGTTCAAATGATTGGCCAGATTGGTATTATCATCCCTGGAGGCCCACTCCATTGACTTCTTAAAAGCAGCTTGACTGGCTGGCAAATCATCTGCATAATTTATAAAGTATGATGGTATAGATCACTCTTGCTTTTTACTAGACTTACGCATGGAAAGCAATGTTAGGCCTAGTTTCTCATAGATTTGAGAGCGACCTGTTTGAAGTAACCTATTTACAGGATCCAATTGATCTTCACACTGCTCCAGGGAAATTCTCAGCCACTTGATTGCCTGGTTGCCTTTTTTCTGATCCTCTAGATGAGTGCCCAAAGCAAGGCAATCTGCGGCACTTAACCTGGAGCTTTTTGGAGATGGAATTTATTTTTTTTAGGGCATAAGATTTTATAGAGCTCACTTGTACTGCTTGTCAGACAATTTTCCATTGGCCATTTCGCTTGCATTCAGGCCATAAACGCCCTGAAATCGCAACAATCCAGTTGCAGCCACTTTAAGCTCCAGTGCCGTAATATCAGATATATCTCGGTTAACCAACTTTTGAAGAGGACCTGCTTAAAAATATTTTAGTTCTTAATTTATTTGCTAAATTATTTTGTGGTTGAAGACCTTTATTCTCCTGTCGAGCAAATTCAAGCAACTTAGGAACATCGGAGTACATTCTTCGCATGAGTGGAAAACTTATCAGGGGATTGGCCACATAGGTCGTAGGATCAGCCGATCCTAGCGCTCTCCTCGTCATCCATTCTTTCTGGAAACTATACAAATTTACCTATATTTACAAAAACTTCTTGTATTGTAAACAAATAACCTACACCCTCATGGTGTTTACTTTAAGCTGCAATTCCTTCGCATACTGGCGCATATATCCTATTAGTTCGTCCTCAACTTGTACCAGAGATGCCATTTCCCGCGTCGATGTGGCATAGTACTTAGTTTCCATGGCAGTTGTCACTCCCATAAGAAAAATCGGCCAGCAAAGGTTCCTCATGATAACTGAATGTGAACAGAGCAGAGAGCTCTCATGTGTATTTTAGAAACTATGAAATTCAATTTGTTCAGGTACTACTAATGAGCGAGGAGTTTGAGTAAGTCTGTAAAGTAACTTGGGACAGACTAGCATTATTGTCCCAACAGAGCCCCAAAAGTATACAACTCAACCACCAAAAATAGATTCATCTTAACATTATAGTGTTAGTTAATGATTAGTTAGATCTAATGATAAGTTGTTTAATTTTCCACAAATTTACATTTCCCAAAACTTGGCAGGTTGATTACCATTTTCTTTATTAAAAAGACTTCTAAATTGTTTTTTTATTTAAGATTTATTTCAATTTTTAATAACTTGACAATATTGTTTTTTTTTCTTATATGCTGGTTGATCGGGTTAAATTGCAAATAATGTAATTTATAATTAATATTTATGTAATATTAAACTAACTCACAATCATTTGAATTAAGTATGTATAGTATATTCAAATATACTCTAGGGTTCATACGATGTGTGTATGGGTGGTGTGCAGCAATGTGTAAATGGGTTGATCTTTCGAAATTCGATTGTAAAACGAAAACGAACAAAACAGGCCGGCGATAGTTCTACACATTTGAAAACGTATGCTAAGAGAGATGACTCTGGGCTGCTACTGAATTTACACAAAATGCGCTGCGATCGCTGAAGTGTACACAGGGCGGCATAACAATTGCTCTTTACATTTACAACCATCCGGACATTCGTGGGCGGCGCACATAATGGCTTGCATTAGCTTACAGTTCACGCTCTCGAAATGGTGTATTAATTACAAATTAGTCGGCTCCCATTGCAGTGACAGGTGTACATATGGGGATGCATTCCAACTAGCGCCTTTAAGCGACTTTCTTATTTTACAACTACATTTGTATATTCCAAATTATCGGTTTTGCAGTCGGTTCAATTTGTCTCCTCTACCTCGGGGGGGTGCACAACGCAAGACATTTACAAGTAGGTTCCAGTGATTCCGGGGAGGACGCACCGCACTATCAATATTATACACGATTTGGTTATCATTACAGAACAAAACACTGTTTGGCGGGTATGGTACAATGCACAAGCGCAAGCGTAGGCGCTACACAGCTCTAAATGATGCACAGCAACAAGTGCACAAAATATTTAGGAAACAAAGGATCAAAATATGGATCAATGGATTTTTGTATAATAAACATTTATACAAGTCAAGTTCAAAAAAATTTAGAATAAAAAGACTTTAGCACTTAAAGTAGGTTTGGTTTGCCGTAAAGTTGCTGGTCTACTCTACGAGCCTGGTGCAAGACGTTGCTGGACGACTGCTTCGAGTGTATGTTTGCATGAGTGAGTGCTTGATTAGCGCTGTCTGTCAACAATAACCAAATCGCTGTAATTCTCATCTGGAGAGGCTGTGCGATCGTTCGCGGCTGCTGCTGCCCGACGATAAGGGCTGCTTGTTGCTCACTTCACCCACTCGATGGTGCGGTGGCAACCTGTCGAAGAACGGATGACGCAGGGCTTCACCTGCAACAAATCGAAAGATAATTGATTAGTATTGTTATCACTAATTAAGTCAATGCCAGCTTACCTAACGTGATGCGGGACGAGGGCTCGTACTCCAGCATCTTCTTGATCAGACTGAAGAGCTCACAGTGGTCCTCGCTGTCGCTCAGCTGGCACAGGAACAACGGCTTGCAGTGATCTCGGACGTAGCGACCCGCACTGGACTTCTCATCCCAATCCAACTTACCATGATAGAAGTACTTTGTTTTGGTTTTGCTATAAAGAGTATGATTGCTACACGTTAAACGATTTCGGTGAAGGGAACTGCGCCTTGGGAAATAAAAGCATGAGCTGCATTGTATTACCGTGCCATGCGATATGGTATTTGTCCCAAGATTCGCTCCATCATGGCCAGATGCTCGCGATTGTCGTGCGTTTGGAAGAGCGTGATTCCCAGATACAGTTCGAACAAGATGCACCTGTTGATGGAATTTCGGCAAATCATTTAATATGCGCATACTTGATGTGGGTGTTAGCAAATCTTACCCAATGGACCAAACATCACACGGCTGTGACCACCCCAGCTCCAGTATGACCTCGGGCGCGCGGTAATGTCGCGTCGAGACAATTGTGCTGTGGTGCTCGTGGTCGAAGGTGGCCGACCCAAAGTCGATCAGACGGACGTCCGTGTTCTTGACGCGGCGCACCTCGCGGTTCTGTGAATAAGGAAAGTATAAGTATGGATTTCCTTCATTACAGATTGCGGCAATACTTACAATCTTATGATTATAGTGAGATGTATAATCTGAATCGACGAAGAGTATGTTCTCCGGCTTGAGATCTGTGTGCGTTAAACGATTGTCATGTAGAAATTTCACAGAGTAGCATAATTGATAGGCCATGTGGCGCACTTGGTCCAGCGAGTAAGGCTCATAGTTGTTCTCACGCTGTAAATGATTGATACACATCATAATCTAGGATAGATTTAGGTTAATAAGCTTCTACTCACCAAAAAATCGAAAACACTAAGCCCCAACATTTCAAAAACTATACACATGTGTCCATGATAATCAAACCAGTCTATCATTTTCACGCACAAACTGCAAACGTAATGGAAATATCTGATTAGGATAAGTTCCAAGAGAATAATACATTTATATACTTACTGATCGCAATGCGGATCCTTTTGGGCAATCTTTTCCAAGGCATTTATCTCCAGCTTGGCAGCTTCGCGGTACTTTTCCACGTTCTTAATAATCTTCAAGGCCATGCAGTAATCACTGAAATAATAAAAAGATATTTATAAATTGCTTTAATAATTTTTCAAACATGAAAACTTACCGCTCCATGTCTTTGACCTTGACCACACGTCCAAAAGTTCCCTCGCCCAGTGTGGCCATGATCTTATCTGAAATTCGGGAAAAGGATAGCGAGTTGTAGTAGAGTTTCGGACAAGTCCATAAGGAGTGTTAAACGTTAGCTGTCTGTTTTATTTTTCTTGTTCTAAAGCTAAACCTATAGCTGTAACTAAATATTGGATGAGGGCTGGGCAGAATACTAAATTTCGACTCTAAGCTGAGTGTGTTGTACGGAAAGAGTTTGCATTTTCAATATTAATTCGTTAATTATGCGACAAAGTTCGTGTTCGTTTTATTTGTGTGAAAACTTCCCAGTTGAATTTTTCGTAGTTAAGGGGAATTTTGTTTTTGCCGGTAAAAGTTAAACTTAGAGCCATCAAAGACAAATTTCGGAAGTTGAAAAGATTTTCGCGAAACTAACGAAAATGGTGTGAAATTTTTCAATTGTTGTTTTGTCCTTCTCTTTTTTTATATTCGTTCAAAATTTTCTTAATTTCCCGATTGCACGCGACGCGAATTTGGTCTTGCTGTGAGATAATTAAGAAATAATAATGAAAACTTGGAAATATTTTAAACTAAAAGAGAGTTATAAGAAGAGGAGAGAAAAGTGTGACTGGTTGGCTTATGCCTCTCATTATTTTTTCTTCTTTCTTTTGTTTTCTTTAAGAGTAATTTTTCTTTTTTTTTTAAGTTTTCTGATTGTTGTCTAAACATAAGTATGGAAAAATTAAAAACCAAAAATTGTCACGAACATCTGTGATGGAGAATGTCTCCGGTGTGGTAAATTAAGTGACCATCAGCATCATCTTGAATGACGGGCTTTGCTGTCTGTTCGAGCAATCGTTCGTTCGGGTCGGATCGGATCGGATTGGAGCGGAGTGGAGCGATCGACGACGTAGGGTGGTTGTTGCAGTGGTTGCCGTTGCCGATGTTGCAGGTTGTTTGGAGGTGGCGTTGTTTGCGGTGGGTGGCGACGATTGCGATTGCGATTGCATGGCGGGTGGTGCATTCGATCCGTTGAAAGAGGAGGTAGAGGCAGTAGTAGGCGGGTTGCGAGCGAAACGGCGAGCGGAGAATTTGCGAGCGAGAAGTTGGGGGGCGTGGTCGTTGTCGATGGCAGTAGTTTACAGACGTACACATAAGGTGCGTGTGTGCGTGTGTGGTAAAGTATGTAATTTGAAAGAGAGAAAAAGAAACAAAAAAGAAAGAGAAAAAAGAAACAAAAATTTATATATTTTCCACGGGTTCGATCGGTTCCAGGGGTCGCAGGTCGCAGGGGCCATCATCATCATCATCAGGATCAGGTCAAGCCAATAAAAAAGAGCATCATCCAAATGATCCCACGTTGGCACCATAAGCAATCGCATTCCGTTTATAAGTCAGCCGCAGACATCCCGTAAACCAACCAACATCATCATCATATCATCATCCCCATCAAGTTGTGTATGTACATCATCATCATCATCAACCCATCATCATCATCATTGTGATTTTCATCATCATATTCAGAAAAAACACGAGAAAAATACGTTTCGTTTGTTCGATAAGAAAATTAGTTCGGACAAATTTTTGAGATTTGTGTTTACAAAAATGGTTAATATCAAAACATGTACAAACAATATCATATATAATGGCAAATAGGTATATATCGGAAATGGTATATATAACGTATTATATATATGTTTATATATATATATATAGATAAGCACCAATAGCTGTGCTCTTGTTTCTTGGGCAATAAAAAAACAACAAACCATTAAATGCTCTTTGCTTAGTATTAACATTAATAGCTCTTTTTGGTAATAAACATAAAATGGTAAAAGAACAAATAAAGTCGTTTTTTGCTGTATAAGTCAGAGGTCAGAGGATATCTTACATTTTTTCCTAGCTTTAGTGTCAAAATCGCATGCAAAAAGCGCAGGCAGGATCAACATTGTATCAGTTAGTCAACATGGAATACAATCCGCAGTGCTGTTAGCTTTTTCTGTAGTAGGTCGACTGTCTGGGGGAGAATATTTGGAAAGAGGGGGTCTTGAGATATGTGGAGGGTTAGGTTTTAAGGTGGGTGGGTCCATGGACAGTTGCAGTTAGAAGAGGCGGCGCCAACAAAGCTCAAGCTGCTAACGAATCTTCCATCCCCCGGATGGATAGTCGGGGTGGCTAATTGCTTACAAAGGTCGAGAGTGTCTTTGGAATGCGTGACCTGTTGAACAGGGCCGACGAGGTGGCGCTCTTGGCCAGCTGGTAGTGATCGTGCTGCAGGTAGGAAGACGAAGACTGCTGATACTGCTGCTGCTGGTAGCCATCCAGTCCAGATCGCGGGGGATACAAAGAGCTACCGCCCAGAGCATTGGACCTCCTGCTACTCCCGCTGTAAGAGTCATGAAGGTAGCTCGATCCGGAGCCCGTTCCCGATCCCGGCTTATAGCGATCAAACTCGCTGAGCACGGCGGCGGTACGTGAACTGGCGCCCTGATACCGCTGCTGCTGACGCCGGGCATCAGCTGCCGCGAGACGCGCACCAATCCCGCCAAAGGCCAGTGCCCCCGAGCTGGAGGAGTGCATCAGCTGGCTGCTGGGCTTGTACTTGGCGAGGTCATTGTTGTTGCGATCTGAGTGGGGCAGAAAGCGGCTCTTGGTTGCGGTGGTGGTGCCGGAGGAGAGTGCCGTCGCTGCTGCCGTTGTGTGGTTGTTAGAAAGAGCAGAAGTGCTAGTGGATGAGGTGGTGGCTGTGTCGGAGGGGGAAGTAATTGTAGTGATGGTGGAGGTAGTGGTGCTGCCATTGACAGACGGGATCTGTGTCTGTGGGGTTGTGTTGTCGTCTGATGTGTGGGTTAGTTGCACACCGGGCGCAGCCGAATCGGTCTCGGTTTCTGTCTCCGCCTCATCGGAGGAGCTGCTGCCCGAGGTGCTTTCGGAGGAGCCACTGCCTTCTCTAGTTACTTTTTTGCTGCGCGACTTCTTCTTGGGCGCCTCCTGCGGCGGTTCTAGTGTGGCTGCTGATGAAACTGCTGCAGATGCTGCACTTGCTGCTGCAGTGGCCGCTGCTGCGGCTGCCTCCTTGGCCATTTTGGCCTCCTGCTCGAGAGCAGCTGCCTCCGCTTCGGCCGCCGCTACTGCCGCTTCAGTCTTCTTGGCCTCCTCGGCCGCCTCCTCCATGCGTTTGACTCGATCCCTGAGCTCACGACGTTTGCGCATGCGCTCCTCAAACTTTTTGGCCTCCAGGAACTGGTTGTCTTCCCGCAGCAGCATCAGAATGGCTGCATTGTCTTCCGAGGAGCGATCGTCGGCAAGAATTTCCCGCTCTTCGGCAGTCAATTCCGGTGGTGGTTGCTCCTTGCGTCGATGGGCAAAGCGGTTCCTCGAGTTCAAAGGGCGATCTTCGGCAGGAGCTGCTGCAGCATTCCGACTGCTGTCTTGAATCTCGGCGGCTAGCAGGCTTTCCACTGTTCTGGTTCTGCCATAAGCTCTTGTGGAGCGTGGCGAGAGAGCCTCTTCTTCGCCAGCTCTTCGGCCATAGCGACTGGACGGATAACCTGACGCTCCCCCAAGACGCAGGGCATCATGGTAATCGTATCGTTGGCCATAGTCCACTGGGTAATTCTCGTCCAGCAATCGATTGTTGCTGGTCAGATAGCCACTATCATTGGACTCGGCCATATATCGTTGCCTCTGAGCTCGAGTACGGTACGGAGTGCGCTCCTTGCGATCCGAAGCATTAAAAGAATTGGAGGACAACTTCGACTTGGCCAGCTGGTGGGAGGTGGCCGAGCGGAGCAGTCCGCCACTTCCGCTGGCGCCATAGTCGTCTGGCTCCAGCGTCTTGTCGCGATCCTCCTCATGCCGCCGCCTTCCAGCCGCTCGCTCCAAGATGTCCGAGTATTTGTTCTCCAACCGGGAAATGGCAGACTGCTTGCCTCCCGAGGAGGTCGCTGATGTGGTTGGCGTTCTGTCTTTGTCCAAGAGCAGATCTCTTCGCTGAAGAACCCGACGATTTGAAGGTAGGGGGATTGAGATTAAGATTCAGTTTCGGATTCACAGGTTTCATGGAAAAGGAAAGTGCTCCAAAGCAGCGCTCGTGTGAAACCAACGGTGACGGGCGTAAAACTTTTTACGCTCCACGTAAGAAGAAGGCCCAGAGACCGAAACTCAAGACCAGACCTAGACTTAGACCCCATTTAAAATGCCTTTTCGGCAATGACTAATTATGGGGTGCTTTTGGGCCTTTTCATTTCGCACAATTTCACTGCCATTAAAGGTGGCTTTCTCCACGTATTCTCTGCTTTTCAGAGAGGTGAGAGGTGGCCGCGGGGGATACCCTTTATTTTTATTTAGAATGCCTAGCGAAATCTAAACAAAAAAGTCTACAGCGCGACGACCTTCAAAGTTTATATATATAGAGCGGCAGAAAATCGTGAAAATCATGAATAGCTTTATACACATCTGTGTGGCGTACAGAGAGATACAAATATAGCGGAATAGAGAAAAGCGGCGAGATGTTGGAATCGAAAATAAATTCGAAAACGTAAACGCACACGGCAAGAATGAAGCTGAAGATATAGAATCGGCCATATAGAAGCGCTATTAAACGCGCTCGTGTGGGCCCCTAATATAATATCTGCACATATATCTATCTATCTATCTGTGTAGGAAGAAACTTTCTATAGGCATGTATGTGGCAATAGGGGTAGCGTTAGTGCAATACTGCTCATATACACTTATAGTATATCTATAAAGACCCCTTTAATTGCGCATATTTCCTCGTAAGACCGTCAGACATGTCACACATTTAGGGCAGTCACTCTTTCGCTGACTCATGGCCGACAGGTGAGATGATTTCTTTTGCTGTTTTCCAAAATGAAATGCCCAGGCTGTGAGTCACGGCTCCCGCTTTTGGGATCTCGATCTGGGGAGGTCTGGAGGTCTGGGTGTCTGGGTCGCTTAAGTGGTTTGCACACCGCTCGCTTTTGGTTCACTTTCCAACGATTTCGCAGATACTAACATCGTCTAGGTCGCGGTCACGCCTTCCGCCGCCCAATCCTCGTATCAGTGGCTTGTAATAACCACCCACGGGACTCAGGTGGGTTCGCAATCTGTCCAGGGCGTTGGCTGTGGTGGAGCTCTTCTGGTAGCGACCCATCAGGGCTGCAGTGCTGCTGCTACTCCCGCTGCTGCTGGGATGGTAGCCCAATCCCGTAGTGCTCCCGAGTCCTCCGCCCGCATAGTATCTTCTATGTCGATCGGCCATCTCGCGTTGCTTGTCTTGTTCCCTATCCCTGTCCCGTTCTCGTTCCCGTTCCCTTTCCCGTTCCCTATCCCCTTCCAGATGTCTACGGCTGGTCGAAGATTTGTCCGAGCTGCGGCGACGTCGGTTCTGCGACTTCTGGGACTGATTACTGGATCCACCTCTTCCCTTGCTATTATTGTTATTATTATTGCTGTCATTCGTTGGTGTCCAATCTTTGGGATCCTCGGCTATGGCTGCCGCACTTAAAAGAGAAGCCCAACAAAACAATCAGTTCTGGTGAGGATTGTACAAGGTTTTTTTTTCTTTGTCGGTCTGGATGCGTTCTATCCACGCGGTTCGCGACGAACGACGGACGGGACGCGCTGCCACGACACGGACCAAAATTTAACTGAGGAAAACTGGGGAAAATTTTTCGGAAAATTCGTGCGACGACGAAAGAAAGAGGCGGCAGATGCGAAGACCGAAGTAGATGAAGGAAATAATGATGCGGCGGTGGCGGCAGCGGCGGCGGTAGCCAGAAAATATTGAGGAATCGTTTTTATTTTTGTGAAAAGTGTGAAAATATTGCGCACTTGCCAGAGTGAGAGGGAAACAGATAGAGAGAAGAACACCCAAATAACATATGTAGACGAGTGGGTGGTGGATTGTTGGATGGATAGTAGATTGGATGCGATTCGCCTCGAATGGGAATGCCTCTTTTGTCTGCCAGCTGGGCGATTTACAAGCGCACGCGAAGAACACGCTTCATCGCAATGCATTTCACTTTGTAACCCGTACAATTATATTTCCGTCAGGTTAGCAGCAAAACCGGGAAATGATCGAAAGTCTTCGCAGTAAAAGCCTTGAACTCTTGCCGACAAAAAAAAATAAAAATAAAAACAACCAGTCAACAAGAAGAACAATAAAATTGCTGCTGGTTGAGCGCGGAAAATAAATAAAAAGAACAAAGCGAAAAACATTTTACGTTTTAATATAAACGTGCTCGCACATATAAATAATAAAGGAGCAATTGCAGTTAAACAAAGAGCAGCGAAAAAGAGAGATCGCATACTTTATAAACCCATGCGTAATGAGGAAGAAGAAATCGGCAGACATTCTACATCAAGTTGAAAACTAGAGAATTTATTTGGTATTCCCCGAAGACAGCTGAAGAGAGGGAATTAAGGAATCTGCTATCTGCTGAAGAGAATCACTCGAAGAATGCAGAATCACAGCTGTGAAAGCTCTTCGGGGAAAGAACTCAAGCTTTTTTTATAGCCAAAAACCAAAGTTTTTGCCGAAAATATTGAACTTTTGTTAGCCTTATAAAATACGTAAATTTTCGAGCAAACATTTCGAGGTATTATGGAACTGCTGGAAGACATAAACATAAACCGATTTCCCATCTTGGCCAACTATCCTCCATTTCACTTTCAGGTTATTAATCAACCAGGCAATTATTGACTCTTTAGATTGACAATTAGAGGTATCCAGTGCAAATAAGACTGATTTAAGAGCCGATTTTAAGCTCTATTTGATTTATGACTTGCAATCAAAAGTGATAAATCAAATTTTGACTGGGGGCACCTCAAATCTCTTTTCTTCCCCCCCTGGCAATTACGATTTATGGCCACGAGATTTTCACACTTTTCGAAAGATCGTCGCACTACTGCTGGAAGTTCAGGTGCGAGTTCAACGCGATTAAAAACGCACTTGCAATCAAGCCATCCGTTTACATAATTGGCCCTCTTCTTCACGATGGCCAAAAGGCAGTTGGCCGAGAGATGCGAGATGGGGGAAATGCAATATATGCGAGACGAATAAAATGATCCGATCGCGAGATACTTTCGACCACGAAGTGACGACGCGGTGCAACTAAACTCGCAATTACGCGCTGACCACTCTGCTTAAATCAACAGCAGAGGCACAGAGAATGAAAACTCGCGAGGAAAATGAAAATAGAGGGAAAAACGGAAAAGCAATGTGAGCGAGTTTTGACCGAGTTTTTCGTTTGACGAAAGGCGACGAAAGTAAAAGAAGGCACGCAAAATTAAAAATAAATTATAAATCTTTTGCTTGATTTCTTTGCATCGATTACCGATTGCGTTGTTGCTGCTGCTGTTGCTGTTGATGTTGCTGTTGCTGCTGCTGTTGATGTTGCTGCTGCTGTTGCTGCTGTTTATTATCAGGTCGTTCGCTCGGATTGCGTCGAAATCGCTGCAGCAGACTGTTGCAGCTTTCGGAGAGCAGCTGCGTGACGCTGGCGGCGGTGGCGCTCCTCATGTACCGCCTCTGAGGACGTGGTTGTTGTTGTTGCTGCTGCTGTACCGCCTCCGCATCAGCTGCTTTTCCATTTTCCCCAACTGCCGCCGCCGCTGTGGGCAAAATCTTTTCGCTTTTTTCGCGATGAAAACGATTCAGAAATGTGGCCATTTCTTGGCTATTTCGTATCTCGGAAATCCTCTTCCCAGCGGTCGGGATTTCGCGTGGGTATAGCCCGAGATGTTGATGACGACAATCGGGCAATACTTAACGCCTCAAAGGGGCTGGTTGCCCGTCTGAATTTTTGGGTTTTTGGCGGATACGGATCGTGCTCTTCCGACTTGGTCTATTTCATTAATTGTACTGATTTCTGGTATTTGTTGGGAGCATGATTTTGTTGTAGACAAATAAAATATAAATGTATTTATTGTACGTTCTCGGTGTGGAGATCTAGTATAGACAGAGCGTATTTATGTGTAAAAATAATTGAAATTGTAAGAGATTCGGCAGCTTCGACGGAAATAGACACACACCATCGCCGCCCCCGTCGCTATGGCGACAATTTCGATTTGAAGTTTGATAGAAACTGCATTTTAAAACCCCCATTCACACGCACTTAGAGCCATCCAATTTTATGGATTTGATTAGAATTTCGTTTCCAATTTCCCAGGCGATTTCCACCGAGCGTTTTTCCTTCACCGATCGCCAATTGCCTGAGCATTGGTCTCGAAACAAACAAAACCGAAATCAGCGCAACATGAACGAAAGCGCACGCCACAAATACTAATTATAAAGATTGAAAATATCGGCGATGTCGAGAACCCCGAGGAGCACACTGAGCACGGCCGTAAGATCCGCGGGAGAGCTGAACTGAGTGTGCGCTATTATTGTTTGCTGCGACCGAAGGAAGCCAAAAAAAACTAACAGCCAAAGATCAGGTATGAATGTATACCCTAACCCAGAAAATCGATTCCAAATATAGCAGCTATGAGGTCAAAAATTGTCGAAAATATGCACATCAATCATAATATTTGGTTTAGGGTAAGGTGTTTTGGGAAGTTCTCTTGAGGATAAGGGTATTTGGTAGTCGAGTGGTTCAGTCATTTCAGTCGGAGAGCGCGAGAGCAGGTCGTGAGTATTACATATTTTTAGATATTCGATTCTGCTGAACGCGCTCCGTGTTGTTTAGTGTTTTTTAATTATTAAAACAATTACATTGGGGTCGCAGTTTGGCAATAAATTAGTGTTAAACAAATGCTTTGCCTGGAAGCAGTTAGAAATATCCAAAAAATTATTGAAGCGCTGAAATCAAGTAAACAAACATAAATTAAGTAGCCAGAGGAGAGACTATTTTTAGAGACCTTTCCGCTAAGGAAATTGACATTGAATTTCCCGCAGTCTTTGGTCGATTGTGCAATGTTGTCGATGTCGACAAGTGCAAGAGCCTGCCAAGAGGCCAAGAGATCGGTGTAGACGCCAAGGGGACCGAGATTCTAAGGTTGGAGGTAAGCATTAAATGTGCTTCTGTTCTTGGGAACGCTTCACACTTGAAACGCCACCCAAAAGTACAGGAAGTACAAACTTGGGGGCCAAATAAAAAAAAAGAAATTAGCAAAGCAAAGGCCTTTTGGAGCCCAACGATGAGTCAGCAGGCTATTTTTGGGGAAAACTTTCTTTGGAAGCGGTAGCATGTTGTTAGTGGCCATTTTTCTTTTCTTTCTCTTTTTTTTCAACAAACACACATGTGCAACACGAACACAAGACAGAAATAAGTTTGAGGAATAGAATCTACCTCGATGAAATGCAGTCCCAATGCGGACTTGGACATCTCATTCTGCTGCTGCTGTTGATGTGGTTGGTGTAGCTGCTGGCTTGAGTGATTGAATATGACAGAATTGCTTTGTTGTAGCTGCGATTGCTGCTGCTGTTGCTGCTGCTGTTGCGGTTGCTGCGGTTGCATGTTCGATGACGATGACGCCGGAGACGCGTAAAACAATTGCGTATTTGTATTTGGATCGTATTGAAGCCCAGAGGCACCGCCATTTCCTCCACCTCCTCCGCCTCCACCTCCAGCGGAAGCATTCAGAAACTGCGTATGCGGATGCGGTTGCTGCTGCTGCTGTTGCTGCTGCTGGTACTTGACCGGCTGCATCTGATTCGGCTTGGGATAGGCATACGGATCGAAGGTCTGCAGCGGCTTGCGCTCTGGCTGCTTGGGCACATTATAGTAATTCCTACTCATCATGCCCAGCCCAAAGCTGGAATGCTGCTGGGGGTGTAGCTGCTGCTGTTGCTGCTGATGTTGCTGGTGGAACTGCAGGGCCGTCGGCCTTTGGGCGGAGCTGAAGGAGGCCGAGTGCGTCAGTGGGGCCCCAGCGGTGCGGGGGTAGCCAATCTTGGATGGAGGCTGCTGGGGCGGCTGGTAGCCATACATCTGGGGCATCATGCCGGGCGGCTGTTGTTGCTGCAGTGGCTGGCCAAACTTGTTCTCCTTGTTGGTGTTCTTTTGCAGGAACATGGCAAGTCCCGATTTGGGCGCCTGCTTTGGCACATGCGAGGAGGAGTACGACTGCTGCAGCTTGTGGGGCAGGTGCGCCTGCTGCTGCTGCTGCTGATGGGCAGGCATGTGTTGCTGCTGCATGAAGGGATCACTTGCTCCGTTCATGGCGGAACAGGCAAAACTATTCCAGTTGAGGAAGGGTCGCTTGTGCTGGGGATACTGCTGCTGCTGCTCCTGATGTGATTGCTGCTGGTAGTGTTGCTGCTGCTGCTGCTGCTGTTGCAGCAAACGCTGGTAGCCACCCATGGGCAACTGTGAGGTAGAGTTGGATTTGCCTATGGGATAGCAAATCCTTTGTTGCTGCTGCTGTTGTTGCAGCAACGGCTTCTGCGGATCGTAAAGCTGAACTGGCACGGGGATCTGAGATTCACCCGAGTATTTGCTGGTACTGCTGCTCGTGGGGCCTTCGACTGCACTCTTCGGGTCTTTGTGCTCGCCAGTCGTCAGCGACTGCGACATGATTGCATTATTATTGATGTTACTAGTGCTATTGCTGTTGTTGCTGGTCTTCAACTTTAGCATGTCGTTCAGGCATTTTTCTAGCTTGTTGTCAACATCTTTCTGGCGCTTTGTGGCCGCTGACGACGATGACGATGTTGGCACCTCCATGTTGGCAGTCCCTGCTGCGCTACTTTGGTGTTGCTGCTGCTGATCGCTTGTTGTTGTGGTTGGTGATGTTCCTGTTGCCGCTGTGGTTGTTGCTGTGGTGGGCGCAATATGGAACGATGAGGTAAACTTGGAGAGCTGCGGCAGGTGGGTGGTGCAACAGTTGGTCACCGTAAAGCTGCTCGTGCTTATCGTACTGTTGCTCTTCTCCGATTTGCGTTCCAATGAAGCGGAATCCCCAGGTCCGACTTCCTCGATGGGCGCTACCTGTTGGGGTTTTTGAAGTGGCTGTTGATGTTGCACCTGCTGAGGATTGTTATTTTCCTGCGGACGACGGAAAAAGGCGGCGGCACAGCGTGGCGAAGGGACGCAGGAACTACTGGAGCTCTTCAAAACACCACTGGGCTTACTAACAGCCGATGGAGGAGCAGCAGCTGGTGGTGCCACCTTAAGTGGCTCCTTGGGCGGAGGTTCCTTTCGTGGTTGCGTCATGAGTATCGCAGAGTTCGAGGTGCTTCTGCTCAACGAGGGAAGATTCTTCATATAGCAGGGTATGTGAGTGCGACTGGAAGTCCGAAGCAGAGGAGCTCCCATGGGTTGACCACCACCCGGCACATGGGTCATGGACATGCTCTTCGGGAGCACCTGCTGCTGGCTGGGATTGGGCTGCTGTTTGACCGGCACTCTGCTTACAAAATTCGTCCCACCCGACGGAGATTGCTCGTTACAGATCAGCTTGTAGAGATCATCCTTGGTCACCGCCTGGCGCACCTTTAAATCCAAATGCGACATCGATGCATTCTTCTGGAGCTGGTGGGGATGATGTTGAGGCACCTGCGATGATTGCTGAGGACGCTGTAACTCCTTCTGCGCCGCCTCCGCCACCGTGGGATCGAATATAGCCAGCTTCTTGGCCGTCTTGGCGTCCACTTTAAACGGCTGCCCGGCATCACCCAACTGGGCTCCACAGATCTTCTCGTAGTTCCAAAAGGTTCGCTTAGGTGTTTGCCGCTTTTGGGAACTCGTAAGATTCTCGCTCCAGAATTCGTTCATCAACTGTTTGTTAAGAGACAAATTGGAGCCACTTTGCAATCCATTTTTGGTGGGCAGTGGACGCATTGGAGTCGGTGTACTTAGCGGCATATTCGAGCTGGAAATACTGCGCTGCAGCTTGGGTTCACCTCCGGATTGTGAAAATATAGAAGGATAGGCCATACGTGGAGCAGGTCCCCGACTGCTGGGATTCTGTGCAAAGTTAATTGACGAGGACTTGGATAAGCCCGAGGACATGGCCGGCATTCCTGCTCCTGGTGCAGTCTTCGTCACCGACTGCTGCGAATTGGACTTGGCCAGCGGCTGCTGCTGGCGCTTGATCCTGTCGTAGAGATCTTCGCACTCCTGGAACTCCTGGTGCAGCTTTCTGTCCAGCTCGCTGTAGTCGGGCAGGCTCTTAAGATACTTGTTCATCATCTCGATCTCGGCATCGTAGAAATTCGCATCCAACTTGGCGCTATTAGTGGCTGCCGCCGACTTCTCCTCCAGCTCCTGTTGCTGTTGTAGTAACCTATCCAGACTGATTTCGTTGGCGGGAGGCGGAGCAGCTGAAGCCACTGCAGCAGCGGGTTTATTGGCACTCTTTGGAGCTCGACATGGCACTGGAGGTGGTGGAGATGACGAAGGTGAACTGCAGGAGGACAGGGATATACTCGAAGCCGGGCTCGAGGCAATGGTGGTCATTAAACGAGAGGGCAATGCCGCTGCCGAGGCACTGGTAATCGTTCCCGTGGCTGCATTGTACGCCAGTGGATGGTGTTTCCTTGGTAGCGGTGGCGTAGATTTTGGACTCGCCGGAAGCAGAGGTGGACGACTCTTCCGAATGGCCAGTGGTGAGGAGATGGGTGAACGCACAGCGCACTTGCTCTCCGGGATGCTGGACGACAGCACCGAGGCGAACTGCGGCGACACCACCTGGAAGAACTGCTGGCCACTGCTGACCGGCGGAGGCGTTGGTTTCTGCATGGCTGGTTGGGATTCTTCTTTAGTTCTTAGGTTTGATGATTGGGCGGAGGAGGAAACCGCTGCGGGCACTGTAATTGCTGGCTTGCCGGCATCTTCACTCATCTATAGGAAACAATCGCGCACTGTGAACCGTTTGGGTTCTATGAATTAGAGATCCGATTTCAGATTAATCCGTTTGAATCAGCTTATTTCAGATTTTATCGCGGTTTTAGATGTGATGTGTGTGTGCGTTTATTCATGTTTTAATTGAATCTCTTAGGAAAACCTTTGCACTTTTTGTTTTTATTAAAACCTATACCTATCCCTTAAGTGTTAAGTGTAAGTAATCCTAACCTATCGAGGTAAATTCTATTAAACAGATTTCGAACAGAACACAGAAGGAGGGAGACACCAAACACCAGACGAACTAAGGACACCACAGAGCGATCACCAACACGACGACGACCAACCTGCAGATACTGCTCCGGTATCTTACTGTTCTTCGGCACAATGATCTTCTTAATGATGATGATCTTGTCACCCTCGATCTTGGTAATTGTGATGGGAACACCGGGCATTGGACGCTGCGGCTTAACAGGCATCGGTTGCTTGGGAGCATTTCGGATAACTTGAGGTCCAGTGAGGATGCCACCAGGACTTGGCTTCGCAGCTGGAGGAGTAGGCTTGGGTTTCGGTTTCTGGGCAGGCACATGCTCCTTGTGGTCGCTGCGCACAATTGAAAAGTGGTACAGTGGCTTATCATCGTCCAGAATGCTCTTCTGCGGTACTATTTTCTTCTCCACTCGACGGAGTACGACTCCCAGCATGGGCGACTCCTTCGGCTTTATGGTTATGGATCCGCTGGGAGCGGTCACCCGCTTTAGGCTTACTCCCAGATTGGTGCCAACCGGGGGAGGGGTCTTGGTGCGGTGCACCATCTTTCCGCTGGGTATCTCACGATAACCATCATCCATCCTCCTCCGACGATGATCTTCTTCAAATTGTTCTTGAACCTTTGGATCGGGATTGGTATGTAGAGATGGTTCGGGTGCTACCAATGGCGAGGGTCCAGGGAACATCGAGGTGAGGCTGCTCCGCCGTCGGTTCATTACATTGGGCGCTGATACCGTCTTGGTGAGCGGAAACTTGGTTGCCTGTGGAGGAGCTGGTGACACAGGTGGTGCTTCCATCCCGGTGGCACTGGAGGTACTGCCTCTTCGACTGGCTGCCTTACTGGGCTGCCTTGAAGCCGAGGCACTGATGCTGGCCGAATCCAAGCTGCTCATGCTGGCTGAACTCTGGAGGCGATCGGGAGCAGCGCTCCTTTCGTGATTTCGATCTGGCGAAATGGATCGCTCTCGGGTACGCTTTTGGGATCTGGCATCTCGAGCAGCCCGCTGCATGCGCAGCAATTCAATAGAGTCGGCCAGGTGGGAGGTGCTCTTCTTGGGCGGGGAATCATCTCTGGACGAGCCCTTGGGCTGGGATACGCTGAGTAGGTGCATCTCCATGGCATCGTCAATGTTGCTGGGTAGCGAGGCAATGCGTTCCCTGGGACCTGAATTGGATGGAAGGGCACCTTTGGCCAGTTCCTCTTCTTCCTCGTCATCTTCCTCATCCTCATCCTCCTCTTCCTGAGCCTGATCTCTAACTCGCTGCTCCTCCGCCTCCTCCTCCTCTTGTTTTCTGCGTTTCTCACTCTCCATCACCCGTTGCAGTTGGGCCTGCACCTCGAGGGCAGCACGTGCTCTGGCCTTCGACTCGGCCTCGCGGGCCTGTCGCAACTGTTCCTGCGCAATAGCTCGAGCTTCCGCCTCCGCCTGCGACCGAGATCTTGCCTCAGCTTCAGCAGCGGCTGCTGCCCGTAGAGTGGCCAAATCCGTGGCCGTCATCTGCTTTATGCTCAGCCGACGTTCCGTGTTGAGGATCAACTCCACCTGGGTGCTTCCGCCCGCTGGCTTTTGGGCCGTTAGATCCGGACAGCCAAGGGCGATCAGTTCACTGAGTTCGTTGGACATTCCGTAGGCTGGGGGATGTGGTGATCTCTCCGGAACCTTGTCAGTTTTCTATCTTTCTGGATCCCAAGGGGAAAAAAAGTACTCGATTATCTAATATTGCACTGGCAATTCCCTCGAATTGCGTTGGGTTTGACTAGCTGGGTGAGACTCGCGAGGCTGTCAACGCTGGCCCCAAAGGAAACCTGCGCAAAATCGGATCAGTTCGTATTTAGTTTTATTCGGATCGTATCAGATCGGATCGGAACAATCGATCGCACGCTCAATGTCAATGTCTCATTGGCATTTTGGCAAATGCCCGACGACTTGACTTACTAATTGTACCAATGGTCGGTCGTCATTCGACCAAAGACTTTTCCTTTTGGCGCCCATATACATCTGACATATGTATATGAGGGTACAACCGTATAGCATATATAGCACCCCCCAATTTGTTTTGGTATATAGAGCACAGGGCATATACAAACTACAAATCGTAAACAGCAATGAGCTCATTGATCGCGGCGCCGCCTCACCTAAACCAGAAGAAAACCCCTTACCCCTTTGCGATTCTAGCCAAAAGACCTGCACCTTGCCCTAGATATATTGCGATGTGAAAATATATATGAATATCCCTGGAGAGATCGCTTTTGCTGATGTGTGATATCTCGGAGGGGTTCATTGGGCATCTTTTCGCCCCTGTCTTTCTGTGTTCCGTTCGAAATCTGTTTTTATTTTTAACAAATAGACGACGACGCACATAAATTGGCGCAGCCGGGCGGTTATACCTAGTACACAGTACGTGTGACGCTAGTGCCAGCGGTACAGTGAAACCTCGGCCATCCATGCTAATTGAATTCAAGCGCTTAATCCCAAAGAGATACATCTCTGATCTTTGATAGTCACATTCGGCTTGATTGCATTTTTAATTCACTTTTAGTTTTCCATTAGTTTTGCGATCTTTGTTGATCTCTGGCTTAGCTTTCACTGTACCGAAGGAAAACGCGCACACACATGCGAGTTGGAAAAACCTAAGGGGGAAAAGTTTTCCACCCCAGTTGACTTTTATTTTGGTTCGCATCATCTGGCCAAAAATTGTATCATGTACAAGTTTGTATCTTGGATTTTCGCTATAAGTTTGTTGTGGCAACTAAATATAAATGCAAGCCTTACGAAAATAGCTTTCGAAAATTATAGAAAACGCCAGCTAAGCGGAAAGTGGAGGATAGAGGATGGAGGGCAGCAACGGCGGAGATCAACATGATGATGATGTGGCGGCCTGATGAATAATCCCCGCCGATCTGTGGCGCACATATATATACAAAGATATATAGTTATAGTTTGTATCTATGTGGCACACACTCACACTAACGGACACACACGTGTGTGCTCCATTTGTTAGTTTTGAGTTTTTGTTTTGATTTGCTTGGCCGCTGCGTTGTCTTCTTCTCCTTCACCTCCGAGTACACAGAAAAAATAATTGATATATTTATCATATCGATTTTTAACGGTCCTTAAAATATAGCAACTTTTTAAGGTTTTTCATATAAATTAAAGAACCCTTTTATAGGAAGAGTTCCATGATATGGAATATTCAATATTAATTTAAATCTCTTTGAGTCCCAAATGATCTTAATTTCTTTCTGTGCACCCGAGTGAGTGACTGTTGCATTATCCTCCTCTATCCATCCGCTGTTTCTATTAAAAGTATCTTTCGCCCCGCTAACTGCAAACTTGATGGAAAAGTGCAAAGTTCACTATCAGCATTTTGGACGTTTCACAGCTGCTCATCTGACTGGTTCATCATATTATCCCATTTTATAATATTCGGAATTATTTACTCGCCACCGTTGACGGGGGGTCAATAAAACAGTTTGGCTCTGGTATCTTGCAACGTGTTTTGTTTAAACAAATTAAGTCTGCCGAAGAATATCGCGCACTTTTTGTATTTAACACTCTTTGTGTTTTGTTTGATGTTTTTTTTTCGTTTTGTGACCGCTGCTACTGTTTTATTTTTAAAACACTTGATTGTTCTTTTAGTTTTTGGGTTGTTTTTTGTTCCTTCGGCTGATTATGTCACGGCGCCCAGCAATTGTTTTGGGATTGCGTTTCTTTCTACCTTCTCCTCTCGGGCCAAAAATGCGTTTCTATATTGCACATACGCCCGGTATGTACCTCTAAATATTGTTCTATTCGATTATTTGATGTTCCTGAGACAAAAAAAAAATACCAAAAACACAAAAACGCACACACACCACACACTAAATATCGGGTAAACAAAGTGCGCGAAAGGAGACGACGACGACGATCGATATAAAGATCGGTGGAACTGTGGGTATAAAAAAGAGAGCTGCGGCGAGGACAGGGGGATCCCCGTACCGTTACACGACGAAGACGAAGCGACGACAATATTATATAGTTTATATGGCAGCAGTGGCGGCGACACACAGCCAACAAACGAAGATTTCAATCTGTTTCGGTTTCCTCAAATTTGAAAATTCTCAACCGAAAACTGCCCGCGGCAGAGAAGAGCGCGCAGACTTTCAGCGCCGCGTGTATTTATAATTTTCCAATGGTTTTTTCGAGCAAATGGCAAACACAAACGGATCAAGAAAATGTTTTCCACCGGATGAAGCTGCGCGCGCATCTCCGAGAAGGAAACATCAGCTGTGCGCCGTGGTTTCGAGGAGGAACATGCGCAGACCATGGAGAGGAATCCCCAAGGCGTCGCTCTCAGGAACCGATAAATGTATATATGAGTGCATATATACAGGGGAGTACAGACAGGGCGCGTGAGCCCCGTGTAAATTCGGTGTATATAGCTGCGGTCAAAATAATAGCATTGCCAATAAATCATAGGTATCATAATTTCCAGTTTTAACTTGTTCAGTGGAAGACATTCTGGGAATAGAGTTGAGTCGATCAGGGGATCAGGGAAACGATAACTTATCTAAACAAATAAATCCTTTTTCAAATATTTTACAAAATAATACTAAATTTAGTTTTTAACATATAAGCATCTTTAAGAAATGTTATTAGTAACATCTATTTATATGTGTGACATACAACATACTATAGTTCTTAATCCTCAACTAAACATTTATAAACCAAGTCTCAAGCAGTGCTATTATTTTGGTTTAAAATGTAAATTTCTGTATAGGATTAAAGAGAGGAAGGGCCGCGACCATGCAACACAACACAACGAAAGATACTCGCCGACAATCTCTGAATCTGAATTTCAGAGTGACTCACTAGATAGTCGTCATTGTGGTCCACAAAGTACTCATCGACGATCCAATTGTCGCCGGCATATTTATCCACGGGCATATCGCAGAGGGCCACCAGATCGAAGTGGTTGCGCTGCCGCTTGAGCATCAGGCAGCGGGTTATGGCCACGCTCTCACCATCGCCGGGGAAACCCTCCTCCTCCTCCTGCTGCTGCCCATCCAGATCCGTTTCCAGGCCACAGCCATTTGCCGCCGTTTTCGCCCCATTCCGGATGATGAGCTGCTGCTCCAACTGCCTAAAATACTGAATCTTGGCGGCTCTAAACGATGACGCGTAGTGGAATTCTATGCGAGTTACTCAGCCCACTTAATTGGCGGCGACATGGGCAACTGGCAAAGCTGGCGAGGAGCAGTCGGCATCATCCGCAGCAGCAGAACCAGCAGCAGTATCTCATCTCATCAGATCTCAGAGCAGAAAAGAAAACTCTGGCCGCCATCAACGAGTTAATGTCAAATGATCAATTGAACGAAAATAACTAGAACAGCGGGGTGTGTTGGGCACAGGGGGGAAACTATAAAGAACCACCAACAGTGAATGGGAACTATAAAGATCTCGCTTAATTAAGAGTTGTTTTTCATACGCGAAGATTGCATAGAAATTGCTTAATTTCCACTTTTATATTGCCAAGGTTTCGCTTAACTGCTCTATATAAATTCCATTTTATTGCTGATAAATATCACTTATGTAGCTGTGTTGCTTCCAAAAAAATTATTATTCTTCCTTAAGTTACTTTTAATTATTAATGGAATAACTACTGCGTGAAGCGATTTTAATAGTATGAGTTCATGGTTCATTACTTAAGAAGGTTATCATGACTAATTAAACGGCCTTTCTATAAATAACCAATCAAATATTGATTTCTATATGTAACAACTATATTTCCCCATGCTCTAATTAAGTTTTCCGTATTTCAACACATTTTAATGGCCTTGCTCAACCAAGTAAGATTGTTATAAGTACTATCTTATCAGCAACAACATACAACTCATGCTGCTCCCCGAGTTCTCAAGTGCCCTGCCCCCTTGAAGCCCTGCGAAACAATTATTTCCATATTCAGTTGCACTCACATTCCGGAATACTGATTACAGGGAATTCCTCATGTAATCACTGTACCACAAAAGACCAAGAACCAGAGCAATGTGACACATCTAATGACAAATTTAGCTCAACGCCGCATAGATAAGAAAGGAGAGAGCGGTCGAACGATGGTGATAGCGCGCTGATCACTTGACTGATCCACTTGACTTGTAATCGAGAATAGGGGGTACAACATTCACACACATCTGGGAAGCGATTGGGTTAGTGGGTGGGGTTGAGGGTTCCAGAGATAAGAAAGCATACCGTCTGCAAGGGTACACGCTTACTAGATAATCACTGTCGTGATCGGCAAAGTATTCAACAACTATCCAATCCTCGGTGTACGGCATGAATCGCAGCGCACAGCTGGCCAGGATCAGATCGCGACAGTGATCCACGACCGGTGGCGCTGGCAGGTCACGCATCTTGATGTAGCACGGGATCTGGGAGCTCTCGAAGTTGTCGGCCACCTGCTGCGACCTCTCAAGATACCGCTTGAAGAACAGCATGGTTGGGGCACCACTAGCACTACTGATCAATCGAGCGGCACAGCTTTTGGCAATGCACAGGGTTGGAAACGCAGGCGGTGGTTAGTTAACTAAAATCAGTCCGATGTATTCGTATATACATAGTATCTGTATCTGTCCGCACTAATTTGTTCTTTTACCATTTTGTTTTGCTATTAGCTTTCGGTTTTTAGTTTTTAGTTCTTAGTTTGTGATTTTCTTTTTTCGGTTTTCCTTTACTTTTCTTTTTTTTTTCGTTGCCCTGCCTACAATTTTCACTTGTTTGCTATGTGTGGTGTATTATAAAATGAAAAGTTTTTACCTTAGCCTGCGACTGGCGGTTGTTGCGTCCGCTGTCGCGCTCGTCCTTGGCGCGATCGCGATGCCGGCGACGGGAGCTCGAGTGGGAGGTCTCGTCCCTGTAGCGATACTTGTGCTGCCGCCGACTGGCGGCTGGGGACTTGCGATGCGAGCGCTTCGAACGCTCCTTGCGTCGGCGGGATGAGATGCTGTCATCGAAACTGGAAAAAGAAAGGTGTTCGGTTAGTTGGATCTCGTGAAATATTACCTAATAACCAGCATGAAGCCGGCAGCGGCGGATGAATGGCCGTCCTTGGAGCAACGCCCAGCCACATGGACAACATGGAAAGCTACTTAGCTGCTCAGATACTCAGATACTCAGCTACTTAGCAGGTAAGCCGCTCCACGTTCCACGCTCGCCTTGCCGCCGGATTCTTAAGCCAGGCGACCGACCGGCAAGCGAGTGTGCGAGACGTGTGTTGGCGAATCGGTTTTGCGTTACCAATCAAGTTAATCAACTCGGCCGGATGGCTACCTCAGCTGTTGGCTATCTATCTATCTGGCTGGCTGGCAGCGGCCCACCTTTACCTCCGGCCAAATGCCTTTGAGAGTACTTCATGGTTCGAGGAATGACACAATGTAAGGCAGTAGTCGTCAGTTTTGAAGTGAACCCAACAGTACCCAGCTACAGCAGCACCCTAGACTCCGATCGAGGCCAGAAACTGTGTCAATAACATCGGTAGCTCATGTTCATGCTCATGTTACATCCACTTACCACACCCACCCCACGAAGCCAAGAAGCCAAGAGATACCCAAGTGGGGGTGGGCAGAGATCTTGGCATGAATCAGCTGATTGCAAGAGATAACTGACCTATGCAGTGCTCAATCCCAATCTCTGCCAAATCCAAATCCAACTCCCAAATCCAAGAAGTCTTACGGCTACATATGCTAATAAGGCAAAACCAGCTCTCATTGAGCGATTACGAAAATTTTTGTCGGTTGTCTGTGCTCACAGATCGCCCACGTGGCCCCCAAAAAGCCTCTAAATTTGGGCACAAATTATGAGAAACACAGAACCGAACTGAAGCTGAAAGTGACTTTGGCTACAAGTACGTTCGTTCGTTAGTTCCGACCTGCATCTATATGTATGTATATATATTATATGTATATGACAAAAGCTCAACGCCTGCGCAACCGCCAAGAAAACTACTTGAGCGCACATGCTCTGTAGAGCTGGGATAGATACGGAGATCCGTAGGCTGGATAGACTCTTGGCCAAGAAACGAACTGAATTGAACCGATCTGATCTCTCTCTGACTGGCGTCTGTCGCGGAAAAGCCGCTTACGGCCTTGCGGCAGTTAATAAACAAAAAGGAATATAACTCTCCATGGTAGCCACCGAACCAAGCTCTTTCGGCATTTTGATTTATGATTAATGACGCGCTGCGTGCAAATTAGAACAGCTTTTATGGCCAACTGTAATTGGATATTAATGATTCGTTGATTCGGATACAAATTCAGATCCAGAATCCGAATCCGATTTCGAATTCGACAAGCTGAAAAGAGTGGGAGGGGTAGGAGGGTAGGAAGCGAATGGCAAAGCAAGTTCATAATAGATTCCCAATTTGGACTGGAGCATTTCAGATCGGCGTTGTGTAAGGTAATTGGCTTAATATTTCACTCAAGGCAAGTCGAACGGGTCAAAAGCTTGACTAATAAAAAAAGCCTCATAAAAAATTATCTTTGACCTAAAAGAGCACGAGTAATGGGTTCAACGCGACTACCGCAAACATAAGTTAAGGTAAATGTAAACAAAGGGTTTGGTCGATTTCAAACGAGGAAAGCTCTGATATGGTCGGTGGCCTATGATAAGATATCTTGGGAAATAGTTACCTAAAATATTCTACCTCAGTTTATGGTAGCTATGTTTTGGGTTGATCTGGAGGTAATCATAGGAGTTCAAACGTTTTATTGCCCAGCGTGGTAATAAGTTATGACAGTCTGTGGGAAAGAAGATAAGATATGGGCTATGGGAAACCAAAAAACAAAGTTGCTTGGCCTGAAGGGGTTACAAGAGGCTATTCAACGCGAATTGCTGATAATTTCAAGGATTGAAAAATCTTTATTCTAAGCCGCTATATACATGAGGTAAATTAACAATCGCGCCCATATTTATAGAGTTCCTCATTCAGCGGATTGCCCTTGAGGATTTTGCCAGCTCAGACGCACCGGGGGTTCTATATTGTTATTTTTCTCTGTTGGCCTCGACTTTTCGCAGGCACACAGATGAGACGACAACAATTTTATGGCCAGGCCAATCCCATTTCTGGCCTTATCATTCCCCACATGTGGATACCATTTCCTTTGAGTGATTGTGACGACCTTGACCGATTCCTGCTGCCAACTTTGATTTTATGCAAGTGCGCAGGCAAAGAATGCCGCAATTAATCACAAATAAACGCTATTGTTTCTTGGCCAACTTCCCTAATGGCCTGCAATTTGTACGAATCATGTACACCTCTTTTTTCACCTCTCAGATGATAAAGAATCTGCGACAACAATTAGTGTTAAGATTCAGCGAGTCAGATTAGCTCGAACAAAATCCGCTAAGAACAATAACCCACTGCGGGTCTGCAATTCTCTTGCCATTTGGAGAACGAGAATATAAAATAGTTTCTTATAAGCCAGCCGTGTTATTGAATTATGAAATTAATCATTCGAAAACCAGTTTTTTTTCATGATTTACATAGAGCAGCTGAGACACTTTAAGCCCACCAACCAGAGCTGCCTGCACCGCCAACCGCCGACAAACATTTGTTGCGGCTCGACAGATTTTTCTTCGTTTTGTTGTATTTAGCGTTTTTTTTGTGCTGACCCTGAAATTGCCATAAATACATTAAGCAAAGCGTATCGCACATATGCGATCTACCCTCCACCCCCTCTGCTGAGACCCCATACATATTATACAAATATAATATAAAAAAGCGTTAACAATTGGATTCCAATTTTCGCTTCCAATGAACTGCAGAAGTCATGCGTCATTTCGGATTTATGCGCTTACACACCAAAAATACCCCAAATGCGGTTGAACAGCCCAACAAATGCTAGGGATGGTTCAAGGTTCGCCATCATGGTTCGTGAACTATTTATGACAGGCCAGCTCAATAAATATTAAACTTTGTGATAGACAGTTCATCAGATGAGATAAAATCAAAAAATTTCCAAAACAATTTATTGGATCAATAAACTCAAGACTTATGGCTCATGTTTATGTCAATAGACCAAGGTAAACTTTCTTGGTTCATGAACTACTTATTGTTTGGTATTGATGACTTGAAGGTTAGAGAGTTCAAGACTTTGGCACTTTGTCATATATAAAAGCTAAATTTAAAATGTTTTTCCGGAAATAGTAAACTCCCATATAAAATCTCAATTTACCCATAATTTAAAGTTGGCTTCTTGAGACTCCAAATATGGAATAATTGTGATTTGGAATTCATTAATTTGGAGTGTTTAAATAACCATCTATCTTTTCTTCCTATTTATTTTTGTGACACTTCTGAACCAAAAAAAGTTAACTCCAACCCTGGCGAGTAGAACTTGAATATGATTAAAAATATATATGGCATAACTTTGTTTTCGTTTGTCTGCCTGCTCATTGATTAAAGCAGAAGCCAGTACTACTCATATATCTTTGTCTTCAAGTGAAACATAATGAGAAACCGGAATTTTTGGTTTGTCCCCTAGGTCTTAAAGTTACCATGAGGTTCAAAAGTATGGGGCAGTGGTCGGGTGAAATGCAAATGATTGTCGCGAGCCTTAAATGACAAAAGAAGTGCCGTTACACATATTGCCGAGTATAACTGATGGAAAGCAGAAATTATGAACAAAGAATGAGTAAGTGGCCAAGTATGTTAGCAGCCCAAACACAGCTGCGGTATTATGCAAATCCATTTGGGTGGCAGATCTCGAAATGAGGGCATTGAGGAGCACAGGGAACACAAAGCCAGGTGAGGTGACGTTGGCCAATTGCAAGGTCAATGGTTGCGTCTGCGCAAACAGCAGACTTGGGAAAGACATCAATAAGCACTTCAGACAGTTAGTGAAATGAGCACTGCAAATAATGGAAAGGCCTTTGTGCGTCAGTTAAAGAGGAGGAGCATCAGTTGGATCCACTGGACGAGGAGGAGGAAGTGACATGCCATGTCGGGTTCAAGCAGGCAACCAGTGTCGGGGTCTGACTCTGAGTCAGTTTGATCCGTCGGTAACCAAGAGACCGAGCGAGAGATCGCCCGGTTCAATGAACGTAATGAAATTTTGCACTGAGATCTCCGCCGACTGCCCCTCGGATTTACCCCATCCATCCAGCTCAAACGGACCGAGCCGGCCATTACTGTTAACGAAAACAAACAACAGTTAAGCGAATTCAACAACAAGCCAAATTAAATATGCCAAAATGAAATGTCCCCCTGCCAAGCAACCCGCTCCCAAACTTACAGCCACTCACACAAAGCGAAAAAGGAAGCGATGAAAATGTTTGTGCAATTTTTAAATCAATTCTAGAAGATCTCTCAATACTGCATTGTTTTATTTGATTTATTTCGTGATTTATGCCAGTTTGCTCTGCGTCTGGGTGCGAGTTTTGTATTTGTTTTTTTGTGCGTAGTCAATCACCTTTCGGCTGACTCTTTATAGGAAGTCAATAAAATACATTAAAAAATAAATTTAATTTGTCGCTGAGAGTTGCATCCATTATTCACATTTGTTTTCAGATCGTTTGTTTGGCGTTTTTTCGATTAGGCCTGCCTTGCGCTGTCGGAAATCGATCGAGAACTGTAAGCTCAAGATCTAAGCTTTGTTGTCAGCTTTTAGTGGCTGCCTCAGCTGACGGCGGTAGCAGCATCGATTATGATCGTATATGGGTCTGCGGAGACAGGTCCGGTTTGTTCCGATCGTGATAAACGTCAGATAAATGAACCCAAGCAAAAAAAAAACAGTAGCAAACCAAATACAAAACAAAAACCCAAATTAAAACCCAAAAGGTATAGCTGAGATCTTTGGGCCCCTCCCTTAAGAAAAAAAAGTTCCAAGGTGCGGAAGCCGACAGTGACGGAGTGAGGATTCCATTTGGCCAGCTGCTGATATAATTACTTTAAAATATTTTTGGGGGGAAGAGCTATTTGCGAACAATTAAGCGGATAGGAATTTGAAAAAGGAACTCACACATGAAATTATCAGTTCATAAACAGGCATCAACTATAAATTATCGGTATATTAATTAAGAAGCATCAGTTGCCTTCTCAAAAAAACTGCTATGCTCAAAATAAACACCGAAATAGTAAAAAATATCGAAAATAATGTTCTTATTTGATCTTAAATTGTGTTGCTAATTGTATGCTAAATAAAAAACCTTTTAAATAAATTTGAATAATGTAAAAAGAAATAAGATCTTTGCGCATTAACAATTAATAACAATTAGAAACTTGATGATAGGAAATGTTTACATCACACTGATACGTCACAGAATCCCCTTTTTTATTAGATTTATTTGCTGAAATGTGTTAATTGATCAGAACCTGGATTTCATAGAAATCTAGAAATCTGCTGCTCCATCGAATGATCATTTAGCAAAGCATATAACATGGGAAAGTGCCCAACGAGGTTGAACCTCTTGGGCAACCTTAAGTCAACAAAGCGACAGCAAAGGGGTTGAGAGTCGGCCGAATCGCTCAACCAAATGAAGTATGCCCCATACTTGAGTGTAGAACGCTAAAAGCTTTGCAGTTGGCCGCCCAGCCCGGCGCTTAGGTTGCCTAATGAGCCGGACGGAGCTCACCATTTGGACACCGCAACTCGCGGCTCAGCTCATAAGTAGGGGCGGTGTGCTTGACCAAATTTGGCTGAGAGATCTTGAACCGAATCGTAGCGGCACAACGCCAACAATAACAAATATTATATATATATATAAGATACGACAAAAAAATCCAAATAAAAACAGAAAACAAACATCATCGAGAACGAGATTGAGTTGGGTTTGAGCTCAAGTTGGTGAAGAAACAATGAGGAGTGCGAGGAGGTGGAGATGGTGGCTCTAAATGAAGTGCGGACAGAACGCTTAGTCAGCAAGCTGTGCCGCCACTCAAGGCTACATAGCTCCAGTTTTCAGATACATATTGAGATTCAAGTTTCCGCATGCTGAAGAGACACTCACTTATACTCACACGTCGTGGACCCCAAGTGCTCCGACCGTCGACGCGGCTGTTGCTTCTGGTGATTGTTGTTGCCATCCGCTGGTGGTAACAGCACGCGGTCGGGATAGAGCGGCTTGGGAGCCCACGAAGCTGCGGCCACATAGATGTCCGTCCGGGGGGTGGGCGGTGGCGAGGGCAGCGGATCTGGCGTTCCCGCAGCATAGCTGTAGTATCCATCCTCCGGTTCATCCACCACGGACAACCGGTGCTTGATCCTCGTCTGGCCAGGCTCATCGCTGTACAGATACTCGTGCATCGATCGCGCATACTTGCTGTTCTTCCTCCGCTGCTGGGCTGGTGTCAGCTGACTAGTTGGCTTGCTCCGGAGCAGTTCACACTCATCTGGAGACGCTCGTATCCATGAGCTGGCGGGCACATACTGCCGCTGCTGATGGGTCTGCACTAGTTTCGAAAAGTCCACATAGAGCGACTCATCGGTGGACGGCTTGCGTTGGAACTCATCATCCTCATCACGGTGGACCTTGTCATCCAGATCGCCATCATCATCTTCATCGTGGGGAGTGGTGGGCGCGCCCACCGAACTGTAGAAACTGTAGTTGCTCGAGGACTGCGAGTAGGAGCGATTGCGTCCGTAGAACTCCTCCTCGAAGGGCAACCCTTGGGGGAACTTATTCGAGAAGGCCTTCTTGAGACGCGGAGAGTCATGGGAATCACTGGAGCCCGTCGAGGAGCCAGCTCCCTCTCCGTTGTGGGTGCACCCGTTGTTGCGCTGCTTGAGGCTCAACTTAGGCGTGGCCGGCAGCTGGCGACGCTGGGCCAGAGGAGTGGCCTTTCCGGCTCCTCCACCTCCGTTGGTGAGATCATTGGTGGCCACCTGCCTGCGCGCTGGCAGCGGTGGCTGCGGTGCCGGGTAGTTCTTGCTGGAGCGCTGTCCCAAGCGTGCCGGGCAATTCTCCTTGGCGGCCATTCGTCCCGCCTGATGAGTGCGTTTCTGGCTGGTTGGTGTGCCCATCGGTTGCTGAGATGACACTGATACTGAGCCCGCTGACTGATACTGTTTTCTGGCAGTGCTGGGCGTAGTCACCGGGCGGGCAGCCTGAGTGGGTGGTAGTGGCGCCCTCGCCTTGCAGTGGCGTGTGGGCGGCGCGTTGGAGGAGCAGGTACTTTCGATGCGACGGATCAGCTTGGGTGTCAGTGGCTTTACGCTGCCACCATTCACCAATCTCTGCTGCTGCTGGTGGTGGGGATGCAGATCAGGCTGCAACTTGTGACGGTTGCTAGTGCAATAACTGCTCCTCCAGGGCTGCTGGCGGACAAAGTGGCTGCCACCGGTTACACCCTGCTGATGGATCGAGGAACTAGACGAGGCTGTCGAGGTGGACGATGATCCCACAGCTGGTGGGTTGTTGTTTCTGCCTGGCACTGATTTCACCATCGATCGGTTGGCTCCATTACTACTGAGGGGTTGAGAAGCTGCTGCTCCCATTTGGACAGTGCTGCTGCTGGGGTTGTTGTTGCTGCTGCTGCTGCTGCTACTGTTGCTGTTGCTGCTGTTGTTGCCATAGCCACAACTGCCGCGCGGAACTCGAAAGGAGCTATATGGCCGAAAGCCATTTCCATACTGTTGACCAACGACTGGCATTTTGTTAGCTTTTTATGATTTTTATTTCGTTGTTAAATAGACTCGCTCGTTGGTTAATTATTCGTAATTGCTGATGTTGCTGCGGGGCAATGATGTTTTATGTTTTTTTTTTGTTGCTGCTTGTGATCTTGTTTAGAATTGGCGTTGAAATTTAAACCGCTGAACGTTTACTTTAAACGCGTGCACTTTGAAGATCGCTTATCTTAAGCTTTATCGTTATCATTTGTATATCGCTGGCTGCTTGAGAATTTGAGAATTTTATTGCCTTAATTTTCAATGCTGTGCACACACTTGGCCTGTCGCGAGCGGACTACTACTATATAATCTACAGCGCCCAGTCGGCCAGATTCCGTGGAAATGCCTTGGCCCAGCCTTTGCCTTTCATTTCAATAATTTATCGAACACACACTTGTTTTCTTTTGTCTATTGGGCTGGTTGAAACGCGTGTAATTAACACGTTCTCTATGGCTTATGAGTTGGCCACCCATCACCCATTGCCCACAAAAACCCTCTGCATTTGTGCGACTTCTTGCTGGCCCTATTTTGCTTTTGTTTTAGCCACTTTTGGCCTGTCAGCACGGCGAGGGCCACAATTGAATTAGCTGCTACAATAACCCTGAACCTTGACTGCGATTTAGCCTATGGCAGGCAAATCCAATTGGCCTCCAGTTACCGGCTGGATGCCACTGGCAAGCCGGATGGCAAGTTCATTGATAAGACCCCCAAAACGCCAACCAGTTGAGGAGGCTTTATGCAATTCGCGGAGCGAGGAAAATACATTGGTAGTTGGTAGAAAGTGTCTGCGCATGCGCTGAGCTCAAAGACCCGGCCGCGAACAGGTCCTCCTCCGACCAGTTTTCACAATTTTTACTTTTTTAACCTGATTCGAAAAGGAAACGCAAGTCTTGGGGCTCCCAAACGGCCAAACGGGTCAACAGCAGCCGCAGCCGCAGCTGAAAAGATCCAACTTGTTGTGACGCGCTATGAGTAATATTATCGGAAATAAGTGCAAAATCCCTTGGCCAATAAAAACAACAATCGGCACGTCCGGTTCCTACAAGTCATCCGTTCAGTTCACCCCGTCTTTGATAAAGTAGTAGGCGTCGTAGTCGTCATAGTCGGGAGTTATCTTATCTAGGTTTAGTTAACCCGTGTTGGCTAAGGTTTGTCCCTCATTGGCCAGTGATTTTCCCCTGTTCTCTAAAGCTCTGTAGAGCACACAGAATGCACAGCATTGAAACTTCTCGGAACAATTGAGGAGGTGTTATCGAATCGAATTGAAATTCGGTAGGCGAATTATTATTTTTGGCCAGGATGCATAAACAAGTCGCGAGAATCGCACACAAATCACACGCGGCTCAGAGCCACACAATGCATTTGTTAACAAATTATAAACAATATATGAATGGTTTCGTACATTTCTTTTAAAAAACACTGGGTAATAGCGGTTGCACGGCGGCGACGGCGACGAGCGAAGAAGCCAGCACCTCCATTCGCTTTCGAGTTGTCGTTGCGACTGAGCAATCGAGCGACAAGTTGGTAGCGAACAAGTGTCGGTTGTACCGCCGCTGCCTCAGCTCTGCCTCTGCCGCCTCTACCGCTTGACTTCGCTGCTCGCATTTCCAGTTTACAGATCGTCGGAATCGAAATCGAGCCAGCGAATTCGCCGCACCATGCGTGCATCCAATTGATGGCTTGTAATTTAAATAAAAAATGATTGAAATTGAAAATCATCAACCCATATGATCGACAATAAAACAAGAGGATAGCGGAAATGCGAGCAATATATACATTTAAGAATAGTATTCCTTATCGTTACGCTTGATTTTCATATTTGGGCTGCGCTTTTTTCGGCACACTTCCGCGTTGCAAGATGTCACCAACTTTTGAGTAATGAGCCGGGACAGGTCGATTAATCTGCTGTTGTGCTGCTGTGGTTCATGAACACTTAGCCAACGTGTTTTATGGCGAATGCAAAAGGTTAATAAACAATGACAGCACCCCAGTGGCGGGCATGAAAACGTCACTTTATCGACAAAGAAAGCGGTCGCTGCTAGTGTCGTATAAATTACAAAATGCGACTCTGATTAAGCCAACTCCCCAAGATGCTCTTGTTGCTGTTGCTGCAACTACCTAAAAAGGCCAAGCCAAGTGTATTAAACAATAATAAATGCGACAACGTCGCGCCTCGAGTTATCCGTTGTTTTGAGTAATATGCAAATACGCTTTAAATACGCAGGCGCATAAATTAAGGCAAGGAAATGCAGCGGGACAACCCGCCAGGATCACCGAGATCCACCGCCTACGTCCACCGGCCTCCCGAAGGGGGTCAGCACAAAGAAATCGCTGAGTCCGCATTAATTTACAGTAAGCCGACTGAAGAGGATGACTCTTCACTTGGCAGGAACCAGCGCAGATTTCACCTGCCCATATATGGCCGAATGTCAATTTGTCTCTCCGGCTGCTCCTGCCGCTCGAGCGGCACTTCTTTATGAGGCCATGGACCATTAAAGACACGACCGTTTACAAGCTATTCAAAGAAAGCGAGTCCCGAGGAGTGCAGCTACATACGTAGCTGCGTGGGCAGGACACTCTGGCTGCCAACATCTCCGACAGCTGGGGAAATACCCGTGGATCAGTAGGCAGAGCCAGTTTACATGGACAAGACTCGAGTCTGTTTTTCGAAAGGTTTCCCATCGGGGAAGTTTGTTCATTCACACGAAGCTGGGTATTTTGTGGAGAAAGATGTGATGTCATGGCTCCTTCCTCTATTTGCCACTCAGGTAAAATATACTTCCTATTTAAAAGAAACGTGTGAATACATATATTCAGACTTTCTTAAAGATCATTAGCCTTAGCATATTTTTATCAAGATTTTATTCTCTAGGTAACAATTTCAAAGTCCCTAATTTAAGCTGTTTGGTTCCCCTTTCATGTCTTTTTCTATTTAAATGCGTACAATTTAAAATTGGTAATGGTCTGAAAATAACTTTCTTTGGACTAGCCGAATTTTACTTTCGCATGGAATTGATTTCTGCGACTGAGAGACTAATTACGAAATTTCATGCAAAAAAGATTTGATACGGTTACAAAATCATTATTATTACACAACATACATTTACAAAAATGTTTGGCAGTTTTAAACTGAATTCCTTCAAAAATATATGGCAAATGATAAAGGCCTTACATTAAGATTTCATTGCGACGTGTAGAGTATTTCGCAAAATACCATGTGATATATTCCCTGTATGAAATGGTTTCTCGAAAATAGTGTCAATGTTTAATCGAATTCCTGGATTCCAAAAGACTAATCAAATTGTTTGGCATGTAACAATAAATTTTGGGGAAAATATATTTTAGTGCCTTTTTTTATATCGATATCTTTGACGTCTTATGGGAGATGTGCATTTGATTTGATAAAGGGTTAAAATAGAGACGTTCCTGCCCAATTTAAATCAATATTTTGTGAAGTGTTTTCCAATAGACTAGCATATTGCCTTAAGGGACGTTCTGGCACTGAGAAATCATTGTCACATGGAATCGATTATCTCAAATTGCCCTCCTTGACTAGGGACTGCCAAATTTACGACCCATCCGAATTACTTACGTGGGCTCCTTGGATATCTGGGCCTTCTTGGCATCGAGTTCGTGTCGCCTTCGCTTGGCCGCCGATCTGGTGTGATGTGTGTTGGTGATGCGCGGCCTGTAGTCAAATAATGGAAACAATGAGTACCAATGGGCAGTGGGCAGTGGGTATTGGGTAGTGAGTAATCGCAATCCCTCGTGCAGCTCGAAGAAGAGCAGCCCGAGAATATGGGATCGAATATGGGAGAATATTTGCACATATGAGGGGCGAACTTACGGCGATGGGGCCTCAGCTAGGGGTGGCGAATGATCGGCAGTATCGAGTCGTCGGCGCTTGTCTCGTGTGCCCGCCGAGGAGCGATCCCTTGAGTGGTGGAGTCGCCGTGTTCTGGGCATCTGAAAAAGTGGTATACACACAATATCAGTGGGATTGATGATAGCCGAACCAATGGGACACCTATAAGATATACTAGAATGTTACACATATATAATATATGGACATATATGTACATATGAACTGTAAGGCAACGTGTGGTGTGAGCACTGGGAACAGCCCCTCAATCGCCCACCGCCGCCTTCTCCTCCTCCCCCTTTCAGCTGTTCCCACCAAAGAGGTGAGTACAGTACGGAATACAGCTGGCACGCACACACACACATAAGCTCACACACGCGGGCGCCTAACCAAATTGCAATACCTCACCTTTGTATTGGTGCAATGGAAAAACAGACCACAAATAATAATTAAAAAGAGACAAAACAAAAACCAAAACTAACTTTCGCATTTTAATTAGCCAACCATTAGCCCATCTACCTTGCAATTTGCTGATGATTTTTTTCACGAGCGCGAAAATTGATTTTTGTTGTATGCGCTCCGCTGGCTTTGCTTTGGTATTGTTGTTGCTGCTGCTGCTGCTTGGCCAAAGCGTCGCTGTCGCTGCCGTTGTGTTGTTGTCGCAATTCGTGCAGCTGCCGCTGCCAATTTGCTTTTGCAATCCGTTGTCCTGCTAGTCCTGACGTTTACTTGGCGTGTTAAACACTTCCTGGCCTTTTTGCACACTCCAAATAATAATGTGCGTTTGCGTTGAAAATCGTGTTTTTTTCCCACAATTCACGTCACTTGGTATTTTATTCACCACGTCTGTGAGACAGTGTTGGGTAAATTCTCGCCGGCTTGTGTTAAAAAACGCTGGCGGAAAGGGGTTGCCGAGCACGCGGCAGCAGTACAACACGAGCGGTTTTGTACAATTTGTACATTTCAGTACAATATAATGTTTACCATTTCAATCATTTAAATGATATATCGCGTTAATTTTAACAAAAAAAACTATTGTAGTATTTCAATGAAAATAATCAAATTAGGGGATTGCAATATGTAGCGAATTATTATTGAAAATAATAAAGTAAGGTGTTTGCAACAATTATAATAAAAAACACTACGAATATCGTTTTACTATAAGTGATTATTGAATGAGCACTAATTAACAAACTAATATTTAATATAATTGGTGGAGCCAGAAACTCTGGATATTTTTTCTTTTGATGTAACTAAACCATTGAAAGTGGTTTAAATATATCCAACTATTTATTGTTAATAACTGTGAAGACTAAAAATTTGTGGCATTTGTACAAGCACGAACGGCGACAACCCTGGCCACGCGGCGTGCCGCTAGTCAGCTGTTTACACGCACGCTCACGTCTGCGCCTGTATGGGAGCATCGAAATCCCATGGACAGGTAGCATTTTCGGATATCTTGTTTTCATTTCGTTTTCCCGCTATCTTCGCCCAAGCATTTTCATATCTTGTTTTGGATTTTCAGCTGACTTACCTCTTCGTCGACGTTCCGCTGCGCAATAGTCACTGGGGGCGTGGCCAGGGGCGGCGCTGGCAGGGCCAAATACGGCGAACGGGGCAAATACAAGCGCTGCCACAAGCCGCTTAAAAGTTGCGTTAGCGATTGCCAGGAGAAATTCGCTTTCGCTTGCTGCACGCCGCCGTTTTGCATGAGTTTGTCCTTAATCGAGGGCAGAAGCATGGATTTCGTCCTCTTGTTGATAGCTGTGCATCCGAATTTCGTATGGTTTCTGTTTGTTTTCACCTGCCGTCACTTTTTGGCGCCTTTTTACGCTTGCTGCGTTTTTCCCATTTGCAGCAGCTACTCGGCTGTCTTTCTACCGCATGGCGTTGGCCATTTGGGTTGGCTGCTTTTTTGGGAAGCCTGCAATGCAGCTAATGCAATTAATACGCGGGAAAATGCAACGGATTAAATTGAATTTTTTTTTAGCTATATCTTACAGTGTGGCCAGTTGTGCTGAAAGAGAATTTGCTTCCCAGTTTAGATTTCTTTTGGTATTTTTCGTGGCTGCAGGCACAATCACTCTATCGCGGTATTTTTAGAGGCAATTGACATGGTCACACAATTTTGTTAAAACAGGGATGCCACCTAGCTGAAACGGTTAAGTTAATTTTGGCGCTAAAAATTTAAATTTAATGAAGGCCAACAATATGTCAAAAATAACAAAATTTCTTAACTGTATTTAAACGGTTAAGGCAGTTAAGCTTGTTAGTTTGAATTTAAAATTTCAAAAGACAAACGTGAAATTCAAATTTAAATGCGAATAACTATATTTTCTCAACCACTTTGAATATCTCCGGGTAACAGCTCCCAGAACAGCTGCGTGCCTCTTGTTTTTCACTGCGCCTGCGCTGCTTTGGCGCCCAATAAAAATACGGGTTCCAATTCATTCAATTGCATAACAATACGCGAGGGAAAATAACGGTATCGTTATCGTGTGCCCACGCTCAGTCAGAAATTGACGTGCCTGCCCCAACGGTCGTGTGTGCGCGGTTCGCCCCCCGACGCTGCTTCCCGCGTTTTGTGGCTGAAGAAAAAGTCCAACTATCTGCGGATAACCATCATTTTATCCGCCAAAAAGCAGACCCCCCAACAATGGCCTATCAAATGGCTAAATAATTGATGGAATTAATATTATGCCCCGCCCACGTAACAGGAGCAAATCGAGTGGAGAACACTGCTCATCATAGCATCGCTCCAGGAATCTAGCCCGCCTCCCGAGAAAATCCTTAGTCCTTAAAGGAGGATTCGGTATCCAAAAATCTCGTGCGCGTCCCATGGCAGAAGTGAGTATTTTTATTGATTTTTTCCCGGGCCCGGGAGCTGGTATTTGTGGCCTAATCCGAGACTCGCGTGATTCGCATGGAATATTCAATTACACACACACACACAGACTCACACAGGACCCACACTTCGGCAAATGGCGCAGGCCTTTTTGGGTCACGAGGCTGCTGTGCGAGTGTGTGTGTGTATTTGTGTGTGTTGACATTGTCCTGGTCTCGTTTTCATTTTCCATTTCCTTTTCGCTTTCGCACGTGCTTTTTTTGGCCAGCACATACGTAACACATCGCATTTTGGCCCGCCGCATAAAGACGATCCATAATTCATGACGTTGGCTTTCGCTTTCAGCTGGCTAGCGAGGAAAGCTAGGGAAGCTAGGCAACCGAAACCGGAAACGAAAACGGCACCGAAACGGGAACCGGAAGTGGAACAACGATTAACCGAAACGATCGAAGGCATTAGCCAGGCATGGACACCGCTGCCGCCGCCGCCGCTGCAGTCGCCGTTGACCTGAAACCCGATCAGCAGCTCCTCGGCAGCTCCAGCTCCAGCTCCACAAAGTCAAGGATCGGCGGAGGAGGAAGCACTGGATGCGACTGTCTGGGCAGCACTGTGGAGACTATGTCGCTGACGCCGCCACCCACGCCGCCTTCGCGAGCCTCTGATAACCACATCGAACCAGGTGTTCCAAGTGCTCCACCAAATGGCCAGATTGAGACCCATCCCTTGAACGGCCTGAAGGCCAAGGAGCCGGCCGAAACAACAGCAACAGCTTCTACTGAACCCACTCAGTCGGATTTGCCCGCCACATCATCAACGTCTTCCGCCAAAGCTTCCACAAAGCCAACGTCAGCCTTGCTGGGATCGGTATCAGCATCTGGATCGGTATCTGCTTTAGTACTCCCAGCAACTGATCATCCACCAGCGGCAGCTTCTCCAGTGCCCAGCAGCAGCAGCAGTAGTTCCGCATCCGGTTCTGGAGAGAATGTGGTCCAGCTGCTGCCCTGGCAGGATATGCCCACGTATCTGCAGTTCAATCCCTACGTGCTCCGTGGATATAGACCCCTGCAGACCTTCAAGGGCTGCCTGCTCAGTCTGTTCTACTGGCACAACGAGACCATCAACATACTGACTCATGGTGAGTGCCACCTGCTCCTCTGTTCCGCTGCCACTTCCTCATCCCCGTCCTCTTCCTCTTCCGCCCACCTGTCACCATCGCTGGCTCACTTATCGACCCATCCGCGTCTCGCTGGTCGTAACAATCACGGTCAAAGCCAAGTGGAGGCACACGTAAATAGATTAGGTCGGCATTTCTAATGAACCTTGACTGAGGTTGGCTCGGTCGTGCATAAGAAAGTGGCCAACTATAGATAGCATTCACCCCCAAACGGAATATGGGTATTTCTTGACGATTTCCAATTAGTTTCCACTATTATTTTGAGGTTTTTAATACAGTTTTTATTTCTGGACAAATACCAAATAGCTTTCGGATTAAATATTCTGACGCCAAATTAAGTTCTTTTAAACACCATCTACGTATGTTGTGTCCAAAGAACCATTGATTCATTTTAATTATTTATGGCACGAAATCAAAATTAGATAGAACTTTCAAAGTCATTAATTACTCTCCACAAATATACATATATAAGATTCTGTGAATAAACATGCTCAAGGTTTATAAAAATAGTTAACCAAAACATTTAAAAAACATGTCATAACTTTATTTAATGATATCAAAACAATTATAAAACTAATTTGTATCAAAAAAAATTAAGTTCAAGTTTAAAAAGAGATTCTGGCTTCGCCCAGTTAGTAGAGCAAGCACTTCTCCGAGGGATTCATGGCGGATCCAGATGGACAGTTAAACTCTTTAGAAAACTCATCAAAGTTCGATAGAGATCCAATAACGCGGAACTTCCCTGGCATGTGCTGATCGGTTGAAACTTGAAGGGCCTTCACACTTGGATGTGCATCGTTGCACCAGATCTGAGCAAAGCTGATGAAGAAAAGCTGCTTGGCATTGTATCGCAGGTTGGGCAGGGTCTCCTTGGCCAGATCCTTCTCCATTTGGGACTCGTACCACTTCCGGTAGGCGGTGTAGGCCAGCCGCATTCCTCCATTATCCGCTATGTTCTCCGACTGCGAAGTGGACTCCTTGAGCTGGATCCCATCGTACACATACCTTCCATACTGCTTCGTAAAGCATTCCCGGCGTTTCAGAAAGTTATTACTGGACCTCTCGTCCCACCAATCGTTGGAGTTTCCTTTGGCATCGAACTTTCTTCCGCTGTCGTCGAACCCATGGATTAACTCATGGCCAATTAGCGAGGCCAAGGTGCCGAACATAACCGCATTGGGGTAGACATCCGACCAAATGTAGAAGGGTTGGAGTAGGGCCACCGGAACCTTGATGATGTTCTCTATAAGGATGTTGGCTGGAGTGTAACTGAGCTGGGAGCCCGCCTCAAATGGTTTTGCTGGTTTGTGAAGCATCTCGCGCATTTGTTTGGCTCCAAGAAGACTCGTCTGTCGCACATTCTCCACGTAGTCGGAGCTCTGCAGATTGAGATCCGCAAACTCTTCGGTGAAGTTATCCTCGGCATAGTTGTTCACCTCCAGGGTCATAGCCTGTAGCTTTGCGATAGCCAGATTCCGAGTGGGTCTCTCGATCCAATCCAGTGCTGAGCTAGACCGCAAAGTCTCGTTAAAAGTAGACTTTAATTGACGCCACATGTTCTCGATTTCTCTAGAGGATTTCTCATTATTGTAGCGGCGATAGAACATGTTGTCCAGGTTCTTGGCGAAGAACTTCTTGGTGAGATCCACACAGGCCTGTTTCTGCTTCGCCGGCTTGTCTGAGGGCGTCTCAACGAATTCCCAGATAAGGCGGAAGAATATGTAGTTGGCTACGGTGCGCTTGGGCGTACGCTTCATGACTTCAACCAGATTTTGCTGATAGCGTTTGTTGTACTCGTAGATCTGTTCGGTAATTGGCTCTCCCATGCTCACACTTAACACTCGCTTGATGTCCAAGGTGGGGGAGTACCGCTGGTGGACCTCGTCCACGGTAAGCAGCTCAGTCAGTTCACTCAGGTCCAGACCTTCGCTCTCGTCCACCAATCCTTGGGCCAGATCCACCTCGAAGTCGATCAGCTCCTTAGCCGTTTTCTTTGCCAGATCCACTTTCACTCCCAAAGATCGCTGCAGGGTGCGCTGGATATTAGCACGATACTTCTGACGGTAGGTGGCCGTTGAATTGTCCACGTACATGGAACGCGCCTCGAGCGGAAAGTCCTGCTGGCCCAGGTAAATCCGGTTTCGTTGGTTGCTGGCCAGGTCCTTGTTCACCTCTATACCAAGAACCGGAGTTATTCCATATCGGTAGGCCATGCGAGCGGTGGTTCCAAGCCAGTCGAAGTCCTCCTCCCTCCAGGAGGATCCCTCGAGCACCGGCATCGTTCCAAATTCGGCTATCAGTTGCTTCAACTTTTGGCTGTAAGTGGTGTTGAGCTCCTTGATCCGCAGGCAGGACTCGTAGAAGTGCTTCACCTGAACATCCTCCGGAGTGTCGTGGCTATCATGACCAGCGTTGAGCATTTTCAGTATCTTCCGGTTGAGCCCGTTGGTCAGGGTCTCGAAAACTCCCGTCGTGACCACCTGCATGCTCAAAGCCGAGTTGATGCGTTCATAGTTGCCACAGGAGAAGACGTAGAAGTCGCTGCACGGATCCGCCTTTTGGTCCATGAAGCTCTCAATCTCCGCAGCCTTGGCCTGCCGCAGCAGCTCCTTGATGTACGGGGTATCCTGGTTGAGATCATCCTCGCTGGTGGGGGCTGCTAGGGTCAGGGCACATAGGATGTTACCGAAAATGCAAATATAGAGCAAATGCATCGCGATGTACTCCGATGAAATTCCACCGATCGACTGTCGAGCCTCAGTTGATCTGATGAGTTCATCGCCATCCCATCACAGCTCGGCCGCTCCTCTGTTCTCGGAAAACAAAAGACGACCCTGGGGTTATCGCTGGCTCTCGGATCCACCGCTCCGCTAAAAACACTGAGGTTCAATTGCTCATTGCTGATTGCAAATTGCTTTCCCATTATTATATTATCTTCTGTTTTTTTTCTATATCAATTCGCTGATAGATTTAATATTCTAAGAGTTAGAAGTAATTCCCAGAAACGTGATCGAGAAACTGTTGGCTGTTATGCTAACTAGTATAAAGGTTCTGTTAGCAAAAATTCTATATTTTTTCACTCACGTGAATGAATGAAGTCATTAAAGTCAAGGTAGTTGATTATTCTGCCATGACTTCCAGTTGCAAAGTGCCTATTAAAACAACTCGTACAAAACCCGAAGCACAATTGAGTAACTGGCATAATAATCCCCACAATAGATGATGCTAAACGACCGCTTTCAATTATACAAAAAGTTTAGGTACTATAAAAGGTATTTTTATTATCAAACGAGGTCTTAAAGTATAACGTTTTTTCATCTAGATTTTAGTCCGAAGATATATAATGGATTGTCGCATAATCATATTTCATATTGTCTATACGCAAGTGAATTTTTGGTGATGTTTATTAGATAGATGTTATTACCAATTTGAAAGAGTATTTGAGTCTCCTAAAGCAGTTATAAAATTGGTATAGTCCTTAAAAGGATTGGATAAAGAAACCTGTCTAGTACAGTACGCACTTCTCTCTGGGATTCATGGGGGATCCGGATGGGCAGTTGAACTCCTTGGAAAACTCATCAAAGTTCGATAGAGGTCCAATAATTCGGAACTTTCCCGGCATATGCTGATCGACGGATACTTGAAGGGCCTTCACTTTTGGATGTACATCGTTGCACCAGATCTGAGCAAAGCTGATGAAGAACAACTGCTTGGCGGTGTATCTCAGATTGGGCAGGGTCTCGTTAGCCAGATCTTTCTCCATTTGGGACTCGTACCACTTCCGGTAGGCGGTGTAGGCCAGCCGCATTCCTCCGTTATCCGCAATGTTCTCCGATTGCGAAGTGGACTCCTTGAGCTGGATCCCATCGTACACATACCTTCCATACTGCTTCGTGAAGCATTCCCTGCGTTTCAAGAAGTTGTTACTGGACCTTTCGTCCCACCAATCATTTGAGTTTCCATTGGCATCAAACTTTCTTCCGTTGTCGTCAAATCCATGGATTAACTCATGCCCAATTAGGTATGCCAAAGTACCAAACATAATCGCATTGGGGTAGACATCCGACCAAATGTAGAAGGGCTGGAGCAGGGCAACCGGAACCTTGATTATATTCTCTATCAGGATGTTGGCTGGAGAGTAACTAAGCTTGGAGCCAAAATCAAATGGTTTTGCTGGTTTGTGAAGCATCTCGCGCATTTGTTTGGCTCCAAGAAGTCTTTTCTGTCGCACATTCTCCACGTAGTCGGAGCTCTGCAGATTGAGATCCGCAAACTCTTCGGTGATGTTATCCTCGGCATAGTTGTTCACCTTCATGGTCATGGCCTGTAGCTTAGCAATAGCCAGATTCCGTGTGGGTCTGTCAATCCAATCCAGAGCTTGACTGGATCGCAGAGTTTCCTTAAAGGTTGACTTTAGCTGACGCCACATATTCTCGATTTCTCTGGAGGTTTTCTCGTTATTGTAGCGGCGATAGAACATGTTGTCCAGATTCTTTGCGAAGAACTTAGTGGTGATATCAATACAGGCCTGTTTCTGCTTCTCCGGCTTGTCGGAAGGCGACTCAACAAATTGCCAGATAAGGCGGAAGAATATATAGTTGGCTACGGTGCGCTTGGGCGTACGCCCGATGACTTTAACCAGATTTTGCTGATAGAGTTTGTTGAACTCGTAGATCTCTTCCAAAATTGGCTCTCCCATGCTCACATTTAACAATCTCTTAATGTCTATGGTTGGGGAATACCTGTTATGCAATTCACCGACACTTAGTAGTTCAGCCAATTCATTAATTCCTTGGTCTGGAGAAGAAAGTCCTCGGGCCAGGTCCACCTCAAAGTCTAAAAGCTCCTTAGCCGTTTGTTTGGCGAGCTCCTCCTCGACGGCTAAAAATCGCTGTAAAATATTTTGGATAACATTAAGGTACTTCGTGCGATAGATAAGTGTTTCGTTGTTCAGATACATGGATCGCTCCTCAATCGGGAAGTCCTGCTCTCCTACGTAGATTCGATTCCTTTGGTTGCTGGCAATGTCTTTGAATACTTCCGCACCTATGATGATTGTTTTTCCATATTGATGGGCAATGCGTGCGATGGTTCCCAGCCAGTCGAAGTCCTCCTCCTGCCAGGAGGATCCCTCGAGCACCGGCATCGTTCCGAACTCGGCAATAAGTCGCTTCAGCTTTTCGGTGTATGTGGAGTTGAGCTCATTTATCCGCAGGCAGGACTCGTAGAAGTGCTTCACCTGAATATCCTCCGGAGTATCGTTGGTATCATAAGTATTGAGCATCTTAAGGACCTTTCGGTTGAGGCCGTTGTTCAGAGTTTCGAATATTCCTGTCGCTAACACCTGCATGCTCGAAGCGGAGTTGATTCGAGCATAGTTGCCACACGAAAAAGAATAGAAGTCTTGGCACGGATCGGCCTTTTGGTCCATGAAGCTTTCAATCTCGGCAGTCTTCGCCTGTCGCAGAAGCTCCCTGATGTAGGGTGTATCCTGGGTGAGATCGTCTTTTGTGGGGGCCGCTAAGGTCAAGGCTATTAGCACATGGCCAGTAATGAAAATGCGAAAAAATCGCATTCTTTTCTGTTTTGTTTCGTTTTAAAAATTGGACTAAACTAATCAGTTCATATGTTGCCGAAAAACCATTGGCCAGATCGGGCTTATCGAGACTCTCAACATAGTGGTGACAGAATAATCGTTATAAACCAATAAATGTTTGAAAAGTAGCTAGAACAAATAAACGAATAAACCTAAAAATAAAAGCGTAATAAAATTATTAAATTAATCTCAATCTTATAGTCTGATGATATTACTTGGCCTCTCGGCAATTAAAAAGCATGCCCAATAAAGCCATTAATTCGTCAATACTAATTACTAGCATTGTAAGCATTCCTCTCAGATATCGAACTATAACGTGAGCAGTATTTTAATCACGCACTCCCCTCTAACTTGGGGTATGGTTGTGGAACCTACGAGCGAACGGATGATAAGGTAGAGCTATGCCTCCGCTTCTTCTCTGCCTTACACTCAACTATGAATTTATTAAATTTTGATACAGTCCCCAACATTTTTAATTAATCTTTTGGAAACAAACTTATTATTTTACAAATAAACTTGAAGCTATTCTAATATATAATATTCATATATATACACCAGCAGTTGATTTAAATATAACGAAATATTATAAATTATTGAAAAAATTCTATATTTTCCATTCCGTCTTTATATAGTTTATGAGTTTTAAGATTGTGCAAATCATTTGAAGCCTGATTCAAATTTCAACTTACAATTTTTACATAAAGATTTTATCATATAAGGTCAGTTTTCCACAGTGTGTCTTAATCTCAATCTCAGTGGCAGAGAGTGGGTACGGAAGTGCGTCTCGTTGAGTTGCCCGTTCAGTCGCGTTCGTAGTGTTCGCCATGGAGAACTTAGGCATCGCATCGACTTTACTACTACTCCTACTGCTCCAGCTGGTGGGGAGTGGTCGAGGTCACCTGCTGCCCGGTCAGCCGGCCATTGACCTGCGCATCCAGGCCCAGGAGCAGCTGATCTCGCAGAACAATGATAGCCTCTATGTGCAGCGATTGATGAGGCTTTCCAAGTCCGCCGAGATGCGCAGCTATATGCAAATGGGCGTAGAGGCCTGCGACAATTTCTACGACTACAGCTGCGGAAATTGGCCACAGATCAATCCGGCCATTAAAGCCTATCCCAGGGAGACCAACTTGGAGCAGTTGCTGGTCAAGGCATATCGCCACAAGCAACAGAGATTAATGGAGCAGCCGGCGGATGAGGAAACGGATGAGGGGGCAGTACTCCGCCTTAAAGAGCTATACACCAGTTGCCTTCTCTACCGTCAAGCTCCAGATGATGTCTATCGCCAAGGTCTTCAAGAAATTGTGGCAGAATTTGGGCGCATGCCTGCCTTGAGTCTTCCTGGACAGGATTGGCCAGCCGAGGAGTTCGATTGGCAAGACACCGTGGCCAGGATCAAACGAAAGTACGGCTTTGATATTCTTCTGCTCTTCCAGTTGTCTGGGAATCGCATCTACGTGGGTCAGCCCAAGCAGATTCTACCGGAGCCTAACAGACAGGATGTGGCTGATGGCACAGCTTACCATTTGGAGCGGCACTTGGGCGTGGAGCCGGAGCTGGCCAAGACAACGGCCAAGGAAATAACAGACTTAGAACAAATGATTGCCAGGATTATGGTCAATCGTAGAGTTGGTGTGATGTCCCAAATACACACTCCAAATCCAAATGATACGTCCTACGATGATATTGTTAATATCACCCAATATGTGGAAACTGTCCTCGATCGGGAACTGGAAACCAATGAGACACTCTATGAACATGTTCCTAAATATCTGTCTGATTTAGTTGATGTTATAAACTCAACAAATCCCGACGTCCTGGCCAACTACATCTTCAACGAGCTCTTGAATCACTTTTACTATGAGAGGACGGGATCCCCTGTTGAGCAGTGTGTCAATCGGGTGAGAGATCTTTTTCCCGAGCTCCTGGATAACATGGTATTTCAACAGTATGGAAGTGCAGATACCCTAAGTGATATAGAGGCCCTCTGGCAGCAGATTCAGCTGAGTTTTCGAGGTGTGCTAGAAAACTCTACAGCCGACTGGTTGGTTCTGGAGACGCGGGAACAACTTCTGGAGCAGCTGAATACCACCAGCCTGGTGATCAATGGATATGCTGATGTTAACTTCACCCAGCGGTATGGGGATCTACAACTCAAGCCAAGGGATTATCTTCACAACCTGAGGATCATATTCAACCATCAGAGATTTAGTGTCAAGTTGAAGACACAGACCTCAGCCTCCTATGATCCTTTTGGGAAAAGAGTCCTGCTGCCGGTGGCCCTGCTCCAGCCGAACTTCCTGTGGTCCCGATATTATCCGAGAGCCGTTCGTTATGGTAGTCTGGGCACCCTGCTGGCCCACGAATTGGCCCACAGTCTGGAAGACGCCTCCAAGTGGGATGACAAATCCATTGCCGAGTATGCCAAGCGGAAGGCCTGCTTCAGGGAGCAATATGGACGGCTGCGTCTCAATGGACATTATTTGCCGCAGAGCGATCTGCAGGCGGAGAATATAGCCGATAATCTGGCGATACAGGTGGCCTACCATGCCTACAGAAGGTTTCTGGGGGAGTTGAGCCCATCATTCTTGGGCTCCGAATCACTGCCACACCTAAACCTCAGCTCAAGGAGACTGTTCTTTCTCAGCTTCAGTCAACTGTATTGCAATGATGCCAACGATGTTTTCCGGGATAAGCAATCCCTACTCCAGTTACGAACTCCCAATGCCCTCCGTGTGCTAGGAGCACTGTCCAACTTCAGAGCTTTTAAGAGAGACTTCAACTGCGGCAGCGGGAGCAGGATGACCACTCCACAGAAGTGCCAACTCTTCGCCGTTAACCTGGACTAAGAACCCCAGTTTACCATTATGAATTAAATACTAAAATAATAAATATAATCAATGAAATATTGGGAAATATTATAGTCTTTGAACTACCCCTTTTTCAATGGCAATGGTTGCAGAGATAAGGGGTATTTTCATTTATTTCAATCATGAAAAAAACAAAACATTCTTTATCAGGAGACTGTGTTCTCATGGAGAGGGCTTATGACACTTGCTTAATTTTTGACTAGCTGCCTGGAATTATTTCAAAAACTCATGGCAACCTAAATATTATTTAATATATAAATTAAAAACCATTCTTTTTTCTAGCTTGCTATGATATTTTTTTGAAGCAAGTTTTATGGGCCATTTTTGGTGGAGACTGAATGCTTCTACAAACTCTCACTTATAATGCTTTTTGTTGACATTTATTCCACACACTTATTCCATAGTAATTTGTTGATGTACTATGTGTATATATGCCAGAAAATTATATAAAAAATACCATAATATTCTTATAAAACCGCCTAGAAGAAAGAATCATGCTTATAGATGAACAACATCAAACTAAGGTTTAGCTAATTAAGTTTTATTTGAATTAATGGGATTAAACTCATTCAAAACAAACTAACAACGAATAAATTCCTGCGTTCAGTAGATGGCACACTTGTATTCCGGATCCATGGTCGCCGACTGGGAGCAGTTAAAGACCCAGGAGAACTCCTGGAAATTGGACAGTGGTCCGATCACCCGGTACTTGCTGGGTGCATGTGTATCGGACTGGGCCACCCTCGACTTGAAGAGTGACTGGACATCGTCGCACCACAACTGGGCGAATCCAAGGAAGAAAAGCTGGCGATTGTCGAAGGGCAGACCCTCCATGGTCTCTCGTTGACGCACTTCCTCCGTTTGCTGACGCAGCCAGATCTTATAGGCGGCATAGGCCAACTTGAGACCTCCATTGTCGGCTATATTCTCCGACTGCACCTTGGTCTCCGGCAGCTCTGATCCTCCATACTTGTACTGGTGGTACTGGGCCTGGAAACACTTGCGCCGCTCCTCGAACTCATAGCGCGACTTGGAGTCCCACCATGGAGCCAGGCTACCAGTGGCATCATACTTCATTCCATCATCGTCAAAGCCGTGGAGCATCTCGTGGGCGAGGAGATAGCCCAGAGTGGCGTACTTCAGCGCTTCCGGATATTGGTCACCCCAGAGGTAACGTGGCTGCAACAGGGCCACCGGAATTGTGATATTATTCTCCAGCATACTGTACGCTGGAGTGAAGCCAAGAACGTCCGTTGCATCCAGGGAGCGAGGGGGCTCATTAATCCTTGCCACCAATCTCTTGGCCCTTTCAATGTCCAGCTGCTGGACATTCGTTACGTAGTTAAGTCGATCGATAGACACCTCACCGAAGAGGTCTTCGAAATTCTCCGAGTCGTAGGAATTGATGTTCAGTTGCATTTGTTCTAGCTTCTCAACGGCCAACTGCCTTGTGGCATTCGATATCCAGTCCAGTTTGTCACCCATCAGATGCTGCCGAAAAATCCCCTTAATCTGTCCCCAGATTTTATGAACCTCCGCTTCTGTGTCCAAATTGCGATACCTCTGGTAGACCGCGTGCTCGGCCAGCTTGCCAAAGTAACTCTTTGTTTTTTCGGTGCACCACTTGGCCATCTCGCCGGGCTTAGCCTCCACCAGGAAGTCCTCAACCAGTTTCCACATTATATAGTTGGATTGTGCTGCTAGCGGTGTGCTGCGCATTGTGTGAAGAGCATTATCCAGATATTTCTCATCGTTAATGTACAGGAGCTCCGGAATATTCTCCTCACCGAGGACCAAACTTAGAAACTCGGTGAAGTTAAGTTGGTCACTGTACTTCTCTTCAAGATCGGCCAAAGAATACAGGGAAAGTGAATCTTCGAGAGATCCTCCGCTCGAGCCACCGGAGTTGAGGACTCTTTCGAGTTCAAGGAGCTGCTCAGCCGTGTGTTTCGCCACGGAGGGAGTTAGACCAAAGTAATGCTGCAGATCCTTGGAGGTGCTGGCTTCCTCGAGAAGATTTAAAACGACAACGCTATTCGGCTCGTCTTCTGGTGGACCTAAGTATACCCGGTTTATTGATGTATTTCGAACATCATGCAAAATACTCAGGCCCAAGATGATCTGCTTTCCGTATTTGTGCTGGATTTTGGCAACCGTTCTCCACCAACTGAAATCCGACGAGTTCAATTGGTGACCAGCCAAGGCTGGAAGTTCGCCGTACTCCCGGATGACGTTCTCCAAAGCCAGCTTGTAGTGGACATCATCGCGATGAACCAGGTTGCAGGACAAAAAGAAACGCTGCATTTTCTTCTCCAGTTCAGATTGAAGGTCGTTGGAACGCAGCAAACGCTGGAGGCGTCGGTCGAATCCCTTCGATATAAGTTGAAACGTGTCGGTCATCAGGTTGCCTAGCAGCTGGGCGGGATTATGACGATGCCAGTTGCCGCAGGCATGGGTGTAGAAGTCATCACACGGCGCTACCTCCGGCTTCATCATAATCTTAATATCTGCTACTTTGGCTTGCACTATGATTTTCTTGGCATACTCCGACGTCAGGTCGTCGGCAAAAGGATTTTCTGCATCTGGTGGTTTGGCCAAAATGGGAACCATTAACACCCACAAAAGGCAGAGCCACAAAACCCAACTCGCCATCATCTCGCGCTTAATTCAACTAATTTTCAATTGCTCCCGATCGGTGACGGCCACCTTATCAGCCGGTTTTGTTTTTACAATGTCCAGAGTGCTGGGGTAGGTCAACCTCTTATCTCCCCAGACACCGGCTCTTATACAATCTCTGCCCCTGACTCTTATAAAAATTCAAAGTTTCAAACAAATCCGCTTTGTGGTAATTTTTTCTTATCCAAAAAACCTTTTAATTGACTTGTGCTATTTAATCTTTGTTCATTGATTAATTATATCGACTGTATAACTGATATCCTTGGGTTTAAGCTACCCCTTTTAGAAAACAAAGATCAAGTTTACGATAAAAGATTTGGAATCTCTTATAACCTCACCACTTTCATGTTTATATATATATATTCGTTATAACTATGAATTTACGCTCAATCTATAGAACATCGATTGTACATATATGTATATGTACTTAATTATAGACCCGTCAAACAAACATTACGTTTCTGGTTGAGTGGGTATATTGTTGAATGGGTATAATTATATACTGGAAACAGAGTTCTGTTGATCTGGATAAGTCGATCTCAATTCTAGTTCTCTTAGTTATTATTTTATTTTCATCAGCTCCTCTTAGTTTTACATGAACCCCTACATATACATTTTTTACATTAAGGTCATAATTCCAAAAGTTCTCCCACTTAAATCGTATTACCCTTACTATTTCAGCCATACCCATCTTCTACATCCTGGCCATTGTGCCCGGCCTGATGCCCTGGGATAGTGGCTACAAGTTTCTGTCCTTCTGCCATGTCTTCGGATCGGTGGCTCCCTGGTGCGGCAGCTTCGTCTACCACCTGTTCATGAACATCGAGAAGGGCGAGAACGTCTACTACACGCTGCTCAAGTTGGACATGGTCGGCATCTGGGTGAGCCAGAGCTTCGGTGAGTACGATCGCGATGATTATGTATATTGTCTATGTTTGAGCCCCAATGAAAAGCAAGTGCTGCTTGGAAGCGAAACCATTTATTAGACATATATATACGCTCTTGAGATACAAGGGAAATCTCAATACATTTTGCATTTGCGTGAGGGATTCATCCGGGTTGTGTTACTACACTGGAAGGCCTCGGCGAAGTCTGGAGAACTTGTCATCATGGCGAACCCCCGGGACTCATGCGGCGGATGGGCACTGTGGTAGACAACCGAATATCGTCTGTCATCCCATATATCCGAGCACATGGACTGGGCCAATCCGAGGAAGAAGAGCTGCTTCGGCGACTGGGACATATGGGGTAGGGTCTCCGCATCCTCGCTCTTCAATTGCTCCAACCACTTGCTGTATGCCGATTGAGCAATGCGAATACCCAAATTGTCTGCTATATTCTCACCTTGCGATTCCCACTTTGGCAACGCTATGCCGTCGTACTCCATCTTACCGAACTGTTCTGCCAGGCATTTCTTATTCAATTCGAAGCTCATTTTGGTCTGCCTGCTCCATGTGTCGTTTAGGTTTCCCTTGCTGTCGAAGAGTCGACTCGTATCGTCGAATCCATGGGCAATCTCGTGACTAAGGACGAAACCCAGAGTGCCGTACTTGAGGGCAGCCGGATAAACGTCGTCCCAGAGATAGCGATGCTGCATAAAGCTGGTAGGAAGCACCACCAGATTGTTTTCCGACACGTAAAGTGGAGAATCGATCACGCCATCATAGTAGTAGTTAGTGCTCCTGGACTCCCGCATCAGATCCCTACGGAGATTCTTGCCCTGTACCTCCAACAGTCGCTGAACATTGCCATAGTAATCGGCGGAGCTGACCACCAGTTCGCCATACTGTTCCTCGAAGTTAACCGCCTGATCGCCCGCTATCTCGAAGGACATAACCTTGAGCTTTTCCAGCAGCTCCTCACGCGTGTGTTCCTCCAGCCATGTGAGATCGGGCGAACTCAGGATCTCCTGGAAGGAAGTCTTCAGTTCCACCCAAAGACTCCTCAACTCGTTGGCTATGTGGGGACTTTGCTGCTGCAGTGAATGGTACACCATCTGATCCACCACATCGGGAAATAGATCAGTGATCTTCTCCGCACAGATCTCCTCCTGACGTCCCTCATCCTGATCGATCTCAAAGTCGTCTAGGAGAGTGGACAGCATATAGTTGGCCAGCACATGATTAGGAGTGGCCAATAGGATCTTGTTCACCTGTATAAGGTAATTGGGCACTGACTCGTACACCGGCAGATTGTAATCGTGACCCAACCAGATGTTTACAAAGCGAGTCAGGTTGAGAATCGGTCCGTAGGTATCGCTCATGTTGGACAACATGGTCAGGGTGTTCTTCAGTCGAGGATCACGATCTGTTCCGGGTTCAGGAACGTAGCGGGTTAGTTCCAAATCCACATCATATACCTCCCAAGCACTTTCTTCAGCTCGCTCCTCCGGAACACCCAGGAGAGTCATCAGCCTCTGCTTAAACAACATATACTTGATAAACGAACGCCTATTACTCAGGTCGTCTCTCTGACCCAGGTATAGGCGATTTATCTGGGAGTTGGCAAAATCCGAAGCCACTTGGACACCCAGAAAAGTCCTCTTACCGTAGCGTCGCAGTAGCTGGGCCATCATCTCTAGAGGATCGAATTCGATAGGGTTCCAATCCTCGCCCTGCACAGCCGGCATGCCACCGAACTCCCTCAAGACACTCAGTAGATGAGATCGCTGTTTCATCCGCAAGGCCGTTGTGTTCAGGCAGGATTCATAGAAGTACTTAACCCTCACCTCCATTGGACGATCTGTGCTGATTCGGGGCTCCTTAAGCAGCTGCCTCACCCGACGTAGGTAGTGGGCAAACAGGAGCTGGCCCATACTGGTATCCTTCTGCTCGGTGGCTGCATTAATCACTGCATAGTTGCCACAGGCGTGTGTGTAGAAATCATCACAGGGACTCACATTGGTGTCCATAAAGGAGCGCATCTCCGCAGACTTGGCGATGCGCATGATCTGTTGACCCAGTGGCGTGGTTAGCTCCTTGAAAACGCCGCCCGACGAACCTTGGATGACCAAGGTGATTAGAAAGATTAGGCAAGCGGAAGCTGTGAGATGTCCCTCCATCGTGTTTGAGCTATGATTTCTGACTGAGGAGCCGCCTTATCGGTGGCCAGATTAAGTGTGCTAACTGTCTCTTCCGCTCTCCGTTTTTTTTTTGTTTTTTTCAGGTGCTCTTCCCCTGGTGACAGCCACCACTCTGTGCTTCCCACCCGTGCTCAAGTGGCTGATCATTGTCTCCTACTGTGTGCTCTCGCTGTGGGGCCTCTATAAGGTAAGGATTGGGATCTAGTTTAACTTCTAATGATATCTATAATCCCTGTAATCCCCAATAGGCTCTGACTGCCAGCTCACCCTGGCAGCGTCGCTTGTGCTTCGCCCTGCCCTTCGGAATGCGCTCCATACTGACCTTCCTGCGCATCCGTGGAATGGTGGGCGGCAGCCACATGGCCCTTTCCCATGTCTACCTGCAGGTGCGTATGTCCAGGCTTTCCAATTGACTAACTGCTATTTTCTATAACTAAACGTTTTTGGCTGGCCTCTCTCGGTGCGCATAGGTTGAAGTTGTAAGTCACATTTTCATACATATGTACATTCGAGTAAATGGACAGAGCCGCTACACAATTTTACTGGCGGTCATTACACACGAAATCCCACTGTCATAATAGATCTTCTTATATTTTTATTTAACCCTCTGTTCTAGGACGGCGTCTCCATACTGGGCGGTGCCATTGGAGCGATGCGAATCCCAGAGAAGTGGTTCCCCGGAGTGGTGGACTTCTATCTGAACTCCCACAACATAATGCACGTACTGGTCGTGGTGGCAGTCTACTCCATGCACAAGGTGGGTTTAATAGCTATATATAAATAATATAGTACAAGTTCTTTTAGCTATAATGATAAAGAAAGAAAAGTGGTTAGGGTCAGATCTTGCAATCTGTTCTTATAACTTCAATACAACTTACTCAATTGACCCGACAACTATATACCTCAATTCATTTTCTAAATGATACACCGAAAACGACATATGACTAATTTTTTGAAGTCAAAAATACCACTTTTTCGTGTAATTTTATGGGTCTAAAAGTATGCAGTTAATAAGGATAGTTGATATTTGTTTTTTATTTTATTTAATCAAAACAAATCTTAATTGTAACTAGAGATTTCTTTTAAGTAAGCTATACCCTAAAACTGGAAATGGGCATCACCCTTCTAGTAGATTATGCACTTCTTGCTGGGATTCATGGCGGATCCGGCTGGGCAGTTGAACTCTTTAGAAAACTCATCAAAGTTCGATAGAGATCCAATAATTCGAAACTTCCCCGGCATATGCTGATTGACGGATACTTGAAGGGCCTTCATTTTTGGATCTACATCGTTGCACCAGATCTGAGCAAAGCTGATAAAGAACAGCTGCTTGGCGGAGTACTTCAAATTGGGCAGGGTCTCCTTGGCCAGATCCTTCTCCACCTTGGACTTGTACCATTTCTGGTAGGCGGTGTAGGCCAACCGGATTCCTCCATTATCCGCTATGTTTTCCGATTGCAAAGGGGACTCCTTGAGCTGGATCCCATCGTAAACATACCTTCCATACTGCTTCGTGAAGCATTCCCTGCGTTTAAAGAAGTTGTTACTGGACCTTTCGTCCCACCAATCGTTTGAGTTTCCTTTGGCATCAAACCCTATTCCGCTGTCGTCGAATCCATGGATTAATTCATGTCCAATTAGCGATGCCAAAGTGCCGAACATAACCGCATTGGGGTAGACATCCGACCAAATGTAGAATGGTTGCAGCAGGGCGACCGGAATCTTGATTGAGTTTTCTATTAGGATAGCTGTGGGGCTGTAACTCAACTGGGAGCCCGCGTCAAAGGGCTTTCCCGGCTTGTGGAGCATCTCTCGCTTTTGTTTTGCAACAAGACTTCTGATTTGTCGCACATTCTCAACGAGGTCGCGTTTTTGAAAATTAAGATTCGCAAACTCTTCGGTGAAGTTATAATCGGCATAATGGTTGATCTCGAGAGTCATGGCCTCCAACTTGGCGATGGCCAGATTCCGAGTGGTCCTCTCGACCCAATCCAGTGATGAACTGGAGCGCAGAACTTCAATAAAGGTTGACTTTAATTGGCGCCACGTGTTCTCGATTTCTTTGGAGGATTTGTGGTTCTTGTAACGGCGGTAGATCATGTTGTCCAGATTCTTGAAAAAGAATTTTTTGGTGAGATTTAAGCAGACTTTTTCTTGCTTCTCCGGCTTCTCGGTAGGAGCCTCTACGAATTCCCAGATAAGGCGAAAAAATATATAGTTGGCTATAGTGCGCTTGGGCGTACGCTTGAGAACTTTGAATAAATTTTCTTGATAGCGTTTGTCCAGCCCATAAATTCGGTCGGAGACTCTCTCTCCCAAACTTATAAATATCAATTGATCGATGTCCAAGGTGGGGGAATACTTCTTTTGCATTTCAGCAACAGTAAGTAGTTCGGGCAAATCATTATGACCTTGTCCAGGAGTAGGAAGTCCTTGTGCCAGGTCCGCCTCAAAGTCGAGCAGCTCCCTAGCCGTTTGTTTTGCCAGCTTCATTTCCACACCCAATGATCGCTGCAAGTTGTGTTGGATATTTATACGATAATTCTGACGGTAGATTGCCGTGGCATTGTCCACGTACATGGAACACGTATTAAGCGGAAATCTTTGCGTCTCTAAGTAAATGCGGTTCCTTTGGTTATTGCCGAAGTCTTTGTTTACTTTCACATTAATGAATGAGCTTATTCCGTATTTATGGGCAATGTTAGCGGATGTTTCCAGCCAGTCGAAGTCCTCCTCATTCCAGGAGGATCCCTCGAGGATCGGCATCGTTCCAAACTCAGCTATAAGTTCTTTCATCTTTGTGGTGTAGGTGGAGCTGAGCTCCTTGAACCGAAGGCAGGATTCAAAGAAGTGTTTAACCTGTCTATCTTCCGGAGTGTCCTGGGTATCATGTGCCATGTGGAGCGTCTTTAGGATCTTGCGTTCGAGGCCCTTTTGGAGAGTTTTGAACAGTTCAGTCGAGGGCACACCCAAGACTGAAGCTGGGTTGATGCGAGCATAGTTGCCACACGAAAAAGTATAGAAATCGGTGCACGGATCGGCCTCTTGGTCCATGAAACTCTCAATTTCGGCAGTCTTTGCCTGTCGCAACAGTTCCCTGATGTAGGGGGTGTTCTGATAGAGATCATCTTCGGTGGTTGAGGCTACTGCCATGAATAGGGCACAAAAAACATGTCCTATAAGGAAAATATATAGGAGTCCCATCACACTGTATTTCGTTTGAGTTCCAATGACCAACTGCCTTAAAAAATGTATTTCATAAACATATTTTTCAAACAAACTAACATCGAGAAATGAGTAATAGCTTTGCTTATCTGCTTTATCGAAAAAAACTCGAATAATGAAATAATAATGAATAAGAAACTACAACATTTTGAAAACAAATTGTATAAGAATTAGTCACATAAATATTTCTCACAAGTAAACAAACATGTTCGAAAGCCTTCGAAATGAAAATTTCATTCATGATACTTTTAAAAATCCACATAAAAAGTGAAGGATGTTATGGTTTTGCAATGATTTTAAGTGAATTTCAAAGATAAAAGCAGTGAGCTGTATGGATAATAATAGTTTAAATAGTAACATCCTTGGATCTCTTTGTACTTTAGGCCACCATCAAGGACTTCGAGTGGATGTCGACGCAGACCTGTCACACGGCCGCCAACGTCACCGAGCAGGCTCTGGGGCACGTGGAGCTATGACCCGCTTATTGGCTGCTGCCGCTGGTGCTGCTGCCCTTGCCTTGGATAATCCTGGCCAGGCGGCGTGCCCGGACGCACCTGATCCGCGCCCTGATCGCACCCATCGCCTGGCGGCGGAGGCGAGCCCAAATCCCCGGGTGAGACTAGATATGAGGCGATGGCGGTAACGGTGGCTATGGCTATGATGAACTCTACTTGAATATACCGTGTATAAGAGAGCGCCGATGCTGTTGCAGTAACAATATACATATGTATATCTAGTTGTAGGTATAGGCCATACATATATGAACTGTATGGGTGTATTTACATATAGTACATACTTCGACTGTGGTATTAAGCATTAAGGTTATATAATTACTGAGACGAGACGAACGACAGGATGGCAGGATGTTTCGGAACCAAGTCTTCGGATTTTCACGCTAAACTCTTGAGTATACAGTTGCGATATGGCTGGGGAATGGCTAATAGTTAATGAGTAATGAATAATGAGTAATTGTAATGATGATTTGAATGATGTTGATACACATGTACCTCATTGTGCTTACGACAACACATCTTATTTTCAAATACTCGTACGTATAACTTTGTACCTCGTCGAAAATTCTACAATAAGAACACCTATAAGCTAATCTCTTCCTAGTTGAACTTTTTAGATATGCAAATTGTTAATTTTGGCAAGCTAGTGGTAGTGTAAGCCTAGTAAAAGCTCCAATCTGTGCATAGTTGTGAACGAAACACGAAACACGAAACTCAGTTGATACTGTTGTGTGGCAGTAGTTAGAAAACCCAGTATTCAAGTTGGACAAGTGTGAAAACCAATACAATCTTCTGGCTAAGTCGCTACTGCAACGAATCACGTACATACATACGTAGTAGAGTTTGATATGAATTGGGTTTATATCATTTATGTCAATTGATTGCGCAATATTAACCTCAAGTATTTATTGAGCTCCCCGAGTATTGAATATTATTAGAAACACCGCAATATTTATGTATTACGAGATTACGAGTACGAGTACCCTAGGTGTTAAGCATTATTAGGGCAGGGTATACAAATACAACCAAAAACAAACTTAACTATACGATAGAACTCTTTCGAACGTCGGTCTATTTTAATCCTAGCAATGCGAACAATTATGAGTAATGCGTTTTAGTAGTGTCAATAATTTACACCACCCCCTCCCCTCGAACGAAAGAGAGAGAGCGAGAGCAAATCTAACAAGTGAAACGTAAGCTAACAAACGAATTCAAACAAACAAACAAAGCAATAATTATAGGCAGACTCAATGCTTTAAGTTTAAAGTTGCTGCTAGAAATAAGTGACAATTATACGAGTAATGTAAAATGATTTTCTGAGAAGGTTAATAAACATTAAAAGTGTATTTAATGAGCAAATGAAAGCGCTTGTAACGTCTTTAAATTTGGATCGGGAAATCCCCTTGGAATTTATTACCGCCAGGTGGCATTTGGCATATCTGGTTCAAGTTAAGCCCCCAAATTTAAAATATTATTAAAAAGGACGAAATCATCGTTTTATTTATTTATACTTTATTAAATTCTTTAGTAAATTCTTATATTCGCGCCATGCATTTTTATAGACAATATGTTTTATAATTTCCTTTCGTAATTGTCAATGTTTATTCGAGTTGTTGACTAGTTGTATTTTATGATTAGTTTTTAGTTTTTAAATACGAGTTAAACGCTTTTGATTGATTCGCGTTTTGAAGTGTATTCAGATACATACATGTATGAAGACTCTATATAAATATGTTTATTTTTAAAAATTTACAAAAATGGAAAACTTATTTGATTCGTTATGAAGCTAGTAGCACTTTAAAATTCCTAATTGCTTTTCGCATATATATGTAATAGTCGAGTGTATATATGTCAATTTTTGTGTATACGGCTATGTTCTTCGTTAAAGTAAAAACTGCATTGCACATTTTGTCGGTGTCCTGCTTGGTTTTCAGTGTATATATTTTGCGTAGTTCGTTTTTGATTAGCGTTCTGTGTTTTGGTTTTAGTATTTGATATTCTCGTTCTTTATAAAAATGTATTCATCTTTATTCTCTTAAATAAATATTCTTAGTAACTTTAGCGACAATTCCCGTATAAATATAAATGTAAATGTAAAATAAAATTAATATTAAAATTAATAAAATTGTATAGCAACCTATCATTACAACATTTGTTTATATTGCGCTTTGGACTTGCAGCAAAAATTTGGCACCAAAAATAATTAGAGTAAAAGTAGTTCAAAACGAACGTGGGGGGTTCTATGGAGAGCATTTCTAAAAACATAGGTAAACAATAAGGTTAAAAAACTAAGCGAAATTCAATCTCACTCTCTGTGGGTCGCAAAGACTCCCCCACTTGGACTATATAGATATATCTTTTAGCGCTGCGCGTAGGAGAAATCCGTCTGAGCATGTGCATCCTGACTGCCTTGGGGGAGATGGTAGATGGGACTCTGCTGGTGATGATGATGCTGGCAGCCGGATACCCGTTCCACTTGAAAGCCATCGGTCTGCCGCTCCAGTGTGGAGAACCTCGAGGAGAGCAGCCTGGGGCCGAGTTGGTCCTGCTGATCCTGTACCACCGAGAAACTCAGCCCACAGGAGCAGTGCTCGATGTGGGGCTGTGGGGTTGTCAATCCCGGCATGGCATGCACTTGGGCCTGCTCTGTGATGATTGTGGGTGGTGGCGATGGCGAGGACAGACAGTCCTGGCAGTAGTGAGGTGTGGCCGGCATCTGCTGATGATGGAACTGACTGACTGGTGGTGGAGGAGGCGGTGGTGGCGGTGTCATCGAGTGGGTCGACGAACTGGATTCGGTGGATTCCGAAGCCGTATCCGTGGCCGTGCTGTCCGAGGTCGATGTGGATGAGGATGGCTTGTGTGGCTGATGAGGCTGATCGGGTGGATGATGGCAGCGACATATTGTAACTCAAAAAGTGCCGCCATCGTGCTGATGACTAGATGAGGATGAGGCGATTGCAGATACCGGAAGTGGTAGTGGTGCCTCAACAGCAGCAGCTGCAACAGGCGGTTGTGGAAGAGTAGCTAGCCCCAGGCCATTGACCTGGTGCTGCAGCACGCTATAACCATCGCCATCTCCATTCTGCTGCTGCTGATTATGGTGACTGTTTGTGGAATGATTTTGATTCTGACTGTTATGAAGTTGTGTGGTGTGCGCTTGTGTGCTGGGATGCGGTGAGTGGGCCTCATCGTCTGCAATGCTGACCCCATTGCTCGACACGGCCAAGGATTTGGGCGGAATGGGCGGCGGTGGCACTGGGAAATCCTCGACATCGAACGAACTCGCCGAACTCTCCCGTTGTGTGATATTCATCGAAGCGGTGGCGTTGTAATCCAAACTACCATTACTGCTGATGCGACAGTGCTCCCGATGCTGCACTGTGATGGCCGAAATCGATGAGGAGTCCTCGCTCAGGTTGTTGAGATTCATGTGGTTCAGTTCCCTGGAGCTGGTCGTCGAGATGCCTGAGTCCCGGAAGTCATTGGGGGCAAAACAGACGCTGAGGTGACCTCCGCTTCCGTCCTGAAAGTTCGGGGGCAGCGAGTGTGGTTGCTGATCAGCCTCCGGATCGTCGTAGCTGATGTCCACGACGGAGTACTTCTGGCCATGCTGCTGCTGCTGCTGCGAGTGACGACGACCCACCGAATCGGCGGTGCCAAAGTCGTTGAATATCATCGGATTCGAAGCCCTCTTGTCGGGTGTAATACCCCTCGGTGGCAACGGTGGCGCGTTGGGGGAGTTCACTGTCGGCTGACGCTTGGGCGGAACTTCGGGGCTATCAATGGATCCATTGCCCATAAAGTTCTGCGACCGTGGTCGATTTGGTACTGGTGGAGCTGCAGCATCCTCCAGGGGAATACTGAGACTCTCTTTGCTCAGCGTTTGATAGGAGCTGAGTGGATCGACGGGCCGTAGAGTGTCTCCCGGTCTCGTGTAGATCTCGTCCAGATCATATACATAGTTGGAGTGGGAGTTGGCACTCAAGCTGGTGGAAGCTGTTGCCTGGGCCACTCGCTGCTCCGTGGGCAACGGTGGCAGCGGAGTGTTTACAATGCTCTCCGAATGCTGCCGTTTCAGCCTACCCATGCCGGATAAACTCTGCTTTAGCTGGGAAAAGCGCTCCAGGAGGCGATTGTGCAGCGGTTGGACACCACTGGGCGCCAACTGGCCATGCAGCTCCAGAGCCTGCTCCAGAATCTGAATCTGCTCTAGGATCAGCACCTTTAGTCTCTGCACATTCGCCTGCTGGCCAGCACCCTGAGGCGATTTGAGGAACTGCTCGGAGAAGAAGGCCTCCTGGTACTTGCTTATGCCGCCCATGACATTGGCATCGATTGTGCCCTGCAGACGCATCGAGAAGGGATTAATATTCCTCTTCGGATCACGTTTGTACTGCACAATCAACTCGGATAGTTCCTTGCCAGCATTGCTGATGATCTCGCAGGCGTCCTCATGAGTAATTGTAATGATGATTTGAATGATGTTGATACACATGTACCTCATTGTGCTTACGACAACACATCTTATTTTCAAATACTCGTACGTATAACTTTGTACCTCGTCGAAAATTCTACAATAAGAACACCTATAAGCTAATCTCTTCCTAGTTGAACTTTTTAGATATGCAAATTGTTAATTTTGGCAAGCTAGTGGTAGTGTAAGCCTAGTAAAAGCTCCAATCTGTGCATAGTTGTGAACGAAACACGAAACACGAAACTCAGTTGATACTGTTGTGTGGCAGTAGTTAGAAAACCCAGTATTCAAGTTGGACAAGTGTGAAAACCAATACAATCTTCTGGCTAAGTCGCTACTGCAACGAATCACGTACATACATACGTAGTAGAGTTTGATATGAATTGGGTTTATATCATTTATGTCAATTGATTGCGCAATATTAACCTCAAGTATTTATTGAGCTCCCCGAGTATTGAATATTATTAGAAACACCGCAATATTTATGTATTACGAGATTACGAGTACGAGTACCCTAGGTGTTAAGCATTATTAGGGCAGGGTATACAAATACAACCAAAAACAAACTTAACTATACGATAGAACTCTTTCGAACGTCGGTCTATTTTAATCCTAGCAATGCGAACAATTATGAGTAATGCGTTTTAGTAGTGTCAATAATTTACACCACCCCCTCCCCTCGAACGAAAGAGAGAGAGCGAGAGCAAATCTAACAAGTGAAACGTAAGCTAACAAACGAATTCAAACAAACAAACAAAGCAATAATTATAGGCAGACTCAATGCTTTAAGTTTAAAGTTGCTGCTAGAAATAAGTGACAATTATACGAGTAATGTAAAATGATTTTCTGAGAAGGTTAATAAACATTAAAAGTGTATTTAATGAGCAAATGAAAGCGCTTGTAACGTCTTTAAATTTGGATCGGGAAATCCCCTTGGAATTTATTACCGCCAGGTGGCATTTGGCATATCTGGTTCAAGTTAAGCCCCCAAATTTAAAATATTATTAAAAAGGACGAAATCATCGTTTTATTTATTTATACTTTATTAAATTCTTTAGTAAATTCTTATATTCGCGCCATGCATTTTTATAGACAATATGTTTTATAATTTCCTTTCGTAATTGTCAATGTTTATTCGAGTTGTTGACTAGTTGTATTTTATGATTAGTTTTTAGTTTTTAAATACGAGTTAAACGCTTTTGATTGATTCGCGTTTTGAAGTGTATTCAGATACATACATGTATGAAGACTCTATATAAATATGTTTATTTTTAAAAATTTACAAAAATGGAAAACTTATTTGATTCGTTATGAAGCTAGTAGCACTTTAAAATTCCTAATTGCTTTTCGCATATATATGTAATAGTCGAGTGTATATATGTCAATTTTTGTGTATACGGCTATGTTCTTCGTTAAAGTAAAAACTGCATTGCACATTTTGTCGGTGTCCTGCTTGGTTTTCAGTGTATATATTTTGCGTAGTTCGTTTTTGATTAGCGTTCTGTGTTTTGGTTTTAGTATTTGATATTCTCGTTCTTTATAAAAATGTATTCATCTTTATTCTCTTAAATAAATATTCTTAGTAACTTTAGCGACAATTCCCGTATAAATATAAATGTAAATGTAAAATAAAATTAATATTAAAATTAATAAAATTGTATAGCAACCTATCATTACAACATTTGTTTATATTGCGCTTTGGACTTGCAGCAAAAATTTGGCACCAAAAATAATTAGAGTAAAAGTAGTTCAAAACGAACGTGGGGGGTTCTATGGAGAGCATTTCTAAAAACATAGGTAAACAATAAGGTTAAAAAACTAAGCGAAATTCAATCTCACTCTCTGTGGGTCGCAAAGACTCCCCCACTTGGACTATATAGATATATCTTTTAGCGCTGCGCGTAGGAGAAATCCGTCTGAGCATGTGCATCCTGACTGCCTTGGGGGAGATGGTAGATGGGACTCTGCTGGTGATGATGATGCTGGCAGCCGGATACCCGTTCCACTTGAAAGCCATCGGTCTGCCGCTCCAGTGTGGAGAACCTCGAGGAGAGCAGCCTGGGGCCGAGTTGGTCCTGCTGATCCTGTACCACCGAGAAACTCAGCCCACAGGAGCAGTGCTCGATGTGGGGCTGTGGGGTTGTCAATCCCGGCATGGCATGCACTTGGGCCTGCTCTGTGATGATTGTGGGTGGTGGCGATGGCGAGGACAGACAGTCCTGGCAGTAGTGAGGTGTGGCCGGCATCTGCTGATGATGGAACTGACTGACTGGTGGTGGAGGAGGCGGTGGTGGCGGTGTCATCGAGTGGGTCGACGAACTGGATTCGGTGGATTCCGAAGCCGTATCCGTGGCCGTGCTGTCCGAGGTCGATGTGGATGAGGATGGCTTGTGTGGCTGATGAGGCTGATCGGGTGGATGATGGCAGCGACATATTGTAACTCAAAAAGTGCCGCCATCGTGCTGATGACTAGATGAGGATGAGGCGATTGCAGATACCGGAAGTGGTAGTGGTGCCTCAACAGCAGCAGCTGCAACAGGCGGTTGTGGAAGAGTAGCTAGCCCCAGGCCATTGACCTGGTGCTGCAGCACGCTATAACCATCGCCATCTCCATTCTGCTGCTGCTGATTATGGTGACTGTTTGTGGAATGATTTTGATTCTGACTGTTATGAAGTTGTGTGGTGTGCGCTTGTGTGCTGGGATGCGGTGAGTGGGCCTCATCGTCTGCAATGCTGACCCCATTGCTCGACACGGCCAAGGATTTGGGCGGAATGGGCGGCGGTGGCACTGGGAAATCCTCGACATCGAACGAACTCGCCGAACTCTCCCGTTGTGTGATATTCATCGAAGCGGTGGCGTTGTAATCCAAACTACCATTACTGCTGATGCGACAGTGCTCCCGATGCTGCACTGTGATGGCCGAAATCGATGAGGAGTCCTCGCTCAGGTTGTTGAGATTCATGTGGTTCAGTTCCCTGGAGCTGGTCGTCGAGATGCCTGAGTCCCGGAAGTCATTGGGGGCAAAACAGACGCTGAGGTGACCTCCGCTTCCGTCCTGAAAGTTCGGGGGCAGCGAGTGTGGTTGCTGATCAGCCTCCGGATCGTCGTAGCTGATGTCCACGACGGAGTACTTCTGGCCATGCTGCTGCTGCTGCTGCGAGTGACGACGACCCACCGAATCGGCGGTGCCAAAGTCGTTGAATATCATCGGATTCGAAGCCCTCTTGTCGGGTGTAATACCCCTCGGTGGCAACGGTGGCGCGTTGGGGGAGTTCACTGTCGGCTGACGCTTGGGCGGAACTTCGGGGCTATCAATGGATCCATTGCCCATAAAGTTCTGCGACCGTGGTCGATTTGGTACTGGTGGAGCTGCAGCATCCTCCAGGGGAATACTGAGACTCTCTTTGCTCAGCGTTTGATAGGAGCTGAGTGGATCGACGGGCCGTAGAGTGTCTCCCGGTCTCGTGTAGATCTCGTCCAGATCATATACATAGTTGGAGTGGGAGTTGGCACTCAAGCTGGTGGAAGCTGTTGCCTGGGCCACTCGCTGCTCCGTGGGCAACGGTGGCAGCGGAGTGTTTACAATGCTCTCCGAATGCTGCCGTTTCAGCCTACCCATGCCGGATAAACTCTGCTTTAGCTGGGAAAAGCGCTCCAGGAGGCGATTGTGCAGCGGTTGGACACCACTGGGCGCCAACTGGCCATGCAGCTCCAGAGCCTGCTCCAGAATCTGAATCTGCTCTAGGATCAGCACCTTTAGTCTCTGCACATTCGCCTGCTGGCCAGCACCCTGAGGCGATTTGAGGAACTGCTCGGAGAAGAAGGCCTCCTGGTACTTGCTTATGCCGCCCATGACATTGGCATCGATTGTGCCCTGCAGACGCATCGAGAAGGGATTAATATTCCTCTTCGGATCACGTTTGTACTGCACAATCAACTCGGATAGTTCCTTGCCAGCATTGCTGATGATCTCGCAGGCGTACTCCACCGGCGTTAGCTCCTGCATGGTCTTCTGTTTCACCTCGTACCAACGTAGAATTCCCGGCAGCGGACTAGCAATCTCGAGGATAGTGCGCTCTATCCATAAAGACTTGAATTCATTGTCTTTGTCAACCGTTCCCTTGTACATGGGACGATCGTAGATAAACCGGGTCACATCGTTGACCTCATAAAAACGGGCGATCTTTTCCGGCACCGGAACCATTGCTGTTTTCAAGGCCTGCGCATCCCCAACGGGTCTCACGTTGCTAATCTGTATGTACTGATCCGGAGCATTCAGAATGGCATTATCCGGTGGACTGTTATTGCCCAGGATCTGGGCACTGGGAAACTCAGTTTGCAGACGCTGTGTAAAGGCCCCAATTCGCTCGTACTCCAGTCCACGATAGACAAATTGCTTGTTCTTGAATTTTAAGAGAATAAGTTTGAGTATGATATATCACAAAGATTTTAATAGCCTATAACCTACCCGCACAAAAAGCGGCAATCCCATGCCATAGAATCCCACACGGAAGTATTCAGGCTCCGGTCGCAATTGAGTAAGGATATTCTGGAAGAACTTGGCCTCCTGAATGAGTATATCACTAAGTTTATTGTAGTCAAAGCGACGTGTTTCGTAGAGCTGAGCCAGTTCCTTGCACAACGGAATGCCCTTTTCCCAGCACTTTCCCTTGTCGAAGTATTTGAGGATCTGCAAGATATAACAGTTTTATATAAATTCTTTATGAAATCGGAGATTATGCCTAACCTCATGATAAAGTCGCTCTTTTCGCTGCCACTCTGGTTGACCACTGTTGTCGAAGGGAGCAAAGCTCTGGGTCTCCCGGTCCCAACTCAGCATGGAGGCATATAGTTTTAGAGTAAAGCCAGCCTCTGTGTAATTCTCCGCCTGCAGGTGCAGGTTGTGCAATTTGTAGATGTACCTAAGGGGTAAGAAATAACATTAGATTGAAGAATATATATCTTCTAAGATAGAACAGACATACCTTAAGTACATCTCCTTTCGATTGATTTCGTTTTTGTAGAAATTCAGGAGGTTTACGGTGCAGGTCATGCGTTTATCCCTATTTTCCTCGCCCTGCATGACGCTTCGATAGTCCAAAAGTCGCTCCAAAAGTCGGGTGACTGATGCTATAAAGGCAATGCCAGCCTCCTTCCAGTTGGGATTCTCTACTTGGACTTTCTCCAGCAAACTGATGGCACACAAAAATTACAATTATTCAAGGCATCATCAAGGGATACGAAATTTAAACAACAAAAGGAACTAATAGAGACTAGCGGAGAAACTACACTTAAGGCAAAAGGAAAAAATTGCACTGAGTTAAACTTACACCAAGCTGAGATGTTCCCTTTTTATGGATGGCGATTGCAATGAGTGTGAAGTGAGTCATATATTTACAGACATTTACAAACATTTATGTAAAATTTTTGGTTAAGTTTGCAATAAAGCAAAGCAACTTACATGGTGCTGAATAGCTCCCTGTACTCGTCGTCACCCTTGTTCTCGCTGATGAGCAGGTCCAACTTGTCAATCAGTTCGCTCTCCACCAGACGGAACGAACCGCGGGCAGCCTGCTCAAGAACATTTACATTAATTACCCATAGTTATAGGGATACAACGTTAACCCACCTGCTCGCATTGCATCATGTCGTAAAAGACCGTGAGAGTGGCCTTCCGCAGAGCGGGCTCTGGTACCAAAGTGACCTCTAGGAATGGACCCACCATCGAAGGAATAAAGTGCAGCTTTTGCTCGCCCAGCTGCGACCACATGCTGAGTATCTGGAAGCCCATAAGCACCCGCATGTCGCCATTCGAATGCAGTATCTTCAGTCGCTTGGGCTCCCTATATTGCTCTAACTGCAGGGAGGGCTGGGTCAAAAATGCAACAGCCAGACTGAAGTAATTCCACCACAGTTGCGAGTCGAAGGCCTGGGGTCCTAGGAATCTGTAGACCAGCGGCTTGGCAAACTCCTCCAGCGACATGCGCAGCACATCGTTGGCGGCCAGCTTCATCACCAGCCAATCATTGGGGAACACATGCCAGTCCTGGGTCAACAGCTCCCCGTACACCAGCAGGGATTTGCTAAGGAACTCCTTCAAATCACGCGGATCTTTGTTGGGGCTCAGCTCGTCCCAGTAGCGCTTGTAATGGGTCTCATCGAGCAGCTGCAATAAGCCCAGAAGACAGGAGACCAACTGGGGCAGCACTGCATTGGATCCCTCCATTATAATGCTAATAGTTCGGATGAGGATGCCCAGTATGTTCTTGCACAGCGAGTCCAGATCGTGCTGTAGTGTGTTGGTCACCTTATCCCGCTGCTCCTTCTGCAAATCGTGAAGTTGGCTAAGAATCTCTGAGAGAATCTCAGCACAGAGACGAAGTTCATCCCGGCGACTGAGATGCATGCGCAGGTGCTTGCAGGCCACAGATAAAACCACAGTGCGGGAATCTGAAAGAAGGTCAAGTTTTAGCTAAATAGGTTACAAAATTAAGAAAATGACTCTATACCATCCTCATGGAACAGTTCCCCAGACACCAGATCCTTGACAGCATGTAATTTCGCCTGAATTAGTCGAATGGGGGCTCCCCTGGGAATGGCGTCCAGCATATTCCTCGCCAGCATGCCCAACTCTGGAGCCGGCAGCGTGTCCTTCAGCTGTTCCAGCACCACTCCCGTGGAATTTAGCAGTGCCTCTTGGGTGGGTATAATGACATCGTACGAGGGCACAGCCAGCATTCCATTGAGGGCCGTAAAAAGGGAGTGTAGGTCCCTCCGGAATGAGTCCTCATACTGACCACCGGTGGCCCTGGCAAACAGTTTCCTTGACTGGATGAGCAACTTGAATATGTACTCCAGCGAGCCGAAACATTTCTGAAAGGGATCAGGGTGCTCTGCCTTCGTCATGAACACGGCCATGTGCTCCACGGAGGTGATGAGTCCTTTATAGACCAAAGCGGCCGCAAAATGATTCTCGATATACTCGTTCATCACCGGCCGGAAGTGTTGGAACTTGTTGCTCTGCAGTAGACTGAAGATGCTCACGAGTACATGGAAGACCAGGCCCGAGTGCTGGGTGCTGTTACCCTCCTCATTGGAGAACATGGCAAACAGTGCGTCCAGCACATCCTGCAGGAACTTGACCAGCTCTTCGTCGTTCAGTCGCAGGACTCCCGTCAGCGAATCCTGAATCGTTTCGGGATATGTGCGCCACTGTAGCAGCGAAAGGAGATCTGCATTCTGTGTGAGTTTTGTGGAGCACAGCAGGGAACGCAGGACAAACAACTCCTTGGAGCTACGACTGAAGCAACCGCCACAATCCATTTTGGCCTGTGCATCCCGCGGTCTGCACTGCAACCTAAGGTAGTTGGAAGCCTGTAGCTTCGCAGGATCCTCGCACTTGTACACATACAACTCGTGCTGACCATCGCCCAATGTAGCTCCTCCGGTGTCCATAAGTCTGGCAAAGCTGAAGGCAAACAGCTTGGGTTCCGTCTTATCCCTCGTCGAACAGTGCCTGAATTCAAATCTCACATGAGCCGTGGCAAACTTATCGATGGGCACACTCAGCCGCAGCATTTCGTTCCAACTGGGAGCATTCTGGTGGTAAAGGATCATGGATCGGTACTGCGGCTGGGAGTCCATGCCAGAGGCACCCCAGAGGCAATCGGTCAGGACATTGCCCGTTACATCGAGCACCACAACCGTGACGAGGATATTCTTCCCCGTATTCTTTCCACCACGTTCAAACTCTCCACGCTCCAGAGTCAGGAAGAGATCATTGCGAACATCTCCGGGCATTATGACATCCGGGAAGCCCATCTTCCTGGTAATCGTGGAGCCCTGGAACAGTAACGGCTGCTCCTGCTTGGCTTGTCCCAATCCACCGTGCAGAAGTTTCAGGGAAACAACGATTCCTTGAGTTCCCTGACTAGTCTGAATGGGCGAGTACTTTCCACTTGACTTTTTGATAATCAGCTCGGGCAGCAGATGAAAGTCCTTCTCCTCACTCTGGAACAGCTTAAAGTTATACTCCCGCTCATCGGAGGATTGCTCCAGACTATTATCAAAATGAGCAATGTCGCCAAGGGAAAGAACACCCACACCAAAGGGACGTCGAAAGGTGGGTCCATGGCCTAAGGTTCCACTCTTCTCGATCTTCTTGATGGAGTCCGATTGAATGATCTTGCCCACGCGCATCACCACGGCCACAAGGTGGAGATCCTCATTGAGATCAGCGGCACCTGAAGATATTAAATAAATTTAAAGGATTTAATAAAGGTGATAAAAGAATTAATTAACATTTATTCGACTTGCTTTTAGAATTCTTTGTCTTATCTTATCCATCAGAGATATTTCTTTTATTTATAAGTATTTTCTATCTATCTATTATTATGCGAGTTATATTACTAAGATGAAAGATATCACTTACCCAGATCAGTAAACACCGTGCAGTTGCTGTGCAACCTTTCGATGTAATTGGAGAAACCGTCTTTAGAGATCTTGACCAGAAACCTTTCCGATAGCGGTCGCATGTGACTTCCATCGTAGAGAAAGAAGTAGACCTCTGCATCATCGCCACCTATCCGATGGCCGAAATCGCGCATGCAAAAGTATAGATGGTGGGTGAGGATCTTTCGCTGCGTCTTACGCCTCAAAGTTCCTCGACTCTATAAGGTTTCAATTCCAAAATAATTACAACAATACCATTGGATTTTAAAACAATTATTATTCATACCGATGAGGCCTTGGCGTTATCAGCACTGCTCACGTGCACATTGTAGAGCTTGACAATGCCAATGCCATGTGGATCCACCGCCAGAGGTCCCTCTCTGGGCACCAAGTCCAGACCGAGTTTGCTGCAAAGATCGAAAAGTATTTGTTGGTTGATTGATAGTGATACATACTATAGGAAAGGAAACACCCAGCTAAAACAACTTTGCCACATTGTCACGTTCCGATACGAAAGACACACATTTCAATTAATGGATCGTGGGAGCGGGAGCTTGAGGGGAACCCTTCGAATGCAGTCCAGTTGGTTGTTTTGGAAAACCATCAGAGCTTTAAGGGAATTGACGCGTTCGTAATTAATTGTCGCTTGACGGAGTCGTGCGGAGCGCCAAGAATTAAATACAAATTTGGTCAGTCATCACGGGTGATCATCATTAATCACCGTGTGGTCCCATAAATAGAACACACCGCGAAGGGAATGGAGATTTATTTTAGGCATTTTCAAGAGGTCTTGAGTTTAGTATAAAAGATCTCACGAGGTGCAATATAAAAAAGGAAGGAATATTTTAAAATAATTGTTAACTAAGTAATGTCTAGTTTATGTAAATTTATAATGTTCTGAATTGGCATGTACTAATATTTTTAATATTCTGCAATAACTTCTATATGAACATATAAGATATCATTACCAGGTCAATGTAGCCCCACACGGTTCTGAGAAAACCGTACCACTCATGCAAATCAAAGTGAATCAGTGCCAAGGCAGGCAGAGAACCTGTCACGACTCCGCTCAACTTTCGGAAAGTAGCTGAAATCTAGAAATCAATCGACTTCTATCGACAAAGATCGTATCTAAATGGATTGGGTCGATCATTAACTTCACACTATCTATGGCCGGTACGTGCCTGCTGTTTCGTACGGCAGCTACCGATTGGAATTTACATGATCATTATGATGATGGGATGATGATCATCCACGGATCTTGGACACACATCGCATGGCCCGCATGACGCATAAATTTCGGCTGCTTACAGCCGATCCAGCCAAGTCAGATGAGGTACACAAAAAACTACACAGCTAATGGGTTCACGGCATTCCGGTGGCGCATGCGAGAAGAAGAAAAGTTCAAGAGGAGTGGAGAGAGGAGTGGAGTGGATAGAAGGAGGAGCAGACTCAGAGACCCAGAGTTGGCCAGAGTTTGGGCCAGGTTCATAGCCAGGTTGGCCAGCAACGTCCAACGTCATCAGCAATATGTTGCCCGACGTCGCGACGTCGTTGACGATGCTGCTACCTCGGCTACGCTGGAACTTCTACCTGGCTTACGCAGAGAGAGCCAGGCATCTTTTACAATACCACCTCCAGAACAAGCCGAAGAAGCCGTTTTGCTGTTAACGAGGCCTAAACGGCTTCGCTCTGGCCGTGGCTCAGGTGGAATACTCAGAGAGACAGAGCGGGTCAAAGCCAGAGAGGATCTCCATTTTGGAACTGGAACCAGTAGAGAAGTGGTAGTGGTAGAGAAATCCAAATGCTCTCCACAGATCTCTGGGGAATGTTTAGCTCTCTCTGTCTCTCTCCTCACACAGAAATATATAATAAATAAATATGTGTGGGGTTTGAGCCACCTCTGTTACGCCGGGAGCTCTGGTCTGGCTCTGAGTTGACGTGACCAAATGAAGCACTGCGACTCGAAAATGTATCTCATGGATACAAATATGAGAGGAGCGCGTGCGCGGCTGCCTGGGAGCCGTCGACCAGCAAAAAAAAAAAAAAGCAAAACGGTAGCCATGCTGGTAATGAACACTTTAAGTCGTTTTTAATTAAGTGCCTGACCCAAAGCTCAACAGGTGAAAGGCAACGAATATCTATCCCCAAAATAAAACCCATAGAGATGCCTTGCTTATCTGAATAAATTCTTTTTTAATTAAGCCTCGCCTAAAGTGTTGGAAATCTATGAAGATATGACACAACAAGAAAAAAATAAGAAAAGAACAAGGAGAACGAGGCGAGAAGACGCAACAAGATGGAGACCCCAGACGATACAGAAAAATTTAATTATTTACACTTCGATAAGCAGAGCTGTCAACCACAAACAAAAGCAACGCGTTCGATGGCATTGTATCTATGGGTCTCGCCTCGCCAGCAACCCAGATACACGGCATATCACAATCACACATGCCATATATTTCGTATTTAATGTCTTTATAAAAGGTGTAGCTCGCAGATACATTTCTGGCGAGAGGCCACAGGCAACCAACCGGGCCATCGGGAAAAAGGTAACAGACATCAGGAACCGACAATAAACAAACAGTGCAACGCGCAGAGAAGCCAAGTGGAGCGCAGAGGTTCAGGACATGGAAACAGCAGCTACGGCAGCAGCAGCCATTTCGAAATGCCATTTCATTATGGCCAAGACCGAAGAACAGCCAAAGCCACCGAGCTGAGTCATTCAACCAGCCAAGGAGTTGCAGGTTTTGTTAGGGGGGAGGTTGGGTATCTGGGGACCTCGGGGACCTGGGGACCTGGAACCCGAGAGGAATGCCTGGCAACAAGTTTGGCGTTGCTTGTCTAGCTCTCAGCATGCAAATGGATCTTCATTTTGGACCCTATATGATAGTGTGTGTGTGCCTGCCGATCAGCAACGACACATTTAACCCTGGAATACGAATAGTTCCTCGGACCCACTTGGCGGACACTTCAGAGCGGCGTCTGTGCTGCCAGAGGATTCGCTGGACATGGAATCGGCGATAAATTAAAGAGGCAGGACAGGCAGCCACAAGTTCCGCGGAATTAATTGGAATACGTTTTTATAATGAGGCTCGGCTCAAAGGGGCATTATCAAAGTACTTGCGGTACCACCTCATTAATTTCATTTACTTGGGTTTGCATCTAGAACGTAATAAATTTTGAGGTGATTAATAGATCGAATGGGCAGTGCCAGGTGGGTATTTGGGAATCAGGATTGAGTAGGAAATATATTTATGACATGTATTATATTACGATATGATTATAATAATGAAGAATTTTATTTCTTCGACCCAAAACTTAACATTAATGTAATATCCTTTACAGCGCCAATACAAAAAATAAGACTAATTAGTTCAAAACACTTTCCCTATTCTTAATGTTTATTAACAAAATTTTCAAAAATAACAAAAGTTAAACGTCTAAGAAGCCTAATATTTTTCCAGTATAATATTAACTTTGATAACTTGTTAATAACATTTTGTATATTGTCAGTTAAGGTCAAGGAAACCTGCAAGAACCCATAGGTATAACTTATTTTTTGTCGTTGCTCCCTTTTTAGGTTCCCTTTCTATGTTCCGTAAGTGTTTTATGTGGTGTTCCAGTTCTGGCTCATTGTGTTCCAAAATCTTTGTTTAGCCCGAATGACTCCGACGGCGATCAGCTTAATCTAAAATCAAGATCTGGCTGATAGAGTTGTAGAAGACAATAAAAATCTCCCCCTCTCTCAACCGAGAGACCTAACTAATCAATGGATTTACAGATTTTCAATCCAGATGTTTTAGGCCGCGCATTCAGACAGTTCAAGATCGAGGGAAAATCAGAGATTCGGAGTGAACTACCTAAGCGATCTGAGGTTGGGTTGGGTGGCTACTCTCCCTCTACAGGTAACAACACCGGGTCTCATATCATCTCAGGTAAAAGGTAATGCGCGAATGCAGCTTGAGCGTAATTTCGAATTGTGAGCGGGAACCAGCTGCGATCGCTGGTTCCGCTGGAGAGGAGTGGGAAAACCACCCAGATCGCAAGAGAGACTCTCTCGCGGCTCGGGAACTCAGTGTGGTTATGGTTCGTTCGGTTCGGCTCTGGAAATCTGGTGTTAGTAGGTTTTTGAACGCCGCTGAGAGCAGCTGCATATTTTCGAGATACGGATACGGGTATGGATGGATGGGAACTTTCTCAGTCTGAATCTCTAAAATCACAACTCAGCACCACTGAGCAACCACCAAGCTGCACGCACACCACCACAGAATGCAGTTACGAATGCAATTCCAGCTCCACAGCTGAGTTGGTCTGGGTGTGCTCGAGTGGTTGTGCCAGTGTTTGTACTTGTGTATAATAGAAATCTTGAATCTCTGCAACAAAGTTATAAATAACATACAAAATATAATAAGAAAGAAACACAAAAACCAGCCAGAAATAATAAATACAAGCAGCTAAAACGAGTTTCCAAAGTGTCAAAGTGGCAGCAATAAATTTAAATGCGAGCGGAGAGCTCTAAAAAAAAATTGTACGATACTTCGCATCCAGCAGGAGCAAAAGAATCACTTAAGTGTGCGAAGGGGTCGTCGCAGTTCGGTTCTGGCCAACTGGCAGGTTGCTCTGTTGCCAATGTTGGTAGCAACACCTTAAGAAAAAAAAAAAAAAAAAAAAATCCACCAAGGAAAACGACACAAAATGAGAGAGAACAGTGGCAACAACCGATCGGATCCGATCGCGCCCGCTCCGCTCCCAAAAAGAAAATACCTTAAAACCAGTTTCTTTTTGGTCTTTTTTTCGAAAATAAAAGAAAAAAATTTGTATTGAAAGAAAAAAAGGCAAGAATTGAAGTTGGTTCGAAATGAAGTGCTCTCCGCGTATCTGTGTGTGTGTGTGTGGTGTTTTGTGTTTGTGCCCTGGTGTGCGTGGTAAGATTGAATGTTCAGTGCAGAAGCTGATGCATTTAAAAGGAGTAGCTGCCGTTGCGCAGATACAGATACTTTGCGACTTTAATTGCTGCTCGCATGCGTGCGACAGAGACGACTCTATGTGCCTGTGCGTGCGCTGGTGTGCGTCTGTCTTGCTCTCGGAGTTACGGATTTCGATTCCGACTCGGTTTCGGAGTTATACGATCTGTCGTGCCGAAATGAAATACAGCCAAAACACACACATAAAACACACAATAGCCCGAAACAAAAAAATTTGCATATAAACAAAAGAGCCAAGAAGAAAGCAAACCAGAACCTGATCCATGGCGAGTCAAAAACCCAAATCGAAATCCAAAAAGCACCGACATGAATAAAAAAAAAAGTGGAAAAAGAAAACAAAACCCCATGATAAATTCGGGCTCTTTTTGGTTATATGGGGACAAAGTGAAATTTATGCGTGGGTTGACAAAAAGCTGTACCGGTTCTGAGAGACCAAGATCTTGAGATGAACTTGTTAGCTTTAGCTATGTGTGTAGCATATTTGTGGGGGGGACTGGAGGATTTCGGGGGGCACGGGGCATTCAACCTGGGCTCTGGCTTAGCGCAGATTAGATTAGATTGCACAACATATTGTTTTCGAGAGACGGAGAGAGCTATGCCAGCAATGTTCCCAACAAACAATTCCGGCACTGCCCAAGCACTTACTTAATTGTAAGTGCGGCTTGTCGACGATAACGCCGAGAGCCCCGGACCCAGAACCAGACAAAATGGGATGGGTACTATAGTACTGGTAGTGGTACTGGAACTCAGATTGGGAGTGGAGAGGAAGCATGTATATGTGGTAGGGTGGTGAAATAATTCGGAATATGTCATGTCTGTCCTAGATAACGCACAAGGCAAACACAGTACACAATCAAGTATGGAAAGGAAAAAAAGACGATGCCAGTGCACTTAGAAAAGATAACTTGCTCTGAACATCACACATCTTAGTCCCAAAGGGAAAGTCCTTTTATATCTTAGAAATTCACAAACTAAAAAGGGTTCAAAAAATTAGTGTCCTGAAGGGGTTTGAAGTTATTTATAAGTTATGAAACTGATTAAAAGTTAAGATTGGGAAAGGGTCATACGTTATAAGTTATAATATTGGGTTAGGATCTTAAATTGGAAGGTATAATTATTCCCCAATTAGTTATAATTTCTAGCTAGTATTTTTTGTTAGTTTTTTCCCAGTGTACTCATGCTCATTTCATTATTGCTCCCTTTTCCCATTGCAGTTAGCTTCGTTGCAGCAGCACACCAACCATCAACATGGCGGTCTTTGGCATGGTCTCGGCTGTGTCCGGCTTCATCAAGATACGCTATCTGCTGGACAAGGCGGTCATCGACAACATGGTTTTCCGGTGCCACTACAGGATCACTACCGCCATTCTATTCACCTGTTGCATCATCGTCACCGCAAACAATCTGATCGGTAAGTTAGCACCTCCCACGCATCGTGATTGCATCGAAAAATTAGTGCATCTATGCAAGTGATTAGCATCCAAAACAGCCTAGTTAGCAAGTTTGCTTTTGCAATTGCAGTATTGCTGCTAATGCAGCACTAAAATCCAAGAAATACGATTCGACCCATTTGAAATTGAACTCTTCGAAACAGAAAGACAAAAAACAAACTCGTGCAGAGCTTTCACAAATTGGCCGCAACACGTTCATCAGATTTCAGGCTAAGCCATTTACTCGAGTGACTCATTCCTCGGTCGCCACGGGTGGTGGCCTGTGCTTCGCCTGGAATTGGCGTGAAAATCAATGTATCTGGTTCAAGCTGGGCTCAGTGAAGTGTCTTACATAATGATACTTGTAATAAATATTATTTTACATTCCCACGCACTTTCAAACGGACCTTGGCTAGAAGATTATTACACTTGAAACCAGGCTTAGAGTATTTCCAGATTGCTAAACTTAATCATAACATGATGATTTGAAAGGTGTTGATAAGAAAATGTCCTTGAATAAGCCATTAACCTTGGGAATAATCAAAAAACTAGTATCAGTATTAAGAAAACAAAAATATCAAATCAAATACATACGAACAGGTTCTAAATAATTGTTTATTTTATACAATTTTCACCTAATTAAGGGATTAATAGTTTCAGAGTTCTCAAATAACTACTTATTAGTTAACAGCAACAAATAAAATAGTTTCTACCTAAAGTTCCTGACTTTAATACCAATTTTAAGTGACTTCAATCTCTGATCTAGGCTTCGCCCAGCTTCAAGACAAATATTTGTGCATTAAAAGAAGTGCTCTAAAAGTGAACATCTGACAAAACCACAGTCAAATATTGACGGTTGGTTCTGGGAATTTCCCATCCCATCCACCCCGCACCAACATCGTCTGCAGCTCCATTTGTATCCACTTTGTTTGCCCAAAAACAGGGGAGTGAGTTGGGGAGGAGTTGGAGGCAGAGTTAATGTTCAAATTGGGGCGCACCCAAAAAAGAACGAAAAAGGCTCTCTATCTGTCTGTCCGCCTGAATGTTGCAGGTTTACCTAGGCACGTCTGCAACCGTAATAAATGTAACCGTAGCATAGTCGTAACCGCACCCACTGCGCAGTCGACAAATTGGGGACCGTGGAGCTGGGGACCCATAGAGATTGCGATTGCCCTAATGGCACTTGACGTTGACGAACGGCTTGCGAGGTTTCTAAGTTTCTGTTTTCTGGTCTCGGGAATGCGCGTACATTTTTCTTAATCCAAATTGCAGCGAGGTCGAATGCATATATATAAAAAAATTATCTTTATCTTTGCGATTGCAGGCGATCCCATAAGTTGCATCAACGATGGCTCCATACCGATGCACGTGATCAACACCTTCTGCTGGATTACATACACGTTTACGATACCTGGCCAACAGCATCGGCAGATTGGAACGGACGTGGCCTCTCCGGGTTTGGGCAATGAATATGGTCAAGAAAAGCGCTATCACAGCTACTACCAATGGGTGCCATTCGTGCTATTTTTCCAGGTAAGTGAACGATTATAAGAACTACTACTACTAAGATTAAAATAATATTTATAGAATCGGCTATTTATATAAATATTAATATAACATTTTGTTGTATGTTTATTCGGTAACCTAGTTTCATGATAAATATTTAGAACCGATCCCCCAAGCTAAACTTTTTAAATGGATAATTCCATATGATTTCCCAATTTACATAAAGATTTCATAATTTTGCTTTAGAAAAAATTCCATCCTTAGATTAAGTGAACTTAATTGAAGTCCTAATGTGTCTGGAGCCTATCACTTATGGTTCACTTAAAGCGTGACAAATCTTGTGTCTTTAATTTATTGTAATTCCCACTTCCGACCAAGCACTAATCTGTAAATTATTCCAGGGCCTCATGTTCTACGTGCCCCATTGGATTTGGAAGAACATGGAGGACGGCAAGATCCGCATGATCACCGATGGCCTGCGTGGAATGGTCAGTGTGCCGGATGATTATCGACGGGATCGTCAGGATAGGATCCTCAAGTACTTCGTAAACAGTTTGAACACTCACAATGGCTACTCCTTCGCCTACTTCATATGCGAACTGCTAAACTTTATCAATGTGATTGTGAATATCTTTATGGTGGATAAGTTTCTGGGCGGTGCTTTCATGTCCTACGGCACGGATGTGCTCAAGTTCTCGAATATGGATCAGGAAAAGCGCTTCGATCCCATGATCGAGATCTTCCCCCGACTAACCAAGTGCACGTTCCGCAAGTTCGGTCCCAGTGGATCGATTCAGAAGCACGACACTCTCTGCGTGTTGGCATTGAATATCCTCAACGAGAAGATCTACATCTTCCTGTGGTAAGTATTTGAGTGGGATGTGTTCTCAAGGGAGGTGTGTAACATATATTATTTTTTAAGGTTCTGGTTTATCATCTTGGCCACCATCTCCGGCGTGGCTGTGCTGTATTCACTTGTGGTTATCATGATGCCCACCACCCGGGAGACCATCATCAAGCGTTCTTATCGCTCAGGACAACGCAAGGAAATCGCCGGATTGGTCAGACGTTTGGAGGTGGGTTCTCTACGAAATAAGACCCTAAAAAATTATATTTAAATACATTTTTTGTATCCCCAACAGATTGGTGACTTCCTGATCTTGCACTTCCTTAGCCAGAATCTCAGCACAAGATCGTACAGCGATATGCTGCAACAGCTTTGCGGCCTCCTCGGAGCATCCCGAACCCCCTCGGCCCCATCGACCCTGGAAATGAACCCCATCAGCCATCCGATATACCCGCCCGTGGAGAGCTTCGGCGGCGGCAAGGAGACGGAGACATGAGCCAGTTCATCCGGATTGGCTTCCAAGCAAACAACAATGATTTCAATGATTTCTCAATAATATTTGTAGGGGGATGAGATGAGATAGGGAGAGGAGTTGTGTGTCATGAGGTTAGGCATTTCCATTTCTACCACTAAGACTGCGAGAGAGAACGAATCAACAATTGCACTTTCGGAGATCCAACTCAATAATATTCTATGCGAAATATATTTAGCAAAATTATAAGGAAATAATCTTTGAATTCGGTCCTAGGCAAGAGAAAGACAGGTGCAGTTCGTCATTGACACGAGGTGAGCCACAGAGTGAGACATTGAGGGAAAAGACACAATAAAAATAAAAAACAATATTAAAAAAAAACCATAAAAAATAAATAAAGAAAAGAGGGACACAGGCAGACCGTGCAATTTGTAGGTTGAAGATTGAACGAGAAGGATATCCCATCAAACGATTTTGCTACTTGGTATCGTAGTTAGGTCTTTGACAATGATGCGCCATTTTAAATATACAATTAAGTTTAACAGTTAGCTCGATAGTTCGGATGATCGATGATCTATGATCGATCGATTCCATATTGAAGAATACCTATGCAGCTATAATTGTCTGCTTATCGCTCACGCACGCTCACGAAACGTTGATCTATATAAAATTGTAGTAATCGAATGATACGAGTACGACGAGGAATATAATTATGAATATTTAAACGAGTATACACAATGCTCTCGCTATTTTTGTCCTAACATTTAGTCTACAGATATATCGTAATTTTAAGCAATTTTGTTTATAACAAAATTATTGTGATTATTGCTAGAAAAGAACACATTTTACATAAAGCAAAAGAGAACCCAAGCTATCTAAGTTCAAAGTTGTAATAAATATTCTATATACAATTTCAGCTAAACTCTGGATTTATCAGTTTGGCGGGAAATGATTGTGGGATTTCTAAACATGAAGGTTGGATTTCACATTGTTCTAGCAAGAGGTTTGAATTACAACTGAAGTACTACGCAGTCAATGGGAATATTTGTAAACAAAGAAAGACCTTCGGAACTTCTTGAAGTATGCTTGGAATATTATCTATGAAGTGGTTTTTAGCTTTAGAACTTTCAGTCTTCAAAATGGGGGTATATTGTTCTGATTTTATTTAGTTGCCTTGCATAATTTATGGCTTATGAACTTACCGATTGCCCCAATCTATTTTCGAAACCACAACCATCTGAAGCTCTAGTGTTTGATCCTGAGTCATGGTGGCACTCAAAAGTTCCCGTCGACTTTCCAATATGGAAAACATAACCTTTCGCAGGGTTTGGAACTTGTAAGCTTCGCGATCCTAAAAAAAGTGTAAAGAGAGTTTAATTTTTGATCTTTAATAGTAAATATAAAATATAATTACCACATAGAGGCGCTTCCAGATCTCCGACCATTCTCGCAGGACCTGTGTGCATTCGGCGACCACGGGATCGATTTTGGACAGGTCCTTGATGTGTATGTAGGTTTTGGGGAAAAGACCCACTGCCCGGGATTTTCGGGGACAGGAGCCGCGATACCAGTGCTTGCACTCCTCCACAATGTCCACGGAATCACCAACGTCCAGTGGCAAACCAAACCGGACATCGCCATGCCAGTTGTGGATGGCTGTTAAGGAGAAAAAAAGAAAATACGAAAATGAAAATGAGAGCAGGAAAAGCCAGAGTCTTACAAGCGGTTGGATTACAACCAGTTGCGTTGCCACTTCTCTTGGCCATGACATTGCCCCAGGATGGACGGCGTGGCAATTAAAGTGCCCCCATGAGTGGCCACTTGAGCATGCCACGAGTGGCCCAGCAACAATAAATACTTCAACTATAAATAGGCAAATGGCTATGCTATGAAAGGAAAATTTATGCATTCGAACGTATTTTTATGGAGCCATGCGAACACACATAGGAACGCATGAATATGGGGGTGTCTCTTTGTCGAGAACACGGAACAATGAGCCGGCAATCGAACACTTTGGCTCGTGGATGATGCCACATGGATACCACCAATCCAAGTGGGAGCTAACTCCGGTAGCGAGACTCAAACTGGAGCCACCTTGCCGGGCTGAGAAAGCGGCTGGATGTATCCGCAATGCTGGATATGCAGGCTATGGCAACGATTACACTGCCAAATTTGGTTTTTGTCTTTGGCCAAAGCCCATTTGACTGAAAATTCGTATCTTTTTGATTGGCAAAAAAAGCCATCTGGAATCTTGGTTCAAATTCATCATTGAGTTTACTGAACCCTTCGTTACATTCAACATACTATACATACTTCACAGTGTGGAATACTTTGAAATAGTTTAAGAAATAGTTGTGGTTGATCAATAATATTTAAAAAATGTCATCCTAAAATTTCAGAATATTTGTAATATTTCAGTTCCTAAATATGTTTTGATTTACTGAACAAACTAAGTGAATATATTTAGGAATGCATAGATTAGTAATCTATTCAGCGAATTACAAGTAATCATTAGGTATTTTTGCCTGGAATTTCCCCACAATCACGTTTCCATCTTAGGGTTCTTGATTAAAATTCTGGCCAGGTCGTGTCCGATTTTTCGCCGTGTATCAATTACAAATGCAAGGCACACTCTTTAGTCTGGGAGGCGCCGCAAGACGAGGAAGCCGGCCTTCTGCTAGGGTGGTGCTGATGTTGATGGTGGTGTTTCCACTACTCTTGGTGGAGGTGGTGTCTGTGGGGCTGACTGGATGTGGATGTAGATGTGAATGTGAATGTGGATGTGAATGTGGGCTCCCTTGTTGAAAGACAAACGAGCGAGCACGGCATGAGCATATCAACGAAAGGAGCTAATAAAACGCACGCCCAGACAGACAGGGGGATTTTGGGGAGCGGGGAGATGTAAAATGAAATGCTTCAGTGCCATGAAAATGGGCAAACTGCTTCCTGTTGTTGCTACTGTGGATGTTGCTGCTGTAGCTGTTGCTGTTGCTGCCGTAGCTGTTGCTGTTGCTACTGTAGATGTTGCTGCTGTGAGTGCTTTATGGCTGCTGTTGCCTTTCCCAGAGCCTCTTCTTTTTCATTTCAGCTATACCATCCATCCATCCATCCATTCTACTCAAACTGCCAACCGCCTCTAACTGGCTTCAATTTGCGTTGCTCGTCGCGAATGCGGCAGCCTGATTTAAATGAATTCTGGAGATGCTAAATAGCAAGTATTTTATAATTTAAAATGCCAGTTGAAGACCTCGCATCGCTCCGTTCTTGGCACTTCAACTGGCGCGCAGGCAAACACTCCAGCAAATGAGCACACATACCCACACTTTCGCACTCGGAAAATACAACCGTGGGTTATACTTATAAAGGAATAAGCCATAACTTAAAAAAAGGAAATTATATACAAATTCAAAGAAGAAAGCCTTATTAGGACACACAATAGCTCAAAAGTACAAACAAAATATTGTTAAAGGCCAAATTTTTATATTCCTTACAGCCGATTTCTCAATGTCATGTCAAAGTTCTAGTTTGTTGACTGTAAGAAAAGGTTAACATAAAGTTTAAGTATTGGGATAGACAAATTCGTTTAGTTTTTTCGATGAAAAGTTGACTAAAATTCATTTGTTCTAAACAGCAATTTAACTCCATGTTAAAAGCTTACTTGACATAAAGTTCAAAGATGACTGTTCATCAGGAATTCCCAATTTTTTTTGCTGAGTGTACGTTCTCACACATCCCGGATTCCGCAGTAGGCAAAGTGCCAGCCAAGCGTTTGCACTATTTAGGTCAGTCACATTAGGCAGGCGTCGGCCTGGCAAGCAGCTAAAACTCAAAGCCAACTGGAAAAACCCCCCACAAGTACACTCACAAAAATATGGCCCTCTAAAGATTAAAATAGGCTTCCAATTATGTTGAGAAGGCAAAAACAAATATTTAAAAAAGTATTGCCTACTTTAGGACTTTTTTCCCAAAACCAACTTACCTGTAACTTTAAAACTAATGAAACTAACTAACTATAAGCTCCTAAAAAAAAGTCTTCTTTTTTGGCTATCCCATAACATTATTAAAAACGTATACCAATATTCTCTTTCCCTATGATATTATGTGCAGCACATTCTTTAAACTGTACTTCAAAATCGATCCCTAAAATATTCTCTAAAACCCTTCCTTAGAATATAATTACTATTATGAGCATCCCAAGTAAATATTTACCCCTTTCTCCCAGTGCTCGAATAATTTTAATGAGCATTTAGCCAGCTTAGGGAAATTTAATATTAAATTTCATAAAGTTGACTTGAAGTGCCACTGGAAATTGGCAGGATCATCATAGGGCTGAGGCCATAATTACTTTTACGATGAATGCAATATCCCAAAAGGCTTGGCTTACATCACTCTTTTTGTTTGCCCGGACACAAAGGCCGGGCCGAAAGGGGGAAAAAGCTGGGGGTAGATATTAAAGAAGGAGCGGAACAGAGAACACAATGCTCACTCCAACAAGTCCGCAATGTCAACAAACGTATTTAAATAAAAAAGTCGTTAAGGCAAGTGCATGGCAAATGGAATAGGGGGAGGGATATGAAAGAAGGGGGTCTCTAGGCGGAAAATAATTTTAAATTAAATGAAAGAGCACTGCCTGCACTACTTGCTGTGTGACTCAAACCGCCGCAGAAGCTCAACTGCAAATGGATTAAATGAGCTTGCCCACAAAAGGGGCAAAAGGGGAGCCCATCTTCACACTTGACCCCCCCTGGGCGCATCCGCATCCGCCGCCCCTGCACTTAAGTGCCACTGGGGAGGCTTAAGAATTTAATTAATTAATTGTGTTATAACCAACAATATGAGGTCGCCGACAAAGTGGAACTGGGAACTCGCCGGTTGCGGAAAGGGAAACCACCAGAATGTGGGTCAAGTGGTTTTTGGGTTGGCCTAAACCCACTAAAATTAACTTGGAATCGGTTAGGGTTATTGCTTCTCCGGGAAAAATAAAAATTAGCTAATTATCGGGCTGCCCATTAGCAGAGGAAGATTGCGATCTCTAAAGCTCTGCCCCAAAAATGACACGATTTTATATTGCAGGTAAACCATAAATATCCATGACACATACCCTGCTCCGAAACTGGATGATATAGTGCTTATTTTACACAAAAAACCGTATAAATCATCATGAAAATATTTCAATTTAAATACCTACTTAACTTTCAAAGTAAACGAGTTTGAAAAAGTTGTCTCCGTCAGTGTAAAATTCTGAGCAGCAAAAATGCATAATAAATTAACTGAGTGTTATGTTAACCTTATGTTGGCCAATATTTTTTTAGTAGTCACACTATTAATCATTTTATATTCAGTTAACTTCAGTTAATGGCAATCTAATAACAAGCATGATAATAAAAATAGCCCCCTTATCAGATGTATAGTATTTCACTTTTACTATCAAGCGATAAGATTAAAAATACAAAAAAATCATGCTGTTTAGAAAGTTTCCCCGAAAAAAAATATTAAAAACTCTCACATATTCAAATGCTTCTTTATAGTGCCTTATAAAACAGAATATTATTTCATTTTCTCATTATTAAGGTTAAGAGTGCTTTGTTCTAATTTAGAGTAAGATATTGCTGGAGAGGGCATACAACCTTTTCAAACGCTCTACTTTGTTTGGCGGAATCGTTGAAAACCTGTCCATAGGAGGAAGCATGACCCACATGTCATTCAGATGTCATTATCACAGACATTGTCTGAATAATAGAGTTGGTTGAATACTGGATGCTGGCGCACTTGCTCCATTCAGAGCAAACTCCCTGCTAAACAAAGGCGATTTTCCTCCATTGTCAAGTGGATTTTATTATAATTGTGAGTTAGTGCCATCGGTTGGATAAAAGTTAAATGGGTATATGTGGATTTACATACGTATATGTATATGATTACGTGTTGTTGGGGGGGGGGGGGCGAAATATTTGCTTATTATATGCATTTTGTATCTCTCAATGTGGCTGGCATTACTGTAATTAAATGCATTTCCATATATGCCACTCAATTGAGTGCTTGCACACTTGTTTGTTTTTTGTTACTGTTTGCATTTTGTTTTCGCATGTAAATGAGTATCTAAAATCCACATGGCGTACATTTGGTGCTGTCAAATTGTTTGCTCATTTTGGGAAATTTATATTTAAAAGCCTCTCGGGCAAAGCAATCAATAAACCGCAACTGTTTTCTATCAATATGTGGTGCATTACCGGAAGAACTTATTAATTATCTTTATAATATATTTGCTTTTACAGTATTTAAACACTTTTGGGGCACCCTCCTTATCGAGGGTTACTTCCTTTTGGGGGGGGGGGAGTTATATCAGTAACTTTTCCTAGACACATCCCACATTTTCATAAATCAGTCACCCGTCCATCCGGCAATATGACCGATAATGCGCCCAAATGCTAGATACACTGATAAATTTCGAGTGTGCGTGTGTTCGGGCTGTTAATCATACGCCGCGTGTCCCCCCCACAAATGGCAATTCATAAATAAATCGTTAAAGACGAATTATGGAAGTACAACTCAAATGGACGAGTGTTTCATACGCACAACTCGAATCGGAAAGAGAAAAAAAAAAGTGCTGCCGCCAAGCATATTAAACAATGGAAATGAATCAATTTTATGCGCACTCATGTGTTCGTTTGTGCGTTCTGAAGGAAGGAAGCGCTGCACAAATTTGTGCTCCCGGCTTCACTGGCCAAATGCATAAAATGAATATTAAATTAAAGTTGAAACTGAAATTGCCGCTGCGACACAGCGGAATTCACTGGAAAAAGGCAGAAAAGACAGACAGTGAGGCAGTCAGAAAGTCGGAACGGCAACATCCGGTGCCGCAGGGCCGGGCTTTCCTTTTTCCTCCCCTCCTCCAAATTCATTTCGGTTTTTTTGGCAAAAAGTTGCGTAAACTTTCTGATGTTAAATCTAAGTTTGCAACTCCCGAATGGAGTGACCCGCATGCAGGCCATGCACAGATTTACGAGGGTTGCTCTGTAAAATTGTCACCATTGTGCACTCGACTCACTGCGCAATTGAGGGCAATAAGTACAGTGGGACTTCGGCATGTTAAACTTTTGCAAGCTTATATTTATGAAGTTTTATAGAAAAAAACTGTCTTCTATTAATTTTAAAAAATCTATAGAGACCACTTTTTTGGTTGACCACTGTGTATGCTGGTTGAGTGGTGGCAGACCACCGGCAGAAAAAATAGGTATTCCACGGGCTGCGAATTCATATTTATGAATTTAATTCTTATATAAACTATAATAAATCTACAGAGACACTTTTTGTTTGATTACTACTGTGTGTGGTGGCAGAGCTGCGGCAGAGTCCCGGCAGAAAAAATATCCTGCTGAATAAACCTATTTCTTTTGGGAGCATCGAATTGAAAGTAAACAGAGGCAATGCCTGATACATTCGATAGGGAATTTACCAAATTTTTCGTGTGACATATGATGGTTTCAAGTTATGGACGTTCGACTGTATATATATACTTGATATACGGTACAATAATTACTTATAGGGGATAAAGGGAAAAAGGAGACCGTCGCAGACAAAGAGTGCGATGGTAATGAAGTCATTGCCCAGCAGTTGCAGTTTTACCCAGCACGTGGCGCCCAAAGCCAGATGAAAGAAGAGTGGAGTGGTGTGGTGTGGGCCAAGAACTGGAACTGGGACCAAAAGTGACAAAGGGGGAGGAACTGGAAGTGGGCATTGTGCAAGGTTAGGGCGTTGGCTTGGCATCGCCTCGATTTCGCCCGCTAATGATGTTAACTCAGCCTGGTTCGCTAGATTGCTCGACGACTGACTGATTGATTTGTGTAAACTTTGACCGCTCTCATGTCAATCTTTGCTGGGTTAAATGTGGAGCAAATGTCAGCGAGCAGCAGCAAATAGCTGTCTCCATGAACGATGGGGAACTGGAGCACTTAAACACAACAACGAAGCCATAATAAAGAATATTTGAGTGGCATTATCGAATTTTAGACCCCCTTAACATATGAGATCTTGTGAAAAAATCTTCGAAAAAATAATTTTGTTAGGAACCTTTTTATATTTTAGTTCAGAAATATGTATAAAAGTATAATCATTTTGAAATATTTTAAGGTAAATAATTTAATATATTAAAATGAAATCTTATATTGGTCTGTTATGTGTTTAAAATTAAGGTTATAATGTTATTAACAATATTTATTCATACGTTTCTGTTAATAGTATGCATTAATGATTTATTTTTGAATCGAATTTTTAAGCTTTATATGATAAGAAACCTCCTTCTCTTCAGAGCATCCCATAAACAATGAAAATTGGCGCTTATCTGAGAACAGAGAACCATTCAAGCGGCACAATGAATAAAACTTGGCACAGAGTCTGCCACCGAAGATGCTGTCCGTAGTACATATATCTCCAATCTTTTATTTTATTTTACTTTACGTTGTTGACTACCTCCCTGCCCTGTCCCCTCAGTAATTTGTTAAGCGTTGCCATTGAAGCGAGAAGTGTGACGAATACGGATATAATGTGAACATCCATCTGAAGAGAAAACAACCAGCACAATAAACTGCACAAAGAATACTTAAGATCTACTGGTATTATTGTTGGCATGTGTGTTATCAAAACACGCAACATGATTTTCTACGGCGGTTACACAGTGGTAACCGTTAAAGTATAGACTTTATAAGAATTCACTGCACAGATAAAAATGTTGATTATTAATCTATTTTTAAAAGGATTGATATAGCGAAGTAATGAAGATATATGAACTAATTCCTTATTATAGGTTTGTTTAAAAACAGAGAGTTATAACCATTAACAATAATCCATGTATTTTCCATAATCACAGAGTTTTGACTGTAGATATGATTGGTCTTGCATTTTTTATGATTTTCGATTCTTTATAAGAAAACTTTAATATATTAATACAAAAATAATAAATCAACAGTTATAGTAGCTCTAAATATACAATTGAAATGAATTATAATGAAATTCTGAGTTCTAAAATCAATATTTTTTTAAAAATCGTGTTGAAAAAATGGCTTGTGAGTTCTAAAATCAATATTTTTTTAAAAATCAGGTTGAAAAAAAAGCTTGTGACTCAAATAAATATTTTTCCTTTCAAAAATCTTTTGTAAAGCAAAAACCAGAATATAAACTGGGTAAAAAATTTGTTTTTCCCCGCTAAAATATTTTTTTTTTAGGTGTGTAATTACGAAAGCATTTAAATTGGCAACACCTGGGCTGGGAAATTGGCAACGCGACAGAAAAACACAGTGCGGGAAAACTGTGCGCGGGGAAAACTGTGTATATAAACACATCAAATCGCAGCACGGCAGCAACAACAAACAGGAAAATCTCTTTGAGATACACGATGATGGGCGGGAAAAGGGGGCGGTGGGATGGACTGGGGGATGATGATGCTACAAACAGTTTGTGTACAAAAATAAGTAGAAAAATCGCTTTTCCTCCCCGAGTGAAAAGTGCGGGGTGGTTATCCGGTGTTTCGCGGAAAAAAGCGTGAATCGCCGCAAAAGGCAACAATAAAAACAAAGGCCACGCACGTGACGCCCAGCGGGGGGTGGTGGGTGGTTGGTTGGGTTGGGTTGGCTGGGCTGCTGGTTGGGCTGGAAAAGTGGGTGGTACATTTCCTTTTATTTACTCACCAACTCCGTATTTATTGTTCGAAGGTATCCACATTTTGTCGCTTTTTCGTTCGGTGCCTTGAATTTTAGCCGAAAAACTCCAACTTAGCCGGCCACTCCCTGCATTTATAATTTATAAAGCGATTTTTTTTTGGCAGAAGAAACACCCTTTTTTCTTATTGACAAAGATTTGCATTTATTATTATTGCCTATGCATATTTATCCACCATTTTTCGCACAAACACACACATAATACGAATACGCACTGGATGAAAACTTTCGCTTTTGTTGTTGCCTCTATCTCGCTCTCTCTTTCTCTCTTTCCCACTTTATCTTGTTTAATAACGCTATAACTACAGACAACAACAACACTTGCACTTGACTTGTCTACATTGTTGTTGTCGCTGGAACGATGGAAAGATCGCAGTTCCAATTGGCAATGATTACTGTTGGGTGGACGAAAAGGAAGTGGCTGATTGGGAATGGGAAGTCTGGAAGTGGTTGCTTTGGCTTTTGTTGCTTTTTTCACGGACCCGCGCACACACCAACAAGAAAATCAATACGAATTTCGGACACCCAATTGGATTTGCACACTGCAATTCCAGTTGCTTGACTTTTGACTGCCTTAATTGTTGTTACTTATGGCGCGGCATTTGCAACGTTTTTTGTTGTATTTTTTTGGTTTTTGCGTTGTATTATTTTTCGCGTTTTCAGCAGCGCAGCTTCCCGGGCGCAGCAACAACAAAACTCGTCCGCCGCGCACAGCTGATTTCGAAAAACAAAATTCGGTTTGGTTTGGTCCGTACGGCTTAATATGACCCCAGCTGCGTTGGGGCGTTAATCCTGAAATTTGGTTTTAGCTTTTTGTGGTATTTTTTGTGAGCTCTGATGCGGTCACACTAGAGGGTTGAAACTCCACTAGTACTAGTGGCTTGAAGCTCCACTGATCCACATGATAAATTAAAAGTTAGCTTTAAGAAAACGTATAATAAGATTACACTTTAGAACCTACTATTTATTTACTATGCTGACGAAAAAATTGTCTTGAAATGTAAAGTGCCTTTCAATCTTAATATGTTTCACACTGTAATTTAATTTTCTCATCGATTTCCCACAGCCATACATTAATTTGCTCAACGACCACTCATATTTACTTCTCATTTGATCTTAACTTAACTTTAAACTTCTAAAGTTACAATTTTAAATAAACGTTATCGAAATAGATATGAAAATATTTTCACAAATATATCGATATGTGTTATTTGTATACACTTTTCACATCCCTAACTATACCGAAGGTTTTTCGAAAATCCATTAACTGTCACACAGTCGTCGCGGTTGGTCGCAATTTTTGTTGATGATAAGCGGACTTTCGATTCGGGCGCGTTTTGTATTTGTTTTGTCGCGAAATGAAATGAACTGAGAACTCAAATAGTAGCAATATCTCTGGCCAAAGACAAACAAAGTGATAAACCGTGAAATGCGTCAACTGGTGGAGAAACTGTTTTAGTCAAGGTACGCCAAAAAAAAAAAACGGAGAATCTTTCGTGTGTGTGTGGGAGTATAGTCGCTGCCTCTTCCAATTGGAATTGTTCTTTTTTGGCTTGACAATAAAACGCAGAATGTTTACTTAATAAATGTGCGCCTTATATGGCGAATATGCGTGAGTGTGTGTGCCTGGAAGATCTGAATGATAAAACTGTGTATGAAAACTGCAAATTCCTGTTTTCCTGCTGATTCCTTTTACAGGAAAAATCAATAAAGGTCCCAATCAGAATGCGACTGCGCCCGAGTGTGGGTGTGCTGTGTGCATGAGTTTCATTGTGTGTGTGAGAGTGCTCCTTTATCAGTTGGAAAACGCACTATGTTTTTTTTTCTGTTGTTTTTGCTTTCCAACAGCTGCAACGGTGATTGTGGCACGCCTAATTGATAACTATTTTCGACCACTTCCATTTCCAATTTCACCGCAGGCATAATTAATCACCGCATTAAGGAAAATACCATAATATCTGCACGCTCGATTGTTTTACACGGCCACAGACATTACAAACATAAATAAAACACAACACAATTCCACACTGAATGCGCTCGTATTTAGTTTCCCTTTTACTTTTCTACAATTTACATAATCATCATCTCGCGGCGGCAAAGACACAAAAGCAACAAAACAACAAAAATAAAAGTGGCGTTCATTAAACCAGCTCATAAATGCACATACAAAAATCACAAGTACAAATGTATGTACATTTTCAGTAGTTGGGTTTGTAGTTTTTATTATTTAATATTTTCGCGCACATTTCCCTGTTTGCCTCTGTTTAATGGCTTTCGGTTCCATCATCATCATCATCCATCGGCTTTTTTTCACCCTCCCCCCGTGTAAATCTTCAATTCTTCTTTCTTTGATAATTCTGCCGCGAATATTTGGTATGCAAAATGTGTGCCAAGCCAAAACGCCGCACAGTGGGTGGAATTCGTTGATTGGGGGGTTAAAATTGTTGATTAACTTGATGGGGTTCCAATTAAAGTGCTAAATTGGGTACTTCTACTTTGCTGAATTATTTTATTTTTGGCAGACCCATACGATTTGGCCATATTTCGGGAAAGTTCGGGGGTTGTTGGAACAAAACCTACCCCCAAACGTTAATGTCCAAAAAAAATAGTTCCTCCGTACAAGTAGGGATCGATTTTGGACCACATCTCGGCCTCGCCCCACCCTTTCCTGAAGTTTCATCCACTTTTACTACAAATTTTTTGTTTGGAAATATCACAAACGATTTATAAGGTAATGGATCTTAACCAAGATTAACAAAGATTTTTATTATCAAAATATGGGCAAGATCTATAAGATTCCATAAACACAAAACAACAGACTTCCAAAAATGGAATTGCTCACTTCTTGACTTAATTATTCAAGTTATTTACCATCTTTAAATAAGATTGTCATCAAAATATTTGTTTATTATGTAGGAAGTTAATCAATTTATTTATTTGTTTTGCTAAGTCTTAGCTCGAAATGGTATGCGTCAAACAGTAAATCACCAACTTATTATTGAAATGCCTTTATCTTTAGGAATTGCAACAAAATTCAATGACTAAAAGTAAAAATAATTGATTGTGACTGTCTGATTCACTTTCTAATCCATTAAATTATAAAAAAATATTTATTTGGCAATGTAAATGTTTTTTTTTAAGCGTGGGAGGGGAACTCTCTTTAGTTTTCAAATACCGCTGACCAAAACCGCTTAGTTTTCAATTGTTTCCATTGTGCCTGGGCTGATGATTCCCTTACATATGTATTTTGCTGCCCGGTTAATGACACGAGGAGTCGTCTCTGGGGGACTGTGAAGCTCTTTGGCTAGACAAGTGACGCATATTTTCGCATTCTTTGTGGCACTCGCCGGCACATGCATATATAGTATCTCTATATGCGGTCTGATTTGTCTAATTCGCGGATCGTTGATTCATCGAAGTGCTGCTGCTCGTCTTCTGAATTCTTGCCAACGAAAGCACAGATATTGCTGGGTGTTAATCAGCGGACGAATGGAGCCGTACCGCCTTATCAAGGGACTGATATGGATAGTTATAAATGTTACATTACATTTTTGGTGAAGGCCTAGGCAAACAATCGACGATGAATGATTGCCCACTGTTGGCCAGTCCGGCATTCCATTCGAATGGACTCGATGGATGCATTTCCGCTGTTACACAAGCGATTTGCATTTCACAGCCACTCAAATTGCGGTTACCACTTTTTGTGTTGTTTCTCTTTTTAAGTTGGTCGCAATTAAAATTTGATTAATTTGCCAATTGGAGCTTGAAGGAATTGACTTGTGCGGAGCGAGAACTGGTACACGACCCGGGTCATTCCCAATCCCAAACCACTTGAAGTCTTTGAATGGGACTGGGTACACAGGGAAAAACAATTTATCAATTTATTACATTTCTTATTTATCAGTAAAATACCATATCAAAGGGAAAACTGTTGAAAATATTAGGATATTAGTCAGGGGTGGACTATATGTGGAGAACTTCTTATAATAATAGAAGGGGATCTAATAACAGAAATGGAATAGTAGCTCTTATAAAGAATCTTATCCTGTATTGCTCATTTTGTAGGTTGCTTAGATATTCTAAAGATTCAAATCCTTTTTCAAAATATTATTAAGATACATGCGCTATTTTCTCCCTGTGCACATACATATTAATGTACCTACATCTCTGTCTGTCCATGCTCAATTTTACGCTACAATAACAACTAAAAAGAAGTGCTGCACCAAATTGCATTTGCACATAATTCAACGGTAGCTCAAATGAGAAATGTGTCTTGTACTCGGTGTGTGTACACTGTGTGTAGCAACAACATCAGCAACAACAACAACAGCAACGGCAATATAATATATCTGCTGAAAACGCATCTGTATCTTTTTCATGCACTGGAAATTCCGCTAACTTTCTAAAAGATGCAGCTCGAGCTAATCATGATAATGATTTAGCTGCTTATTTGCTATTGTTGTTGGCACCATCTGAAAGTTGGGCCGATGATTAAGTTACAGAGCGATAGAGCCAAACAATCAAGAGAATTCTCCACAATAGACCGAATTCTTTTTGGGAGACTAACATGTTGAATATACTTAGAAAGTAGATCTTAACAAGTACGTAATTGAATAGGGGTCAGCATTGAAACTTTAGAAGTAATTAAATGAATCAGTCGATCGATGAATGTGCTCTGCACTTTAGTACCAACACACACCCCTTTTCATTCATTAAGTTCAGGAAATATAGAACTTGAAACCTGAGATCATTCCTTTACGATTTGTTAAGTGACTTCACCTTCTCGAGATAACATTTATCGTATCAGGATTATTATATCATAGAGCTGACATACGTAGTTACCATCGATCATAAAACGAGTCATATGATTATGATGAGTTATGTTTAGGCGGTAAACGGAGCGTCATATTAGGCCCTCGTTTTACCAAGTTTAACTACGAATTTGAATATCCTAGACGTTTGGTTTCATTCTTAAGACAAACTGACAACGTGTTTAAGCAATATTATAAGGGATCTTAACTTTATAAATTTAATATATATTTTTTAAAATCAGTTTAAATTAAAAAAAAGGAAAGTTGTTTCCCATCTTCATTACTTAGTTGTATTTCCTTTTGGAAGCACCTCAACCTAATCTCCGCCTTATCCGGTTGCATTTCTGAGCGCTGCCCACACTTGATATGTGATATATGTACCTATCCCATGCAGCTAGGCGATTCGTCTCTATTTCAGTTTTGCTCGGCGGATTATTACAGGGATTGGCGGGCAGAGTGGTGGAGCGTCTATAATTAGCCCACGCCTGGTCCGGCACTAAATTTATAGCAATTTATAAAGTCTCAATTGCGCCTCCTCTCACTTCGCTTTTCCCCATCTTCTTGCAGGCCATGGAGCATTGACTTGGACCTCTGAGAATCCCAATCCCCGATCCCCGCCATGTTGGAGCCAACGCTGACGCCTGATCTGGAGGAGGGCATCGCCGGGCTGAGCCTAGACGATGTGGATGTGGACTCGGTGCCGGATCGCAAGCCCCACTTCCTCGACTACGATGCAGTTCCGCCGCCGGACTACGAGGATGGTTTTAGAGCCAGTTCCGGGGAGCAGCTGAAAATGGACAAGAAGTACGAGCGCGATGGTGAAGTCAGCGATTACGAGTTGGCCGCCAGTGGCTACACGAAGAAGGAGTTCACCCAGGACGACAACACGTTGCACTTCACCCAGAGCGGAGCTGGTCTGGGATCTGGAGCCGTGGGCAAGAAGCCGACGGCCAAGCACTTCCTGGACGAGAATCCCATTCCGCCGGACTATATGTTGGCCCAGGAGCTGAGGGAGATGAGGGAGCACCGCAGCCTGGACAGAAACTTTGAGCGGCAGTCGGCTCAGCAGCAGCAGCTGGAGGAACTGCCGCCGAGGAATGGAAGCGGATCTCCGGCCAGCGCAGGTCGACCCTCTCGCAGCAAAGAACCATCTTACACGCTCTCCCGATTTCTGGATGGGGATTCGCCTGCTCCTGCTCCCAGGTTGCCCAAGGGAGCGGCCTGGACGACCAGCTTTGATGAGCGCTACACCTCTTCGGCAGTGGAAGCCACCTTGGGCTCGAAGGTGGAGTGTGTCTACTCTCTGCTTTCCATGCTGGGTTCAAATGATCCTCTCGAAATGGCCAAAAAGTTCTTGGAACTATCGGGTAATGCCCAAAGCTGCGCCACCCTGCGACGCTCTGGGTGCATGCCGCTCCTGGTCCAGATGATGCACGCCCCGGACAACGACCAGGAGGTGAGAAAGTGCGCCGGGCAGGCGCTGCACAATGTGGTGCACAGTCATCCGGATGAGAAATCGGGCAGGCGGGAAGCCAAGGTGCTGCGTCTGCTTGACCAGATCGTGGACTACTGCTCCTTTCTGAAGACGCTGCTCCAGAGTGGCGGCGAGGCCATTGCCGATGACTCTGATCGCCATCCGCTGGCCGCTATCTCTTCACTGATGAAGGTCAGTTTTGATGAGGAGCACCGGCATGCAATGTGTGAATTGGGGGCGCTGCACGCGATCCCCAACCTGGTGCACCTGGATCACGCAGTTCACGGACCCAAGCCGGAGGATCAGTGCTGCAATTCTCTGCGGAGATATGCCTTGATGGCCCTGACAAATCTGACCTTTGGGGATGAGAACAACAAGGCGTTGTTGTGCGGACAGAAGCAGTTTATGGAGGCCCTGGTGGCCCAATTGGACTCAGCGCCGGACGATCTTCTCCAGGTGACGGCCAGCGTGCTGCGCAATCTCTCCTGGCGGGCGGATAGCAACATGAAGGCTGTGCTCAATGAGATTGGAACGGTGACCGCACTGGCCTTGGCGGCCATGCGGAATAGGAGTGAAAACACCCTGAAGGCCATACTATCGGCCCTGTGGAATCTGTCGGCGCACTGCAGCACCAACAAAGCGGAATTCTGCGCTGTAGACGGAGCGCTGGCATTCCTCGTTGGGATGCTCAGCTACGAGGGTCCCAGCAAAACCCTGAAGATCATCGAGAATGCAGGTGGCATCCTGCGGAACGTGTCCAGTCACATTGCGGTATGTGAACCGTATCGGCAGATTCTGCGCCAGCACAACTGCCTGGCCATTCTGCTGCAGCAGTTGAAATCCGAAAGCCTGACAGTGGTCAGCAACTCCTGTGGAACTCTGTGGAATCTGTCAGCTCGTTCTCCCGAGGATCAGAAGTTCCTGTGGGACAATGGAGCTGTGCCCATGTTGCGTTCGTTAATCCACTCCAAACACGCCATGATCTCAGAGGGCAGCTCTTCGGCTCTGAAGAATCTATTGAACTTCCGACCGGCTGTCCAAAATCATCACCAGCTAGATCCCATTGCCCGCTCCATGGGTCTTAAGGCATTGCCCACTTTGGAGGCGCGCAAGGCCAAGGCACTGCAGCAGGAACTGGGAGAGCGCCACACGGCAGAGACGTGCGACAACCTGGACACGGGTGGAAAGCCATCCAAGGAACGGGCTTCCAGTTCATCCAGACGTCATCCGGCTGTGCCGCGTTTAACCCGCTCCGCAATGCTAACGAAGAGTGAGAGCAGGGATTCAGTTTATTCCGCCAAATCGGACTGCGCCTATGATCATCTAATCCGCTCCGCCTCAGCTTCGGATGCTCATCGCAAGGTGAAGCCCAAGATCACGGATTTCGATCTGGAAATGGAACAGGATACGGAGGCAACCGAGGAGCAGCCCATTGATTACTCTGTAAAATACAGTGAAAGCGCCACCAAGACCTCGACATATCAGGAAACGGACCTCGATCAGCCCACGGACTTTAGCCTTCGCTATGCGGAGAACCAAATTGAATCCGACCTGGACATATCAGGATCGGCAGGAACGCAGAAAAATACCATTATACCTCCTGCTGATACGGCTCCCGTGAAATCCGAGGGCCAAGAGATCCTGCTGATTCTGGACGACAGTGTTAAATGCTATCAGACCGAAGATACCCCTTATGTTATATCCAACGCAGCTTCCGTCACGGATTTAAGGGTCACTGCTAAAACGGAAGCGGATGTGAAACCGGAAGCTAGGGAGGTCGCTTCCAAGGAGGGAGCTCCCAAAAAACTCCCCAAGCTGTCGCAGTGTGGATCTGGATCATATACTCCAGAGAAACCCATCAATTATTGCGAGGAGGGAACTCCTGGCTACTTTAGTCGTTACGATTCCTTGAGCAGCTTGGATGAGTCCGGCAAAGCTAACCAGGCCACAGTGGGAGCTGAAGCAGAAATCAAACCGAAATCAGAGAAACAAGAGGAGCAGGAATCCCAGCCAACAGAGCAGGTCCTCGTCAAGCCTCCAACCCAGGCCAATTCAGCTTTGGAAACCCCTCTAATGTTTTCGAGACGCAGTTCCATGGATTCTTTAGTCCACGATCCGGATGTGGACGTGGTCAACTGCGATGATAAGAGCTCAGTGGTGAGTGACTTTAGTCGCCTGGCGAGTGGGGTGATATCCCCATCAGAAATTCCGGATTCCCCCACACAAAGTATGCCCCAATCTCCAAGACGGAATAGTGTGGCTGGTTCGGGACCGAATGTGGACTCTCCACCAGCTGTAATCCCCGCAAGCTTGCAGCCACTCCGAAGCGTCTTCGAGGATGATCTCAGCAGCTTCAACGTGGAACATACACCGGCTCAATTCTCGACGGCCACCAGTTTGAGTAACCTCAGCATAGTAGATGATGAAAAGGCGCCAGCGAGTGTGGCCGAAGAGGACAATGAAGATGAGCTTCTGTTGGCGAACTGCATCAACATGGGCATGCAACGTAAGCCCGCTGAGGTTGTGAAATCAACAGCTGTGAACCCCGAAGTGGACGTGGCTGAGGAGACAATTCGTAGCTACTGCACCGAGGATACGCCGGCATTGCTTTCCAAGGTGGCCAGTAACACCAATCTTTCGGCCATCTCCATGAGCTCCAATGATCCGAAGGAGGTAACCACCTCTGGTCAGGCACAAATTTACGCTCATCAGCTATCCGACGATGTATCCTCGAATGCTTCGGACTGCGGTGGAGCAGCGGGTAACCTCCTGGAGCAGTGCATCCGCGATGGCATGAAGAAACCCCTAACTGAAGCAGCTGTGGATCCCATAGCCATGCTTCGACGTGGAGGAAACCAATTGCCCGGCTATCTGCCCTCCGCCGATGAGATGAACAAGTTCTTGGTGGAGGACAGTCCCTGTAATTTCTCCGTTGTCTCTGGTCTTTCAAATCTTACCGTGGGTTCTAGTCTCGTTGGACCAGCTGTAGAGCTAAAGGAGACCGTATCGTGAGTAGTGATCCCAAAGATATTTAAATCATTTTCTTTAGATCATAAAGCAAGCTTTAAAAATTCGATAATTCTGATCAATCGTGATGTAATATCGTACATCGTATTATTTTAAAAATCCAGCGTAGTATCAAAAGCTACATTTAAAAAAGATATAGTAGGCTCATTTGATATCTATATCAAAATAATATTCATAATATCATAAAATCGGTCTGAATAATGTTTTGCTTTAATGTGAAATGGTGGTTCAAGTTAGAAAAGATGATCCAAGTTATTGATAAGTTAATTTAATTCCTATAATTTCCCCACAGATCCAGTGTGAATCCCAAACCTGGCGCGGATGCAAAGCCCGCTAGACAGGAGCAAGTCCGAAGACCGCCGCATTGGCAAGATGATTCGCTGAGTTCTCTATCCATTGACTCTGAGGATGACACCAATTTACTGAGTCAGGTAATCTTCAAATTAAATCCTAAATTGAACATATTTTAAAGGATTTCGTTAATTTTTCCAGGCTATTGCCGCAGGTTGCAATAGACCGAAATCGAATCTTGGCTTCAGCTCGAACGGCAAGCGCTCCAGCTCGCTAAGCTCCTCGCAGCCAATAGCCATCAATGCGGCCACCTCGGCCAGCTCCCTGAATTCGGCGATGACAGTCCGCAAGAGCCAGCAGCAGCAGCAGGAATCCTACAGTTCGGTGGACTCCAGCGACTCCAATGACAACCAGTCGAAGTCGCTCTTCGAGCTGTGCATCCTCAAGGGCATGTACAAGTCCAAGGAGCCTGGAGCTCGGGCTCAGCAATTGCAGGAGCAGCCCATTGTGGGAGCAGCCTCCGCCCAGTCGAATCCCAATCTAAAGCAATTCGACTCGTTGCCAGTGCAGCTGCCTTCTGGTGGACCACCGAAGCGACAGCGTCATCACCATCATCATCATCATCACAGGGAGCGGGAGAGAGAGCGCAAGGACGAGAAGCTGCTGCAGGAGTGCATCAATACGGGCATCTCGAAGAAGATCAACGCCGTGCCAAAAAACGTCCTGGCTACGTCTGCGGCTGCATTGGAACCGTGTCACCCAATGGCAGCTACTACATCAGCAAGTGCCCACAGCACAGCAGCTCCAGACGTAGAGCAGAAAGCGCACGCCACCAGCAATCCGCACCAGCCGCCGTCCCCGAGCAGTCCCATCCTCCCGAATCCTATCGACGCCATCGCCACCGTCACCGACACAGCAAGAAGTCCAGTAGCTCCAGATCAAGGGAGCGGGAGCGCGAGTCAGAACGGTCTCGAGACCGCTATTGGGTCTAAGGACTTGGACTTGGAAGATCGCTCCAGCGATGAATCGAATCAGTCTTTCATCATGGAGACCATGGTCAGGCTGGATAGTGCTCCCAACGAAACATGCATTTCTGGGGCAAGCGAGAAGCACAAGGATCCCGACCTGATGCTGAAGTCGGTCGAAAGATTGACCATGGAGTTCGTCACTTCGGCGGAACAGTTGCGCAGCAGTAGCAACAATCACAGCAGCAGCAACAGTCACAAGAACAACAGCAGCAACAACACCTGGAACGAGCACACCTGTCCCAATGATGTGAGCTTCCCCAGCGTGAGTCAAACGGCTCCGGTTTTGGCTTCCCTCAGCCTGGATGAAGATGTCAAAGATACGAAATCATTGCCTCATGTGGTTGAGATTACACCCACAAATGAACAGCAGCCAGCATCGCTGGAAGGTGAAACGGATACCCTGGTTAATGGAGAAGCTGACAGCTACTCGGGATCATCGGGTGGACTCAACTTCCAGTTGGGTGGGCAGGTTCAGAATGCGGGTGTCCGATTGGAGCCACAAAGGCTGCTGTTCAACGGAACCAGTGCCTCCATGATGACCAACTCAACAATGATTGCATTTGAGGCACGAGCTCTGGCCGAAAATCTTCTCCAGCCCGCAGCTACCGATGAGGATAGCACCGAGATGACCTTCAGTATGAACAGTTTGGATCTGGATAATGTGCGTCCACCATCGGGAATGGAATCGCTCAACAGCTGCTACCAGGAGCACTCCCAGCCAAGCTCGCTGCGCCAGCAGCTGCCCAGCAAGAGTCCCAGATTTGCGCGCAAAATGTTTCCCGCCAATTTGGTAGCTAGACGCGCCTTGGGTCACCTGGCGGGCAGTGCGGAGAGCGTGAACTCCAGCTGCAATCTTCTGGACAACATCAAGCCGCCCTCGCTGATGGACGAGCTGCTGGACTCCATGATCAGTGTCGATAGCATTCAGTCGGAGGTGGCCGATGGTGAGCAGGATTGCAGCATGGCCACCACTATTTCGGTGTCCAACTACGAGACCGCTGCCTGCGATGATCAAACGCTGACCGTCCTCCAAAGTTGCTTTGACGAAGATGAGGATGCCACGATGAATGACTACAGTTCGGCGGAATCCACGCCCAAGCAGGGATCCACTCCATCGCCGAACCGCCGTTCTCTCACTCCGAAGCAGAAGCGACGTCTCACCAAGGATCGCTACAAGACGTACACCATAGCCACCAGTTGCGAGATGGAAGCTCTGGAGGCCAATGAAACACTGCAGATTGAGATTGTGGAGACTCCCGTTCCTATGGTCACGCCCTCGCCGCGTGCCAATGGACGAAGAAGGGGCAGTGCAGAGCGGTACAAGACCCAATTGATTGAGTGTCCTCGGGCCTTGATTCAACCCCAATCAGATGATTGCCCTAGCGAGCAGCTGTCCTCCATTCGAGCAATGATGCAGCAGTTTACCTACATCACTGACATCAACATTGGACAGGGTCAACAGTCGTGCGAGGTGGCTAATCCTCCAGAAGAAGCAGAGGAATCCCCAGAGTGCGATCAGAACTCGGAGACGGAGTCATGCGATGGCCAGGAGCCCGTGCAGCTGCCTCCTCCTCCGCCAATGGTGGAACTCAAGTCCCCTGTTGCGAAACCAACAACTCTGGAACCCGCCACGGCTGTTAAATTAGTTCGTGGTCGCAAGAAACCAGCCTATGTGTCACCATACAGCATGCAGAGCCAACGGAATGGAAACAGTGCCGCCTCGACCAAGAAGAAAACCCTTTCTCCCACGATTGCCAAACGCAGTGTGGTGCCCGGCGGGGCGGGAGCAAGGCTACCAGCCAAAAAGAAGCCAACGCCACCACCGGATCCCGCTCCCGCTCGCTTGGAACGCCAGGGAACCTTTGTCAAAGACGAGCCCACGAACTCTAATGTTCAAGTGCCCGTGGTGGAAGCTAAACCAGCTCAACAAACTAGTCCCGGTCATCGCGCCTCAAAGCTGCCGACAAAGAAAACCACAACAGGCGGTGATTCACCATCGAAAACTGGCTCTCCCAAGAGAATTGGCGTGGCTCCAGCACGCCGGGTGACGCCCCAGAGGGCCAATACTAGTCTGCGATTAGCAGGGGCCAAGTCCCCTGCTGCCTCGCGAGTGGCTTCCGCCCGGGTGTCGTGCACCACGCCTCCATCCCGCAGCAATTCCAATCTGAATGGTAGCAGTGCAGCCGCAGCAGCAGCGGCCAAAATCAATCAGGCCCAGAGTCGGATTGCCAACATTTGGAAGAGAGTGGACGAGGCCAAAACCAAGCAATCGTCAGCCAACGTGAAGTCGCAGAAAACCAAATCTTCCAATACGCTCAACGGAAATGCAGCCAAGCCGACGCTCCTGCGCAGCTCGACTTTTGACAATAGCCCCAATCCCGCAGCAACAGCGGCAGCAGGAGCAGTAGCAGTCAAGTCAAAGCTGCCAGTGGTGGGAGCCCGGAAATAAAGGGAACTTTAGTCAGGAGAGCAACTTTTCCGCTTACCTTACATAATCACAAATTAGACAGGTTTAAGAGATTCCGGAAGTGGAGCCTGGACTGACAGGACTGTATTTGTCACGCATTTTTTAGCAACGGAACACGCACAGGTCCACATCCACAAGCAGAGCTAAAGTCAGAGTTAAAATCAAAGAGTTTTTAGGATAGGAGGCAATATACATACTTATACTATGTAATCAATATACTACTCTCCTTTTACTTTATACACGTAGTCCCTAAAACTTTGTAAGCAACCAGTCTAGCATAGAGTTAGCGCAAACTCCTAGTAACTTCAAACTAATCCAAATCACAGTCAGAGAGGGAGCCACCGAGCTCCCGATCGTGTGTAGCCAAATGTATTGCATATATACACTAGATCAGGCCTTTCAACATGTGTACAACTCTCTTATATATACAAAATGTATACTGGCATATATATAATTGCTATATATTCGATTTGACACAGTTAATTAGGAAAGGTATATCAAGTCCAATTTGTATTTTGATTTTATTTTTACAATTAGTTAGAGAGCGTTTCCCGAGTCTGGGCAAATATTTAAATTGCACATCTGTTTTTCGAAACAGATCTAAATTGGGATTTACTTCTAAGTTTAATATGCCCTTGGCTTCCTTATGCAAACACCAAATATCTGAAGAGAGAGAAAAATCACCTTTTGTAGTCACAGCTTTTTAAGTATTCTTTTTATAATTTAGCAACTTAAGGGTAATCGTTTTAGAAAACAGCTTTTGTATTAAGCCAATCATTTGCGACTTAGTTTTTACCGATGCAATGGGATTAACAATTTTTAATATTAATAAATCGAAATATGCTTTTTGTCAGTAAAAAAATAAAAAATATATGGAATTTGTTCTGGATTTATTGATATTCACCTCTATCGACAAGAGATTTTAAAATGTATTTATAAGAACCAAAAAATAAATTATTATTTTCAAAATCAATTTAAATTTAAAACTGTCATTAGGGTGGACCTGCAAACAGGACGGTGTCTCTGCTATAATAGCTAAGACACCCTCCATATATTTCAGTGTTACCGTTTGGAAAAGTTTTGGTATTTTTAATTGTGTTTTGGTATATACCAAAAATAAGCCATGGATATTCGATAAAGAATAGCTGAGTGCCAAATAAACAAACTAGCAGTACGTCCGCGAAAAGACGAATCTTCCCGGAGAAAATAACGAGCTCGCTTTCAACACCATGCAGTCGATGACGCGGACGCGCGTACAGTAGAGCCTCCCCGATAAAGAACCCGGAGTCCGCAGGGCCAGAAACTACAGGCAGCGTGCAGAGATTTTGTGGTGTGTGTTGTGTGGGAAAAAAACGAAACGAAATGAAAAAAGAGTGAAGAAGTGCACGAAAATAAACGCAAAAAATCAATGGGCGACCCCCCCACATGGGAAACCCAAGCTCCAAGCACCGAGCCCCCAAAGACCTTGAGACCCCAGACGAGACCCCATCGTCGGACCCACACCCTATCTATCTACACATCCACATACTTTCCATCAGCAGCAGCGTCTATTTACATTTTCACCCCACCTGGCGAAACGGACAGGTGTTGTCACATATCTTCGATTTGCGCGTAGAAATGGAGTGCCAAATGCCAAATGTTGAATAACCCAGACCAGTGTGCATGTATCACAGAAACATGCGCAAACCTAATCAGTGCTTTTCGCCAAGATAAGGGCTCTTTTCGAAGAGTTTGGCTCGCATTTGCTTTTGCTTTCTGCCACTGCTTTTGGCTTTGCCCACATTCGAACGCAGCTGGCTGGCTGACTGTTTCTGATTTCCAACTCTCGGGAACAGTGACTCAACCTATCCGATACGATCCGCTCGCAGCCCCATCATAACCAGCTATATCGTCATAGCCAACGCAGGTCTCTCGCTCGCTCGCGCTCTTGGCCGTAATTCGGGTTAAAAAACCATTCAAAACCGTAAAGACAATACTACCAATCGATTCGAAACCCCAAAAATACCAATGCGAAAGTTGTTGATCTTTTCTCCATACAGTGGCACTTCCATAACTTAAACTCCCTATAGATCAAAACTTTTTATTTCCATTACACTGTGAAAAACAAAAGTTGATATGGATTTATCATAAATCATTAAAGGGTTATGAGAGTTGAACTCTAATAATTCAGTTAAAACAACAATACTCTTCGATTTCAACATAGTCCAACATCCATAACTCAAACCATCTATAGATAAAACAATTTTGTTTTCATTACACTGTGAAAAACAATAGTTCAATCAATATCTTTTTCCGTCGAAGGGTTATGAAAGATTGACTCCAATAATACGGCTTAAAACAACACCATTCAATTCCAATATATCTTAAATACCATAACTCAACCCCTCTATTTGTAAAACGAATTAATTATTCAATACACTGTCGAAATATGTAACTCCAAATCTCGATATCTCTATAACTCAAAATCTCCCAACTTGTGTTCGACCCATAGAAGTTCGACTGTAATATTGAGTGCCTTTATTGTCATCATCTTTCTTTTTTTCGAGGTCGCCTGCATTGTGTTATTAAATTAATACATTTAGCTTTTGTTCATTTGCGTATTGTTTTCGCCATACAATAACATGCGTGTTGTGTCGTATTGTGCAGGGAAACCAGCCCAGATCCCCAGATCCAGCTCCAGACCCAGATCCATCGACTCCGGCCAGATGAGCAGCGGTATGAGGTCGCAGGACGGTCCGCGGGCGAAGGTCAATGCCGCCAGCACGCTGCTCACCCAGGAGGAAAACGAAGCCGTCTTCAGGCTGCTGGGCAAGAAGTGTCAGGTGAGTGGTGATGATGCATAATAGCCTAACGGGGGGTGATTAATAATTAGGCAATGACACGATTGTAATTCCTCCTCCCTCGCCCTCGCCGAATAAATCCCAGAGCTTGATGAAGCACTTCCTGCGGCTCAAGTGGCGTCGCCCATCATGTGCGAATATTATTCGACGCTTCGCAGAACCTCTGTAACCCTATATCATCGGTCGTTCGGTCGACAGCTGTTGCTGGCTTATTTACCCAATTTCACTGGCACACTGCTTAACATAATCTAATGGTTTCTTGTCCCATTTGTTGGCTTGGAGCGGAAACTTAAGTACCTTTGAAAATTCTCGAGAACTTATTATAATTCTATACAAGTCAAAAACTAAGAGGTTCCAAACTATTTTTCAACTTAAAAACAGTAATTGTTGTTTTAAAAATCTTTAAAATTGCCTTCTTTAAAACTCTCAGTAGCTTTCGTCTTAAAGTTATAAACTAAATGATTTATTTATTGTTATAACTAGGAAGTCTACTTGACTCAATGCAGATAACCATTCAAATTAATGCTCATATTGCTTTTAAAAAAAAACATGAATCATTATTACACAGCTGTTTTATTGTCCTTATAGATAAAAGAAAACAAACTACTTTTTACGCCGAACCATAATGCCATCATGTAAGCCATATCTGTATTACATAAATTAATTAAATATTTTTTGAATTCTTTCCTTCTCTGAATCCTTATTTAAGTAAATACAGGTTTTCCTGTGCTGAGCAGTGTTGCTAGAACAATTCGTTAGACTTTGTTGGCGTTACTAATATTTACCTATCATTGCTTAGTACTTTATCGGCAAATGGCTCAAGCCGCATTGATAGGCTACAAACGCCATTGTTTGCATTTCTTGATTAGTTTTTATTTTTTACTCCATTTTCCTCACTTTATTGGTGTGCCAAAGCAAATGCTGGTGCAAAATGAAAGAGAAACCGGAGCCTTTGGGTTCTTTGCCTCATCGGGTCGCGATAAGTCGTTTGTTATTTGGTGCCCAACTACAGTGGAACCTTATCTTATCAATCCATCCGCCCGATGCGAATCACCGGCCAATGCCAAGTGCGATAAGAATGCCCTGAAATTGGAGTGGAAACTTGGAATGTGACCATTTAACGGTGGCCGTTATGCGGATAATTATGGTGTGCACAACATGAGAAAATCGCTCATTTCGATTCGCAATTCACGCTTTGCTAATTCGCAACTTTCCATTGACAAAACATTTCCAAATGCATTTGAACCCGGCCAAAGTAATGCAGCCAACCGCTGGTTAAGGTAGTTAGCCCCTCCATATTCACGCAGAAAAAACAAACTCACTTACTACCATTTTTCATATTTTTCCAATTCGTTTATTGACCACAAATACTATTTATAGAGTCACAATTTTAATAATGTTGTCCAGGGGTCTATAAATTATATTGATAATCCCAAATTTTTCGAAATGCCCTGCTCTCTTAAATAAAGAAAAAGATTACCTGATATTTTTCAAGACCAAGCCTTTAAAAAACTGTAAAAAATGTCAATCGTCATTATATATCTTATTTTCCGTGTATCGTATACTCCCAGCCTTTTGTAGTGGATGACATAGTCTCACATTCATCGTGTGATAACACTCAAGGCTTCAGCTTAGTAAACCCGATGTTGATATTGTGGTTTGCCGCATTTATTTGTATACACTTATTCAACGCATTTTTCTGCAAAAGCCGGACTTTCTAATTGACGTTTATGTTTGGCTTTTGTTAGTTTTAAGGCTGATGACTTAATTATTAATGTATTTCGCTTACTTTCCAAAGAATTTTTGAAACAACGGAAGTAGCAAAAGTGTAAAGAATCATTGTATATATTTCTTTAAAAGCTAGAAATAGCAATGACATTCTTTAAATATATCTGCGAATTAAATGGTATCTATATTTAGCTACACAAATGTTTATTTTTGATGTCACATAATAAATTGACCACAGGGCGTATGGGTATTTTACCGCTTGGCCCATATGGGTGCTTTTCTACCGCTAAGCTCCTTCCCATCCCCCTTTTAACCCGCTTTTTGTTGGCTAAACGTTCGGTGGCAATGACCACTTTTTGTTGTCGCTGGTTTTCCATCGATTTTAATGCTTTTCAAAAGAAACAGCAGCTTGTACGTAGAAGGCAAGACATCATTTTTACAATGCTACTTATGTATGTCCACACACAAGCTTGCCGAGTAAAAAGCCAAAGCTAAGCATCCAATAAAAATTCAAATGTTCACAATTTCGCACTTGCCAGATATTCAGATACAAGTTGTGCGCTGTGTGAATGTGTGTGGGCTGGAAAGCACATCCACATCCACATAAGCATGAACATCCAAATCCAAAGCTATATAAAATCCAGTGGCTCGTCAATGTCTCTTTCTCTTTTATTTGAGCCAAAGGTCAGCTGCAAACGCTTCTGCATGGCCATTGCCCATCCACCCATCCATCTATCCATCCATCTCTAATGTCCATTACTGTTCGGCTGTTCAGCTGCAGTGTTTCAATTACCAGCACGTAACTTTTTTGGATCAACGCCATCAATTAGCCACGAGGGTCACTCTTTGGCCTCGGGCAAATGCCAAATGTTAGGGCCACAAATCACACACTCACTTTTATTGGGCTTTAAAAAGCACAAGTAATTTTGGTGTCCTTGCTGGGAAAATGTACTCGAAATTAAGGGCGCTTTGCCTTGACTTTTCTGGCGGTAAAGCTTATTTTATATTATAACTTTGGCAAGTGTCCTCATGCGGCAATTTTGTGGCATCCTGCACTTTTCCATCTGTCGCCAGCATTTCCTGTCTGGGTCATAAACGACGTCTTCGTTCACACAGGGGCACACATGAAAAAATTCTTTATCAATACTAACTTATTAATTTCCGACTTTGTTATCCGAATATTATTTTATATATATTTAAGAAGAAACTGTTCTTGATAAAGGAACCCTTAATTAGAGGACCTTTAAAAACAAAGACTTTTTAAAGTGCATATATCTCCTATTTTTAAGAGAGCTTAGTATATTTATGGGAACTTGTAAAATAAATACAATTTAAAGGCAAAATGCCTGGTCTTTTTGATGTAATGTTTGTTAATATGTGACTTTTTGAAACAAACACGATTGAAAGTGAATATTGCAAATTCTTTTTAGAATAGAACAGATCTAGATCTGATTTTTCCCTGTGCACACTATGGGTTTCCGTTGCACTTCAGCAATGTTCGCACCGATCGGCGGAGAGGTATCCACTAGACTAATGTCCACCGAATAGACTTACGCCCTCCATCAACCGGAGCTACGTGCTCCCCATCTTAAGCGGCGGCGGTATTGGCCATCCATTCGACTCCCAGTTGCAGTTGCTGCAAGAGCTGGCCAGGCCAGGCTAATCGGTATTCAAAAGAGTTAACACATACTGGGGGCCATCGACTCGATGGCCAGAAACTAGCGAAACCGAAAGTCAGATGAGTTTTTCAGCTCGAGCGCGACAGTTCATTCAGTTCGTGGTCGTCGTCGTCGTTGCCTTTGGATTGATAGTTGCATTCAAATGAGGCGCAAACTGAAGGTGTTGGAAGGCTTTTGTTCGGCCACATTAGATAATCGCCTTTCTATCGATGGTCATAATTTTGGATGTGTAACGCAATCTCTGTGCTTGCTCCACTTTCAGACACTGAACACCGCCGTGGTGCAGATCTACAAGACGGAGGGCAGTGCCCATGCCCACTGGAAGAAGCGGTACACTGGGGTCGTCTGCTTCGTGAAGGATAGCGCCATACGATCCTACTTCATGCGAGCCTACTGCCTGATCAAAAACGAGCTGATCTGGGAGCACGAGATCTACGATGGCATGCAGGTGGTCAAGTCAAGGCCTTTCCTCCTTACCTTCGAGGGCAGTGTAAGTATTTCTTCCAACTCTATTTCAAGTAAGGTATCTAATATTTTATAAATTCTTTTCAGGATGGTCATGTGGGACTTAACTTTGTTTCCGAAGAGGAGTGCGACTCGTTCTTTCACATTGTGGACGCCACCATTGAGACGCGCAACCGGAAGCGGCAGGACAAGCGCAACCGGCAGAAAAGCCAACAGGCGCCCAATGCTCCACTGCCTCCAGTGCAGCGGGAGCCGGCCAGGCCACCGCCCATGCAGGGTGGCTTATCCTCCACAGATGGCGTTCAGTTGCGTAACAACAAGATCAACTCGGTGACCCTGACGCCGGCGCCAGCGCAATCGAAGAACTTCCTGTCCAGCAGCTTTGGGATGGGAAACCAGGCGAAGGACAAGAAGCGCAAGGTGACCAAGGCGGACATCAGCCAGCCGACGAACTTTGTGCACATTAGCCACGTGGGATGGGATGCGAACAAGGGATTCGATCTCACGGGCAACGAGAACGACCAGGTGCTGAACGAGTTCTTCCTAAAGGCCGGTGTCTCCGAGTCGGAACTAAAGGATCGGGACACACGAGCCTTTATCTACGATTTTATACAGAGCAACAATGTCCTGGCATCTGTAAAGCAGGATAGCGTGGAATCCCCAACAGAAACAACGCCTCCCATGCCGCCACCGGTGCCAACCCGTCATCCTTCTGTAAGTTTTCTGTAATTTTAATATAACTCCCATATATTTCAACTAATCCTTAAATTCAGAATGGCAACCAAAGAACTGCACCACCGCCGCCGGCGAGACAGCCACCGCCACCGGTGCCCGTCACTGTGCCGGGCGCCGCGCGAGCTCCTCCACCACCTAGCAGGCCACCACCCATCAGCACCGCACCACCGCCGCCGCCAGTCAGTGCGCCCGTCGTAGCGGTAAGTCATCTTGTCCCGATTAAAATGGACAACCAATAATTGCTTTTTAATGGCAGCCCCCACCACCACCACCGCCACCACCAGCAGCAGCAGCGGTGCCGCCACCACCGCCTCCGCCCATGCCAGTGGGAGAGCTCCCCGTCATCACGACCACGCACGCACCCATTCAAGCAACCCGGCCAGCAGCTCCCGCCGCTCCAGCGGCTCCAGATCCACGCAATGCACTCATGGACGCCATACGCAAGGGAACCCAACTGAAGGTGAGTGAACGGGCGGTTAGTTGGTTCATTATGATTAACACTAACTTTATTACAAATTTCTTTCAACAATCATGAATAGATATTTTAATAGAAACTTTGTAAAAATATTTTATGGTAAAAAATAATTAATATTCAGTTAAAATTTGGCATTTTTATAATCATTGGAACAAATTTTCTTAATGTTTGTGGTACATGACCAAATGAAAATAAAAATTAATCACATCTAAAGCGCAGATATTATAAATGATTACATTTTAAAAACCCATTTTAAATGGCAAAGTATAGAACTTCCTTTTTAAAGTATGTTCATAATTTAAAATTCTTTTTTTTTTGTGCAGGGTAAATTATACAAAGATTTTTAAATGGGAATATTTTTGTGTTTTAGTATACTATAGTAATTTTAATAATACTTTAATTGTTTCTTATCCCAACAGAAAGTGGACACAGCTGCTCTCAGCACTGGCAGCGGCGATTCTCGCAGCGATTTGATGAAGGACATCCGCCAGGGCACCGTTTTGAAGCCGGCCAAGGAACGAGAGCTGGGCAGCCAACGGAATAGCGACAACGGCGGCGGTACCGACGCCCTGGCCGATGCACTGCGTCGGGCGCTGGCGGCACGCGGCAACGCCATTCACTCGGACGAGGACGAGACCGAGTCGTCAGACAACGAGGGCGAATGGGACTAAGGGAGCTATGGATGACACGATAGGGGCAGGCAGACACTATTCCAAATATAAGCAATAATTTAATTCGTGCTTTGGCATTTTGGTTTATCGTTAGATAAATCCCTGTAAATACTGTTAGTGAATTTTCATACCTCTTTAATTTAATTGTATGAGTTTAACAAACGCAAAAAGTACTAAAGGATAATCACAAAATGAGAAATTTTATCAGCAATTGCCCTCTTACGTTTGTTTCGCATCACATTTGCATGCATATCCATAAAGCTGCTCAATTAAACATGAACGATACACATTCAATAATATATATGTGGGTGAATTTTGCAAACCCCGTTCAGACTACTGTGCCAAAAACTTGAGAACACCAAAATGTAAAACGAGTTTGTGAAAAACTAGAAATTCACCTTGTCTGCGAACTGAAAAACTGTAAACTGAGCGATAGAAATTTATTATAGTGAATATATTTTATAAATCTATAACAAAGGAAAGGATCAAAGGAAAAATAAACTGTGACTACGCTTAATAAAGCCACAGTTGAGAATTATTAAAATACCATATTTAAACTAATAGATTTGCCCGCAATTAACCATATACTAAATTTACAAGTTTGCTCAGTAATAATTCACTACTTGTTGAAATAATAATTAAGTAATGAAATATGTGTGGCTAAACCAATCAAATAGGCGATGTATCCAATTCATTTTGACCACCAGGCTTCCTCGGGATCATATGGGTCCGCTTAAGCCGTCTATTACATCCAGTTACACCCAGTCGATTTATCAATCGATTAGTAACTCATAAGTATTTTCTTTTTAGTTCGAGTGCATTTAATGCAAACTTGTAGTCATTTTTCTTCTGTGTGTTTGTATTTAAATCAAGATTACGTATTTGTATGTTTTTTCGTGACATTTTCGAAACTACTAAACCCAATAAGCTTGTCGGAGCGAGAAATTTATGTGGATCAGATTTTGGATTAATATGTACGCATGTCTAAAGAGTTTTGTGCGATTTATGTATTTAAATACATATTACTTACATATGCTAATATATAAGCCATTAATTTATGTAATAAAGTTGTGTATATCTAACTTAAAACTAATGCTATCCGTAAAAAGTTTATTCGTAATTCATGGTATAAATTATACGCTCGGGCTTTTGTAGCTCCGATTCTATCCAATTACCAAAGCATGATTTACCAATCCATACATATTTACAATTTTGAACTGAACTGAGAAAAAACATGCAGTTGTATATTGGGTATGGCCTATCAGCTAACCGTAGTCTAGGGATTTACGTTTTCCTGAGCCCCAAGCGCGTCATCTTGCAATTCGCGCTCAATGTTGGCATTATTATTGTTTTCGGCAATTTCGTTGATATTGGAGTCATCGATGGCCGCCTGGCAACGGGGCGGCCGTGCCTCCTCCTGGTCCAGGTCCTGCTGCTGCTCATTGATGCGGTTCTCAGTCTCCTCAATTGGCCCAGCCGAGGGTCCCGGTGGCACTACCTCCAGTAGGGCCGGCTGCTCTTCGTGAACTAGTAGCTGCCCATCTTCCACAGGAGCGTGTTGCTGCTCCGAGAGCTCATGGTTGAGCACATTCTGCTGCTCCTCGTCGCACGTATAATTATTGTCTATGTTAGCTGTATCGCACATAGGCGTGGCCTGTGCTTCACTGTCTTTGGGAGCGTTGAGGGAAACTGTTGCCAGAGAGTCTGCATTGCCTGGTTTCTCCAGAGATTCCGAGGGTTCATTGGGGGAGTGTGAATGCCTGGGTTCAAGGGTGACGCTTTCAGGTATATCAATTCCAGGGTTAAGCGGAGCAGAACTTCCACTTGGGAGGGATTCATTCTCGTCTACAGCGACGGAAGGCATCTCAAGAATAGGAGGACAAGGGTATTGATTCTCAACTGTAGCAGCCAACTCTTTAAGATTAGAGCCACCGTTTGCCAGGGAGTGATCTTCAATAGCAATGTGAGAGGATTGAAGTTCGTCACCATGGGGAGAGGCAACCTCATCTTGCGATTGTCCCGCGAAATCTGCGGGAGTGGCTACATCGTTTGCAGCAGTTAGCGGCATTTCACGGTCGGATCCCAAATCTGCAAGAGATCGATTTCCATCTTCAAGGATGGAGGCAGCATCCACCGAAGATTGGGCCTCTATAGCAATGGGCGTAAGGTTAGCAGCAACATCTGCGTGGGTTTGGGGTTCAGCCACAGGACTTCCATGGGATTGAGCTGCGTGGTTGGAGTCAACCTCTGTAGAAGGCGATGTACTTTTCTCAATCCCGGATTGATGTTCATTTGCTAAAGACTTGCTCTCGCTGGCAAAAGGCGGAGAATTTTCACGGTTTGAAGCAACATCATGAGCTGCATCTGGTTCCGAAACGACTTGACTGCAGATATTGGTTATGACCAAGCTAAATGCAGGCTCTTGTGGTTTTTGCGGAGTTTGCGGTGGAGTCCCCTCGGCTGGCAAAGCTGCTAGTATCTCTGTATCCATTCTCTCTGGTTCCGCTTGTAACCTGAGTGATGCCTCCTCCGGCTCGCTGTGAGGTTCCAAAGGTGGCAGCTCGATTTCACGATAGATGCGCACTCCTTCGTCCTCCTCCATGGCTTCCTCGGCTTCGTCGGCCGAAGAGGCACTGTCTTCGTTTCCATCGTCCTCGCCCCCATCGCCCTTCTTTAATCCGTTGCAGTGCATGGCCTCTGGGTCTGAAATATCCAAGTCCTTTTCCTGTTTCACGTTTAAGTTTCTTAGATCTAAACTTTGAATGTAGGCATCTTCCTCCTCCATCTTGTCGTTGTGATTAATCTCTTCTGTGGCGCCTCGTTGTTCCTCGGGCTCCTCATCGCCATAGCCGAGATTTCGCGGCTCCGACTTGATGGATACATTCGGCATCATCTTAAACGCCGACTCGCCACTAACCACAGCAACAATCTGTGGAAGAGGAATCTGCTTCGGAGGCGTCTGCACCTTGCGTTGAGCTCCCCCAGTGCTTTTGCGTGCTGTGGACTTTACGGCCTTCGCCTTAGGCGGAGACTTCTTTTGTGGCAGCTCCTCCGCTTGGGTTCCGTCACGGGTGGCTTCTTCGGCCCTCTCCAATGGCATTGCCTCTTCTGCCATATCCACGCCACTGGCCACATGTGAGATCTGCATCATACGATCGAGCTCCATGCGATTCGGCTTGATATCTTCCTGAGTATGGGCCATAGCCTCATCCTCTCCCTCGTGCTGTTCGCTTTCATTGAAATTGCTCTCCAACTGGGTCATGGGAATCGTGGTCATGACAGTGGCTTCAGGAGCATAATCAACGGGTTCTTGCTTGATCCTAACCGCGGGCTGCTGATCCTGAGATTCTGTTTGACAGCTCTCTGCCTCCGCCGATGCTTCCTTCTCGCGCTCCTTGTGCTTTCGTTTCTTCTTCTTTTTGCTGCTCCTGCCAGATCCAAGCCCCGCCTCATCCAGATCATCTATGAGCGAAGAGTTCAGCTTGCCATGGTTCTTCGTTATTTTAAGCTTAAGTTTCAAAGGCTCCTGCTTCACGCCCATCTGTTTGTCATAGGCATCGTCCTGGGGCTCCTGTTTGACCGACACACTGGGCACATCGTCACTGGCAAGGGCAGTAACAGTAGCTTCAGCGGATTGCCGTCGCAGTGCGTCTTCCGGTTGCGCTTCCTCTTCACTGTCATCGTTAGCTGCCTGGAAATCGTCTCCAAAACAAGGTGGTTCATCCTCCCCTTCCGGTTCGGGATCACTCTCTGCCTGTTCTGGCGCTGGTCCCGTGTCATTGATGTGCACCTCCGGCTCATGTTTTATGCTGACCAGGGTGCTTATCGTGTTCTTGAGCAATTGATCCACTCGCTTCATGTAATTCTTGGACGATACCCTTTCGCTATTTCTGCTCTTGGTGGCACCCAGTTGATTGACTCCAGTCGAAGCCCGCAGCAGAGGCGATGAAAGGCGTTCCAGGACCACAACCGGCAGCATGCCCTCGTCTATCACGAAATCCGGCGGCACAGTGGTGGCCGGAGGAAGTCCCAGCAACTCCTCCTCTACCTCGTTTGTGATGCGCATCTGGGACTCATTGGTCACCGTCTCGGGCATGATGTGCTTCGAGTGACTGAGATAAATCTTCGCGCAGGTTGGGGCATGGCGCATGTAGGCCGCTTCGGTGTTAAGGGTGCGACTGCAGCCGCCGCACTTGCGTTTTCGGATGGCACAGCGGTGAGTGTTATAGAAGTAGTTCGTGACGAAAGTCTTCTTGCACAGTGGGCACTCCCGGTCCAGGACGAGCAGCTGGACGGGAGTGGGCGGTGTGTGCTCGCGCATGTGGCGCGCAAAGGCATAGGCATTGGCCACGCTAGTATCGCACAGGGGACACTTGTAGGGCGTCTTCGAGAGCTTGTGCCACAGCTGATGGGCGCGTATGTCGCTCTGATTGTGGTGCGTCTGGTTGCACGCGTTGCACATGTAGCGCGGTATCGAGGGCACATGCACCAGACTCTTGTGCTCGTCGGCCAGCTCCTTGCTGAAAAACTTTTCGCCGCAAACGCTGCAAATGGACTTGCGGCCGACTTTTTTCCATGGTCCCTTAAGACTGCTCTCCGATTCAGCGGGCTCCTCTTTGCTGGAGTTAGAAAATTGAAGGTATTAACCAAAGGGGTACTATTCAAGGCTTATTATGGTTACATTTCAGGCTCTGTCTTGGGCTGTATGGGCGCCGATTGTGGAGGCTGCAGCTTCTGCTTCTTGTGCCACACAAATGGCTCCTTCTTGACCTGTGTTTTGGCCATAAGGTTACTTCTTGGCCAGGTGGTATCGTCGCCCTTGCGTTTTCTGCCCCGTTTGCCAGCTGCTGCAGAAATCTGAGATTCCTCCTTAACTATGGGCTTAAAGTCCATGAGCTGTGGCGGGGGTAAAATAAAAAAGTAATTATGTACATATTTATTAAATACAGTAAACTTATAGAGTTTACCTTTGCGGGCTCTATTTGCTTCAGTCCCAGCAGGTTTCTGGTTTGTTTATTGGTGGCATAGCACATTTCCCGAAACTCATAAAAATCATTGATTTTATCAACGCACTGGCTGCACATTGTCTGCGGCATTTTGTCGTCCAGTGTCACCTGCAAAGGGATAGGGCGTTGGTTCACCTGGATAAGAACGAACTTGATCAGCTACCCACCGTAAAGCCCACCAGTTCGTAGATCTTCTGGGACATACTGGGCTCGTCCAGGTCGATGGGTTTGCCCTCATTTGGCAGCAGTATGTGCACTTTATCAGGATTGTCAATGCCGCACAGCCGACAGATCTTGCAGAGATTCGCCTTGAGGGCCGCGTCGATCTTGAAAGCGAACCGATCCATCTTGGGCGGATCCTAGCGGGTTATCTCTAAAAGCTTTTATCAACGGCTATTCGGCATTGCTAATTGTTTTATCTCAGGTTGAACTCGCATTTTGTTTATTCCACTCTACCATTTTCAACACTACGAAAAGTGTTGGAAAAAATCAATGTGGTATCGATAGCATTGATGGGTTCATATCGAATTACGGTACACAGTTGTTATTTTTAATTTTTAAATTAACATTATTCAAATTTAAGTTTTTAAATTTTATAAAAATCTGAACTTAATTTTCCATGTGTCTAGAAAAGATTTTGTTAAAATCTTTACCATAAAAGACAGAAACCCAAATTGAAAATCTTTAAAGCTTAAGATAATTTAAAGACTATATGACCCATACCACTAATTTAAAATAAAATTAAGACAAGTCCAAGTAGCCCTTTGATATTTTTCATAGACATTTTTTTGAATCAGTTTCAGTCAGCCACGATGACTTCATACAAAACCGGTTTTTTTTTAAAGCGTGATGTGCGTATTATAAATGTTTAAAAATTTATAATTTTTGCCAGACCTTGCTCTTAACTTTCCTTTCCCTCATTATATTTTCAATGAACTCAACATAAAAGTATCGCCTTGTAAATTAAAGGTGATTTCACAAAGAAGTTGAAAGTTTCTACGAATAGAAATATATCTGCATTTCGTATAGATCGTAGATATTTAACTGTTCTTTAACATAAGTTTTCTTTGAACGCCTCCAAAAGATGTTTGTAAAAATTATGCAAATGCTTAGTAATCGCTGATTCAATTAACAATCGTAAAGTGGCGCTAAAAACATCGATTGCATTTCACCCAGTCTTGTGTCAAATAAGCAATATTATATCGGAAAGAATTAAGATACCTCTACCGTTAAAAAATAGTGAAATTAACCATTATGTTGCTATATCGATGCCAAAATGATATGGCTTCAACAAATCACGTTCAGTTGTAAAAAGAAATCGGTTATAAGCCAACCCTCGTTTTAGAATAAACACAAGAAGGAAGGCCACGGGGAAATTGCATCGCGGTGTTTGAGAAATCGCGAACAGGCCAACACACTTACACCCACACACTCCTCCAGGTTTTCCGGGGATCCGAGGCGACAGTCAGGAGTGTCCACAAGATGGAGCGGTACTTGAGCCGCCGCGAAAGTGGCTTCCACATCCACCGGAGCGACGACAACTTCGTGATGCGGCGGATATACAGCTCGATGAACATGTTCAATAGCTACCACGCCAACTGCAAGCCCACGGAGGCAGGTCGCACCGGGGCCATCTTCAACCTGGAGTTCAATGCCGATGGCAACGTGGTGGTGGCCGCCACGGAGAGGAAGTGCGTGCTCGTCTTCGACGCAATCACACAGAAGGAAATCTTCAAGGTCCCGGACGCCCACACGGATAGTGTCAATTGCATCAAGTAAGTGTAGGTTCCATTCCCGCGGGCAACCCAGTCCTAATCCCCGCTGCAGATTCTTCGACGAGCGTCTCTTCGCCACGGGCTCTGACGACTTCACGGTGGCCCTCTGGGATCTGCGGAACATGAAGCAGAAGCTGCGCGTTCTCCACGGCCACTCCAACTGGGTGAAGAACATCGAGTACTCCTCCAAGGACAAGCTGCTCGTCAGCTCCGGCTTCGATGGCAGCATCTTCACCTGGGACATCAACTCGCAGACGGAACAGGGCCTGATCTCGCAGAGAGTTTTTCACGCCAGCGGTCTGATGCGTTGTCGGATTTCGCCCACGGGCGATAAGTTGGTGCTCTGCACAAGCGGTGGCTACATCATGATCATCCACCACCTGGATCTCACCACGCTGCACAAGGATCTTTGCGGATTCAGGGTAAGGAAGACACGTCTTAACCTGCGAACCACCCAAAACTTATAAGCCAAAACTCTTTTTCAGCCCGGTATCTACCGACTGATGCAGTTGGGCGAGCAGTACATCCCACAGGCCGCCAAGTACGACCATGTGTTCTCCAAGCGCCAGAAGAAGAACCGCGTGGAGCTGGTCACCGACTTCCCCGAGAACAACGACGCCGAGATGATCATGGCCTTGCAGATTCACCCGCACTGTCGCTGCATGCTGACCAGAAATGTCAGCTGCGACGAGCAGAGCGAGTGGACCTGCATCCATGACATCAACGAAGAGCCGTTGCGCAGCGATGACGAGCAGGAAGAGGTGGAGCCGCAGCCCAAGAGGAAGCGCACGACAACGCTCGCCAACCGCAGCGCGTTGAATGAACCACAGGACCAGGATACGGATGGAGTACCACCCAGACAGCCACGGAGACCCATGCGCATGGGGACTGTTCAGGTGTTCCACCTGGATAACGCAGGAGCAGGACGGGTGGCTGCTGGCACTGCCTCGGTGTCGACGCGTACGGATACCTTTATACCCGACATCTGGGCGGCGGAGGTAACAGTCCAGGAGCGGGCCATCCGCCAAAACAGGGCGCGGAACTCCAACAATCATGTCAGCGGCTATAACTTTGTGTACGCCATCAGCAGCGGAGTGCTCCCGCTGCGACCCTCGGTGGCCAGTCGCCTGATGGTCAACAGCAGCAGTCCCCGCCTGCTGACCACTCCACCGCCCACAGAGGGCAACCAGAGCAGCAGCAGCAGCTCCAGCTCCAGTAGCAGTAGTTCCAGCAGCAGCAGCTCCAGCACCAACAGTGACACCACCGTCCGGTTAGAGATCGGCCAACGGCTGCGCCTGCGACCCTTCATGCCAGCAGCGGCAACGTCCAAGGAGAATGGCCACTCAATACTGGTGAATGCCAAGAAGCTCCTTTACTACGCAGCCGAGACGAACACCAAGCCGGGCTTTATCAAGGAGCCGGGATTCTCGTCGGACGGTCGGATCGTCTGCTCGCCCTACGGCAACGGAGTGCGACTCCTGGGCTACAGTGATGATTGCTGCGACTATCCCAGATGCCAGGCGTTTGAGGAGGTGAAACGCGAGCCGCGAAAGCTGGTCGAGCTGGCCAAGATCACCGAGCACCAGGACGTCGTGCTGTGCGCCAAGTTCAGCCCCAGGGAGCCGCTCCTTGTGACCGGCTGCAATGGTGGCGAGGTAACCTGGTATAGACCCAATCTTTAGACTTCAGTCGAGCCGTACGAAGAGCGCTCACTGTCATACTGTAAATTTTATTTTCTATTTAAGCATAATTCGACTTATGTCAAGCATATATTGGCGAAATACAAGCAACACGATTATGGTGGACCGATTAAGCAGATATCATTTATTTCACGCAATATGGGACTGTTTTGTGGGCGCAATCAAAGTATCGTATAGTACATATCCATATGTATAATTAGGAATCGATAAAAAATTACAATTAGATGTCTATAACTTAACAGAGCAGCAAGGCAAAATTAAACGAGTTGGGGCATCTTAGAGCTACAGGGGTGAGTGAGCTGAATGCAGGCTAGGACTTTAATAGTAATTGCCATAGCCGCTCCATTGGCCGTAGTTGTAGCCGCCACTACTACTGCCGCCGGCTCCACCGGGTCCGTAGCCCCACTGATTGTAGTACGAATCGTAGGACGCCTGTTGCTGCGGCGGCTGCGGGGGATAGGGACCTCCACCGGCATTCTGCTGGCCGTAGTAGGCATTGGCCGCTCCGTAGTTGTAGCCTGCGGCTGCCGCTGCCGATCCACCATTGTTGTAGGCTACCGCCGAGGACGACGAACCGGAGGGGGGAGCACCTTCTTTGCTGCCTGCTGACGAGTTTTTGCGACTGGGACTGCTATCACTGCAAAAAATAATGTTAGTAATGTCAAGCATATATTGGCGAAATACAAGCAACACGATTATGGTGGACCGATTAAGCAGATATCATTTATTTCACGCAATATGGGACTGTTTTGTGGGCGCAATCAAAGTATCGTATAGTACATATCCATATGTATAATTAGGAATCGATAAAAAATTACAATTAGATGTCTATAACTTAACAGAGCAGCAAGGCAAAATTAAACGAGTTGGGGCATCTTAGAGCTACAGGGGTGAGTGAGCTGAATGCAGGCTAGGACTTTAATAGTAATTGCCATAGCCGCTCCATTGGCCGTAGTTGTAGCCGCCACTACTACTGCCGCCGGCTCCACCGGGTCCGTAGCCCCACTGATTGTAGTACGAATCGTAGGACGCCTGTTGCTGCGGCGGCTGCGGGGGATAGGGACCTCCACCGGCATTCTGCTGGCCGTAGTAGGCATTGGCCGCTCCGTAGTTGTAGCCTGCGGCTGCCGCTGCCGATCCACCATTGTTGTAGGCTACCGCCGAGGACGACGAACCGGAGGGGGGAGCACCTTCTTTGCTGCCTGCTGACGAGTTTTTGCGACTGGGACTGCTATCACTGCAAAAAATAATGTTAGTAATGCATAAAAAAGGATAATATCCCACTGTTTTCCTACCCCTTCTTTTGAGCTTCGTTGGCTTTGGCCAGAGCCTGCTGCAGGGCGCGCTGGGCATCTTGCAGACCCTTGGCCGTGCTGCCAAAGTCCTCGAGGAACTCGACCTTGCGCTGGGCAAACAGAACTTTCTGATCGGCTTCGATATCCGCTCGGGCCATAAACTTATCCATAATCTGGACCACCTCCTGCTCATCCACTTTCGGTCGCTGCAGGCACAAATCAATCATCTGCAGGGCCACACGAGTGTTGGCCGGATCACGTTCCAGCGCCTGCTGCAGAGCAGCCACTCCGCCATCGAGATCATTGCAGATTTTGTTGAGGAAACGGGCATACTTGATGGCCAGACTGCCGGCAATGCCCTTGTTCTTTGTACACTCTATATAGTGCTTGTACAGCTCGCGACACTTGTCCAGCGCTCCCCTACGACGCTCCACATTGATCCGGCGATAGGCGAGCTGAAGGAGATTGGGACAACGTTGCTCGATGCGCTCCAAAACTTCGGCGGCGGCATCAAAGTTCAGCTGACACTCCTCGAAGGCAGCCCACATCAGGTGTAGACTGGGCTTATCCGGATGATGGATGCGACAAGCTCGACGGAAAACATCGCGCATAAGATCAATCACCCCGCTCTGGTCTTCCAAAGACTCCAGATAACGCAGCATTTTCAGCCAGAACTCGTCGTACAAAGCACAGGCGATTAGGCATCGCTCAAAGAGAACCAGGACACGTTGGCGATCGCCCTTTTCGATTTCAAAGTCTAGGTAGTCCTTCCAGTTCTTGAGCTGTGCTCGTTCGAGGGGCTTCACATGGAAGTATGGACGCTTGATGCCCTCCTCGAAGGACCAGCGTGCGGTGACTGCGTTCACAGTCACTTTGTGGATCTTGCGGCGAGCCGAAATTGCCCTGTCCTTGATGCTGGCCACCTCCTCGTCGTTCAGCGTGCCAAGATCACTGAAATCGATCTGAAGCGCCGCCTTTGGAGCTACAGGCGGTGACTCGCTTTCGGTCAGATCGGTAGTACTATCTGATTCATCGACATGAGTTTCACTAGTATCTTTTGGCGACTTACCAGCCCCGCCACCGCCGCCGCCAGATTCGCGCTTCTCCTTGGACTCCTTGTCCTTGTCTTTGTCCTTGTCCTTGGTGCTGCTGCTACTGTCGCGTCGATGTTTGGACGAGGACTTGGAGGATTTGCTTTGCTGACGCTCATGGAATTCTTTGCGCAGACGGATCAGCTCCTCGTTCTCAATTGTGCTGGTTATAGCATGCTGATTGATCACATCCTGGAAACTGAAGGGGATGTTTAATTACTAACAGATTCCCATAATTTCCTGAAAAGATTAACTCACTTGTCAAAATGGCCATTGTAGCCTTGGGTGGGTATGGCCAGAAGCCTGTCGTAGATGTGGACTACGCGATTGTAGCGCTTGGACTCGTTCTCCCAGCGAATATAGGCATCCCAGAGCTTGTCCGAACGGAACTCCAGGCCACATGCCGCCACCGCTCGCTCGTACTGGGCACGGATGAACTGCTCGTCCTCTCCATGGTGGGCCTTGACATGCATCAGGTAGTGGATCCACAGATCCACCGAAAGCGGTATCGCCTCCAGGCCGCGCTCAAACACCTAGGATTTGTTCATTTTCGTATGTTCGTACATGTTTTGGGATTTTTGTTTGTTTTTGATTTATTGTTGTTCGATCGCAGAAGAGAAATATAGAAATATTCATGGTTTATAAGAAAACTTTCAACATTTACGTGCTCAGAGACTTATGGGCTATCGTTTTGATGTGAATGGTGTTCGAGCTTAAAGGCTAACTTAGCGACTTTACAAATACACGAAATACATAACACACAGGTTGTAGTTGTTTTCTTTTTTAGGCACACACTTTCAGTGTTCGATTTACAAGAAACTTCACAAAGAGACTTAAAAATTTCATTTAAACGCCATTTGTACTTACGACTGTACGAGATGCGAGAGCTCACTATTTATATCGTGTTGAAGAAGGATGGAGGTAACGTAACTGAAGAGGTAACTGGTGATACAAACGTACGAAGATCAGAGAGTAGACGGATCGGATCGAACGTCGACTAAACGAATCAGTCGCTTTCGGGTTCAGGTCGGTCTGGGGTTCAAGGGGTCAACTGAGCTGAGCTGAGCTAAACTGGGCTGGGGTTACAACGTGAGTTGTGCGACACAGGGTGAATTATACTAAAACGTCCATTGTTGTGTCGTGAAGATAAAATTACAACATTTGATGGGAAAAGATCACCAAAAATACGTGCTTAGGTGAATAAAAATGGTACCGAGTATAAGTATGCATCAAATCAGGTTGATGTCTGTAAAAATACCCTCGCCAGGAATTCCAAAAAGTGTTAATTGTGTGTGAGGAAATAAGGTTATGAAACCGAAACGAAAACTATTTTAATTAAGTGGGAAAGCCACATTAAAAAGCTTTGAACACTATATAAACAAAATTTGCAAATATTCTACTTCTAAATTTAAATTTAATTGTGCAGTTAGCTTATGAAAAAATTTATAATCATTATTGACTGGGTAAATGTTGTATATTTTCATATAACATGAAAATGAATAACATTCTAACTAGTTTTGTTAAAATCTCAATTAAATCACATTCTCCCATTAAATAAATTCCAAAAACCAAATTAACCTTTCTAATGTGGTTTTCCACCTAAGTTAATACGATAAAACTTTCAATATCTTTAATGGTTCTGTGGCAAAACCAGTTTCAGTTTCATTTCCTGTAGTACATACTTGACACAGATAAGCCCTATGAGAAAACACGACCCTGACTGGAGGCTACACTAGTCGTCTCATCGCTAAAGTTTTGTATTGTCTTTTCAATTTGGTGTTTTTATTTTGTAGATGTTGCATTTATTGAATGTAGTAGTTTTTATTAGGTCATAATAAATTGCATTTAACAACAAATATATGAATATCAATTGTAATCGTAATTGTAAGCGTAATACAAGAAATTGCGAAAGATATTTAATTGCACGACCAAATGTATGGGGGGTACTCACCTTGTAGCAGTTGGCCTTGATGCCCTTGCGCTTCTCGTAGTCGGCGTACTTGCGCCAGTAGCCATAGCAGTAGGGATAGTGGGACAGGAATGTGTCGTAGGCCTCGCGAGCAGCCTCTGCATCGGACTGTTGTAAGAAAAAGACATTTGTAATAGGATTAAGAGGGGTTTTTGTCCCTTACACCCACCTCACTGTCCACATATTGCAGTAAGTACGTCCAGCCGGTAAAGTCGGTGACATCCTCTTTGACTGCCCTCCAGTATTTATCTAGGTCCGGCAGCTTCTTGCGCTCCTTCTCCTTCTCACTATCTTTCTCTTTGTTTTTCTCCGGCTCCTTATCTTTATCCTTATCGCGCTCTTTTTCCTTCTTCTTTTCTTTGGGTAGCGATTCTGCGAGTTTTAATATTGGGTGAGTTTTTCCTCAACAACATACTAGAATGGTAAATATTACTACATACCATCAACCTTGACTTTTTTCTCCAAGGGCTGGGCATCGTTGCTCTCTGAAGTGGGACTTCCCGGATTATATTGCTCTTCAGACTTTTCTTTTGTGCTCGTTTCAGTGCTGACCGTTTCCTTATCTTCAGTGCTCTTATCGGTTTCTATTTCCGCCTTGCGCTTCACTGGAGCCTTGGGCTCGCTGGCGGTGTTATTGTTATTATGGGTGGGCAGCTCGTCCTCGGAGATTACCTCGGCGTCCGCTGGCAACTCAGCACGCTGCGGGGCCGGCAGTTCTTCGTCCGACACTTCCTCGGCATCGTTGATCTCCGGCTTGCTGGGCGGAGGAAGTTCATCCTCGGAGATTATTTCTGTGTTGACAATAGTGGCATTGCTTGTGTCCGCCTCATCGGCCAGATCCTCGGCTATTGCATGGTGTGAGCTAGAGTCTTCGGAAGAATTCAGTTTCTCTGCCTGAGGCTGCAGGGCCTCCACATTGTACTCAAAGTCCGCCTTCTTGGCGTTGTCACTCTCATCGTTTCCTCCCACGGAGGGCAAACTATTTGCATTGTCACCGGCCATGGAAGCCAGAAGTGTATCCACGCCAGCCTGACCGCGACTCTCCTTGATGTCATCGCTAGTCTCTGAATGTTGCTCCGCCACCGTGCCAAACGGAAAGGAAGAGCTCTTCTCATCTACGCCGCCGGTTTCAGCGGGCGTGAGCATCTCTACGTCGTCGTCCAGCTGAAGCTGTGTCTCCTCAAACTGGGGCTCCAAAGCGGGTGCCTCTTCGGTGGGCGCCACAACAAAGGGCTCCTCTTCATCCAGAATCATAATCACCTCAGCTGCCTGCTCTTCGGGTTCCTCTTCGTGGTCACTTACCTAAAAAGATAATTTAGGTTAAGATTGGGGTACCGGCACTTGCTAATAGAAGTTAGATGATGCGGTGCCATCAGTTGGCCCTTGCAGGTAATCACTTGCTCCTCCGGGAAGGAGAATCATGTGCGGATGGAACAACGCCACATCCGCACTGGACATTGCAATCGTTTACATCATTGGCGGGTGGTCCAAAAGGCATATGGTTACTATCTACGTGAGTTGTACTAACCTGCGCGTTCCGCTTGGATGTGCGTCGGGTGCTTCTCGTCGGTAGCGATGCAGCCGGTGGTGCGGCCTTGCGACCAGAACGTGTGCGGCGACCTGGAAAACGTCAATTAACTGTCTTAGTTAATCCATGCGGTTTACATAAACTGTACGCGCGGTGTTATGGCTTTGGGGCCTCGTGATGCTCTCGTTTTTTTTTCGAACTGGTTTTCTAGCCTTCTCGAAGTGACTGGCAATGTCAAGTGCCGAAGTAGACTCAACAGAACTGATTAGTAAATCACCAGGCACTGCGATTCGGTTGAATGAATCCATTTATTTGTCAATTTTTGGACTTTACCTGGACTTTCCATAACAACGTTTTCCTCTGACGCCATATTTATTAGAGCTGGCCATTCATCGATGACACAGCCGATAATATCAATGGTTGGGTGGCACCCTGTATAATTGATGGCTTGAAAACTATCGCTATAGTATGGACATAATTTACTTTTTTAATATTATTTTTTTTTTGAACGTAATTTTTTATAAATTAGCGTTTTGCATTCCCAATTCTTCGAGCTCTTTAAATATTTTAACATGCTCTATTGTTTCACTACCTAACAAAAATATCGATAGCGTCGATGCTTTTTCATCTCTTCCGATGTTGTATCGACTAATCGAGTATTTTAAAATAGCTAGATGTTGTTAACCAAAATAATTAAAGTATAAACACGAATACCATTTGAAGAAAGTCCGAAACATTTCGTAGCGCAGAAACATAAAATGTATAAAAGTGGATATTTTTACAAACTTCATAACGCTTAAAGAATTCATCTAAAAGCAAATTTATAATTAAAAGTATTTAATAACAGTAAATTGAAATATAATTAGAGCTCAATATTTTATTTTTAATCTTTCGAGTTAAAAGTGTTTTAAATAGATAATTGGATTTAACATAAACTATTATAAAATTATCAAACTTAAAACCAATAAAAATAATTCCAATGCAAATAGGTAGATACTTGATCCTACGTCTTAAGTTCTAAAATATACGGAAATAGCGTACAAAAATATATTTTTTAGGCAAAATAAACCATTTATATATAAACAGAAACAGCGAAATAGCTATAAAACCGTCATTCGACCATCACTTTTAGCGGGACTGCCACTCGTGCGCGTCTTCCAACACTGTTCTCAAAATGGCGACTCGAGAATTGTAAGCGTGACAAAAACAACAAAGCCAAGGCGCATTTCACAATAATTAAATGTTTTTCGATCAATTGCGGCGCGTTTAACCCATCGAAAGCGATCGCGATGCGTGATCCGTGGACCCAGTGACCGGACCCGACGACCAGTGAATGTGAAGCGCCAGCGGCGCGGCGAACAAAGACAAAATACGGCGAGCGAAAACGCCGACCGCATAACCTGTACGTGTACGCAAGGCAAGGCGAATGGAGGGCGGCAAGGGCAGCGGGAAGCGGATGAAGGAGGAGGCGCCAAGCAAGAAGTTGCCGCCTAAAATCTACGGCGGCGATGCGGGCACCCCCACGAAGGCGGCCCACGACGAGATCCTCAGCTCGCTGCTGCGGATCAACAACTTCGATTCCATATCGAGCATCAAGGACGAGTCGCTGGACATCGATCTGTCGGCCTGCGTGACCATCAGTTCCGCCAGCCTGGTCAACGGTAATAGTCTCTCCTCCACGGACTTCTGGCGCGTTCTGGACGAGAGCGCCCAGAACAACACCGAGCTGAATCTCTCCTCGGACGTCTGCCGCGATGATCTGGCGGCCACCGGCTCCTCGGCCGTGCCCAGCAGCTTAGCCAGTGATAACCACTCAAGCTCCGAGTTTAGTGTGACATTCCTGCGGCCCGAGCCGCCGAATGCCTTCACCAACTCGCCCTTCAAAAAGACCTCCTCCAGTGGGACCTCCACGCCCGTGAAGCTATCGCCCGAGCAGCTGCATCAGCAGCATCCCCTCCAAATGCCCCAGGCTCAGTTGCTTCAACGCAAGCCCAAGCTGCCGGCGGCAACGGCGGTGCGCCTGAAGGTCTTTAAGGAGGAGCCGCCCGAGGAGAAGCATCCGCCAGATCAGGTCGTCACCAAAGTGGAAGTGTGCGAGCCCGAGTTTCAGCCCCCGTCGTTCTACATGTTCCAGCAGGCCAAATCGGCGGAGGCGGTGGCGGTGGCTGATGCCGTCAGTATGCCACCGCCAGCAGCTTCGGAGTCAAAGCCTTTCGAGGTGGATCCTGCTCCGCTGCACAAGTGCCTCGACTGCAACGGTCTGCTGCTGGAGACACCCGACGAGGTGGCCAAGCACGAGGCGGCTGCCCATCGGCTAAGGCTCACCTACCGCTGCAGCGAGTGCCAGCGTGAGTTCGAGGTGCTGGCCGGCTTGAAGAAACACTTGAAGACGCATCGAACCGAGGGACGAAAAGACACCTGGAAGAAATGTCCCGATTGCGGGAAGTGGTAAGTGCTAACAGAAATTTCAAAACAGGCACTCTCATTAAACGTTTTATCCACTTTTTAGCCTCAAATTGGGCAGCATGTGGATGCACCGAAAGATCCACAGCGATAACAAGAAGTACCAGTGCGACATTTGCGGCCAGAAGTTTGTGCAGAAAATAAACCTCACGCACCACGCACGGATTCACTCATCGGAGAAGCCGTACGAGTGCCCCGAGTGTCAAAAGCGGTTCCAGGAGCGCTCCCATCTGCAGCGTCACCAGAAATACCATGCGCAAACGCGTTCCTATCGCTGCGAGAAGTGCGGAAAGATGTACAAGACGGAGCGCTGCCTGAAGGTCCACAATCTGGTTCATTTGGAGCAGCGACCCTTCGCGTGCACCGTCTGTGACAAGAGCTTCATCAGCAACTCGAAGCTCAAGCAGCACTCCAACATACACACCGGTATGCGGCCCTTCAAGTGCAACTACTGTCCGCGTGACTTTACCAACTTCCCCAACTGGCTGAAGCACACGAGACGTCGGCACAAGGTGGACCACAAGACGGGCGAACACCTCGAGAACATTCCCTCCTACTGCTCAAAGAAGTCTACCACCAACAAGGCCCAAAAGGCAGCCGCGGCAGCAGCAGCGGCGGCGGCGGCTACTGCAGCAGCGAATCCCAACGATCTTGCCGCATCTGGTGAACTGAAAGTCAAGCCGAATCTTACACCTGCAGCTGCGCCGGTTCCCGCAAAGCAAGCACGGAAAAAGAAGCAACCGCAGCAGGCCACTCTTGCCGCATTGGGGATCACTCTACCGGCGGGTACTGCCCTGCAGCAGGTGCATCCCGTACCGTCAACGCAATCGCATCAGCAGGAGTTATCCACCGTACTGGTACCTCTGCCTCCGCCAGCACCTAAGCAGACCAAAGTCAAGCGAGAACGAAAGCAGCTGGCGCCCAAGCAATTGCAACAGAAGCCACAGCTCCTTCAGCAGGCTCAGGTGCAACAATCCAGTCTGGAGCCTATTGCTGCAGTGCCGCAAATCAAGAAGGAGCCAGCGCAAAACCAGGGACCGTTCCTTGACTTACACGGTCTCAGCCTGACTTCAGCAGAAGAGCTGATCATGGAGCAGGCCCTGGAGATGGAGGAATGTGGTCTGTACGATGCACCTAATGCGAGCACGGAAATGGGGACGTCGGACAACGCCATCTCAGATTCAGCCGCTGCCCTGCACTTCCAGATAAAAAATGAACTGCCGGACGAACTGTTACCGGACGATGATTTCAGTAAGTTCCAATTTCAAATGTTCCGTTATATTCTTATTAATTAGTATCCATGATCTGACTTGTGAATATCCTATCTGATTATCAAATAGATACAAAACCGTTTTTAATTACAGCTTCGAGATAATTAGTCAGTTTAATAGAAATATATTTTATTTTCTTTGATTCGTTGTTAATAGAAACTAATTAAAACGTATAATTTTGTATTTACAGTGCCTTGCAAGCCCAGCGACCGCCTAGCTTGTCCCTCACTGGAGTCCTCGCCGTTCTCTTCTCCCGCTTCCATGGAGTTGACCGCCGTCTCCTCTGCATCCAGTGGCGCCACATCGGCCCAAGCATTACCGGTGCGATCTGGGAACTACTACCTGCCCGCCTTTACGCTGAACGCGCATGGCAAGCTAAGCAGTACCGGCAATGCGATGCAGTCTGTGACGACGAGTTTGACTCATACACCCTCTGTGTCCATGGTGAACGTGCCGCTGCTAGTGCGATCCAATCAGATGCTGCCCTCGGTAGACACGCTACTCTTCACCAACCAGACCGGCGGCAGTCGATTCTTTGCGGGAAAATCGGCGACAGCGGCGTCGCCGCATCTGACATGATCGGCCGGCGGCGTCGTCTGCTGCCCGCCAACATGAACGCCTCAACGATCTCCTGTGTCTTAGTTTAGTAGCAGTGTCCACAATGTTGCGCACGCGCAATTGGGCGGTCGCTGACCGCTGGCAATCGTTTAAAAGAATTCGGATTATAGTCCGTAGGTAATTAAGAGTATGACGCTACATTTGTTTAAGTAATTGACCTAAGCTGATTTCTGCATAGTCCGTAAGTGTATTTGAGTGTATATATCTTTAATCTTTAATTTGTACGCTTCACACCAATAATAAATTTCGTACATATTTTAGTAAATAGCCAATAGTAGATTTATTGAGAAACATTTCGAAGGTGAACACTCGTTAGGCTAAGGGCAGAGATTTCTTTGCCCCTCCTGATTTAGTCGACCGAACTTTTTTTAAATCGCCCTGTACTTCAAAGCAGATGCGAGTTGGTCTTTCTGTTCCAGAGGAATCGTAAGCTCTGAGCATCACGTGGGCTTTGTAGCGTCCTTCGGGAAAAGTCCCTGTCGGGCTGGCGGTCAAGCTCAGAATAAAGGTCTGGTGCTCAAATTGTGTCTGCAATGTGAAGAATTGAAGTGGTATTTATTATTATTATTATAATATATAATTATATTGTTATACTTATTTATACCGACCCCGGGAACATTAACACACTTATCCTTAACATCATTTATGATATACTGCGTCCAATATTTGAACCAGTACTGATTTTTGTCGTACATAACCTTGCAGAAATCGTTTACATTTATTGACAATACGGTAGGCATCCAGGTGCCTCTGTCCAAATGCAAAACGTTTGCGGTTACCTGGGAAAAATGAAGGATACGTCGGCGATTGTATAGAATTCCATTATCAGATGAACTGGGGGGGAGTTAATCACCTGAACGCGATCCGTCTGTTGAATGTCCCATTTCAAAGTTGCGTTTCCGCTTACGGTTATACCGTCGGCATCCAAGGATGTTAAGAAATTTGACAAATCAAATAAGCCGTTTACGTCAAGTGTTCTGGGATCAGGATCTCGACAACTGATAAATACTTCCTCATCCAGAACCATTAGCTCATACCTTTCCCCACCTGTATGGCTAAAGATGGTCAACATTACCAGTAGTAATACTTCAAGATCCATTATATCCGCGAATTGAAACGCGGTCATGGATTTTAAAGCCAATATATACTTACCGGAATCACGCAATGCTTCTGTTAATTAAATTAATTACCCTCTACTTACCCCAGTTTTTCTGTGTACGTTCCCAACCATTTAATATGTGTAATTAAAAGCTACATCTATCTTTGTAATTAATACTTATTAACCTTGCACTTCCTGTATAGTATAGGATAGTCATGCTTAGTAATCCCGAAGGACGTTATCTTCGCCTATGATAGGAATAAAATTCAAAGTCAAACTTGCCGCAAATTTATCAATATCAATGACAATAATAATTTTTTCAAAATCTATCATGTAAATTTAGCATCCGCATTTCTATATAGTCCATATTTTTAGGTTAGAGTATATTTATAAATTTGTTTTATTGTTAAACATTTTTAAGTAAACTAATGGTATCTGAGTAGCAGCAGCTATGCCCGTTATATGTAAAGAAAACAATTTCTTTTCTTTTATTATTTTAGTACAAAGCCAATATTTTATTTATGTTATATGCATAGAAAAACATTTCTTTTCTTTTATTATTTTAGTAAAAAGCCAATTTTTTATTTATTGTCTAAACTTTTACAAGATGTATTGTCAAGCAAAGGTCAGAGATGTGTGGTTACTTCTTATTTAATTGGTCACAATTTAAATAGTTCTCCCTGTACCTCAAAGCAAATTCGAGTTGGCCGCTCTGTCCCGGAGGAATCGTAGGCTCTGAATATTATTCTGGTTTTGTAGCGTCCTTCGCGAAGTGCGCCGCCCACAACGTTGGCGGTCAAACTTAGCACGAAGGTCTTATATACCATTTTTGTCTGCAAGGTGAAAAATTGGAGTGGCTTTTTTCATGAGATTTCACCTATGGATACCTACTCCGGAAACATTCAAACATTTATCCACAATATCATTAGAAACATGCTCCGTCCAATATTTGTACCAAAGCTGATTTTTGTCGTACATAACCTTGCAGAAATCCCTTGAAGACAGTGAAAACACAGTAGACGTCCAGGTGCCTCTGTCCAAATACGAAAGGTTCAAGTTCATCTGGGAAAGAAATTATTATGTCATGAGTTATATAGACATTCATTGTTGGTTGCATTCAAGGACTTTATCACCTGTACACGGTCCTTCTGTTGAATGTCCCACACCAGAGTCGTGTTTCCCTTTACGGTTATACCATCAGCATCCATAGAAGTTGTTAGATCTGAGAAGTCCATTAAGCCATTTATGTCAAGTGTGCTTGGATCAGGATCATGACAACTGCTGAATATATCCTCATCCAAAACCGAAAGCTCATACTTAACTGCCTCTGCAAGGCTTGTGATGGAGAAAACCAACAGTAGGATAACTTCCAGATGCATTATATTTACAAGTCCTAGAGCGTTCATTGCTGTTAAATCGTATAAATACCTTGCAGAATCACGCAATGCTCTTGATAATTATAGTAATTACGCTTTACTTACCCCTTGAATCTCGAAACACTCCCGTAAATTGTAGTAATTACCCTTTACTTTTCCCAGTTTTTTAGTGTTTTTTATATTATTTATAGTTATAAATTATATAACTATATTTTTAATGAATACCTGTTTATAATAACAATAATTAATTTGCACGTGTGTAACGTTTTATTTCCTGTGGAGTACAGGCAGGCTCATGGTTAATAAACTGTATGTTTTTTAAGCTCCGTTCCTTCAGAAAATCTTTAAGGTCATTGCATCACTAAAAAGTTTTTAATTTAAACGTTCATAAGAAAATGTTATCTACGCCTAAAAAATTAAAAAACTAAAAAGGTAAATTTCGAAAACCTTAAAGAAAGTAAGTATTCGCTTTAATTTTAGAATTAAGTTTATTTTTTCATTTTAAAATGTAAACACACATAGACTTGTGCAAGAAAGTCCTACTTTGATTTATTGTTGAAGCTTGTGCATGTTGGACGTTTGGCAAACCATGATAAAAATATTATAATGAGGTTATTATTATTCATTCCTAACTTTAAAAAAGTCGCCCAATATTTCGTAGCATATACGAGTTGGCCTCTCGGCTCCGTAGGAATCGAAAGCTCGGAAGACTATGTTGGCTTTGTAGTGTCCTTCACGAATTGGTCCCGCGATTGTAGTCGTCAATCTTACCAAATATGTCTCCAAAATTATTTTCGTCTGCAATGCAATTGTTGAAATTTTAATGTTATAAGAAAAATATTTAAATTGTGACTATCTAAACCTACCCCAGGACTATTAAGACATTTATCCTTGATATCGTTCGAAATATATTGGGTCCAGACTTTATACCATATCTGATTCTTTTCGTACATGTCCTTACAGAAATCCTTACTAAACAATGAGAAGATTGTCGGCTTCCAGGTGCCTCGATCCAAATAAAGAAGGTTAATAGAAAGCTGCAAAAAATCCGGGTTATCAAAGCTCTAATTGTTGATGCTAAGGGATAAGTTACCGTTACGCGGTCCTCCAATTGAATGTCCCACACCATAGTCGTGTTTCCGCTAACAGTTACTCCATCAGAATCCATGGAAGTTGAGAACTCTGACATATCCAATAAGCCATGTATGTCCAGTGTGCCGGGACGAGCATCAGGACAACTGCTGAATATATCCTCATCCACCACCACAAGTTCGTACTCTGCTCCATTTGCATGGCTTAGGAGGGAGAGGATCGCTAGCAGAATCAGTTCAAGTTCCATCGTATCCGAAGATGTCAGCCTATTAAATCTTGTTTAGACCGATTGGTTTATATATACCTTGCATCATCACGCAATTCTATTGTTAATAATATTAATAACCCTTCAGCTATTATAGTTTTCTAAACTACAGATCTAATTGCATTTTATGTGAAATTGATAATTATATACCACCCTTCAATGCACAGTTACCAATAAAACCATTTTTACATTACTAAAAAAAGTACGCAACTGTCAGTATCTTATTTTATTTTTAATTTATGAAAGGTAGCAATTATATGTTTTTGAAATACTTACTTGGACATGAGGTTTCCCATTTAATCTTTAAAATCTTTTCATTACTTTTGTTTAATTGTTTGTTCCATCATCCTACAGATATTGCATTTTTCAGACCCTTAAGGGTTGTTTTACATCCAGTTCTTCTGAATATTAAAGTCAGACTTGTAAAACACATAGACCTTTGCTTATAAATATCTAAAAACAGTCCTGCTTATAGCCGTTACTTGTGATTCAAGTTATTGGTTCTAATTTTCTTAATCTGGATCACAAGTCTAGTCGATTTAGCCGTGTGCGTCTGCTTGTTCGTAGGAACGTTAAGATCTCGGAATCTATTAAAGCTTTAAAGCTGGGATTAGGCATGAATATTCTAGAGGTTTATGCGCAGCGCTAACGTGCCCAGTCAATACCTATCTACACGACAACTCGGACCATTGGTTAATAATTTAATAGAGCCACGGCCCATACATAGCAAGAACAAGGTTTCTGACGTCACAACCAGTAGATATAAATGTAAAGTGAAAAATTTAAAAAAGACCTGTATTAGAGAAATATTTATTGTAAACTTGGTTATGATAGTAACGGGTAGGGTATCTCATAGTCGAAGCATTTGATTATAGCATTTCTGCTTGTTTTATTTATTGGTAAGGCTTGTGCAAGTTCGGCGTTATTGCAATAAAATAAAGAAAATTTAAAACAAGGTACATATTGTTACTTCTTGACTTTATATACGTCGCCCAATATTTCAAAGCATATGCGAGTTGGCCTCTCGACCCCGGAAAAATCGTAAGCGTGGAACATAACAATGGCTTTATAGCGACCTAGACGAAATGGTCCGGTGGTTGTAACCGTCAAGCTTAGCATATATGTGTCCAACATAATTTTTGTCTGAAACAAAATCGTTTGAAAATTAACATTAAAAGAATAATACATAAAGGTTAAATATTTACAACACGAATATCGAAACTAACCCCAGGAATATTAACACATTTATCCTTAATGTCGTTTTTAATATGTTGGGTCCAGACTTTATACCACATCTGATTTTCGTCGTACATGGACTTACAGAAATCCTTTATAACCAAAGAGAACACTGTCGGCATCCAGGAGCCCCGATCGAAGTAGAGAAGCTTAATAGACAGCTGCGAAATATTTGGGTTTTACTACTTGTTGATGTTGGGGACTTAGTTACCGTTACGCGATCCTCCAATTGGATGTCCCACACCAAAGTCGTGTTTCCGCTTACAGTCACTCCATCAGCATATAAGGTAGTTCCGAATTCCGACAAATCCAAAAGGCCATTTATGTCCAGAGTGCCGAGAGCAACATCCTGACAACTGCTGAACACTTCCTCATCCACCACCAAAAGTTCGTACTCCGTTCCATTTGCATGGCATAAGAAGGAGAGGATCCCTAGTAGAGTTAGCTTCAGTTCCATTACATCGGTATATGGTCGATGTTGTTTAAAGTAATATCTTTATATACTACCCACCAGCACGCAATGTACTTATAATAATAGTAATTACCTTCCCCGAAACATAGTTTTTTAGACCACATTTCTTATCTCATAATTAATTATATACCCATAAGGAAAAAAAAACTATTAAAAAATAACACATTCGTCAGCATGCTGAAATTCTTTAAACATTATGTAGGTGTTAATATATATATACTTATATTAATTAATATTTCAAAAAAAAGGGTAGCAATTATATACGTCTTTATAATACTTTTTGAAATACCATTTAAAATACCATTTAACTTTCTAATCTTTCTCCTTTCTATGTTTTATTGAAAACATTTTTTTTAAATTGGTTCTGCTGTCTACCTATAGGAATTGTAGCAGCGGAAACTGTCAGGCCGTTCAAAATGCATATTGCAGTGCCCTAAGGGTTGATCCACATACTCCAGTCCTTTTTGCTATTACTTTGAGCGACACTCAAATGGCTGTATATCAAAGTCAGCAGGGGGTTTAAACGGTTGCCCTTGAGGCTTCAGTTTGGGGAGGGGTTTTACTTTATATTACGCATGCATTCAAAAGGTCGAAGAGCTAAGGGAGTGTTTTTGGGGCGGGAACTTTGTTTTTTGGTTATTTTTTAAACTGTTTCACCTTATTTGGCTTAAATATATTATAGGGGTAAAACGGAAAATATTTTAGTTTCCGGCCCACACAGAACTTATTGGCTATAATTTACAAATGTAAACATTTATAGCACCCTTGTCCAAGCCACTAGACAAAAACATAAAGCCCCAAAACATTGTCGATTACTTTTTGATATATGAATTGCCTCGTTTACATTATGAGGCATATTGAAATAAATGTGAAATGAGAGCATATTACGTAAATGATTTGGTTATAGGGTAATTGAATTCACGAATAGACTTATGTTTTGTGTTATGACTACTTTTTGAGTAGCAAGGCGCTTTGATTTGGATCCCTAAAACTGGCAAACCGTTATGATAAAACGTTTGGTTGAAACGTGGCAAAACCCTTTCGATTTCGAAATGCCTGACTCCCAGTACACCGTATCCATATCCATATCCTGTGTACCCGTAAAAGGGACCACACACAACGTTCGCTGACAATGTCGCGACAACAGAAATGACAGCATAATAATAATAAAAGGGAATAAAACACACAGTCCACAGCCCACTTACAACCAAAAGGGGGGGTATTCTTGAAAAGCACCAGTGCCAGCAACAAAAACAAATAGAGCAACAGCGATAAATATCGAATGGCATAAATAAACCTGTGTTTGGCTGCGTGGGAGAGTGAAAATACAGGAGCAGACTGGGGATAATGAGGTAGTATTGACTTTGACTTTTACCAAAAATAGGTACTAGGATATGAACTTATAAAAACTTATTTAGAAAGTAAGAAACAATTTGGCTACTTTAAGTTTTCGCTTAATAAAACATTTTTTAGCCTCACAATGCCATGCCTGAAATATCTGTAAAGGACTTTGAAGGTATAAGCAGTAGTCCGTTAGTTTTTTGAAATTTTTTTTGGCCCCTTTATCCTTTGGCGCCGAAGTAGCGCTCCTGGTCTTAGCGAAAGAGTTACGCGCTGCAACAACAATGAGGAGCCGCTCGTTGGCGGCAAAAGTGAAGATGCCTGGCGTCGGTTTGTCGACGCTTGGCGCGTTTTGTAAATATTTACACATGTAGCAGTTACCTGTGATTGTGATTGTAGCGCCATTGTGTGTGCATGTGGGTGTATGTTCCCGGGGATGTGTGTCTATAAATACACACACACACACGGCCGCGTATCCTCACAATATATGTGTAAGTGTTTAAATATTTGCCGCTTGCCTTTCTAAAAGAAAACATTGCCTGCTTTCGGGGGCTGTCATTTATTACTGTCTGCCGATATTTTAATTAAGTTTATAATGCCAGCTGCCTTGGCAGGCATTTCGTGAGGAGGCAGGCAACAGACAAGTGGGCGTAGTGCCGCCCATTAAGCCCAAATCTTGCCTCTGCCCCCTCCTCCCCCAGTGCAGAAAATCAAAGGCAACGGAAAGCAATAACACAAGTGGCACGTGACTTGTTTACCATATAGAATTGTTTGTCCTTATGGCTTAAATGTCGCAGTGCACATGCAAAAAGATATACACACAGATTCCAGATCAAAATCTGCCATCGTGGGTAATACAGTTGAGTCTACTGCAATAGCATTAGAAATTGTTATAAAGGAAAATGTGATTTCCAATAATTTTGTTCGTTAAAATTAATACGTTTCTGAATAAAATATATTTATAATATATTATTTATTTGTCGTTTATAAAAATAATTAAATATTTAGTTCAAAGCCATCTAAATTTTAGTTAATATTGAATATATTATAATAAAAATATATCTATATTCAATTCTAAGTTATTTAATCATTTAATAAGGAATCAAGCTTGCAAACTCTCTTACAGGTGTATAAATGGACTGATGTGTGAGCACCGGGAACAACAGAAAGTGTTTTCGCAAAAAATGGAAATTGATACGGGAATATGGCTGGCAATGCCGATGGTGCTGCTTTTGGTACGTGAGGGGGCGTGGGTCAATCAGCAGGAACCACAGCAACAATAATGACACCAAATCCCAGTACAATGGGTCTGCGAGCGACTTTAGGCGATTCTGGTCCCTGAAAAACAAGCGGGGCTATTACAAAAAACATATACCCATATTGAATGCGAGCAAAAATAGCCACAAAAGCTGTCGAGAGGGCAAGTCTGCAGCGGACATAACGAACAATTGCAAAGTTTCGCTTCATATTGTTTATTAATTAATTCTGTATGTAGGAGTACCACTAGGTATTCGGGAGCTAAAACCCCTGAATGTCTGAGCCTGAGGTTTAGTGTCTATATCTTTTGTGTGTCCTGCGGTTGTCACGTCAGCCTGTGGGTGTGCTACAAATTTTTGTTTTCGTCCTTCAAGGATTCTACTTTTCCTGTGTGGAACAGTTGCCTTCTTGGGAGATTCCTTCTTTCTTTCCAGCTATCTTTTTTTTTTGTTTGCATAAATCAATTTATCAATTTCAAAGTTTCTGCGCTACTTGGCTTGTTGCTGGCGTTGTCGCACTGGCGAGTTTGTAAACGCTTGTCAGAGTGTTTTGCTTTTTGCCACGCTCGGGAAAATGCAAATGCAAATTCAAGTGCAGTTTGCCGCGAAACGCATAAAATACGATTCGAGAACCGGAAGGCAGGCGGCGGAAATGAAACGAGACAGACGGCTTTCGACTGGCAATGCAATCTGACTGCTTCTCGAGCAACGACTGCGAGACCAACTTCATTTGTCATTTTGTCACATTAACGCAATGGAAATGCAATATGCTAATGTCAAATTTTATGAATGAGCATGAAAATATTTGCCAAAGCTGCGTAACTTAATATAATAGTTTTTACTAGGGGATGGAAGTCCATTAATGGATTACAAATACAGGAAATGAGCAAGAAATTGTAGAGGTTACAATGTAAATTTAAATGAGTAACTGAAAGTAAAATTACTTTTTCTTGATAAAAACACTGATATTTTAGGCACAATACTTATGTAATAATCTAATTTTCAAAAGGTGTTAACCTTTTTAAATAGCTTTCAAAAATAAAGTTTATTAAAAATGCAAAAGTTAATCTTAAATTCATGGAACTCATGTCCAATAACTTCCCACATACACAGTTTCTACCAAGCACGTTTATTATTCACCCTTTTCCACTATTTTCTAAGAGACTCCTTACCGCATCTCTTCCTCTTCTAGCCCGCATCCGTTTCCGCCCCACTGCCACGCCCACACAATTAACGATTCATATGGCACGCATTTAAGTTTTGCATTCCAAGTGAGCCGCAAATCTTCTGTCACGCTTCCTTGAGCTCTCAAAAAGCCAAAAACTCAAAGTCAACTTGAAAGTCTAAGATGTCTGTGTGTGTGTGTGTGTGTGTGTGGGATATGGAACAAAAATCAGATTTTCATTAACCCACACAAATGGAGCGAGAGGGAAGCTGGCAGATTTTCCTTGGTCTGGCAACCGAAAAGTTTTTGAAGGACGACATTTCTATTCATTAGTCGCATCTATAATCACACACACACTTTGGGCATTGATTTGGTGTCGCTGTCTCTCCATTGCCACCATTTTGTTGCCAAAAAGACGCACGCTTTATTAGCCTGATGAAAAGTTAACTAAACTTTGGTTTTTCTGGGCCACATTTGGCACAGTCCCCCACATTCCAATTCCCAGATCTCAAATCCCAGAACCTAGAACCGAGAGCCCAGAGCTTCAGTCCCCAATTTCATTCTGTTTTGTTGGGTTTGCATTTGACTTGTGTGTGGAAGGGTCTATCTTTGCTCTCCTCTAAAATATCAATAAATTCAATTAAAACTATTTTAAAGGGGGCTAAAAGCCACTGGCCTGGCTCAGACCCACATCTCCACCTCATCAGCCGGCAGCTAAATGCGAAGCTTCCATTTGCCAAATGAACTACCCAGCACACACTGAACGAAATTTGTAAATCTATACGTGTTGGTTTAGCAAAAATATTTTTTAAGTGTAAAAAAAGTTTTTTAAATTCCCTACTGTCCTAGCTATCAAGAGGTTTCTACAAATTAGTTTTTTGAAACTTCTATTTGTATTAAAAATATTTACATTTTAAAACAATTAGTAGGCCAATTTAATGTAAGTCCAATAAATATTTTTATGGTAAAAAATCTAACTAGTATCTATTGAATAGTATACATTTTCTATCATTTGCTTACAGTTTTTAATAATTTTTTAGGAAATACTTATGTCTCAATATCTTAAGTTGACAAACTTGTATTAAAGAAAACCTCAGACATCAGTTAACATTAGTCCTTTTTTTGTGCCACAGGTTTCCTTATAACATTTCCTGCAACTTTACATTAGCAGTACGATTTCAGAGCTAGGTTAGCAGAATGTTACGAGCAAAAACCCCTGTTAACGGGGCAATGTTCGAAAAAGGAGGGGGAAATTGAGGGGTGGTTTTCATGTTACTGGAATGTTTTGCCCCTGTTCTGTTAAAATCTGCACTGTTGTGAGCCTAAACATAAGATGTTAAGCTTTAGCCTGTTAAAAGTCGCTGTTGGCCTTTTTGTTTCAGACTCCTGTACATTTTCTACTGTTAAGTGTCCTTTGAGTCCTTTGCCAATCAATTCTGTGCTTGTTTTTTTGAAGGCCCTTTACAAAGTACTAAGGGTTCATGGACATTTATTTCAGTAATCAGAAAGGTCAATGAACTTAAAAATTTTTTTAAACAATGTAGATAACAGATGGAATGTACATGTATATTATGTTTTAATTGATGCATTTATTTACCACGTAAAAATATTATAAAATTTACTTTTTAAAGAAATATATTTTGTTTAAAATAGTATTAACAAATATTTTTTATTTATTCAATTTTAGTAATATTTTTTATTTCATTGTAGAGTACGTATTTCTTAATAGCACTTTATTGAATTGGCTTTCTAAATGGTTACGTTTGGTCCTGGTGCAGTTCCGCCCCAGTACTCCCGCCTGGAATTCCTGGAGCAATCGGATCTCCAGGCATTGCTGCACTCACTCAAAATTATTAAATGCCATATTTCGTTGGCGGAACTTTTGAATGTTTGGCGGTAATTACAGACACGCGCTGTGCCCTTGCCATAAAAATAAATAAATGCCGCCAGGAGTGGCGCACATTTCATTTTCATTTTCGTTTTCAGATACAAATGACAGTCATTAGCTTGGAATTACTTTTCGTTCGCAGTGGCTGTTTTCCCGGCAATTTTAAAGTGATTGCTGCCATGGCAAAGGGATTTGAAATTTTAAGTATCCTCTATATGAAAGCAAATCAAATCACTTGCAATGCGCTTAATTTGCCGCACAATGCACGAATTGCACACAAAAAACGGGGGCCAACGGTATATAAAACTACAAAAAATTTGTAAAAGAAAAAAAGGCTGGGAAATCAAGATAGGAATTCGGGCGAAAACGAAAGCAAACTTGCCAAAAGAGAGAAATTGCTTTGGCATAACTAGGGGAAGTGCATAAAAATGACAGAGATTGTACACTTGTACACTTGTATTTGCAATTGAGCGCACAAAAGTTTTCATAAATTGCATCAATTTGAAGTTGAACAGTGGAGGGATGGGGATTTTCTTGTCTCCCATGGCATGCCAAAGGTAAGGACTTGTCGATGTTGATTCCCTTTTCCTCTTCAACTGTCTCCTGGAAGGGAAAGGAAAGAAAGGTAGGGGAAAGGACTACTCTCACCCACACATCCTGTTGCGTCCCGACTTCCACAAAGCGGCATATTATTTTTTATGATTTGATTTCCCTTTTTATACCACGCAAATGAACTCTAAAACGCCGTTGATTGTGTATTGAGTTACTGAGACCGACTGGCGGCGCATTAATGGAATGTGGAATCATGTTTACAACTTGATTGAACTCATCAGCATTGGACCAGCCGTCACTGCACTTCCATCTGAGTCGCATCTACATTTCCGCTTAGAAAAAGTCTCCTCTCGAAGATTTGTCCTCCTCGTCCTTTTAGCGTCCCTTGGACGTGTGCCCGGAGTTTAACTTTAATTGATTGCATTAGTATTCAATTACGTCTTATTCCCACTGCCCATCGCTATATCATTCTTTTATGCGCCATTAATAATCTGATTAATGCGGCACAAATGCTAGTTTGGCCCGAGATGATTGTCTCGAGGCCCTTGGCCGCTAAGTCATCATTTTTACATATAATTTCCAATTATCATAATAAGCTTTGAGGGCAAAAGGAAGAAGCTGGCCGCGTCCTAATTGAACTAAGAGATGCAATAATAAGCTGAAAAAGGAACAGGACACTTCAGAACACGCAGGTGCTTAGATCAATTAGCCATTTATCATTACAATAATATTTAGTTCTTCCTAAATAAAACAAAATCCATAAAACTTATAAAGAACACATATTCGGATTATAAATAAGATTTTATATGACTTTAGTTCAGTGTTATCTCTTACTTAAGTACTTTGTTTTGCCAATAACAAGCTTTATATACTTTATTTAACAAAAGTTTTTATATAATTAGCAAACTCAGATATGTGTTATATAATTACGATACAATATATTTAATTAATAACATGTTTTGACCTATTTCAATATTTTGGATCACTGTGATTTAATATTTATTTGAAATTCCAATGCATATATTAATTCCTTTAATTCCAACTAATAAATTCAATAGCCTTGGGTTTCACCTTCCACGGTTGCTCAAGCCCAATTAGTTTCTCCCTTTTGCCCAATTATATTTCCTAGCCACGTTAACTGATTCAATTTAGATGTCTGGCTACGTCAAAGGCTGACCTTGCCCAAAGGCCAACAAATCAATTTGAGTATTTTGCTACTTGGCCTTGGGCGTTGGGTTAATTTGATTGATTGTCCTGGGGGTTAAACATATTCGAACCCAGTGTCGCCCAGAGTATGGATATCCGATTTTCCAATTATCATATCGTTTTTATGGCACATTCTAGGCCTACAAGCTGGGAAATTATCACTGGCCTAATAAATTAAAACGCTTTATTTACGATTTGTGTCTGCTCCGCAGCTGCTTAAATATAAATAACGCTCATTATGCGCAGCTCAAGTAAATATGTATGCCTCTCCCCTCCAAAAACAGACACATGTGGCTTACAAAAGGCAGTGACAGTGGTGCTGCCACGTGGATGTGGCACGTATCCACCCACCGGAAAACTTGGCGGTGCGTTCGGCTCAGCCGTAAAGTGGTGCTCTGCGGTGGCCCCAAGAAAAATGTACTCCTAAATCTATGAAAAGTCAACGGGCGACGTGGCTGGAGCCGGTGGCACGTGGTTGTCCCTTGGCACGTGGTTTTGGTCTTCATCCTGCCGGCGACACCCGAAAACATTCTCAAAATGTACTGCGGCCCAGCACTTAGATCGTAAGTGAAGTAGGAAAAATATGCACGGTCATTTACATACACGAAAAGTCATACGAGTGCACCAGGAATATTTTTGAATACTTTTTAACGTTCTTGATACCTTAAACTAGCCTAAAATACCTATTATTATTTATTTTTAATTATTTTTTTAAGCTTGATGTTTATTCATTGTTGATTCATTCCTCATTCATTCAATCTTCATCCATTCATTCACTCTTTATTTATTCATTTCTTTAAATATTTTAAAGATCTGTATTTCATATAAGTTTAAAAAAGAGGTCCCAGCATGAATAATCAAGTCTAAAAAATAAAAAATTTAAAAAAGTTTTATCAATTATTAAAGAATCTTCAAAATGTAATCATTGCTTAGCTTAAATTATATTCCTAATAAGACCTATTATAAGATTATGTAAAATAGAAACAGCTCCTTTTATCTTCTTTAAGTGCATCTCCAAATGTTGTTTTCAGTTACCTATACCAGTAAGGAAATCAAGGGAAATGCCATTCCTGCTCTGCCAATTAATAACGCATTAAACCGGAATCCTGCGGCCGACCTGTCAATTCCGCGCTTTGACTCAGATCAAGTGTCCTGTCCGTGCAAATTGCATATCCTTTTCACCAGCCACGGCTGGTCCTTCTCGATTGGCTCAATCGTGGTCCGCTTAGATTGCCTCCGCTGCTAATTAGGCGATTTGCTTGACTTGCACTCAATTAGTGGGTCCGACCTGCAATTAGCCGGGGGGATTTTAAATTGGCTCTCAGCCCCGCAATCGGGTTCAATTCATTTGCTCATTTGTCATTGCGGGCCAGGTGTAAATGCTTTAAAATTCAGTCCAAATCTCATAAAAGTTTAACAACGCTGAAGCGAAAGGTAAACAGACTTGAGGAAAATTGCCGGCAATTACATTATTATTTGCATTTGGGGAGTTTTCCCCGTCGCCGACGACTGTTGTGCGTTTGGCGGGGAAAACTTCGAGGGTCAGGATCCTAAGTGGTTATGGCCAGGAAGTTGAAGGTGGGGGGCGGTTGGGAAAGCTGGCGGGCGCCGTTTCCTTATTGCGAAAAATCTTTGAGCAGGTCCGAGGATATTATAGCCATTGCCGGCATCCCTCTGGAGTGTGTTTTTGTGTTGTATTGGCCGGGGATCGAGGCGGTCCTTGGTCCTTAGACCGTTCGTATTCATCATTTTTCGACCGTAGTTTCCGTTTCCGGGCGAAGGAGGTGTGAATGTGGGCGGACGAGGATGAGGACGACGATCCCCTTTGGGGTTCGGCCGGGCTTAAACTTTTCATAAACCTTAAGTGGAAAACTTTTATTTTATACCCATCACAAGGTCCCCAAACACTTTTGTTGCCGCCGCGGCTGCTGTTTATGCCACCTATTTTGATTCAGTCAGTGCGGCCCGGTCGGAAATTGAACAATATGTAGGCTCACCGAAGTGGTCGCCGATGTTGAGGGCCAAAGTCACGTAAGGCAAAAGTTTCTCGAAATCATTTTAACGCCTTTTGAATTTTTTCTGAAAAGTTTTACCGCTCTTTTTTTGTATTTTTTTTTTGTTTTTTCCGCTTCCGTTTTTTGCGCTAGCGACAATCGCCTGAAAGTAGGCAATAAAAATTGTCAAACAATAAATATTTGCGGTAGGTCAGCGGGTCGCTGGGGGAAAAAGAGGGTGGTAAAGTGGTGGCTAAAGTGGTTCAAGTGTTTGGGGGGTGCCGCATTAAAAACCCAGCCCCAAGCCAAAACCCCCGGGGGAAACAATTTTTTAGTCAAATGGCATATATTTGTTTTATTGTTTTTATTATCACACGAGTGTGGAAGTTTATCCTGACATTTCTGTGCTTTGTGTTTCAATATTATCCCATGTTGCACTAATACCATCACCGGCATTTGAATCCTTTATTTTATTTTATTTTGTTCTATAAAAACATGCTGTTCGTTTTTCTTTAATATTAATTTCTATGTACATAAATTTAGTTGTTCGCGTTGATGTTGCCGGCAAAATTTTCGACAGGCTTCGCCGCATTTAAATGTCAAATGGCTGGGGCGTGGCTGGGGAAAAGTCATATTAGACTTTGGTCTAGGCCACATTGTAACCATTGATGCGCTGTAAATAGAGCTAATTGATGCATTTATTAATAAGCTTAATTTCATTTTTTTATATATTTTTTGACAGTATTTTTTTACATTTTGTAGTACCAATTTGTGATAAATCCCGTGGAGGGCACTTTTAGAGTCGTTGAGTCTAAGCCTTTTATATCTTTCATTACTCCCCTTGGGTTTTTTAAATGTTTAATTTATTTATGCATGTTGCTTTTTAAATTTATTTTGTTGCTGTCGCTGATAGTGTTGTTGGCTGTGGGTTTTGGGTGGTGGGCGGTGGGTTGGAGGTTCGGTTCGTCCTTGCCGCGCAGTGGACATGTGCATATTTCATGACAAAATTGCATATTTTAGCGTAAAGCCAAAAGCCAGCGACGGATCCATGGCCGCCGGCACAGCTTCGGGGATTTTTTTCCCGGTTTTTTTATTTGCCCCGCCCACTGATGGTGTAAATTTCAAGCCAAGTGTAACACCTTTTTCCTGTCATGATGTTTTTAGAGGGTTTGGCAGAGTCGTTTGTGTCTGTTTTTCATTTTTTCCTTTATTTTTTTATTTTTAAAACATTTTTCTTTTGGTTTTTTGCCATTTGTTTTCTCGCTCAAATTTACATACATCATAGTCATTGCAGTTCAGGGCATTTTGATGGGAACAGTTAACTTTTTTAAGCCGCAAATTGAAAGAAAATAAAATGTTAAAAAAACATCACTGGCTTGTGTTCCTCTGATTTTGTTTGGTGGCGACTTTCAATTTTCCCAGGACCAACAGAAGGCGTCATCCCTTTTATTTTTGCCATTTTTTGTTCCGCCCCACTTTTGCCCTTCTATTCGAAATGTTTGTTTAGTGAGATTGATTTGATTTGGGCAGCACTCGAACATTGATCAGCGACAATAAATGTATTTTCCATCTCTTGTGTTTACTTGACGCAAGAAAAATATGTTTTTAAAGTTAAGTAAAAAGAGCTTTAAAAATAAATTGTTCTACCAAAGAAATGAAATATGATGAACGTTTTTCTTTAAGAAATATACGGATTTAGGTATTATATTATTTTAAATTGAATTATCGATCAGTTTTCGTAGCGCTCAATCAATCGCAGCAGTTGAGTCCTGGCCTTGAAGACGTCCGCATAGAGCTCTCCATTGACAGCTCCATCGGAGCAGTGTTGTCCATAGATGTCCACACCGCACACCCGATCCCCATGGAGGAGCAAATCCCCCTTGGCCGTCTGGCAGTCCACCAATCGATTGGAATTGAGGGCACACAACATAGTCCTGGTGATGAAGGCGTTCTCATCCTGGGCATAGCTCCTCTTGCAGTTTCCATTGGCGATGAGTTTGGTGCGCAGGAAGCGGAGATGTTTGGCTGACATGTACATGGTGACATTGGCACTCCTTCGAAGTGGAGTGTCACATAGTTCAATTGGCTGGACGAATTCATCCTGTAGCGGAGACTTGAGCAACAGCAGGGCCAAGTCTTCAAGGGGTTCGAGAATTATATTCGCTACCGAATAAATGCGACTCCGACTGGCCTGCAGTTTATAAAAATGAGCCTGGGGTTTACGAAGGGTCCTGGGAAAACAGTGGGCGGAGGTCAGGACCAGACGACTGGAGATTAGCGCTCCACTGCAGATGACTTTGTTCTCATAAAGGACTCTCATTAGAAAGTGCTTGACCTTTGGCTTAATGGTTGGTGCTTGTCCTCTGGTAAGTAGGCTTTCAATTTCAGCTGGAATAATCTCTAAGCTGTTGGGTTCCCTGGCTCCTACACTTGGACCTCTAGCAGATATTTTGGGTGATCTTTGGTAGGGATAGGGCACTATATACTCAATGACACGCACTATCTGAAAGGCCTGACCATTTTCAGGTATATCACCAACATTCATTTGTGGAGCGGACTCCGAAGATCCCCAAAGTGTAAATATCCCTTGGAATATTACTAGTATTATAACTAGTTTTTCTAGCTGCATTATAACTGACAAACTAAACCATTTCCATACAATCTCCATTTGTATCAGATTTCAATTTCCACACTTTAACCATTAAGTTGCCGTATCAAATCGTTGATCATGGGCTGCAGTTTAGCAAGGTTTATGTAGAGATCACCATTGAGTGCATTGGAAAAACAGCGAAATCCATAAATATTTAAGCCGCACAACTGGCTGTCTATCAGTAGGGAATCTCCCGGGGAAGTGGCGCATTTCTCGGGTTGCTTGGAGTTCAAGGCGCACATCATATTGGAAGTTACAAAAACCGAATCATCCTCCAAAAAAGTTGTTTTGCAGGCCCGATTCGAGATGACTTGAGTTCGACGACGGGCGTAAAATCTAAGATCAGGACTGGCCATTATCATGGAGGCATTAATGCCCATGGGAAGATCCCCATGGCATAGGTTAATCGGATTGTTTTCCGAAGGGGTCTTCAGATGGAGTAGGCTTAGTTCGGGACACCACTCGGGTTTTACTACATTATCCACTTTAAAAGTTCTTCCGCTATGGAAGATGACTTCTGTTTGATGGGGGGTTTCCTTTAAAAAGCAAGTGCTTGAGGTGATTGCCACACTGGGAGCCACCAAGGCTGCACTGCATCGTGTGGAATTTCCCACCTTTACCTTGGCTATAAAGCTGAACTCTTTGGATCGTACTTTAAGCATTCTGATCTCATCTTTGTATTCCATTTCCTCCCTGCTGATTCGCTTGTATTCGTTGACGATGCGAACTATTTTATGGTTTTTGGGCAACTCTGGTGGGGGTCTTCCTTTCTCAGGATATATCACATTCACCCGACAATCCTTGCAGAGGGCTCCAGCTCCATTTCCAATTGCCCCTTCGAAAAGCTGACAAAAGCAAAGCGCTGAAACACAAACAAGCAGCGAATGCATCTCCAATCGACTGATGACCAGCAGCTGACTTTTATTTATGGGCGAATGGAATTCGAGGCGCCTGTCAAAGCAACAAACGTCGCTTCGATCCACATGGCGTATGCGTAATCAAAATGTTTTGCCTGGTAAATGGCAAACATAAACAGTTGACGGCTGTCACTAGTTGGCAGTTGTTGCGTGTTGACAATGTGTCAGGTCTAATGACCAAACACCCGACGGACACACAAACATTTGAGGTGCAACCTGATAGCCTTTGAATCTGGGATTGAAGGTTTAAAAAATTCTAGTTCTATCACCTAATCTCTTAAGGTAAAAAATAATATATATTTTTTTTTCATTTTCTCTCTTGCAGTAAATCTTATATTTTTACAATAGAATCTGAATTTTTTCTCATGGGTATACATCAAGGTTCGTAAAATATCATGAAGTATGAAAAGTATTTATGTCTTATAAAACACACAAATACGTAAGTTATTTTCTGAACCCTGAGAAAACAACCGATGTAAGAATACAAGTAAACTATCAGCCCCAAGAAAATCAAATCAAATTCGCGTTGTGGGCGTCTTTTGTGCAATTTGAAAATTGTTTTTGTGCATTTCAGCAAATTAAGAAGAATGGCAGCCGCTTGGGCTGGACCTATGCTCATTTACTGAATTTATGGGCGGCGCTTAAACTGAATTGACAATCAATAGTCTCTGGAAGGACGAGGACTGGCGGCCTCGCAGGACCCGTAGGATAGCAGAGCTCATAAACAATGCGGCCAATTTACATGCCCAGGGATCGACCGCATGTGTGTGTGACTATTACAGTGGCACCATGAAAAGGACCTTGTGTTGCTTTTATTGTTGTCGTTGGAAATGAAAAATTGTCCCTTTGTTGCATATAAAAACAATGGGCCGAAGAACTTGAAATCAATTTCAAACGTTTTAGGCAAAGCCAATTGATTTATTTGTTGTGCGTTTTTCTCTCTTTTTGCCCCTGCTTTTGCTTTTGTGTGGGTGTTTTTTTTTTTAGGTATTTGAGGACCATGGCCCATTGTTTTGTATTACTTTTGCCTTGAATAAAGCACTGGGAGCTTTACTCTTGCCCAGGTCCTTGAAATGTGGCACCATTTTCCACAACTTAAAGCTCAAAACAATTAACACTGAGTGCCGAAAGTCAAGGGCTTCGTTCGCTGTTTTTCGCTTTACACTTGATAAACTTTTTATTGCTTCCAAACAATTTAAAATCGACAGCGAATGGTTCTTGGTCGGTGGCTCCCTGAATTACAATAATGCTCCGGTTGGGTTCGGTTTGTTGATGGCTTTGGCCAATTGGCAAGACAAACGGCTGCAGCTGCTCGGGATGGAAGTGATGTGGCTGTGGCTGTAGAGTGGGGCAATGACAGCATTCGAATTCGAATTGGTAATTGAATAAAAACAACGAGTGCAAGTACGTAAAGTGAGCTGGCCAAACAAGTTCCAGATGGACTCGGAGAGATGGGGTCTTATGTGGTTCCCAGGCCTTGGTGGTTAAATATGCACCGGAAAGAAAAAGGGTTCCTAACTGGTATTATCACTGGCTAACAGTGAAAATGAGCAATATCACCAGTAAGCCTTCAGTTCGTCACTTATGGTATCTTACAAAATGATTTTGATCACTCTGCGATCTTTAGAAAATTGATGTTTAGTGCATGATTTCACATATAATCCTACTCCTACTTATCACTTATTTTTCCCAGTGCCTGATTGTCCGCTTCCTGACACATATCGCAATGCAATGGACCATGAAATAAATGAAGAGGCCGTTGGTTGGAGGCGACTGGAGAAGTACTCCTTGCGGCGGCTTCCTTCCAACCAAAACAAATGCCACTCCAAGCCAGGCAAACGCCCACGATGCCACGATGCCACTGATGGTCTTTGGACATTTTACGCCTTTTACACAGTTGACTGCATAAATTCATGGCCAGGATATGGTTACGCATTTTAAACAACGCTCGTCGGCTAAATCCGGAATCAAGACAAGTGGCTCCTTTTTGGATGGGATGCGAACGACCTTTGTTTCTTAGAAATGAAAAGTATCTCAGCAAACATCGGCATATCTTGGCATGTGATTCACCAAAGGGGGTCGGTTGGTTACAAATAGCTGCTTCAGCTTAAAGCTGATTTAACAAAAGTTGCCTTCTTTCGGGGCTCGGCTCCACTTGTTGCCCCTGTTTTGGCCTCGAAAAACCCAGGACCAAGTTTTCTTTTGGCCCCCGAAGCATTGCTCATTATTGCGAAATGTTCGGGGGCTAAGCTTTAGTTTCAAGTTTGATTTGTTTACACATGAGTTTTTGGCGAGACCGACGGGAGATTGTTTTGCTGCCAGCTAACAAGTTGCGAATTAAGCTAAAATGTGTATTTTGGCAAGAGTGCAGAGTGGTGTGTGTGGAGGGCGCTTGGCAAGGACTTTGGTATACAAATACATGCATGTAAACGAGCATAAAAACCGCACAGTCAAACGCACTAACAAGCAGCAGTAATCAGTGTGGCAGCAACAAAAGTGAAAAACCAACAGCACATTTGCAGCATGCAGCAGGCAGCATGCAGCACATGCAGCAGGAGGAAATTACATGCACAGAAGTTGAAACAATAGCTGCAGGTCTGGACCAGGCCGGGCTAGCTGCTCATCACCAAGCTAGCCATCATCCACATCCTCATCCCCATTTTACCCATCATCCCCATCATTATCATCATCAGCAGCAGCAGGAAAGCAAAAGCATCAGCAGCTTGCTGCGGGCGGGACACCTCCCCCAAAAGGCTATTGACCCAATTTCTGGGCAAACAATGGACCAGCTGAAAAGAAATCACAAAAGCATAGCCAAATCTCGGGACCGAGCCAAAAACCACTTGACAATCCCAGCCAGATCTGCTGGTTCTACTCTCACAGAGAAAAAAAAAGAATCCGATTTATCTTACTCTAATCCGGCAATCCGAAAGTTGATGGTCACTTAAGCTGAAGCTTAGTAAAGTCAAGATATTATTTTTCAGTTTACAAAGGAAGCTTTCTTTAATAACATAGTCACTTAGGTGGCTAAAGGTATGAACTATAATATAAATTATTTTGAGCAATTTTAAAATTTTATTTGGCTAAGTTCTTATTTATTTATAAAAATTGCTTAATAATTATTAGTTAGTTTAAGATGTCATTAGTCTGCATTGAGGTATATTTCTTAGCACCTCGAAATTTTTTTCAAAAACTTTTCGTTTTAATGGTGGGTAGATAATAATACCCAATACCTTGTAATCATTTAAGAACCCTACATTATTTTATTATAACCATAAGAAATCTTAGTGCTTTTGGAGGATTTTTATTATAAACTTGTTCATAAATCTTTGAATGTAAAGCCTATTATAACTTGTTAATTTATGTTCTAATTGGATTTAAATAAACTTAACTCATTGGTATGCTTTCCATACCCTCTTTTCCTAGCAGTGCATCCTGGTTGTCTGGACGGGGCGTTGTGCCAAATGTTTTGGCTATGAGCAATGTGTTTACCAGTGTCCACAACTTTCCCGCGACGCCCGCTGATTTCCGCTTTCCCGCTTTCGAGGCGACGGCGACAAAACAAGTGAAAGTTTATTACATCTCCACCATTCAGAAAGCCAGCCAACCAGCCAGCCAGCCGGCCAACCCAATGAAACCGGGAAAATCAATAAAATGCAATTGCATGGCAAATGACCCATATAACCTCAGGCCCCCAAAAACCCAAACCCAAACTGGAATCCCCACTCGAACCACGGGACCAGATCAGGCCAGTTCATGGCCTCGTCCTGCGGCAAGGAACAGTCATCGAAGGACGAAGGACGAGGGGAGCCTGCGGCTGAGCGTAATTGTGCCAAATTATAAATTATTTCGAATTTACCAGGGCGCAAACGATGCTCCAAGGCGCCGGTTGCCTTTGCCTGCAATTAATTTTGTGCAGCGCCAATTGAATGGCGAATGGCGAACGGAGAGTAATCGGTGGCGGTCTTGGTCTTCCTCCACCAGAAGCAGGGGAGAAGGAGGCAGTGCCTCTTCGAGGGCAAAGGCTAAGCGCATAATTTAAATTTCTAATTAACAGTCAAATAAATTGTGCCGGCTGCCAGCGTCGTGGCAATTGAGCCGTGCCAAGTGATTTTATGGCCAAAATGCTCATTAAGTTAACGGCAATTTGCAGCCGCAGACAAATGCAGGTGGATATCGAGGTTGAAGCTAGCTTACCTGCAGCTTACTTAAAGGGTTCATTGCAAATTGATTCGAGGGTTTGCCGGTTAATGAATAGTGACTATTAGCACAACGACCACTGATCTCGGCTCAAGGGTCCTTCGATTAGTTGGCTTTGACCACACTGCGTATGTTCGATATTTGATAGATGTTTGCTTCGGTGAATGCCTTGTTCTTACTGTAGCAAGGACTTAATGAAAAGCACTTATGGCACAACTAGCTTTTGATTTACTCTATGGAACCTTGAAAAGTATTATTAAAAATATTTAATTTTGGCAAATTTAATAAGATTTTTAAAAATCAAAAAAGAAATGGGTTTCATAAGTTATGAAAGACAACTATTTAAAATTTAAAAAAAAGTCTTACAAGTTTAGTAACACAACTATTCTATTTACTAAGAAAAGTTTATAGTTTTGTAAGAAATCTTATCTTAAATATTAAATTATTTTTATAGCCTTACTCTTATTTCGAGTTTCTTTATGCTTATAAATTATAAATGTTGTGGATTATGAGAGCCAATAAATTGCGCATATTGGCATAAGTAGATTTTAATAGATTCCGATCCGCTTCAATGGTCCTTTGATTAGTTGCTTGTTGCACTCAGATTTCTTTAGTAAGAGCTTAATGAATAGCGACTATTAGCAGAATCGCCTTTGATCCTTTGATTCAATGGGCCTTTGATTAGGCTGCCCCCTGCAACACTGCGTATGTGCGATATTTGCCAAATCAAATTGTCAAAGGAGCGTGTGCAGCACTCAACCAGAAGCGTGTGCATCGAACGAAATTGAATTTCTTATCATCACAGTAGTGCTAGAGTTTTCCTTTTTTGTCGCAGGCTATATATCTTTGGCACCGGCTGTTCGCTCGGCGAAAAACATTCAATTAGTTTGATTTACACTTTTCAAAAACGTTGGCTGGATGGATGGATGCCGATGACGATGCCATTGCCGGTGGGCGTCTTGTTGCCAAAAGCCGCCTGTGTGCTTGTGCTCCGGCTCCCTTTGTGCGACTGTTGGCGTTTCCGTTTCCGCTGTTTAACAAGCGACTTTTGGCAACAACAGCACAAACAACTCGGATGGGAGGAGGAGCAAAAGGCAGGAGGATCAGATCAGGAGCAGTGCCAATACCGTGTACCCTCTTGCGTGCCAAAAAAAGCCAGGGGTTCAGCCCGAGCTCCAGCTGGAGCTTTCCATTTCCATTGCCATCCAGTTTTCCGCCGGCCGTGGAGCGGAAACAGTTTTCAGGGGACCCCTCCTCACATCTCATCCTCTTCCTCCTCCAATATTAGTTTGGGGCGGCAGCAAAACGCTTCCGGCAGCCAAAATGCCATGAGTAGTTGCTGTTGTTGCCGGCCAGGGCCATTCGATGATTTTTCAATTTGCATTTGACACACAGAGGCAATGTCAAAGAGCAAATTGAAATGGCACAAGTCTGCTGGAACTTATAATCATATGCAGCGCACAGCCTTGAGAGTTCCGTCTGCCGAATGAGAGAATCACAATCAGAATGAGATTCGGAATCAGAATCAAGCTTTGACTTTGTGCCCATCTCGTTGGCTTGGCTTTCAATTAGGTAATTGAGAGGCGTTGGCTGTACCGTGTTTAAGGTTCTACTTCCACTGTCCAGGTGTCCAGCAGTCCAGGAGTCCAGGAGTCCAGAAGGGCAGGTGACCATGTAAGTGTAAGTGGGCCATTTGACAGGGCCAAAGTTAAATTCGAATATTAAATGCAACCCCAGAGGGAGAAGGGCAGCATGGTGTTCAGTTCGGCATGTCAACTTCATTTGTTGAATGACATAAGTTATCAACGAAATTGCTGGAGAACTGACCCCGAGCAAATTGCGTTGGCGCCCCTTTTAACTTTATCTGGCAGTCGGTAAGCCCCATGCAGAACCCTCACTTTGTTGCAACCAGTTCGTTCCATTTCATTTCACTTACACACCCTCATCCAGGCACTGGGAAAAACTTGATGTACTATCAAATGTTTCGAGAAAATACAAATACAATAAAGCAACCTCAAATTTTTTTAGAACAAGAGTATGTTGGTTCTACATTGCATAGACTCTTGAATAAAAACTGATGCTTTAGATAGATGCTATAGATGCTTAGAGTTTTTAACAAATAATATAAGACCGCGAATTCTTTAGGAATAAAGAAAACAACATTATCCAAAATTTCAAAAATCTTATTTAATTGATGCTACGATACTACTAATAGCTAAGCACGATTACGTGATTACAAAAAAGAATCATGGCATCGTCAAAGGGAATACCAAATTTTGCGTACCCTTTTCTCCCAGTGCATCTACGCACACTTACACTTACATGCCAATAATCTGCACGTCAGTCCCTCGTTGTATGCAATTGTGTGTTTGCCTTCATTTCAATCTTTTGCCACTTAACAAATGCTCACCCAAGCGCCCCGGGAAGCGGGAAGTTGCCCCAGAAACCCAGGGAAACCAAGGGGGGTGGGAGGGGGCAAGGAGCTACTGCATAAGTTTAATTTTATTATACGAAAACAATGCAACAAGCAAGGACATTTCGCACAAGAGGCAGCTGGCAGCAATATGGCAATTTGTTCAAAGGATTTAGAGCTGCATTTAGAAGCCAATAAAGGCAAGTTAGCAGGCAAATTGTGTGGGTGAAAGTAGCGAACAATCAGCAGTTGGCGCCCAACGACTCAAGTGGATGCAGGATCGAATTTATACATATATATATATTAGCTTAGCATACATGTGGGGACTTTCAGAAATCGCAAATTGTAGTGGGGAAACTTTGACGGAATTTATAAAAACGTAGCTGCATATCACACATTTCAATAAATTATTTGTTTGCATTTATTTATTGATGTTGAATGAGAAATCAAAACTTTTTTCAACAAAAAATAGCCAACGAAATTTTCATTAAAATGTCAATGAAATTGATTGCGAAATTAAATTTTGGTTTGAAATAAAAATAAGAAAATGTGATGGTTCAATAATATATAAAATTCAAACTGCTATTCAAATAGAGTTATTTAATTAAAAACGAGTTAGAAATTACACATTTATTGGTAGGAAAAAGGGACAAATTATTAATTTGTTTCTAAAAGTTATATTTTTATTTATTTGCCAACAATACAGTATTGTTTTACCTTGATCTAAAGACTTCCTTTTGGCTGATATACATTATTTAGCTGACGATATGGATATTTAAAGCCTCTTTAATCAGGTCCTTGGACGAGCAGATCTCCCTGTGGTGTCGGTGGCCAGGGAACTCTGCTGGGAGACTCGCTTCCTTCGGCCGTAATTTGCCATAAAATAAGCATAAATTGGATCAATTTACGAAAAGCTCTGTTACAAATGCACAGCGAGCAGTGGGCCCACAATAAGAACGCTGCCATATATAGTTACAGTTGCAGTTGCGATGGAGCAAGTACCATCTAGAAGATATCATCCACCCATCCCATCCTGACCAGAGTTCCATGTCAAACGGCGGAGGCTGGGTCCTGGGGTAATGGCCATCCAAGGCGGTTGCTCTGCTGACAGCCCTGTGGTTTCTGTCACGCGCATTGAATCTGAAGCTGATTCTCCAGCTGAAGCCGATGCCTCGGTTGCATTTCACTTGACGTCCTCTCCCACTTGTCGTCATCGCTGTCAGTGCCGTTGAGGAGGAGTCCTGCGAGTCCTGCAAGTCCTCCGATTTGTCCTGGCCGTCCAAGGAGCCTCCGTCATCCGGCTGCTTAATGTCAACTCTTGGCGTTTTGTCTTAGCAGCCACATAAAAAAATTGAATTTATGATAGGGACTTTGGGATGTTTTTCGCATTGTGCTGGCCACGCAGATTTTGCACCGATAGCTTTTGGCCTGGCTCAGCAACTCAATTCCATCGTAATGCTGCTCCTCCGGCTGCCAGCGGATTTCATTTCAGCTCCCTAACGGAAATCAACTGACCGAACTGGCGAATTGCAAATTTCAAGTGAATTTCGCACTTTTCAATCTAAAATTTCATTAATTTCAGCGATGCACTTACACTTGAAGTTACACATTTTTGTAGCTTTCACATTTAATTTAATTTTTTAGCGATTTTTTAAATTTATCTTACCAGAGAATAAATAAGTAAATGTTATTGGTTTTGGTTGGTATGTTGCTAATTTTATTTTCTCTATCTTTTTATCTAAGGTTTCTTAAAAAAAACTATGATTAACTTGGGGACTTCAATGGGAAAGGAATTTAAAGGAAAATACAATTTTTTAAAGAATATTATTAAAATAAAAAATAAATACAATTAAGGAAATACTTTTTTATAATAAAATGGATTTACAAAGGAGAATTCGAGTCTAAAACGTGCTATAAAAAAGTACCTAAATCACTCCTTTCCCCTGATTTAATTTTGATGTAATGATTACTACTTAGTACCTCTTTTTTCTAAGTGCACTTGCTCCATTCACGGAATGGTTCCTTTAGTGCTGCTGACCAAACACTCAGTCAGCGGGCTCATTATTTTTAGTAACTGCCTTGCTGCATGTTTATAATGCGGCTGCACATTTGGTTTTTAGTAATTCTGGATTTGGCTGATATTAGCCCGGCTGTGGCGGTCCCCACGTGTATTTCTATATTTCCACCCCGAGAATATATATGTTTTTGGTTTTTAGAGGGGGTGGAGCGGAACTACACATTTGCTCCATGTTTGCCGCCGCTGTGCTCCGTGCCCAGAGAATACTTTAATGATGTTGTTTTCTTCGAATTTCAGTTTATTTATGCAGTCATGTGTGCCGCGGCTTGTTTACCAGGCATTGCATTATATAATTTCAGTTTGCAAAATCAACATGTGGCAATGGCTGCTGTTGGTCATGCTGCCTTTTGGCTCATATAGCGTATATGGTATATGCGGCTTTGGGCCACATTCTGTATGGCTGGCCGTATCGTTATTGAGTTGGTTCCCAGTTTTTAGTATTCAGTTTCCAGTTTTTGGGATCCCAGTTACCCAGTGTTTGCGCACTCGGAGCTGCCACACAAAAAGCTGGAGTCGCCCCCGTGTGCGAAATATAAATGAATTTGTTCAGTCGAAGCGCGTTGAGTTTTTGGTTCCATTCAAAATGGGTTCCGTCCCCCATTTCCATTGCCATTTCACCGCCCCCCATCTGTACCTGACACAAGGCAAGGCAGCCACCGAAAATTTCATATTCATAATTTAATTAAATTAACATTTTGTTGAATTATGTACTTACATGACTGTGGCACAAAATATGGTTTAGGCATGGCACGGCATGTCATGTGTATGGCCCAAGGGATTTACATCTTTGCCTGGATCCCCAACCCGCGGAATTTCACCCATATTGAATTGCCTCCGAGTAGCCAGGGCAAAATATTCCCATACATTTGTTTGGGATGAGTGCAGCAGACCAGAAAATCCACATAAAAGTGGGTTAAGCCAAAGAATGGGAAAATTAGTGGTAATAGATAAAGCTAGGGGCCTTTATTAGCAGACTTAAACGGTTTCTAACGTAAAGGAAATATTTAAAAGTATAGGTTTAAATATTTAATTAATAATACAAAATAACTAACTAAATAATTGTAATGCTGCGGTTAAGAAATATTAATAATTATATTGCTATCTATCCTTTAAAGGGGGTTTTCCACAAAAAATTCCCTAAGTCAGTTAAAGGAATAAGAAGTAATATTTATAAACTGAATATGTTTATCCTTTAAAATTGAAACAACTAAGATGTCTGTAACAGTGCCAAAAAACAAGCAGCAACATCCGGAGACAAGTGTTTAAATTACATACGACATTGTTCGAATTTGTTTATCTTTCGATTTTTTCGCCAGCTTTGTGTCATTGAAGGCGCTTTTGGCAACGAGACTGAGACTGAGACAGGCCAAATCGCACTCATACTCACCTGACCACCGGACCACCTGACCATTGTCCTCCTGGCAAGGATACTCACGAGATCGAAGGGATGGAATGGGTTGGGATGGGATGTGTCACTTGTAGCAATTTGAAGTTTACAGGGTCACTGGGGACCTCGTTGGGGACCTCGTTGCCCATAAAGGATGGCAAAAACTTAAAGACAATGGCAGGCAGGCAGACGTAACAAAAACGTAATCTACTCAACAACTTACTTTGCTTATACTACAAGGATGGGGATCTGAAATCAGTGTTTGCGGATGTGGAAGTGGCTATGGATGGGGGGTGGTGGTCTCTGGGTTATTGTCTTGGGCATCTTCTTCTACTCTTCGATTCGAGGACGACATACGACAAGTTTTTCGAATAAAACCAATACAAGACGCTGGCGACACACTTAAGTATGAACAAATAACAAACTAAATAAAATGCCAAAGACACCAGCCCGAGGGGGCTTTGAATTGGCCGGGCCAGCAACAATAACTGTTTGGGGAAGGTCTTAGCCGGGCTATATATACATATATATTTATATATGAAAATCTGCTTTGGCTTTGTGAAAAAAAAAATCGTATTTAATTTTTGGTTTTGTTTTCCCTGCTTGCGGATTGTGTTTTTATTTTTGCATACAGCATCAAAGTTTTTGCTACTTGAAAATGTGAAGCAGATAAAAATAATGGAAAAGTTTTGCTCACTTTTTGTGAGGAAAGTGAGAAAGTGGATGATGGTTCCTTCTGCCAGTCCATATAGTGCCATATGCTAGTCTTCGGTTCGGTTTCTTTGGTCCTTTGGCCTGCAAGTGGCAGCGTCTTAAGGTGGCAACTACTTAAAGTTCAACTTTGGCTTAAGCACTCGCTACAGGCTGCAATTCCTCGTTGGGGGTGTGACACCTTTTTCCACCGGTAACAAGGCCATTTTATTTATTACCCTACCCAGTTTCTTTGTTTCCACTCCGGTGCTTAGTCCTGAATCACGGGTTTTTATTGCCGACGCTGCCTGCCCTACTAAGCTGCAAAGTCCTTAGATAATAATCCGGCTTTCTCTAGATGCGCTTAATAATAAATGACAATGGTACTTGGCTTAGTTTAAATAATCGGATTGGAAGTTCATTGAGTGCATTCGAACCAATTAAATGCTCACATGCTAATGATGCACCGATTCTATAAATTCGCTATAAAGGTGAGTGAAATGCGAGTGAGCTGGGAATCGCGTGAATTGGGATAATCCGCGGGTTTCCAACGGGGGAAAGCATTTCCAACACCTAGGAATGGTCTCACCTGGCTGAAAGTGCTCCTGTGTGGGGGTGTGTCGGTGTGAGCCACAATGGCAACTAATCAGCTTTTTGTGCAACACGCGCGAGTGTTGCCTAAGGTGGTAATGGAATGATTCGGCTCTGGATTTGCCTGTCTGACTACACTGCACTAAACTACTACACTATACTACACAAAAAAAAAAATCAGGACTTCATACCAAAGGTTTATGAAAAAAGGAGGGTTATGCGACGAAAACTGTTTTGACGGGATGATATTATAACAATACAACCGAATTTGTGTGTTACTATTTGGTCATGGTACATATTACATCTTAATAACCATAACGTTTATAAAGAAAGATACTAAACAATGTGTAAGTAAAATTTTTTTCTTGGATCAAACCTTTTTTCCTAAACACAGTAAAATCTTATCTAATATATCTTGTTCTCGAAAAAAAGTACGTTTGTACGTATGTAGAAAAAAATTATTTTTTAAATCAGTGCAAATTTTCATAAACTAAATCTGATGTCTTATGAAAAAATCCTTTTTAAGAAAGTCTTTAAGATTTCCTCCTTGTTTTAAAGTGTAAGCTTACAGTTCGGTAATATAATTTTCGAAACTCATGGCTTTTTGAGGCCTCAATCTTTTCCGTGTGTACCTGCAACTTTTCAGTTGTTTCACTTTGGGGAGCTGAATTTCACTCGAAAGAGGCAAGGCAGTGAACCGTGTAGGTAGTACCCCTCGGTAGTACCGCCCCCCCACTGAATCCACCACCCACCAAACCACCCACTGCACCAGCACTCGTGGCTGTGATTTATTTACCGTTGAAATTATCTTGTTTTGCGGTTTGATGCATCGCATTGCCAAAGTAACTTTATTTTGCACTCGAAACCTTTTTGCACTGCACCGCGCAGAGATAAAAATTTACGTTTCGGCTTTCATTTTCTTTTTGTGTGTTCTTTTTTTTGAGTTTTCTGTATGTTTTTTTTTTTCGTTAGCCCACGCTCCTCACTTTGTGTGTTGCTAACTTTTCAACTAACGTCGACTTGGGTGAAAATTGACTTTGCAGGGATCCTGGGATACCGGGGATACTGGGGATACCGGGGATTCCCCCTGCTAGGCGTTCTTTTAGTGCATAAAACTTTTGTGTTAGACTATCAATATTTGCGCCTGTGAGGGCGGACTGTTTATCTAGCTGCAGTTTGAAGTTTGTGTGCATGCTGCGGTCGAGCTGGGGATTCAAGCCTCTATAGAGTCTACAGATGGGTTGCGATGGCGAAAACGCAACACTTTAGTTTAATTGGTAACCAGGCGAGCTGTGTACATTTTTAAGTAAGAGTTAATATTTAAGGGCTTCAGTTCGGCTTGCTCTGCTAATTTGACACTTGAATTTGAAAGTTTTGGTGGACAGCGAGAGTTTTGGAGATTCTGGTTTTCTGGCCAGGCCGCATACACGAAAATGCCATATCAAAGCAGACCACACACGTCACAATCACACACACAAAAACACACACACAAGTGGGGATGGTCCTTTGGTGTGTTTTTCTAACCCCCCTCCCCAGGCCCCATTACACCAACACACCACGCCCATGCAAATGAGTGTGACACCGTGTGTTTATCATGCTTAAATAGCTTACACAATTATAATAATCCCCACTGCCACTAAATGCAGACAATGTCCATGGAAAACACACACAATTTTCGGGCCAGCACAATGGGACGATCGAAAATCAATTGTCAAATTAAACAATTTCAAAATAATAATTAAAAATGACTATCTTGTTTTCGCTGGTATTAATGGATTTAAATATTGCATTTCAATTACGATTTTATTTGACATCTTTGCCTTACAAAATTCAATTGTTTAATACGACCCATGGTAGCCGCAGTTTGTTTGCCCAACTATTTTTGTTTGCAATTTATTTGAAAATTGAATATAAATTATTTACTAAAAAAGCATTAAAGGCGGGACAAGTGAGAGAGTGGCCAACAAAGGCGGAACATGGCTCTGTAATTTTAATTAAAACAAACAAACGGACGCAGGATGGTGAGAACTACACGGATCGGTACTTATATACATGCATATATGTAGGACCAGTGCCGGAGGTCCTGGCCGATTATATTCTAGTTGTATCGTTCAACTTTTGCCCATAACCGTTGGTTGGGGAGGTTTTGGAAGGGGGGGGGGCATGATTTGTTTGTTTGTTTGCTGTAGCTGTCATTATAAATTTCATTTCAGCCAGAACGGAAGTCTGTATGTCTGCACGCTTGGGTTTACCAATTTTAATGAGGTGATATCGGAACTTTCAGCGGGTGCAATGGGAACCCACTCTAATTGGCAAAACAAAAAGTGTGTGTTTGTGTGTGTGTGTGTGTGCATTGTGAATTAATAATGAATTGAAACACATCGAACCTTTAAACGGAACCCTTTGTGCGCCGCAATTTAACCGCATTGACCATTGATTGAGTTACAGGTTGCCGGGCATCTATACTATGTGTATATACTGAATGACGATGCGTACTGGACTGCCAATGCTATTTGCACATTAGTCCAAATTCAATAATAATGGCGAATGCAAAACAGAAACTAATTGCAATTTGCATGCAGTTTCTCCAACCAGTAATTCAAATGCCAACTGTTTATTGAGTTACTTCATAATTACAATGGCACACCGATGTTGTGCGAGTTTTTGGTCCTTACCTGGGGGTTTACGTCCTGACTTCGAATCTGAAAATGCCAAACATGGCTTTCCTCTTACAAATATCATAGGTCTTCTATCCAGGGTATAGGTAAACATTTTAAATGATTTCCTGAATTTAAAATATCTTAATTGTAAAAAGGTTTTGTGTATTTAACTAATGGCTAAATATGTTTGTTTAATTTTTAAACAGTAAAATAGTATAATTAATATACTACGATTTTTGAATATTACAATAAACATTTTGTTTCACTTAGTATATTTTCTTATCCCATCTTTTCATCGCCATTTTAAGTGCAATCAGCTATGTAATGAGTTCAATTGCTTTGCTGTCAACATGAAAACCGCAAATGTAACTGCCAATTCGTAGGCCAAAGGCAGGCAATTCTTGCTCGGGCCCTCAAAAGTAGGCCCACGGATTATGGCCAAACTATTGGCCTGACCAGTAATATCATAAATTCATTACCCACAAGGCAGCTGGCCACGCCCCCTCGAACCGCAGTAATGAGCTTTCACATTTTCACATTTCAGCAGAACAGCTCATCATCAGCCTGCCTTTCTGCCTTCCGGCCGCGCCCCCATTACCGGGAATGACTATTGAAAAACGGTTGACCAAAAATGACGCGCAAATGTTGGCAACATTAAATTAAAGCGCCAGTAAACTGGCTCAAACCGCACGCGAAAATTTATGCATATAAATCACAGGCAACGTGGCCCGCTCGCTGATTGACGTGTGCCCGTCAAACTACTGCTAATTTGTCGGGGGGGTGTCTAGGAATCTGCCCCCCTAGAAGCTCCCACCTCTTTAAAAAAAATATATATAGAAAAAAATGGGAAACAACCAAAACAAGGCAAACGCGGCCAAGCCAAACCAAAGCAAACAACAACAGCACAGCAGCTGGAGCAACTGAGTGTGCGAGTGTGCGAAATGTGCCGAAATTCCATCAAAGCGACGTTTTACGGATAAAACATTTGCATATTTTGATTGGACACGCCCAGTTGTGTGTGCACAGTGGGCGCAGTGGGCAAACAATGGGACGACGCCGCTTTTGGGGACGGTTTGGCTCGGCCTGGCATGCAGCTAGCAAACTGCGACGTGCGCTAGGCCCAGGCAGCAACAACAAGGGGCAACAACTGCACTGAAAGAAAATATAATATTAAAAATAAATACTGGATTATTAGCATATTGTAATCTAAGTTTCGTAAAATTAAATACAAAACATATTAAATAACATAGTTTAGTTTGAAAATATTGGTATCAAGTTAGGAAATAATAGATACGATGTTGGCTTACATATTTACTTATAATATTTTACGTGATTAAGAAGCAGATATTTCATATTAAAATAAAAAATATTTTAAAGGAATATATAATCCTTGGATTTAGTAAGGTTTTTTTAAGTGGGTAGGTACAGCAGCAACATTGGTGGCAGCAACAGCAACAGCAACATCAGCAACAGCAACACAATGGCGGCAACTATGGTCGCGATAAGGGAACCGGGAATCGGTAGAGGGGATTCGGGGATTTGGGGATTCGGGAATTGGGGTCTCCCGACTGGACACGCCCACTGGACGGAGTGGGGCGGGGCGGGGCGGTCAACTGCCTGACTGGTCTATCATGCGGCTGACGTGACGTGACGCGGCAGCGATTTTTACACTTTGCACTTTTTTTCACAGCTCCATACTCAGTACATTTTAAAATATAAAGGGTAGATAAGCTCTATGAGGTGCCTAAAAAAAGTATTTACATTTAATATGCAAGCTTCTGACAAAAAGCAAGCACATCATTCAAATATTTTATTGATCATATATAATACTTTTTAATTTTTAAATCAACTAAATATTTTTTTAAGATAATGAATCATTAATCACATAGAACCTATCTTAAATAGAAAATACCATTTTTAATTTCAAATCAATTCTTATGAAAATAAAATAATTTTTCAAGTCCTAAGCATTTATATTACATACCCACATATTTATATGCTCATTTGAAGTCTGTATTGATGTGAATGGTTATATCGTAACCCAAACTGCTTAAAACTTATCTGTTTCATTATTGCCCTACAAATTTCATAAAGGATTCCATAAAAATCGCAATATTAAACGATTAGCTTTAAACTATCATGTTTATATAGCCCTTCCTAGTCGATTACTTGAATGATTTCCAGCATTTACGGCTTCCGATTTTGCTGGTCAGTGGCTCTTTGTTTTGCCTTTGTTTTAAACGCGCTTTTTAGTTGAGCTACCGCTTTTTTTTCGTGGCATTTTGGCGTCGTCATCCGTCGCTGTCGTCGTCGTGGGCAATAAATCTTCATTTTCGCTATTAAAATGTTGTAATATTTTCGCTTGTTTTTTAACGCGCTGCCGATTGTCCTTGCCGTTCTTCCGTCCAAAATATATTTTTTGGAGTTTTGGTTTAAGGACCGCACAGTCGAAGCCGTAAATAAAAAATAGAGAATAAAAATTGAATTGCTCGACTTTGCTGGCGGCCTTAGTTTTTTGTTCGATGATTTTATTTTTATTTTTATTTAGGGGTGCCGCTTAGATTTTGTGTGCTTCTAAACGGATTTATGCCCGTTCGTAATTGATCTTTTGAGCGAAATTGCCCGGGCGATAAGCTATTCGATGGCAACTCGACTTTAATGCGAATTTATCTGAAGCGAGCGACTGCTGATGTCATTGCTGACGCATTGCGTATACGCAGCGTGGCGCTGCCATTAGTATGTGGTCTTTTGCAAAGAGTCGTCGGTTCGGTGAATGCAAAATGCATGTTGCTATCGTGCTGCGACGACCCTTATTGCATTAAAATATTTGACACAATTGCAGCTTTATGGCAATTTGCAAATTGCATTGCCACCCGTGGAGTTTCGCTTTTGGCTCCGGTTTGACTTTGTCAGGTGCACAACTCACAAGCTCACATTGTGTCAGCTGTGTCATTTTGAATAATTCCAGAGTGCGTGACAACATATTTTTTCCATCGCCTCGCATGCAAGTCAATCAATTTGGTTGGCGAGAAATATTGATAAGTAATTTTACTTTACATGGTTTCATGCAAATTTCATATGCCAGGGCTTTAAAAGTTTTATACTAATGAATTGAATAAATTCCTATTAACGATTAAGGCCGTGAAATAAATTCACCAAAATTCGATTCACATGCGAGCTGGGGTCATAAATCAAACTGTGTCTAAAATGGCATACATAAATTTTCATACTGGTAAAGGCATTTGCGATGAAATTAACACGCTGCGGCCCAGGACAACGTATCGTTGGCTGTGATTAATGCAACGCGGCGTATGCGTAACGTTTCGCTAGCTGTCTTTATTAATGGACGCTGATTTGCACATAAAGCACAGCACATACATATGAGCCGAGCGATAAAATGTGGCCAGGGGAGGGGGTTTAAGGAGCACGAGGAGCCTACAAGGTGCTGGGATTAAACTAGATAGCTCAGGAGCAGGAGCTCCCTGGGCTCTTGGTTGTGGCTTCTTGGCTGGAGGAGCAGGCACCCAGCCAGCCATCCAGCCTGAGCTGCCTGGGCATTGTTGTAGAGTCATTAAGGTGTAAATTATACCACTAATTAGCCATTAAGTAGCAAACGGCAGGAGGCAGCGTTTAAGCACGTACATGCCAAAACAAAACGAGTTCTGCGTGCTGTGAGGGACTTAGAACTATATAGGAGCAATAAAATTTAATGAGCATATAAAATGTGAGAGTGAAAGGTGAATTCTGATAAAAGTATATATATATATCGAGTTTAAAGGTACCTATCCCAGGGTTATCCATCTGTTTGTCTTTAATCCTTTGCCAGTAATGCTGCCTGTATACATATATCGAGAGCAGAGCAACAAAGCAAGTGCGAGAAAAACAGCAGAAATAGTTTGAAAAAATATTGAATTCTTGAGACATAAACAAAGTGAAGGGGAGCGAGCTATAGAGCTATGGCTATAGAACTCCGGACTCCAGACTATTGAAGCAGAAAATCGAAAATTTATACAAATATGTTGAAAGGGAAGAGGGGTGTGAGCAGGGAGTGAGCAGTGGAAACCGGGAAAATAGAGAAGCGCTTTGGTGTTCGGGAAATGTGCAGCGGCGGCAACAAAAGGAGCAGTAGTCCTTGTCTATGGCCAATGTGTTCCTGCCCCAATGTGTGTGTGTGTTTGCCATGGCTAAATTTGCATTTATTTTCTGAGGGTATGTTCAAATGTGCAACGAACTGTGCTTGAGTAGAAGACAGGCGGAGTAGAAGAGCCAGTGCAATCAAAGACGAAGAACTGAGATCGCTCCTTCGTCCTGTCCCACTTTTTTTTCCCCCCAGTTCAGCCGCCGGCTGTTCGTGTCCATTGCATCCTTTGGCTCCCCTTTGCCGTGTCCATCTCGAAAACAGCACAAGACAAATGTACTCGCACAGCTGACCCTGCAGCCAAATCCAAATCCCGGCCAGAGATCCATCTGAGGAGTGGAGATCCACATTCACATTCGCATCCACCGAGACGGCAAATGCCTTTGATTGCTTTTAAAGTGTTCTCTGCTCGAAATTGAATTTGCCATTAGTCGCTGGCAACTTGTAAATTCAAATAAGCTCAGCCCTCCAGGATCCTCGTCGCCCACTGTTCCTGTGTTTTTCATTGCGTCATGCTGCATAATGAGCTGCAAAATCTTTGCCCGGCTTACATGGCGTGTGAGTGACATTTAATTTGCCGTCGACAGCGTTCGCATAAAACTCAAACAGCGCCCTGGTGGAAATGTACCCTTAAACTAGTTAAGTAATTGTGCCTTAGTTTTAATGGAAAGGTAAAGGTTGCCACTGGAATTTAAGAGTTTGTTGATTGTTAAAAGGAACTAAAAACTAATCGGCATATGACAATTGCTTGGCTGTTTACCTACTAACTGATTTAGACTCAAGATATGGAATGTAAGTGTGCAGTTTTGCGTTCCAAAACTAAAAGCCATTGAAAATAGAGACAAATGGAACATAACCATGAGTTAAAAATTTGACACTCGCTTAAAATAAATATTTAAAAGTATAATATTAGAGAATTCAATTACAAATCCATAGAGGTATCCCACGTCTAGATCGGGGTCGTATAACCCGAGTTATGGAATTTGAAAGTGCAGTTTTGGTCTCCCATTCTGAAGACCATTGGAAATACGGAAAAACCAAACATGAAAATGGGTCAAAATTTGGACCCTCGCTGAAAAGAAATATTTTAATGCAGATTATTAGAGAATTCGATTACAAATCCATAGAGGTATACCACGACTAAATCGGGATAGTATAACTCGAGTTATGGAATTTCGAAGTGCAGTTTTGGGCTCCCATTCTGAAGACCATTGGAAATAAGGAAAAACCGCACATGAAAAGGGGTCAAAATTTAGACCCTCACTGAAAAGAAATATTTAAATGTAGAACATTAGAGAATTCAATCACAAATCCATAGAGGCATCCCACGTCTTAATCGGGATTGAATTACTCAAGTTATGGAATCTAGAAGTGCAGATTTGGGGGCCCATTCTGGAAGCCATTGGAAATTTGAAAAAATGGAACATGAAAATCGGTTAAAATTGTGACCCTCTCAAAAACAAAATATTTAAATAAAGTTTATTAGAGAATTCAATCACAAATCCATAGAGGCATCCCACGTCCAAATCGGGATCATATAACTCGAGTTATGGAATTTGGAAGTGCAGTTTTGGGCTCCAATTTTGAAGACCATTGGAAATAAGGAAAAACCGAAAATGAAAATGGGTCAAAATTTGGACCCTCGCTGAAAAGAAATATTTTAATGCAGATTATTAGAGAATTTGATTACAAATCCATAGAGGTATCCCACGTCCAAATCGGGATTGTATAACTCGAGTTATGGAATTTGGAAGTTCAGTTTTGGGATCCCATTCTGAAGACCATTTGAAATACGGAAAAACCAAACATGAATATGGGTCAAAATTTGGACCCTCGCTGAAAAGAAATATTTTAACGCAGATTATTAGAGAATTCGATTACAAATCCATAGAGGTATCCCACGACTAAATCGGGATAGTATAACTCGAGTTATGGAATTGCGAAGTGCAGTTTTGAACTCCCATTTTGAAGACCATTGGAAATACGGAAAAACCGAACATGAAAATGGGTCAAAATTTGGACCCTCGCTGAAAAGAAATATTTAAATGTAGAACATTAGAGAATTCAATCACAAATCCATAGAGGCATCCCACGTCCAAATCGGGATCGTATAACTCGAGTTATGGAATTTGGAAGTGCAGTTTTGGGATCCCATTCTGAAGACCATTTGAAATACGGAAAAACCAAACATGAATATGGGTCAAAATTTGGACCCTCGCTGAAAAGAAATATTTTAACGCAGATTATTAGAGAATTCGATTACAAATCTATAGAGATATCCCACGTCCAAATCGGGATCATATAACTCGAGTTATGGAATTTGGAAGTGCAGTTTTGGGCTCCCATTCTGAAGACCATTGGAAATACGGAAAAACCAAACATGAAAATGGGTCAAAATTTGGACCCTCGCTGAAAAGAAATATTTTAATGCAGATTATTAGAGAATTCGATTAAAAATCCATAGAGGTATCCCACGACTAAATCGGGATAGTATAACTCGAGTTATGGAATTGCGAAGTGCAGTTTTGAACTCCCATTTTGAAGACCATTGGAAATACGGAAAAACCGAACATGAAAATGGGTCAAAATTTGGACCCTCGCTGAAAAGAAATATTTAAATGTAGAACATTAGAGAATTCAATCACAAATCCATAGAGGCATCCCACGTCCAAATCGGGATCGTATAACTCGAGTTATGGAATTTGGAAGTGCAGTTTTGGGATCCCATTCTGAAGACCATTTGAAATACGGAAAAACCAAACATGAAAATGGGTCAAAATTTGAACCCTCGCTGAAAAGAAATATTTAAATGTAGAACATTAGAGAATTCAATCACAAATCCATAGAGGCATCCCACGTCCAAATCGGGATCGTATAACTCGAGTTATGGAATTTGGAAGTGCAGTTTTGGGCTCCCATTCTGAAGACCATTGGAAATACGGAAAAACCAAACATGAAAATGGGTCAAAATTTGGACCCTCGCTGAAAAGAAATATTTTAATGCAGATTATTAGAGAATTCGATTAAAAATCCATAGAGGTATCCCACGACTAAATCGGGATAGTATAACTCGAGTTATGGAATTGCGAAGTGCAGTTTTGAACTCCCATTTTGAAGACCATTGGAAATACGGAAAAACCGAACATGAAAATGGGTCAAAATTTGGACCCTCGCTGAAAAGAAATATTTAAATGTAGAACATTAGAGAATTCAATCACAAATCCATAGAGGCATCCCACGTCCAAATCGGGATCGTATAACTCGAGTTATGGAATTTGGAAGTGCAGTTTTGGGATCCCATTCTGAAGACCATTTGAAATACGGAAAAACCGAACATAAAAATGGGTCAAAATTTGAACCCTCGCTGAAAAGAAATATTTAAATGTAGAACATTAGAGAATTCAATCACAAATCCATAGAGGCATCCCACGTCCAAATCGGGATCGTATAACTCGAGTTATGGAATTTGGAAGTGCAGTTTTGGGCTCCCATTCTGAAGACCATTGGAAATACGGAAAAACCAAACATGAAAATGGGTCAAAATTTGGACCCTCGCTGAAAAGAAATATTTTAATGCAGATTATTAGAGAATTCGATTAAAAATCCATAGAGGTATCCCACGACTAAATCGGGATAGTATAACTCGAGTTATGGAATTGCGAAGTGCAGTTTTGAACTCCCATTTTGAAGACCATTGGAAATACGGAAAAACCGAACATGAAAATGGGTCAAAATTTGGACCCTCGCTGAAAAGAAATATTTAAATGTAGAACATTAGAGAATTCAATCACAAATCCATAGAGGCATCCCACGTCCAAATCGGGATCGTATAACTCGAGTTATGGAATTTGGAAGTGCAGTTTTGGGATCCCATTCTGAAGACCATTTGAAATACGGAAAAACCAAACATGAAAATGGGTCAAAATTTTGACCCTCGCTGAAAAGAAATATTTTAACGCAGATTATTAGAGAATTCGATTACAAATCTGTAGAGGTATCCCACGTCCAAATCGGGATCATATAACTCGAGTTATGGAATTCGGAAGTGCAGTTTTGGGCTCCCATTTTGAAAACCGAACATGAAAATGGGTCAAAATTTGGATCCTCGCTGAAAAGAAATATTTTAACGCAGATTATTAGAGAATCCGATTACAAATCTATAGAGATATCCCACGTCCAAATCGGGATCATATAACTCGAGTTATGGAATTTGGAAGTGCAGTTTTGGGATCCCATTCTGAAGACCATTGGAAAAACGGAAAAACCGAACATGAAAATGGGTCAAAATTTGGATCCTCGCTGAAAAGAAATATTTTAACGCAGATTATTAGAGAATTCGATTACAAATCTGTAGAGGTATCCCACGTCCAAATCGGGATCATATAACTCGAGTTATGGAATTCGGAAGTGCAGTTTTGGGCTCCCATTTTGAAAACCGAACATGAAAATGGGTCAAAATTTGGACCCTCGCTGAAAAGAAATATTTTAACGTAGATTATTAGAGAATCCGATTACAAATCTATAGAGATATCCCACGTCCAAATCGGGATCATATAACTCGAGTTATGGAATTTGGAAGTGCAGTTTTGGGATCCCATTCTGAAGACCATTGGAAATAAAAAAAAACCGAACATGAAAATGGGTCAAAATTTGGACCCTCGCTGAAAAGAAATATTTAAATGTAGAACATTAGAGAATTCAATCACAAATCCATAGAGGCATCCCACGTCCAAATCGGGATCGTATAACTCGAGTTATGGAATTTGGAAGTGCAGTTTTGGGCTCACATTCTGAAGACCATTGGAAAAACGGAAAAACCGAACATAAAAATGGGTCAAAATTTGAACCCTCGCTGAAAAGAAATATTTAAATGTAGAGCATTAGAGAATTCAATCACAAATCCATAGAGGCATCCCAGGTCCAAATCGGGATCATATAACTCGAGTTATGGAATTTGGAAGTGCAGTTTTGGGCTCCCATTCTGAAGACCATTGGAAAAACGGAAAAACCGAACATGAAAATTAGAAGTACAGTTTTGGGTTCCAGTACTGAAAGCTCCTGGAAATACGGTTTCTATTATTCAACTGTCTTAAATTGCCTTTATAAAAAATTAAAATTGATGAACTACAACTTTCATTTAAACAAAAATCCAGCTACCTAATAAAAAAGGGTTATACTTTTACCATCCTTAATCAAATCGCGAGTCGTCTTTTGTTTCAGATTTGGAGCCCCACCAACGGAGATTATTTATTGGATGGCAGGCAGCTCGTAGGAGCACTTAAATCCGGAAGCCAACCGGATCTCCAGCTCGCATTTTACAGCTAATAACAAATGACCCGAGGTTGCTTGTCGTCGGCCACGTTTTTCAGCCGGGCACGTACGCATAAATTTCGACAAGGCCGTTGGATATCCTTTTTTTGTTCCCCGAGTCAGGTGGGCTGAACCCAGTGCCCCTGCTTTGGTCCTTCAGTCCCCTGGCGTTGGCCCATAAACATAATGACCAGCTATTATGGCCGGTCGGCTCGGCTTGCAGGGCAACAGAAAACACATGTTTGTCAGTCAAGTTATGTGCCAAGTGTAACATATTTTAAATAATTGATGAGCGAACCCGACCCGGCAGCTGTTCCTGGTTCCTGGTTTCTCTTCCTGCGGAAATCCAGATCCCGCCCGCCTCGTGCTGTATATTTGCATGGAAAAGCCTTTGGCTGGCCATCAATTAGACGCACTGCCTGCCGACATGGCTGTCACTTTTTGCTGTCGACGCCAGAGATTCAAAAGGAGCGTCGGCTGGAAATGCCTTTGGCCCATCCGTTTTCTTGCCGCAGGCGGTGCATACATTACAAACACTTCAATTTCCGTCTGCCAGTCAGTCCACTTCAGAAGTCGAAGCCATGGCCACAGCCAAGGCCTGATTCTGATTCAGAATCAGTTTTTTTCGCCCATCCCCACCCTCCGAACCAGACAACTGTAATCAAAGCAAATTAATTATCTATGTCCTCCGTTGTACGCCGCCTTTTTTCAGCCATCTCGCTTATATACTCGTACCTTTCAAGCCTTTCATGTCCGGCACAATGTCGTCTGGCGCTGTCAGGACGCTCCACCCGGTCCACCCGGTCTACTCGGTCCACTTGGTTGTCTGCCTCGATGGCAGGCGGCAAAAGGCAAGAGTTAAATGACGGCCATTGATGCCTGGTTTATAATTCAATGTGCAGCCGCACTCCAGAGCACATACTCATCGAAGGAATACCAGCAATATCTTCCATTCCCTCAAAGGAAGTCTGCAAAAAAGTGCAAATGCCAAAACAATGACAGACACGGCAAATAAAGGACCTGCTGGGAATTATAGAGGGAGAAGTGCGAGATGAGTCTGCCGATTGGCTTTCGTCTAAATTTTTAATTAATATTTCAAAAGGTACACTTGGAAAAATAGCTTTAAAAATGTTAAATTAACAAGACAAATTATATAAATTTTAACACAAAAATGTATTTAGAGTTGTAGGTGATTTAATAATATATGAAAAGTATTGTAACTGAAAAATTGTAGTTTGGGAATTAGAAAATGGAATAGTTTAAATGCTTAAGTTCAGAACAAGGATCTTACTTCTTAAGCAAATAGTTATTTAGTATAATAAAAAAAGGTTGGTTATCTCTTTTTGTAACTTAAGAAACTAAATATATTTTCTCTTAGTGAATTTCTTTTTCGTACTTAGAGTGAAACTAATGAAGTTAGTTACCGAAAGCCCTTTTGCCATGGTGAATCCAAATCAGTTGCCCTGCTTAGAGCCAGTTTTATTTCAACATGCGGCTCCTAATCACATGTATCTGGCTCATCCTAGGGCTCGACTTTAGTGCTTCCATGTGGGTAAAGAGGTACATCGAAAACTACCATAGACCCACATACCGCAATCGTGCCCACAGTTCCGATAAACACGTGAACTACAATCGTGAGGCCCTCGAGAATCGGAAAAAACCACGAACGTTGGAAGCCCACACCAGGCCTCCTTTTGATCACGAAAAGCACGTGTCCTTCTACGTAAATGTCCTCAATGAGGGATCTGTGATCTGTGCAGGGGCCCTGATCTCTCACAGGATGATCATCACATCGACGCACTGCTTCTATGCCACAGGAACCGATGCGACTTACGAGTATACGGCCAAAAAAATGACCATACTGACTGCCATTGATTTCGCACCAAATACTGAACCCCACCAGGTGAAGGCCTTTTTCATGCCGGTGAACCGGGATGACCACTTTATCAACCATGTGGCTCTGCTCGCCCTGGCCCAGAAGCTCAAGAGGACCCAATATCGCTATATTCCTCTGAATCGCAAGAAGCCTAAAATGGGTGATAGCGTTAAGATGGCCTTTCTGGGACCACCCACTTACAAGGTCACTTTTTACAAGACCCGGGTTTTTGAATACGATCGTTGCCGAATTCACTACGGTCTGAAGGACTTTTTCCACATCTCCACCTTTGAGTCGGACTTCTTCTGTGTGATGAATAAGAAACACTCGAAGAAGAGCACCTGCAGCACCCGACCCGGAGATCCCTTACTTGAGGATAACAAACTGGTGGGAATAAATATATATGGGGAGCACTGCGACGAGGACGATGACTCCACCAACATGGACATATACATACCGATCAGGGCTGTCGTACCATTCATCCAGATGGCCACGGATGCGCTCAGGGGTTTCACTGCAACGGGTCCCTACAACACCTCTATAAAAGCCCCGTTATCACCCCTGCTTCAGTTCTTGGCCGATAAGGATCCCAATATTTACGTTGGCGCCAATGTTCCCGAACTTCCCTTCGGTGATCCCCTCAATGGTGGAACCCCTGAGGACGACAAGGGTTCAATGGAGCACCATGTCGAAGAAGTTCCCGAATATTATTAGTTGTGTTCGCAAAACAGCTAAGAATATAAGCTTGATTTAATAAAGGTCATTTCCGAGAGAAATAGGGATAATATTTGTATTTTTTTTAGATACAAAAATATAAGTATATCGTTAAATTAATGGTAACGGCTTAGAAGCTTTGTGTTTTTTACATAAATACACCAAAATTGGCATGGAAAATCAATTGTTGGGGTGTCAAATGGATTACGTAACATTTTTGTAAAGAGATAAAATATAAATATAAAATATAGTCAGTACCAGGGGATTCCTCGCGTCACGATGATGCGTTCACTTTGGATTTTTCAAATCCTGCTACTGGTAGTCCTAGCAAATCAGTCGGAATCAAGCAAGACACACTTTCATCGCTATATGATGGGCGAATATAAAGCGCAGCACAATCCAAAAACACAGATGGACTACAAACGAACTCGTACTGCAAAAACTGATGCTGAGGCGGTACCAGGTGAAATAAATGGTACTGTGCATTATGGCACCTCCAAGGAGCCCGTGGTGAGGTTGACTAAGTCAGGAAAGAAAGTACTGCTCCATGAGCTAATGGTTCGCATCTATCAACATAACAAGTACATTTGCATGGGAACTGTGATTTCCGAAAAGCTAGTGATCACCGCATCCACCTGTTTCGATGATGGAAGCCCTGATATAGTGTCGATGAAGATGTTCGACGATGAAATCCTTGACGGGTTCAAGTATCCCCTGAACAAGACTTTCCTGAAGGGCGCCGATTCTCTGCTAGTCGCCATTAAACTACCGAACTCCCCCCACAAATCCAGTGTAATGGGCGACACAGTGAAGCTCTGCGACATAGAACTGCCAAACTACAGTCCCGTTGAATTGCCTCTTTGGATTCGAAGTCGCCACAGCATTCACTCGCAGATAACTTACACAGAGCCCATCCAGGAGTGCCGGCATCGTCTGAAGGATCCGAGAGGAGTTGTGGCCACCAGTACAATGATCTGTGTGAAGAATATGAAGTATACTGCCCTATGCCAGCACGCCGTTGGGAATCCACTGATTCATCACGAAGAGATATGTGGCATCAACGTGGCGGGCCATAATTGTCCCGCCTTCACTGGAGTCGATTTATATCTTAGGGTCTACGATGCTCTTGACTTCTCTATAAGAGGAATGGAAGTTATTAAAAACAGCCATATAGAAGACACAATATTGTAATTGTGAAATAAATAAAACACTTTTAAGTTGATTTCTTAAAAGCTTTGGAAAAAAGAGTTTTATGTACAGTTTATCCGAAACCATATTTAAATACCATTAGAAATCCATTACCAATTTTCGAATCGGTTGCTTTTTTTCCCCTTAAAGCCATGTAACATTATAGAAGAAGTCAGTTTCAAATACCGCCATGTTGAAAGTGGGCATATTTTTGCTTTTGGCCTTACTAACATTTAGTCCAGGCGAATCAGGTACCAAACATCTCAAGATGCAATATAAGAATGGTAACTGGCGTCCACACTTCGGCTACAGACGCAGTCACTACGCAAATAGTCATGGTTGATTCCATCAGTACTTTTAGGATTTGATATAAGGCAGTTGGAAGAAGTACAATTCCAGATTTACTAAATAAAAAATGTAAGCACCGTAAATAATTAATAATAAAAGAGACCCATTATCATTCCTCAAATCGGTTCCATTGCCTTTCAAAATAGGCGAGGAAAATCTTAGGCATTCAAAGGGCCCCATTTCAGTCATTTACATTTAGTTTTATCTGTGATCATGTTAAAAATGGGTATACTATTTCTGGCTTTGCTGGGTATAAGCCACGTCAAACTTTTGTTGGCTGCACCGCCTTTGGAGGATTACCTGGTGCGTTTTATGGCCAACGACAGGCTCATCTGCAGCGGAATCATTGTGAATCGGCGACAGATTTTAACCGCTGGTTATTGCAAGCCAGATCAGCATGCGGAGAACTTCACTCTGGTATTCTCCGATGGCTCTACAAACACTGTCACGGATAGCACTGTGTCCCAATATTATACAGCCAAAGAATCCAGTGATTTGCTGATCCTACTTCATTTGAGCAAAGTACTTGGGGAAAAGTTCACCAATCCGCCACCCATTTGCCAGTATCGACCTCCTACTGAACATCAAGTGGAGTATTGGAGCTGGAATGGAAACATTCTGCAGAAGAAGTACACTCCACAGTCAACGACCTTGGAATGCAGACGTGAAATCAAGGATCCCGAGGGTGTGGTCATCGGCAATGATATCGTTTGCTTGAAAAACATGCAATATTCCGAGGGTTGTGTGAAAAACTTTGGCATACCCTTTGTGTGGCGCAACAGCTTTTGTGGAATTAACATATTGGGACATAATTGTCAAATTGCCAGTAAAGCTGATATATTTGTTCGACTGCGAACAACCAACTGAAGTGCCATTTCATGTTCTCTTATTAAAATGGTGGTGTTAAAGATAATTTAGTTCTGTTCACAGACACAAGTTTATAAAATTAATAAAATTATATGTTCTCAATATAACCAACCTGGATCTTGTCTTTTTTCTTAATTTGTTTGAAGTGGTCAAATATCATAATAATCGCCTTATTTATTGTCCAAAATTATTTCTCTTAAATTAATCGATTCCCGAAACCAAGTTCAGAGCTGCGAAGATCAAATGAAAACAATTTTGTGTGTGCAACAAATATGACATTAAATTGTTCTGCCTCATTTCCGTTCGACTGGCTGAGGTTCAATCAAATTAATGAAAAATTGCTGCCGCCGCCGCTGTTGCCGCTGCCAAATCAAAGTTGCCCCAAAAGAAGGGCCATTAAACGCGCAGACGCTTAGCAATATTTGCCGGGAAAAAGTCCTTTGGCTCAGTGTCATTGACGAAAAAAAAACACCCAACCGAATGAATGAGAAGAAACTGTACAAACACTGAGATGAAGTGGCAGTGGCAGGAAAAAAGTACCTTTTGTATTGCAGCGATAATGTCATCAACTAAAGTACTCCGTCGGGCATAGTGAAAAGTTCTAGTCAATCGCCATAAAGCACCATATAATGTGACGGGGAGGCTGGGACTCCGGAACTCAGATACTCTGAAACTCGTAGATACATTGGATGTTGACAGGCGCATACAAACTGTGTAAACATCATTAAAATGGTTTTTCCTCTAAGGCCCTCTCCCTTCCGCCAAATCGAAATGGAAAATCATTGAAATTATATTTCTGTCCATGTGTTTTCTTTTGGTTTTTTCGATTTTCCTTTTTGATCTTCGTGCTGCGATTTGTCCCCCTTTCCCGGGGAACGAGGTCCTTGCAAATTAGCCACATATCATTTTATGGAGAAAGCACTTTGGCAAATTAAACTAAATAATTCAAGGGCGCGGCCGCAGTTCATAAATTGGGGACGGGGCATAACAAACAAATTTGCGCCTCTCCATATTTTCTTTTGTTTTTGCAAATATTATTTTGAACAGACATTCACGCACTTATAAGCGAATATGTGGCTGCAGCTGGTTATGGAACTGTTTGACAAGAAAAATGCGGTCGTCTGCTCAAGGGAGAACCCAAACAATGCTGAACGAAAAAATTATTCCATACACAAAAAAAGAGATCATATATATTCTTATTCTTTTTAATTCTAAATAATTGTTTTAGTCAAGTTTCTGAATAATTTAATGTATCCTATTATCTATCTTGTCTATATTTTCTTTTATTATACCCAAGAAATTTATAAAATCCTGGGCGAGGATTTTTAAGAATTAGAGGAATACAGGAAAGTATGGATTCAAATATTATTAAGAGCTAAAACAATATTTTTCAATTTTGAATAGAATAAAGAAAATATTATATTATATTATTCAAGAAATATTATATTCCATTCTAAAATGCTGTTATAATTGATGTTCTGGGATTTCTTTCTGTGCACAAAATCGCATTTGTATGTGTGCGCACGTCCTTGGCCCTCGTCTGTGTCTGGGTGTCTGTGAGGGTGTGCGTAAAATTTTACGATAATACGCAACAATTTCGAAATGAGTGCACCCTGCTAAGCGGCCTGGTCTGCGGAGCATTTCGAGTGCAAAGAAAGCAATTTCCTCAATATTCTTTATGGCCAACAAGAGGCGAGAGAAAGACAGAGACAGCTGCCTGTAGGAGTGAGCGAGAGGGGGAGCAGGGGCACTCTTTGCTGGTTTTTTGTTATTATTTTCAAAGTTCCATAAGCTGGCTGCTAATAAAATTTTAGAAGCCTGTGTTGGGCTATTAACATTATCATAACACACACAGCCAAAGACAGCCATGGGTGTGTGTGAGTGGCCTTATAATAATCATGGTAACACACTCACACATACATCCGCTTACCCACACAGTCACACAACATAGACGCTGACACACATTTACATGCCACTTAGGCATTGTCGCCCATTCCTTTTGACTGGCGTTGCGTATACGCCGCGTTGTGCGAGCGCCTTATAATTCATTTATTGGCATAATTTCGTTTTATTTTTATTTGTTTTACGGCTTTTGCGATTGCCTTTGATAGGCGAGGTTCGAGGGGAAAGCAAAGCGAAAAGATGTGAGAGCAGAGAAAGCGGCAAAGTGAAAAAAAACCATATTGAATATCGAATTTTGTTTGCTTGGCCGCCCTTGAATTTGGCCGCGCCACTTAATTTCTAAGCTGCACACGCGACCCGGCATACAATTAGGTATCCCCTGGGTAACCTATGGGACATCCTAGGGATATCCTATCCCGTGCATTCATTACAAAGCACTTTAATTCTAACCAGCTTGAGCGCATAGATCACGCTCGGCTTAATAAATTCCCACGCCAATGGCAACCGAAAACAAAAGAATCCTTGGACGTCGCTACCACTCAGTGGGGGCGTATGTCTTACCTGGCAGCAGCTGGAATTGGAGCTACAGCCACCGATTCAGCTCTGTCTGCACACTTGTCTGGTCGGTGGGGACGTGACTGGAAAAATGCATTTCCGCTGCACGTAAAAACCGGGGAAAAACTAGCAAAAAAAAAAATGTTGAGAAAAAAACACGGCAAACCCAGGAGCGAAGAGGAAAACGAGAGGCACGTAAGTCAATCAGCAACTGAGCAGCAGCCACAGGACTAAGGACCAAGTACCAAGGACTACCAACAACTAAGTATAACCCTAATGCAATGCGGAAGTCACACTCCAATTTGGACCAGGCATGGCGCCTGATTTTGTTGCTAACTGAATGAGTTACTTCCGCTTTGCCTAACAATTTTAAATAAAATCACATCACACAGGAAGGGGTTTCCTCTGCCAGCAACAAACTCGGACGCTAACCAATATGGACAATGGTGTCTGTGGATGAACCATCTCCATTTTTCCATATTTTTTTTTTGCGCCCGGTGGATATATGGTAGATATATAGATGTGCCTCGCAACCGACGCGACGCTGGCCTTTGAAATATTTATGGCAGCAACAAAAGGCCATAAAAAGCCAATGCCAATATGCGAGTGAAGCACTGAATCTCGCTGGCCATTTGGTAGCCAATTTAATTCACTCCGGCGCAGAAATCCCTCTGGCAGCCTCAATTTATTTGCACTAAACTGATTGACACAGGAAATAGTCTATATTTGCAAGTCCATCATATTATTATGTTTCACAGCAATTATGTTTGCCGGGGGGAAAAAACAAATCAGTATATAATGAGTGGGTGGAAAATTGTGCAAATCATTACACTCAATTAATTGCTAGCGAAAAATATGAATTGCAAAATATTTCCACGCTTGTAAGCACACACACACACACACACACCGACGAAGTAAATAATGCAATTATAATGCAAAAATAACTTAAACAAATGAGGGAGCTTCGCATTCCCCGTGGCAAACGTTGAATTCCAATTATTTAATAATCGCTGTTTTTGCTATTTGGCCAAATAGTTTCTGCCATATCAATAACATTCAATCACAATCCATTGGATAAAAACTTGTGAATGTTTGATAGCGAATTGCGCCAAGGGCTATGAATGAAATATCATCGATAACATGTAGCTCACCTGTTCGTTTCCCTTAACAACCCCTTGGCCCCCCCTTAACACCCGAAAACCTGACAGCTCATGGGTAATAGATAGTTTCGTCTGCTGCAATTAACACCTTGCGCGCTGCACACAAATATTTGCTAAACTTATCGAGCATTTATCAATGACAAGTGTGACAGAAAGCGATGATATGGTATGGTTTCGAGCTAGTCACGGCATAGGGCATTCGATACAATATCGCCCCTGCTGCATGTGACGACACAGAAAGCTCTTGAAAATCAAATATAGAAATCGGGAAAGTGATAATATGAAAGGCGGCCGCAAAGAAGTCATAATACAGAGCGTGAAGTCGCAATCTCGGCGATTTAGTTTCGCTTTTCGGCCCGACTTGTGACCACTTGGAACGCCATGCGGAAACAAAATCGGAATCACTTCAGTTGCGTTTTATATTTCCCATGTTTGCCAGTGGAAAAATTTGTCGGCCCCGCCGTTGCCTTTTCTATATCATTGTCTTCCTCATCTGTCAGTTGATCTTGGTACTCCAATTTATAGTCTATAAACGAAATAATGATATTACCGCGAGTAAAGTGAGCTATTTGCTTGGAATTTAAGGAATTACCACTTAAATCTATCAAGTTTTCTTCTCAGCCCTTACATCATTCAAATGACAGTGGGATTCACTTTCTGGATTGGCGTGAATTTATATCTCATACACCGCCAAGATCAGAGGATTATTACCAGTACAATCTTCATTTAAGTGATACTTTGGGAGTAATTCGTAACTTGCCTTCGACAAGGCATTATGGGTAAGAAATCAAAAAAATCAAAGAACTTGTTGCCTTGATAGCTTGCAAATCTAGATGTATTTAAAATATAGTTTTCTTGTAATCCTTTCTTTTTAATCATTAACTTACTTTACTGTGTAATAATTTACAAGGGTATTTACCGATCATTATCTTAAAATTAGTTATTTTATTTTAATGTCAACCTTCTAAGTGATTAACATTTTATGACCTTATACATTCATGTGTATAATTATGCTATATGCATTTGTTTTTTAGATATTTTCCTGGCTTTTTCTTAGCTTAGTATAACCCGCAATTGAATTATCATCGTTTCATTTTAGAGATACTTTTGTCATATGATTAGTATTATTTAATTATTATTATTATTCCTAGCTGCATGACCCGCCCTTTTAAGCTTCCGCCCCCTTTGGCATCCAAAGTGAGTGTGGTGATCAGTTTCCACAACGAGGCGCGTTCGATGCTGCTGCGCACTGTAGTTTCCCTGCTGAGACGCACGCCGGAGGAGTATCTGCACGAGCTAATCCTGGTGGACGATGGAAGCCAAGATGGTAGGTTATTGAACCCGAACACCAACTACTTTCGCACTTATCACTCAATTAACAGTGACCCTGCTGGACGACCTAATGCGATGGATGGACGGGTTTTTGGCGGCGCGAAGGGATCGCCTGGGCCTCATCTTCCGCAGAAACCAGAAGCGCATGGGCCTGATTTCGTCGCGCAACAGGGGCGCCTCCTTGGCCAGCGGAAATTATGTGCTCTTCCTGGACAGCCACTGCGAGGTGAACGAGGAGTGGCTGGAGCCCCTGCTGGAGCGATTGGCTCTCGATCCCCATCTGGCAGTTAGCCCACTACTTGACCCCATTGACCCGACCACCCTGAGTTACCGGAAGGGCAACGAGATGCTGAAGGGCGGTTTCGATTGGTCCCTGCACTTTCACTGGCTCAAGAGGCAGTTGGCCATCAAGGAGCTGCCCGAGATGGCCTACAAAAGTCCTGCCTTCGCTGGAGGAGTCCTGATGATGTCACGCGATTGGTTCCTTATGTTAGGCAGCTTCAATTCGTATCTGAAGGTGAGAGCTAAACCTAATTAGCCAGTGACAAGTGGTCTAATTGCTAATGTCGAACCGAGAACCGAGCTTTTCTCTGCCACTTTTCCCAGCGAATTCCTCTGTTTTTTTCTGTATTCCTTTGCAGATCTGGGGCGGCGAGTCCATCGAGCTGGCCATTAAATTGTGGCTTTGCGGTGGACAAATTGAGATCGTGCCCTGCAGTCGAATCGGACACATCTTCCGGCGGCGCCACGCCTTCGACTTCCCACCGCAATCCGACCAGGACCAGCAGTTGAGCCCGGCCCAGGAAACCTATCTGCAGTGAGTGCTCCAAAGTGCCGAGGTCGGGGATTAGGTGTGAAATGGACGCACCGCACCGCCTCTGGTATTTTTCAATTTATTTCATCACAGCGTCCGTTTAATATAAACATTCCAATCGCATGCTGATTGGACTGCTCCCCTTTCCCAGCAATTCAAAAATCATAGCCGAGTCCTGGCTGGACGAGTATAAAAATATGTTCTACGCACTGAGGCCGGTGGCCAGGCGAATTCCATTGGATCACACCTACGACGAGATGCAGAAGCTGCGGAGGGAGCGCCAGTGCCATCCCTTCGAATGGTATCTGCGGCATGTCAATCCCGAACTAAGGTCAGCGCACTGGAAAAAATATTATATGAAAAATTGGGTGTTCATTGGTAATATTAGTAGATTAACTAATAGATTAACTACCCTAGAAATCACCACTGAAAAATATTGAGATTATATTAAGTACTAGCATTTTTAATTTTTTATTTTCGTTAAAAATTCTTTATAAGTTAAGATATTTGACTTATCATCTGTCAAATTCTTTTATTTTAGGGTGGTTAAAAAAATATGAAAAAAGATGGGTGGTGAGAACAAGATAGTGCTAAGCCTTAGTCGATCTCGCTTAACGTTGATACTTAGTTTTTATTTTAATCTTTCAATAAGATAATAAATTATATGAAAAAATATTTTTCAATTAATATATTCCTTTATCAAATTTTTATTAGAACATCTATTGGGAATATCTTTTAAGTTTTTAATGGTAAATATTGATGTTACATTTTCTGAAAATGTTGTAGATTTTATTTTCTGTGTATTCAGTTATCTGAGTTATTATTAAATTAAAAATAACCAACTCCAAATCAATTCGCAGGCTGCACTTTGATGAACTGTCGGCGACGGGAACGCTGCGGAATGAGGATCGGTGCCTGCATGCCAGACAGAAGAACTCGCAGCTGATCCTGGCGAGCTGCTACCTCAGCGACATCACCCAGTGGAGCATGTTGCGCAGCAGTGGACAGCTGAGCACCCAGCGGGAGCTGTGCCTGGGCGTGGGATTAAGGATGCGGATAACCCTCCAGCCGTGTGGCAGGAATGAGACCACGAGGAAGTCCCAGCGATGGCTGCGCCTCGGAACCCACCTCCTCCATGCCGAGACGCACCTCTGCCTGGATAATCCGCTCAAGGACCGACTGGAGATGAGCACCTGCCGTTCGCATGCCGTATCGCAGTCCTTTCAATTTGCATTGGAAATGGAGGCTCAGACATAAACTTGGCTAATGATACTCAATTACTCTATTCGATTCGCTTCGAAATACCCCAAAACTCCGATACTGATTCGATGAACCTGAGCCTCTTAGTTCTGTGATGGTTGAGTGTTTCTGTGTTTGTGTTTGGGGTAAATCTCTTGGCATGCAGGTAAATCAAAATGCTGACATGTTGTGCTAATCTCTGTGAAACATTTCCGCTGGCGGAGCAACATGGCCATAGATTACGGAGGCGGCGGTAAATTATGGCGCCATAGATATAAGGAAAGGTACTCCCTAACTCCGAGATCCTTGTTCCTTCTTTTTTGTTCTTTTTCTCTGCAGCCTTTGTTGGCGGCGTCCGACTATCAAGACTCGCAGCGCTTCCTGTCGCATCCGTCACACGAGACAGGATACAATGGTTCCTGGGGGCGGCGGCGGCGGCTGGGAAATGGGGGCGTGGCCAGATAAAAGCCAACGACGCCGCGCGTATTGTGCGGCTTGTTTAGGCGGCCCCTGTCATCAGTCAGCGAACAGGGAACAGCGAACAGCGAACAAAAGCTTCCCTTCGGCGGCAAGGAGTCAGTCGCAAATGTAATTGAGTTGATGACAATGCCACTGACTGCCCGGCTCGCGCTTCCGGCAATTTTGATGGCCTCCGGATGTCGGCGACAAAAAGCGGCGACACCGGAAACAAGACCAAATAAAACAGGAACAGCCGTAGCAGCAGCAGCATCAGAAACATCAACTGGAAAGGCAGAAGTTCATGGTGTGCTGAAGCATTTGCCAAAGTGCAGTTGTTGCAACTTAAGATTTGTTTTGTTTTCACCATTCTTGCGGTAATAAAGCGTAAAAGTTAATTTTGTATCTCAACAATGGCAACAAGTGTGTCCACAGGGCTGACAGTGAGTCCGCCGACTGTAATATTTTCCTCACAATGGCCGCGTGCAGCTGCGCGTAAAAATCGCATTTTTCACGGAACTTAATAAAAACAAAAAGAAAGGGGGTGTGGGGGATGAAAAAAGATAGAAAGAAAGCCTTAGGAAGTCTAACAAGTGGCTGGTGCTTTGGCATCGGGTTTGGCTCTTCTAGTTTTCCCGGAAAGTTATGGCCGCATCCGCCCGCGACATTTTATTGTCCTGCTGCACCTGAAATGCAAGTAACAATAAAGCGAGCCCTCTCGGTAATAAAACGGCGAAGCACTAGAAAATTTAATTTTCTATAAACTTTGTCCAGGCAGGCAGGACTCTCCAAATTGCCGGCGACCACTTTAAGAATCCTTCGTCATTTGGCTAAAATGCTGTCAGTCCTTGACTTGGATTCGCCAAATTTGTATTGCCTTTTGAAACAAGAGCTGGATTGGATGGTTTCGAAAAAGCAGCCCCATCATCGAGTGAGCTGAAAAACTGGGCTCAAGGACGGACCTTAATTATGAGCGGTACCATCCGACCAGCCATGCAAAACTTGATTATTCATTTGAAGACTCATTTTATTATCTGCATAAATCTTTGCCGAACCCACCAGCCACAACTTTCTGTTTACTTTGTTGGGGGGAGGCTAAGAGCTCGCAGGCCAAAAGGAAAAAAGACAAAATGGAATCCATCATTCACTGGCGTGGCCGCATTTAAAACATCTTGATTAAAAAACTAAAAAAGGCGACTGGGAAAAGCTAGAAGAATGGCGGTCGGTGAAATGGTAAAATGAAAGCCAAATGCAAACTCAGCGCATTCTAAGTGCGCTAGTGGAAAAACAAAAAGGATAGGAAATTCGCGGAAAAAATTAAAAGAAAAAAAAACGAAAAAAACAAAATGAGAGAAGGCTAAAAAACTTATAAGCCGCGAGCGTAGAGCCAAGTTGCGGAATAACCGCTGCTGGGCAGCGTTTAAAAAGGGATTTCAAAATTAACGTCCATCAGGCGGGGAACAAAAAAAGCAAAAAAAAAAAAAAACGAAAGAAAAGAAAAGTCAATTTGAATGATTAAATAGCGAAAGCTGTGTGTAAAAGTTGTGTCGCCGTACCGCCATCGACCCCAAAAACCCAACCATTTCCAATCCAAATCCCGAGCGTAGCGCCCACCAAAAACAGAGAAAAAGGCGATTAGTGTGGTCTTTTGTGTGGCTTAAGCGTCGCCATTGCCATCGCCTCCTTTTTTGGGCACTCTCAGGCGGATTTACATTTATTAATTCCCCTGGCAGCTGCCGAAAAAAGGGTCAGGTTTCTGGCCGGGTTATGTATGCGAGTAAATAAAAACATGTGAACGTTAGCGCAAAAAGCGATAATCCATCATTTTTGTCACAGGTTGACTTTGGCGCTCGAACAGTGGTTAAATCTTTTCGAAACCACCGTGCAAAGTGGATGTTATCTGCCCCACTTTAGATCAATTTTTGGTTGAGCTACACACTGATAAAAATTGTAATATATCCAATAATTCCATTGCCTATTTAAATGTTGTAAAATAAAATATGGAATTAAATCGATTTTAAACTTTAATTTTACTCCGAAGTTAATTTTTATAAAAATAAAAAATGGTAGAAGTAAATAGAACTAAAATTATAACTAATAATCACCACCCTTATTTAAAATATTTATATATTTTTATATAGTGAATATTTACTATTCCTTTTTTTTACCAGTGTAGCAATTGAATTCTTCGATTGATCTGGTAGTAAAATCACTAAGTTAAGGTCAAAATTTAAAAATCACATTTTTCTAGTTCACCCACTGTGGTTTCCTCTCACGACGACCAAAAGTTCATGTCCCTGGCAGAGACTGGTAATCCCTATCGCATGATTATGCCAAAAATGAACCAATCCATCGCAGCTCACGAAAAAGGTTGAGCTCAGTGTCCCTGCAAGATGGGTCCTTCAATGCCAATCCCAATCCCATTCCCGATTCCGATCCCCGTGAGTGGGTGTTGTGTGTGCCATGCGGATTATCAAGCCGGCAGCCCAGAGGAGCACCCAAACAATTTTGACGCAATGAAATGATTTTGATGAAAAATTAAAAAGCATTTCAATCACGTCGAAAGTTTTCTGACATCACACAAAAATTGTTGCTTGTGCCGTTGAAAAGGGAAAATGCAGGGCGAGTGAAAATTTCAAGTGGGTGTGTTGTGTGTGGCTGATGTGAAGATCTCATCCTCGTTCCCAAACTCTCATGTCTGGCAGTCATTTATTTAGATGCTAATTTAAGTGGGCGCCTGGAATAATGCTTTCCATTTTGGTGAAAACGCTGCAGAAGTGGTGGTTCAAGGTTGGTTGGGGGACTTACAGGATTTAAATAGTTTTTGAGTGTAGAAAAAAAATGTATTTTTAAACATCAGCATACACAAATCATAAATTTTCAATTAATTTTCATTAGTCACGTTATGAAAGAGTAATAGCTAAATGAATTATTATTTTCAGATTAATCATACAATTATATAAAATTCAATGTAAAATATTGATTGGATGAATGGATGGCCAGAATGATTCTAGACTAATTGTTTGAAATATGGAAAATTAAAATCAAAGAATAAGTAGATTATTATTAATATCCATTTAATATTATGCATAATAAATTTTTGCATTATCTTCTAAGACATTTCATTTCATTTCCGGTCCATTTTGTTAGCCAGCCGCAAAGTATGCAATGAAATTGTAGGAATGGGCAAGATGGCGACTCCGGGTTTTTCAGCCGAAATTTAAGCAATTTACCGCCATTGTTGGCCATTTAAATAGGCAATGAACCTGCATTAAGAATTAAAGACTTCATTAAATCCTCAGTACTGCACATTAAACAAACATAATTCCGCCTTTTGCCTTTTACTGTTTGCTCTGGCCATTGTCGTCGTGGCGATTTCTTGGTTTATTTTTTTTAGCCACCGCCGTTGTTGTTGTTTTTGTTGTTGTTCATGGTGCTTAATTCGCATTTAATCTCATCAGGTTGCCGACGTCCTCGTCAGGGGTGCAGTGAGCCATGGCCCCACATCAGCCCCATCAGCCTGAAATGCGGGGTGACAGGACAGCCCGCCGCAGATTTGATGGGGGCCACAGCTGCCGCTGACGCAGACGCCGACGTCGACGGCGCAGTCGGCTTCTGCAGGTGACAGGTGAGCACTGCGCTGGCAGCGGCAATAAAAAGCATGTAAATGAGGCGGGATTTGGCCTAGGCCAAGACCCCAGGCCCAGCTATCTGCCGCCTGCGGTTATATAATGTTGTGACAAGCCGTCCCCAGCGACCAAAAGGTGTTAACCCAGTGGATCTGATCTCTGGCCTACACGGATCAAAAACAGCTCGTTGAAGAGCATGTATTGGCAAGTAATAAGGTTCATTCTGTTAGTTATCTTATAAATATATTTTTAGATATTTCATATTTTAATTTTTCAACATTAAGTTGGGCCATTTCAACAATGTTACTATATTTAAAGCTAAGATAAATTAAAGAAAAATATTGTATTTTATTGTGTCTTTCATGTTTTCCTAACAATATTGTGTGTCATGCAAACATAAATCTTATAAAAATAGTTTCTACAATTTTCAGAAATATTATAGACTGACTCAAAACGTTTTAAACCATAAAAAGATGTGAAATTATGAGCACATTTTAATGATGAACACGTTTTTTGACATCTTGAAAGGTAAATTTCTCGTTCAATATTACTATCACTTACATTATTACTCATGTTTTCTCAAGAATATAAATCTTAAAACATTTTTAAGTATTATTTATTTTCTCTCAACACTTAAATCATTTATTCATGTGTTCCTAAAAAATATATTATCATACTTTTGTGACTTGCCTGCAGGTTTTATCGCATAGCAGCTCTATTCTGCTTACAAAAGGCTTAGAAATATAATAAGAAGATTATCCCATGGTTAACATTTTTTTCCTGTGTAAGAGTGAGGGGCGTGAACATGGGCGCGTGCCACCTTTCTGTTGTTTTTTTTTTATTCCACCTCTGCTGGCAGTTAATCAGAGAAATTAAGCAAAGTACTAAACGCGGCAGAGCTTCGAGCGCCAGCTGTGCATCGGAGACGCAGGACGAGAGGTGTGACGAGGCTGACGACATCCAGCCAGGACACCAAGCTGTGCAGGACAATGGTGGACCCAGGACCAAAAGCGAAGGCAGACCCAGAACAAGTAGTGATTGCCCCAACAATTGCTGTGGCTTTAGGTTGCCCATTGCCCATTCAACTGGGCCAACAGTTGGAGCAGCAAGAGCAAACATTCCAGTCAGCTGATGAGGATTGGGGGAGGAGATGGCAGATGGAGGTGGAGGAGTAGATGGAGCAACTGGAGGAGGAGGTGTTGGCCCCACTCACACGCACAAATCTAACGCCGCTGGTTGCTGCTATTGTTGCCATTATTCTCGCTGGGATGGCTGGCGTCGCTGCCGGCGTTTTTCCACCGCCGCCGCCGCCGAGGCATCGACGTGTTCCTCAACAAGCCCAGCCAGCAATCAGTTGGGCGCTGGATACGAACGCGTGCAGTGTGGACTTTCGAATTGGTCAAAAATACTAGAGTGGAATCGAGAAAAATATATACACAGTTCCCTGGCGAAACAAAAGGAAACGTTGGAAACGCTTATATTTTCGGTTATATAGCCACCAAAATTTATGCCATTCCGTTTGTCAATAAAAAAAAAGAGACCAAACAAAACCAAAAAACCCAGAAACGTAAACAGAAACCGAAAGGAGCGAAAAGAAAGACATCATATTGAATTTATGGTGTAGGTGCAGCGACGTGGTCCTCGAGGATGGGATATCCTGGCATGCTCCTTGTCGTCGGGGTGTGACACGGCACAGTTTGGCTGCGTCGGCGCCGATTTGAACGTGTCCTTCGGACCTTTGAACTCTCCTCCTGCTGTCCTTTTATTGTTGTCTTACCTCTTACCTGACTGGCTACCCAGCTACCCTACTACAATTACCCTTATCGGGCCAAAGGACCAAATTGCTTTTGCCACCCGGCCACGTTGTGAACAATTCCGGTTCGTTTTGGTTCGGTTCGGTTCCACACGGCGTATGCATTACGGGTTCTCAACGGTTTCTCAAGCGCCCTCGTATTCCTCATGATAATTGAATTTTTGTGGCGGCCGCTTTGTGCAAATCTCCTAATTGGAAATTTGTTATTTGAGTTCGATGAACTGTGAACGGAAAATAAAATAATATCCTCAAATTGTTGAAAAATTGAAAATGTCCCTTGACAATCAGTGAAATTACCAATAAAGTGATCAAAATAATAAGAAACAAAAATGGAAACCATGGAGAACTCTACATTGCTGGGGAAAATCAGCCTAAATGCTTCGAGAAGCGATGAAAACATCACCTCCTTCTTCACGGATGAAGAGTGGCTGGCCATCAGCGGCACTTTGCCCTGGATTGTGGTATTCTTCTTCGGGGCCATTGCCATTACGGGTTTCTTCGGGAACCTGCTGGTCATCCTGGTGGTGGTCTTCAACAAGAACATGCGATCCACCACCAATCTGATGATTGTCAACCTGGCCGCCGCTGATCTGATGTTCGTTATCCTCTGCATTCCCTTCACGGCCACGGATTATATGGTGTACTATTGGCCATATGGAAGGTTTTGGTGCCGCAGTGTCCAGTATTTGATTGTGGTGACGGCTTTCGCCTCCATCTATACGCTGGTACTAATGTCCATCGATCGATTCCTGGCAGTGGTCCATCCCATACGATCGCGGATGATGAGGACGGAGAACATCACCCTGATTGCCATCGTGACTCTGTGGATCGTAGTGCTGGTCATCTCAATGCCGGTATTCTTCACACACGATGTGATGGTAAGTGGGAGTGGTTTTACTAGGTGCTGTGGGAGGTTGGGAGGCCTGCTGTGCCTTAATCTGCTGCGAAGAACACGGACCAGGCAAATTTATTGCTTTCCATCATCGTCACCTCGTTAGATTCCTCTCGCTGCACGTCAATGCCGTGCTGTTTCTTGGTTTGAGATAGATATAGATATAAATGTATCGTAATACGGAAGGTGAAGATCCAAGACCCCGAATACCCCAACCCGATCGACTGATTCTGCATGATACAAATCATTTGCTTTTACTATATGCCCCCTATTAAAGTTTCCCCTTTTTATCTTGTTTTGCTGTGCTTTGTGTTTATATTAAAAATTTTGCAAGATGCTCGATTTGTTTTTGTTACTAATTTGCTATTTGCTATTTTGAATTCATAAATTTTTAATTATAGACCAGATAGCCAGCGAAAAACACTTGCCAACTGGCGGTATCTTTATCTGCCCCCCAATTTTCCCCTTTCTCTGCTCTATGCACAATTTCCATTTCAATTTCAACTGTTGATCCAAAAGCACGTAAATCATGACCAGTCGTAAGTCGTAACAAGTGGTCATTATGGAAACTTTGCACTTGCGAACTTCGGGCGCACACTGCGTATGATAAATGTGCTCGCGGGTGGCGACCTTGAAGAGCTCTTTTGGACTTTAAGCTTTTATGATCGATGCGAAAAGTGCGAGAAACAATTTAATTGCGGAATAATCGCCAGAGATATTCATTGTTTGTATAAAATCAGCGGGCGATATCAAATATAAAGGGGGTTTTTAATTGGTGGACCAAATCTAAAGTCTGGGAGGTTTACTTTTGACTTTAAGTGAGCATTTAAAGAGGGTTTTATGGTTTTTCTATCACATATTGTAGGCCGTTTTAAAATGTAAAGATTTGTTTGTTTAATTTACAATTTAATTTGCTAACGCTTAAAAAAATGTTAAATATATTGGACACTTTATTAATAAACCAAGCATTTCAAATAGGTCTTTAGTTAGGAGATAGTTGGCATTATTGAATTTAGAAATTAATAAATATTGATGAATCGTTCAGTGTTATCTTAAATATCTTATTTATCCATTACACATATCAACTACCGTTACGGCCGGTAAAAAGGGTTATTTTCCTGTTGACGTCACCGATTTTCCCGGGGGCATTTTCCAACAGATTTCCCTCCGCCAATAAAGCGAATGCCACATAGCACACGACCAACTTTTCATGTGTGCCATGGACTTTTCTCTTTTCCTTTGCCAAAAGCAAAAGAGTCGCGGTTAATTAAACGAATCATCCCATCGATGAGATATTTTATCTATGAGATGGCGATGGCCCACTGCTGCTCTAGCTGTTGTTATTGTAACCTAATATTTTATTAAATGGCATTTCACGCTTCGTTATATATTTTTTTTCTCCCATTCGGTTTTGTTAGCCTTGTTTACGTTGGGGAAAATGCGGGGAGGAGGGGTCACAGGGTTCCAATGGGTCGCATTATTGTTTGTTTATGTGTTTGCTTTGCTTTGTCTAAGGATTAAGCTGGAAAAATACAGGCCAAATTGAATGCTCATATGTGTGCTTTGCTTTGTTATCTGGCCGTGCGTGTGCAAATACAAAGAAACATGCGATAAAAAGGCATAATTAAGTCATGTTTGATCAACATGTTAATTAACAGTTTGCTATTAATTATTTCCATATTACATTTAGCCCGGCAAAATTGCATATGTACATCATATGAGGGCTCTCTGTGTGAGCGTGTGCCATTATCTTTTTATTAGAAATCGATAACTTATAATCATAAAGGCACACATATGTCCGACTGCGTAACTAGATATGCGATCTCCAAATTCCAGGTCATGGCATTGATTGACAGCTGTTTGATTGGGTTTTCTCTCGAAACGAAACCGAAACGAGGGAAAGGCATTAATGGCTTGTCAAGTCTATTAAGTCTTTGGGTTTTCTGGCCTTTGTATGGTGGAAAACAAGCGAAGCAAATTAACCCATTAATCAGCGGAGGGTCTACTTCAATGGCCTTGGCCACTTGACGCTGCACAGATTCCTATTTTCGAATTGCCAACTCAATTTGTGGACCAACCAGATCTCTCGTTCAGTGTAACCAAAACAAGGGCGGGTAATAAACAAACATTTTTGTAAGCATTTTCCCGGGCATTAACGTGAAAAATTTTTTAAATACGATTTTCCACACGCATTAAGCGATGGCAAGAGCGCGGTGAAGAGGCGGAGATTGTAAACAAAAATGTAAACAAAAGGCTGCAAATATTTTTACGATAGGCCAGGCAGTTTATGACCCTCCTAAGCGTCAGCACACCAGTCTCGTCTAGCCCAAACCCGAAAGTACCCCCTACGTATCCCCACATCCACATCCAAATCCATACCCATCCCAAATCCAAATCCAAAACTCCGGCAGAACAATTTGTCAGCCAAATGTCAGCGACAGAGGAACAAAAGTGAGATTGCGAGTTAGTTGTCGACGTCCGAACTATTCGTATGACAGTTTAGTTTTATTTACGATGTCTGGCTGTTGGCCGTCTGGCGTTGCTTGGCTGCCATGCAACTGTCACTGGCAACATGACGTATGCGCAATATTCGATTCCCACACCAGTTTCCATCATTTCAATCCTCTCTATCATCGATTTCCGCAGGTGGACACCGATGCCAAGAAAAACATCACCTATGGCATGTGCACGTTCGCCACCAACGACTTCTTGGGTCCGAAGACCTACCAGGTCACCTTCTTCATCAGCTCCTACCTGCTGCCCCTGATGATCATCAGCGGGCTGTACATGCGGATGATCATGCGACTGTGGCACCAAGGAACCGGTGTCCGAATGTCCAAGGAGTCCCAGCGGGGTCGCAAGCGGGTCACCCGCCTGGTCGTCGTGGTGGTCATCGCATTCGCCTCACTTTGGCTGCCCGTCCAGGTGAGTTAAAATAACCCTATATGATCATAGGTAATATCGTACATACAAATAGCAGAGAATTTATAAATTCTTTGTTAAGAAAAACTCATATAAAAATCTAAAATTTAAAAAAGACTCAAATAACCTTTTAAAAAATACACAAAACTCTTTCAATAACTTATAAAAGCTGAGCGATAAAATTTTATGGATCAATCAGCTGAGTGTTCTTTTCGGCTTATGTTAAAAAGAGAATTTCGCCCAGAACTGTTCAGTATTTAAATTACCGATCAAAATTAAAAAAACATTATTTTTACTTTGCCATCAAAACATTATTTTTCCAAAATTGCTTAAATACATTTTGCTAGTCATTATTACGCATCAGAAAATATGCAAAAATTTATCATAAAATAATTATTTGTTTAATTGTAAGTTTAGAAAACAATACATGTTGAATCAAATGTTTACCTTGAATACTTTTTTTTGACCTTAATATTACGTGTAGTAATCATTAAAAGCGCATATGAGCACATAAATAATATTGGAACTGTACAACGTTAATCTTTAGTTTACCATTTACTTATATATTAGTTTCTTTTTTACTGAAAATTAAATATAAATATAAAATATTTCCAAACAATATAACAATATTTCCACAGCTCCTCCTACTGTTCAAGTCCCTGGGAGTCATCGAGACGAACACTCTGACCAAACTCATCATCCAGGTCACCGCTCAGACCCTGGCCTACAGCAGTTCCTGCATCAACCCGCTGCTCTACGCCTTCCTCTCCGAGAATTTCCGGAAGGCCTTCTACAAGGTGAGTGGGTGCGGTCAAGTGTCCGGATGAAGGGTCCTCCGATGGGCGACATTTGAGTGCTGGGTCAATATATCGATGATTCGACTGCCGGTTGATATACTTATTTTCCGAGCATTGTTTTCGCTTGCATTTCATTTGATGGCAACTTTTATTTGTCATAATTTTTGAGTGAGCCATCATATTGATTTATTGACTGACAAACAAGAAAAACCATTGACCCATATGTGATTGCGATTCATATTCGCTTAACCGCATTTCCATTTCCAATCCTAATGTGAATTTAAATGAGCCAATGTTTTGATTTCAAATCAAAAATAAAAAACCAATAATGCAATTAAATAATTTACGATAATAATGGACCAGAAGAAAACCAAAAAAGAATCTCAAGAGTATTCTGCGCGTGTTTCCCCATTAAAATTTCGATGGGCAACGGTTTCAATGAGTTAAGTGCGAAAAACGCGCATACGCCGCGTGGGTCGAAGCATCAAAATTTGTATTTACGATATAAATATGTAGAATTTACAGAATAATTTCAGCCTAGGCAGCCGAGCTGGCCCGTCAAATGGGATCATCATCATGGACCGACCGTCCATCTTCATTTCTCTATTTATAAAGCCGGCAAAACAGGGCAAAACAACCCGACGTTTCGCAGCTGCTGGGCATTAACACAAAAGAGCACTCTTTCCCCTGGTAATATGGAAGAAATATTTTCCATTATTGGATGGATGTGTGTGTGTGTGGAAATCTTTTGTCTTGTCAATTTAATGAAGTGCATCGAAGTAGTTTACGAGGCATACCATTCGCATGCATTCCACAATTTTCCATGAAATTGCACAGTAATTGGGCTTTAAAGTACAAATGGTTCGTCTATTTAAAGATATGCCCAAATTAGCAACGCATTGAGACAATGGGAAATTACAGGCTTTACATTTTTTTTCAGCTCGGTCTTTTTATAGCTTTCTACCCCCTGTAAATTCATTGACATTCGCTGATGTTCCGCCCACAAGAAAAAACCAAAAAAAAAAAGTGAAAACAGACGGCTGCCCGCAGTTTTTGGAGCTTGGGTCTTCGAGGCTCATTCCAATTCAACTCACTTTCGGGACGCATTAATTCTTTTGGTCAGCGGCCATTTGCATAAATACAAAAAACGTTGGTGGGTGGCAAATCACTGGCCAGCCACGCCCCCCGCCCCCCGTGGGGAGGGGGTGGTATTTTCCATTTACTTACTTTTAATTACTTTAGGGACAAACAGACACAAACTGAAGGCTCAAGAAAAACAGCGGTACTCATCGATCGGCTAGCCTTACTTTCAGCGTACAAGGAAACATTTCCTTTCAATCATTTTGTGGCTTAATTTTAATATTTTAATTTGTTTTCCCGCTGCGGTGCGTGAGTCCTTCGTGTTTTCCCGCCAAAGCTTTTTGGCACTTTGCATATAAATTGTGTTCCTGGACTGGAGATGCTGATGCTGTCTCGGTTTGCCGTTCGCTAATTGATGTGTTTGTCAAGTCATTAAATTAGATTAATTACGTTAATTAAATTGCTCAGCCGTTGTGTGTACTGTTGATGTTTTTTGCTATTGTTTTGCGCCGCGAGCGTGTTCGGAATGCCTTTTTTTTTGTTAATTCCCGGAAACGGATAGGCAGACCACGTGGTCGGGCATATGTCAATCTGATTAATTGGCCATGTGACGGGCCCTTCTATTGGACAAGCATTTATTCATGAGCCGCATTGGTCTCTCCATTGTTTTTCCATTTTCACGCCTTACCAAATCATTTAACCCAAAAGAGCCTGCAGTCCAAGAGGCTTGACAGGTGGACCACGACGCACCAGGATGTGAGTTCTGAGAAAACTACCTATTAAACATAACTGTAAGGCGGAGTAAATAATGGTTTATGTATTTTTTTTTTTAAATTTATGTTACAACAATTTTTCTATGACACTTTTAAAGCCATGTGGTTGTAATCCTAATTTCAAATTGAATTTAAATATTTATCTACCAGATTTAAATCTATTGCGATTTTTTAAGAACTTTATGCTTTGATTTTAACAAGAAATTCCTTGTTTTTGAATCAAAAGATTTGAAGTTAATTGACTGATATTTATTTTTACAATTCCACTTTTCTGTTTATAGTAATTGTTAGGTGCTTTTCTATTTCCTTTACATTTTTGTAACCACTTTCTTTTTAGCTGAATGTGAAAAATCTGTAGAAATGTATTTCAGTTTACTTTAATACAATTTTATTTAACCAATAGAAATTAATGTATTTTTAAACGGTTACGAATGTAAACCGAAGTTATTACCCCTTAAAAGCTTGTGGTTTTATTCTTTGTTGAACTCTCTATTAAAGTGTTTGTTCAGTTTTTTTTTCAATACATATTTGGATTAAATGTAAATGTAAACAAATAACGTACTTCTTCGAAAATGTATTATTTATTTGCTATATTTATGCATGTTTTTTCAAGTCTACAGGACAAATTATAGATGATAAAAACCACTATTTTTTATGCAGTCTCTTTTTTAGTAATACCCAGTGTATTTGCATTTCTGTTATGAGTAAACAGGTGGCAAATTTGCAGTTAAATACCTGCTTTAAAAGCTTTTCGCTGTTGTGCATTTGCCGTAATCGAATAATGAGCAGGAGGCACAGACAATGCGAAATGCACAGCGCACCTAGGAAGCCAAAGACCGTAACTGCCGGCGGTTCAAAGGCCGTAATTCATTTCCCCAGAGTTTTCCCGGCTTTCCCGGCTGCTCTGTTGTTGTTCTTGTTGCTCCTGTGACTAGGCACTAATCAACAATTTCAGGCAGTTCAATCAAAGCGCAAATTCATAAATCATTTATATGCAAACTCCTCTCACTCCCCTCAATAGGGATGGGATTCCAGTGGAAGTCCCAGTTCCCAGGTCCCAGTTTGGTTGCCTGGCAACTGCCTGTCTGCCGGCATTTCAACACCTCAAACCACTTTAATAATTGAATATTGAATCAAATCTAATCATTCAAATGCAAAGCGACGGCAACAATCGCAGCCAGAGGCCTTGACAAGGGAATAGCCTTCGGCCCATTGCCCCAATTGCCACTCCCCCCTTTTTGGGGGTGACTCTGCATCAAAACAGATCATTAATCAAATATTTTGGCCAAAAACAGTGAATGGCCTTCACTGGGCCATCAGTACTTAATGTATTTTTATTTTCGCATTAAATTTGGACAATTTTCCATCATTTTTCTCAGTCTTTCTCCTTTTGTACCCGCAGGCCATTAACTGCTCGTCTCGATATCAGAACTACACATCCGATTTGCCACCGCCGCGGAAGACGTCCTGTGGCAGGACCTCCACCACAGGACTCTAGGGATAATTTCCTAAAGGAAGGTGGACACACATATGATTAACCGACAGGCAGACCATTTGGAATTGCCTTCATCAAGAGTGAATCTCCGAGGGCAGGACGAATGTCCTTTACAGGGAACCACAGGACCAAAGGACCAAAAGGACTGCAAGCAATCACGGCAACAAAGTGATGCTCTTCGAATGGCTAGATTTAAATAGACATAAGTACTTTGTAAATAGAGCTTTACCTGATTGTCTATTAATATTATATAATATAGAGCTAGCACTTTATAAAGTCTTTTTAAGCACCTAGGAAATAATAAAAAAAATATAGTACTTAAGTTTATAAAATGCTAATTGTAAAGGGTGATATATTTAAATCCCTTGATATAATATTATCACTGTTTACGCACTTTTTAAAGAGTATTATTATAATAGCTGTTATAAAGATAAAGCTTATCGAAACATAATGTGTTACAAGCTCCCTTGGTGTAGGCCATTTTGTTGATCTTGTTACCACAGTTTGTTATTTGTGTAAACCATTAAAGAATTAACGAACAGCACATCACCATGCGTATTTGACTTGTTCTGAATGGAGTTAACAAAACAGTCAGTTGTCAGCCGGCGGCTCATGAGGCAATTGGCCAAACTATGTTCATAAGTATAAATGTATGCAAATTCGGCTGCCGGCATTTAAATGGGCATTTATTGGGGCGTGAAACATGAAATCGAAATACTTGTCGAATTTCGCGATGCCATCTACAAGGGAAACGGCTGGCTGGCTTTGTGCATTTGTGCAATCACTCGCATTCATTTGCAAAGCTATCATATTTATTCTTGGTCCTCACTCACCAAAGAAAGATTTCCACTTTCAAGATCTTCATATTCTGGCTTTTGAACCATGAAGGGACCCAAACACATCAATAGTAAGTAAAATATTTTAAAAGCTATTTTATCTTAAACTTCCCCTAATAAAAGCCATATCCTGGGCAAAAATTGTCACAATTCGGAATGATATACCTCGTTCAACTTGTAATAAAATCCCTAAACGATTGGCATTCAAACCTGGAAATGTTTATTTTTTACCCTGTTATCTCTTTTTGAAAATATGAAAATTTGATGATGCTATTCACTGGAAAAAGTCAAAGATTTTTTAAAAACTGGAGAACATGTTAAAAGTTTTGGAAAGATATACCTCGTTCAACGCGTAATAAAATCATTATTTGGTTGGCATTAAAACCTGAAAAGTTTTGTTTATCCTTTATGGTCTCTTTTTGAAAATATAAAAACTTACTGATCCTAATTCACTGGAAAAAGTAGACATTTTTTTCATAGCTGTAGAACAAGTTACAAAAATTTGGAATGTCATCCTGATTGAACTTGTAATAAAATTTCGAGTCGATTGACATTTAATCTGTAAATGTTTTATTTTTTATTATTTTCCCAAAAAATGGCAATTAAAACTTTAGAAATGCCAAAATTGGCATAAAAACCGGAAGCTTGTGGCATGTGAGCTGTTTACAACACTGTTTTTTGGTCAATATAAGTTTTTTTACCTTTTTTTTATTTACACCTTAGAAATCCCTTTTTTAGTAAGCCAGTGATGAATGGAGAGGTTTCCCCAACCTCAACCCTGGATAAAATCCTGCGAAAGCCCCTGGCTTTCGTCATTAAATGACGTCAGTGGTACTCCTCCTGGAGGTCCTGTGAGGTCGGCGAGGTCCTGACTTTGGCAGCTTAAGACGCTGATTGCATTCGCTCTCCGCTGACGACTGACCGGAATTAATTATGCGGTGTCCATCTTGCGGAGCCAGGGGTACATATATCTATATGTATGGTACTTACAGGCGGGCGTAGGAGTATTGGCTCCGGTTTTCCGCACTGCCGGGCGGACCTTGCACCTTTGCATAATTTATTCAATTTTAATAAGCGGCCCCGTCTAGCGCGGAGGCGTTGCTTTTTACACCAGGTAAAGGTAAAGGTAAGGGCAACGTAATTAATGCGTATCAGTCGCTGACAGGTTCCTCTTCGGCGCGTTGCCAATGTAATCAAAATTTCAAATGAGCCCCGAGGTCGAGGAGTGCGGGCCCAGGTGCAGGTGGTGTCTTTGCAAATGAGGCGGGAAAATCAATGGATCGATTCGAGAGCTGGTAGCTGGGAGCTGGAAGCTCGGAGGAGAGCCCCCAGGAAGTCGGCAAAATAAAGCCAGGCAACTAAGTATTGGCGCCATAAAAGTGAACGCTTCGCTGGTCAAACTTTTGTTTGCCTTTTCTTTTCTTGCACTTGGGAAAAAACCATCATAACATAAGTTAAGAAATTCTGTAGTTCCAGTTCCAAAAAAAAAGTTGAGTCTTTGAACCCATTCTGGTAATAGTAAAGGATTTTATACCAAATCGTTAAAAAATTTAGAGATTTGGCTTTATATATAATGGGACTATTAATAAAAAAAACTTTTTAGCTTTAAAGCGAAACAATAGTTTCAATTAAAATTATGAAATTAAATATAAATATATATGTACAGTAAATATAAATATATATATAATATATAAATTAAAGTTACATTTAAATGATACTATTAAAAACACATATTTATTACCCTTACTTACGAAAATGTTAATAAAATCATACTTTCATTAGGCGAGGATTATGGCTTTATCGTTTTTTAGCATCCTGCAGGGTTCACAACACACATTTTATTTTCTATAAAATCCTAATTAATTTTAATCCCTATCCATTTGTGTTTTTTTTCCACAAAATAGTTGTAACGAGTCAAGGATTGGAAAATAAACTAATATTGGTCAATTTGAATCGATCGATGTTGATCGTTGTAGATTTTTAACATTATTTAGTTCTTTCCTATCCCTTTTTGTATCTTTTTTTATCGTGTATCCTTGGGATACCCGCTTGCCCGAAGGATAAGTCATTTTGCCACCGAGCAAATAGCCAAACAATAACGGCAAAGCCGAATAGAAAAGCAACAACAATAACAGCAACAACAAGAACAACGACTGCTTATGCTGCTGACATTATCATAATAACAATAATCATAACTGTGAGTGTAACAGTTGTCGCAGCCAGCCACTCTCTCTTACCCTCTCTTACCCCCTCTCCCCCTGCTCACCCGCTTAAAGCCAAAGGAGTATTAAGAAATTGCGGCATATCCTGCATGCCAAGCAGTGTACCGTTACGTGGGCGTGTGAAATGCGGAACGAAATGGAAACGGGACTGTTACACTACTGACCTAGTCACAGGGCCAAGAGAAAGCGAGAGAAAGAGAGAGCGAGGGAGCTCTCTATTTAAGAGAAAGCTGGCCTGTCCTGGCAAAGAGAATCACTCCGAAAAGTGGTGAATTCCGGGTTAACAGCGGCAGAGAGGAAAGGAAACGCCTGGCATTGGCACACCGCCCACGTAGCCTGCTTTTGGGCATTCGCCTCGCTCGACTTCAGAGCGTAGGTCATGGCGGCCCACGGGTCGGCTACTCAACCTGCCCACCTGCTTTGCGGTCACTTACATGCTGCTAATCCGCAGTGGCGGAGGGAAAACGGGGTAAAGGGGGTCGCACTACGGCTCTTTGGCCAAATGAAGCGTAACCAAATGCTGATAGCCCAAATGTTGCAGTTTATGGCCAAGGCATTGGCCAAATTGCCTCTTGGCGTGCGGCATAATGGCGACAATAGCCACATTGTCTTCACACCGAGTATGTATGTGCCAGAGCGGGATGGAAGTAGTCAGTGGGGGTGGGGGATACACACCCACCCAACCTTTTGCTCGATTGCATAATGCGGTCGCGCCAAAACAGAAAAACAACTTTGAACAGCTTTGCAGTTCATTTCGGTGTGTGCTGCAACTTCCCTTTCTCCTTCTCATTTCTTTTTTTTTTCATTCTTTTCCACCGGCTTTTTGTCGTTTCGCGTTGAACTGGCAAATTTCCGGCAAGCTTTGCATGCACACAAAAGCCATCTTCCGTCCTTGTCGCACGCACGCACGCACACACACACACCCGAAACGAAAGTTTATCTGTCAATTTCGGTACACAAACACACTCAGGCGACAAAACGGTAACGCACTGAACGGATTTCTATATCCTAGAGATACTCTATCTATGAGATAAGACCCTGAAAACAATTTATGATAAGATTTATTATAAGACAAAAAAACCATTATCAAAAAAATTAGATTTCAATTCATCCATATAGTTTAAATATAGTTAGTTTATAAAAATGACATATATGATATAAAATATGTTCTCAATGTATGTTTTTAACCTTTGTATAAATAAATCACCATCAAAAGTCTAGTTTTTGCAAATGATCTAATCAGCTTTATGAGTTTGTTGACAGCCTATGTGTAATATCTTTTAAAAATAGACTTAAGCAAAGTACCAACCTTTTCTTAAAACAAAGAAACAATTTAAGAGAATATTCGATTTTTTTATCCAGAGCATCTTGCCTTCACGTAAACCCCGGTTAGTTAAACTTTTTTTCCAGTCCAGCACTTTGCCGATAGTTTGAGTAAGAAACATTTTGTCAACTTTAATGCGCTTTGTTGTTAAGACGGCAAAACGAAGAAAACGCCACGTTACATGTGCCAGCAAAGCAGGTAAAAGCGCAAAAGTTCGAACCGATTTGCATATAGTTCAGTAATCCAAAAAACGAATTTTTCGGTTAGTTGGCAAAGTACTTGGCTCAGCTTTTATGCATTTTAAAAATCAAACATCCCCATTCACAACACTCTACTGAACTCGTTTTAATGTTACGTACTTTATTTCATTAAACAATATGGTTATTATTATGATTACAATTGAGGGGTATAGGTCTTTGCATAATGGAATTTTAGAGTAATTTTGATTAGGAATTAGCCAGCAATTTGTTGAGTTTAAGGTTCTGGTTCTATTTCTTGCCCAGCAAGCAGCGTCATAATAAATAAATGATAAACTTTAGCCGAAAAACAGAAAACTGACAAGAACATAATTTCCGTGTCCTGGGTCCTAGGTCCTGGGTACTTGTCGAAAGGCAAGCCGCAGGAATTAATTGCGGGTCCTTTGCTCGCCTTGCTGGCCTCGTTAAACTTTCTACCAGATTAGGAAGTGAGGGGCGAACATTCGTTTGCAATAATTTAAATATTAGTTACACATAATGTAAAGCATAAATTAATTTTGTATTCCCCAACTATTAAAAAACTTTCCGTTCGCTGGGGCCAGCGAGTTGCGATGAAGAAGAAGAAGTGAAAGAGGGACATCCGTTTAAACTTTCTCCGCAGCTCGGGGCAATTAGTTATTCACGCTTGCGCTTGTCTTTGGGGCAAGTTTAGCCGCTGCCCAATCTGAATATATTTTTCTCCTTAACGGCGATTGGAATTAAACGAAGGATAAATAGTTGGAGGTATCTTATCCATATCATGTCATCTCGTATCGCTTCAGAGACGCTGCAACATCCGGCCGTAGACTTGATTCCGCTCGAAGCTGCTGAAGGCCTCGCGGAAACGCTGCCTCTGCTCGCCACTCAATTGCGCATGGAAATCTTGTGCAGCTGTCACGAACAATGCAATTTCGTGTTGACCCAATTTTCGGGCCATCGCCGGTGCTGTTGCCCCCGTTGTCCCCGTCGCCGCCGCTGGCGCCATCGAGCTGGATGCCCCGATGCCGAGCACCAGCGGAAATAGTTTAATCAAATGCAGATTTATGGAGGCGGATAAAAAGATGACGCTGAGACCCCAGACACCCTGCTGCTCCGGCTGGGCCAAGAACGTTGGCAGGGTGCAGATCAGCCAGTCCTGGAGCATCTGCAGGTACGACGAGTCGATGGCGGACCGAAAGACCTGCCAGGGGGGAAGAAGATTGGAGAGCGGGTTAAGAGCTGAACAGCGAAATGGTTAAATAAAAGCCAGGCCAAGCCGACAATACGGAAATTAAATTTTATTGTGCTGCTCGAAAGGTGCCTTTACTGATGGTGGTGGGGGTAAAGTCTGCAGCATACTTTGTGGCAGAAAGTTGGCTAATGAAATTCCACAGCCTGGGAATCCCAACCCTGCAAATGACAGTGCAAATTGTGCCGCACCGGGATCCCAAGCCAACCAGGATCCCCCAGGTTCACTCCCCCGGTGAGTGTCGAGCTTGTTTTTATTAATTTCCATGCACACGCACCCACCGAATGGAATGGCTAACCTTGAACCTAATGAAAAAATTTTATGGCACCACAGTGGTGGCCTTCTCCTCGCATTGACCCACATACACATGTGAGTCCCACTCGCACCTGGACGGGGGCCAAGCTGTAGCCATGAATTCCATTAATTTTCAAGCTGCCAAAAATTCCACAGACGCACACACATGTTTGGTCACAGATGGCGGCGAGTGTTTTACCCTTTCGACTTGTGGCCAGGCCAAACATTAGCGCAGCATTGACCCCCTTCCGTTACGGTCCCCAGGCAGGAGGTCCTGGATCTGGACACGGATTCAGACTTGAACTCGTAAAATGAACCCCACCAGGCAAACAACCACGCACGAAAGACCAACGTCTTTACCTTTTGCTAGATCTTTGGCCAGCACCACTCACCTGATATACAATCATGGCAATAACATCGCCGTGCGGTTGATTTATGGCCAGAAACTCCTTTATGACCTTCGTCAATATTTCATTCGGTGGCACTAAATCACGAATAATTTGGCACAGCACTTGTCCATAAATCCCGGCGGCATCTCGAGTCGATGATTTAATACAATGCAAAAGTATATCGACTTTATCGTTTTGCTGGGCGATTATCTCCGGGTCATCCTGGACGATTCCGTTCGACAGCTCGGTGTTTTCCAGCTGGACAGCAGAGCCTGAAAAGCAAAGGCAAAATGTGTAAGTCATCTGCAGACATAAAGGGGGGTGGGGTGAAGAAAGTGAAACTTTCTAATTAACAAAGCAGCCTTCAAGGCACATTGCCAATGGCCATTATTCACATGCTTGGGGTCCTTCACACGACAGGTATTCTACTCCTTTTTTTCCCATCCCAGGATACACACACGTCCATAAATTTGCATTTAAATTTTATGGATTTCTTTTTTTTTTTGTGGAAGCCTGACGCTTTTTGCTAAACTTTCTCTTCCAATCCCATGACCAACGCCAAAGCATCAAATTGAAAACTAAACAAAAAACGCAACCAAAAGCTGAGCACCCATAGATTAGAGCTGTTCGATTAAGCCCGCAAACTGAGGGAAAGGAAGGTCACCGGCAAATAAATGTGCGTTCCTTTGGCCAGGTGAAAAATGATGGTGGCCAGAGAGCGGTGAAAGCCACAGCCTGTGTGTGTGCGCGCTGCTTAGTGCGGTTTAGCGGCATCGAATTATTTACAATGCGAGTGGAGCGCTACCTGATCCACCTGGCCGCCTTAACCGCCCCATAACCCCGGCATAACCATCACCTTCCATAACCCAGCTCAGCCGCCTTCTGGCCGCGCCAACTTTGGCTTTGGCCTTTGTTTTGCAGCTTAACATTGTTGGTCGTGGCTGTTGGCCTGCGGGCAGCTTGTTTGGCTGGCTGTTGCCAATTTTGGCATTGTTGTTGCAGGCTTTTGAACGGGGATGAAGTATGGCCAAGCCACCAAGTGGGGGCGGAAGAGAGCGGAAGGGGGCGTGGCCCAGCGCCTGGCCACAATTATGCGCGCCACGAATGCCGCAGGCAATGCACGAAAAAAATATACGAAAAAACCTAACAAACTCTAAAATTCGTTTAAGCAAAACCAGGCTGTAGAAAAAAATGTATTACTATAAAAAAACAACAGGCTAACATAGGCTATTCCATAATCAAGAAGGACAATAAAACGAATAATTTATACCTACTTAAATGTTTTACCACCCATTATGAAGATTTATTTATTATGCAAATTATATACATTTTATGCAAAGATTAGTCTTTCTGATTGTTTAGTTTACGATGGATTTCTGAATGACATGTTTACTTTTGTCGTTGAGTTAAATCGATGATTCGAAACATTTGTGTTCTGTATATTATGTTATTAACTAGACTTGACCTAATATTAGAAGACCTAGAATTTTAACGGGCCATTGAGAAATCGGTCCCTGATTTTTAATAAAACATTTTACTTAACCATTCCTAATTCAATTTATTAAAGGGTGTCTTCTGTACGAAGGCTTTCTCGGCCTTTTTCCCTACAAGAATTTTCCACCAACTGGGTGACCAATATTGCCGCAAATATTTATTATTGCGTTTTGCAACTTTGAGGGCAAATGTATATACGTTTTTTTCTGTACCGACTTTCCCTATTTTGCTGCCTTGCTCCTTTTTTAAGCCTTCACTCTCCACATTTTTTTTTTGGTTTGAAGCAAGGGCAACCTGTATTGTCTTTGGCGACGCGGTCTTTTGTTTATTTTCGCGTGGAGCCACAGCGCTTTAAAAAAGCAAGCAGGCGGAAAAAGAGCAAAAAAGCGTGCCCAGAAATGGCCAACTTCCGCTAGGATGCGTTCCTCCCCCCCATTTCCGCCCAAGCCAGGATTTGTGAGGGTGTACGCTATGTGTGTGTGTGTTTTGGAAGGACCCGAAAATCGGAGGCAGCCGCCGCCATTTAGTGGCAGAAGTAAGCATCGCGAATGGGCTGCTACACAAACATTGACGTTTCTCAAAGGATTTGCGTGCTGTGGCCATGGCAAAAGGGACTCAGCAGTCGGCAATCCTGCGCACTGACAAAGTGCACGGCAAATACGCAACGCACCACTTCCAATTTCACCTACACATGCATCCCGGCCGCGGGCATTCTTCGACATATTTGTGGACCGACTTGCATAATTTCTGGCCAGGAGTGGCCACGTCGAAAGCTGTGCTAAGTTGCCACGCACATCAGTTTGAATGGGTTGAATCAGTGGGGGGAGCAGCACATCCCAAAGCCAGAGTTTGGAAAAAACCAAAGCAAGTTTTCCATTTCTTGTATTTTCCTATTTGACGGCTGTTATTTTTTCTCGTTAGAGAACCAGAACGAGAACGAGGAGAAGAAAACGTGGTGGAGCAAAGGAATCGATTGGCTTGTGATGTTAAATGAAACGAGACTGAGCGGATTACGACTGACCCGCATCGGGGCGATTTCCATAGGTACCTTTAAACAACAGTACCGGCTAATGAACTAAGCAAGAATGAGAACCCTTGTGGCATAAGCTGCATTCTAAGCTGGCACTTTTCTGGGGCTCTACACTTTCATTGGTAGGGGGTGTACTTAGTTAATAGTAGGCGTTTTAGAAACCTTTCTGCTTTTAAGAAAACTATGTGAGGTGTCTGGAATTCCACTAAAAAAAACTAGCTTTTTTAACCGATTTCTCAATGTCATGTCAAGGCTATCACGAAGATAAGTTGCATTTTGGAAACAAGCTTCCAAGAAAAATAAGTGAGATGTTTTAAGTGTCACTACACTGTCTTCAAAATTTTAGCCGTTTTCTCAATGTCATGTTAAGGATTACATAGTTTTTTTTTAAAGTTATTTTGAAGGTAATTCAAATTAAATATTTTTAACTCGGTTTTTTAAAGTTATGTTAAGGTTAACATGAAGTTAACTTTTTTGAAAGCAACCTTGTTTAGTGAGAAAATTTAACATGACATTGAGAAATCGGCCATAAAAATAAACATTTTTATCTAGAGTTTTGTAGGCCACCGGCGAAAGTAACTTGTGGATAAATATTATGCAAATGGCCGATAAATTTTGTACTTAAACCGAAACCCATTTACGCTCATTGCAATCCAAAAACTGGACTTGTGCCCCCGAAAACCACTGAACTAACATTTTAGCACAAGAGAAATGAGCGCATGACAGGCGTGTGTGCCTGTGTGCATGTGTGCATGGGTCCGACAGTTGAAACGATAATAATTGTCCTGGAATTGCGCTAATAACAGCAACAGGGATAATTGTTGGCCAGCAGAGACGGCAGAGATACGCAGCAACAGTCGGTGGAGTGTGTCCCGCTGGCCGGCGACAGCAATTAGCCTTTCTCTGGCAAGGGCACACACACTCGCATCCGCATTCGCATTCGCACGCCCAATGCATTCATGGCCATAATGATCAGCGCCAAACTGTTGACCCGCAAACACACAAAGTGCACCATGACCACCTCCCATCTCATCTCATCCCATCCTGGCGAGCGTATTTAAAATGGGACAGTGGACTCAGGAAATCGGACGTGGCAGCAGCCAAATAAAGGATATTGGGGCGCGTAAAGAGAATAAAGTTCACTTGGCCCGAGTGTCCTTTGGACTAATGCCACCTCCCTGTCAGGATGTTTTCCTTTCCTTAAAAATTGCGAGCTCCTCTCGCTTCCATTTGAAATTGGGAATTTCGGCTTGCCATTTCCATTTCCAACCCACACAAAAACGCACTTGCCCTTTGTTCAATTTTCTTATAACAACAGAACCCGTTCGCGGCCCATGCGGCATTAAATGAAATTACAAAATATTTCCGAACCATCCCCAACCCGATTCCCTCCATTTACTGGCTCCCCTATTTTTGATCTTGGTATTATTTTTGTTATTTTCCTTGGAGTTCAGCCCGAAATACTCACCCACATACATGCAGGACAAAAGCAATTTCAATGCCGGAATCGAAAATTTCTCATTTTCCATTTTCAGCAATTCGAGTGCAAGTTTTTCAATTTTATGTCGCATCTGCGGTGTGACCACGACTCCAACCGCCGCCTCGGATCCTCCAGCGGCTCCTCCGGTTCCGGCTGCCAATTCACCCGCCGCTTTCTCCTTGCCAATAGGCTGTGGGCCACCAGGAGACGGCACTCCGCTATTGACCACCATGCGCTCCAGGCCCTGGAAAACAAAAAAAAAAAATATTTGAAAAAAAGACAAAGAGATAAATAAATACAATAAGCAATATGTATATATACCCCCTCTATATGCACTATAGGCTGGCTGAACACTTTTTGTGGCCAAAATTAATAACTTCAAGCAAAACCAAATTTTTGAGTTCGGTTCTTATATTTGGGCTTATAATTAGCAAACTAACAGAAAAAGGCGTGGCAACGCCCCATTTAGGAGAAATTCTAGTTGTATCATAAAAAATAATATAAAAATATATAAGAAAATACTTACCCTAAAAACAAAACATAATTTAGAGGTGTATATTTTTGATTTGGATTTATATCGATGTAATGAACATATATATAGAAAAAAGGTGTGGCGCCGCCCATTTTTCACATGTTAAATCGAAAACAATTCTGAGTTGTCTAACCTGAGGTTGTGACCTAAAAAGGTAAATTGCGACGAAAGTGCGCAAAAGTGCACTTTAGAATAGCATTCATATGAACAAGAACTGAACTACCGACAACACAGTGTAAATATTAAGGTGAAACTAGGTGAAACTCACTTTATATCTCTATTTAAAGTTAGTTTTTATTGTAAATTTGTACACGTAAAGCGACTATAAAAAACACTCAATTACAGGGACAACACAAACAAATCCAACTTGTGACGACCACAAACATAAAGTACAAACCGCTATCTTTCGATGCCATCATAACTTGTTTGGTAAAAACTTAGTTTGGTGCCTTATTTTTATAATTTTAAACCGACTCTTTTTTTCACAAAGTAGCTTTCGTGCGCCCGTGACACCGAACAGCTGTTTTAACAGCCGATATTTTAACAGATCGTGACTCTGTTAAAATTTCTGTTACGTAACATTAAAGTTTGAAGTTTTCCCAACACTTTGTCTTCATTAGATTTTAATATTAACGACTTTCGAAAAATTGATTTTTGGCCACAAAAAGTGGTCAGCCAGCCTATAGTGATATGGTGGGAGGAGTAGAACAGCTCATAGAAATAGCAATGCGGCGGCTCTCGATTCGCTTTTGAATTTTTATCATTGCATACTTAAGTGGGTTTTTCAGTAATGGCCACGCTAATTGAGTGGCAAATTGTTATTGTTATGGCCGCTGTTGTCGCTGCGCGCCATTGCGCTTTCTCCCGCTTTCGCCGCTTTCTCCACCGCTCATCATCATCATCATCATCATGATGATGATGATGCTGATTCTGGTGGCGATTCAGATCCTGAGTGCGGCCATCAAAGCAAAAGGCAGCAAGGCAACAACAAGGACACAGCATCCAGCAACAGCAACAAAATGGCACAATTGAATTGCGTGCAAATTTCATAAATTGCTTAAAAAGTCGAATTTAATTTTCGTCCGAACGAACCGGACAACCGGAAGTATGCAGTGCAAAAACAGTTTTTAATTACTTGCTGCTCGCCATATACTCGTAAACTGCAATTAAAATCTCAACTCTATATTAAATGGCGGGGCAAATTACGTTCGTTTCGTTTCGCCCAACTGAGGAATTTCTTTTTATATGGCAGACAGACAGAAAGCGCGCAGCGTTTAAAAACAAAATGCTCTACACTTTTTCATTACGCTCAATTTGGAAACGGTCACCAATTGACCAACTGGCCAGGCCAATAAACATTTGGCTCTGTTGCTCCTCCATTGGCCATGGCTTCTCCGTCAGTTATGACAGCACTGGTTGCGGTTCGAGGTTCGCTGGGGATTGAAGCCACCTCCTCCACCCTGACATTCCCGTTGCCGTTTGAAAATTGTCAATCAAAAAACCAATTAAGCGCAACGTGGACTGCACGGCCGTGGACGACGTGGACTAAGCCACACCAGTCAAGGGATAGAGGCTTTCCCCACGGTCGATGGCAGTCAGATTTGTTGGCCCGCCAGTCGGCTGACAGTTAGTAAGTGGCCTGATGGCGGCTAGACAAGGCTGACAACCATTTAAGTGGCATGCTAAGTCCTTCCACGCTGCCTTCTCTATGCACCAGATCCCTGAGTTCTCTCCTTACTTCGATTCCGTACTCACATGCAGAACGCATAGATAGAGCTCCTCGTCGCCGGTCGTCTTCAGGAAATTGTTGGCCGCAATGATTGTATTTGACAACAGATGACATTGCGGCACGAATTTCGATGTCCACTCGATCAGGCTGTAATTGAGCGTCCAGACCAGCTTCGTGTGCTCCACGCTGAACGGCAGGGGGCTGCAAAAAAAGAGATGACCGAGAAATGTTTAGACCAGCGGATTGTAAAACGATATCGGGGATATCGAGGAGAGTGATTCCGCTGCTGCTCCCGGCATGTTTCCATCTAAATTAATTAGAAGTCTGACGACCGCAGAATTGCATCCGCCGTTGGCGTTGGCGATGGTGATGCCGTGGCCAATGGCCAAAACAGGCAGCTACTCCCACTCCCTTATTGCTTTTCGCGCTTAAAATTACAAAATAATTAGTTCGGAAGGGGCGGTGGTGTGGGAGCTCCGCCAGCACGCTGATTAGTTGCCGTGGTCGTGCCTCCCAAATGCAGGGGCCATCCATTGATTTTATGACCAGTGGTGCTACTGCTGCCGCCGCTGCTGCTGGAGCTGCAATTTTCACTGAGGTTTTGGCATATTGGTTTTGCATACGCTGCGTATGCGCAATAAAAGTTGTTTGCTCTTCTCAAAGCCAAACGGGGAATTCAAGTTATTTCCTTCAAGGTTTAAACAGCACAAGTTTTGGCGCTGAAACTTGTCAAAAGACGCAAAAACAAGGTGGTGCAGTATATGAAATTCCATCAAAAGCCGCGAACGAGCTGGCGGCAGCTGCTCAGCCAATAATTAGAATTTACTGGCGAGCATAAACAAGCAAATGCAAGGCAAACACGAACAGCACCATGGCTCCATTGATCAGAGGCTGGGTTTGACTTTGGAAAATCTATCGAGAGCAGCGGCGAAAAGTTTCAATGGCCATGGTTCATCGATGTTCTGCACGTTGTCGAGTTATGGCAACTTCCTCTGCCTGGATATCCTTTACAGGGCGGGAGGGTGTGACTGCTTCCGGCGCAGTCCTTGAAAACTTTTTGATAACACCCTAAACAGAAAGAGGTGGCGGGCAGGTGGAATCACCAGGAGCAGCAGCAACAGAAGCAGCACCACCAGAACATCAGACCACAGCGCCCAGATGCCGATGAGCCGAGGTAACTAATGCGAAATGAGAACTTTTGCCATTAGTGAGTGGATCTGTGGAACAGATATAGACATGCCGGGAGCAGCAGGAGCTGGATTTTGAATCTGGAACGGGACCCGCAGAGCCATCCCCCAAGTTGATGAGTTTCAATTCAAGATGGTACCAGGTAAGTTCCACTTTCAATTCAATCCGATGGTACTGCAAACAGACTGATAATACCGACGGACCAGCTAGATGAGGGGTTCTTAATTGCGCAGAGAGGCAAATTATGGACTGCAGAATCCAAAATCCGAAAGCCGGCTTCCTATATCAAAGACCTCCCACTTCCTGTACCAATTCCGGGCTCACCTCTCATCAATGATGCCATGACGATTGATGTAGCCCACAATTAGGGCTCGCAACAATGCCAACTCCTCGCTGAGCCGTCCCATTGTCGTGTTGGTCTTGCTGCAGCACTCCAGCAGGCAGAGCAGCCCCTGCAGCGTGGCGATGCGTATGAAGCTGTGCGTGCTCTTCAAGTAGACGTTGCCAATCAAGGAGCACAGGACCTGCAGCTCGCCCAGGCTGGGGATCAGGAGGGCCTGGCTGCGGCACAGTAAGTAGATTATGTGCTGCAAAGTACGGAGGGCATTAACATCGAAAACAATAGAATGGCAGGGTGCTGCGGAGGAAAAAGTAACATGAAAGTTGCAAAAGGGAAGCATTGTAACAAATTTCAACAGGTACTACTTAAAAAAATATTTGCAAAAATTAAAGAATAAAGAAGTGGATACATTTTTAAGGGAGCCACAAAATTGAGCTACTTAATTTTAATAAATGAAATGAAACAATTTGGAGAATCTAAGCACATTTAAATATTGCAAAAAAAGGTTATAAATATTATATAATTGAACAGAAATTCTATGTTTTGTATGTTTTTTTTGTACTTTTAAAATGGCAATTTTCAAGCAAAATGTTTACAACTTGTTTCATACTTTTGATAACTTTTCACAGTGCACACATGTACTTACTTGATGGGAAATGGTATCGTCCATGGGCACTTGTTCCTGCAGTTTAAGGCAGCGCTCCTTAATCCATTTGATGTGGTCGCGGCTCTCGCAGATCTCGCAGAACTTCACCAAATTGGGCAGCACCAGGATGTGATTCAGCTGTCATGGAGCGATGGAGCGATGGAACGAAATTTGGAAAAGAGTTATGCCAAGTTGCAGCTGCAAATTAAATCACTGGCAGCTGGGCAAACCCCAAAGGATCACCCCCAGAAGCACACACACACATTCAGCTGCACAGCAGTAATGTCCGCGGAGCGGCTTGCATAATCAAATTAAAAGCCATCGAATGGCGGGCATGCGATGTGCGAATGCTGGCAATGCACAGGACGTGACTGCCGCAAAAGTTTGACGGGACTCACCTCGATCATCTGCTGCAGTACGTCAAAGACCAGCTGCGTGCTGCTGCGAAAGTCAATTCCCGACAGCTGCGTAAAATGGCGATAGTTGCGCATTGCCATGTCGGGCACATCCGCATCGCCGGACTGCTTAATGTCCGCCGTGTTGGTTGGCTCTCCTCCTCCTGGTAGGCCAACGCCCACTCCCATTGCCACTCCCCCTCCAGCCTGCTCCTCCATCTGCGCCCAGCTGAAATTGAGATCGTACTGATTGGCCGCAAAGGTGCGTGTGCCAATCACATTGTCCTGGGCCGCCAGCTGCCGCTCCAGATTGGGCTGATAGAAGACATTGCACGCATCCACCAGCAACTGAACCTTGTGCAGTTTCTTCAGGCTGCAAAGTATGATGGATATGGAATATGTGTGGGAAAATGGTCGGTTTGTCGGCTGGCGATAAGGCGAGAAGGCCCTCCCGTTCTATCCCTCCCATCGATTATATGGCGCATACGCACTGTTGACAGAGCAGCAGAAATGGCAAGCAAAAACTATTTGCTTGTAATTAAAAACTAATTTATAAAGTCAACAGTCAGGGCGACAGGGATTTGTCAGAGTTTCGTGTTACCCACAGCTAATACGAAAAATATGTATTTTCCACAAATTTCCTAGGGGTTGTCAACAGAGTTTCTGATATTTCAGCTTCAGTTTCACCCCTTTTTTTGTTGTTAGCCCATATTTTTGCCGTTCCAGGCAATTGAATCGCGTCGACGACCAGGAGACATGAAAAAGAGTTTGGCACTCGTTAACTTTTAAAATTATTTTCATAATTCATGTGCTCACGTCACGCCATGCCATATATGCAATATTCGTGGTACCACCGACAAAGACTTTTTGTCGCTTTTAATTAAAAACGCAGACATTGTAAAAGCATCCGAAAACTTGTTTACCAAATTGTTTTTGCCCGCTCCCATGTTAACAAATTAGTTGTGCATTTAAAGTTGAAGGATTTTTTTCGTAATGGGGAACGATATAATGTGTGTGTGGCGGCAGAGCATCCAGTACAGCACAAAATCAGGATATACACGCTCATTCACAGACTCAACTTTTCGGCCATCGTTCGTTCCGTTCGCATTTAATTTGTGCTTTTTGCCATTTACACATTAAAAACTTTACCCACTGGTGCTGCTGCTCTGTGAATTTTAATTTTCATAAATTTCTACCGAAACCCACACCCAAACCCAAACCCCATCCCTATCCCCATACCAATCCCGAACCGGAACCCGAACTCACCTAATGCTGTCACAAGTGATGCGCTGCCAGCGAGTCGTGTGATGGAACTGTCCGTTGGTTTGGCCCACAATGGGAAAAGTTTTGTACGTCATTAAAAGTTCTAGGATGGCCTGGAGGCAGACCTGCTTGATCTGGAACTGCTCCTGCTGATCGACCATGTGCTCATCGTACTGCTTATTGATCAGCAGCAGGCAGGTCATGAAGTACTCCTCGAACTGCTGCCGGGTGGTGAATCCGAAGATGGAGAGCCTGGAATCCAGAGTGGCTATGATGAGTGTCAATTTAATTACGACAGGCTGCCCCTGTGCGTTTGTGTGTGTATACTATGTATGTGTAAGTAAAGTAATTAATTGAAAATTGGAAATTTCTGCATAAAATGTTTTCAGCCAATGCTTGAAATTTTAATTCAATTAGTCCTGGCCTCTTGAAATATTTAAAATATGCAATATACATGATGGTAAATCTACATATATATATATACACGTATAAAGTGCGTAGTGAGCAGGCCTAAAATGTCAATTAGTCTTCGATTACTTTAGGCAGTCGGTGAAGCGGTAGCTCCAATAGCTCAATCCCCCTTCGAAGGGAGCCCCGGGTGATGCTGTGCATCGTGGTGGTTTCTGTGCAATTAGCAACAATGTTTCTGGGGCAAAGGCAGCCGTCCGCATCCGGATCCGCATCCACATCCGCATCCTGGCATGACGTGTGCCTTTTGTTGGCAGCCATCTGCAACACGCACACATGCATTTATCTCACTTTGCTGCTCATAATTTGTTTATATCGCTCGCTGCCTCGACGGCGGCTCTTCCTGCTGTGTCTTTTAGCCAGCTTTTATCCTTCCCCGACATCCCCACAACCCCCCCTCCCCCCGCAGCCATTCCCTCCTGGCCAAAATGCATGGTGATGCCAACGATGCCGGCGATGCTGATGCTGATCCTGCGCAGAGTTTCGTCTAATGGAGTTGTTGATGTTCCGCTCCGTCAGCCCTTTGGGGATTTTGTCGTTATCATCCTCGCAGCTTTCCGCGCTGAAGCTGCTGCTCCCTGGCTGCCTGGTTCCATGGTTCCATGGTTCCTCTGCTGATGTGGTTTTGATGTTTGTGCTCTTGTCGGTCGGCCAAAAGCCAGCACTGGATTGGCTCCGCCGGCTGGGGCGACAAAGTGCGAGTGGAGTGCAAGTATGCATGCTTTTTGGGGTGGGGAGGGGCGGAGGGCGGCTGGCAGTGGGGTAAGTCAAGTTTTAGGCTCCGGACAACCAAACAACCACTGCCACAGACATCTAGCCGTGTACAATTATTCCGCCCAATTCCTGGCTGATGACGATTCAGCTTTCAGCCTTCAGCTGACAGCGTAATGATGACGACTGCCATCGAAACAATGGAGCTATAGCAATAGCTATAACGGGGAGTAGGAGCAGTAGTAGGAGCGGGAACCGGAGCCTGTCAAATGACAAGGACGAGGACAAGGATGAGGACGAGGACGAGGACGAGGCAAACAAGCCAAGGACAATGACGATGACAATGAAGTCTTACGGCCCGCACTCTCGTACATATGTGCGGATGTTTGGTTGTTTCGATGTTTGGATTTGTGCTTGTGTTTGCAATAGAACAACAGGATGTTGATGTTTCCAGTTGCGGTTTAGCCGTCGCTGCGTCCTCATCATCGCTCCATGTAGCTGCCATGCGCTCGTCAACGCTGTCAGAGCATTGTCAGCAACTTTGTTGTTGTTGCTACCGCTCTGGTTGTTGTTGTCGCTGGACAAAATGACAACGACAGCAGCAACAGCAACAGCAACACCCACAGCCTGGACAATGCAACAGAGCCTGGCCGATTGATAAGGGAAGCGACAGTTGACCAGACGGACAATGAAGCCTACCGGCAAGGTGAGGGACTCATAACTTGACTGGTGTAAGGTGTGACCCAAAAGATAAACGGACTTAATTAGCAGGACTTGGAAGCATCACATTTCCTATTATATGGGTCACTAATAGGGCGGAAGCCAGGAAACATTGATTTTCAGGCTGTAATTGAATTACATCCCACAATTATGTAAACTTTATATTAATAAATCACCAGTGTTAGGCAACTTCGGAAACATTGTCTGCCGCCACACGCACAGTATGTAAAGGCTGCCCATGTAAATTACTCAAATAATCGCTGGTTTAAGCTAGAATATGAATCGCATACAGTTTGCTATTTTAAGGGCCGTTTTTCTCGTGTATTATATATATATTTTTATATTTTTCGGACGAGAAAAAGGTCCTTAACCGGTTTTATTGAACTCGATCTCTTTAAAGATCTCCATATCTTCTCTCCAATTCAATTAAACTTGAACTCTTTAAAAAATAGATGTCTTTGCACCTTCTAAGGATCTCCGTATTTCACCCCGACTCACACTCACACTCACCTCTTGACAAATTGACGCAGGATATCCACATCGCTCAGGCTGTCCACAGGAATGGAGGGCAGCTTGCCATCGGCCTGTTGCTTCTGCTGCTGCAGCTGCTCCTCTGGCTGCCTGATGAGCTCGTGCGGAGTGACCGCGTAGGCATAAAACTGGTGCGTTCGCAGCAGCGAGATGCCGATGGATGCCACCAGCGACTGGAAAGGGGAAAAGAAAATGGAAAGTGCTCCTGGGTGGGACTGACAAATGGCCAGCCGAATGTCACTTACCAATGCCACTTGGAAGCGGGCCAGATCCTGGCCTGCGAACTGCAGTCGAGCATCCTCGGCGCCTGCCAAGAAGACCCTGCCGCTGTCCAGAGACTCGATTTCAATTTGCGTTTCAATCAATTTGGCCAGGAAAATCGCCTGCGGTGCCGGTCCCTTGGCCTTCTTTCTGTCCGTTCGGTGACGACGATAGAAAATTGTGTCCTGCAGAATGCACCGGGCCACCGAGTCCAGCAGGTCGAGCAATTCGCATCGCAGTCCGGGATCCGGGCTGGAGTTAAGCTCCCTCCAAACGCGTGGCTGCTGCAGGAGAGCATCCACGGTCGCAAGCAAAACGCCTAGAGCGTCTTGTTCCGACTCCTGTGGTGTTGGCTTGGCCAAAATCTGTTTGGCCGTACCGGCCAGCCAGCCCAGGTAGGCCAGCAACTGCGGCAGATGCTCGGGGCGCAGCAGGTGCTCGACCACGAACTTCTCCATCAGCCGGGCATCAATGTAGATGAGTGCTGTTTGCTCCACATTCCGAATGCAGGCCATCAGTGTGGCCACCGCACGGGCCACATCGAGTTGCTCTCCGGTGGGCGGTGCCCGATGTTGTGTGGCCTCAATGGAGGCCACTTTTGCCAGGAGCAGGGAGCAGGATACACGAGCCAGCGGCGGCGGTTGGATGTAGTTGATGTGCGGTGCATGTTGGATGCACTTCTGCCGGAAGGCGGACATCATGGCGGCCAGTGAACCGGAGATGGCATGGCGCAACAGCCTCGCCTCCTGTTCGGCGCCCAGACTCCGGAGCAGGCGCTGCAGCTTGGGCTCCGACTGGATCTCCAGGAGCAGCAGCATTAGTTGCTTCTGCTGCTGCGGAGCATCTGCATGCTGGGTGGCGAATTTGATTAGCTGTGGGCGGACGATAGTGGTGGTGGTGGAAAAATGTTGTCAAAGGAGTCGACGATGAGGAGCAGGAGGAGGAGGAGCAGCAGGAGGAGGGAGGATGAAAAGAACAACAAATTAGCTGTGGCAGTGCCATAATGGCCGAGTGCTTGTCCCATTTACCTGAGCAAAGAGCCAGCTCTCATCAATTATGCGCGACGGCGTTGCAGTCTCATTGTCCTGGCGGCACTCCAAGTCCTTCAGTCTGCGATGCGAAGCAATGAAACATAAATAAAAGCATCAAGGATAATGAGAGTCTGCTGATCCGAACTTGGAGTACTCTTCGGTTTGCTTTTAGCGGGTTCTCGTTAAGCAAAGGAAGGGACACCACTTTCACAAGGGTGGTTTGCCTTTTATGATATTATATTTTGATAAAGGAGTGGTCTTTAGATATTATTATCTATCTACCTATCTTGTTTATTCAGTAAATGATAAATTGAATTCTTTTATTTACCTATATTTTTTATTTATCCAATAAATAGATTCATAATTCTTATAATATATCTAATATCAAGTACTAATAGTTTTTTTTCTGGATTTTCTATTGTCAGTTAGTAAATGATCCGACAAATAGGACCTTCTTTATGATTGTCTCATTGATCTTATGATAGTTCGTTGTACTTCATGGTTTCCTACATATAATACTATATTTTTCAAGTCACCCTTAATCGATCCACCCTACCATGCAGCTATGTAATCAACTGAGTATAAATTTCCATTGCGTGGGATGAATAATTGCAGGGGAATTACTTACAGCAGGGTTCGCAGGGCGTCCTGGTCCTCACCGCCGGCCAGATCTCCCTCGACCAGTCTTTCGTAGATGGAGTTCCTGGCGGCCGGGCTGCTCTGGGCGCTCAGTCGTCGGGCCAATCGCTCCATGGGCAGTTGCAGCGAGCGTTCCCCCTCGTGCAGCTGGTGCAGGCGACTCAGCAGTTGCAGGGCCTGCAGTGTGGGATCCGCATCGCTGCCAGCATCTCCAGAGGCCTCCCGCTCAGCGGTCTCACAAAGACGTCCCAATAGCCGAAGGACGATGCGAATGGATTGCTGGAGGGGATCGGAAAAAAGGGGACAAGGGGACATGGCGGATGAAAGGGCGAACACACAAAAGCTTTGTTATGCAAAAGTCCTGAGTCTCAACTCGGGCAACTTACCCTGCTCAATCGATGGGCATTCCGGAACAAGGCCACCTGCAGTAATGAGCCGCACTCGGGACGCTCTTGGCATAGCTCGCAAAGGAATTCCAAGTGGTCAGCAATTAGGAAATTCAGATACCTGCCGTCGAACAAGCGGCGCACTTGTTGCGCACTCCAATCGCAGCCCTGCAATTAGTGGACAATCGTGATTTGTTCATGGGTTAACGGAGGATGGGGTTGGAGATTGGGATTGTGCCATTAGCCAACAAGTGGCGCATGTTCGAGTGGCAATCATTTAAAATTATGCCCGCCAATGAACTGTGCTTAAAGTAAGCCAACCGTTTAAAGGCTCACTGTCGCCGGCGGGACAGTGAACCGAAAGCCGAAACCAAAAACCCGATGCGGTGAACCACAAAATTGCGAGTGCGACAACTGTCAGCTGGAAAAATTCGCATTGTCGTATATGGTTTGGGTTTGGGCATTCAGAAGGATTTAGGGGTTGGCGGCCCGGCAACGCTGTCGTCTGCCAAATTCAAATTAAACTAATGTGTCTGATTTGCCATTACTCCGCTGCCCTCTCTTTACTTAGCTACACTGGGAGAACAAGTCTCCTAGCAAATAGTCTGGGAAATTCTAGAATTCTTAAACAAAAAGATATTTCCGTGGAAATTATTTTAAAATTTCGTTGAATTAAATTATAAAGATAGTATCATTTTAGGATTTTTAAAAAAATACATAAAAAAGAAATAACGTTTGAAGAATATTTAAAAAATATTTAAAATAATTTTGTTGTTTTAATTTTTAATAAAGTCTAATAAACAAATTGGTAATACAAAAATTATTTAAAAACCGACATGATATTTCGAAAAGTCTTATAACTGATGTTTTTAACATATCAAAATCTTCCCTTTTCTTTAAAAAAAATTTCCTATGCAGCTACCTTATTGGGACTTAACATTTAAATAATTTTTTCTCAGTTTACTTACCACATTTGCACGACAAACTTCACCTAGCAACGCCCGCTGCAAATTTCGTTTCAGCGGCAACTGGGCGGCCTGTTCCATGAGGGCCACCGGCTCCTCCAGCCGCATGGCCAGCACCAGCCTCAAGCAGGCGAGCAACACGGCATCCAGTGAGCCGGATCCTCCCTGGCCCGCGGCACTCATCAACAGCAGGCTATAATATTTGCAGAGAAATTCAGACTCGGCCAAAACCAAACGGAAAACCGATTGAAGTGCATCCTTGTGACGCGAGCGGCAACAGACGTTGAGCAGGGCGTCCACGAAGCGCCCGGCCAGCTGGCAGTAGGCGTGGCCCATGGAGGAGGAGCAGGAGGAGCCGGTATTCAGGCCCAGTATTGCATCCAAACAGGCAAGTAGCTTCTCGCTGAGAACTTTGGCAAAATAGTTAATTTCGCTGATGGTCGATCCCTTGGAGGAGGATGCAGCGGCGGCTGCTCTGGCAGCTGCAGCCGCCGAAGACGTCGAAGGAGCCTCGTCCTGCCAATGCGGAGCCGCCGATGATGAGCTGGGCATCATGGCCTGCAGACGACGCTCGGCCGTGGGATTATTTTTCAAATAAAGTTTTATGTGATTCACCAGATAAATTTCCTCGGTTTTTAGTATTACGTTGGCAAGCATAACCATGGCCAGAGCTAAATCACCAAAGTTCCCGACGCCCTAAAAACGAAAATAGGAGAAAAATGAAAAAGATATGTAAGTTCGTTGGCTGATGACTCCTTTCGTTGTTGACCGCCAGTGCAGTAAAGTGTGAAACTTTGCATAAATTTGTGTGACAAAGTTGCCAGTGCCAACATCAACATATTTTCCGACAGTAATTAGAAAGGACCCACCAGCCCCACCATCCTGCGCACATGTGGCGAATGCAATTCCATTTGCTCCTCGGACCGCTGGCTGCATACATATTTTAAATAAGCTTTTTTTTTGCCTCCTCGAGTCAATGTTTACACGCAGAATGTTATTTAAGTTGCGGCGCAATTTCAATTTCAATTAAAATGCTGCTTCCATAAACTAGTCACCTGCATCCTGTATCCCCCTGTAACCCACCTAAAAATACGCTAGCAAACACGAGTGGAAGGCCAGACCAAACTTAATTACTCATGCCACCTGAGTGGCAAAGACTGCGTAAAACTCTGTTAATTTCTCTACCCATCTCAGCTATTTTTTATACATGTCCAAATTAAATAAACGATAATTAGTTAAAGTTTTTAAGCTGTGCGCATAACTTACAAGCTAAGTGAAGTTGAATTGCCCAAGGCAGTAAAGTGTCAGGTCGCCATTAATACGAGCGATTTGGGAGGATGAGATGATGGGGTGAAATGGGATGATTTCATGGGGTGACCAGCGGCCAAAGCCGTTAGACACGTGGATGCACGGGAGTCTTCACAAGCAATTGACTGCCTACGACAAGTACTCGACTCGAAAACCCCGAGAACCCGCCCGTTGAACCAACACACGCCCAGCTGTGCTAGTGAGACTCTGTAATTAAGTTGGTTTTAACTGTAGCATAACGGTTGACTGGTGTATGTGGGGGCGGAATGGGTGGCTTGTGGGATGGGGTGGGGCGTGGCTGGCCCTAAAGGCACGGGCTGCATGGCAGGCAGACCCTACGCGACAGTTAATGCATGTGTAGCTTAAATGCGCATTAATAGTTGAAAATGTGCGGCGTTGAAGCGTAGGTATTAAAAATGTCACGTATACGACATGTGCCACATTAACTACAGCGCCACATGGATCAGCAACAGCAGTGGCAACAGTAACAGCAACACAGAAACACCAGGGCCAAATAAAAAATTGCCCCGTAACTGCAACTAAGTGCATTCGTGTGTATGTAAATGGGAATGAGAATGGGAAGGGTTGAACGGACGACCGAACGGACCGGCAATGACAAATCGTTGATGAGCTTCGAGGGTTCGAGATGGGGGCCTACAGGTGTTTGGTTAACTCCTTTGTGCACACATATATTTTCCCGCTTTAACTCTTTGATGGAAGCCCGAGAAATGAATGCAAATCGTTCGTCATCTTAGGAACATCGAACATCTGCCGACGCACGGCAATTTGATGTCATCGAGTTCAATTTATGCAGGCGTCGGCCCTAAGTACCAGTTAAGTCGCACGGCCATCGTTGCCAAACTGAGAGTGTTGTAATTTGTGGCATTACTTCAATTATATTATTAAGTGCATGCCAGGCACGCCCGATGACACCTACTCAGGACATTCATATGTCATTTGCATTGGCAGCTTGCCAAACCGGCGGCTGATAGACAGCTTTATGTTCATTTGCATGTCGGGTCGGGATTTTAAGTTTCTGTCTGCATTCATAAATATTACAAATTTCCTGACGCCTCGAAGTGTGTGCGGGCATGTATATTTAAACAGGCATTTCGCATATTTATGAGTTCAATCGAGAGAGCGGACGAACGGACGGAAACGGCAGACAGAGGTGGATCTGCCGGAGCCGGAGTCTTAATGCGCAGGCCTTAATTGAGCTCCTGACGGGCAGCTTGTCAGGTTTAGGCCACTGCATATTTAACCCACCTGCTCGATGAAAAGCTGCAGCAGCTGCAGGAATCCCTTGCTGTCGGCCAGCACATGGTTGCCGTTGTTGCGGAAACAGCTCTCCAGGAGCCGCAGATCTCCGGCGGAGTGGAGTCGCCACTGGCGCGAGCACAAGCCACGACACAGCGTCCCGTACACGGCGTCCGCATCCTGGGCACTTCGGTGGTATGGTGGCGTGTCCAGTTGCTGAACACTCCGCTCAAAGAGCAGGAGGAGGGCCAGGACCTGTTGACTCGGTCGTGCCTCGATGAATTTCTCCAGCATGCCCAGCACCACTTCCCGTTGGGTGTCCAGTTCGCGTCGCTGCGCCAGCAAGGCCTCTCGGGTTTCCGGTGTGGGGGCCGCACTCAAAGGACTCTGGCACGCCGCTCGACCTGAGTTATGGCCCTCCGTGTCCAGTGCCTCCTCCAGCTGGCTGTGCATGAAGAACAGTTCGTAGCTGAGGGTCTTGAGGGCTAGCAAAGCCACCTCGCGCACCGATCCGTTGGCCAGCAGATTGTTGGTGATGCTGATGATCTTGGGTATGGTGATCAGTTGCCGGTCGCTCTTGTGGGTTAGCTGCACAAGGAATCTCAGCATGGGCGGGACAACTATGAAGGCGTTCCTGGAGGAGCCATTTAAAATGTATAGAATATTATAAAACATCAGAAATTATAGAGTAGGTACATCATATTTTATTTAAAGATTAATCAATATCATATATGCTTTACTCACCTATCTATTCCATTCTCAATCAGATCCATGTTGCTCAGTATCTGGTCGAATATAACATTCTTGGAGTCCAGTATACTATAGGTTACATTTAGCTCCAGCAGTTGGGAGAGCAATCGCAGTATGGGTGCCTGAACCAGCGCATTGGATTTCATGAAGAGCTGAAAAAGAGGATGAACGAAGAGAAAGGGAATATGTAACATGCAGGAATACAAGTAGTCGGCAAATTTCTGCCATTAATAAAATATCAATGGTTGCACTTTGAACCCACCCGCATACATGCACACCCACACACGTAGCAGATTAAGGACTGCTCCCCAGGATGGTCAGTATTCGTGTCTGTGCATTTTTAATCAAACAAATTGGCTACAACTAAAATTAATTAGCCATCGCTAGCCACCGTTGCGTTTTTACAGTCGGAAAAAGTGGGAATTTATTTTAAGTAGTAGAAGGAAACAATAAAAATCGATTCTATATAGTTGTAAAGTAAATATAAAATGTTAGAATTAATTGCATAATTAAAAATGGAATCGAATTCATAGAAATATCAGAGCTTTAAATAGTAAATTTTTCCCTCTTCAAGAATATTAGATTATTGATACTAAATGTGTTAAATTCACCTAAACATTGTGATTTTAAGTTTTAACTATGAATTTTAGCTATAAAGAGGCGATGGATCTAAAAGAAAGGTTTAAACATATGTTTATTCAAAATTAACTCTAGTTCATGTCAGTATCCAAGTTTACACCCTTTTTAATAATGATAATTTATGTTTTAAATATGAGACACATTTCTCGAAGTGCACTTACCGTCAGACAGTATATGACCAGCGGCTCGAATAGCTTTATAAGCCGGCCGCATTCGCCCGTCGGTGGAGTGGTCGGCTGCAGGCCCTGCTCAAAGAGCAAACCCATTGCCTGGAGTGGGGCAGTATCAATTGGTTGCCCAGCTCCGGCTCCTCTCTGGTGCTCCGGTCCCTCCACCGGTTTTGAATTTATTGTTGGCAACAATGTTGAGCCGGCGCCGTGACCCCTGCCCTTGGCCCTAAAGTAGGGACGTATAAAGGCGGCATGGTGGCCAGTTCCACCGATGGTCGATGGCTGCAGCCGCACTTGGCTGGCATAATTTTGGGCGAATAAATATTTCAACAGTTGCCGCAGACATGCAACGCACTCGGCGGGCGCATAATTTATGAGCTTGGTCAAATAGTGGAGTATTTCTTCGATTAATTTCAGCTCCGGGGGCGAGGCACTTACCAAGCCCTCCAGACACAGGCCCAACGCATTGAGGCAGGTTTTCAGGAGACAAATTAATAAGCTGCCCGCCTCGTGATTTATGGTTATCTGAGAAAAATAGAAGAAGAAAAAGTTAAAAAGAAGGAGTAAATGATGGTGGCAACCTAATGCAACCCGCACATTAAGTCACTCGGCTCGGAGAAGTTTTCTGTTTGAGCTGCGAGTGGCAAAAGTCAAGTGAGGATGCTACGTTGGCTGCATTTCGTCGCGGGTTGAATTTTTACAACTCATTGCCATTGCCATTGCTGCGGCAGCGGTAGAAAGTGTTGCATATAAAACGGTGCATTGCGCTGTACGTGCATCCAAAGGATGGAACTCCATCTCCAGCTCCATCTAAAGCTGAATCCTGGATGCTCAATGCTGGGATGCTGGGTTGCTGGGTAGCTGGCAAATCTCAGTGCACGTGCCGCGCAACTTTTGCCATTTCGGCGCCACCAGCGACTTAATGGCGGTTGCTCGCTCTGAATCCGCGAGTCCGTGGCTTGACTTACCTTGTAGCTGTCATTAGCACCTCTTAAAATGTTGTAAAGTTTCATGTAAACGTAATCGCCGGCAAAGTAACCCAGAGCCTGAAGGGATGCCGCTGGCTGTTCGCGGGCAAAGAGCTCGCTCTTGGGCGGCTTGGAGCTGCCGCTGCTGCTCCCGGAATGGGAACTGGTTGGCGGTGGGTGGCGCTGATTGGTGACCAGGTGATAGTAGATGTTCAGCATCTTGACACTGTGCCGCAGCAGAAAGTCCAGGTGGGGGGCACTTGGCTCACCTGAGCTCAGCATGGCACCTGGAATGAAATGTGGAGCAGGGCTTATTAATGGCAAATTAAGTGATCCCGCCGGGGCTAATTGTGTTAAAATGCAAACGAGCTCTTAAAATTATACAAATGCGGCGTAATTGCAGCTCACCAAATGAAAAACGCATTAATGGATTTGCAATTGAAAAGTGCACAATTCAATGGGATTGCCATGGCAATATCCTATATATGCTTATGTGTATGCGCAGCTCGGAAGGCGGAAAAATAATGTGATATTAAAACAAAAATTGCATAGGTACAAGCGGAAAACGCTTCAAAGTATGCTATGATTTATCAACGTTAATTAATGTGTGCGTGTGCGTGTGTGTGGCGACTCACGCAACATTTCAATTTATGTGTCAACAATGCAACATTCAGCGGCAATAAGCAATATAAATTTGTATTTTTGCGGCTGCCAAAGGAAATGCCGATGCAAAAAAATTATTATTTACAAATAAATTAAATTGTATGCGCATAAATATTTATAAAAATTAAGTGTTAAGGGAGCCATTTAAAGAACCCCTTCGGGGATGCCACAATGGGCAAGTGGATATCGCCTGCGGCCCCGGATCGCCGTTTGCATTACATTTACTAATTAATTGAAAATTGCACACAATCGCAATGAGACGCCGCCATTCTTCCGTTACCAATTTATATTTATTTATCGCACATTTCAGATATTTTTCCCCCCCTTTTGGGCGCCAGTTCAACGTTCGATTATGGCTCGCAAAAGGTAGGTAGGTTGTGGGGTGAGATTTCACTGCTCACGATATGTCCATAAGTAGTGGAATTAAACCGCACGGTATAACAAGAACATTACTACACGGAGAATTGTGATAAATGATTCCCCAAGGCTTTTAAAAAGCATTTATTATTAGTGAAATCTTCAAAATTGCTTCATTGCGTTGTACATTCCATACCATCATTCATTCATCCAACTTAATCATCTTGAAAACATAAAATTAGATAATTGGGGTGGAAACTATATGCTGTGCATCAGTGATGGGAAAGGTACTATGTTTAAGGTACCTATAAGTTTTCTAAAATATAAACAATTCGTAAATATTTTATATCTCTTAATTAAATGCGAATAACAAACGGTTCGATCAATTAGATAAAAGTCGAAATGATCGTTATTTTCTAACCTTTCTATACAGTTTTTTAAAGGACTCGTACAATAACTAGGTAAGCAAAAAGGACCCTGTTATAAATATGGTTAAAACGACCTAGTTAATTTCCATCTCTGCCTACAACAACATCAGGTGGGAATGCAGGTGACTCTCAGTGGCTTTAAGCCATCGGTAAACTGTGAATTTACATAGGCCACAATTAAAGGATTTTCGTTGGCTGTGTTTTGTTTCCGGGCATGAATTGGAAACTATTTGCATACATTTTGGCAACTGTCAAAACTTATCATGAAGCGCACGCGAGAGTGTCGGAAAACATTTGGCGATTCTGTTTTCAAATCGATGTCCAGATAGGCGGGGCACACGGACAACCAGACACATGGCCACATAAGTACACGCGGCTTAAATATTAAATTGTTGAATGTTATTGAATGTTGTTGAATGTGCAATGCACGCAAGCGGCACAAATGCAAATGCAAATTGCAATGGCAAGTGTTTTAGGAGAAAGGGTTTTTCATGGGGGTTATTGGGTAAAAGCAGCCGGTGCGGCGCCACTGACACAAAAATTGTTTAACATTTAATGGTTTATTAATAATTTAATTACTTTTTGATTATGGTGGATTACATTAGCGCGTAGCAAATACGCGACTGGCATGATAAATAATAGAGAGCCTGTCGCCGTACCCCTACCTTTTCGCATAATACCCCTAAAATTTATAGCATCCTAATGCATGTCGACCGACCTGGTGAAGGGTGGGTGGTTCGACGGTCGGTGGTTGTGAAATGCCCTAATGAAATTGAGTTGAAGTTTGGTTTTCTGTTTGCTGTTTTTTGTTGTGTGCTGAAAACATTTCGTAAATTGAATTGAAATGTTTATTAGTGCACTACTATCTGCATTACTGTTGTTGATGTTGTTACAGTTGCTGGTATTTTTTAGATGCGCATTGTTAATGATGCTGTTTAAAATTATTAAATTAAAAAGGGTCAGATACGTTGTGGAAAATGTGAGCATGAATGCTGCTTTTGTTTGTTACCTATATTTAATGCAACGTTTTGTCACCGATTTTAGTTTGAACTAAAGCCTATTACATAAGGCTTTGTCTGCATGTCACTCAACTGTGCAAAAGGTTTGCCACATTAATAGAATAATTTATACAATGAAATGAAAGTGTATTTTGTATTCTTTAATATCTGTAATAGGCTTCCCGATTTTTTAATTGTTCGCCCTTTTTTTCGGCTAGCTAAATAAACTTTTAGTGCAACGGAAATTTAAAACCATTTATGCTAATTTCCCGTTTTTCTTGATTAAATTTAAAAATAATAACAGCTAAAAAAATAGACTGCGCCCAGTCACTTACACCGCAGCATGAAAATATTTATGCAAATCTATTTAATGACAAACAATTAATTAAAATGATTTATGCAAACGTTGCCACAGCATTCATTACAGCATAATGCAATTAAATATGCAGTCTGAGACTAAAAATTACTGTTTTTGTAATTCCATTTAAATTAAATTAGCCAAACGAGCCACAAAGCGTCGACCGTCCGGCCCAGTCGAATAAATCCAATAAATATCGGAAATATCGGGAAGGCATTCAGGCGCACAAGAGAGAAATCATCAGGCACGCCAGCCAGCCATGAATTAATGCGGTATATGAATGCGAATGTCGGTTTAAATGGGGTTGGGGTATGGAGCTATAAAGCTGGGGATAGGGATAGGGATATGGGATAGCAAGGAAATAGCAAAGTAACCCCTTTTGCGATCGGTGTAAGCACCGAACCACTACTCACCTGCCATTAATTTGCCCATCACATCAATCAAATCGTTCTGGCAGCCGAGGTCCGCAGCTGTTGCATTGTTGTAGTAGGCATAGCTAATGCAAATTTCAACGAAATTGAATTCCAGCCAGGCCTGTTGATAGTCCACGAAATTGAAGTGCCTCAGCAGGAGGCGCAGCGCGTAAATTATGCCAAACTGTGAAGGGAAAACAGGATGAGAGGGTGGTCGGGATGGGAGTATCTGGTCTATATCTGGTATCTGGTCGATTCGTTTCGTTTCAGTTCAGTTCGATTGGCGGCTGCCTGGCAAACACAAATATTTACCTGCACATTTTTATCATTCAGCGTCATCAATTTATTTGTCAAGCGATACAAAACTTTGGCCAAAACTTTTTCCTCCTGCGCGATTTGACGTTGGGATGCCGATGCCAGGGCAAAAACATGCCCCTCGGCGATGCCGATGCCGTAACTTGCTTCGAAGTAGGCCGACGCCGCGGAGACTGCCGCTATGGATCCGGATGAGGCAGATGCCGATGCTGAGGAGCTGGACGTGCTGCCCGTTTCTGGATAGATTGAGGCGGAGGAGGAGAAGGCCATTGCATCCAACTCAGCCAGAGGCGGCACAATCGTCGAACTGGCCCGGAATAAATTACGCAACGTCACGGACATGCTGCCAAATATGCGATAGTCGAAAAAATCCCACAGCAAATTGAAATTAGTTTGTTGAGTTTCCACGTTGACGTTGCTATTGCCATTGCCATTGCCTTCGATTTCGCCTCCGCCACCATCTCCTGCTCCTCCAGTGCCCTCATCCCTCGCCTCCTTCGATGGATCCTGGCGCGCCGTTTGCATTATAAAGCGGCAGAGACAGCAGGCGGCGTGTTCCCGCACCCGCGCATCATCGTCGCCGAGCAGATGTAAAAGTTCAGCCAGAAATTGCGCCTGCAAGGGGAGCGAAGTGTTTTTGAGTCAGTTGACGGCACGTTGTAAATCAAAAAGTGAGCCAAGTTTTCATTATGCAGTTTGGCAGTTTCGAATGCCCGTGCAGATGCGGTTTGCCTAGTCGATTTGGCCAGGAAGGTAGAACACTGAGGAAAACGGAACTCAATGACCCTAAAACTTAACACTCTTTTTTAAACCTCTCTATACCCTTTAAGTATAACATTTTTCTTTACATAAACACCAAAACTTAACTACGCCTTTATAATTATTAAATTTACGTATTAAAATTTCTTTAAAAATTGGAAAGATGTACAAAAATTTGGGACTATTTTCAAAATTAAAAAAAAATATATATATATAATTACATTTTTAATTTTACAGAAATTTCAAAGCTTTCCAATCCATTAGTAGAATTAAATTTAAATGGGTTGAATTGAATTCTTAAGTTTACAAAAGAAGAGTATGCAACATATTACTAAAAACATTTTTTAAATATTAAAAAAAATTGTGGAGTAAATTATAAAATTAAGTTTTTTTCTAAGTGAACAATCATCAAAAATGCGGCATTCCAAGTTTTGAACTTTGCGAAAACACAGTCAACCATAATTGCAACTACGATTGGAATACGAAATTCTAGGCAGCAGTTAAGCTCTTTTCATTCCCATACATTTTCTGGGTATTCAGTCTGATCCGTCAATCGTCTTTTGGCTCAATTGTTTGCCGACTCTCAAGCTGATGTACGTTTTCCCTCTCAGTGCCATTTAGTAAATTGCTTAGCTTTGTCAAAATAATAAATAAACAAATATATGTGTGCGAAGCGCCACAAGAACCCCGAAGCTCCGAGTTCCGAGTTCCGCTTGTCAGCCAGTCCGTCATGCTGTCAGTGGGTCCGTCATTCGGCATTCAGCATTCGGCAGGATGTGCTCCTCCTAGACTGCGGGAGTCTGCTGCAGAATGCACAAAGAGCCCGGCCACACACTTGAGTGCACAAATGTTCAATAAGAGTTGTCAGAGGATGCCTTGGAAGCCTTCGCCGGGCGAAGAAAACACACTCGTAAAATAATCTGCACAATAAACAAGCTGGCGAGCAGCGGACTGCCAGCGGGCCCGGCTGTAATAAGACGATTTAGCTGCTTACCTCATAAGTGCAGACAATGTCCTCGCCCTCCGCATCCCGTCCAGAATCGCAGGCATCCCTTGACGGCCGCCTCGAGTCCTGCTCCTTGGCGCCGCTGTTTTTGTTGTCGATGATGGTACAACGAGAATTTGCGTAGTACGACCGCAGCAGCACGTAATTTAAATTCGAAATAACTTCGGCGTATTTATTCTGGACCAGCCAATATTTATTGTGATGGCAGAGCCGGAGTTTGCTCAAGAGCAATTTGGGTGAGATGGCAAACACACAGAAGGGTTCAACCAGTTCGGTATTGGGCTTGGGCTTGGACTTGGTATCGAGATCGGGCTCATTACCCAACTGCCCAGTGTGCTGCTCCTGCTGCTGCTGCTGCTGCACCCCAGTCGATTGCAATTGGAAATCATTCAAAAGAACAGCCAGTAGCTCATCATTATCAGTGGCCGAGGACTTGGCACATGTCCCGGCATCGTTAGGACGCCTTTGTTGCAGCCGTTGACTGCTTAAGGCATTATCCTGGTCCTTTGCAAAAGTTTGTTGGCCAAATGTTTGCGCCTGGCCCGGACGCTTTTGTTGTCCACTTGAATGTCGTTGCAGGTCCCTCTCCTGGTTGTCCTTCTCCTGCTCTTGCTGCTCCTTCTGTTGCTGCTGCTGCTCCTGCTGCTGCTGCTGATGAGCATGATAATGACATGGCGGCTCTGTCAAATATTTGGACACCACATGCGGAAATATCTTATCGAATGCATTCAACGCTTGTATAACCACTGTGTGGATCTCGTCCTCAAAGCCCTGCAATAAGTGGGGAAGAGCAAAAAGTTTTTCGGCTAAATTTCTTTATACAGGATCTCAAGAACAGGCATAAGACGGCTAGCTACGGCCAAAACGAGTCGTTGGCTAAGCGAATTTGTGTTTTATTGTTTGCACAAGCAAAAAGTTTTCCACAATCACACAGTGGCCAGCTCTCAGGCATCCCATCCCTATTCCTATCCCTGCCATTCCTTTCCCTGCCCTCCATCCGGGCATCCATCTGAGAGTGTGTGCATTTTTAACGAATCCCTAACAAGCTTTTCCTAGCTGCAGACCCCGGCCAAAGGGCTATTGTTATCAAAGTTGCTTTGCCTTTGGCCTGTGTTGGCCTGCTCCAGGGAAGCTGGGAAGATCTTCCCACTCGCCACCGCCACCGCCGACCCATCCCTAACCCACAATCCCTATCTCGTTTTGACTCCAATTTTGGTATGCTGGCAAGTGCCATTGAGACGGATTTGCAGCCATTATGTAGCAGGCATCTAATGTGATTTTCAGCTAGCACGTCCTGCGTCCCATTCCCATTCCCAGCTCATCCTTTTCTCCCCCTCGTTTTCTTTTCTAAACCCCCATCTGCGCGTGCATCTCGCTGCAACAACATTGCATAATCAAATTGCACTTTTGGGGAGGCCAGCAGCCAGCAGCAATTTAAATGTTCGGTGCTGGCCACTAAATTATTGAATTCAATAAGAAACCATCCCCGCATCGGAGCCCCAACTTACTGCCACGGCCAATCCCCAGACAGAAATCAATGTGCAACTTATGCGCACATTCTGCATACCGGAAGGGTAAGAGGATGGGATGGCAAGAGTTGGGTTAGATGGGTGAAAGTAAGATGGCAACGGATGCGCGCTGCTCCCTTTAGGGGCATTTGCACTTGCACATTGCGAAGGCGATAAGAATTTTCTTTCTTATTTTCAAATGAAAAACAACCAACCACACAAAATGCCGCCGGCTAAGCTCCTCCAACTGCAACTGGCTTGAGCTGGAGCTGGAGCTGGAAAATATTCAAAAGGCAGCAGCCATTGATATGGACACGTGTCCGTGTCCGTGTGTGTTTGCCTGCATGTGTTAAAATATGTTAGCTTGATGGTTTAACATAGAAAAAAGTACAGCGAAAAGGTGGGGGCACATATTTATAGATATAGAATGTTTGCGCAGGGGGGAAAAAAAAGGGTAAGCTACGCTACTGACACATAGCAAACCAGGTCAGACCAGGCGATGCTGGAATGCCCTAAGAAACTTCATGGAATTCTTAAAATAACATGTTTTTAGAATAACAAAAAGACATATTTTGTGACTTAACAAATGCTTTTAAAAAAATCATAATATTATTTTAAACTGATACCAACTTCCTAAGTAAGTCCCCATACCTTTCACAGGGTAAAGCAAATACTCGGTCGTACAACGTGGCGTATGCGTTATGCAAACACAAGGGGTAGAAAATGGAGTAACACGACGAAAGAGAGAGGGACTGCAAGTGGGCGTTCCACGACAAAGATATGGCGCCAGATATACAAAGCGGGTTAGCATACATGTAATGTGGCTTACCATTAACCAAGAACCGGCAGATTGGTGCTACCCATTAAAGGAACTTTCATCGGAGTGCCTGTGGCTATGAAACGCTTTGTGCGAATATCGCGTATGAGGTTATCGCCACACTCACCTTCAACAAAATGGCCAGCAAGTGTTGCAGACCAAGATTACGTTTCAGTTCCAGAAACAGTCCAGCTCCACTGGATTGCAGGAAGTAACCCACAACTTGCTGCACTCCACCACGCAAAATGGGATCGGTGTGGTCATGGAAGAGCAGGATATCCGAAAGTGCCTGGCAGCCTTGAGGAGTTGGAGGCGTTCCAGAGGTGGAAGTGAATGCCAGAACTCCTGAGCGACTGCGCGTAGACTTTGTGCGCTTGGGTGGACGTGGCGGAAGGCTCAAAGGTGGCACATCCTCTACTGCTACAGTGGGTTTAAATGAGCTCCCAATGATCTCGGACTTGGAGAGTTTCTCTTCCTGCGCAGATTTCTTAGCAGGATGAGAGGAAGAGGATCCACTAAGCAGAAGAACCGAAGCATCTGCACTACGACTCAACGTAGGCATAGCCGGCTGCAGGTAAGCTGGACAGGTGCTGGGGCCAAAGTGGTCGTCCTTGATGTCCAGCAGGAGCAGGTTGTCCTCCAGATCGGTTTGAATCAGGCTACTATCCATCGAAGCCTTCTCTCCGCCCACTTGTGAATTGTCGCTGCTCTGAGGACTGGACACCTGAGTACTGTCCCGGGATACGTCCTCCTCCAGCAGCTGCAGTTCCCGATCGCTGATCTCCACGCTGAGTTGAAGAACCTTGGGAGCCAAGCGTACACATTGCGCAATCACGGCCAAGGAGAGACTCTTAATGGACACTCTACTGATGCTATCGGGCTGTAATCCCGCCGCCTGTCCACTGAGCAGGAATCGAGCTGCCACCAAACGAGCCGTATAGTAGACCAACGACTGCTCCATGATGCTGCCAATTTTCACGGTGATCTGGGCACGACCGACAACAGTCTGCCGTAGCGGCGAGTTCTCCACTAGAAAGGGATTAGCTGCGGAGATAAAGCTTCTAATTAGTGTCTCCTAGGTGCGACAAGTCGCCCTGGCGACTTACCGTTGGGCGTGCCTCGCAACTGCGGTGTTTCGGGCTTAGAAGCTGCCACATCCACACCCGGTGGATCCATCATGAGGGCGGTGGAGGCCGTGTGGGAGGCGGTCATCGAGCAGGAGTCCTCCAGCGGCGTGGGCGTCTCCGCAATCGAGGGCTGTCGCTCCGGCGGCTCCGTGTTGCTGCTGCTGGCCAAGGAGGTGAGCGAAAGCGTAAGCGAGGCCGTCGAGATGGCATCCGATTTGTCGGCGGGCGTCGACTTGGAGGGCGTGGACTTAGAGCCGCTTGATTGACGAAAGAGCTTACTGACCGACTCCGAGGCTGGAAGGATAAGAGCAAGCACAAAAGCCCCGAGTTAGTGCGTCCTTTCGAAGGTCTAGCAGATAACTTGGTTTGACACTAATGCCAGCAATGGCGTTGGCTAATTTGCGGCCACTCCAGACGGCCAATTACCCGGCACATTCGTCCATCGTCTATCGTGGCAAACTTTGTGAGCCAAGCCATGAGGGCAAAGGAAATTGCAAGGATGTGGGTAAAACCGCTAAAACTATTTTCCTTAGCTACTTTTTATGTTGTTCTATTAGCTTGCCGCCGCGGGCAAACTTGCCGGGCTCTTCATCTTGTATTGAAAATTAATTGAAAACTTCAATTTCATGGAAAGTACGAGTATAGTGCAGCCACTCGCTTCCTCCGACTGACCACTTAAGTGGGTTAAAAATGGCTGCATCTTTTAGATGCACTTGTTGTGGCTTTCCCAGTTGTTGTTGTTTTCTTTTTTTTTGTTTTTTGTGTTATTGTTCTAATGGATGTTCCGGCCGCATGCAAGTGCTGTAAAAATTAGAGCAACCACGATTCCACGACTGCGGCCAACGGAAGCAGCAGAGCACTTTATGGTCAAAGTGTTCGCATGTATTGTTCGGGGGAGATAAAATACGGAGGAAGCCTGATCAGGGCTTCAGCAGAACATCCTTGAACTACAAGTGGTAATCCCTCAAATTGGCTAAAGATATGCCAAATCCGAAATATTGTATTATTACTAACCCAATAACCAGGATTACTCTAAAGTGATCAATATTTTTGAAAAGATTTAGTTGATAATCAAATATAAAGGCTTAAGGATAAGCAGCACACCTTGTAGTTAACAAGTATTAATGCTCCATTTAAAATGCAGATTTACCCAAAAATATATTCTGAATTACATTGGCATGCCACAAAATTAGCAAAAGCTGGGTGCTCATAAAAGTACCCCGAAATCAGGGTCTTTTATGGAACTTTCCTGCTCATACACTCGCCAGTAATTATGTTTGGGGTTGTTCGGGGGGGGTTTTTCTGGCTGCCATTTTATGCTTTAATAGTTTCGCCTCCATAAAAGTGAAAACGGCAGCCCAGCAGCTCCGCAACTTCGGTTGAGTGTTTTCTTTTTTATTATAAAATCACGTTGAAAATGCAAACAAAAAATGCAGCACACAAAAATGGCAAATAAAACTTTGAAGCGTATAAGCAAAAAGGGAGAAACAAAACCCCCCAACTAGGCGACAATGAAAACCGCGTAGGAAAAGCGCGCTCTGGTCGGGAAAACAGCGGGGAGAAGGTCTCGTGGCTGCTACTTTATGCCCGGTACACAGACGGGAAAACCTCTCCGCTTACCCACACACATGCAAATGTTTTTTACAGCTCAAGTTGCATATGTGGATGCAGGGAAAGGGTACAAAAAATATTACAAAAAGTGGGCGAAAGACAAGACCAACAGTCGTGAAAAAATGGTTTATGAAAATAGAGTAAGATGGCTGGCCCAAACAAAATGAAAGCCTAGATTCACTATCAAAATTGTTAGCTCTTGTAGATCTAGTACATAAGTTACCTCAACAATTTATAGTGTGTTGTTAACATTGGTATTAATAAGTTATATGTATTTATAAATATCATTTTTTAAATACAAAAAAATATATAAAAAACCTGAAAAATATTAGGAAAATATATGCTAAGGGAAATGGATTTTCATTAAGATTTGTATAAAAGATCAGATTACAGGAGTCTGTTGCTAGAGTCCTTGGTAGAGAAAACTAATCGTATTTTTCTCTTAGCTACAACAAAAGGTCGTAGATTGTTTTAGAAACTAATACATTAAATATGTTATATAATATATTATTTTGTGATGAGATCACAAGAGCGTTTCCCTGGAGTCCTTGGTAGAGTGTACTAATCGTCGGGGCTCTAATGCAGATAAGGACGGGCGGCTGTGGCCACATATCTGAGCACACATGTTATGGCCCTAGATATATATGTACAATGTACATATTTATAAAAAGAAAACAAACAAGCGGCAATAACTACCGCGGACGGACGAGGAAAGCAGCGCAAAAAGGCTGATAGCGCATAAGTGCACAATAGCAAAAACAACTAATACGGCCCAGAAAGGATAACAACAATAACAACAAAACCATGAGGCGATGGAAACAGCAGGACGAAAATAAAAAAAAAAGCTAAAATCGGAGCAGGCAAAGTGCAGCAACTGATGGCTGGCTCCTCTCGTTTTGGCTGACTATTCCTGGTCCTGGCAATGCTAAATAAACCGCCACACACACAGTGTACACACATCCTATACACACGCCCCCGCCAAAAACACATACACACACACCCGGCACACGTATACTGTGACACAACATGTAAGCTTGCATACATGCAATTTGAGTAACCGCATTTTATCACGTAACCCATTTGTCTTAACCACTTTGTTGCCAACTTGCAGTGTGATGCTTTGGCCAAGTGGCAGTGGCGGCACAAGAAAACCAGCAATGAGGTTGGCGGGCGGAGAGTTTTGGGGCCATCGCACAGCACAAATGCATTGCCATGTTTCAAGCTTAATCCGCATCCCTCGCACATACACACACACACACACACACAAGAAATGCCGGATTTAAGCCCAACATTTACGTCAAGTAGATGTGGGTTTTTATACGCACCCCTCTCTCATCCGCCCCGACCAGTTGTCTTTATTCCCCCCTTTATTCCCACCGCTTAATTAGTACTTCCGGCTCAGTGCAGTACATTTCCTTTGTTTATTACTAGCCTCCACCCCGCGCACTAACTAACGACAGGACATGGGTCTGGCATCAAGTCTGCCACTCGTCCCTGTCCCAGTCCCTCTTCCATTCCATCCGTTTATAGGTCAGGGGAAAAGTGTGCCATACTTATATGCACTTGACTGGCGCTCGTTACTGTGAGTTGATTTCAGCAAGTCAGGCGGCATTCGAGCGGTTTAAATATTAAAATAAATTATATCAAGGACAGGGCAATCAATATGCAATGAAATGTCAGCAAATAGCATTAAAATCAAAGCGGGGGGTTGTTTGCCCATGTCAACTGACAAGACAAAAGCCAACATCAAGATGCATCTCAGGGTGCACGAACAAAAATAAATAGGTACTTATTAAATCGAGAAATAAACTAAAGTACTTAGAAAGGAAGTCATATTTTTTGAAAATCTCTAGGGGCTTTTTTTGCAAGGTAAGCTGCTATGCCCTTTAAAATACATTTACTTCAAAACAACCAAAAGTATACAATGCCATTTATTATAAGTATATTTGTCATAAAAAATCCTAGATCTAACGTCGTTATTTTAGGATCAAAACTCAACTTTGTTAGCACCATGGTGCTCACACCTCCTTCACGGAGAACAATACTTGTGCACGAATTGCCTAATTTTGCTCGACAACCGAGGAGAGTTGCTAGTTGCAGTGGCAACAATTACGCTTCATTAAATCGCAAGTGCAATTGGCAATCGCGAACGGCCCCCGGCTCTAAGTCACGTCTGCAGTTCTGCCGCAATTATGCAAATAATGTCATCGAAAGCCAACGGAATATTGAAAGTAAATGCTGAATTGTTTGGCGGAAAAAACACCAAAAATCTAAAGAACGGGCAAATAGAATTTGGTGGCGACTGCGGTAGACCATGAAATGCAATAACATCGAATGGAAATAGTTTTGAACTTGCTTCGCTGACTTTGAACTTTGCTAATGAAATATTTCCATCGAATATAAATTCATAGTTATGGCTGACTCACCTGCATTGGAATGCGACAGCAGATTGTTGAAGAATGTGCCAATTGCTGTTGCATCGCCGGATTCCACCGAATCATCCGCCGGAGGATGTTGCTGCTGCTGCTGCTGATGCGGCTCTTTGCTGCCGGCAATTGTGATTTCGGCTTCGAAATCGATGCTGTTGAAAGATTCATTGTCGATGTCACTCAAATGCTGGGATTTGTCATCGCTGCCGGCGAGCAGATTCTGCAGAGATGACTGATGCTGCGGTTTAGGCAGCCCCCCGACATCGGCATCAACATCAATCAGTTTATCGTCCTGCGATGTTGCTGTTGTTGCGGGCAATTGCAATGCCGCTGACAGCGCCTGTTGTTGTTCATTTAGTTGCGACAGGGTTGTAAAGTCATCACACTCGGCACTCAGCAGCTCCATGTCGTCGTCATCATCATCATCATCATCTTGCTCCTCTCCCGCTGCCGCCACTGCCCTCCTATCATCATCCTCGTCCCGCCGCCGCCGGTGTCCTTGCCCCTGCTTGTCCTCATCCGAGGCAACGCATTCGCTGATGCTGCGTGCGGCATTCCTAATGTGGCAGCGCTGCTTCGCTGCCTCCATGGATCCCCCTGGAAAATAAATGGGAAAAGGGATGTGAGTATGGGTTGGCCTTACAATTTGTGTAAATATTTGTGCAGGATTCCGCTGGCGGCAAATGCAAATGCAAATTTAGCCTGACCTCGTTCCTGCATGTGCCGCCGCCTAAAAGCATGCACTAATAATTTTCATATGTGCATTGTGTGTGGGTGTCTCCATCAGCCTGTGCAATTGCTCAATTTTCTTGATTTCGGCATGGTCTGTCTGTTGGTTCCGTCCGCGTGTCCTGCCCCTGTCCCTGCCTGTCCTCCAAGCTCCTCTGTGATCCTCTGTCAGCATGTCACATTTCCACATGACTGCGCGCTCACACACTCCCAAACCCAAACACAAACCCACAAACCATCTTGCCATACCATGCCTTATTTGCCATACCTTCATCAGCAACGGAACTTGGAGCCTCGGTCGTGGCATCTTCCCCGGCATTAATTCCCAGCGAGCTGTTGTCAACCTCGAGTCGCTGTTGTTGCCGCTGCTGTTGACACTTCGCCTGCTGCAGTTTTGCATTTGAATTCTTTTTCATTTGCACTGCAGTGGCCCCAACCGCCGGCCCATCCACATCCACATCCTCGTCCTCATCCTCATCCTCGAGCTGCTGTTGACTTGTCGCCACTTCGTAATTTTTCAATTGGAATATTTGATTCTTTAATGATTTCCTTCGCCGCAAATACTCATTGTGCTGCAGTTGTTGATTGCACAACAGTTGGCGCAAACTTTGGCCCAGACTCTGGCTACATTGGCCATCGTTGGTTGGGGCGTCCAGGGACTGGAGTATGCCGTTGATGACCTCCAGGGTGGCATTTATGATGGCGTGATTCGCGGTGTGCTGCGTGCTCAGCAGGTGCAAACAATAATCATAAATTTCAATAATTTGCCGGCAGTCGGAGGTCGTTGTCTGCTGCTGGTGCTGCTGCCTCTTTCCGGCCAAGGACTCGGAATCCTCGTGGCCATCGGCCGAGTGGCCTCGTATGAGTTGCGGCAACAGGAGGCGCAGCAGACCCAAGGCTCCCAGCACGCTGCTCGTTTGCTGATCCGTCAGCAGGAGTTCTGCAAAAAAAATAAAAATGAGGAAGGAGAAATAATAAGGATAAGTTAGTTAATGGAGTGAAACTTATGGCTCTGCTGTGTTTGATACAAATTAAAAACGCTCTTCAAACTTTTTGCGCAGAGTGCGCTGGCAATTCCAATTTGTTCAATAAGCAAGACCCAGATACCGATATACCAATTCCATATACCAATACAAGACACCCATGGCAATGCCAAAGGTAACCCACTTCCTTCTGCGTTTGGCCGGCCAATTGCAGTTCATACTTCTTTCTTTCGTGTTCTTGGCAACTTTTCCCTCATATGTTTTGCAACAAATTGCCTCCAATTAAATTTATCTCGTTGAAAACTTTCCATCTGATATTTATAGACTCCGCACACATGCACCCACCCACTGGGACTGGGACTGGGGACTGGGACTGAAGCTGGAAATGAGAACCTCGACCTCCCGCAGTTCTTGCTCTTGTTGTCTCCGCTTATTTGTCGTTTCATTACGTATACGCCACCAATCACAAAACGCCATGTTGGAAGTTTGTTACTCAATTAGTTTTCATTTTCTTCCTTTGGGGCGCAAAATTGAAAACACTTCTCGCCGGAGAAACTTTTTACATGGCCCTCATGGCAGCCAAGTGACTTTGCCGAGCAAAACTTGCGGCCTGTTTCCATGTGTATCAATTAATTGCGGCAGAAGCCGCAAGAACTTTCTGCAAAATGGGCGAGCCCAAAATGGGATTGTAGAAGGAGGGGGAGGCTTCATGCTGGGCACGTTTAAAGACTGCAATTAATAGCCACCCGAAAGGTGTTCACTTTGAGGTCTACTTATTGGGGATCACAGAATCGGAGTTTATGATTCAAAAAATTAAAACTTCTAAGAAACTGAAGGGATAGTTTTGGCTAATTAACCTCATTATCAATTTTATACTATATATTAAATTTTAAACAGCTTCAAATAAATCATATAGTTTTTGTATCCATAATATTCAGGTAAATAGCTAAAACTAATTAAATACGAAGCATTCAAAATAGGTAATTCTATTTTTGGAAAGTCTGCTTTTAGGACTGCCCAAACTCAACAACAATTCAAATAATAAAATGATTACTCTGACATTCTCAGCCTGATGGACTATCAAAGGGCCAAAAGTACACTTCCAAAAAGATCAGCAGTGATTTCACAAAATGAATTGGTCATTTGGCCATTTTGTGCTGCCCACAGTTGACATGAAAAATATTTTGCACTTTTTGTTTAGCTTGGCATCAGTCAGTGGGCAACATAAATTTTCAAAAGCTCCCCTTTGCAGCTGTTGGCTTTGCTGGCCTCGTTCGGCTGGCATTTGTTTACAACGTTGATTATCCGCTTTAAAGCTGCACAGGAATGAATATCTGATTCAATTTCGCATGAATTATTGCATGGAAGTGTCCAAGTGCATAAATTTCATTTCGTCTACGGGCGGAGACAAACAAACGGAGATGGCGAGGGCGGGCCTGAGGTCTAGGAACCCAGCTCTAAGTTCTCCGCTCTGAGGACTAAGGACCAGGGTCGTACTTTGTGTCTGTTTGTTGGGCCATGCCAGGAGGATGCCAGGATGCTAGGCAGCCCAAGTACTGACGCTGCGATGGTGATGGGTGCCCATAAAAAGAGGCGCCAGACTGTATAAGGATGCGCTGAAGAGTTGCCTGGCATTGTGCCTTTGCCGAGAAGTGGCATAAAGTTGACACAGGACTAGAAGACCAGTCGCCCGGGGAAGGAGCAGGAACAGGGGCCGAAGGAGTTGATTTGAAGGTAAACATTTGGACAAGAAAAGAGCAAAAGGTAAAGTCAAGTCGAAGCTTAATTTATATGAACTTAGGTGAGGTCAAAATTTTGAATGCCACATATACATATGACTCGCAAAAATAATCCTACAAAATGAATTAGTTTTTCCAATCCGGGCATCTCACTTTAATTGTTTGCAAATGCCAAACACGACTAAATGCATTTACAGTGCAGTACAACAGATCATAAAAAAGCAATGGAAACTGTAACTAAGGTGCATTTACCTCTTCGTCGACGTTTGCCAATAATATTTTCATGAAAATTCAATAAAAAATGATTTGTGTTTGCAATTTTTAAGCATTTTCGAATGGCTCACGTTGCCATGACTTTTGTTTTTGCCGCAGTCCGCCAGTCAGCGAATGCTAAAATAAAAACTGCCCGCTATCGTTGTCTAAAATCAAAACAAATCTAAAAAAAAACGATATATATTCGATGGTTCGTCCATCGATTGCGCGTTGGTTACCAACAGCAATGTAAAAATATAATTTATATCAACTGTCTAGTTACTCTTATTGTGGCACGCCCCCTTTAGCGCCCACAGACCACAGACAAACAAACCCCCATGGTTGTGATTGCATTCACAATGCGAGTTTGAATAAAATCCCAAAAACCCTCTTTCCCCCGCTCACGAAGTTCGCAGTTCGATGGCTTTATATTTTGGTAAGGTATTTTTCATGGATTTGCGGCTTTTTAGAATATTAAAAATATTTTTTTCCAATAGCGCGAGCTCGTCCAACCATATACACATATATATGCAGAGCTATGTGAGGCTTAGTATTTGGCCGTTACACGCTTTTTAAACACCACTTTCATTATTGATGAGAATATAAAGAGCGTTCTGCTGGACGTGTCCGAAGCGAAAATGCGTTAAATAACTAACAGCAATAACACCGAATTGTGGATTAGTTTATCCAAATCTAGACGATCAATAACGGCTTTTATGAGGGCAGGTGTTTTCTAATTAGAAGGGTTTACTAGGGTTGAAAAAAAACAAACTGTTGGTCGGGTTTTTTATAAAAAGTACACATGTTATATTAAAGAGATAGATTGCAACTCGAGACAACAGATGCTTGCAATAGCGAAAACACAAATAAAACTGTTAAGTCCTTATTCCTTAGCATTTAAAAACCCAATTGACTACTAACCACACAGCCTTCTAAAAGGCGTTTCATTTCCGTTTCCCAATGACTTACCCATCACTTTGTTGACTCCATGTCTGGCCATGAGGCTCCTATTGCGTGCATGCTCAATAAGGCTGATGCAATTTTGGGCAGAGCAACGACGCTTGACAGCACAATCGGAACTAATATTGTCCAGAAAAGTCTGCAAGAGCACACAAAGAACTGAGTAATTAAAGAAATAAAATAAAGGGCAATGATCGCACCTCGAAGAGCTTGCAGGATTCGCTATCGCTGAGACCCTGTTGTATATAACGACCAAAGTGCTTGATGAAATCGCAGAGGGTCTCCTGAAGCAGTGTCTCCCTGCGCTGGGAAATGGTGGTCATGCATTGGAGCAATCTCACTGCATACCACTTGATGTGCTTCTCCTTTATTTGCGGGGCATAGTAAGAGAATAGGTTCAAGCAAATTCTCAAGGATCTGTTCAAAAGATTGTTTCTGTTAGTTGATGTTGTCTTGGGATATGTATTTGTCTCCTTACCTCTGATTACCATTCCGCTTAATCTCGCCGTAGAGATCCATGAGGATGCGACTGACCCGGGTTTTTTCCAGTGCCCTCAGGATCTTGTTGAGGTTCTCCTCGGCACTCATCCGCACCACGGAATCCACATCCTCGCAGAAGAGCAGCAGGACATTCATGGCCGTGCCACAGTGGGCGGCATAGTTAATGTGTCCCGCCAGCGAGGGAGACATGATGCACTCTGCAATCTGCTGGAAGCATGTTATCTTCTGCTTTTGACTGTGGAAATTTCGGGAGATTAATAATTAGTGCAGGTATGTGGCATGACGTCATAACGGATGCGCCCGTTGTTCAAGGTTGAAGGAATGTTTTGGTAGATAGGGTAGATAGTTGGGTCATCTGGGGGCACTAAACCCATCCGAGAATCATATTGACAGCCGCATTTAATCAATATTGTTCCGTAATGAGCAACAAACTGTTGCCGGTTTCCCCACCCCAAAACATTCGATGCAACCAATAACATTCCAAATTAGGTCTAAAACCCACCTGCATTCCGTATTGCGCAGCTGTTCCACGTAGCCCACGAACTTGTCGTAGGCACTGGACCTGGATTTATCCATTTTGGAGTCCGAAATAACGCCTAAAAACGCTATTTAAACCACCTAATATCGAAAAACATTGTTTTGTTATGATTTCTATCAGCTGCACTTAGAGATGGGTTAACCACTAACGATAATATTTATGTATCGAATACTAGTGCTTGCCAAAATCGATTGTTCCGACTATCGATTGTTTACAGTCGTTTAGCAAGGGTATTCCGTATTTATTTGAATTGCTTAATTGTTAAAAATGTAATACAATCTTTTAGTTAGGATAAGTATTACTATTATTAAGAGTGAAAAAATATAACTTTTAGTGATAAATATGAAAGCCTGGTTTTTAACGAAGAGCTGATAAAGCCCTAACAATTAACCAATTCAACAGGTTGGGGAATACCCTAGTTTTTTGTTGGTCTGTAATGCGCATGTTAGATAACAGTGGCGCGAGTGTTATCGATAACGAACATTTTCAAAAAGCCATTCAAAGAAATCTGCAACTAAATTCAATTTAAACTATTTAATAAAAACGAAAAAGTGTTTTTATTTACTTTTTATTTTTATTTATTCATAACTGCGTTCACATAGTTAATGATTTACTTAAATAAGAACTTCACTTTTTCGTTGTTCATTGTCTTTTGTTTTGTTCGTTGTGAAATACTTATGCTCTGCGCATAATATTTCCTGAAATAGATTTCTTTACATACTCTTTAGGGTAGTGTACATTATTGTATTTAATTATGTTTTACCTTAAAAAACTTAAACCCATACAAAAATGCTTTAAGCTACTTAATGTTATTAACAAAACCCACCATTGTTTTTGTTCGCTATTCATTGTGTTTTCTTTTTGTTTTTTTTTTAGGCTTGCCCTACGTGTATTCGCGTGAATTATGTAGAAAAAACAATCACAGTCCATTGAAAAAATTATAAAATTATTTGTTGTGTGTGTGAATAAATCGAGAAAAGATCTAGTACAGAGGGTTGCAAGTAATGGACATCTAGCAACGGTTTACTGAATTCGTGACACAAAATATTTACAACAATTCATTTAGGTGTACCTAAACCTTACGCTTTAAACTACGAAATGTGCAAAACTTAGCCTAGGGAAAAACGAGTGCCGAGTAGAAAGCTAAGGAAAGCTGCGAATGTGCTTAAATAATTTATGACATTTGGGCAGATACAAGAGATTGGGAAACGCGGTGAAACTTGGAAGCGATAAGAAGTAGAGCCGGAGTAGGGGGTAAACTAACTAGGACGACAAGGACGACTAATCGTGATCTAAAGTAGGCATCTAAAAATAGCGTAATATCTGGAGGTCCTAGCCGCGTTTGGCCCGCAGCACGAGGAGCGTCAGCACCAGGAAGCCCACGATCCAGGACAACGTGCTCACATAGCCGATGTACACATCCGACTCCAGTATCGCCCAGCCACGTGTGAGGATGGAGCGCAGCGAGGAGGTGGCCAGCGTCAGAGGCAGGCACAGTGATATGTACCTGGCGGATAAAATAATATTAAACACCATTTGTATGTAAAAAAAACCCCTCCAGAACTCACCTCAGCACCACGGGCATGCCCTCAATGGGCCAGATCACTCCAGACAGCAGCAGGGTGGGATAGAAGGAGCCCAGCGCCAGCTGGATGGCATTCCTTTCCAGCTCGCACACCGAGGAGATGAGGAAGCCAAAGCACATTCCACACATGCCCTGCAGCAGGGTCAGCACAATCACCCAGAAGAGGTCACCGTTGTTGGTGACCCCGAATACCACCAACATGAAGATCAGCACCAGGGTGGTCTGTCCACACATCACCACGAACTGGGTGATCACGTGGGAGAAAAGAATTTCGAAGGGAGAGACTCCAGCAACCCAGGAGCGATCCAACAATCCCTAAAAGAAAGTAAGGAATAAAAAATATGTAATATATGATATTTAATTTATGAATATATGAACTAGTTTTCATATGTAAATTTAATTTGATTTAATGAATACTAAGTCAAGTAATTTTCTGTCCAACAATATAATTTTTTCTTTAATAGAGCAATTATTTCCCTGACTTACCTCAGTACGCTCAATGATCAGAGCCGATGACGTCAAAGCAACAGCCAAGAAGAAAACAATGCTATTAAATATAACGAAAAAAAAACATTAATGACACTCCCATAAAATGTATATGTATGAAACCTACGTCAAGATCACGCCAGGTGCCACGAAATCGGTGAACGATGGATTCATGGTTCCATAGATGGGGTCCCTGAACTGAATGGGTACGTCGCCCAATTTGGGATTGCTGCCGCACTGGCCTAGAAGACCCATGGCGAAGTCCCTGAAGGCCAGCTGGATATCCCGATTGAGCATGACGCCGATCTGCTGATTGGACATGTCCAGCCAAACCTTGACCTCGGAGGAGTCGATCGTTTCGTCATCGGAGTCACGTCCCAGATTTGCTCGGGCAATGAAGGCGTCCGTGAAGTTCTCACTGATGTAGACCGCTCCCCAAGCTGTACCCTTTCTCACGGCTTCTTTGGCATCATCCAGGTCCTCATAATATGTTTTTACCACACTCGTGTTTAGATGACTCAGATAGCGACATCCCAGGTTCTTAAAGTGGCAGCCATCCTCCCAGTAACAATTCTCCTGAAGATAATAGCAAATAAATTAGTTAAAATAATGCAAAGTTAATTTTAAAATCTTTGTGCTTCTTTGTAAATCTTTTTAAGTGACTATTTATTACTTTAAGTGTTCATTTATTACTCTATCTATCTAATGTTTAATGGGATATTTCAAAATCAAATAAAAAGTGAATATTAAATGTTATTTTTTTTTTAAAGGAAAATTTATGATTGTGCAGTTACTAACAAATTAATTTATTTAAGGTTTTAATGGCGTTTTTATCGTATAAACAAATTAAACGGGTTTTATATCTTAGCTTGGAATCAAAGGTGTATTTAAGTGAAATAGTGTATAATTGTGTGTCTTACCCTTACCGTGTCGTTCATCTCCCCGTTGACTATGGCCAGGTTGAGGCCCTGAGGATCGCGTCCGATGGCCAGGCAGAAGAGGATCACCTGCATGACAGGCAGGGCAAAGATGAACAGCATCACGCCCACGTTGCGCCACATGCGGAGCATGTTCTTGGTGAGCAGGGCGCGGATCTTGCCCTTGGAGGTGATCTTGCACAGGTTGGCATAGCAGTCCTGGCAGCTCTCCTCGTCATTGGGATTGTTGTTTCGCCTTGAAGGTGGGGGACTGTACGGTTCCTGGTTGAGCTGGGATCAACAAGATATGAAAGTTAGGCAAGGAAACCATATAGGGAGACCCAAAACCTACCGTGTATATAGAGCCATTACTGTCGTTGATCAGCACCTCCTTGCTCTGGTGGAAGTTGAGACCCACCACACCGCCCTCCTGACTGGAACTCGGCTTGTCCATCTTGCTGCCGAAGGCCATGGCGTGCAACGAGATGTTGTTACTAATCCCGACCAAAAAACCACAAACAGATGGGGGGTGGAACACATATTGCGAGCATGCGAGTGTCGGATGGAGGAGAGTTCAGAGTGGAGAGTTCAGAGTGGTGATTAGAGTAGTGTCTTCGGGTTAGCCACGTGGTGCATGCCAGATCCTTACCTGAAGTTCACATGGGTCACATCGCCCTTTTGGCTCTGGATGCGGGACAGCTTGAGGAACACCTCCTCCAGGCTGATGCACTTGTAAATGGAGAGCAGGACGCTGGGTGACTCCTCAGCCAGCAGGTGACCCGATCGCATTAGGCCAATCTAAAGAATACATTTAAATATATTTTAGTTATATTTTTTAAAGATAAAGTAATATTAAGTCATACCGTATGCGCCTGTCGCGCCTCTTCAATATAATGTGTCGTGATAATGACCGTCTTTTGGCCCGCCTTTGTGATGTGCACCAGATGGTTCCAGATGCTCTGACGCAGCAGTGGATCCACGCCCACAGTGGGTTCATCCAGGATCAGCAATTCAGGATCGTGCATCAAAGCCACTGCAAAGCTCACACGACGCTGCTGACCACCACTGAGATTCTTAACCAGACGCTTCTCCGATGGCAAATCGAGGAAGTTGAGCAGGAACTGTAGACGCTCCAAGATCTCCTTGGTCTCCATGCCGAAGATCCAGCCGAAATACATCATGGTCTCCTGGATGGAGAATTCCCCATAAAGAGCGATCTCCTGGGGCATGTAGCCCACACGCTTTCCAGGAACACCTGATCCTCGAGTGCCGGGTTTGCCACCCAGAACGAAGATCTCACCGGCGTCCATATAACGACGACCCACAATGCAAGACAGCAAAGTGGTCTTGCCACAACCAGAGGCTCCCAGAAGGCCATAACTGAGGGGGAAAAATATAAATAATTGTATTAAGTTATAAAATGCATATAAAAATCCAAGTATAAACCCTTTCTAATCTTTACAACATTTTATTAAGGCCTAACAAAGGTTACTTTCTAACATATATTATTTTTAATTAACTCAATTGTAACTTATTACCTTTTTAGACTATATTGTATAATGCCAGTTTTGTTTGGCTTCTTGGGCATGTAACGGGGTCGCCAAAGGTTAAGAAGCCAACCATGACAGAGAGGCAAAGAAATTTGATGAAAAGTCAGCAGAAAGCGGGAAAAACATTTAGCCAACTCAGCACGAAAACTGTCGCCACCATAAAAATGTCTATATATGTAACTGGGTATCAAAATACGAGTGTGGCATGTCGGCGGCGATGTCAATGTTAATTCCAGCAGTTCAAGTTGAATTATTTCGAAATGTTCACCTTGAAATGTAAGAAATGCCCGCGGCTATCAAAAAAGCGACTCCGCCTGTTTTTTTATTTAGGAGGGGCTAGTCTCCCCATAATTATTATCACCACCATCATCATCATCATCATCATCATGAACTTGGTAGCTGTGATTATTGTGATTATCACTTTGTTTTCATTTTGTCTTCGGCCTTTGACAAAATATTGCAGCACGTAGGTCGCACGTTTTGGCCTGTTATTGGATCTATTATTATAATTAGCACGCTGCGCCATTTAACGAATTAAGCGAGACAAAATCTGATAATTTAGCCCCAGGGGAGGACTGTCTGGTAGTTGGCCAGACTTTAATTGACTTCAATCGTTAAATGCACTGACTTTGAGAGCCCAAAAGCAGTTCGTTGACTTGCTCAAAAATCGAAAAAAAAAGTGACTAACTCAGCGACCTGACCTAGGTCAAAAAGCTGAACGAACCGAGCTGTTAACTGGGTCAAGACTTCTGCACAGAGTCTTGGCGGAGAATAAAATAAAAATCCGTTACGACACAGCATTAATTCGCTGAATAAATCACTCAGAATGCCAAAAAGCAAACAAGGAAAAAAACAAAATTTAATAATACCTCTCCTCAGGCCATATCCAATGCCAAAGGCGGCTAAGACAAAAAAATATAAAAAAATGCATATTTACGAATTTATTTTTATGGCCCCTAAATGTTTGCCAAAAATTCGTGGACCAGCAATTAAGCACATGTGCCGCGACAGAGATGGAGATAGATAAGTTTTGGCTGCTCCAAACAAACATCAATATTGTTTTCCAGCCATTTGCAAACTTCTCAGACGATAATCGATCAATATAGCTGGGCATATTGGTTTGGTTTCGAGAATATTGCCAATAACCTCAGTGTCTGGCATACAAATAGATTTTGGGATTAATTGCAAAGACGTGAGTACATTGACGTCAGTTGGGAACGCGGCTTAATGGGGATCATAACCAAAGATCCGACATATGAGGAACTTTTCAAACGACCCTCGTTAACCGCCTAGAATTATCATGCAAAAATGCCGTTTCAATTGCAAGATAGTCGAACGACTAAACCGGTTTGCCCTCCATATAATAGCAGCAATTAGACGCAAGCGTAACCAAGTGACCTCTGATATAGACGAGATCGGAGATCGGATCGGATTGAATAGGTGCAAGTGCAATCAAATCGCCGTCACAAGGAAATCGCTTAGCATTGCGCCAGCGGTACTAATTTCGGATTCGAGTTCAGTTGGCATTAGGTGCTAATTACTTTCGCCGTTTCTATTTTATGAACTCGCTAAATTGAGCTGTCAACATTTCACTTTTATTGATGAAACCTGACCCGTTGATCCCAATCACTCTAGCACTCACATAGTTCCCTTGGGCACAGTCATGTTCAGGTTGTTCAGCACCTGGTTGGCATTCTTCTTCTTGCCGTAGGCCTTAAAGGCATGCCGCACGGATACGGCGGCCTGTGTGTTCCGGGGTCCATTGGCCGGAGCTCCCCATGCCGCCACCGCATTGGGCTGTGTGCCACCGTCGTTGTTTGTGGTCGCCATCGCTGAGTCTGTGGAGATGCTGCAAGGAGATCGGGAAATGTATTTTAGTTGAGGTTTCAAATATTAAGGTAAATTATAAAATTTGATATGGTTACTTCCTATAAATTCAAGTACTTCAATATATATCATACCATTATTATAAGATCAGTTCGTTCATTAAGAAATATAATATTAATATAATATAAAGGTTAAACAAGAAATATGATATTGGTACTTCCTAAACCTTCTAGAACTTACGAATGTACCTATAGCTTTATTATAAGATTCAGTTCGAAAGAAAAATAATATTGGAACTTTTTATAACATCTAAATGTTCAATAACATTTCAAAAGATTCATCTTTTATATTTTTTGGTTTTAATGTATAAACACAAATCTTGAACAAAGACATTAACCTTTACAGCTGTCAAATAAATATTTATCTGAAAAATCAATGAGTCATCTAACCCCGTAAGTAAACAATACATCAACAAAATAAATAAATAAATATTATTTTTGAAGGGCTATGGGTAAACTTCAGAAATCATTAAGTGATATATACAGAATCTGGAAATTGACTTATTCGAATGAATTAAACAACAGAAAAGGTTAAGGTGTCTAAATGTAAACAATGAAAAGCCAATTTCAATGAATAAATCCAATAAGAATTAACATTTTAAATGCGGGCTGTTATTGAACACGAAAAAAATGGAAATTACTAAACCCACGTTTAGTTTAGACATAAATGTCATAAATTAGAAGTGTTTTTTATGACTTACTTAAAATTAATTAATGTAACCAGGCAACTACTAAATTAATTAAAACACCTGATGATTATTCACTTATATTGCTGACAGCTATTACTTATCGTTACATTTTTGAAAGCCTCAATCATTTTTTAAACGCAGAAATTTTATTAAATATTTTTTACGACTCTTTAAAGCTCGGATTTTAAGGGGAAAATCAATAATAAAAAGATCGTTAACGTTACAAAACTGGTTCCGTTCGTTTGGTAGAATATTTTATTGTCGTTTAATTTGCCAGCTATTGGCAGCTTCCTGCTGTCGCATATCGCATATGATAATTTGCATAACGATTTGCATCTGAACCCGCTTGAAAAAAATGTGTGTTATGGGTTTTGTGGGCTATGCTTCAATGGCTCGGCATCAAAAAACTATGTCAGCGGCACACATTGCAAAAAAAGGCATAAAACAGAGCGAAACAGCAAACACAATGGACAAACTTGCCAACACTTTTCATTTTTTCATTTCAATATTTATAGTTGGCCACTCGGAGCACTCGTGTCTTGGGCAACGCGCTTTTTGGCCACTTGCTTGGCCGAAAAGTTGGAGTCCAGCTGGAGTTAAAGTTAAAGTTAAAGCCAAAGCTAAAGCCGCAGTGAATGCGCGAAGTAATGTGAAGTCGTTGGCCAAGTCTGGTTTTGGACCAGCTCTATTCGCCGATTGCCCAACAGCCATCCATCCATCCAGCCATCCACCACCAAGTTGGTCAGCCGTTGAGCAAATATGCAAGCCGCACTTTGCAGTTTTCATTTGCATTTACATTGGCCGCAGTTTATTACGCAACTTCCCATGCAGTTTTTTGCACGCTTCGCAAAAGTATAAACAACACAAAAAAAGCTTCGCCAATTTTTGGGTCAAGGTTAGCTGCACTGTTAGTTGCGAGGAAGAAAGTTCATAATTGCCTGCAATTAATCACATTCGCACCTTTTTAACATATTTTGACTGCCAGCTATATATACGTAGATATTTATTTTTTGGGTTTTCATATCATTAGCGCTGGCAAACGGGCAAGTCATACCAGAAAACGAGAAGCGAGACAAACAGACCAAAAATATAAATAAAATGCTGGCTAAGGGGAAACTAGTTCAAGGTCACTGATTGAACGCATTCGATTGACGATCTGTTGTTGTTTTCTTCCCCGCACTAATGCCGCTTTCGAAAACGTTTTGGCTACGCTTTTTGGCCGTCTCGAGTTTTTGCTAATAGATTGCGTTACTTCTCGTTAAGATAAATATTCGATCGGCCGCAAATATTTGCATTTATTATAAGGTACAAGATGGTATGTGTTTGGGATTGGGTTGCCCAACGGTCGAGTGGCGAGCAAACATCCTCGAATACCAAAGTTTGCAGGGAAAATTAAGTGGCTATATTATGCGGCCTATCAAATATTAGCATAATGCGCTGACAACATTTGGGGCTGGGCCGCACGAATTCTGAATACAAAACGCACTCAGAAAAGCCATGCTGCAATTTCAACTGCGGATTGGTCAGTTGACGAAATGTGTTTCAAGTTCGTTGCCTGAGTCTTTCGATTTGCGTACAGTGGTTGGATTGGTTGGATTGGTTGGTTTGGAGTTAGTCACAGCCAAAAAGAGCCAAGAGCCAAGAGACAACAGCCAACACTCGCTGGTTGCTGGTTACTGGTTGCGTAAATCGGTGCGTCGCCGTGTGCGCCAGTCAACAATGGACAAGGTCAGGCCAGGTAGTTTTTTATAATGACAACAAACCGACATATTTTTCCTCTTCTCCTCACTTTTTTGTGCTTGACATTTATGGCTCGAAGATTTTGGCCCCCATCGATGGGTGTTTCTTTGTTTTGTGAATGCTTATTGATAATTTAATTAGCTATTAGAGCGCGATTTATGCATGCAACGTTGGGCCCAGCACGGGTCCACTTATATTGTATTTTATTTTTGGGAACCTTTTTCTCTGCTGATTTCTTCACAGACGCGCCCCGTTGTATGACAGATCGTGAGAATGGGTTAGGGTTTGTCAACATACAATACAAAACGGCACTTCGAAACACCTATTTCTATAGTCTAACACACTAGTCACTTCCCCTTAACCAGAAACCATCAATAATCTTTACTGCCCTACTCTGCCATAACTGACACATTTTCCCATCCGCCCTTTGCTCACTGTGCTAAATGCGGACTTTAGAATGTGTAATTATCGTGGCGAATAGTTGGAAATAAAATCGTGTAGAGAGAGGTGCAAAGTGACACCGAGACGACAGTGAGGTCATCACAAGATGTAGATTGCCATCTAAACAGCAAGAAAAGTTGATAAGATCAAGACGATTACATTTAGGATTTAATGGGCTCAGACTCTTCATAGATATTTTACATCAAGTTAGGGTTACTAGGGGTAAAATCAGTTCTTAGTAAAAACCTACACAGCAAAAGGAATATGTAGTAAAAACTTGAATGCTGTTGGTAAACCATGGACATTTTCTTGGAAGAGGAAGCCTTTGAACCTTGTGTTCTGATAGCAGATGGATATATGAATTTGATTTGTAACCTGCGTTATTTTCAACCTATCCCAGAACTATGTTATAATATATATAATAGCTGAAGATGATAGCATTCCGTGCTGCGATTTCATTGATGATCGAGCCGCCTAATCGTCTATAATCAGCAAAGGGAGAGGCATTATCAAAGGGGGACTTAAATGGTTCCTGGCTCCGTTCAGCTGGAGTCTGTCACGCATCGTTGGCTATGAATGGCAAACGAATGCTGAATGCTAAGCACGCCGATCCCCAATAACCCACGGGTTCTCCGGACTTCGGGGGAATTCCAGACCAGACCGGGTATTATTATTGACAGGCGAAACACCTCTTAGCCATTTCCATACAAGTCGCTGCCACACGCGGAAGATGCAAATGTCGTGTAATTGCCTTTTGTTGTACCTACTGTTTTGCTTTTCTTTTGGCCCGCGCATATATTATTATGTGCTTCATTCTTGGGCCAACGAGGAAGCCATTGAAATGACAGACTTGTCAGTCGCCAAATAAATCAGTAAACTCCCATGACTTATAGGTTAAAAAATCATGGATTGTTTTTGGCTGGGAGATACCCAGACAATGTTTCATCTACTCATCAATTTAAGGCCAAAAGAAGACGAATTCGCGATGGCAAAGGGGGATTATGCAATGAGCCTTTTTGGTATTTGACATGATTACAAACTTGTTCGCCCCGCCGAGAAATGCGGTCGCATTTTTCGCCCCAGCCTAGCTGGCAAATATGCAAAAGCGGCAAAAAGAAACACAAAATGTGGCCAAAAGCGGGAAAAAAGAGACACAAAAGGGTGAAGCGCTGGAAAAGTCAAATCGAAGGCAACAAGATTATGCAATGTTAATGGGTCGACAAGTGTTAAAAAGTCGAGATCGGGCGTTGACAGCAGGAAATTGTAAGATAAATTCGAATCCCAGTGATTGACTTGCCCACCAAGTGGGTCAACATCAGTGGGTCAAAATAGAGAAAAGAAAAAAACACCCAAATTATTGCGTTTGTTTCGCGCCTTGATTGCAATTTATGGCCGTAATCTCTGCACGTTTACCCACGAATTTACTTACGTTGATATCAGCATTTTATTTGCTTTTTTGTCGGGATTTGCTGGTGTTGCCACTGCTGGTGGGTGTTGTATTGTTGGCTTAGCTTTGCCTATTGCTTGTTTTTTATTTGCCTTTGTCTAAATGCTAGTTACTTTGTTAACCGTTTACTTTTACTTCACTTCGCTGCCGGGCCAATCTTTTGCAATGCCCAAGTGGTTGAGAGGCTGTGTGCTTTTTATGTGTTTCAGGCACACATTGCTGAAATGTATAAATAATAATCATGTTTGAGCGTAAATTGTTGTTTGATTTATGCACTGGAGAGACCTGGAGTTTGCCGAGCTTGTTGTTTTTCTAATTTTTTTATTCACCGGCTTTTGTGTCTTTCACCTGGCTTGACAGCATTGCGCATGCGTCACGTTGTACTTTGATTTGGCACGAATTTAGCAAAGTCATTGCAGGTGATTTTTGAGAATTTATCAATGATTTTACTCCCATAAAGAGCTTAGAATTTGGGTGGAGAGCCTACAAACGAGCTTCTAGAAAGGTGTATCGAATTCCCCCCAGTTTGAAACATTATACAATCAACACCTTGCGGTATTGACTTCTGTTGTTGTGATCATATTATAATGACAAAGTGCTGAGTCATTTCTTATGACTGCAGCATTATACGATCAACATACAACTGTGAATGTTTCTTCAGCAGCAATTCGATATGCGAACGGGCCAAAAGCCGCTTAGTTCACCGCAATAACAATTGAAATAGTAATAACAATAATAATTGAGAGCCCGAAAGCAATGTACGCAGTTGACATTGGAATTCAGTTGTTTTTGGAGCCACTTGGAGATGTGTGCTCCGAAGCACCGAAGTTTAAGCTTTTCGAGAAAACAACAGGCGAGTTCTTAGCAAACAGATTGCGATTCGCTGATGCCTAGTTTGCATGCCGAGTGCGTTGCCATATTGCCAAGGTCAAAAGTAGCTGGCATGCAATGGTGAATTTCCGTGAATTTCCGGTGCAGCGGAAAGTTTTATCTAAGCGCTAACAAATGCGTCATCGAATGTGCCAAGTGAGAATTCAAATAAATAAGGGGGGTATCTATAAGTTAGTCATCCAAAGCTCCCCGAAAACATTGCCCAATCGGCTGGCCTGTTGAGCATGAAAGCATTTAACCGTTTAACTAGTTAACTAGTTAACCAGCTGCAGACAATGCTCGGATGAATTTATTCATATACAATTTAAATTTCAATGTGGTAATCTCAATGCAATCGCTGAACGACTTTTCAGCAGCTGCAGACAGGAAAAACCATAATTAAGACTTAAGTCATTAAGCAAGTGGGTAGAAACGACTTTTATACGGCTTCGGAACTAATAAGAATTAAAGTCGAAAAAATATCGATATTATCGATACTATCGATAAAACGACAAATCCAACGAGAAAACAAAAGACAAATAAGAAAAACTAAAATATTTTATATAATTCGAAACTAACTACAAAATACCCAAAAGCTGAGACTCTATCAATGGATATATTTGCTAAATTTTAAAAAGGTCGATAGTATTAACTGTGCTATCGATTGTTTTAACAACACTAATAAGAACTGCCTTGGCTAGACGGCCAAAAAGCGAATCTCCCTGACTAGCAGACACCACCACTTTCAATCTCTACTGGCCAGTTTTCATTTTCTTTGACTGGCTTTTCCGATGACATAATTTCAGGCACGTATATCTGTGAGTTTGGCTTTCAATGCACCAGTGTGCGACACAGTTTCGTGACTACGACTGCAACTTCTTCGAGACGGGTGGGCTTTTGGCCATTTCTGCAAATGGCAAACCAAACCCGTCGACTGGTAGTGGTAGTTCGCAACTGGTTCTGCAACAGGTCTTTAGACTTTTCTGAGGCCCGTGCCCAAAAATAAATAGTCGAGCACTCACCCGCGCACTAAAAACTTAAAGCCAAGGTGTTAGATAATCCAGATGGTCTGTAAAATAATCAATTGACTACAAGCTACTAGCGTGTATTGATTGGCAGAGTTGTTGCTCTACTAAAACCAGTCCGGAGTCCGATTCCTGCGAAAACTCGAAAGAGAATGTCCGATTGCCTCAATTAATATTTAATTTTCTCAATTGTTGTGTGTATCACACAGTTACACAATTTATAATTCGTCCAAACAATTAGGAGTTCAGCCGGGGTCACGTGAACCTCAACAAATGTTAAGCTTGTCATGGAATATTTTACCCCATCAGAATTTTTAATGTCCACGAGTCTGAATTACAAATGCTTCTTAAAGGTCTTTAAAGCGGATTGAGAAATCAATATGATGAACTGTCGAACTGATTAAATCTCAAGCACCTTGTTAAGTATTTTACTTGACTTTATTGAGCAATTAGGGCCTGCTGATCGGTTATTAAGTGACCAGCATCCAAGACATTTAAGTCTAATGCCATCGGTTATGCAGCTCAGGGCAATCATCTGGGCAAGGGGGAAGTAATACTCGTTCGTTTAAAATCGATTAGAGCAATGCAAATTGTTCGCAATTAGTTTAACAATCCCCATAATCATATCGGAACGGAACCAATACGATCCGATTGCCAAGTGAATTATCTCGTTCTATTCTGCCGGCTATTTTTATATAAGTCTCTATCTTAATAGAGCCGCTGCCTTGGTATTAATTAAATGTCGCACCGTTTTATGGCTTAATAATAATGCCTATATCTCCGGCTAACTAGATATACAACCTCAGTTGGCATCGCTCTGTTGCCGAGTGGAGTGGATTTTGAGGCACCTTGAACTCTGCTCGAGGCATAGCCGCGACGTGATAAACAGAGAATAAGAGGGCCCAAAAGACCCAAAAGAAAGAAGGAAAAAACCCCAAGTCGAAAATACCAGTTCAAGTTTAAACTTAAAATGCTGCACAGTTCGGAAATGCACATGCGGAGCAAAAGAGAGGGGGGCTAAAAAGCCTTGACAACTAATTTCAGGGCCCTCGCCGAAGGTCTCTGGGTGCACAAAATACGACGATGAATGCAGTTTATTGTAAGATATAATTGTTATTATTATGACGCTTTTCAACTTGTGCAATGAAAATGCAAAAAGTCACAGCATTTAATTGCGCTGAACTTTGCTCGAATTGCAATTTGCAGTGTACAGTGTACACAAGCACAAAAAAAATAGTCGCCAACTGCTCTCCAATTGTTGTTGACCTCTTCTCACTTTTTGGTTGGTGGCTAGTGGGCGTGGGGCATTACCTAAAGTCGGTACTTTGTTTGCTCCCACAGGGCGTATGCTTATCTCAGATAAATACAGAGAAAACACAGGGCTTTTAGCGAAATACTTGTAGGAGTCGTAGGTCAGAAACGTGTTTTTTAGTACGCCAGGAAAGTGCTGGAAGTCTGGGGCCTAGAATGCTACAAAAAATTCCATACATCAGGTAATATTCCAAGACCGATCAATAAAAAAGTAAATTAAGCTAAGTGCTTTGGCGATATTATCCAGGCATGAGTGACACATTGGGGCGCTGTGAAATGCAGTTAATGACCGAAATTATGGCAAAATTGTCCACCATTTTTTTGCCTTCTTTTATGCAATTCACATCCATCAGAGGTAAAAAAGTGTAGCAATATGATGGAGTTGCTTTCAATGGCTTGATAATATCAGGGTGGCCAGATATTCTAACAACGTTTTGGGGCGGCGATGACGACGATGTCAGCCCATTCCGCCCATTATTTGTATGCCAAGCGCGAAGCACACGCGTTGGAACATTTTTGTTTTGAAAGGGGGTAAGGAAACGAGGAAACTTTGTTATTGATGATGTGGATCTCGATGATGATGATGATTATTATTATGATGATGGTGGCAGTTCGCGAACAAAGTAATTGACAACAAAGCGGCAAAGGCAGCCATTTGTTTTTTCTTTTTGCGCAAAGAATAAGCTGTTGTTTGCTGAAATATCAGCGGTGACTGTTGACTGCCTTTTGGGCGATTTCCTGAAACGTGTGCTCAAGCTCGGCAAATTCCAAATAAAAACTCCCATTTGGTTTTCTGTTTGATGAGCAAATTTACACTTACAATGCGCGTTCTAGTTGGAATGGCGATGCGATGTTTGCACACTTTAACAGTCGTTTCGCTGGTTTCGCTTTTATAATCCACTACTCGCCAAACGAAAGACTTAGGACACGAACGCGATCGCTGGGGGATCACTTGGGATCGATAGCTATAAGGCTGGGATCTTTCGATGCTCGTTCAACGTTCAACGTTTCGACGGGGGTTCACACAAAAAACGAAGAGACAGACGACCGATTGGGAGCGGATTACCGGAGCACTTGCGTTGCGCTGAAAGGTTCGGCCAAGACTGACTTCGAGTCGTTGGCCAAAAGGCGGTTTGAGCCGAGTTGAGTTGAGCTGATGCTGGCGCTGCGTCGACGTCGCCGCTGCTTGCTTTGCACTTTACACTTTGTCAATGGAAAGGAGAGAGAAAGAGACAGAGGCAGCTGGAGAGACGGAGAAAGAAACAGAGAGCTTGAGCGGTAAGCGAGCGATTGCACTTTTGCACGTGCGTTTCAAGCGCGACTTTAAACGCGTCTAGACGTTGGAACTGCGGCTGCCTGAATGCCAGAAACTCAACTGAATCGGCCAAGTCAAAGCAAACCGCAAAACACCTGCAGGTGAAACCACTCAGCGAAAAAAAACCACTCACTTTTGAGCTTTTCAGTGGCAAGTTGGCTGCGGAACGAGCGCGATGCGTCTGGCAAAACAAGTGAACTGGTGGCAAGGTTTGTTGGCTTCGCTCCTGGCGGCGGTTCACCTTCGCGGCGGCAGGGGAAAATACTCTATAAAAGGGCCCCGGTTTTTGGGTTTTTCTCTTCACGTCGTCGCTGTGACGTTACACAGGTAGGTACTTACATAGCCACATACCACTTATGCAATCCCCTGCCGGCGACCTTGGCTATCTTCTTTTTCCAGACAGAATTGCAAAAGCCCAATGCTCCGCTCACCCATTCACTGCAGCTCTCTTTTAGATCGTTTAATGGCTTCATTTGGCGGTAATTGCAATCGCAATCCCATTAAAATTCCCCCTTTTTTAATTGGGATTGCCTTTCTTTACATAAGTAATTCAACTGGAGCAAAGTTCAACGCTAATAGATCAAATGGGCCAGGGAGAGATATACCACTTTATTTTTGCAGCTGCTCAAGGCTAAATGAAATAAATGCCTTAATTACTATAATTACTATGCCAAAGAATGCTTTTCGGTGGCTGAGTGATGGACAGACAGCCAAAGCCGCAAAATCAATAAACATGTCTATATTAAAAATTTCGTTGTTTGCCTATTGCACAATTTCAATGTCATCTAAGAAAAAAAAAAGAGAAAAAATTAACAAGCCGGCGTTAAGGGCGTGACTAAGGGCGTTTGCTAGGGAAAAACGAAGCCAATGAACAAGAAAGAAAAAAATCCAAAACAGACCAAACTGTCCACTTTTGCGCAACGCTGACATTGAAAATGCACAGCTAACTTGGCGTTGTGGGTGTCTTTCTGTCTTTCTGCTTTTCTGGCCAAAAGTGCCATCAAATCGGGTGTTGTAACAAATCGCGCTCGAACATCTTAAGCAGGTGGTCAATGGTCAATGGACAGCGATACAATAGCAAGTTGGATTTGGAATTTTACATTTTTTTTTTTTTCATTTTTTCTTTTGCTATTAAACGGCAATTAACTGACAAGGTCGCCTGCTATACATTATAATATCTGCCCGTCATGCATTCCCGCGAGACCTAAAACAGCGACTTATCTAGCTCTCAAATCGGTATTTAATAAGCAGTATGATTTTTTTCCTTACAAATTACTTATACGCCAAGTGGAACGGCCGGCGAGATTTAATGAATCGCATAAAACCGATTTCGCGGCTGACTGATGGGCCTGTAAACATCCTCGTAGACGGTGCAATGGACATAATTGTAGTTGAAAAACAAGCAATTCAGTCGTTGGGGATATCAAGAAATAAATAAACGAATTGCTTTGCTGTCGCACTTGACATGGTTTTTGGGAACATATAGTATATACGACAGGCAACGTGCTAATGAGCCCTGAAAACTGAGTTCCTCAGCTCCCCAGCTCCTCATTCATCATTAACTGGGGATATGTGGCAATAGTCTTATAGCTCTCATGATTCACCCTGCTCATCATCATCATCTGGTTTACATTTCCAGCTAATTTACAATAAGCAAACTGCCAGGTCATGGTACACTAATTTGTGCAGTTGAAGAAGCCATGTCTTAAGCCTTCAATGTCTTGGCTCTTACAAGCTGCAAATTTCGTAAGTGTTGTTTTAGTTCCCACTAATGGTTAACTCCCACACAAATAGTGATCAGCCAACGCAGAAATCCAAAAACTAAGCTTGCAATTTTCTAATATCTTATTTTTTTTGGACAGTCATGCTGTGCAAGCAACAACAAAACCTTGAACAAGTTTGTTGACTTCGGGTTGGAAAAACGAGAGCAACAACAATTGGTAACTGCTAAAATGGCCATAAATATATTGAAGAAATTGGTTGACAAAAGTTTTAGGTTTGTTTTTTGCCATCAATAGCCTCACTTACAATTTCTAGCTTTTGTCTTGCGATGTGCACATTTCAAATCTACATTTTCGTATTGTTCACTCCATCGCCTTTATAGCCCTTTATTCCCAGTCTTAGTGGCCCATTCACACAGACAATTTCATTTCGGTTTAGTTTCTTCTTTCCCTCTGTTTTTTTCATATTTTAATTTTTTTTTTGGTTTATCTCTGTGCTTTTTATGCTGCTGTGAAAATGGGCACAAGGTCGCCGTTGCGACGAGGAGGAAGTTTGCTGGGAAGCCGGCGGAGGAAAGAGGCTGGGCTGAATTCGAATTCCAGACGGACTGCAGAAGCTCCAGCCCGGCTTAAATTAATTGCATCCAGCCACGAGACGACAGCGACGGCAGTTTCGAGCTCATAAAACGGATTGCACTTAACGATAAAATTTCCCTTTCGCTCGGAACTCGTTTTTCGCTCACTTATTCGAACGGTGTCCTAATCCCTTCTGTAAATGGTGTGATTCATAGGGGGTATGAGAAAACTAGAGGTAAACAAAAAACTTGGTGTAAGAATATGTGTTCTCAAATATTCATTAAAGGTTTAAGAATTGTGGGAAAATGTTAACAATAACATTTTTTTATTTTTTAAAACAGTAAAAAAATAGTGGAACTCATTTATTTAGTTTTAACAGATATATTGACAGCTCCAAATTGAATAACTTGAAATATTAATTTGCATAATTAGCTTTTTAAATTAATTGATTTATCTACTACTCACTTTGAATATTTTTAGAATAATAATTTAGTTTTGATCGTATTGTAATTGATGATAGTTTTAAACGGTGTTATTAGTTACTGAATGCTTGAATGTAAAATAACTGCTGATAAAAAACAAATACTCTTCGTTACAACTGATCGTAACTCTAATTCACATTTGAAAAAGGTAATCATTTTCTTCCTTTCTTTAACCGTTATATACCACAGCTGAACATATATATGTAGCATATTTTTTAAAGTTATTTGTAGCTCTGTTAGCCATAGATTCACTGCAATTCTACCAACCATTATTGACATTATGTCTTGGATATTTTTCTTTTAAACTAAAGACACCTCTCTAGTTTTGTTCACTGCAGCCCAGAGCAATGGAGTGGAAAGCTCCAGCTGCTGCAAAGCTGTACTCAAAAGTGGTTTCTTTCGCGACTTGCCAAATATTATGCAATTTCTGCAACTTGGAGTTGAGTCTTTTGACTGCCTTGCTTTATTTTCGAGCGGCCACATGCAAAAGAGCTGCTAATGCAACAGCTTAATTAATTACAATTAGAGGCTGTGGCCGACCCATAAAGAAAAGATCTACGAAATGGCAAACGCAAACGCTCCATTGGTTTTTCACTGCCTCTGCTGTAATTGCTTGATCCACTTAAGCAAAATACACAAAAAGAAGCTGAATCTGGTTCACTCGTCTCTGGCTTGAATAATTTGTGAAGATTTTGGCCAAAACTATCAAAAATACACGCCCCAAATGTGTCAAGGTCTTTTGTAAACTGGCAAATGAGCAAAGAAAAAAAACAAGCCACCTAAAATCAAATCAAATGGAAACCGAAAGCTGGTCCAGCGATTTGGGACTGGGCTCAATTTTTGTGTTTTTTGGTTATATCCAACTATAATTATCGGGGGAAAACTTTTTGGCACACAATGCACGGCATTTGAGTCAGATTTTTGCCAAGTTGATTGGCCGCATTGTGCAATATTTTTGTCTGTTCGACCACATTTTAAGTCAATTAGCAAGCTGGCCAAATTGCTGTTAATGCCATGAGCAAATACGCTGAAATAGTTGCTCTAAGACAATGCATATGGCTTCTTGCAGTGCGGCTGAAAGGGGTGAAAGTAACTGAAAGGTATTGACAAAAAACTCAGACAATGTTTCCCGGAAAAGATCGCCACACAAAAGCCCTAAGAATCGGCGAAGATTTATGTGACAGACCTTATTCAGGACAATCACTTTTGAGCCTACGTGTTATGGCTGATACTCATTAAAATTTAGCTCACATATTATAACTCAGAAGTAAATTCTTAAGTTAGCCAGAGGTGGTAGGTTAAACTGATGAAAGCAAAAGCCACTGACACTTGCACACTCCGGAAATAAATCTTCAATTGCCAGTAGTTCTAATGAGAAGCGTGTGCGTCTTTTGTTTGTGTTTATTTTTATTATCATTAAGATGACCTGGTGATTTTCTCTAAGTTCTACGAACTTTCAGGGCAAACGAATGCCTCCGCAATGAGTGGGATAAAAAATAAGCAAAATATACCTTAATGGCTGACATTAAAGTCCGACATAGAAAATGAAATAGGTTCCTATAGAACATAGTTGCTAATGTTCTACAAAAGATAGTTTTGAGCAAACTATAGAAGTGATTTAGCTGTTCAACCTTTGAAGCCTATTAGTAGAGATTGAGAAGCTTATGAATTCTCAGATTCAGATTATAATCGTCTGAGTCTGACTGAGCAATCAAATGCCAATTGAGCTTCCGTTTTCTATTGTAATTTAATAAACAAAGATGACGGTTATCAAAAAAATTACGCTAGCTTACAATAGTTTTAGTTTAAAACTATCATAAAAACTATTTAACAAAGAAAAACAATTTAACAAGAATTAAATTAATAAAAATAATTAAGAATAAATTAACCGAGAATGGTCTAAAAATGAGTATTTATACGATAATAGCAGTAATAAATTCAATGATTTTATGACGTTGCTAACGTTAACATCACTACGTGACTACTAGCCCTAACGTAGGAAACGCGATCGCAAAGCACGTCACAAAACGAAACGAAAATTGTTTACAAAGAATTCGGACTGATTTTTTCACCACATGGTGAAATTGAAAATATGAAAAAAGCTTTTAAAGCTCTCTTTCGGCTTGGTCACTCTCACAAGCTAACAAATTTAAGCTCGAACTTAGTTTGGACACAAACCATATTTTAAAATTTTTCTGAAATTTAAAGAATTTAGCGTTGCCACTGGCAAATTAAAAGAATCAAGCGTTGCCAGACCGAAAAATACTGATTTTCTAACACAAATGTTAAGATGTATCAAAATCTAAAAGAAATGTTAAGAAAAATCCTAACATTTCTGTTAAAAAACTTTGCATTTTAACATTTCATGGAAGAGGGAGAACACATGGCGCCTTGATTCAAAAATATTGCATTTTTGAGCTTGATAAAAGTGTAGGAACAGAGAAGAACGAGAATTGATAAAATAAAAATTAGGAGAAGAAAAGGGAGAGAAGGTCGCAAAAATTTTAATAACATAAATGGAAAATTTGGCTCTGCAAATAAGTTCCAAATCTTCTTTTTTATATACTTTTTAACATTTTGGAAGAGTATTTAAAAAAAATAATATTTCTTACCCAACAAAAATATGGCCCCGATTTAGCAAGATTAAAGAAAAAGGTGTGTTGTACTATTAATACTTTCTTAAATATTGTTAAATTACTAAATTTCACTTTAAACATTCTTAACAGGTAAAAAATTATTTCAATTTCACAATAAAATAAATGCGCATTAAATTTATTGCTTATGGTTTTCCAGAAATGCATTTATATATTCAGCAGTTAGAATTTCAAGCTTAGCGCGTGCTAAAACTGTTTTAAATGGTTCTGTCTGTATGGGGGCGTGCTTGGGTTGCAAATCATCAACCATAATCGTCAATAACAACAATTATAATTAACGGCATGCCAGGAGCGACAGGTATATTGGTATGACTAAAACATGTTGACAGAAGCAGATGGAAACCGGAGTGATTTCCCAATATTTCGATGCCACTCACTACTGAACTAGTTCATGCGGAAGTGACGTAGTCGATTGTAAAGTGTATATTGCATAATGAGGCCTTCAAAAGAGAAATACCGCTAAAAGCAACAAACAAACTCATTTGGACCATCGATACGGCGGTTAAAGACCCGACCCAAAGCCTCATTTTGATGCTAATAATGTGGGTATATTTGGCACATAATTTGATTCAGTGGCGAGGGCAAAAAAGGGGTCCTTAAGATGTATAAAAAGTAACGTTTTAGAGGCATTTTCAAATCGAAAAACGAATAATCTTTTTAGTTATATTGAAATCTACAGTTCCCTTGTGTTCCATTAGGAAAATGCTCGCATGGTATTAAACAAAGGAAAGATTTAAGTGCTAAACTAAACTAATATATTATTTTCTTATTATTTAGGTGACTTTGTGAGCTACGCCCCTGTCTTAGCATCGCATGTTTAGCCAATATTATGTCATTCAAAAGCCAAACGAAAGAAGAAACTTAGCATAAATGAATGACCAGCTTGGATTTACATAAAGACCATACTCTTGAACAGGCACACACCTCCCTGGTACGCGAAATTATATTGAATTATGGCTAAATACAATTTTCACACATTGTGCGAAATCGACCGATTGCCGGATGTGCCACAATCCACTCAGCTGCGAAAAAAATCACCGAGTTGACGGTGATTGCGTCGTTGATGGACGTTAATTTGTACGAAAACTCATTTGTTTGCCATTTATTGTGCGGATTTGTTAGGGAAATTATTGAAATTTGCAATTAGTTAAATTAAAAGCCAAGTGCTGAAAGCCAGCCAGGCGTTGCCGACTGAGGCTAAACGGAGTCTTCTATACCCAAACCATCCATAGCCCTATTGTCAGCGACCCTGGGTTCTATTTTTATAAGCCTTCACTACGGCTCCGTTCAGTGGCTCATCGCTGGCATAACTTGTTATGAATTTGTTACCTTACTACGTATTTATATAATTGCAAATTTCACTCGTCACTTTTGTGGAGTGGCTGAGGCTGAAGTTGCTTAGCTTAGCATGTGAATAAATGCAATTAAAGCCCAGCGCTTAATAAGCATGACGTGTAATTTGCTATTTGCGCAGACTATTACGAACTGCAAAAATTGGGAATTTGCAGGGCGGCGACAAGCTGAGCTAACGAATTCCCGACGATAATGATCGCCATCAGCTCGCCCAATGAGTTGTCTAAATTTGCATTTCTCCCGGCCACCATCTTGTAAGCCTTGGGCAATGCAACGAACCCGAACTCCAGCCCTATCGAGGTGTCATTCACGTTTGGTTATCAAATAAATACCCCACATGTTTCTTTCGCTCTGTGGCTCATTTAAATATTCATTGATCGGCAAAGCGCGCTAATAAATATGTTTTTCGATACGTTGTTCCCAAAATAAATGACACCAAAACACGTGCGCGCTGCCATTATGCAATGTGTGAAACAAAGTTTAATTAATAAAACACAGCTCTATTCAATCGTAACCAATAAAAAAACGAAACGAAAAGAAGAACACAGTGTTCTTGAGCGGCGACCTCGAATTGTTGTTATTGTCTGGGGAAAATCAAAAGACTTAGGCAACGAACTTCGGCTGATGATCAGTTCCGTTTCGACGTTTCGGTGTTTCGGTGTTTCGGCGTCTCTCGACTTAACGACTACTTTATGGACCATTAAGGCGACTGGGACTGGGACTGGGGCAGTTAAGGCAGATGTAATGGCTGTGACTGTGTGACTCACATGGCACTGGGGTCCGACCAGCTAAAGTGACGCTTTATCCTTTCTAGGTCCATGACAGGCTGCTGGGCCTGCTGTTGGCTCAAGGTTGCCTCTTTCTTGGGCGCCATTTTATATGATATTTCCAGAGGGATCGGGATGCACTGGTCAATGGTTCAATGGAATATGCGATTAGCAGTTGCACAACCTGTTTCCCTGCCCGCAGATGGCAGTAAATCGTCTTGTTTATTTCGATCGATCGTCGGCTTGGGTTTCTCACACAGAAATTCGCGTGCGCCTGCGCACAAAACAAAAGACTTAGGCAACGAACTAAGACTTCATAGTAGGCGCGAGCGGGCGAACGAGCGTTTTTTTTTTTTGCCTTTTAGCTTTGGCAGCTGTAACAGCTGTTTTCTGGTTTTTCGGGCTAAAACGTGGTATGTCGAACGACAAATGCGAGGGCACGGCGACAGCGAGAGGCTACAAAAAACACGTAATTTGATTTATAACTAAACACTCTTATTTTTCTTTCTTTTTTATAGGGTACACGTAATAAAAGAGCACAAAGTGGTAAAGCTATTGCTGCTGCTGCTGCTGATTTTTGCTGCTGCCTAACGCGACGAAGTTGTGATCGAAACTGAAACCTCAAGACGCGCGCATCAGGCGCAAGAGCTGCCGAAATGCGACAAAAGCTGCAAAACGAGAGAGTATAAATACGAGTTCGTATAAAAAACACACCGACTGAACTGATCTGAGCGGCCGATCGTGAGCGAGAGAGATTGTATTTTATTCGGTGCTGATATAGTTTTTTTCCTATAGACCAACATGCATGGTTTTAGACATGCACATGGGGCAGCAAAAAATCGAAAGATCGAACACACCAAGCCAACGAACTTGTTTAGGGAATGTAAATCTGGTCAATTATAGGAGAGATAATGAGTTAATGAGCACTAAAGTATGATATATATAAAGTAGAGTGCTAAAAAGTTTCTGAAGTATCAAACTTAATGCTATTACCAAGCCATACTTCCTGCTAGACATTAATCAACAAAACTTGGAAAATCTCCTAATAATAGGCTTAATTATAGCCACAGAAAAAGGCTTCGGCTACGCCCACTGGGCTTCGTTTAACCATTTTTCACAGCACTTTTTGCGGCTTAATTAAGACATTACACGATACCGTTAAGAGTCCCCCTAAGCGTCTTTTCGGGTCCTCAATAACAACCTCTTGCTGTCGCGTTACGCGCCCAACAATTTATGAACTACCCATAGCAGTGTGATGAACTTTAAAGGCGATTATCAAGACCTGGTCGTTTACCCATCAACGGAAAGGTATATCTTTATGGCAGTGAAATGTAAAGTGAAGTAGTACTACATATATAAACGAAATTTAATTAGTAGCGCTAATAAAAAGCGAAACTAACACGAATCGGTGAAAACTTTTCTACATACGACTTGTTTAATTCACACATTTCACATCAACGTGACAGAGATGAGATTAGAAATTCGTATAGTCTTAACCACATTTTAAGATCTTCATTTAAAATAACAATGGAATTTCATGCTGCATAAGTCAAGGCATCAAAACCAATCAAATGCATCAAAACAAAGTCAAAACAAGGTAATTTCCCTGATCTCAGGGGCTTGGGTCAATTTCCCAGATTGCCGAGTTTCCGGCTAGTTCGACGGGGTCAGTGAAAGCGTTGTTGAGTCTTGCGCAAATTGCAGCAGGCACTAAATAGCCGAGACTTAAATAAAAGCTTATCTAAATATTTATATTTAAGTCGTTTTCAATGGTCCCAAACCGAATTGGTAAGCAAATGGTGGACAAAGTGTTGTGGTGGTCGTAGCATTTCCCGAAATGCAAAAGTGAGTCGGGGTGCCGGCTCTCTTAGCCACAAAAAAGAGGTCTTTCACTCGCTGCAAAAAAGTCTGAGGATGGTTACCTCATCGGCGGGCGTCGTTAAATTGCAACAATTACTGCGGCAGCGAGTTGCCGGCGTAAATGAAAATCAATGAAGCGGCTGACAAACGAAGAAACGAATCGAGACAACTGCGAATGTTTGGCTTTGGCCAAAGTGGCGCATAAAAAGAAAGTTTAAAGCACAAGCACACTTTTATTTTTGTTTACCCCTGCTTTTTGATATCGTTTCGGTTTCGTTGGCGGTTTTGAATTCGAATTTTGGTCGGTCCGAAACAGGGTAAAACTGCATTTGATAATTACGAGTGTATGTACATCGGTCTGCTCGGTGATTCAATAAAGGCGGCTTGCCTTTCGCGTCGATGCCGGGTAAATAACCAAAATTACAAAACCACCGCCACCGACTGCGCCAAAGAATTTGTGTCACAAGTTGCACAATGCCCAAAGAGTCGACACCAGACTACCGCCGTACACACGGCGTATGAGCAACGAGTTGGCTATTACTATGGCTGTGGCGGTGGCTTTGGCGAACAAATACCAAGGCACCGAAGAAGTAAAACTGCAATTTGCAAGCGTTACATAAGCCAACTCGACGACTGGGCGACCGGCTTGCCGGAGCCGCCTTGACGGAAGTCGGGAAAACATAGTTGCAGGGGAAAATCGCTTTTCCAAGAGCACGAAATTAGTTGTTGAATAAATTTGAAACAGAAACAAAGTAAAATGCGTGTAGATTTTAAATATGGTCATCGGCCACCGGTGGAGTATGTAGAGTAAGCCAATAAGTAAATTGGCCATAAGCAACAACAATTGTGGTAGTTGGACTTGCATCGGAAGTGCAATTTTTATTTAAGCGACCCGATAGTTTACAGCCACTTAAAGGCCAATTTAATGTGCCTCTTTGTCAACAATTTAGTTAAATGGATTACGCTTTTAAGTATAAATTAAGTGCGAAGAAATTATACGCCGATTTTAAAACCAGATTTTACCTAACTCTCTTAATATTATTGATTAAAAAAGATGTTTATCTGTTTATTTAACTTATAAATTGTATTTTTTTGTTGTATTTTCTTTAACAATAAATCTTATATTAAACTACAAAATGAAATAACAATAGTAAAAATATTTTTGGATTTATTCCAAAGTGAATCGTTACAATTAAAATGGCAATGTAGGTTTTCAATTTGCAAAATAAATTTCCCTTTTTTGAAAAGCGCGCACTTGCGCATATATTTGTTTTTTTTGTTCATGTTGCGTACTCACTCGCTCTTTCTTTTATCTCTTTCTTTTGACTGTAATGCCGTGTCATGTTGCTAGATGGCGCTAGTCGTCGATGTCTCCCGCCCCCTATAGAGAATTTTTGGTTGCACCTGGGCGACATCTATAGTCCTAGATGGCGCCCCTATAGAGAATTTTAAGTTGCACGTGGACGACATCTATGTGTCCTATATTGGAACTAAAAAGTGTACCAAAGTTTATAGCATTTGGTTTAAAGCGTACCAAGTTTATAGCATTGTGGCTTATAGCATGGTGTCCTTATACAATAGATGGGCAAATTCGAAGGAGTTGGGGCGAATTGAAAAGGGGCAGCATAAACACAGGTGCATTTCCACCGCATAGCAAAATTATATTCTGATTTGTTCGGAACCGATCCGCGGGCTAAAGTTCGTAGTGGTTATTAACGATGTGCGCAAAAATGTGATATATAATTTTCACCAAGCTGGCAAAAAGGCTGGACATTTCCCAAGGCTGAAAACAAAAATTGTTACATTCGTTGCGTACGTTGGAAAAAGTTATACTAACTTAGGAAAAGGCTTACTGAGGATCGCAGATAATCTGGTTAGGAAGAAACTTCTGACTGCTAAGATAAATAACTGAATCACCAAGGCAACCAGTTATTCAAGCATCCTTTGTTTATATCTTATCTGTCAAGTACTTAATCAATTTATTGTCAACAACTCTTCAGGTTCAAATCGTAAGATTCTAAGAATTGTAACCACTTTTTGATTACTTATTGTTTTTTCTTTTATTTTGTTTTGCTTTAATCATTAGTGTTTATTGTATAGCACTACATTCCCTATGTTAGTATTAGTTTTGTAAACTTTACTATCATCTTAAATAAATAAAAATTGTATATATTTGCAGCATACTCTCGGGGTTACATTTTTGAATAACTGGAATGAATTTAATTCTTGTTGACTGTTCAATCAGCATCATCAGCATAGTCTATCAGGGCGGAATATAAATCTCTGCGACCGCCAAGCTAGACTTTATTTTATTTGCTTATCTCACCAGCTGTGAAAATCCCAACGTTATTCAACGTCATTTATAACCGATTGCGGTAGGTTAGACTTTTGTAGTTGAAATTATGGAAATTCCGAGTTTCTACATGACGCACTGCGCTGAAAACGTCTAAGAATCCTATGCTTATTAATAAGCGTAGAAATGGAAAAAATCTATAGATTCACTAAAAAAATTTTATACATGAAAACAAAATTTAAACGAATATTATTGTTATTGTTATAAAAATATACGTTTCCATATAATCATAACAAACGACGTCCATGCCCCTGATACATTTCTGAAGATGTTTTTGAATTTTTATATATCTAATAAATTCTAAACTCTGTTAACATTATATTTAAAAATACAATTGAAGACATTTTTCTTGAATGGTTTAGCAAACACCAGTCAAATGTGGAACGTTTCTACTAATAAAATGGAACGGATCGCAGCAGACAGTGTGACCCACACTTCTCCCATTCAGATGAAGGCCTGGATGACAATTGATCTGCCGGCAGATCTGCTTTAAGTCCTGCTGAGCAGGGACAATAACGTCGTTGTATGTTAACATAACCCATTTGTCTCCAGAAAGATGGCTCACTATCTTGTACATCCATTCGGGAACGGGAATTTTGTTATTATCCAAAAGGAAAATTGATATCATATTGTTATTATTCGTATGTCTCAATCTATGCACTCCCATTGCTCCTGTGCAAACTTTAAGAACATCGTAGGTTCGCGTTGTACTATCATATAGTCCCTTTACTACATTGTTTACCCAGGTCTCGACTGTCTTCCAGTTGCCACGATTGATTCCACGATATTGGGGGATGGCATTTAAATACTTAAAGGTGGCTTTCTTATGCTCTGTGAACATGAAAGCAGAGGCTGGTGTCATGTGGCCACGATCAAATTTACACTGCGGCTGTGTTGCACCCAGGTTAGTCAGCAAGCAAGCTTGAGTAGCTCTTCCCTCATAAGCATTATCAAATCCTCCACTTAATCCATCCGAAGTCCATGGAGGGGTAGGACGTGGAGCGGCTAAGAAAAATGATTTTAGATAGGAAGGAGGTAGACATATTTCTTACTTACTATTTTCGTGGCGGTAGACCATATAGATGGAATGTTGGAATGCTAAGCTGTTACCATTGAAACAGTTTCGATACAGCTCCATAAAGTTTCCATTGACGTTAAAGCCCACCATATACATACGAGAAGGATTGAGACAATCGGGTTTTCTTAATTGTACAACAGACGGGACAAATGGCACTGAGCATATAGCAGTGTTTAAAGGTGGATTAAAATCATTGTTAGATTGACACTGAAATCCAGTACGTTGAATTCCTCCGTTACAAAGCAAATAGATCGTTTGGCCGTTGGCCACCATATCACTATGCTGAATATCGTACTTCCCATTATTGTGGCTTAAATAAATATTTTTTGTTGACAACAAACTTTTATGAATAATACATATAGCGCTGACATTTCCTAAAACTAAAAGTCGGATAAGCTTTTGACGATAAACGAACACCCGGTATATATACTCACGGAAAGATAGGCCAACCCAGAGAAACTTTAGATCATGCATCTTCACAGCTTGGGATTTCATGTAGAACTAAAGATCGCAATAAGCTTAGGTCGCTTTTTGTATACGTATAATTATTCAGCACCAAGTGTGAGCATTTCCTTATCTCAATAATTCTGAGAGAATCAACCTTTGCTTTGATAAGCCCCCGATGCAAGAATCAGAGGACAGGTTACCTCAAAGTGAAGCGAAGGTGGCGTTTTCATAAACTCATTCGAAAATATGACGGAAGGCTTTAATCAGGGAAAAAATAAATTAACAAATTTTGTAACGCACTGTATTATAAATATGAATCATTTATTTTCCAATCGTAACTGTTTGATAATGTTATACACTTGTAACTTATAACATTATTATTATTATGAAAATATCTTGTGTTGTGTAAACATTATTCAACTTTATAATCGTTGTTGTTGAGGAATTTACGTAAAAATTATCAAAAGAGAACTATGACTGCATTGTTTAAGAGCTACAAACGTAATTCATCCCTAAATGGGTATTTTGTTTGTCTGAATGCACCCAGAAACCATGGGTTGTTCCTTTTAATAAAGTCAGTTGGATCGCAGCAGAATGTGAATCCAACTTCAGTACGTATTAATGTTGGGGGGCAAGGCACAACTCGACATAAAGCTTCTGGGTTTGGTCTTTCAGTTTCCCATCCATTGTTTGATGTCAAAATCACTGTTGTTTTTTTGCTGTCGACACTATAAATGATTTTGTAGATCCACCTGGGAACTGGGTTTCTGCCTTCTGCTAGGTAAATCGGCGTCGGCACTTGATTCCTGTTGTTCAGTTCAAGTACACCCAAAGCCCCGGTGCAGACTATCAGGGTATCGTGTTGTTGACGAACCCAATTTTCAACATTCCTCCAATTGCCCCGGTTGATTCTGTAGTATTGGGGGACAACATTTTGGTACCTATTAGTCTGCTGGCTAGCCCAGGCGTTGGGAAAGTCTCCGGCGGGAGTCAGGTGTCCTTGGTCGAAGGAGAGAGTTTGTGGAGAAGCTATATACCGCTGTTCCGGTCCGAGAAGAGCTTCAAACCGATTATAAATATTACTCTGTTGAAAAGAGGCCGCATCTCTGGCAGAAATTAAGCCATCACGGATGAAGCTCGCTCGTGGTCGCTCAGATCCTAAATATTTTTTAGGGATAAAAGCTTTATGATCCAGAACCTAAATCTTTTTCTTGACTCCGGATAACTTACTTGAAGCTGTCGGGTGGACCGTGTTGATGGACCAATACGCCGTCATCGTTTCTGCGTCCTAGCAGCTATAAAAGAGCTCCATTTGTCTAGTCCCGTCCGATAAACCCACGACATATATGGTATGCGGATATCTGCGATCTTGAACGGACCTAATAAATGGCCTTAGGGTCTCTACACAGTTGGGACTGGGTAGTGGTGGATAATATATCCCGTCTTCCTGGCAAGTGGTACTAAACTCGTTGCCATTGCAGATCATAAGCCTCGACTCATGGGGATCTAAGTGAATATCTAACGGAAGGTCGAATTGATTCCTATTGTCAGCGAGTAGACCACTGGTGATAGTATCCCTTAGAATTCGACAGTCATGTGCTTTGAAACCGACGTTAAAAATAGCTGCGAATGATGTGGCTATAATGGCTATGAAGGAAATTCCCGGAATTATGACAAAGGCCGGCCACATCTTGATATAAATATTAGAACTAAAATTTTTTAGTAATACTGGTCCGTTGAAATTTTATCTTTCTTGTTTACCCAATGTAAGCCTTACCCCAGTTCTTATGATAATTTTACTTTGTATATAATTATAAATTATTGTTCTGGCTATTTTCTCCTCATGTTTATCTTCGCTAAGGTTTTTCCTCATGTTTATCTTCGCTAAGGTTTTCTTATGATATAACCGTGACTAACTCCTTAGAGACAATGGTATAAATGTTACACTAGATATATTTTGCTATCGACTGCTCTTAGCTCTTCATCATTAACTGGAACTCGTTGGATTTAATATCTGCCCTCTGCAGCATGGCCAAGCAAACCGTTGGTCACTTTCAACTGCATCGCTGCTCAGAGTCAGAGAATCGGGCAAACTGGTCGCAGCACGCCCGCATAAACATGGCCTGATTGATGTTGGTTTTAGTTGGCCATTTATTTGTTATTTGCACGTTACATGGCAGCCAGAGTGCAGAGTACCGAGTCTCTGGGCGCAGGACGATGAACGCAGGACGAAGGACCTGGCACCAAAAGCCAGCCGGCAGCCATGACCAAACCGATACCGATAGCAGAAAGGCCCCTAATGGATGAGAAGCTGGCCCATCCTTAAAGTGCACTCTAGACTTTAAATGGAACGGGCGAAAATGCTGCACATTCAATTTGTCACATGCCAGGCAACCGCATATTTGGACGAAATATTTTCGAATGTGTCACAAATTTTACAGGGATGATGGGGGGATGGGGATGATGAGAGTCCCCACCCTATGGCGAACATGAATTATGCCTATCCACGTGTTAGGCACAATGGCTAGCCGACCTTCCGTCGGCATTGCCACAACCTAATATTAATTTGCTGATTTATGGGCGCTCAGGCCACAGCGAGGCAACTATAAATTTTAATGAAAATTTAATAAATGCGTCGGACAGAGGGAGGTCTTTTTGGCCGGCATTGTTAACGTGGATATTAAGCAATTATATGATTTTGTGTTGTGGCTTTAAGCGGCGAATGCCAACAAAAACAAGTCATTAAATATGAAAATAAACACAAACGATGCTACATATGGATTAGAGCAGAATGCTGCGAAAAAACCAACGAGTCCGCAAAAATGAAGCCCCTTCAGAGCAGCCGCAAAAACAAACTAGCAGCCCGGCCAAACTGAACTCTGAGTCCACAGACAGAGGATACAGAGGGATTCACAGACGGTCGATACAAAATAGTTAAATATTTTATGCCACTGCTATTTTACGCTTGTAAATCAGAGTCCAAGCCGCAGGCAGACAGACATTTCAGTTCGGTTCTAGTCTTTGCACTGCTTGAAAACACCGAAAACCGAAAAGTTCACATCGGAAAGTGAGCTGAAATAGTTGGAATTCGCCAGCCAGGCAGACCGCTTTTGCATATGTCTCCGGGATTTTGGGAGGTCCACCATCCGAGCAACCTGGCATCCTGATGCTCCAGACCTGTTTAATATTAAAATCAAATTCCTCGGGATAAATTTGATTTTGGCAGGCCCAAATATTTGCCCAGACTCAGGCATTTTGCATTGAATTATTTACCGTCCTAATGCAGCTGGCAGCCACAAGTTGAAGTAAGATCAGCAGCCAGTAATAATATGGTAAACGCTTCTAAACGGTAGACAACAAATTAACAGTCATAAATTATATTAATTGCATTGCAATCGGGTTAATATTTGTAGACACCATTTCGGCTTTGCCACATGCCAAAGTGTCTCAGGTGTCGAAAGGCATACAATTCAATCTGCAGTTGGGTGAAGGCCAGGAAAAACATGCCTGTGGCAGGTTCAGTACCACCTCTGCCTCATCCTGGAACAAACAAAAAGCCCCATTGAGCTTTGTGTGGCTTGTTTTCTCTTTTGGTTTTCCTCCTGGGATCCTGGGAACCCCCCTTCTAGTTTCTTTGCCATGACCTGTTTAAGCAAAACGGCAAAACAATACAGGCTGACAGCAAGTCCGTAATGGATATCGATATTTTTCAAATAGTTGGGTGAAAGGTGGGATGGTAGATGGTACATGGTAGATGGTAGATGGATGCTCCTACGATTCCGGTTCCATCAAAGCAGCTGCCTGACAGTCGGTACAGTTGGTCCTTCGTGCTGGCTTGCAGCGATTTTAACAAACAAATCAATTTATTTGCCAGATTACAATTTACGTGACTCAGTTACAAATTGCTTTATTTATTTAGCACAGCACAATGAATAAACCAGGGCTGGCGGTGGGTCGGTTGTTTTTCAAAAGGAAGTCGAGCCTGAACTGAAACAAAACGTTGGCGGGCAAATACATCAATTAGATACACAGGAGCCGACTAATGTAATGACTAATTGAGTACACGATATATGTTCACATGCAACGCGGACTTCAACGGGAATGTTGAGCCCGTAAGGCTACAGTGTCCGACTAAAACAATGGACTAATCCTTGATTTAACATGGACAATCATGAAATTAGAGCCAGAAAATCTCTTGCCATTGCGGTCAAAATACGGTCATTACCGTAATCATTTTATTTTCTTGGAACTATTAAGATTAAGTTAAGTCTTGGAAATGTTTTTAAACCTTTAAGCCTACGAGGACGAGAAAAAGATGCTTAAAAGGCGTGAAACGCCGCCTTTCGATATGAAATTCATTCTTTATGTATACTTATTAGTAAAAAATTATTTTATAAAGTCATAGTTAATTTTTTCCTTAATCCATTTATAATTTTATACATATTATGTCAATAAAGACGGAACCGCTTTGATTTTGTTTTCCTACACCATAAGTGCTTCTCTTCAAATAATGCTGAACTTTTGATTTGATTGCTTAGCCAGTGTAATATTTTCATTTTGGTTGTTATAAGTAATAGAACCAGCACACTGGGTCGATGATCCCATTTTCCCTTCCCAAATAATAAATAAATACAACCATTTCACACTGAATATAACGTTCAAATTGTTATTTTCTTGCGGGCAAAAAAGCCCGAAATCAATAAGCGTTATGGCGCAAACGAGCCAAAGCCAAAGCCAACGCCAATCTTCTATGAATTCCAATTCATCAAGCCCAGAAACAACAATTAAAAATTGTGGGCGAGGGAAAACAAAAGACAAAGGGATAAACGCGGGGGCGGCGGGATAAATAATGGAAAATAAAGCGGATCGATCTCATTACTTAGCAACGGCCGGGAGCACAAAGCCAGTTGAAGTGGCTGTAAGTTTAATAACAGAAATGCTCAAAACATAAGCCACAAAGGCGGAAATCTCATAGAAATGTCCAGCGTTGGCAAACAGAACAAAAAGTCTGGAGAAAAACCCGAAAGCAGAACTCAATCAGGCATAAAACATTAAAAGCTCCCCAAGTAGCACGAAAGAAATGGCACAGCAATCGCTCGAAAGAAAAGGAAAATCCAGCTGGAAAATGGGGGGGGGGAGGTCCTGCTGCTGACCCCCGAAAAATGGCTGAGGAGGCGGAAAAGTGTAGCAGGAAAACTGTGAGCTGGGGAAACGGATGTAGTGCAAGTTAAAGTTTGTAGCAACGGACTCCATCTTTGAATTAGTGAATTTCCGGTGGCAGCAACTGTAACGGGTAAAAATGTTTTTAATTCTGTTTTTCTTTTTTTTGTTGCTGTGTTCTGCAATCTCGGTTGCATTGCAACAATTGTAAGGGCCAAAGGGAAAATGCTTCATCTATCTGCTGGTCATTTGTGTGCTTTCAGTTTTAGTTTTTGTTTCAGCTGGACAGCTGGATAGATAGATAGATAGATAGATGTGTTTTATTTTTCCCTTTTTGTTCTTTTTTCTTTTGCCAGCAAAGCTTGGCTCAAAGGAATGCAGAAGTTTTGCTTTGACTGCGATAAGCCGCGTGCTGTTGGCCAGCAAATATGGAATCGGTTAGCGCCAACCAAGTTAAGTCAATGCAATGCAAACAGTTGGTTTCGAACCCAGACCGAGGCCACAAAAACAAACATTAAGGCCCGGCCACAGGAGCCATCAACATGCTGGCCCGCAAATCGATTAACTTTGGCTTCTTAATTAACATCTTTTGCGGTCCAGGGGCACATTGGTAAACTCCGGACATGTTGCTTGAATAAATTACATGCGACAAGCCGCAACATGTTAATCCCCACGTCAACACAGGCTCGTTTGACGATGGTCGATACCATATGCACAGGCATCGCTCATTTAACTGCTTATCAAGTATGGATGGGGATTGCAGTTCTGGAGATGGGTGAGTCCTGTGATGTGGTCACCATGTCACTGCGCCCATAATAACAATAATAATAATAGGTAATTCCACAGACCGGTGTGCAATCAGCGGATGCGCCTTAATGTATGCAATGATTGATATTATGGCCGAATCGAGGGGTCATGTCACGAATTAGGCCTTGTCGTTGGCCATTAGTTTTTGGCAGGCAGATGGATCGGTGTATACGTATCTGTATCATCCGGGCAGTGCTCAAATTGTTTGCGTTAAATAATGCATTAAATTAAATGGCCGACATTGAGACTGCAAAGGCAAACAGCTGGGCAGGTAAGAGCTACTTCTGTGGAACCAAAACGATTCCGATTCGAGAAAAATGCCCCCGCACACAAACAGACCGTAAATGCAGTTGCAACCAACAGCCAACGAGCAAACGACCAAAAACCAAACCGAAGCAAACCAAAAGCCGAAACGCACAGGCAAACCCGCAAATTGCATACAAATGAAGCAATTTGCACTTGAGGCTGCCTGCCTTCCAGGCGAAATCAATTTTCAATTAAGAATTGCATATTTTTGTACACCCGCTTACACACCTTTACATATCTCTCTATATATACATATATATATATGTATAAAAATAGTGTATAGATGCAAGACTGCAATGGTTTACACACATTTCACACATTTTGACTCGTGAAGCGCTGGCGCTGGTTTAATTGGAAAATCAAATTAAATTTCGAGGCTTAAGCACATTACGTATACGCCACGTTGGCCGCACATAAAACTCCTCCACTTCTCTCGGCGCTGTCTGCGCAAGTTAAGGCATTTTTAACAGCTTCCGAGGAGCTGAGCTCAGTTTGAGTTGAGAGTTCCGAACCATCCCCATCCCATCATCCTCATCCGGACTCGCATCCCCATACCCATACCCATACCCATCCGTACTTTTAGCCATCGGCTGTTGCTCCTCTAAAAGCTTTGCCCCATTTGCAACAACAACTAAAAAGCAAGAAGAACAACAGTTACAATAATGGCAAACCCAGGAGATAAAAAGATAATATCCATTTGTCTGTTTGTTGGTTGTTTGCAGTGAAAGCAGCAGCAGCAGCAGCAGCAGCATCCACAGCAACAACATTTTAAGCGGATTTCGCTCTGCTGGCTGTCAACTTTTGGTCAGGATCGACCGCTTCGTCCATTTTAATTGATTTGCATGGAACATTTCAGCTGGGCAGATGGATTTTGGCGGTGGGTGTGGCCATGTGGCTATGTGGCTCCGTATGCCATTGGTTTTTAGTTTGTATTCGGCTGGACATTTTCGCTGATTTGCGCTGAATGTGACCAGTTCAAATGAGACCCGGATACCAGAAAGTTGAGTTTTTCGGCCAGGACAATGTTTTAAATCGAACCCCCGACCATCGATGCGTAACGGGAACAAACTCTAATTGGAATGGATCGGCCGGAAGGAATGCTAATGTGCCGCATAACTTTGGATGAGTAGGGGGGGTATACATCCCATATGTATAAGCCGGGCAAACACATTTGTCATCCAACGTCAGAGCTTTATTATAATGTCATCATGGTTTGGCAAGTGTCAACCATTAAAACCGAACATCATCATCTATTTAGAACGTTTTTATTATTATTTCTGTTCGCTGGGCGCAAAATAAAAATCCACATCGTTAAAAATTTGCGCAACGCCACGACATATTGGCTAAAGTATTTCATCAAATTGAATTCAATCACGTGCCAATGATCAATCGATACTGTCAACGTAAAATACAATGCCAACGGAGCCATGAATGAGGCATCGTCTAACTGGATTGGAGCTTTCAGTTCAGTTCGGGGTCGACTTTGCTTTACTCTCGGCATTCTGGCTGATTGAATGACTTTTGACATTAGTGCACAATGTCGTTAATCAAAATGCTTTCGAGTATCCAGCATCCCGCATCCAGCAGCTGAAATCCCGACTCCCGAATCCCGAATCCAGAATCTAGAATCCTACACATCCAGCCAACTGGCAGCCTAATGCCTGGCATGTGTCGAATGTCAATGGTTGGCTGGTTCTGGTTTTGTGGAATGGGTACGGATGGATGTGGAGCTACAGCTATGCGACCTATGCCCAAATCGGAGCACCCACAAAACAGGCCCACCACACTAATTCAATGAGATGGCTTACACAGACAGCAGTGGCATTATGACATGCCAGGGAATTCCATTTAGCGACCTTGAAGTGATTTTTGGCCAACCAAATGTTTTGGGCCACTTCATTGAAATCGCCTGTGTTGTCCTTTTTGGCTGTCTGTCTGAATGTCTGGCTGCCTGCCCGTCTGGTTGTGCGTGCTGCAAAGTTAATTCTGGCACAATAAAAATCTGTTTTATGGCGCCGAGTGTGTGCCTGCTCATTAAGCATCTTCCGCTGGCAAACAGCTGCGAATGTGTGTGAGATGGGCGCGGAAAAGGGGGGTTTTTAGGGGGCCATAAGCGCACTCTTATGTAAATGGAGCCAGGCACGAACTGAGGGGCTGCTACCGCTGCTTATTTCCTGTGCACTGAAATTAATTTAGGAATATTTGTAAACGAAAAAAAATTAAGAAACTTAAGGTTAAAGAACCTAGGTATTTAAAGTGGATTACCAACAATAGAACTAATAATTTGTTCTTCAAGAAAAAAAATTTCAGATCTGAAAATTTCAGTACTCAGCCTTATATCCAGAATCATCAACTAATTATTTGGGTAGCCATTTTAGCTTTAATCTTTGTTATTGCTTAAATGGACCCCAAAAAGTATGCAAGAATTTTCACAAACGAAGTACTTGTAGGCAATTTGACATCGATAGTATTGCTGCAAAACCTTCGATAGTGGTATCATCGATTTTTTTCGAAAACTTGAATACCCTAAAATAAAAAGTTTTTCTGTGTTATTATATATATAAAATAGCTAAGAATTTAAGATTACAAAATTTGTCAACGCCTGAGTTGGACCCTTTTGACCTGTGTCTAAGAATTGAATAGGCATCTAAAACCAAAAGTACCTTTCTTACTTTAGGTTCTTAAATATTTTGTGAAGCTTTATTTTTTTAAGTATTTTCTTTCTGTGTATGTTAGTGTGTTCGTCTGCTGTCCCGCTGTCTGCACGTTCTGCGTGGTGCATGCATTTCGTAGTAATTGTGTAAACAACCTCACACACACGCTCGTATGTACAACAGACACTCCCGGGTGGCCATATGCCAGGTCCCCTGCCCCCCCCGAAAACCCCCACTCCTTTGGCCACTACGTTGTTGCTGCTGCTCCTTAGTCAAACGCATAATTATGTCACGTAAGTTTAGAGCAGTTAACTGTGATGTTGCAATTTAGTAGCAATTCACGCTCAAGTTTGCAAAGAGAGTCTCGACTCGAATGGAGTCGACTCGACTGGAGGCGCCTCACCATCGCCATCACCATCGTCGGCCGGAGCGACCCGCAAGTGGCCTTTAGTGTTTTACGGTTGACAGGCTGTCAGCTTGTCCTGGCTCTGTGTCCTGGCTGGAGTGTCGAGTTAATATGACAGAGCCTTGTTTGCCGGTCAGCGGTAAGAGCACTCATACGCCCCATTGGCCAATGGCCATTGCCTCGACTTTTCCAGCCATTTTAATTGAGCTGAAAATCACTTAACCCACTTTTGCCCACACCAAAACTAAAGCGAGAAAATCAACAAAAAACAAAAATTGTGAAAGAAAAGCGGAAAAGTGGGCCAACCATAAGTGCATGAGCACCCAAACTGGAGGAATAGAGACGCAACATCCATTATTGCGGTCATTATGCACCTGCAAAAGGTGAGACTGGCAGCATGTGTGCCATGCCTTTGGCTGAGTTCATGAATGCACTCATTTGGTTAGATAAGTGTGCGGAGTGAGCTCCTATTTGCTGTTAATGGATTACCGCAGTCGGAGAACTCCAGGGGATAGAACTTCTAAGGACTAAATCAGATTGGATACGAGATTTACCAGGGAAAAGGCTTAACCAGAACAGTGGGAAAAATATTACAAAAATGAAATTAAATATAAAATATAGTTAACATTACTTAGGCTTAAAAGTAATTTGAACATGTTTTAGGAATATAGATTTAAGCCAAATATATACAAAGATTTTACACAGATACCGGCTTAACAATTTAACATTTTATGGAAGTTCAAGAATATATTTTAACGAACAGAATGGAATTATTTAAGTTTATACATAAATAAGATATTTTAAAAACTATTAATAGATATATTAGATTTTATCAAAACGGGTCTTTCAAAACTATACTTTAACAAACTGATTGAGTTTTAAAGTTTGTTATACATTATTTAAGACTGAACAACATTTTTATATAATATTAATAGTGACAGATATATCTGAAATTCTCGACTACTTTGTACCCAAAAATCGTACAAAATTCCTAAACTCAATCGGACTTGTACCATTGTGCAATGTTTAAGGAATTACCCACTCACCCAGTTTAAGATGCATTTGTGCACGTAGAATAGAAAGAACTGTCGAAAAAACAAAAGGAATCCGAGCCTTCGCTGCCGAATGTCTGCATGTCCCCGCGATGTTTTGTACGCCATCTTTTTAGCTGGCTGCAATAAAACATGCTCAACTATTTTGCATTTATTGCTGCAGTAGCTGAAAAGTCCTTTTGTCGTGAATAATTTATGAAAAACTAGGGAAAAATAGATGCACATTGTTTAGCCGGCCCGGGCATTGCATTGTCTCACTGTGCTCGCTAATAGCTCAAATATTCAGCTGCCAGAGCTTCTAATTTTCTCCACTCGGATCTCGGATCTCAAAGCTTTGTGCCAGAAAATGAAAAATTGAAAGTTTTCCCTGGCAAACTGCAGCTAATTTCATCTGCAAGTGGAACTGAAGCACCACGACTAGAGATAGATGCAAATGCTTATCGCGAAAAAGTTGAGGCAAGTATTCCATTGTGTCTTTGTGATCCAAATTCGAAACTGCTAAAGCATTTAAAACTACAGAAAAAGGGGGGCAAAACCCGCACAGATGGGGTAAATTTTTCGAAAACTGCTTCGGGGCGACGACTTCTATGCTAAAGTTTGGCAACTGTTTGTCGGATTAAACAAGCTATATTCCATCTCCTCCTTTTTTTGTGTATCCAAAAGCTTGCATGCGAGATAAAGGCCACTTATGAAGCATTCAAACACACATAACAAAACCCTCGAGGCAACCAGTTGGTGTAAGCAAAAAGTTAACAAGAGTCCCGGAATAACTGGAATCGGGCGATTGACCAAATGTTTTACCACTTTTGCGGAGAATGCCAATTAAATTCAAAACGATTGCCAGTCTCCTAATAATTTCGTCAATGAATTATGACAACAAATTGGTAGTTAGGTAGAGGGCTAAGAAAAACGACTGCGTGGCACATGGCACATAAATTCGAAGCCAAATTATATGGCGAGTGTAAATAGAAGGGGCGTTCTTCGGGGGGGGGGGCCTGAACTGAAATTTATGAGAGGCACTCAACCGAGTTTCAAAGGGTTTTCGTTTTCGACACACAAGCACACACACACAGCTTAAACAACTCGGCAGGCCAAGTCCTGAGACCTAAGGACTAAGGATGTGTGCCACGCCCCATTCGGGGCGGAAATCCGCAAATGTGCAAGTTAAATATTGAAAAGTATTTGTTGATTGTACGCAGTAAACGAACATTTTATTGTATTCAGGGCGCACTCAAAGCAAAAGGCAGCCCCAAAAAGTAGATTGGTATCCGGGAAAAGGGAGTTGGAAGTTGGGAAGCCCGGGTTCGAAAGCAGATTACCAAATCGTAGCAATGCCCCAGAGGCGCCGATGCTAAAAGGTAATGCACACACGTGTAGCTGCCAAAGGAACACGATCCCAGAAAACAAGGACCATCAGACTTTGGACATCCAACTTTGGACACTGGACATTCGACAATGAAGTGAGGACCAGCCCTCCAGCCTGCCTTCCAGCCTGCCGTTTTCCTTCTAATCGAATTTAAATATTCAAATGCTCCCAAGCTCCTTGGGAATCTCAAATGGAATGGCTGGAATTTTTGTAATTTAGCTTGCTTAGTGCCGATGCAGAAGCCGAGATATGCATATGAAAAATACACAAACTGATTGCATTTCATTTGCATCCTGCATTCATTTGCATTCGCATTGTTTGCCGCAAGAAAGCTGCTCTGCTCGCAAATAAATGACAACGTTTTTGATCCCGAGAACTGCACTTCCGCACACACCCAGAACTTCTGTCAAATGTAAAATATATAAATTTGTGCGTGCCATCCAGCTGCGCCTCGAGTAATTTGTCAGATTTGTTTGACATTTGTGGGGTTTTTGTGTGATTATGTCGGATGCGCTAACTTTGCCAAAAACCCATGTTAGTCTAATGAGAATAGTACACAGAAACAGCTGCACACTCAACAGCAATGAACTCTGAACAAGCAGTTGCATATAATGTTTACAGATATGTTAAAAACAATATGAGGCTTAGAAAATAATTTTAAATACTAAAAAATATTGAAGATAAATAAATTTTCCACCAAATAATATCCTATCATTTAAAATACTATTTGGAGAATATATAACCTATAAATGAAAGGAATATTTATATATTTACTTATATTTTTTTTCCCCCTACCTGTGCATTTGCGAAAAAAATATTCCGCATCGATGAAATCAACCAGTAAATCTGCTGAATGCATTTTTAAAAGGTAAAAATGTTGTATTCTGTGGGCGAAATAAAATGCAACAGCAACCGAAAGCCTTTTATAATTCTATCAAATTGAAATGCTGGCATTTTAATTGCTTACAAAAAATCTGCTTCATTTTTATTAAAATTTTAAAACAGAATCTATAATTTCAGCCCGAATATACCGAATATTTTTCCACCTTATTTTTTGGTTGGCCCCAAATAAAGTGGGCTTTTAACTGAACCTTCGGGTGAGTGACTGCTGCAAATCAGCGTCAATGGTTGGCCACAGTAGACACGTCTGTGAAAATCGCTCAGGAGATGACAGTTTGTGGCATGTGGGGAGTGTCACACATTTCGAGTGGCATATTGCACTGGCAGAAGGCATTTTTTCATTTTTTTTTTTTAATATGCCAGATCGCACAGTTGGATCCCCAGATTATCAAGGAGAAGGTGGAGGTGAGGAACTCGCTTTTACGGGCCAAAACTTCAGCACTTGACAGATCGAGAACACGGCAAACTTTCACACAGATAAGCTGAAAAGGACAGGGACAAACTTTCATGGCATAATTATCGCTATCTTCTGATTTTAGGGCCACTTAAAAACGTCGGAGGAATCGTTTGGCCAATCAAAGTGAATTGAATTCAGCTGCCGGCACAAGGATATTAAGCCGTGCTGAAAACTGAAGAGCCGAATGAAGAGCGATGGCCATGGCCAAGATAATCTGATGGCGGTCTTTCCTCTTTTGCGACGATAGCAATTACCCATTGGCTATTGGCCGTTTCCATTGGCAGCCGGGACACGTGTACCGATTAAACGCTATTGCCGCGGAGCATAAAGTATGCTAAAGTTGTTACCATCGAACATCCTCATCGACCTGGTACATTGTCTGTTGCTCAGTAGCATGAACTCATGCTACAGCGTTTTGTCGGCAGGTTTTTCGGTGAGTATTTTATGGCCACGTGGCGTATGCGCAATATTGCTCACTATATCAACGGAAAAAATATATAGTTAGTGCATTCAACAACAGGCAACAGCAACAAATGGCAGGCCATATATATTCAGGGGGAGGGGGGGTATAAAATAAATGTAGTGTGCGGGTGCAAAATGGAAACATGCCACCGACAATTTACCCCTGATTCCGTAATTCCCGGCGCCTTTAATGCACTTTACTGTACAACATGGCAGAAGTTTCATTAACTTGCTGCCGCTGCTGCTGTCCGATTCTTGAAAAATAAGCCAGACAAGCCAGTAGCAGCCATCGAAGTTCGGTTGGAACAAAAAGCCTTGTCTAACCAATCAACTGTGGCTAACTTTTGGCCACAGAACTTGAATTACACAGTGGAATGGGTGGGGATTGCCTCCCCCCCTCCCCAAGCAATGCGACACGAAGGAGCCAAGAAATAAGAGGAGAAAAGTCGGAGAAAATCGAGGGGGGAAAATGGGAAAATGGAAAAAAAATAGTCAACTGGCAGACACAAATGAGAAATCAAATAAATACTCAATCGAGCGTAAAGCATTCAAAGCGACAGCGTGCCAAAGAGCAAGAGCAGCAACAAATGGGCCATGCCATGTCGGGTTAAGCCCGGTCGATGGGCGAATGGCGACTGGCGAATGCCTGCCAATGGGTTAAGTGGGCGCTCCATGGTGGGGTTAAGTATCCGCCTTGTAGTGCGGTTCACCTTGGCGACGTGTGCATTTCGCACAAACTGCTAAGCGCATCAATCGAGCCATCAGCCATCTGCCTCCGCCCCTCAGCCAAAAACGCTTATGCAATTGTTTCCCATTTCCCGTTTACGACACAATACAAAGCATCTCAAGTGTTTATAGGAAGTCGAAACTTTCTGCGCTGGCAGAACGTGATCGGATTTTGTAATTCTTTAAACAGTGTGTAGCATTTTTGCCGAGATTTACGAGCCCGCTAGAAATTAAGCCACTGAACACAGCAGCTCGGGAGCAGCTTAACTAGCCCTGGGCAATGGGACGCGCAGGACTTGTATCCTGGGGGGTGCTTTAACTAATTTCCAATAAACAGCTCGAAAGTTTTTGTGCGACGCGCGTGCAGAACAGCGTAGAAAATTGCTCAGGACTCGCCCTAAATATATATATATATATATATATCTAAGTATCGCCTATATATGTCTCTGTTTTTTGTGTTTTTTTGTGGCACTGGCCCCAACAAGAGTATCCACTTATACACATGCCCCAGTGTGGGTGAGTATCTAAGCTCAGTGGCGCGTGTGTTTGCGTGCTTGAAATTCATTTAGAGGATTTATATGAAAGCATTGTCTTGCATATTTAATATAATTTACAATACCGAATGGGAACTGCTGCTCAGCTCATCCAGATCTGGAGACCAGGATCCCCAACAAAACAAGCTCGATGAGGACAATGTGAGACATGGAATACAATTTATTATACTAAACGTCAATTTGGTATATATCGACAATCGACTTTGCGTCGGCAAACAGCAAGCTACCAACAGCTCCTCCTTCTTTTCAGCCTTTCCGCCATATCGTGTATGCAAATGAGACCTAGACGATACCCTGCGATATGTGGGGTAGTATGGGTTTGGTAAAAAAATATACATACAAACAAGTTCTATGCTATATAGTATACCGTTTTTGCTCTACAGTGACCCTCCGGAAAACTTGGGGCACTAATTATAACGATTTTATAAAAATAACATTTTATAAATTACAACGTTACTAGAAATTCTTTATCAGAAAGTAGCAGCCATAAATTTTAATTTAAGAAAAAAGTCTTAGCTATGATATTCATCCTGTTAAGCTTGATACTGACTAAGTTCCTTTTTTCTCCCTACTAAGTATCCCCCTGTCGAAGCCCCTTTGCATTTGCATTCTAAATTATATATACAGTCGATGTATGTGGGTTTTATACCAACGGCTTATCTGCTTGTTTACAGCACAACAATTTTTTTGCATGTTTATTTTGCAAACAAGGCGATGCTAAGCAAAATCGGCGGCAAATTTCATTTGGCACTTGTTGAACGAACCTTGGCTTATGACATCGCACGCATATGGTTCCGGCCTGGCCAATTAACGATTCGTATATTTATAAATTATTCAAGTGAAATTGAAACGCCACTTACACCAAACCCAATTGGGGAGCTCGACAAATTAATTTCGGGCCATGTCATCCATTTGTATTTATAGGTTGGCTAATGACATGTCACGCATACGACAGGGTGGCCCGAGACAAGTTACTTATACGCCCCGTATGCCGCATATGATGCGGTTCCTAATTAAACGCGACTAACGGGGGGAACACAATTAAACCTCATTAAGCATTGCAGGACATTGGCATTCGAGGAGCTGTGGCTTTGATTGCCAGCAGCTACATACATACGTCAGAGACTCCTGGCCGCCAAATCGACACAACTGACACTGGCAGAAAGTTTTTGTCGGGAAGGGTCGGGGGAAATCATTAATTTATAAGTGCGACCGGAACTTTCTCTCTAACTCCAATGCAAAACCAATGAAAAGTGGAAACTTTTGCAATTTGCCGAATGCATTTTTGCAGCCAAACCCCGAGCCCGAAATCCGAAACTCGACGCTGTGGCGTTTTCGAACAATTGATCTCGATTCGCATCTTAATTCATTACTTAATAGAGTCAACGTCAGACTGACTGGCTGCCTGGTTGGCGGTTAGGGAGCAAAGTTTGCTCTGGTTTCGGCTTTCGTTGATTACATTTGAGATGCATGGCCAATGCAAATGGGGGAGCAGAAGGAGCAGATGGACCAGTTGAAGCTGGGAACCTGGAATAGGGATCCTGAAACTAAAAACTGAAAACTGAAAACCGGGAACAGGACGTGGATAACTTTGCATTGTGTCATTTGCATGCGGTTCTGTTGTATGCAAATTGCGAGTAATTGGTGTGAAACGTCTGCAATGAACGTGACCCCTGCTCAGCAGACACCGAGGAGTCCTCGGAGTCCTTGGAGTCCTTGGAGTCCTGCAGCCGAGCGATATGCATTCATTATTTATAAGCAAAATATCATAAAACTTAACAAGAGAACGAACAGCCAGCGGGTGGCACAACTATTGGGGTTACTACTGGCAACATTTTGTCACGTGTTTCGAGTTCCAGAATAAAATCAGAATCAGTCCATCTCGGCAGGGGGCAGGAGGTGTACAAGATGGATGTTTAGCAACAGCTGAAACTACAAGGGCGAGTCTCCAACTGCTGCTAAATCTGCGCTTGGCCCACGGGCCATGGCGAACTAATAAACTACATAGTTTACGCATTAAGTCCTGGCATAATTTCCTGGTAAACGCTCGAGAGCAAAACCGCTGAGTGGCAAAAGGCAACTGAACTGTCGTTGTCCTAGCAATCGGGTTTTTGAGGCAGGACACGAAATACGAAACAGCCCGAGGGATACAAGAAATAGCGAAAGCTTTCAAATGTACTAAACCAGCTAAGAGAAGGTTTAAGAGAGTTTCCAACAACCCTTGAAAGCTGCACTTACGATATTCGCCTCCAAAGGATAATGAAGGACTTCCCCCTCAGGAGTCCTTCCTTATGCATGCATGTAAAATGTTAAACCGAAATTGTTATTTGTGCAGTCCGCTTGTTTAGGCTACATGCAACTACAACTACAACGACAACGGCAACGACAGCAGTGCTAAACACGACTGCGAATTGTTGAACAGGCCTCGCAATTTCCATTTAACCAGCCAAGTTTCACATTAACCGAACGCTTGAGCTAATTGACTAGACAGCCAAACTGTAGTTGAAACAATTTTGTACCTGTTTTTGCAAAACCCTCGGCTTTTCCTCTTTTTTTTTCCCTTCCCTAATTAGCTGGGAAAACAGCAAAGGGGCGTGCCATGGTGGGCATATAAATTACGCCATCAACCCAATAAGTTTACACCTATCGAGAGTTCGTAATGGATTGCATTGCAAATTTGAGGTGCCTCTGCTGCCAATTCAAAAATGATTTATGCACACGCACTCTGCCCCCTGAAAACCCAAAACGCAAACGCTGCGTATACGTAACATATATATATTTTGGGGCATCCAGCTTCTGACCGAATATCTCGTACACCCCAAGTTAATTAATGTGCGGTCAACATAGGTTTTTGTGGCTTCCAGCTGCTTGGTGGAGAAGCAGGAGCTTCATCTCCTCATATATTTATGTTGCCATGTGTTTTGCATTATTGTGGCCAAACATGGTTGCTATAAGGCTGCGGGGTTCAACAACACACAGGGAGAAGGAAATGTCTGCGGCCAGTGCATATCATTTAATAAGAATTTTAATGCAGACACTCGGCCCGGCACAGTACACACATTCCAGCAGGAAATTGAATTCCTGCCTCATTTCATGATGAATTTATGTTGTGTGGTTAAATTAAATAAGACATTAAGTGCTGCATTATGGCCGAGCAGAGTGCATTCTGTTCCAGCTGGTTGGGCCAGGCAGGCTGCCAGGCTCACAATCAGTTTGTTTCCAGTATTAAGATTCCGGCTCGGTCTAAGCCAAATAACTTGCCAAGGCAAATAAGCATGCTGCCAGTCCTGGTGGTTGGGCCCTTCAATTTTAATTAGCATTCCAGGGCAGTTGGCTACGAACTCGGGCCCGTCTTATCCCAATCCCAGTCCCCCTCACTCGGGTCCACCGCCAGGTAATTAACAATAACAACTACGACACTCTGGTGACAAAGCCGCCAACCGAAAACATGACATAACAACAAGCCGCCAAGCTTATTTGCCTGGCAATGGTCGGTCAGCCCGAGTTGAAGTCAAAGTCCTTGGGCCCGTGTGGCTAATTAAAATGTATTGCTTTGTTGCTCTGTTTTGAATAGAATCTGAGTCCGAGTCCAGTGGGATGTATTAAGTTGGCATAGTGCCTTTAAAGATTCTCCCCGCACATAAAGGGGGAAGGTTTTTCGTGTTTTACATCAACAGCATCATTATTCAAGGAGTAGACATTTCGCCGAAAGTTCCCTGGTAGCGCTAACGATCTGCCAATGTCGAGCTGTAGATGAAGCTGAAACTGATGCGAAATCGAGCCGAACCGAACCGAGTTGAGCTAAGCTGCGACCATGCACCATTAACGATAACATCATCAAAGAAAATCCTTTACAACCATGTGTCACGTCAGAACGCACCGCCCACCCATCCCATCCCATCCACCCACTTGCCTTTCGAAGGACACACCCACATCCTCATGCTCGCAGGGAGAGGCGCAATAGAAGCCTACGCTTCCTGTCACAGGACAAAACGCACAGCAGCAAATTGGCAGCAACGACAGCAATTGCTACAAAAGGGACGACCACCCGAGTGGGCCCCGGTATCCGAGAATCTGAGTATCCCCGGTATCCCCAGTATCCCATCCCATCCCGTCCCAGTATCCCTGCTCCCGAACATCCGAGCATCCTTCGGCGCCGGAGACGCACGTCGCCAAAGCTCAACTGCACACACATCAAAAATAAACCATCAGGCCAAGGCTGGGAAAAAACCGACAACAAAAAACGACGACATATCAACATTAGTCAATGTCGTGTAAGGGAGTACCCGTGTCTAGGCCACCCAATCTCCCTATCTCCGCTCTACACACCCGGTTATCATCGAGTAAGGGGTATATTGCATTGGGGTAAATTTAGATTTCAAAGGGAAGATTATCCATTCTTAGGGTTTTTTTGTATCGCAGTTATTTTTTTTAGATCCCTGTTATAAATAAGCTTGGCTTATCATATGGAAAATAATAGCTTCATGTTTATTTTTCAGATCTAAAGAAAACAGAATGCAAATTATCTAAAAACATCATTCATTTGATCAGAACTCTCACAATAAGAACGTTATTATTATAAATACCTAAAAATAGAACAGAAAATAATGTATGGATCAAATAAATATCTTAAGTTCTTTTATAATAACCACTTTCTTTAGACTTTGCTCAACACTAGTTAAGTTCTGTTCTCTAAAAGGTATCCCTTAGTCGTAGCCCTTGGTAAAACCTTTTTTCTTTGTTTTTCGGGTGCGGGCTGCGCAGCTGTTTTGAATAATTGAGCTTCGCTCCGCTTGTGGATTTTGTAAAGTATGAAAAATATGCGTGTCTTACTTAGAGCCGCGCCAGAGGCCTAATGAAGTGCTCGGCCCCCAAAGGGCTGTCCCGCCCCAGCCAATAATTAAAACGTGTCGGGCAATTCCTCTCAATTTACACGCCTCTGGTTCCGTTTATCTATTTTTTTCCCCCTATTTTTTTTTCTTTTGGCTGCCACACAAGGTGGCATCGTTATGGCACTCGGGCTGTCTCCAATTCAAGCTGCCTGCTGGTGCGAATGGAATGCAATGGAAAGGATCGAGTGCACCCAAGATGGAGCTGCATTGGCACGAGCTTGTCATTTATCAGTGGGTCTGGGTATGCTCTTGAATTTCAATGCAGCTTATACAATTTGCCGTACTTTGCATAAAAGCAAATGCTTGCCACTCGTTGCCATCATCGAAACATTTTCAGAGCCCCTGCTTATGTGTGTTCCGATGTGCCGATGTTTGCTTAGTCGTGGAAATTTTAGTTTTTGGAAATTTGTAGGAGCACGCACCGTATTCTCGATTGGCAGGCAATGGGATTGAGAGGAACAGGATGGGCAGGATGAGCTGGAGGAGCAGGAGGAGCAGTCCCTCAATCCGCTGGCTCTTTTATTGACTTGCACTTTGTGGCGCTTTGCGGTATTGCGTGGCGCATACAAAATGGCCGCAAGACAATTCGCCAAAGGAAAGCGTCAGTTCCAGAAAAATAACAGAAAAACAAAACAACCGAAACAAAAAACAATTTTCACTTGCGGTTCGTCTTTGAGCGTATTTCACTTTTCGGTTTTCTTCTGTTTTCGCAACTCTTTTTGGGCTCCTTGTAACACTAGGGTATCGTCTTTGGCAGCTTACACTAGTCCACAAAACAGGATTTATTTGGGATTTAAGAGATTAAAGCTCAAGATTATGCTCAACAATTTTCTCTTCTTTCAGATTTTTAAAAATCGGTGTATTTTATATTCTGTTCATCAGTACCAGCAGTAAATCTCGATTACTCCAATTTCAATCTTATCGGTCGCTTTAAAAAATGTGTTGGCTTACATTTTTTTAAGAGTTTATCAACACTATAAAAATAATTTTATATTCTTAGATATTTTAGTATTTAGTAAACTTATTTGGTAAAATTTATTAAGGGCTTACCAAGAAAATTAAAGTGCCTTAGATATCTTTACCTTCTTTTGATAAACACTAATTCATGATTTTCAAGAGCTAAGTTATCATTTATTTTCTATGCACGAAATTCATGTTTAATTTGGCGTAGACAAGGAAATGGTTCTAGATCCATTGTTTTTTACTTGTTTTGTTCAATTAGCCTGGCACTTTTTGTTCCGACGTCCATTCAAAACTTGCAATCGCTTATTAAGCGACCTACGGGCCATGTGGCGTATGCGTAACGCAGACAGGGGAATGTGACACGTAACAGGTGATTTGACCTAGCCAAGCGAATGCAGACAATGGCAAAAAACCGATAACGATAACTTTATCCCAAGATCTTTTGACATGAGCAAACAAATAAAGAAGAAAGCACGCAACAGCCAAAGGAGCAAAAGGCGAATGAAATGGAAATGCTGTGGGGAAAAAACGTGGAAAAATACAAAGTGCTGTCATTCATTGTGCTCTGCTATTTGCCAAGGCAAGGCAGTTCCACTGACATTCTCCTGTCCCCCACTTTTGTTTTCCCCCCCCCCCCCTCAGGAAGGACAGCGACACCCACCCACAAGGACATATGGGTGTGTATGTGTGTGTTTGTCCAAGTCCAAGTCTTTGTGCGTGTGACGTTTTATCTCTGTCACTAAATTGACACTTTAGTTAATGGATTTTGTGTGTGTGAGTGTGCTATTTGTGGCGCTTACTTTTTATCTGTGCTCCTTGGATTTTGCCACTGTTGCTTGCTCCTTAACATATCAGAATCAGGAGAATCAGGAGCAGGAGCCCTCAAACAGGACACGCACTTGCCCGAAACGTTCAGTCGCAATCGCAAGTGTAAGTACTTTGAATAATAAGAATGCTCACTTTGATGGATGCGCAACAAATCTCTTTAGATTTATCAGCGGAACGATGACAACACTGCGGATGGTATGGTTGATATACCTCCAACCCCCAAAGGCCCCATGATCCCCCCACAACAATTGAGGGATTATTCACATGCTTGTATCACAGTAAAACGATTTGCCATGACTTACGTGTCACTTTAAGCACGCCACCCAGTGTATAAATATTTGTTAAGTATATGTGTCTAGATTTCGGTTAAACAAAATGCCTCGTCGTGTACTGAAAAACTATGAATTTGAACCAGCCCAACAGCAATGTCTGCGTAAGTTCCTCAAAATATTAGTTGTGTATACATATACAGTATATATAATATATGCATGCCATATGCAGGCAAGTCAAAATTGGATCCCAAAGGTAAATGTGGCGTTGCCATCAAGAAACAACCGAGGGAGCAACCTGTTGAGGAGGAGAATCCATTGCAGTTCCTAGAGCAAAAGGCCGATGCGGCACTCGTCGTGCATTGGACTCGTGCTGAAGGACGAACCTTTTCACCCATCAAGTTGTTGCCTCCCTGGTAGTAGTGTGTAATGTGCCCAAAATTTACGATTATCCAGGCGCTAGCAGAACTCAGGGTCAAATCAATAAAAATGCTCAGTATTTCCTAGCCATACAGAAAACACTTAAAATGTTGTCAAAAATTCCTAGAAATATTTTGCAATATGCTAGATATGATACAAAATATTTGCATATGTAGTAATACTATTATGCAAAATGATTACTAGAGTTTAAAGTAAATCACTAAATGAGCACTTAAAAATTGCTTAGCAATATGCAGATTGATATATAATCGATTTCCGTACTGCTTTTTTAATGAAAAAAACCAACAAAAACCCAACGAAATAAAATATTTCATGCTAAAAGAGGTTACCAACTTTGAAAAACTTTGAATGATTTCTATTCACATCATTCCAACAAACTTTTTCGAAATTATCATAGCTCAGGGAGTTTGATGATTGTAAAAGCTCTTGTGGGGACCGTACCGTATCGTAGAATCCGAGAACACACTTTAAGCTTACTTTCCGGATTTTCGAGGGGGCAATACAAGGCAGATCCTTGGCGTTGAGTTAAAAATAAATATAAAATATTTAATGCCCCCCGGCTTATGTGCTGGATTCCGATTCGACCTGGACCGCGTGCGATAAATACACATGTGTATATCTGTCACAGTGTGTCAAGTTTTAAATCGGCTTTCGGGTCACCCCGGCAGCTTCAATTTGACGCAATAATTTATATGTGATTTGGTCGCATTGCGGCGGCTTGTCAGGGCTCCAATTCGTTCGGGGGCAGGGATTTGTAAGTTCTGTTGACAAAATAAGCAAAATAATAAATTACAAAAGTTGTGGCACGCGCATCCGCCGGGATTTGGTTAATCGAATATGCACACAGTGGGGGGGGCTATGGGCTTCCGATTCCAATCACTTTTCCCAACCGACTCATCATCATCATCATCATTATGATCATTATTATTATTATCGTATGCAGGCCCTTGACACATTAATTGGCCCAAGTGCACGGCAAAGTTGAGGGGGCTCCTTTGGCAGTATTAAATAAATATATGGTCATGTGCTTTATGCAGCACCCAGGTGTGCTTCAAACTGGCCAAAGCCGAAGTGGTAAACTTTCCCTGAATGTGCCAGCACATGCAAGTTGCAAGTTGCCAGTTGCCAGTTGCAACATTCCCATCCATCCAGCCATCCAGCCACCCACCACTTGGGCACTGGGCGCGAACTTGGCCAAGCAAACTTTTCCTGTTCGGTTGTGGATCGCTTTAAAGCGACTCTATTTGTGCCAGTGGCAGACTAACCTCTCACACTTGAAGAAATATAGTTTTTTGAGTGAAGCAGATACTATGTGGCCAAAGTTAGGGTTAACTTGGAAAGGTAAGTCGTTGATTGGATGGAGACGGCATTATTGCATTATAAAGACAGCTTAATTTAATTGGTTCCCTCAACACATAGTCCTAAGAATATTTTAGCTATATCATAAAGTAGGTCAGAACATTATTATGGATTTATTAAACGATTTGTGGGGAATTTTTTCATTGAATTTTTAAGAAACTACTAAAATTTTGCTATGATCTAAGTGTTAAATATCGAATAATAAAGACCAGAAAATCTCTTTCATTTAAAATTTTTTCTGAAACAAGTGTAGAGCAAAATCTCTAAGTCAAAGTTAATTAACAGCTACCATTAAATACTAATTAAATAGTTTTTTTTGTATTTTTTATAAATACTCGTAGTCTAGATAAAAAATCAGAAAAAAAACCTATTAAAAGTGCCATAATCCTACTTTCTGAGTGCAGGATGCAGGCTGAAAGCGGGCTTTGGTCACCGGGTGCTCATTATGCCCATTGCCGAGGGTATCGCGCTAAGTGGCTCCTGCATTGGGAATGAAAACTAAATGAATGGCCGCTTTAAATGCCTTGAAGCCCAAAGGATTAAATGCTCGCTGCACACACAAAGGCGGCGGACTTTGCCACCGCATTGTGAAAACAACTCATTTATCATAAGCGCGCTGCAGTGGGATGATGATGAAATGGGGAAGGGGTTGAGAAGGGGTTTCAGAAGGGGTTTCCGAAGGGGGTTGAGAAGGGGATTTCAGGGGCTCAAGAGGACAGCGGACTGAGGCTTACTACAAAAGTAACTGACAACTGCAGATGAAATGTTGAAAGCGCGAACTGAACACACAGCGCAACAATTAATTGTCTCCGCATTCATTTGCCCTTCGCCAAGATGCCAGATGCTTTTCACGGGCGGAAGGGGAAGTGGCAGGGGCTCCAGCAGGGGTCAGGGGTCAGTGGGCAGGGGGCAGGGGGCAGGTGGTCCGTCGCCCGGTCACGGGTGCGCCAGATCGTCCGCCTGGCACGCAATAATCGCCCGGCATTTGCCCTTAATTAATGGTTGAGCGCAAAGTAATAAACGATATTTAAACAGAAATTGCTTTGTTTTTTCTGTTCTGCTTTTGTAATTGAAAGCAGACGTAATTCATATTTTATGCGGCTGTCATAAAACTTTAACAACTATTTTACCCAAAACAAATAAAAAACAAACAACAACGGCAGCCATTTTAATTAACTCAAAAGCTTGAGCATGCGATAAAGGCATTGGCCAATAATTACTTTCCTTTAATTAAAATATTATTAAATTTGATATGGGTGGTCAGCAAAAAAAAAGAAAACAACGCACTAGATTCGGGTAAGATAAATTATTTTAATGATGACAGACTACGACTCAGGGGTCTGTGCGTGCCATGACAAAAGCCAAGAAAAGTAGGACCAAGGATGGGTCACAGGTTATCAGTTAAAGGAAGGAAAGTGTGAAAAAAAATATGAAATATATTATATTGAATAATGAATATCTAATAAAGGTTTATTGGTTTAATATCCAATTTGTCATCCATTTTTTTTGTTGTGCTTTCAAAACTTATAACCCTTTACCTCAGACACCCATCAATCAGCGGAGCATTCACCCCATCACCTCAATTAATTCCGAAGTCCAGCTCTTTTCGACTTGCCGCAACATGACCAATCACTTTCACCAGCCGCAACGATCTAATTAATTTGTTGCAAAATAATTTATTAATTAGCATGTCAGTGTCAGAGATTTTCGGCCATGGCTTATCATTAAACAAAGGAAAAGCCACGCGGCAGATGGATATTTTATGCGGGGCGAGAGGTAAATAGGCAATTAATCTGGCTCAACTGCGGACAGGTGTGCGCGAAAAAGTTGCATAGGAAAACCAGGAAAAGCGGAAAAAAACTCAATGGCCAGTGTTTCTGTTTCTGTTTCAGTTTCGTCCGGACACCGAAGAAAATACAACAGGAGACCGGACTGGACAGTCAGACAGTCAGACAGGGAGAGTCCGGCGCAGATGGAGGACAGCCAGCGGGAAATTGAACGAGCAATTATTTATTAATTTAACAGACACGCAATGCACACGGAGTTATCTCGATGCGATTCCTGACATCCGTTCCGATTGCGAGCAATTCGAATTTTTGCATCGCACTGCAGTCGAATGTCAGGATGTCCAAGGATGCAGAATGCTGTTGCAAATGCAGCTGCAGATGCAGTGCGTGTGTGTGGCCATTAACCATTTATGATGTGCATGTCGACGGCGGGATTCCAGCTCCAGGCAGGATTCGCAGGACTCGAAGGACTCGCAGGACCCACCGTTGCACTGATTTCCCTGGCGAACTGGCAACCTGGCAACAGGACAACCCGTCCTCCTCTCTTTCACAGGACTTTCCGGCTGGGCTGCTTTAATTCAACAGCCCGGCTTAAGAATCATAAGACAATTAATCAATTGCCTCGATAAGTTGCCTTTAATTGGGCAGCTCTCGACGGAATCAAGTGATTTTTGTCACATCCCCTTAGAGGAAATCAATAAAGTGTTAATCAAATGTCAGTTGTCAGCTCTTAAGAGTTTAATAAAAACCAACCCTGTGTTTTTGGCTTTGGCCTACTTGTTCCAAATCGCCGGAAGGGCTTGGCATTTTGGCTGGGTTTTAGCAAATTGCAGGGAGGCATTTTTCCCAAAATGAAAACTAAAACGTCGCATTTTGCACACTCACATCTGCAGAGCTGCATTCGAGTCTCTGGGTCAGCAATTTGCCAAGTTTTCTGGCAAGTGAAAAGTGAAAGCCCTCAGTGTCTGTGTGTGTGTGTGCTTGCAACGGAAGTGGGTAAATAGTGCCAGGAGGAAATGTACAAATAAATATTTGCAAATGAAAATGAACAAGGAAATGGAAGCGCCATGTGGCAGCGACAAGCGCTAAAACGTTTTATATACGTATGTGTGTGTTGAGTGTCCGAAAGGATAATAAATGCGGCTGTTTTGGCCACACAACAATTTGCAGCAACCCTGATCCCAAAATACCTCAGAGAAAATTCTTTGAAAATTCGTGCATTGTTTCACTACTGCACAATGGGCGGAATTGTCGTTGGGTTTTGTTTTTTTTTTCTTGACACAATTTCAAATTAATTTTCGCTCGAAATACCTCAACTCCAATTCATGGAAAATTCACTTTCCCATTAATGTTATTCATTGATTCATGCTGTGCGAAAATAACAAAGGTAACCCTTTGACAAAAGCAGAATTTAAATGACCCCAGATTGATATTTTCAATACAAAAATTTAAAGGTAAGCTGATGTTTTTAAAATTCAAGCAGTTTATTATTATCAGTTCTTCTTTAGTACAAGCCATGAAATCCCCTAGGATGTCTGAGCCCCAAATCATGATTGAAAATTTAATGCCCGAGTTTAAAGCCAAAGATTATCGCCAGTGAATCAAATTAATTCGAGTGCAGAAATTCCAGATAAAAAAGGAGCAAAATATGTAAAGGCAAAAATGCTAACCAACTGAATTATTTTCAAATCATTCTAGGCAAAAGCAATTTGCATCTCAATTGGTGCTCAAAAATCGTGGGGCGGCGAAACGGGAGTGGATAGAATTTGTATGGGGGATGGGATACGGATGGGAGCAACAAAAAAATGCTGCCACAAAGCGGCAATCAGTAACAGTTATAGCGGAAAATAGCTATAATATGTATAGAGCCTGATATGAATATCTAGCCCAAAACAGGCAGAAAATTGCAAAAGTGCCTAAAAAGAGGAATCCACAGAGAAAGAGGGTCGCAGGCAGTTGCACACATGACTGAAATTAAAATAGCAATAGCAAAGGCCCAGTAGATGGGTATACGAGTATAGGGATACTGGGGGGCCAGTTAAAGGAGGACGCCCGGCAACCACACAAAAGCAATTTCGATCAGGCTCAAAGATAAGGAGCGGATTCGAGGAGCCGAGAGAGAGAGCCAACGCAGCACATCAGTTACAAAAATGTAGGCTACCCCTCAAGAACCCCCTTAAAACACCCCCTGGAAAACCCTAGGACCCCTTGAACCATCCCCACACCTCAACAAAGGACCCGTGAAAGCAAAGCAGATAAAGACGAGCCCAAAAAACGAGCAAGTATAAAGGACCCGAGTATCAGGCACACACAAGGATGCGCTGGAGGATTCGTGGTTTAGGCCTCTTTTTTTTATATTATTTTTCTTTCGTTTTTTTTTTTTGCGGCTGCTGTAGGTGCGCTAAAATTATGCAAATCATCGTAATACTTTCCCGGCGAAAGCAAAGCGGAAGGAAATTGTGTAAAAGCGGCAAGAGGCGACGGCTTCTTGTCTGTCTGCTGCTGGCAGCCTTTTTGGCAGGCTACAAAGCAAATAATTGCCCCAGAAATTGGGGCCATGCAAACTGTAATGTAATGGAGCCGTTTCGCTTTGAACGTTTCGCTCGTAGTCGCATGTGTAGTCCTAATGATGATATTTCCAAAAAAAAAAACCAACTCGGGAATCAAATAAAGCGGTTGGAAAACAGTAAAATGAAGTGAATTTCTTTGGCAAGTGTTTACTCAAGCGACCGCATTCGATGGGTGGGTAAATGCTTAAAGAGTTAAAGTTCTCGCGCAGTGGAGCATAAAGTGCAAACCCACCCAGAAAACCAGGATGCAGGATGGAGGATTCGGCCTGCCAGCTTCCTTGGTTTCCGCTTCCTGTGGTTTTCGGTCGAAAAATTTAATAAACGTCAAGCTGCGAGGCAACCGAGCGACGGACCAAACATTGCACCTGCCGTTGACCGCATTCGAGAATGTTAGTGAAAAGGTGGGACTCTGAAATGCATTCTTGTATGCCCAACCGTTCGTATACGTATTGTCCACACGAGAAGGCGGCGTTCGGGAAATATGCAATATAGCGTATACGACCCGTGACACATTTGGGACAGCAGCAGCTCGCCTCCTTGATCCCAGTGATATCTCAAGAAACTTCATAAGTCCCATCTCTGATTTATGGTCTTTAACTTGCTTAACTTGTAATCGCTCATATGTCTTTTCGGGCTGCCTTATAATTGCACTTCTAAACATGAACCATTTATAAATCTTAGACTTGCAAAACTTTTCCCATTTCCCCGATAATTTCGCGCAACATTAACGAGCTTATTAATCGTTGCCCACACACACACACAACGCGGAACAGGAACATCAAGCACGATTCACCATTTTGTTCCTGAAATGAAGGACGCCTGAAAGGACACACATTTCCCTCAGAACCACAGTGATGTGGGGTTGGGGTTAAGGTTTAGGTGGGGGTTAAGGCATTTTATTGGTCTCCCTGGCGTTTGGCATACCTTTTTTGAATAGCGCGACACATTAACTTAATAATTTAGTGGGTGTCGAGTGGGCTGTTATAAATATTTATAAGCGGTGGGCGATGGGTGATGGGCGTGGCCTGAGTGGGCCGTCGATGGCAGGACTAGATCTGCTGCTAAGAGCTACTCCAAACTATCCTGCCGTACAGGGATTCTCGGGGCTTCTCAGGCTCAATTGCGCGTAAAAGTCAAATGTCTTTGCCTCTCTTCCAAAAAGCTTCCTTGGCACTTGACACTTGGCTAACACACACCAACCTACGATGCCAATACACACACATATGCAGAGCATGCACGTTTTGGCATATCCATACACATAGCTCTCTAAGTCGGCGTTATATATGCGCATGTATTAGTTTTTGGCCGCCATTTCTGCATGCCGCACAAACGGAAAAGCTTACAGCCGTTAAGGGATTTAGCAGGCAAATATAAATTTATGAAATATTCGCCAAGGATGTGTGCGAGTGTTGTGTTATTGGGGGGATTGCCATTGCACCTTTCCGCAAACAAACCAGAAAGTCAGACCGTTTTGGCCATGTTATAGCCCAGCTTTACTACAAATACAATCTGCAGCCACAGCAAATGGACATTGGGACTATGGACACTGGCCACTGGCCACTGGACACATCGAACATGGACAAAATCAATGCTAAACCAAACCGAACTAATGTTATTTGTGGAACAAACAACGATAATGAAATCATGGGGCGCTGGGCAAATGGAAAGTGATTCGGTTGGCTCTGGTCAGGTTGTGGCATCGGGCCAATAACTAATTTCATTTACTCTGCCAGGCACATTTGCCATCGAACGGCAGCAGCATATGCACACAAAAGTTGACATTATCCACATGAGGCCCCTGTATATTCCGCACATTACCCGAACCTCAATCTGCAAGTAATTAAGGTGATTAATCCAGAACTTTAAAATGGTAACCTTGTGCTATCAATTCTTATGTAATAATACTTTTAATTTTGGGTCGCAGGTGTTAAATGCAATTGATAAAAATTCCACAATGAATTGCAATTATAATAAAACAGTTGTGCAAATGGTTCCTTAATCATATAAATAGACCTGTTATCCATCAGCTGTCGAGTTGAATCAAATTGAAATGTTGAGAATTCTGCTGCCGCTGCTGGCATTCTGTGCCTTGGGTAAAGAAAATATTTTTAAATATTTAAAGATTATTATAGATTTATTTCTTATAGCCCAGGCCCAGTGTCGATTCACCAGGGCTCAGGTGGAGGGCACCAATCGGATATTTATGATACGTCTTCAGAACCGCCAGCTATCACTTAAAAGGACAGCCAGTTCAGCGAATGGAGAAGTCCTGCAGATGTGGTGCAGTCCCCAGGACATTGTGGCCACCACCTGCCAGGCTGCTCGACCTCCAGCCTTCCGACCACCGTTACCCATGACCTGTCGAGCTGCTCCGGCAGCCCTGACCACGCCTGTTCAGGATCGCAACTGTCCGGCTACCATGTTCCGAGTGGGATACAATGTGGGCAACAACCAGTTCCTGGAGCTCTATCGCGCCTGCTTCGATACCAGAGCGGTAAGAGCGATTTTCGTGGACCATCAGGTGTACGCCAAGCCATTCTGTAAGTACATTTCTTTATTCATAAAAAATCTAGTTATATATTATCGCTATTATCATCAGTTAAATTTCAAAAAATGTTTAAGTTTTGTGTTAAAAGCTTCATTACGCGACTGAAAAAACCAAAGAAAATATATCGGGATTTTATTCCGACACATTAGTCGACACTTTATATGCAATCTTATCAATATAAGCTTATTACAATATTTAATCAATTCGTTTTTTAAATTTTTAGTTACAACCCGACCCTGTGTGCAGTTTACCTCCGATGGTGTGATTAGTGGAGCCGATGAAGCCAGTTATACAACTCGCAATATACACGCCACATTCCGAAGGCTGTTCGGTAACAATCAGAACTTTATACCCAACAACCGGGATGTGGTCATCAATCGTGGACATTTGGCAGCATCGGCTGACTTTTTCTTCGGTGACCAGTTGTGTGCCACCTTCAAGTACGTGAATGCAGTGCCGCAATTTAAAACCATCAACGATGGCAACTGGGAGACCATCGAGCGATGGGTTCGCAGCTCGGTGACTGGAAATCAGTTCGTGAATGTGCGCACAGGAGCCAGAGGAACCCTCTCTCTGCCCTCGAGCAGTGGGCCCAAGAACGTCTTCCTCAGCAACAATAAGAACCCAGTTCCTCTGTGGATGTACAAGATAGTTAGAAACTCCAATAACCAGGCCATCGTGGCCTTCCTGACCCTTAACAATATCTTCGCAGGAGCACGGCGGCCTGCAGCTCCTAACTTTTGTCAAGCTGTGAACTGCCCCATTGGATTGGCTAATACTGCACAGGCCGGTTATACCTTCTGTTGCAATCCCGCCACTTTTAGACCCTAATCGGAATTTAAAATAATAATAAAATCTTTTCAGCACTACTTATTAAAGAAATTTATTTAGAGTAATCCTTATGGTTTGTGTACATTATTTTAATTACTAGCCGAGGCGCGCACTAAGATTGCATAACTTTAGTAATTGTATCCCGATGTAGACGTGGGATACCTCTATGAGTTTGTGATCGAATTCTCTAATAATCTGCATTCAAATATTTCTTTTTAACTGGGGTCCAAATTTCAACCCATTTTCATGTTCGATTTTCCGTACTTCCAACGGCTTTCAAAAAGGGACCCAAAAATCAACTTCTAAGTTTCATAACTTTAGTAAATGTATCCCGATTTAGACGTGGGATACCTCGATGAGTTTGTGATCGAATTCTCTAATAATCTACATTCAAATATTTCCTTTTAACGAGGGTCCAAATTTCAACCCATTTTCATGTTCGATTTTTCCGTATTTCCAACGGCTTTCAAAAGGGGACCCAAAAATCAACTTCTAAACTTCATAACTTTAGTAATTGTAATCGGATTTAGTCGTGGGATACCTCTATGAGTTTGTGATCAAATTGTCTAATAATCTACATTCAAATATTTCTTTTTAACGGGGGTCCAAATTTCAGCCCATTTTCATGTTCGATTTTTCCGTATTTCCAACGGCATTCAAAAGGGGACCCAAAAATCAACTTCTGAATATCATAACTTGGCTAATTGTATCCCGATTTGGACGTGGGTTACCTCTATGAGTTTGTGATCGAATTATCTAATAAACTACATTCAAATATTTCTTTTTAACGAGGGTCCAAATTTCAACCCATTTTCATGTTCGATTTTTCCGTATTTCCAACGGCATTCAAAAGAGACCCAAAAATCAACTTCTGAATATCATAACTTGGCTAATTGTATCCCGATTTAGACGTGGGATACCTCTATGAGTTTGTGATCGAATTCCCTAATAAACTACATTTAAATATTTCTTTTTAACGAGGGTCCAAGTTTCAACCCATTTTCATGTTCGATTTTTCCGTATTTCCAACGGCATTCAAAAGGGGTCCCAAAAATCAACTTCTAAATTTCATAACTTTAGTAATTGTAATCGGATTTAGACATGGGATACCTCTATGAGTTTGTGATCGAATTCTCTAATAAACTTCATTCAAATATTTCTTTTTAACGAGGGTCCAAGTTTCAACCCAATTTCATGTTCGATTTTTCCGTATTTCCAACGGCATTCAAAAGGGGACCCAAAAATCAACTTCTGAATATCATAACTTGGCTAATTGTATCCCGATTTAGACGTGGGATACCTCTATGAGTTTGTGATCGAATTCTCTAATAATCTACATTCAAATATTTCTTTTTAACGAGGGTCCAAATATCAACCCATTTTCATGTTCGATTTTTTCCGTATTTCCAACGGCTTTCAAAAGGGGGCTGAAAACTCAACTTCTAAATTTCATAACTTTAGTAATTGTAATCGGATTTAGACGTGGGATACCTCTATGAATTTGTGATCGAATTCTCTAACACTTAACATTCAAATATATCTTTTTAACGAGGGTCCAATTTTTAACTGGTTTTTTTTGTTCGATTTTTTCGCATTTCCAATGGTTGGTTCTGAGACCCAAACAAATTCAGTGCAGTGCCATAAATATTAAAGCTACAGCACTCAATTCGGTACAACACATTCTTATTGCTGTGTAAGTATCCCCCAACTTGTATAACAAAATTTGCGTTCTATTTTATTAAGACCACAATATTCATTTCTGCAAAACCGCAAGGTATCCACCACTTAAGACAAATTAAAGTCAAATTAAATATGTTTTTATGTCTTTGTGATGCGAATCAATTTTCATAAATCGTAAAAGTTTGCGTGGCAGTTTAAAACGCATCCAAACTCTTCGAATTCATGGCTCATTCGGAATGGACTCCAGCCGTCAGTTTTAATGGTCATTCAGCGGCTTCTCATAAATTCAGACCACCCATTCCTCAGCCCCCCAACTTTTGGCCCATTTAAATTCAAGCTGCGATTGTGTAGATGCGAAGGCAAAATGCTTTTCAATGCGTGCGAGTGCAATAAAGGCCATGGCAATTGCTTGTGCTGCTGCCGGGGGTTGCGCCTAAAAGTAGACATTAAATAAATTATTCAGCAGGGCATGGCTGTGTAGCTTTTAAATACGCACGCCTGCGAAATTGTTTTGTGCGTGCGATGGAGCTGATGGATATCAACGGAACCAAGGGGATCGGACACTGGGAGCACATAAAAGTGCAGAATAAATTTAGCAACCCGGACATGCGTTGAACTGGGCTCTCATAAAACCTAACAGTTGTAATTGTGCTGTAAACACGCAACTCAATGGCATTGCGAATGGGCTGAGCACTTGCACCACCACCAAATCGGCCAACTATATATCCACCCAACCATCTACATCCTGACCATTTCTATGCATCCATCCTATTCATCCTGCAGTGCGGCACAATTTAATTTATGCCCCGTTTTGTGGCCGGCTTGTTGATTTTGCTGCTTTGCCCCTTTTATTTTTATTGACCATTACAATTCAACACAAGCAGCCAGACTCACACCAACCACACGATTTGAGTCACAAATTTTATATGGCATAATTTGGTTTCGCCCCTGTGAGCATGCATTAAAAGTGCCCAAATAGCGCCAAATTGCTCGTAAGCTGCGGAAATTGCGTTACGCCCACTCCAAAGTCCAAATCCAGCCAAATGGAATTCAGACAAAAGGCTAGCATACTTTACCGAGCATTAACCATTTCGCAACATGCACATTAAAATACTCAGCCACTTATACAACTCCCAAAAACATTTCGGCATGAACCATTTCAATTGCCAGACAATGACTGTCAGACGGATAAAACAAGGCCATTATTTAGCCTTTGTCTGGCTACGATTTCGTAAAAGTTGCACCTTGATTTTTAGCCACAAAAATCTATAGCCCAACCACAACACCTTCCTTGGCAGTCGAATAAAACTGCCATCTAGATACCACAATCCATATGCAACACTAATGGCCAGCTTTGCTCATCCATGCATAAACTGTATATATTTCCTTTTAAGCCAGTTACTGGAAAATCAACTGAATGGTTTTTGGAAAATAAATTTCATCAGCAGGCAAGAAAATATGTACAAATTACTACGCAAATTTTCAAGTGGAAAATATTCCCAGCTGCAGAGCCGCCCATCAAGTGCAAGGCACAATGAAAAGCCATAAACACTCTTTTCAAGCATTTAAGCCAAAAGGAAAATTGGGGAAATAAGTTTATGGCCAAAAATAGTCTGTTGTCTTGGGCTGAGAATTGCTGAATGAGAACACGTGTCTACGAGCTTGGCCGGAACAAAGGAGGCCGGCCAACTGAGCGGGCCTAAATGGTATTTAAGCACCAGTGGCACAGCCCATCGATCAACATACGCGATGGAAGCTCAACAACTGCTGCTGATCGTTGCCATCGGACTGGGACTGGGTAAGAGATAGTAAGAGCCACTAAAAACATATGGTGATATATAAAACGTAGCTTTTGTCTTAATTCATGCCCTGCTAAATGTATATGGAATATTTAGTAATGAGAAATCCCTCTATTATGCAGCAAATAAAAGGTTTGAACCTATCATATGTACAGGATTGCATTTAAGTCCACATTCAAAATTAGTCATATAAATTATTTAATTACTACATTTATTAGATAAACTTAAATTTGAATTTTGAAATTATTACCTCCCATTAAAATAAATAGTTCAATATTAATCGAAGTTTTTAGGAAAAGTTAGTAGTTATACTTATTAATTTTAAAATACAAAATATTGTAATATACAAACTATAATAATTAGTTTCGTTTTAATTAAGGTTAATCAACTTAACTTTAATATACAGAGCTACATGTTAAACCTCATTACTTCGAAGAGTTAAAATTAGGAATATTTTTTCGAAAGTCTATAAAGATTTGGTAAATAATTCCCTATGCTTTTTAGTGTTCCTATCCCAGGCGGACTGCCCGCTCTCCAGGGCCATGATCGAGGGCACCAATAGGATATTCACCAACCGCAATGCCGCCGGGCAATACGAACTGAAGCGTCTCCAGAGGGTTCGAACCAGCGAGGTGCTCCACATGTACTGCCAGGCGAACGATATTGTCCAGACGACCTGCCAGCAGAATACCAACTTCAGTAGGCCACTGCCTCTCCGGTGCCAAAGACCCATTGCTGCCACGGCAACGGTGGTCACCGATGCCTCCTGTCCAGCCACCATGTACTCCGTGGGCTACACTATCAACAATCGCCACCTGGAGCTCTACCGCGCCTGCTACGATCGCAATGGTGTTCGGGCAAGGTTTACCACACATTCCGTGTACCACAAGACCTTCTGTGAGTGATAGATAGTTTTACCTGTTGTTTTTATAAAATCTAACAAGTTGTTTCCTATCCCATACAGTCCCCCAACGTCCTTGTGCCGATTTCACCAGGGATGGTCTGCTCAGCGAGACCGATGTCCAAAGTTTCCTGCCCCGCAGCATTTTCCGCGCTTTCCGTACCATTTTTGGCAATACCCAGCGGTACATTCCCAACGAACGAGATGTGATCATCAATCGTGGACATCTGACCCCATCGGGTGACTATCTCTTTGGAGACCAGATGTGTGCCACCTTCAAGTATATAAACGTGGCGCCCATGTTCAAGAGTGTCAACGACAGGAATTGGGAGGCGGTGGAGAGATGGGTGCGAACCCGCATAAGTGCCGGTGGATTGCTGAGGATCAAGACTGGAACCAATGGTGAACTTACACTGCCGGACAATCGCAGTCGCCAGCGCCGAATTATCCTCGGTGCCGGAACCAAGAACATAATGCCCTTGTGGCTGTACAAAGTGGTTCGCACAGCCACCAATGGACCGCACAGCGTTTTCGTAACCCTCAACAACATCTTCGCCCGTGCCCGTCCCGCTGCCCCCACTTTCTGCACCAGTATTCCCTGCCCCATGACCCTGGAGAATGTGGCAGCCGCTGGCTACACCTACTGCTGCAATGCCACCACTTTCACACTTTAAGCAAGAATCAGGTCGGCATAATAAAAATATCACAAAGCAGCAATTTAAAATGATTGGTTCATCATTAAATTGATTTCAATATATATAAAGATTATAATATAATCACTATCACTGATTAGCTTCAATAAAATCGTTAGTCATACAAAGTTTTCTAAAAATAAAATATTTTAGTAGCTTGCTTTCATTCTAAATACTACAACTGAAAAATCCATAATTTCTATCAACACCACCTACCCCTCGACTGAGTCACGTAAACTCAAAGCCCCATCTGATGATGGAATCCGAGAAGCTCCTACTTAATGATGGCTCGCAACGAACGGTTTCAAGTGCGGAATCTTATTTTATTTCCCTCTGCTGCACCTTAGATTCAATTTTAGATAGGTTTTTATGAGTGCTGCTGACAAAATGCAAGCCACATAAAGTTCATTGGATGCAGCTTGAAAGGAACGGAAGGGCAACTCCTTTGTTATTAAACGTGCGCTGGCAAGGTAAACAAACCACCCGATGATATGCGCAGATAAGGCCGACTGAAAGGCACAGGCACCACCCTTCGGACCACCCTGAAAAGACCTGAGTGGGGGAACCAGCTGCTTATCACTGATGACCTGTGTAGCGCCTTGACGAATGTACAGATTTTTTTTTAACAAAAAAGATAAGAAGTACTCTCTTGCAATTGCACCATTGATTAGTCAGCTTGTTCAGAAGAACATTAACGAAACATTAATAATGATGATAGGTACACAAATTGTGTTAGTGCAGTGTTACAACTAAGGTTCCTCCAGGAAATTTTCTCTTAATCTTAAATGATACGTATTTAGCAAACTGGGACAAAAGTTTGTGAGAAATCTACATTGTAAAGTGATACTAAGGTCCTGTTTATTCTATTCTTTGATATCGCACTTGCAAATGCAATACATCTTATCGGTTTTGTCGACTACACATGATGAATCATCTTCATAACTGTCCAGTCGGCTTATGGTGGGCACTTCGACTTCCACGGACCCCGTAACATTGTTGAAGAGAACTGTGGCACGGAAGTCAGCGGAGTTCTGCTCCACCTTGAACATTGTGCGATAGGTACCGATCTCTATAAAGGGCATCTCGTCATGGAAGTTCTGACCCAGATCGATTTTCATCTCTGTCTCGTGTATGTAGCTCAAAGTCAGCTCCGAACAAATGCCACTGAGATTCCTGCCGGCCAAATACTCGTTTATTCGACCGATTACAAGGGGGGCTATACGCTTTGCCCAATCCATCTTTAGTCTTTTATAAGGCACGCAGGTGCAGTAGTGCTCTGGTATTCCAGCATCCTCACACGTCCTAGAATCATCGATAGGAAGGAAAACGGACTGGCACTTGGGGCAGTCGGCAGCTTTAGGAAGCTCCGGACCATCTGGAGATCCGCCCAGTTCGATGATGTGCTTCAGGGTATTGTGCAAATCGTAGGTGGAGGACAGGCGGTTTTTATTTAACTGCATGGCCCTCACATATTCCGGGTACTGAGCCCGAAACCAGGGCGGCAAGTAAATAAACATCGATGGTAGGCGTTCCTCCAAGAACCCACTGGGCAGGGACATTATCCTTCCATAACGAGATCCATGATCCGAGAGGAATATCATAATACTCTGTTCAAGCACACCATCTTCCTCAAAGTCCAGCAAGTACTGCAACACATAGTCCTCCATTTTTGAGGGCATCTGAAAGCTATCGTGACTGAAGCTATTCGACCAGAAGAGACCCCACACGGGACGCTTGTCCACGTAACGCTTCGCAAGATTTTTAGCCATATCGTAGGCGTAGCTGCTAGCAATCCGTCGACCGATGCAATACCTCATCGAGCAGTCATTGCATTTCCAGACGTTCATGCCGGACTCGAAAGCCTTTTGAGAGGGCCTGAGGTAATAGTCGGTGGGTTGTTCCAAAAAGCCAGGCTTGCAATAATTGAATGTTTCTATGCCACTTTCATCCTCAGCATAGGCGGTGAGATAGCTGGCATTGTGAAGGTACTTCCAAATGAAGGGGGTCCTGTCCAGGCATCCCTTCTCGTGCCAGTCGCAGACCTTATTCAAGGCCGATTCTGGATTGTATCCCGTCAAAAGGGCTAGCAGGTTCGGAAAAGTATTGTCACCTATCTGGTTAGGTAATGGCTTTGATAAAGACTATTACGGATGATTGCTTTACCCACCTTATTGTATCCCTGCAGCTCGAACCAACCGGCTTTCGTTAAAAACCTGTATACCTTGGGCATGGTTCGACGTAAATTAATTCGCGACAAAGAGTCTATTCCGAACATTAAGACACTTGGCTTTCGTTTAGACGGTTCCATGGAGAGTCCTTTGGGAGGTGGCTTATATTGAATGAGGCTATAGGCATCGCTCTGCAGAATATCCGACTCGTTGCCAAGACGATGGCAGGCCAAGATCAGGCCCTGAACATGCAAGGGCACCTCGTAGTTCTGCGTGAAGTATTTCCGCTCCAACCTGGAATAACCAGTAAAATATTAATAATGATTTCACGAAGTGTATCGTGCTTATTTACTTGTCATAGCTGTCATGCTCTCTTTTGCGTGTTATCTCCTGATAATAGCAGTTGTACTCCCCCTCGGTAGAGTTTAAATGGATAGAGGCTAGGGTCTCATTGATAAACAACATATATCTCTGCCGACTGATGTCATAGATCGGGGTCACCAGGGCGGTTTCGTTTGAGCAGGTCTCAAAATGCTCTGGATGGAATATAGCCATGGCATCCGGCTCAAAGGGATCCACATACGGAATCTTGCACTTGGGGGTATCCACAAAGAAAAGTGGCTTTACTGCCTCCTCCTCTTCAGGACTAACATCCACTGCAGAGCCATCAGGTAGAGAGCTTCCTGAGCCATCCTCTTCGAGATCAAAGGCTCTAGACTCCTCGGTAATTTTCCGATACTTAATATTAGCATTTCGCCCTGAAAGACTGAGGAGAACAGTTATAGCTACTAAGCTAAGGACTAGCCATTTAAGGAACGGATGGAATAAGGTTATCATCTTTTGAAGCTCGCTTACAGACTGAGTAGACATCCCACTTTCCCTTACCTATTTTTAGTGATTCGGAACAGGTGCAGTTCTTCCGGCGGCATCCATTGATTACGGGTGCTCTTGTTAAAGGCACGAGTGGTACCAACCGGAAGCTGCCTTTTAATTTACTAAAAGAGTTTGTTTCTAATTACACATGTTGAACAACCAAACTGATAATAAAAGCTTCGTATCAGTATTGAATGCTGCACTTAGTTAACAGACATACGCCCTGCAAGTTGAGCGAACTGCAACTGGTTGAAGAACATGGCATTTTAAAACTTTCACAGAGTCTCTTGAGACGTCCAAACCCAATCAAAGCGAAAAAATGGCAACATAAAAAGTTTTAAATTTCGATAATGAGATCTACTAAGAGATCCCCTCCCCACCTCTAAATTGCTTTCAACCACTAAAATAAGGAACTGCATATAAGCATACAAATATTTAAAATTTAACTAAAAGAAAACTAGGATAAACTCGCGATAAACTACCAGAATGGTGTCTACGATATTCAGCGCAGTGATATTGAGTCTGTCGGCCAAAAGTTTTATTAATTTTATAAAGAATTCAAGTGCAACAAAAAATATTCAGACGAAAGGCCGGTTTTCAATCCTCCATTGTTCTATTAAACCAACCATTTTTCAGGTACGCCGTCGGGTTTAGCTCCGCTAAAAACATTATGGAGCTGTATCGAAAATGTTTTGAAGATGTTTACTTAGCATTGCAACATTCCATCCATAAGGCTACCAAAATAGTAAGTTAAAAATATTTTATAACTTTATTAATTGCTAAATGCAGAGTACTTGTTTTTAATGAAATATGAACAAAATCACAAAATTCATCATTCAGATATTCCTCCCGAAATCAACCGCAAAGCTATTATGACCTTCTAACGATGACTTGATGAATGAATGGATTTTGAAACCTAGAGAGATTAGAAAAAGCTCGACTATTTGTTTGGTCAGCTCTGTTTTCGACTCTCAGTTCTAGATGGATGCCGAAACTCTGAGGATGGACAAGCTAAAACATCTGAGCATCGGCCTAAGCCTGTTTCTTTGTGAGTACAATTAGAACATAAATATGATAAGGAAATCATTTGCAGAGGTTACGAATTTAAAATTATATTTTCAGTTGTAGGAACTGCCGGCACAACATGTATTATCCATGAGGACCTTTTGAAAAGCCAAAATATATACTTGAGTAACAATAATTGGGTTTACGATCTTCAACGTAGTGATATTGTAGCAGATGACACGAGGATTTTTCTGCTGTGTTTTAATGGAATACACCCTTCAGGGTTTCTATGCAGGAACAATGTTTTCGATCCACCGCTAGAATCGGTTTCATGTTCGCGGGCGCTCAAAGCATCTTTTGTAAATGTACCTGATACTTCGTGTCCCACCGGTTCCCTTACGTATGCAGTGGGTTATTCATACAATGGACGTTTAATGGAGTTATTTCGAAACTGTTACGATCACGGAAGACTATCATTGGACTATTCCATCTACAAGACATATCGCTACACAAAATGTAAGTTTGAATTGTTTTATACCCACCAGCTTATCTTAAAAACTGTATTCTTAGCTGCTACTCGTCCTACAAGTCCATACTGGTATAGGGATTTGATGATGACAACACAAGAAGTTTTGGCCTACAAGAGACAAGTTTCGCAAGCCTGTGTCACCACTGCCCTGGGTGGAAGCCAACCGGACTGTGTATTTGATCGCGGTCACGTAACACCAAGTTCTGCTTTTATATTCTCAGAGTTTAAGAGGGCAACCTATAGATACCTAAATGTCGTCCCCCAATATAACCTAGTCAATATTGGCAACTGGGAGAACATCGAGGCCTGGGTAACCAGACTAGTTATGGGACATTATGATCTGCCCTATCGAGCTTACGACGTTCTCAAGGTTTGCACAGGAGTTCTGGGAGTGCATAACTTGCCACACTCTAATAATCAGATAGCTGGACTTATATCTATTTACCTGTATAAAAACAACAAAATCCCCGTTCCCAAATGGATGTACAAAATTGTTAGTCATCTCTCCGGAGATAAATGGGTTTTTTTAACCTATAACGATGTAAATCTTCCAAGTTTAATAGACTTAAATCAGATCTGCAACCAGGTCGCTTGCCCGAATGGTCTTAATCGAAGTGGAGTGGGATACACTGTCTGCTGCGAACCCTTCGGATTTATAAGAAATAACATCGATTATTTGACTGGTGTTTGCTAAAGCTGCAAATAATCGAAAAACCTTGAAATGAGAAAGACAGTCCTGTTCCTAATATATTTAAAAATTAATTTTATTAAAATATACAACCACTGACAAATAAAGAATTTTTGCTTTACAAAGATAACAATGTATTCTCTACTCTATTACAAAAATTTTCTCTACATATATAAAATGGTAAAAAATCAACCATCCCCCAATAAACGTAATAGATTAGAGGCAGTGATATGTACACAAAATAATTAGACGGCAACCTAAACAGCAAAGAGAAGTAATGCCAGCCGCTTATCAGTAAAGTCGGAAGCGCCTTAGTAAATGTCGGGGACTCCCGGCACTGTATAGATAAGAATATACAAATAGAAAATCTTCGTAGCCCAACCTGGAATACTCTGCTATAAATTGATACTACATATTACAATTATAATAACTAAAACGCTGCAATCCCTTCAACTTTATTAAAAACAATGTTCCAAATTTGTCGGTTGTTTACTGAGGTCTTTAAGACAATTTGCTTATAATCTTAAAAAATCCATAAATTTGTTATCAAATAATTTTGTGTAAGAACTAAATAAACACATGTAGAATCTACATTGTAGATAGTAACAGCATAATGTGACCCTAAACCTATTCTATTCTTTGATATCACTTTTGCAAATGCAGTACATCTTATCGGTTTTGTCGTCGACACATGTTGAAACCTTTGCATAACTGTCGAGCCGACTGATCGTTGGCACTTCGACTTCCACGGATCCCGTGACATTGTTGAACAGAACGGTGGCTCGAAAGTCGGCCGAGTTCTGCTTTACCTTAAACATTGTACGATAGGTAGCGACCTCTATGAGGGGCACATCATCATGGAAGTTCTGATCCAGATCGATTTTCATCTCTGTCTCGTGTATGTAGCGCAAAGTCAGCTCCGAACAAATGCCACTGAGATTCCTGCTGGTCAAATACTCGTTGATTCGACCGACTACCAGGGGGGCAATACGCTTTGCCCAATCCACCTTTAGTCTTTTATAAGGCACGCAGGTGCAGTAGTGCTCTGGTATTCCAGCATCCTCACACGTCCTCGACTCGTCGATGGGAAGGAAAACGGACTGGCATTTGGGACAGTCGGCTGCTTTGGGCAGCTCCGGACCATCTGGAGTTCCGCCCAGTTCGATGATGTGCTTCAGGGTACTGTGCAAATCGTAGGTGGAGGTCAGGCGGTTTTTATTCAACTGCAGGGCCCTCACATACTCCGGGTATTGAGCCCGAAACCAAGGCGGCAAGTAAATAAACATCGAGGGTAGTCGTTCCTCCAAGAATCCACTTGGCAGAGACATGAGTCTTCCATAACGCGATCCATGATCCGAGAGGAACACCATAATACTCTGATCGAATACACCATCTTTCTCGAAATCAAGCAAATACTGCAGCACATAGTCCTCCATTTTTGAGGGCATCTGAAAGCTATCGTGACTGAAGCTATTCGACCAGAAGAGACCCCATATGGGACGCTTGTCCACAAAACGCCGGGCGAAATCTCTGGCCATATCATAGGCGTAGCTGCTGGTAATCCGTCGACCGATGCAGTATCTCATTGAGCAGTCTTTGCATTTCCAGGTAGACAGGCCCTTCTCAAAGGCCTTTTGAAAGGGCCTGAGGTAATAGTCGGTGGGTTGTTCCAAAAAGCCGGGCTTCAAGTAGTTGAATGTGTGTATGCCACTTTCATCCTCAGCATAGGCGGTGAGATAGCTGGCATTGTGAAGGTACTTCCAAATAAAGGGGGTCCTGTCCAGGCATCCCTTCTCGTGCCAGTCGCAGATCCTTATTAAGGCCGAGTCTGGATTGTAACCCGTTAAAAGGGCTAGCAGGTTTGGAAAAGTGTTGTCACCTATCTTGTTAGGTAATGGCTTTGATAAGGACTATTACCAGGATGACTGTTTTACCCACCTTATTGTATCCCTGAAGCTCGAACCAACCGGCTTTCGTTAAAAACCTGTATACCTTGGGCATGGTTCGACGTAAGTTGATTCGCGACAAAGAGTCTATTCCGAACATTAAGACACTAGGCTTCCGTTTAGACGGTTCCATGGAGAGTCCTTTGGGAGGTGGCTTATATTGAATGAGGCTATAGGCATCGCTCTGCAGAATATCAGACTCGTTGCCAAGACGATGACAGGCCAAGATCAGGCCCTGAACATGCAACGGCACCTCGTAGTTCTGCGTAAAGTATTTTCGCTCCAACCTGCAAATGTTAATCAGCAGCTTATTCCATGAATCGTATCGTGTCTAACAAGAATGATATCAAAATGGCACAAGGAATTTACTTGTCATAGCTGTCGTGCTCCCTGTCGCGTGTTATCTCCTGATAATAGCAATTGTACTCCACCTCGGTAGAGTTCATAATGATGGAGGCCAGCGTCTTATTAATGAACAACACATATCGCTGTCGACTGATATCATAGATTGGGGCCACCAGGGCGGTCTCGTTAGAGCAGGTCTCAAAATGCTCTTGATGGAATATATCCATGGCATCCGACTCAAAGGGATCCACATACGGAATCTTGCACTTGGCGGTCGCCACAAAGAAAAGTGGCTTTACTGCCTCCACCACTTCAGGACTAACATCACTTATATAGCTTTCTGATCTTTCTCCTGTAAAATTCGAAGCTCTGGACTCCTCGGTAATATTTCGATACTGAGAATTTCCATTTTGGTATGATAAACTAAGAATCACAATTAAGGCTATTGAGAAGAGGACTAGCCACTTGAGGAACGGATGAAATAAGGTTTTCATCATTTGGAGTTCGTTTACAGACTGAACACCATTTATCCATATCACACCCATTTTGTGATACGGACCACCTTGTGTGCTCGAGTTATCAGTTCTTTTGGTGGAATCCATTAATTAAAAGGTTGCTTTTATCAAACGCACGCGTATTACCAACCGGAAACTTAATTGTACTTTTTCATATGTGAAAGAAAGGATTTCATTTCGAAGGAAAGTGATAAGCAAACCACTAATTCGAATAATATAAATACAACTACCACATTTTCTTTGTATAAGACTTTAAGATCCTTGAGAACTATCAAGTTTAATTATTATTGATATTATTATTAAAATGTCAACAATTTTCAGAAGATTGAAAATATTGGTTGGTCTTTCAACGGTCGAAACCTTTAAATAATGCGTCATCGCTGAGCTTATATATATGATTTGAACCAAGTATGTAAAACCAAATGTGGATCCAGACCTTACTAAACTTTTACTAAAGCTTTATCCACACGTCAAAAAAACACCTGTACCATATTAAAACATATAAATATTTACAATTACAAAGTTTTGCCTACTTTAATGTCCAAATAGGAAAAAATAGTTTCCCTCCAAGCTCCATTAGCCCAAAGCTTAATATCAAAAATGAAAATGCTTAAATCTAGGCGCCATGTGTTCCTGCTCTTCCTGCCTATGAGTTATATTTTTCCCGATCTGGTAGCACCATGCTCTTTTTTCTCTTCAACCCCATTTCTTCCTCACGAAGACGAATAGTATTTTTTGGGCTCCGCAGCAACAACCTTTCACCTCTCTCTTCTCTGCATATTTTCACCCTTTCACCCCTGTCTGCTCTGCTTATCATCTCCCATAAATAATCTCACCTACCTCGCGTTGCCACATAGCTCTCCAGTTCATAATGGCTCGTTTACACTGTAGTCTGTACTTTATACATTTTGTTCACAATATTCAAATAATTACTATGTTATTATCCTAACGTTGGCAGTAGCACAACAAAAACGTATGTCCTTATTAGAAAGGGTATATTGCCTAACGTAAAAAAATTTCAAGATGAACAACAACTCATTTCTGGCTCAATCGCAGATATAATAATATCATAATAATTATGTATTGGAAACAGAAAGAGGTTTTAATTTTCAATTACCTATATGAATGCACTTTTGAGTATAGTGGAAAGCAGATATTTTAGGTAAATCTACCCCTGCTCTGCCACTGTTAGAAAACGTTGCATCCTAACATTTCTGTTAAATCAGCTGGTGTGACCATCCGCCAACCGCTGCGAAATCTATAAAATATTAAATCCTAAATATTTATTTTTATTCAAAAATATCGATATATATATTTTGATATATCGCGTTTGTTTGTAAAACGAAATCAGAATGGTTTCGGAAAAGTGCACGATTGGTCGTTAAAATGGTAAAGTGCGGCTGGGCCGTTGAAAAAATTGAGAAAAATAAATCGCGACTGGTCGGACGCGGAGGAAAACGTTGTGAAAGTGCCGAGTTGAGAGTGCAAGTTCAAAACTATAGCCCACAAGGATTTACGAGTTGAACAAAAAGGAAGAACGCAAGACATCCTGGCCCACGCAGGATAGCTGTGTGAAGCAGACGCGTGAAGGATTAAAGGGAGGGGGCAGCAGGAGCAGAAGAAGAAGCAGGACAACAAGACGGGGAAGAAGAAGCTGAAGGCGGAGCCGCATCTGCCGCAGTCAAAACACAAGAGGAAATGCAACAAAAGCGAGATAAAAGTGCATTCAGCTGGGGGAAATGGAAATGTGAAATGTGAACGATGTTGCAACGTCGCGCCGCTTGCACAGCCAAGTAAAAGCAAAAGCAAAAGCAAAGCATAAGCGTAGCAAAGCAAAAGCAAAGTCAGAACAAACAAAATACACAAAGTGAAAGAGCGAGTGAGAGAGAGAGAGAGGGAGTGTTTGGTTGGTGTATCTGTGTTTAGTGCGTACGCGTGTGTGTGTGTGTGCTCACAACAAATTGTCGTTTAATTTTCTTCGATTCTGCACAAACAACAAGCACTGAGAGAAAGGGGATGTCCTCTTCACCACCCCTGGAATCCGCCACCTAAGGTCATAGGTCACCAGCAGCCAGGAGGTAAGTAAATCAAAAAAAGATATATGATATCTTTACCCATATCACAAATCTATATAAACACCTAACAAAACGATGAGTTGACCTCGCTGCAAGCCGCGTAGGAAACGAATGCCAAATTTAACCAAAATAAAAAAACACGTTTGCCAACGCCAGCAGCAGCAGCAACAACAACAACCCATGTCCAATTAAAGTTGCAGTAGGGAAAAAAAGAAATTAAAAAAAACCGGCATGCCGGCTGCTGCAATTCAGAGCTGCTCAAAGTTAAACGAGCCAAGTAACAACAGAAACAACAAGAACCAAGCACAGAACTACAGTGGAACCTCCCAAAACTCAAACTATGTAATTTTACTTTCATGAATCGAGTTTTCGGAACTATAAATTCAACTTTTCTTCTCCAAATTGGCTTAAACCAAGTGATTTACTCGAGATTGATGTTGTAAAAGATAGATAGTTTTTAAAATACGAATATTTTAGCCTTTGTTTTGACAACATCCATTTACTTAACATATTCTATATTAATTTGATGAATTTTACCAGATTTTAGTTTTCATTTTCTAATATTTTTAGTCCTGATTTGTAAATTAAAATATTTCATTTCAAACAGTTTGAAAAAAGTAGTGACCAGATCATAATATTTAAATTAAAAAATAAACAAAATATTTTAACAACTGAAAAGACTTATACATAGTAGTTATACTTGTAAAATGAACGTTACATTTTAAGTTAATTTCTTTTTTTCGAAATAAAATGTTTGCTTGGTTTATTTTAGATATTCTTAGTCATCATCCTAGTTATTTATGATACCGTTAGTTGATAAGTTTTCCATGCCCATTTAATCTGTTACTACTTCATCCCAGGTTAATTTGATTTTAGGAAGTACCACTGTATAAAGGCTTTACAATCGCGTGAATGTTGGTGCCCCCTCGTGGGTGTGTGTTACCAATACTACACCAACTCGAGGCGCACTTTAAATATTTCACCTAACTACACCGAGAATTCTGCTCGGGTTGCGGTTTTTCTGCGCCGCCAACTTTTGAAATGAAAATAATCATAATCAAGGGGCTGGGAGTAGATGGGGAGGCTCTCAACAATGCCACACCCACTCGAGTCCCCCAGCACTTTTGCCCTACCACTTACTTTTTCTTTTTTCTCTGGAAAAGCCAGAACGTATGAATGAGTTAATCAGAGAGCGGAGGCAAAGCGCCAAAAGGCAACAGTCAGCAGACGCATAGTCTGCCCAGCTCTCTGGTTGCCATCGCCATCATCAACAAACAACAAACAAAACGGCAAAAACAATTGCACTAAAGTTTCACTAGAATCTGCAATGAATCAGAAGGAAAAACCAGAAAAAAGGGGCAACACGAAAAGTTCTAGCTGGTAACTTGATACCCTTCTCAGCGAGAAAAGTAATTCAAGTTCTTAAAAATGTATCTCAAAGTAACAAAACTTAAATGATAAGTTTCATAACGCAAATAAAGCTGAGATAGTTAATAATAACCTCTAACTATAGATATAAAGAGATACATTCCATGAGTTATATTTAAGAGCTTCGACTGGAATTTTCTATGTAATGTCTTAAAAAGAAAGTTCCAAATGTCACAAATTAGAAACAGGTACTACTATCCAATTTAAAATGTTCCCCGAAGAAGATTATAGCATTGTATCAAGTCAGAACCATGTTCTAGCTACATTACCCATTGGCTTCGGAGTGTATCAAATGCCATGACAAAGATCCCGACGATGAGTCTGCTATAAATTGCGATGGCATTCTGCGCTTAACGGGTTTTTTGTTTGTTACATTTTTCGACATTTACGCCATTGACGTAATTGTCAGACCCGGCCCAGACAAACTACTCAACTGAACCGTCAGCAGTCAGTCTGACACCGCCACTCCAGAACTCCAGGGTTCCCGACTATATACATATATATATGTGCAGCTAGCTCCATTGCCATTTTCATACCCATACCAACCTATACCCATTTCCATTTCCAACTCGCTCCCGTCTGCCTTTTTCAAGCTCAAGAGCAAAGTCGGCTTTGCCTTGGTCTTTTCATGAATTTGCATTTGCGGTCGCCGGGAAAATACTCGTATTTTCAGCGGGTATTTTTCATAATTTTCCGCTCGCGCTCTCCGATTTTTCCAGCACATTTTTTTCCTTTCGACTCGCTGGCCCACGGTTCGTTGCACTTTTGTCAAGCTTTTCGCCAAAGTTTTCGGCTGAATTTTCGTGTTATTGTCGGAATCGCACAAAAGTAATGAATGGTCTGATAAATTCTAGATGCCTAGTAAACCCAGCAGACCAAACAGCAGCAGAGCACCGCTGACTGCCAATTTGGACGGACCACAAGCAATTAAAATTTAATTTTCCCCAAAACCTCCAGATATAACAGGCACATAAACCGCAGTATTAAAATTTAACAACGCAGCAAGTCCTGCGGCCAAATTGCCTACTGGCTGAGGCCACTTTAGGGGCCAACACTTTAGAACCCATACCCATCCAACTTCAACTCTGCCGCCCCGGGCACAAATTAATTGAATTGAGACACATTTGCAAGTGGCCGCAAAAAAGAGAAATTATTTTGGGAACGATTCCTGTGGGCGGCTGGCTGGCACATCAAATACATTTATAATTTTATTAGCAGAGAGAGCCCGAATGACAGGCAAATGAAAGGTCCTTGGCAGTTAATGCCTGGTATTCACGCAGTCCATGACAGGGTATACTAAGGGTATACTAAGAATAATATTTCACTCAGTATATGAAATAAATTTTATGAATAAAATATAGAAATCAAAAAGAAAAGGCCAAGGTATAGGGAGATAAATAGTTATAGATATAGATATATAAAGATATAAATATTTAATTTAATTTACAGATTTTCTTCATGAAAAAATCTTATAAATTAATATGTATTTCAATAAATTTTTCTGAGTGTCAGGTCAAGCCGGGCTGAGTCATCCGATTTCAAAGTAAGAAGAGCTGCGAAGTGTGAAGCGCCTCTTAGGATTGGCCATAAAACAGTTCGTGTGTTCGACTGTCGCGCAACCTTGTAGCCAAGTGTATTGTTTATGTGTCGGCAACACGCTGCGGTTCCTGAAAAACCCCACTCTATTCTCGGTTTTTGGCCCACTGTGTGTGCTAATGACGCCGCACTTAACCCATGTTGCCTGAAAATAGGCGTGCCCAATGTCGCCCGGTAGGTAGTCCTCAGGTCAACATAGACGGCGAATTTTATGAGCACACTTGACAACTCTATAAACACAGAACGCTTATCACCCCAAAAACACCTTCTTGACCCCCCAAATCTCCCATTATTATATTTCTCATTTTCTGCTTCACAGTGTCCAACACTTGAGCCTCAATTTTCACACGGCTTTAATGTTCAGTTTTATGGCTGATATGCCAGTTAGATAGCTTTAAGCCCGGCTCAACTCGAGTCTCCAATTTCCCTCCAGACATTGGCCCCTATCCCAAGACACAAGGGCCAAAAGAAATATGGCAAAATGAAAGCATTGCCAAAGAAAAACCTCGCCAAAGATGAAAAACTTACGGACTAAGTTTTCGCTTTTGGGGAGAGAAGGGGAGTGGTATATACCATACCATACGAAGAGCAGGCTGTTCCAACTCAATCCGAAGATGTTGTGTAGGTTTCTGTGTGTTTCTGTGCCTTCTCGAGATCTCCAAGTTGCATGTTGTCAAAATTGCTTTGACGTTTTATTAGTTTCCAACTGGCCCCCAAGCAGCCACACTCTAACAAACCGACAACATCATCATCATCCTCATAGTCGTCATCTCGGCATGGCAAACACAAGAAACAAAAAATAGAAAATCGACAGAAAATTTACATAAGAAACGTTGAAGGATGCTCCACGGACAGGGCACACTTCACTCTAGCCGGCGCTAAAAATAACAAAAACAAACTCCCAATGCGCTGACCAAAGCGAAATGAATACTTTGAAAGAAAAAACGACTTCGTCTACGAATACATTCGAAAATAGTTTGCGGCATGTCAAAAAGCCAGTGACCGCATTAAATTTTCCTCTCCAACCCAGGTTTTTTCTCATTTTTTGGAACACTTCCAGAGGCCCAGCGCAAAAAAAAGCCGCATAACCAGGCAGCCGTTTGAATTTGATCGGCCAGCCCCAGCTGAAACCCCAGAGATTTACGTTCTCATCCAGCATCTTTTACACTTTTTATATTTTTGGGGGAATAACGATTCGCGTGCAGTTTGTTTTCCCAGGGCAGCAGATTTTCGTCTCTGATTAATCACACGAAACGAGAATTTATTGAGGAAATCAAACGATCAAAAAAGCGTCTGAGAATTAAACGGATTGCTAAGGATGCTAAAATTAGCCATTACAACAATGTGCTTAATTATCGGTCTTTGGCTAATCTGGGTTGCAGCTCATAAATTATTCCCAAATTTCATTTTGGTTTCTATTTTAGGTAGATCCCATTTAATATCGTGCCTGTAAGGCAGCAAACATATTAAATATTTTTTCATTAGGAAGAAAACAAGCTTAAACATTATTCAAGAGCTTCATTTATAAGTCCACTTAATCCAATAAGATCCATTTTACATGGAATATAAATCCATGTACATTGAAATATAAATTTCTCATTATTCAGCATCGGATTTTATGTTAAATCGTTTTCTTAAAATAATATATATAAATATATATATAAATATATATATATAAATATTTTCATAAAATCGTAATTAGATTTTAACACTTCTTAGGTGAAAGCTTGAGGTTTTAAAAAAAATTGTAGACATTCAATCAGATATTATATTACTATATAGAGTAAAGGGCATCTAGACTTCGACCCTGAAAGCTACCACTTTTTTCATTTATTTCTGTGGACCAAATGGGGCACACAGCGCAACTCCCAAAAATGAGATTTGTGCACACGGCTATTTTTGTGGGCAATGCAACCGGGCAGAGAATACGAAAAAAAAACGCATGACAAATAGTTCAAAGGCCCAACTCGTTGAGAGATATTTTTTTTTCCCGGCGTCAAGTGTGTGTATTTTATGTTATTTTTAGCACAAACGCCGGATTGGATGGACGCACCCAAGAGGGAAAGATACTACTATACCATACTATACTGCACATGATGGGGGGAATAATTAATTCATTGCATTGGCCAAACAATTTTCGGTCGGCCGGGTCACCTCACCTCACCTCTGAAATGGGTCAGTTGTAAAGCAATTGTAAAGCCGGCAGGCGGTTTCCTGCCTTTTGTCTGACGATCATGATTATGACGACGACGCCCATGTTGCGTCACAGTCTCCATTACACACGCCCATAAAATATGGGGCCCTCTCTTGGAGCAATTTGCCCTTTTGGCCCTTGCTCTAGAATCAGATAAATTTGGATATTGCGTTTTATTGGCGTGTTAAATTGTTGCAACTTGTAGCCCATGTGTTTATCGATGGTCTGCCCCACAGGCCCAACTCATTAAGTGAAATTGCCATAAAGACAAGCGGCTTCTCTTGGAGTTTCCCCTCAGTATTTGCCCATGTGCTGGGTTTGCCTTTTGTAACTCAACTGATTATGAGATTGTTGACTTATGTGCGCCTTCTCTTCCTGTGCGTGTTGTTTTTGGGGGAAAGGGGGGAAAGTGCCGGGGCTTGAGCTATATATATCAATACAATGGGAGACAGAATAATAGCACTGTGAATTTAACTTTGTTTTTCTTTCTGAACTCTTAAAAAGTTACAGTTTTCAGGAGGTCAACAATGTACAATATGGTAGTGAGCTTCTGGAAGAACTTTAGTTAGTTACACAAACTTGGAAACTGAGAACATTGCCCTGAAACCCCATACAGTTCTTAAAGAAAATATTATTTTTCATTTATCAGTTATGTCGTTTAAAATGGAAATGGAAAAATACAAAAATTGGATTTTTTATTTTCTTTGAAGTTAGATAGATATTTTAGGTAGATAGATTTTACTTCAGATTTAGGATTAAATAATATTTTCTTGAAAGCAACTGTTGGTACTTGGGTATGGTATTCTTACTCGGCCCTCTTTATTATGCTTTATTTACATTCCGCTTCGGCGTAGCTCTTCGCCATGGTCAATGGCCGATCCGCTGCATAAAGTGGGTTCCGATTCTGAGGCTATGGTATATGGTATACGGGGATACGATAGATGGCGTGGGGCAAGGGCGGTGGCGATGACGATGACGAGCTGTGTTATGATATAATCTGCGGTTGCCCAGCGAATAGAATAACATTTCTTCTAAGACTTCCATAGTGTGGCTGCTGTACGCGATGGCAGCTCCATCATTTGTTCTGCGATCCCCAATGCCCCAAACCACTCACCATATCCACACACATTGCAGCTTTGTCAGCTGCCAACAGCAATGTCTAAATTAAAAAAAATGGATGGGTAGGGGTAAAAAAAAGTAAGGAAATATAGAGAGGGCCGCCGCCAAGTGCCGTTTAGTTTAACTAACGGCCTGTCAAATGGGCGTGGTGTTGGGGCTTTCAGTTAGTTTTCCATTTGCTCAAAAGATGAATGCAAACAAATATGCACAGTATGTTCAACATAAAGGCGGAATACTCCTAAAAATTAAACTGGGACGACGAATGGTATGGGTATGGGCAGACCTTGCAGGTCCTTTTAAGCAGCGCGCACCATAATTTACATAACACTCACTTGCACTTAGTGCCTGACCTAAATTTGACAGCCACCTGCTAACGAAGCTTTTGCTGCCAGAAAGGAAATTCCATGGGGCCCTTTGTGAGGTGGAAAATGTGGGGGAGGATGGGCGGTTGTTGCCCCGGGAAAATCCAGAGATCGTGGGCTGTAATTAACTCGCGGGCGGAAGAGGATACAAGGGAAGGCACCGCAAAGGTCAGGGATTTCGTGTCTGCCTCAAAAGGCGTGAGGTGAAAGCGAAAATGTTCGTAATGCGGGTCTATTTAGAGCTTTAGCTAAATATTCATAAATTCAGCTATTTGCTTAATTCGTTTTTGCGCCCAGGAGGAATGGAGCAAAAGCCATTAGGGCACTTTAACTGCCTAATGAATGGTGATTCGTAATTTGTTTTGTAGTACTACTTTTACAAACATCATTTATTTTGATCAGCAATTTAACCTTTGGTCTGAGGCGAAGACTTTCCAATTTTTGTTTATATTGGAAAATTAAAATGTTATTATTATACAAAGTGTTTACAAAGCTTAAAAAAATAGAAAATAATCATTTTACTTTCAATTTTTGTTTATTAATTTCTGGAAAAACACTGAAAAGTAAAAGTTTATGTTGGGAGATGATAAATATGAAACGTACAGTACAGATATAGATGTTGCAGGCGTTATAAGTCATTTTTATGGTTATGTTGCTACGAGATGAACTTAAGAATTGAAAAGTTTTTCGATTTGAAAGGGTGTTTGGCTTTTAATGGTTTACATTGTACTTATGCTCCCCTCTTGGTATCTCGAAGACCATCATTGATAGCCGATTGCAACATGCTTGTGCAACATGCAGCGAACATTTATCATCGATGGCAGAGCTCAAATGGCACGTTTCGATGGGCGCCCAGGCAATTTACGCAATGGAAAGTGTGGCTCTCTGTGTGTGGGTGGTCTCGCCCACTCAAATAGTCATCCCCTCAAGCACCCAGTGGCGTAGCTGGAGGATTTTTCCTACAAACCCCACCCCCCCTTTTTTTTGCAACAACTGATGTGTCCAACTTGCTATCTCTTGGATTTCCATTTAGCTTTATTGTGTAGCAGCTACAATTTCAGTTTCTATAGACGTCGGAGGAGGCCTGATTAATGAATGAATACCCAAGTCAAGTGACAGAAATGTTGTTTAATTTACGGCTCCAGTCGGTGGATGAATAAGTTTAAAAAAAAAGCAAACAAGGAAGGGGAAAATGTTGACAATAAACCGGAGAAATCCTTACGTAAACAGCTCTGCGAGCTGACTCATTCTGCTGAAATTGTTCCGCCTCTTTAGTGCATATTAAAAATGTAATTTGCAGTGAGCCATTTAGGAAGCAGGAAGGGAGGGGGTATGTCTGTCAACCCTAGGCACATCCATTGTGTGGAATAAACCAAAAGTTTAGAGTGCCTGGGAACTGGGTACGGGTAACACTTCCCAACCCCCGGTTGCATTAGCCGAGCTGCCACTTCAGTTTGCCGATTGCCATTGTAATGGCCTTTCACTGCTCGAGTTGGCCGACAAGTGGCCGAAACTTTTGCCAACCTGACCCATATACGTCAGTCGGTTCCGGGAGGCCATTTTAATTGCTTTGTTTTATTGCCCCAATGAAGTTGTTGGCTGGTGGAAATTTCTCTGCTTCTATTCTGACCGCAGGATACATAGATATTACTGCCCCATCACCATTAAAATCTGTCTGTAATGTTGTTATAATACCCGAAATTGTGCAATCTGTGTGCACGAGGCACATTTTGCACTTCGCTAATGCCAAAGCAAACACAATACTCAAATTGTTTACTCGTTACTGTGGCTATTTTTATACCCGTTACTCGTAGAGTAAAAGGGTATACTAGATTCGTCGGAAAGTATGTAACAGGCAGAAGGAAGCGTTTCCGACCCCACAAAGTATATATATTCTTGATCAGGATCGCTAGCCGAGTCGATCTAGCCATGTCCGTCTGTCCGTCTGTCCGTCCGGATGAACGCTGAGATCTCGGAAACTATGGGAGCTAGGCTATTGAGATTTGGCGTGCAGATTCCTGAGCTTCTTACGCAGCGCAAGTTTGTTTCGGCACAGTGCCACGCCCACTCTAACGCCCACAAACCGCCCAAAACTGTGGCTCCTACAGTTTTGATGCTAGAATAAAAATTTTAACTGAAATGTATTGTTCTCATCAATACCTATCGATTGACCCAAAAAAAAGTTTGCCACGCCCACTTTAACGCCCACAAACCGCGAAAACCTGTGACGCCCACAATTTTCATGCTAGATAAAAAATTTTAACTGAAATGTATTGGTCTCGTCGATACCTATCGATTGATCCAAAATTCCACGCCCACTCTAACGCCCATAACGCTTAAATCTGTATACCGCCGGTAGGTGGCGCATTTTAATCTCGCTTTGCTGCTTGCATATCTCCATATAGCTGAGTAACGGGTATCTGATAGTCGAGGTACTCGACTATAGCGTTCTTCCTTGTTATTTATTTATTTTTCTATCGCCCCCCAGTCAAAGTGAGGCAATCGAGGCTTATAGTTAAATGACTTAAATCTATATATAAGTATGGCCAGGCACCGCACAATTATGGCCATAAATATATCAACGTTAATGTATGCGATTTGGAACCAACTGTTAATTAGCACTCCCTGCTCCAAAATGCCAAAAACGAGGCAAAGACAAACCGGCAAATGAAGCGTGGTAAAAAATAATAGCCAAATGAAGCGTGAACAACGAGAGCGGCACAATCTGGCCAAAAAAGTAGCATGAATGAATGAATGAATGGGTCTGTGCGTATTTTTTCCGTACCAAACGGGTTGTCTGGCCACGCCCACAAACGGCGCCAGTTTGCTGTTGTTGTTTATCAGGGTTTTACGGGCATTATAAGGGGTATTACCCATATGGACTTTGGCCGCAATGTCGGAAAATGCCAATGACTGCGATGGCATCGCCTCGAACACTTCAGCTAATTGTTTGTGGGCAAGTGGCTTCTCTATTCCTTTTTCATTGTTTTTCTTGGCTTAAACCGAAACCGATAAGCCGAATGCTTTGAATAAGTTTGTTTGAGTAAGTTTCTTAGGACTTGGCAAGAACAATGCTTGCCAATCAGGAAGGAATCTTTGTACGCAAAACTTTTCATTCTACCCATCATAATCGCATTTGTCATTTCTCTTTTTTTCGGTTGACTCAACGTGAAGCATTCTTCATCGATTACTCGACTTCTATAATAGCGCTTATCTGAATCGTTGGGTTTCGTCATTATTCGAAGAGCTCTTCGTCGTTTCCGTTGCAAGAAGTACAGAAGTACACACTTGACTAGAAATTTAATTACGAGAATATTAGCACCGCATTTTGGCTCTAACCAATCCTCTTTGGTTGCAATTAAATGCAGCGCTTTTGGCATTGGACTACCAAATCAGCAAATTGCAGCAGCGCCAATCGAAAACCATTTAATTGGACAGGGTTTTTGGGGGGGACTATTCGCGGTGGTGTCTATGGTCGTGTCTGCCCGATTCTCGGCCAGCGGATTTGGCATTAATGCTGTTTGCCAACGCATTAACATGCAGCGCATTACGCATACGCCACGTGTCCCGCTAACCATGTTCGCCAAGCCTGCCTGCCAATTACCCATTACCCATTGCACATGCAGTTCCCAACCGCACAAAGTGTCGGCATCAATTATTGACTGACAGTCGAAACGAGACGAGAAACGCGAGTCAGCCTCCTCCAGTTTCTGCTCTTTGTGATGCAAATCCAAATGCAAATCTTATCGGCGTTGACATAGTTAAGTCAACTAACTGGCCAACTCGCCGGTAGGCGGAAATTCGATTGTAATTATTAGCAGTTTTTAGCAGCAAACAAGTTTACTTACAAGCATGTCTCCCCGCAGGCTTTTCATTATTCAGCAAACCAAACCAAACAGAAATAGAGAGCAACAAACTCGTTTGGGGCTTTAACAATTCAGATTGCAGTTAGCCATCGCCCACTGGCCTGCAAAAAAAAAAAAGGATAAGAAAAACGAGTCAAATTGAAATGGCAAACAAACAGATTTTACACTCGGATAGCCGGGCAATGCTACCTTTGTTTAATCACAGTAATACGTAGAAAAGCAGTGGTCCCTCATATCAATGTGGTTTCTTTTTATACGCCGTCTAGATAAGGTTCATTGGCTATTCAAACGCAAAACATCAGAGATTAAATGGAGGCAGCACTTAAAATATTCAATTTTTTTAAAGCATTTTTCTCATAAGCTCATTAGCTGACCGCGCCAATTGAACCCACCAAACAAACGCAACCACCCACCCACAGTCGGTACTCTCAATTGCATTTTATCGCCAACCGCAATAAGTCAACTGCTCTTAATTGCAAAATAATTGACTTTATTTTTAGTTTATTACTCGAAGCTCTTATTTTCTTTCATTTTCCGTAGTGCATTCGCAATTTGTTGAGTGTTTCAATTAAATTAAATGAAAAACTTTTGCGGCAAATTGAAAATTTGCATTGGGGAAACAAAAGCAGAAAAGAATCTCAACTGAGTTGCGGTCACCAGCCGCAAAAAGCATTTAACCCACATTCGCCAGCGATACGAGAAACGAAAACAACTGCAAGCCACCGTTGAGACTTCAGTTCGCATTATGCAAAGTGCTGTTGGCCAGCAGTTTCAAGTTGGCCAAGAAAATAGCGTAGGCTTAGCAGAAAAAAAGTTGTCAGGACAGCAGTAAAGATGACTTCGAGGATACCGACAGCTGCAACTGGCACTGGCTAAACAGCATTTTAATTTGCACTTCACTCGCATTAATTAGCCAAAAGCAGTGAACAACCGCTGTCGGCCAAGCGGGAAAAGCAAAAACAAAAAACCAGTCAGGATGAAAATGCAATTGTGGCAGCGAACGAAATGTGTATCAAGTGACCAATTGACGGACTTTGGAAGGGGGCATTTGCATGGCTCCCACGGCTGTCGTTTCTTTGAAATATATGGCCAGCGAATGAAACCCTATAAAAAAGTAAAACTCTGGGGCCGAACAGTGGCAATGGCAGTTAAAACTTAAGCGAGTGTTGAGCGATAACAGGAGGGTACATGTAGAAAAATTTGGTGTTATTAGTAATAATATGTATTAATTATATGCAAAAGGTTCCAAAAAGAAGAAACATTTTAATTTGTTTTAATATTATAGTTTTTAATAAGTTAAAATTCAACTTCATGGAGTTAAAGAATTTTTAGTGTGACCACACTTTGTAATATTTTATTTTTTAAGCAGATATAATGAAAAAATAGCACTGTTTGAAGTCCCACATAATTTCCTGGAATTAGTTTTTAAAAATATTTTATATTCAATCTTATTATAATCATTAAAATAATACATTTGGTGTGACCATAAAATATTCAATCGTTAAATTGTATTTTCAAAAAAAGCTGTGTTTAAAAGGCAACTTAACTCCCTTAAATTTCCCTATAAAAATATATATATTTGAATGGTATATCCCAAAATTCACCTCAATAAATCTACAAACATTTTTTCTCTCTGTACTTTACTTTTCCCCTATGTTTACCCACTGTTTTGCGAGCGTTTCTTGCCCCGCTTGAAATGAATATCAAGTACGACAACAACACGCGCCGGACATATAGGATGCCATAACCATGCCCAACTGTTCAACTGACACAATTCCAATTCCGATTCGCCACAATCTAAGCTTCTCGGTGGTTCCAGCCCCAATACGAAACTCCAACACAAAACACGTGCCCCATCCACATGCATTGCCATCAAAATATGTGCAGCAATAAATTAAATAAAATATGCAATATGTGGAGAGTTAAATATGAGCATTGTCACTGTCGCATCCACTTTTTGCGTGGGGCAGGAACTGAGTGGTTGGAGGCGTGTCTGTTGGTGCGACGGTGGAAATATATATGTATTTACATGCTAATGGAGGAGCGCTGTAATTTATGCGATCCGCTATTGTTGTTATCGCGTTTCAAGCTGGTACGGCGCTACGGGTTGTGCCCTGCCCAAGGTCGAAAGTGTGCCAACTTCCGGAGAGGCAAAATTCCGGAATGGCAAAAAAGTACGCCACAGAGATAGCAAAAGACATTATAACTAAAAGTTATATAATAACATTTAGCAATTCAATTCAAAGTCTTCGTTCTTCATCAATTAGAATGAGGAATGTCATACCTCGTTGAGCTCGTAGCTTAGTTTCCAATCGATTGGCATTCAAAGCTGAAAATTTTTAAATTTTGCTATTTTTCACAAAAAAAAAATGATAAAAAGTGCGAAAATTGGTCAAAAAATAAATTTTGCCCAAAGTGATAGGGATCGTTAGCATAGCTAGCCAGCTGCTCAAAACAGTCGGTCTTTTAGCTGTAGGCCTTGATTTGGCTAAACTACGCTTAAAAAACCGGCAAAAAAATATAATTTTGGTCAAAAATCTGAATCTCTATTTTTGTGCTCTAAGAAATCAGTATTTTGGCTGCCATAGTGCAAATAATGGTCAGAATGAGGAATGTCATACCTCGTTGAGCTCGCAGCTTAATTTGCAATCCATTGGCATTCAAAGCAAAAAATGTTTATTTTTAGCCATTTTTCGCAAAAAATTGCGATGTTACCCCTTATAAAAAGTGCGAAAATTGGTCAAAAAATAAATTTCTCCAAAAGTGATAGGGATCGTTAGCATAGGAGGCCAGCTGCTTAGAACAGTCGGTATTTTAGCTGTACGCCTTTATTTGACTAAACTACGATTAAAAAACCGGCAAAATAAAGATAATTTTGGACCAAAATCTAAATCTCTATTTTTGTGCTCTAAATAATCAGTATTTTGGCTGCCATAGTGCAAATAATGGTCAGAATGAGGAATGTCATACCTCGTTGAGCTCGCACCTTAATTTGGAATCCATTGGCATTCAAAGCTAAAAATTTTTATTTTTAGCCATTTTTCGCAAAAAATTGCGATGTAAAAAGTGCGAAAATTGGTAAAAAAATAAATTTCTCCTAAAGTGATGGGGATTGTTAGCATAGCTAGCCAGCTGCTCAAAACAGTCGGTCTTTTAGCTGTACGCCTTTATTTGGCTAAACTACGATTGAAAAACCGGCAAAAAAAGATAATTTTGGACTAAAATCTGAATCTCTATTTTTGTGCTTTAAAAAATCAGTAATTTGGCTGCCATAGTGCAAGTAATGGTCAGAATGAGGAATGTCATACCTCGTTGAGCTCGCAGCTTAATTTGCAATCCATTGGCATTTAAAGCTAAAAATTTTTTTTTTTGCCATTTTTTGCAAAAAATAAAAAGTGTGAAAATTGGTCAAAAAATAAATTTCTCCTAAAGTGATGTGGATCGTTAGCATAGCTAGCCAGCTGCTCAAAACAGTCGGTATTTTAGCTGTAGGCCTTGATTTGGCTAAACTACGATTGAAAAACCGGAAAAAAAAAGATAATTTTGGACTAAAATCTAAATCTCTATTTTTGTGCTCTAAAAAATCAGTATTTTGGCTGCCATAGTGCAAGTGATGGTCAGAATGAAGAATGTCATACCTCGTTGAACTCGTAGCTTAATTTCCAATCCATTGGCATTCAAAACTAAAAATTTTTATTTTTTGCCATTTTTTGCAAAAAATAAGAAGTGTGAAAATTGGTCAAAAAATAAATTTCTCCTAAAGTGATGTGGATCGTTAGCATAGCTAGCCAGCTGCTCAAAACAGTCGGTCTTTTAGCTGTAGGCCTTGATTTGGCTAAACTACGATTGAAAAACCGGCAAAAAAAAAGATAATTTTGGACTAAAATCTAAATCTCTATTTTTGTGCTCTAAAAAATCAGTATTTTGGCTGCCATAGTGCAAGTGATGGTCAGAATGAAGAATGTCATACCTCGTTGAACTCGTAGCTTAATTTCCAATCCATTGGCATTCAAAACTAAAAATTTTTATTTTTTGCCATTTTTTGCAAAAAATAAGAAGTGTGAAAATTGGTCATAAAATAAATTTCTCCTAAAGTGATGTGGATCGTTAGCATAGCTAGCCAGCTGCTCAAAACAGTCGGTATTTTAGCTGTACGCCTTGATTTGTATAAACTACGATTAAAAAACCGCTAAAATATGATCATTTTTGACTAAAATCTGAATCTCCTTTTTCTACTCTAAAAAATCAGTATTTTGGTTGCCATAGTGCAAAGTCTAAATCACGCAATCACCACAACCTAGTATTTAAACATCATTCTATTGGTAAATTATTTATAAAACCATACTACATTTTCATTGGTATACTTCTAATGAAGCTTGCCATTTTTCTGTCGAAAAACTAGCACAAAATCTCTGCTTTAAATCCAGGCCATGTCAAAAACCTCAATTTAGTTAAGCCTTTTCCTCTGCTTCCTGCATCCTGGTAAATCTTCTGCTCCGATTCAATTTACGCTTGACAGGAAAACCAACAAAAAATAATCTAAACTTGCCTGGTAAATTGAAAACTTTAGTAGAAGAAGAGTTTGGGCTTGGTGCGTTATACCTGGACCTCAGTATTTTGAGTGGCGTGCGTTGCTCATTTGGGTGTTGTTGATTTTGATTAGCAACCCCATCTCTTAGACCCGATGGTTCTGCCACCTGCCTCCGGAATTAGCGTCATCCATCACGAAAGTTCACTTAGCCCCTAAGTTGGGAAGACGGCGGAGGCGGAGATGGAGGCAGCTGGTTAACACTTCGCTGGCCCAAATTGATGCCTCGCTATGATTACATGCTTCATTAGGGCAATCCCCATCGGTTGATCATTTATAAGCACCCGCTTATGTGGTTTATTGATTTTTACCCAATTAGGGCATATATTAGTATCACTTTTTCAATATTCGAGTAGCAAATGATTTGTTTACCATATGGGGGATTGGAATATTTAATTGAATCACTTACTTGTATACAGGTAATTTTGTGCGGCACTAATTGGATTACGAACTGTAAATACACATTAAACCTAATTCTGCTTGTCATTTAGCTCCATTAACTTCAATTGCTTTTGATTTTATCTCTTTTGTGATATCTGCCTAATAAGTTTAAACAACAAGTGGCAGAATATCTTGAGGCAATAACTGTTATCACACTGATAGCACTCATCATGTTTTTAAGTGCTCTTTAGCCGACACTTGCCGTCTTTGTTCTAGGTTGAGGTTATTCGCACATAATCCAGTCTGGCAGCTCACTTAATGTCAAGTTGAATTCTTGCACTTGACCAGCGGAAATTCTGCAATTAAGTGACAATAAGCTGACCCAAAGTGCACACGCACCGCCCACATTTTTCCCATTTTCTCCGCGATTTTCTTCCTCTCCATTTTCCGCTGAAAAAAAAAAGAAAATTCCAACGACAACGGCGACAACATGGGTAAATCAATGCCAAAACGAGGGTCATTTGTTAGTGCATACTTAGAGGAGCGACTGGGTCCTTCTGTTGCTCCCTAGAAGCACCCTCTTTGTAATCAGTAGAAACATTAATTAAACCTGAGCTTAGGATGCCAGACAACGGAATACAACGTGTTCCTGCACTCCACTTTAATTGAGCTTAATGTGCCCTACGTTCTAGGGGCAATGGAAAAAGAGTCCTTGGTCTGGACATGGACATGCTCTGCTGCTCCTCCGATCGAATTAATTCCATTTTCTTTTTGTCCAGCACCGAAAAGCTACTTGCCAATGCCCTTTCATCCTTTCAGACATTCTGTCAGCTTTTCGTATTCAGTTCAATTAGATTGCAAGTCAGTGTAATGAAAGGCAACTTGGGCCCGAGCACAAGTTCCCCTTAAAGTTTACACAAAAAAGAGGCCATGAATTAAATTTCGTATTCATGCCTTCCAGCACCACTACTCGATTCCCTTCCCTTTTATTCCCAACAACCCACAGCCACTCCTGCTCATTCATCAATAAACGGCGGAAAGGACAAGGTTGTAAAATGTCAGGCAGCTGTCAGGACAGCCGGGTCCTTCTGTCCCAGTTGCGTCTGCCTGTGTGTGTATTAATTTGATTAAATGTTGCTCGGCACACACATGGAACATAACCCAAATCCAACAACTTTTTCAGACTTCTTTGGCAGGTTTCGCCGATGCACGGGAAAAAATGGTTGTGACTTTGAGGGATACGTTTTTGCTGAGAATTTATTACCCATTATGTTATTATTTTTGTTTACGCAAGGTGATAAAGAAGATAACTTAACAGTTTTATAATTTTTATTAAGACCATATCGTTTAATGTAGTACCAACATTGAGTGATAATAAATCAACATATCTTCTATACATCTATGTAGAGCACAAAGCAGTAAAGCTACAGCTTCCAAATTTTTACTACATAGATTTACAGCAGTGTTGATTTATGCTAGGCAAGGATTTTGGCTGAGGTGACCACAAACAGTTTCAATCCAATTATTTTCATAATCATATAAGGGACCTATTTTGTCCCAGTGTGTCTGATGACATTTACACAAGACGGCACGCAGTTATTGAAAGGCAAACCCAGAACCATGGGCCAAACCATGGAGCGGAAACAGGGAAACTGGGAGCAATGGGCGGAATAAGGGCGACGGAAATGCCAAGAGGCAAGTGCGTGTGCCTGCATTTTCCGGGCGGAGCTCACAGGCATCATCATCAAGGGGCGGAGTGTGAGGTCGGTTGTAGTTCAGCTGAAAAGGTGATATCGGGGGCATATAGTGTTTGTCAAAAAACGATGTCAATATGTTTGCTGGGAGCAAAAACAGACAGCGAACAAGGCAGTTGACACAGATAAACCAGAGGAGAGCGTTGCCAGGGGCAAGCTTTTCAATATGTAGATACAATGCAGCTGCCTGATAACAGAGAATGGAAAACAAATGCGATTGCAGTCGTTAGGAAAGCATGACTCGAATAATTCATATGGTTTGTGAGTTTAATTGGTAAGCACTTTGTCTTAAAACAATAACCAGACTTTCAGCCTTGGCCAGATGCCAAAAAGAATCATCATTGCCCAAAGAAGAAAGCAGCTAGAATAAAAGAAAAAGTGGGCGTTTTCCAGTTCATCATATGGCGCTCAGCGGAATTACTTTTCCAAGTAAATAAATGTATCAAAAGTTTGAAAATCGCGTAAAGTAAAAGGCACGCCATGGCATGTGCCCTCTGTTCTTTTTATTTCGGCACTTAAGAATTCTTGTATTTTCCCCGAAATTTTGTGTGCAGCGCTGTGTGTGTGTGTTCATTTTCCGGGAGAGTGTTGAAAAATGAATGGCACACAGGAAGTTGGAGTGGCATGCCAAGGAGTAAAGGAGGGCAAGGATATTACACAAAAATCTCTGCCAAGAGCGATGACGGTGATGATGATGATGATGATGACGGCAGTGTCAGCCTTAATGTTCGACCTTATACAGGATTCTCATTTTCATATAGCCATAATGTCCTGTGAATGCATAAACTGCATTTACGGAGGCATGAAAAATTTAAGTTTAATTAAGCGTTCATCCCGAGGGTCCACGGATATCGCATCCTGCTAGCTCTGTGACATCCTGTTCCCATTTGTGATGCTGCTGCACCGTGTACACACCATTGTCCTTTCCGATGCCCGCATTGAATCCGCTTCCGGTGCAGCCGCAAATGTTGGAGAAGTGGGATAGACGGGCACCGAAAGCCAGCCCACAGCTACCCGTGCACAATGCCATTGGTTTTGGGCACGTTCCAAGCTGCAAAAGGAAAACCCGAACTCGAACCCAAACCCACTGGGAGTCCTTAGGTTGTTTAGAAGGTGGGGAATTGCTCAGTCTCCAGCGGCATTGTATTACAAAATTAAGCGCATCTGTAAGCGGAGCCCAGAGCATTTGCTTTGATTCCAAACGATTTTGTTCTCTTTTTTGATTGGGTTATATCATATCCACCCAGGTATTGTCTTGTCACCTGGAAAATCGATAAGGGATTAGATTTCCTATAAAGGAAAAGTCACTGATGTGTATTAGTTATAGTATATATTATTATCGATACAAAAATCATAGGATAAAGTTTCATGTTCATGGAATCGCTATCCCATTATTCATCATTTAAGATATTTATTTTCATTTTCTCTTTGGACTTTTCACCTGAAAAATCTCGGACGTGTATTAGATATAATATATTTCATTTTTGATAAAAAAATCCTATAGGAAAAAGTTTCTTCTCACTGAACTAATATCCCATTGATCAGCATTTAAGATGTTTATTTTTCAAGTTTTAAACTTTTCTGCAGAGTATGCAGAGTTTCAGTTAAGCTTGCCCCCTTTTTCAGCATCATTTGTCATGGCTTGCAGTCGAGGGAGCCTGAAAATCTGAAAATCGATACGGAAGTGCTCCTGAGTTTCGCAAACTCTGGTTGCCTCTAAGCTGCTTGTGCCACTGTTTTTTTGCACATGATTCTGCACGTACAGCGAATTTCGCCTGATTTTTACCTTTTTCCGCCGCTTCCTCGCAAACAATTTGATGCAATATTTGATTTAGTATTTGCACTCGCAATTGTCGCACTGATGAATCGTGGCAGCCAACCAGACATGCAATAAATATACACAGGTATATATGCTTTTATCTAACTCGGTTTGCATACATTTATTTGCGCCTGCAGACTGTTTGCCATGCATGGAATATATTTTGTTTACGAAAAGTTATTGCCTGAATAATTGAGCAAGTCAACAAGTCAGAGAGTTATTATTTAAACATGAGCAGGGCGCAAAAAATTATAAAAAAGCCATTCAGCCAGGCAAAAGAGTAAAATGCGAAACCCAAATATGTAAATACAAATTAATGGAGTACTTCCTGTCTGCATCCTTTTGAATGCCAGGCAGGCGGTAAGTGTAAATGTAAATGTGGAGTGCATTAAACGCCTGTCTGTGGATGCAACATTTCAATTACGTCCCAAACCGACCGACCACTGGCTTCCTTTTCTTCTTGGGATTTTCCATCTTTTTTTTATTTTTGGGCGGGGCCGAGCTGTTTTTCCAGGCGAAAAATTCCCATTTGCATTTTTTTGTGAGCCCACGGCAGCAGGCAAAATATTCCCACGCCGCCTTGGCTCAAGTTCACCCAGCTGCCAGCCGCAGAAAACAAAAAATATATATATAAGATGTATATATTTCAAGCCCCAGATCCAGATGTCTGTGCAAAAGTATGCCCCATGTGGCTTGCCGACTTGTCTGATTACTTCCAATGTGTTTGGGGGCAACAAATAAATGTATATACATTTGCCCATTTAATTAAATCACTTGCTCGCCATTTGTTTAACATTTTTCCCCCTGTTTATAGACATTTACAATGTGCGAGCGATATGAAAAATTCCGAACAGCTGAGTTATACGTATGCAAAATATTTGGTTCAATTACAATGCGTGATTGGCTCTTTGCGTTTAATTAGCATAATTGCCATGGAGAACATCAATTAAACTTTGAAAACTACGAAAAAAAAGGGGGGAAAAAGGAAACTTTAATGAGGGAGTTACATGGTCTGCCAGTTTGTCAAGTTTTCGAAGGCAAAACTTATGCCGAGCTGTAGAAATTGCAATTAGCTTTGGGGTTGCACCCCCTATTTTATTCCTTCTAGGTTTCCATGCAACACGCACTCGTCTCGGAAAAGCCATTAAACTTGCATAATTAGCACATTTTCATCGTTGTTCGAGATCTTTAAATTCCGATTCGAAATCACAGACATTTTCATTTACAATGGCGAATCAATTTGGTGGCCATAAAAAAAGGGGAGAAGTGAGGAAAACGTGCGATACTCGAATGTGGCAAAGTCAAATGCAACTTTGTACGTGCTGAATTGTTGTGGCCTTTAGTGGGTGGATGGGTGAACAGAGGGATATGGGGATGATGGTTGGCGGAAAACCGCGGTGGCACCCGGCAAACCGGGTTGAACAATGCGGGCATCCATCCAATAATTACGGTTAAACGGCCGCAGTGCCAAAAGCAGATGAAAAGCAGAGGAAAAGCAAGAGCACTCACGTGCCATCGCGGTCAGGAAGCTGATGTGTCGCCAGTCCGGACCATTTCCATTTGACTTTCCTGATCCTGGCGCTCCTGGCGTTCCTGTTATCCCGTCTCCCTCGCCTGTTATCCCGTCTACCTGTTCCAACCCATCACCCGTTCAATCAATGGATTTTACAGCTGACTGGTTAACATTATGGTAATCCATCCATCGTCGCTCCTTTCCTCACTGTCATTTTGGGAAATGGCTTTTTCCCCTCTTTGCAGCAGGCGTAAATCATTCATTTCACTTGGCCCGGATTCTTTTTTTTACGGCTAGAGTTTTGTGGCCTCGCCATCGGAGGACCAATAGAACGTGCTGAATTTGCTCCATTTCTGTCTGCAAGTTGCACAACAAGCGTGCTGGGACGTATCATTAGTTACATTGCAGAATCACCCATCCCATCAGACTCAACGAGTAAATTGAAGTTTAAAATAAAAACTTTGTGGCATGAAGAACATTATTTACACAGGGATGTGTGGGTGCTTCGCACTAACCATCCTCCTCAGCGACGCACATAAATGGCATGTAAGCTTAGATATGGCAAAAAGCATAGCAAAAGCAAAAGCAAAAGCCCCGAGAACAAAAGACACTGCGCGTAAAGACAAGCGCAGGAAAAATGATGACAAGTATATGTATTTTTGTGTGCACAGCGAAGTGGGTGTGGATTTTTATGTGGATGGGGATGTGGGTGTGGATGAGGTGAATGGCTGGGAGCAGGAGGAGCATGGAGGTGCATGGAGGAGCTCGAGGAGGCCAGCTGCCAAAGGGTTAAAAATGTATAGAAATCAGGTCAATTGTTTGCAGGATGTTAAAAAAGTGAAGCCACTGGAAAACGTGGCAGAAGAAAGTGCTAGTTAAGTTCAAGTAAGGACACATAAAAGCTAAAATGTAGAGGAAGATGGGGAAAAGGTAATTTCAGTTATCTTAAGGATATAATGGAACTAACGAGGGAGGAGATAACGAGGAAGAATTGCCTTTAATAATTGTATAGCCTCCAAAAAGATATCATTCTTTGAATTTCTTAAATGTATAAATATATAGGATTATGTTTTATCAGCAGACTTCTGATTGGGACCAATCTTAACGAAGGCAACTCCTTATAATGACTGTTTAGGATTGTAAAGCTTACCGACTCGTTTATTGAACGGTACTTTCGGAGTTTACTATCCATTGCATGATATCTCAATAAATTTAACTACCTATCCGTAATCAAATTAAAATGCCATTTACCGAACTACCCAACTAGTTACCAAACATCCACTGATCTCTTCATAAAAAGCAATTAAACCATTTGGCATTCGCTTCCAACGATTAGTTTTGAGAGTCGGTGCATATTAAAGTGATAAAACTAAGCCCATTTCCCCTGTCTTCTCTTCATTTGCAGTCAACCGAGGAGCGGCTTAAGTGAAAGGCAGACACACAGAGCCAAGAAGCCAACGAACCCGGGAGCTGAGAGCTGGGAGCCGACCAGACAGTTGGCAAACGGATTACGCACATCCTGTAGAGGAGCTCGAAACCAGGCTACCAACCAAGCCACAATGTCTAAGCACACGGACAACGATAATCTGCGCAATGACATCTACGAAAATCTGCCCTGTCAGGCGATGTACAACGATTCGGTGCGCAAGATGCAGCAGCAGAAGTCATCCACGGTGAATCCCAATGCCAACTCCATTGGGAACTGCAATTCCGCATCGGCGGTAATTAACAAGAACCTTCCGCCGACAGCCCCGGTAACCAACAACATGCCCAAGGAGATGTTGTATGCCACACCCCTGCGTAAATCCGATCGCTACAAGAGCGGCGAAAGAAGTCGTTCTGGAAATCCGGAGACCAAGCTCTCCAACTTTCGGGACTCCAATCGATTGGCCAGTGCTCGCAATGGCAATCCCGTTCAGATAACTGATCTAGATGCGGACGAGGACGATGGCAAGGTCGGACTGGGTGTGGATGGCTGTGCTTCGGGCTCCAAGTACAGCAGCAGTCAACAGCCACCCGGCACAGCTAACCAGCATCTAGAGGATCGGCGCATCTTGAACTTCCTCAAGGACACCACTCAGCTGCAGAAGAAGCTGGAGATCACCGGACGCGACTGTCCCAATGCCAGCTTTTCGAATCTGGCGCGGGAGGAGCACTTTGCCAACCTGGTGCAGCAGAATTTCCCTCAGGATATGGCCCACCAATCGAATGGGGATACCAATGGAGGATCAGCGCCCGAGGAGGATGGTCAGGAGGCGGCGGGTGGAGTAAAACCCCAGACATCGGAGGATACGGATGGCAATCTGGAGGCTCTGATGCAACGCAAGGTGTCGCCGGATAAGGAGGTCAATGGACTGGTTCACAGTGGAGGCCTGGAGCAGAACAATCGAATAGTGAGCACCGTTTACATTCACCGAGAGTGGGTGTTGAAGAAGATTGCCCTCTGCTTGGAGCAGCGAACGGCGGGCAAGAAGCCTGTGCCTGTGGCCTTGGGAGCAGCATCCTCCAGCTATGTATCCGCGAGGGCCAAGGCGGCGGCCATCTCGAGTTCCAGTTACAATGGCTGCCTGGTGCTTGGTTCGAATGGCTCCGGGAAGACCTCCATCTGCCAGGCCATCATGAAGGGCAACTCCGGAACAAAGGGCATCCTGAACAGGAAGCTGCTGGCCTGCTACCTCATCGAATCCCAGAATCCAGAGTGCCACAGCCTGTCGCTGTTTATGAGAAAGATCGTACTGCAGTTGCTCAGCCATGCCTCGCTGATCAGTCGGGATGAGAGCCAACGGATCATCGACGAGGGCTTCTCTTTCCTGCGCGAGGAAGCCCAGCAGCAGGAGTTCAAGCTGGACGAGGCCATGAACAACATAAGTCTGAGTGAGAATGCCGAGGAGCTGCTGATCGAGGAGCTCAAGCGGGGAGCCAGCGAGTTGGACACCAAGGAGCTGGATAACTTCCAGTCACAGCGCACCTCCACGGTCAACAAGGCCACCACCAGGACTAGCCTCACGCGTCAGCAATCGGAGCCGGCTCCATTGCAGATAATCGACGCGGATGCAGTAAAACCGGATGAGAAGGCTGGCGGTAACTATGGTACACATCCACCAAAACGTGCATCCCGGGAAAGAGGAGATGCCGAGCAGGACAAGGACTTGGGCAGCGAAAAGGAGCAGCAGAAGCAGCTGTCTCAGGAATCCAAAGAGCCGGCCGCCAAGTCGAGTCCGGCCAAGACCAAGTCTAAGATTCCCGTCAAGCGAGGTCGTTCTGGCAGTGGAGTGCTCTCTCCCTCCAAGCTGTCCACCATCAGCAACGGAGGAGGTCAGTCCATCCAGCAGGGTGGTGGCGAGGACATTGCCGATCTCAACACGGACCAGGAAAAGCACGAAATCGAAGCGGCCATCAAGGATGATAAGGTGGAGGAGCCACAGACCAATAAGGAGGATAAAGAGGAAGATAAACCCGAGGCGGATAAGGAGTTGAATGAGCTACTCAAGGAGGAGTTGTGTAAATCCAGTCAAGATGGAGGCAAGGAGACAGAGCCCGAAGCCCAAGCCGAAGCTGCAGCTGATAGCTCAACCGAACCCCTCATTGATTTCACAGAGACCAAAGTTAATGGCAAGCAGGAGGAGGAGGAGGTGGAGGAACCAAAGCAGCAACCACCACCAGTGCCTGGTGAGAAGCCCCGGATGAGCACCAATACCCTGCCTCCACCACTGCCCAAAACCAAGAGCTGTCGCACAATTATAGCCGATGGCTACTACGAACTGCTGCTCTCCAATCCGGAGATCCTAGAGTGCCTCAGTGTGGACAACATCGAAAAAAATCCCGATGAGTGCTTTAAGAAGGCCTTTCTGTTTCCTCTGCTAGAACTCACACCTCCAAAAACGGCCCTACTCCTGCTGATCGATTCCATTGACGAAAACTACATCAACGAGGGCAACCTTATCTCCACCTTAAAAGGAGGAAGGGGCACAGCCACCAATCACAAGAGTCGCAATGTGGCGGAGCTGCTCTCCAATCACATCCACCTCTTCCCCAAGTGGCTCTTCCTGGTGTGCACCACCAAGAAACAGACTAAGCAGATAACCAAGATGTTCACGGGATTCAAGAAGATCACTTTGGATGACTTGCGCAAATCGCACGTGGTCAAGGATGTGCAGGAGTACATAATCAACCGATTGAACTCCGACTTCAAGGACAGCATTATGCTGACCAAGGAGATCATCGAGTCGCTGCACCAGCTGTACATCAAGTCGAATGGCTGCATCCTCTACCTGGAGAAGGTGCTCCACGGCATCAAGGACAACTTCTTTAGCTTCCGGGAGATCAAGCTGATTCCATGCACCCTAAACGGATTGTACTTATACATTTGCCAGAAGTCCTTTAACAAAAAGCAGTACATGAAGATCAGACCCCTGCTAAATGTACTGTTGGCCTCCTCCGGCTACGTGGACAAGCTCTTCCTGTTTAACTGCCTTCGCACCCACAACTACACCATCGATTGCCAGGAGTTCGAAAAGCGTCTGCAGCTAATGAGGAACATCCTGGCCTACGACTCCAATGCCCAGCGCCTGAAGATCTTCCACAACTCCTTTGCCGACTGGCTGGTGGACGTCAAATTCGCCACCAAGAAGTTCATCTGCGACGTGAACGAGGGCCATGTCATGATCTCCATGTACTACCTCCTAGTTGCCGATACCCTCTGTGCAAATACTGTGCGTAAGTTCGCCTACCATCTCATCCGATCGGGGGAGTATCTGACCAGCCGGCACGTCGACCTGGATCTCATCTTGATGCTGTTGGAATCGCGACTTAACCTAAGCGACTGCTTCTATACGAACCAGATGAACTGCTGTGCCCAATGCGAGCATGACTTCAAGTACGACATGAACTTCCTGCCCAAAACGCGGGCCATGTTGGAACGCTTTCTAGCTAGCGAGTTGAGCGAACCCTTCGCTCAGTTCCTTTGCGATTTCTTCAAACCCAGCCTGCCCACAGATGCCAAGATGCTGAAGCTGCTCATCGAGACGGGCATCAACAACGCGGAATCCCAGAACTCCTGTGAATCATCTTTAATGTCGCCAGAACTCTCGGAGAAATCCCAGAACATTGACTTCGAGCTGGCCGATCTTCTGCTGTCCAGTGAGAAGAGCTGCCTGATGGAGACGCAGCGAGCAGGCAGTCCCTCGGAGCACAGTGAGCCACCGGCTGAGAGCCAGGATGAGAATGCCTCCAGCACCCTACACCAGCTCTCCGATTCCCATCACATTGAGCTGCACAAGGGCAAGGCTTTGATTCACATCCTGGCCAACGATGGCAATCATCAGCTGCTGGAGCGGGCCCTCAATGCCTGCAAGAGTCCCATCGATCTGGAGATTGAGGATTACAATGGTCAGACGGCCCTGAATATAGCCGCCAGGAATGGACACTTGGAGGTGGTGAAGCTGCTTCTGAGCTTCTCCCAGCCTTGCAACGATGGAACTGGTCGGATGAAGCGGGTGGATGTCAACCATGCCGATCGCGATGGCTGGACTCCCCTGAGATCCGCCTCCTGGGGAGGACATAGTGAGGTGGTGCGTCTGCTGATAGCTCAACCCGCCTGTAAGATCGATCTGGCGGATAAGGAGGGACGAACGGCGTTGAGAGCCGCCGCCTGGAGTGGCCACGAGGACATTCTAAAGCTGCTGATTGAGTCGGGAGCGGATGTCAACTCGGTGGACCGTCAGGGACGCACTTCCCTGATAGCCGCCTCATACATGGGTCACTATGACATCGTGGAGATTCTCCTCGAGAACGGTGCTAATGTCAATCACTTGGATCTGGATGGACGCAGTGCTCTGTGCGTGGCCGCCCTGTGTGGATCCTCTGGTTACAGTAAGGTCATCTCTACACTCCTAGATCATGGTGCCAACACGGATCAGTTGGACAACGATGGCATGTCGCCACTGCTGGTCAGCTCCTTCGAGGGCAACGCCGAGGTGTGCGAATTGCTCTTGGAGAACGCCGCCGATCCGGATCTCGCTGACTTCATGGGACGCACTCCGCTGTGGGCAGCCTGCACGGCAGGGCACGCCACAGTTGTCAAGCTGCTGCTCTTCTGGGGCTGCGGCATCGATTGCATGGACTCCGAGGGTCGAACGGTGCTGAGTATCGGTGCCGCTCAGGGAAATGTGGAGACGGTGAGGCAGCTACTCGATCGGGGATTGGATGAAACGCACAGGGATAATGCTGGATGGACACCGCTGCACTACGCCGCCTTCGAGGGATTCCACGAGGTTTGCCTGCAGCTGCTGGAATCGGGGGCCAAGATCGATGAGTGCGACAACGAGGGAAAGACCGCCTTGCACCTTGCTGCCCAGGAGGGACGACTCCACTGCGTCCAGGCTCTGCTGGACATCCACTCGAGTTTCGTAGACCAGAAGGCCCATGATGGCAAGACCGCCTTCCGGCTTTCCTGTCTGGAGGGCCACATGGACACTGTTGAGTATCTGCTGAAGTTCTGCTGCGATGTCAACTCTAAGGATGCGGACTCCCGCACCACTCTCTACATCCTGGCGCTGGAAAACAAGCTGGAGATTGTGAAATATCTGCTGGACATGACCAACGTGGATGTCAACATTCCGGACAGCGAGGGACGAACGGCTCTGCATGTGGCCGCCTGGCAGGGTCATGCCGATATGGTCAAGACCCTGATCGAGGCCGGGGCGGATGTGAACTCCATGGACTTGGAGGCCCGCACGCCACTGCACTCCTGCGCCTGGCAGGGCAACCACGACGTGATGAACATCCTGCTCTACTACGGAGCTCTGGCGGATCACGCCTGCAAGCAGGGAGCTACTGCGTTGGGCATCTCCGCCCAGGAGGGTCACGAAAAGTGCGTGATTGCCCTGCTCCAGTTCGGAGCCAATCCCTACAAGTCGGACCACTGCGGACGCACGCCCATTAAACTGGCGGCCAAGTCTAGTCGCACCAGCATCCTGAAGATCTTCGAGAGCTACACCAAAAGTAAGAGTCCACCGCGCAGAAGAAGCCTGTTACTAATGCTTTCCCTTTTGTCCTACTCCTCTCCTCTCTCCTAGATGAAGCTAGCAATCCCAACGAACCCAAGTTCCATGCCCATGCCAGCATGCTGAGATCTCCGGATCAGCCTCCGGCTCTGCCGCTTCACCAGAACCTGGCCCCGTATCCGGCCCATGCCTCCGCCAACTCAGTCTGTTCGGCAGCCACCACGGCCACGGTGCACAATGGCAGCCACCTGCACGTCCTCAACGCCTCCAGTTCCACGCACAGCTCGAACAACTTCTACCAGAACACGATGCAGTCGGACACGAGCAGTTTGCACAAGCGCAAGAGCGTCATCTCTAGTCAGTCCACGGGCAGCAGCAATGATGTGAGTATCCCTTAAGGGAATAGCCCAGTGGTCACCAACAGAAGCAGCGCAGGCGGCTTTCCCGCGGGATAGTAAATGCCTCTGTCATAGGTCATGCTCTGCATCTGTTGGGTATCACTGTCATAGAACAATTCATTACTTAATCTAATCCTTAATCCCCTTTGGAATCCCAACAGCAAGCGCCGCTTACCTTTACCCAGCAATTGCAGCGACAAAGCAAACTCAGCTCACGAAACAATCTGATGGTCAATTCGAAGCACGCCTCCAGTTCAGGAGCAGCAGGACACAAATCCAGTGGTGGTGGTGGAGGTGGAGGTGCCCAGCGGCACTCGCAGGTTCTGCCCGATCTCAGCGAGCATCAGCTTGGTAGGTCCAACACCATTTTAACACTCCAATTTAAAGCTAATCAAATTGTATCCAAACAGCATCCAACATGACCAACGAGGCCGATATGTACGACATGGAGTGCATGTCCCCTCTATATGCCACGCCCCCGCATTCGCCCAGCAGCGAATTGAGTTCACCAGGACAGCTTCCGGGTCTTAATGCCTTCGCGGATGATGAGAGAGCCGGAACAAGCGGTGGTGGAGGCGGTGCCAAGCTGCCGGATAATCATTTCGCGCGAGACACACACATGCGTATAATTCTGGGCAACCTCAAGGAAAACCAGCCCAGCTCCTCGAGGTAAGTGAAGCTCTTTAATGGATAAGTCACAGAAATAAATAACTAACTCGATTTTATGGTTCCCTCAAAAAAGCAAAAGCAAGCGCAGCGGAGTTTCCAGTAATCCCGCAATGCGGCTCATCCGTAGCCGCTTCGATGCCGCCTCCCAGTTGATCCGGCGCACCAACAACATACTCTCCTCCAGCAGCAATCAGGGCTCCTCCAGCATTAGCGTCAAGTCGGGCACCTTCCAGTGGCGCAAGGAGAGTCAAATGTAAAGGGGGAATTAAAAGATTACATATTTAGAAGTTCCCCCGAAACTCAACTCACATCAACCTACACACCCACTTGCATACTCAACCCTTAAATTAATTTATTTGAGTTTATATACCTTTGTACTTTTGATAAAGTATTTGTTTTTTGTGATAGTTTCAATTTTAGTAAACTTTTTAATCTGTATTCTGATTTAACTAAATATATTTAGGCATACTACCTATACGAAGTAGTTTAAGGCATGCGCCAAGTATTAAGCTAAAGACCCATATATAGAATACTTCATAACATTTTTGGCATGCGAATTGTAGCAGATTCTTCTTCAATGTAGCGAAAAAACTAACGAAATTTAAATAGACCACGATGACACGAATGTATACTTAAGAGAGCTCAGACCACAGCACTGTTCTCAGAATTAATTTTATAGTATTTATTAAATCACCTTGCGTAAGACAGAGCAATGGCTTATAATTTAACTATAATATAATTTATGCTGGAACCTCTGAAGTTCTGAAAGCCATACTACTCCAATGCGCATTTATTGGCAAACGGCTATAGAAATGTAATTTATTAATACGAGCTACTTTTACAATTAATTACGCTGTTTACGTCAATTCTTTTAAATGCAATCCCCAAAGTACCAAATACCCATTATCCTTTCCCATCATGTGCCTCTGATGGCACCAGAAGATCCCAGAGAAACGATATATGTGTATTATATTGCTCGCACCCAAAACTCAAAGCGGTCCGTTCCTGTACCTTAACACTTGTCACTAATTTTATGTAACCCTTAAGCCGGACACACCAATCGAATACACAGTCGAAGCATTAATTAAATATTTTCTGAAACTCTACTCCCCACTGCAAAGCAGCAAATCACAAACACAGCAAACAACGCACTGGGCTAGATCCGAAATAAAAAATCGAAGAAAAGTTGAACAGCGAAATGTTAATGAACAGAAACAGAACCTAATTAATTGTTAACAAAACCTATAAAATACCGCAGAATACAATTGTTTAGATATACATAAATATATATTTCAAAAGCATATTTACAAGTTAATGATCAGAGTTATTCAAAGTATCATTATTATAATCATAATAGATAACCGAACAGACTAAAATACAATCCGCAGAGATACACACACTACACGAAAAATGCATGAGGGGTCGAAACCAAAGATAAACATTTACATTTGGAAGTAATATACACATGATACCTATACCTAACATATAACTATATATATGAGAATATGTACTTATACATCGTAGTGTAGTAGTTTTGAAAAAGGTTGCGATGAATTATTGACAAAAATTGATACAGGAACATTTACAGAAAATTCTGAGTGTGTTGAAGTTAAAAAATAACAACTTTTTGAGCGAAGCGACGAATAACGAAGCATATACATACATATATAACTCTGAATCCGAATAAACTGTATATTCATACAAATAATTTTAAAGTCTTTCTTTGAGGAATGTGTTCGCTGACTACTTGCTGGTGTCCACAAGTATCTTGGGATTGGCCACATGGAAAACACTGGGCACCATTCCCGCCAGGGTGGTGAACAAGCTCTCCGATATGTCATCAGGCAGTAGCAATTGCAAGGTGCTGAAATGGGCAATCCAATTAAAAACCTTACAAAATTGTAATACCTTAATAACAAACCTTAATTCAGCTCCTCCCCAAGAGGCAGATTCTATCATAAATCCCTTGGCACACTTGAAGACCAGCTCTGCTCTGCGGATGCACCACTGGACGGTCATGTCTTCGCTCATCTCATGGCGCAGCAGTGCCGGAATGGTCAGTGTGGTAATATCATGCCTGCTGGCCGTCTTCAGTATGTTCCTTAGGCCCAAGATCACCGGATGCCGCGAGTTGATCTCACTGGGACTATTGATGGGTTCGTCCGAGATTAGGTGGAAAATTACATGCGTTTGCGAGAGATTCGAGTGCTTGGTAATGAAGAAGTCACCCGTTTTCAGTCTGGGAACGCCCTTTTTGGTCGGCGAGGATGTGGCACTGCCCTCGGCACTACTGTTGCTATTGCTGCTGCCACTCGAATCCCCAGTGCTCAGATTCTTAATCTGCTTTTCAATCTTCTCCAGCTGAACATCGATTTGCTCAAAGTGAAATTCGGTGGATTTGTTCGCATTCTTGATGATATTCTTGTTGGCCTGAGCCTGAATCGAAGGGGTCAACACGACGACGCCACACAGGGAACTGGAGTAAAGTCCCAGAGCCATGTTCAGACCATTGAGACTCTCCTCGGCGTGCAGTGGACTGCAGAGCTCCGTCACATTGGCGCTGAGGATGCGTATGTTGTGCATGTGCTTCAGCTGGGAGCCCAGATGAATGGTGAAGCTCTCCTCCATCGAAGGCTGTTGCGAGACGAACATCGAGGAGCGATTGCCCAGCGGCGTGGCCACCGGCGATACCTGAAACATCTGACTGACTTGGCTGGTGATCCAATCCCGGTACTCGTTCTTCTGATGACCCATCATCGCCTCCAGCTCCGATTCGTAACGCTTGCGCACGAAGTTCTGTGTGGTATACTGCTGGGCCAGCAGATTGTTGATATCCTCCGAGGTGGTGGTGATATCCAACTGATTAATCTGGCTGTCCATCTCCTGCTGCTGCGAGTTATTCAGAGTTTCCACCTCGCTGTCCATGTGCTCTGTCATGTCGGACACTACCTTGGCATAGGTTCGCTCCCGCTTGAGGATGTCCTCCAGGGAGGAGGAGTGTACCAGTCGGTGGAAACTCTGAGCGAATATATCCGCATCGCTGGGACCAACGCGATCGGCAAACTGGAGCAGCTCCTCCTTGTACAGCCTCTCGGTGTCCCGCACAATGACCTCGATGTCCAGTTCCCCGTTGGCCGCCTGATTGAGCAGCTTTTCAGCATGGTCATCCAGAAACTTTTGTTGCTCCGTGTCCACGAACTCCTGCAGCTGCTTTTCCAGATCTTTTGGGAATTCACATGACAATTAGAGGTGGTTTCTGTGCCATAACATCCCAGTACTCACTGATGTTCTCGTCCAGATACCGCATCATAGGATCCATCTGGGAAGGAGCCATCAACTGGGTCACGCACTCCTCCAGATTCTCTTGATCGAAAGGAAAAGTGATGTCCAGCCGAGATTCGCAGTCTTGGCCTTCATGGTTTTTGTAGTTATACACAAAAGGCAGCGTGCGAGTGGCAGTGGAGTCCATTTCGGGGCCTTTAGTTGGTGTTTTAGTTAGTTACAGTCATTAATTCGCAAGTTAACGCCCCCTCCCAAAAAGAAATGCAATTAGTATGACCGAACTGCGACCGCTTAAATATACCACGGAATATTACTCTAATTTAGCAGGGACATGAACCAACTCCATTATAATACACTACACGAAGGGGGCCCAAAACAATACATTTTATTCCATTTCTATATAAGTTTAAATTGTATTTCGGACAGGAATATAATTAATAACGACTGGTTAAATTATTTTTTAGTTTGGTACCAAGTGCCCTCTAAGATAAACTCCTCTGATCAAAATTGCATTGATACATGCCAAGCATATTTATATTAAAAAAAAATGGTAGGAGTAGCACACGTCCATTCCAATTTCTAAACTTTCAATATTTTTGCTAGTTTTTGTAAACTCAGTGCTGTTAGACGCAAAATAAGCTGCAATATACTAAGCTATTATTCCAGGTGTGTACACACTGGTATTTGAATATCCAAGTAACCAAACCGTTGAAATAAAAACTACTGAAGATTTGTTTTCTGTAATATCTTTATTAAAAAGTGTAAAAAATAAAAATGAAATAATAAAGTAAGATTAGTCGTATATTTACGCCGATTCAGAGGGGAACTCGCTCAGTCTTCTCCATTCTCCAGGGCGCAGACCACCTGAAAGTTACAACTTTTTCCGGTTTTGGGATTTTCGGATGATACTTACCCTTTTTGAACGCAAAATGAAGGAACAAAGTCCCAGCGACGGGGCTGCAAATTCAAGTGCGGATGACCTCTTCCGTGGCTGCTTTTAGTAGCGCGGCGGCCGTCTTTCAGCGCTTCGCATACTTTTCACAGCCAACTTGCAACAGAAATTACAATAATATACATGGTTGTAAATGACATGGTACAGGTGGTGATGGGGTGGACAATTCAAATAAACGGGGAGAATGAAACCTGTTAGGCGAGTAACAAGACAACTCTCAAATGATGTTAATGGCCCGCCCACAACGAACGCTATAGTTTGTAGAACAAAAATTTCTTGGCTGGCTTTTGGACTTGGTCCTACTTGCTTGCTCCTTTTTCTTTACCTCTCCAATATACACATACTCCTCCTCTTTTTCTGATCGAGATCCTTCTCCTGCCGTTGCTGCTACAAAAATAATATACAAAACTACGAGTCTTAGGCTTAGCTAAATAGTTTTGGTTCAGTCGAGAGTTTTTTTACATCAAATTGCTATATAATTGTATATTTTTTAATCTTGTATTTTTTCGCTACATTAAAATGTAAATTTTGTTAAACATAAGTGCGCTGACACCTCAGACAGACTGCTTGCTAAAAGATATAGATTACAATTAAGTGTTGTTTGTTGATCGGTTACATCTAAACAGCGGGGAAAGGTTAAATCCATGTCGACACTTACAAAGAAGTCTAAGTATCTAGGTTCCTCCACACGGTCAGGTTCGCTTGGAACTTGAATAGTAAAATTATTAAGTCTAGGGCAGCGTGCGGATGGATGCAGAAGATCGCCCCGCACGCTCTACTCGATTTAATTCTATGAGAACTTAGTCTAGTGAAGTCGTAAAATGTAATACATGTTTTTTTATATTTTGTGTTTTCTGCTCTGATTATCAAAAGTTGCCAGCAGCCGATGAACTGGAGCTGTCTACAGATACAAATAAACATATCTCTCGGCTGCCGCCTTGAAGTTTTACATAGCTGATGCATTAATGGCTGGTATAATATAGGTTGGTTGTGTGGAGATACAAATGTTTCGCCTGTCGTCGGCTTTTTTCTCTAATTACAATGTTACTTATTATGTTGGTTGGTTGGTTGCTACAATGTGAAATAATAGATTACAATTCTATGGATATTGGATAGTTATCGATGCGCCTCTTAATAATCAATCAATCAATCAGCATGTGCAAACACAAATCGAATGGAATCCTGGCCAGCTGCTGTGTACGTGTACTGCCACTTGCTGTGTGCGATCTCTCTGAATGATTTGTTAGTCTCTTCTGCTTAGCTCACACACTGCTCTGCTCTGTACTGTACTGTACTGCTGCTGTAATGGACTGGACTGGTCTGGTCTGGACTGGCTTGGTACTGATCTCTCTCTGTCTGCTCTAATCCAAGTCTGAACCAAACTCCTTACGACTGCACTGCACTGATCCTGATCAATCTGATCTCTTCTCCTCTCTTCTCTGTCATGTTTGGTTTGGTTTTGTGGTGCTCGGAAAACTTCTTAGGTCTATGAACGTGCGTTCATACTCGTTATTGATCATTGAATTGCGTATCGTTTACTTGACTTTGAATTTTGGGCTTATACTGAGCGACTTTTACTTTATCACCTATAAAATGTCGATAAATGAGAAACGTTATTTTAAACAATTGGTATGCACAAAAGGGGGTTCTTAATTGGTTGATGGGTTGTTGTTCTCTAAATACGTTTATAGTTTAAATACGTAAGGCTTAATTAAGTTTGTTGAGAGTAGGGTGGGTCGGACTGTCTGAGCCGGTTTGCTTTTCATCAGTCCCAATATTATGCTGTTACAAACTACCAAAAACAATGCCGATAAGGGCGCTATTTAAAAACAAAAAAAAAAAACCATACGTTTGTCAAATCAAACGGAAGGCTGTTAATGGTCATACGGGTTAGATTAGCGTTGGGTTGGTTAATGGTCTGACTTCGCTGGGACTATAACTAGGTGTTAGTAGTGGTTATGGGATGTCTCACCTCGTCTGGTATCTCTCTCAATATCTGCGGTTGTTGCCACCGTTATTGAAGCCCTGATTGTTGCCGCCATAGTTGCCTTGATTGCCACCGCCTAAAAGAAAACCCAGGATCGTTAGGAAAACATCCACAATCTGTGTCTCACTTGCTCTCATTCTTATCTAATCACTAAACCACACTGGTGGTGACTACTCTAAATAAATGTAACGTGGCTGCGTGTTAAGCCGTATTGGGTTTATCTTACATACGCTTAACATAGCGATGGCCATCGTCAGTTAATCTCACAGTATTTTTAAAAGCTAACTGCTAAACTCTATCGACGTTCTAACAGTTAGGTGTCAGGGTACTGTGTCTCGTTATCCGGTGGTTATTGGCTATCAATGGTTCTTGGACTGCTCACCTGCTTTGAAGCCACCTCCACCTCCTTGATAAGGTTGCATGCGATTGCTGTTGAAGTTGCCGCCACCTCGCTGAGGGCCGCCGCCATAATTCTGCTGGTAGCCGCCAAAGTCATTGCCACCACCGTTCCAGTTGGAGCCACCACCGCCTCCAAAGTTGCCACCACCATTGCCATTGTCCCAGGGGTTGTTGTTGCCCCAGCTGTTGTTGCCACCGCCATAACCGCCGCCGCCGCCACCGAAGCTGTTGTTGCCCCAGTTGTCGTTGCCTCCGCGGTTGTTGCCCCAGTTGTTGCCACCGCCATTCTGCAATTTCAATTAACCAGCTGTAAAATCACAATTCGAATTGAAAACCACTTAAAGGCACTTACCCAGTTGCCTCCTCCATTCTGGTTGCCGTAGTTGCCGCCTCCACCGCCCATATTGCCGCGGTTTCCGCCAGCACGACCTCCTGGGCCACCACGGCCTCCACCACCGCCTCCCTGCTGGTCATTTTGTTTGGGCAGGGCCTTCTTCACGTCCACCATTTTGCCATTGAGCTGATGCTGCTTTTGCACTGAAATTGGAAGGAAATATGCTATTAATAGGGTCCAAAAATAAAATATCAAGGATGGGTGCATCCAGATTATAGTGTGCCATATACTCTTTCATCGTTGGTGCACAGAAAAGCACCGACAACAATGATATAATACTGGCTGGGATTTCATCTTACAGTCGCAAACGCCGCATAAGCACATCAAACATTGCTATGCGGAGCTGGGACTGTGGAAATGTGACTAAAACTGGAATTATGGGGGAGAAAATGTTCTAGTATATAAATCAATTATGGTATGATAAGACTTGCCCTTCTGATCGGTAGAAACTTTCTATGCAAGTCCTATTAAAATGTTTACTATTGTAACGAGGCTGCGTGTTACACCGAATTGGTTTATAATATACATTCGCATAACATAGCTTAGCCGACGCTTTGATTTATCTCACAGCGTTCAAAGGAAAACTATCCAGGTGTCTGTTTCAAACCTGTCAATTTGTCAGTACTGTGAAGTTAAGGATAGGGTTGAGAGTCGAACTAAATTAGGAGTATCTAACATACTTATAATATTAATTAGCTCATTAATCGATTCCTCTTTTTGTTTTATCCAGATGGTAGTGTGCCAAATACTCTTTCATCGATGGTGCATAGAAAAGCACCAACAACAATGATATAATACTGGCTGGGGTTTTCTCTTACAGTCGCAAACGCCGCATGAGCTCATCAAACATTGCTATGCGGAGCTGGGACTGTGGATTTTCGATTATATTTAAGTAATGCAATGTAACGAGGCTGCGTGTTACACTAAATAAGGTCAAAGTTTACATTCGCATAACATAGCTTAGCCGACGCTTTTATTTATCTCACAGCATTTAAAGGAAAACTATCCAGGCGTCGTTATCAAACCCGTCAATTTGTCAGTACTGTGAAGTTATATAGGGGTGGTCTGTTTTGGTAAATTCAGATGGTGGTGTGCCAAATACTCTTTCATCGCTGGTGCACAGAAACAGCACCAACAACAATGATATAATACTGGCTGGGATTTATTCTTACAGTCGCAAACGCCGCATGAGCTCATCAAACATTGCTATGCGGAGCTGGGACTGTGGATCTAATTATCAATTCTAATTTATGGAATTGTAACGAGGCTGCGTGTTACACTGAATAGGGTTCTAATTTACATTCGCATAACATAGCTTAGCCGACGCTTTGATTTATCTAACAGCGTTTAAAGGAAAACTGCCCGGGCGTTTACATGAAGCCCGGCAATTTGTCAGTGCTGTGTAGGCATATAAATGATTAGGGGTTGTTTTAACCTGGAGGCCAATGTGGCACATACGTTTTCATCGACTGCACATACGGGGTGTCCAGCCAACAAAGATATAATACGAGCCAGATTTATCTAACAGTCGCAAACGCCGCATGAACATATCGAACATTGCTATGCGGAGCTGGGACTGTGGAAAAGGGGTAAGTTTAATCTGAGGACCAGCATCTTTCTCTGATGATAATCATTATCTTTAAAAATGGTCCTTTCTGTGATATCTTTTAAAACTTGAACATTCCAAATAATTGTAATTGATAAAATGTGTACTAAATACTATATAAATCATATTAGATGGTACTGTACACATAGAAGATGTAAGATAAGTCCTTGTACTTACACACAACTTTGTCCACGGGATCGTAATCGTCGAACTCCACGAAGGCGAATCCTCGCTTCTTGCCCGTCTCCTTGTCCATGACGATGTTGATGTCGACGATGTTGCCAAAGTGCTGGAAGTAATCCCGAATGCTCTGCTCATCGTGGTCGTCCTTGAGGGCGCCCACAAACAGTTTCTTCACAGTAGCCCCTGCGTTGGGGGAATCGATGTCCTGACGTGGAACAGCCCGCTTGGGCTCCACCACGCGGCCGTCGATCTTGTGGGGACGCGACTTCTGCGCCTCGTCAATCATGCTTGAGTGGGAGTAGGTGATGAACCCGAATCCGCGGGAGCGCTTCGTGCGGGGATCCTTCATTACCACCACGTCCACGATGTTGCCCCATTTCTCAAAGTGACCCTTCAGGTTCTCGTCTGTGGTGCGGTAATCCAACCCACCGATGAACAATTTGCGCATATGCTCCGGCTCAGTGATGGAGTCCTAGAGAAAAATCGTAAATTATTGATTTTTTCTATCACCAACCGACCTAACCTCACTTTCTGCCCCCCGAGACACATGCGTAATTTTCAAAATGGCGACCGGTGAGGTGGGACACCAGCCCGTATAAAACTAGAAAAACCCCACTACCGCAGTACTTACATCATCGTGGCCATTGGAGTTGCCGTTCTGGTTTGAGTTATTCACCATTTTACTACTTTGAGCGTTAAACTAGTTGTATATAACTAATTTTCTGTTTTTGAAAATGGAGAAAGTGCCTGACACACACACGCGTCGAGTGAAAAATTTTAAAATAATGAGTGTGACCGTGGGAAGACCTATCAATTATACCTCCGAATCAAAAAATATACTGAATTTTGTTTAATGAAATATACCAAAAATAAAAGCGGTGGGTCAAGGTTTCGGACTTGGGAAAATAGTTTTAATCCAATGTCCCAACCAAAGTGGAGGTTTGCTGTTTTAGAAAAGGTGTCAATTTTCTAGCCTTCTGCGGCTTAATAAAGCGGCTTTGTATATATATGTCTTTAAAGTGGAGCTCTTGAAACCCAAATAAGGTTTATCACGGTTAAAATCTTTTGGAATATTATCCACAAGGCATATCAATTCTGTAGTTTCTGCAGGGGAAAAGTGGAGGAATTTGGTAGTACTTACATCGTCCTGCTGTCCGTTGGAGTTGCGCTTGTGGTTCCAGTTGTCGTGACCGCCCATTTCACTGTTCTATAATGTTATTTTATCTGCACTGAATCTGTTTTTCCTTGTAAAACTGGAGACTATGTATTCTGTTACTAGCTCTGGCGTATTTTCTTTCAATTTAAAATATTATTTCACTGACATTAAACTGCGTGTTTTTTTTTTGGCGAGGTACCTTGACACAGCGCTTTTAAAATGCCTGAGAGTAGCGTACGGTCACACAGTTGAAAGGACCACATCTTATAGGCCGATTCCACTAACATTTCTTTATGTATTTTTATTGCAGCAAATTAAAAAAATTAATTGGAAAAAAATTAAAATATATAGATATTATTTATATTTTCAGGTGATATGAAAAATGAGCTATAAACTAAATAAATTACATTTAATTGTGTTTACTATTATAAATGAAAACAATTGTAAATAATTTTAGCTTCACTTTAGCCATTTTTGAGATGTAGCCATTTTAGCCTTTTTGGCGCACTTGGGCAACTCTATTATTCGCTTTTTTTAAATACCGACTTGCAGAAAAATACCAACAGTGAGTTAGAGAGCTTTTTGTGGTATTTTTCGCCGGACCTGCTGCAGTGTGCCGCACACGTAAGGAATTAAGATTTTCTGTTTTTATTTTTGTGCCAAAATGCCGAAAAAGAAAACGGGCCAACGCAAGAAGGCTGAAAAGCAGAAGCTGCGCCTCAAAGAGATTCGCAGCAGGGAAGTGCCCTTGGCTGATTTGCCTTGCAATGCGCCCATGGAATGCGACAAGTGCGAGAAGAAACAGAAGTCTCGAGCATTTTGCTACTTCTGCCAAAGTCTGCAAAGATTGCCGATTTGCGCTCAGTGTGGAAAGATCAAGTGCATGCTGAAGACGGGGGACTGTGTGGTGAAGCATCCCGGAGTCTACACCACTGGACTGGGCATGGTTGGAGCCATCTGCGACTTCTGCGAGGCCTGGGTCTGCCACGGACGCAAGTGCCTCCAGAATCACGCCTGCACGTGTCCGCTGCAGAATGCCGTCTGCCTGGAGTGCGAACGCGGTGTCTGGGAGCACGGCGGCCGCATCTTCAAGTGCTCCTTCTGCAACGGATTCCTGTGCGAGGATGACCAGTTCGAGCACCAGGCCAGCTGTCAGGTGGGTACCCCCATCATCGTCCCCTTAGAGGTCAACCAATCAGTCACTATCCAGTTTTGACTCAAAATGTGTCTTAACAACTTCAGAAACGATCTCTAAAGAGATATTCAATCGTTAAATGCATATTAATGGACTGATACTATCTAGTCAAACCTAGAAATCCGTCCCTTTCCAACTTTCACCTCAATTATTTATTTACAACTATTGAAAATAACTCAAGACAGACTTTGCCCGTTGATTAAAAAATGTGACTTTGAAATACATAGAGGTGCCTAAAAACTATTCATGATTTAATTGTGATTTGGAGATACAATTGTTTTTGAAGTCTAATTTTCGGTTGGCCCCAAAATCTATCAGTTGACTATAATCTAAGGTATTGGTTTTTTCACACTAATACCTATTTATCCATAAGACCTTCACTAATCATCTCTTAAACACCAATTCCAGGTGCTGGAGTCGGAGAACTACAAGTGCCAGTCGTGCAACAAGCTGGGTCAGTACTCCTGCCTGCGCTGCAAGACCTGCTACTGCGAGGATCATGTGCGCCGAAAGGGATTCAAGTACGACAAGAACAAGGCCATTCCGTGCCCCAAGTGCAATTACGACACGTCGGTGACCAAGGACCTCAGCATGTCCACGCGTTCGCACAAGTTTGGGCGCCAACAACAGGGCGGCAACAGCGACGACGAGGAGGGCTACGGAGGCTACTACGGAGCCAGTGGCAGTGGAGGTGGCTACTATGGTGGTGCAGCTAGTGGTGGTTACTCCTACGGCGATGATGATGATGATGAGGATGAATCCGATGATGATTACGAGGATGAGAGCGATGAAGATGATGATGATGAGGAGGACGAGACCACGGAAAGCGAGCCGGAGAAGGAAACCGACAAAAAGGCAACCAAGTAGGGCTGAATTGTTTATACATATATACATGGCCTTTTGTTAGATCCACCAAGTGAGTGAGTTCTGGGCTGTGCACTCGTTGCTCTCAATGTAATAGTGAAATAAATTCTTTGTCAAATTGTAGAGCTACCAATTCTGTAAAATGCAACAAGCTGCAAGTGGGCTTTGCTCCGAAGACGGAAGGTAAATGTGCCAACGAGTTCGGCATAAAATTCCTGGTGGCAGGATAACTGGGGAACTAAGGGTGCGGAATGGGAATGGGCAGAGAGGAGCAGAGCCAACCCATACGCATATGATGATGGCGATGCCAACGGCTCTGCCAGCGCCGACTTCTCTGTTGATAGACTCATCCATCTCCAATCCACTTACGAGCGCAAATATTTACACAATTTACTCGAAAACGGAGGTATGAGCATATAATATTTCCAAAAACGATGGCAAACACACCACACACACCAAGAGAGAGACACGCACTTCGGCATTTGGGAATGTTTGGCAGTTAGGCAGAGCGGAACAGCAACAGCAATGGAATGGGATGTGGGTTGGGGTTGGAGCAGACCCATCATCAGGCCGAAACATTTTAGGCATTGCAAATCAATGAGCGGCTTGATGGAAGGGAGGAGCATAGTTCTTCTGCATATGAATGAAATCATATGTGGCGTTACTTATGTAGGGGAGTCCTGTGCGAGGATGTGGACGGAACGGGAATGGAAATGGAAGTGGGTGAGTGGCAGGCAAATCAACTGTGTACATAATACAGATTAGTGTGAGAGGATATGGGATGCACATACAGCTGTGGTCAAAACAATAGCGATGCGAATGCAATATGTAAACAAAATTATATCATATTTGGGGATTAAGAGATCAAATGGGAATAGTAAATATCAGTTTTCGGAATTTTTGAATATTATCTTAATAACCATTTACCATCTTTTAAATTTACTTTCAATTTTAAACTGTTTAATAATTGTACATTTTCAAAATATTTCATCGACTGTAAAAAGACAAATTAAAATTCGAACCCTTACTCAATTTCTTACATTAAAATTAGTTTTATGAGATGGAATTTTGGGCATTAAAAAAAACAACTTTAAAACATTTTTTAAGAACCCTTGAAAATATGGAATCTTTAATACTTTTACTCTGTGGATATAAATTCTTTTAAATTTCTATTGTATCTTACATTTATACAACATTGAAAATCCTTAATTAGTCTTGCTATTATTATAGTTCCTGCTGTACTTTCCCATGAACATACTTATGTATAGATCGGAGCCAGCTTAAATATAATGGCTGCCTGCCAGCATTTTGTGTCTGCATTTCAATCAAAATGGCCTGTCTATTCCGGCCGAAGCAATGTCCAAGCCATCGGAGTTAGGGCTACTCAACAAAATTAGAAATGGGGTGGCTAATGGGGGCCTGAGTCGGCCATTGCCTGGGTTTCGAATATTTCTGGACACTGGGCTGTGGTGGTCACTGCCAAACATCAATAATAATTTCATAAATGTAATCAGAGAGAGGCAAACAAGACCCCGAGTCGAGTCACAGTGATTGAGCTCTTAATTGCACTGCGATATTAATCCTTGAGCCGCATCTCCACCCTCCGCATCCCACACTCTGTCCAGCCAATTTGGCCACTTCCCATCACGATGGTCGTTTTCATTAGCCGGAGTGCATTCTCAATTACCAGATGGCGAAATGGGTATCGTGTTATCTAACCAAAGTTGGTTGGTCAGTTGGCTGTTTAAAGTCTTTCGGGGATCTCAGGATTGCAGCAGACCGTTGTTACCAAGAAAACTCGCCAATGCTAATCACTTCCGATCAGCATTATCTATTGCTTATTTATCCAAACGTAAATATTTTTGTCAGCCAAAGTCAAGCCATAACAAAAACACAGCCCTGGCTAAGGATTAAGGTGGGAAAATCCTTTGGACAATCCGAAAAACACGTGGAAAAGTCAAAAAGTCCGGCTTATGGTCGAACGCAATTAGCGTTAATTACGATGGGTAACAGCTTCCCATGGTTACGGGTTATGGGTTGGAGGATTCAGGACTCTGGACGCAGCAGGTCCTTGCGGCCACTTGAAGTTCAATTAAATTTCATCTTGCGGCTGCCGTAACGTCGCTGGCTTCAAGTGATTGCGCCAGGGGATTGGATGGTATCGTATATGTAGGTCTTGTGGGTGGGGGTAGTTCCTAACGTCATCATCAACATCATCATCCACAACCACTTCGCCATCGACGTTCGTCAAAGCTTGCGATGATTGATGGTGCGTAATTTGGAAAATTAGAACCAGGATACGCAGCAAAAAAGGGGTGGCTCTCGTTTTTTGTATTTTTTTGGCCCCTGCTAATGTTGTTGGCACAACAAGGTGTGTCCTGGTCCGATTGCCGCGTGTCCTGGCCGCCGTTCTCCGCTTGCCGGCGCGTGTTTCGCGTCCAACAAAGTTGCGCGTGGTTATTAGAAAACAATTTAATTAAATATTCACTTGAACCGGCCAACAGGCAGAGGAAAAAGCGTAGGCAGTGCCAGAGCGATGGCCTCACTTTCCCATCATAAAGCGCTCAAACAATGTCCATCAATATTAAACGATGTTGTTCGGTGTCCATTTAGAGCGCTCCAGTTGTCCTTGTTGTTTTAGCCGTCCTCACTGGTCCGTGATGTAATGTGAGAAAGTTTTTTGTTTTTCGGTTTTCGATTTTCGTATTTCGCTCGAATTTCAACCCAGAGGAGGTGGAACGGAAAGGAGACTTTTGGGTCGGGTCTGGGGTTTTTAACGCAACTGGAACGCCTTTGATCTACTTGGCCGTGAGGGCGAGTCCCCGAAAATAAGTCCTCAAAATATCGACGGGTTAATTGACCCTAGCTTTTCCCAGAGGAAAGTGTCAACGAATGATTAATTATATTTTTAAGTACTAATTAGGTATTTGTATCTTAAATAACTATTTTTATTTATTGCCTACAAAAATACTTTTGCCAGTTATTTGTATTTCAACAGTTGAAAACAAAATTCTTTTTACTTTAAATAGAATTTAATTTTTAAATTTAAAGATATATATTTAATATAATAATATATTTAAAGCAAAAGCCTTATATAGTATATATGGCAAGACAGCTAAATCATCTTAGGTGGAGTGCTCAGAAAAACAACCTAACCTTTACTTTAAAAATTCATTGCATACTTTTTGTACACCGATCTTGAGAATTGAAGACAGCCTAGGTTTTTCTTTGACGATCAAAGTTTGATCGCAATATTTGTTTAACCATAATACAAAAAAGTTTTTTTTTTAATTTTACATTTGATTTTTCAATTTTTAGAATTGTTTAATAAGCCTGTAAACAATATTCAGTCTATTATATTCGCGCTAGCTAAAATGTTGAATGCCAAGACTAAGAGATCAAAAATGTGAACAGAACTACAAGTTTTGTAATTAAAACCTTATAGACAACAGCTTATGCATCCCCTACCTAAAGCTGTTGGAAAGTCATCTCTATTGATCCAGGAAAGGGCTTTGTCCAGGTACGCCGCACTGCACCCGCACAATGGGACACGGACATCCAGTGGAGAAACAGAAGCTACCGGACACGGAAAGCGATACCAGGAAGCCCGCACACAGGCGATTCAGTGGTGAAGTCACGGCAGGACAATGGGAAAGTCGTTGGCTTGGCTGTCTAATTGCATCAGCGGCGCTTCCCTGGGCACGCGACCCTTTGCGCCTCACCTGCAATTAAACTGTCACATTAGGAGGAGGAACATGGGCATAGCTCTTCGCCCAAATGCAAAGTGATGACGCAGCCCAAAATGCGATTCCGGTACACAATCGAAATGGCATGTTAACAATCGAGGGTCACGTGTCGGCGGGGGGTGGAAGGTCGTGAAAGTCCGGAAAGTCCGGAAAGTCCTGGACGCCTCAAAACGACCTTCCACCAGCCGAAAAGTTTAGCTTAGGGATTAGCCGCACGACGGGCTTGGTGGTTTCACCCATTGTGTGTTTGCCAACGCAGTTACATATTTTGCACCCGGCAAGCCGCCTAATGAAAGCAAATCTCCGCATTAATTTCAAACGAATTTGTTTTGATGCCAAGATAAGCCGTCAAAGGGGGAGTACAAAAAAAAAGAGAAAGAAAATAAAAATCTGGGCAACGCTTGCCATTTAGCCCACTGATCCCAGTGAGCCCACCCATTTTGGGCCCATTTTGATTTCTGTCAATAGCCCGGCGGGCTGGCACTTGAGCGGCGAGACGCTCAACTTTGCCATCGAATGAAACTGAATTTTGCAATACGCCCGGGGGTCCTGGGTTCGAACTCCACTCCACTCTACTCACGCACACACGCGCGCGCGCTTTGCATTACAATTGGCGAGCGGGCACGCCCATCCCTTCGACCTACGCCCACGGCATGCTACAGTTATTAACCTCAGATTACACTGGACTGCAAAAGAAATATACTTAAATTTCAAGGTGCACGATTTTTTAAATTGTTTAAGTATACAAAATTTTGAGATTGAAATTCTATAGGAACATCTCATAAAATGAGAAACCTATACACCATAAACTTAGAAACCTATATTAAAATTTGGTCAACGAAATTTTGAAAATTTTAAAACATTTTATTGGATTATTAATATATTAAAAAATGTTGTTTGATAGCAATAGGGTAGGTAAATTGTATTACAAATATGTTCTGTATTTGTCTTTTGATGTCATAATTCTTCAGGGTCAGAACAATTGGATATTATTTCTTAAAGATTTTTTAATCAAGGTATCAACCCCTATTTATCACTGAATCTCCTTGTGATTTACTGGACTCAAAATCGTGCATGCCAGTGTAATTTGTCCTGCGGCTAACAGTGTAATTAAAGTAGTTGCGGTTCATGTAATGATGTCGATGATGATGCCGATGATTATGATGACCTGCACTTGTCGTGAAGTACCCGTAGAACTGGCCTGGGAATCTATTTGTACATCCCTTTACATGTCCTGGCCGACGAGTCCTGGGCACTTGTCTTTTCAACGGCCGCGTGCTCTGCACGTGAGCTTCGGCATGATAATGATCTCACAATCCAACATGCAATCACAATTGTAATAGACGGTGGGAAAACTCTTCTTCAGAGACCCATTGTAGATGGCTAAATTATTTATTGTCAACAGTCGAGAAATCGAATTTATATATGCCACTAGGTTATTGTCTTAGCATCTGTGCGCGTACATCAATTCAATGTCAAGATTAATCGCCAGCTGTGGGACGAGGTTAGCGGACAGGTAACATCATCAGCTAACCGAAACCGACCCACAGATCCAAACCCAGCGAATCGAGCCAGACAAGGAGTCAGACTTCTATATGCCATACTGTATGCCGTACGGCTGGGGTAACAATGAAATATTGAGGAAAAAATTTCAAGTTCGGCAGCTTGTCAAGTGGCACTTGTCGTCAGTTGAACGTCACGGCGTTCGGGCACTTTGTCAATTCAAGTGAAATTTTTATTAATTTCGTTTTTAAACTGTATGCCCTGTGACAGATACGATTGTGTGTTAAATGTGCATATATATATATACCTATATTATAAAAGGTTCTCGATGCACGTTCTCATCAATGGCTGGTGTTTAATGCTAACAAATTGCCGGCAATTCGTCAGCGGCCAGTTCCCGAAAAAGAACCATCTCATCGAGATCCTAAAACCGGCGGTCCCTTTGTGCCCCGTTCGTATGACCTGTATCCTTAATTCAATGCTCTTCGCTGGACGATCTCATCTTTGGCTCAGATCTGTTTGGGCCGCTTGCTTTGTTGCCAATTGACAGTTGTAAATGTTTGTTGTAAATTGTGCTTTAAAGGTGCTAATAGAGTGCCACCGCCGTGCGCGTTTTCCCAAGTTCTTCGTTTTGTTTCATGTTTTCAGATTCGTTTTTTTCCCCATTTCTCTTTTATTTTTTTGATTTTTGATTGAGTTGCCCCCACAGAAAATCAATGAACTCTGCTGGTGGACACAAGATACCACCTTTTTATGACGCTTTTGGCCGCCGCTTGGCTGGAGATCTCTTTGATTTCGCACCGACCGAGTGAATCACAAGAACTTCACACCAGCATTCTGTAGATTGGGGGATTGGGGATCGGGAATCGGGGTATTGGGACAGGAATCAAATCAACGGCTTCTGCTGCAGTAGCCGTCAAGTGCAAACTATTTATGAAGTGTTGTGCTCCACCGCCCGGCGAACTTTGTTTGTCCAGCAAATTATTGTGGCCGGCAATAAAAAACTTGGCTTTTAGTGCCAGTTGATTTTAAGTGAAAGGAAAATTTGCATCCTAACATTTTTATATTTCTTTTTTTTATCTTTTATTAACTAATTTAAATAAAATTTATTTTTTTTATTTATTATTTTAATCTTTTAATAATTTTCGAGGGTTTCACTTTACTTTATATATATTCGTATACATTTCTAAGATATCTTTATGCATGGTATTTATTAAGTGATACAATTATATATTTAATCTTGTTACTATGTTTTCATATCCCTTTAGATTTTTCGTTCAATTACCTCCAGAGTAACTAAGGTTCTCTCACGAATTTTTCTCCGAGTCCTCCCTCCTTTCACTTATCGATTGATTCAAACTTTCAGTTTTGCCGGGCATTTCTCCTGGGCTGTTTGCTCTGGATGTCATTGACTTTGTAGCTTTGACTTTGGTGCAGCCAAGTGTAACAATTATGGGCGGCAGCGACAAGGCAGGAAAACAAACACACCTCCCGTGCCGGGAAAGGTGCCACATATATTTTCGTTTTGCACCAAATTATTTTAACCCACTGAGTAACAATTTTAGCCATTATTAAATTAACGCTTTTGCCGCTTGCTGCGTCATCTTGCAGGAGGAGGAGAATCTATCCTGTGCAGCCCGTTATGCGTCGAAGGATGTTCGTTTCGGGAACAGGCCAGATACCAGATATATACCATATAGAGTCCCAGTCAGAGTTGGAACCAGAGAGACGGCGACAGCTCCGGCTAACAAGGGTGCCGCATGTCCAGTTGAAATGCCAATGACTTGCCATTTTCGATGGCACTTGGCACGTCAGCGGGCCGTCACGTCATGCGTTCCAGGCCAGAAACACCAGAAACACAGAAAACCAGGAGAGCCAGTCGCCAGAAGTACGATCCATGGACCAGCTATATCCAAAATTCTCTTATCAAACACCGGATCGATGGATGGACCACACACGAAGAAGCGGTGCTGCATTTAACAACTCCATGGTACACATAACACGTTCTTATCAGCTCAGGCACCACGAACCCAGATGGCGACTACCAAAATGATGATGATGATGGCGGTGGTGGTGGTGATGTGATGACTCTTACAAAACGATGAAGACAAGCCATGGAACTCTGGACTGACTTTTGGCTGCTCGTTGGATGCGCACGCATCATCGGGTAAGCGCCACTTATGTCACTTGTGCCGTTGATGTAGAGATGGAGCCTCCAATGGAGCACATGAGCACTCACCACATGCAGCTCCAAATCCAACGTAGGGTTCCAACCGCAGCTTCAGGTTCCACACGGAGAAAATTGTTATAAAGTGGGATTTTAGGTCCTAAATTAATAATATTTATGATTACTTGCTTATAAGATCACTAATAGAGTTAAGAACCTCTATGGTATTTTCATCGAACCGCTCTGAAAATGTTTTTATATCACTTCCCTTTTTAAATAAAAATTACTCAATCTTCTCAGTTAATTTAAAATTTGTTTGTTTAATATTCTTCTATGGATTGCATATTTATAATAGGCCCAAATTCGAATTTTCTAAAAGTAAACTAGTCATGAAAATGGTTTATAGGTCAATGGTTTTAAAAATGAATATTTCTTCTTAGTTTGAGTAATGAATCTGAAATATTCACATATTTTCAAAGCAATGGTATGATGATGTAATTTATATTTTTTCCTGTGCAGCTCCAGTTTGTGCTAGGCCGATCCGATGCTGGTGGTGCTACTTCATAATGTGCTGGGTCTTGATGGGATTAACACAAACGGCCAACACATCTCAAGCATCCAAAGCTGTGTGCCAGTTTGGTGTTTTTACTTTTCGTTTTTACGCAGTCATCACCATGATCAACAGCCATGCTCTTCAGGTCTCCATCTCCATCTCCACAGTCTCCAGCTCTTCACCATTGGAGTTCCAGCCTTAGACTCCGATCTCCGAGACTCCGATCTCTGTGCTGTCTGCCTTGGCTAAAGAGCTAATTTTCATGTCAGCCGGGCAAAAGTTTATGAATGATAGCCAGAAAATGCCAAACCGGTATTCAAATTGTATTTATTTTATTATTTACCGATGCCATTGCTTAAATCTCGTTGTAAATTGATTAATGCTCGGGTACTTTGCTTCATATCGCCACTGGTCATCATCATCATCGGTTGTCATTGTTTTCGGAAGTAATTTAGACCCAATCGGACGGGGCTGAGTAAATAAAACTCGAATCATATTTGCTTTGGCGTTTCGACACTCCAAAAATCACAACCACACAGCAGCGATAAGTCGGTTCCAGTTCTAGTTCTAGTTAGGTATACGTACTTCAGTGGACGCCAGCCATAAACTTGCATCTATCTGCGATAGGGGGCCGCAGCTTGTAAATCAATAAACTACCGAAAAGTTCGGGCTTATGTATAAGGTATGCCTCCCCCTAAAAGCACCCAGTCCAAAGCTAGCCATCCATATCCCTCCGATGTGACATATTCCGCTCTACAACAATTAATTGAATTGTTTGTACGGACATGTGTAGATACAAATGTATCTCTGTATCTGTATCTTGAGCTGGAGCTTCGTGTGAAACACGGCCACTCAATAACGCGCAGCACGATAACAATAATTTTTTTCGACAATTTTGACAGCTTTTCGGCTGCCGCAACGCAACGCTCGTCATTGAAAAGGGAGGCTTCTGGACTCAGTTCATAACATATTGTTAGATAGATAGATATAGATAGATAGATGGATATTTAGGTAGATAAAAAACTCATATTTTTTTTGGGATTTATAAGACTGGCAGCAGTCTCGTTGTCGCCACTGGCCTACAACAATGTTCGCCGCTGGAAAGTTAATTTTTCAGGCAACGAATAAATAATTAGCAGCCTGGTGCTAAGTTGCATGAGTATTTTGTGAGGAGCGGACAGAAACAAATCTCGATGTTCAAAACATTCTTTCGCATGATCAATTTGGACGATGGCGATAGTGGTGGTGGTCATTCTCGGAATCTTCCCTATAGTTGGGGTTGCATAAACTGGTTTGGTGAGAGAAAACCGGCTCTCTCGGCCTGCTAATCAATTTAACCACTCCAATCGATTTCAGCCAAAAAATAATTTGTTTGGAATATAACTTTAAAATGGATAAACGTGAATTCAAGATTTCCTTTGAATTTTGGGTAAACAAATTATGGAAAATTGGCCAAAGTGAGAATTATTTAAATTAATATGGAAATAGTAGAAGTGAAAATAAAAATAAAACAAAGATTGCAAGGCAGCGATACAAGATAATTTACATTTTTTTTATTTTACTTTTTATCATTTAATAATTACCATTTGTTATGTACATCTTACATACCATTTTAAGATACATTTTCTCTTTATCCCACATTTATTTAGCAAATTCCGTTGCCATGCTGACCTCAATGTTTGGATTTCGGGGGAGGGGTTCTTTCTCGCCTGTGGTCTTTTAATTAAAAGAATAGAATTCGCTGTTTTCTTGGTGCCCAGAGGAAATAAGGTCGCCAGGGCCTTAATAGCGCTGCTTTCCCGTGTTTGCACAAAGATAAAAACCAGAAACTTTATAGCCAGCCGCAGCGAAGTAGATAAAAATGGAAATAATCAAGCAAAAGCGCGACTAGGCTGTGATTTATGCGATATCGTAGTGTCGTAGCCCCGTAGGCTTCGATAAGGCACGCACCCCAAATGCGCCAAATTCCCTCGATTCCAAAAACTGCATTCGGGTGAATCGACCCTTTTCGGTCTTGAGGAAATGCAGTCTTGAGTGCAAACAGTGAAAAGAGGGAAAAATGTGAATCACGATGACGACGAGGTCGGCTGACGCGCCAAAAACTGATAAGACAACAAAGAAAATCACATGTGAAAGTTGGAAAAAGGAAAATCTCGAGGCGGCAAAAGGTGCGCTGCCGCATTCGCCGGCAAACACTCGCCAGATAAATTGTGAAACGGAAATGAAACACCTACGCAAATAGTGAAAACGAAACGCAGACACAGCCGCAAACAAGCAACATCCTAATTTAGATAAGAGCCGTTTTATGGCCCTGAAGAAAGTAATTCCGATCCTTAAACCTATGTGTATATCCGTATATCCGTAGCATTCTAATTAATGCAGCGTGCCGCTCGCCATCACCCTTTCGACCCATTTGCTCTAGTTTCGCCGTCACCTTTTGTTTAATGTATATATAGTATGCAATATACCATATATGTATCTTATGTTCCTTATATCGGCGGACTGGATGCTGGACTTGGACTGTCGGGATGCGGTTCTTTTGGGCCATTGTCTGCGTGGCAGGGGCAGCCATAAAATTGGCATTGTTTTCTATGGTAAACACGCGCGCAATGTGGTCGTAAAACAAAAGACGCTTTTATGGTTACGCTCATTACGGCACACGCAGTACAAAGACCTAGATACACACGCAGCTAAAGATACGGATACCGATTCATAGACCCATGGCGAAATACCTAAGAGATACACCTCAAAATTCTTAATGCCCAATTAAATTAAAATTAAAAATTAAAGTCCAAAGAAAATCATGTTGGTGTTCTTAAACCTATTAAACAATAATAATTTCAGAACTATTTCTTGCATTAATTTACATGTATGTGTATTTCTGTGAAGTATATTTAGTTATTTTTGATAATTATTACAATGACTTTTGACATTGATAAAATAAAATGTATTTAATAAATTTCACCAAAAAAAATGAAATCTTACAAAAATAAATGATACTGCATAATACAAACCTACATTTTCCTAATTAATTTCATGAAAATTTGATGCAAATTAGTTCAAAACAGCCGAAACAAGATTTAAGTGCTAACCAAAACAAGTTAGTCCACATATTGATTGAAATAAACAAAATATTAAGTTTCTTTATTGACGGAAATTCGACTATACTTTACTATTTGCATTTGTTGCCAGAGAACAATCGCTAAAATTCATTATAGAGTAAAATCATTTAATTATCCCACCAAGAATGCAAGATCTCGATTTGTTTGCGCTGCACGTTAGAACATTGTGATCATCTGTTGCTAAAGGTTTGCAAATGATTAAATATTCACTAATGAGACCCGATAATTGGGTTAAGCCAAAAAATACAAAGCAAATAAAACAACGAAAACAGTTAAAACGACATTGATGCTCAATCGTCGGTTGTCCAATGGTGTCGATTCAAATGCGGCTGGGTATTTTAATTTGTGTGAAAATATTGAACAAACAAATAAATCAACAATAACAAATAATAACAATAAAAATAAATATTATACATAGGATGGCAATTCACCGATATAGATATATCTGAGAAATGTTGGTCAAATGGTTTGATAGATATATATATAATTTTGTAAAGTCATTGCCACACGGCGCATGCGTCACACAAATGCTTAAAACAAACAGAAAGCGCAGCATTTTAAAGCCATATCAACACACCGAGTTCCACCAACAAAATCAAAACAACAGCGGGAAAAAAGTAGCAAAGCAAATATTTTCCATAAATATCCATTTGTGAATGCATGCAGGCGTTTTTTTGGGGGGGGGGGGGGGGGGGGGGGGGGGGGCGCCAGCAATTGAAACTAATTAAAAAGTTTGAGCAGGGCTTAGACCCGGTTTTGTCAGATAGCCGAGTGCAGCCGAACTACTGTATCCAACTGTATCAAAAACCCAGCCAAAAGCAAACCGAAACGAACCCGAATCCGACCTACAGTGGCGCACTTTTTAAAGCAAATAAATAAATAGATAAATGACTAAAAGGTAAATAAATACACATTTTTGGACTGCCTGGCATTACTATTTGCAGAGAGTCTACGCCAAAAAAAGCACACATTTGATGCGCTCTGAACAATCAAACCCAAATGCCCGCCCACACCGCAAACATTAATGAGCCAAAGCCACTTGAATTGCCTGTGAAATACAATAAAAATATTAAATATTTAAGCACATTACGGTTATTAGAAGTGCACATAAAGACTTGGATACATATGTGTTCAGTCACCTAAAGTGTTTGATGTTTAATGATCATGATGATGGGATATAGATATCCGAATGGGAAGTCAAACAGTTTTGAAAGGGAAAATATTATGAATATTTTATTTTGGAGCACGGCTTTTTCCTATTCAGTTTCATTTATCTTTCTATCTTATCTCATTCTTGATAATTATTATATTATTCAAACAGTTTGATGATAATCGCGGAAATGATAAAAATATTACTCAGTAGTTCTTATGTAAATTGGAATTAGCTATATTTGACAAGATCATGAATCATTCGAATTATCCAGAAATTAGGTGATCTCAGGATAATAATTGAGGTACTATGGTGTGTTCTTTAAATACTTTGAAATATACTTAGCTTCCCCAAACATTTAGAACTTATTTATATTATTATTATACAGTTATACAACTTTAATATAGTTATAAAACATTTGTGTCGATTATCTTGAGATTTTGTAATTAATTCAAAATTAAACAGAAAAGACAAACAAAAAACACACAAGGATCACATACAAAAGATTTTGTTTCAATAATCTATGGACCTTGCGCCTAGATGTAGACTATAAAATGTGAGAGGAAATGGAACGCTTGCATTGACAAATGGAAATGTAATGCGGAAATTCCCTGCATTTCTGACTACTCAGGTATTTCTTAATTGAGTAAAAACTTTCATTGAGAAACGAGACAATTGTCGGTTTATGGCCGCAATAATGAGCCTGGCTCACACACACTTGCACAGATACACACGGACACTGATACCAACACACACACACAGACACTCGCAGATACACTTGGCCAAACGAAAGGGTTATGAAAGGCGTCTATGGTTTATGGCCCAAAATTGAAATACGTTTTGTCCGTAACCATAAACGTTGATGGCAGCCAGGATACCAGGAAGTTTTCCGCCAGCACGCGCTATCAATGAACTGTGGATATGTTTTTGTGGGTATCTCAGGTAGGATGTATCTCAGCTGAGATGTGGAAGTGGTGAGCTGGGCAAAAGAGGATGAGATGGCCTGCAGAACTGGGTCACTTTCGCAATGACTTGCCAAAAAGGAAAACTGCGCCGCTGTTCTGATGTTTTGCTGCTGCCGCTCGCGATGCCTCGCCACGAATGCGAATGGGAATGAATGAGAGTGACATTGGCATACCTTAACCTCAAAAAAAAAGAACAGAAAATACGGAATACGAAAAAAAACTGACAGTAAAAAACACACACACATCCATAATATTAAATGTCTTCTTTGGGGGAGCCAGGCCAAGTCGGCTTCCTGCGTTCTTTTTGTGTCTCTCGCAAAAACAGAGCGTCGCGTTCTCAGTCTCCCCAGAGATGCCGTCTCCAGACCTCGTCTATAGGGTTTTTTCTTCTTCTTCTTCATTTTTTTTTGATAGCACTCTATACCACACTCTATAGAGCGAGAACGAGAGCGAGCGATTATTGATCGCATTAGGGAAAATCGTTAACTGTAACATGGCGTCGCTCAGCATTAGGCTATGCCACGACGTATCTGTATCTGTGCGGGCAGAGGCATTTGTATCTCCCGCTGAGGGTGTGTGAGTGGAGGGCGTTGCTCGGCATTGGATTGGCCACGCCCCCCATATGGTTTGTTGCCTGGCAACCGGCACTGCTCTGTTGATACAAGAGGCCTTCCAGCCAATGCGCTTGCGCTGTACCACCACTGTGTACGTAAGAGAACCGCCGCCTGTCATTGGTAACTCCAAAATTACCGGGTGGTGAGACACACTATACCACTGGGCCATTGGTGAGAACGAGTCGGTTGTTGTTGCTGCCTCTGTCGCTGCCACGGCCAACGTCGCTGCCTCGGCCAGCGTCGACGTAGGGCACTTGAGCGCGGCTCGAACAATATTTGTTGGCAGCAAGCGCAAGCCAAATAGTAGACAAGCGTTCCCCTCTGCAAACAGTCACATTCAAGAGCTCAAGCCAAAGAGACACTCGAGCGGACCAGCAGCAATAGCAGGAAAGCATTAACAGCAGCATCGGCCAAAGCAGCAAAAGCAAAAGCAGCGGCAGCAAAAGCAGCAGCACAGCAACCAATTCCCAGCTTCAGACTTCAGTGGCCAACAGCCAGCTAAATATCCACGTTCGTGCGTCGGTTTTTTGTGGCCAAATCGGTGCGGCAGAAAATAAATATTAAAAAAAAAAAAGGAAATAGAATCATAACAAAAATAGTAAAATAGAGATATATCTCTTTTTTTATATGATTATCCCATACAAATAATTAAATCAAAGTGTTTACAAACAAAGCTTAGAAGCAAAAGCAAAAGCAGAAGCAGAAGCAGAACCTTCCAACAAGTGACAAGTGCCCAAGTGCTCTCGATAAAATGCCAGAAATATGCAAACTAAAGCAGTGATAGTGCACTGAAAGCCCAGTCTTGATTGGTTAATCAATCATATAAGGCCACCTTAAAAAGACCTCCTTTTTGATTTTTCGTTTTGAATAACGCGTCCCAGAACGCGTTGCCTTTTCCATCGATCCACCAGAGGGCAGCGCGTCCGAAAGCCGGCAACATAACGGCGCAACTATTGAACAGCTTCCTGAAGGGTAGTCCCCACCAGACCACCATTGACATCATGCAGAAGCTCTACGCGGAGCCGCCTCCGAGCAGTGCTCCGGTGAGCATGGCCAGTTCGGGTGGCGGTCCTCCATCGGGCGGGGGAGGCGGCGGAGGAGGAGGAGGCGGTGGGCCCCCACCGCCCAGCAATAACAACCCGAATCCGACGAGCAATGGCGGCAGCATGAGTCCCCTGGCCCGATCCGCCTACACAATGAACAGCATGGGCATCCCGGTGGGCGGCATGTCGTCCGTCTCGCCCCAGGCGGCGGCCACCTTCAGCTCCAGCGTTCTGGACTCGGCGGCGGCGGTGGCCAGCATGAGTGCCAGCATGAGCGCCAGCATGAATGCCAGCATGAACGGCAGTATGGGTGCGGCGGCCATGAACTCGATGGGCGGCAACTGTATGACCCCCAGTTCGATGAGCTATGCCAGCATGGGATCCCCACTTGGAAACATGGGCGGTTGCATGGCCATGTCGGCGGCTAGTATGTCAGCGGCGGGTTTGAGTGGCACCTATGGAGCCATGCCGCCGGGTTCACGGGAAATGGAGACTGGTTCCCCCAATTCCCTGGGCAGATCGCGAGTGGACAAACCCACCACCTACCGGAGAAGTTATACGCATGCCAAGCCACCATATAGCTACATCTCGCTGATCACCATGGCCATCCAGAATAACCCCACCAGGATGCTGACGCTCTCGGAGATCTATCAGTTCATCATGGACCTATTTCCGTTCTACAGGCAGAATCAGCAGCGCTGGCAGAACTCCATCAGGCATTCGTTGAGCTTCAACGATTGCTTCGTGAAGATCCCTAGGACGCCGGACAAGCCGGGAAAGGGATCGTTCTGGACATTGCACCCGGATTCGGGGAATATGTTCGAGAATGGCTGCTATCTGCGGAGGCAGAAGAGGTTCAAGGATGAGAAGAAGGAGGCCATCAGACAGCTGCACAAGAGTCCATCGCACAGCAGCTTGGAGGCCACCAGTCCGGGCAAGAAGGATCACGAGGATTCGCATCATATGCACCACCATCACCACAGCCGGCTGGATCATCATCAGCACCACAAGGAGGCGGGTGGAGCATCCATTGCCGGAGTGAATGTCCTGAGTGCGGCACACAGCAAGGATGCGGAGGCCCTGGCCATGCTGCATGCCAACGCGGAATTGTGCCTCAGCCAGCAGCCGCAGCACGTGCCCACCCATCACCACCACCAGCACCACCAGCTGCAGCAGGAGGAGCTCTCGGCGATGATGGCCAACCGGTGCCATCCGTCGCTGATCAGCGACTATCACTCCTCGATGCATCCGCTGAAGCAGGAGCCCTCCGGCTACACGCCCTCCAGCCACCCGTTCTCCATCAACCGCCTGCTGCCCACGGAGTCGAAGGCGGACATCAAGATGTACGACATGAGCCAGTACGCCGGCTACAATGCGCTCAGTCCGCTGACCAACTCACACGCTGCCTTAGGCCAGGACTCCTACTACCAGAGCCTGGGTTACCATGCGCCCGCCGGCACCACGAGCTTGTGACATCACCAATACCCGCTGGCTTAAGGACGCGCGGAACAGATGCTGCGCTCGCAGCAGCAACAGCACCTGCAGCAGCAGCAACAACACCACCTGCAGCAGCAACAGCAGCAGCAGCAACAGCAGCAGGCGCAACAGCAGGCGCAGCAGCAACAGCAGCTGCAACAGCAGCAGCAGGCGGCGCAGCAACTGACATCCGCTTCCAATACACCAGCAACAACGGCAGCAGCCAAGGCCAGCGGCAAGGCGGGATCGGCCTCGGGATCGGGAACGGGCTCCGGATCGGGTTCGGGCTCGGGATCAGGATCTAACTACTCACAAAAGTTGCATCAGCAACAGCAACAGCAGCAGGCGCAACAGCAGCAGCAGCAACACCACCAGGCGCAGCAGCAACAGTTGCTGCAGGAACTGCAGGAGGACTCCTCGAACATCACCAGCGATCTGAGCGAGGAGCAACTGCAGCAGCATCAGGCGGCGCAGCAGCAGTTGTACAACAACTATCAGCAATATGCCGCCGCGGCGGGCTACAGAAATTGGAATCACAGCCTGACTTTCAATGGAGCCGCCGCCCTGCAGAATCTGCTGTAGCACTAGCTATAGACCCCCGATCCAAATCCCCATACCAATACCCATACCAATCTCGATCTCGACAAGCAGCGGCTTTGTTGCTAGCTGCCAATTAGCGAGTGCAGTGCCAGTGGCTTTTAGCACCTGACACATCCAAATCCAAATCCCCATCCAAATCCACATCCTCATCCTTTGAGCACGTGAGTCTTCGGCCGCCAACTCGCACTTGTACATATACATATATATATAGGGTGCGCTGCCTTTTGAGTTGTTCAGTTTCAGTTCCAATACTATATATATATATATGCAAATACCATTCTGTTCCGGGGGGGTAATCAAATCAAAGAGGAGGACAACGACGAGGAGCGAAAGAAAAAGTGATGTAGTTGTAAGTGCAGCAGAACTTTTGTTAACATTTTTACGTTTTGCTAATACACAAATACAAAATAATAATTCCGTGCCATTTGTTTTCGTTGTTTCGAAACAAGCAATAACAATCAAAGCGGTTAAAACTAAAAAATTTAAAAAACATTTTAAATGTATCCGAATGAGGAGGAGTAGTAGAGATAGAGAGAAAGTGGGGATCGTGTGTAATGTTCGTTCAGAAAACAGAAAACCCTAACTAAAACAGTCCCAAAAAGAGAGATACAAATACTAGAAACCTTTATCCAAAGGCAATCGCAATCGCAATCGAATTCGAATCGCAAATGATCAAAAACCAAAAAGAAATCTGAAATCTAAACCATCATATTCAGCAGTCCAGCAAACACCCTAAGAATCTTCAAACTATCTAAGCAACAAAATCTGGCCATGCATATAAGGAAACGTCACGTTTTTTATTGAATAATTTATCAAATTCCCATTTATATATACGCGCATCGATATACGCCGATATATCGCAAAATCCCGCATTTCATTTACATTGTGTGTCTTCTGTTGTTGTACGAATTCGTTAGGCTAAGGCATTTTGTAAATAATCTATAAATAGATAAATTTAAGCAACACCCCATAAAAAACCCCAATTTAACTAAGCAACCAACTTTTAACTAACTCGAGAATTAATCAAATTGTATGAAATTATGCCACACCACTTGAAAATAAATATAATATAAATATAAATATTGTATAGCATTTAACATTTAATTAGCATAAATAATGAAGCAAAACACAAAAAGAAAAAAAAATCACATAAAAAGCGAAAAACTGCAATTATTATTCAATAATTTTTAATATTAGTTACATTGTGCGTAAAGAGAAATAAAAAAACACGAAATGCAAACACAAAACAAAGACCCATTTTTACATTGAGCTAAGCTAATTAATTAAACTTGATAAAAATAGTCTAAATATAAACACACACACACTGACACAGAAACAAATGAAAATTATTGTAAAATACACAATATAAAATTCAATAAATGTCAATGCAAGAATTAAAATCCAACTCTAAAGCTAGTAAAAATTAATATTATTATAAATCATGCAAAAACAAACACAACGTCAACGACAACCAAAATCGACTATTTTAATGTTTGAAATACAAGAAAAAGGAAAAAAAAATCATAAATTAGTTTTCATTTCCCAACCTTCTTTGTTGACTTAAACAACTGACCTCCAACAATCATTTATATATTGATTGGGCTGGCTGTCTCTATCTATCGACGATATCGCCTATATCAATGCAGCGAATTCGAATTGAACGACCGATAGCCGAGGAGTTCCAGGAGTCGCTATCTTATCGCCGTCACTCAGATGCAGAGTGCAGTTTTCCACAACTACTACTACTATATGCACTATATCTGCCCGATGTAAACCCTTATCGCAGCGCACTCATAAATTGCAACGGAACAAGAAGGTAAACAACCAGGATGGGACATGGGTCCCGTCCCGGACCTGACATACTGACTAACCCATCTCAGCCCAACCCAACCCCACGGAACACCTATCCCTCGATTCCACTTTCCCAAATACCGGGGAGGGAAGTCTTTAGCCCGGCTCGATTTCCACTCTGTTTGCTTTCTAGTAATATTCATGGAGCAGTTCGACTCGTCGTCTATGAGTACCTTCCCTATCGTGGACCTTATCTCGTCAATATAAACAACACACAGAGCCTGATCCGACGCAGTTCCCCCTAGCGAACCACTAACCATCCACCTTTGATTAACATCGGTGTGATTCATTTGGAAGAATCTACGTTTCTCGGACATTCCGCTGACATTAAAATTTAGAATTACCCGTCTAACTTATCTTGGTGGCTGGGGCATGTTTGACAAGCTGTTGTCATTTTTAATTAACCAGGGAAGGTCACCATTTCTATATATCTATAAACGACATTTTATTTATACATGTGAGGGCGACTGGCTTTAATACATTTTTTATAGCCTCCAACCCCCTGGCTGGAGTTGTTCCATAAAGAGTTCGCTTTGTATTTGGGGTCTGGAAATGGGTCTGGGGTCTACAAAATCGAGAAATGGGGGACTTGGTCTGGGTCGAGACCGAGGTCTCTCCTAAAAGCGACAACAAAATGGCGCTTCGTTTGTTGTCGCTTCAATTTCGATTTTTCCTTGACATTGTGACTGTCAGCGTTCTGGCGGAGTTTCTTCATTTTACCCCGGCTAGCAAACAACCCCATCTGGCCGGGCTTAGGAAATCTGTGTTTTGGGGTTGGTTCGGCTAAACAGACAACCACCCAAAGCCGCCCAACCCAACCACTCGAACCCCCCACACAATTTATATATCGATGCCTTAATGCCAGACATGCGCTCTAAAGACGATCCAGCTCTAGAGTTTGTTGAGCTCTCTAGACAAGGCTGCCCAGCTATATTCCGCAGCTATATCTATATCTATTCATAAACGGCCCGCCGCCGCCGCCGTCGTCAATTTGCAATTATTTTTCCTAACATGGATTTAATATTCCATTTCCCCAAACAAGTTGAGTTAAACTCTCTCACAAAACAAAACCATTTGAAAATTGGCAAATAGGAAAAATTTGTCATGACATTTGCCTGGTCATTAAAAATGTATGATTGCCACAGTTCTGGGGAAGTCATCGCATGTCTGTGAACCCCCTCTTTCAATATTATGTGCATGCCTTTATTTGATAAAATGTATATTATTTACACAAGCAGAAATTTACCAAAAATACCAAGTTTAAATTGAATTCAGAGATGAAAGTTTCCGACACATTTATAAAGCAACCGAATTTCAGTTTTTATTTAGGTTTTGCCGCAGCCAGAGATTGTGGCAACAAAGTTGAATTCAGTTGAGTTTCCAGCCAAAAGCCTTGCCTGCTGCTGTTGCTGCTAATAAAGAACCACAATCTTGTAGTAATTTTCTAATGGAATATTTAATTTTAAAACGAGACACAGGCAAAAGTGGAGGAGAATCTCTGGGAAGCGTAGAAAAAGCGGTCGGGCAACCCTTTTTTCCTGAGCTTATGCCGGATGGATACACAGGAAGTAGTGCCTTTGCTATCCTCCGAGCTCCATCATCCTTCTCCCGTTTCCCCAAACACCGAGGCACTCAAAGACAGCGCAACGTACACTGGGATAAAAGGGGTCTCACTTGAAGATTGTGATATTAAAATTATGAGATTAGGTTCTTGGAGTACGAAGAATAATAAACCATCTTAAGTTTCTATTTAAATCGTATAATCCTGTACGGATACTTTAACAACCAAAACAGATAGTCATAATAGTAACTATCAACTTTTTATTATCCCTAATTATAATAAGCGTTAACAAAGATATTTGAAAACCTTAATGATTTTGGATAGAATGATTAGAAAGAAGAATGTCTTAGTGGAAGTTAAAGTACTTAGAGATAATGAAAACTAATCGCTATATTGATTTTCAATAGGGGGTCCGAATATTTATAAAAATTAAAGTACATGTTTATATATATTATTATCTTACAACTTATGGGAACCCTTTAAGACACATGTTGGTTGTTTTCTCAGTGTAACAATCTCGTGGGTTGGAGGTTGTAGAAATGGAGGATGTAGTCGTGGATGTCGCTGCAGGGGCAGCACTCGCTTGGTTGGCTGGCTGGCTGGATGGTTCGGGCTCTCTACGTGGACCCCCATGGACCCGGTTCCCTGTACCCGGAACCCTTCTCTTCTCCACTCGCTTTGTGCACTGCTTTTTCATTATAATAATACTTTGTAATTAGGTTTTCGAAAGTTAATTAAAATTCGGTTATGAAAGCGGAAACTTTCTCATGAACGCTTCCGGTTATAAAAACGCATGATGGCGGATGGGTTGAGTGGGGGTGAACTGGTGGGGTTTTTGGGTTTTAGGCTCGGTGGGTGGGGGTTACCCGGTTAGACAAATGGAAAACGCAAAAAAAAAGGGTAAAAAGAATGAAAGAAAAAAGGATTTTCGGGCTGCAGAGACAGACAGACAGGGAATAAAAGATGGAAATGTACGAAGGCGCAGGAAAACGTGGGGCTTCCATTTTGGTACAAGGAAAAAGGAAAAGGACGATGAAAGGCAGACAACGGGCTTGCTCTCAACTTTGTTTCGAGAAAATTTTTGTGCAAACATTTCTGTGAAATTAAAAAATACATATTATATTTTAATGAGCAAAATGGCTGCCATCCTCGTGTTGTCACGTTTAATGCCAGCCAGTCAGCCAGTCAGCCAAGCGGCCAGGCTGCCGCGCCCAGAACGCAAGGTTGTCATTGGCATTGCGAACGGGATAATTAAAATGATGACTTGAAAATAAATTGCTGTTATCTCTGACCAACAGGCTACAAACAGGCTGTGCGAGACCGAAGACCCCACCCAAAACCGTTGCCGGTTGTCGATGACACGTCGATGTCGACAGCGCCCCATCATTATGAAGTGGGTTTGGGATTGGGGGTGGTGTTGGTCCCGTTGGTCCTGGCTATCCTGGCACTCAGTGTCCTTTCAGCGGGTCGCTCACACTGGGTGTGTGTGCTCTATCAGCGCCTGCCGCTGTTGCGTGCTTGAGAACGACACTTACGGATTAGGCCAGCAACATCAGCAACATCAGGAGCAGCAGCAACTGAAACAGCAACAGACCCAGCATCTGATGTCCTTTTTGCCGCTGCAGCCTGCTTCTTGCTGCATTGTTTATCTAAAACATTCCACACATAATTAGCAGCAAAGCTCTGCAGCTCCACACCCTCTTTTCTTCTGTTTTTCTGGCTGGCAAATTGAAATTAATCCGCGAAACCTTACGCTCGCAAATGCGGGCACGTGTCTACAGTTCCATGGACCAAAAGTCCTGGCACGCGTCCTCGTTCCTTTCTCCTCAGCAATCAAAACATTACAAATCTCTGGGTGGGTGGGTTGAGTGTGAAATCTGTTGGGCATTATCTAAGTTTTTAGATGCCATACGTTTTCGAGCGATATCTTGGGCTATATCTGCTGTTGATGATGGCCGGCAAAACAGCTAGCTTAGCTGCAACGTCAACGCATTAATCACGTTTCGGCATGGGGAGGTGTTATAGGATGGTATAGGGCCCAGCGCCATAGAGTGGGGGTTACCCATTTGTGGTTGGTGGGTGGTTTGGGTATGGTGTGACAGTGACTGATGTGCGGGAAAAGGGAGGCGGGCAAAAAGGCGGTTGGCTTATCGATTGGCAGTTCGAACACACCTTTATCGTGGAGCAGCAGCCCATTCGATTGGATGAAATTTCAGACGACCACATGGCTGGCATCTAATAATCAAATTGCGTTTTGACAGGCCAAAGAGAACTCATTAGGCGCCCGAGTGCCGAGTATGATGAATGAACACTGGTGATCCAGTTTGTTTGGCCAGCGGCAGAAAGTCTTATTGCAAATGGTTAAAGGGTATCCGGAAAAGCGTCGTTCGATTTTCCAGCCGAATGAATGCAACTCCGCATCCTGGTTGATTATTTATTTTCGTTTTAATTAAAACTCGCACGCAATGCACTTGCGATGTTTTTCCATTTAAATGCAATTAAGTTAATGCACAAAAACGGATGGAAAAACATATACAAAATACATTTGGCATTTGGCAAAAATCAAATCAAAATCTCGTATTAAATTAATTCGATTTGTTTGAAAATCTATTTGCATACGCAGGCGAAATTAATGTGATATTTGGGCGGTGGGCGTTGGCGAGGGAGTGGGTGTGGCAGATGGTCCATCCGCTTCCGGTGGCGAATAGTGGAAATACCGGAAACGGACATGGTCACGCAGCAGTAGTGGCCGCATCCGCATCCGCATTTTCCGATTCCGCTCTCTTGTTTGCGGAAAACGCCTCACTGCATAAATGGACGAGTGAGTGATTGAATGCGATCCACACAACGGACAACGGACAAAATTCAACGGACAACAAGGATAAACAAATTTGGCACAGGCAACAGTTTCATGCAATCTAATTCACAATTAATGACAAATTCCCTGCCACTTACGAGTCTCCATGTGTGTGTATGTGTGTTTGCAAGCGAAAATATTTGCACAATAATTAATTGAATAATGTCAATAAATTTTCAACACATTTCCGCCCACACACAGTGAGCCGAAACTTTCCCCAGACTCACACACATGTCCGTGCACAGGACAAACACATTTGCGTACGAAGGACCCAAGGAGCAGGAGCTGAAGTCCTGGCCCGCTTCCAACTTGGGACAATGTGCTCGCCAACTGGACAAGTTTGTCTGCCATTTTCTCGTCCATCCAAAAACGGACGGACTCCTCCGGTTCTCCAGTCCTCCGGCTCTCCAGCTCCCCAGCTATCCTGCTGCCCCGTGGTGGTGATGGTGCGATTAGGCGAAACGAATCAACAAATCAACACACTCAGCAAATTCGTCAGCAGGATGCGGATGCGGATGCCGTTCGCCACTGCTGCTGGTGCACATTGTGTCTCATTTCCATTTTCAGCAGGACCAAGAACACCAGAACAGCAGCAGCAGCAGCAGCCGACGTCGACTGTTCAAAAGTTTGTCTTTCAATTTCGAAAATGGTATTTGTCAAGTGGGCGCCACACCCTCCTCCTGCTCGCCCCCTTTTTTACCACCCCTCTGTTGGGCTTTTGGATTTGCATAGCTCAGCAAGAGCTGCCTGCTTCTCGGCTGGAACAAACCAAACCAAACCAAAACGAACCGCTTCAATCGTAGGGTCCATGTGTGTCCTTCAAATGGCTCAAGTGCCGTCGAGCAACAGCCCCGGGTAAAGGCGACTCCGGCTGACACACAAACCGGCTGCCCTAATTCCATGGTTTTTCCTGGTATATCGTATGTGAGCCCTGCTTGTTTGACTCGCAAAAACATCCGAGTTGGCCAGCTTGGGATGGTTAAATATAGCTTCGCCGAAATCGGTATAAAAAGGCATTAAAAAAATCAGTTGTTATTATTATAATATTTATAAAAGATTTTTAAAGGGGGTCATTATAACAGAAGTTCATTTTGTAAAGGAATTTAAGCCTGGAATATTGGATCTTATTTATTGATCTATTCCAAATCAATAAAATAGATACTGCTAACAATTATCAAAAATACAATAATTCAATTAAAGTGAACCATCCCCAGCAGATCAGATACACTCAATCGAGGGTTTAGAGGTGAATGCGTTGGCATCCCTTTGCCCGGCAGGCTCATTCTCATTCCTGAGCCATATTCATGAATGGCTAGGGAGATGAGCAGAACTGGCAGGACAACAGAACCGATCTGGCATGAGAGCGGTCGAGGGATAGGGATCCTACGGCAATTGTTAAGCCAGCTAAGCCATCAAAACAAAAACCATTCAAAACAGCGACGACTTACGGCATCTTTAACCAATAAAGAAAACAGGATAAGCCATCATTTCCGAATTGCAAGTCAAAAAGATTTAAGCAAGCGGAATTCCCCGCAAAACATCAAATGAGCAGTGAGCATTTGCCAGTCCGCTTGGGAAATGCACTTTTCTAGTCATGTGTTCGATGGTGCTCAAACAGTTTTTCTGGGCAATTGAACAATGACGGCAGTTATGAACTACATAAGTATATGTAGAACAGAAGTTACTATTCTATGGAACCCCGTCGGTAAAGCTCACCGCATAGCACATGTAAATGTCAGAGCTCGCAAATCCTACGTAATTGATCGGGCCCATGGAGCGAAGCTTACCAACCAGCGACTGTCGCCGCGGGTGCAATCCCAATAAAAATCCGTAATGCTGCAGCTCTGAACCGGCTAAGTACCTGCTACCCGGTACTCAGGGCACAATGGGCGCCCATTCATAAGGCGACTGTCAATCATGTCTAACCCGCCGACGACAAAACGTCGCCAGTTTTTTTCAACCAACAACCCTGCAGGAAAATTCGTACAGATGTTCTAGGGCCAAAAGAACGGTCTTAAACCTGACTGACATGCAAATAAATGTCAGGTGCAAGTCCCGGGGTCAGATCAAAGTCTTGAACTCTCTCCGTCTGTCTGTCAAATGGTAAATGCTAACAGCAGGTCAACTAGCAAAGCTCTAAATATCTTTTTATTAACTATTAGGGGGCCAATTCGAGAATGTTGTTATCTCTGCGTAATGTGCCAATATTTTTACATGTCTAAAACATGTTAAACAATTGTCGCGGCCCTCTGGCCCAAAACTGACAACTAAATTAAGCCATTTGTCACAGCTTATTTTCACATATGCTGGCATTTAACACGCAGGTTATTCTTACCCGGAATCAGCCTCCATCCGTCCATCAGTTGGTGGTGGCTGACGCCTTTTGATTGGAAATAACCCGGCCTGGCTGGGCATTAGAATAACAGCAACAGAAATCCAATGAAAACAAAACCGCCCATCAACACCCTCGAAATAAATTGCCATGACATGAAAAGTGCCAGTGGGTGGGAGGGCTATATTCATTGTGGGTTGTGGGTATATCGAAGGATTTTATATAAGGAAGTGGGGGTTGTGTTGCTATTATTGTTGCTGATGCTGTTGTTGCTCTTGTTCCGTGTCTTTGTGCTCAGGACCCTTGGTTCAGGACTCAGAGCTCAGAACTCAGGGCTCAGGACCCCGGGACTCGTGTAGCATTTAATTGAAATGGGCGCGAGCATTTGTTTCTACATTTTATGCTCACTAGCCGCATTAAAGTGCTAATGCACCGTTGTTGTTCTTGGCCAGGACAACCCCTAAACCGCCCAACAACAAAACGCCCGTCTGCTCTCACTCCCGAGTTCACGAACAATCAACCCCAAATAATAGCAAGGATTATGCCATACATCAGGACGAAGACTTGGGTTCGTGTTCGAAGGTCCTGGGCTGTGGGTACTGTGCACTGGGTACTGGGTCCTCGGTTATGGTAAGAGGCCGCAGGAGCGATAGAGACAGAGTGCATTGTCCTGACAGGACTGAATAAAGTAGTTGTTTTACTAGGGACGTTTAAATACTCTTCCAAAAGATAATATTTGGGACTTTAACGTTTAAATATTCGTTATTATATTGTCAGTATTATTTAAATATCAAATAAAATGATATTTTAGGAAATAAATATTGATGATTTTAGTAATACTATTATTTTAGAGGTCTTTGCAATATCATTTGGAATCAGAGACAAATTTTCTAAAACTATTTTTATATTATCTAAGAAAATTGATAGATTATTATTAGGTGTATCTAAAGTTATACAATTTTTGGTTTGGTAAAATACGTTTTTCAGAACTTTACTTAGTTGTATCTATTTTAATGTTTGACAAACATTTATTTTCTGTAAATGCCTAATAAATTATTTTAAGGGTATTTGCCTAGCCTCCTATATTATTTTTAATTTTTCCAGAAAAGGACGTTTCTAGCTGGTGATGCCTGATTCCTCTTCATCATCATTTCCATTTCCATCGACGTCGACATCCCGTCCCATTCCGCTTGGTCTCGTATTCTCGTTTTTGGTGTATGTTTTGAGGCTACAGATATCAGGGCAATAAAATAATTGCGACAATAAGCGTTTCATTATTCATTTGTGTGACTGCAAGGGGCGAGCAATTTGTGAGCAGGTCGACCCACCAGGGGGGGTGTTCACAGGCGGGAAAAGTCGTTCCTGGGGGGGGAGTTAAATGTGGTGACGGATCGGCACTGATTGCAGGGGTGGTGCTACCCAGGACTGATGTTAATCCAACTGTGCTCGGTTTTCATGGCTCTCATGCACATTGCCGTTTTAGCAGTTAATAGTTTTGGTACTCCGGCTGAACTTTGATTTTCCCTCACAGGATAATAGAAAAAGGCGGAGGAGGGTGACTCACAGATTGGCTGATCTTGATTTGATTACGGCGACGTTAATACAATTGATATTCCAGGCAATGGGCTAATATAAAACTGCGTTTAGCCTTTTTTGTTTGGGTTGTTGTTGCGGCTTAGAGAGCGCAGTTTGATTGCTTTTTTATTCCGACATTTGTGTTTGTCTGCCCGAGAGGATAAGCCAATTGGAATCCGGGCTCTCCACATTGCTTGCAGACACTTCAAGCTAATTGCAGGCATTTCTGCATTAATCTGGGCGGGGAAAAAAAGATAAAGAAATGGCAGAAAACTTGGCTCTATTGGCCTGGCCAATTGCAGTTTAATCTTCCGTCTGCCCTTCGATTCCACTTAATTGCACGGACGGGTCAACTGTCTGTCTTGGTCGAAAGGGAAAATTGCTGGAAATAATTATAATTGAGGGCTCAGAAAAAACACTTGAATTTACATTCTTTTCGTTGGAAACTCATTGGAAATTTTCTTAATTGAGTTTGCATAATTAGCGTGGCTAAATTGTCATTGAATCTGCATATTAATTGGGGTTTCTTTTGGGTTAATAAAAATGGTAAGCAGGGCTCCATCTAATCGATGTGTCAATGTCAATGACTTCCCGTCCCAGCAATTGCTGTGCGATTTTAATTTTGTGTATATATTTGCATTGACAAATGCACAGTCAAAGCTGAAAATAAACAAAAGACGAATAGCCACCCAGAATTCAACGCCATCCCATCTCCTTCCAACTATAGTACACAATACGGTCTTCAAATGCGCTCGCTACCTTGCGCTTGTTATTACAGCAAACAAATGAAAGTGAAAGCACAAATTTTGCAATGTTTTTTTTACCTTTTTTGGATACTACTACTACTGCCTGGTGCTTTTTCTCTGCTTGGATGGTAGACATAGCCAGACGAAAGCCGAGGAAAGCGCGACGTTCGTTCACTTTGGTGCCAAAATTGCTTCCGAAATCAACCAAACTGTATGGGTGTGTGTGTCTGTGTGTGTGTTGGCCATGTTGTGTTGGCCATCCCAAACATACCAACACATCCGCACTTTTGCAGCTAGAACCCAAAGAGCCATGGAAGAGAGCTGGAGCTCGACTGTCGAGTTTGAGTTTGCTGCTCAAATATTATGCGAACGCAAATATTTTTATTTAGTAAATGTCATTTATTATTTATGTTTATTCGAGCACTTATCTAGCGCTGCTTAACAACTTTGGCTCTAATGCAGCCAGGGAATGGGGGGAGGGCGAATCAGGGGCAAGGCCGATCCAATTGGATCGAATCGGGCCACATCGTAAAGCGGAATCAACAAGAAATCCAACCGGCATCCAGGAGGCGGTAACGCCCACGCATGGCAATCCGTGGCATTTCAGGCCAGGACGCCTTCGACGGCGGTGGGAATAAATTTAAACTCAAACTAAACTTGCGAGTAAATAGAAATACGAAAAAGGCAAACAAAAACAATGCCGCTGTGCCAGTAAGGATGTTGATGGCGGGAAGGCATTCCCGCTGCCATTTCCATGATGACACTGAAAAAAATTAATTTTGTTTAAGCAGTTAACTAGGTAATTGGTATAAATAAATTCATAGTTGCCACAAAGAAGCCAATGATTGGAATAGGAAAATTTAAACGGAAAAGTTGATTCTTGATTTTAAAGATAGCATACTTTAAAAGAATAATTTTTTAACTTACTTACCTTAAACAATTCATAAGCTAAGATAAGAAAATGAATTTTCATGAGGGAATGGTTTCTCCGTTAAAATATATCATTTTATGACATGTCAAAGTCAAAACTATTTTTTAAAATTTATTATAAATAGAAAAAATTGTAATATATTCTTTTTATAAAACTATTTTTTAGTTTATATTTCAAGTTCTGTACTATAAGTAGGTATAATGTTTATGCACTATGGAATTTTTTTCCCCTTCCAAGAATTGTAAAACTGATAAGCAAATATTTTCTATATTTTCTTTCGTTATTATTGTGTTTTGACTAATAGAGGTGCCTATCAGTTACATGCTTTTCTTAATGATTTCTTTATTGTTATTTGAGGATACTTTTTTTCCAGTGCAGCCCGAGTCACAGGCAAATGGCGGGCAGAGTGTACACAAGCCGCCGTCTAGCGCATGTCTGCCAAGTGCGAAATGGGGGCGACCTGCTGCTCCTGCTCCTGGCTCTTCTCCTGCTCCCAGATCCCCCGAATCCCCGCCTGCAGTTGCTGGCAGCCAATATTTGTGATTGTTTCGTATTCGATTTTCATAGCGGTGCAGTGTCCTTGGCTGCGAGGTTGGTGGATCCAAACGGGAATCGTGCGGGGAATTCGGGGAATAGGGAGCTGGAATCCAAGTGGGTATATCGATGGTGGGGCTATATGCATTGGGGGAGCTCTCTATGAATGACTTTTTCTTTTTTTTTCCTGTTGCGGCTTCTCTTTGCGCCCGCTCTTGTTGTTCTTGTGCTGCTACGATTATTGTTATTAGTCGAGCAAACAAATTGGTAAATAATAAATATTTTTCAGTTAAATATTGTTAGTAGAATGCCTGTGGACTTGCAGGGCCAACTTGCTGCGGCACGAGCCTTCTTTTTTTTCCGCTTTTCCTGCTTTACTGCTTTTCTGCTTTTTAATATTGCCACAAAAGTGCGAGTGAGTGCGAGTTGTGGATATGTAGATCTCCCAAGGAGGCCAAGCCACATTGCCAATGACTTGCGCTTTCGTCCATGTGTACACACGGAGTGTTGTGTGTGTGTACCGAGGGAAATTGGTAGCCCACATTTACAAAATCAGAAAAGCGCTTGATTTGTAAAATATTTGCCTTGCGCAAACGAACGCAGCAATTGTTCAATTCATACAGGCATCGGAACTCCTCCGCCTCTGCCTTCGATTTCTCGATTCCAACTTGGGCCATACAGCTCCCTGGCTTTGAGAGCTGGAGTGCCGAAGTGATGTTGTCGTCATGTTTGAAAATGTTTATGGAACGACACCTGTAGGTGATAATAATAAACAATCGAAACACGACGCCCACGACTGCCAATCGATGATGTTGATTCCGGGGGATTTTGGGAGGGACCATGGAGCAGGTACACATATGCATAGGTAAATATGAGGATTACAATTAGCTGGAGCTCTGGGGAGTAAGTCGTCTTACAGAGGGGATTTTCTTTGCTTGGATAGTTAGAAACCGATAAGACAAGTGGATGCATGGGATTTAAAAAATCCTCAAGAGTCAAAGATAAGATAGGAATAGTGGGAGATTTGATTTTGATTGGATCAACAAGCTTTCTGGTCATAATTTTTAAATAACTATTACTTCACCAGGTTTCTAGGGAACTCTTCAAGATCAGGTATATTAATATGAATTATATACAAAAAATCCAATATTTTGGGGCAATATTAAAAACTATTAATTTTATAAAAAAGTTAAAGCAAGCTATTATTTGAAGATATCTTTTAAAAGTTAGAAGTACTCTGCTCCTTGAAACTTTCCTGAGAACTTTTCTGACTTCCTCCCTCTTAACGAAATACTTATCATTCCATTAACGAGTGGAATACCCGTTAATGGCCAGACCATGTAAAAGTGCAGGAATTTCTTGGAATCGTCGAAGCTTTTGCTTTTCACACCAAGCTCCCAGCACACTCAGTCGGTCAAGCCTCTTTTCAGCCTTGGCTTTGTTTGTCCATTTGAGTGGTTTTGGTAACTTTGACGCATATGATCTTAATTTTTCGCTACAAAAGCCACAGAAAGTCAAACAACAATTTGGTCATTCAAATGCGACTGGGTATATTTCAAATATGTCCGAGATCATGGATGTACACCGGATGTTTGTGGACTATTTGCGAAAGCATTAAATGGGGATTGTCCCAAAACGCGGGATCGCCATCGAGTCCATGAGAAGTTTTACTTGGGTTGGGATTTTTACTGCGTTTATATTATAAACCTCGACGAGGCGGCATACTTTTTTTGTACACTTCTCGGAAAAGTTGTAAATTGCACTTTGTAAACAAAAAAAAAGGCAGGGTGGAGAATCAACGCTAAGACCCCGTCGTCGTTTATCTCTGGCGTGGCTATATGATAAAGTCGCGGTCCGCGGTGGAAGCCACCTCATTATCTGGATCAGGTACCGACCTGAGAACAGGAAGACGCACAAGGCACTCGTATATCTGTATCTGTATCGTGTAGTATCTGTAGTATCTGGCCGCTTATCTAATCTCGGGCTGCATAAATGCAAATAACGAAAGATCGCTACGATCGTATATAGCCCGGGCGTATAATGAGACAGTTGTCGAGGTTAGCGATAAGCCCGCCGGAGAATGCATCCGGAGAGACGACGACGACAGCTCCGCCGACATGCCGAGCAAACAGTCCCAAGAACAGAGCAAATTCTTTCTTCTGGCAGTCGCGGAGATAAGAACGGAAAACGCTTGGCGAAAAGGTCGGGCCTGTGTGCTCGGCTATATATAGAGCGTTGGCTCAGACCCGGGTCTTTTGCCTCCTGCTCTCCGGGAGACGCGATCTGCCCCAGCTCTTATCGGCCAGCCGTAGAGACCCCATACATATGTACCTATATGGCTGCTGATTAAGGCAAGAAATACAAAATGGTGGCTACTTTGGCTGGGTTCTGGGGAAATGTGAACAGCTTGTTGACCCAACTGAATGGTGGGGCGGTAGTTGTGGTCGGGGTATACCTGGCTTAATTAAGAACAAGTTGGCAAACATGACAGACAATGAAAATAGTTGGCCTTGCTTATCGCGCCCTATCGGTGGGCGTTGTGGGTGTGGCGGGGTGTCAGGAGATCCAGGGAGAGAGCCACTTTCCCGCAGGACAACGACCACGGAAAGTGCGACCCAAATGACAAGCTGAAGTTGAACTACGGATATGACTTTCTAATTCAAATAATAACTGATATTTCCTAGTTCTAAAAGTGGGTTATAAAAGAGGCACTACAAAATAAAGAAAAATATAAAATATATAAGATATATAATAAAATATATATCTATAATATAATATAATTAAATTACTAGGATTTTTAAGACCAATTTTATATTAAAAGAAATTTAAAAGGTATCTTATTTGACTTAAAATGAGGAAATAATTTTGTATTAAAAGACTCTTAAAAATAGTAAAATAAGCAAGAAGATTGGGATATATTTAGTAATAAGTAAGGATGTAGTAGAGTTAGGATCACCCTAAAGAATAGTGTATTTAAGTATTATTGAGCCGAGTCTGCTTAGCGTGTCTGGTTGTCATTGCTGTCCACATGCATATATCGCCTGCAACTGTCTGTCCAGCGAGAGTGTGTTAGTGTGTGTTGGCGAGTCCTTATGACAATTTGATGAGGACGTTATTTACACTAGTTAAAAGCTACGACCACCACCCCAACCCCTCTTGGTTGTCAATAAAAAGGAAATAAGCAGTTGGATCCATACCGAATCCGGATCCGGGGACCCGAACTCGGGGCCCCAATGGAGCTGACACTCGCATGACAAGCAGTCATTTCCATGGAATAGCCCCGTTTCGTTCCGTTGCGTTGCGTTCTTTCTAGACCCATTTTCCATTTCCCCACTTCCATTACCATTTTCCATTCCCATTTCCATTTCGATTTTGATGGCCGTTGGCCGCCGCCGCCTGGCATTTTTCCGTATACGCGCGTATCCAATCAAGCATATATCGTTTGTAGCCTAGGCCAGGCTATATATGCTATGGCTATATATGCTATGCCCGCCCCAAAAAGTGGGCGTGTGCGCGTGGTGGACGTGGTCAACATTCCGTTGATTACGTATACGACTGGGGCGCCAATCAACCAAATGTCAACGTCAGCGACGCGACGTTTGTCATGTTGACTGTTTTATTGTCGCTGTTGTTGCTTTTGCTTTTGCTGTTTCCGCTCCTCTTGCATAGCAAAATGCCTGAAATGTCGCTGAACAACAATGCGTTTACATTTTTTCTCGTGGCCCGAATCAATATTAGTAATTTGAATTATTCAGAAGTCAAATATGAAGCTTTAATGGCCAAACAGCGTGCCCGCACACGAGGCTTCCAAAAATCGCCGGCAATGCAACCCCCTGACCTCCGCCCCGAAAATCCATCAACCCCATCCTGAACCCCATCGAAAACCTCCTCCAATCCCACTGCCCATTTGGGATGGCCGATGTCCATAGCCTCCTGCCGGCGACAACTCAATAATTTGGCGAGTCGCCCAATTTAATGCGGGGGATCCAAAGGGGGTGTGGGCTACCGAGTGGGTGGATGGATTGCCAAGGCGGAACTGCAACTCCGGAACCGGCCGCCATTGTCTACGGCTCTACGGTTCTACGGCTATACGGCTCTACGGTTCTGGGGCTGCCCAGGCAGCACAGTCGTTGCGCAGGTAAATACGTCAATTTAAATCCGTGGATTGGATTGTAAGTCAATGTTTGACTTTTGCTCGCTGATTGATTGCTCAAAAGCAACAGCAGCAGCAGCAGCATCGGCAGTTACTGCTGCACTCGTAGTCGGGAGTTGGGATTCCGGATTCCGGATTCAGGATTCCGTAGTCAGTAGTCAGTAGCCCCAGCAGTCCAGTGGAACTGCAGCGGCAATATCGAGGCAACTGCATATGCATACGGCCCTGGGCTGATGACTTGGCCAGTTCCCGTGGGGTGGCAACTGAATTTGCTACTGCCTGCCTCTGCCTGGCTGCCTGCCACATGCATCAACAGTTTACCCGATTTACAGCCAGTGGAGTTTGCATAGCGGAGTCAACCGTATGAATCAACGATTTCTGCTGCGCCGGCATAATTTCCAAAAAATGTACACACACACATTCCGCCGCAGAGGGATATCCAGGAATACGAAGAGCTCTTCAAGGAGCTCCATATATGCCGACTTGGAGTGGGAACTGTAGCTGCTCCTGACTTTAAGTGGCAGAATCAACAAATTATAGTGTGCATGTGTGGCCATTGTGCGTCGTGGCTGTCGCCCGCACAACTTCCACAAAGTTTGGCCCGCTGCAACACGAAATATTTAACTTCAGATTTTGGTCGTCAGGCAGCCTGCATATGTGCAGACAATAAATATGTATGTGTATCTCTAGAGGATGGAATTGGTCAAGGGGCGGTAATAGAAGTTTGTTTAAAAAACATATTATACCGGAGATTATCCCATTAATGAAAACATACCTAGTTACACAGGCTGAAATATGATTTTTTCCATTTAGAAAATGGCATACATAATAACAAAATAGATTACCATATTTATTAAAAACTATAATATAAGTAAATTACCCCACATTCTTTAAAAACGGAAAAAGTTAAAAAGATAATGTAGATTCCAATATTTATCCTTTTCAAAAAGAAAAGTCACTTTACAAATTTTAAAATTCTACTTTTTTTCGTTTTTGTTTCATGTATTATAGTATTTTTTTAATTTACCATTACCATTTTGTATGTTCTTATGCATTTTTCATACTTCTTTACTTACTTATCTATTTTATTTTATTTTTCTTTTAATAAGTAAGTAATGTAATTAAATTAACAATGATAAATATTTTCTAAAATATTTTTTTGGTATTACTTATTACTTAACCAAACTCTTTGGGCCGCCCTTGGTCGTATGTATATTTAAACTCAATTTTAGACACATGTGCATTATTGTTGCCTATCTGGCGGACGCTCTCTATCCGACCGCAACAACAGTGCCAACAACAAACAGTCGGAGGCAAAGCCACCGCAGCAGTAGCAACAGCAGCATTTGCAGCAGCAACACATGCAACAGCAGCAACAGCAACATGAGCTTCATATAAAAGCGCTCGCATATCCTTGTGTGTGCATATCCTTTTGCTGTGTGCGCTGCACTGCGTTGTTTTGCCGCTCTTGATAATGATGCTGGCCGGCATATTCATAATGAAATTTCATTGCGGCAGGACCTCACACACACATACACACACTCCCGCCCTTCCCCCGAGTGTGCGTGTGTTCAGTGAGTGGAAAACAGGACACACCCGGACCCAGGCATATTATGTATAAACACAAATTAATTTCGTTTCAGTGGCCCCAACCGTAGTAGCCAAAGCCGTAGTCGCACAGCCATGGCCATATAGCCATATAGCCGTATAGCCGGGTCCGTGCAATGACGGGGCCCGGACATTTGCATAAAATATTTGCACAGCTTTCGGCTAGTGCAACGCTACTGTTGCTGCTGCTGCCTCTGCTCCTGCTGCTCCTGCTGCTGTGGGTTTGCCCTCGCTTTGAGGACTCTCGTTTCCGTGTCCATAAACTAGGCAACAACAGGCATTTTCCCAGCACAGATTTAATGAATCAGCAGCCCAGCCAGCCAGATAGTGGGTTCTGGTTTTCCGTTTTCGGTTTTCTGGTACTGGACCAGGATCTGGGCTCCTTTTTCAGGACAACCTGCCGCATCAGCAAACGTCTTGTGCCATGCCATGTTCAACCATGTCTGGTTTTTGGTCATTTTTGATAAATTAGCACAAATTCAGCAGATACCAAATCAAGGCCTAAAATATTACTTTAGCAAACTGATAGAACTTGTTGATACCCAACCGGGATTTTCTAAATTTAAACAAGATGCGACGTTCGAAATTTGTAGAAGCAAAATACTAAGATGTTACTTAAAATTTATACCGTCCTAAGTTAAATATTTAAATATAATATTGTATTTAAAATATAAACAGAATTGAATTCAACCCTACTATTGATAATGGATTTTAATAAAAATATAATATTAAAGAAGGATTACTTTCAGATGATTTTAGTATTTATAAAGCGGTATGCTTGCCATACAATAAATCTTAACATATTTACTTTCTATATAACCCTTATATATTAATTGTTAGCTGTAAGATTTTCAAATTATAAGGATTTTAAGACAATGGTCATGTCTGGTATCACCCTCAATTAATTATGAGGTGCACATCCCATCATACATGTATTTATAAACAAACACGATTTGTGTATTTGAGTGGGTGTAGGGCCTTGAATGTTGCTGAGTGGACTGACTTGAAATTGCGTTCCTTGTAATTGGCCAAATGTGAGAGCCATTGATGCATCCCAACTCTGATTCAGTCTGCGGTGGATGTGAATAATAGCAGGCTATGATATCATATATAATATTTATATAACTTGACGTTTTCTCCTCAAAAGGAGAGCTCGCACCCCCTCCCCTATACCTTTAGTATGCCGTCCCACACTTTAGCACATAATTAACCTAAAAATGTAACTCCATCTTGTTTATCAGCGAAAATACAGCGAGAAGGAGAAAAATATGACAGAGAGGGAGGAAAAGGGGGAAACGCAGTGGAAAAAGGCGCGCATCTCATTATCACTCGGACGTGAATATCTCGACATGTTTGTCGTTGTCGTTCGTCATCGGTGCGGATGCGAACGCGAATGCTTGTCGCTGTCTTGGCCCCATCCAAACCCCCTTCTAGCCCCCCCTTTTTCCCCTGCCTTGTCTCGTTAAAACCCCCACCTCTCCCCGCCTCCCACGAAAACGTTTAAAGTGAATTTGTGTTGAGCTCACATCGTTAAAATATCCGTCAAAAACTTAAGTAAACAGACATAACTACGTGCATTTTAAATTGAATTCGAACACGAAACAAAAAAAAAAAAAAGAAGAAAACACCAAAAAATAAGCAAGCGACAGTGAAAATTTACACATACCACTTGGCCATACTTAGCCCAAAATATCCACCTTTTCGAATGGGTATATATATGTTAACTCGATCCATCGACCGACGCCGCCGATCCGTCCGCGCCCATTTCTCAGACGCTCGAGAGTTTCGAGCCGTTTCTCCTTCTTTCCCTGCCTTTGGATTATTTGCCAAAAAAATTAAAGACAAGTAAAAGTCGTGATTAACGTTGAATTGACTGGTTGGTCGGTTGGCTGGTTGGCCGGTTGGTCTGGGCACCGCTGCTCGAGCGTCATTATCACCGCAAACAAGCAGATCTCAGATCTATAATGAGTGTTTGAAACGAGTACGAGGTACGAGGTACTCGTACTACAAAAATGCCGCGCTCGGTTGACTCTAAATGGTGGATAGAGGTTTTTTGTTTTTATAAACGGTATTCAAACAGCTCAGGGGGTATGTTGTACTCGTTTGAATGTAGGTAACTGGAATTTTTAAGGTATTTCCATCTTACCTTATGGAACCACCCCATGTTATGCAATCTAGAAAATCTAAAAAATTATTTCCGAGTATTTTTAATGTGTCATATATTCCTACGATCTATAAGAAAAAATAGAAAGTATCTAATGATATATTAAATGCTTAGTAAATGTTAAATATTATAATAAAGTTTTTATAGACTATTAAGTTCACTATAGCAATAAGTTTAGATATTTTTCCCAAGTAGCCTATTGTTAAAAGTCAGACCCCGTTAAGTATGCAACATTTTTTATCACAGGGCAGTCAATACCGGGTAAATCAAAGTCGTGCCAGGCAAGTCAATCATTCAAAAATTTCTTTCGGATCTGAGCAGGACAGGTTTTGTACAAGCAAATGCTTTTCGGTCAAGGTAAATAGGCCCAATGTGCCATTGAGTGGGCTAAGTTGTATTTCTTGCTCCCGATCTTGAGCAAGAAATAGTATCCAATGTCAGTATTTGCGGTATTCCATGGGTAAATACGGCGATAATTGACCAGATCGCTAGGCATGCTCCGGAGATTTCTTAACTTTATTTTTGAAGGAGCGTCCGTCTCAGAATCGCATGGCTGCTCCCCCGGCTTCAGCTGGAGTATCTGGTAACTCGGGTATCTGGCCATTTCGCGGTATTTCGCGTTAAATATTTACCCACACAGCGAGGAGGTACACGCCCAATAAGCGTTGTGCGGTGCAAAGTGTGCCAGCAACAACATTCGCAAATGGCGGGGTCAAGTGAATCTGGGGAAGATCAGGGGAATACCCATAGCTGGAGGGCAGGAGGAGGAGCAGGAGGATCGATCGGTATTGGCATGACGCGAGTGGCAGGCACTTTGCATATTTTAGCGCGTGCATTGCAGTTGCTAATTGAAATAGTGACGCTGCGGTGATCGTTGCTGTTGCTGTTGCTGCCGTAGATGTTGCTGCTGTAGATGTTGCTGGTGTGCACATATTTGCGCATTGCCAGAGATGCGCAACGGAGTGGCGACCTCGCCTAGTCCGTATTTTCTTTTATTTTTCTTTATTTTTTCTCTGCTAGAAGTAAAGGTGCGTATGCTGAGTTTCCCAATCCCGTACAGGTAATGCCCGCAATTGCGTCACTACGGCGTACAACCGGCAACATGCAATGAACGTTGCTGGTGGCACGTACGCGAAACCCGCTGACTTTTGCCACTTTCATGCGTCTTGGTCCTTGGCCAAACAATCCGGGGGATACAAAAAAAGAAGGAGGGAAATCTGTATCTGGACAAGGAGTGTACGTCATGATTTTTTGATTGATCTGAAAGGCACACAGCATACAGTGGGTCTTTGTATATTCTTAATGAAAAATGAAACGTTTTTCATTACGATTCGGCCGGATGTCGGTGTGTTGGGGTGTTGCCTGCAGCGTTTGCTGCTGCATTTTCATATTTATAAGATAATTGAAAGCGGGTATTGCCAAATTAACAACGCTCGGCAAACAAAGAAAGCAAGCGAAAGGACTGCCAATATGGCGACTGTAACACAGGACTCATATATGTATTTTTTCCTGACTATGTGTGTGTGCTGAAAGACAGGAGCATATCCCTTGTGTACACAAGCTCGCTTTATTGTTTTGCGCTGGGCTGGCTTTACTCCTTGCCGTTGGTGCCCCGGACTTTCAGATGCCAACCCACCACCAATCCGACGAGTACTGCCGGCAATATAGAACCACCCGGATTTCATTCTCTACTCTACGCTACTCCTCATCTTGGAAAGAATTTCGCCCGTGCACGGATTTTATTAAATTGCATTCGCAGTTGTTTTGAATTGATTCGACTACGTGAAATCGCCCGCAGCAGCAGCAGCAGCATCAGCTACAACCAGATCAAGAACTGGCTCCCTTTTCCCATTTTCCTTTTTTCATCATTTTTTTATCTCCCCGCCCTTTGTTTTTTACTTTTGATTCTTACTTTTATATCATTTTATTGCCGTCTGTTGGGAGGTCCTGGAGCAGGATGCCTGGCTGCCAAACAGGAAGCTGAATGGCAACTATTACAAATGGCTGGATGTCTGCCATCCTGCCACCATGCCACCCTGCCACTCCCACCATCCTCCGCCCATTTTGCCTGTAAGGCAGACACTCGAGCATTTTCCTCCTCCTAACGTTGTTGTTGTCTTAATATTTTTCTTGAAATTTTCTTGTGCTTTTCTCGGCTGCTGCTACAAGAGTTTCATTTGTTTTATGCGCTCTCCTTTTTGGCCTCCTGTGTTTGCACATACTTTGTCGGTACTTTTCGGCTACTTTTGAAGGGGGCACTAGTGGACCAAGTTATTGTATCTTGTAGATACACACTGAGAGGCAAAAACAGTAAAAGAACAGAACAGAACAGAACAGAACAGAACAGAGTCGTTTGCCACTTTCCTCTATTTCAATTCCAGCTTAAAGACCTGAATTCGGTTTGCCCATTTTTGCTGGAATTTAATAGCAATGTTTAAAACGAGTATACACACTCGTATGCGATTGTGTGCTCATGCCTTAGCCTACACACGCATATGGCGCATCCTGGACATAAAGGATATTATAAGAGATTTAGCCTTCTGTTTGCACACGGATGATGCATTGTCATCGAGCCGGGCCGAGATTTATGATGGATTCGGTTTGTGCCTGGAGTGCGCAAAAATTATTAGAATTTTACCAGCCCCATGTGCGCTACCATCAAATGGATAGAGTTGTTAGGGGTTCGGATGTGATGGGAGTTCGGTTCTAGGCATAATTAGTAGTTATTGGTATAGCTGTTTTATAATTGTATTATCCTTTAAATATTTTAATTAATATTTTAGATTTTATGATATTCAATTCCATTTGTTTAGATGTTTTAATATATTTTCAAAAAATATTTAAGCATACTTTGGTACTTGAAATTATATTTCTTTCGTTTTAAGGCTTTAGATTTGTTAAATATGAAGTCTTTTTGCTTTCATGGTATCATATATTTTTTCAAAAAATGTTATATCAAGTCCTTTTTAAAATTGTACCTTCGAAATATTTAATAAAAATTGTTAAGATTTAGCATATTTCCAAGTTACATTACATTACATTTTATGCTAGATCACCAATATATCATCCTGCCTTAATCCTTGTCACATTCTATGCATACATATAGAATTCCTTCTCTTTTGGGTTCGGCTTTGAAACTTCTTTTTTAATATTCATCACGCAGTGAAAATTTGCGATAAAATGTGACACATGCGCAGGATTTTGCCGCGTTGGCAACTTCCTCTCACAGAACCAGTCCTTTTCCTGTGTGTGTGTGTGCATGTCCTGGCTAAAGTTATAAATAAAGGATAGACGTACATACACACGATGGCAACAGAAAAACAAATGGGGCAAAAAGCAATGCAATTGAAATGCCAATAGACTACGGGCATGATGGCCATTGTTTCGGCAGCGGCGTGCTAAAAAATTAAAACATAAAGCACAATAAAATATTCCTTTTGCTTTAAATAAATTACTATGCAAAATTAAATGACCCAAAGGCGCACAAACACACATGGCCTGGTTTTTTTTTCGTGTCACTCTCCTTCGAGCGCCACAAAATGAAATTAAATAGAAATTTTAAATTTTAGCCATGGGAGGTGGCTTTTGGCGAATAGAGGGGTTTTTAATAGATGGGGGTAAAAAGGGGGTCAGCGTCAACGTCGCTGTCGCCGTCAACGTTTGCTATATGCCAACGGTAAATATTTGAAAAGGATTTTGTTTGTTTATTGTTTGCACACACACCTCGCACGGTGTTAGTCGGTGTTAGCTTTTTAATTATAAAATATTTAACCAAAAAACTCACACTCGAATGGACCCCCCCTCGAGTGTGTGTTTGTTTCTATATAGTATAGTGTTATATTCCCCTATATTTTTTCCTTGGATTTTTTCCAACTGGCTTCTCTACTTTTTTGGGTATTAGTTTGACGGCATTGCCGCCACCTGGTTATCGCTCACTAAACACAACAATGGCCAAGGCAATTTAGCATTTTAAAAAATTCACAAACCAAAATTGATGACATACGTTGCACAAACAGCTACAAAAAATTGCACATCGCACCGCCGCCCTCGCCGCTTGCGAAAATAGCTTCATTGTCATTTTTATTAACTGGAAAGCAAAGGGCTTGTGAATTAAGCAAATATTGCCAGAGAGCAGTCAAATGGCTGGTACCAGGATTTGTGCCAAGGCAAATAAGAGCTCCATCGTTGGTTGCTCAACGCTGTCGGCTGATTACTGCAACAGGACAAATAAATGAGAGAGAGACCCCGAGTTCGCTGACTAATCGCCGCCAGAGGTGTCCATGCCCTCCAGTCTATAATGAAAATTTATATACATATATTGCATATAGACTGGGGGGGAGAAATGAGGACGTTACAATTTCGACCGTCTATAAAAACAACAAACAAACAAGCAAGCAACTTCAGGCCGGGGCCAACAACAAACAGTCGAAATTGTGAAGGCAAATAAGGCGAATTGCAGGCGGAATGAAGATGGTGGATGGTCTGGGCCTGGCCGAAAAGAAGGAGCAAGAGGGCCAACAACCTGGCGGTGGAAAAATTGCGTTGCGTATACGCAGCGTTGCAATTGGAATTTGATTTTCGAAGCAGCACGCCGCCCAGTCGACAGCGGCACAATATTTGCTTTCCCCAAGTACAATACAAAAAGCGGGAACAACACGGAAGGGGATTGGCATTGGGATTGGGTTCGGGTTTGGGTTTGGGTTTGGGAAAGTGGTAAGTGGAGTCTGCTTGTTGTTGCCAATTCCCTGCCAAAAGGTTTTTCGGGTTCCACAGAATTCGTCATGGAATGTACTCAGAAATTATAGAGGGGGTAAGAAATTAAGATATTAAAATCTTATACCAAAAACCAGCAGAACATCAATTTGATTGGGTTTCTTAAAGGTTAGGGATTAAAAGAAGAAGAAACCACAAAGAATATTGTCAACTAGGGGTTGCTTCTGCTTATAAAGAATCTTTCAAATTGATTTCTTAATACAACTTCTTATAGAGTATCCCTTATCCTCGTCGGCTAGAAATACCTTTCTTGTTGCCTTACAAAACCACCAAGGCAAACTTAATTTTCACTGGGAGTTTTCATTTGTGCAAAAGCCGCGATTTTTGATGGAATTTTACATGTGAACGCGTATTTCTATGCGCCAACGGGCAACGGGCAACTTTAAATACAAATTGTTTTTGAAACTCAGATCTTAAAGCATTTGCAAATGGGAAATTCCACTTTTGGCTTGCTGGTAACTGCTGCTGTTCGGTTGCTCTATTTGCTGACAATTGACAAATGAAAAATGGCGGCTAAAGGCTTTTTATGCTTGTGCAAATTTCACATTTACAGTTATTGCTAATTGGAGGCTCATGCGGCCACATATATGCTTTGCACACCCATCGTCCCGCCCAAAACGTCCCACTGTCCAACAGTCCGGGCCAAGTAAATAATGGACGTTAATGTTGTTGGCATTGGCCATTTAATGTTTAATGTGTGTATGTGAGAGTGTGTGTGGGCTTGTTGTGCGCCCGCCTGTGCACACACTTTAAAGTGCATTTCGATAAATGAATTATTATAAAATTTATTTTACAGATTTGGAAGATATTTATGTAATTAATTTTAAAAATTATTACAAATGCAAATATCGGCCGCAGTCAATCCAAACAATGCAGCGGCCGAAACAGAAGCAATCAATACGCGCGATCAACCGTTATATGAGGCATTAAGCCGCCTCAATGACTTTTGGCAACAAAATGAATCAACATTTTGGTCAACGCCAACAAAAACAGGTCTGCGGCATGACCGATTGCCAAATTAAAGGCTTTTAAGTATCCGGGAATCGAGGATAATCGCAAGTACATATGAACGAAAAGTATAATTGCATGCAATCAGCCTTGTTTGCTTTAAAGGAAAAAAGGACCTTAACTTTTAATGGGAACATATTTAATAACAAAATAGAGAACTATTTATTTAAAGCCCAAAAAAACAAATTAGGTATATGTTCCTAAAACATTTAAGCCATTTTCCAAATTTTGTGAATAGTAACCTAATTACAAGACAACAATTTCCTGGAAATGAGTTAAGATTATGTACTTTAAATAGTTTTTTTATGGGGATGAGGAACAAGAAGTCGTTTTTCTGTTTGTTCAACTTGTTGTTACCAAGGTCTTTATATAATGTTAATAAAAAACAATTGTTTTAAAGAGAAAAGCAGCTTTATAACAATAAAACTGGCTCAACATAATTGTTAGGTATAAATTTGCTTGATTTTCCTCAGCCTGGTTTCTTGGTTACAGTTTCAAAATATTTACCTCTCAATCAGCCCGCTTCTACACTTGGCCCCAATTAGGTGACCAACTTAATGGCCACCTCATTAGCCATGCCGAGGAGCACTTGGCCAAGCCCCTTTATCCCGCCTCCGCCAATGGAGCTGAATGCTAAAGCGCCGACGCCTCTTTGGCGGCACTTGGACTGAATGGAGGCGATTTGCATACAGCATCCGCTACTGTATTTCAGATGGGAACTGTTTTTTTGGATGGGACCTGGACGTGAGGTGATCTTCTGGCCCTTTTTGGAAGCCGAACGGAAGCCGCATGGATTTCGTAATAATGACGGGCAAATTGGGGAATTTTTGCTTGTACGGAGAAGTGAGATTTGTCATACGGTCCCCATGGCCGGATGTGTTTTGTGTGGATCATGACAATGTCATGCCCATCGGTCTGTTATGTTATGTTGAGGCTGACAGGTTGGCAGTATATTGACTACCTGGTTGGTAGTACTACCGATAAAGGCCATTGTTGGGATAAATGTGCGGAAGCAGACGTTTTCTTTGGGCCTTTTCCCTGCGTTACCTTAGTTTTTGGGCTTGTCCCCGCATTGTTAGCGATCTTTTCGAGGGGGTGTGCAAACATTTGACGTGTGTTTTGACGCGAGTCAAGATATGGCCAAGATCGTTACAAAATTTGTTTCGATTCTGGGGCCTGTGCAAACACCATATTCGTATTGATAGGCTTGAAATTGGAACGAATGCCAGAATGCCAGACCGTGTTGACCTAACACGACAATGTTATTTTTGTGTTATTATTATTTCTTCTTTTTTTCGTTCCTCATTTCTGGCCGTTTGTATTTTTCCCATTTTATTTGGAATTTTTCGCTGGATCTCACAATGCAGCAACTGTGCAAATAGCAGGCGACAACGGCAACGACAGTCAGACAACTCCGACAGCGATAATGAAAGCTGTTTGGAAAGTTAGAAACATGATGAACTGAATCGCCAGACTGGCGACAGCATCGCCGGGGAATATCAAGATCGAAGTACTCTAATCGGGGGTACTAGCAAATTTGCATCTGGCATTGATCCAAAAAAAAAGTATACTAAAATATTGTAATATCTTTTATAAAAATATACCAAACATGTTCACTATTTGCAAACCATTAAAAAAAACCATTGGTAAAATAATTTTTTTCATATAAAATATTACTGTGGACTTTAGTTTGCTACATCATTCTTGATGGCAAAATCAATGACCACTTTAATGATACAAATTATTTTAAATTTTCTTTACAATTTTAATTTTTTTTTATTTTTTGATTAGGATAAGACAGAATTTAAATTTAAAATTAGATTTAAATTTTTAACATATTTATTGAAAGCTAGTCTACGAACAGCACAACCTTAAAGTTAAGGCTTAAAAGCTTTTGGAATTTCAAAAGTTGGGCTAGCTTATCTTGTTTGATCGAGTCCTCTAACGTTTTAAATACTATATCTTATTAAGAGTAGGATAGTCGAGGGTGACTGAACCCCTACATTTAGAGCATTGAATCTTCCCCAATATTTGATGAAAATTTCGCCTTTCAGTTTCTTTATTTCTATTCAATTCGAAGGCGTTCTATTTGCCTAGCTGAAACAGAGATACTTATTTTTCATTTAGCACTCTTTAAATACAATATTTGAACAAGCCGCACAGTTGTTTCTGAATGTGGAGGACAATAGAATTGAATTTAGCATTATCTTCTAACTGGTGATAAGACTCCTAATGATGCGTCGTTTCTTTTAATTATACACGCTGTGAGCTGAGCTGCTAAATTCTGAAACTGATGGTTGGGGGTTATACACTCGTACATGCATGGGGTAGATCGACCCCAAATGACCTTCGGACTTTGGACGGAGGTTGGGTTTTTGTGGCGTGTGAAAGTCGCTTTCTTCTCGGAAATCAACCATGGCAGTGCCGACAAATTGGCTACAAATGAGGGGCAGTGTTCTACGCACAGGACAACAAACAGATAACGCCCCTATCCTGGGTCCTGTTTAGCACGGCACAAAAGGCCTCGGCCAGGACGAGACAATCAACTACCGGGTAATTAGAGTTGAATGCGAGAGTCAAAAAGTCGTGTAATGCGATTTGTATGGCCCAGCGGGACATCCCAGCAGGATGGCAGTCTATTGCATCAAGACACATTGCACGGTCCATTAAGGGAGGGGAGTTAAAGTCCTGAGTTCCGAGTCCTGAATCCTGGTCCCAAACACATTTGGCAAAAAAGGTGAAATTTATGAGCCAGAATGGCACAACAATGACAAATTCGTTTTGGTTTTCCATCGTCTTGGCACCTCATTTCCTCTTTCCTATCTCTTGGCTTGGCTAAATATTTATAAATTCTTGAAGTCGCATGACAGTTTTTTTGTACCTCCTTTTTTTATTGTAATTGTGACAGATTTTTCTTTGGCGTGATTTGGGCAACAGATGCTCAGGGTCCTGGGATCCCCTGCCCCAGCTCCTGGTTCAGATTCTGCCGACGACATCCTGCGGCTATTTGCTGCTGCACTTGTCACGGCCTCTCTGGCCGCTTGTCGTCTTAGGGCTGCCTCAAATTGTGTTAGGGTTAGGCCTAGCCCTGGATTTCCGCTGCAGGCCAGAGACCATCTGACCATCGGGTTACAGCTCCTGCTCCTGCTGGCTGCTCCTCGTCATCGTCCTGGTCACGCTTATTATGGCCGCGGGCACTGGTTCCTTTGCCGGCGCCTCTTCTCCTGTGTTTGCCCAAATGCTTGACTGCCGCTGCAGCAGCCCGGCACAGTGAGAAAAAATCGGTACTAGTTCAGGAAAAAATTCACATGCTCATTCAGGTGTACAAAAGGAAGAAGAATTTCCCTAACTTAATATATTAAAATATTTTAATCTTATTTTGAACGGAGCCACTGGATACCCAAATATTGTTTAGAATATAGAAGTTTGAAAAATGTATAGAAATTTGTTATCCCTTAAAATCTACAAATTTTATTAAAGCAACTACCTATAACAAAATGTAATATTTGAATTCGCCAATATGATATTAAAAGATTTCACTATAGAAGATTTTACTATAGAAGTACTATATATTTAATTTTAAAATTTGTGTTGAGAAGCTTAAATCTTAAGTGGTAGTAAATTCACTTGATTCTGCTAATAGAAATGAATATTTAAAATAGCTTACCTCTGTTGATTGATAAAATTTTGACAATAATTTTTCAGTATCATTGTAAAGGAAGAATTGTGTATTATTTTTATTGTAGTTACAAAATATGCAACAAAATACTCTATTATTATTATTCATAAGTTTTTTGGTCCAAGCATTTTTCAGTAACAGTAGAGTTATGGGACTGAGGGGTAGGGCAGTATATTTTTCTCCGAATGTAGGGGGCTCTACTACTTTCCACTGCTAAACATCGGCACAATATCCGTCGTACGTTGTGCAAACAGAGCTCCTGCTCCTCTGGCTGCTGCTCCTGCGTCCTGTCGCTGCCATCTTTGTGCTGATGATGTTTGCTTAGCTGTCTTTGCATCTTTTTGCCGAGCAGCGAAGGACCGAGGAGGACCCTAGCAGCCAACCAACCATCCAGCCATCCAGCCATCCAGCCATCCAACCATCCAACCATCCAGATCCAGCCTGGCAGCCCGGCAGCTCTAAAACGGAAATGATGGCGGCTGCAGGAACATCAGCGACCGCTGCAGAAAGCTGTATTTGCCCTCCCCGCTCGCCAGACAATGCAGGACAATGAAATGAATTTTTAAGAACACCCTGCCCTATATGCGTTGCCACTTCAAAGTCATTCGCCAGGCAGCCAAGGCATCTTCAGCCTCCCGATGCAGTTTTGAGTTGCCTTTGCTGGGATATGCAGTTTGCAGTTTGCAGTTGCCAGTTTTCAGGGCTCAAAAACAAAACAAAAAAAAACAGGGAAAAGGAAAAGGGAGGTTGCGTTCTGTTTGCATTTGCATGCAGGTGCAGTTGCATTCTGCAGTTGCCCCTCCTCTATTTTTTTTTTTGGCCCCGTAAATTTCCAGTCGACCGTCGGAGGATGCTGGCTGCCTTGCTATTTGCCAACCGTTTCGTGTGTGCATGTCAAATTCAAACGTTTGCATATTTTGCAAGATTGCCGGGCACAATTAACCGGCATCAGCGGCGTTGACAAAAAATTATAATTTTCTGTGCTAATGAACGGCGGGCCACGACTACGCAACTCGGCCAGAAAACGGGGCAATTGCACTTGAAAACGGAATGTTAATCAGGCGATAATCTTGTTGTCGATGTGATAATGAAGAGCTGTGTAAATTACAATCCAAAAAGTGGGTAAATGAGGGCAGATGCTTTAAAAGGTGTAAGGTGATGGCAGATTTAATACTCAAGGAAATCAAAAAATTATTTATTTTAAAAATTCTTCAATAGGAAATTTCCTTCATCTTGTTTTTAATGCAAATTAAGCTATGTCAAAATATGATTAAACAAGTCTATATGAAAAAATTGTATGTCATTGAAATAACATTTTCCATTTTAGTGTAGAAATTATAATTTGTTCCTCTCAGACAATTGTTATGCTGAAATTCTTTCGAATTTAGATATATATGTCTTTATTATATTTCTGAACTGATCTGTCCTACTCGATAGCTTGTAATCTAAGGCATATACACAGTTCTAAATTGATTTACTGAATAGTTTGCTAAATGTATAGCATGTGTACTTTAAATGACATTGGAAAACAAACTAATTGTCTTGGCAAACAATAATTTCCACAACAGGGCCGATAATAGAGCAATAACATCTAATTGAATTCAAATACAAACGAGACAAAGTCGTGCCTATAGAGAGTATACTAATTTCCTCAAATACAAATAATGTCACAGGCGGACTGCTGCTTAATTATCGTGAATATGAGTGCATTAATTGAGTGCTGTATTAGCTATAGGAAAAGTTAAAAGTTAAGAAAAGAAAACCTATTTAATCAAATGAGTTACATTTCTTTAAAGTCCAAAAAACGATAGAAAACTTGTATTTCCTTAATTGGTAATTAATATTCAGTAGTGTATTAACTGATATGTGATTATCCTGATTTTACAGCATGGTATCTTATCTGTTCTGGTAATTTATCATCTCGGCCCCCATATCATTATGATCTCTGGGTCAGGTACACCAAGGAGATTTTGTTTACAAGATATTATCCGCAAAGGCCAAAGAACTTTTTTCCCCCGCCCAGTAAAGGTGTCATGGCAATTGAGTTTTATTCGGTAAATGATGCAATTGAAGGGATAATTTTATTTATTTTCATTTTGTGTATACTTTGTCGCTTTTTACCCATATTTTTTTGGTTTGCTTCATGCCACACTTGCTCGCTAATTAATCCTTACGCCGGGAAAGGCAAACAGGGCGCATGGCTGATGCGTGGATGCCTGGAAGAGAGCGCAGTCAAATATGCACAAATACGAGCATAAAAAGCTGACGACTCTTTGGCTCGCCTGCCTGGCTTTTCCGAGTGGGTGGGTGGGAAATGGTAGGAAAATGGGGAAAATGGCGGGTTTGGTGGCTCAGCGAGCGACTTGCTATGTACATATTTGTGCAGTTATGTTCACATTTGTACTGATCATAATGTACACACACACATCGAGCGAAAGAGAGCGAGCATCCTGGCACACATACACTAACTATATGTGTATATAGATTTCAGTCAAACACTCGAGCAAGCACAGACAAATTCTATTTGCAAACATTTCACTTGATTTGCAAGCGAGTAGCAGCACCCCCAAAACCCCCTCCCCCTCCCCCCCACACACACACACACTCCAAGCCAGACTCCTGTAAGTGTGTGCTTGTGTTTGTGCACACACATGTGTGTGTGTGCGGATGTGAACGCTCCATCCAACGTATTTTTTAGCAGCACCTCCACTGAGAATAAGTTATAACCACATCTACCCTATATTTTCTATATACAAAACTATATAGGTAATGCTCAAATGATATAAGAAGAAAGAAATATTATTTTATAACTTTGTTGTAACCCTAAGCCTTAGGTTGGCTAAAACCTGAAGGCCTTACCATTCTTTAAGGTAAAATCTATCTTAGGGAGGTGTTCCAAAATGAATACCTTAAAAAATTCAACAGAGTGACAAATAACTTCTTTTGTTCCTAGAAATTTTAAGTCACTTTAGGAATATATTATTGTAAACTGGTAAATAGATATCGAATGATATTTAAAAACGTATTCTAAAAATTCGATTTTAGGTGAAACTTGATTAAAGATAGATAGATAGATAATGATTTTATTAATAATTGTATCTTAAGCCAGTTCTCCTAATTTATATTTTAGGCGTATAATGCGATGATACTAATAAAATCTTAACTTTCTTAGAAGAAACCTTGGGACTTCATATTTTTCTAAACCAAGTGGTGAAAATAGAAAGGCTTTGAGAAGTTGGAGGTTGATAAAATCTAGTTTATTAAACCCTTAGGATTAAATACTTTACCAAACCAAATTTTTTTGTAGAAAGAAACCAATAAGTAAGTATATTTTTATCAGGGAACTGTTGACCATTTTTCAGATATTTTCTCCCCGTGCAGCAGCAGCTCCGTTGACATTCGTGCAGGAGACATCCACATCCACTTTCACATCCACAGCCGAATGCCGACTGCGACTCTGACTGTCGACTCGGTGTCAAGGACGTGGCATGGAGCACCGGCAGGACCAAGGGAAGCGGGGTCTAGGGACAAGTGGGGAAGGGGCAGGAGAAGGGGCAGGGGCAGGGACTGGAGCTGGAGCCAAATGCTGAGCGCCAGCCATGATGAGTACGATGAGCGCCAAAGTTGCACTCGACAAATCGAAATTGTGTGCTCTGGAAAAATATTGGCACAAGAAATCATTCCTTCCTGTTGTTGGTGTCGTTGCCCGTCGTCCCCGGATTCCTGGGATCCTCCCGGAACTTGGCTGTTGACATGATTGGGCGGGCTTTCATTTGCCAACTTGTCGCAAAATGTTTTAATATTTTCAAGTTGCATTTAATCCCCGAACGGGCGCTGAGCCACGTGAATCGTGTAAACAAAAGCACGCGCTCAAGTTCTCCTCTTTGGCCATTATTTTTCCTCGATTTTTTACTCATCATCCGGGCTACAGTTGGCTATAGTTTATTATCCTTTGGGCTTAGTGTTTTGGGCGAGACAAATTAAAAATGTGCCAGGCACGCGTCCTGCAATTCTAGCAATCCTCACAGGAATCGGCATCGAGTGGGTGGTGGAATGGGTCTATTTTTGCTTACTTTCTGCCGATGTGATGATGTCTTCGGTGCTGTGTGTGTGTTTGCACGCTCATTTGTTTGTATGTTTGAACTTTCTCCTGTTTCGTTTGCATTTGCAAATATTCCTGTGGAGCTTGAGCTTTGGTTTTTCCAACTGGAGCTGCAAATGTGCAGTAGAGTAGCACCACCCCATCCATGGGATGGCTTAACAATTTTTGCACAATTTGCAGGCGTCCTCAGAAGGCGAGGGCGAGAGGTCGTCGGTTGTTTTGGGGCGTGTCTGGTTAGTGGAATCGAACAAATATGTTTACATTTAGCACATGTGCAATTATTTGATTAAAACTGTTAAAAGCACACAAAATCAGGCAAAAGTTTACCAACACCCGTGGAACGAGAAAGTCGACAGAGAGTGGTGTTATTTTTTTTCTTTTTGGGGTAAATGGAGAAAAGTAGAGACAGCAGGGCGCGCAAATGGAGCAATATCCCAAGCCCAAACCCGAACAGAGCTCAGCTTTTCCATCTCATGGGATGTCGATGATGATGATGATGATGGTGATGGTGAGATGGTGATGATGGTGAGGCGGAGCCGCCTTGTCACTCAGTTTGTGATGCAAACTGGGCGTGTAAACAGACAGAGATGGCCGTACTCACCGCCCACACACGTACGCTGAAACAGAGGGAGACGGATGGTGTCCCTCTACCTAATGCGAAATGAAAACAAATTAAAATCAAACTTTCGAATTACTTCGAGTCTCGCATTTCAATGTAAATTTAACCAACAACAAGGGAAACGAAGGACGGACGGTCGAGTTGGGTCGAGTCGAAAGCTGTTGATGGTTTAGTCAAGTCGGGAACAGCATAAATTACGGAGGACCGGCTAAAACTTATCGGTGGGTAACTAAAACGATTGTAGTTTCCAGAAGTTTGGTGCGAAATGAACTTGGGAGTATTTGGGAAACAGGCATCTCAAAAGTGATGTGAGGAAATCTTGAATTTCCATGTGGAACTAATGGTAATCCAAGTGAGCTAGTTGAAGTAAAAACTTCCTTTATAGATAACATTAGGTTATTAAACTAAATATAAGTGTTTATCTATTAGCAATCCACTTAGTTCTAAATACAGAAAATTAATTGTCTAATTTCTGGTTATTACAGAAGTAAACACCGCAAAGACCAATTATTCGGTGGTCAAAATTTCCTACAACCGAATTGGAATTCTTAAGTAGATCAATACAAATCTATAAGAGAAGGGAATTCCTTTAACACCATAGGGACTTTAAGTGTTAGAAATGAGATGTATGTTATTTTATGGTGAAAAGTATAGAAATTTTGACCAAAAATAGACTTTGTTTTAAAATTGGATGAATCTTAAATAAAGCTCAGAGCAATAGAACAATCATCATTCTTAAAATATATAAAACTGTTAATCAATAACCATTGAAAAGATATTTTGTTTTCAATTTTTATTCGATCCTTTTGGAATAATGTCGATATAGAAAGTTAAATCTATCTATCTATTTGATTCCAAGTCGATTGTAAAATATATTTAACTTCAACACTTTGGGCAAACAAAATTAAAAACATGTTTTCAAATCAATTTGCCAGCACAGGCACACTCTTTTGTCTAGAACCAGTCGGGTGAATCAATATTTTGTTAAAACATTATTGGTGTACGTACATCCTGAGCGGGGATAAAATAAAGAGGTTTTCAAGCAGCCTCCGGTTGATTAAGTGTTGTTATTGTTACTACCGCTGGTTGTAACGCTTGCAGCCTTTGTTATTGCTTTATTATTCCGCCTTATGTTTATGCCACCCCTTCAAATCAGCCCAACTAAAGCGAATACTGTGACGTTTTCGTGTGGCAAAGCAATTTGTTGTAGTGCCGCTTTGTTGTCCGTGTGCCCCCTTTATTTTGGTTTTTTTTTTTTTTTTTGTTAACCACCAGCGTCACCTCAATGAACTTTAAGTGGCAATGGCCCACGTTGAACCCATCGCATCGAATCGATGCCATCCCAGAACCACCCACCAGCCACCGCCCTCTGTTTAATTTTCGCATTTTCCGTTGCGCGTTTTCATCTTTGATTGACATACAAACAATTTAGCTGAATGGCACTTGAAGCAGCGGCAGCAAACCGCAAACAGAAGCAACAATAAGGCTCTCTGCCCGGCCACCCCCTTGGCAATAATATTTTTGATATTTTGTATTTATGGCAAACTTGGCCGGACTTTGGCATCGAGGAATGTTCTTGTTCTGGGTGACAACTGCAGAAACCAGAGACTGTTTGCCCAAGTGCTAAATGGAAACTTCCTCCAGCAAATTAACAGCCATGGCCGATCTCTTGATGACAACGACAACGAGAAGGAATGTCATAATGGAGTATTACCGACTATAGGATACCTGGTACTTAAGGGTTTCTCAAGGAAATGGTTGCCTACTCCAAGGCGTTTCTTGGTTGGCATATTAAGCTATCCATTTAAAACCAAGAATCAATGCACTGTGAAATTCACTTACTTATAAAATGGTCAATTTATCATATCAGAAGATTATATAATCATTAAAATGATTATAAATCGTATATGAATTCTTTCATGGTAAGCATAGCAAATAATAAAAAAAATGATTCTTACAGATATATAGAGATAAATATTTGAAATGTCATGGGAATTTGATTGATATAGCACTTTAAACCTTGTTCATAATGCTATATGATAACTAATAAAAAACATATAAACCTTATATGCTAGCTTTTCCAACCCACGTTTACAATACACCCCTCTTTTAGGGTATAAAAACTCGGTTCAGTTAGGGAGGACCACCAGAGTGGAATATTTCACCCCCTCCCTGGAGGATTTTGCCCTCCTCTCCTTCGGTATTTTTCCACTTCTTTTATTTTTTTGCATCTCGCGGATGCTTGCATCTCGAAATCAATCAACTCAAGTGTCGCCGCATTTATGAGAGAGTCTGTGTGTGGTCCACTATCAAAGGCCGAACCGCCGAACCCCCGGTCAAAATGCATTTGTTGTAAGTGGCCGTGTCTATGGGCCGCCGTTGCCATCGACGTTCCACCTCGCACACAGGTGAAATTTACCACTTCAATGGCTAAAAACAACATTTGAATGCGACAGTCGACAACGGCTACAACGGATGTTGTAGAGCTGGCTGGCTGGATGGCTGGCTGGATGGATGGCTCTAATGTGTGTAAACAGTGAAACCTGGGGATGGAAATACTCGAATTACCTGTGTGGACGGGACGAGACGGTGTTACCTGGCCCGATGAATCGGCAACGTCATATCGCGACGGATCGCATATGCATATACGATATATGCGGGTATATGGCCAGAAATTGATGTCGGGGCCTTTTCGCCTTGGAGTTTGCCGCTCTGTCAATATTTTGCTTATATTTGAAAGCCGCCATTGCGCCCATGATGATTACCTGTTGGCTGGCAAAAAGCAAAAAACAAGAAAAGACTAAAAAAAACTGAAAAATAAAACCCAACCGATCGAGAGGAGAACCCCGCTTAACCCTAAAACCCTAAAAAGACAAGATGCCGACGCTGTGGTAGGTGCACTCAAGTGGGCGACACTTTTTCCTTGTCAAGTGGGCGGTCGCAGCTTTGAAGTGCAACGATGTCCGAAAAGTTTTGGTCCCCCTCAAGTGTCCATATGTGACAGGGTCATTTCCCTAGGCCACCGCCTCATAGGAGTAGCTCCATTGGAGAGCCCCCAGCTAATTAACTGCAATGTTCTTCAATTAAAATGAAGCTTTGAAAATTTCCATTTACCTTCAAGTGTTCGTAAATGGGCAATGATTGGTCTTGGCACTTCAGGTCTCGACTTCAAATCAATTTCCAACGAGGTAAACAGGCGGAAAAGGAACTGATGATGACTTGATAAATTAAAAGTATAGGTACTATCAAGTTTTAAACTGATGTGTAAGTGCGCTTCCCTTTTTTCATTATTATCGAATTTTGTTAGCCATATAGCTTAGCAGTCGGAAGCACAATTGAGAACTTCAAGTGCCTTTTTGTTTGATAAAGTTTGTTGATTTGGGAAATGAAAATATAATTTCTCAGAAATTGTCATTAGAAAAATCAGTATCTTTTATTAATTAGAGTAGTTCTAAGATTTGTTTTTTATTTTATTCAATGCCTCAAAGTTAAACAACATTTCTTTTCAATATTAAGAAAATTAACCACATTATAATAAGCTAATTTTTACTTTTTTTGGAAGTTGTTTAAAGTGCTTAAAAATATAAATAAAATGTAATTACATTTAAAATAAACATTAATATTGATGAACCTATTTTTGCATACTTATTTATTTCATTTTATTCACAAATATTTAAATATTTAATTTATTTTACTATGAAATTTAACATTTCTGTTTCATATTTGGTTTTTAGATTAATCTCAGAATGATTTTAGCGCAAAGTGAATGGCCAATCGGATTGTTTTCGCATTCAATTTTGCTTCAATTATGGCCAAATTCGAGAGAATCATTTGGCAACGCCTGAGTGGCCACTTAGCCCCTATACGATTGCCCAAGAAACGAGCAGCTGAGTTATTGAAGGCGATTACATGGCTTCTGTGATTAACACCTGGCCAAAAAGTTCGCACATCTTGAGATGTGATGAGATGAGATGATAAATGGGGTCTTGAATATCCAGCCAGTTGGAAACTGCGATGGTTTTTAGATTGCTTGTGAGTGTGAGTGTAGTGGCATTTGCACTTGTATCGGATTATGAGCAACAAACATTTTCGGCCATGTTTGTTTACTTTGCTCCGCCTCGTCGGCTTGAATGTGTGCGTTTCTGGCTCTCTTGTATCTGTGCCCGCATCCGTGCGTGTGTGTATCTGTATCTTTTTGTATGTGTATCTGTGAGTATCTGTATCTCAGTCGCTCTTGCGCATGTCTTATGCGCAGTTCGCCCGAAAAGTTGCCATTGCAGCGCCTCAAATGATTGGGAAAACTCAACGAGCTGCCCTCGCCAAGCACGCCATTTTCGCATTTTCGCAGAAATTAACGAAAATCAATTTCTCAGCAAATAACCGGATTTATACATACATATGCGAGTATACCTGTGGTGGCAAAATTAAGACGCGACCAAGGCAAATACTTTGGTTAGTGCAGCTTTAATGCGAAACGGATTAGCTGACAGAGGTGGCCAACTATTTTTGGCTAACAGCAAGATACTGTTTGCTTGTCAGTTATCTTTGGGGATAAAGTCCACATCCGAAAGTCCAAGCAATCTACATTTGCTTTCTTAAACAAAATGTTTCGGATACGAATGTATTAATATTTATATGAGCTACTTTATGACTTAATTAAAGTGGGAAATAATATGAAAATTTTGAATTTATTAAATAAAATGGTATATGAAGGTATTTTAACAAGGAGACATTTTGCTTGTTGAACTTAAAAACTTATGGAAATTGAATGAAAACTTAAACAATGTATGCCAATTGTAAAGATTTACTATAAATTTAAAATTATGTTTAATTTTAGGTTGAACGATTTCTCAAATCACTAGATTGATCTTCATCTTCGAAGAACCCCTTAATCAATAACTTTAATCCTAACTCCCCATCTTCTTTTATATTCTCTGCCTGTACTCCTTGCATTAAATCCTCCGTATCTGCAACTTTAAGCCGAGGAGCTCAGCGCAACGAAAGTTGCACGCACTTAAATCCCGAAAGAGGAGGATGGGGGCTGTGCCTCGGCGCCTGCACCCAGGATCCTAATTACATTTTACTAGATAAATTGTAAACTTTTTCTGTGCCCCCCCAGCTCCTCCTCGTCTCCATTCCGCCCGTTGCATCAGCTTCTTCCAACAGTTATATTTTGTTTGAGTTCTTTGCTGCGTCGCTGCCGTCTTCTTGCGCTGCAAAGTAAACAGAGAATGGACGGGGGACGAGGGGCAGGATGGTAGGTAGGTGATACCGCCCCACCCCTATACGGCAAGGACTCGTCCTGGAAAGGACACCCTGTTCGAAGGAGCACCCGTGTTCGCCGTACGTGCTGGCTGCGTTTGTAAGCGTATTTCCGGCAGCGGATGTCTGCAACAGCGGCAGCAGCACCACCAACAAATGTTGGCTCCGGCCAAACGATTCCGGAATCCAGTACCGTTCCTTCGTCCTTCGTCCTTCGTCCTTGGTCCTCAGAACTCAGCCCTCGGTCCTCAGCTGGCGAAAGTCAGTCAGTGCCGGTTACACATTTTCAAAAGTGCTTGGCGCTGCCACGCTTTGCCATTAGTAGTCCAAAGTTCCGAGCCGAGAGTCCTGCGTCCTGTATGTGTAGTATCTGTATCTGTATATGTATCTGTATCTGCAGCTCCTGGCCAGCACTTCAAGTCACTCCTGTATCTATGTGTGTGCATGTGCTAGCCCCTCACCGTATGCATGTGTGTGTGTGTGTGTAGTTTTGCGCAAATATTTGCATCTGGAATATTTGCGCGCTCCATCATAATTCAAACACAGATGCGCTGTTTGCAGAAGAGCAATCATTTTGACATGCAACTCGCTTCAAAACCGAATTAAGTGGCATTCAGCGTCAGTCACGAGAAGGGCTCGAGCCTCGAGAGCCGAGAATCCCTCCAAACTAGCTGCCAGTTTGAGTTTGCAGCCCCAATGGCAGTGATTGACACTCACGCAGCCGCTTAGAAGGGCAATTTAAAGGATGTGGAGGCTAAACTTAAAGGACTTATTAGAATAATTTGAAAACATTATTCCAACCAAAAGTTTAAATTATTTTGTTTTTTTCCTCCTGAAAATAGGGTGTCCATCTTAAGCATAAAAGTGCTTAAAGCAGAAAGACACATTTGTTTCCTGCTATCCCTTAAAGTACGCTATTTCTTATCATGGATTTTGTAATAAAAGATAATACTATTAAATAAATTACAATTTCAACATTTAATGTCACGTTTTCTCATCCGCATGATAAATTTAAAGTTTAATTCTAGGAGAAGCTATTAAAAACGACGTCTTGCCAAAAGTTCCAGCCGAATTTAACACATTATTATAAACTTTAAATATGATAAGTAAATTGTATTTTCGCGCCATTATCGATGCATCGATATTTCGATGACAAAGGCCCGCTAAAAAAGTTAACCGCAGGGCTGGAACCTTATTCATGTAATGTAATGTAATGTAGAATGCGAACGCAGTGTACATTGTATATACATATGGAATTTTACATTAAGTTGTGCCTAATTGTTGAGTCACTAGATGGCGCCAAATTTAATTTATTTTCACTTATTTTTGACATGTAATTCTACATAAATATTTACGCGCCATCTATGTTGGCCACTCTTAAAATGTACGGCAACGCTGTGGAAAACAGCTGATTTGATCATCCATCCCTGGTAGAAATCGGCAGCAGCGGTTACGCGACTTTAAAGTTGACTTAAAGTTAAATAAAAATAGGAAAGAGCGCGTAGAAAATGTTTCGGGTCGTGAATATAAGTCGACTGGCCAATACCCTGCACTCCTGTCGAGCCGTCACACAAAGGGAACAGCCTTTAACGGTTCTACGAGGTTTCCATGTAAGCGCCGCACGCCTGAAACGCCGCAAAACAGCAGAGGAGAAGGTAAGTTTTAGAGCCACTGCGGCAGGCACTCAAACTGTAAGCCGGTAAAATTAAAAACTTTCAAAAACCCGCTCGACTCCAGAGGACACACTCACTAATTGGTTTAGAAATCCCCCAGAATTATAGAGTACTCACCCAAAAAGGCGCAAACGAATGGCGGCGGAGCCTCCGATATTTGGAGGCACATGAGCGTGGCCCAATTGGCCAAGGAACTGGAAAGACCACTGGGTAAATATGGTTATTATTTAATTTGGTCAATCATTAATGGTATAACATCTCGTAGATGATGTGCAGGAGGCCATGCTGTATGTCAAGGGCGCCGACAACATTGAACCCGCCTTTAAGCTGGCAGATCTCAAGATCATCCAGGAAATAGCCAAAAAACTTGGCGCCAAAACCCGAGTGGTGGCCACACCCGAAGTCACAAGTGAAGATGACCAGAAAGAGCGCGATGTGGCACCCAGACCTCCTGCTCCTCAAGAGCTTCTGCAACCACGTCCACCCGTAGTCACCGTAATGGGTCACGTGGATCATGGCAAAACCACGTTGCTAGATTCCCTCAGAGGTGCGGATGTGGCTGCCGGCGAGGCTGGTGGTATTACCCAGCACATAGGCGCATTTACAGTCACCTTGGAAAACGGAGAACGGGTCACGTTTCTGGACACACCGGGACATGCTGCCTTTAGTGCGATGAGAGCTCGAGGAGCTGTGGCTACGGATATAATTGTCCTAGTGGTGGCCGCCGAAGATGGCGTCATGGCACAAACACGTGAGGTCATCCAGCTGGCCAAGGAGGCTCAAGTTCCCATCATCGTAGCGCTCAACAAGATCGATAAGCCAGAGGCTAATATTGTAAGGTGTAAAGAATATTCTAGAAATATCCTATTGAACTACTTATATTTTTAGGAAAAGAGCAAGCGAGAACTAGCGCAAATGGGGCTTGCCCTCGAGGAGCACGGTGGTGATGTCCAAGTGATTCCAATCTCTGCCCTCAAGGGCACTAACCTGCCACTTCTGGCCGAGGCGGTCAGCACACAGGCCACCCTCATGGGACTGAAATCGGATCCCACAGGTCTGGTGGAGGGAATTGTGGTGGAATCAAAAACCGATCCCCGGCGTGGCAAGCTCTCCACGGCCATCGTTTCGCGTGGAACTCTCCGTAAAGGCTCCGTACTGCTGAGTGGTTTAGCTCATGCCAAAGTGCGAGGTCTCTTCGATCACAATGGGCAGCCTATGAGTGAAGCCCCGCCAGGCACTCCCGTTGAGATTCTAGGCTGGCGGGAGCTGCCCCTTGCTGGTGATCTCATACTCGAGGTGGAAACGGAGGTGGGTCTAGTGAAGATTTTCTTATTTTCATCACAGTAAAACTTTCTTTTATCATTCAGAAAAAAGCTCATGCTGTTCTCAAGTATCGCGAGCACGAGGACCAAAAGGAAAAGATCGAGTCCAGCAGCGATGAGATCCGCAAAAAGGAGGAGGAGCACCAGGCAAAGTACCGGGCGGAGCGTGAAGCTCGCCGGCTGGCTGGACGTTTTCGGATGCGCGGTGGCCAACGAGTCAAACAGGTGGACGACAACGAGGGCAAGCCAAGAGTCAGTGTCATTATCAAGGGCGATGTGCATGGCTCTGTGGAGGCCATTCTTGATGTGCTGGAGACGTACAACAGCAACGAAAGCTGCCGCCTTGACATCGTGCACTATGGCGTGGGCAACGTGACCGAGGGGGATCTCGAGCTGGCCAAAGCTTTTGATGCCATTATCTATGCATTTGCAGGCGAATCACCTCAGGTGCAAGCTGCTAAAGAAGTGAACATACGCAGCTACAACATAATTTACAGGCTAATCGACGACTTGAAAGAGCAGCTGAGCAGCAAGTTGCCACCAGTGGAAGTGGAGGAGGTTCTGGGCGAGGCCAATGTCCTGCAAAACTTCCTCATCAATGAAGGCCGTAAGGAGGTTCCCGTGGCGGGCTGTCGCTGCACCAAGGGAGTACTGAAGAAGGCCCAAAAGTTCCGCCTGCTGCGTGACGGAGAAGTTGTCTACAATGGACCACTGGAGTCCATGCGACATCTGAAGAACGAGGTGGATACCATAAAGAAGGATGTGGAGTGCGGCTTACGCTTCAAAGACACCAAGGTGCTGCCTCAAGCCGGCGATATACTGCAGTGCTATATTACGAACATGGAGGCCCAGCAAACGGACTGGGATCCAGGTTTCTAGTTTGCATGCTCGACTAAATCTGCCTTGTTATCGCCATTGTAATCTATAGTTTTCTATTATATACTGTTTATATAAAACAATTCACTATCCGACTTCCTGTTGATCCCACTGCCGCCGCTGCCACCCTTCACCCACATACTTGGGCTTTTAGGATACCGATATTGACTGGCAGCGGAACTGAGCAATGATAAGGGAGACGTTCTAGCATCGAGAGCGACAGCTAGTGAAGCGCCCCTGTCCCAGAGACGGAAGCTGTTCTAAATGGGTCATCGCTATGCTAATTGGAGTTCACCCAAACCAAGGCAGTGTACGTAGCTCCCTATCAACGGTTTGAGATAACCGGCTTCCGCCGCGATGCCAATTAGAACTTGGTCCTATATTCATGAATGGATGCTTTATACACAGCATTTGCTTATATTTGCGAATTTTTTTATAATATCAAGCGCGTTTCGTATATCGCTAGTCGCGGGTTCGCCTTGAAATGTGGATAATTTATTTCTGCGACTTATTAGCTCACTGGAGGGCGACTTTCCCTGGACATGTGTTGATAAGGTCGAGTGTAAAAATAGACTTAGCATCAGGCTTATATAACCGTTCCATGAGTGTTCTTCACGCATTATTCGGGCTTTAAAATAGAAGAACAACGCGTTATCAGCGAGTTGAAACTATTTTTTTTTTGGCGGAAACTAACTTGCGGTTAAGATTAGTCTAAACCAACGATATATGCATTGAATCGCTTTCTGCTTCTATTACCAGTCCTAAGATTTCTTAAATGTTAAAATTTTTTTATTTATTCAAGAACCCATATTAATAGATCGTTTTTTACCTAAAAACTCATAGAAACTCCAAGAAAAGCTAACTATGTATGTAGATAAGGCTGGTAATTATTATGCATGGTTTTTGTATGTTGCCATGCACGGGCTGGGATTTTTTTCGGATTTAAATGTAGAATTGTCATGCAAATTTTTTAAATTCATTACATTTTTGTAAGGCTGATTACTTTTGCGGTTTCGTGCAAAGTCCGAATATGAAGTGCGAAGTGAAAATCTAATTTTTGACCATATTTTGAGTTTGAGTTTTTATATATGAGCTAATCAGCTCGCTTGTCCTATTTTTTTTTTGGCGGAAACATGAGTTTTGGTTGAGATTTGAATGTTGAATATAATCTATTAATAGACACCCAAGCCATGTGGAATGCGGAAATCATCGTTCAGGCTCTGACTTTTTCTGGATGGGCGAAATTCATGAATGAAATGATCGAATTTCGTGAAACCGATGCTGTGGCTAACTAATATGCTGCACCAATGACGCTCTTGCAATGCCAGACTGCAATTTATCCCACCACAGAACGGATGCCTAAATTTGTCTGTGAAACGGGCGAAAAATCAGAGTAAACAACACATCGCACATGTGTTTGCCAGTGGTAATTAGAGTGAAATTGAGCTGCATTTGGGGAAATGACAAGTCAGGATCACTGGCCCAAGCCAAAGTCAAAGGATGTCGGCACATGTGTTGGCAGGGGCGGCTCATTAGTTGATCTTGACTGGGATCCGTGCGAGTGCAATGCGAGAGCATGTGGAGGGCAGGGCCACTAAATCACTTGCCAACTTCGGATCGTATCGTATTGGATCGCTCCTCACACACGTGCAACGCATAAAGATCAGTGAGAGTCGCGTCGAGTTGCCGGGGAACCAGTTGTTACAGTGCAAAGACTGCAAAAAAAAAAGAAGAAAAGAAAAAAACGACAGTCGACTTTAGTCTCTAGTGGGGGCCGGTTGGCAAAGGATCATAAACTAAGCGATTTTATATGTATTACTTACTTGCCAGCCCTGCACTGCATCGAGAAGCATACTGCTGCTATAAAGCACCCTCTAGAGACCCATTGAAGTCGGGAGCTCGAGATTAGAAGGGGCGGAAGCCGTCCTTTGTGACACTATCGCTGTAGAACTAAAGCTAAATGGCTACAGCTATATAGAGCTACGATATCACTGCTGCTGCTTCCGATCCGCTGCTTTGCTTCTGCTGCTGCTGCTTTTGCTTTGCTTCTGCTTCTGTGGCACAGCACAGCACAGCACAGAATTAGAGCGATCGCAGACGACTCGATCAGTTGCTGGCGTGCCGTCAAACCCTGCGGATGTGTGCCGAATCGAGTCGGAGATTTGGACCCTTAGGATAGTACCGCGATAGCACCGATCGGTTATTATGTCCTGTGGCAATGCGCAGGCGCAAAGTGCCGAGTAATTTCTGATTCTTAAGTGACAAGTTCTGTGCCACATAATTAAAACTCAAGTGCTGTTTTGTACCCGAGTGTTTGCCACTTCAGCAGGGACAAGGAGTCGAAAACGATACGATACACAAACAAAAAAAAAGAAAAAGTAAAATATATATAGTCGAGATTCGAGAGTGTGAAAATCGCGAAAAGTGAGGGGCGACGTCTATTGTGTCCCGTCCTGTCAGCAAGGAGCCACAAAATGGATTTATCGAGGCGGTTGTGGTAAGCATCTGACAAACATGTATCTGTATCCATTCGAACGCGACAGATGTAGCACTGCAATCCCTGAAATTGATTCCCTTTGTGTTGCTAGCAAATTACTGTGTCAATTGGAATTTTAATTCCGTTTGAACTACATGCGCAAACACTTGACACGGGTCTCCTCCTGCTCATCTGTGTTCCCATCCTTCTGGTCCTGCTACTGCTCCTGTGCCACCTCCTCCCGATTGTCCTTCCACATGTGCGGATGTGGGCGTATCCTGGCTACGTGCTCACTGTGCAACAGGCGTTCCTCGATGTTGACACTGCGCGCGACTGCCATTATCCTGGCCAGCATTTTGTTTGCATGCCAAATTACATTGCCAACTTAATTGAAGTTTGTTAATGAAAATTGCAACATTTTTCAAAGCGCTCTCAAAGCCCTCCTAATGTGTTTGTGTGCCTTGCGTCCTGTGTCCTTCGTCCTGGCAAAAATGTTTCCATTAGCAATTAAGCTCTGAAAGTTGTATCAAAAGTTATGGCCATAATAGTGGTGTCGTGGTATCCTTTTCATGGAATTCAATAAATACAATTTAATCAATTACATGATGGGTATATCGATGGAGAAAAAGATAATATCCCTTATAATTAAGCTAATTTTGGCCAGGCAAATCAATTTCCCTTTTAACATCTCAATTTCCGGCAGCACGATTTTACTTCAAACAGGCAGATCGGTGGCCCAGAAAATCGTGCCATTACCTCACCTGCACTCTATCGACAGGTCTTTCTGTTTCTACACCCAAATGTGTGTGCGATTCCAAAAAAGAAATCAAATCAAATTTTCAAATGGAAATGTAAATATTTATCCCAAAGAGTTGCGTTCGTAGGTGAAGTGCGTGCGCTTTGAAGTGCCCCTTCTTTTCAGGTCCAAAAAAAGTGTGTAGAGAAAATAAAGTGGTCAGAAACTTGGACAGATACTTGCGGAGCATCTCAGAGAGGTCGGTTCAAAGTTGATGCCAACTCCAGAGATCTCGACGGTTTTAGCTGCTCTCACGCACATGCTGGACATCCCATCCGTATCTTGGCCATAATCTCCATCTCTATGGGGCTGTTCTTTGTTGCCCGTTGACCACAAGCGTTGCGTGCGTTTTATTTTTGGCCAAAGTCATAAAGTCCCCGACACCGTCGGACATAAAAGGCCAGAAACTTGTTCCTCGGCCAACTGGCAGTTAGCGCATCCATTCGTCAAGCATTTTAAAGTTTTTCGTTTTTCGCGAAAATTGTGCGTTAGCCACTTGAAAGCGAAAATCTCTGTATCTCTCGTTCTCTGTCAACGTCAGGGAAAAAACTATAGATCTCGACATTTTTTAGTTATACTGCTATAAAAATGTGGCCACCACATGACCCATGTTGGCCAAAGTTTGGGGACACATATGGTGTCCGGGGGGGCTAATCACAGTTCACAGGAAATCATAGTTTTTCTCGGCAAATTTTTTGAAATAAATGGAAAAGTTCTTGAGAATCATCTTGAAAGCAGCATTTCTGTGCAGGGTATCTGATCTGTCGGCCAGCCCAAAACCCAGCCCTGATAATCTCCAGCCTCACAACGGGTCAACATACGTATAACCATCATTATGTCTGTAGTTTAATGGCACAAACTAAACGTTTTAGCGCACTCGGTAAATCAGTAACCGGGTATCTTGTAGGTCGTATCTCAACAGATGAGCCGCCTGTGTGTGGCCATTAAGTGGCCAAAATATACATTACATTAAGCGAAAATTTGTGACTCGTGACGTCTTTGAACTTGACTTCAGACAACGCTATGAAGATTTCCAGATCGGCTATGAGTATTATCCGATCTAAGAAGAAATCGTACAGCCTCATTCGTCTTTCTTAGGAATTAGGATCTTGTGTATTTAATGAAAATTTCCCAATCTAAATATAAGACCTTACCTATGCTGATAAATTCTAGCCCCCCGAATGTTTGTTATGTTTCAAGTATAATATTCTGCGGAAAACACTAAATTCTGACCCCGGCAGGAAAATGAATGCAACAAGAATAACACGAGCAACGTCTAATTGCCCACACATAGTTGCTGGGCCAAATTGTTTATTGAGTGTGATCTGTACGAGCCGCACTATAAACACTAAATTTTCCAAATTTATGCTTTCGAAATGATACACGCAGAGCCAGTTGCCTTGAACCAACTATGTGTATAAGTAAGTCGGCAAGTAAACACACACTCGAATTGCATAATTGATCCTTAATTACTATAAATAAATCAGAAAATTCAGCAATGTTGATCTAGCGAAGTGGGTGCTTTTCTGCCCAGAAAGTGTGCGAAATCTGCATATTCTGTAGTTTTTGGAATGGGTGAAAACCCGCCCGGAAATGGCATGTGTGCCTGGGGATGGATTTCCTCGGAATATCGAATGATGCGGCAAATGAGCAGCAAATTATGTTCAACAGACGCCCCCCTTGTTGCACTTGCAACTTGCATCAAATCCTGCGGATCAGCTCATGCTCATTCCATGCCTCAATTACCTCCCAAGTTCATGGCGGCAATGTTGCACGCTGCGTTTGCCACATGTGCTGGGGATAGGACCCCGACCCCATTGGCCCCCATCCATGAGACGGCCCCCCAATGGCATGGTTAATGGTTTCGCGACAGAAGATCGGGCGATCTTCCCATGACTTAATGTCTTATGCTTAATTAACAAAAGACTGCCGACTCCGCGGCGTTTAATTATCCTATAGCCAAATCAAATGTGTGAGTGGCAAATAACTTAAGAGCTATTGTTAATGGTTGCCCTGCTATATAAACACACACACACAATCGGATCGATCAGCCTCAGACGAGGTCATCGTACCCTGAAAACGCGGAAGATAAAAAGGATGCCCCAAAATATGCCGCCACAAAAATTGCACAGCCAGAAGAAGATACAAAAAAAAGATACAACATACACAGAAACCAAACCAAAAAGGAGAAAAAACCATCGAATGACTGCAGAAATATCCAAAAATTCTGCAGATCCAACAAGGAGGCACAGGCAAAAGCCAAACGATGCGTCACATGCAGTAAAATGTGCCTAAAAAGTTCTGTCTGAAACGGGCAGCCAGAATAAGGCAAGGGGCATGCAACAAGTGAATTTATAAATCGCCGCCAGCCAAAAACCGAAAAAAGAAGACCACTAAAGCATAAAAACCCATAAAAATGTTTTGGCGGACGACAGGCGACGATCGGTTTGACGGGGTGTTCTTGGGAAACGTGATGCGCATCTTGATGACAGCAAATGAACCGAAATGCAGTCCAAATTGATAGCCCTTCTTGGGGGTCAGGGACGTAGCCCTTTTCGACTTCCGATTGCCTGTGTGTATATAAAATACCCACATACCTGAACTGGCAAAAAGGAATCTGTGAAACGTAAAGAGCCCACTATACCAACCAGTAAAACTGAAAACTGAAAACTGACAAGTACTGAAACAATAAGCGAACCCGTAATTGCGCTATAAATCAATGTCTGCTCCACATTTTATCCGTCAGGTAAACGTACTTGCTGACATGATAGCATTCAAGCCAATTGCCTGGGTTACCAAATTCGATACGAAGGCTATTATAAATAACTGAAATTTGTTTGCGTCAAGCATGGGAGTTGGTCATTGCTTATTTTAAATTTCTTCCTCAGAACAGGTTGTTCAAAAAATAAGACAGATATTTCAATTTTGCATAAGTAGTGAGGAATTTAATTACTTTCTGTTGTTGAAATTATAAATATGATGATCCAGCATAACTGAATTCCTATAAAAAATAGCCTTTCCCAAAATAGTTTTGGTTTGTTGAAAAGTTCTGCTAGTTTAATTTACTTTTCGGTTTTTATCTACCTTTAGTTTGAGGCTAATTAAGTGCTGAAATATGCCAGCTCATTTGGCATTCTGTGAGCACTATTTTCGATTCTCCCCCCACTATTTTTTTTTATCACGAGTTGGCGCTAAAATGTTTACACAGAGACCTGATTAATAATCCCCCGCTGACTGGGGGGGCCAAAGTTCGAAAAGGGTGCAAAAGTGGATGTTTCTCTAGGCCCCCTTTTGAGTGCTATTAGCCATAAGTGAAGTCAAGCAGCTTGTTGCAATCTCGAACCAAATGAGTTGGGCAAATAGAAAATTGCTTATGTTTGTGCGGGTGGTGGAGGGACGGGGTCTTAAGGGGTCTTGAGGGGTCTTTTTGAGGATGGGAAGTCGCGACAGCGGCATTATGATGCCTCTAATTAGCTGCACAGCACTGTTGATTCTCTGGAGGAGGCTGCAACTCGTGGCTGCCGCAGCATGGGCCATAAAAATTTGTTTACCAGTCAAAGATTTAGCTGCCGCCGTTGACAGCCAGTGAAATTTATGGGTCAGTAAGTTGGCCAAGTGAAACGCATAGTGAAATCTGTCTTTTCCCTTTTTGGACCCTGGTGGACTCCAATGTGCATTCTGTTTGCTCATTTGCTCTGCTCATTTGGCCAAACGCGTGGCAAATATTTCATTAGGCATTTGAGCAAACTTTGTTGTGCATTTTAGCCCTTCACCCCCCCGCCCCGAAAACACAAATGCAACTTTGTGTGGGCATCGTCATCGTTTGGAAATTGGTAGAATGTTGCATAATCTCTAGCAGCAGCAGCAGGAGCAGCAGCATTGCTATGTCTGCATCTCGTAAACACTTGGGGGCAAAAGGCGTATGTTTATTATTTTCACTACTCAATTAAGTTAAATTAATTTCGAAATTGATAATTGCTTGGCCAGGCTGTGCAAGTGTTTGGCTGCCAGTCAAAATGGCAGCAGTACTGCATCTAGATTTCCCATTCCCCGGCAGACTGAGGATGTTGCTCCATCTACAGCTCCAGCTCCACCTCCACCACCACTCTCTGTGTGCGTTGCTTTATGCAAATGCAATTAAAATTTCAACAATGCAAACATTTACTTCCGTTGCAACAAATGTCGTCGTTCCACCAGCTTTCTGCCCCCGTACCAGGCCCGCATCTTCTTCATAGAGTCATCATCATCGTATCGTCATTGGAGCTTCGGCAGGAGGAGCATCATCACCATCACCACCTGGCAACATGAGCATTTACCTGGCCACACCTCAGCCACAATTTGGCGTTTTGCATTAGTCTCTGCTTGTCTTGCGATAATTGTATGACTATGTAATTGTATTTGAACAAACGGGTGTCGCACATCTGCACGTATCCTTCCGTCTAATGAGGTGGATCCCAGTGCATAATTGCAGCCCGGTATTTTGCGGCCAAATAAAACGTACTAACGAAGCTGATTAGGACCTTCTGCCTAAATTGATCAGCATCAGATAATCCGAAGGGTTTTATAGGCTTTAGTTACACCGAAAAAAATACAATCTACAAAAAGACAGATACTTACATTGATTTTATCTTTATGATTAATGAAAAATATACAGATGTACATACAAATACAGTCCAACATCTACATTATATTTTCAAGATAGATACTTGTTACTTGAAGATATAATATTTAAGATCAAATAAGAGGGGTATGATGAGGAACAATATTTCTTTTACTAAATAATTATTATAATCGCATTTTCTCTATCTTATTTTGTAATCTGTACATTGATCCTATCTTTTCTAAAACCGTAAAAAAATTATCAAAATATCCTTATAAGACATACAATTTTTTCTCTGTGCAGGGGGCTTGCATTTATCCGCACTTTCAGCTCGCTGCAATTAAATCAGTTGCCTGCCTGCAACATCAAATTCCTTTCGTTCTTTACAATCAACATAAAAAAGCGAAAGGGGCCAGCAGAAGTCAAACGGTTGCAGCTGGCGAACTGGGGGCCATGGGCATTCCATCTTCATCAAAGGGCCCCGGGATCTGCAGAGGCAGCTGTGGAATGGGATCTGGAATCCTCATGGATGCAGCTTCAATATTGCATGCCCCGCCATTTCATTAAATTGATGTTGCCTTGATCAATTGGCATGGGAAAGGCCCAAAGATTCAAATTCCCCATAACAAGTGGGTGGTTGGGCTTGAAGTGGGGGAATTCTACTTATTCGACCTCGCGGATGAGTCATGTAAACAAATCCAACGTCAGTTCTCGACGGTCAGGTGTGAGATCTGTTTAGAATTTATTTGTCTTTCGGCGGCAATTGTTTGGATTTCGACTCGCCACACTATATTTTCTTTTCCGATAGCTTAGATTCCGCTTTTGTTTAGCCATAACTTGTTGCCGGTCTTGAGTTTGGCGGCTAAGTGCACGCACTTGTGGAGTAAGTGCCGCTGATAATGTTGATGTTGTAGTTACGGCTCATTAGCAGGCGCTTTATTTACGATGGTCGTTGCAACATTTTACGCAACAAAATATTTTTGTAGGAGTACGTACATGCTCGAAATTCCTTTTTTAGATATCACACTCTCACACAAAAAAAAATTGAACATATATCATCAAATAAAATCTTACTTGATCAATACCCGTTTAATCCGTTAACGAGAATAATTTTAAACATTTTTAAGTTCAAAATTATAGTTAATAATAATATTTAATAATATTAATATTTTTTCCGATATTAAATTTAATATTGTTAATGATAATGATGATAAGCCAGAACTGTTGTAGTGCGCCATACAAAAAAATTATAATTTTATTTGAGTTATGAAAGTTTATCTTTCCCAATGTTTATTTACCAACAAATATATTTCTTTGTGTGTATACGGATTCTACCCCAGAATGCACTTGTTGCATGGAAGGCATTTGAAAGCCATTACACGATCGTGAATATATCTCTGGCATGGATGCGGAGTGAATATCTCTTAGCTACTCGGTCTGGAGAGAGTGTATATACATATTTAGATATATCTGGCCTGGATTTGCATTGCACGCTGCAGTTGTTCAAGTTGACTGATAATGGCTGCAATTGTGGAGCTAAAAAGGGAGCATTTCCCTGCACTCTCGCTGCATTTATGCAGTGATTGCCATGGCCCCTTAAAATATTATCACCGCTTAGAGCCTCAACCCAAATGCCTTTGTAATGCTGGGAGTACAATGAACAATGGGCGGCTATTGTGGAACCATTTCTGGCCAGAAAGGCCATAAAGATGCCTTTAGCGACCCGTTAATTGGCCCCCACAAAGCTTTGATCTCGCCTGCCAGCCAACTAAATCCTGGTCACAGAATGGGATCAGGGATTGTGGCTCCTCCCGTTGTTAATCCAGTCGATATGGCACACTGAATTATTGTAAACTCCCAGCCGAGTTTAGCATTTCCTTCTCCAGTTTTGTTTGACATTTCTGTGGCGGCGTTTCGGTGGTTCACATGACATGTGTAACTTATTTGACGATTGCGCCAACTGTTTGTGCCAGTGTCACGTGGCATCCGCCGCATGTGGCAATAACAATGTTATTCCCCCGCCGAATCCCAATTCCAAATATTTGGATGTGGGTCTGGGGGTCCGAGGATTTTGCGTAATCAGCAGTCGCGTATGAAATCGAAATCAAGAAGTGCGCTCTTGCGGTTTTTGCCGCCTCAGCGGTTTCCTTGGAACTGCCCAATTAATCGAGCTCGGTCTGGGGTGTCCTCTAGAATCCTGGTATCCTAGTATCCTGTTTGCATGACGCAATGCCTGGAGCAGGAGTCAACTGGGCGTCTGGGCGACGCCGCCCCTGCTCAATGGACTGTGAAATGTGTGCCGTTGTCGGTTTGCCATTCGCCATTCCCCATTTGCCGTTGTCCTTGCCAAAGCAATAGGTGTCCTGGCATTGGTTTCAAAAGGGAAATGCGCTCAAATTGCATTAAAATGCCAACACAGAAGCATAAAAATTATGGCCACACTTGGCGCCCAGTCCTCCTGCTCTCCGCTCGGTGCTTTGCTGCGGGCTGTCATAAGCAGCACGCCTGCTGCGTTCCAAGGACCAAAAAGGATGTCGGGGTTGTCCTCCGAAAGTCAGGAGGCGAGCGCCATCAGTCGGAGGCGTCCAAGCGGAACAAACCGAGAGGCTCCCCGCACGCAGCAGTGTCAGAAATTAAATTGGCAAGCCCCCAACAAAAAATCCAGGAGGGCCGGTAAGGGGGGAATGGATGCAGTGCAGCAGCAAACGTTGCCTGCAACATTGAACGCCTTTGACATATTCACGCAACTTGTCCTCGGGGCGAAACGACATCCTCCTTTGGATGTAGAAGAAGGAGAAGTTAAGAAGTCGCAGGGTTTCGGCGGCGTCGAATTGTCTGCGGCATTATCGTATATTCTCCCTGGCTTTCGGTACTTATTATTTGCTTGGATTCTGTGCTCTTCTTTCGTTTTGGCAAATCGGCAGGAAGCCCTGCTAAATTATGTCTTGTTTATGTGGCATTGCATATTTATGGTCCGTGCGCGCGGCGCATAATAAAAAATTGTTACCGAAGAAATTGCAAATTTTACTTGACCAAGTCCCATTCTTTTTGCAATCTCCAATCCCCCACATTTTTTAGCCGCAAAAACAAGTTCAATGTTTGCTTGCTCTGAGCAGTGAGCATAAACAAGTTCATCATGTTGTCGCCGCGAAGCCCTACAAAAGTTTGTTTGTTGCCCCTTCGCTGGACCTGCGGGGTAGGGTCTTTCGAGAAAGTCCCAGTCCAAGTTGGTTTCTCCCCCGCCATCCAACCATACAACCATCCAGTTAGCCATCCATCCAGCCTGTTGCTTCTCCGCCTCTAATGAGTCTGAGCACTCGTGTGTCCATAGAGTCAACAAATATATCTGTATAGTATGTGCAACAAGTCAACACGTGACTTCGGTCCCATGATTTTAATGAATGGGCAAGTTGGGCGAGGTTATGTCTGGGTGGCGTTTAATTAAATTGCCTTCTCCGCTTTCCACTTGCAGCTCAACTGCCTTGGTAGCATTCATTGTTCTGGCCGGCATCCATGATTCCCATAGCAGATTTGTAAGTATGAAGGGTATGAAGATGGTGAAGTTTCTTATAGCTAATCCTTTTTTGAATGGCTTCCAGCCTGGGCTAAGACAAAAAAGACAATATGGGGCGAATATGTATTTGCCGGAGAGCTCCGTGACGCCCGGCGGCGAGGGTGATGATCCCGATGAGTGGACACCCTGGAGCTCGCCCTCGGACTGTTCGAGAACCTGTGGCGGTGGAGTGTCCTACCAGACTCGAGAGTGTCTGCGCACAGAGTGAGTATACAAGACCCGAAGATAGTTATCAAAGTAAGGATGAGAAACCTTTAAGCACCTATATTAACGTTTTCAAATCTCTTGATTTTTTGTTCAGTTACCTAATATCTAAATAAATTTTATCCTGATACCCCTCAGTGCCCGTGGCGAAGCCATCTGCAGTGGAGGCAGTCGTCGCTACTTCTCCTGCAACACTCAAGACTGTCCGGAAGAGGAACCCGACTTCCGGTCGCAGCAGTGCTCCCGCTTCGATAGACAGCACTTCGATGGAGTCCTCTACGAATGGGTGCCATACTTAAATGCACCCAATCCCTGCGAGCTGAACTGCATGCCTAAGGGTGAGCGCTTCTACTATCGCCAAAGGGAGACGGTGATCGACGGTACCCGCTGCAATGACCAGGATCTGGACGTGTGCGTCAATGGAAAGTGCATGCCCGTGGGCTGTGACATGATGCTGGGCAGCAATGCCAAGGAGGACAAGTGCCGGAAGTGCGGTGGAGATGGAAGCACCTGCAAGACGATCCGGAACACCATCACCACCAAAGACCTGGCTGCAGGCTACAATGACCTGTTGCTCCTTCCCGAAGGTGCTACCAATATCCGTATCGAGGAGACGGCGCCGTCCAGCAATTATCTGGCCTGCCGGAACCACAGTGGACACTACTACCTGAACGGCGACTGGCGCATCGATTTCCCACGCCCCATGTTTTTCGCCAACTCGTGGTGGAACTACCAACGCAAACCCATGGGCTTCGCCGCCCCCGATCAACTGACCTGCAGCGGCCCCATCTCAGAGAGCATCTTCATTGTCATGTTGGTGCAGGAGAAGAACATCAGCCTCGAATACGAGTACAGCATTCCTGAGTCCCTGAGTCACTCGCAACAGGATACGCATACGTGGACGCATCACCAATTTGGAGAGTGCAGTGCTTCCTGCGGCGGTGGAACTCAGAGCCGAGTGGTCACCTGCAACAACCGCATCACCCTGGCGGAGGTCAATCCAGCACTGTGCGATGAAAAGTCCAAGCCATTGGAGGAACAGGAATGCGGCACGGAACCATGCGCTCCCCACTGGGTGGAGGGCGAGTGGTCTAAGTGCTCCAAGGGCTGCGGAGCTGACGGTTTCCAGAACAGAAGCATCACCTGCGAACGAATTTCCTCTTCAGGGTAAGTCTATCTAATTTATAAAAGCCTGATTAGTTAAGCCGAGATAAAATACTACTCTTGTTAATACTTCTTAAAACGTAATTACATCTTGTGGCTTTTATTTCAGCGAGCATACAGTTGAAGAAGACGCTGTTTGCCTCAAGGAGGTGGGCAACAAGCCGGCAACCAAACAGGAGTGCAATCGCGATGTCAAGAACTGTCCCAAGTACCATCTGGGACCCTGGACACCATGTGATAAGCTCTGCGGCGAAGGAAAGCAGACACGTAAGGTGACTTGCTACATTAAGGAGAACGGACGCAAGCGAGTCCTGCCCGAAGAAGATTGCGTGGAGGAGAAGCCGGAGGTGGAGAAGTCCTGCCTTTTGACGCCCTGCGAGGGCGTTGATTGGATCATCTCTCAGTGGAGCGGTGTAAGTAGTGATGTCAATTATCCAGCCCTCACATACTGAATTCCACTGTCTTGCAGTGCAACGCATGTGGTCAAAACACCGAAACTCGCACGGCTATCTGTGGCAACAAGGAAGGTAAGGTGTACCCGGAGGAGTTCTGTGAACCAGAGGTGCCTACTCTATCTCGACCTTGCAAATCGCCCAAGTGCCAGGCGCAGTGGTTCTCCTCGGAATGGAGCAAGTGCTCCGCTCCCTGCGGCAAGGGCGTTAAGTCCCGCATTGTCCTCTGCGGGGAGTTCAATGGCATGACTGTGAGTCCAGCAAGTGATGACTCAAAGTGCGACAAGGAAACGAAACCGGAGTCAGAACAGGAGTGCGAGGGCGAGGAGAAGGAGTGCCCCGGTGAATGGTTCACTGGACCTTGGGGAGAGTGTAGCAAGCCATGTGGAGGTGGGGAGAGAGTTCGCGAGGTCCTGTGTCTATCCAATGGAACCAAGTCCGTTAACTGTGATGAGTCGAAGGTCGAACCCCTATCCGAGAAGTGCAATCCAGAAGCTTGTACCGAGGATGAGATATTGCCCTTGACTAGCACCGACAAACCCATCGAGGATGACGAGGAGGATTGTGATGAAGATGGTATTGAACTGATCACCGATAGCTTGCCAGATGTTGAAAAGAGCGCCGATATTATTGATTTGGAAGATAAACAGAGTACGGAAACAACACCTGAAGCTGAGGAACTAATGCAAAGTGACAGCCCGACACCTTTCGATGAGTCAGATTCGACTGGTACCACAGTTGAAGGATCGGGAGATGAATCCGATTCAACCACCGACAGCGGAATTAGTACAGAGGGAAGTGGCGATGATGAGGAAACTTCTGAGGCTTCCACTGACCTGTCCAGCTCGACGACTTCTGACTCAAGCTCCAGTGACTCTAGCTCCAGTGACTCCAGCTCAAGTGACTCCAGCTCCAGCGTTTCCAGCGATTCGACTTCAGAGGCTCCATCATCTTCAGTGTCCGATTCCAGCGACTCCACAGATCAATCTACAGAATCGACGGGTGTCTCAGGTAGCTCCACTGATGTCTCAAGCTCAACGGAAGCATCCACCTCGGACTCAACCGATGTTTCAAGCTCTTCAGACGCTTCTGAGTCTACTGTTACTGCAGACTCTACATCTGAAGGTTCTACGGAAGCATCGAGTTCTACAGATGACTCTACTGATTCTTCAGACAAAACTTCAGACGTTAGTGAATCTACAACAGAGGCTTCGTCTTCATCTGTGTCCGATTCTAGTGACAGCACAGACAGCTCAACTGACAGTGTATCCAGTTCAACAGAGAGTTCTTCGGACAGTACTTCTGATGCCACGTCCGACTCTACAGTTTCTTCAGATTCTACGGACTCCACTTCGGAAGAAACAACGGAAAGCACTTCCGAGTCATCGACTGATACTACCGAATCATCTACCTTGGACGCTTCCTCAACCACTGATGTTTCCTCAACCACTGGTGTTTCCTCAACCACTGATGCTTCTTCGAGCTCGGACGCTTCTTCAACGGAAAGCTCAACTGATGGTTCCTCTTCCACTTCTAGTTCGGACTCCACAGAATCTACTGTGGTATCTAGTGATGGATCGACAGATACTTCCACTGATGGCACCACTGATGGTATTACCGATAAATCCACTGATGGATCTACTGAGTCTTCAACAGATGGATCTACAGATGGATCTAGTGACGCTTCTACTGATGGATCTACTGATGGCTCCACTGAATCCTCCGTATCAACCGAAAGCACTGAGGTTAGCGGTGGAAGTTCGACCACTGAAGGAAGTACCGTCGAGGACGACAGTTCCACAAGCTCTTCCATCACATCAGACTCAACCGTTACAGACTCGTCATCTTCCACAGACGTTTCTGGATCCACGGAAACGACCGATACCTCTGCTTCTACAGAAGCTTCCTCCACAGATTCTACTGAATCTACTGAAAGCACTTCAACTGGAGAAACTGGGGAAACCACAGAAAGCGGGCCAACCGAGGAGAGTACTACCGAAGGATCTACGGAAAGCACTTCTGAGGGATCCACAGACAGCACCCAGTCTACAGATCTTGACAGCACTACCAATGATATCTGGAGCACCAGTGACAAGGATGACGATTCGGAGACCAGTACTCCATACTCCTTTGATTCTGAAGTTACCAAGGACAAGCCTCGCAAGTGCAAGCCCAAAAAGAGTAGTTGCGCCAAGTCAAAATACGGTTGCTGTCCGGATGGAAAGTCCACTCCCAAGGGACCATTCGACGAAGGTTGCCCCATTGCCAAGACCTGTGCCGATACAACGTACGGTTGTTGTCTGGACGGAGTGTCTCCAGCCAAGGGCAAGAACAACAAGGGTTGTCCCAAGTCCCAGTGCGCCGAGACCCTCTTTGGCTGCTGTCCCGATAAATTCACCGCTGCCGAAGGAGAGGATGATGAAGGATGTCCGCAGACAACTACTGTACCGCCTACCACCACCACAGAAGAATCGCAACCGGAGTCAACTACCGAGGTTGAGGGATCAGGAGAGGACTCGACGACATCTGAGCCAGATACCAAAAAGTCCTGCTCCTACTCCGACTTTGGTTGCTGTCCCGATGGCGAAACAACCGCTAAGGGTGAGAAGTTCGAGGGTTGCGATGTTGAGCCAGAGAAGCCGAAGAGTTGCAGAGAATCCGAGAACGGTTGCTGTCCGGATGGTCAAACTCCTGCCAGCGGACCGAATGGTGCGGGATGCGCGGGCTGCACTCGCGAGCGTTATGGATGTTGTCCGGATTCCCAGACCCCGGCTCACGGTCCCAACAAGGAAGGATGCTGCTTGGACACTGAGTTTGGATGCTGCCCCGACAACATCCTGGCCGCCCGTGGACCCAACAACGAGGGATGCGAATGCCACTACACACCCTACGGTTGCTGTCCGGACAACAAGTCGCCGGCCACTGGCTACAACCAGGAGGGATGTGCCTGCGAGACGACCCAACATGGGTGCTGTCCCGACAAGATCACCGCTGCCAAGGGACCCAAGTTCGAGGGATGCCCCTGCGAGACCACCCAGTTCGGATGCTGTCCCGACGGAATCACCTTCGCCAAGGGACAACACAACCACGGATGCCACTGCCTACAGACCGAGTTCAAGTGCTGCGATGACGAGAAGACCCCGGCCAAGGGACCCAATGGCGAGGGATGCACCTGCCTGGAGAGCAAGTTCGGCTGCTGTCCCGATGGAGTTACCAAGGCGACGGACGAGAAGTTCGGAGGATGCGAAAATGTCCAGCAACCGCCGCAAAAGGCCTGCAGCCTGCCCAAGGAAACGGGCAACTGCACCAACTTCAGTGTCAAATACTTCTTCGATGTTGCCTACGGAGGATGCGCTCGATTCTGGTATGGTGGATGCGAGGGTAACGACAATCGCTTCGACAGCGAGACCGAGTGCAAGGACACCTGTCAGGAATACTCCGGCAAGCATGTGTGCCTGCTGCCCAAGGCCTCTGGACCCTGTACGGGATCCGAGAAGAAATGGTACTTCAATGCGGACTACAACCGTTGCGAGGAGTTCCAATACGGCGGATGCTACGGTACCAGTAACCGATTCGATACCAAGGAACAGTGCCAAGGAAATTGCTCTGCCAGCGATAATCTTCGTGAGTATAGTTCCTATGAACATGATACCTATAATAAAATCTAATATTTAGTAGTTAGACATTGTACTTTTTGAATACCAATGTTATATGTACATATGTTAGATATTACTATACCATGTTCTATATCTCTACTCTTCCTACTCCAGCTACATGCGAACAGCCTGTGGAAAGTGGTCCGTGTGCCGGAAACTTTGAGCGTTGGTACTACGACAACGAGAGCGACATCTGCAGACCCTTCACCTATGGAGGATGCAAGGGCAATAAGAACAACTATCCCACGGAACACGCCTGCAACTACAATTGCCGCCAGCCTGGCGTGCTTAAAGGTTTGAGATCTGATTTAGTATTTTGTGGTGCCTTGAATTGGGTAATGGTAATGGGATTAGTTGTACGCAACGTTATGCTTTGGTTTATGAGTATCTTTAAGCTTAAACCTCTTGGTTTCTCCTGGTTAACGGTATGTTCTTCCCACACTTTCCTTCTCCCCAAAAAAAAACTGCTTGGTTACTTTATTGTATGTGCATGATTGCTTGTTACTTGCTATGCCGACTTCCTGAATCTACACCTGCATCCGAATCTCCTCCTGCACCACCAACCACCTATACCATCCTATGAATCCCAGACCGCTGTGCGCTTCCTAAGCAAGCCGGTAATTGCAGTGAAAAGCTGGCCAAGTGGCACTTCTCCGAGAACGAGAAGCGCTGCGTGCCCTTCTACTACACGGGTTGTGGTGGCAACAAGAACAACTTCCCCACCTTGGAGTCCTGCGAGGACCACTGCCCCCGGCAAGTTGGTAAGCTTTAAATGTTGTCTGCCCTTGGCGGCTGCTTTCAATGTGTTTTTCTGTGCGATCCAACCCCAAAAACCTTGCCCTACTGACACTCTCTTCGTACCATTGCCCAAATTAGCCAAGGACATCTGTGATATTCCTGCCGAGACGGGCGAGTGTGACAACTATGTTACGAGCTGGTACTACGACACCATGGCTCAGGGCTGTCGCCAGTTCTACTACGGCGGCTGTGGAGGCAATGAGAACCGCTTCTCCACAGAAGAGTCCTGTTTGGCGCGTTGCGATCGCAAGCCGGAACCCACCACCACAACCGCCCCCATCCCGCCCAGGCCAGCACCCAGTACCGGGGACATATGCGAGGAGGATGCTGCTCCTGGCGATTGCGGTGAATGGGCCCTCAAGTGGCACTTTGATCGAAACTATGGTGCGTGTCGTCAGTTCTACTATGGCGGTTGTGGCGGCAATGACAATCGCTTCGAAACGGAGTCCGATTGTCAACAGCGTTGCTCCACACAGCAGCGTCCTGCTCCTACTCCACCACCAACTCCAGCTCCTACCAGAAAGCCAGCTCCTCCTCAAGCTCTTGCGCAGTGCAGTCAGCCAGTTGATCCAGGTCAATGTGACGAATGGGTACTCAATTGGAGCTTCAATGAGACGGAGGGTCGCTGCCAGTCGTTCTACTATGGCGGCTGCGGTGGCAATGATAACCGATTTGCCTCAGAGGATGAATGCTCAGCTAGCTGCTCCCCTAACGTAGACACCCGCTTTGGCGAACCCGAGCCCGAACCGGAACCTGAACCTGAGGAACCTCGTCCTGACACCTCAAAGTGCTTCCTGGCACCCGAGCCGGGCAATTGCTATGAGAACGAGACCCGCTGGTTCTACAACAGCCAGGAGGGACTCTGCGACGAGTTCATCTTCACGGGCTGTGGCGGCAATGCCAACAACTATGCCAGCGAGGAGGAGTGCCAGAGCGAGTGCCATGACGCCCAGACCACCTGTGCCCTGCCCCCTGTCCGAGGACGATGCAGTGACCTCTCCCGACGCTGGTTCTATGACGAGCGCAGTGGCGGATGCCACGAGTTCGAGTTCAGCGGATGCCGTGGTAATCGCAACAACTTCGTGTCGGAGAGCGCTTGTCTGAGCTTCTGTAGGAGTCAGGGTCCAGTGGAACCCGAGCCACAACCTCCAGCACCGGTAAGAAACAAGTGTTTTTTTATTATTAGTGTAAACAATTTTTTTTTAATTAAAAAAATTTAAAAAAAATTTTTATTTTTTTTTTATTTTTTTTTTTGTTTCCAGACCTACTCCGTGTGCACCCTACCACCAGAGGCTGGAGAGTGCGACAACCGGACTACCGTGTGGTTCTACGACAACGAGAACATGGCCTGCACGGCCTTCACCTACACAGGATGTGGTGGCAATGGAAATCGCTTCGAGACCCGCGACCAATGCGAGCGACAGTGTGGAGAGTTCAAGGGAGTGGGTAAGTTTTGGGCAGCCGGGCTGGGGACTTTAGTGTTTCAGGTGCTATAATCTCTTGTGTCAGACGTTTGCCATGAGCAAGTGACGACGGGTCCGTGCACCGATTGGCAGACCAAGTACTACTTCAACAAAGAGAGCCAGGCCTGTGAACCCTTCACCTACGGTGGTTGCGATGGCACCGGCAACCGTTTCAATGATCTGTACGAGTGTCAGACAGTTTGCATAGCCGGTCGCGAACCGGCAGTAGGCTCGGCTAAAGGTAACATATATTTCGGGGGGATTTTGACTTGGGGAGTCGACCTTGGAGAGTCCTTGGGCTAACTGGTTATTCTTCTGTTGCGGAAGTAGAAATCTGCCTGCTGCCACTGGCGATGGGCCGCTGCAATGGACCTTCGGTGCAAGAGCGCCGTTGGTACTACGACGACTCGCTAGGAAACTGTGTGACCTTCATTTACCAAGGTTGCTCCGGCAACCAGAACAACTTCAGATCCTTCGAGGCATGCATGAGCCAATGCCGACGTAAGACCCACCACCAGCCACCACTTTTGCACCACAAAGCTCACTGCACCACAGAGCTCACTGCACCACAAAAAGCACCCACCCACCCATGAATGCACCTTGCAATCTGCCCACACCCAAGCCGCTTGTTTTCGTAGAATCTTTAGAGTAGCATCTGTAGTAGTTGCGATTAGTGCACTTTCACTAGACTTAAGACTGCACGGGTTTTGGGGAATGGAAGTCCTATATGTAGTATCTAGCCTAACTGAATCGCATTCCCCTTTCTTACAGCGGATGGTAATGATTTAGACAACGGTATAGGACAGAACCCATGCGATACCTTTGATGCTGAGTGCCGGGAACTTCGTTGTCCATATGGTGTACGCCGTGACGCTGCCCGTTCCCAGCCAGAGTGCACGCAGTGCGTCTGCGATAATCCTTGCGATGGCTACAGCTGTCCGGAGGGTCAACAATGCGCCATCGATGTGTCCAGGTCCGACGATCGCCAGTTTGCACCAGTCTGCCGTGAAATCAACAAACCAGGCGAGTGTCCAGCTCTATCGGCCAATGCCAGTGGATGTGTCCGGGAATGCTACTCCGATGCCGACTGTTTGGGCAACAACAAGTGTTGCAGCGATGGCTGTGGACAACTTTGCGTCCATCCAGCTCGTCCCACGCAGCCACCACGTACTCAGGCCCCCGTGGTCTCCTATCCAGGCGATGTCAGCGCAGCTCTGGAACCCAAGGAACCCCATGAACTGGATGTCCAGACTTCCATCGGTGGTATTGCCGTGTTGCGCTGTTTCGCCACCGGCAATCCAGCTCCGAATATCACATGGTCGCTCAAAAACTTGGTGGTAAGCTATTGGGAGGGTGACGAATCCAGTTCCGTAAACTCTTTAATGCATTACTGTTTCCTTAACAGATTAATACGAACAAGGGTCGCTACGTCTTGACCTCCAACGGGGATTTGACCATCGTCCAGGTGCGTCAAACCGACGATGGTACCTACGTCTGTGTGGCCAGCAATGGCCTTGGTGAACCCGTGCGACGTGAGGTTGCCCTCCAGGTTACAGGTACGTTTTTAACACTCATTTTGGTAGATGTTCTTTTTCACATCGTTACTAAATTAAGTACTTCTATGCATTTTAATTTAGTTTGTTGGCATTAAAAAACTAAGGTCCGATTTCTTAATGTCATGTTCTAAAGTTCAATTGTTTAAAAAGAAAAATTTCCATTTTTAATGTGATGTTAATTTAACGAACGACAAATCTTTCATATTTCAGGGTGCATATTTATTAACGATTTCTTAATAGTTGGAAAACCGACTATATACCATTTTAAAAAACGTATACACTACCTCATAAATTTTGGTGTTGGCTTTGTAACTAACTGCTTTATATTGCACACTTTGCGCATGCTGCCTGCTTTTCCGTAATCCCTTGCTTGAAACTTGGTGACGGTAGAACCCGTAAGCCTGTCCGCCTATATTTACGGTGACAAGAACGTTACCCAGATCGTGCAGTTGAACCGCCCGGCGGTGATTCGCTGTCCCGCCGGTGGCTTCCCGGAACCGCATGTCAGCTGGTGGCGCAACGGACACATGTTTGGCCTCAAGAATAACCTGATGGCCCGTGACTACTCGCTGGTCTTCAACTCGATACAGTTGACGGACCTTGGTCTCTACACTTGCGAGGTGTACAACCAGCGGCGTCCCGTTTCGCTGCGTGTCACCCTGAAGGCGGTGGGTCCAGTGCGGGCTCGAAACCACGAGGAGGCCGAGTACTTGCAGTATGTGCTCGATCCGGCCACCCGTCCGGTGACCCAGAGACCCGTTTCTCCCTACCGACCCACTCGACCGGCCTACGTGCCTGAGCCCATTGGTAAGTATCGCACATTTGCATGTTTCGGCTGGCCTGGCATGGTGTTTGATCTACTTGTTAAGGGGTATGTTTTGGGTTCCAAGGAAGTAACCTTTTTTTGATCTAATAAACAGTGAATGTAAATGCCGTGCTGGCGCTGGACCCGAAGAACAACTACTCACCGGGATCCACCATATTCATGAGCTGCTCTGTGCAGGGTTATCCATTACCAAATGTGACCTGGACCAAGGATGATGTGCCTCTCTATAACAACGAGCGGGTTCAAATTTCATGTGAGTAGAAGATACATAAGCCATATACAGATAGATTTAGATTTTTCCAAAGATTTAGATTTAGATCTTATCAACTAAAGCGAACTACTTTCATCTGCAAAATCAGACTTCTTAAATAAGCCAGAAGACAAATTCTCAAATTGGGAAAGTGTGATCTTGGCTTTTTTCCGTTCCCATTATTTCAAGGTGTATTACGTTGTAATAATATGAAATCTTCAATAATTTTACAGCCCAGCCACATAGTCTGATACTGAGTGATGTGACCCCCGAGGATTCGGGCAAGTATACCTGCAGAGCTAGCAATGCGTACACCTATGCCAATGGAGATGCAAATGTATCTATACAATGTAAGGATAACGTTTGAAATATGAACCAAGACATTACCTAACATGATATCATGTTTCAGCTGTTGTACCTGTGTCGCCGGAGTGCGTCGACAATCCGTACTTTGCCAACTGCAAGCTGATCGTCCAGGGCAAGTACTGTACCAATCCGTACTACACCAAGTTCTGCTGCCGATCCTGCACATTGGCGGGCCAAGTGGCCTCGGCCCCACTTCATCCCAATGCGGTATAATTCCCCACAGATAGCAGAGTAATTTTGTTTAACTTTCGTATTGAATTGAGCTTAAACGCACCACACAAGAATAATTGGATCGACATTCGGAGATTGAACATCCCATCATTCAAAAGCAGAGAGACCAAAAAGCCAACCGCTTAGCCATAGCCAAACATTATAGTCTACTGATCAAGAACGAATTAACTTCTTTATACTGTAGTATTTTACTCTCTTCCAGAACAAAAGCAAATAGTATTAGTGTTTTTATGTTTGTGTTCCTATTTATTCTTGATAACGAGTAACCTTTAATTCAATCGAGGAAATCAAGTGGCTAAAACGAATTTGCCTTTTTAATTTTTAGTTTCTACGACATTTCTGCGCAACGAGTAAAGCATTTAAGCCTAAAAACAAATAATTGTAAATAAATTAAAAATATATAATAAAGAGTGCATATGTATAAAGATGAGATTTCAGATAATGATGATGAGATGATGGCCCCACGATTTCAAAAAGAAAAGCCACCCCATCTGGCAACGCTTTTCGGGCAAGGGTTTATTGATTTTTCCCCAGTTCTTCACACCAGCTGTTCGCTGGAGCCTGCGCTCTAGACCCCGGGGTTGATTGGAGTTTGGGAGTCGTACAGAGGAAGACAATAAAATTGGTTTGTATTGCCATCGCGTGCAATTCGGTTTTTTTAGACATACTTTTAAAGTGTTAAACAAAGTCCAGTTTTAAAAATAAATATGGAGGATAGCGGCATCGACAGCGAGGACAGGCAATCCAACATATACGAGGATGGAGCAGCGGGATTGCTGGTAAGTATATTTGACAAAAGACAACAACAGCTGAGAGAAGGAAATGCAATTTTCCATTGGTAACGTCACTGCAGAAAACGGCCAGCGGAGCCCCCAAACATATGTCGGATCTGGAGTTTGAGGTGGCTTTCAGGGGTGCCGGCAAGGTTTATGCCCCCACGACCATAGAAATCGATGAAGAGGAGGAAGCTACCGGAGGTGGTCGAGGCCATGAGCCACCCAACACCTGCCGCATACTGCAGCGCAAACTGGAGCTGAAGGTCGAGCGTGCCCGGCGGAATTACACTCAGTTTCAGGAGGAGCAGGTGTGTTTTGGATCTACTCAATACAAGGGATTATCTGTAATAGATTATCCTTTTTATCCGCAGGCCACCAAGACGCAATCCTCCACTCTGATACCGATCAATCGACTTCCCATTCCTGGCGAACCGGAACACAAGCCCCTGGTGGACTACAAATCCGAAAGCAGTGATGAGGCCGAGGAGATCTCCTTCTTTCCGGCCCAACTGAAGCGGTCCAAGCGCCGCCAACAGAACCACGAACTGACTGATACCTTCAGCATACAGGAAATGACCATTGACTCGGATCTGGAGTCGGACGACAGTGCTGGCACCCAGAATCTCGAGCTCCTGCTGCCCTCCATGAAGACAACCATTTTGGATAAGTTCAAGGGCTGCTTCGGATGCTGGCGGCGAAGGTAATGCCAGGCGGAGGAGCGGAGGCATATCATCAGACGGTTCAGGCACAAATCACGTTATTGACAGGCACTAGCAACCTACGTACTTATAATAAACTCCATTGCCACTACAGAGCTGTAAACATAGATTTATTTGGCTTAGTAAAATCCATTCGATAAATATTAATAAATACTAAAAGAAAGATGTTTTTAATTACATATTTTGGAAAATCGGGGTAATCATATAAAAGTTGCCGAAAGGAAAGTATTGTAGGAATTTTAAAGTTCACTCACCCATTTTCTAAAGAACTATGTTCTTCAACTTTTGTTTTTGTCTGAGCTATTTGCAACTTTTCGATTACAATTGTTTTATTTACAACTTTTCTGTGAACATAATTTTACGCTATTGCTGGAAGTACTGGAATATGGTACAAATAAATTCTATTACGAACAAACACTATTAATAAATGTTCAGTCTTCAAATAAAAAAAAATTCTTATGTATCTGTATTGAGGGTTAAGCAGACGCCCTGTAGAATCCAGTGACTGAGATCCTCTGAGGTGGCCAAATTGGCCTCAAATACCAAACCGACACCCATCGCATTTCTGCGCAGCGAAGTTGTGTAAACCGGGGCCAGGTAAGTATTCTAAGGAGAAAATTGAAAACAATATTAGTTAAGGTTGAAACAATTTAAGGACCAAGTTCATGGTCTCCCCCATTTAAAGCCATCACTTATTTTACTTCCCAAAAACTCGGAAACAATTAGCACAACAGTTGCCCCATTAGTTGGCTGGGAGGTTTTGCGGAAGCTGGTGGTAATTTAGTGCGATGCATTTAAACAAATATCAACGTAGCCACGCCCCGTCCGTCGTCCGCCGCCCCCTGGCATATGTAGATACAAGTGCACATTAGTACTTGTCACTGCCAGACGGCAGCTATCCTGGCTATCCCGACTATCCTGGCTACCTCCACAGGCCCACCCAGATCCCGAAACACCAACCAACCTGCAGCTTGAGACGGTGTGCCTCGATGGGCACCACGGCGAGAATGGCCAGCTCTTCGACCAGGATCTTGGGATGGGAACGCGCCAGCTGATTAGCGGCCAAGTCAAAGCGCCCGCCCTCGATGTACAGACCGTGCACGAGGCAGCCCTGCAAAAAGTTGAGCGATTAAAATGCAAACAGAATTCCTAATTACGAAATTAGTGCCAGCCCCTGAACCAGAATGGAGTTGGGTCATCGTTTTGCATTTAGGAGGAGGAAGTATCGCTTCAACTCACCGTTTCGGGACGCTCCTCCACATCGTCGGGGTCCGCAAACTTGGTTACGTAGGTAAAAAGCGTGGAGCGATCCAGCGGCCAGGCGTTGCGGCGACAGGCAATCTGAAAGGATGGAACAAAAACACTCGGAAAATTGGAAACTGAACAAAATAAGTAGTTATAAAAATATTTGGGAAGAAACCAAATTATTGAAATTAAAAAGGGATTCTTAATACATTTAAGCAATCAAGTTCAAGATTTAGAAATATAATCACTTCATTGGAAATAGTTTTTCGAACCATTTAAGTATTAGTTATTGTCCAAATAACAACAAAAATAAAATCAAAAATGTTTTTTTTTCGAAATTGAGAATATAACGTTCTTGAAATTAAGATTGACCTTATAAAAATATCTCATATTTATTATTTCCGATGTGAGCGACTTTATTTTAAAGTGTATAGCAGGTGGCCCCCGTAAAGGCGTGACAATACAGACTCACCTGCACCAGGGCCGTGAGATAACTCTGCGGTATATGCAGCCCCGACAGCCACATGACCAGGGGTTCTCCTGAAAGCGTCCAGTATTTGTATTGGACGGCCCGGAGCTGTGCGAACGATAGAAAGGCTGATTAGTGGACACGGACACGAACTCACCTTGATTGATTTTGCGCTTAGCTGATTAATGAGCAGCGCGGCTGTGAAAGGGACTGGTTCGAAGGACTCCACTCGACCCTTCTCGACTCACCCGCAAGTGCTCCAGCCAGCTGGCCAACTGTTTGCATGTCGCCGGCGCCAACTTGCTCCACGCGGCTGGCAGGAGGCCATTGAACAACGAGTTGGCAATGTTGTCCAGCACATTGTCCATGCCGATTTCGCCGGCAATGGCCTGCGGAGAGCATGCAATTAAATTAAAAGGCACAATGGAGAGGCACATGTGTGGGCGTGACTGCAGATCCTGGGGCCAAGACAAAGCCCGCCCCGAGTTCATTTGCATTTGTAAATTTATTTTGGCAACAAAATGCAGAAGCCTTAGCTCGGGGTTGGGGATGAAAATGGGGATGGGGATCTCGATCTCCCAATTGGAATTTCCGCAATCTCCCCCAATCGCCCACATTCAAATTTGGACATTGTTTGCTTGGTCGCCAGCCAAGTTGGCAAATGCATAAACAAATGAGAAATGCAAAACAAGGCTGAAGGATTTATGTGCGGCCTCTATTGACAGGCCATATACGAGAAAATCCCTCTTGGTATATCTATATTGAGTTAGTTACCTTGCGAAGCAGCTCCAGCGTCTTCTTGATCCGCACGACCAGCAGATTAAAGCGGTCCAGCTCCTGGAGGAGGACCACCCCGGTGGGTGACAGGCTCATCTGGATCTGTTTGCGGATGCGCCATGTCTCAAAGGCGGGTGGTAATTTCTTCAGTATACCGGCTGCCACCGAGTCGATGAAGTCGTCGCGACTGATTCCTCCAGTTCCCTCGCCTGGATGCAGCCAAAAAAATAAAATAGGGGAACGTCAGTGGGGGATTGTGGTGGTGGCAGGTGTCAGGACAAAGGCAAGGAAAATGGCGCAGTAATATATGCAGAGCCTGTGGTTTTTCCACTTGCCTTTTTTACACCATGTCTTTCCCGCCCCGCATTTCTGTTGATTTTATTAATTTTCCCCTTTATCTGGCAACCAAATAGAATTTTTTCCCTCTTTTCGTTCCCTGCTTTATTTTTTGTTAAAGTGTCAATTAGCAAATACTAAAGCTCATGAATATGCAAATTATCGGAATTTTTCAGGGAGCTACTCAATGCTTTATCGAGCATATTGGTGTATTCCGTTTAAAGAAAAGTAAGCCCGAAAAACTTGACTTAAACATAATGCTAGCTGGAAATGAGCCCCTTTTGGGAACACTCTGTTCTAAAGAATTCGCGTTTTGCTTGAATGACATTAAAAAAATACATAAACAAAATAAAGTATTAACCTATTATAATTTTACTGAAATATTTAAATCACTTAATTTAGATTTAAAATTTTACAAGGCGTATTATTTATTGGTAGCGTTTTAAATGTTCCCTGCAGCTGAACTGTTTTGGTCGACCGTATCTTGGTGGCGTATCTCGATGAATTGAAATAAAATGGTTAAACTCGATTTTTAATCAGTGGAAATATTTGTTCTTATTATTATTTTTATTTACACTAAATGGGCGATGGCGGGGTGGCTTTTCTGTTTACGCTGAATACTTTACCAGGATTGACTTCGGTCGGTGGTGTCCACTTGGTCACTTCATGTGTGCGAATATATTTAAAAAAGTATTCCAAATTGTATATACAATTATTTACAAGGCCACACATATATAAATATGCATGATTGTGGGTGGGTGGTGTGAGGGTGAGTGGGGCGTTGGGAGTTGGGACGTGGGGCATGGCATGGAAAGTGCACTCTGTGATGGCGGTTTTAACACGTTTAAGCCCGTAACGCAAAATTATCGACTTTTGTGTGACGTTTTCACCATTTTTTGGTACTTCTGATGGCGGTTGGTGCGGTGAGGTTTGAACTCGATTCGCTGCGATTTGCGGCAATCCGATGAAAGTGAGTGAATACCAATGGGAGTGGGGATGAGGAATATATATATATGGGATCCATATATATATATGCCTGTGCACTGCCCTCCAATCTGACCCGACCCATGTGGGCTACGTGTGTGGTTCTATTTTAATTTTTAATGTGTGCATTGCTGTTGTGCGCCGGCAATAATGGCGCATGCAATAAAGTTAATTGCAAAACCGCAACTAATTAATTAAATTAAATTAAAAATTCAACATGCCAAAAATACAACATAGCATAGCAGAGCGAGTGTGCCGGAATGAAAATCAACAAGATAAAATGTAATAAACGGCTGACAATTGGCACACGTTTCATGCAAATTGAACCATTTACCATTTACCATGGGTGGCCGATGCTCATATCTATATTACATTATTATCATTACTTTTTTCCGATTCCAATTCCGATTCGAATTATCGGCGGATAGGCGAGCGAGGAGCCACTAGTGCGTGTGATATCCAGTGTAATATGTGGGTTTTGCGCTGTGCATGTTGGGGATGGTATATGGTATGGTATGCTATCTCTCGAGCAGATATGCCCGCGGGTGTATGTCGGTTAAATATTGGATGGAATCCCCAACCAGGATGGCCACTCACCAGTCTGCGGCTGCAGCTCAATCAAACTGTTCCAAATGTTGCGTGCCGCCATTGTGTAATAACCGATTTCCGCGTTCGGATGCAAACCAAATACATCCGGCTTGTTGACCAGCGGCAGTTTGTCGATGTGTGCTGTTATCAATGCATTATATATGTAAATAGCTCAGGGATATGGCTCCAAACCCTCTGCTCACCTATGTAGTCCTCTTTCAGTATGGTGTCCTCTTCCGGCAGGCAATAGTCCACATTTTCATCCTCGTAAAAGTGGAATACCTTGAACTCATCGAATAGGAAATCACCCATATACTCGTTCATATAGCAGTTGGTTATGCGTCGGTCGAAGTCATCGATGACCCGTCCACCATACATCACCTCGCCAATTAGGTACTTCAAACTATTCCACGGTATTTTTCCCGTTCCGCAACGAGTTAGGTAAGTGCGCAGGATTTCGGTGCACACTTCGAAATCCGTGTCGTTGAAATCGTACGCTATATTCCAGCCCAGTTTGTCGTACTTGCGACGTTCCTGCGGATGGGAAATGGTTACACAAATTAATCGAAGTGCCTCCAACTGGACGATCAATATCAATTTGCTGCAACTGCTGTTACTGTTACTACTGCTCCATCAATTGTGCAACTTCACTCTGAAAAGCTTTCAGCTGCTAGAAATTAAGAGATTAATAAATAAACAACTCCCACACACTCGACCAGCTGGGCTCCATCTGTAAATAGCGATATCTACGGCTTACTATATCTGGGTTCACTTACTTGGACGACGGCATGGAAGAACGCCAGCACATAGACCAGTGGTCGGAATGCCTGATGCGGGCAGCTCTCGAGGCGCTCCTGACGCACTTTGAAGTACGTGGAGCGCAGATTTAGCTTGAGACCATTGGGTGGCTCGGTGACCACTGTAAAGCAAAGGGATAACTTGTTAGACCAGTTGAAAAAATATAAAAGCCATGTTGTAGATACTACAAATATTAATATCTACCACATTTTTCAAAAATAATGAAAATCATAGTTCGTGATTTATATCATTTCCACTCACCTTTCAAGGACTTCTGCAAAATGCCGATGGGGAAGGTGGGCGTGGGATCTGTGGTTATCCACAGCCTAAAGTCCGGATGCGGATTCTCGATGCGGTCCAGATACTTTTCCAGTTCCCGGACGAATCTGATCAGCAGGTGACCGTTCTGCAGCATCAGCCACATTCCTTGTTTGATGGCCCCATCGAGCAGACGCAAGGCGGCCTTCTCCTGGCCCTGACCCAGCGAAATGTGACAGAAGTTGGACATACCGACAATAGAGTCCGCCAGTTTGATCAAATCATTGGTGGGATCTGAGCCGGCACTCAAGACAAAGCAAACCGGTATCGTACTGGAGGTCTGTTCGAATATGGCCGTGAAGCTAACCACTGGCGGCATAATATAGAACTCATCCATCGTTTCCACGATATATTGATTTATACTCCGGAAAATGCGATCCACGCGGAAGCAGCGCAGGAACATTAATTTCTGTGGGCGAGACGGGAAGGAGGAAATCCTTGGGCTTTAGACATTTTAATACCCTCAAAATGACAATGAGCCGACGACAGCTCGTCATCAGTCCTCCATAGTTGGCCAGTAGCTGCTCCATTGTTGCTGTTGCTGTTGCCATTGGGTGTTGCCAACGATTTCTGCGGTTTCGAGCACAACTCAAGTGCAAATTGGGCTCGCTTCGCTTGGCGCTGGTTTCAAGTGCGACTGCGGGCGCAAATTGCCGCTCATCTAATGGTTCGGAAAATTGATAAAATATGGTAATGCACACAGGCACAGACACCCAGAGAGACATTCATATATAGGGATACTGCCAGGCATGCTGGCTGACAAAAACAGGCTGCTAATAACTTGAGAGGAAAATGTGCGCCAAAGTTGCAGGACGTAGCAAAAGTCGAGTAAAACTAAACGCCCCCCCCAAAAACCGAAGTGGTGTCCTTTTGGGTAAGGATATGGGTTTGGGTTTGCGCCTGGCTTGTACATAATAATCCACTAGAAGCGGGCATAAAGTACGAAATCCAATAACGCTCAATGGCAAACGGGCAAAAGCAACAGCAACTCAGGAGGAGCATCTGAAGACCGAGTTGGAGGAGCAGAGCAGCTCCCGGCCAGGACCACTCGAGGCTGAAAGCATGCAAAGCGAGTGGATGAATACACAGCAGCGGCAGGACGCAGCACTTGCCTGGAATGCATTGCATTTGATGTTGTAGTCGCCCGGACATGCCACCTCCTCAGGATTCTCCAAGTCGAACCACTGAACGATGGGCAGGGCACAGGACACAGGACCGAGTGGGCCAAGGACCAAGGACCAAGGACCAGTACCCGGTTCATGGGCATTCGGATGACGATGGCGATGGCGATAAGTGCAGGCAAAATGAGCGTCGGCAACGGAACGGAAGTCAGTGAATGCCACATGCCAGTCAGAATCAGAATCAGAAGCAGTTTCGTTCCCATCGACCATCCGAGTCCAAGTTGTTGGGTTTCGTTGTTGGGTTGGTGGTTGTTTATTGTTGTTGGGCCATCGTCAGTTTTGTTGTTGTTGTTGTGCATTTTATAGCACCGTCCACAGAGGAGCAGTAGCAGCAATTTGATAACGGCATCGGAGTTGACGTTGACGTTGAAGATGATGCACCCAAGCGAGCAGCGGGAAAATCGGAAAAGAAAATACAAAAATATGGAAAACATGAACATTAAACAGCGTACGGCTGAACCTCCATTGAGGTTCGAAAGCTGTGCGTTCTGGCCAGTTAAATAACGCTTAAACTATACTTTAAAAGTTGGATGTCCTCGATCTGATCCCTGACTAACATGATATGTAAACTTGGAAGATAAAATGTAATATGGAACACACTTTAAAAATGACATTAACACGTAAAATAATAAAAAAAGAGAAAGGTATTTAGTAAAAAAGTTGAAATAAATTAAATAAAAAACAAAATAAAAATGAAAGATAATTTTTAAAAATTTAAAAATGAAATAAATAAAGTTTGCATGCAAATTGCAAAGATACAAATTGTTCGTAATAAAAGAATGAATACAAGTTCCACGAAAGTAATAAAAAAGCTTTTCACACAAATAGCCAATCCCGTATAGCTCTTAAAAATTCAAAATTTCCTTGCTATTATTAAAGCCAACTCAACCCACCTCCTTCCATTCGGTCAGGAAACGACCAAAGTGGTCTGGTAGGGTGCCAAAAGTCTCTGGGAAATCGAAGGCCAACTTGAGCACATCCTCCCAGCTCTTGTCGCTCAGCCACTTGCACGGATTGGCGCGCTCGCTTTTGGTCAACGCGATGCTGCCCTTGATGAAGAAGTCCAGCTCCGACTGCAGCAGGATGCCATCCCGCTGGGCCAGTTTGGTGGCGATCTGGAAGGAGAAGAGCAGCTTGTGCCGTTCAAAGATGCCCGTGCAACCATAGCAATACACATTCTCCGTCAGCGTTTTAATGATGTTATTCAGCCGCTTGTTGAGACTAGCATCCGGTACAGCTTTTCGCAGGGAGTAAACAAAGACGTCCAAATAGGCGGCCAGGGCATACTGGTACATGCTATTAACCGTAGCCATGTCTGAGAGGGCAAAGAAGAGAACCGCTCCACGTTTGGCCGCCGGACGGTATCCATTTCGCAGCACCTCAATGTCCGCCGCCGTATCCGCTGCCAGTTTCAGCTGCTCCATGACAACGCCCGCCTTGGTCTTGGTATTTTCAAGGGTCTCTATCAGTTCCACATTGTCCAGCATGTTGCCCGTCGAGGTGGAGAGTTCACGGAGCAGTGAGTCCTCCAATTGCTGCAGCAGCTGTTTGTTCTCGCTGGTCTGCGCAATCAGGGATTCGCGTTGGGCCTCCAGATCCGGACGTTCGGTGCCCACCACCACGCTTAGCAGCTGGTCCTCCAATCCTGTCTGGGTCACTGTGTAGTTAATAACCAGCGCTTTGGCATACACAGCCGGGTCAAACTTGGGATTGGAGAACTTGGTGGTTAAGTAGACCCGGAAGCCGGGATCCCAGTCAACCTCCTTGTCACCCAGCATGACGAACTTGCGACCACCCTGAATGCGAATGTTCTTCTGCAGAATGTCGTCAATCACCGGGTCTATATAATCGTCCACATCCTCAAAGAGAACAGGCGTTCCGTACATAATGGCCATCTCCAGCTGCTTAAGGAAGTCAAAGTCGCTGAATGAGAGAACTTTAAGGTTGTTCCGAAACTCCCTCTTGCGGATCCACTGCAGCGCCTGCAACTGTGGATCAATACAGAGCGGGAAGCGGGAGGCGCGCATGGTCAGGATGCCGTTCTGGATGGACAGCTCATCGGGCGGCAGGCCCTCGTTGCTCCACTGTGAGATCTCCACGTCGGTGGTGAGATAGCCGTCGATTTTAAACGGCAGTTGTATAGGAATTCCCAGTGACACGATGTCCTCCAGCCAATCGTCAAAGACCATGGCCTTGCGGAACTCCCAGGTAAAGGCGCCGGTGTAGGCCAAAAACGAGGCACTGATCAGGCACACTCCTACGCTGTCGATGAGCTGCTGTCCCAGGCTGGCCATCTCCTTGCTCCAGCGGATCAATTCCGAGGTCAAACCACTGATCAGCTTGTCAGAGGCAATCAGTCGACGCTCCGCCTGCTGCATCATTTCGGTAAGGGCACGCATCTGCTTCATGGATGTGGCATAGTTCTCATTCAACTGGCTCAGCTTCTCCTCCAGCTTTTGGATCTCCCCGTTCAGATGGTTGAGCAGCTTGATCTGTACGTCTTGTTCTTCCACAAGGAAGTCCAAACGTTCCTTCTTGGGCTTGACCTCTTTGTACACATCGAAGAAGCCCAGGACAGCTCGGACGAATCTAAGTAATCCAGCTCCAGCCACGGAGATCTTGCCCATGTCATCTAGGTTGCCAGTCTTCATGTGCTGTCGGCACTGGGTTATCTGCTTTTGAGTCAACGCTTCGCAATCCATTTCCATCAAGCTCTTTAGGAAGTTCACGTCGCTCATCATTCCTTTTGCACTCTTCCAATTTATCTCCTTGTATCCTTTTAGAATCGCCACACATTCACAAACCACTTGCACGGCGGCCGGTGGCGTGGCGAAGGATCGGATCTCGGTAATCTGCGCCTTCTCGAGCTGTGATAGAGCCAACCTGGCTTCCTCGAGGGCCGGCATCGCCTCAGCCAGGATCTCTTCGGCCTCGTCCTTTTCGATGGCAATCTGTTTGCCTTTGATCTCCACCTCAACGGATTTCTCCGATGCCTCAGCCTTCTTGACGTTGGCCTTTTGTGTGGATGACTCGATGGTGACCAGCATGGCCTCGCACTCCTCTGAGGCGACAGCCACGTTTTTCTTCTGCTCAGTGACAATGATCCGGAGTTCGTCGATTTGCACAGAGGCCTCCTCGATTTTTTTTATACCTTCACCGAGGCGCGATCGCTGTTGGGTAATAAATTTGGCCTTCTCCTCTGGAAAACAAATTTAACAATGTGTAAAACTTTGAATGGATACTTTTTCTACATACCCAACAATCCTCTGTAAGTGTTTATATAGTCGAGATAGTGCTTGGGAGTCACGAAATTGTTGCGTCTCAGTTTGGCCAGATAGTCCTTCGAGTACTGCTGTATGGTAGTGTGCACATGGACCACATGCTCGACGATGGCATCTCGATGAGCGGCCGGAATCAGGTGGTGTTCAGTCAGGAAGAGCTTGGCCACGGCATAAAGAGCCTGCCGAGGCCACGGGAACACCCAGTCAATGTAGGTACTGCCAATGAGACCCGGGAAGTTGCGGCACCGATTTCGCAGCGCATCGCCAGCCGGAGACATGCAAAGGACCACGTGAAGATTTTCCGCACAAGTGCGCAGGAAGTAGCCCCAAACTGCATCTCTGGGGGAGAAAAAACGTTGGGAGTGAGTCATTTATGATGGTTGTTACTCCTCTACTCACTTGGAAGCCGAAACTCCATCCTCTTCGGCGAATTTGCGCACTTGGTTAACAATGCCATCTTTGTCTTCGTCGGCGAACAAGGCTGGCACTTGACCAACCGTCAGGATGTTGTTTATCAACTCAAGGAAACCCTCCTCGGCAACCTGTGAAAAATGGTGATTAGTTCCATTTAGTTTTCAGTATTTTCAAATTTATCAAAAAGACCTCACCTGTGCTCCCGTGAATAAGAACACGACCTTCTTCCGCTTCACACCAGCTATGGTGTACAGGACTTTGAGGTCTTCGCGGAAGGCGGCCTCATTGTAGCCCCGTGAAATGGTGATCTCGAAGACATCGCATTCGGCGGCAAAGGCAGCCAGACGGGTAATGCACTTCTTGCCACTACCTCCGACACCAATGAGCAGCACATGACCACGATTCATGCGCAAGGTGCGATGGACTCTAGTTAAATGCTCCAGACAGTCCTCGAACAGGACCAAAGTCATCTTCTGTTTGCGTTCGCAATATTCCTCAAGGATCTCGGTGAACAGGAAATAAACAGAGTTGTAGTCTAAAAGATCTTCGTACAAACGAGCCTCTGATTCATTGGTAAAGTTTCGGAAATCGCCAAAAAGCAGAGGATCCCGCAGGACATAGTCCTTGAGCGATAGTATCACCTGGGGTGCCTCCTCACCCTCCTCCTCCTCTTCGCCTTCTTCCTCACCGAAATCGTATTCCGCCTTGGACGGTTCGTAGAGCAGGCGAGCCTGTGCCTCAGCTTCCGCCGCGGCTGCATCTATGAATCCATGTTCCTCTTCGAAGGATGGAGGAAAACAATCTGCTACCTCTCCAGCCAGATTACGTCGCACATTTGCTATGTCCTAGAATTGTGAATAATATAATCATGCTAGGACCTTTTCCTTATAATATGTATTTCTATGATTAGTTCTTTCCTTAACTTAATGATTTGGTATCATTTTATTTAAATCGTATTGGGATTTACTTACATTATCGGCTATCAGTCGATCGCATATGATCCTGGTGTACTCGTTGCGCCAGACCCTAATCAGATCCCTCAGATTCTTGAAGCAAGTTGGTTCGATCAGCAGCAGTCCCGCGAAGATGCGGGACAGATCCTTCAGATTGAAAATGTAGTGGAACTTCGATGGGGTCGGTGGCAGGTCCACAATCACCATCTGTGGGTCAGGAAGCAATTAGCATAAGCGAGCCTAACCAGACAATGACCCATGTATCCGGTACACACCACACTCACCCCACACAGACCCCCGGACAAACCTCACACAAATCAATTTTATCTCGACTAGCAATATGCGTTCACAAGGGTTACAGGGAGGACTTGCCACACCCACACGCCCTTTGGGGACATTGCCAAGTTGCTGAATTTACAGCCATTATCGAGTTGCAGCCGCCGCACCAGCAGCGCGCGCTTCTGAGTAACGGCAATTCTATTCAAATAATTCATTTCACTCCATTTCGTGGCGCATTAATATCCTTGCCCCCGAGTGTGTAAAGAAGACATACGAACTAGGAGCTCCTCCTGGAGGATGGTCAAAGAGGGAGGGCAGGTGTGAGTAAATCATTTTTCCCCCCAACATTTTTCGGATATGGAAGGGTCCTAGAAGTAGTTTTCAGCTACCCAGGCTGCTTGTGGCAATTGCGGCGACAAATGCATTTTTATCTGTACGCAATGAAATGCGATAATATTTTAGTGTCAACAATTGTTAAAAGGACCATAAACTAATGCCTCGGTGCCCCGGTGCTCCAATGCCACGCCCACAGCCTGCGAAAAGAGCCATCTCTCTACAGTTCAATACTTGAACATAATCAAATTTCGCTCCGGCCAAGATATTCCACCAGAGATAGGCAAAACGGGCACGGAGCACCAGATACAGATACATCCACATCCACAGCCGGAGGCAGAGGCCCAGATACAGTCAACTAGGCAGCCGTCGAGGCGGGTGACCATTGTGAGTGGAGGAGTGGAGTGGTTTTGGAGTGGAGGGCTGGTGCTGGTGGTGCACGAACGGGTGGGCCGTCTACGGCGACTACGGCACTGAGTTGCACTCGAAAAACCAATGGAGCAGCTACGAGATTGAGAACAAGGACGATGGAGAGGACGAAGCCCGACGTCGTAGTGCATTACAGACCATTGAATAATTTCCATTTCCATTGTACAGCAGGGGATGGGAGGGGGAAAAGGGGGCGTGAGGATTGGGGCGGGGCAAGTGGTGGGCGGCACGGCAAAGCAGATTATGAAAAATTGTCGTTATTTGCATATGTAAATCGAATTTCATAAAATTTGTGAGAGGCCTTAAAGCATTATACAGGAATTGATTTCTTCTACTGAATTTCCACTGAATGCAGTCAAGGTGTTCTTTGATATAGGAATAAATTCAACGAAAGCCAGATAAATATATGCAATGAAAAATGTCTATATGGGTGTCACAGAAATATCTAAAATATCAGTGAATGTCACAACAAATAATTTTCTTATCGTTTCAAAATTTAGATTGTTAAAGAGTGGTTGGTGTATACCAGTGGATTTAAATTATCGTTTGTTTAAAGTATAAAACTGAACTGCTTTTTTAAATATTTTAAATTAAGTAATTAATAAGAACAAAATACCCACATACCTTAAAAAGTTTCAGTGTCATATGGACAATCATGTCGGCTATCATCATATACTGTTCCTGGAACTTGACGTATTTCATGTGGCCCTTAAAGATGGAGGAGTATATCTGGATGAGGGACTCATCGTTGGGGAATATGATGTTGTAGGTGGAGAACATGCTGATAAACCGCGGATCCACCTCGTTCCTACCGCCACCCGCCGTTCCCATGGCTGCGTAGAAGGTTAGGTCCTTAAACTTCTTCCAGTTGAGATCCTTGTCGCGGTCGTACATTCCGCCGCGTTCGAAGAATAGCTTTAGCAGGGCAATTGGCTGCTGAGTGCCGTATCTGTGGGGGAGGGAAAACGGGAAAACAGGATATGGAACCGGGGTTCGTCACTCTATCACTTCTGCCACATAACGACGCGAACTCACTCATCCACCTGCGGCATGTTCATGTCATCAATAAAGCAGGCAATTCTCTTGCCCATCGGTGGCCCGTACGTATCCTTGGTGCGTTTCTCCACGGCCGCCTCCAGGGTGTGCTGCACATCCAGCGACGAGGTTCTCGATGAAAAATTAATATTGAGTATGACCTGAAAGGGATGCGAAAAGGATGGGGTCGCCATGTTAGCCGGGAACGCGACGTTTGTCAGAGAGATTTTTCAATTACGTTGACACTCGGATTGAGATTGCGCAAATATTGCATGATGGTGGCCGTCTTTGATGTACCAGCCTCGCCCACAAGCAGAACGGGTCGTTTGATCTGGGTGTTGGGGGAGAAATGGAACCGAAATAGGGGCAAACATTAATAAAGCATATCCCGGAAGCTGGGAGTAATGACATCCCCAAACATCCCGGCGCCACACTTACCTCGCTCATCAGGCTCAAAGTTCGATTCGTTCGCGTGTTGTCCACCGTGGGCACCAGGATCTCGCTGAACTTCACCTGGGGGTCATGCGTGTACGGCAGCACCACCCATTCCCAAGCCTTCCAAACGTTATCCTTGACGTCCCAAAAGTAATCGTACAGCGTGGGCTTGCTCTGTGGGAACTGTCCCCCGGAAGCGGGATTCTCCGGCGTGTCCTGGACCAGCGGGAAACCGGAAATGCGCTTCATATACTCATCGAAGACCGGTTGATGCTTCTCCACCAGACAGGCGCCCATGGAGCCGTAAACGGCCTGCAGGAAACAGCACTCCAGGCTGTCCGTATTGTAGGACTGCGCCACTGGCTCATCGTAGTTCTTGCTGTCCATCACGAAGTTGGGCAGCAAAGCGTCGTACAGGTTGCAGAACTGCGTGACCATGTTGAGGTCCGTCTGCATGATTACCAGCTTTAGGGGATTGCCCTGAGTAGTGCCATCCAGACCCTCCAGAATAAAGGCTATCGACTGTGTAATGATCTTCTCGAAGAAATCGTTCAGGAGTTCCCGCTGAGGTTCCGGCCGGGTGAGAACCCATCGCTGCCAGTAAGGACTGTAGCGCAGATTCTTCGGATCCACGTACACCATTCCTGCACGGGACACTGTGGCCGGAGAGGCGTAGTTCAGGTTGCCCACCTCGAAGAGCAGGGCACAGTAGTTCTCCAGACGGATGCGCTCGCCGTTCGCCAGCGTCAGCAGCTTGTTATCATCCATCACTGAGTTCATGTTCTCGATCCACAGGGCATCCACATCGCCATCGAAGCAGGCATAGCGCCGCTCCTGTCGGTGGGTTGGTATTGGGTTGCATTAGCCTAAGTGCGTTACTCAACGCCTGTCACCGGAGTTCTCGTCGCCACAACGCCCCAGTCAGCTTACCACCCAGGAATGATTACTCTGCAGAGCCGAATGCATGTGCTTGGATGCGAAAATCAGCAGGGAATAGCTCGGTAAAAAATAGACGCAAATCGTATGGAAATCTTTTTGAAAATTACCCTACAAAAATTAGTTTATGCAAAAGTTGCAGATGTATACCAGTTATTTTAAAATTATCAAATTTGTTTAAGTTGTGCAAGATATTTAAATTACGTTTATCAATTAGAGGTAAATTTTGGAAAACAAATATAGGTATTTTTATCCCAATAGAAAAAAAAAGAGTTTGACCAGTAAGTATACAAATTAAAAAAAATATCTATTATACAAGATTAATTTATATTATAAAGTACCATATAAAATGACTTTATGAAGTTTATATAAAAAATAAATATTATAAAACAATTTTATATTAAAACATGTTTTGTTTTTAAAGAAAATACAAAATATTAAAAATCATATGGACTTGGAATTTTTTCTGAATCACATATGCCCTATGCTGGTTTGTTATGCAATCCCGGCTTATTACTGTATGAACGCGATTTCCGCATGAATGATGCGGTGCAACCACCAAGCACCTGCATTTGAGCCCGAACGCGAAATGACATTGAGCGTGGTCGTTGTCGGATGCGGATTCGCTGATGCTGCACTTTAATTCCCAACGGGTTGGCGCCCGCACCTGCCCAGGTGTTTGGCACCGGAGCCACCCTAATCCCACCCCATAAAAAATCTCCCCTCACGTACCTCGCGCTCGATGGGCTTATTCATTTCACGGAATATATTTGAAAACAATCCATCAATCCAATCCCTCGTTTCCATATCCAGAAAGCCGTATAATTCAATCACAGAACATGCCTGCAAAAGATAAACATAGAATATGTGACGATGGACATACTTGCATGTGGTCCAATAATACTTGATTAAAGATCAATGTACGAATGTTTTGGGTGACTTTGGACCAAAGTTCGATTGCTTCGTAATGGCAGTATCAATGTTTTTTCAATATTGCTTCAAGTAATTACAGTCCATGCAATTGAACAATTTCACAAGCACTTAACAACTCAGATTTGCCAAAGCGAAATGCGAAAAACAGAGAGAACTGCAATTTGAAGACAGGACGAGGCCAAAGGACATGCACCAAAGCTCATAAAGGGCGGAGGAAACTAAATGTGCTCGCAAGGGGAGGCAATTTGTGCGCCTGCCTGAATTTAGGTTTACGGAATGGGATAGGATGGGATGGGATGGGTGCCAGAGGTCCACTTACCTTGGGGTTAAGCACAAGGCACTTGGTGGGCAGGCCCATGTGGGTCTGCGCCTTGACCAGGGCATTTATGACGACAGTTTTCCCGCCACCTGTTGGGCCCACCAACATGGTCGAGTGCCGGGTCATCATGGTCTCGTACATTTGCACCACTTTGTCCTCCTGCCAGCCAGTCCGCCAGTCAGCCAGGGTTTTTTGCCAAAGGACGTAGAAGGCGTGGCCATCGTTGGGATTTAGTTGTCATAAATGATGTTGGCCGAGCACCCGGGTGACGTCGCATGTCCAACAGTTGTCCATTTCCGGCAGGAGGTGGCCGACATTTGCGCAACATTTTGTTTGATGAAAGTGGCAAGGATTTTTGCCAGGAGTAGAGTTCGAGTATAGCGTGGATGGAGGAGAGAACAAGAAATGGAAAATTGTATTAGTGAAAATTGTCGGCAGTTGGAGGGAGGAGCAAAGTTGGAAATTGGAAATGGGACGGGGCTCCTTCGAAGCATGGGTAAAATGCTTTGTAACATTTCCTTCATTTGCGATTATGCGACATGGCGCAATTTACAAAGTGTCAAAGTGATGGTCGCCAGGAGAGTGACACGGCTGACTGTGTTGGGTTGTTGCCTCTGTCAACACGGCAGTGACGGGGCAAAAACTTGTGGACGGACGCACCTGATCGGGTAGCAGAATGTAGCCATCGTTGACCAGGACATGACGCGTGGCAGCATTAAAGTCCGGATAACCAATGCGAGGACAATCGATGCCCGGAAACAGATCCTTGATGAGTCCCAGGAACAGTGGCACATCCTCGAACACAAACTTCGGAAAGTTCATGTCACGCAGCACTCGCATAAGGACCACCGCCTCTGGCAGATCCTCCGATTGGCGCTTCATCACTCCAGCCATTCGCAGAACGGAATTCAGGGATCTCAAACCCCAATCATAGTGGCACTGCTTCGAAAGCTGCGCCTGCGCCAGGGAATACAGTACGGTCATCTTTTTGGCCAGCACTTTGGCGGTGAGGAAGCCATCGGAGAATAGGGAGATCAGGCAAATCAACTCCAGATCGGGTTTGATACAAGTCACAGGCCGGAACAAGGCCTTCACAGATTCTGGCAGCTCCGTGCGGCCAGCGTAGCCAGGATTCATGGTCACAAACACACCACATTTCGGATCCAGATGGATCTCAACGCCTTCAAACTGAAAAGCAAGAGTATTAAAATGAGTTAGAGACCTGAATTCTAAAACTACATACCACAAAGCGATCCAGTTTTCTTATCAAACCATTCCTGATGGTCTGCAACTGCGTGGATATCACACTAAGTACTGATATGTCAATCCGGTTAAACTCATCAAAGCAACCCCAAGCACCGCACTGGACCAAACCGGAGAGTATAGTGCCCACTGCCCGGTAGTCCATGCCCTCGCCGCAGTTGGTGACCACACAGAGGAGTCCCATGGCCTTGGCCAGATCCTTGACCGTCTCGGTTTTGCCCGTTCCAGCGGGACCAGCCGGAGCACCGCCCAGATTCATGAGCAGCGCCTGTGTGATGGTCAGGTAGATACGATCCGTGAGGGGTGTGATAACCAGGCGACCATTGAGACCCATGTACTCGTAACCAAAGTCGAAGCTTCCGGAGCATTGGAGGACATGCAGGTTGTCATAGAACTTGACCCAGTAGAAACGCAGCTGGCTCTCCCAACTAAATTCGGTGGCATCCAGGACATTATCCCTGACAAAGTTGTCAATAATATCCCTCGCATGGACATCGACTGTGCACTGAGCCTTGAACTTGAGACGATCGTTCCGGGAAAGATTTGAACGCACCTTGAGGACCAGCTCCTCGATCTGGTAGTTGTTCTTGCCCAGGAAATCCTTCATGGCCCTCATATTACCGTGATTTTGTGCCTGGTCAAAGGCCTCCTCCACCTCGGCTGTCCACCAGACTTGACTCGCCGCCAATCCCACCATGCCCTGGTAGTTCATTAGCCAGTCGGGCCTGCGGACACAACAAAGTGGAAATCGAAAGTGCCCAATGACTGTCAATTTAATACAATTGGCCATAAATATCCCCGGCCATGCGCCCCACGGCTTAAACAAAATAATAAATCGCGCGAAATGACAAAATTATACAGTTCCAGTGGGAGTGGAGAGAAGGAGTCGTCGGAGTCGACTTCCCGCAATGTAAATCGCCGGCCATAAAAGGAATTGGCTGCCGAAGTGTCACTCTGGTACCAGGGGTGACTTCCTGCCCCCTTCCCCCGAAGAATGCGAAAAGGAAGCGGAAGGACAGCACAGGAGGCATAAAATATGTTTTATGCCCAGCTGACGGTAGCACTTACCTTGAAATTTGCAGATCTGTGCCAAAGTCGTAGATGGCCGTCTTGTTTATGAAGCGGTTGGAGCGGCGCATTTCATCCAGGACATCGTTCATCCAGTACTCCACGCGTCCCACTGCCCGGGCTGTATTTCATCCCCCCGCAGGAAGAGATGATGGGAAGAAGGGAAACGAAAAGAAAAGACAATAACCGCATAAATAAACCCCAGTTGCCAATATCAATAAGTGTTATACAACAAACAATAAAGCAACAACAATGGCAATGAGAACTGAGGATGTGCCCATGCCCATCCCCATCCCCAGTCCCCATCCCGATGAGGATTTCGATGCCGATGCCAACTGCGACTGGCTTCAAATTAATTAAAAGAAATTGGCCAGCCGGCAGCCAGCAGACAATATTGCCATAAAAAAGTTCAATTTTAAAATTGGCAATCAGTGCGTTGATGCTGGATTGTCCAGGATCCGTTTCCCGAATCGAATGGAGCGGACCAGAGCAGTACCTACCGGAATGGCGGAACTCCATGACCTCGCCCTCGCTGGAAATCATGCCGGTAACAATCGTCTGGCTTCCCTCCTTGACCAAACGCAGCGACTTGATATTGTCGTACATCTGAAAATTGCAAAATCAATGCAAACGGATAGGGGGCCGGGGCCGAAAAAGAAAGAAAAAATATATACGTATTATTTATAAGCCAAATAAATTCATAAAAATTTACCACGGCTCAAGCGTCTCATGCATGTGTTGCAGAAATTGGCGTAATTTCCGCACATGGACATTGGCCAGAACGAATAAACAGTGACATTAACTTTTATGGCAAGACTCTCCACATATATATATATACACACGCCCCGTTGTACATAAAAATAATGTCACTGGCAGTTTGGCGAATCTGTTGTTGTCACCACCAACCAGGGCAACACCACCACCAACGCCCACCAACTTGAAGCCGGGTGAAGCCCCAATACCAAATACCAAAATAACCCACCCGATACCCACCTTAATGATGTGGTTCTGCACTGCAGATGGCTCACTGCTGCCCAGGATGGAGAGCAGCTCATCGGTGGATATGAAATAGAAACGCGGAAAAATGCGACGCTTCGAGTCCAAATATTCGTTTAACGACTTCTGACAATTTTCCAAGCCAATGCCCAGGCCCTGTATTTCCACTAAGCGACCGGGTATTGTACAGAATGGCACCACTAACGGATTTTTGGCACAATCGACCATGATCTGCAATGGAAGAGGAAGAAGATGTAGCCAGGAAGCAGAAACCAGAAAGCAGAAAGCGGCATCGCCAGTCGGGGCAGTAAATTATTATGAAAAGCAATGAGCGCAACGACCAACCCAAATACAATCAAACATATTAGAGGAAAGTGGCAGAGGTCCAATGGATGATATATGGTATTTCGTATACTCTATTCGGTGTGTTTCTTTGGTATAGGTATGGGTAGGTTAGGACTTAAAGCTAATACTATAATGATAATGATAGTTTAATAAAAATTCAATGAAATATTAACACAAATTAAAAAGATCCACTTACAAAACTTATTTGAAAACTTAACATCTAAAGGTCCTTAGCAACTAATGGAATATTTATGCAATTTTCAAATAACAAATGGCTAAAGAAACTCCTAATAACACTTCAAGTTTATAAAGCAATTTTAGTCTTTCAAGAGGCACTACAATTTAAGGATCTCAAGTCGGTCAAGCCAAATAAGAGGCCATCTCATCGAGAGTGTATGGAACTTAACACGAATGTCGAGAGCAAATCAAAATAATAAATCATTTCACAAATGGCATCAAATATGGCGGCAAATGTTGCAAATGAAACGTAAGGCAAACGAAGGAGCGAAGGAATCCAGTGGCTGGCAAGGTTAAGTGAAGTTAAGCGCCAAACACAAACACAAATCTATCCCCATAGGAGAAAGGAGAAAGCGGCTGGCAGTAGTAGTGGAAGGTGAAAGTGCTTGGCATTTGTAAACACTGCTCCGGCTTACGTTGCGTATGTGTAATGTGAATTTGCTGCTGCTCCAGCTCCTGGGATATCCTGGCATATACCGATGTGTGTGGGGCTACACAATTACGCATACACAATAGCAGTCGTTTGCATGCGTATTATGTTTACCGTTAAGTAAGGAGTCGCCATATTGTCGGCACACATTAAATCAACCCAAATAAATTGTAGCCAGATACTAAGTGGGCCGCTTTCGGGGCCAAACATCCAAATAACCCAATAACCAAATAACCAGAACAGGGAAATAGCATAGGATTACTCACTCTGCGATATGACTTGTCAATGTCATCGAATTTCCGAGCCTCCTCCGGCAACTGGGTGCGAATGTCTCCGCCAATGAATATGCCCTCCAGGTAGAGCCACTTCCTCTGTACCACCAGCCACTCGTCGATGATCTCCGAGATGAGGGCCAGGGTGCGCTCCCACTTGTTCACCGTCTCCAGGAACGGGCCAATAAACCTGTTAAATAGGGTTAACAATATATTGAGTTAATTAAATTCTGTCGTAGTAAGTAATTTTGTATTAGGGTGAAGACATACAGTATTGTAATAGAATTGATCATCTGCAAATATTCTAGGCAGAAATATATGTTATAATATTATACAAATAATCACTTGTGAATACTCAGTTCTATAGATAAATTATAAGACACTTACTGACTGGCCCCCATCGACTGCAGGTTCATGGCATTGTCCTCGAGTATCTGCATGATTTCATCGACAGGTCCCAGCACCCAGCCCCGATCGTCCGATCCCTTGTAGTGCTTGAAAGTTTTGAAGGCCATCGTCGCCCAGGTTTCGATGACAGCCTGGACACCCCGTTCGATTTGCAGCTCCTTGATGGCATTGGTCAGGATCTGCTCGGCAATCTCCTGGTACTTGTGCAGCTGCATGGCGAACATGTTCTCCAGGGTAAAACGGGCTGGTGACATGTCGAAGTACTGGCCCGTCTTCTCCATCAACTGCAGCCAATGTCGCTCCCTGAGGGCCTCGTGTTTGAGGCTAACCATCAGTGGTACGGTGCCCTTGAACTGCTTCATGTGAATCTCCAGTTGGACACCAACTGGCAGAGTGCGCACCTGGAAACGGAAAGTTACGGTTGGTTAGTTAGTTTTGGGTGGAGAACGGCGGATGGCGGGATGGTTAGTTAGCTGACTGAAAATCAGCTGAAACAATAGTGTGGTTGTTGCCTGTGGTTGTCCCCATTGAATTATGACGAACGCGCGTCCTGCGGCCGGTGGTTTTTGGTCTCGGTTATGTTTTAGCTACACAAGCGCCCATCCCGTTGCTGTTGGCCAAAAAGCGCATTCTGTTTGCATGCCGGGCTGCTGTCCGTTTGTTTGCACATGCAAAATGCATGGCACTCCGGACCATTCAGGACATAAATTGAAATAGCAACAACAGGAGCAGCTATACAGCAACACTGTCAACAAGTCGATGGCCAGGACGAGGGATTCAATAGAGGAAGGGTTGTTGGTGGTGGGGCAGACGTCGACATGGACAGCCCGCTGGCATTTTAATTATTTTCAATATTGAACAAATTGATTTACATTTTAGGACGCTGATTATGTAGAGCCTTTCAGTAGTTTGTGCTTTAGGGCCTGGCATCCAAAATTATGCACGATAAAACTGCATTAAAATATAGTATGTGCGTGTCGAATGATTATATTCAAATTTGTTTGCACCCCCCAAACGCTATTTATATTAATCGCGGTGCTTTTGAAATATTTGCCATACTAATCTCTCGGCCGGAGTTATGATGGTTACAGCTACATACATATACTACCTAGAGTTTTCACCCATTTCTTTACGCCCACGGACACGCCCACTTCATTTGTATGGGCGAATGGGCGGAAAAGTTTTGGCTGCAACAAACTTTTGGCCCCGGCCAGCGAAATTCCTCAAAAACTTGTTAGTGAAGTAAATAAATCAATTTGTCATAATCAGTTTAGGTGCAAAATTTTGTCGCTGCAAGGCGTGGCCAGAAAATTCCCATTTCTTGTTTAACTAAAGCTCGTAAAACCATAGGTATAAGAAAAGAAAATACCCAGTAGGTCAAACGAGATGATTTGAATTGTTCTTCGATTTGGTTAACTTTGGAAAGCCAACCATCTGGAAACTCTAGTTTTTTATAATATTCCGAGATTTTTCCTTTAGTTATTCGAATAGCCGGACATGCTTGAGCATAAAAATGGCATCATAAGACGCCCCTTTCACAGTGAGTTCACAGTTCAAAAGTATTTTGCTTTTGTTGTTCCGAGGCGTCCTGTAATTTTATGAAAATCCAAGCAGGCCGAAAAACTTTGTTTAATTGGCAAAGTTTGCCGCGCCCCGGAGAAAAGCTTACCGCCTTGGTCAATTTCCGGAACTCCTTCAGATAGCTCTCAACGCCCTCGGTCAGTACGTTGGGATCCAGATCGGCCCACAAGGTCTTGCCCCAGCCCTCGCGAGCGAATTTCTGTGCCTTGTAGAGTCTGTAAAGCTGAAAGTGAAAGGGGGACGTTTTGGAATTATCTCATGGATGAGGTTGTAATGAAAAAACCTACCTGCTGCAGCCCCTCAAACTCGGTTTGCACCCTCGCAAACTCATGATAATCCACCATGGCCATATCGAATAGTCGCTCTGCATTGGCCAACTCCTCGCGTCTCAATTCGCGTTCGGCAATTTTCTGGCCATAAGGATCCATTAGGCGCACTCCTCGCTCCAGTTCGGCACCCACAGAACCGGGGCCATTCTCATCGTAATCCTTGATAAACTCGCCCAACTGTCGGGCGAAATGGAAAAAAGGTTAGTGCAGCGTAAAGTGGCTGTGGGGTTGGTCCAGACCCCCGACGGCCGACCCCTGACCCATCCACCACCACATCCGTCTTGCGCTCTAATTCAAATGATAAACACTTCAAGTTAATTCATTTTACGCTGACGACAGCAGCGCCGTCGCCGCTAACAATTGACAATAATGGTTGAGCGCGCGGAAAAATCCAATTAAAATGCCATTGAAAGGAAATAATAATGGGAGGAAACAAAACAGAAATGCAGAGAAAGAACGCAAAATAGCGGAAATGCAAAGTCGGCAGCGCAGCCACGGCCTCAACCAGAGTCCTAATCCTATTTGCCACAACCCAACATCCCAGAGGAAGGACCTCCACCTCTGGGTACTTCCTTTTCCTCCGACAACTTACATCATCGCAGAACTCATCGATTTCGACGGAAGTCATGTCGGCGAATTTCTGCTTAATTGGTTGCAGCTTCTCATAGCGATACAGGGCCGATAGGAACAGTCTTTTCCAGCGCTTCTCCAGGTGATGGGCCATCAGCATGTCCTCGTAGGGAAACTGGAATGGCAGTGGGCGAATTAAATTGCGAGTCGAAATATATATGCAACGCACATAAAAATTAAGCAGTGCCCTTCAATTATGGCTGAGTGCAAATAATAATCATGAAAAGTGCCGAAATTCACTAACGACCAGCGAAGCATGGTGTTCAAACCCTCCCTCCTTTTCTTCTTTTTGACCCACAACCAACAGTCCACAATCCGCAGTGGAAAAAAACTATAGCATAGCTTTCAGGGCCGCCACCGCATAAATTTTCATTTGGCCTTTCCAGCAATTGCAATGCCAATATATACAGGTGAGGTCAAAATATTAGCTATAGGGATTTATAAAGATTTTATATCTCTTTAAATATTTTGAAAATAATACATTTTAAATTGGACTAATATAAATTGGTTTAGTAATAGTTACTAATTTTTTAGGATTAGCAAATTCATTTTCAACTTAATATCCTATCAAATGAATTACTTTGAGTTTAATAATTCATAAACTATAAATAATAGCTTATAAACTATAACTTAAAAAACCCGTATATCATCTAAACAAAGTCTCTTATAATAAAGTGTATGATGATATATTACTGTTGGTTCCAATTGACAACCTACAAAAAAAATTAGTATTTATTCAAAAAAAGTACATCTTAGTAAAGACATTCGGTAAAAAGGTACATGGTATCGTTTAACCAGTTTATACATATAACGATTTTATGGGTGATATCTTAGAGCTACCCTTTTGACCCCATCTGTATATATATTACTCTGTGCCTGAGTGCGGGTGTATGCATTCATTCGTTCATTAATTTATATAAAATGCAAGTTAATTCCGTTTTGTCTGGCCAAAGCTAAGCGACGTCGCCGCCGCAACGGAATGCCATCAATAAATGAACGGACCGAAACGAAACGGAGCGAACGGATCCCAAAATGGCCAGCACACAGACACAAATTCCGATACGCAGCATTGGCCGGGTCGGGTCCGAGAGTCCGGATCCTAATCTGGACTATGGACTATGGTCTGGATAGTCCTGTTGCTGCTGCTGCTGCAGCTGCATTTACGTAACCATTTGTGTGGTGGTTGCGCCAAAAAGCGGAAAGCCATTTCCAAATGGTCCTGGGCAGACCAACCGCCGAATATGCATATGTAAACAGAAATAGAAACAGTGACAGTAGTCTCAGTCCAGCTCGACTGGGATTTCGATGGGATTTTTGTAAAACTGCTCATTTGAATACACAAATAAGCGCGCCATGGTTGGCAGACTTAAGTAACTTTCATTAAACGGGGAGTGTGCTATTAGAAGGATTGGATTAGGATTGAAAAATACCACCGGGAAACTGAATAAAAACATCGACCATATCTGGAGATACAAAATCGAAAATATAAGACGTGTCTTACCATAATTTTATGCTCGCTGAGAATGGTGAAGGTCTCTTGCATTTCGTGAATTTTCTGCTCGTTAGACAAAGTCGTCGACTGCACCGTACCAATCGTGGTCATGACCAGCTTGAAGTCCTCCAGCTCGCGTGTGGTCTTGTTGAGATTCAGGCCGAGGGTCTGCCACAGATTTGCACAGATTAAAAGGGGTGTTTTTGGGGTGATGCGATAGGATAGGAAAGGGTTATGCGAAATCTTGCAGAGCCCAGACTCACTTTGATTTCGTTCCGCATTGCCCTCATGTTGTCGTTGACATGGCGCAACAGCTCCTCGCCCAGTGTGGTGCACCAATCCTTGGCATGTTGCGTTATGCTCTCCAGCAATGGCTGCAAATTTATGCGCACACACTTGATGTCCTGGTACTTGCGGGTGTTGGCCAGCGTTTCCACAATGGACGAGTAAAATGTAAATTTCTCATCGATTTCAATGAGCGTCACCTGCTTCTCCAAGAACTTCTGGCAGATGATGCTCTTCTCAAAGGCCCACAGATTGAAGTACTTGCGGAATCTATGGGATAAAAGGCATTAATTTCGTTTTCTTTTGCCAGAAAAATAACATATACGTACTGGGCCACGAAGGTTCTTGCTTCGCCAGCGACTCGAACAGCCAAATCGTGTATGTTTATGACTAGATCCACAATGGATTTGATCTGAATGACGTCCTCGTAGTAGGTGTAATTGTACTTGAATTGTTTGCCCATTTCAACTAGTGGACAGGCGATGCAGGTTCCGTTCATCCATCGCGTAAAGATCCTGAGCCTTGAGATATAGTCCTTGGTGGCGGTTACAATGGTGTTTTGCAGCTCCTGGACAGATGGTTCCAAAACAATCTCCGACATGAGGAGCACTGCGTTAACCTCAAACATGGGTTTATCCGAGACTAGACGGTTGATATAGCACTTCAGATTCTGATAGGTCATGCTGGAAAAAAGTAAAAATGATAAAATAAATGAGGTATACAGGATATTTAAAGTCGATTCTTACTCAACAATGCACTTGAATGTTTCCTCTTCCCAGTATTCGTAGTAGGTCTTCATCCGGTCTGACCTACCCGAAAATGTGCCCAGCACCAAGCTCTCCAGCTTGACCAAAACTGGACCCAGGGAGTCATAAAGCTTCTTCATCTGCGCAGCCTTTCGATTTCTCGATGCCTCCAAAAGTTCAAAGTAGCCTTGGCAAGGATAAATACCGGAGCCACAGACTTGTTCCGCCTTTTCCTCCGCGGGCACATCTTTTTCGATCGTGAACATGGTTATCGTTTCACCAGTGACCGATTTGAACCTTTGCGACGATTTCTTTCCTTCTTGCTGAGTCGATGAACGTTGACTATCAGAGGCCGAAGACATCTCACTTTTCAGTTCTTCATCAAGGTTGAACAAATTATAGCTTCTTATCATATCGATGCGAGAGCGCAGATCCAGACGAATAAAATTGATTTGGGACACAATTGAGGTTAGCTTGCGCAACTGTGAGTTGATCTGATCGCAGAATTTGCTAATATTGAAGGAGGTCCACGTATATCGGCCAATGCCCATCTGAATAAAGAGTTCTGTGTCGTAGATGTGACCCCGCAGAAAGATAACCTCGGACATTGAAAGGTTATTAATGATCGCCCTGTACCGGTCGACCACCTCCGTCATTCTTTCATAGTCCTTGAAGAGCAGATCCTTCTTCATGATCGCCGTGCGCAGAACCGCTGGCAGTGTAAAACCGAGGTGCTCGAACTGCTGAGCCTCGAACAGAACATCAAAAACATCGCGCTTCAGATTGACCACAAAATCCATGTCATACTCGATGAGGGTTTTGTCCGCAACCAGTTCGCGCCAAATGGGCAATAGATACTGAGATTCCGCACGCTGCATCACTAAGATAATAACAAACCATTAAGGTAACCGGGTTAATAAAAATATATACCCAGGACTTACACTCGCAAGTCCTCACACAGTGCCTATCCATTGCCGTAATGTCTTTTGGCTTCTTGTCCTTGATCATTTTGATAAAGGATTGACATTCCATTAGCTGTACATTGGCCTTTCTCGTATTGCTGACCATCCACATAATCATTGCCACCAGAACGGTCAGTCGGTTGATACGGCACATCAGCTTCTTTTGCGATGTGTCGCCCACCAACATGCCCTCATCTTCCGACTCCGTACTTGGTTCCGTTCCCGCCGATTCGGCAAGACTATAAGTGCTAAAAGCTTCCGATTGCACGGCCACTAGGTTCGATTTCACGGGCGTGATGCGCCTGGAACTGCTCATCTGTAATTCCGCCCGGGGCTTTGCCTTTAGGGTTTGGACAGCTTCCGAAATATAGCTCACTGTGGGGTCAACGATTAGTTTCTATCGGTAATAACTTTTCTATAAGACCTACTTGTAGAGTCTTTGCATATGCGAATTCGTAGTACGTTGGAACGATTTGTGGTATTCACCAAGTAAGTAGCGTTCTGTATGAAGTTCTCAAAGAGCACCTTTTCGAACTGGAACATCACCGTCATCAGCTCGAAGTACTGCTTAAAGGAGCTGCGCTTCAGAAAACTGTTCTTAATAGCCGGCTCATCCTCAACCTTCTTGAAAGCCAACACTGAAGTTTTGAGCTTCTTGCCCAGCAGGCGCGCCCAGAAGATTGCACTTATTTTGGCCGGCTGATGCTTGGCCATAGGCGGGGATTTCTTCAATTTCTGAGGAAGATAATAATTTTTCTTTTACAGTCCATGAATCTTTTTTTCTTAACAAATAAAAGCGCAAGTGATTTGTAATTATAATAATTATAATACGCTATAGATCAAACATATTTTATCCTGACTTCCGTACCGTAAAAACTCTTTCCACAGCATTTATCTCGGTCACGAAGAATCGCAGCAGATTCTCGTGTTTGGTGGACACGAATTCCTGAAGGCCAGCCCTAGTGTCGATGTTCATGGCATTGACGACCAGGTCCAGGCCCTTTTCAGAGGACAGCAGGGAATTGATGCTCTGATCAATGACATTCTTGGCCTCGTTCTCCACGTTGTCCAGCCGCTTGTTAAACATCTCCAGGGAGTACTCCCAGTTCTCCCAATTTCCAGGCCTGAACATGTCGTAGTCCACACTTTTGATAAGATCATCCAGCATGCGGTATACCTTCCGCATTAGATTGTCCACAATTGAGGGATCCGCGATGCAGGCCTTTAGACGATGTCCAAAAAGGTTCTCGTACTGGACGAATACGCGACCCACATAGGCAATGTCTACGGCGACGCGGTGGATGTGGTTAACTTCATTGAAGAGCGCAACTCGGTCGAACTCCCAGCGGGATCCGGCCCCAGAATCCTCGATGTGCTGGCGACTGAGCTTGTAGGCTTGCTTCCAGCAGCGCAGCAAATTGGCACAGTTGGTGGCAGTCTCATAAGTGTAGGTCGCAGAATACCTGTCAACAAAAAAGCAAATTCATTTAGAGAATACTTCAGGAAAATCCCCAAGGGCTTAAATATGGCTAAGGAAGTTAGGAAGTTAGTAAGATTGTGGTTTAGGTCTGCATAAAAGCAGCTATACTGTACTTATAAACATATTTATAAAACTAAAAGAAAACATATATATTTTTAAATTTCTTTCATTTATATTAAATGTGATGATATAAAAGTGAACTGATACTTAAAGAACAAATGGAAAAACGGAAATACCTAAACTATCGTTTAAATATTCTGTCATCTCTAAGCTTATGCGATATTTCTCACAGACACGTAGCTCACGCGCCCATCTCTTGTTAAAAAGTCAAAGCTAAACGCATTTGGCAAATTTACATACTTACTTGAAGATGTTCTCAAAGTTGATGATGCTCTTCACCTTCTGGACGAACACATTCGAGATCTGGCAGAGCAGGACCTGCATCTCGGGATCCCGGCAAAAGTGGCTGGACATGGTCCAGATGTGACGCAGCCCAACCATAATGTTGGGGATCTGGAGCACCACCATCTTGAAGCTCTCATAGCTGCGCACTTTCTGGTGAGTAGATTAAGATAATACACATTAATAGCAATTCTACGCATAACTCGTAAGTGTTATATATAATGTTTAAATTAGATTAATATAAGCAACAAAATATAGCCCTGAAACTGAATAACTGTAAGGTTTTGGTTCCGAAAAGAACAAGTTTGTGAGCCAGTAGTTCCGATCAAAAAATTAAGTTGATGTTTGGAGTTGCCACACTTTTCGAAATGTCTTTCATATCTTTTTGTGAGTCCTGATTTCGGATGGAAATAAATTTTAAACTGGTATGTATTTAAGGAAGTTCAACATTTTTCTTGATCTTTATACCCAATTAAACTTATAATTGTGTTATAAATTTTAAAATTTTTCCAGATCTATACGAAAAATTACTCGAATGGAGTAGTGTTGGAAACTCAAGTTTAGGGACTGGAAAAAGGTGTCAATACAACTTACTTCCAGATAATCAATGATAGTTCCTAAATAGTCTGAGTTTTCCTTGGCCAGCTTGAAGCGGGCCTCTGTCTTCTCGAGAACCTTTTGCCACTCGTCCAGGACTGGAGATTTGTCATCAGTCAAACGCTGTAGAACAGCTACCACAAATTCAGTCTTTAACTGCTCCAAAGTTCCGTAAAGCTCCACCTCCATTTTGTGCCAATAGCGGTGCTCGGCCATCGGAGTAAAATCGTCCAGTTTGGCATCTGTTAGCGTCTTCATGGTTTTCTTGAGGTACTTTATCCAACCGTCGACTACTTCCTCCAGTTGCTGCTGACTGTAGGTGATCACCAGGTCCAGTCTTTTAGGATCGACTGGCACTCGAATGATGGCGTCCTCGAACTCGGTCTCCTCCTGACCTGGCAGTATATACGACGATGGAAGACTGAAGGCCCAGACAATGTGGTTAATGGTCCAGGTGATTTCACCCTGGAACTCCTCGATCTCCTTCAGAAGCCTCCTCTGGATTGGAGTGATTCGTGGGGGAGTGGCCTCCTCGGCAGCGTGTTCAGCCTCCACTTTGGCCTTCGTCTCACTGAGCATCTTCTCCCAACGCTGGGCAATGGTCAGTTTCTCAACCTTCTCAACCACTGTAATAGAATATGGGGTAAGTCACTATATAATATATTTTACAACATTTAAAAATATTTGTATCCTTATTGGAATTATCAACCGTTTTTAATTATCAATTGCTTTTTTGAAAGAAAGTTGTAGCCAAATGATACCATTTTTGTTTATTTAACCTTAAAAGAATTTAAAATGTGGTTCTAAAATTGTTGTTCTCGATTATGGAGATTCGGTTGAAGTATCTACGCACCTTCTTCCTCGGAGGACGAGATATGGGTCTCGATTTTGTGGGCATCGCTTTCTTCATCCTCCTCCGTGGGTTCCGTTTCCGGCTTCTTGGCCTTCGCCTTTTTGGCCGCCGCCTCCATCTCCTTTTTCTTCCTGCAGAAATGGATCGGAGGGAGTGGCAAATAAACAAACACAATTAACGGCTGGGCAGTATGCAAAATTAACACAAAGCGTAATGAAAGGCTCCCGATAAGCAAAATGAGCAACAAATACAAGGGCCGACAACAAAACGTAACAAAGGCTACTCCGCTGGACGTGGACGAGGATGTGGACACGAACCCAACTCTCCGGCTCCTCCTGCGTTGGCATTTTTTAATCTACATGGCCGAAATAAAAAGGGAAAAAATAAAATGCGGCCCGAAATGAAAGGGGAAAAATTTAACTGTGGCGGTCAAGTGGCATTCGCGAGGCGGCAATGAAAGGCCAATGCAAGGATGAATGAGGCGCGCCAGGATGTGCCATAAATGCTGCCTGCCAAACAAATGGAAACTGCCCAGAACCAGGACCAGAATCAGAACCAGAACCAGAAGACAACAACGCACACCGACGACAACGGAGAACGGCGCCGTTGATGGTAGCATGAAATCCGATTAAAAATAAAAATTTCTTATCGGATGCGCTGTAATTTATGTGCGAAAAGGGTTCCGTGCAGCAGGATAAAAAGGGGAGAAAAGGCAACTGTGGCCGATGGTAACCAGCGATAAGCGCAAAACAAAGGCAAACAAAAAATGCGCTCCCCAAAAAAAAAATGGGTTAAAAGAAAGCCAGCATTCACAATCGGAGCCCAGTCACTCCTCCACTCCAGAGCAGCAGAACAGCAGAGCTCGAAACCAATAAACCCAGGCCCGATTTTTGCCCAGAAGCCAGCGGAGCAGCGAATGCCGCACCCTGCCTTTGTTAAAAGTTAAATACTTTTGTTGTTTAAGCGCTCTCAAACGAAATTCCGATGGTTTGGATAGCTCCAATAGACCCGGGCCCGATTCCTTGGCCTCGCTGGAAATATCCTCGCCGGCATCACCAGCTCCTCCACCGCCGCCGCCTCCTCCTCCAGATCCACCGGCCTGCCCCTCATAACTGTCCATTTGCTGACTATCCGCTGTGGCCGGTTCGCGAAATTGAAATTGAATGGCGCTCTTGTAAACCTGTTTGTGAAAAAAAGGAAACCCACATGTACAATGGAATCAAAGATGGAGTGCCAGGATATTGGAGGCCGCGCGTTGTATTCTGGGCCTGCGGTCTGTGTAGACTTTCTAATTGATTCGCCCCGTTCGCCAAAAACTGATTTTCTGGCAACAATTTTCCAATTTATTTTCATGCAAAGCTAATATTATGGAAGCCCACTCGTCGCGCTGCCGACTTTTGTGGACCGCAGAATTCGTAGGGCCAGAGTCTTGGGTGGCAGTCTAATGGAAACCGCAGCCCGTTTTGGAGCTATGATGAAGCAATTTGCGTTGGCGGTCAACGCTTAGGGCTCGGTTCAGTGGGCGTGATGCCCCCACCCCATCCTATCTAGCCACCCAACCACACCCGAAATCCTCTCAGCACCAAAGTGATGCAGTGAAGCGGAAAAATCTTGCGGCACAGCGGGCATTTTGATAGATGACTGCCTTGTTTCGGGAATTAATTACAATTCGTCACAACATTTTGTTTTGCGGTCGGAGAGCGGACTTCGGGATGAAAGGACGTGCGGACGGAAAGACGAACGAGTCCTTGAAACAATGGCGTATCGGCCTTAAAGTCCTTGATTGATTGAACAACGTTTTATGGTGTGTGAAATGAGCGAATCGGGTGCAAATTTGAGTGATTTTGGTTTGGTGATGCGTCTTTTAATGTCCGATTACGGAGGAAAGTTGGGTAGTACGGAAAGGCAAGGCTTACCAAGTTCAAGTCATCTCTCAGCGAGTTGATGAGTGACCCTCGAACGGTGCCTATCAGAAAGTACAGCGGCATTTGGGCAAAGCAAGCCGATACCTCACTGAACCAGGCTGAAAGGACATTAAAGTTAACGAATTATTAGGATGACAAAATGGGATATCGAACAAGACGCAGACAAATGCGTTAGACTTTCACCAGGATGCTGCGAAGAGAGTGGTTCCCAAAGTTATATCTAAAAAATGTTATATATAGTCTTAAATTTTTTTAAAGTTATAGTTTTAAGAGGGTTACACAAAACGATAAAATGATTTCAAGTCGTTTTTAGTAACAAGAATATGAGAGTCTTTAGTAGCTATACTATATTCCAAAAATATTTTATGGAGTCTTATATATAGAAAGATTATTACTATTTTCCGTTTTCGTTTGCTGGCTTGTATAAATTCATTTTCAGTACTCACGTATCTCCCTCCTGTTCTTCCGCAAAATGTATATATACTTTATTTTGGGGTCCAGGTCCTCGGACTCCATCTTTCCAAAGTGGCAGTGCACTTGTGGGGTCTTGACATACGCCGGGACCAGTTTCTGTAATTTTTTGCGACTTTACTGACTAGTTTTATGTTTTATCACATCAATTTCAAAGGGTTGAGAGCCATTTTCAATTAGGGCTTCCCTCGCACACCCTTTGTGCGTTTCAATTAGGGTTTGTTCACACAGTTTCTCACCTTCACTTCCACGTAGACGGGCACATAGCTGGGCTTCTTCTTCTTCCCTTTGCTTCCTGGGGGAGGAGGGTGCAAAATTTGGGGGAGTGCATTAGTAGGGGGGCGAAAGTGGGCGTGTCAGAAGCGAGTAAGCGAATGCAGCTCCGCGATTACGATTGTGATTGAGATTGATGGGATGGAACAAAGTGCAGCGGGCGGAATTTGCATTGTGGCAAGTTGCGCGCTTCCATTTAAATGCAATGAATGAGCCGGCGAAACTTTGCTCTTATCTTTGCACCAGGCAATGGAAAATCAAATGAGTTGGATGCCGGAATGGTTGAGCTCGTGGAATGGGTGATTCAAATTAAAAGTTACAAAAGAAATGAATTTTAGCCAGGCAAACGAAAATGAGGCCCTTAAATATTTATGATGTGAAGTGGGCAGCGCGAATCAAAGTGTGGACCAAGATTTTCGTTTGATATCAAGTTGGACGGGCTAAAAATTTATGCATCTCGAGAATGGAGAAATTGGGGTGAAATGGAAGAGGAAAAACTTAAAAACGGAAACTTTTGAAATTAAAATCTTTGGACAGAAACAAAGGAAACTCGCGTAATGCATCATATTTACCGTTTTCCGTATCAGAGCTGGCTGGAATTAATAGAGGTGTATTATTCAAATATATTACTTTCAATTTTTTGGATAACAGTTTTTATTTTAAAATTGTATAATTTTCAAAATTAAGAGGCTTGGAGCATGTTTTAATTTGTAAATAAAATGGGAAATATAACATTAAGTTGAACTTCCATATTTCTTATCCGACACCGAATCTATTTTTTTAAATAGATACAAAATTATCATTACTACCCATATATAAAATATTTATTTAAGCAGAAAGAAAATAAAATTTAGTTACGGACGCTCTCTTGGGCGGACAATGCTAAGTTATTGCTACCTATTTGAAAAATATCGAAAATTATTGGAAGTCTCAAAATTATCTAGATTACAGATTATGGAAAACCTTCCTTTCTTTTCACTTACGTCGAGATCGAGCTGAGCTCTTGCCACTGCCGGCCACTGTTGCCTCCTCCTCGCCTTCCAGTTCCCCCTCGACCTCGGCATCTGTGGTTTCTCCGCCTGTGTTGACCTCCTCGGCGTGCTCCTGATCTCCACCAGCGGCTGGTGGCACCGTCTCCTGTCCAGCTTTCTTGCGTCCCTTTCCGGCTGCTCCTGCTGCGGCACCGGCTTTGCCTGCGGACTTACCGCCCGCCATTCGGGCATCGCCCTTTTTCTTACCCTTGCCCTTTTTGTCCGGAACAGTGGGCGGTGGGCGTGGCACCTCCTCAAGGACAGTTATTTCCTCTTCTATAAGTTTGTCGTAAAAGGTGCGCCACACGAACAATACCACATAGTCCAGATCGCTTTGGGATTCATAGCGCCGCTTGAAAAAGGCTTCCACGGCGGGCATATTTTTGTTGATAGTGGCATTCACATATTTGGGTTCGAACACTCCCAATAGATTGGAAATAATCGTCTTCAGCCAGACCACTCGGGGTTCATCGTTGTTAAAGGATTCCGGCGGGGCATCGACACTCTCTGTGGGGGATTCGAATTGGGTCTGTGACATGGTGGAATAGGTCCTTGAAGTTGGGCAATGGAGTGGGTTTTTTGGAGGGTATTTTGCTTGCTCTCTTTCGGTTGTTTGGCTGCCACGTCGGCGTCTTCGCGCGGCTGAACATCAAACGTTTGCCTTGATTTCGCAGGATTTCTCGTTACAAACAGGATTTCTCGTACTCCGTCTCCCACTTGATACCAACTTGGTGGGATGCTCCTCAACCACCTTTCCGTTTTTGTTGTTCTTTCAATCAATTTCAGCTGCCTTACTGTGCAGTTCGGTTTCGTTTCCGCCGCAGAATGCTGGCGTATTTACTCCTGGGCGTCTGCAAATCCTTTTGTGTATCCCAGGACAACAGTTGCGGCTGCAACTCCGGCGTTGGCCGATGCCAGCCCGTCTAAAAACCAAATGTGGATTGCCTGGAAATGTTGTCTTTGGCCCACACACACTCGGGTACAGTTTTACAATTTGTTAACAACGTTTGATGGAAGTTATTTCCATGTTCCTGACGAAAATATAGCAGGTTTGCTTTGATTTAAGATGTCGTATAATAATAGCAGAGTTGTTTAAATTGTTTATGTAGCTTGTTTTGATTCCATTTCCACGGTTATGTTGCTGGGTTGCCTTGACTAGTTGTTGTTAGGGTAACCCACCCATCAACCACCCATTGCATCCTATCCGATTTAATGTAATTTTCTTGCTACCCCCTGTTTCTGGTTACCTGTCAGCCACACTTGCAACATGCAACAGTCGAATAGCAATGCCCGAGTATTGTTGGCCCTTTGGAAACCAAAGCAAACCGTACCAAAAACCCCCTGCCAAGTTATGGAGCTCACGCCGTTGCGTAAACAAAACACGCAGCCCCGACTTAATGGCTATGCACATTAGCAACGTGCCAGGGACTTTCCCAGTTGCCAGTTGCCAGGAGCCCCCAGTCCGGGTCCGGGTCAAGTAGCCCCGGAGCACCTCAGCTGCCAGGAGCGTGGAACGATGGCCACGCTCAATAAGTGTATAGGACCATAAATGGAAATATTTACTCGGCACCGTCAACACGGCAAAGTGAGTGGTTGTGGGTTAAGTAAGTGTAAGTGCAAGTGCAAAAGTCAACTTTGCCCAGGCTCTGAAATTGCCTAACAACCGACTGCCAGGCTCTTTGATGACTTCACTTAAAGTGCATATCCCGTTGCTACCATCAAAGTTGCGCAATCAAAGTTCGCAGCCAATCCAAAGTGTTCGAGGAATCAATTCCATAGGATGTCATTGATTTTTCATTAATTATAGGATTTTACCCACTTTCCAAATGCCTTGGAAATTTTCTTATCTTGCTAATGTATTTTTTAATAGAACGCCTTAGGTGCACAGCCAAAAATATAATCAAACTTCTATTTACTTTCGATATTGTCAAACAATTGCAATAGTATTCGGTATTCTGTAGATTATATCTTTAATTGGTATGCAAACTTTGAGAAATAGTGGTGTGACACTATTCATGATTTTTCAAAATATTGTTAGGATATGTCTAAATGCCTAAATAAATATAAAACAAATTTGTATTTCCCACCAATATGACGGTTTCAACGCTAAATTGCAGTGTAGAAAATGTTTGGCGATATTGGCTCTGTGCTGCGGAACATTCAGCTACCTTGATCTATCGAAGACGCCAGTGCGAGGACAACCCAGCTCAATACTAATTAAAATAAATGAACATTTACGTCGTCACAGCAGGTGGATATGAGGGTGAGAGGCCAAGGGTTCGAGCGAAAGATTAGGTGACGAGCCAGGAGCCAGGATCCGTGAGCCAGGGGCAACGGAGACATCATTAAAATGCATGGTTCAAACGGTGCGTATACTTAATATAGATTGGATGAGGATTGTAGATGCGGGAGCGGATGCGGATGGTGGGGTATGGGGCTTGAGTGTCCTAGCAGAGTAGAGAAGGTCCTGGATGAGTTGGCTCCCTTCGCTACCACGTTAGCTTGCGGTGACTGTAATCTTTATGCGTCATGTTTTTATTTGTATTTATTATTGCGTCTGCGGAGAGCGAAGTAGCGAAGAGCACACTTTGTTTGCAGGTGAAATATCCACGCATCCAGCGAAATGAGAATTTATTGACTTCGCTCTGCATATGTGCGTGTGCTGTGGGTGTGTGGGAGTGTGTGTGCCTTTCCTATAAGTGTCTATGTTTGAGTACACCAAAAAAAAAATATATATTTGATCTATCATATAAAAATCTTCAATTTTGTATCAATAATTCGAAAGAAGGTCAGGAAAAATAGCATTTATAAATATGAAAATTTATCCAATGATATCATATTCTTAATATTCTTGCTGATAACAAATATGTATAGTTCTCATGTAAATATGTGGCCCACATAGAGCTTTATTTTCCTTGTGTAGCTACATTTCCGCTTGAATCCTGCCAGGACCCTAACCCCACCTCCCCCTCGTCATGCACCCACTGCATATTTATCTACGTCACACGAGTTTGATAAACACAGCCAAGGTTTCGAGACAACTCGAACGCTGCCTGCGTCTGTTTGCATTTGTGCTTAATAACTTTTAAATGATGCGGGACGTGCCTTTGAAAACGAAGCCAACTGAAAGGAGGTCCTGGGCCCCGGAGCCATACTCCATAATTAGTGCAATACCTACGATCGTATGTACAATATATACATGTAGCAATCTTGCACTGCAATCAGGACACGGCCCCATTGAAGTTGAGTTTCAAGCTATATTAAGCTTATCTACACTTTATTTTAAATAACTAAAAGTAGCCCTGCAGTCGCATACTAAAATAGATATATAGGTATCCATATTTGATGTATTTTTAAAGGTCACAAGACACAACCCTAATTGTTTGACGATATACTTGAATATAAAGGGTTATTTATTTGCAGTGTATAAAGTCATAGAAAATTTATTCTAATCATTACATAAAAGGAATTTAGACAAAGGATACTATTCAAATACCAAGGCAGAAATTCCCTAGAAGATATGCAACGGATTTTAAAACATATTTCATAAATCCAACTTTAGTTTAAAACATATTTTAGTGTAAATCCTTACAAGTACTCGATGCCATGCAAGCAGGTGCTGTCGAATCGATACCTATTAGCCCTTGACCAGTGCGGTGAAGATAAGCACAGAGCTCGCAGTGGGCTTTGCAAAACGGTTTCCATGGGGCCAGCTGCTGATGGGCTTGGACCGGCTTTTGTTTGGCCTGCTGAACATTTGGAAAATGGTTACAAACAGTTTTGAAATGCCCATAATTGATGCAGGAGGTGCATTCTCAAAGCCAGGCAATCGCACTTCAATATGCATGCCAATGTGCACAGAATCCCCAGTTCCTGGTTACCATCCGGCTGGAATCGAACCAAGTGCGGTCAGGCGTCTCTGCAGGGATGCTGGATGCAGGCTGCAGGATCGGATTCAATGCCGGAATCTGAGTTGCTTGGGTTGTGTTAATTAATAAACTGGGCTTACTTTAAGACGACGCCTGCAATGCCAGAGTGGCAGACTGGTAGAATGGCAGGATGGCCAAATTACCATGGCAGCCTGGCCGTAACCGCAACGATTTGAATGCAGTTTTGTCTGCCACAAAGCCGAATTCCAGCAACTGGCAGAGATTGCATGCTTTGCGGATACTTAACGAGTCGACGCCTGAGGAACGGGCCAATACCGAATGATGCCCTCAAAGCCGTATAATTGGCCAGCGATGCGCCATCATCGCCGGCATGGAGTCGATCGATCCCTTTGAGCATTGGCCAAATGCCGCATTTTTGAAGTAATAAAGCGCAGGTCAATCTCAGCTGGGCATGTGTGTGCGGGTTGTGGTTTCAGTGAACGCCAATTACACCAGCCAACAGGATTTTGAGGACCCCATGCGAGCAATGAGCTTATGAACGAATGGCGCTTAAGCCAAGGTCTTATAGTATGTATTATTGTATGTATATGATTTGTCTCCTTACCGAACCCTCTTAACTAAACAACATTTTTGTTAAATATATAAATCTCAGCAAACTTTGGAATACTATTCAAGATACAAATTTGTTCAACAAATATTTAAATTATTCTGCTTAATCATATATATAAACTAAAGAACTGAACTAAAGTTTAAAATGAGTATCTACTAGATACTATCTAGGGTGCAACTATGTTGATTAATAGACTACCTAATTAAGATTACTAACTGACTCACAGATTCCTTTTATTGATGCCTTGTTAATTTGATTACAAACGGACCCTTTGACTTTTATATCCCCCCAAATTCATTGAACCCAGTCTTTGCTGTATCCTGTATGGGGACTTTACCCATTTGGTTTTCTATCTCTCGTTCTGAATCATTTGCGATGCCCTTTAGTGCACTGGCTAATTAACATAGTCTGATTGCTGAGCGATTTCCATTTGCCGCTTTCCAACTCTTTTAAAACGGGAAAAGTTTTACGAAAAAATCCAGCGTTGTCTTCAACAATATTATTCAAAATTTTAGCCATCACCTCATTCCCATAAGCAAAAGTTGGAAAGTTTTTTTGACTGACTCAAGTTTTATCATATTTTTGCACAGCCAAATCTCGGCGAATAAGTCTCCGCTGCTCCGACTCTCCGTTCAATTTGCATACAGAGTTTGAGCATTATTTTTATTTACCTGATTCAGCGCTGATTTATGATTTTATCGTGAAAAATGCAGAGCTGCGGCGAGCGAAAGGACGAAGGAGACGACAAGGACGTGGACGTGGATGTGGATGTGGACGGGGATGTGAAGAGCGAAGCTCACGGAAAGTCAATTGAAATGCAAACGTGGCCAGTGGGTTGCCTTCCGGTGTCCGCGTGTCTGGGTGGTCGGGTGTCCTGGAGTCCTGTTGTCCGGGAGTAGAATCCGAGGAGCTGCTCCTCCTTCTTTTGTTTGTGAACGCCATTGCGTTTGGCCATAACTCAAAGCTGGAGCTTTGTTGCCCACCAATTGCCGGGCATCACGTGTTTTCATTTGGCGCCTCTCGCTTTCGCTAGGAAGCTTTGTGCCAAGTGCTTGGGGGAATTGTCACGTCACAGGAAGTTGCAGGCGACGTCATTGACTCATAAATAAAGTTAGAGCCACAAGGAGGGGGCACTGCTGTTGGGGATGGTCTGAGGAGTCAATTGCTTTGATACAAATTCAACCGAGCCGCGGTCGGCGGATGTGCCCAGAATGCAATCGAAGACTACCGGCTCGCAGGATCCTCTAAATCTTTCTTCTATCTGCTAGTGCCAAAGATTGTTGCAAAGCTGGCACTTCTCTTGTCTGTTAGTATTCACTAAGGTGTTTAAGAACTAAAAATGAAAGGAACAGGATAAAACACCCACAAATTTAATAATCGATAATTTTGGATTTATTGTTTAAAATTTATCTCTGACATTATAATTTAGGAAAATGACCTAAAAAAGTATTGCCTCAAATCCCATTTTATATAGTTTTTCCCTAAAATGAAAGGAACGAAACACTTTTAAATGTAATCATTCCTACATTATAGGTAAAGACATTATTTGTGTGCTGTTCAGTTAGATATTTCGTGTCTCGGTATATCAATAGTTTCTATATTTCGTCCATACCAGAAATAACTAAATTCTCCCAGAATGTTGTCTACTTTTTAACGTAGCAACGAACCAAAGTTTCATAAAAAAGAGTTCATGGCTGTTATGTGTGCTCGTTAGCACCATTTAAACTCCAAAAATTGAAAAATGGTTTTTGTACGTACACAAAATGTGTGCGAGGAATGGTTATTCTTTCAGGACTTTGGGTTCGTTAAAAGCAACGAAAGATATGGTTAAATATCATAAAAATTTGGTTAATACAGGCTTGGTGTCCTTTTTGATGTCACAGAAAATTCTACGGACCTTTTCGGTAATTGGGGGACGAATTTAATTTGCCATGAACTCTCTTATATCGCCGTATGCATATATACGTGGCCTGTACCACTAGCACAATTCGCACAGTTAAACACGTCAATAAGTTATGGCTGTTTGAGTGGGTGAACCAGGTGAGTCAGGTGCGTAAATGCTCCGGGCGGCCTGTCAGTCACCGCTGCCAGCGGCATCTTCTCGAGAATTTGGTAGGTGGTGGCGGTGGTGGCAGTGTGTCCTGGCCAGCAATATTCTCGGCAGCCGTCATGTGGCTGTTTCATTAAAATATGCAAGCAATATTGCGGGATAAAAACACACGAAATTATACAAAAGCCGGGCAAACGAACGCCCACACACATGCGGTACGATGTCAGGGTGAATTTTTCATAATTTCCAACGTTCGAGCAGGGGACAGGGAAAAATATTGCAATATTTAACAGACGCATCGGCGGAGGACGCAGCTTTTCCTCCTGCTCTTCAGCTCCTCTGCTGCAGCTGTCAGCCAGGATGGCTAGGATCGAGTGGTTAACGGAGGGACTGGCGGGGAATATGGATATGAAGGGCAGGACAGGCGGACAACGAACACATTGAAAGCGCATTTATTTGTCACTTGTCAAGCGGACCCAACGTCGCATCCTGGGCCAACTGGCATTTTATAATTCCCGAATGTTTTCCTGGCTCCTTCTTGCCGGGAGTCGTTGAGAAATGTCTCTTGATTGTCTCTCACACATTGGCACACCGAAAGAAATAAGATCAGGGGAAAACCCGATGTGAGGTAGGATAAGGTATCGATTTGCACTCAGGGTCACCATAAAAAAATTTCAGTAAAATTACTAATATCTCTTACTGAATTTTCAAATACTAAAATTTTTATATTTATTGTCAAGTGATATCACATTTGATATATTCTCCATAAAATATGTTCAGTTATATAAGGTATATTTAGGATAAAAAAAATTTTTAATGTTTTTTTAAATAATAAATATTATAATACTTATTTTCGGGAGATATTAGGTTTGGTTTCCTAAATTCTACGTAAAATAATTTCAGATTTTTAAAAACGGTTTCGTCAGTTTTGAAGGGTTTTTTAAAAGTATATAAGTTAAGACCTAATAATTTAATTTTAGTTATCGCAAGTTTTTGAGTTTTTTTTGTTTACATAGAGGTAAAAATTCAATGCAGATTTACTCTACTGAACCGATTTATGTTTCTAAATATTTTTTCCAGTGCTTTTAGACACTCACACAGACACTTAATGTGGTTTGGGGCTTGGACAAGGCAAGGGCTGAACTTTTATTAATTACCTGCATGTGGCGGGCAGCGGTCGCGCGGCGGTCGGTGGGCGGTCTGTCTGTCCGTCCGTCCATCTGGCTGCCTGCCATTTTCTGGCGCACGCGGCGTATGAGTTATTTTCCGGGGACACTGTCGCGTCGAAGGCTGTTTTCATTTAATTTCATGTTTCAATTTTCAAGCAATTAACGCATAAAAGGCCGACCGTTCGCTGGCTTGCCCAAATAATTGACCAAGATGGAAAACAGTCAGCTGCAATTTCATATGCAAATGGCTTACGGCGGAGGGGCAGGGGGATTTGGCATGGAAAAGAGAAACAAAATGAAAAGATGGTTAGCAGTTGGTGGAAAATGCATTTCCCCATTGGCATGGTCATGGGTGGTTGGTGGTGGTGGGTGGGCCGTCTGTTTTTTCTAATAAATGAAGTGAAAATGTTTTCAGCAAACAAATTTATGAGGCGTGCAGCATCGAAATTATGATAAAAGATTGAAGTGTGCGCATGTGAGTGCTGCTCCTCCTCGACTCCTGTGTTTGTAGATATATAAAGCAAATATGCGCAAATTCGTGTTCTGGCAAAGTAAAGCAGAATGGAGCGTCGAACCAAAAGTGGCGCGTACTCAAACGTAAAATGTTTGTTTGCGGCTGTTGAAGGGGTTTGGGGGAAATACCCCAGTCCAAGTCCCAGTCCCATTCCCATTCCCCCTTTGGAATGTGCACACATCAATCACAGTTGCCCAGAGCCAACAAGAAAAAAAATTAAATAAAAAAATACCAGTGTGAATTTTTGGGAATCTAAAGATGCATGTGTCTGTATATATGTATCTGTATCTGCACATTCATAACTACAGCGGAGTGGAAAAATAAATATGAGACGCAGTCACATAGTCACATACAGATGAAAGCCACGCTAATTTCCGTCACGTTGAGCATACAAAGGAGTGGCAAAGCACGTGTGGCAGCCGAAAAATATCTGCACAGGAAAAAATAGCAAGTCATTATTGGTTCCCCAGAGTCGTCTTTTATTAATGTTTCCTGAAATTATGCTTTGATTGTTTTGGAAGTAGTCCAAAAGCACAATTAAGCATGCCCGAAGGATCAGTTTCACTTTTTACTAATAGAAACTTATAAATATAAGTAACAAATTGTTAAGGTTTCCGCAGAAATCACTATCGTTTTGAAGTCATTGACTAAAAATATTTTGTTGCATACTTTTAGACACTTTTTAAAGTGATATTACAACCAAATGCAGCGATATTTCGTAATAAATCTATAGGATTAATGGGCTTAAAATATTTTAAGCCTACACACTTTTAAATTATTAGTAAATACAAAATACCTACACATTTGTTTTGCAGTTACTTAAAAACGTGTATAAAAGTATGCAGTAGAATGTGGTAATTAATTCATGCGATTATTGCTTTTAAATATTTGGATGTATAGACTCTCTTTAACGTGATTTAAAAACTCTAACGATTTAAAATTCTAAGATACCATGTAATATAATTTGACTTGTGATACAGATATTTTTCCTCCATGTAGCCATGAGGCAGAAGTCGACTTCGAAGTGGAGGTTCTTTCCGCCAAAGATATATGGCAGAAGGCAGGAGCTAACAAAAAGTGAAGGAAACATCAAAGGCGACGGACATCGACTGCATCGAGTGCTGTAACAATCGTGTAGCCTGCTTTTTTGGGCCAAAAGCTGCAGCTGCGTGTATCAGGTGGCATCAGTAGTCACCTTGACTTCATGCTTCCACATGAATGGCGAAAAGTGCGGCACAAAAGAAAACTGTGGGGAAATGTTGAACATGCCAGGTAACAGGGAGAATATTTTGATGCTCAGCAGAAAGCAGGGCAATTTCCGGGTTGGGTTGGCGCCATGATCGAATAAACTTTTCAATTAGCTTTAATAGCTTAACCAAAACTCTCTCGGCTGGAGATTTTCTATATTTGGCCATTATCAAGGCATCTAACTGGTTTCTGTTTCTGATTCGACGACCACCATGCAAATTGAATTGCATATGGCCACTCCGGCTGAGGAGGAACTTTTCCACTTTTACTTTGATGAATGTTTCCAGCCAAGTCGACGTGATAGTCAAACTGCACAAGTATGTGAGGATGGGCCAAAAAACTTATTTTTTGGAGAGCCTCAAAAATAGCACAAAACACGCTTTAAGTTGGCCAACTTTAATGATAGCAAACTAAACGGCAGGTAAACGAGTTTGCCCAGCAAGTTAAACACCTATAAAAATTCAACTTTCATTTACGAAAAATCAACGAAGGCGGAGACGAAGGCATGTAAAACACTTTTGGGTAAGGACTTCTGGGCGTTACTCTTTGCCAACTGGTGAAGCGTGCAGCGTGTAAACGAGAGCTGTGGATGAGGAATCCAGTGACTTTCAGCTGTGATTTTCAACTTAATTAATTAAAAGCAAATTAAAAGTTTTAATCTCTGCGCTACAAATTGTTGCTGCAGAGAAAGGGCTTCTCTGCCAGCCGAAAAAGTGCCTACAACATTATTTCCACCGAAGGGAGTGGCGAAGTTAAGGAGGGGAAGGCTCCACTGATGAGCAAAAATAATAAACTGTAGCCGAGTTGCTCTTGTTGTTCTCGGAATCTGAAAACAATCGGGGGGAAAAACCCATCCCCTCTTCAGCAACAAAAGAGTTTTCCCCGAATAAAAGGGTTGACTTTCGGGGGGTTGGAGGTTTTTCCTTTTGGCATGGGTTTGAGTAGATGTTTGGTTTCATAAGCCCAGTGTAAGCAGATTTTATCTTAATTCAACGCAAAATTAACAAATTTCCAGGCCAAACAACGGCTGACAAAACAGGCAAAGTCAATTTGCTTAAACGATTGCTACAAATACTTCAACTCCTTCAGAAATATTTTATCTTTTGAACTTCAAAGTTCGAGCACGGAGCACACACAGGCCATAATAAGTGTTTATTTGCTAGTTTTGAATTCGGAATTCAGAATTTATTGCTTAAAGCCCCTTGATTTGATCAATGGCTTCAAATCAAAGCCAAATGGAATGCACGTAGCTGCAGCATTATGGCACCGACATCGCCATCGCCATCACCTTCTGACTTTGGATTTCAGCCATCCGGGAGATGCTGCTAAACGTCACTTGCTGAATTTATGATGCAATGTCGTCTCAGGGAGCTGCATTTATCACGTTCCCGTCAGCTGCATGTCCAAGGCGTCGGATGGTTGTCATAAAAGATGCTCAGCACCAGTATTCGGGGTCTTCGCCTTCTGAAAGCCATAAAACGTTTGTGCCCCGAAACTTCTTTATTCCGGGAGCCACGCCTTAAATATAACTAAGCCATGAATTTATATTTTCTCTTGGCGCAAATCTGTTTCTTTCGCTAATTGCGCGGCCATAAATCTATAGGCTGTCTCGATTTGAGGGCGTGGCCGGCAGTGTCTTGTTTTGCATTTGCGAAATGAAAACACAATGCCGGCCAAGTAAGCCGCCTGGCCTGCCAAGTGCACGTCGATTGCAGCGACGGGCGCCGGATTTCAGCACTGAAAAAAAATATTTTTAATAAAATATAGTGCCTTTTACGATATAAAAAACTATGCATGTTTTTAGCACACATGTTCTATTTGATGCATAAATATTTCTTTTGTTTTAATTTATATGAGAATTTGCACATACTCGTATTTCGATTTTTACATACTTTTGTTTTTATTATATCGGAATTCACCTACGTCTTAATTAAATTTAGAACTTCCTATCAACGCATGCTTTTACAAATCAGGAGAAACTTGTTCCTCAATTCCTTACTTAAACAACTTTGGGTTATGTTATTCAAAACCATTTATGTTTTGAAAGATAGCTTCTTTAAATGAAATGAAATACCATTGTTTTACCCTGGTGCAGTTTTCCACTGGGTCTGCAGACTAATTCAGTCAATCTAGAATCCGATCTATTGTGCTTCTCCCCGTGTATTTAGTTGCAACATTTTATTGTTGAGTTTTTGGCAGGGCCTGTCCTGGCTCTTGTCTGATGTTGCTGCTACTGCAGAAGCACTCGTAAATGTCATGCCGTGCATTTGCATTTCAATTTCCATTACAATTCGGAATGCCAGACCACCGCCCAACCGCCCACCATCTATCCCCTTTTGCTGTTTGGCCGCGATTAGCGCGCTATAAATCCAAAAATGTTGCTGTATTTTAACAATGTTTTTGCGTTCGCCATGCCAACCAGTCAGCTGGCCGTTACAGCCAATGGCCACTGTGTTTGCTGCCGACGTTTTGTGTTGTTAAATGCATGCAAAGACCATAAACCAAATCATTTCGCGCTGCCACGCCCCTCCGAAGTGGAGGCTGTGAAACATTGTCCTGGCATTTAGGAGCTCCACTTTCGAAGGCAGCCAGAGATCATGCTTCAAAATATGCAACTCATTTTCCTGATGTTTTTGGCAACGGATGGGGGATTTTCGGGTGTACCGCCCAGAGTATCCCATTTGCATTATTTGTAGCCCGATACGCATTTAATTAAAATTGCGCATTTGCATTAGTATTGGCTTACCCGCAGAGCGACTCGGATTAGCATCAGCCATATAGTGGTACCATTCCAATCGGAAACACATTACAGCAAAGTTGGAAAAGTTGACGGGGTTCAGAAACCGAGATAGGAAACATAGAGAGTAACAACTCAATGGAATAAATTTGTTTTAAAGGTGATCCTTTAACTTTGAAATACGATTATGATATTACTTGGAGGCTTAGGCTGAGTGAAAGAACCTTTTTTTATAAGTGCACTGTTTAAGAATTCATCATCTGAAATCCTTTATATTTAGTCATTATTAGTTTGCATTAATATTTAAGATTTTAAAAGAGTTAAAAATTATACAAAGTGTTATGTTTGTAGTATAAAATGTATGCAAATAATTTAGATTTAATTCCGAATTGATTTTAAAAGTTCACGAAAGTAACTGTCTTCACCTCTATAACCCTTCTTTCTTCGGCGAAATAGATTTCTCCGCCTTGTAGCCGAGTGTAATTATAGTGGATTTACTCAGCAGAATAAGCCACATGTTTACTTAGTAGCTGTGTCAGCAGTATTGAAGGCGATTGAAGAGGTCTCGAGTCTTGAGTCCTGGGACCTGAGACCGAGACCTGAGTTTTCCCACAGCACGTATACGTAATGGCTGAGCGTTTTGCCTACTCATTTTGCGTTACGCATACGCCGTGTGTGTGAGCGCGCGGTGAGCTCTTTGGCAATATGGTTACGTGTAAAACTTTAAACAGCACGATGACTGCACAATTATGGCGAAAGGGTTGAGAAATGAGGTGGGGGAGGAGGTGACTACTAGAGGTGGTGCAAAGTTGAAATTGTGGTTGGGTCTTGGCTGCAGCCAATGGCTTGTAAATAATACGAGCTGGGTCGCGGTGGCTTTGCCATTCTGTGGCCTTTGCATCGTGCCACGGGATGTGGCAGCGTTGCTGTTCCTGTTGCTGCAACTAATTAAGACAAACTAACGGTGTGCGGGGTGGTGGGCCAACGGTGTCCTTGAGCTACAGCCTGGCTCAAGGACGAACGCAGGGGGTATGCTGTTTTGAAATATACGCTTTTGTTACAATCACAATGTGTTTACAAGGGGGGCACCGAGTATGTGTGCCGGGCGCCAAGTGCACTTAATTTGTTTGCTTAATTTACAAAACATGAGACGATGGTCCCTGGTTCCAGGTCCCCCTGAATCCGGAATCCAGCTGAGGGGACCGGGAGTCCCCCATTGTGTGTGTTCAGCACTTGCCGGCTGTGTCAGCGGTATCAGCTTCAGTTGGTAACTGGTGTTGCATGTAAGTGCAGCTGCTGCTGTTGGCCAACACGAGCAACAAGGACCAACTTCGTCATCTATAGGATGTGTGTGTGTGTTGTCCTAATAACAGGATCACTGCCTTAATTATGGGCACCTCTAATGCTGGACTTCGCTTTAAGTTCCCGCCATTAAATGGCAATAAAACACAGCACTTACATTTTGTATTATTTATTTATTTCATCATATAATTCTTGCCATTATCGCATTTAATTTTGAGCTAAATTCCACGCCCACATCGGCGTGCTCTTTGTTGGTTTTTGTGTGGTTTGATTTCGTTTGACCTTTTTGGCTTTGCTTAACTCGCATTAAATTATTCATAATTATGCATATTTAATATATAATTTCCTCCAGCTGACTTATTTGCTTGGCTCTCATTTTTGGTTTCGTATTATTTCCTCGTTTTCCTGTATTTAAGTTTGATTTTACATTTTATTATTAGTTTGCCTTGTTAGCTTAGTTAAGTTTAGTTTCGGGTTTCAGTTATTTCCACCAGCCACAACACGCTAAAATAATATCGTTTTGTTGGTTTTGATTTACAATATTTTGCTTTTGGAGCTTACACTGGTAATTGAAAATTTTCGTTTCAAAATTTTCGATTCTTAGCTGAGATGCACAAACAAACGCAATCTGGAATTTTTGTTCTGTGAGTTTGCGCTGCGCACGAACCTCTAAAAATAGTCCTTTGGCCAAGGAGTTGGGATTTACTTTTAGTTAGTTCCGCGGAAAAAACTCTTAACGTTATCCAACCAACATATACGCACTAAATTCTCTCGCCTCGACAATTATTATTCGATAAATATATATATTTTGCATTTATTTATGTAAATTTAGTCTAAAACAGAGAGTATCTTATGCTGCTAACACAAACCGTTCGACGGAAACTGAAATTTCAACAGATAATGGACAGAACTAAACCGCAAATAAGCCACAATTTAAATTAAAACAAATTCAATTTAACTGAATTTGGCCGGTATAAATTTTTGAGGTTTTTGATTTCATTGATTTTTTTCATAAGGACTTAATTAGTTTTGTATTTAACTTGTTCTCCACACTTTGCTCTAGCTTTAATTAATGTTTGCCCATGTGAGGGTTTCGTATTTATTAATTTATTACTTTGTTTTTTTTTTAGTTAGTTCTTTACAGTAATTATTTACATAACTTATGTGCCTAGGCTGCGGTAGTTGGAGGGTAGGGTGTACTTAGTATTTAAATGTGTGTCACTTATGCTTATTAATTGTTGTTTTCTTTTGTTATGTAATTTGTTTGCAAGTTTTGTTTGCAAGTGCATGTGTTAATTTATTTAAATTTATGGATTCGTTTTTTTTGCCTATACTTTTTGTGTTGTCTGCAGGCAGTTTTGTTGCTTTTGTTTTTATTCAAAGAGTTCAACAACACCCCACCATCCACAACGTATTAAATTTACGCTATTTATTTACTTTTACTATTATTATTTTAACCTTCCCGTCGACCTATGCTCGAGCTGGTGTGGAAATTCAGCCCCGGCTGACTTATGTTTAATGTATTGTTATTATCAGAATTTTTTGTATGTAGCCATCGCAAATTAATTAATGCATTGAAAATATTCCTTCGCTTTGAACTTATGGACTGCGACCCAGATGCTTGTTTTCGTTTGGCGAATGAGGCAAATAAAAAAAATATAAAATACAAGGACATGCTACTAGGCAGGGTCGCTGTCGTCAACAATTTTTCCCCTCACCCATTATATTTTTTTTCTTCTTTTTTGCTTTTGATTTTTGCATTTTGGGTTGTTTTTTTTTTGCAATTAAGCACACACGCTGTTTTGTTATTTTTTAATTATTCCTTCCTTGGAGGTGACTTGTCCGGCTGCGTTTTGCGTTTTCCATTAAGGTTTTTAAGCTGTCCGCTGCGGTCACAGTTGCGCCATTGCCATTGTGAAAATGGCCAGCGAAATGGCGCCAAAAGCTCCGCAGCAAATGCAGCAGCGCTGCGAGGCGCCAGTTAGCGCCGAATTATCGGGATCCCCGTTGGCATACCGCTTGGATCCCTCCAGGCCCAGCAGATTCGGCGATATGGTCGTCGGCGGTGCCATATTCAGCCCGATCCGCTGCTGGACATCCTTGTGGTACATGCCCGTAATGGTCACCGTGCACTTCAGGGTCACACTGCGCTGGTACTTGCCCTCGAAGAAGTCCAGGAGCACCTGGCTGTGCGGGTAGAGCTCCAGCGAGGAGTACGTGGTGGAGCCCTCGTAGGCGTCATGCGTGATGCGCTGCTGCGGCGTTGGGTAAATCTACGGGAGATAAAAATATAAATCAGTAAGGCTTATCATAATATTACATCATCCAAAATACAAGTAAGATTAAGTAAATATCTTGAAAGGTCTTAGTTTTAAACTTCAAGGCCCGTTTTCTTGAGTAACGGCTAAACGAATCTGTTTTCTCGACGTCTTTAATTTATCTGAGCTGAAGCAGCAAAATATATTTTTGACAAACACATAACAGAAAGATCGAATCCCTGTAAAACGAAGCTCTCAGATTAACGCTCGATAAAACCATATTTTTCTAACATGAAATCGCAAAAAATTGTCATACATCGGAAAATTTTAACACTTTTGAATAAAATTTGATTATAATTTGATTAGGAAAAGGTATTTGTTTAATGCTAACATGCTTGTTTAATTTTTAATAATTTTGTTTTTTCTTTTAAAGTAAGTTTTCATATTGAAAATGTTTTTAATGACAAAATGTACTTCTTTATTTGAAGCTTTTGATTACAAACTGGGATTTTAAGACTTTATTTTCTGTAAAATCCTTTTATGTCCTCCCCACTCACCACGCGTCCGTTGACGGTCCAGGAAATGTTGGCCGGCGGATACGATGGCCCCAACGTGCACACAGCCTTGAGGTTGTCGTTCGCGCCAATCACCTTCTTGTCCACCTGCATCACCGGATCGTCTTTGGGCATCTCAACCACCTGCATGTGTGCGGACCGAATCTCGGTGTGGAAGAGCGGTGCGTCCTCGGAGACCTCGCACTGATAGGTGCCGCTCAGCTCCCGGGTGACACCCTTCAGCGTCACCGACGTGGCATCCGAATTGGAAAGCTGAAAGTAGGGAAAGGAAAATGGTGTTAATATACCATGGGAAGGATGTGAAGGATACCACAACAACCGCAGATTTTTATAGAAATTTAAGCTTTAAGTAAACACTTCTATCGTATTTATGGCATTAAATACTAGTCTTCCGACTTACTATATTAATATTAACATTTCTTAGCATATAAATGAGGCGAATTGTTTCATCTTAAAAAGACAATCCACATTTTTTTTTTAATTTTAAGACGATTGCCCTTCAGCGTACAAAAGTTCTGATATCAACTTTTGTGAATACCACTGTTGTGGATACCAAAATCGCTTTTCCCAGTGAAAAGCCAATGAAAATGCGTCACTGGCACTGTTAATATCCGAATCGAATTGAACTCCTTATTTCATTTCAGCAGGTTTCGTTTTGGGATGGTCGATGGGGATAGCCGTCTCCAAAAAATCCATTCCCTCCACATGAGGTGGCATGAAAAGCGCAGGCGACGCATTTGTTGGTAATCAGCAGAGCATGAGTAAGTACCAGAAGCCAAATTCCGTTTGTATGGGGTATGCTGAACCCAATGTGTTAGCTGGCTGGGCAAAACCACTGCTCGCGGATCCATTGACAGGGTATTCCAAATTCGAAACCACTTGGTTTTTGAGCCGCTCTCGTTGTCGCAGTTTAGCATATTCTGTTAATTGCCAGCAAGCGCTTGCCACTTGGCAAACAGTTGTGCAATATCCTACTCAAAATCCACTTCAGCAGCGAACCACTCGCGATTACCTACCAGTGTGTGCTTGTGTGTGTGTCGGTCCTTTTATCGCAGTCCTGGCCTTTTGTATTTAAGTTCAGGCAGCAGCGATGAGAACAGCGAACCCAACCCATTCGCATTCGAGTTTTGCATATGCCACCAAAGCCAGAGCGCGAACGTTGCCATCGCTTTGTTCATTTGCATCTGTACTAATCCCGGCATGGCTGCTGTTGCTGGTCGGTCCTATAGCTATTGGCATATATCCTATCCCCACATCCACCCACAACATCCACCATGCACCCGAGCACCCCAGCATTCCTGCACCCCATCCTTTATCCTTTCTAGTGCCCCATGGCAAACAACAGCTTTTTACGATTGTTTCAACACTTTGGCGCATTGCTCGGCTTGGCCTGGCTTTTCCTATTTAGTTTGTTGTTTTCTTTCCAGCTAGTTGTGCCAGTTCATTCGCAGATAACGCCGTCGATAAGGGCCGCCAGGCACCTACAACGAACCTTCTGGTATTTCACCCTCTTTTCTGGTTCAAAACCCCTGTTTACTGGCGGTTGCCAATTGGCATATTGGCCATGGAATGGCTGCTCCGTGGCCCCTGGCGAGCTGTGGTTTTAGTGGCTTTCGGATTTGTCGACGCTGATCTCGTTACGCAATCGTAAAATGAAAACAAATGCGAAACGTATTGATAAGGTTCTCTATATGCATAAGGGGGTGTGTTTTGGCGGGGGCCATGAATAATGTGCACTGTGCCAGAGAGATACATTATGATTTTGCATTGGTTTAGATGAGTTATGAGTGCCGGCCCTGTTACCAAAATAGTTTTGAAATAAATATTTAAGCAATGCCATTTAAGCTTGCATCAGACTAATCCTAAAACAAATGATCTATGGAGAAATATTATATCAGCTATTTTGTGTTTATCAAAACCATTTTATGTTTTGCATAAAATTATCACTTTTAGATGATTATGTGGATGCTCTTTTGTGATTTACAAAAATCTATAAAATCATAGACTTTTTATTTTGCAATAAAAGCTTAACAGTAACTAGTAATCAATTTCTATATACTTTAGTTACATTTTAAATTACAATACTGTTCACATTCGATTCCAGTAATATTTAAAAACAATAAACCAATAAATAAGCGAAGAAAATCGTATGTTTATGATACTGAAACTATTCAGAACATTTGGAAAACATTATTTCTATACTTATATTTTGCTGTGCACTCAGGCACGTTGGCTTCTCGCTTTCACTGCGCCCGAGGGGCTTTCGACCCCCCGTCTAATTAAATGACACTAATTATGTAATCAAACATATACGGAAAAGTTGTTCCTGCCGGGCTTTATTTATTCAACTGCTCCAACTGCGGCTGGGATTTTTCTTGTTGTCCTGGGCCGCTGTGACTGTCATATTTATTTAATTGCATGTGACTTTATTTGTTGCCACTCGGTACTCTCGGTGGCTCTTTGCGGCGGAAACGGAAGTGGCAGCGCCAGGAAGCGCGCCAAACAAACGCAAATGTCTGCCATTTTGAGGAATGATATGCCCAGCCGACTTGCACACCAACACACACACACACCCGCACATATCCTTTTAGTTTGCCATTTTGTAACTGCTCCTCCGGGCAGTCAACAACAAGGAGAAAAAAAAGGCAGGGAAAACTCAACTCAAGTTGCGTTTGTCGTGAAAAGTTATTTATTTATTTCATTTCTTTATTTTTTTTTTTTTTGCGGCCAACTCGGCCCACTCCGTTTCCCCTTTTTTATTTATTTTTATTTGTTGGCTTTTAATTTCTATTTATATTTTATATTGCCTTAGCAGCCGCAGCTGCAACTTTCTGGCATGAGTGAGAAAAAAAAGAAAGAAATGATGCCACTAAAGCGTAATTTTGCATGCCAAACACACACAGGAGTTTTCTCGTTTTCCCGTTTTCCCCTCATTTTCCACACAAACGCACGCGCACCGAAACACCCCTTCAACCCATGTGTGAGAGTAAAGTATTGTTTCAATAATTCTGGCTTTATGAAATAATAACTTTACGGCAAAAAAGCTCTCGGCCCGGCTGAGCTGAGCTGCCAGAGTCGTCGAGTTGTAAGAATACAATGAATTTCATTGCAGTGCCGCTGCCGCTGCTGCTGCCCCTTTACCCTAACCCCCCCTCACAATTTTCCCTGCTTTCCCCACAGCCATTTTCCGTTTTCTTTTCGCCTGCGACTGCCGGCTCCTCGCTGAGTTTCCGCTGTTTGTTGTGCAGCAATTTTAATTTTGCCAACGCTGTCGCATGCGGCACACGCACACACACTTGCGCGCACATAAGGAGTATCTGTGTGAGCCTGGCTCAGCTGCAGCATCCTCGTTTGCATGCAACACTTTATGAATTATTGCTGTATCAACTCAAGTCGCGGCCACACAACCACACACTCCTATTCCACACACACACACACTGGCGTACTCACATGTGCACGTATTATGTCATGCCGAATTTCCGTTGCCTCGAGCATTGTTGTAACTAACGGCTTCTACTTTCCACTATCCACTTTCCCCGAACCAAACACCACTCCCAAGCCACCCACTTTTGCGAATTTTCCCGTTTTGCCTTTGGCATTTCACAACTTCGACTGCCTAACGCTTGGCAAAAACCGACCACAAATTTAGTGAATGAGATGTTTCCGGTGCGGTTGTTATTCTTCTTCTGCTGCCAGAGCAGTTGCTATGAACAATTTTTGGTGTTTGGAAAATGCATGGCTTTTTATTGTGCTCATTGTTGGCTATGCAGGCAGCAGACAACAGCACGCCAATGTGAAAGTAGCCCACCTCCCACTAAGCCACCCCACCCAACCAATACCATTCGGCAGCCTTTGGACTGGGGGACTTTCGCAGGACGTCGGACCCAGCTAGTTACACCCTGCGATTCCGGGGAGCTGCACACTTCACGAATGCATTTCCCAACTCGCATTTTTATTTATTATGTTTATTTGTTGCCATTTGTCACACAGCCATTTTCCAGCCAAGGCCGCCACGACGGCGTAAACAACAACAGGGTGAAAAAAAATGGGAATGGCTAAGGGAAAATGGCCGGGGAAAATGCCTGCATGTGACTAGCTTGAGTTGTTAATGGAAATTGAAGTGAACTCTCAAAAGGGGGGAGAGCTTTCAGGGTATTAGGATTAAAGTCACATGGGCGTGGAAAAAATAAATAGGAAGATTTAAGCTATTTTTCCAAGGTACTAAACACCCTAGCAACATTGTTTTCCCCTTTCTAAAGCGCATTATTTGTACTTTTAAGAACATCAAAGATGGGAAAGTATCTTAAACTCTTAATTAAAGAACAACTGAAAAATACCTAATCAAGCCATCTATTTTATTTTTATTATTTTATAACTGAGGTACTTCAAATATTGTTCCCAAATTTTTAGCAAAATTAAAAATGGAAAAAGAAAGCAAAAGAGTTAAAACAAATTTTAAAATATATAAAATACGGTTATCTTATAATTTCTTGCTCCAAATTATCACAGCTATATTTAGTGTAAGTGCCTTGAAATCGGTTTGAAAGAAAAGCTTTTTAAGTTTGAAGGACTAATGTAAAAATAATACTTTTTATAGAAACTTAGGTAACTGCTTTAAATTTTTAATAAACTACTCCCAACTTGCAATATTGAATATAAGTCATTCAGACTTTAAAAGCTTGCCTGGATCAGCAGGAAAAAATTAAACCCTTACCCTTTGACCACTTAATTCCTACCCCTCCCTCCTCTCCAGTCTAGTGCATCTAATTAACAACTGCCTAAAGAAGCCCGCCCAAAAAAAGGAAGCCCTTGGGAGAGCATTCAAATGGTAGACCATAGACCATAGACTACAAGGCTCCCTGGACCGACCAACTTTTTCGGTCACTTCTGTCGCCAGTTTTCCCTTTTCGACCGCCGCCGAAATTTCCCAGTGGCAAGTGCATTAATTTTAAGCGCACATTGCTGTGCATAAATGCGAGGCGTGTCGGGTTATTAACAATGTTAAAAGCAAACGCGCCGGCGGCCAGGACATTCGGCCAAAAGCCAAAAGGACACTCGTTGAGTGTGTGTGTGAGTGTGAGTCTGAGTGTGTTGGTGGACGACTGACGCTGCCATTACCGCAAACTTAATGCGGAATAATTCCTTCCGTGTTGACAGTGTGCAAAAAGTTTTCGGGGCGCAAATTTCTGGAATCTCCGTGGCTGGAAAAGCGGGGAAATTCTGAGGAAAATCGGGGGGGAAAACTGGGACAGAGACACAGGCAAGAGGCCTTTCGACTGGCTGCTTGCTGGGCAATTTTATTGTTGTGGCGGACAATGAATAAGCCGCAAAACTTCGGAGCACTTGGCATATCCTATTCCTGTCCCGCTCAGCATCCCTATCCTTATACCCACCGCCTCCCTTTTCGGATGACCCTCAACCCGCTCAGCGGGCGGTCCTGGTAATTGTGTTTTTAATTGAAGATTGCCAGCGAAGCGAGCGCTGTCTCTAAATTAAAAATATAATTACATTTAACATGATGGTTTTCCTGTTTATTTCCCCCTTTTTCGCTTCTATATATTCACTTTTTTTCGCTGTTATCCCCGTTGACATGAGTAAAGTACTGCACTTGGAAAAAAATATCCATTAGACGGGTCCAAAATAAAACAGATGAAAAATTCTAAATGAAAAAGCCTTATATAAATTAAATTAAATGAAGAATGATTATTTTAATTATACATTTTTAATTGCTTCAAGAACTTGAGTCTTTGAACATCGTAACTTGGTTCAGTTAATTATGAATTAAATTTAATTTAACAAAGCACATTATAATTAAAAAATTCATAAACCAAGAATTCAAAACAACCCTGACTTTCCAATTTTTTAACATTTTGTTTTCTTGAAAAAAAATTAATTCTTTATTTTTAATATTTTATAATTCTTTAAAGCTAATTAAATGTGCATATATCAAGAAACATTTTTTATTGGAGTGAAATTATTATTAATTCGATTACAAAGTTTGTTTAATCACAAAGAAGAATTATTGCAATATTTATTAAATCGAAAATAATAATTATAAAGCTAATTGGATAAACACACAATTTTGGTAAACAGAAGAAATAATTTATATTTTTTTTTCAGACAAAATAAATTAAATAAAAACCCCAAAGGACCTTTGAAAAGACCGAATATTTCTTGAATACTAATTTTTTGTCGAGTGTCATGCATGGGGGCGGGAGGCGTGGCTGTTGCTTTGCCTTGCTGAATGACTTTTGAAGTTTTGACGACGCGACTCGGCGGTGACTTCCTGCCCACCGCCTTAATATGCATACATTTACATTCCAATAACGCTCAAGTGGACGACACGAGTGCACTCTGGTCGGCCACGCCCCCAGCCTCTAGTGCCTTTGGATGTCATCAGCAGCTGCAGCTGCCTTTCAAGTGCCCGATGCTTTATGCGCCACGCCCACACCTCGCACACATGCTCGAAAACCCCCTCCCCCTTAAAACACACACACACACACACATATGCATATGCATAATGGCCGACAACTTGGCACGGCCGGAACTTTTCTCATTAAGCGTGTTTAGCTGTTTGAAATGATTTAGCAAAAGTAAAACAAGTCAAGTTATAATGTTTTAATCTCAATTAAGGCACTTGCCACAATTTCGTAGCTGGCTATGCTATCACCATCCAGTATTCACCATCTAGTATTCACCCCATCCTCCCCTCATTTGGCCCACTTGCCTTGGCATAACTTAAAAATTCCATTTCCATTTGTGGCCTGGCCTTTGACGTTTGCCTTCGTTAGTGTGCCGGCAACTATCAATTTAAGTTGGAGAACACAGCTGGTGGCGCCTCATTTCGATTTGTTGCTGCCCCGTGGTGTAGAGTGCTATTTTCTTTTTTTTTTTTTTACTATTTAGTTTTTGCACTTTTGCACTTTTCAAAAGCCACCTTTTAACATGGGGCATCATCATCATTGGGGCGGTGAGGGGTTGGGGTCTAAAAACTATGGCCAACCTTCAAACTTAATTGCACAGCGAGCACGCTGGCTAAATCATTTGCATTATGCAATCGACCAAAGGCCCCCAGCTCCACTCTCTTCGGATTTCCCATCTTTTCTTACGCTTTTCACCTTCTGCGGTTCACGGCTGATTGCGTCTCAAGCAGTTTTTCCTGCTGCTCGGGAGTGGAGTGGAAATTTGCTCAAATTAAAATGAGTTTCCATCTGCAGCAGCGGCAGCCATAAGTAGGCTACAAAAATTTTCACATTAACCTCAATGCCATTGCAATGCATTGGTGGTTTGTTTGTGTGCTTGTGTGTTTTTGAATAGTTTCCAATTCGCTGGCGATGTAAGGCCAAATAAAAATCGGTTTGGGGCGAAAAGGGAAGAAAATCGGGAAATAATTAACACGCCACTGCCACGCCCACTGGCCACAGCCCACAGCCACGCCCACAAAAGCTCCAAGGACCTTCGATGCTGCAATCGAAATATTTAATTAGTGCAAAAATGCCTTTGAATGCTAATTAGTGGCAAATTAACATCTGAGCAAGGGCTACTTTGCTTTATTTGTATTTTATTTCCTTTTATTTGGTTGTATTCTGGCTTATTCCATTTTATTCTCTTATGCCTCTCTCCTTTTGTTTCGGCCACACTGCACTGGGAGTGCAAATTAAAGACACAATCAAAGCAAATTAATCAAGTCCACGCTGATTGATGTGGCCAGTACGCCATTATCGACACAGTCGGAATGGCGATGGCCAAAAGACCAATAGATATTGCTGGAATGATGGCGCGCAGACAGGAAACGGAAGTCGGGGCCAAATTATTTCTATGAAGCAACCCTCCAAAAGCACCCCCCTCAATTGCTTTGTTTCGCTTACATAAAACAAACATTACTCCATCATTTTGCCCTCGCTTTATGCCATTATTTATGATTATTTAACGGTTCCCCTTTCGGCGCATTTGAAAAATGTGGCCCGAAGTGTTTGTAAATGAGTTTGCAGTTTTATGTGCGGACGAATGAGTTTTCAATTTATATTTCGTCCACACGAATTTTTCATCGTAAATTCAATTTTATTTATTTATGATTATACGACAATCGATTCGTTTTTCACAGCCCTCGGAAATTGACGCTGTTTCAACACCGACTGGCTATTTAAATACAAGTACTTGATCAGCCAGCAGCACAAAGCAGATGTTATCGGGTTTTTAATTTAAATATATTTTATCTTGGGTTTTGGAGGCAGAATAGAAGCTAGTATTGAACAAAACTTTGTATTTTTAAGAGCCTTCATGTGTATTTATTATATTTGGAGTGTGTATACCCTATTTTATTTATTAAATTTATATTTCAAGTCAATGTATTGGTAGAATCTATGGTTTCTTTAGTTTAAAAATTTCCCAAAGTATCTTTTGAACTTAATCTATAATTTTTAAAATTATAAAACACAATGTAAAATATATATAAATAAACCTATATTTTTAAAATATGTATATTTCAGTGTTACGGTATCTTCTTGTAACTACTGAAAATGTTTAGTAGCATGTACAAACTACTTGTTCTTATTTTAAAACCCATCTTGCCACCCCATGAATTTTCCAAGACAGATGAAGAAGAACGGTGATTTTTAAATGGTGTCGGAAAAATTTCGCCACTTTTCACGCCGGACTCTGGTCGAATAATTTATCGCTTACTTTGCGGCTGTTGTTTTTATTAATGAGTGCAGCATGGGAAAGCGAATGCCGGGCATTTTTTGCCACTAGGTACTAGGTGGTTTATTCTATCCTCTGCTCCTTGCTGCTGGACCCGCCTGACTTGTTTGTTTATTTGTTTGTTTTGTTTGCCAGCAGCCGCGCCATAAACTATTTTGCACTTTTAGCAATATTTCAGCCAGTTGCGTGTGTGTGTGTGGTGGCACTTTCCAAATTGTAGAGCGGAATATTTCATACACAGATAACACATGCACACTTGTAAATGCAAAACACCACCGAATATTGTAAATAAAAGTGAACAAATATTGCACAGCAATAGAAATAAAATGGGTGACACCGAAAGAGGCGGCAAGATGCTAGCGGCAACTGCAACTGCAACTGCCCGAGGCAAGAGCCCCGGCATTGTCCGCATTTAAATATTTGCACAACATTTGAATGCTTTCCCATTTTGCATTTGTTGAAATGCAAACTCGGCCCGAACGAAACACATGCCCTGCTGCTCCAGTGATTTGTCCATTAAGCCGACAATAGGCGAGAAAAAAACAAAAAAAAAAAGAGAAATATGTGTAATCGAGACCCCCGACTAGAGATACCAAGTACTGATTTAATTTAAAAAATCGTACAAAATTTCTATTGTTTTTCACAGTATGTAGAAGATTATTCGCATATATCAATGGTTAATTATAGGAAGTTACGGATAGTTTTTAAATACTTTACAGTTTAAAGATATATCCTAGAATTTTCCTAACTAGCTTTGTTAAAAAAAAGTTTTTTGTTTAAAATATATTAAATTGATATATCAAACTCTTTGTCATTTGGTGTATTCAGAAATTCTTTTGCGGTTTTAAAGTTCCAACAAAGTTAAGTTTTGTAAATCCAATTAATTTAAATATTGGTGGGTATGTATTCGAGTTTAGTATACAGACAGGAGTAATTTTTGATTTATTTTTAAAGTTAAGATCATTTTCTTTAAAAGGAAAACAAGGAACTGATAAAATGGAACCAAATTCGTTCTGATACTACACGAATACTTTGAAACCCAAGGAGTATCTCACTTAATAGCTGGAAAAAGGAGCAGTTTGTGCACATTGTGCGATCCCATGCTTAATTTAACTTACATCAACATTAATGCCGGCGACGGCGAAGACAAATGTGGGCTTGGCCTCGCGGGGAACGTAGCGGTAGAACTCCTCCTGTCCGAAGTACCAGCGTACCGCGTAGAGCGCCGCCTGCGGAGGAACGGAAGGAAAATGCGTTAATGAAAAGCCTGAGTGGTAAGTGAGGAGCTGCAGCAGGATCTGGAGCAGCTGCAGGAGCGGCAGGAGCAGCAAGGACAATAGGCAACGGCGACGCCAAGACAAAGTGCAAGTAATTATAATAATTAAGCATGCCGCCGACGACAATATCCTTCGCAGCCGTATTGTTACCACCGCTGCTTTTCCTCCAAGGAAGTGTCGCTTACCTGCTCCAAATCGTATTGACAAGACAATGTCGCTGCATTTCCCATGAGGACGGCCTCCGGCACAAATATCTTCAGGTCCTTCAGGCAGTGGGCTGAAAGAGTGCGGTGGCAGACATTAATGTTAAAGGATATGTCCCAAAAGTCGTTTAACCGTAGAGCCCTCCGAATGACGAGTCCCACATGGCGCATACGCAACCAGACGAATTCGATTAAGCCCAGGCCAACGGGCAAAAAGGGGAGATGGTCGGTATAAAAAATAAAAATAAAAAAGGGTTGAAATAAAACCCAATTACCCAACCAGGCGGAAAAGGAAAGGGATCCGTCGCCGAACTACTGGGAACTCCACTTGCATGTTAATTTATGACAAAGTCGAGGGGCTCGGCCCAAATTTGACTTGCACTTAAAGCAATTTATTTATTTTATTCCATTTCGTTTCAATTTCGATTCGCCTTTTTCATTTTGAACTCGGTGAATTGCGGAATTCAACACGAGTTTCCCGCAATTATCAACATTAAACATGGCTCATTCGAATCAATTGAAAATTTAAATAAATGCCACTAAAGAGATATGCCAATATGATTATGGCATAAGCACAGCGTGCAAAATTAATTTAAGTGAAGAGCTGAAAGTGTTATTTTTGCTATCGGGATATGCAATTCAAATTAAATGATTTTTAAAACGATTAAAGAGAGAAATTTATCTTTTCATGCCATTTTTTTAAAGTGGGAAATGCGGAAAATTGTTCTTGAAATCTCATTATGGTTAAGTGAACAGTAAAGCAAGTTATAATAATTATATAAAACTTTGCATTTTGAAACCAATTTTTCAAATAGGAGAAAACCGTGATCTCTACAACCATCGAAAAATATCGTGACTTAACGATATATCGATAGGCTGATCGCATATTTAATGTTGCAGCCCTGGTTATCGGCTGTCTTCTTCTTATTCGTTGTGAAATCCTAAGCCGTGATAAACATTTACAATAAGACAAAAGTTACATATGTGTTTCTTGTACTTATCTTCTCGCAGATGTTGTTAACAATATTGTTTCCTAATAATTGGGCAATAAGCAAGTTTGGTAAGCTAAGCAACGTTTCTGAAGGCCTCCATTTTTAGAACTTGGACTTAAAACTTGCGAAATCACCACACACAGGTACGTCCAAAACATACATATCTACATATGATACACAACATATGTATATATGTAATGGCGGAATTTTTACACTGAACAAAAAGTTGTACTATACTTTACTGTTAACTTGGTTATCATATTTTTAAAGAAATATGGGTTTTTTTTTTAAATATCGTTTGATTTTTCTAAAATCACTGTTTTCTAGAAAACATTTAAATAGTTTTATATTATTCATCATCATCTATTGTTTATGATTTGTACTTAATGATTAATCAATATAAAAAGATATCATATTTATTTGTTAAACAAAACCAGTACTTAATCAACTGCCGGTACTTGCTTAAAATGAAAAGGTTTTTAAATTCCTGATACTTTGCAATACATATCCTTCTTATCCTGTCACATAAAAGCCCGTAATAAATATGCCCATTTTCAGCCTCGAAGGGTAGTTGTGTTCAATAAATGAACTGTCCCCGCAGCGGTTCACACATGTCATTCGAAAACTTTTCATCGATTTGTGGGATCGGGATCCCAGGGAGCGACGGAAACGAGTGGAGTGACAGGCATGTGGTTGGCCAAATTATGGCAACTTTAATTGAACAAACCAATATTAATCAAAGGCCAGTGCTCGCCGACTCCCGGGGCATTTAATAAATTGACTACTTCACCCAACTGTAGGTCAGCGGAAGAGTTGGTCGAAATGGTTTGGTCGGTATGGTTGGTCATTGGGTGAGTTCAGTGCATAATATAAACAGTTATTTGGTAGATTAAATAATCAATTTTAACCGCGCCCCCGCAACACGCAGTTGGCATAATAAATTCAGCTTGTTTAACATGACAGACTGGCCAAAAGGAAGGGGATAAGGCGGCGGAAACCCTGCAATATGCCATTTATATATGGGTCTTTTGAACACTTACCACTGAGCAATAACTCTGAGATTATAATCCAGCTCAACGCCAGCATATTGAATGCCGTATGCAAGGCTCCCGGTCGGCTGGCGTTGCTCATCCTTCGTCCTTCGCCTCCCTCTGGCCGGATCCTTTTGCTGGCCATGTCTGTTTGTTGCCGCTACAGTCGCAATATCTGCTGCTGATGTTCCTTCTGCTGCTGCTGCTGCTGAAAAGAGTTGCAGTGCATGAGAAAAAGTTTGAAGCACAGTATAATCATATTTGAGATGATGCTCTCAGGCTTATTGATAACTGGCTGGCTACTTGTCAAAGTTTCAGCAGTAGCAGCAAATTGAAATGTTGCTCTTCCATCTAGTCCCATCTTCAGTCTATTTATCCTCTATCTTAGTGCTCTTTGTTTCTATGTGAAGCCCCGGCTCTATATAGTACCATCCTATGTCCCCGTTTCCCGTTTGACAACTTTTGTAAGGCTTTCAATGACACGCGTCCGTAAGTTTCAACAGCTCGACGTGCTTAAAAAGTTTGAAACAAGACAAAAACCTTTAACTAAACAGCATACAACAGGCATCCTCTGTGTGTGTGTGAGAGCCAAATGGCATTAAGCATACGCAGCGTACGCCCAAACCAAGCTATGCCAGACCAGACCAGACGGATGCATCAGAACACCCACTGATTGACAGCTGGGGGCTGTATTCGGCTGAATTCAGGAGATTGTGTGTGTCTCTGACAACTGAAATAGATTGGATGTGGACCGTTGTGGACCGTTGAGGAGCCTTCTGGAGCAGAAGGAAGCGCCGGGGAGCTGCTGACCAAAACATTGAAAACAATTGTCAGTTGCTGGTTGCATTTGTAACTTGGCTGACAGGACAAGACGTCTGCTTCTTGTATCAATTAGACCACAAAATCAGCAAGACCAATTGTTTGGCTTCCATTTGGCCGCAAAAACAGAAGCTAATGGTCAAAAGTTACAAATGGTCCGCAGGCAAACAGTGCAGCATATAGATGCTACGTTCAGATGAGGATATTTTGATAATGATATCATCATATCAAAGCATTAACTCAAGGCGCCCTAAGCACTTAAGCCTGGGTCGGGGCTTATATGTCATTTACTGCACCCAACTGAACGTTCTTCGTCTTAAGGTCGAGTGCGCATAGCGTTTTCGTACTAATTTTGAACGGCAATCCCCCGAAATAAACAGAGGACCAGTGAGAGAGATAGAGAGATTCAAAACCCAGCAATAAAATGCCATTAGAGTGGATGGACCGGGGTGCTCTTCCAATCATTTTGTGCTTTTAAGCATGCGACTCAAAGTTATCGTCGTCGTAGTCGTAGTCCCTCTGCCGCAAAAACAACAAACGCATTAACCTACACACCCCCAGGATGAGGGACCAAGGATGAAGGACGAAGGACGCAGGGCGAAGAAGTGTTGCCTTTGCATTTTGCATGCCCAACGACCTTCCCCATTTCGAGCATATCGTTTTGCAAATTGTCCGGCAGATTGAGAGACATCCTCATCGATTTGTTTGCTTGCGGGTTTTCCGGATCGACTCTGTTAAATGCCCTCATGTGAGCATTTAAATTAAATTTAAATATTATTGTAGGCAAGTCGATTATGTTCGGGTCATCATTTTGAACTTTCGGTGTTTTTGTTTGTTTCGGTGTTATTGTTTGAATGGCCCTATCCTGGCCCTGGCCCATGAGCAGCAGCAGGCTTTCTCTGACTAATAGCCTTTCTGTTTTCGGGGCACTAAAGGAAATTATTTTGCGGTTGCCTGGCCGGCTGGGGGTCTGATATCCAGCCCAACTAATGCCCCATCCCCGGCATACCCTTTGTTGCTGGCCATTGTCTTTGTGTTCTCCGCCATAAGGAATTCACAAATTTTGTAGTCCGGCTCAAATTTGATAAAAACAAATTTTCAAATATTTCATTATGATTTTAATTGAAATTTCTACGCATAGCATAATACTCGCCACGAGCCAAACCGCCTTGTGTTCTCTGGAGGGTTAAATAAGATTGAATAATTTGATTTAATGTATGTGCTTTGTTGGGTTTTTCCTGTAAAGGCAACCGAGGTCCGTAGATCGTAATAAACAGCGTAAATTAACAAATTATTCTGCACTCTCTCCAAGTGGCAACAACATTTTTCCCTCCAGCGGTGTAATTAAAAAAGTTACAGCTTTAGCTTAATAAAACGTCCAGTGCATGTATATGTGCTGGATTAACTTTTTTTAAAGTGCTATAAAACAGTTGATTATGGCATCATTAACGCAAATCTAAGCGCTGGGGAAAAATAATCAAATTAATTTTTTATGTACAAAGTTTGCAGTTTACCAATAAGAGCCCAGCTCATCATAAGCAGTGAGCTTTGAAAAGGGCGCTCAGCTTAATGGGAAAATGGGAAAATCGAGAGCTGTGGGGGATTTGGATTCTTGGGAAGGCAACCGCTCGTGACGATGGCAACGATGCCAAGGACAAAGGACAATGCCGGATATTCAAATTCCGAGGAGAAATTCAATTGAAAGTCAAATCAAAACAAAACAAACGAAAATCCGTAATTGACAACATTTCAGCTGATAATGAGCACTTTACCAGGGGGGCAACAGACTCAGTCACGAATTGGGCTACGGAAAGCGATAGATGATGGAGGGGGGCAAAAGTATCTGTACGTGGGTATATCGATGAAGTTGAATTGGATGGGATGAAATAGGTGGGGAATCGCAGACACGTCAGCGAACCCATCTGTATAGCCATCATGCTGACTGTTGAAAACCAGTGGCCGAGCCAATTGATATGATTTTCCGGAATGACATGAAATAGTTGGCACAAAAGAGTCTATTGGTGTTTGTGTAATAACAGCTACACTCGAATTTAAGCTCTTTTCAGTGTTAATAAAGATCGAAAATAGGTGTTTAATGACTATATACTTTTTTTTGCACCTTCTATAGTTACAAATTGTAATTAATGACTTGAAATAGATCCTTTCTTTATGGAAAAAATCGCTGAATATAAAATTAAATTTTCCTTTAGGAAGTTTAAGTAAATTTCTATGATCTTGTCTATAAAAATAGGTTGTTGTATAGAAACTTATAGTTTCGTTTAAAATACATTGGGTCTCTCATAACCTCTTTATATCTCTTTTTAAAGAAAAATGTTCTCATACTCTGTCCATTTTTTTAGTGTATGAAAAATAGTTGTTATTGGAGAGGAGGTTGTTGACCGGTATCTAATGCGGAAGCCATGACAGACCAGTATGCTGAGCCAGCAGCAGGTAAGCTCTGCTGTGGATGACCAGTTAGGATCGATTTCGGACCCAATGATGCCAATCGCCGACACTTGAGCTGGCCACGTCGACACAAGGGAAATTGGCATTGTTGAATGGAAAACTGAAAATGAAACTGAAACTGAACCAGAATGGCTTTAAGGCCAGATCCACTTAAAGGATTCAGTCAGCTGTGTCGAGCCTGAAACTCATTCATTTCGCTGATCCACTTTGCTAATCGCCGGCTGTCAGACGAAGCATATACACCTAAACAATAATCGCAAATCAAGAGAAATCGTTGCTATCATCATACGCACACACTTATAACGCATTAAATGCGTCCTTGATTGATGCGACACTTGCTCGAGGGCTTCTCATTAGGTTTAGTGCCCCGTGCGAGTCGAGGAGCACTTGTGCCGTCTCCTGCTCAAGCCTCTAATCAATCAATCAGTGTTTATGCCACATCCTCCTCTCTGGGGTGGATAAAACCCCCTTTGCTCTCTGCTCCAAGGACCAAGGACAAACGAATTGAAACGAGACGAAAATAAAAGAACTGAAAGGAGCTGAAAGTACATAATGAACAAAACGAAAGCGAGAAAGAAACTTGGCGAAACAATTGCCTCGGTTGATGCGTCGTTTGACGAATGCCCCGCAGGGTTGGATCTGAATTCAGAAACCAAATACAAAATACTATAATCGGTTCCGTGCCACTGGTTAGCCCCCATCTTCTTTGGAAAGGATGCCGCCCGCCATGGGGTCGGGACCCAAAAATACCCTTCAATGTTTGCTTTGTGCGGCGTTGGCGTTTTTACAACTTCCGCTTTTTTTGGGTGGGTGGGGGTGAGCAAAGGGAGTTCATCACAGGTTCCTGATTGCCAATGAAGGATTAATGCTCCTGCTTCTGCTGGTTTGGAGCACTAACGCCACGCTTTGATTGCAGCAGCGCTTAGCTGCAGGCTAAACCCAACTAGGATCGAGGAGCCCGGGAGCACGACCATTTGCCAGGATACAGACGGCGGAAGCTTTGTGTAATGGCACAAAGGATTGCAAATTGCCAAGGCACTTCCTGCAAGGACATTGATTTCTTTTTTATGCCACAGCTGATCAAACGGTCTTCTTCCTTCCTCCGAGGATGCGAATCATCAGCTACCCCACCAACCACTTTTATGCATCTCCAACCTCTCAGAGGCAAGCGATTGCCCACCATCGAGGTGTCACGCCTTGTGTTCTCATGTCCTTCGCCTCATGTCCCCTGGTTCCCTTAATTATGCACGACTCACTAATGAATTTAGCCGTAATTGTTTGCAGACAGCAGAGCGATAGCCAGCCGCCGAAGACGTGGTCATGAGTCCGTTTCGGGTCAATATTTAATCAAAACGGCGATTGCGGTTTGTCACTGTGACTTGGGCAACCGTAACCTCAGAGCCTTAATTAGCCGCTGCACGTCGATTGTAGTCTCCATATCCATTCATTCAACCGTGGGTTGGCAACGCCAATGTGATTAGATCTGGCCGGCAAACGTTCAATTTAATCGCCTAAATGATTTCGAATAACCCTTTAATTAGCTTTTGGCACTAGCTTATATTAAATTACAGAAATCAAGCAGGTATTCAGTAAAACAAACTTAGATGTTCTCAATTTCGTGATCTCGGATTTACGAAAGTACTCTCAAGCTTTAAAAAAAGGTTAAAGAAGTCTCGATTTTGTTTTTCAAGCTAAAAGTATTCTCGCAAATTTAAGATTAAACCAATATTGGCAACACCTTTATTGTAAGTGTGTGAGCTAAAAGTGCTAGTATAAGAGTTTCTTTAAAAGATCTTATATATTATCAATTTTGGAAATGTAAAGTCAAACTCCTAGCCGTTAAAAGCTACTTCCATTCACTTAAGCTCATGTTATAGAATATTTGACTTGCTGAAATTCGACGTGTGTCCAATTTGTTCCCAACCATTTTCGCACGAAAACTTTATCATTCAGTTATTATTGCAGGCAAAAAGTACTTTTCGTTGAGATGAGTTGACAATTTTAAGGCCAAATAGTTGGCCCACCCACGCGGGGATGGGCTTGAATGCTCCGGAGTCCGGAATGAAATGAGAGGTAACCCAAAGCCATTTGAAGTTCGTTGTAGCTGCTCTCGCTCTCGAGCTCGGAGTCCCAAAGCCTGACAGCGGACCCAGAGCCGGGTAACATGGAAAATGCATTTGAAACTCGAACTGTGAACCTCGAAACCGATAAATCACATAGTGAAAAACCGGCATTAGTACATTCCGAACAAAAGAAACTTAAAGGATTCACGCCGGCTGTCCGGCGGCTGTCAGGAGTTTTGGCCAGAAGGCGGCGGCGATGGCTACCGATGTGATTCCGAGGGCGTTTGGTGTCCTGGAGAGGGCGTGGCACCGAAGGACGAACCAGGAGACCAGACGTCGGGACGACGGACTCTGTTTGCATTTGGCGCTGGTCGCCGCTATTTATGAAAATAGTTTCTGGAGCAAGTTCCCATCGTCGTAGCAGCCCTACTATTTCTGTGTGTATTCTATGTTCTATGTGAAAGTTTCCTAACCACTGGCTGCCAAAAGTTGTGCAAATTGTGGCCGAACAATGGACGGGCAGCTATGTGATTTCTCGGTTTTAATTTCGATGCTTTCGGATTGTTTTTTGGGGGACTTTCCTGTGTGTGCGTGTGTATCTGTGTGCGAAATGCCGAAGCTAATCATGCCAGTCGCTCATTTTATGCACGAGCAGCACTATTCTAGCTTCTTCTGGAGTTTTGCATAATTAAATGCCCCGCGGGGTCCTCTAGTTTAAGTTTCAACATCAAAGTCACGTATGTTAAGTCAACTGTTTACGGATTCAAGGCCTCCTAATTCTTTAAGATGTATGTATATCGCTTTTGCCTGCCGCAGACATATTAATTTACATGTTACCCCTGCCCCAAAAAACATGGGTTAAATCCATCCATGGCTCGATGTTTTTTTTTTACCATACCATATATATTTGTTTTTCGGTGGCCTGGGGCGCCAAAAGTTTGTGCGTGAGTCGTGTGCCTGGTGCTGCTCAATTTAGTTGAACGTAAATAATTAATTACCTGCCGTTGCCTGAGTTATGAAATGCGCAATTAGGCGCATTTAATATTTAATTAAGGGCAAACGGTAGCGACAAAAAAAAACGAGGATAAGGAAACCGGGAGCAACAAAAAATATGCGTAACGTAGTCCGTAACCGTTTTCCGTATAACCGGTATTCCCAGTATTCCGTCGCCCGGTGAGCACGCAAACCCAATCCAGAAAAAAGGGGCGTGGCTGTTTATCCAAGGGAATGGTATGGGGGCATGCGATACGGAATGGGTGTGGAGCGGATGAAGTGGCTGGATTAAGTGGCAGCTTAAGAATAAACAGGAAGGGGCAGTCTGGGAGTTGGGAGCTGGGAAATGGCTCCCTTCCTTCGGGGAGTGACTAAAACATTGTTGGTCAGTCGCCGTTCACCAGTGCGTATACTTGATTTGTGTGCAAGTGTTGGTTAAAGGCAAGCTTAATGTTAAGTAGAAGCTGGAGATTAGGAGCAGCATCAGCAACTCCAATGGTAAAACAGCGGGTTGTTAGGAAGAAGCTTTAAAGAGAGAGCCAAACAAATGACGGAAGTTGGATGGAAATAGAAGAACGGACCATAATCTTCAAGAAACATGGAGACCGGTGCATCCCCAAGAGTGGAGGGAAAAAATTTCGCTTATAATCCAGCGCAAAACTAAATAAACTATGGCCAGTGCACAGCAGCACAAAAATGCTTAAACCGCACAGGGAAAATAAAATCTAATTTTCTTGTTCAAATCTATTCTATCGGATTATGGTGTCATACTGAGACTGCAAGGTTATAAATTCGGATTTAAGTCGCTAAAATATTCAACAATTTGGTAAGTTGTTTACATATATGAACAGTTAAGTATTAAGAGGTTGGTTTTTAGACTCTTTAATTTCTTTTTTTGTCTATAACTTTAAATTGAGGTTAGTGCTTTACATTTTGTTTACCCTAAGTTCTGTGTTCTGGGTTACTTTTAATTTGAATAAGTATTTATCAGGTGAATTAAAATATTTTCTAACTGCTTTAGATATTCATTTCTTTTTAAGTAAAAAAGGTAAATCCGTAGTGCCTAAATGCCTTTTCATTTCTTTTTCATTAGATCTACAAGATTAGTATTCAGTATAAGCTATAGATTTTAATAATGTCGAATGCCTAAAGCCAACGTCCTTTGAAGCCTTCCTCTCGATAAATTCTTTTGCATGCTCATGGATGGCAACATTGTTCCGGATATCGGGTTAATGACGAGCATTTGCCTATTAGTAGGCCTTTTTAGATTACCCAGCTCCTTGGCCTCTGACTTTGGATAGAGATAAAGTCGAGTGGTGAAAGTGAGAAAATGGGAAAGTGGGCTGTGCAGTCTTAACAGCCCGATAATTTGCCTCTGCCTCGGAATTTTTGGTGAGCTGTTAAGCAGCCGCTCCCATGTCGTTTTTATTTTACACTCATTAAAAGATAAACGAGACAAGCTAATGACTTTTTGGGGCTAAGTAGTGAGGCCCTGACAAGGGGTTGTTGCAGTGTGGGTGGTTTTTTTTGGGGGTAGGGAAGTGACGAAAGCACCAACGATGGCAATGAAGTGAAAAGAAAATGGCGGCTGCGTTTCCGCTACAAGCCGTTAAATTAAAGAGAAGGACAGGAAAAAAGAGGAAAAACCGGAAGATTGCGAGTGATAGGGATTGCATGGCGGAGACAGGCGAGAGCTGGGCTGGGGGCGTGGCAGCCCAGAAAAAGGCGCGGCAGATAAGATTCGTTTATGACACCCACGCCCCCAACATGCCACATATCCTCTTTTGCTATATACATATATATCTTTCCCAGTTTGTGTGTGTTTTTCGTGCACGTCGCAAGACAAATGCAAATCCCTGGGTAATTAGGAGTTGTGTTCATGTCGTCGTGGTAATAGTTTTATGTTGCCACATTGTAGGCGACACGATGCGTGGCATCATGACAAGCCAGCCCGAGATTGAAGCGAGGCGAGGCAAGGCCAACCCACACCCCCTCAGTCGTTTTGGGGTTAATGTTGGTCTGCGTGACATCCTCCCATCCTTTTTCACTTGCCTCCGACTGCATTTAATTTGATTAGCAAGCCGAAAATATACGCTTTCATTAGCCCGCGCTTTTAATTCAATTTTAGCTAATTTTTTGCTGCGCCAAAGTTACAAAGTTGGCCAAAAAACATTGTTTGCCCCGAAAAAACCCTTGGGAACTGGTCTTCTGGCTTAAGCCAAAGTTATGTTTTGTGCTTTGGGGCAAAGACTACAACAACACGGGGGATAAAGGAATATTTATTTTATTACAAATTTATGATTTTGTTTTTTCTTCGCCACGGCTGTGCTGTGCTGTCTTCTCTTACATAATAGAAAACGGAAGCGGAAGCGTGAAATGAGCTTGTGCATAAACATCTCGCACACAAACACTCGTTTAAGCAATAGCCATGCAGGTGGAATCGCATCCGCCGTTTCGGTGGCATTTTATGACACAAAACTCATAACTTTTTCGTTGGGTAGTTGCTTATTTTGCTCAAAAATCCGCAGCAGCCACATAAATATCGCCCACATACCCTAGACCATCCAAAAAGAGGGAGAAAATAAAGTATAGCTCGCTTCTAGGCGTAGCATAGCCGCAAGATAAAGTGGCATTTGAAACTTGTGCGCACTATTTTCTGTGCTGTTGTGGCCTTGTTTTTGTGTTTTCTCTCTTCTGTATGTTACTGGAAAACTTTTTGCACAAGATCGCGTCACGCCTGGAAATGAAACTTTTTCCCTTTTTCCCCGAACAGTTTCCGCTTGCTTAGATGCCAAATGAAAGGGGCGAAGCTACAGGAAAATGCACCTTTTTTCGGGGACTCCTGGTCTCTGAGCTGCCAACTCCAAACCCCAAAACTCCCACCTCCATTGGGTTCATCAGCGTGAATGTCAAAGAGCTTTGTCATTGGCGCCACTTGACTTTGTTAAATGCTAACAGTTTTTATCTGCTGGGCGGTTAATACGCCGCTCGGCCTTAGTCATAATTTATGGCATGAAATAATGCGCCATTAAAAGTTTTGCCGGAAGGAAAAGTGGCGCCTCGAGTCGCAGCTGCCACAAATAACTTTGCATGCACGTGTTGAAAGCGCCAGCGATACAAATCTAAGTCAAATGAGAGGAGCTGGCGGGGGGCCTAAGGACCAAGGAATAAGGACTCAAAATGAAATCAACGCCGGCAGATAAAAATCTTCTGCTATGCAAGCTCGTTAATACATTTTTGATGAGAGTCAGACACACACACACAACAAGTGGCAGGAGGATGGACAGCAAGTTATGAGGAAAAGTTCTGACTGGCCCCTACCAACCCGCTAAACCCCTGAACCTCTGAACCCCATGAACCCCCCCAACCAACCTGGCCAACAAACACACACTCTGTGTGTGTGTGCCCTTTCTGCTCCCTGACACAGTTTTCTCGGTACTCGGTACTCGGTTGGCTTTTTGAAATGTTTTGCCTGCGCCGCCATAAATCAGAAGCAGAAAACTGAAACTAAAAGCCTGCCCACAGAAGAAGAAAAAAAAACGAAATGGTACGGGGGAAAACTACAGTTAAATATGTTGTAACAAATAAAGTACATCAGTTGGGCAATGGCCCAGTGAAAGACGAGTGTGCGGATGAGGATGCGGTAAGGACATCCTTACCTCTCCCACTCCTTCTGCACGGCCAGCTCATTCATATTTATGGCATTTTTGCATTCAGCCGACATCATTTTGTAATGTGAAGAGCTGTTACCGAGCGACCTTACGCTGTCAGGTCCTTTAACTCCTTGCCATTCGTCCTGCCTGCTGCCTGCTGCCTTCTGTGCTCTGGGTTCTGGGTGGCACAGAAATCATGGCAATTGGCACGTTGCTCATACGCTGCGTGGGCCCCCCGACTAGCCAGCCCTGGTCATTTAGGAAGCTCATAAATTTCACAAAAATTTCCCCTTCGGTTTCTTGGGCGAAAATTACTTAGGAGAAAAAAAAAAATAGCAAAGAAAAAAAAACGAATTGTCTAATAAACTTTGCAATAAATTCGAACATAAATTTTATACACACAGCACGGCAGCCGAACTTCAAGCGTTAAAACTATGCCAACAAAAGCCATTAATTCCAGTCAGCAGAAATGAAGTAAAGTGTCAGTTATGTCGGTGGGTGTGGGGGGGTTATTCGAAGGCCTTGCTTTTCGAGGGGTCCCCCGGCCGGACTCCTTCGAAGGACTCTCTCTTCACCGGGAACACCGGAGGTGAGCAGGCTGAGCTGAGACAGCGGAAATTAAATGCTGCCACTGGCAGTTCCCCCTACACAACTCCGCCTCCTGTTTTTGCTTGTCCAATGCCTGCTACTCATAATTAGATGATTTAAAGTTATCGCTAAAGTTGCAGCTGCCTGCCTGCCTGCCTGCCTGGCTGGGCTGCAACCTGAAAGGCAGGTTGTGATGGTCGAATGGTGGGGTTTAATGGGCAGAGTGGCAGGAGTGGTAGCGGTTCGATTCACTTTGCCGTTTGCCAAATGTCTCTCGGAGCTTAATTGCAAAGTTTTTGCGTCGTCGTCGTCGGCGTCGGCGTTGTCCAAAGTGATTTCGCTGAACTTTGGCACATAAATTATGCGATTTTTAAACAGCCCGAGCTGGGGAGTTTTTCAGTTAGTTCCACACTGCGGACTGGTTTCAAGTTGAGGAAAAGGAAAACAAATACATATAATTTGGCATTCATGAAATTCACTTTGCAGCGCCAAAAAGTTCGAATGAGCCGCGGGCTCAAAGTAGCCTTGGCTTTTGCTCCTTCCGAGGCACTAATGTATAATGAGGACACACGAATCTGATACTGATGATCCTCCCTTCGCGCGAATATACGTATGTGTATAGCACCACCCCCCCTCCCAACGGTCTATGTTTGCCTGTATGCAGAATGGATTAAAAAACTTTTGATTAACCTTATCAAAAGCAAAAGCTGTGTAAACAGCGCACAGGGCGGAGCAATCAGGACGTCGAGAGCGAAGCGCAAAAAGACTCGTACAAGTTTTTAAAAGAAAATAAGTAACTTTTTGACAGCCTGCTACACACAAACACACATCACACACGCCCTCTGTTCTTAGCCCTTTGCACAAAGCAAAGCAAAAGTTTGTTATTTTTTTAAAAAGCCATCTCCCTTAGTCTTTTGCCAAAGCGTATGCGTGTTTATCTGGGCGAGGGGCTGAGTGTCGGAATGGCAAATAAATTAAAACGAAGGCCAGAATATGGAGGATGGCTTAAAAGTTGCCGAATATTGATGGCCAGAGCAAGATAAACGAGGAAATCCGCTGTCTTACACACACACAATTTTTGTTTTTCTATTTATTTTTTAAATTTTAGGAATAAATGGTTTTTAAAAATACTGAAATACGGTTGACAAATCCCCCCATCAGATATGACACACTCTTGTTCTTCAAGCTTTAACTTCACAAATCAAACGACACCTTAATATTTAAACTCAAGTAATAAAGTTGCTTTTCCCCTAGATCATCTCGACAGTGCTAAATGGTAGTTTGCTGCTTTTCTGCATCTATAAATTAAAATTGTCTCTGTGGCAATGTATTTTTTGTCATTGCCAAAGCAAGGACATAAATTTCTTTTATACGAAAAGTGCATTTGCTTTCGTTTTGGATGAAATATTTTTTAATCCTTCAGTGTGATTCTAGTGCACGAAAAATTGAACTTAAAGTTTGTAGTTTATATATGTGAGCTTTCATCGATCTGCATATTTGCCAAAGAAAAAATTATAATTGGTATTGGAAAAAAAATATATTTCTAAAAATACGTTTTCATCTGGCCATGAATTAAGAATTTTTGAATTTGTTTTTGTGCAAATAATATTTTTATTGTGGCAAACAAATTCGTTTCATTTCACATTTGACTGGATTCTTGTTTGCCTAATTTTTTCCCCCTTGCCTGTGTTATTTTTCCGCTTTATATTTGCTTTGCCTACAGTTGAGAGCAATAAAGCTGCAATTTTTGCGTATACGTAACGTACTGAAGCGTTTCTCAAGTGTCGCACCTTTCACGCATATGTAGGTTTTCGAGGGGTTTTTCCAGGGAAAGTCAGACGACACGTCGGCAGGGAGGAAATGTTCTTATCGTTGGGGCCTTCGCACTTCAATCAGCGGTTAACTTGGCTGCCTGCTCGCCTGGAATTAACATGTCACATTTGAGGCAACCCTGCCGCCAGCACACGATGTCTTTATCGCCGCGATACACTTTGTTGTGCCTGGCAAATGAGCATTACTTGATTACCCGCAATTATTGTTACTGTGCCCAGACACACTCGCACACTTTCCATTAGGCATACACACTCACTCGCGGAAAAGGGCACGTAATTGCCGCATATGCGAAATGAAAACTCTGCCGGCAGCATACTTGACATTAGTGCGGTGGCTGCGAAAATTTTAGGTCAAAATGCTAGAAAAACAAAAAGCAGTGAAAATACTTTAAATGCGCAAAAGTCGTTGCACTCGGAAAAAGAAATTTTAGTAAAAAAAATAAAAGAGATCGATAAAAGCTATGTTAAATGCATAAGAATCATAAGAATCTCAGATGAAAATAAAAGTTGGGTTTAAATTCTCTACATTTCCATAACATAAGGACCTAAAAAAGCACTTATAAAAGAAAATTTCAGGGACTCAAAATAACATTTGTTTTTCTATTTTTGATCGACAAAATTATACATTTCGGATGATTCCAAACCACTAAAAAATCCCAGAGCCAAATTTAACAAAAAAAGAAGGTAAATACCTTTTATAAAATTATTTTTTCTGGATATGAAAAAATTGTACGTTCAAAAATGCTTTTTGGAGGGTGATCGTTATGGAAATATTTTTTTAAAATATTTTTTTTTGTGATTAAAAGTATTTTTCCAGGTGTATGTCTGACTGTGTGTTAGTGCTTTTGTATACAAATGCTGCTGCTGCTCGGAGCAGTTATGCGCTGCATTTAATTACAGTTGCGAATCGCGGGCTCTTTTTTCGAGAGGCAGTCGCGAAAGTTTTCGCTCGGCCTCCGCAAGTTGCAAGTTGCGCGCTGCAAGTTGCGCTTTGTGCCGGCTAAAAAACCCAAACGCATTTCATTAACACAGCATAACTTCACGGCAACAATAGCAGCCGTAAAAGCAGCAGCAAACAGGCGGAGAAATTCATTTTTTGCGCCTGTATGCAGCATGTCGCCAAACATTTAGCAGAGGCCCTTGTAGTGAAAGTGGGTGGTGGTGGGAAATGGGGTGGCACTTCAGCCCTGAGCCAAAACTTGCCACTCACAAACACACCCATACCTCATGCCTCATACCTCATACACACTCACACTTACAGACGCAGACACATGCACTCTCACATGTACTCCAAAACGCTGACGACCTCAATTTCCAGCGCATAAACACTTTTTATGCAAAATAAAAACGCTTTACTTACATACAGAGCGCATTGACCGAAATTTATTTTTATATTTATATGTATGAATGTACCTACCCATACATATACCATAGAAATACACAAAAATATATATTTTAAATAAATCAAAATACGCAGAAAAATCCATTTAAACAAATGCGCCGCACAAAGCAAAGACAAAACAATTTGTTCTTAATTGGCCAGTGGCGCCCGAAAACTGGCCGCAAATGCAAAATAAAACTGTAGTGCGGATCAACTGCAAAGTGGGGGCAATAATAAAGCCGTTTTAGCTAGACAGTCAGTTAATATTTAAATGGGTGAATTGAAATATCTAAAAACCGAAATATATATGCTCTTCAATTGTAAGGATGGTTAAGTTTTAAGTCTTCTCTTTGGTTCAGTTAAATCCTGGATAGGTGATTTGTTTTCTTAATTCAAATATTATTTGTAAGTGCCATTCCTTAAAATATTACTCTATAAATCTTTGGGGGATATGTTAAAAAATCTTTAAATCAATATATATATAAAAACTAAGAATCCAAGCACAGTAAAATCCACAAAAATAATACTATTCCAATTTCGAATTATTAAATTTCTTTATCTGTAAACGTGTTTGCTAATGTAAATTAGGTCTCCCCAAGTATACCAATTGAAAAAAAAGGTATTATATAATCTCTTGATTATCCAAGGCTATTATATTCCACATACTTGGTAACTTGTCGATTAAATATCAAATTTCTTGTTGCTTGTATGTATGAAAATTATATTTCTGAATATGAATGCATAAGTTGATTCCCAGCCATAGGTCCATAATTCATTTAATCAAATTAACCATCTTTCTTCTGCCCACCGAATCGATATCGAGTTGCATGATATGCTGATCAGGGAGTGCTGTTTTATTCCCGTCGTTAACTGTGCGTGGAGTGCGGGTAAATATCGTCATGTCGACGACGGCAAAGGATATGGACGGCAGACAGTTGGCGACAGCCGGCTTGTTCGAACATCCTCCTTTTTGGCCGACAGCCTCCTCCTTTTGGCCAACAACCACCTCCTGCACAATCGCACACGCAAAATGGCCAGGGAGAGAGGAGAAGTCAATACGTTGCCTTAATTGCTTACAAGTTGTTTGCCTTGTTGTTGCCGAGTATGTTTATCGTTTAAAGTCAAGTGAATTGACCTCAGCGCGACTGACCCATTGACCGGGTGTCCGTGTCCGTGTTCCAACTCCTTCCCCATTCCCGATCCATTTGGCCCCCTCCAGCTTTTGGCCCCAGTCTGTCGGCATTGATTTTTATGGAGCTTGGGCTATTGCCGAGATAGAAGGACCAGCCGACCGACCGACCAACCACTTTATGACTTTTTTAATTACTTATTTTGCTTAAAATTGTGTAGTGTAGGCAAATAAACAAATGGAGTGACTGTGTGTGGGTCGCATAGATGTGGCATATACACTTGCAGAAAAATATTGCTCCGTTTATAGGCAAATAAAATAATGAAAATTGCGATACGAAAGAGCTCCATGGCGGCTGGCCATCCCAAAAGTCTTTTGTTTGTCTTTTATTAGGACAGTAAAATCTTTCTTGTTGCTGTTTTTGCCCACTGCTGCTGATGCTGATGCTACTGCTATGGCTATATGGCTATATCGTCCTCGTCATCGTCCCGGCTGCTAGCCACTTGACCAGGCCCAGGACAATGAGGACAATAACGATGTCGCTATCCCGACCTTTTGTCCGTTGGCCTGGGCAAATTTTTATATAGTTTACCATATTGTTGGGCCACTACTGGATTCTCTTCTTTTTTCTTTTGTTGCTGCTTGGCCTGCAAATATTTTGAGAGGAATGAGGCCAAAAGGCAAAGTCCTGGCCACAGCATAATTTCGAGTGCAAAGAGCCGAGGAGCTACAAAAAACATGACAAACAAGACCACCAGATGCTGTGACTCAATTCAAGTGGCCGGATGTCTAAATGATCTATATATTTATATATATATGCTACGGCATGTATATGCAATTCCGGGCGTGGTCACACTTTGATTGTCTTCATTTAGTTAGGATTTTATGCTGATTTACTTAGGCCACAGACAGCAGCCATTTACGACCTTTTAACGCCCGGCACGATAAAATCTGAACGTCGACTCTCCCGCACTCGTCCATAAACCCTGGCCAAAGAGCCATAAACCGGGGCTCAGACAATGGCTGCAAAAGGTCTTGAAAGCGATTTCCCATTGATTCCCATTCCCATTCGCCCTTCTCCCCATGAAATCCATGAAATCCCATCGCATACTGCACCTTCGCAATGGCCAATTCATTGGTGGCTCACATTTTCGGTGATTTAAATTAATTTCAAATATCATTTCTCACTTGCGGCGCACAAATCGACCCTGACCTGCGGCACAGGAGAGCTGCGGTGCCGGCTGGCTAATGAATATTTAAACAGCTGCACGTCCCACTAGCACATAGAAAATATATGGACCCTTTCAACTGGTTGCCATGGCAGAGTATTAAATGAAATTTTCCACCAGGGCCAAGTTGTCTCAGTGGAAAATAAAAGAATCAGACAATGCGAAATTTATCTAGGCAATTGCATTAAGTGGCAAATAAGTCTCAAGCCCGAACCTAAAATCCTGGGGAAAAGACAACTCAGAAATCTAACAGCTTAGTTTGTGTTTTCCAATGATTACTATAAAAGAGTATACTTAAGAAGAAGATTCTTAACTGCCAATTATCTTATGCCATTATATACCTATACAAATCAGAAATTTTGAAATAGACTTTAAAAAGACTTTATAAGCCCCTTTTTATCAACTTAAAAGTGACCCAAAAAGTACGCAAATATGAATCATTAAATAAAAATGATCAGCTAAGAGGTGTCTCAATGGCAACATCATTTTGTCAATTGGTTTTAAAGTGACAGATAAGTCTCAAGATAAGAGCAAAAGCTCATCCCGGAATATAACCACTCAGAAATCTGTTCACGTTTGATGTCTTTATTTGTGTTTTCCAATCCAGTGACCTAGCCAACGCCGCGCGCCTTTAAAGTAATTAAATTTCCGTGGTATTACGCATACGCCACATGTTACAGCAGAGTAACATTGCGGGCTGTGTGTTCCTGTCTGTGTGCGTTTGATTGTGCGGCTTGTAACCAGGCCATCATGTCGGCGCCTGCTGGTTTGCAAGGGCAAAAGTCTGGGTCTCTCAGTATCCGTCTCCATTTCCTTCTCCTCCAGTCCTCCAATCCTCCAGTCCTCCAGTCCTCCTCCAACCTCATCGCCATCATCTCATTTCATCTGGTTTGGCATGGCCTGGGATGGGATGGCCGGGTCTGGTCTCATATCAACAATGTTGCTAAGCTGCCAGCTTCAGCTACTCCCAACCGCAGCGGTTTCAGCGTTGAAATAGCAGAAATTTTGATTTTACGACCTTGTTGCCGTCATTAACGTTATTTTATGATGACGCTGATACGACCGCGAAATATTGTGTGGCCCAACCAAAGCCCCGCCCGCATCCACAGAATCTAAAAGGAGGCTGAAGGACCTGCAGCAGCCCCTGGGATGAGATTGTGTGTGGACCAAGTTATTATGTTCCGTTCCGACGTCTAAGTAAAAAACCAATAAATGTTAATGAAAATACAAGAGACAAAGTTTAGTTCGTCGAAAGGGAATCGCATGAGGCATCGGAACATAAGCTGATAATATTATTGCGCTATTAATGGGCTCAGGTTTTATGGCACTTTTAATCGCTTTTGTTACAGTTGCCAAAGTCGCAACAATAACTTGACAATAGACCACAATAAAAAGAATTTTGCTTGCGTGTGTGAGTGTTGGGAGCTTTCTTCTTTCTCCCTTCTCACTTCTCTATCCATTTCTTGTTGCCTTCGCTTTTGTATGACTAAGCAGCGATTGCAACTTTTTGCCATTTGCCCGAGGCAAAAACTAATTGCAAAACCAAACGCACATCCCAAGTAGCTACCGATACCGCTTCCGTTGGCTCCTTTTCCCGCCCCTTTTTACCGCCGTCTCTGACTCTGCGGACAGGTGTGCAGAGGCGGCTGCGACTGCTGCAGCAAGCTGAAAAGCAATTTAGCAAATTCCTTGGTGTTTGGCAAATAGAAAAGCCAACTTCTCGGTTCTCGGTCTTTTCTTTCGGTCCTCCCCTCGCCATCACCCCAAACGGCATCCTTCGGCAAAATCAATTTTAATGATACCAAGCTGCCAGGCAGCCTCAATGGAAAGGAAGCAAAGCGAGTGGCGGCAAGTAAATGGCAAATGGCACCTCTATAAAATGGTTATCCCCTAACTCATCCTGGCCTGGATTGCAACATATGCAGTTCACAGTGGGTCGACGTTGAGCATGGATAGAGGTGGCCAAAAATTAGCACCCGATCCAAATTATCGATAGTATTGTACATTTATTTTAAGACATTTATCTAATTTATCGATAATTGTTATTGCATATCGACCATTATGTGAGGTAAAGCTAGTCTTGTTTTACATACATACATCCATCCTTTTTGGATTTTTGAAGCTTAGCACTTTTATTATGTCTCTGAACATTGTTGATTATTTAACGTTTTAATGAAAATTATCGAAATAATCGATAGATCGATATATAAAAAAATTAATGAAAATGCAATATGAATCTATTATATGATTATCTTTTCTTCCTCACATGTATACACCTTCCTTTTCGATATTTCTTAAACCACCCTTTTTCGATAAGGTAACATATTTTGGTTCTTTTACCCAATCGAAAGTTTCTCCCCCTTGGAATTTACAACCCTCCTATAATTTGTAATAAAAAATGGTTACCAAGGGAGAACTCCCTCCCAAAAAAGGCAAAGGCACCTACAATGTAAGTAATTATTTGGTAAATATATAGTTTTAGGGCGAGTCCCCTAAAAGACGAGTGCACCTGGCAAAGTCTGGGGACATCTCATATCATTTTTAATGCGTATGTGTGCCGAGTCTTTTTACCTTTTTCTTATTTTTTTTTTTAAGTATTTCCTTTGAGGGCGGCAAGTCCCTCAACTAAGTTGTTATACAGTTGCGTGCACCTGTCTCTAGCCATTTCCAGGTGCAAGCAGATGGCATTTCTTTGGCTCTTTGGCTTGGCTCCCCTGTTGGCCCCCTAGCGAGTGCTGCTGGCTTGTCGCAATTAACGTTCGCGGAAATTCCTGGCAGTGGGATCAGCGGGTCGGAAGGCGGGGGTCGGAAGGCGGAGGGCAAACGCATTGGGGCGTGAACAGCACGGAAGTCGTTCGGCCCACACGGCGGATACGTGCTTTAAGGTCTGACCTTCTTTATGTGTGAGATTGTGTCGCTGTGAGTGTGAGTGTGTGTGTGGGTGTCGCTGAGTGTCTGCTGCAAATTGTTGCATGACATTGTTCCCTGTCACCCACATACCATTCCCTAACCATTTCTACCGTTTGAAGGCATTTAGTGAGTAGGTTCCTGGGCTTTCTTCCCTTTGCAGTGATAACTTGCGGCCTATTTGCCATTTGCGTGTGGCATATGGAAAAGTCGGGAGTCAGAGCAAAACAATTGCTGCCATTACAGTTTGTAATTCGGTAATCAGCCATACGAATCTGCATAATAGCAATCGTTCCTCTCCTTCGTCCTTGCCAAGTTAGGTAAACATGGCAAGAAAAGCAAGAGCCATAAACCGGGGCTCAGACAATGGCTGCAAAAGGTCTTGAAAGCGATTTCCCATTGATTCCCATTCCCATTCGCCCTTCTCCCCATGAAATCCATGAAATCCCATCGCATACTGCACCTTCGCAATGGCCAATTCATTGGTGGCTCACATTTTCGGTGATTTAAATTAATTTCAAATATCATTTCTCACTTGCGGCGCACAAATCGACCCTGACCTGCGGCACAGGAGAGCTGCGGTGCCGGCTGGCTAATGAATATTTAAACAGCTGCACGTCCCACTAGCACATAGAAAATATATGGACCCTTTCAACTGGTTGCCATGGCAGAGTATTAAATGAAATTTTCCACCAGGGCCAAGTTGTCTCAGTGGAAAATAAAAGAATCAGACAATGCGAAATTTATCTAGGCAATTGCATTAAGTGGCAAATAAGTCTCAAGCCCGAACCTAAAATCCTGGGGAAAAGACAACTCAGAAATCTAACAGCTTAGTTTGTGTTTTCCAATGATTACTATAAAAGAGTATACTTAAGAAGAAGATTCTTAACTGCCAATTATCTTATGCCATTATATACCTATACAAATCAGAAATTTTGAAATAGACTTTAAAAAGACTTTATAAGCCCCTTTTTATCAACTTAAAAGTGACCCAAAAAGTACGCAAATATGAATCATTAAATAAAAATGATCAGCTAAGAGGTGTCTCAATGGCAACATCATTTTGTCAATTGGTTTTAAAGTGACAGATAAGTCTCAAGATAAGAGCAAAAGCTCATCCCGGAATATAACCACTCAGAAATCTGTTCACGTTTGATGTCTTTATTTGTGTTTTCCAATCCAGTGACCTAGCCAACGCCGCGCGCCTTTAAAGTAATTAAATTTCCGTGGTATTACGCATACGCCACATGTTACAGCAGAGTAACATTGCGGGCTGTGTGTTCCTGTCTGTGTGCGTTTGATTGTGCGGCTTGTAACCAGGCCATCATGTCGGCGCCTGCTGGTTTGCAAGGGCAAAAGTCTGGGTCTCTCAGTATCCGTCTCCATTTCCTTCTCCTCCAGTCCTCCAATCCTCCAGTCCTCCAGTCCTCCTCCAACCTCATCGCCATCATCTCATTTCATCTGGTTTGGCATGGCCTGGGATGGGATGGCCGGGTCTGGTCTCATATCAACAATGTTGCTAAGCTGCCAGCTTCAGCTACTCCCAACCGCAGCGGTTTCAGCGTTGAAATAGCAGAAATTTTGATTTTACGACCTTGTTGCCGTCATTAACGTTATTTTATGATGACGCTGATACGACCGCGAAATATTGTGTGGCCCAACCAAAGCCCCGCCCGCATCCACAGAATCTAAAAGGAGGCTGAAGGACCTGCAGCAGCCCCTGGGATGAGATTGTGTGTGGACCAAGTTATTATGTTCCGTTCCGACGTCTAAGTAAAAAACCAATAAATGTTAATGAAAATACAAGAGACAAAGTTTAGTTCGTCGAAAGGGAATCGCATGAGGCATCGGAACATAAGCTGATAATATTATTGCGCTATTAATGGGCTCAGGTTTTATGGCACTTTTAATCGCTTTTGTTACAGTTGCCAAAGTCGCAACAATAACTTGACAATAGACCACAATAAAAAGAATTTTGCTTGCGTGTGTGAGTGTTGGGAGCTTTCTTCTTTCTCCCTTCTCACTTCTCTATCCATTTCTTGTTGCCTTCGCTTTTGTATGACTAAGCAGCGATTGCAACTTTTTGCCATTTGCCCGAGGCAAAAACTAATTGCAAAACCAAACGCACATCCCAAGTAGCTACCGATACCGCTTCCGTTGGCTCCTTTTCCCGCCCCTTTTTACCGCCGTCTCTGACTCTGCGGACAGGTGTGCAGAGGCGGCTGCGACTGCTGCAGCAAGCTGAAAAGCAATTTAGCAAATTCCTTGGTGTTTGGCAAATAGAAAAGCCAACTTCTCGGTTCTCGGTCTTTTCTTTCGGTCCTCCCCTCGCCATCACCCCAAACGGCATCCTTCGGCAAAATCAATTTTAATGATACCAAGCTGCCAGGCAGCCTCAATGGAAAGGAAGCAAAGCGAGTGGCGGCAAGTAAATGGCAAATGGCACCTCTATAAAATGGTTATCCCCTAACTCATCCTGGCCTGGATTGCAACATATGCAGTTCACAGTGGGTCGACGTTGAGCATGGATAGAGGTGGCCAAAAATTAGCACCCGATCCAAATTATCGATAGTATTGTACATTTATTTTAAGACATTTATCTAATTTATCGATAATTGTTATTGCATATCGACCATTATGTGAGGTAAAGCTAGTCTTGTTTTACATACATACATCCATCCTTTTTGGATTTTTGAAGCTTAGCACTTTTATTATGTCTCTGAACATTGTTGATTATTTAACGTTTTAATGAAAATTATCGAAATAATCGATAGATCGATATATAAAAAAATTAATGAAAATGCAATATGAATCTATTATATGATTATCTTTTCTTCCTCACATGTATACACCTTCCTTTTCGATATTTCTTAAACCACCCTTTTTCGATAAGGTAACATATTTTGGTTCTTTTACCCAATCGAAAGTTTCTCCCCCTTGGAATTTACAACCCTCCTATAATTTGTAATAAAAAATGGTTACCAAGGGAGAACTCCCTCCCAAAAAAGGCAAAGGCACCTACAATGTAAGTAATTATTTGGTAAATATATAGTTTTAGGGCGAGTCCCCTAAAAGACGAGTGCACCTGGCAACGTCTGGGGACATCTCATATCATTTTTAATGCGTATGTGTGCCGAGTCTTTTTACCTTTTTCTTATTTTTTTTTTTAAGTATTTCCTTTGAGGGCGGCAAGTCCCTCAACTAAGTTGTTATACAGTTGCGTGCACCTGTCTCTAGCCATTTCCAGGTGCAAGCAGATGGCATTTCTTTGGCTCTTTGGCTTGGCTCCCCTGTTGGCCCCCTAGCGAGTGCTGCTGGCTTGTCGCAATTAACGTTCGCGGAAATTCCTGGCAGTGGGATCAGCGGGTCGGAAGGCGGGGGTCGGAAGGCGGAGGGCAAACGCATTGGGGCGTGAACAGCACGGAAGTCGTTCGGCCCACACGGCGGATACGTGCTTTAAGGTCTGACCTTCTTTATGTGTGAGATTGTGTCGCTGTGAGTGTGAGTGTGTGTGTGGGTGTCGCTGAGTGTCTGCTGCAAATTGTTGCATGACATTGTTCCCTGTCACCCACATACCATTCCCTAACCATTTCTACCGTTTGAAGGCATTTAGTGAGTAGGTTCCTGGGCTTTCTTCCCTTTGCAGTGATAACTTGCGGCCTATTTGCCATTTGCGTGTGGCATATGGAAAAGTCGGGAGTCAGAGCAAAACAATTGCTGCCATTACAGTTTGTAATTCGGTAATCAGCCATACGAATCTGCATAATAGCAATCGTTCCTCTCCTTCGTCCTTGCCAAGTTAGGTAAACATGGCAAGAAAAGTTGCCAACTTTTAATTGAAGTGAAAACGACGATAACGACAGCATTGTTTGGGAGCTGGGAAATGGAAAATGGAAGACTGGGAGACTGGGTATTCGTATGGGATCCTGGGATCTGCTCGGCTCGGTAGCTTTGTTGCCAGCCCGCTGGGATATATGGAATATACGTATGCCAAAACGAATATATGTGAAGGCAGCGCTACGTATACATACGCTCTGTGCAAAAACAGTTGCGGAATTGCTTTTTAAACCCACAGAGCGGGGCATAAAAAACCAGCACAGCCGCTCTCGGGGGGCGTGGCCCAAAAGGGTTGAGTTAAGCCTTTAAAACGTGAAACTTTTGAGCCGCTTCAAGTTTTAGCCAAGCGTATTTGCCTTTGTGGTCGCTCCGTCCCCAGCTGACATGCAGGCAAATACCCAACTCGACCCGACCCCATATGCATGGTATGGTTGGTATATATACATATATATTGGGCTGCAATGTTAAAGTTTGCGTTGCATGCCAGGCGTGGGAGGCATGGGTTTGGGGTCAACCTGTTGCCAGGTCAGGACCTCTGGGCCTGGGAAGCTGCTGTAAACATTAGACAGGCTATCAATGCGGGCTGCGATAGCGGGTTGTATAAGCAGGCGGCCTTGAAACGATAGTTGGCGGGGTGGTTATGGGTGGTCAGGGGTTGTTAGGGATAGTTGGGGATGGTTGTGGGTGGTGGAGGCGTACCCGGCACCCGGCATTGTTTGCATTGGCGCACGCAAATATGTTTGGCAGCTCCAGCTGGGACCAAGGCACGCGCCGGAGTGCGACATTCGTGACGTCGCATTCAAGACCCTGCTCCCAGGTCCACCTACTCCGCCTCCTCGCATCTGATCTCAGCTCTTCCCTGGCCAGCTTTGATTTATTGATTTTAGCCACGGCACACAGCATACCAAATGAGACAATATTTACTAGCCTCAGTGCCGGCCCACATGTGGCACCACCATGGCCTACACTCAGAAATATTTCAAGAATTCTTCTTTTCTAGGATTGCTGAATAAATAATTTGTAAAGTAATAAAAGGTTATATTGTACTCAACACTGAGTTAAATAAAAAAATTTTAAGTTCTATGTTTTTCTATAAAGTGTTATCTAAAAGTATAATTTTTTCGATAAAATATATTGAAACTAGGGATTGTAGGCAGGACTTATTTAAAAACAGAAAATGTATGTTTTTTGTCTATAAAGTATTTACAAATTAGCTTGCTTCTTGTTTAAAAATTCCATAAAAAATCAAGCAAATTGGTAAACACAAAATAGAAAGGCTGCCAAACTAAACAAATGTTGGGAGGTACTAAATAAATATAAAAATCCCTGTAGGCCTTCCAAAATAAAGGTTTTAAATAACGACTATTTACAGTACCTTATTAAAAAAAATCGTTTTAAGTAAATATTTACAAAGAAAACAGATTTGATTTGATCTACTTTTTTCTGTTGAAATCAGAGGTGCTATAAATAGTTTCTGTTTTTTTTGAGTGTACCCTAGCAGCAGGAGCATGGCAAGCACGCTCGATATCAGTGTCAGACTTCCATTAGCCAAACCGAATGGACCCCGTTCGTCTCCGGCCCGCCAGCTGTTTAATAAGCCCCCGTATTTTAAATATGGAGCAGATGCACAGTTCCCGGATCCAGATTCGAGTGCGGCTAGGCTCCGTTTGCGGTGGGGTGGGGAAAATGACGCAAGTTCAATTAAATCAAAGCCTCAGCATATTTCTTACCCGCTAGACAGTTCCGGCGCCAGACGCCGTCTGCTGGCGGCAGTGTCTGCAAGTAGAAATGGAAGACGAATTAAATTACATTTAAAGCGCAAGCTGTAAAAAAAAAATGAAGAAAAAATCCAAAGCCAAACCCAAGAAGAGTGGAAGGAAAAATAAATTGGCCAGCAAAGAGGGGAAAAAATGAAAATCATGGAATTGATGTGGAGAAGCCAAGAAAAAACCGGACTGATCCACCCAATAGGCGACTATGGGATACACTCGACCCATGGAAAATGCCACAAAAATCTCGACCAGCAACAGGTGAGTGACGGCCATAAACTCACCGTGTAACATTTTTTTAACAAATTTTTTCTTTGTCCGCTCACAGGTTATAAATTGAACTCCTCTCCATAATCCCGACGCTCAATTGCTGAAATGCTTATCTGCTTAAGTGGCAAACGAATATGCCATTCATTCGCTCGTATCGTGATTACAGAGCGCATAAAAAGAAGCCGACAAAGTGTAAGAAATGGTGCCAATGAAACGAAATAAAATCGGCAAAAAAAAACGAGGGAAAAGCGAAGAAGAATGGGATAAAATGCTGGAAAAGCTGGAAAAGTGCCTCCTGCATATAAGAAATGTGGGTGGTGGTGGTGTGTGGAGGCCGAATCAAAGGCACAGCGCCAGTCCCCGAGATAAGTAAAGAGAGCAAAATTAAATTGGACATTTATCAAGAGATGCTTATTGATGCCCGAAGTGCCAGGCAGCAAGGACAAACACAAGCCAACAAACAAACAATTCAACAAACAAACATACACCCAAGTCAAGTGGGCCGGCAATGTCGCTCAATTATTGTTTTGAGTGAAAAACTTTTATTGCCCCGACAACTGGCGGAAAGGTCGAGTCTCGAGACTTGAGACTTCAGATCGCTTGTGTAATTTAAATGTAGCCCCAGGCAGGCCAACAAACGACTGGCAGACACGCGGGCATAAATTAAAGTCAGAAGGCTCAGGAGTTCTTGAATGCCTGAGAGCCTGAGGCAAAACGATTCATCCCCCAGCCGAGGGATCAGCCACTAATTACGGCTATTAGTGGGGGCCAACAGAACAACAGGAGCGCCAGAAACAATTACGGCCCATTTAATCACCTGCTGAAAATGTAATTATGCTGCATACCTTTTGGGGCAGGATCTGGACTTCACACGGAGCCCCCCCTTCTTCCAAACGAAAAAACCTAAAAGTTACAGAAAAACAAATCGAAATTCGCCGCCAGTGGCATGAAATGTTGCCAACGCGATTTAGAATTTATTGCATGAAATTAACTTTTGCAAAATAATTCACATAACTTTGGGGCGTGCCGAAAGGCCGTCCGAAGTGGCTTAATAAAATAATTTATGGCCCAGGGCGAAGGGCCATTTCAGTTGGCAGCGGTTGCCACTTGCCACGCCCCGTTTTGCGGACCTCCCAGTGCCCAGCCAAGCGGATGAAACAAAGCAAATTAATTACGAGTCAAAGCGAAAAACCTTTGACTCAACTTTCGGAACGCACCTTTGCACATGCAGACATACCAGCATACATACATACATACAAATGCCTTTATCAATATCCTTTTGACCAGACCCGTGAGGAAGAGCAAACAAAGTCTAATCAAATGCGACAGCAGCTGCCTGCCTTCCAGCCAGCCTGCTTGCCTTCCTCTCCAGAAAGTCCGGGTGTCCACTGATGCGTGGCTAATGTGGTAAAGGGGCCAAAGGGGCAGGACCACGCCCCCTCTTTTGACCGTAACTGTTTGCGGGGGGAGGCTCTTCGCTTCAGTTCGATACGGCTGATCCGGCTTTTTCACTCCGCCCCGCCGAAAACTAAGCTGGGCCACTTTTTGCTCACTGATGCGTTGAGTGGACTGAATCAACAGCTGCCAAACGTTCGGAACGCAAATTTATAATGTCTTAGTGCCCATTCCCATACACAGGCTTTTTATCAACACATTTCACATGTCATTAGCCAGGAGATAACACATCTTTGGGGTGGGGATATTCATATCTTCGAGTATTCCTATCTTTGTCCTGCCTTCGACAGCCTTGACAGTTTGGCATTTTGTTTTTTTCGTTGAGATTCTAATGAAAAGCTTTTAAATTAAGCACACCCGTTTGGGGTGTTGCGGTGAGATCCATTTGAAATATTAACAAAGGGCACAGGTGACGGCGACAGGACTCGCTGGTTTTTCAACTGCCACACTTGAGCTGGCAGTGCAACATGTGCACACTGCACACGCCGCAGACAATTCCGCTAAAAGCATCACACCCGTGGACAGTTGCGGGTGCCAACTCCGAGTCAAATTAAACGCTCCTCCAGCTCCGGATACGGTTCCTCCTTCTCCTGCCTGTTTGTGCTGCTCCTCGTGCACACTCAAAAAACGCTCGAGGAGATGGAGGAAGAGTTTTATCTTTGCCATGCCAGCCGCAGCAATGCGGCTAAGGATCATAACTCACGCCGGGCATCCGTGCTCGTCACTCAAGGAGCGTGAAAAACCTTCCAAGATGCCGGGGAGTCAGCCCAGAGTCCTGCCTGCATTATGCAGTTGTCCCAGGGCATCACGTCAAGGCACTTAGGAAAAAATAGGCTTAGATATAAGTTGGAAAATATTCTAAACATTCCCTTTTTTGTAATGCATTTATATAGCATTATAGCATCTATAGCATTTATAAAGATATCTAAGTCTGCGGATCATTATCATATTTAAGATAATGAAATCAGAATTTGCTTCTTAATTAAAATTTATTATAAGGAAACTCCTTTACAAATATTGAAATTTTACCCATACTTGTATTTCTAAAAAATTCATACCATATATGAATATTCCAAACTTCTTACACGAACATGAGTTTAAAAATATCCTTATATTAAAAGGTCATTTCTTAGTATAAAAATGTTCAAAATACTTCAAATATATTTTTTAAAAAACTTCTAAGCAGTACAAATAAACAGAAAACTAAATTCGGAGAGCGTTCTCAGTTACCTGCTTATAAATTCCGCAATTATCGCTTACTTCTTTCGGTTTTCTTGGCCCACATTTATTTGCAAAGTGCAGGTGCAGCATCTGCCGCTGAATGCACTTAACATGTTGTGCCACAAAATCGTCCACCATATGCCGTGCATATTAATTTGATGGCACTCATATTTATGCCAAAGCAAAGCCAAAGCGTTTGCAGCTGCCTTCGCAGTTGTTGCGACATTTTTTGACTAGTTGCAGTCAGTGTCTCGCTGTCGCAGCCGCACATTTGCAATGCAAGGAGCATGGAGCAGATGCTGCTTCTATTTTGCATATGGACGAAGGACCCCAGTTGTCGCTCGACAAAAAAAAAAAGAAGCTGCCAAGCTGGCAATAGACAAAACAGGACCAGGACCGGGACCCCGGAAACTAAGGACAACTGCGATTGCGACCAAAACTCCAACTCCAAACTGGCCGTGTTGCGATTTTTTCTCTATTTTTCTTGCGGGTGCATTCCACTTTAATTATTTCAGCAATGTTGCTGTTGCTGCCGCCTCTGCCGCTGGTAACGACATGAAATTTACATACGCAATTTCATTGTTGCCGCAGGATCTGGCGGTCCTTTTTCGCCCTACTTCCCTACCCCCGGCCCTTTGTCAATCCCATAGCATAACGCATTTTATATTCAAATTTTTTCGCTGCAGTCTGGCGACCAGGACACTGCAAATTCTATTCGCAGTTTGTTGGCCCTGCCCCCACAATATCTATATATATTTTTTTTCCCACCCGTTTTTCTTGTTTTTGGCCCGAGGATTGTTAGCCCCGGGCTGCTTATGTGTGTCTGTAATAATCAGTTGCAAGTTACATCATAGAGAGAGAACATGCAGAATTTACTGTCGATTTCACAGGCATTTACCCAGACCTCCGGACCCCCAGAGCAGGCCAAGTAATGGTTATAACCGGCTTTTATGCACACCATAATGCCAGGCATAACACCACACCACACTGGGTTGCTAAGTCGCGAAATGGTTTATTTAAGAACCGCCAGATTTCGTTTTGCATATGATGAAGAATTCCTGCTGCAGACATTGCATCGCAGGAACCAGTTATCCCGAGGAGTGCAGGTCCTTGGGAATGTACCTTATTATGCATGTTATGCACAAGTCCTTTTTTCCATTTCCGCGCCATGTCATTGCACGCTTAAGCAGCAAATTGTCTGATGGCATTTGTGTAATTTATATTTCAGAGGATCTCTCCACTCTATGTTGTCCAACTGTCAACAGCTTTTAGGCCTCTTTGGCCTGTTAAATGTAGCGCAATAATGAGCCGAAATATTTACATTTCTTTGCGGGCCGAACCGAAATGCAATAAACTCTCGAAATAAAAGCAAATAAAAAGTAATCAGAATTTCAGATTCGAGCCGTAATAAAGCGAAGAGGACTAAAAGGAATTAAAAAGTGTGCTAAATAATTCATTTTTGAATTAAAATATAAATCACTTTCACACCATTTTGTCGGCGGACATTGGTGTAGACCCAGTTTTTACTGCAGGCCGTCCTTTCTTTTTTTGGTTTTTCCAGGACACTTGTTTATTTTATTACTTTCGCGCCGAGCCAAAAGGGACGCAGGACACACAAGAAAAGGACGCCATGCAAATGAGCGACCTACCCGGGCATAACGAAAATCTTTTTAATGTAAAAGTGAATTACTTTTAGCAGCGATTTCCGAGTGTGTCCTCCCCGGAACCATTAAAATTGACGAACTGTAAAGGAGCAGCAGCAGGAACAGCAGGCATCGCAGGAGCAGGACTTCACGCCCACTCCGGGCCACGCCCATAAACGTCTCGGCAGGTCGCCTTGGGTTATTAGGCAGCTTATTATCGGACGCATTGGCGTGGCCAGGGCATCATTATCGAGTGCTTTGCGGCTTTCCTGGGGTCCCAAGGTCCAGAATTCAAGGATCCCAGGATCCCTTGCTCTCGTCCGGCTGGCGAAAGTAATTTCAGTATCCTTACGCAGTTCTTTTTAATAGGATTGTGTTTGGGGAATTACCTGAAATCAGGGGAGTGAGATAGCAGTGTGACCGCAGGCGCCGGAAGCGAGTAGCTGGCAGGGCGGAAATGAAAACGGCAACGGGCACTTTTAATTTCTCAAAATGGCAACTCACCGACATCCGTTGCCCGTTCGATTCATTGATTTAATGCAGAGCAACAGCCCAGTTCTCCGGTCCTTCCTTCTCCTTTATTGGCAGCTTAAGAATTATTGGGACTTGTTGCAAAAGTTCATATCGTGCGAAGTAATTCAGAAAATGCTATTTTCTCCTCCTCGAACAGAACTCTCGCTTCTTGGCCACCTTTTTGCCATTCTACCTTTTCCACCTTCTGGTTCCCTTTTTCTGTCATTTTATGTTTGTGAAATATGCATTCGATTTTTTACGCTGCACTTTTTCGCTTATCTTCCAACTGGCAGCCACATCGCATAAGGGAATGTGGAACTCACGGAGTGCAAATATCACGTATACGCAATGTTGTGGCTTGTTGGTTTTCTTTTCACTGCAAATTAGCTGCTTTCCCTGCCACCCAACCAAGTGTGCGATAATTTACTCATTTCATGTGCTATTAATTGTCAGTAAATGGGGTTCTTCTTTGGAAGGGCCGTTGTAAATTGTATATGTGTCGCTGGGAATGTCAGTGGCAGTTGCAAACTTTCACCGAACTCTGACCAGGACGAGAGAGAGTCGTGGTCCTTGGTCCTTCAGTTTTATGCTTTATGTTTATATTTTCCCCGGGCCTCTTGTGCCATATTTATCATGGCTCACTTTTGTGCCGGCTGCGCCTGGTTCCATGCGGTTTTGTTGGGCTTCGTTAGTCGAGTATAGAGTATAGAGTGTTGTATGTAGCATCCTTTTGCTCGTCGTCCTGGCTCGTCCTTTCGGCCAGTGCAAATTCACGCTATCTAATAGCTCCTCGGCTCTTTGGCTCCTCGACCAACAACAACCGACGAGAGCGAGACAATGGCTTCAGCAGGACTTGCTGCACTTGAGCTCTTCCTGTGGCTGTCCTGTGGATGCCGCTGCTGCGCTTTTGGCGCTTCCAGGAGAGGAACCCCGGCTGTGACCTAAATTTTTACCAAATTGGATAAATTTTTCGCATTTTCGCTTTGGCTAGTTTTTTTTTTTTTTTGTGCTCGTCCTGTTCGTCCTGCGACGCCGACGAAGGCGACTCTTCTCTTGGCTTCCCCAGCCATTGTTGTTGCAATTTCTCGCCACATTTGATTTATCTCGCCTTATATACAAGTCGAGCAACATATATGTACATTGTACAATCTACCCCGCCATATCACGTTTTCAGTTTGTGCTCTTTTTTCTGTGTTTTGTGTAGAGCTCTATGTTGTTTGTTGCCCTGTGTCTCCCGCTTTTTGCTCATCCTTTTCCTAGCGGGTGAAGAAGTGAGTCACCGCAGAAACTGCTCTTCTTTTGCCACTTGTATCTCCAGAATTGAATCTTGCCCAGAATTCTCTGCCATCTTTGCGGCAACTAGCTCTGCCGGCTTTGTCGTCTTGCTGGCCGCATCGCTTTTTATTTGAAGTTTCTGCCGCCCCGTTGTTGTCCCTACATTTTTTTTTATTTTTTTATTTTGGTTTTTGGCTACGTGTTAGGCATAGTAGTTGGGCGGCTTGCCCTGTCGCCCGAAGCTTTTAATCATGATTTACGAGTCCGGGGGACAGAAAGACAGGGACAGACCCGGGTCCGACAAGAGGTAAATATAAATGGAATTTTAAAATGTGATCTGATTTAATTATGCACGGCAAGTCAAAGGAAGACAGCCAGCAGGGCAGGATGTTATTTATATGTACATGGCAAAAACAGCGACAGAAACGACAACCAGCCGGTCCCAGAATCAGGACTTTGAATCGGAATGGGCGTAGCCGGAGCCACCGAAGCATTTGGTAAACAAAGCTCATGATGGGATAAGGAGAAAACCGCAAGCAAGTCGAATTTTTACTGCCCTAATTGGCAGTAGAAATCCCTTTATTTTAAGTTTACAACTCATATTATGCAAACTAATTTATTTATTTCATTTGGGTAAAGCACTTTATTTTATAAAAGTATATAACATATAGTAGGTAAATTTCAAGTAATGGAATCCAGAAGTCCAGCTTTGGGTTCCCATTATAAAAGTCTTTGGAATTACGAAAAAGTCGAACATGAAAATGGGTTGAAAATGTGACCCTCTTAAAAAATTTATATTTAAATGAAGAGTAATAGGGAATTCAAACACAAATTCATAGAGGTATCCCACATCTAAATCGGGATCCAATTACCCAAGTTATGAAATTTAGAAGTACAGTTTTGGGCTCCTGTTCTGGAAACCATCGGAAATACGGAAAAGTCGAACATGAAAATGGGTTAAAAATGTGACCCCCTTGTAAAAGAAAGATTTGAATGCAGATTAATAGAGAATTCAACCACAAACTCATAAAGGTATCCCACTGCCAAATCGGGCTACAATTTCCCAAGTTATGAAATTTAGAAGTACAGTTTTTGGCCCCTATTCTGGGAGACATCGGAAATACGGAACAGTCGAACATGAAAATGGGTTAAAAATGTGATCCTCATTCAAGAAAAAGATTTGAATGCAGATTATTAGAGAATTTAATCACAAACTCATAGAGGAATCCCACATCTAAATCGGGCTACAATTACCTAAGTTATGAAATTTTGAAGTACAGTTTTGGGCCCCTATTCTGGAAGACATCGGAAATACGGAAAAGTCGAACATGAAAATGGGTTAAAATTGTGACCCTCTTTTTAAAGAAGGATTTGGACGCAGATTATTAAAGAATTCAACCACAAACTCATAGAGGTATCCCACATCTAAATCGGGATCCAATTACCCAAGTTATGAAATTTAGAAGTACAGTTTTGGGCCCCTATTCTGGAAACCATCGGAAATACGGAAAAGTCGAACATGAACATGGGTTAAAATTGTGACTCTCTTTTAAAAGGAAGATTTAAATGCAGATTATAAGGGAATTCAATTACAAACTCATAGAGGTATCCCACATCTAAATCGGGATTCAATTACTCAAGTTATGAAATTTAGAAGTACAGTTTTGGGCCCCTATTCTGGAAATCATCGGAAATACGGAAAAGTCGAACATGAAAATGGGTTAAAATTGTGACCCTCTTTCAAAAGAAAGATTTGAATGCAGATTATTAGAGAATTTAATCACAAACTCATAGAGTCTAAATCGGGATCCAATTACCCAAGTTATGAAATTTAGAAGTACAGTTTTGGGCCCCTATTCTGGAAACCATCGGAAATACGGAAAAGTCAAACATGAAAATGGGTTAAAATTGTGACCCTCTTTTAAAAGGAAGATTTGAATGCAGATTATTAGAGAATTCAACCACAAACTCATAGAGGTATCCCACAACTAAATCGAGATCCAATTACCCAAGTTATGAAATTTAGAAGTACAGTTTTTGGCCCCTATTCTGGAAACCATCGGAAATACGGAAAGGTTGAACATGAAAATGGGTTAAAATTGTGACCCTCTTTCAAAAGAAAGATTTGAATGCAGATTATTAGAGAATTTAATCACAAACTCATAGAGGTATCCCACGTCCAAATCGGGCTACAATTACCTAAGTTATGAAATTTTGAAGTACAGTTTTGGGCCCCTATTCTGGAAGACATCGGAAATACGGAAAAGTCGAACATGAAAATGGGTTAAAAATGTGACCCTCTTCTTAAAGAAGGATTTGGACGCAGATTATTAAAGAATTCAACCACAAACTCATAGAGGTATCCCACATCTAAATCGGGCTACAATTACCTAAGTTATGAAATTTTGAAGTACAGTTTTGGGCCCCTATTCTGGAAGACATCGGAAATACGGAAAAGTCGAACATGAAAATGGGTTAAAAATGTGACCCTCTTCTTAAAGAAGGATTTGGACGCAGATTATTAAAGAATTCAACCACAAACTCATAGAGGTATCCCACATCTAAATCGGGCTACAATTACCTAAGTTATGAAATTTTGAAGTACAGTTTTGGGCCCCTATTCTGGAAGACATCGGAAATACGGAAAAGTCGAACATGAAAATGGGTTAAAAATGTGACCCTCTTTTTAAAGAAGGATTTGGATGCAGATTATTAAAGAATTCAACCACAAACTCATAGAGGTATCCCACATCTAAATCGGGATCCAATTACCCAAGTTATGAAATTTAGAAGTACAGTTTTGGGCCCCTATTCTGGAAACCATCGGAAATACGGAAAAGTCGAACATGAACATGGGTTAAAATTGTGACTCTCTTTTAAAAGGAAGATTTAAATGCAGATTATAAGGGAATTCAATTACAAACTCATAGAGGTATCCCACATCTAAATCGGGATTCAATTACTCAAGTTATGAAATTTAGAAGTACAGTTTTGGGCCCCTATTCTGGAAATCATCGGAAATACGGAAAAGTCGAACATGAAAATGGGTTAAAATTGTGACCCTCTTTCAAAAGAAAGATTTGAATGCAGATTATTAGAGAATTTAATCACAAACTCATAGAGGTATCCCACGTCTAAATCGGGATCCAATTACCCAAGTTATGAAATTTAGAAGTACAGTTTTGGGCCCCTATTCTGGAAACCATCGGAAATACGGAAAAGTCAAACATGAAAATGGGTTAAAATTGTGACCCTCTTTTAAAAGGAAGATTTGAATGCAGATTATTAGAGAATTCAACCACAAACTCATAGAGGTATCCCACAACTAAATCGAGATCCAATTACCCAAGTTATGAAATTTAGAAGTACAGTTTTTGGCCCCTATTCTGGAAACCATCGGAAATACGGAAAGGTTGAACATGAAAATGGGTTAAAATTGTGACCCTCTTTCAAAAGAAAGATTTGAATGCAGATTATTAGAGAATTTAATCACAAACTCATAGAGGTATCCCACGTCCAAATCGGGCTACAATTACCTAAGTTATGAAATTTTGAAGTACAGTTTTGGGCCCCTATTCTGGAAGACATCGGAAATACGGAAAAGTCGAACATGAAAATGGGTTAAAAATGTGACCCTCTTTTAAGAGGAAGAGACATAGAGGTATCCCACGTCTAAATCGGGATCCAATTACCCAAGTTATGAAATTTAGAAGTACAGTTTTGGGCCCCTATTCTGGAAACCATCGGAAATACGGAAAAGTCGAACATGAAAATGGGTTAAAATTGTGACCCTCTAAGAATAGATATATTTAAATGAGGTATAATTGGAAATTTAACCCCAAATCCATAGAGGTATCTCACGTCGAAATCGAGATCCATTTACCGAAGTTATGGAATCTAGAAGAGCAGTTTTGGTTCCCGTACTGAAAGCCATTGGAATTGCGGAAAACTCAAACATAAAATGGGTTAAAAATTTTACACTCGTATTAAAGAAAAGTTGAATGCAGATTGTTAGAAAATTTAAACACAAACTCAGTTAGAATCTAAAAGTGCATTTTTTGGTTCTGTGAGTCAGCATTGATTCATACAATATTAAATAGAGTTTTGTATATATAGACCCCAATTCGCCTTAGTACAAATAAATTACCCAATGGTAAAAGCACATATTTTTCTTTTTAATCCATAGAAAAATATCTAAAACACCTTAAAAGTCAAACAGAGTTGATAGCAAATACTGAATAGATTCCTTAACCCAACGCAAGGGCCAGAAAATTCCAGCACTAAACTATTAAAGCAATCTGTTCTTCAGAAACTGGATATATGTGCAGGGAAAGTACACAACATTCCGGCGCTTGATCTCCCATCGTCGTCCCTTCGTCGCCTGGCTTCATTTTGCTGCTTCCTGAACATTCTCTCGTCATTTTTTCCGTACTTTATTTTAGTTTTTGTTTGGGATTTTTCCACCCAGGGTCCTCGGCCCTCAGTCCTTGGTCCTCGGTCCTTCGCTCCGATGCATTTTGTTAAATTGCAGCCAATTGGCCATGGCGTAGGCAGTCGGGCGGACACTAGATGTTGGCTGGGCCAACAATTTATGCGCCCTGTTGTTTATTAGCCAGTGCGGTCAGTGTGCCTTCAGTGTACTTGCCTTATTCTCGGCTGACATCAAATCAAATTCCAAGGAGCATGTTTGTCCCCGGATTGGAATTTGCACGATAAGTAAGTAAAAGGGAAATGCCAGGCAAATAGCAGGGGAACAATTTCAAATGAGACATATTCAAAAAACCACAGAAATAGCCCCGCAACCCAAACACACACTCGTGCACACGGCGGGTAGCAAATACAAATAGCAGGCGATAACACACAGATACACAAGGGGACCCCACATAGATTCAAAACCCACACATAGACATGCACATACCGACTTATAGGCAAATATAGAGGACATGTATTTGCAGTGCCAACATCAAACGCTTTGCCATCCCCCAAACGAACCGCCGTCAACCATCAACAACGTTGTTTTTCTTGCCGTTTGACGTTGTCGTCATCGTCATCGCCATCGCCATCGTCGTCATGGCATAGTCAATATGTTTTCATTCAATTTGGAAAGCATTTTCATAAAATTTCCCACAAGAAAAACATTGCGCACATATAAATATGTGAAGCTCGTCGAGTGTAGTAACTTTGGCATGCCGTGCACAGCATTCAGAGCACCCACCCACTGGGTATTTGGCAATAGGAAATTATGCGAAATGTGCTCGATTTGCGTAAACAAACCGGAAATGATGTGCCGCCTGCCGGCTGACCATTTTCGAAATGAACGGAAGACCTCAAAGAAAAAAAAATGGGCAACCCGAAAATTTGGGGTTCCCGAACCGCAACTGTATTTATATTTATGCATTTATTTATTTGCCAAAAGGATCAGAGTCGCGTCTTCTTGTCTGATGCTGCTACTCTGCCCCCAAACAAAAATCGCCATTTCCTTGGTGTGCCCATTATGCTAATTGAACAGTAAAAAAAAAAGAGGGGAGAAATAAAGAAGGCCCAAATTTGGGGGCCCACTTTATAGGCTCAACGCGTGCTCTGCTCCCCAAATGGTCTAGGAATCGTAAAAATCTTACGCCGCGCTAAGGAAAAGTATGTAAATATACTCAGAGTTCGAGGGGTCGGGCAAATATTTTTAATAAAGTTCACGGCCTAAGCAGCTTTTGGCCAGCCGCAATATAATTAGAGAATACCGCTGTCGGTCTTGTTGTTATTGCAAATTGAATTAGTAACCAAGGCAGAAAGTGGACAGGCAGCAGAAATCCTTTTTCCGTGCTACGTGCTACGTGCCGGGGCAAATCAAAGGCAAAAGGAGCCGGGCCAGGAGTCGACCGTAACCGCAAATGGAAATGCAAATTTCCCGCGGTTACCGCGACTGCGACTGCGACCGCAAAACCTTTTGGCCCAACTCTGGAGCTCCCCGGCTTCTAGCTGGAGCCCAATGCAGCAATTTAATTTCTTAAGCAATTTTCATAATCTGCAGCAAATTGTTTCTGAATGCTGCCAGCCAGCCGGGGTCTCTCGTTAAATTTTATGCAGTTGGCGGCTGCATTCGCGCCACAATCTGCCATTGAGGCAGAGTTAGGCTAGCCCAGTAGCTGAAAACCAACCCATACCAGCCACCCCCACAAAGTTTTTGCCATTTTATATTAATTTCGCAGGCTCTGCAAGGCGCCCTGACCTCGGCGCGCCCTTGAGTTACAACCGCCCGCTGATGTCGACGGTCGACCGTCGACCGTCGGCTGCCTTCTGTCGGCTGCTGCATAATTAAAATGGCAGTTCAATCCCAAGCACAGTCAGCAGACTTTGCCACTGGCAAAAAGCAGCTGTCCGCCTTCTAAACGCGTTCACACCAGTCCTTGTCCGAGTTTACAAAAGCTCAATTTATCCGATTAACAGCGGGGACTTAGACAGAACCTTTTAAACCGGTTAATTCACCCTTTTGTTTTAGGGGATCAATTTCATGAATATGTTATGTCCTTATTTCAATGATGAAAATACCCTTTCAATTTCACATTTTATCAAATAAATTATTAATGTGCACAAGGAAAGATCTTTTATGAAAGGCTAAAACATTTAAACTTATATTTATGAATTCTAATCTAAATACTTAAAATACATTTAAGGCATTGTAAGCTTGCTTACTCTTGATGGTCAGTGTGACCTTACTTACAGTAAAACCTTACAAGTAAGACCTTACTTACATTTAATGCAAAGTGTGACCATGCTATGAGAAGCGCGGTCTTGTTTAAGCTTGAGAAACCTTATGTATGTAAGCCGTTACCTTTTCTTAAAATTAAATATTAATTTATAATAATCATTTTCTAGTTATAAACTCTATGAAAAACACGGCATAAACACGATTAAGTTTTTCTTAACATTTCCCATTTTCCACTGCAAACTCCCACTTGGCAGCTTTTGCCGACAATTGTCTCCTTCGCCCAGGGCGAACTTGGCAGCTTTTTGCTACTTGTGGCCACTTAACAGGCACCCGCGCTGTTGCCCTCCCCCCTAAAATGGGCATGTGGCATACGGAGTGCAGCTAATTGCTCTGCCCATTTCCGCGCCCAAAATTCGCACGCCAAAAACCAATTAAGACGCCAGGGGTAAAGGGAAGGGAATGGGGGAAATCCAATGGTGCGAGCGCGTGATAAATCAAATTTGGTTGCCTTAACAATATTTGCACATACGACAGTGTGCGCAACACAACACAAATCAAATCAAATTAAAACATAAAGTCGGGCAGATTCAGATTCATGTTGGATGTGGAGTTTGAGTGTGGGTTTTGGATTTTGAATGGGTGGGTAGGGGGGGTGGGTGGTGCTACATATAGGCCTGCCAGATTGGGTGTCCTCTTTTATTATTCCATTCGCATGCAGCTGCCATGTTGAGGCAAGCGACGCGTTTATGACGCTGACAGAATTATGAGGCCTACATGCGTTGATTCCAGATTTTGCAGATTTTCAGATTTCCGATGCCGGGCCACGAGGGTCCTTTAAATATTTTTACGCAGATAAACTAAACTGTAAGCCCGGGCGGCAAATGGATTTTCAGCAAAAAATCACAAAATCGCAAAACGTGCTTCACATACACAGGGAGATCAGTTCGGGCTCATCATAAATACATCAGAGGGGCGGTGGATGATGCTGCGATGGAATGGATGGCCAACTTGAGACTGGAGCCGTGTCACCACCACCTGTCTGTGGCAGCATGTCACGCGACCTGTCGAGCGCGCAAAAGCTGACATTTTTATTAAAATATTACCGGGTACTCTGAGGGTTTTAAGCGTGAAAAAATGCATGAAGTTAGCAGTGCCTCGGGAATTGTTCACGCTAATTTTGGGGTTTTGTTTGATTACTTTCGTTTCGCTTTGCAATCTTGTAATATATCGGAGAAATCCTCCCTCTTTGGTGGGTTGGTTCTTTCTCGTATGTCCTCATCGCCATGATGATCTCCGGGTAAGTGCTCCTTTGTGCGCATTTTGCACCTGCCTTTTGTTTGTCCCATCAATGGACAATCACCGCCCACCTGTACCGACCTACAGCCGTCACAATTGTGTCTTTGGCACCCGCCTCCATCGACTTTCTCATGTCGCTTCCCCATGTCAACTACTTCTTCTTCGGCCAGACAACTGGGTTGAACAATAAAATTTTAATAAGCCTCAACAGGATGGCCAGCCAGCCAGGCAGCCAGTCTGCCAGCCAGCCAGCCAGCTCCAACTGCGATGTCCTTTCCAGTGTTTCCCCCCCTCCCCCCTGTATCCTTGTCTCTCTGCTACATCCTGTCAATCGCTCGAAGTTTACGGAACGCTATTGTTCGACATTGCTGCTGTCCCACATTGCGTATGAGCAATGCGTCAAATTCGAGCCATGTTGTTGCATATGCATGTACTATAGGGTTGCAAAAGCCATTCCTGTTTGACTTTTAATTAGCTTGGAGCACACTCTTTCAAAGGTTTTCCATCGGCTTATGGACTAGGAAAGTACCTTTAGGTGAGTCCACCATTTTCCAAAGTAAAAAACCTAGTTCAGGGATAGGCAGTTAAGGGGATTATCAAAGACCTGCAATTAACTACAGAATAAAGCCCAACCGTAACGCATTTAATTTACATACCCACACCGAAACAAAAAAGTCTTTGGGATTTGAATCTATTATTTGCCATTCGAAAGGGCCCCTCAAACCCATTTGCTGGCTACGCTCCTAATCCGTTCACGGCCTACGCACACCCATGTGACATATTTGGTTTGCCAGCTTGACGTATAAATAAAAAATCAAGCGTGACGAACAAATTCATGCAAAGTAAATTTTCATGTACCCGCCAGCAGCCGGCAAATAAAAAAACCCAGGACTCTCTGGAGTGGATTCAGGATTCCGGGATCCTGGGACCTAAGCCTAGGACCCATGCAAATATACATATATATTTTGTGGCAGTAACACCTAGCCGAGTTTGAGTGGGTTGCTCGGTATTTTGTGTTTAAGTACCAACACACACTGGAAGCTGGAGAATAAATTGCTGCTGGTTGGGAAACCTTAAAATCAATTGCAAATACTTCACTGTACTTAATGCCCTACTCAGACGTTTTGTATAAAGTCTGAATATATAAATTTAAGGTGCAATATGTTTCCATTAATCTGATTTATTGGCTATTGCCACTATGAAGTGGCAAATACTTCAAGGGCTTGGAGTATTTAGGTACTTATGCAAAGTTATTGGTAAACAAATGCAAAAATAAATGAACAATATTTCTTAAGAGTTTTAGGAATTTTAGCCCCCTTTTAAGTAAATATTAAAAAGTTATGGGTAATGATTATGAAATATTGAAGTGTGTTTATTGAATGTTGATATAAAAACAACTCAAAGGAAAGCAATTTAAAATTCTCGAAAATGAATTTTCATTAAAATGTAAAGACCATTTAAAATGAATAAAAATTTCTTGCTCTGGCTAATGGTCTTTGCAAAAGTTTTCAATTTTTTTTAGTGAGTGTTTACTGTGGTTTGAAGGGCCTAAAGTTTTTATATACACTCGATAGCATTTTGAGATTCGGCCTCGTAAAATATATTTGCCTGCTGTCTGATTGCCAATGCAAACAATTCCATATGCTGTCCATGTTCCTATTTGCTTTGCCGATTCGAGTTCTTCTTTTTTTTCAATTTTTGTTTGTTCATTTTGCACTCTCAACTTCGAACCCTCAACCTCCCTCGGTTTTCACTCACACGCGCCCAGCTGACGCAGCGCAAATCAATCAAATCAAAGTGGAGTTGTTTGATTCATTGTCGGCGCTGCTGGCTGGGTTTTCCGGTTTTGCGGTGGCGGCTGGAAGAAAATCAGAAGAAAATGCAATACAATGAAGAACAAATAGGGGCGCAGACAAAGAGCAAACACACGCACGCTCACTCAAACTCACATAATACAAAGTGGCATAAACTAACTAAATAACAGTAACAATAACTTAAGTGTATTTGTGTATTAGTGAGGAGGGGCATCGCTTGCTCTCTGGCTATCTGGATTTTCCCCTGATTTTTCCCTCGAACACCCACCCCACTTTTCCGGGCCGCTTCTTACACTTTTTCCTGAGACTTTGGGGCGACTGTTGCAAAGTTTTTATTTATACACACGTTCCGTGTGCAGCAACTCCAATGACTACGTTTCGTTTCATTCGTTCCATTCGTTTGTTTGTTTGTTTGTTTATTTGTCATTTGCTTTGTTCCGTGCGCTGGCAATCTATGCCACAGCGGCCATGCCCCTAAATTGACTGCCCAGCCAGCCGGCATTCGCACACTGAGCAAAAAAACAGAAGGAATCTAAGACATATTATTTAATTAGGGAAAAAACAGGGGAAAAATATCAAAACACAAATTTTTTATTAAAATATTGAAAATTTAAAATAAAAAATTAAATGTAAGGTTTTTATTTTTAATTAGGAAGTCAATTCTTGAACAGTACATTTAATAACAAGATCATTTTTAATATATAGAGTTCATATTCAGGTTACTACAAAATTAGGTATCAATTTATAAATCATTACCATTTTATGCAGCCATTTGCAATCAAAATTAAATACATTTGTAAGACTAATCTAAGTCCCATTTTTCAGCTTTGTTACTATGTTATTATATATTTAATGCAATTTATTTTAAACATAAATCTAAGAAAGACTAAGACTTATAACCTAGAATCAAGAAAATCCCACTTTAGGTCATGCCTATTTGGTAAGATATTTTTTGTAGCATACTTATTAGGGCATGAATTAGAAAATTAGTTTTTCTAATTTATAGGTGGCTTTTTCTATCTGTATCGTGGAATGGGTGGATAAAACACAGAAAAAGAAATCCCGTACAATTGTTGAAGCTCACGTACCGCATACCCCCTACACACACACTACTCACAGCCCTACTGCCGGACCACACATGTCGTATACGTAACGTGGCATATCTCTCACACAGCCCCTGGGCCAAGGGGGTTCCCCTACTGGTTTGCGTTTGCAATCAGCCGCAGTGAGTGGCCGCGCGGCCAGGCGACAAGTGCCCACACAGCTGGACACACGGATACATGGGGATACACGGGGAGTCACACACAAGTTTCGATACTTTTAATTATTGCGTACATGACCGTAACGATGTAGCCGGACTTTAGAGAAGATGCCTCCAGGCCCTGGCAGCCCTAGCAGATGGAGAAGCCCGGACTCGTTTAGTGCACGTATTAATCAGTGAGAGGACTGTGAAGTTTTTCGGTTCTGGTGGTGGCATCCCCCTAGTTTTCCGACTTTCTACCTTTTGGCCAAAGTCAGGCCAACAACTTTGCTTCATTAAAAATCAGTGAACGTTTCATATTTTGAAGAACGTGACACTACGTGTACGAAATCACAAAGGCCGATAAGAAGTTCTTGGGCGTGGCTAAGGTATTCATGGGTATGCCAAGGGATCCTGGGATCATAATGGAACCACCGCAGCCAGATGCTCAGTGGCCAAACTGATTGACGCATAAACAGACAATTAAGTGTAAAAGGCAGTTTCAATTGTTTGACAATCCCCCGCCAAATGGATTTCCTCGCACGCATTACGAATCAAATTTGTGAAAATTTAATTTCTGGCTCGCTTTCATGGGTCGCCAGATCCTTAGAACGTGTATTTGTGTGAGTTCGTGCCGGGGATACACATACCAAAAATGTGAGTGGGTGTGGGTGAGAGTTCCGGACATGTGGGGCACGTCCCTAGATTTGTTTACTTTGTAGCCAGAGGAACGGAAAGGAACGCAACGGAACAGAGCGGAGCATAAATAAATTTTCTATAAATTCTTGCACGGCATTTCATTTACCATGTGCTCGCTGCTCGCTGTCCAAAAATGCCAGCGCAGTCAGTCAGCAAATGGAGCTCCTTCAAAGGATTCGGTTGAGGACTCGGATTCGGATTCAGTTTGGGGAAGTGGATCCGGGACTCGAAACTCGAGGAGCAGGAACAGCGGCTCTGGCTTATTTATTTATTCATTCGCTGGGGTCCCCCGCCGCTCCTCCTTTGTCTCTGTAAGCCAGCTGCGATGTGTGTTTGCTTGCCATTTTCTGTATGAAAGGATTTTGCACAATTTAACAAACAAACGAACACACACAGGAGACGCAAAGAATCGGCCCAAAAGGAACACAGCACGCACTGTCTTGCTGCTCATAAAGTTGACCCGAATTCATGCTAAACTTGTCCTCCTCCGGCCGTTGTGTGCAAATAAATAAAGCAACAAGATGTGGATCTCTTGATTGGATAATGGCGAATTGTGAATGCCCTTATCGCTTAGGCCAAGGGTTATCTAAAGAGCAGTCATGCCAAAATAATTGGATAACCAACACAAAACCATGAGAAAGTATAACCAACATCCCAGTGAAATGTCAAATAATTTGTCCACCATTAAAAATATTTTAAATGTATAATAAATAAAATACAATATAATAAAAAACCATGGCATATTATACTAAAATAAATATTTATTTTAATGTCAAGTTATAAATCTTAGAATTTACCATAACTTCTTATGATCTTAAAAGGCAGTACAAATTACAAATGGTTTTCGTAATTTGTATTCATAAGCATATTTTCCAATCGCTTTTCTTGATTTATATTCATGGATGCAGCAAATTTCGACATTTATTGACAATTCAAAAATATATTTCTCATCCCTAACATTTTCCCCCTGTGCATATATCAATCAGAGACCTCTGGGTCAACCCTGATGACAAAATTCCTATGCCCTGGCAACCCCTACAAATCGCTTCCGTTTGTGCGAGGGTGCCAAAAGGACTTAGACCAGGGCATTAGAAACAACAACAAATGATGGTTAGGCGTTGAACGTATGTATATATATTTTTTGGGGTACGCCGGTATGCGATTTAGGGCATTCAATACGTTTTATCTGTGCAAGCAACACTCGTGCTCAAGAAATTGCAAAACCAAAATAAATAAGATTCGATTTATGTCGTGAGCCCCGTAACCAAAAAGGGGGTGAAAAGGCTCTTCAGCAGCTGAACATCCGTGTTTATTTATAGACGCTCAAATAGTTCGTCGAACAACCTCCGCCGGAAGACCCCAAAAAGCAAACCCCGGGACTTTTATCACTCACACAAAAGTTTCCATTTTCGCATTTTCAGGCCGCAAAATTTGTATTTGCGCTGCGGATTTGTGCTTTGTGTTCGCCGTGTGGTAGCAAATTTTTAATGAATTTACAGGGACACAGAAACTGAACCGTAACGAAACGAAACGAAAGGGCCCAAAGTGGCATTCCGTTCGGATTCCGGGATTCTCTCATTTGTTATTCAAAACACATTCGGCAAATATTGATACCCCCGTAAATTGTTTAAAATGCGCAATATCCAACGTCAATAGAAGACAAATTGTGAACTAAAAGCGTAAAACGCAAATCACGCAGCTTTTAAAACTTTGTCCCCGGCGCCATGCGGCGTATACTTGATTATTGGCAATCAGCCATAGTTTGGCAACTGCCACGTTTCGGGGCGGCGGCTTTGGGGTCCACCAATTGTATAATTAAGCCCCGATCCTACTCTCCAGCTAATTATAATTGATGCCTCAGCCAATACCGATTTTTAGTTAAAAGTTTTGGAAACTACACACCCACGAAATGCCACAAGAAATGATTAATTATGGTCTAAAAGTTGCACGTTAAAGGGATGAATTTTGCTTTTGACTTTTCACTTTTAATAGCTTCAGCCAGGCACTAATGGCGTTTCTAAAAACGCCTGCAAGCTAGTCGGATATCGTTTTTTAACGCAGCAACCATATACCTACATACATACATATATATATATATATACTTGTAGTTTGGAAAATCCCTTGAAGCCATTCGACATGCCAGGGAAAAGTTTTTCGATTATCTAAGATACTCTCTCTCGTTCAGTGCACGAGGAATTTTGTTAGAACAGCATTGTTTTGCCTGAGGATAATTTAGTCATTTTTGTTATTGTTTGCAAGTCGGAAAACATAGAGTTTTAATTGAAAATCTTTGACTGTACATGCGAACTGAAGCCGATGCGAAATACCAAATGCCGAAAACCGAAAGCTGACTACCACTTTTGCCAGTTGCAACATAGATTCCAAGGGATGGTAGAGGGCAGAGGGGCTAAACTTTGATTGATTTATCTGTCAATATGCAGGAGGCAGCAGAAAGCCAACAATGCTTCGAATGCACAAAACATACCGAAAGGCAAAGCCTGTGAATGGCACAAGAAAAGGCAGGCAGCCACAATCCAAAAATTGCAATTGTTAACTCTACTGAATTTACATGTATTCTCTTTCTGTTTTTGAACCGCCCAGACCTTTTTGGGCTTAGTCTGGGCCAGGATTCGATTCCCTATTGCCCCCCTCCATTCACTGTCACTTATTGCTCGCTTTAACCCAAAAGTCCAGACCCCTTATGCAATATATTTGTGCTACTCCTCTTTTTTCTGGCCAAGTCATGTACAAATATATACCCGATCGAAAGCCTTTGAGGAGCTCGACTCGGCTCGGCGTAATGATGACCACAGTTCACTTAAAAGTCATATGCTTCGATTGCGTAGAGAACATGCACTTGCACATGCACATGCAACACCCATAAACTTGCCACATTTGCATAAAATGCCCTGATGCCTCAAAAAGCATCTGGAGTACATAGCATAGCTCAGCAGCCAGTCCGTAAAAGTCTCCTGGCACAAATCGTATTTCACCAATAAATTGAGGAAATGTTTAGCTACGTTCCAGCTCCGCTTTCTCCTTTCTCCGTTCTCCGCTCTCTCCGTCTCCTTTCTCTACGGCTATCTTTCTCCGGGTGTACGTTCCGGTTTATGGTCCCATGTTTGCCGTAGTTCAAAAGCAATGACTTGATTTTTGATTTTACCCCAAAAATTGCTTGTTATTTTTGTTCTGCATTGCAAACGTACGTAGTTTTATACCATGTCCCACACGGCGTGTGCGCAATGTCTTTTGACCGGCCAGCAAAGGCATATTTTCAAGCCGTCTTCTGCCTTCTGCCTGCCATCTGCATATTTGCCATTGGAAAATTCACCAGAAATTGGTAACAAAATGTTGAGTAATCACTTTCGTACATGAATCAACTTTCGGCTTGTCGATGGACAGCCTCTCAATGGAATCTGTTAATCCCACAATCACGTCTAATAAAATCCCCCATTTAATGCTTTTCTAATTAATTTTAAATAAGACTAGCTCGTTTTGGACATTAAAGAAAAGCCCCAAAGCGTGCTGATAAAACGTGGCCCAAATAGTTTTAGTGGCTGAGATAGAAATGCGTGTGTCTGGCCTTCGATTAATTCATTATGCCACGGCATACAGAGTGTTTCCCCAGTATCCCTAGTTTCCCGAGAGTTTGCCAGCTTTCCCGCCAACAACGACAACTGTCAATGTCCTAGTTAAGGGCTTAAATGTGGCATTAGGCGTCGATTTAACACGACCCCGTCTACCATTCAGCTGTTTCATCCTGGCCACTCGAAGTTTTGGGGGCGTTAAGAGGGCCTAAAAGGGCTTCAGGCCAGGCTCAGGGTTCAGGACTCGGAAACTTATGAATACACACACACACAGACAGGGAGCCCAATTCAAGGATGTGAGAGCCACTGTCACAGCGCTGATAAAATGTGAAGCGGATTAGGAACAGCTCCTTTCAGCCGCCGCACCGTGGCACAATCAGTAAATGGCACTTGATTCACTGCGCAAGTGGAATTTTTGATAACTTTGCCAAGAGGAAAAGTTGGTCAAAAGTTGGCTGTCGCTTTAATGCGTATAAATGCTTATCTGGCAACGAGTATATGACTAGATGACGATGGCTTTGCTGCCACTGCGAGTCTCAAAGCCATCTTAAATCCACTGAAGGCATTGGCTTTCTTTGCTACCAGCTACCAGCTTTCAGCTTTACTTTTCTTTTTCTTTCTCTTTTCTGCGTTTTTTTTTTTTGTTTTCCGAAGTTGGCAAAGTTTTCAGCTTGAACATTTGCGCCTCGAAGCGCCGCACAAACACACACATATCTATACATAATTCAGTAAGGACTCTAACAACACGTCACACAAATGTCGCCAAAGGCAAGTCTCAATGCAAGCCATCCATCTTGGGGGCAATGGTCGTGGTCCGCTGCACAATTGAATTATTACATCGGGTGGAGCAGACGTTTGGCCATTTGGTACTCGATTTGGTCACTTAACCAGCCAACAAGGAGCAGCAGGAGCAGCACATCAGCAGCAACAACAACAGCAAGGATATCATCTGCCGCACAAGGACATGCACACTCATTTGCACCCATGTTTGTTTGCTCTCCGTCGATGCGAAAGATGGGATATGGGATATCATCGACTGCTCAGTGGGATACGAACTCGTAAATAAATGCAAAACGATAAATTTCATTGCTCTTTTGTTCGGTTCAATATTTTATTTTCATAAAGTCAAAGCTTTAATTGATTTATATGCACCAAATACGGTTCAAAGCTAAATAGAACCAAAAAGTCTGAAACATGTACTCGAAAAAAATATGAAGTTCATAAAAAAACAAATTTCACATTCATTTTAATTATCTTTGACTTTTTGTTTTTTTATATCCACTGAGACTAGCTATCTAAAATAGAGTAAATTATTATTTGAAACCGAAACAAATATGACAACTTGTTTAAAATTTAAAATTTTATCACCAAAAATTCGTGTATATTGCAGTGTTTGATTTTTTTTATTCTTTTCTTTTGGACAGCTTCTTTGTTAATTGATTTATAGGCCACAAAAACGGTTTATAGCAAATTAAAATCAAAAAGTCTAAAAAATTTGACCTTTTTTTTAAATGTTAGCAAAAGCAAACTCTACATCCTTTTAATTAACTTTCAACAAAACAAAACCAACAATTCTAAAACACCTACTGTAAAAATGTCAAATTAATGAAAAAATTTACGATTGTAATTTTACCTACTTTTAAATTTAGTTAAATTTTATTAATATTGGTATACCTACTAATGTATTATATGTTTTAAAAATTTCTCAAGATAAACTAGTTTTTCCAACTTTTTCTGTGTACTTTTGTGTAACCTAGATGGCCGGCCTGTGTTGCCTTTGGCTCAGTGACCCATTCGCATCCTAGTTGACCTTCAGTCTGGGCCTTTATTTGATGACGGCTTGCTGTTGGTCCTGTCGTTGCCGATGTTGTCAACGATGTTTTTTGTATTTTATTTTTGCTCCTGCTCTCTCCTTCAGCTGTGTATTCGACTGCGAACAGCAAATTAAAACAATTTTAACAGCTACTTTCGATGTCGTTTGTCGACGTCTACGTTTGCTCCATAAATAAAACATGTCCACTTGTTATTGCTGCCCTCGACAGACGTTCCTTTGGCCTATCCATGTGTTTCTAGCCCAGCCTGCAGCCCATGATTGTTATTGGGAATTCTATTTCTATTGGGAGATTGGCATTGGCATCGGCATCGGCATCGCCTTTGTTATTGAACTATTTACATTTGTTGCTGCAGGCCTTCTGCTAATTTACGACCCTCTCCCGGGCATCAATGAGCCTTAAAGCAGCCGGCAAATTGTTGTTCATAAATAAATATGCCGAACATAAATCCCTGTGCTATAAATAAGCGTGAGCCGGGCGTCAAGCAATTTATAGGCATTGATTTTCCGGCTCCTCGCTCCGGCGACTCCAAAATGTACCCCCGTTTTACCCCCCGAAAAAGTGACAAAAGTCTTTTTGGGGTGAACCCCCAGAAAAGTGAAAGTGAAACTTTTGCCTTGAGGTCGGGGGTCAGCCGCAGCACGTTGCTCCTGTTGTCCAACTGACACTTATTAGATAAGTTTTGGTGAGAAGCTTTGGCTTCTTCACCGGTACATCATTTCGCCATTTGCCAAAAGGCCAACAAAGACGACTTCAATTTTAATTGCACGCTTATCTGGGGCCAAAAATAAAATGCGAATGCCACTAGAGGCCTCTGTCCAAAATCCCCAGCTAAGCCGGTCCAATAAGACTTTTTATTGTCTTAGCCGGGCATTTAAATTGATCAAAAATGTTGCAAGAAAAACCAGTGGAAAACCGAGAAACCTGGAGGAGTCTCTTGGCTGCCTGACGATTTCATTCAATCTATAAGTAATTTCTTGGCCATTTTTATCACACAGCCAGGAGGAAGACGTCGGCCTTGCTGAGGCGATGAGCTGAGACCACCCACGTGATTTGAATATTTTTCCAATAAACTTCAACAGCTTTTCAACAGTTCGAGTGGGGTAGTCCAAAGGCCTGATCCTGCTGCTGCTGCTCCTGCTTCTCCCATCCAGTTTTCATTTACATATTGGATTTAAATGCCCTGGAATAGGACCTGTTTCCTTCCTTCCCGCCTTGTCCATGTCCAGCTGAGTGTTTTTCCTGCTCGGCTTTGGCTTTGTGTCAGAGGACCACGAAAAAAAAAATAAAGGAAAAGAGAACAGAACAGAAAGGAACCGAACGGCCTAAGCTTAATCGAATTTGCCGCAAATTGGCAATAAATTTTAATTTTGAAAGCGATTCCCCAGCGCTGATTGAAGTTAATCAAAGCGTGGCCGCAATTTAAGGGCTGAAAGTAGGACTCCATTTGGCCAGAATGCATTGCAGTTCATGCACTCCATTGTCCCGTTTCTATCCGGTTCTCAGGGCAATGCACTTCGCAGGCTGCAGCCCAAAATCCCATTCAATTTGCAGGTGGAAGCGCGGACGCTCCAAGCAAAAACTTAGCAGCAAACAAGTTGCAAAGAGCAGGAGGCAAAAACAAGGCTTATTTACCTTGGTCAGGAAGGGTTTTTTTCTGGCTCCTCGGAGGCAAAGCCAGCCCAAGCAGCAGTAGCAGCTTTTGAAACTACTTCATCAATTTCATTCAGCACAACGGCGCCGCTTTTTTCCTCAGCTCTCCGCTATCCTCTATCCTTTATTTTGTTGTTTCTAGTTTTTTTCAGGAGCCCATAATCAACTTAAAAGGCATTTGCAACAAGAAAAAACAGCTACTGGAATAGCTGGGTACACCGCAAAAAATATTAATTAGTTTCTTAAAAATCGTAGGCTGATCGGAGTAATCCCTTACGACCAATTTCCTATAAAGAAGGGAGTGTATGTATGTTCCACAAAATTTCTAAATTGCCGATAAACCTACACAGAAAAATATGTTTGGTGAATAGGTTTTAAAAAAAAATTTTAAGCTATTTATAAGATAAATCTCTTGCTCCCAAATACTCCTAAGTTGGCAAATAATGGTTATACACTAACATCAAAAAGTTAAAAATAAGTCTTTAAGGTTAAAGAATATTTTATGCTTCTCAAAACTTAATAGTTTATATTCAGCCTATCTATAAGGGGTTTCTAAAATTATATTTAAAATATAAAAACTAGTACCCCAAATAATAGATCCTTTTTCTTGTATTTTTCCTTTCATAGCTCTAAAATGTTTTTTTTTTGTAAAAGTAATATTTTTTGCAGTGTATGTTTAGACCATAGTGAAATAATGTTGTAGTTGTGAATATAGCTGTTGCCGGTCGCTAGTTGTTGGTTGTTGGTTGCTAGACTGCCAGAGGTATTGGCATCGCCATTACGATGCCAGCGATTACGCCCACTTTTGGGCCAGAACGCCCTATGTTTCGGCCCTGGCTTGTCGCCTGTCTGTCGCTATCCTTCGAGCCTTTTCCATTTGCCACGGAAACGGATTTGACGAGGCATGCAGCACTCGCAGAAGCAGCGTTTTGACACTAATTTCATTTGGTAGCGACAGTTTTTGTGGCCAACATTGGAAACAAAGGAGCCCGGCAACAGTTAAAGGTTGAGAACACGTCGGCAATGGGTACTCCAAATGAGTTGTAACTCCACTGCATTACGTTTACATTTAATTTGCTAGCTGTTCAGCTAAATAAAAACAAAACGACTGACTGTCGAAAGTTTTACAAAGTATTTATTTATTTTGCACGCAGCCGAGTTAAGTGAAAACTGTAAATGGTTTCTAGCGCTCGGCGGTTAAGACAACCGAGCAAACAGACGCTGATGGTTGCCTCTTGTTTCCTTTCATTTAGCCAAGTTCTCAAGTGCCGCCTGCAGTTTACTCTTTTTTGCAAGGCTCCCTAAGGACTAGGAAATCAACAAAACGGAACCGAAATAATGAAGTAAATTCAAGGATGGCAAACGAAAAATCTGATATTTGAGCACTGTTTTCTTTTACAATGTTTACTGTAGGTACACGTAGATATGTAAAAGGTTTGGAATTCAATGTTTTATTTTGATCTGGAATATTTTGCTTTCGCTAAATTGAATTTTATCTCATTTTCTACATCTCTATTTTTATCGAATAACCTACATATCTCTATGCCTGCAGCAAACGGCATGTGGAATAAATTATTTTGGTTTTTATCTCATTTTCTTTCTGAATTTTTCGCTGAAATTCTTTCAGATTTTTACTCTGAAATTCTTTCAATGTTTACTAATTTAATTTTACTAGTTTAATTTCCTATTGGTTACTAAATTCTATTTTCCGCTGATCTAAATTTGACTGAATTCTATTTCATTTAAACTTTAAATACTTCAATATATGTATTTTATTTCAAACTTAATGAAATAGAATTTTCAATTTCAAATAACGAAAATATAGAAATATCTACAACAAAATCTATAACAGTTTTGGTTGTATTATTGCCATTTTAATAATATCTTCTTCTATATCCATAAGTATTAGTTTTTACTATAATTTATTTAGCTCCATTTGCCACCTGTCTTCGATTTTCCCGCCCTGGTCACCCCTTCCATTTTTCTACCTGGCACTGCCAACATTTTCCCACCTAAGCCATCCTCTTGAGCTGAAATAACCGTTTCAACTTTGACTCCGCTGCTCGAACAGGATTGCTATATGGGTCTGGTGCTCTCAATCTGACAATCGCATTGGAAATGCGTGTGCGCCACGCTTTAATGCGAAATTCTGATTGCGCTCGAATGGCTTCATTTATTTTCGCCACCAACGACCAGAAAAAAACCAAAAAAAATTGCAAAAACAGCGAGGGAAACAAACAAAAAGGCAAGGAAGGAAAACTGCGAAAAAAGCGCAAAGGAAAAACAAACCCGACAGTTGTACATAATATTTCACTTATGCATGTGCGCCCCCTCAGAGCCTGTGAGCAAAGTGAAATGAATGAACGAATGAATGAGTGGCATGCGTAGCGCTAGAAAATTTGTTATAGCAATTTGAACTGTCAACGGGAAACCGAAAAAGTAAATTAAGAAACATTTGAAATTTAATTCACTTGCCAGGCCCAGTCCTTCCGGGGACTATTGCCCCTATGGGGGAATATACATATAGGTGTATATATATATATATTCCTACGGAGCGTATGCACATTAGAGCGCTCGTGAGTGGCAGCATCATAGTCGCAGAGCATACCTGTCTGCCAGGTGACACCTCCACTTGCCACTTGAGCAACGTAACACAGCAACGCCGAGAACAACTGACAGACGCAACACACACACACACTCAAACCCCCACACTCACACAAGTGCACAGGGAAAAAATCCAGGGATAAATTCGAGATCAAATGGGGAGATTTTAAAACAAAAGAACAAAAGAGTTCGGCGTCCCATACTGCAGTTGCGTTTTCGTTATACTCTTCAACTGGAACCTAAGTACCTAAAAGCATATAGCATTTTTACTTTTAGACATTTTGCATTCTTCAATTTATACAAAAAATATTTTGGATATTCGGATGCGGACTTTATTATTTTATAACCTTTAATAATAAACGTCTGTTCCTTTTTAAATAACCTCCTGCTTTAGACTAAAACAATTTTTAATAGATGTTATTACTATACCATTTTATCCTTATATAGAAGTTTTAGATCGAATCACATCATTATACCAATAGTTAGTGCTCGTAAGATCAGTTTATAAAGTAAGATCAAAATGAAGTAACCTTTTTAAAAATTATTTTCCGAAATGAGTTTCTGAAATTTATGCTTTAGAAGGTACAAAAATTATTATAATATGTTAGATCAAATTTATAAATATTTACAAAAACATGGTTGAATATAATTTTGTACTGATTTGTATTTTTATTTTTTCCTATCAAGTTTCAAATACTCCAAAAAATTTGTTTGCTTCTGACTTTTCAAAATATTTTAATGGCAAAGATCTTAAGCTGCAATCCCCTTAATTTTCTCGGTGCACAGACATTTTGGAGACCTGCAAAATTAGGCGAGTGTCACGAATTTAAAATAACTTTTAATTCATTCTTGATGAACATATGCAAACGTTGTTGCTAGAGCCCGAGTGCCACACGGCATATGAGTGCGGCTGGGAAATGAGCCCCCAGTGCGAATGTGAATGTGAATGGGGATGAGTGTGTGAATGTGCGGTTGCCACGCCTCTTGAGTGCCACATAACTCGGGCTGAGCATAAACAACCGCACTCGCATAAATGTTCGTTAAACTCAACCCGACTCAGACAGAAATGTGGCCGCTTCTACCCCCTCCCCACCTGAGCCACATAATTATTTAGTTTCCAGTTGGACGGAAGCTGTGCACACACAGCTACTTGGGTAAATAGACGGGGGTATCGGATACCCTGTCTTCGATTGTCATAAATCAACATGGAACCGGGCAACTAGGGGTACCCCAGATCGGAGTCTCGGGGTCTGGGGGTCTGGCGGCCCCGTAATGTCAACCGATTGTTGGGCGTTGGCATATGTTCGCTCCGCTGACCAAATGCCCAAGGCCTCGGGACAGGTGCAAGTTTGAGCGACCCACTTAACGGAAAAATTCAAATTTCTGTTTGCAGTTGCCGAACTTTCCAGTTCACTTGCCAGGGGAAATAAGCGAAAAGGTATAACCCATGGCAAAATAAAAAGTTAGCGTAAATTATGCGCCAACGTGCGCGGCCCTAATAAAAACAGAAAAAAGATAGAAAACCCAACAGAAAGAAAACAAAAAGCGATGGTAGTGCATTGAACTGCTACCAGTACATGATGTGATGCGGGGATACCAACCTTATAGCGAATACTTCTGTGCCCTTTCAGCACTTTCAGCTCCAAACCAGCTGGCGGTATTATGTAGTTGTTGTGGTTTCTGGTCTCCCCTTGCCGGTTTTATGCTTTCTAATCCACGCACGTTTTGCTTTTAATATTTATTTTGCGCTTTTTCACACTTTGGTTGCACACTGAGACACACTCTGGCACTCACTCAGACATCAAAGGATAATCGGGAGGCAGGAGGAGGCTCTGGTCTGGAGGTCCTGGGGTTCTTCTGATTATCGATGAACCCCACCACGCTCCGGGGATGCGGATGGCGGATGGTTTGCGGAGGCGGATGCGGATTGCGGATTGGTTTTTGTTATGCACGGCGGGCGGCGCGCACAGTTCATCAATGCAAATTGCCACTGAACCACGAACCGCGTTATCGGCGGCTTATCTTTGCCCCCCCAATTGCGGGCATGCCGGTCTCTTGTTTATATAGATTAATATTTTCTATTTCTAATTTCCCAACGAAATATTCCAATTCCCCAGTTATTTATTATATGTATGTATATATAGAGGAAGCGCACTGGAGCGTTGGACAAATGTTATTTAATTATTGTTGTTGTTTACTTTTGGGCCAAGCCAGCTTTTCCCAGTGGGAGCGTTATAACACCGTTACACTAACCGACCCGCACGAAGGACCTTTTTCAACTGATTCGCACTCGCAGTCGGCTCGTCAAGCCGAAGTCCTTTTTCGTTTCGAGCAGAAAAACCCGATCTTCAAGCCCCTCGTGTTTGTGGAACTTATGTGCTTCGGGTTTTTCGGATCCCAAACGTTTGGGAAAAGGACCAAAGGACCTCTTGTGGATGCTGTGTGCCAAGTCCAAAGCGTTCCGCCTCTTCTGATAAGAGGCTGCAATGGTTTTTTGTACCCCGCGCGCATTGACAACAATTTATTTTTTGCACGTTGCTCGCATTTAAATGTTTTTGCTTATTGTCTTCCGTCTCTCTCGCTGGGAAATTGTGTGTGTGTACGTACTTTTTTAATCACTTAAAAATGTATGTGCCTTCTTTTTCTGTTTTTTTTTTCTTTTTTTTTGTCAACACGTGCGTGTCAAATGCCACCAAAGGGTTAAACGTCAAAATAAAGAGAAAGGGGGCCAGAAGACACACGCTGGCTGGCAATTTGTTGCCAAGTTTATTACAGTGACAAACAGGCCAGGTCCGAAAACGAACTGCACGCGCTAAAGACGTCACGCAGCGATATGCAATGCCAAAGTTAATGGCTATAATCCCGAACGAGTTGGCCAAGTTGGGAGGCGGCGGAGCAGCCGTTTCTTTTTACGAGTGCGTAATAAGAAAGCGTGAGACGTGCCAAAAGGACGTGATGCCACAAAAACCGGAGAAGTCTACTCTCTCTTCCAGTTTTTTAAAATTAAGCATGCAACCCATCCTAATCCTGGCCAAATTAAAAACACTATCCTGGCCCAAAGAGAGAGTGAGAGAGAGAGAGAGGAAAGAGCCGCCAAAAAAAAGAAAGAGAGAGCTCGTCGGCCGGGTTAAGAGCCTCACTAGGTTAGTGGGCCAGCAACTTAAGCCAGCAATTAAATTCGCAGGACACCAACATCCGCCAAGGTGTTATCCTGCTGCATTAGTGCACTTGAACAGCTGCTTTTGAAACCATTTGAAACTCTCTTGAGCTGAAAGTCTCTTCGACTTTGCTAAGTATTTTTCAATTAAAATGTCGGCGAAACTTGCACGCATGATGAGCACAAAAGTTTTTCATTGTCAGCGCCTAAAAGCATGCTATATACAATGGCAGCCCAAAACTTTGGCCCTGGCATAGCGAATCGTCTCGCAGGAGCAAAAACCAGACAAGTCTCGACGGGCGCCCATCAATCTTCTCTCTCATGTCCCCTAGGATAACACATAATGTTGGTATTTCTGCAACTTCCGATTCGCCTTTTTTCCTACGACTGCCAGCGACACATATTTAAATCGGACAGAAATCGGGGGACTTGAATCGGCTTCCGGACGCTTAGGCCATTGAAAAATTAACTTGTCCGCCAACTGGCGCCAGTAAATAAGCATGGTTTCGGCTTTTAAGGGCTAATATGCACTAAAAAAAAATAATAGCAAAAAATATAAAACGTTTTCCGTAATTAGATAGGGTAAACTTTAAGAAACAGATTGCTTTAAAGATAAGCTTTAAGATAAGGTATGCAAACGTGAGAAAAAAAAGAAAACATTTTAACATTGTCTGTAAGACAAGGTTTTAGTACCAAAAAGTTTTTAAAAATCCATGTTTAAAATATAGTTTTTATAAAACGAAAGTATATTTTAACATTTTAAACAATCCTGCACCCAGAAAAAAATCCGTTCGAAACGTTCAAAAATCAAGACCAAACGTTGTCAAAAAGTGCGTGAGCCCGTTTGTTGACAGTTCATGAACGGTCGTTCGTAAAATGTGACCGAAACTTTAGGGTCGGGTTACGAACGAATGGTGTCAGTTTAAGAACATTTCGGGCTTAACCTAAGAACATAAAAATCTAAAAAAAAACGAGGTTCGTGTACACGCTAGACTTTCTGGACGCCTGGTAGAGATTTATTTAATTTCCCACCTTATGTTTTGTTATTTATTGCTAGAATTCAATGTATTTTGGATATTTTGCTGAAGACAAAGAGTTTATTAATAAATAGAAGTACATATAAACATTAGAAATAATATTTTAATAAAACTTACAATTCACAACCGTCTTCTTGCGGACTCGAACCTGTGCTACCATGTGTCGGAGGCGGACGCTCTAGCAGCTGGACCACCAAGCGAATTTTTCGAGTGCGGACAATCGGGACACTAGACCTACATACATGTTTTTATGAGCGATGTTGATAATTTATCGATTTCGATAGACTTTAACGCGTCTATCGCAGCTTTTTCATGAACGGCGTTCGATATCTGAGAACATTTTTCGCAATTTGGAACCAAGTTGTTCGTCGGTAGAAATTGTTACCAACACCGTTCGATTTTCGTGAACAAACGTTCGAAATGTGAGAACTAAAAATGGAGAACGGATTGTTCGCATTTCATGAAAAATGTTCTTGATTTTTTTCGTTCTTTTTTTTCTGGGTGTGAAAACCTAAGCTTCTAAACGGAACCAATTTCAATAAAACGTGTTGGTTCCAAGTAAAATAAAAATTGATTTCTTGGAACTTAAACGTTTCCCAGAAGCGTTGCATGGCAACGTATGTATTTAAAGTGCTTTTGTTTCCAGGAATGAAAGTGGGTACAACCCAGCCCAGCTTTTTCTTTGAGTGTGGTTTTTGAAAAGCTTCTAATCTAAGTGCTATGGAATCATCAGCGATGTGACGGCGACGTGTGGGCAGGGATTGGGTGTCCCGGGGGATATTGGAGTGCGAAGTGTCCCTGGCCAGCATTAAACTGGACAAAGCTGTGCCTGTTGCTGTGGTGCCTTTGCTTTCGGACGTCCTTTCCCGTTGATGTGGATGTGGATGTCTCTGTCTGCTGACATGAGCTGCAAAGTGCGGCACGTGTTGGCGTAACAATTTGGCATGGGCCAGGCCAAAACATCCAGAACAACAACAACAACATCGGGGCGTTCGGGACAATGGCAAACGCTTTTATGTGCCGTAATGAAAAACTGTTATCTGCGTGCGCAATTTGAACGCAATTTGGTAACGCGTTTCGCCACATAAAACTTAAGTGACCCGAAACCGGGCCGACAGGAGAGCCAGCTAGCTGCACATGGCACATTGGGTATAGCACATAGGACACATATAGCACATAGCCCACATAGCAATCCCGAGATGTGAAGGACCTTACCCACCTCCTTTCGGTTGTGCGTGCAGCTTGCAAAAACTGTTGACACTCGCAGGAAAATCAAAAGGCCAACAAAGGATCCTTCCCCTACCGAGAAAAAGCAACCTGAGGGCCAGAACTGAAATTGTTTGGCGATTATGCAGCATTAAAGCCAAATGTGCCGAATGTACCAACGGCATCAGGCATTTCACTTTGTCGTCACCATCGTCAACGCACTTTACTTTTATTTACATGTCACTCAACTAAGGCACACAAAGCCCTTGGTCCTGCGCTCACATTCCCGTGGAAAGCCATCGTGTGGCAACAGATTTGCTGCAGCTGCGGCTTTGGCGAACTATCATTAACATGTGGCATCCGGCGACCCCCGTAGCCCTTAACCCTTGGCTGCCCCTTGATGCCCCACAGCATGGACAACAAAAATCCTGTGCTCTTGCAGTTTTTACAACTTCTACCCCGCCTGCTGCTGGTGCTTATTTACTTGTAAAATTTATTAAATATTTTTGTGGTCGTTGCCTTTGCTTTGTTACCATTTTTTCTTGTCCTCCTCTGTTTTTTATATGTATATTTTTTTTTTGGCCCTCTCATTTTTTGTGTACCGCAAAATTGCTGACGTTTTTAATCCTTAAGAAGCTTTTGGCTCACATTTTTACTGCAGCCAACGTTTAGAGAGCAGCCCAACGAGCGGGGTTTTACCTTTTTCCCCTTTTTTAATATGCATTTTGCATAATTTTCATATAAACATTACTCATACGCCATGTGCAACATGCAAAAGCAGCTAACCCAGCAGCATTGGGAGCCACATAATAAGCAAAACAATTTAGCCAGCTTAACACAAATGAAATTTTAAGCCGGGTTCAGTAAACCACGGCTGTAATTTGATTGGCAGAGGTTACAGGTATACACAGGTACACCGGTACAGTGGGCCCCCGCCTGTGGGGCAGGATTTGTGTTGGCTTAATAAACTTTTATTGAGAACACGAGATCGCACAAATAGCTGCGTAACTCGAAAGTGCAGCTGCCAAACAAAACCATGGACGATATTAGACAACAATAACAGCAGGGTTTTTCGGTCGGTCAGTGTCATGCCAGGGGCGTAGATGAACGAAGGGGTTAGACTGCTTTGAAAACTTACTCGTAAATGCCCAGATAAAATCCGAAACCCCCACAGTTACCAGTATTTTTGTGCGGGCCCAAGCTGCTGTTTTCGGCGCCGCCGGCCATCAAATTTTAATTAAAATTCAAAAACCAATAAATGCTCGGCTGCAAGACACAAAATGGGGGAAATACTCGCTCGCTTTGAGAAAATAAACTTGCATGCGGCACGCTGCGTGCTGCACAAAAGGATGCCACTAAAACGATCTATTAAAAATATTTCGCATACATATTATTCTATGCAGTTTTTCGATTAAATTCATTATTTTTCCCCTCCACAAGCACATGTTTGTGTCTGGCCGATAAAATAATGTTTGCACAAGCTAATTGAGAATTCCATAATCAAACTAGGGGTCAGAACTCGAAAATATTTTTGGGTTTTGCATTTTTGGCAGAGGTGAACGAATTTCTGGATATCATCAAAATTAGTTGCAGGCACTTTAAGCTGCTGTGGAATGCAATAGAAAAGGTAATTGTGTAACGTCACATTGTCCAATCCTCGCATGCCGCAAACTTTCGCCCAGTTCAAGGAACTATAGAACTTTTGCCTGGTAATTAAGCACTGAACAGAAACAATGCCGGAGTATTTTCCACTCGCTTGCCCGGCTGTCTATTGTTGTTTCTGTTGCCGCTTGTTTGGCTTATAGTTTAGGTATGCACTGGAAAAAAATCAGAGATAACATTTAAGGAATTTTCGCATGTTTTTTAAGGATCTTAAATCCTAATCAGGCATTCTTTGTCCATGGTCAAGGGATTATTTATACAAATACTAACACACAAAAACTTCTTAAAATTTTGAATTTAAATATAAATGTAAAAATACTTGTATAACAATCTATACCTACATCTTTCATAGATACTGGTTACAAATAAATCTGTCTATCTCAACTCCAAAAAAAAAAGGAATCGAGCGGGACGATCGATGAAAACATATATATTTTGACTTCCTTAAATAAATTTACCATTGCCAACGGTTTTATAATATTATTTCCAATTATACTTCCCTGCTGAAAAAAAATAAAAAATACATTCCTGTATTTAAAAAAGTAAAAATTTTTTTTGTAAGTCTTATATTTTTCTTAACTTTTGTTTGAAACAGATGTATAAGAAATGTTAAATTGAGAAAGTTGTCTAAAACATAAGGTATTCTAATACTAGAAAATCTATTTCTTATTTATTTCCTTGTTAGGAAAGCACTGATATTTCCCTGTATTAAAGAAAAGGTAACTTTCTAGAGTGATAACTAGGGTTGCATTTTTCCCGTGTGCAGCCTTGCAGCTGCACTACCTCCAGTCAGCTGCTGCCTTTCGCCGGCATTGTTTATGTATCTTAAGGATAATGACGCGCTTCATTATGCGCCTGTGTGGGGATGCGATGCCATGGATGCTCCTTATTCCTGCTGGCTGCTCACTGTTCGCTGTTCGGTGCTTTCTGTTAGAGCTCCTGGCGCTTTTGCTTTATGCTTTCGTGGTATTTATTTTTTTATTTTTTAAGTTCTCCGGCTTTTGCGTAAAAACTTTTCGACTCCTAGACGTCGCGACGTTTTCGCAGAGATAATAGAAACTCGATACGCTTTGCGCATCTAAGCTTTATCTATGGCTGACTCCGTCGTTGTTTTGGCATTGTTCTCGTTGCCCTCCTCGACCTTTGTTTTTATTTACCCACACCGGAGCAAGCGGCTTTTACAAGCAGTAAATTTAAGTTGATGCTGCTCCTTCTTCCTTTCTATTTCTTTCCTTTTTTTTTTATCCCCCAGCTTTCCTTGCAGTGCGGTGGAAATAAAAATGTTGAATCGTCATAAATGGCTCCATAAACTACGTCAATAATGCCCATGCCCCCAATGCCTGGCCTCGACATCGCAATGTTGCCGGGTAACTTGTAAGGCAGCCGCCAAGAATGAGCATAAAAATGAGAATGAAAATAAAAATAGTTGGCCAGCATAAACGCCTCCGTGATTTTTACATAGGCGAAGCCCACATCCTCATCCCAATCCTCCAGAGCGCCATGTCCAGGAAAGTCCAGAGTCCAAGTCCCTTTTTTCCGCATGTTTTTATATTGTTTGCATTGGGACGTCATTGCCATGGGCGCGAAATGCTGGCTAGAATTAATTAAAATGAATGAGGGGACATGTCATAAACAAAGGCAAAGTCAACTGTTGACTGAGCGACCCGGCCGCCCAACCAGAAGCTTGTCAGCGGGGGCGTGTCCCCAAGATAAAACCACATCAGAGAATGAAAAGCAAGCCATTGCGAACAGCAGCGAAATACAAAAAAAAAATCTCGACAAAAAAGAACCAGGAAAATCGGGCGAAAAAATTGTAACGAAAAGAAAACTCCATAAATATTTCAAGTCCTTCGCTCGCTAGTGGCGCCATCTATCGATGGAGTGTGCTCGTATATGTGGGGGTGCCCTGTAAAACAAGTCATAAATTACAGCCCGCCACTGTCAAAGTTCAGCTGACTGCGTTTTGGCCAGCCAAGTGCCAAAGAAATGCTGCACAGCCAGCAAATATTGCGCATACGCCGCGTGGCTGCAACATGCCGCTGGCTGGCCGACAAGTGCAATGAACTCAATTTGCGGACCAGCCGGGGAGCCAAAGAAAAAAATATATAGGAATACAAATTATGAGCCGCTGAGCAATTCTATTGCAGCGGCAAATTTATGTCCAACCAACCGATGTTTAATTAGCTAACAAATTCGCAAAAGAAAAAAATACCTAAAAGGTTGCGGGGCAAAAAGGTCATAGGCCAGGAATCTTTGATGTGGTTTTCAATTCGCCTTGTGACTATTGACATTTTAGGCCGAAAAGAGCAAAAGGGCTTAGAAGGGGGTTCGTAATTAACCGGCTTTAACTGCAAAGCCCCCAACCCACAGAAATATATAAACCCATTTGAAGGAACTCATCCAACGTAACAATTAGCCTGTGAATTTCAGCGTTAGTTGGGCCAAAATCAACTCAACACTCAACTTGACACTCAACTCGACTCCTGACACACGCACTCGACAAGCTAATTATGCTGCAAATACTTAAAAGATGACGCAGCAGAAAGCACTTAACGCCCCAAAAATGAGTGTATACTATATATATATATATACACAGACCACGTGTATCTGCGTGCTCGTGTGTTTAAGCGTGTTTTTGTGTGTATTATTTCATAAAATATTTTCTTAGCTGCTCTGCCAGCACAAAAGATCATGCCAAGACATAAATCTCAACGTTTCAGTTGGCCCAAGACGCTAACGACGACGGCAATGAGGAGTTAAGACGTCGTCATCATCTGGCAACGAGCTGGGCAACTACGTGTGTATATATATAGCATACTATATATATATATATTATATGTATTGGAAGGAGAAATACAAATACTTTTGGCATATTCTCATTGTCATTATTTTTGTTAGGCTGACACAGCTAATAACGTGGCGTATGATTGTTGCAAACGCAGCGTATGAGTAATCATAATGGCACCCTGCTCCCACTTTTCCGAATATTTGTGGCAATGCGTAAATTGCTTCTGTTTTCGGTATATATGAGTACAAAACTTTGGCTAGGGATCCCAAAAGCGAAACCCCGAAAAATACGCGTATAATGAAAAATAGCCAAAATTTTGCAGCGCTCAAATGTATGCTATGCTTTTTGTTCTTGCCTTGATTAATACTTCCATATGGCCAACTGGCAACCAACGAACTCGACGCGTTCCAGGCACATTAATAAAATATAACAATTTATGGCGGCTTATTACAGAGACAGCCGGCAGGCACACACACACACACACACACACCAGGGTGGCTGACAAAAAAAAATTTAGAAAAAAATGCAACATTACTTTTCAACTGCAATTAACTTAATGAGGGTATAAGCTTGATGAATTTGTATTAAAAAATATTTCAGATTTTATATAAAGAGTAAAAACAGTTAGATGGAAAAACAGCAAAGCTTTAGCTAGCAAAGAAATTAAATTAAATGTATACCAATGTTTTTTTTAAATAAATAAATATCTAAAAATAAATTAACTTTCTCTTTCCTTTCAACTAAAATAGCAAAGTTTACTTTGCATATTTATCTTGCCGAGTTGAGACACTCCACAACTCATCTACACCCTTGGCAGCAAACAGAAAATTTATGAAAAATTTACTTAAACACAGTTTTCCGTTACATTGACAAACTTTGAGCCGGCAAAAGTGCTCGAACAATGCCAGGATACTCCAGCAGCCACAAGGCACAACAAAGGACACAGTCAGCTAGGGCAGCCATAGTCAAAAAAAAATATAAAAAAAAAGAAAAGTGAAAAAAAAACGAAAATGTGTACAACAATTTGTTGGCTGCCCTTGCTAACTGTGCGCATTTGTTAGACTTCCAAGCGGAGTGGTCGGGCTGATTTTATGCCGCATTTAATAATGCCAGCCCACAAAAATCACATCCGCCAATTTACAACGCCAAACCGAATCGATGCCGCATCCTCGACGACTTGCCGGGTTGACGTCTACTTATAAGAAATATCAGCCACGAGATGCTCGAAATGCTGGATGCTCGATTTGGGTTCAGGACAAACTTTCCCAGAAAGTTGTCGTATATTTGTTGCCTTTTTCACAATTCATTAAATTTGATTAGAGAACTTTTGCCATAAAAATTACGAAATTGTGCCGTTGACGCAGCTAGCCTTCGTCTCGGGATCAGGCCCAAGTTCCCAAACCTATATATATATATATATTTATATATATGGAATAGACCTGTGTGTGAGGGTAAGATTTGTGTTTGCTGTGCGTGGATATGATTTCGTGCATGTGCTCCTTGGGTTTTTCGGCAAAAGTTTCAACTGTCAGGTGGCAAAAGCCAATCGGCCAGCCATCGGAATTTTTCCACAATTTATATGCCTCCTTCGAACCACCCACCATATTTGAGGTCGTATTATTTATTGTCCGGCGAACCTTTTCGGTGTGCAGGGTCGCGGGGTCAAGATGACAAAGTTGGTTAAACTCTCTGGCTCTGTGAGGACTACGACTCGTAGTCCGACTGCAGACAAAAGTGCTCATAATTAAATGCAAAGGCTCGTTGGCATTAAAAACGCATCGCTTTTAAGGCTGCTAAATAATTAAAGCAACTTAATGGACTTGGCCTGCCAGCGTACTGGGTAGTCTGAGTGCGAATTTCTTTCTTGCCCCCCCGCCCAGTTGATCTCCAAAAACTTCCTTTTCTGAGTGCAGCGGCAATTGAATTAAGTTGCTTGGTAGCTGTAGCTCAAAGTGAAGAACGTACACGAAATGTTTGACTGGTAATTGCCATTTAAACGCATTCGTTTAGCTCTTCAAGGTCCCTAAGTTGGGGTTATATTAAAATTAAAAAAAAAAATACAAGAAAATAACCTAAAACAGAGGAATGCAATGCCAGGGTTTTGCTTATTAAGCTCGGGTTCGTTTGCTGGGCAAAAATTTCAAAATTAAACAATGCTTACGTACACACGCATCGCTCTGCATATTTCAGCGGGAATTTAGGTCCGGACCACGGCTACGGATATGGGGTAAAATGAATATGCCTTCACGCTTGACCCGAAACATAAACTCCAGGGCGACTCCCGGATAGACCAACTAAAGCCCCCGGGAACCCCATCAGTGCGCTTAGAAAAGAGGAGCATCAAGAGCACCAGCAGCAGCAGCATCAGCAGATTGAAGATTCCAGCATTCGACATAATGTTGCGGTTAAGCTAAACGACTGCATAGAACAAGCTTTTTATGCCGGTCCAGCGCTCGCTGACCTCCGCCCTTGCCCATTTTCCACCCCCCCTGTTTACCCCACATTTTCCCCTGGTTTTCCTCCGGTTTTCCCACACACACACACACACACATGGGCAGCTGTGTATGCATGTGGGTTGTTTCTGCGGCCAGGCACATGCGATTACTGAACTGGCTCGCTCGCTTCCATATACCACAAAAGCCATACATATGCATACCCTATGAGAGACCAAAGTACTTTCGCTATTCCTTACGGGAAACTATAGATACAATATCCATTTCCAAACCACAAAAAATAAAATACATTTTTAAATTATTATTACGATTACGACTTTAGAAGCCCATTTTAAGCTTCCTAATATAGTCACAACTTTTGTAATAACTGATAATTAATAAAATCTTAGAAATATTGAATGGGTCTTCGTTTAAAATAATTTAAATAGATTTAGGTTATTAATTCGATTTTAGAGACCCACTAAAGATCATTTTTGGGTTTTTAATAATATTACTTATAACTTTAAAAGGCTTACATTAAATGAAACTTAAGAAATAATTAAATTTATATAACCTCCTAGTTTAGGGTATTTCCCTTACAGCGTAACCCCACTCGCAATGATTGCCTCCCGTTGTGTATTTAAATGAGGATTCCGTAAAATCCATTTAAAGGCCCGGCCACGGACTCAACTCCCGTCGAAGAACCACTCGCTCCTGGGCAAAACTCCATATGAATGGACTTATTTCCGAATATTTTCTTCTACGCATTGAGTGCTTAACAGGTTCTCGACTCTATAGAGAGAACGCCTGCGAAACGGAAATAACTGCCTGGGCGCCCCATCGTTTCGAATCTTTCCATTTCGTCCTGTCACGTCATTGTGGCTCCATCAAATGGCACACTTTTTCGCTTTGCATCTGCGAAATAAATGCATTAAAATGATGATTTGGTTACTTTTTGGGAACTAAAATATATATCCCAAAGCTGTTGGTTAATAGCTTTAAAATAAACCATGCAATTTTTGATTGTTGGCAAAGGTATTAATTAAAATATTCAGCGTGCCTGTCGCAGCTGAAATTTGATGGCAGAAATTTGAACAATTTCGGCAAAAGCAAAATGTTATTTTTTTTACATTTTATAGAGATTTTAAAAATGCAATTTTATATGCAGGTGTGTAAGTGGTGAAAATTTAGAAAAACTTTTACATTTAAATTAAAACCTCTTAAAGGGGCATAAAGTGACTAAATTTATAGTTCAGTTTGGGGAGTGTTCAACCCATCTCTTATCTAGCGTTATTGGCAAACAGCAATCTCGATGTCTTGACAAAACTGATTGATTTGATCTCCGGCTCAATTAAATGATATCTCTGCCCCAGCAGCTTATTACTAAATCCAGCCACGCCCCGATTTCCGCGACAATTGGCATTGTGGTGGCCCTCAAGTCGCAACCTCCTTCAAATCGCATCCTCACGATTCTGCCACATGTCTTTGGCGGCAAATTAGCTTAGCCGCTGCTAATAGGGAATGCCAGTGGCAATTGGGATTCGCATACGAAAATCGAATGAAATGGTTAATGGGTTTGTCGAATTGGAAGGGCATGTGCCATGAAGCCGTTGACAAGGAATCGCTGATAATTGACATTGCGATTGCGATGGCTTTGCTTTGCTTTCACTTTGGCTTTTGCTGGGGCGATTGATAGCATTGGTTTTGGGGGCTGGACTGGCATTATTATTTTATTGTTTCACCCTGCTTATGAAGTAATAATCCAGCCACGTCAACACAATTCGATTGTCAGCACAAAGCGGCAGAACACTTCGGACAGTGCGGCATCGCAATCAGCAGCGCCGCCAGTCGACTGGCTGTTCAACAAAATCAGTTAGCAAATCCACTCAAATGTGCGCCGCGCATTTCCATAGACACATTGACAGCTGCCCGCATGTCGCCCGCCCGCAGCTGGATAACTGCTCTCCGGTTTCTGCCCTCTGATATCTGCACTCGGAAAAATACTTCAAAAAAATGTGGATCAAAATTCGTAACTTATAGGGGAACAACACTAATTTCAAAATGGTATTAAGCCATTTTATAATGGATTACAAGTCAATTTAGGTATTTAAATTAATTTTATAAATCAACCACCTATCTACACTTTCTTTAAATTTTGTAAATTTCCTCTATATGGTATTACGTATATCCAAGATATTGCCTAATACATCCGTGGATCCTCTTACACACTTTTCTTTGCCTAAAAACTTATATTTTTAAAAATAAGTTCAAAATCCTTTAGCAAAGCCAAAAGATAAAACCCATTCCTGATGTTACTTTTTTGAGTGTGATGGAATGACTGACTGGTCCAGTGGACGTCCCGCCGTCCGGTTGTCCCTACTTGGCTCATATGAATAGAGTCAGCAGCGCATCGATTTCACTTCATTTGATGCCGACCAGCAAGCTGAGCACCAAACAGCGAGGATTCAGGATTGAGGATAGAGGATAGAGGACTGAGAACTGAGCACTGAACACTGACTAACTGACTGCCAGGATGACTATCTGGCTGACTGATGGGCAGACAACTCAATATAGCGAGCCCACGAGGCGAGTGCCCCTGGCAGAATGCTAAGCGACACATGTCCGTTGTTGTTTGCCATCGTTGCCACGAGAATTGGGAACTCGGATTCGGATCTCCGCTCGGCCTAAGACTAAGCCACATGGCCAAAAAGGATGCAAATATTTCAATACCCAAAAAGCCATTGATTTCGGCTACATTTTCGGCTGTTTCTGTTTGCCATTTCTGCCGCTGAAAGGAGCTTTTTGGAGCTGCTGACATTGTCAAGCGGAGAATTCGACGAGTGCTTAATTATTTTTTGCGGTTTTGTCCTTTTCAAATGGCTTGAGTCGCCCACACACGAGTGGGAGACATCCCGAAAAAGCGAGTGGAGCTGAACTGAGCTGAGCTGCTAATGAAACCCACGCGAAATTGGATTTTCATGTACATGGCAGACAGGCGACTGACAGTCAGTTAGTCAGTCAGTCAGACTGGCGACCATCTACTGCTCCACCCCCATCTCCAACCAGTATTCCCCTTTTTCTTTTACATATCTAATGGCCGGGGCGTGGCTACACGTGCTTGACTAATTATGCGTAATTGAGCGCATATTTGTAATGCGAGCATATTAATTGGCCACACACAAAGAGTATGAATAACTGGCAAAGTGCACTTGAAAGTATCTCCAAGAATTGCAAGAGTTATAATCCCCCTCCAGTTATATATACATATGTCTGATTAGGGTGAATGTCTCGACACCCACAAATTAAAAGCAGGCATCACGTAATGCGGCTGCTAACAAGCCGGGAGTTTGGGTTTGGGAAGCCAAAACTATTATTCTACTTTATATATAGACCAGAAGGGTTCTAATTCCATATTGATGAGACCAAGAAGGGATTGTCATGGGTAAGGGCTGTGCTGCTTTTGCAGCACTTTCGCCTCGCCCAAATTGTAACTTGTTCATTAAGGACTAATGGAGTGGGTGCTGCTCAAACTGCAGCAAGTATAAAATCTTCGGGATTAGATGCAATCAACAATAACATCTGCTGGAGGCAACTGGCCGGGGCAACTTTCCCAGCGCTGTGTCTGTCAATTCTAATTGTCATTACGTATACGTAAAGGCGAACTGAAAAGACAAACGAGTTAGCCACTGATACTGAAACTGGGGGGAAAATGGGAATTGAGTGGAAAGCGGGCAAATGAGAACGAGTCCAAAGTTTTTGCGACCGAAAGAAAAATGAAAGAGCTAACAACTTGGCTGTCGATGAAGACAAATGCAAGACAGAGCGCAGCTGGCAAGGCGAACCAGCTAACCAACCAACCAACCAGCCAACAATATATACGGGGCAAAATGGAAAACAAGAAAAAATCTAAAATAGGAAGCGGAGGAGAATTGCTAACTTGCAGCGGCGAAAGCTGTGCAGTTTTTGGGGTAAACTTCAAAAAGCGGAAGCCCACATCAAAAAAGGATCCCTGCCTGTCCCCCATGGTTAGCCAAAGCCAAACAAAACACTAATGAAGGTAGTCAGCAGCGATGTCAGCGGCGAGCTGGGCTTGATAGCCACCGATGCACTGGAAGAAGATATAAACAAAAATTGTTTATAGGAATGTATTAACGTTCCTCCAACTCAAATCCAAGATCATATGGTCTTAGTTTGAGAATTAGCCTGTCCACCTGTTTGAGAAAAAACTTTCTTGACATCAAGAAGACTCTTGAATTTTTTTCGAGATGAAGAGGTGACAAAAGTCCTGCAAGCTTAGAACATTTTGACAAGTTGAGACTGATTAGATCCTTGTCACCGTTTGATTTGATTTATTTATAATTTATATTTATTCTGTGTAAACTTTCTGATATTATAAACCTTTATTTATATTAAAGAACAAGTTTTTTCGCTGTGTGCTACCGCCAAGGCTCATCCTGCAAAAAGGTCCTTTTCCCCATTTCGGACGTTGGCAGTTTAGAGAAGGGGAGTGAAGGCAAGAGACTGAGGAGGCAGCTTGAGCTCGTCGACGACATACGGCATCGATAAATTACAAAGTTAAACTAAAATTAAATTCTACGCCAAACAATGCATCTTGCTGGGTCTCCGCTGATGGTGATGGTGATGGCAATGGCGATGGCGATGCTGTAGATGCTGATGCTTCTCCGCCAGCTTTCAGCTGCAAGAGGATCTGAAGCAGGAGCAGTGGTAGTCCGGCGCTTTCGGCAGGATTTAAGCTGCCTGTCAGCCAAGGCTCCTGTCCGGGCTTATATATAGCATTTCCATGTTGGCGACTAATGCAACTCGGACGAAGACGACGCTCGACGGCGCCCAGTGTCTTTGCCCGATGCCATTCATTATGCCGGACATTTTTGCCGCTGCTTAGTCGCCAGTGGAAACCAATCATTGTGATACTTTCATTAAATTGCAGCAGTGTCCTTGGTGCAGAGTTGCTACGAGGATGCTATGGTGGAGGATCCCCCAGCTTATTGATTGGATTTGATTGAAATTTAATAAACGGCAATTCGCTTCGCATCCATAATTCGCGCACACACGTCGGGATGCAATTTAATTGGACACTGTGTTGTTTGGCACCAGCTCTCATTGTTATCTTTGTATTGCATTTGTTGCCATATAGCTCGGGGAAATGCCCCCTGAAAACCCCCTTGTTATGCATGCACTATGGGTGCCGTAAATTTGATATACTTGCGGGCGATGTGTCGATAATTTAAACTAGATATGGGGGCAAACACATGCAAACTCGTGACTTTTGGCATGGGGGGGGCGGCAAACATCCTTTCCCAGGTTGACCCGGGGGCCCCTCGAAGCTTCACAGCTTTGTTTCCGTGTTATCGGGGTGGCATTTGGGTAAGCAAATGTTGCAATAGTGGTATCTAATAGCACAGGAAACCGCGGGCAAAGTCCGTCTTGCTTTGACTCCGCTCGTTTTAATTGTATTTGGATTTCGGGCTTAATTAAAAGCATTCAAGCGCGGTTTGTCGGCAATCCGCATGTGTTATATACATATTACTTTGACAGCTACAATGCGTTGGACGATTTCACTGTGATGAAATAATACAAACCGTTTTGTGGAAACAAACACTGCTAAATTGGACTTTCCCAAAAAAGGAGCTGACTGAATTTTGAAAACATAAAATGTGTGCGAGTTGCGCAGTATTTGAAATCTACCATCTATTTTGAACAAATAATTAAAAATATCGAAACATTTTTTATCTCTTTGAATTAAGCTATTAGCAATGGGCATATAGTATACTATTAGAGAATTCAACCACAAACTCATAGAGGTATCCCACAACTAAATCGAGATCCAATTACCCAAGTTATGAAATTTAGAAGTACAGTTTTGGGCCCCTATTCTGGAAACCATCGGAAATACGGAAAAGTCGAACATGAAAATGGGTTAAAACTGTGACCCTCTTTTAAAAGGAAAATTTGAATGCAGATTATTAGAGAATTCAACCACAAACTCATAGAGGTATCCCACAACTAAATCGAGATCCAATTACCCAAGTTATAAAATTTAGAAGTACAGTTTTGGGCCTCTATTCTGGAAACCATCGGAAATACGGAAAAGTCGAACATGAAAATGGGTTAAAAATGTGCCCATTTTTTAAAAGGAAGATTTGAATGCAGATTATTAGAGAATTCAACCACAAACTCATAGAGGTATCCCTCATCTAAATCGGGATCCAATTACCCAAGGTATGAAATTTAGAAGTACAGTTTTGGGTCCCTATTCTGGAAACCATCGGAAATACGGAAAAGTCGAACATGAAAATGGGTTAAAACTGTGACACTCTTTTAAATGGAAGATTTGAATGCAGATTATATGAGAATTCAACCACAAACTCATAGAGGTATCCCACAACTAAATCGAGATCCAATTACCCAAGTTAGGAAATTTAGAAGTACAGTTTTGGGCCCCTATTCTGGAAACCATCGGAAATACGGAAAAGTCGAACATGAAAATGGGTTAAAACTGTGACACTCTTTTAAATGGAAGATTTGAATGCAGATTATTAGAGAATTCAACCACAAACTCATAGAGGTATCCCACAACTAAATCGCGATCCAATTACCCAGGTTATGAAATTTAGAAGTACAGTTTTGGGTCCCTATTCTGGAAACCATCGGAAATACGGAAAAGTCGAACATGAAAATGGGTTAAAAATGTGACCCTCTTTTAAAAGGAAGATTTGAATGCAGATTATTACAGAATTCAAACACAAACTCATAGAGGTATCCCACATCTAAATCGATATTCAATTACTCAAGTTATGAAATTTAGAAGTACAGCTTTGGGCCCCTATTCTGGAATCCATCGGAAATACGCACAAGACGAACATGAAAATGGGTTAAAAATGTGACCCTCTCTTAAAAGGAAGATTTGAATGCAGATTATAAGAGAATTTAACCACAAACTCATAGAGGTATCCCACATCTAAATCGGGATTCAATTACTCAAGTTATGAAATTTAGAAGCACAGTTTTGGGCCCCTGTTCTGGAAACCATCGGAAATACGGAAAAGTCGAACATGAAAATGGGTTAAAACTGTGACCCTCTTTTAAACGGAAGATTTGAATGCAGATTATTAGAGAATTCAACCACAAACTCATAGAGGTATCCCACAACTAAATCGAGATCCAATTACCCAAGTTATGAAATTTAGAGATACAGTTTTGGGCCCCTATTCTGGAATCCATCGGAAATACGCACAAGACGAACATGAAAATGGGTTAAAAATGTGACCCTCTCTTAAAAGGAAGATTTGAATGCAGATTATAAGAGAATTTAACCACAAACTCATAGAGGTATCCCACATCTAAATCGGGATTCAATTACTCAAGTTATGAAATTTAGAAGCACAGTTTTGGGCCCCTGTTCTGGAAACCATCGGAAATACGGAAAAGTCGAACATGAAAATGGGTTAAAACTGTGACCCTATTTTAAACGGAAGATTTGAATGCAGATTATAAGAGAATTCAACCACAAACTCATAGAGGTATCACACATCTAAATCTTTATCCAATTACCCAAGTTATGGATTTTTAAAGTACAGTTTTGGGTTCCATTCTGAAAGTCATCGGGACAATCGAACATGAAAATGGGTTAAAATAGTGACTTTCGCGCAAAAGAAAATTTTAAATGTGATTTTTTAAAATTAACTTATGCTTTTATTCGATTCCCAACTAATATCTGAGATTAAGATTATCCCTAGGTCCATGATTGCCTGTCCAGTGACCTAAGCAGTGTCGCCATCCGACATCATTTAACATTTTCGTGCTGGGAGCTGGTGGCTGATGGCTGGAAGCTCGAAGGATGGAGACATCCTCAACAAGCCAAGGCATGCCCGTATCCTTCACGCTGCGGTGCCTTGCATTAGCGCCTCTCCAGCAAACTGCCTGCAGCGGCAGCTGCAAATTGCAGTTGTATAATGCCGGCTACAAAAAAATGGAAAAAATAATATAAACCCGCGCAAATTTATGTGCTGTAAGTGACACTACAAGGCCGCTGTGGCAGTTGCAGCTGCAGTCGCAGATTCTCTGATTCTAGATTCTAGCTGTGCGCCACTCGAAGGCGAGAGCTTCACGCTTGACACTCGCCGTCTAACCTTTTGCCAGCCAACCAGCCAGTCAGAGCGTTTTGCGGAGTCCTTAGTCCTTGATGTCCTTGCTGTGCCCCGCGTTTATGTGATGCCTCTGCTCCTGCTGTGGTGTGCTTGTGCTGTGTTTTTTCTGGCTGCCCTGGCCCTCTCGACTGTGGCCCACAATTTGTGTTGACATCATCAGATTAAAAATTTCGGGCACAAGACACAGGCTGCGAAATGATTTCTTAGCTGTCGCAACACGGAGGAAAAACATTGCCATATTAGTTGGCAATTTGTCATACAGACTTTGTTGGGCTATCAAAAAATGGTACTTTGTTTGCTAGCTTTAATCAATATATAAGGAATATGAATTTAATATTTTTATTGGTAGATAATTGAATATTTTTGGGCTGCTATTGTCACAAGATTATATTTTGGAAAGTATTTATACTTATTTAGGGTAACTTAAAATCCGTATGCTTTTTGGTTTTTAAGGATCTGTATTTTATGTACATGTCCTATAAATCCTTCGAAGTTAATTTTTCTGCGTGTTGTTGCTGATTCTGGTTGCTGGTGGCTATATGCCACGCCCCTGGGTTGCTTTTGGCCTGGCATTTAACTCGTTTCACTTCATAAATTCGCTCTTACGTAATAAGTTCATCCTAGCCGGCATCCTGTGCGCTTCTTTTTTCAGTTTTTTCATCCTTTTTTGTATTTTTTTTTTGCCATGTGTGTGCGAGTTGCTTCCGCTGCCGCGAATGCCGCGCACTTTGCATTTCGCGGCTGGTTGACTGACTTGAACTCATGGGTGGTGGGGTGAGAGGGGGTTTTTTGGGGGCGGGGTAAAAGATGGAGGCTGCGACAGCGGGTTTCAGCATGGGTTGGCTTCCATTCTTTATTTGAGTTATCATGACACATTTCGTTGGATTCAGTCATTTCTTTTGCTTTTGCCAGCGTCTTTGGCGCATGGCTGTCACAGCGACATGGCGCCCAAACAGGATTGGGTAGGGGTTATATGTATGTATGCTATACGTCTGCCTACCTTAACAACTAACCAAAGAAACCAGCCTCAACCGAACTCATCTCTCCTCTTTCTCTCTCTGTGTTTTTGCGCTGCTTGGTTGCCCTGCCATTTTAAAGCAATTTTCAAACAAATTTACTGTCATTAACTTAGACAGTTGATGAAATTTATGTCAGACATATCAACATCATGGTGACTCCAGACCATCCAAACACCCATCCACCCACCCACCTTTGAATGGGTGTAAGTATGTGTGCGAGTCTGGGCTGCACAGCACAACTTGAGTTTGAGTGAATGACTTCAAAAGCAAAAAGACATTAAAATTTTGTTTACACAAACTCAACGAATCCAATTTAATTCAATTCAACTGTGTGTGTGTGTGTGTGTGTGTCAGTGGGTGGGTATGCTAGTGAGTGTGTGTGCGTGTTTGTGGCATGCAATGTTCAAGACAACAAAAACAACAACAAATCGTTTACCACAGTTCAGTGCCTCTTGCCTTATATCATAAAATGGTCTCCCTTCGTCCTGCCACTCCTCTTGGCCCCATTACATCGCTCCCCATCCTTTCGGGCCCTTCGTCCTTCCTGTCGCTCCTGCACGAGACAATCGATCAATTTGACTGCAGTAATTTGTGGGCAAAGGCGCAAAGTGTGCGCCATCTGTCGTGCAATATACGATGTACGAGGAGCGACAACAACAGCCACAGCAACGGCGCGACTTCCTCATAACTACAGCGATAAAGCCGAGTATTGGCATGCTTCACTTGCGAGGTGCAGGGACTTGATATTAAAAGCGAATACAAAATGCACTATCGATATGCAACTACTACGATTTTAGGAATCCTTAATATCCGATTACCATAAGTTATCGGATAAATCGAGATAAAATCGATTAATCAACCTTAAAGTATTCCTTGAGAAAGGTTTCATTTAAAATCGCATTACCTGAAAGTATCATTTGAATCAACATAAATATCTTTGGATAAATTGATTAGTAGTTCTCATCGAATTTGGCAAGTTATCGGTTAGAAAAATATCGAGACAGATATCGATAAATTATTTTAATGCAACTAAGCTAACATCACTCATTGAAGAACGTAACATTCGATTTATATGAAAATTGAATTTTAAGTTATTAACATACTTGTTTTTATCAGTTTACAATCTGTTAGATAATGATTTGCAAAACAATGTCCCTGATTATGCCGCGTATCTATAAAATGCCATTTGTAGTTTCTAAATTATCCAGACAAATCGTGTGTAAAAATTTTAATTTAACGAGCTTGTTGGAATCAACAGTGACTTGGTTATATGGATATGGGTATGTCATAAACATCCCGCCGATGATGATGACGATCTGGAGTGTGTGTTGTTGATGCTTGGGCTCAGGGCGATGTTTGTCTTATCTGTTTGCCGGGGACTGTGCAAATGAAGTGGCAGTTATTTCTCACGCAACTCGTCCGCAGCGTGTAAATAAAAATGGCCTATAAATGCCTATAGTTTGGCATACGGCACGCGGCAGTTTTTATATCCCGTCATTCGCTCCAGGACGATCCCCCCCCCCACCATTTTCCCCCCATATATCCTTTGCTTTCCATTCCCATTTTATTCGATGCGAATGTGGATGACTGTGTCAGGAGCAGGACCGCCGTTGTTAATCCCGCATTGTTTGCTTTATAAATGCGTTAATTTTATGACAAGTTCATTTTATTGGTTTTCGCTGTTTGCTATCGTCGTGTTTTCGCATTGGTTTTCCACATAAAACCGAAAGACAAGTGACAAACAACAAGGCAACTCACTCAATTTGATCGTCTGTTAATTGCTTGTTTAATTGTCCTCTTTTGGTTCCGTTTTGCGAGTGCGGGAGTTCAAGTCCGATGATTGAGGAGCATCCATTCCATCGCACAGGATGTTCAGCTGGATGCTGCGGAGACAAAGGAAACGCCCTTTAATCCAATTTTATTTAGCTCGCCGGTCCTTCAGCTCTCCAGCTCCTCGGTACTTATCCTTTATTCTCTGCTGCCATGGTAGTCAATTTTAATTGATAAGTAGAACTAGCATTTAATTAATAATAGTTTAATAAAGTGCTGTTTTGTTCAGTTCACTGTGCTTTTTAATAAGCGGCTGCAGCATCCTTGAGTTCCAGGGATACGTGAATTCTTTTAGAGGTTTTAGAAGTTACTTTTACTTATATGTTGTTTGAAGAGAGGGATTGTTTCTTACTTATCTTTATTCAAATTTGCAGTACTTATCAATTTTTATTTATTTAGGTGATAAACTTTTGCTGCATCCCTGGCGCCGGAAATAAACTTTTAATTAACTGCCAACCGAAGCCGGTGAGCTGAAGGTTTTTTTCTCCTGACAGAGTTTTCTTTACCTTTTAATGCACTTTTTATTACCTCTTCCCTTTTTTGTAAATTACGTATACGCCCCGTTCTTCACTCATTGCGTATCCGCCCCGGCTGCCATTATTTAGTGAGCGTCTCTTAATTGGTTTAAACTCAATCAACTGCTGAGCTATATGCATCCGCAGAACCTCGAACTTGAATTGTTATAATCCGCTGGCGAACCAAATCGAAGTCAACTCATCAAACTTACAAATGAAGTGGCGGGAAACTCGGGACATGTGGCCGGAGTTTATGGCGACCACCTGTTTTCCCCGCCTCCTCGATATCTCCTCCTCCAGGATGTCCTGTCGCGTTGTTTCTATATGGACTATCAGTCGTTTCGCTGCACAACTGCGCAGTCAATCATGCATGTGATGTAGCCGCCAGGCAGCAGTTCCCATCTCAGTTCTCCATTTCTCCAGAACTCCTGCTGTTGCGACTTTGACTGAGAGCTGGTGTCTGGAAATAAGCTCGTTAGTTCCTTGTATTGGCTTTGTTGCTGTCGTAGAAACCGGAGCTTCGAGGATTCGCAGCCGCAGCTGAAACAGCAAAATATGTGCACTCCACTGCGAGATGTGTGCTATGCTTTCGCCTGCTTTTGCTATGCTTTCGCCGTGCTCTGCTTGAACGGTTGCCGCCTGCAGGCTGGCTGGGCAAACTGCATAAATGTCAGCTTGTTTCCACTTATCGCACACTTCGTTCTTGGTTTTTTTTCTTTTTTAAAGCCACTGCGGCGCGCACTCAAGCGTATTGTCATAAAGGGCGGAGATGACAACTTTAAAAGCGCCATAGAATCGGGCGGCGGCGGACCGCCTCAGTGTCAACCTAATAAGGTTGAAAATGCCCGGCAGTAAGTCAATATTGCTTCGGTTCCGTCGCGCTTGGACGGCTCCCCTGTTAGCGCTTTAAGAGCGACTGCCATGACTGACCCAGCTTGAATTATTTTCCATTTGACAGCGTTTATTTGACATGCGAGACTGCGGTGTACAATAAAAAAGAGAAGATATAGCTCATGTCAGATGCGGAATAGACTTGGAGATACCCGTTAAGGACAATTACCATATTAGATAGATAATGTTTCACATATTCTTATGACTGAATAAACTAGAAAAAAAAGGTCTACACCTTACCAACAATTTTTGAATTTATATGTCAAATCATATTTAGGTTGCCATAACTTTTTAAATTAATTAAAAAATTAAACAGGTGTCATAAAGCCTTTAATACCAGTTCTTTCATTTTCTTTGAATGTTATTGACTGGATGGAGTAAAAACCCATAATTAAGAGATCACAAATGTCTAAATAATTAAAAAAAAAAATTTTAATTAAAGATTACCTAATCTAAAATGGTTAGTGAAAACATAAGATAGATTGATTTTTGAAATGACACACTCTGTATAGGATCTAAAAAATACTATATACCCGGATTCCCCATATATACCGGGTATTAAAAACAGAACGAGTGTGGAACCCGAGCTGACTCACACACCTTGGCAACGTGTGACGTCGTCCGAAGGAAGCGTTGAGTTGCTGCCCGTATGATAGATGCTCCTCCATCGTCCTTTCCCTCCCCTCCCCTTCCCTGCATCGCTTGTACTCACATCTCTTATTTATTTATTTATCCTGTGTATGAGTGAAACCCCGAGTTTGTGTGCCTGTTGTGCTCATCTGCTTTTTTCCGGCGACGCACTGACACTGACTTAACCGTCCGGTCAGCCAGGATCGTCCTGCAGGACATGCAGCCAGGATTCGGGACGGATGGCTGCTCTCATTCCCCGGCGCTTGTCATCAATCTTCCTTAATAGATGTTCACACAATTGAATTATTACATGTGTCCAAGTGCCAGGCAATCGACGATGCTCTGCTCCTCCGTCTACACATATATATCTGCCGGATGCTTTCAGACGTCCTTTTTTTATACTCTGATGATGTTTTGCATACGTGCACGATTAATGCAGTTAAAATGGCATAGATTATAAGGCATTTTTAAGAGCGACGTAGAGCAGACACCTTAAAGAATTTATAACCAACATTCTGTATGGAAATTTTTCGCCCTGACATTGCATCAAGATTTCGCCGTCTTGCTTTTAATAAAGTAAACGCAAGGCTGCCGCTCCAGTCGAGAGTAAGAACTTTTAAGTGAGCTGCATTAAAAGTTAGCCAACTTGTCAACGGCTTGGCTAGCCCCCCTCATCCCCTTAACCATCCCCTCGTCACTTTCCGCTGAAGTGCAAGCTGATTACTTGGCTCAAAGTTCGCGGACTTGGCCCAAAAGCCAAAAAATAAAAAAAATACAATATACAATATGCAAAATGAAAAGAGGACAGCACCGCAAATTTAATAAGCCAAGCCGAAGCCTTGTGTGGCATTTAAAAGATAAACAAATTGTTATTCCCCCCCAGGAATTTTCTTTTTGTTTGTCAATGTTTTTCGCGGTTGTTATTGTTGCAGTACGCGCTGAGCCTTCGTTATCTTATTTATTGTTAAAAGATGGTGCGTTATCGCAATTAAGCTGGGAAAAACATTTAAAATGCGTGAAAAATAAATTTGAATGCAACACCAACGAGAACAGAGAACTGAAACGAACAACAGACAACAATATAATGCCATTTCGGTTTCTGTATTTAATTTTAAATTAAAGCACTCGCTCGGCGATTTAATATCAATAATGCAATAAATTCCAGCGAGCCTTGACGTCAGTTTAAGCACACAGGAAAAAAGTCCTTAAATGATGATGGACTCTTAATTACTGTGAAAGAGAAACTTGTAATTGTGCTTTTTTAATAAATATGAGTTAATACATTATGATAATTAGGGTTTTTACCAAAGAACTTTTGATTGATTGGGTTGGTTAAATCTAATGAAGATGAACTTTGTTAATATGCTCGTCAAAAATCAAAATAAAATATATGTCAACAATGCTATCATATAATAAAATACTTCATAAGTTTCTGATATATTTTAGTTATAATATATTTTTTTCAGGTGCAACATTTGCAGCTAGCGAAATCCTCAGCAATGCCATACATCAATTCATGGCATATTTGAAATGCAAATGCCTTGGCAGTAAACTCCGCTCAATACCCGCGTGGATATGCGTGTGAACCAATAAATCAAGGTATGAAAATTCTTAAAAGCATTTTCAGGTATTAACTTGAAACCATGGGCAAAAGCGTGAAACTCTGGATCCAGCAACCTTTTGAACTGCGGCGCCCCGCATTTTTTTAAAGTCAAAACCTTGCGACAAATGCGCTTAGTGCTTAGCAGAGCAAAAGAAAATGCCTCTGGCGGGAAATGGATAGAGTTGGTAGAGGTTGAAGGTGGCTGGGTGGGTGGAGCTGCGATGGGTTGGGTTGGGAAAACAAGGAAAGGAAACGAAAGGAAAGGAAAAGTGGGTGGCAGTTGCAGAAGCGAACGGACGCAGCGCGCCTGAACCCGCGGCTCATTATAAATTTGCCAGTTTTGCACGTTTCCGTTGTGCGCGCCAAAAAATGTCACAAAGTTTTCGCCTGCCCTTCCATCTCTTTCTAACTCTCTAGCCCTCTCTCTGTCTCATTCCTGCGTTTTGTATCACTTTTTATGCTCCTTGGGCTAAATGTCAGCTTTTGTCTTGGCGCACACGCCAAAAAGTATGCTGAAACAATGTCAAGCATAATTTGCATACAATTTTTGCCTCGCCTTTCTCTTTTTTTTTCTCCTTTCTCCATTTTTTTTTTGTATCTTATTTTTAGCCGTTCCTCATGTTCTGTTGGTGTTGGTGGTCATTATGTTTGTCGGTCGTGTCAGGCACGCACAGACACTCACTCACGCTCACCCACACTCACTCACAGTGCTCTTTTGACACTAATTTAATTTACGTCACTCTGCGGACGGCGACGGACCGCCACTGCCGCCACTCACAATCTGCTCTAAATGCCATGAAATTGAGTTCGGGACGAAATAAAAGTGTGATTCAATTCTCGGCGCTGACTGGCCTAACCAAATAAGAAAATTATGGCCTCACTTGCGCAGCTAGGAACAAAGTACAATAAAGTGCTTGACAGAATCATTTTCCTAACTTAAATTTTACCCCACAAGGACAGATTCCTCATCCGCATGTTAAACTAAACGTAGGTTTTAAACTCAAAGTTTTCATAGGCTTTCCATGTTCATATAATATTTGTAGGTCCGTTTCCTCATGTGTATGTTAAACTAAAAGTTAGTTTCAAACCTAGACAACGTAAGAATATTTTGAGCTTATAACCTACCTTTAATTTAACATACGGATGAGAAATTGGACCTTACATTGTTAAATTTAAGTTATGGATATGAATCTGTCATCTGCGGACGAGATACATACGAGATATATACATTCCCCCAATTAGAGAAAAAAGGCCCTTACAAATCTAATCATTTAGAAATTGCACTTTTTTGTTTCTAAGAAAACATTTTAATTACCCTCATAAAGTTAGAAAATGTTTCACTTCACAGAAACGTGTTTTTATCGGTTCGTCAACACTTTTGCGACGCTCAACATTTCAATTACTTTCGTCAAAAAATTCACAAAAATCATTTAGTTCACGCAATTGAATTCAGGTAAAACAAATACTAGATTCTATTGATGGCCTAGAAAAATATGAATTTTTGGCAAATTTTCAATTTGTAAATTCGTTGGTGGATCGTTGATGGCAAATTTTAATTTGGCTATTCAAGAATTCATAAAAGACCTATCAAAACATTGAAACTTTTAATTCCCCACACTCACAGTCATAAAAATGTATAATGCATTTCGGCGACACTGGCAACTTTAATTACCCTTTTGCCTTTGCCCGAAAAATCTCAAATTGCATATGCATACATACATACATATGCAACTTTGCAGGCTATTTGTCACACAAAGTGCAACATTTAACAGCTGGACCATAAATTAAATGCTTCAGCGTATTTCAGCACGGGCAACACTTTTGCAAATTAACAGGAACCTCCTGCCTGCAATCAAACCCCGGATCGCCTAATTGTAATTAATTATGCAGTGCATGCGGAACACCTGACGAGGCCACGCCCTTCCGTTGGCCGCCCACCGATACCTATACCTATACCCGTTCCCATTCCCCAAGGACCAATCTCCCCCCCTCCACCGCGTACATATAATACCATGCGGTATTCATTTTAAGCGACATGTACAACTTGAAACATATAACGATGATGGCCACTTCCGCTCATTAAGCAATTGCAAAAATTTACACGCGCCCATAATTTATATTCGTGTTATGTAATTGCTGCCAACAAAACCACCGGGCCCGCATCAAGGTTGTGGCTTTGTAAAATTTGTGGGCGTGGTCGCGTTGCAAAATATGGGTGGGAAAAACCAAAGCTATAATATTGTTTGCGGCAACACCCCCACAGAAAACTTTGATTGATAGCCCGAGAGACAATCGCCTAACCTTTCCATTGTTTCTGAGGTGGTCGAATTTTCGGGGCATTCTTCTGATTGCATTTGCATAAGCGATGACCCCCCGTCACACATACATACATACACAGATAGAACTCCGAGTATTCGGCAAAATATTTCATTTAATTTTCAAGTTTAACCCAAACTCAACTCAACTTGAGAAATCTTTGGCCAAATTGTTGGGCAACGGCCGCCAGCCAAAGAACCTGGTGGATGGAACCAGATGGGGGAAAAAACAAAAGCAAAACTATTCCAAGCCGAAGCAAAAGCAAAAGCACAAAAGAACTGCAGGCGACGCAGGGAAAAGCAAACAAGGCTACAGCTCCTTCAAACTGAAGGCGATGTAGTGGCTGCCCCAGTGGGTGGATGGGGATGAGGAAGTCCTATGCCATACTATATAGAATAGAAGGTGCGGGAGCAGGAAGAACTGTTTGCATTATTGATGGCCTGGATTATCTCTGAGCAGAGTGGTCCTACGGACGAGTATTGACGAGAGTACGTTGACAACTATATGGGATGTGCAGGGAACACTCTGAAAAAATATAAATCTTTTTTTGATTTAGATTTTTTTATACTATTAAATTTGGTCCCTTTGAAATTACTAAGGTCGGAAAATTACCTTTGAAGGTGTCTAAAAGTATGCTGAAATATTTTTTAAATAAGGTGTGCCATGCATTCACTTTGAGGATAGGCAGCTTCTTTTCATTGCATAATTCTAGGCGCATTTTAAAGTGGTTTTTGTAGGACCTCGTAAAAAATCCTTAAAAGCCCTTATAAACATGTTTCATAAAACAGAATCATTTCAATGTCCAACTTCTAGGCGTCTTTATAAGTGGTTTCTTTAGAACCTCCAAAGCTTGTGCGAAAATAAAATGAAAAGAAGGTCCTTATATGTATGTTTAATAAAATAGAATTTAATGTGGATTTAATGGTAATGTTATAATTGCTTAACTTAGATTTTTAAATGTTAATCAGGATATTATTTTTCTAACTATAAAATTAGATTTTTTTCCCCAGTGCACAGACTTTTGTGTGCGGCCAACTGACCGTGTGTGAGTGAACAGTGCAGCTGCTTCAAGGATATTTGCAATTTAATTAATTTAGAAGTGTTTGTTCTATCAAGTGTTGATTGTGTCACTTGTTTGTGGCAGTTACGAGCGTGCCATTTGAAAAGGGATTGGTCGGATAGCAAGACAATGCACCAAATCCAGATCGATAAGCCGCACGAATGCCCAGAGTCCATCCAAGTTCCTGTTCCCAGTGGCAGTAGTAGTCTGTTTTCCCGGATGACATTGCCATTGCCATTGCCAGGGAATGCTTTTTATCTTAATCTCCGGCAAATAGACATTAAATGCTATTTCTTTAGATTTATTCAAGGACCAACAACAGCAGCAGGAGCAGGAGCAGGACCACCAGGACACCAATAACGACAATAAGAAGAGGCATTGCAGCAGATTGGCACGAGCGGGCAGCCAAGTGGCAATTTGTGGCTTTGCACGGCAAACCGACATCATCAGCGATGGATATAGAACAAAAGCCAGACACACAGACAGTATCCTGCGGAATCCTTCGCACTTGTTCCCCGGGGGCAGCAGGAGCAGCAGCAGCATTGCATGTTCCAAGCAAATTTATTACAAGCAACAGCCCAAGTCGAAGTCGAAGCAAAAGCTTCTGGGATCTGGAATCGCTGGCTAGGAGTCCCCCAGTCCTTCTCCGGTTCAGTGGCAGTAGTTGTCTGGGCCATCAGCACTTGGCCAAGCTACGTGTCGCCCTCTATTGAGTGTGAATCCTCGGGGGGAGGTCACCAAAGACCCCACTGTGGTTGTGTCCCCTGGCCTTCGTCCTTCGTCCTTCCGTCCTGTCGCATGTGGGTGTCTGATGACCCTAGGCCAACTACTATCGACAAACGTCTTGGACTCTGTGTTGACTGTGTCTTTTCTCCGACTCTGACTCCGATTCTGACTCTTTTGCCACTTATAAATTCTGGCAGATACATGGCCCAAACACTTGTTACATCAATTAGAAGGCCACAGAGTGGCAAAATGTGTGGGCCATGGCCGGAATGTGAAAAGAGATTGTCACGGCTGTTGGCCATTAAGGTGTCCGACGAACTTGCAATGCCAACAGCGCGCTCGACTGTGTCCCGGGGTTTAATGATTGCTTGTGGGTTCAAAGGGCAAAGGTTAAATTCCAAATCGGGGTGGAGAATCCCCATAAGTAAGCCACAGCAATTCCCCAATTTGTGTACTAGTTCCCCACTTTTATTTATTTAAAAGTAATGCTCAAAAGTTTAGTTTGGTTTTAAAGTTTTTAAATATGCATTACAGATTAGCAGGCTTAAAGTTTATTAGTTCTGGAGCAATTTACAGACTTAAAAGTATTATGACCTTAAAAGCATGTAAAATACACTCTGTTAATCTGCATTTAAAATGTTTATTGTTGGGTAAATTATTTTAAACTTGTTTTCTTGCTTGTGGATTAAAGTGGAGGTTTTTAAAAATTTTACTGAACTGAGCTTAGAAGATAATCTCCCATTACTGAACAATAGAAGTAATTGAGTTAATTAACTTGAAAGTTCTGGGCCAAATTCGCTTTTCCCTTTCCCTCAACAGTGAGATGCGCTTTAAACTGTGCATTTAAGTGCGCTAAAATAATACCGCCGCTCACACAGACTCCCTCGTAACCAAATGCATGTGCTGGCCCACTCACACACTCACCCAGAGCCTCGGTTTTGGCCAAGGCTTAATTGAATCATACTCGAGTTCAAGCACAAAACCAAAATGCCATTTGTGTCTGCATTTAGAGACCGGCGGAAGGGAAAATCTGTTCATAATTGAAATTATTTTGGGAAATTATTCGGCATTTCAAGTGTGTGTAATCAAGGGCTTTTTCGGCTGCCCAATTTAAATTAGGCTGCAGTTTAGCATTCATAAATAATGCGGAAGCGCGCACAGAAATTACCAAAAAATATTCATTTAATATACATAAGTAGCTAAGCAAATTGCTTGTGAATGTCGGAGGTGAACGCTTTTATGCATTTAAATTATAATAATAATATTTTATTTGGTCTGACAAATTGGTAAATTAACATGAAAAACATAATTGCATGGAAGTGTGTGGGCGTAAAAAACGGCGAGTTTAAACATCGAAATCAATTAAAAGGCTGGCGAATAAATAATGTGAATTAAGCTGAGCGCATGGGTATTATTTAAGTAAGAGACAAAATAGAAGGCAGAAAAAATGCTCAGCTAATATGCTTAAATTATGAAATTAGCAAACGTTTTTAATTAAAATATTGCCGCCATTGCTGGCATGTCAATAAATATATTTATGCACTCGGTGCGCTGTGTGCATATTGATTTGTGGCATGCCTCGGCCAGTGGCCAAAATCACAGCGATGCAACTGCAAATTAACTAATTTCCAATTTATATGTACCCAACATTTTACGGCAATTGCCGTAATTATGCCGAGAAATTAGCAAACGACAAAAACAACAAATTCGGGCAAACACCACAGAGCTGCAGGCGCTGATTTCAAACCGGTTGGAAAACAATTTGGGCCTAGCGCTTTAAGCCAACCGGCCCTCTTGGCAAAGCCATTAAAATTTCGACTAATTAAATAAGCAGCAAACTTTAAGCCCTCTCCGGCAATCAATCAAGGCTTTTGTCTTTCGAGTAGCTCATTTGCCGCTTTGATCGGCATCAGCAACTCGCTTTTCCATGGAAAGGATTTGCTTTTCTTGAAGTTTCCACGCCAGCAGCGCCAAGGATAAATATTTATGTGCTCATTAAGCTTTAAGGTACTTTAATATTATTTTATCGTTCAGGCAAAAGCATTTCAATTAGTGCAGCATTTCGACTAATTTGTTTATTGTTTCACGCAAGTAAGCCCCATTTCGCTGGTAGCATCTTGGCCCCCTTGGTTTTCATTCTGTTGGCCGAGTTCACAGGTCAGCACCGCTAATCCCTTCAATTAGCGATCGAACGTCACTCGGATCAACGCGACATGCTACAAATTCAATTTGGCCGTCATTGCGTCTCGTTTGAAGTTAAACCAAACTGAAAATTGAGTGGCCTGACCCGCAATGAACCATCCGGTTCTCCACGCTCTTTGTTTGCCCTCCTGTCCAATTCGATGGGTGATGGGATGAAGGCTCGGGGGCGGGTTTATTGTCCTGGCTGATTGTGCGGTCCTGCAACTTGCTGCAAATGAATATTTAACCCCAATGTATGCAAATGTGATTCCCTGCTTTCCCGGCTTTAAACAAAAGCAAAATATCTGAAGCCCGCAAAACTGACGGTGCAGACGAAAAAAAGATTTATCCAATCCATTTTTATATTTAATAAAAAAGGGGACTGCCGATGTTAATTTTCTTTTGGGGCAGTCAATGTGTATAAAGTTCATTAGTTGCAAAAACGACATGGATATCCAAGTATTTTACTGTTGTACCATTTTTCAATATCAATCTAACATTTTTAAATGGTACAAATAAAATACGTAATAAATATTAAATTGATATTTTTTTGGGGTTAGGATGGTACAAATATTTATTATTTTTACTTATAGCAATATTAGAGCAATATTCATAAATGTAAGGTAAGGTATTTACACTATATTAAAGGGTATTACTTTATATTCATTTTAAAAATCCTAGATAAATTTGGCCTGTGTTAATAGCAGCCATTCTCAATCCATCATCATTTAGAACCATTGTTTTTTTTTTACCTTGAACAGTGTACAGTGTACACTGCACACATATACAAAAAAAAATGGCTCGCATGTCGCGTGGCAAAAGTTTTTAAGGCAACAAATAAACAAATTACGAGGAGCAACACAAGTGTAATAAATAAGCGCAACTGACAAAAACTGCACAAATGGCTGTCATTAGAGGTAAGATGGCGGGCGGAAGTGAAGGTGGATAGGCGGAAGTGGAAAGGAGTGTGCGGGGGCGTGGCGAACGCCCTAATAGCAACCAGGTGCGCCATAATTGCCCAACGTTTTGCCAGAATGTGCTCGCAACGAAAAACTCACATATACATATATAAACGGCCGCGTCAAGGCGAAATATCAGTGAAAGCAAGCTTAGCAGCTTAAAATAATTTATGATCCTTAAAGTAAGTAAACGGCTAAATGCCGGCATATGGCAGGTCAGCAATCGAAGGATGGATGTATGTATCCTGTATGCGCCTGGCACGCACGGAAGTCAAGTATGTAATGTTAATGTCTGGTCAGCTGGAAAAACAAAGTAAATTAATTGTAGGTTCAGGGAACAGAGGCCAAACAGGAGCTAAGCCCACTGTCCGCAGGTCCTGCCCGATGTCCTGATGGCCGGCCAGCCGTCATTGCTGATTATCGAGTGCGGCGCGGTCACTGAAGACTTCCTGCTCCACTTTCTCTTTCTCCCCCTTGGCGGTATTGGTTTTTCAGCAGAGTGCAGCCAAGCGAAACCAATTTCCTACACTCACACACACGCACACATTCTAGCCAGGACTTCGACATGTATGTGAGTTTGTTTATGGGTGTGCGTCTGAGCGGCCTTCCTGTTGCAGGAGACGGAGGTGGAGCCAGGACCAAGGACGAAGGACGAAGTGGTTGACAAAGCGCGTGTTGATGCGCGTGTCAAACTTGCACTGCCTGACGGAAGTGTTGCCAACTAACGGCTGGCTAACGAGGATGGAGGATGCCAGAGGCGGGCCCACAGTTGGCCATACTTCTACTGCCGGCCATAACAAGCTGGAACTATATGCTCCACCATCACGACTTTAAGTCACCCATTATTCGAGAGACCCAAACCTGTTGCCTACTTAAAGGGGTTTCCTGTTGCAGTTAAGCTAAATAATAACATTTTACATTGGGGTCCCATAGATATGTCTTTTAACCAAAAACGATAGGAACTTGTGTTAATATACGTAAAAAAAAATAATTAAAAGAGTTTTCTTAGGGGGCCCCCTAAAGATGAAGTACCTGAAATGCCTTGCCACAGAACTTTACCCGAAAAAAATCTTCGTTGAAGTAAAACTTAAACAAGGAAGAACGCTATAGTCGAGTACCTCGACTATCAGATACCCGTTACTCAGCTATATGGAGATATGCAAGCAGCAAAGAGAGATTAAAATGCGCCACCTACCGGCGGTATACAGATTTAAGAGTTATGGGCGTTAGAGTGGGCGTGGCAAATTTTTTTTTGGATCAATCGATAGGTATCGACGAGACCAATACATTTCAGTTAAAATTTTTTATCTAGCATGAAAATTGTGGGCGTCACAGGTTTTCGCGGTTTGTGGGCGTTAAAGTGGGCGTGGCAAACTTTTTTTTGGGTCAATCGATAGGTATTGATGAGAACAATACATTTCAGTTAAAATTTTTATTCTAGCATCAAAACTGTAGGAGCCACAGTTTTGGGCGGTTTGTGGGCGTTAGAGTGGGCGTGGCACTGTGCTGAAACAAACTTGCGCTGCGTAAGAAGCTCAGGAATCTGCACGCCAAATCTCAATAGCCTAGCTCCCATAGTTTCCGAGATCTCAGCGTTCATCCGGACAGACGGACAGACGGACAGACGGACAGACGGACATGGCTAGATCGACTCGGCTAGTGATTCTGATCAAGAATATATATACTTTGTGGGGTCGGAAACGCTTCCTTCTGCCTGTTACATACTTTCCGACGAATCTAGTATACCCTTTTACTCTACGAGTAACGGGTATAAAAATATAAGAAAAAGAATAAGAGTTGATAAATTAAAAAGTATAAAAACGCCTTTATTATCTTTATCTTTACAAAATGGCAGATATTTCGAGTTATAATGCTAAAAGCATTTTGGAACCCCCAAAATTGATTTACGTTTATTGAAAATGGAGCATAATCAATGATAAGTGAAAGGTTCCTTTAATATGTATTATAAAAATAAGAGAAAATATACTTGCACGAATAGGGGTACGTTAGACATCTTATTAACCTTTCGAACTTCCGAGAACAGGGTATTGTAAGCACTTGGTTGACTGACACGTAATATATCAATGCACCTCGCCGGGCTGCCTGTGACCGCTTGAAATATGGCTCGGTCCCAGGATCGTTTGTTGTTTACTTATGCAAAGTACAAACAGCAGAAAACTTTGCGAAAACTTAGGCACACATTAGGCAGAAACGCTTATTTGCTTAGGCAGCTCCGTATACTTATATATACTTGTACTACTTCTACTGTAGGGAAGGCAGTTGAATATGAGCTTTCTCCACCCAATTTACCTACGATAATACCACATTCTTGCAGAACATTTAAGTTCTCGTTTGAACCTTTTTTCCAATTCCAATCGGACTTAAAGTTCGATTCAATTTTTTACCGTTTGCCAATGCCCTGTGGCCAGGTCAGGCTCCACCGTATGTGGCTTTCCCGATGGAGACCCTAAAAAAAGGAGAAAAAAACGATAGGAAAATAAAATCATTTGTTGACAATTTGTTTAGCTGCTGTTGCCACTACAAATTCTCCGTTTTTTTCTCCCCCAGCTGCCTTGCAAGTTGTTTGGCCAAATTATTTGGTATGCAAAACACTTTCGGCAAATATTGATTTTGGAAATTTGTTTTAAAAACAAAACGACAAGGAAAAGGAGCAGGAATAGGAATAGGAATTCTAGGGAGAAAGGGCGGCGAACGCGACATTGTAGCAGCTTCGTTGTCGTCGTCGTCGCATTAGACGACACTAAAAGTCGTGGCATAGTTTCTGGGTTTTTCCGAGGGCGTGGTGAGAGGGCGAAAGCGTACCAAAAGTCGCACACTGACGTCATAAAAAGGCTTCCACGGCCACGGAAAACTCCTGCCGCTCGCTTTCCAGCTGCATTTGTATGCATGAACATTGACTGCAATGTCTTCGGCGGCACGTGATGTGTGGCACATGCCATTGCCATCGTAGAATACTCCTCTAGGTCCTTCCACCTCCTTTTGTAACCAAAAAACCGGGAGCCGTAGCCCCTTTAAATTAGCTTTAAAAATGCCCATGCAGCCGCCTCGTATTTTGTGCGGGCTCTCTGGCTCGCTTTTCAATGGCTGCATCCCTCGCTTTTGGGCCACATTTAATTAGCTCCCGGCTAGCTGCATAGCTATGGTTATGGTAGTGTGGCTGTGTGCCGGAGAGTCGCCGCAAGTGCAACAACCCGAAAATTTGCATAAATAAAAGCGGAGGACCCGCACACTGAAAAAAAATTATATTTCTACGCCTTTTCATTAAAGCGGAGGTCAGGGAAAGTGATTCAATTGGGATAGATAGCCTAAAAGTTCACATTATTTTATATAACATAACATCTAATTAGTTTTCCAAAGCCACAATTATAAAAAATAAAATCTAAAAAAAAATGTAATACATGTTATTATTATATTATAAACCTTTAGTTCTTTTAATACAAATGTAGGTACAAGTCGAAATTGATATTATTGTTTTCTGCAAAATAAGTTTTTTGAAAGGCTGATTGCCACCCCTTTAAATTACCATTTTATTTCGGGGTTCCCAATTTTTTCCATCTTGTTTACTTTTACGAATGTTTTTCTAAGAGCAACGTTCAGTATTTTTAAGTTCACCTATAGACAAATGGTTTTCGCTAAAAAAAACCCTATATATGAATAATATATATGCAAATAATGTGTTGCTAAAAAATGGCTTCAAAAAATATAAACGCCATTTGCGTTACAAGGAAAATGAATTTTAAAGAAAGCCAGAATACCGTACAGCATTGCCTATTAGTTTTTCCTATCATTATTATTTATGGCGTATCCTTCTGTAAACCCTTTAAAACCTTTGAATTTTGAAGAATTTCTTTCGTAATTTTTTTGAGTGCATCACGGTGCACCAGCCAGTGACTGTATGAATGTCCTGAATGCCGCGAATGTCTGTTTGAATGGATCCTGGCAGTCAAAGCAGTCGGCAGTCTGCGTCCGGAAAGAAGAATTTCGTCCGCTGGCAGGTTCACCCACAGACAGAAGGACCTCGTGTAAATGCAAAGTTTTTCGATTTAAGTTCATAATTAAAATTGAATTCTGTGTGGCTCTCTAGCAGCAATGCGTTTTCCAGGCACACACACGCAATCCGCGAAAGTTTAATTATGTTTAAATTTTGCATGCCTTGCGAAGGTCACAAGAATTCGCGGTGAATTTCGCTTTCAACCGAAAATGGTAAAAGCCAGAGAACGAAACACATGTGGCCAAGAATCGTGAGTGTTGCAGTCGAAACACAATGGTATGTAGCTAAAGTAGAATCTAGAAGATTGGTGCGTGCCAACTGCCATAATTTGGGCAATCCCTGGAAAACACTAAACCCACCTGACAAGTTGCAGACTTGGCCTCCCAAAAACCCCCGCCTGACATTTATTGAATAACTTGGGGTGCGCCTGCGAGCGCTTTCAATATTTAACTGCCGGCGTTAACGACCTCGAACTGTCAACAATTTTGCAGGCGCATTTCAAAAATTCCTGTAGAGCACTCGGCAGCCAAAAACTTTGCCGGAGTTGCGACTTGTCGAGTGGGGTTTCAACTTCTACTTCTACTTCTTGTAGCCAAGAAATGTAGCCGAGCCAACTTGACGACAGCACCGCTGACATTGTGCAGGAGTTAAACATGTTGGCGGCTTGCAGATTATGGAAACTGAAGGCAGCGGCTGCCCAGGGTTTTTCATCTTGGCCCTTTGGCCCACCCACCCACTGCCAATTAGGCAAAGTTTTTGGTCGACTCCGCAGTCCACACAAAAAATTCAGACGAAACGAGCGAGCCTGAAATTTGCATTAGTCGTAGGCCCCACAAAGTTGTCAGTAGGCGGACAAAAAGTTTGCATTCAACTAATTATGTAGTTCATTATGCGACGAGTAGAAAGACAATTCTGCCGGGGCAAATAAACCTTTCCCAAATCGGAAAATAGTTGTTAAGTCCCTGCTCTTAGGATTTGAGTTGATTTAAATCAAAAAATATAAAAAAGAATTTCAGGGAAGCCGAAAGAAATTCCTTGATATCTTTTTTGTGGTGTATTTTGCAGAATATTTGGCTGATTTACATTTAAGGAATATCATTGGTTATAAATAAAACAATTCCAACTTTATTAAATAACTTCATTAAAACAAAGTCATAAAATTCTTTATGTTTTATATTACTTTGTGTTCATTAATTGTCTATATCGAATTTAAAGTTATCCCTGGCCATAGGAAAATCTTTTTCAATTCCAGAAATATTTGTTTATCTCTCCCTCCATTTAATAGCCCCCAAAGGTTTAATTTGCATTGATTTAAAGTGCATATTTGGGTAACCAAAATATGTACAAACGAATTGTGCGCATAAGTTTACCTTTGCAATTCGGAAATTTAATAGCATTGTTGCGGCTGCTGATATCTCAAAGGCGAAAACCACAAAGCTGTGCAATTTTCTTCTAATTGGCTTTTAAATGCGTATCCTTTTCGCCTATAAGTGTATGTGCCGGGATTTGAATAATAATGATTAATGGCAGAGGCAGCCGCAGGGCGTTTTTCAGTGGGGGTTTTGTGGAGATGAACATGAGAACAAAAGTCATATATGGTGCTTCACCGTGTGTGGAACTGGAGAACTGCATTCCGGCATTCCATCATCAATTTGCCCGGCTTTTGTGCATTTTTCAGCAGACAAACAGACAACAGCCAAAGGCAGCGCAGTATAAAATGTTATTGTGCATTAAAGTCAAATCAAAGTGTGTCACATTGGCAGTGAGGAGCTGGAAACTCGGATCTGGGATGGTGTTTTGGGGGGCGTTCTCGGGGTTCTCGGGAGTTCTCGGGGCTCTTTGTTTGTTTAGGCTAAGAGGCAGTCGACAAAACAAAGTGAAATGTTTTATTTATGGGCTCTGTGTGTGTGTGTGTGTTTGTGTCGGTGGGCGTGGCAAGTGTCATATGCGTTGTAGCAACAAGACAAACAGTGAGGAGGATTCAGGCAGATGGCAGGATTGTGAATCCAGGATCCTGGATCCTCCTTAGTTGCCGTCTCCGTTTCTGGCTGTCAGCTGCCTTGCAAATGAACAACTTTAACAAATGCAGGGCGCCTTCACCGCTGCCTTTTCCTTTTCTTTTGCCCGAGATTGTCACAACTTGAAAGATTTTCGCACAAGTCAAACAGACTGACAAAGTCGACAATGATGGGGAGGGACATGAAAGTCTCCTCCCCAGACGACAAGCTCTACAAAGCCCAGACGGGGTATCAAAAACATACCCCCCGAAACACTCATACATACATTCAGAGGGAAATGGAGAGTGGGACCAAGGCGAGTCAACTTTCTAATGTTATTTAAAGCACTTTAAGTGCCATATTTCCTGCTGCTTCTACTACCAAACACAACCGCCCCCTGCAGTCCGCTTTATTTATTATGTGGCGCTGCTGTGCTTACTTTTGGCACTCCGGCAGGAAGAATCAAGTAGTTTTTTATGTTTTCCGGCTGAACTGCAGTGCCAACAGCCAGCGGCCCAAGTCTGCACTGAGATGAAAATTAAATTAAATTGGGGTCACTCGGTGGTTATTTGTGCAGAGAAAAGCCATGATATTTTATGGCTTCTTCTTATAAATATTTAAAGGAAAAATCAGTCATAGTCAAAGGATATTTTAGTATACTATTCTACATTTGTGGTTTTCGAGAATACGTTCTATTAAATAATCCAATTTTTAAAAACATACAGATAAATAAATTGGTTATAATATGGGAAAGTAGAAATAATAATTTATAACATTAAATATTTTTGTTGTTGATTTTAAAATATAAAGTATACTCTGTATCTAGACCTTGAGCTAGATTTAAACACTGTAACTTGATATTATAATTTAATATATTTCCAAACCAATCCTGTCAACAAAAACTTTGTTTCTTAGTAACATCCCAAAAAAAAAACTCCAAAGTTTATAGAAATCTTCAAAAACTTGCTGAGAAGGATGGGATTTCAGCTAGTCTTTAAGATTTTCTGCAGATTTCTGTGTGCTACTCCTTGACCATCTCCATTTGACCCTGTACATATTAGTTTGATCGTTATATTTTTTTTTCGGTGTGAGCCAATGCAGCGGCAACTGGAAACTCCCAGCTGGCAGTCCCGGAGTCCGAGGCTGCTGCCTTTATTCAAAAGTTTAGTCAGCCATTGAGAGCGTCGAGTGCGACGTCGTCAGTCAGGACTCGCGTGGCTCTACTCCGGCGGATATCTCGCCAATGTTTGTTTTATGTTGCAAACTTTGCCAGCAGAAGACGAGGACCAGCTGCAGCAACTCCAGTTTGGAGATGCTCCTCCTTTGGGCCTTTGCCGGCACCGCAATTTAATAGATTTTCTATGTAAGCCTCTGCGGTCCTCAGATTTGACACCGGCGACCACACAGATACATACAGAGATACAAAATGGGGAAAGGGTGTTTTTGGGGAGTGAGTCCTTTGTGTAGCGCGTCGTCCTACCTGCCTACAGATATTTTGCACATCACAAGGACACAACACAACTTGACGTCGTGTGAACCTCAACAACTTAAAATGTAAATAACTTTTCAAGTGGTTTCACAAAGTTTTTGGCCTGAACCGAGCCACGCCCCCTGCCTCCTGTGTGTGTGTGTGTTGGTATCTGTGTGAAGTGCCCTGGCACTCAAGTGTTTCGTTTCAATTTTCGCACGAGTTTCGCAATCCTCTCTGTACCCCGCTCCCCATTTTTGCGCTAACCACCCCCACAATTCTAGCCCGAAAAACAAATACCGGCCAATGCCTGCAAATTAATTTTGTTTTGATAGACTTTCAAGCATCCGGCCGAAAACAAAGGCAAAAGTGGAAAAGAAGCGGCCGGCAAACACTGCGTATGCGTAATGTGGGTAGCAGCATTTCGCCATTTAGACCAAAAACTGCAGCAAATCAATTAAAATCCACGCGGCACACACTCGCATTCTAAAATGCTAAAACACAGAAAAAAATGGGGGGGGGGGAAGGAGGAAAAAAGAAAGCATTGAAAAATGCCAAAGCAAAACCAACAGCAAAAATTTTTGTTTGTTAAAAATGCAATTTATATGCGCAATGCAACGCATCGCGGCAAAAGCAACAAACAACATACAACAAAACGGTAGCAATAGCAATAGCAAACATCCACAATGGGCGGGCAAAAACGAAGTTTGATGCTTTTTCACGCACAGCTTCACGGCAATCAACGCTTCATTTTAACTAAATGATTTTCAGTCGAAAGGGTGGGTCTTCTGCATATTCGGCGGCACATTTAAATGGGTTCTGATAACGATATATATGAAGTATGTGCCATGCGTCTGCCAGAGCGAAAGCAATATCGTTCAGAAATACGGAATCCCTAGAAAACGTATTTCAGCAAGTGGAAAATACAGCTGGGACTGCTGCCCAATTGCTTAATAATGTTCAAAAGCCTTTAAATCACCACAAAATGGGTGAGGAAGGTCACAATTAGGAAGTATGAATTTAAAATGCCTATAATTCATTCACAACTAATAAAAAGAAAGCTCCTTCTAGTGAATATAACCATAATAAAACATTAAGAGTAAACAGAACATTATCTAAGTGCATTTCTTTTAAGCCAATACCAATATGTATACATATGTATAACCTTTCAGAGGTTAAGGTCGAAGCAATGAATTACTATTTCAAATTTCAATCAAATTAATAATTTCTAGAAGCAGTATTTCTCCATTTTCGTAGGTAAAATAAACCCAACTCTATTGCACCATGGCCAAATCTCTTTGATGATAATTCATGTGAAGCCAAAGAAAGCTATGGAGAAATTTGCCAAAACGAAATATAAGCATGGCTGGAATCCACTTAAATAAATTGATGCTTTACTACTCAAGGCAAGTTTTGTGGCCTCCATTTCGCCCCCCATTCATTACACTTACTATACACCACAGCCAGACGCGTCGCAACTTGGAGAAACCCCCTAGTCGTCCCCCTTCAGTTACGCCCCTGGCAAGTTGCAGAGTTGCAGAGGCGCCACTTGCGTAAATTGGCAGCATTGTAGTTGAGGGATTAGTGAGGCATTAAACGCCGTTTTTGCACATTACACGCGTGTAAAGCGCAAAGTCCATGCCGCCCACTTCTCAGGGACCCCCCAGTAAGATCCACTCCACCTCCATATGCTGTGTGTTTTTCGCTTTAAAGAAATACAAGACGTCGAGGCGAGTCGTTCGTCGTCCCTTCGGCGAAAGTTGGTTGTCTTGCCGGTTGGCAGTTGCCACTTTGCTACTTTCCACTTGCCAGCTTCCACTTTCCAGTTGCCGCTTGCCGCTTGCCACTTGGCCCGCGTTTAACACTAAAAGGATTAAGCGGCTTAAGTCTGATGCGAGAATTTGCTGCGTGCCACTTGGGCCTGGCAGAAGCAGAAGCAGAAGACACTGCCACTGCCACTCGTAAATTGCCAAATGTAGCGCGCTGGGCGTTGCACGTAAAGCAAATTTACCCGCGGCTCTGGAAATCGTCATCTGCTCCCAGTATAAGAATGCCTTAAAAAAGGGCTCAAACTGGTTTTAATCATTTTAATGGCCAGTCAAGCAGCAGACGAACGTGCTGACCTTGCAAACTGGCACTTAAGAACCATTCCAACGCCACAAAATATGCGAACACAATAGATAAATAGTGCGAATTTCTCAAGGTGAAGATCAAATACTCTTAAACACAATCCAAAATAACTAAGAGACTTAAAGAAATTAGTTAATGATAATTAGTTAAGTCGTAGGAAATAAAAGTTTATAAATAGATAGTGATATATCACATATGTGTCTATATATTTACATATAAATATCAAAGAAATCATTATATTTTTTAATTTTTAGTACAGATTTAATAAATCGTTTATTAAATATGGTACCGTACTAAAGTTTTACAACTTTCCCCTGGCTAAAAACCTTGAGCTTGCATTTCCTGCAGCTGTTTTCCACACTTCGCAGAGCTTTTGCTTCAAGGCAATGCAAATGCATTAACAAAATCATAATATCCTTTCATTTAATTTTTGCAGCAAAAAAAAACCGCGCGGTCACAAAGTGAACGCCATGACAATGAGCAAACAATTCGACTTGGGTCGAATAATGAAAGAAATAACCAGAAAAAAGTGAATGGAAAATGGGGTGTGTTGAAAAAGAGGGGGGTAGAAATAAAAAAAAAACCCTCTGGCGGTTTAAGAGCGACCCCAGCTAACTGGCGCCCCTCGAAACATTGAGTATATGTAGTATGAAAACGCGGGTTCCCCATGCCTGGCCACAACCTTTTGTCAAGTGGAAAGTGGTTTGTAGCTGCAAATGAAAATAAATCTTAAAGTGCGCTGGCAACGCGAAAGCCATCATGTGCACCATTTAGCGGCTTAGCCGCAAATCAACAAACATATTCGCGAGCTCAGAGCCGCGGGCCAAGCTAAAGCTAAACAATATTTTAGTGAAATTACGGGGATTTAAGGTACGTGTGCCGGATGGGCTGGTGACAAATATAATGCGACCAGAAAATTTATAACGCTTTATCATCACAAATGCGACTCCCATGTATCGTCAGCAAATTTTCCTGGTGGGTTGATTTAGACGGGGTTTTTGGTTGCGGAGGGGGTTACTACACATTCGCGAGTGCGCCCCGGTCATGTAAACATGTGTAAATTCACAAAATGAACAATCATATGCCAGTGTAATACATCACGCAGCCCCACAAAATGATTACAGCGCCATGCGGCTCATTTTTCCCGGCTTTTGCCCAGGTGCTTATGCATGGCCACCCCTTAAGACCACCCATTTTCATACCCATTTCACCTGAAATCCACCCACCTGACTGACATACTGGCTGTCCGACTGTCTGACTGAGTGGCAGGCTGGCTGATTGCCTGTTGTTTTTGTGTGTACGCTTGCAGCCGCTAGACATTGAGTATTTTGCAACATTTTAAACATGTCATTAATATGAAATACATCACAGAAAATGAGGACACTAAATAATGCAGTAGTGCCACGCCTGACTATGGCATAAACTACTCCAGTACTCTGGAGGAATTTATAACTATAAGCTTTATGATCAATTACTTTAAATGCCAGCCGGCTAGTAAAAAATTCGATGACATATTTGAAATTATTAATACAAAAATAAACTTTACATTTGCATCTTTATTGGCTCATGTTGATTGCATAATTTATTTTATATAGTTTATACGTGCATGCTTTGATTTTAATTAAAATATTATAATCTATATAATGTGGTTTTGCACAACAATATCCCCCATAATGATTCGATTTTTTTTCGCCAATTGCATTGAGCCGTATTCCAGCGATGGGCTTACGTATGTTTGCACATAATTCGAATGGACAAAAATTTAAATTGTACACGGTCTAGAGTTTACATAAAAATTATTTTCAAATGCCAGCCAAACCGCACACAGTCAGACGCATGCATAAATAATTCATAACGATTTTATTTGCATGCGAAATGAGTTAGAAAAAATAAAAATTGTTGCAAAAACCAAACGAAAGCAAACTACACACCGTGAAAAAAAAGGGAAAAATCCCAAAACAAACTGAATTAAGTTGGTGCACTTTTTGCGAGCACACTTTTCGGGATTTACAGTGGCCAGTACGGCCACACACGCCGCACATTTGGTTTTATTGTTAGACCATGGCCAGGAGTCCGGTCTCCTGGTCTCCGGTCTCTGGTCTCTGGTCTCCGGAATGCTGATCCTGCTGCTGCGGTTGCCGTGGACCTGCACCTTGGCCACAGCGAGTGCAGAACCGCAGACAAACGCGTAGGTGTCGGTGTTTTGCTCCTGCCCACCATCACCAGCCATCCAACCATCCTGCCATCCAACCATCCTACTATCCTGGCTACTGATGCTAATGACGAGGCGGCCCCCATCCTGATGGTGGTCGCAAACACCCTGGAGGCCATCGCAGGCAGCCGAGTCAGGAGTTGGCTCCTGTTGACTCAGCAGCTTTTTTTGTTCGCTTCAAGCCGGCTTAGTTAACCGACTACACGCGGAATAAAATGCTATTTTATACTTAGTAAATATATTTTAAATTATATTTTTAACATACCCAGTTTATACGGAATTTTATTCATATATATATATGTAAAATATCATAATATTTGAACCTTAAGTTAAGTAAAAAATACTTACACTTTAAGAAATTAGTAAAAAAGTAGTCTACATATTTTAAAAGATTTCATAAAAGACATTTCTATATGTCATTTTTTGTTTGTAAACTTCAATTACTAAGAAATATTACAATAAAGATCTAAATCCTTTTATCTTACAAGAAATTGAATAATATTTTCCAGTCAGTATATAACAAAATTTTATAGAATTATATTTTAGAATATAACTAAAATGTTGTAAAAATAACATCAATTGATATACTAAAAAGTTGAGTGGTTATAGTTAATTCTAAAAATGTACTTAGAGCAGTGATTTCCGATTTAAGATTAAATGCATTTAAGAACACTAAAATATAATTGGCTTATTTTAGACCTCATTTTTTATCTGTGTACTGTATTCCTGCAGCCTTGTCCGTGTGTCTTTATTATGAGCCCGGGAGAAGGTGCCTGGTGCCGTGTACCTGTTCGTGTCCTGTGGCCATTTGCGGCTCATAAGGCATAAACTTTCAAGTGGCCAACAGCGCTGGTTCGTTCCCGCCTCCTGCTGACATGCTGAAGGACAACTTTTAATTGAGATAAAATGGAAGCGCCTCCTTCTTCCTGCTAGCCACTCTCCATCCTGCATTCCCCATTTCCCATTCGCCATTCGCCACACTTTTGCTGCTGGAAATCAGCATCAGAGTAACTTCTAATTTAGTGGCCGTGAGAGGAGTCCATGGCCAACATGTAAATCAGCGCACTTTTCTAGCACTTTCAACGCTCCCCGGTTTTTCCATGGAAAGCAGCGTTTCACCTGGCTTGTTTGCATGGCAAACTTTATGTTGTTGCTGTTTTTGCCATTGTTGTTGCCAAATGTTGTACTTGTAATTTGTGTTTGTGGCCATAAAGTTTGCCCAGTTGCCTGGCCACACAACAAAAACATTCAATTTTCGTTCATTTTTATTTTTTCCTCCATCTCTGTTTATGTTTTTCAACTCTCTCGTTGCAGAACGTTCAAAATATTTACAATTTAGTTGTGTGAATGACGGCTGTTCAGTTGTTTGTCACGCATTTGTTGTCACATTAGCCAACTTTTAGTCACCGGCTCGTCGTTCTCGTAGTTTCAGGTTTAATGACGCAGAGTGGCCAGGTGTAGGCGGATACCTCATTAGTAATGGTCAAGTGTTTCCGAAACCGAAATCAAGGAAACTCAAGATGGAGCCGTAAGAAGAAGACGGAGCAGGAGCATTGGTGACCGCAGTCCATTTCAAGCTGTTCAAGCGTGGCCAAAATGCCTCGAGCGGACTGTGCCCGAAGCTGTCACCACACTCCCACCTGAAATGAACTCAGAGAAAATGGGTACCCCTCTCCAATTATGTCTTTAAGTTCTTATCTTTAAGAATTCAAAAAACTGCGGCTCTTAAGTTTGCTTTATTAATAGTAATTCTAAAAGATGTTTATTTTATAGTTTTAAAATTTGGTGGTGCCAGGCAAATTACTATGTTTTTGAAATCACTTTGAAATTTAATATTATGTGTCAAAAAGTATGCAGTGAATAATGAATTCATTGTTTTTATGAGTTTGAAATATGTTGTTGCATACTTTTAGACACTTTATATAAGTTTCAAAATGATTTCAAAACCCTATTTATTTTTGTGGCACCCTCAATAGATAAAAAATAAATAAAAGCAAATGTTTTTAAAAAATTAAAATAGGTTCGTTTAGAATAAATGAAATTTTTTTTAATTATGTACAAACTTCTTTACGTAAAAAATAAAAGATTTTTAACACATAAATATAGCAATGTATTTAATTCAGAACTTTGTTCCGTTAGGTTTAATAAAATCATAGGTAATAATTTATACATTCATTCACCTGCCATTTACTTAATTTTCTCCCAGTGCATCCCCACAATCACACACCGAAACTAAGACGCCGTGAGGTTTCGCACCAAGGCAGGCAGTGTAATCCAACAATCCCGTTCTAATTAACCAAATGAATTCACACTTATGGTAAGCAGTGTTGGCAACTGGACACATGGACACGTGGAAATACGGCTGGAGGGAAACCAGAGCCTGTAGCAATTATGCGTTGTCTCAGATCCATTTAATGATGTGCATGTTCAAGAGTCACCCAACTAGAGACCAGGACTCTCTGCTGCACTTTAAGGACCCGGACTCGAGGCCTAGTTAGTATGTGTGTCCGGTTGGAATTTAATTTGGTTGCCAAACTTTCGTTGCCTACTTCTCAGGGCTTGTCTAAAGGTCGAACGTAGCTCGGGCCAAAGTTGCAGCACACAAATTTATTACTCAAATTTTAAGTACATGCAAGTGCACCACGGTGGTAAAAGGGGATATCAGGGGGGCATTCGGGGGGAACAGTCATTTATTATCGTATTAAAATTTCAGCATCCGCCTCCCAGCAAAAACCCACCCATCGTATTGGCGCAGGCGTCGCGGAAATAACAAATTTCTTGCTCGGAAATTAATATTTCCATTTTATAGAAAAACTTTAGAGCACTTGTGTGTGTGAGGAAGCTACGTGTGTGTGCTAGTCTGCCTGTTACTGTGTGTGTGTGTTTATTTTCCCCAACGTACATGTGTATGTACATGTCCGAGGGTCATTTTCCCAAGCCGAGTCCGGATAGTCCAAGTATCCGTTGGCCGTCCGCTCTGCACATAATTTTTATGAAATCATAATCTTGAGAAAATAATGAGAATTCTTGGAAAAGCGTGCCAAGAACTTGCATAAATTTCTCCTTGCCAGCTACATAGCACAATGCAAAAAAAAAAATAAATAAAGTCTACTAAAATAAAGCAACAGAAATGGAGAAATGGGAAATGTTTGCTGCCACTTCCATTTTTTGTTGTTGTGGATCTAATTGAAGCCCTCAGAATTGAGAGCGGCTCTAAAAAAAAAAGCCGCAATAAAAGCCAGCTCATTTCCATCAGCAGTCGCAATCAATGCCTCTGTGCACCTGACCAGGCCAAATATTAACTTCCGTTGATGGGAGAACCCAAACTCAAACCCAAACCAGAATCCTACGAACCCGGTAGCCTGGTTCCGAACAACCCAGCAAACCGGCAGGCAATTTCAATGGATCGGAAGGGTGGAAAAAAAAATTGGAAAGGCATCGGAAACTGGCCGGCCAAATTGAAAGCTCCGAGCTGGCTCAGCCGGACTGAACTATCGCCTATATAGCCATGGTTATATTCGATTCGATTCGATTCCATTCGTTTCGATTCGAGGCCCGTGGCGTTTTAAATGCGCCAAAGTGACCGAAGAGCCGGAGGCTTCAAGGATCGAAGGGCCGCCTGTGTCATAGATTGCACAGAAATTGCTTCCTTGGCACGTGTTTCATTTAACAGTAAAAACGGACTCACATCTCAGTGAGTGAGGCATTGTGTGCCATTTGACACACAAAACGAACAAAGAGCAAAAAAAATACAAGAGGGCACATTGGATTATAACTTCGAGGCTTAAGGATACCTGGTACTTAGTGGATTTTTCAAAAATGTGTTGAATGCTTTAATTTTATCTTATTTAAGAGCATTTCCATTACTGGATGATTAGTACCTAATATGACTATTATTTGAGAAGTTCCCAATTGGTTCCATCTATAAAAATATATTTTAAAACTATAAACATTTGATATAACCATGGTAAATTTAGTGTGTATTTATATATATACCATTTAATAATGTAAAGTTGTTATTGAGAAAAGGTACTTCTTCAATATTTTCTACATTTTTTCTTGTATTCTTTTAGATACCTTTTCAGAAACTTAATATACCCATCTATTCACCGTTTGCTGGGTATGCAAAGTCGACGCAAGAGTAATCATTTATTACAGAATGGCAAACTTGGCCCACTGAGGGAGCAACTACAACTACTGCGGGCATGCGTGAATTTTAAGCCGCTTCTTCATAATGTAGACGCTTTTACGGCCGGCACACACGCACTACCCACCCATACTCACACACTCGCACCCATACACACGCACTGTCGAAAAGGACGAAAGGCGAAGTGAAGCAGAAGGCAATTATTTTTATTTACTGCCCAGACGCGCACTATGGCGCCAGCGTTTATTATTGTTGTTGTCGTCGCCATCGACGCCGCCGCCGCTGCCGCCACCACATAAGCCGCATCATTGTCAGCTCGAAACGCCCTCGTCTTTGTCCCGATCCGATCCGAAAAGCCCCCATACCCCATACCGTACCATACCATCCTACCATCCTGCCATCCATACTCATACATTCGGGCATAAGCAAATTACGGCCGAGAGTTAATTTTTCACTTGCTTAACGAGCGGAAGTTACCATTTTGCACTGATTTGAAAATATGTCGCTGTTTGTGGCATTGGCGTCGCCGACAGCAACGCCTACCAGCCACCACCCTCTCAGCTATCACCCCTCTCAGCCTACACTGAAAGAAACACCAGATTTATGGATATTCTATAGTTTTTGGCAGGTCAAAAAATATTTTTACATGGATTTTATAACTACTAAAAAGATATCTCTTTCCTTTGAAGGAAACTTATAAAAGTTTTATGAAATCAATAATAATAAGTTCTGTTTTAAATGAATTAATATAGTTAATATCATCGAATTTGCTATGGTTTTGATATAAGATCTGAAATTTTAATAAAGATCATCAAATTGATAATCCATTCCCACACAATGAACTGAAAAGAGTAGTATTTTCGATAAATTCTGATATATTCCTTATTTCACTCTTATAGTTTGATTTAAATTATAATTTTATCTATCATATTTATCATAACTAAAACTGATGATCTTGATGGTATTGCTTTGATATTCTTGTTTACATCAAATTGAAGGTCTCTTTAAAAATTATACATATGCCAACAAAATTTATGATTATAATATATCATATCATATTTTTCTCTCTGTGCACCCTCTGGGCTCCTTTAAACATTCGGTAATACGCGCATTCATATGCGTATTTATCTGTATGTGCTGTATGCTTATTTCGGCCGAGATTGTTTGTCTGCGGCAAATGAATGAATTGCTCTTTGCTTCTATGGCAAATATGCCAATTTGGCAACCATGCCATATCCCGTAGCCCATCACCCCAGCAGCATATCCCAAAAGTCCCCCCGATTCCAGTCATTGACATGTGCCTCTGGTATGCGTTCGCTGTTTTATGTGCGACTGATTGTTTGGGCCATGTTCACTGTTCTGTGCTTATGCTCATGCCAGGCTCATCAAAATAATCAACCAAAGTTGTTATTTCGCGATGGTATTCTACGCTTTTTTGTTTAAAAATAAAAACAATTTTCATCTACCATTTTTATGTGGATATAAAAACGAAGTGTCAGCCTAAAAAGCATGCAGCGTATTTTTTTTTTGATATTCGCAGCATTCGTCGGGCATATTGTGTTTCTTTGTTGGTTGTTTCGAAATGGATTATTGTAATGAAATCAGGAAAAAGCACTTAAAAAATTCACAGCCACTCTTGGTCAGGATTAATAATTAAGTCGCCAATTTTTTGCATGATAAATATATTCAATGATGTTGGTCACAAAGGAGAAAACAAACAAGTTAATCTGCGTCGCCATAATATTATTTTAAAATGTATATGAGTAAGTTTTTGTAACACCTTTAATTCATATATTGTGCTATCATGTTTAGTGATAAAAGATTAATTGTATGGAAAATTGAACAAATATATTTGATGTCTCTATTAAGCTCTCCCCTAAGTTTATTTCCTGATAGCGCTGACATATTTAGGGTAACTTGTAGTCGTTTGCCCTTCCATATATTTTACATGCTTGTTCCCTTTAGTTTGTTATGTAATGCTCGTGATGTAAGCAACAACAATGTGCATGGCCAATTTAACTTTATTTATGTTTTACATTTTGAAATTCAGGAAATACTAAGGACATATATATCTGCCAGCGTGTCCCCACTAAATGTCCTGCCAGCCTTCCTTCCACTTACCATGCCCTCGCACAAAAGGCCATCATTTACGACTATTGTTCTCCATATTTAGGTCTTATTGTTTCGACCTTTTAATTAAGTTATAGATTTTTCTTGCTTGCCTTTTGGGGGGCTTTTGAATTATATTAATCCAGAGCCATTTGCCGGCCAACGGTGAGCAGATAAATTCATTTTGTGGTTTTAAAACTTAAATGCAACAATCAATTGTTGCATCGCCAACACACGGGACATCGGTGGACATGGACAAGGACATGGACATGGACTTGGTCAGTTAATTTACGCACACACAGCAGGCGACAGAGCGTTTGCATATCAATGTGGGTGTTATACGCAGGACACGGGACAAAGGAGCAGGCCAACACGCCCACGGAATATCCCTGCCCTGGGGTGTATCTTTGGGATACCCGAGTGCCTCGAAGGCTGGAAACCCACTCGACTCAGAGGCTGATTTATGTGCTCTACGTGTGCAGCTGTGATCGAATTTCCAATCATGTTTACACACACACATAGGGAAACAAATGTTGTGAGGGGGGGTATCTGAGGGTATATCTGGTCTATATGCCCATGTAGCATCGATAGACACGCCGCCATCGGTGATGTTATCCCTTACTGTTGCTGTGATAATAGGAACGACAACAATACAAATGAACACGAAATGCATTGAGCAGGTGAGCACATGACTTCATTTTCTCAGTTACATTTCCCTGGCCGTATGTTCTGGAATTTGGACCCCCAATCCCCTGGTTTCCCCCCAATTTCTTCAGCTCATTTAGCATACATATGTTTGCTGTTCCTACTATTTATGTTTTCTTTGGCAAATTGTGCGTGCTATGTAGCTATGTGCGTTCTGGTTGGAATTGAAAAGCAGGAGGTAAACTTTTTATGGCTCAACTCATTTGCAGCTTTAACTTCTGGGTTTTTTTTCTCTTTTTTTTGTGGGTTCAACCAGCAACAAATTGAAAATTAACCAAGTTCTCACGAGGCTACCGATTTGCCTACGCCCCAACTGTGTTTTGCCAACTGTTTTACGGCCAGCTCTTTGTCTGCGATTCTTGGCAATGCGAGAAAGTAGGGATGGTTTTCCGGGGGAACTTGGCTAAGAGCTCTGGGGACTCTCGGCGGACCTTTTAATGTCACTTGCAATTTCCAGGCAGGGCAAGCTGCTTTTTTGCTAGCCGTCGGCAGGCGCCCTTTATCTGGCATTTTGTTGGATTGCAATGGATGGCCATGGCCACAGCCTCCGGACTTGTCTCGAATATCCCCTCAACTTGGGTGTGTCAGTGCTAAAGCAATTAAACGAAGCCTTGATCCTCATCAAGTGGTTGTTCCAGGAATTATCCTTTATGGTAGTTGGTTTAAGTTCGGCAGGAGAGCATTCGGTATTCGATGTGAGGCTAGCCTACCGTTTTCCTTGTACATTTCGAAACATTTCCCTTTGTTGTAGCACCTTTTTTTTTGGCTTCTTGCTGAAAAATGTTAAATGTTTTCACGGCAGTTAATTTCTCTGCCAGCAGCCCCAAACGAAGCGTTAAATGTCCCCTGCGAATACATCCTGCTACCTGTTTAACCATTTTCACCATTTTCAGCACAGGTGTGAAAGTGTTGAGAACCTGCGAAAATTATGTTAATTATAAAGCTCATGCGAAACGGCATTTCGGGGTAAATTGAAAGTTATTTTTGTGTGTGTGTGTGTGGCATTTCAATTAGCATGCCGCATAAATTTTTATTTAGCAAATCACTGGCAAACCAACTTCAAAGACACGACCCCCCTGGGGTTTTCAAGGGTTGGAGAGAGTCCCTCGTGGCAATGTGTTTTCCATTTTCTACCATTTTGCGTTGTCTACATTTCTATTCTATTTCTATTTAAACCTTTTTTTTTTTGTTTCCTCATACCCGGAAAATCCTTTGACGCCAGCAAGGCATCCAAAAAAAAGAAGAGTCAAATATATATAGAGGCAGCGGAGAAAGAGAGACTCGTGCCTGTTTTTCTCTATACAAAATGAAATTAGTGTCAAAATGTTTTTGCACTGGTTGTGACTGAGTTTTCATGCTGTTTTACACCGGCGCCGGGAAAAGCGTCAGCATCGGTGCCACGCCCCAAAGCGTTTAGCGCGCCTTCGGAGGCGAAGAGGGACGGCGAATGAGCGATAAAATGTGCAGGGACAGTGTATAGAAAAGAGGAAAAAAATTATATATAAAGGTGATTCGACTAAGGGATATCCAGTATTTACTTTATACATACTTACAACACATAGGTTCAGCAGCGAAAACATAAGAATTGTTAGTACCAATACAATAAATCTCTAAATAAATCAATTTAAAAATTGTATATTGTAAAGGAACCATTAATTTCACATATAACCTTGTGATAATGATGTATAAATGTAGCTGAAATTAAATAGAAAAAACATTGCTAAAAATAAGCAATATTACTACTAAATAATATACATTAATTGGAGCCGTAAGAAACGAGTAATCCACAGATAGCCAAAACGGTTTGACATGGAAATCTTAAAACGAAAACCGAAAGTCGAAAAAATCAGTAGATTGTAGTAAATATAAAGATTATAGTTAAATATAAAGAACTAATAATACCAAATGTAATTAGAAAATTTTAAATATTTTTCATTGATTATATCAATATTTTCCGGGGCTATAAAATCCATGCCCTGCAGAATTGATCTTTAATGTAGGTTCCCAACCGTTACAAACTCTTCCTCAATCTTAAATAACCCTTAACCCCCCAAAAACATTCGGTATAAAAAGAATTGAAACGATGGCAAAGAAAGACAAAACCAAACAAAGCATGGGCGAAAAACATCAACAAGGAAAACGGGCTATTTCATTCAATGTTATTTTCAGCTTTAAGCTAAAATAAAAGCTGACACCACGCGGGACAAAGGATGCAAAGGACGCCGAAGGAGGCTGGGTGAAATGAAATTTTTTGTGACATGCTTCAAATGCTTGTCACCCATCGTCTATCCGAAAGGTAAAGTCCTTCCTTGCCTTGCCTTGCCTTGCCTTGCTTTACCAGTCCTTTCACCTTTCACTCCATTGTTTACACCTTCTCATCGCTTTCCAGCTTTCTCCGCTTTTCATGCATTACTGTGTTGTTGTTGTTTTTATTGCTGTTGGCCAAGTGCAAACAAGTGAAAGGAGTTTGGCCTGTTGCTGTTGGCCCAGTATTTCGTATTAATGCATCAATTATTAACTGTGCCCGGCTCAATTAAAACTTACGCAATGGAATTCTCGGCTCAGACCAACTTATTTGCGCCATACTCGATTCCGGCTGGAACTTCATTTGCATTATGCAAATTCCTGGCCAACATGGAGTGCAGTTTATGGCCACAGTTTGATGTAGCATAAATAAACATAGCATGGCAACCGCACCATAAATATGCTTTTGTGACTACTGCCGCCCCTGCGGTTGTCTCCTAGCCAAAAATTGCATAATCAAGCCACCGCTACGGGCTTAAAGTCATTGGCCTGGCCAGGGATAATACCAAAAATATGAAATGACAATTTAAGATTTTCCCCTGATGGCTCTAGCTAAGTTGGGGGCTTATAACGCGCACGTGACTTGCTTAAATATGTTTACTGGCTTATATAAATATGGCAAGAAAACTGTTAATTTAATCAACGTTGTAATATTTCAATTGAAAATTCCATCAAATGAAATTGTCTTTTACGACATCTGACTATATATTGTTAACATTCCGTAGCCGAATTGCATTCAGCAATCAAAATCGCCCTCAAGAGTACATCCTTTGAAGAGGAACTCTCTCTCTCCGCGAACTCGATTTCATTTTTTTTTACCAGATTCACGTCGGCAGCTCAATTCGCTTTTTCTTCCTATTTTCAACGTTTTTATTTTGTTTTTTGGCGCTACAAGTAAATAAGTATATGCAAATCACGTTGGAATTCTATTTTTCTTTTTTGTGCTTTATTTTATCGGCTGCTCGTTGTTGGGCAGCCCATCGATTTTATATGCCATGTTGTACTCGCAGCAATTTCGGGTGATTCGTTTTTGTTTGGCGGCTTAAAATGCTTGAAATTTGCCGTCACCTGCTGGGCAGAATTGCTGGAAAAAGGACATGCAACTGGTTGCTCACATTGGTGGGAAAGCGGTGGAAAATGATGCTGATATGACAGGGGAAAGTATTTTAAAAAATGCAGAAAAAATTTACACTCTTTATGATTGGATATTTGTTGATATTTTCGTTAATATCCCATTTTTCATATCGTTTTACGGCGAAAATGATTGAGTACTAAGAATAACTTTTCATTTTCATTTTCATTTTTTTAAGCATGAAAATGAGTTTAAATATGAATGGTATTATCAAAAAATATTCTTTGACATGATATTTGTAAATAAATATTTGTAGTTTCTTATCAATATATATTAAATATATTATGATACCCATTTTTCTTTTGTGCACCAAATGCTAGACTTCCGAAGCAATCTAGTGCACTTGAAACATACATCTTTATGTGTCTGCGACGATTCTTGATGGTTGATTTTTATTCGAGCGCTTTCTTCATTTGTTACGTAATATCAATAACTCACGCGCAGCTGACACATGTAATAATTCAATCGTGCGGACAACCATTAAACAAGATTGATGATCTCTTTAAAGCTGCGCAATGGCAGAGTCTGCAGAACCCAAAGACCCAGACCCCTTGACGCCAATTGATGTCTTGGGTTTCTTTAAAGTTTATTCAGTACACGGATCTTTGTGAAAAATGAATCTGCCAGGGCAGTGGAAACAATTAAAAAGCGACTCAAGCAAAACCGCACATAATATAAACCCCTCGATATCTATCCCTTATCCCTATTCATAGGCCAAAAACCCATACCCATACACATACACTTCAGTGCGATAAGAGTATCTGATATGATTGATGAACTGCTCGGATATTCTGGCTGGCATGTCATTCATTTATTGCCGAGATATATATTTGCCAGCCCCCAAAATCCCCAGAACTCCTTACATTTTACGACAACCGCAGATTAGTTGAGATTTCCAGCGACAGACAAAGACAGCCAGCAAATTCCGCAGCTGTTAAAAAGCTGACATCGTCACCTTTGGCTCTCGGCATTGTGCCGCATAAATATTTACGTCTGGCATTCCATGGAAAACACAGGAAAACGCCTGTTGCCTCCCGGCCTTTTCCCCTCAGAAAAAGAAGAAGACAATACAGCCGAACGTCAAAGTGGCGACTGTTTGAGCTGCTAAATTGAAATATCCTTGGTCCTTGGTTCATTGTTGAGGCAGAACACCAACCAACCCCCCATCCATCTGCCCTTTCCCCGCCATGGGATTCATAATGAAAGGTGTAACAAAGCCGTGGCAAAGTAGCTAATAAAAGTCGTCGTCCCAAAAGCCCCCATACCATACCATACCATACCAGGCCTTACCCATTTCCATCCCATCTCAGCCAGAAGACAAGGGAACAATTGTTGACTGGCTGGCTGGCTGGACGGGATGCGATGCGATGCTCGACGAGTCTCGGCAGTCGCCTTGTTTATTGTCCTCATAATTATAAAAGGGTTTTTATGGCCAGCCAACAAAAAGGGATAAATGGCTGGCAGGTGAACGGAGCTCAAGCGTTCATTTTTTAACCGTAACCATGACCTTGGGTCGGCAAAGGATTAAAAAGGTATTATCTTAATATGTTGACAAGATTGTGTTAAAAAAAAAAAAAGAAATAAAACATAACAACAAAGAATGGTGTGTAATCTGTGTGTGTGTCTTTGACTTCTTTTGTGGCTGGGAAACAAACATAAACGAAGGGAAAGTATATTGTTGAAACAAGACATTTAGCTGATTGCCACTCGATTAGGCGAGAATTGTTCTGAGAAATGCTTGGAAAAACAATTAAATTAAGCCTCCGAGTCTTCGAGTAAGTTATTTATATTTAAATGTCCTGCCCAAGGCACTTCAACGTTTTTAATTAGGGATGGCATCGAATGGAGATGTGTGTGATGAATTGGTTGTAAAATGAACAAAGAAATTAAGGTAAGTGAGTAAAATATTTATATAAAATATATATTGAATTTAAAAAAAGCAAAGAAAATTGACAAAAGTTTTTAAACTTTCTTGAAGTTAAACTTTGTTGTGACATTTCTTTTAAAGTTTTATTTGCTCATATTGACAATTTGAACTGTTTTACATCGCAGGCATGGATGTCCTGTAAAGTTGTCCTGAAAATTTAAATTAAATAAAATAGCCGCGGGAAATGAAACATTAAAAAGGAAAGCTCTCGAAACTTGTTGCACTTGGCCAAATAAAACAACTTTCAGCTGTTTAATCGGATGTCAAACGCTGACACGGCAAACAAACAGGCGGCAAACACGCTTGCCTTGCATGTTAAATAATTTTTCAGAGCCCCCCGTTGAGGGAGGTAAACAAATGGCCTAATAGAGCCATAAACTACACCGAGATGAACACGAGCAGATAACTGTGCTTATCAGTTAGACAAAGTATTTACGGAGTTTTTCCATTTTCCATTTTCCACATTCGCTATTTGCCATTGTGGCTGACATCCCGATGGCATCGAGAGCCGTAAAGCCAGCGATGCACATGATTGACAACGCACTGAGCCAGTTACCGAGTCAGTCAGTCAGACAAAGACATTTAAAATATTTGAGTCATTCAAGCAAGTTCGAGACAGAACCCACACTCGCATGGAGACATCCTGTCTGGGATGGAAAAGAATGGCTAAACAGTCGCAGGAATTGAAATAAATGCGTGGCTTGGGATGTTGGGACACACAGAGAGAGTAGTACACAGCTGCAAAAAAGTCAAAGTAAAGCCATCAATGCAATGTCAGTCTAAGTGTAGATATACATATGTGCACTCTGATATCCCGATGTAGATATACAGTTTAGATGGCGCCGTGTCTACGAACGTAAATGATGGAATTTTGAAAGCTTTTGCCGGGTCAAAAATAGCATTGCATCCGAATTCCTAAAGATTTTCAATTAAAACTACTTTGGCAATCAACATATGTGAGTGAGCAGCGGGCATTACTTGCACTCGTAAGTGTAATTATGAACTTTAATCGAAAAACTTTGCCAACTCATTGCTCATTCCTATGCAAGCGGCGTCACCCAAAACAGTTGCACAAACAGACACACTGACAGGCAGACAGAAGGACACACAGACAGCTGTCTATCAAGGACATACTGGCGCGAATCCTTTGGCTGCACATGTAAATCGTCTGCAGGCTGGGTAAACCAATTTCCTGAGTCGTCAGAATGTGAAAGTGCTCTAAGTGAAAGCGACTACCAAAATATTCTAAATCGAAATCCTTGGCAAATACTTTGAGTGACATTTATAGCCTCTTAATGAATCAAAAAGCTACCCAAATGTATATAAAACATTGCTAATTGGCAGATGATTTTTACAAATCTTTCACTAATAAAAAAAACAGATTTTATTAATTTGAAGTATGCAAATATTTCAATAATTGAACAAATACCTACATTGAACAACTTAAATATTTTTGACTTTGATTTCTGTTTTAAATCTTCTTAGTTAAATTTAAAAATGGCTTAAGTAAATATGTCTAACTAACATCGAATCTTATATTTTTTTATGAATCATATTTTAACATTTTTTTATTATATCTTTATATTAGCTTTATAAATTAAATTTGATGTTTTACTTTTTTATTTTTCATCCATATAGTTATAATTGGCAGTTTAATATTCCCTTTCATTTGATAAAATTCAATTCAAATATATCTTTTTACCAAAATGAATTATTTAAAGTTTCTGTTTTTTATTTATTGGTCATCCAACAAAAAGAAACTTCAATTAAATTTTATTTAAGTTCACATATAAACAAATTTTTAAGGAGATCTCAAGAAGCACAAGGCTTTATTAAACAGCTTAAAAACCTCTTTGAAATCGAGAATGGAATGTGGCTCAGCAGCAATTTGGCCATCTGACCGTGTTGGCAAACACGGAACATTATTGCCGCCTGCAGCCTTGATCCTGCTCTTTCAGTCCAATATGTTCCTTTCTGACTTTGGAGCCCCGACGACCGTTTGCAAAAAATAAAAAAAAGGAAAAACCTGCAAATAAATAGAATGAACGGCGGGGCGCTGAAAAAATTTCAATTCACAGCGCAGACAGATATATGCAATGAAACGCGATTGCATGTGCTTCTGTGTCTGCTGAATGTTGTTCTGTATATTGCTGTATAGTGCTGTGTATGTTGCTCTGTTCCTCGGCCTGTGAGTAGTGAGAATTGCATTGAAAATCGCGGGCGCGTAACAAATAAAATTCCGCAATTTCGCTGTCATTGATGCCTAACGCCCCGCAACTGGCCAATATAGAAACAACACTAGAAATGCTGAAAATAAAGGCCTGGCCAGAAAGGATATTGCGGTGGGCTGCACCTCTATTTCGACTTAACAGGTGAACTTTCAACTCGCCGGAAACTTGACGAGGCCATCAAAAGTTTTGACACCGACTGCGGCTTATGGCGTTTCCCCACAGCCTCCTTATGGCCACCATCTCCCTTCCATCCCCTCAACATTTATCTGCATTTTATTTCGTTAATAAATTGAAACTTGCTCGAAAGTTTTGAACTGGGCAAAAGCATTTTGGACCGGAAGCAAGTGCCAAGAGCTGTTGCCAATGCGTCAGCCAAAGTGATTTTGAAGACTGGCTGGCTGGCTTTAATAGGCCTCTTCAGTCGCTTACGGTTGCCAGAATGTCATATGGATAGTGTGATGATGGCATACCCTCTGCATTTAATGCCCTCCGATCCACAGGGACCACATCGGAAACACTCCGAGATGGAGAGCTCCTGTGGTTTATCTACGGAAATCTCGGGAGTGGGTTGGTACCGGGGAGTGGAGCGTGCTACCTTTGCTTAATTACATTCTGTCGAGCAATTAAATCCTCAATAATTGTTTTGTTGCTCGCTTTAATCGCAGTTATTCAGCGGTGGTCCTTTGGACTGGCCAGCCCCCCCCCGTCTTGGCCATCATCATTTACGCTTTTCAGCTGGCCAAAGGTGCTGGAATTCGCCATCCAGACTCGGTTCAGTTTCCATCCCTGTCTGGCTTTATTTATGGTAGCGTAATAATGATCAAACATTTGTCTTCTGCCCGCCTCATCCTCGGCCATTTATTTTTGTTTTCCTGCCCTGCTGTTCAACGGGCTGCTCTGGCATACACGGCGGATGAGCAATGCCTTAAAGTTTGATTAAAACTTAATTACATTGCCCTCGAGCTGTGGAGCCCAGTAGTCGGTAATTTAAACAACGTTTGTGCAAGGTAATAAGCTTGTGGATTGGAGTCACATCGGCGAGGACCTGGAAACAGGATAAACCGCAAGGTGCTCGACATGTGTCCTTGCTCACATGTTGTTGGGGGTTGAAATGCTTATATGGTTATAGGGGTATGGTTAGGAGGGGTACATATGCGAGTGTCTGCTATCCTGCTGCATTGTGAAATCAATAAACCAAAGTCAGGGAGAAGCGATGATGATGATGCTGCTCTGGCTGGCATTCTGATGAGCTTGCCACTGCAGCAGGGACACCGACACCAAACTCATGCCCCTGATGCATGCGGTTTGTGGCAGAAAAACAATAGAATTATCTACGGAAAAGGATACGAAAGGATGGTAGAGCAAAGCAGAAGCTTGTTTGCCAGTCAATCAATAATTTCTAATGATCCCCAGTGACGCAGTGCGTCAGGAAAAATGCCAGAATTTAACTAGTAATGTTGTCAAATGAAAACGATTGCAACATTTTCCATTGATTTGATAGCCAAGTGCAGCTGGTGCAGCTAATTTGCCTTTACCCCGTTGTAAAGTCACTTCATCTGGAGCATGTATCTGAAAACTTTTGCAATAGCATTTAGTATAAAAATAAAGTTTTTTGGGGGGGGGGACCAGCTCAAGATCCTCGAGCAGCGGCGGCGTCTGTCTGTCTCGCCAACCGCAGGCTACAACGATTTTCACCCCCCCCATCGTAAGAAATTTGCAAACATTCAAGGCAATTAAAACTGTCAGATGGACTGGGGGGTGGGGGGCGGTAAAATGGGGCGTTCTGCTGCGAAACGCTGATAACTTTTCTCCATGGAACATGGCACATGGCCAACGGGCCACGGCCAGCATTCTAACCACCAAAGCTGTCCGCGAGTCCACTTGTCCGGAATGTCCAGAATGTCCTGTGTGTCCAGAATGTCCTGTCCGTCCGTCCACTCAACAGTCAACAGAGTCAGCTGGCCCATGTGGGCACGCAAAAGTTTTTGGCCCACATTAGTTGGGATTTGTGTTTGAGCTGGAATATTGTGCTCTTTGGTCAGATCAGCGCTTGGCCCTTCGCTGCTCATCTGCTATTTTCCTCCTTTTTTTTGGATTTCTATTTTTTTCCCCCCCTCTTTTGGCCACACAAACAAAAGCAAAGGCAGCGGCCAGGATGACAACTAGTGGAGGCAAGGGCAAACAACAAGGATGGCACAAATTAAGTGCACACTTCCTTTGCATATTTAAATGCCCCTATATACTTCCGCTTTGAGTGTGTCCTGTTTGTGTGCGAACAAACATTTTTTTTCGACCATTTGTTTGCATGTTGAACATGGCCATGGCGAATGCTACGCCTGTCCATTGTTGTTTGATTTCTAACTGAATTGAATATAATTTAAGCTTATGTGTCGGGATGTGTCCGAGATGTGCCAGGATGGCCGGATTACATCGGTTGCTAACTAACCGGTGCAAAGGAATCGCCTGCAGTTCGCCTGCTCAGGGGAATTCATAAATATTTATTAAGCCCGAGCTGACCAACGTGTCTGCTGTGAATGCCTGCGGCTGTTTATTTATAAGTAATATATCTGGGCGTGGCCCCAGCCGTGTGTGAATACCTAATGTGGCTAAACGAAGTCGAGATTGAAAAGCTATTGGTTTGGGGGAAAGAAAATTCGATTAAAGTGGAACTGAATCCAATGCAAACCGCACACGGAAAGGAAAATGTGTGTGATATGATGAATTTTAAGTTTTTCAAAATAAATCTATCTGATAAACGGTATCAAAAATAGCAATGTGCTGTTGCATATCTTTACACGCCTTTATGAATTATTATAAAAATATATTGTTGCATACTTTTAGACACTTTTATGAATTATTTGAAAAATATATTGCTGCATATTTTTAGACACCTTGATACATTATTATAAAAATACAATATAGCATGCTTTAATATACATTTATAAATAATTTTAAAAAAAGATTGCATACTTTTAGTCACCTTTATAAAGATAAAGATATCTATCTGCACCTTAATTTGATTTCACATTTCAAAATCGATCGAATATTGAACTGTTTTTTTCTGTGCTTCACTGCAGTTTTCCTGGAATCAAAGGACCATAAAGTGCTGACACTGCTCCGAGCTGTAGGCCCAGACTGAATGGCAAGGCAAAATGGAGGAGTGTGAGCCATATGCACTCCCGTAAAAACACAAATGCGACGAAGAAGGAGGCTGCTGCTACGTGTGTGCCAACTCAATAGCTGGAAAATTGAAATTGAAAACCTATTGGGTATTATCCAGTCGCCGGAATGTCAAGTTCAGACAAAGCTGGATTAATTGCCAACGCAGCTCCACTCACGCCCTAGCGCAATTTTAATTGCAAACGGATTAATCGGTTAATCCCAGCCTCCACAAGGCATAGAATAGTATACTTCTAAAGGGAAAACAATCAGGGCCATGCAAATATGTTTCTTAGAACAAACTAATTAGTGAAACGAAAACACTGGCTACCACAGCTCGATGGCTGCACTTTAATTACTCTCAATGAGAGCGGCACTTGACCATAAAATTAACATAATAATTGGTCAGAAAAGTGGGGCTCGCAGGCAGGCTGAGTATGGCTGAGTATTTCCAGCTGGGAAAGCCGACAGGAAACGCGTGACTTGGCAGCATTTTCGGCCAAGACGAGACGAGACGACAGAGTCTGATGTTTTCAACTGCTTTTAATTACAACGTTGACATGTCTAAGCTGCTTTCGATACAAGCGAGGCGGGCCTAATAGGCTTAGGGCGATGACGTCGTCGGAGGTCCTGTCAAGAGGCAGCAAGACAGAAATCAAGCATACGCCGCGTTGTGCCAGGCAAATGAGATGAGCTAGATGATGATGATGATGATGCTCGACGGCTGAGAGGTGTGTCTTCGTCGTGTTTAAAAATAGAAACCCAAAAATATATAGAAAAAGAAAGGAAAACAAACCCAACCATCAGACGCGATGAGTGGGAAATGAAATCTAAACGCCCATGGATGGAGTCATGGCATGCATACTTATGCAGGCGACTGTATTTAATGGCCACTATGCGCTGCGTGCAGAGAAAAAGGCGTAAATTTTGCTAATGGCCTGAAAATTGGGCAATTTTATAGCCTCATGAATAAAAGATTTTCATTTTGCTTCAATTACAGTCAAAGCCAGAGAAGCGAGAAGCGACCAGCCCCCAGTTGCCAGTCAAGGATGAAGTCAAGATAGCAACCGCACATACCCACACTCACTCACACACACACCCCGAGGAGCACACACAAGGACTCTAACCCACACACACACACACAATCCCATATGCGACAAGTTGGCGGCCACAATCTTGGATTTATACGGCTTCAAGTGGCTTCAGTGGCCAAAAGGAGGAGGAAAGTAAGTGGGCAGGGGGGCAATGGATTCCCCTCCACTCAAGTTGCCTTCAGCCTTAGCCTATTTAAAAATTAAAATTGTATAAATTTTTAATGCCAACCAACGCGAGTTATTAGCCTAGCTTGATAGCTATCCCTGCTCCACCTGGAATATCCTGCTAATCGACTGCCAACCGCGATGATTACAAAAATTTCCACTTGGCCGCATATTTTCCTGATTAATTCTAGGTCCATACAAAATGCGTACCATGAATATTTCATGCCACAAAGCGCCAAACCCAATCAAAAAAAAAAAAGAAGAGGATACAAAAAATGGTTAAGCAAAGAGCATAGCAAATAAAACGAAGCTTACTTTATACAATTGGCAAACCGCAAACAAAGTGAATTTCATTTTTGTTTGCGGCCACAGACGTGTCAGTTTGGACACATGAATGATGAATTATATTCGGTGGTCAATTTGAAATACATTTTTCACAGCAGAGCAATAAAATACACCCCCCAATAATCCCTTGATGGCCGGGAAAATTGAGAACCACAGAGCAGTTTGCAAAGCTGATCAGGACTTGAACTTCCGTATACCATTTCAAGGGTCCTGCAAGTCCTTTTCCATTTACCAAACTCGAGTGCCGATCGGTTGGAACTCCTGGCCAAGGGAAATAATAAAGTGATTTCGATTTAAGCTTGCAACATCAATTCAATTTCAATGCCAAATTGTTGTTTCCAACCCATCGTTGACTGGGTGACTTTACCATTACCCGATGACCAAGGGGCGTGGCAAAAAAGGGGGTCAGGGAGCGGGAAGGGGGGGTTGCAGTCGGCGAGCCAGTGCTTAATTGAAAAACGTAATTAACTTGAATTTTCTGCTTTTGGCGTTTATTGCCGCTCATTTGCAACGGGCCATCCAAACGGTTAGGGTCGCCGTTGCAACTGCAGCCTGCGTATTTATTTGCACTGCACCGTGTGCAAGTGGATGGTCAGCTCCATGATGGGATTGGGAATTGAGTTTGGGTTGGGGTTTGGGTTCGAGTTGGGATTCTGCGTTGCCCTGCGTTGATGATGATGACGCTGCTGCCGTTGATTAGGGATGGTAGACTACGCAAGACGACTTAATCGATAGTAAAAAACTTTTAAAAAAATCAGGGACTTAAAAGATTATTACATAATTTTACTTTGTAAGTTGCTTGGAATCTTAAACTTATCTCTTCAAACTCAAAAGCACCTTAAAAAGAGCTTAACAAAATTCGCCTTCATTGATTTTCCACTATTTGTGCAAATTGTAGCATACTTTTAGACACCACTTTAAGAGATTTCAAACCTTTTAAGGTATTTATTCAATGTTGCTTTTGTGATAATAGTCGCTTAGCGAGTTTTAATTTAACAAATTTTAAAATCGTATTAATTTCAATAATAATTTGTGCCTTTAATATGAATTTCTTTAATTTTCGTAAGTCGAGAGTTCTTAATACGTGAACGCTTTGGACTTAAGCAATCAAAACAGGATCTAATTTTTAACTGAAGAAACAGAGATTCATAAAGCCTGCTCTTAGAGGTGATAGGCTAATCGATAGGATTATCTAAAGTCCCCGATTAATGCATCGATATAATCGATAGTGCCCCCAAACTATGTTTGGCCAGCTCCAAAGCTCGATAATGACTTCTTCGCAGGCCTGTTAATGTTGACCGCAATACGTGGCTGCAAACGAAATCGGTGGAACGGCAATTGCCGGCGAAATATGCAGCCAACAGACTGACAAATCGGCCACCTTTAAATCCACAAACTTTAAAACCCCCCGAGTGAGAGAGTCGAGACGAAGCTGCACAACATTCATATTTCATAGGAGTTTTATTTAGCTAGCTGGTCTAATAAGCAGCACAATGAGCTCTGGTGTTCTGAAAGGGACTTTTCTGCTCGGGAGCTTGGTTGTTGGTTTTTGCTGGTTTTTTGGCCAGCAAGTCCCTTTTGCTAGCTGCAGCTAATTATGTGACCAAAAAGGGGCGAGGCCAGGCAAGTGAAGCAGGTGAAAGCAAATGTTACCTGAAACACGAGTAATTAGTAATTTAAAATGCCGCACGTGCATTGAATAGCTCTTGTAGAGCATCCCACCTTGGCCAACCCAAACTCCTTGGCCAAAAGGCCAAACGTTGATTGAACGCTTAAGCTCGCTTGGGTAGGGCAAACACGTTTAATTTAATTGTTGATATGGCGACGCTACAAATGAATCGAAAGCCACAGCAGACTCAATTTCAGCCAAAGGAGGTGGAGTAGCTTTAGGTTGGGATTCTGCTGGAGGAGTAGAGTCTCTGGGCCAAGTGTCCTTCCGTTTGTCAGCTAAGAAAATCCAAGTTGGCATTGGCCCGCTGTGAGCTGCGCTGGCAGTTGCCACATGCTGCGTCAAAATAAGTAAACATGACGGGACCAAGCCGGAAAACCAGACAGCAACAACAGCAAGCAAAGTTGCTGACTTTACAGCCCCCGGGGAAAAGTCGGGAAACTGTAGAGAGAGATATCCTGCATGGGTACAAAATAATCAAGAGCAAGTAATCTGCGATAATTAACTAAATAAGCAAGCGTGGCCAAATTTGTTGCTTACAAAACGACAAAGAGGCTGCCTGCTGTGTTAAGGCTCTCCTTTCTCCTGCCTCCTCCTTTCTCCACTTTCTTCCCCTGGCGTTTTTCCCCCATTTTCCCTTTTTTTTTGTGCATGTGCGAATTATAAATGTATAATTGATTATGCTTTTAATCGCTTTAATATGTCAGGACAAATAAAACACGCAAGTTTTCTAATGCCCGGTCATTACTCATACGGCACGTGGGCCGCAAATGATTTCAATTAGCCAAACTAAATAAACCATTAAGCGTTTTATTAAGCTCTACTAAATTTGGTTAAATATTTTAATGGCACATAAAATTAAAATTTAATTAACTAGCACACACACACACACTTTGTCCCAGCGACTGAAGCACCAGGGGCAAAAGAATCGTTTTTCACAAAAGCGTGTAATTAAATTGCATGCTGACAAAAAAAAATAGTGGTTAAAAAAACTATGCATGATGGCAAGCAGGAAATTATTTAAATATTCATTGTGGCATCAAGGCATGTACATTGTGCATGCAATAGCAACACAATCAACTGATGAATGAGCTAGCAATAATGAACTGCAAACAGGCGACACGTGCAGCCAATGGAAAATGGGAAATGCTGCCCGTCAACAGCGTCCGTTTTCCATTTCCATTTCCGTTTCCATGTCCTTGTGTTTCATCCTCGTCATTGATTGAAAATATTTCGAGCGAGCTCTGGCTAATAAGAAAGCAATTATTTTTTCCTAATTTGTTTTCCCAGATTCCCCCCACTCCCCCTTTGGGGCGCTCCGCCCCTGGGCTCTGCGAATCAGCTTAAAATGTTGCCCAAAGATTTTGTGAGAATAACCAGAACAACAACGCAAAAAATGCGAAGCAAAATAAACAAGGCAAAAGTTGATAAAGCAAAGTGGCCAAAACCGAAACGGGGTATATAATCGGGTTTAGGCCAAGCGACAAGGAAAATTAGGCACGCTACAGTTCGAAACTTAAAGGAGATCTTAGGTTTATAGACCCTTAATCAAATTATTAGATTACCATGGAAGACAGAAGACAGAATGTCTTAAATTGGAAAACAAAAGCGTTTGATTTGTGTTAACTTATTCATCATAATAGCCAACATAAATTGTAATTCAGCATATTATATAAAATATTTTAACAAATTAAATATTTGTAATATATAAGGTAAAGTTAAATGTTGTCCACCCTTAATCGAAATAAATTTAAGTATTGTAAACTCCTCGTATTCAGCTTAAATGGCATTTCTCCCTTGAGGGTACTAAAAGAGCCATAATTTCCAGAATTCCCATTATATATCCCCCAAGACCTTGGAGGGTATACTTCTTATATTCGAATTTATTTTGCTGTGGTAGGGCCACTGAGAGTCCGTGAAGCCAAGGCCACGCACTTGGCCTGTTGTTATTTTTATGCTACTTTCCATTTACAGTTTTTCCTCGCTGTACCGTACCGCCCCTCCCCAAGGACCTTCGAGGCGAAGGACCCTGGCCGGCAGGCAATTTTCTGCTTAATAAAAATTAAAAAGGGTTATGCGCGAGAGGCAAAAAGTTTTTCATTAAGCTGCCAACGATGATGATGATGGCGAAGGCGGTCGACAAAAAACAAAAAAAAAAAAAAAGAAGAGGGCCCAACTGACAACAGGACGAGGAGGTGGTAAATGAATCCTTGGCTTCAGCCGAAAACGGGATGCCGCAAATTTGATAATGAAGATAAATGTTTATCGCATTCGGGGGCGTGGCCGCTTGCCAAAAAGTTCGTAACGCAAATTTTCACGCTGATTATGCCAATAAAATCAATGATAAGCTTGCTCAGAGCCGGCAAACAAGCGAATTTCGGACCGCCCACCGGTCGACTGCCGAAAAGTTTTCACGACAAACAAATGAATTGGCAAACGCAATGAATTAAAATGATAGGGTCATCTCGCCCCCAGCCCAACGTGAATGCCACAGAACACAAATAAAATGCTAGTAAATATCCGTGCAATAATGAGGGACGGACGTGTTGGGGCGGCAAGTAAATTGGTTTGCCGTGTCATTAGTGAAAAACGTATCCACATTTTGGCACTAATTAAATTTCATTTGAGTTTTTCCACTCAGTTGTGGCCGGTTGGTAGTGGGTAGTGACCATTGACCATTGCCCAGCAGGCACACGCATCCCATTCACACTCACTACGCGCATTTTGTCAAATTTAATTGTTTTACATTTTCGAAATAAAATTGAAATTAATTTACAATTGGATAGGACAAGCACTGCAAGAAAATATATTTAATAATTATAATATTGAGTAAATTAGTTTTAAATAAATCTAATATAAGAGTTATACATTATTTTATAATTTAACATTTTTACTAGAATATAAACTCAACTAATTAAGATTCAAGATTTTATGTATTTTATTTGTTAACATTAATTGCTTGAAAAGAGAACATTCTTATCGCTAGACCTATGTATAGATTTCTACAATTCTTATAGATAAGAAATTCTTTTGCTTACCTTATTCGTGTAATCTTATCTTACGCGTTTATGTTATTATCCGAGACCAAAAATATTATACACCCTAATTCCCACAACTACCTAGAAATGTTTAACTTTTTAAAAAATTAATGATTATTTTTAGATTATTATAGTAAAATAAATGTTGCATTTAGATCGTTTTGTAGTTTTAAATTATTGCTCTTTTAGTACTTGCACTATAAGTAGGAGGATAAAAATATCTTTACAATCTTTAATTGCTAGATTTGAATGGTCCAACACCTTAGGTATTCTACTGCCCTTTTAAGCCACTTTTTTGATTAGTGCACATATGGTATTTTCCGCACACATTCTGTTTGCTGTCTGAGTGAGAGATTAGTTTGTGTCAGTGGGTCAATGGACTTGGAATTTTGAAAGAGAAGCCAAGAAAGTGGCAACAATCCAAGGAGCAAAGGAAATTACAAAACACATGGCGCCTGCAGCTAGTTACACACAGCAGACAATGCAGCCAGGTAGAAAAGGTTGAAATGCAGGAGGGCTAGGAACCAAATGAAGAGGAGAGTTCCAGGTGAGGAAGGAGCAGCTGCTTTCAGGACGTGAGGATGTCTGTACCCAAGGTATGGATAGATGGATAAATGGTTAGATGGATAGAATAGATGGATAGCTTGACGGGTCACAAAAAAGGAAACGAGAAAACGCCAGTACACGGAAGCACATTGTCAATGGGTGAGAGCATTTGCTGCTTACTCCAAGTTTGATTCAGTGTCGTCTCAACAGCTCAAGGCTGTTTGGCCCTTTTAAGCCCACAAAAGGTGACTGGGGCCCACTCGATGCGGAAGTTTTTCGCCTACGAAACGATGTGGCAGATTTTAAATGGCCATACAACTACATCGAAATAACGAAGGAAAAACAGCAGCGGTGCAAATGACTCCCATAACTGTTGCGGATTTAATTTGTTGAATTCTGTTTAATTTGCTGCATTTATTGCTCGTCACATGTGCGAAACTTTTTATTTATACACCCGGCGAGAGCGCAACAGCCAAACCATTTTTTTTGTAGCTGCCTTTTATGCAAACTTCACAACAGCATTTGCCTGCAGCTCCGATTCCCCTTCCCATTCCCCTTGTAAAGTTATGGCAAAAGCACTTAAGCGATTTCATGCAAATTTTTGTATATTTTTTGCTGTGCTTTCGCTCAGGTAAGCATTATGGCTATATGTCTACGCCTGCGACTCGCTGGAAAAATAAAATAAAAAATACTTATAAGGGTAGCGGGAGCAACAACAATTACGAGCCAAAAGTTGAAAACTTCTCCAAATTGTTGCAGCCGAAGTACCGTGTGCGTATGAGGGCATGTTGGGCCCAAAAGGGAAATTGTTTGATTTTTATGTAGAAAACTTAAACCTCTCCCTTAGGCATAAGATATTTAAAGGTCGAGATATAAAAGAAACGAATAGAAAGTTTTTAAGATCAGAACTTTTAAGAAGAACTTGGGCATATGGTTTAAAAAGCCCCTTTTATGAAAGGGAAACATTTGATTATAATATTAATAATATGTAAAAATTGAGGAGGTTTTTTATAATATTTTATAATTTATCATCAAATAGTCATTATTATTTGATTTTTTTGATCAAAGTAATAATACAAGGCATAAATTGTACTTAGGTACTTTAAAAATTTAACATTTATTGCTTAACATATTTAATGGATATCAAAAATCCCTCTCTTTAAGACAACCAACCTTTTTTTTGGTTAAAGTCATTCTTTCTACCCACGTTGACATTTAATAAGGACAGTTTATTTATGCCAAATGAACTTCAGATGTGTAACTGCATATTTGTAATCCCCCCAAATAGTTAGTCACAATATAAAACAAACTTCAAAGTGGATAAGGGCTTTCGTTTCCCTTCAATTAGTGCACACAACAAGACATTCTTTATAAACCCTAAAAGCTTAAGCAGTAAAGATTTAACAATAAACCATATGTATGCTGTCATTTATTCAATCCAATAGTTTATTTCTCCGTATGTCTTGGCAGTAAATCGTTATGTTAACAATTTGCGAGCGAAAACGCTTTTGTTTTTGATGGGCTCATATAAAAACGTCATCGCTTAAGTGGGGAGGGGGGATATGGATGCGATGAATATAATAATAAAGTTGGCTGGGCGGCGAAATATTACTTGCAACAACGACTCTGGCCACGCCACATAAATTAGGAGTGCGTGAAATCTTTGGATATAAATTTAATATGCCGCCAGCAGCGATGGCAAAACACAAATCAAAAACACTTTTAAATGGGCACGTCGCTGTCGTAAAAACATCAGCGAATCGTAATTTGCTTTTTGCCTTTCTTTATTTATTGAATGTTTAGAGGCGAAAAGGAAAGCCAAGTCTTAAGGATAAATCAAGCACGTGTAGGTTGTTGGATTATCCTGGCCTTTTTCTGGCTTTTTTGGCAGCCAAGTGATCAGGGATCGGGGATACATCCATCTGGCCGACAGCACTTTGTTGGCCAGGATACAAAAAGGACGCATTTTCGACCCGCCCAAAAGCCGACAGCTAGCTGAGCTTAAGGTGAGTGCACCTCGGTTTTCGGATCCAAGCGATGCATTTGCATGCCACTCACCTGTTCACTTGTTTCACCTGACTTTACCTGCTTTCTTCTTTTTTTTTCCTGCGTTGCATTTGCTCGTTTTGTTTTAGGTCGTTGGTTTTCTCGGTTGCTGCTCGGTTTGCCTTGGCTCTAATTGAAAATATTTTTGTTTGCACTTCATTAAACCTAAACGGAGCAGCAAGCTGAGAGATATGCAATGTCTGTCAGTTCCATTTGGCTGCCGTTAAAAAGCAAAGGAGCAAAAGTTTTTAATAAATATGTATGGCATGGCATTTGTTTGCACAAAGAGATGTCGACTGTGTTCTGAATGTTATTGTTGCTACCCCAGCCGAATTGTGTTGTTGCTTTAATCCAAAATGCAATCATTGAAATGCATTTTATTTAAGCTCCACTCGCTTATTGCATTTTTGCATATACATTTTTTTTGGAAATGGGTGAAGGAAGGGTGAAAAGTGGAAGCCCCAAGCGACTTATTTTTATATGCTTACAACTATTGGGATTGGATCTTCTCTGGAAGCAAATTCTGGCCATCCTGTGACCCTGTGTGTGTGTATTCGCAAATTCAATGACAGTTTGTGCCTTTTGCAACTTTCAGTTGATTTTTTATTGTCAATCGAACAATAACGAAATCATCGGCCAAGTTACGCCAAACGCCACAGCAGACTTCGATTTTGAGATGGTAAGGAGGGGAATCCGGGATGGGAATGTGAGTGTGACGGTGACAGTGACTCAGCACGGCGAAAACTTTAAGGTAGGCAGCCTCAGAACGGAATTTCTGTCAGAAGTCGAGAGCGTGCCACACCCCATCGGTGGAGATTTATATGCCCAGGCGATGTGACTCAATCAATGGCATTTGTGTTGTGCCAGCAGCAAAGGCAGCATCAGCAGGAGGAACCAGGAGAGCCAGGAGAACACGGAGAACCCGGGGATTGGGAACACGAACGTCGAGCTGACTGGGGGGCAAATGGATCGCCTTCCCGGGGAGCGCCGGTGGCAGGACATCAGACAGTCGGAGAGACATGCACAGCATTTTGTGTAAAGAAATCAAAAATTTATACAAACTTTGCACAATGAATGAGCAGCAACAAAGGAGGCGGAGGAGCAGCTCTACCAGTAACAGTACCAGTTCCAGTTCCAGGAGAAAGGAGAAAGGAGAAGGAGCAGGAGCAGCAGAAGGAGCCGGAGGACGAGTGTGTCCTACTGTCCTGCCAGGACAGCAATTGCCGAAAATTGTTGCAGTTCGCCTCGCTCGCTTCTTGACAAAGGCAACAACATAAAAATGGAACATACATACACTTTACAAAAAATATAGGGTACATTTTAGAGGAAAATAGGAGATTTTCAAATATATTGAAAATAAATCTAAATTTTTTTTAGATCGACAGGATTTTTCCTTATTTCCAAGGGCTTTCAGTATCGGAACTTAAAACTGCACTTCTAATTTTCATAACTTTGGTAATTTTATCCCGATTTAGACGTGGGATACCTCTATGAGTTTGTGGTTGAATTACCTATTATTCTACATTCAAATATTTCTTTTAAAAGGGGGTCAAAATTTTGACCCATTTTCATGTTCGAATTTTACTTAATTCCAATGGGTTTCAGAATGGGGACCCAAAATTGCACTTCTAAATTTCATAGCTTAAGTAATTGGATCCCGATTTATACGTGGGATACCTCTATGAATTTGTGGCTGAATTCCCTATTATTCTACATTCAAATATTTCTTTTAAAAGGAGGTCCAAGTTTTGACCCATTTTCATGTTCGAATTTTGTGTAATTCCAATGGGATTTAGAATGGGGACCCAAAAACTGCACTTCTAATTTTCATAACTTCGGTAATTTTATCCCGATTTAGACGTGGGATATCTCTATGAGTTTGTGTTTGAATTCTGATATGTTTTACGTCCAAATGTTTCTAAAAAACGACGGTCAAAATTTTGATCCATTTTCATGTTCGATTTTTCCTTATTTCCAAGGGCTTTCAGTATCGGAACCCAAAACTGCACTTATAATTTTCATAGCTTGGGTAATTTCATCCCGATTTAGACGTGGGATACCTCTATGAGTTTGTGCTTGAATTTTCTAATATTCTGCATCAAAATAAACACTTTATACGGGGGTCTAAATTTTGACCCACTTTCATGTTCGATTTTTCCTTATTTCCAAGGTTTTCAGTACCGGAACCCAAAACTGTACATCTAATTTTCATAACTTGGGTAATTTTATCCCGATTTAGACGTGGGATACCTCAATGAGTTTGTATTTTAATTTTTTAATATTCTACATCAAAATATTCACTTTATACGAGGGTCCAAATTTAGACCCATTTTCATGTTCGATTTTTCCTTATTTCCAAGGTTTTCAGTATCGGAACCCAAAACTGCACTTCTAAATTTCATAACTTTTGTAATTTTATCCCGATTTAGACGTGGGATACCTCTATGAGTTTGTGCTTGAATTTTCTAATATTCTACATCAAAATATTTACTTTATACGAGGGTCAAAAATTTGACCCATTTTCATGTTTGACTTTTACCAAAATTTTAAATTTAATTATTAATAATAAAATTGAATTGGTTTTTCCTCAAATATTAATAAATAAAATTATCTTGATATTCTAAATACATTAAGTACCCTTTTTCCTTTAAATCCTTTTTTAATTAAAAGTTAAACAATCTTATAATTCATTAAATAAATTTACAATTTTTTATGTGATTTTTTAAGAAAAGAGGCCATGAATCCTGGGTTGGTTCCGATTAAACTAAAATCTTTATTTTTTATTTTTATTTAGTGTTAAGTAATGGATTATTTCCCCAAGTGTGGTTACTCGCAGGGCAGCCTGACTTGCAAGTTGCAGCAACAAAAGTGAGGGCAAGGACAGCCCGGCACCGGACAAAACAGCTCCAGGATGTGTGTTGGTAGGTATTCCTACATACAGTAAGGTACATATAGATGGTTGGGTTATTCGGTGAGTCGGGGGCCAGTGCAGACGAATTAATTAAAAATTCCGAAAATATCCGGTTAGCTCTTTATAACAATTTCGTGCACAATGCCGAACTCCAGCTGCATTCGACAAAAAGTCGTTCGCCCACCTTTGTGTGTTGAACGGTGTGTACGGTGTGTGTGCATCCTGGCCAAGGAACTTTAACTCGGTAGAAATTTCAAACTTGCCATGCTGATGTGCTCCCAGGCGCCTCAAGATGGCTTCATCTATCTGGCCGACAGCCATTCAAACTATTTTCGTTTCGGCCGTTTACCAGGCAATCTACATAAATGAATTCATTTGCCTTTCACACACATTTATGTATATGCATATATGCACAATAGAATGCAGAGTGTACAGGTCGTATACGCAATATTTGATATTTATGCTCTAATTGAGGGTACAACCCGGACCTGAACTTGGCTTAAAGTCATGTTTGTTCACAGAAATAATTGCTGCTGCCAAAAAAAGAGGGGAAGTTATGTCGGCATCGAAAATATAAGAGGAAAATCATTTTTAGAACAAAGTAAAAGCGGAAAAGGCAGTCCCTGTGCCTGCGGTTCAATCGGTCGTTTCGAACCGGCCATTTGGCAATAAAAAGTGACCGGAATGCTCGTTAAAACTAAAAACAATTGACCACATAAATTAGCGGCATTAAAATACCACCAAAAAGGAGGATGCCCGAAAAAAGGGCCCAAAGGCCGGAAGGAAGTGCGAACGATTGATTCGATTAATTGCCAAATTAAAAAGGGAGAATGGAGAATTTCATTCGCAAAAAGGAAGTGAGCAAAGCAAAGGAAAGGCAGGAAAAGAAAGGGAATGTTATGACAATGTTAGAAAACCAAAAAATAATAAATGAAGGGCGGTAACCGATCTGGGCTGACACAAAGTGACAGGCGCCGGGGGCCTTACTGGCACAATTGAATTTATTATGGCATTTCAACTGGGCGAGAGCGTCAATTGAATGAAAGTGGACCAGAGAACACCCACCCACCCATCGACCTTCCGCCCCTCACACACACACATATATAGAGGGAGAAAGCCGGAGAAAGCTCTGTTGCAATAGCATCATTATTGGACTAAACCGAAACTATTTGCCTCAATGGGCCACAAAGCGCCACACGACACGCCAAAGGACTCAGGACCGGAGAATCGAAAACACAGAGAAAGAGGGAGAAAGACACAGACAGGCAGGACTGCTGCAGAAAGGACATGAACGAACCCACATCGCCACTGAGATAGTCCAATGCCCTCGGGGTATATTTTTCGCCACTTTCGCTACGGCCAAAAGTGTTGACTGTCTTTGATTTTGTTTGTCTGCCTGTTTGGCTGAATGGCTGGCTGGCTGGCTGTCTGTCTGGCCAACTTTCAGCCTCATCGTTGCCCCGGGGGAAAGGGCTAACACCAGCAATTACACACAGTTTTGTCAATCGAGGCAAAGTTCAGAGGACGGCGCATAATCAGCAAATGAATCATAAACCAGATGGCCGATTTGCTCATTACACTTTGTAAGCTTGAACCCGTTGTAATTACACAATAAGAAAATTTTGCGTTAAATAAAGCAATGCAACAGATTTACAAATAATTAGGAATTTATGAAAGGGGTTAAGTATTCCAATATATTTTAAAATCTTCAGAAATGCAGTAGGTGCTTTAGGTTGACTAAATTCGCTTATCTACAATCTTATAACTACAATTATCTAAAAATAATACAATCTATACTTTAAAATATATTGTTATGTGCATAAAATTTATCATACATTTAGGTACTTAAAGTCATTATTGTAAATACGAGTATATGCGAAAAATGGTAAATCTATTTGATAGATAAATCTGAAATAAATCAATTATAAAATCAGATGTAAGAATCTTTATTTTGAAAGTTAATAAAGATTATTGTATGCGTTCCAAGTTTCTATGCATTTATTTAAAAAAATAATGTAAAAAAAGGTAACTCAATGTAGCAGATAAATCTGTAATAAATAATTTGATTATTTATTTAGTTCTGAAAATAACATTTACATTTTTTTAACGAATCTTTTTTTCATTTTTAGTAAAACCTTTTTGTTTTGTGTAGTTTAGAGCCCGTTAGCAAACGCATTGTGGCTACAAACAAATTACAAAATCGGCTAAACTTAAGCCGCCGTGTTGCGTGCAGTTTATGACTGAAGCGCTGCCTGCGGATGCGCTGAAATCCCGGCCACTGCAATTGGCTTTTCCCAACCGCACTCACGTGCAGCATGCCACACACACACGGGGTCACACATTCGGAAGGGGGCGGAAGGGGAAGCCCCACGCCACCCGTCTATCGGCCAAAACAAAGTTAAATCGGCCAAATCCTTTGACCATGTCACACTTTTATACATAATCGTTCGTCGAGCACGTGCAGACAACCGCAATGTTGTGCGAGGACGACAAAAATAAAAAACCAACAAAAAAAAAAGGACAACACAAACCAAACACAAAAACAACAAGAGCAAATTACAGCAGCGGACAAACGGACAACAGCAAATATTACGTATACGTGCGTTCAATGTCCTGATGGGGTTGGAAAGCAAGGCCAATAATGCAAAAGGCATTAACAGGCCTGGGCACTGGTTTTCCATAGCAGTTATTGCCATTAACATGGCTTAATTAGCCAACTGGCTGTAACAACACCGGCTTAAAGCATAATTGTAAATATTTCCGGACTTAAACAAACCAGAACAGGTCCCTGAATAATGAAAAGGTCCCTGGGGCAGCTAGGCCAGCGATCTGAGGAGAGTTACATAGGATATGGCACTGCGCACAATCTGTGGGGGAGAAAAAAATGCATTAAATAAAGAGTTTGGTAAGTAAGATATTTAAAAGAAAACAGCAAAAAATGTATGTAACTCCAAAAAAAGGATTAGCTTTTTCAAAATAATAAGTTTTCTAAAAATACTTTTAAGGGTGTCTTAAAGTATGCAGTAAAAAAGGAATTCCTGAATACAAGTTTACTGTTGCACACTTTTAGGCAGATTTACAATTGACTTTAAAAATATCAAAACAAGAAATGATTAAAATTTAATAAATTTTAATTTCATTTAATTTCAAAGAAATGTATTTTCTAAATATTTCTATAGGTAATTCCCTTTTAAAGAACCCTCTTCCTACCATGACAAGTGTCTCCCGATTAGCCACGAAGAAGTAACCATCGATGGGGCATCCCCTCCTCGATCGCATCATGGCAATCTTCAAAGACCTCACAAGCTGAGAGTTTTCCTGCAGAAGATGGAGCCAGTTGCTCTCGTAGATGGCCTGGCAAAAAAGCTGGCTCTCCGTATTGACGCTCGATCCGCAGATGCAGTAGATGGAAACCTGGCCAATAATGGCTGCCGTGAAAGCGAAGTAGAATAGCATTGCTGGCTCTAGAAGATGGGCAGATAATTGGTAGCACAGGACACACAAATGCAAAGAGGCCGCCACAAATTGGGCGAAGATGAGCGGCCGGAAGTACCCATTAAGAGAACATCCCAGTTCTAGACACTCCTCATATAATTTAAATATATGCGCCAGGTTCTCACGGGTCTCTTTAGGACTTCTGGCCTTAAAGTGCATCATTTTTTCACGGGCAATCCTGAAGAGAGCACAAAGATTATGGCTCAGGGAGCAAAACAGGGTATCAACGCAAACTGTGGGCAAAGCCACTCCCAGAGCAGCACTTACATTCCACAAATAGGATAGGGAGTAGTTGAAGATATTATTATTTTTCCAGGGATACCTGTAAGTTATGTATTATTACTGTGGAATTTATTGGGTATACCTTTTCTCACAAGCTGGGAAAGGGCAAATCCGGCTGCAGTTGACCTGTCCGATGGTAGCTGACCAACATGGACAGAGGAGACATAAGACAGGCTGAAAGTCCGGCCGTCACAAAACAGTAGCTATATAAAGCACTGATAAACTGATCACGATTATTTTCTATGGATATGATTCTGTCACCGACCAACCACTGATTTTCTAAAAAAGAGAATACTTTTAGGCACTCTTTTAAGAGATTTGTAAAATGATACGATTTTTTGGGCACACATAATATTTCCAAACTAATCTATTGATATGATTAAATCTTAATGTAGCTAGTCATTTCTAAATAACTCACCCCTTTGCAACATTTTATGGAACTGCTGTATTAGAAACCGAAAGTCCTTATACAGCCAAAGAAAAAATGCGATCTTGCAGAGGGCCAGCAAATCGACCAGAACCGAGCAGAGTGAGTCGGTCAGTTTATCAACATTCTGGATATTTTGTAGGCCAAATGCGATGGTGAGGGGAAGAAAACTGGCCACCGAGAGGATGCAGTAGATGCTTCGCCTAGGATATCGATGACTCTCATCGTCCAGCTCGTCCAGCAATTCCAGTCCCAAAAGACGAAAGAAAATGGACTGCAGTCGAAGAAACTTGTCCGTCAGCATGTCGAACCGAGTGAAAAGTAGTGAAAAGTGAACGGATCCTTTTATAGAAAGACGAAAGCTCATTAACGGCTAAGTAAAATCAATAACCCATTAAAGCCAGTAGCCTTCAATGGTATTTATTATTTAAATTCAAGTGGACAGGACCTTTAACCTTTTCGAGTGGCGATGGCAAAAGAGTCCTTCCCACTGAAGAGACATTCTTGAATGCATCAGCATGCAGATTGTGAGCAGCCCTCCTCAGATGTTTGCACAATAAATTATACTTAATTAAAAACAATTAAAAGCAAATTCCAATTGCAGCCGTCAAGCAGCTCGGCCTGTGGTGCCGCAAACAAATCCCTGAGCCACTGCAAATATTTGGCAGCAATGCTAAGCAAAAACTAAAACAAATCCTAGCTGCATTTCAAATGTGAAAACTTTTGTTTGCATCGCTCTCAGCTCCTTCCTCCTTCAGTTTCGAATTGTATGCAGCTGTTTTCGGATTCGTCCAACATTTCAGGGTTTTAATTACTCTTAAGCCCCAGACTTTTACCGGGTATCGTATCGGTGGTATTGTTGTCGTGGTCAAAGATCACAGCAAAAGTAGTTGCTTTCCAGCAAACCAGCTGCCTGCAAACTTTGCTGGCCATCGTTTGGTCGGATAATTTAGCTTCCCGAAAATAAATTAATGCAATTACATGCTCGGCAAATGGCTGGCTGGCAGCTTAAGACTCTGGCCTAAGTGGAGTCATAAAGTACACACAAATTTAGTTCAGGACAAATGCCACAAATGCCAATGCAGCCGACAGCATTATTTATTCGAATGTGTGAATGCCAAAGTGAGCAAATCACTGGTTTGCCTTCGATTCTATTTACTCAATTATTAACCAGCCAGAGTGGGTAATTAATTAAAAATTTTACCTTTCCTAGGTTTTGAAAATGGCAATTCTCTGGGGGCGGAACGCAACAACTTTTGGCCTGGGCACATAAAACAAACATTGACACACTGACCGGGCACCACGAAAATGGAGTTTATATATTTTCAGTAAAACAAAACTTGCTCGAAACGAAACGAAACTCAGCTGGCAGCTGACAGAAGGGGGAAAATGGGGAAAATCTAGGGGGAGGATGGCCGAAAACTGTTGAAGAACTTTTTCTTATTCCTGGCATTGTTATTACCGCGTTGATGCTCCTCGGCTGCCGTTTCCAAGGCAGCCGCCTCTCGACGAAACTCGAATTTCCTTTTTACGGAGGCGTGAAATATTCGACTTAAGAACTCGCAAGAATTATAATACTCCAGCCAAAGTCACTTGATAACTATGGTTTTTTTTGGTCCTAGCACTTATCAGTACATTTGTTTTGAGGTAAAAAGGTGAATGAAAGGGATCACTGATAAATAAAATAACGAAATGTTTGCATTTACAAATTAAAACTTTATGTTAAGTATATACAAAGCGGCTTTGAAATTTTTTTTAGGTAAAATATTTTTGTCTCCTAAAAGTATGCAGTGAATAAAGAATAGTTATCTTTTGAATGAATTCATCGTACTTCTGAGGTTAAAATATATTGTTGCATACTTTCAGACATCTAAAATGTAATATCTGCCAATCTAAAATTAAAAAAACGGAAATGGGTGATAAACTAAACGATAAATATGAAAAATAACTGTATTAAATATTTGGATGTCTTTTTCAGTGCTATTATAAGGAAAAGAGTGCTAAAGAGTATCGTTAAATTGGTGTTGGACTGGGCTCAACTTGAAATACTTTCCCATTTAGTTGTTGCACTGCCCGGACAGCAGTTGAATCCAAAATGAAATACTTGATTTCAGCCTCCGTGGGATTTTGCCTGCAACTCCGGAGGAGCGAAAACTTTGCCTCGCTCTCGCAGGAAGTCAACTTGGCAGGGGACTGTGACTGCGACTTGGACTCGGACTAAAACGAAAGAAAGCCTGCGAAAGCAGTTTGCTTAAAATGTTTAGTGGAAAGTGTTTTAAAATACATTAAAAAGTTCACGGCTGCCCTGGCACGCATTGAATTTATGCGAATTTGGTGAACTCCTTGAGTGGAAACTTTTTGCATTTGCTCCTGGCAAAGCCGCCAACTCCACCGCCGCCGCCGCCGCCCCCCAATCAACTTAAATATTTGTTTAGCTCAAGTACTTTTGTGTGGGCCCCCTCCCTATGTACTGTATATATCATTCCACCTTTGTTGGGCATCCAGAATCGTACTTAGACAGTTGTAATTAATGCCCCAGCCAAGTAGAAGGTCTATATCACCGATGGTAACCGTATTCCCTTGCTTTGAGGATGATTTTCCGCCGCGAGCGTGTTTTCATATTTGCTCCTGTCATCATTTAATGAGAGGTATTTTATTTCCCGTCTCATATTTATTGGAATATTCCTGGTCTGGTCGGGGGTTGGAGAATCCATTTCGAGATACTTACGTGGGAGTCCCTCGACTTTCAATACCTGTAAATACGGTGGGTTGTGTGCTTCTGTTTATGCCACCATTTGATGTGCTCCAGGAAGAAAACTGTCGAATTTGCAAATGACGAAGCCCTATTTTGATCTCGAGGCACTTTTGTCTAGGCCCCGTGAACCATCGCAAATGGGAAAGTATTTTTGCAAAACAAACAAGTCCCAAGTAATTTGTTTTTCTCCCCTCCCCCAGCAGGAAAACCATTTTCGTGGGAAAACAGGCCATCCATGGCCTCAAACCTTAATGTAAATGGTTTATTTTTTTCATTTTCCCCCTTTTTTGTTTACTACGTTTTTTGCTGGGCTAATTTGCGAAAGCTGATGCAACTGTTGAAATAAGGAAATTACATTAACGCCAGTCATTTTTGCGATTGCCATGTTTCATTAATAACAAACGCTTGTAAATAATTGTAACAACTACGGCCACAACTATGCTATAAGTCAATTAAAACTGGTGGAAAAATAAAGAAATAAAGCCTGCATTTTAAATGCTCTTCAAAAAAGCAATAAAACGTTTAATTTTGGGACACCAAATGCAATTATACAATTGAGGAATACCAAACGATGTGCATTTGGCAATAATATTTTGGAAGATAAAATACAATTCTTTATTTTCAAATAATTCAATAATTTTTTTATCAAGGCCTAAAATATCCGTTTTCCAGCATATTGAACTTTAAATCAGATTGTGCTATATTTTTAATTATGACTGCGATATGCCACCTATCAACTCTCTGTCGCAATTGTGTATATCGTTTGTATATCCTCTGATAGAGTAAGGCTACGCATGAAGAGGTATAAAACGCATTTAAATTAATAATCAATTTAAAATACAATCGCTTACTGGTTGATTGAGGTGGAATGCGGGGCAGCGACATCAAAACAAATGAGAAATGGAATTTCATATTGAATTAATGCAACTAATGAATACGGCTCGTGCTGTTCGTGCTGATGTTTTTCAACATCAGATCCCGACGAACAAGGCCCGATAAACGAATCGAAACGAGATGAAAAAATAAAAGAGTTTAATTTAATTTGTGTCAGAACGAAAGAGCCAACAACGGACATGGGAAATTGTATTAATCAGGCAAATAAGTGTTCGCTTTATTTTATGAATAATTAAAAATATTTATTGCTCTGCCCGTGGCCGAATGCTGATGAACTACCATGGCCAGCGGCAAATTGACTTTCAGTCAGTTTGCCCACTTGAGGCACAATTGCATAATCAAATCCACAACTATTCAATTATGTTTGTGTCACTCAGTGCGACGACACATGGCCAGCATAGTGTGAGAATAATTCGGCCAAGACCCAATCAAAGCCGAATTTAATTGAATTTAATTTAATGAATATCAATATCGAATATTCTGTGTTCTGTGTTCAAACTCGATTTAATTTACGCTATGGCCCAAAACCAATTCCCCCCAAACAACGGGCCACGACTGAAACGAAGAAGGCCCAAAAACGATGGATGGCCAAAAGGACTCTCGCAGGAACGAAATGGAAATGGAGAGACATGCGCCGGTGCTCCTGTTTCCGTTTCATTGCCATCGTTTCTCCGCAAAGGATATTTCTCTTTAGAAAATGGTAAGAGAGCAGTTAAGAGCAAATCCTGGCCAGCAATTAGACATCTGTCAGCGTGTTGACCCAGGAAACACTCGAAGAATTCCCGACAGCAGCACTGGGCACTCCATCATCCTCCCAGGACACTCCTATTCCCCATATCCCTCCACGACCCCGGCAACTTCACACGATTTTTGATGACCATAATGACAACAATTAAATATAAATCACCATGGAGGAACAACATGCCAAGGATTTACCTTTCCCCCGCAATTTCTTTACAGCCACGCACGCATACAATTAGCTTTTATGGCCGCGGGCCCAAAGGAAAATGGCGGCCATGGCCCTGGCCAATGGTAATTTGAAAATATGGTAATTATGAAGCGGCTTTGTATAAGGCAAAAAACAAAAAGAAAATTCTGGTTGGGGAGAGCGAGCTTGAAAACAGGGAAGCCAGAACCTCTGACACCGCCACTGTGTCTGTTCTAATTAGGCGCCCATAAATTGCACCGCAAAACAGGGTGAAGAAAAAACAACCTTCAACAACAAATCCTAAATAACAATTAAAACAATTCTCAAGATTAAAAAACACCTTACAGCCAATGCTTTAATATTTTAATTAAAAATTCCTTAGCCTCGACCAGAGCGAGGTGTTGGTAGAAGTGGCAGTACTATGGAAGTAGGGCCCCCACCATTCTGAAAAGCCCCTTGAGCGAATGAGTGGTCGAGTGTTCCCTGAATGGTCTCTGGAGGCCTATGACTTTGAATTATTGCATGGCGAGTCATAAATTAAGTGCGTGGCCCTCCTGACCCCGCTGAAATGCTGGATGGTGGTATGTTTGGGGCCAGTTGTCGATGGTGGCAGGTGGCCAATCAAGCTCATGCAATCCCATTAAGCGTTTTTAAAGGCTATTCTAAGTTTAAAAATACATTTCATAAAATACTAAACACGTTAAAAACTTTTATTGGAGTTAGTATTTATGCATATGATTAACAATATTACAAAAATTCCAACAGATTTTAAAAATTTGTTAACAAGTGTCTGTATATTTTGGAAGAAAACTAACTTATACGTAATTTTTCAATCCCATTGTGTTTAAAAAACCTAAAAAATTTGGCAATATTATAAGAGGTTAAAATAAAAATACAGATACTAAAATATTGTTAAAAAGTGTTTGTAAATTCTGGATGAAAACTAACTTAATCGGTATTTTTCAAATACCTTTTTCATTAATTTGAAGATATGAAAAGCAAATAAATACATTCTAGAACATAAATATTGTATTACAAGTAAATACCTTTTTTATTTTAAAATATAGGAGCTATTGTTGGCAACCATTCTTCTCAAATTAACCATGTTGCAAATGGTTATTATTTTTATTTATGAACAATTCAATAAAATGTGTTGTTTACCTTTAGTTAAATAAACCTGTTGCTATATATATCAACTTTACAAGTACCTTTTGCGCCATTATCGCTGCTCTTTCTCTCGAAAATTCCCTTAACCGAATTTGAAGACAGAAATCGGTGGGCGGAGGAGGATTTCAGGAGACCTTTAGACCTTCATAAATAAATGCGAGAAGTTCTTCGCGGGGAGTTGAATCCTTTACATGGAGAAATGGAAAAGTGGAGGATGGAGATGGGGAGTGGCACTTCTCGAGTCGCTGTTGTGGCCGTGCAATCAAATTCAGACATTTGGAGACACTCTTACCGCCCACTTGCGTTGCTTAAGTGTCGTAAAGTCAAGCCAAGGATGCGAGGGATGGTGGGGTGGGAAAAAAAGGGGAGTGGGGTGCAAGGACAACAACAAGTGCGGCTTTTATGATTTATGCAACTATCGCCTGCAGCCAGAAGTGGGTGGGGCAGGACTCCAGGAGAGCCATTGCCGAAATCCTTGAGAGCCGCTCGAGGCGCGTAAATTCTTTTCTTGCTCCCCTCGTTTTCCTTTCTTTTTTTATTATTTTTTTTTTGGACATACGTCTCAGACTAAGCGGCTCGTGGGGGAAAGTGGGAAAAGCGCTTCAAATTGTGCAATTTTTATGAACGCAGTGGGCGGCGGGGGGCGGCATTCATGAATAAAAGATTTTCCGATTCACCCCGACACCAGAACCAACCGCCTCCTGTCGCCCAATTTATTATGCTGTTGGCCTTGCCGAGTGCAAATAATAAGCAGCAAGTGCACAGCCACGCCCACACAATTGTCGAGAAGTGGGCGGCGGGGGCGGCTGAGAAGGTGTGGCACTGGAGAAGAGCCTCCGAAGGCGGAAAGCCTGCAAAATTAGCAAAGCAAACGCTCGGCTGCAGTTTACTTGCCATTTAAGCGCCGCACTCGACAGCTGTGTTTGTCAGTGGCACTTGCAACCAGCAACCAGCAACCGACTAGAACAACAACTTGCAACCTACTAAAGGAAAAACTGCACACACACAAAAATTGGGGACACTTTCAAGCCTACCACATAACAAAGAACAGTTTTATGAAGTAGGTATGTAGATAGAAAAACATTTGACGAAAAATAAAATATCTTCCCTACCAAAATTATTAGTTCTGATATTATAAAAGGACAAATTGATATCCTCCAACGGATAAATTAAATTATTATGATAAAGAATTTGGTATGCAACATACTTTGATTCTGAGAATCCCACTTTTCCCTTCCTTATCCTTTAGTTCATTATTAAATATTTATTCGCCTTATTTTAAATATGGAACTTAATTGAATCTACCAACATTTCATTTCAAACTTTTTTTGTGAGTGCAGATCTTGTACCTAGTACAACCTGCAACGACAGCCACAACAGACCAAAAGTTGCACTTGCAGTTTTACTATTTTTCTTCCTTCACCATTGTTTGTCTCTCGAAACCAAAGGGTCGCCTTTGGTCCTAAAGAAATGCATATAAAATATAAGAATACTATGCAAACTTAGGTCGGAGGCTGTATGTTTGTTAGTTCACTTGGCAATTAGAGAGTTCAAACAACTAAGAAAATTGCTATTACGATAAATCCTGTCGGAAATTAAAGATAGGTTTAGGCCAAGGCCTGCAAATAATAATTACACTATGTAAAATAAAAATATATACAAAATAGGATGGCAAAAAACATTGAAAAAGCCCAGCTAATAGGTCAGAAGAAACCCCTATATCATTAGAAATATATCGAAAAGTTGAAACTTCAAAAGAGGTTTTAGTTAGTTAATCCTCTTTAATATGTTATTTATTGTCACTAATATGGACAATATATTCCGAATATTAAAATTTATGGCCAACTGTGTTAAATAAATAAGAACTCCAAAAGTACAGTGACGTTTACCTTTATTAAACGGACTTCGTTACAAAAAAGTGGGGTCGCGATTTATACAATGGCCATTTTGTGTAAAAGTCTAAATTGGTGGAACAAAAATACGGTCAGCCGCTGTTTGGGATTCAACTACTGTCTAGGATTGGATTAGTTTGATTAATCGGAATCGGAGCGAGCCGAGGACTTCTTTGATTTTTTATGCTTGCGCTTCTTGTCGCGATGTCGATCCTCCGTGCTGGACTCGCGTTTGTTCCGGGTGGCGGTTGCCTCGGTTTTGGCCTCGCTTCCGGCTGCTGCATCGATTCCCGCTCCCGCCGAGCCCACTCGCTCCTCGTCCTGCAGCTTCTTGAGGGTTTCGGCCTTCAAGCGCTCCAGTTCGTTGAGCTCACGGGTGGTACGCTCCTTTTCCATGTCGTCCTGGCGCTGTTTCTCCAACCGCCGTTCCTCCTCTTTGGCAATCTCATTGCGCATGTGCTCCTTCATCAGCATGGCGGCCTCCGCACGCTTCTGCATCTTCTCACGGGCCGCCTTTTCGCGATCCTCGTCCATGGGCAGAGCGGAGGTGAGCTTAGGCAGCGGACTGCGTGAGCGGCGGCGGCGAGAGCGACTGGTTGAGGGACTGCGACTGCGCGACGAGCTATGCCGGCGTCCGCGGCTGCGGCTGCGTCTGTTTCCGGGCGAATCGCGGCGTCTTCTGCCATCCGACTCCTGTCGCCTTCTTCCAGAGGACTCCTGGCGCCTTCTAGCCGGCGAATCCTTGCGCCTTCTGTCTGGTGTTTCCTTGCGTTTTCTCTCAGGCGAGTCCTTACGGCGCCTGCCTGGTGAGTCTTGTCTTTTGGCCAGGGAATCCTGTTGCACTCTGTCGGCGGACTCCTGTCGCTTCCTGCCCGGTAAATCTAGTTTTTTGGCAGGAGAATCATGGCGGTTTTTGTCTTGTGAGTCCTGACGCTTTCTGCCTGGCGAATCTTGTCTTTTCACAGGAGAGTCCTGTCGCTTTTTGTCAGAGTCCTTACGCTTTCGGCTTGGGCTATCCTCTCGCTTTCGACTGGGAGAGTCATCGCGCTCTTTTCTGGTGGATTCCTGTGGCTTTTTGCCTTCGGAATCCTCTCTTTTTTTATTGCCAGAATCCTTGCGCTTCTTACCAGGGGAATCGTCGCGGCTCCTTTCGCGTGAGTCGTCACGCTTTTTGTTTGAAGAAGCCTCTCGCTTTCTGTCTTTTGAGTCTTCTCGCTTTCTTTCCACCGAATCTCGTCGCTTTCGTGGTGGCGAATCTTGACGCCTTCTTTCCGGCGAATCCTGACGCCTCCTGCTCTGCGAATCCTGACGTTTCCTGCCCGGCGACACCTGACGCTTGTGATTGGGCGAATCCTGCCTGCGTCCCTGACTGCGGGAACGCTGTTGACGGCGGCGATCTCCACCAGGAGAGCCCCTGCCCCTGATTGGTGACAAGGGAAAACGATTCCGGTATTCGTTATCCTGTGAGCGCGAACGGCGGCGTCGATCTCTGTCAGCAAACGGATTTCGGCGATTGCCGCGGTTGAACTGATTTTGATTCTGATTCTGGTTGGAATTTTGGCCTGGACGCCTAGCGGGCGAACGCTGTTGGCGACGAGGAGGAGAATGGCGACGCGGGCTTCGAGAACGACTGCGCTTTAGTTTGGCTTTCTCATCGGGCTTGCGATCGTCGCGTTTTGAATTTCGATCCCTGCTAGTCGATGGCTCTACTTTGCTCTCCTGCTTGGTGGGTGGTTTCACCTGTAGCTCCTCGTCCTCGGACTCGGTTTCTGTCTGCTGCTCATAGTCCAAAGCATTCATGTCCATCGATTTGCGGCGCTTAAGAGGAGTCACTTCCTTCTCGCTGGCCTTCTCCTTCTCTCTCTCCTTGGGTTTGCCGCGATCTGATGTTTCCTTCGACTTGTTTTTGTGTTCCGGAGAGAATTTCTCTGGCGTCATTTTGCCGCCGTAAGTGCTGGCATGGGTTAGCTCAAAAAAGGACTGCTTGGGGTTCTTGGTGGCCTCTTCGTGGCGACGTTTTCTCTCGTGCTCGCGACGCTTTACCTCCTCTTCGCGCATCTTGCTCTCCTCCTCAATGCGCTCCAAGTCAGACAACTTAATGGTGCGCTTCTGGGCATGCTTCCAGTGGGGTGGCGTAGTGCTGCGCGATCGGCTGCGCGACGGTGTGCGGAAACGCTGGAAAAAGTATTTTATTTTTTAGTTTTATGTTGGGACATTACGGGGGCTATACACTTACAAATACTCCGCGACCTTTGACAATACGTCCGCTGCGCGATGTGGGCGGTGCCTGCTTCTTTGACCAACCAAAGTTATTGCGATTGCGATCTCTATCCTGATCCTTGCCGCGATCGCGATCGCGATCTTGTCCCCGACCTCCACGATCTTCACGATCGCGGGATCGCGATCTCTCACCGCGCATTAGGAATTTGTTTGATACCTAGATAAGTATAAGATAATAGTATTTATCGTGGCAAATTAAGTAGTTATGTAAATGCAGATGCAGATAGCGGAATCGGCATAAGTTTGCAGATTAGAAAATTAGAATGTGCTTTATAAGACACTCTAAGCCTTTAGTTAAGGTTTATACCGAACCTCTGGTATCTCGTTAGGATCTATCTTGGTTATTGTGACCAGTGGATGGAGCTCCCCTTCCTCGCGCTCCCCGTCATCTTCCTGAGGATTCTGATCATGCTTTCCATTACCGCGTCTTTTATCATTGCTATGAGAAATGACAAACAATTATAATACATAATATTCATAAGGTTATCGATCAAGGCATACTCTTCGCTATCGCTGGCCTTTGACTCCTTCCGATTGCGCTTTTTCTTTTTATCCTTTCGCTCAGCCTTGACCTCAGCCTCACTTTCTTCACTGTTTGAGTCATCTGAGACCGTAGAGCGCCTCTTTCGCTTCTTTTCCTTTTTGGCTAAGAGATACAATACATGATAATTACAAAAAGTAAACCAAAGTAGACTCCTCTCGTACCCTTGGTCTGCCTAACCAGTTCACCGCAGTTGGCTATAGCGGCATCCTGTAGCGGCCGCGAGTTCCGATCGATGGGCAGATCCTCCAATTGACGCACCAACTCCTGACCGGATATAACTTGCCCGAATACAACATGGATACTGCAACAAGGAAACAAGAAATTAACACTCGGATCTATGGGTTTAATATTGGCCAACTTACTTGTCCAAATGTGGCGCAGGCTGTGTTGTACTACAATGAGAAACAGAAGAAGAGAAAAATATTCTTTACACTTTGGCTAACTGGTTGTTGGGCTGCAGTAGGCAGTTGTAGTTGTAATCGATGTTGTTGGCTGTTCAGTTGTTCTTGTTGTTGTTGTAGAATGGTGGTTGGTGGAGGCAATGTGATGTGCAACAAAGTTAAAAGGTTTCAAGGTGTAGCAGAGGTGGCACACTGGATTTGGGCAAGCCACCAACCACAAGAGCCGCTGCAGTTGGCCATGACCAACACGGAGCGATCATCGTCATCTGGCAGATCCAGCTAGAGACGCCGATCCCGGCAAAGATCCAGGATGAGAGCCGAGAGAGATAGAGACACACACAGAGACCGAGGACCAAGGACCAAGGACCAAAGACCAGGGAGGAGAAAGACCAGATCCTTCTTTCACTTGGTATTTGGACCCACGGGCCGAATGCATTTGGGCTGGTGGATGGCGATGCATCAGCCGGTGGTGGACAGATGGATCTGTCCGCTGGTCAGTGGGACGCAGGCACACTTTACTGCCCACGGGCTACGGCTAAATGGCAATAGATTAATGAACAACAACAGACGTTTAAATATAGATAAAATAGAAGACGAATAGAGTTTATCGGAATTGTCGGTGCCTGAAACAGAACTGGAACTAAATTTACGAAGGGGTTAGTCCGGACTCAGCCGGTTACGGCCCTCGATGGAGAGAGCACTTACATAAAGAACTGCGAGCCATTGGTGTTCTTGCCCCGGTTGGCCATCGACAGCAGAAAAGGACGATCGTGCTTCTTCTCAAAGCACTCATCTGAAATGAGAAGAAAGGACATTTTTATCATACAATAATAACAAAGTCTATTGCCTAAAAATTGCATATTACAAAGTTGAAGATCTAAAATTGAACTTTAAAATCATAAACATGTAAAATAAAGAAACAATTCCCATTTTTGTAACAATTTATTCCCATAAAGCCGTTTCTAATTGCATTTTGGACCTATTTTATTCTTAGCTTTAGCATATAAGTATATTTAGATAAACATAGACAAATCCTCACTTGTTCTAGATGGAATTTATAAATGGAACATATGCAAAAATGTAAATATAAATTGTGTCACTATAAAATATGAGAACTTATTTTTATCTTTTATATTCAACGTGTTTGTTCTTTAGCACATGTGCTTGTAAATAAATGATTGTACATAAATGCCAATCTAAACTTTTTCCCCAAATGTTACCTTTCTAGCCTCGTTAAATTTAAGTGGATGATGGATAGAATGAGTGAAATTGGATGGAAAGTTTTAAAATTTTCATAGAGGGGGATGAACTTCTGTATGGTTATGGACACTAACTTTGATAAGTGCCCTATCAAGCAGTGGGACCCTACATACAATTGGTTTATGGAATTTAATGGATAAAAACATGTTTGCTTTATTTACATATGTACATATATTTACACATTTCTTGGTTGATAAATGACAGTGTTGTTTTGTATGAATAACTGGTTTTAATAAGCAGGATATGCCAAGGAACTTTCTCAATCACCTTTCCTTATATGTATGTACGAAGATCAAATTCCACAAAGGATTTAGAACCAGTTTCCAAATTGGCTTGAAATTTTTAATATATTTTTTCGTACATGAAAATAGGGATATAATAGTTTTACAAGATTTGGGGAGGTATATGTAAGAACTACTAAATATGACATCTATTATCATAACGTCGTCGTATTACAACGGAACTTTTAAAGCTTTTTCCTATAGCTGTCAAATAAGTACAGTCGTACTTGCCAAAAAAAAGACATTTTCCCTTTACCTAGAAGGGTATATAAACTTCTGCTAGCCAGATTTTATTTTGATTTCGTCTTATCAGATACCCACTGTATTGATTTTTTCCCCCACCACAAATGTCGGCCAAAATGTATGTATGTACCGCTGTATTATATGTATGTACATGCAGTTTTGGGCACCCGGAACTCACCCTCGAATGTTCCGCCGTAGATGGACTCGCCGCCGGTGCCGTTGCCCGCGGAGAAGTCGCCCGCCTGGACCATGAAGTCCTTGACCACCCGGTGGAAGATGACCCCCTTGTAGTGGAGCTTCTTGCCGGTGACCAGGCCAAGTCCCTTTTCGCCCGTGCACAGGGCCCGGAAGTTCTCGGCCGTCTTCGGCGCCACATCGCCGAAGAGCTCGAAAACAATGCGGCCCACGCCCAGGCCGCCCAGCGAAATGTCGAAAAAGCATCGCGATCGCGTGGCACTCGCGTCGCGCTTGTTCACCGTCATTGTTTCCGCCGCTTTTTCCCACTAAATGCAATTTAAATACGTATTTATTCTCTTCCCGTTTTCGCGTTGCACAATGTTGGCGTTGCCAACTCGCTTCGAAATGCCAAGGGTGTGCAGTGGGGTCGTGCGTGGCGCGAAAAAAAAAAACCAAGCCTGGCAAAAAATACTGACAAGCTGTTCCTGGTGTTACCTCAACAGTTTGAATTTCAGAAAATCAGAGTTGTTACCATATTTCATTTCAAAGCCATGACACCGTTTACACAGAGGGGATTTCCGCTTCAGCGACTTTTTCTTCCATAAGAAATACACGTGCTAGAAAGGGAAGAGGAAAAAGTCGCTACAACTCGCTTAATCGATCCTGTATCCAGTGCTTTTATTCAGTATTTTTAAGAGCTTAGGTAACTTTTGTACTTGGCGTTTCGTAAATTTTTTATGAGGTCTTCATGAACCTCATACATGACGAGATACAAGTCAAAGGAGGAGATAGTTAACCGCCTACCACTTCCTTTGTGACTCGAGGGCTTTTAAATTCTATACGGATCTACGTTCTGTAGGTGTGAACACACGACAATTTTTTTTCCAATGTAATTTTGTTGGTATCTTTAAGACACGAGAGCATAGATAAATAAAGTAAAGTCCTTAAAAATAGACGGTATATTATTATCTTGTTTTTATAGAGTCGAACAACCGAACATAATAGTGCGTTAATGTTAAAAAAATTTTAAAATCGAAGAGCAACCGATTTAAATCAGTGGAGCTGCTGAATACTTGTGGAGAGAATGAAAAATAATGTCAAAAAATTTCCAAGAATTTCAGATTTTTACGTTGCTGACTGAACTGCTGCAGTTGCGGTGTCAACCGATTTAGTTTTTTCAACCGCCTATTTAACAAGAAAGCATTTTCTTATTAAGTGACTATCAAAGAACTTTTTTTTACTTTAACAACGACTTAATGTATTATGATCTCTAGATCAGTGATTGCTGCTCTATTGGCAACCAGATATCATGTTGTACTGCTGAAAGCTTTTTTTTTGTTTTGAATGTTTAAATTTTAAAAAACACATTCCTAGACAAATAAGAATGTGTGATGCATCCCTCGCTCGAACACGGTCACACCAAAGCCAATGTTTACATGGAGACTCGTGTGTGGATGTAACTGCGTGTGCGTGTGAGTGAGAGCGGGGGCGGCGCGTGTGTGAGTGCGAGCGGGAGAGCAAGACGAAGACGTGTTCTTTTCGGCCAAGCAGAAAGCAAATAATTTGTTTTATCAGAGAAAAACAAAAAAATTCCCAGTAAGTGTCGCGATAAAAACACGACAATCGCATTGCAGCCGTCGCAGAAGCGAAGAATCGGCCTCAACTGACCGAAAAGTTAACGTTGCGACGTGGAAAATCACGAAATCACTCAGCGAATCAACAGAATTTCAACAGAATGTGTGGCATATTCGCTTACCTAAACTACTTGACGCCGAAGTCGCGACAGGAAGTCTTGGATTTCCTGCTGCAGGGCTTGAAGAGATTGGAGTACCGCGGCTACGACTCCACGGGCATAGCCATCGATGCCCTGAATGCCGGGGAGGGGGAGTCCTCCATTCTGCTGGTCAAGCGGACCGGGAAGGTGAAGGTCCTGGAAGATGCGGTGGCGGAGGTGTGCCTGGGCCAGGACTATTCCATGCCCATAGACACTCACATTGGCATTGCCCACACGCGCTGGGCCACCCACGGTGTGCCCTCTGAGGTCAACTCACATCCCCAGCGATCCGACGAGGATAACAGCTTCGTTGTGGTCCACAATGGCATTATCACGAACTACAAGGATGTCAAGACGCTGCTGGAGAAGAGGGGCTATGTCTTTGAATCCGACACGGACACGGAGGTGATAGCCAAGCTCGTCCACCACCTGTGGCAGCAGCATCCTGGCTACACCTTCGGCGAGCTTGTGGAGCAGGCCATCCAACAGCTGGAGGGCGCCTTTGCCATTGCCTTCAAGTCCAAGCACTTCCCGGGGGAGTGTGTTGCCTCCAGAAGAGGTTCCCCACTCCTGGTGGGCATCAAGGCCAAGACCAAGTTGGCCACGGATCACATACCCATCCTGTATGCCAAGGCCCACCGGCCACATGGCCAGCCGCAGCAGCAGGCCTTCCAAGTACTGCCCGCCGGCGACTGCAAAGCGGAGTTTCAGCCTCTGGAGCGCAAGGAAGTGGAGTACTTCTTCGCCTCGGATGCCTCGGCCGTGATAGAGCACACAAATCGGGTGATTTACCTGGAGGACGACGATGTCGCGGCCGTGAAAAACGATGGCACGCTCAGTATTCATCGCCTTAACAAATCCTCTGACGATCCACATGCCAGGGAGATCCTCACCTTAAAGATGGAGATCCAGCAGATCATGAAGGGTAACTACGACTACTTCATGCTCAAGGAGATCTTCGAGCAGCCGGAATCGGTGGTCAATACCATGCGTGGCAGGATGAGGTTTGATACGCAGACCGTGGTCCTGGGTGGCATTAAGGAGTACATACTGGAGATCAAGCGTTGTCGCCGCTTGATGCTGATAGCCTGTGGCACTTCCTATCACAGTGCAGTGGCCACCAGACAGCTGCTGGAGGAGCTCACGGAACTCCCGGTAATGGTGGAGCTTGCTTCCGACTTTCTGGACAGGAATACGCCCATCTTCAGGGATGATGTGTGCTTCTTTATCTCCCAGTCGGGAGAGACTGCGGATACGCTGATGGCCCTGAGGTACTGCAAACAGCGAGGAGCCCTCATCGTGGGCGTGACCAACACGGTGGGCAGCAGCATCTGCCGGGAGTCGCACTGTGGCGTCCACATCAACGCTGGACCCGAGATCGGTGTGGCCTCCACGAAGGCCTACACTTCTCAGTTCATTTCGCTGGTTATGTTTGCTCTGGTCATGTCGGAGGATCGTCTGTCGCTGCAGCAGCGGCGTCTGGAGATCATCGATGGCCTGTCGCAGCTGGACAAGCACATCAGGACCGTCTTGGAGCTGAACTCGCAGGTGCAGGAGCTGGCCAAGGAGCTGTACCAGCACAAGTCGCTGCTCATCATGGGCAGGGGCTTTAATTTCGCCACCTGTTTGGAGGGAGCACTGGTAAGGATTTGGATTTAAGGAGCTGGCATGGGTTAAACATCTATAAACTTTTGTTTCCATTTTTAATTGCAAGAAAACAAATATTACTCACTTCTTAATAATTTGATAACATCTTAATGATAGCTAGGTGGAAAATACCCAGTGTCAACAATTTAATTAACTTGTTTACTTCAGCATAATAATTGAGGTTTCTCTGTATAATGCTGAATTTATTGAAGTGTGAGATTATATGGGCAGTCAGCAATTTATCTAAACTATCTATTTTTTTCCCATGCTAGCTGTGTAAAAAACTTAAATATACATTCAAACTAATAACTACATTTTGCCTTACAGAAAGTCAAAGAGCTGACCTATATGCACAGCGAGGGAATCCTGGCTGGAGAATTGAAGCATGGACCCCTGGCCCTCGTGGACGACGAGATGCCGGTGCTGATGATCGTCCTGCGCGATCCGGTGTACACCAAGTGCATGAATGCCCTGCAGCAAGTCACATCCCGCAAGGGCAGACCGATCCTGATCTGCGAGGAGGGCGACAACGAGACGATGTCCTTCTCCACACGATCACTGCAGATCCCCCGGACCGTGGACTGCCTTCAGGGCGTGCTCACGGTCATTCCGCTCCAGCTGCTGTCCTATCACATCGCCGTGCTACGCGGCTGCGACGTGGACTGCCCCAGGAATCTGGCCAAGTCGGTGACGGTGGAGTAGGCAACCACAAATGTCTGGCTGCGGCCGCATCAAGAATTCCATTTTAGTATCTGCCTGAAAATAACAAACCCTTAGGATTTAAGTTGAAATCATTTGGTATTTTCGCGGTTTGAAAACAGAAAACAATTACAATTAACCCGCTATGCCCCTTCCGGTGGAAGCCGGTTCTGTTAACCCCCCGCATTTTATAGTCTGTACTGACCCCTTGTGTTGTGAAACTATTACTTTTTGTGAATGTGCAATTGAAATATAAATATTTCCAGATTTTCTCTAAAAGTTTATTTTATACATTAACCATTGGGATATTTTGGGTGAATATTACGATTTACTTGTGTATTTGAAAATTTAAAAGGGGAAATATACTTAAAGATTAAAATGCAGATCTGTATATTTTTGCACACATTTTATTTAAGATTATACAAATTACACTTAATCTTCAATTAACGAAATCTCTTATCTTTAATTATGGATAATATATGTATGTATATATATTTTTGATATATTAAAATCTACAATCTATATATAAATATATTTTACAAAAAAACGAGTTAATTGAATAATTAAATATATATTTAAATAGTTAATAAATTTATATTTTTAAATTTAAAACATACGTGGTCTGGAAATCCACGTCACGTTACCGCTGTAATACGTAAGATCCCGGGTCTTACGTTAAGTTGAACACGTTGTAATAACTACCGAAATATCAAAATTAAAAACCGAAATTTATGATTTTCTCAATTATTTTAACTCTATAGAATAATTTTAAACTAAATTTACGTTAAAAACAAATAAAAGGCTTAAGACCCTAAACGACTGTAATCGATATATCACATAAAACATAGATTATATTATATATATATATTTAAGCGAGTAAATGAAATAATATAAATTATTTTTTAGCTAACCCTTTGCCATTAAAAAAATCTTAAAAACCTTAAGAATAAGAATATAATTGGCAAAATCAGTTGCGTTACGAATTCGCCAGCCCTGAGAATCGCAGCCATCGCCACAGGCGATATATATCGCAGCGCAACGCGAACGAAATGAACAACAACCCTGCTCTTTTTCTTTTGGACCCGTAGAACCACATGTCTGGTAACCGATTTTGATTTTCTTTTCGGCGGTATAATGCTCCAATTAATTGATTAATTACGGTTAATTGACAACACCAGTGAACGGCGAAAGATCGGTGCGACCAGAAACGAGTCGAGTGTGTGTGCGATTGGCAAAAAATCGAGATCAATAATATTCGTAACGTTCTGCCCACCAGCGCGTGAGTGAGTGCGAGCGAGAGGCAACGAGTTCAGTGCGAGTGCGAGCAGTGCGAAAGTGTGTGTGCGAGGAAACCCGCAAAAGCAAAAGGAAAGCAACAATAACAACACACGCACGCACACACACACCCACAGATATATTCACACGCGGAGCGGAAAGTGCGTAGTGAACATACATACGAAAAAAAGTGGGAGAGAGAGATCAGAATTAAATCAAATTCTGATTCTGGCGTTCAGTTCATTTTCTGGTGCGTATTTAAATCAAAACCTATGCTGGTGTGTGTGACCGCGTGCATCTTTTTGAAATTCGAGGCGAGTGCAGGCTAAATCAGCTGTTTTGTAGTCCAAAACCAGGGCGGCACTAACAATAATGCAGGCCGTTGGGAGAATGCATTTGTTATTGCATAATATTTGGCACAGGGAAACATCAAATTTGTTGTTGCACCGCAGAGTATAGCAACAACAAGTGTTGTTTATTCTACATTGTTTACTATATCTGGCCTTTTACACCCCTTAATTTCCTGTCACAGACGGCTAACGCTAAACGTAATGTGCTAAACGTAAGGCCTGGCCTGACAAGTGGCCAGCACCGTTTAGCCATCCCTGGTCGCTTAGCGTTGTGTGTAGCCTCTTCTTCTTCCTGTTCGTTCCTACTCTTCTTCCTCTTCCTCTTGTGGTGGGGCAAAAATCTAACCTCACTTCTTCTTCTTCTTTTGAACACTGCTGTGTGGCTGCTGCATAATAATATAATACCTCTCGATTCTCAACGATTGGTCGTGCCCTCGCTACGGATTTTCTCCGCTCCTCTATAGTATATAATCGTGCAAAATCGGTGGCAGTAAATTCAATTCGCCAAAGCAGCGTGACAGCCACACAAGAAATCAAGAAAATCAGGAAAAAAGGCCGCTGGGGAGAGGCTTTTTCCGATGGCCAGTTCTTAAAAAATCGCCGCACTCCTCGGGAGGCTTTTCTGCAGTCCCCAGAAAAATAGAATCCCCATTGAGAATATTATCACAAGTTCAAAGTGCAGTGTATGTGGGTGTGTTTGTGTGTTGTAATAGTTGCATTAAGATTGAGTATATAAATATTATTGCGAGATGGACGAACTTGAGATTAATCGCCGTAATTGAGCAACAAACACCTCGAGTTCGCTAAACTCGCAATCTTATAGAAAAACCACTAGTAAATACAGTAGAGTCAGGCTTGAAGGGAATTTCCGAAGTTTAAAGATAGTAGTTCACTTACTTAAAGTTCCATAACGTGAGATACATGTACACTATTTATGGATTTTTATTCAAGCTGTGCTTTCAACTATTAATACTACTAGTATTATCATATTTATTATCTCTCAAGAAAATTTAAAATATATGCACATGTTTTATAATATGAAATATTTCTCATTAACGATATAACTAAGTATTAAAACGTGTTATAATGAAGTTCTCGGAAATACAGTCAGTAAACTGAACTCTCCCCTGAAACACTGCCATTTCCAACAATTAGTTTAATATGTCTAAAGTCAAGCCATAAAGAAAATTTCTTAAAAAGTTTATTACCCTTTAATGGACTCATCTTTATATTATTATTATTATAAGACTTATTCATTAAGACAGAAGGTTTTATTGATTTATGTTTGTATTTTCCTCATAAAATTGTGAGGATTGTGTAAATAGATGACCTAATTTAATCGATTATGCCCACAGAATTATTCATTATGCTGATAGGACTAACAAAACTTTGTATCTAACGACAAGACTAACCGGATTTATCTTTCTTAACCCCTGCAGTTCGGAAGCCGATCTCTCGAGCAACCGCATCCCGTTGAGCAGGCAAGGAAGCAGCCAAGAGTTTCCCCTGACCCGACAACGAGGATCAGCCGCTGACGAAACCGGAGCAGGAGCAGCGGATTTGCTGCCCACTCTGGAGAGGAAACCGGAGTCGAAGACACCGCAGGAGTAGCAGCCACAAGTGAGGAGCATGTCCGGCAAGGAGGAGACGCCGTCCACGGGAGGAGCCGCTCCTGTGGCCACTGTCACCGCTTCGGGCAGCGCCGCCACCACCTCGTACGCCAATGTGGTGCAGAACCTGGACACCAAGAAGACCACCACCGGCAGCAGCACCACCACCACGGTGGACAACAAAGAGAACCAGCCCAATCTGAAGAGCTTCAAGTCGTGGAGCGAGGAGGCCGCCGCCGCCGAGGCAGCCGCCGTTGGGGAATCCCCGCTGGCCAGCAGTGTCAGTCTGGCCCAAACGGGGGAAAAACGCGCCGCCGCCTCGGGAGGCGATAACACCGCCGAGAACTCTTCGGAACTGGACGATAACAATGACTTTGTGCCGGTGCTATCGCACCATCGACGCGATCGCAAAAAGGCGCGCAAGGAGAAGCCGCGCGATCAACAGCCGACCGGAGGACGTGGCGATGGTCAGAAATCCCAGCAGGCTGGTGGTGGCAGACGCATCCCCGGCACCTCCGATCCCGATCGCAAGCAGACGGTGAGGTCGCGTGCCCCACGCGGCGGAAGTCCCCGCAAGGCTGCCACGGGAGCTGTTGCTGCTGCAGCATCCAATGCTGGAGGAGCTGCAGCCGCTGGTGCTGCCCCGGGGGGACCGAAGGTACACAAGGATCGCAAGGACACCTCGCCGAGTGCCAGCATCGAGGGAGCCGGGAGCAATGGCAGCGGCAACGAGGCCAAGTCCGGCGACGGGGACCAGCAGGTGGGCGAGAAGGGGGCAGCCGGAGCAGCTCCGCCGCCCAAGCGATTCATTGCCGCACCGCCGCCCAAGGTCAACGCCTGGAAGGTAAGTTATTAAATAATATTCTATTGATTTTACATTGAATCCTTAAGGGAGTGGGTTCTATTTGAGAATATTGATTGTATTTGTCGCTATCAGAAAGTTTTATTAGGTTGAAACTTACGACTTTTGTATTAATAGGCATTAAAAAGAATATGTAAATTCGATTGATGAGATCATAGTATCAGAAATTATTATAGGTTTACAGTGTACACTTCATTATGACTTGGGATTGACAGATTGTATTTCATATGGCATGTAACATGGTATAGTAACCAGTTTAAAAAGTGTCATCTAGAACAATGAACCAGATTAGAAGCGAAGACATTTGCATTTGCAAAAAAAGGGTAAGCCTAAACCAAATATTGCGAAATACAAATAGAAAGCTCTGTAAAAATGGATTGTTCTAGAAACTACAGCAAAAAAGGTTTCAACCCTTTATTGCATTCAGTGAAGTGGAAATGTTTATAAAAACTTGCTTTCTAAGAAAAATTGACAGAATACATTAGAAATCTGGGAAATGTAACAAATACATAAAGCTCAAGATAAGGCTAGTCTCATAATCTGAAAAACTATGATATGATATGGTAAATTCAGCTTATAATAAGCGAATATGCATATAGCTATAAGGTATTGTTTCTTAGGGAACCCAAAAATGAAGTGCACGCTTTTTGTTGTTACTCGTATTTCGGTCTCCCCTTCAATTTGTTTTTTGTCCAAATTGCGTCTTAAAAATGATGACCATGTATGTATGTATGCATGTCCACTATTTCAATGTACATACGTGTGTATGTGTGTTTGGTTGTTGGTAAACAAATATGCGTAGAATGGCGGAGACGAAGAGAGGCAGCAAAGCGGGGCGGCTGATAAACGAGAGTGCGAGGCGTAATGACAACAAACACGAGGCGCAATGGAAACACGTTTTCCGCTTTTTGTTGTGGTTTTTCCTGCCGTTATCAACGTTATGCTAATAATACCAACAACAGAAGCAGAGATTACAAAATTGTATCTCATAGATACACAATTGCAGGTTGCATAATATCTGGCAAGCAGTGTGTGTCATCGGAAGCAAAACAAAGCGAAACACGAGAATCGCAAAGCGAGGGGAAAAAACAAACATTTAATTGCATTTATTTTTATTTATTCCTGGCTGTTTAATATTACGCAATGTCAGCGAAAATTGCTGCCGGCGTTTTTGCGCTTTCTTAAAAAACGAAAAGGTTCTTTTTTGTTTTGCAAAAACAAACGTTATTTGGGCTTACAGTAAAACCTCTACAGAGTAAATGAATGCGAAATGAATAGTAATCTGATTTTCGTTTTTTGGTTTTCTTATAATATTTTGATTATTTATATAATTTAAGGTTTGGGAAAAATTTGTATGACATATCATACTTTAAATTAAATATTAAAAATATACTAACAGATATTTATTTATATCTAAATAATTATTTAATTCAATTTTATTCAGTCCACATAATATAGGGATGGGATTGCTTAGTTTGTTTGTTTGGTATTATAAAATGTTTGTTGCCAAGATAAAGCCAAAGCCAAAAAGTCTGTCTATTTCGTTGTTCTCATACCATTTGTTTTATTTATGCCCATGTTCTGTATTTCCAATTATTTTTTCTATATCTATAATGGCACATCTGTTTTGGGTGTCGCAACAAACGAGAGAAAAAGTTAAATATTTCACAACTAAAAATAAATGTCAAGGTCAGCCGCTTGTCGTCTATCTATCCAAACACCCCTTCTCCTAACCCCCACCACCCACTTCCCGCCCCCCGTGAATTTAACGAAAGTGGTTGCAAAAGGGAGACGGCAAAATCAACAGAGAATGAGTGTCAAAAGATAGAAAGAAGAAAAGCAGACACACAAACACACGCCAAAAAGGTGTGGCTAATTTTCTTTCTGTGGAAAAAGCTAAAAGCCAAAAGTTTACACGTTTTAACTTTTTTTTGTATTTTGTTGTCAAGCGGGAGTTTGAAATTCGCTTTGCTTTCGAAAGCGTTTTGTGCTACTTAAATGGATATGCAAAGACATATCTCTCACTTTTGACATTCTTTGCATATGCAAATCGAACTAATTAGGAAGTTTAGACCCGTGTTTGTGCAAAAATGTATAACTTCTATGGAACAAGCAGAGTATTTGGTTATAATGTTAGGGAATATTAACATCTACTGCTATATGGTGGAAAATTATAATTATTATAAAATGATAGCATTAGTTACAATTGTGTCATCAAACTGTTTAGTATGGTATTTAGCCATTTTCAGCGAGCAATTTTTGTTGCTCGCTGAAAATGGCTAAATACCATACTAAACAGTTTGATTTAAAAAAAAATTAAAAATATGTTGTTACTCTTTTCGATGATTATATGTGGGTATTATGCTCATTTCAACCGTTTCTAATTCGATTTTCCAGTTCTGATTGCATTTAAGGGTGGAGTCTAGGTAAACTCTAATAGGTACACATACATAGATATGAACATCAAAAATCCAATTAATTTAGTACTTTTTTTTAAAGTAATTTATTTACAATGGTACCTTAAATTTATTTAAATGCCTATTTAAATGGTTAAAATATAAAAGGGGATTCTCTTTAGAAATGCAATTTCATTGATCAGATGGAGATTTGGACAACAATTAAATTAATTTAATTAATAGCTGGGTTTCGTTCATGCAATGTATTTATGACTGGGTATTCCCATAAATTACTGATATTTACTTATCTAATATGGTTTACAATTAAATAACGGCTTAAAATTGGTTAAAACCAATTTGGAAAAGTTAAAGATTAATCTACTAAGTGGGTTAGCATATGGGTAGATATATTTTTAGTCAGTTATAGTTTTTTTAAATCAAACAAATAATTTCAAGAGAATTAGTGTTTACAATTTTAAGTTTGTTTATGGGTTAAAGGTTTTTTTTATGAACAAGTACAGGTTAAGAAAACAGTCCCATTACTTATGTATGCTTGGCTACCAAGGGGTTAACATGCATGCCAAGATTGATTGGAGGGTTAAAATGGTGTGTCTTGAAATTGGTTAGCTTCGATTCTTGTTTTTTAACTCAGAGCGGCGACGTCGGCAGAGTTGCAGCTGCGCAGCGGCAGCGTTGCAGGGCAGCAATTCAAATTTATTTGCCCATTTATTTTTCCACGCCAGTTGCCGTTGACGTGTGCCCTGGAAGAGTTCGCGGTTGGAATAAAGCACACTCCCATTATTTTTAACCAGTTTCCATTATTGAACCACACGATCGTGAAAAGATAAATTCATAAAGTTATAACGTAATCAGCTGGGACGGCACGTGTTTGCAAATTCACCACGTGGTGAAATTGGCAGGGTGGCTCTGTTGCGAGGCGTTTTAAAAGAACAAATAACGAAATTATAATAATATACACATACAGCTGGAAGGCTGGAAATCGCGTGTGCCGTCGACGTGGAAGTTAGAACTTGATATACTTGTTGATACTTCTACGTTTAACGTCGCGAGTGGAAAGCACCCAATCGCTCTCTTCCATTAACGTTACGCCGCGTTACGTAGCGTAAAGCCAATTCGCAAAGAGAGTGATAAGAGCCGCCCCTCTCTCGCGCTTGCTCCCCCCTCCCTTCTCTCACGTTTCGTCGGAACAAAACAATAACAAACATGAAAACGAAAGTAAATATGCAATCATCTTAACTACTTAATTAAAGTTTATGGTTTAAATAAAAGAAGAGACCTCCATGCTCAATTGAGGAATGAATGTGAAATGTGTGCCATTTTGAGTACAGTGAATATTCGCTATAAAGAAAAGAGATTTTTTAAGTTCAAGAAACAAACTAATTTGTTTAGATGAAATGCTGAAAACTTTTTAAACATATTCAATCAATCTTATTAGGAAATGCTATGCTTAATCATTTAATAAAGAAAAATATACAAAAAAAAGAACCATTTCAAATTATTTTTATACAATTTAAACAATAAGAGGAACCATTCTTTATAATCTACTTTTTTAATGTTGACATTTCAAGTACAAAAACAATTACCATACCTACTAAAAATAGATATTCCCAGTAATGATTTTATTATAACCCTTTGTAAATAAGGTGTCTAATGCATTGTGAATAATGTTGTTGACCCAAGGGACGAACAGCCATTGTAAATTAACGATCTATTTTTAGGCATTCACTTGCAACCGGAGATTAATAACATTAATTTGTCTCAATTACTTTGACGTTTCGTTGTGGGTTAGCATTTTTCCCCTCTAGTCAGATATTACGTTGCAGAAATATTCATATTTCAAACAGAAGCGACATGGGAAATTGAGGCTTCGTAAGTCTCTTATCAGAGTATTCGATTTCGTTTAACTTTGTAATTTTCCATTCACATTGTTTTCGGAAAATCCCAAGGTACAATTATAATTATTTTCCAATATTTCCCTTGTTGCTGTCATCTTTGTTGATGATATCAATGGGATCGGTCGGAATAAGCACGTATACAGGCATATGATATTTGCCTTTTATATCAGATATTTATACGTTCTTTCTTTGCCAGAAAAATACTTACGCTTCCCATTTCTTTGTGCATGGGATCAAGATTTTTCCCTTGTCGTCAAGAGGAAAATGACAAAATATTTACTTATACACTTATTTTATTTACAAAGAACGAGCCTCTTTATTCTGGTTCTCGTTTTAAAAGTGTCACAACAAACTCGATATAAAAAATTGTAACATATCTAGGGACCAATGTATCGCTAAAAGTCGAATATCTTCTTATATTATTAAACCAACATATATTCCATATATGTTATACCCAACAAATATCTTACAAGTCGATAGATAAAATGATGTACTTCCAAACTCATTGGATATCATCTTGCAATAACTTGCATCACTGATACCTTATGATTCAATAGTTGGATTTGGTTTTGGAATTGGTTATGCGTAATACCCGATTTGAGGTATATTACATTTGTTATTTATCTTGGCAGTAGAGAAGCGCCACCTTATTTCCTTATCGGCTGTTTACTTTTAGATCTTTCGAGTAATTATTTGCACTAAAAAAAGTGACCCCACTAATTATTTGCGCAACTATAGCAGATTATAAGAAAGTACAGTGAAGGTCACAGTGCAAACTTTTAGAACTATAAGTTCCATTCAGTCATTCAAACTGCTGATAGAAGCAATCTATGGGATTTGCTCAATATATTTTAGCGATAATGGGACGTGACCAATGCGATTGATTATAAAACCATGAGGTGATCGAGTCTACATCAAATATTTATTTGAGAATTATAGAAAACCCTCAACACGGCATCTGTTTCACTTTCACAAATAAATGTCAAATATAGAATTTATACGGCATTTTTGTGCAAATTTGTTCTTGGCTTGTTTACCTCTCTCTGGGGACTGGAACCTCGATAAGAGTTATGTTCCTAAGCGTGCTACGCATTTAGTAAAGTTGGTCGACTCTGTTGAGCGTAAACAACTTTTCGCACACACCCCCATATAAAGTCGGAGTATTATTATCGGTGTTTGTGCGATGGGTGCAGTTTTGAGTTCGTCGCCACGGATCCGAACAACCTGACTCTCCTCACCTCTCCTCATAAAGCCTCCTAGTCTAATCGCTCAATTTAATCACAAATAAAACTATAAATAGAAAAAAAGTAAAATGAATAATAGTCATTAAATTGTTTGTGCTTAAAGCTGGACGGCCTTTTCTGTACCCATTAGTCTTAGAGTGCAAAAGGGGTATGATATGTTCCTGAAAATGTATTATTCTCTGGGTTTTTTCAAGTTTTTTTTCTAATACTTAAAAGCATTCATTATATCCTATGATGTTATTAATGTTTAATTTTTAATTTAATATTTTTTCGGTCTTTACAAGTAATACTAAAGAATTCTTTGAATTGAATTGAATTGAACTCTTTTTTCTGATCTTAAAGTTAAATATAATTAACTGAGTACTATGTAGTCTATCATCTGGATTTTCGTATTGTACTAGTATATTTCTTATTATTCATGTAAGCTGAGCTGATTGTGGGTACTTGTTCTCCATATATATAAATTTTTTTTGTTGCCCACGTATAGCTATCTTTTTTTTTTAGCTCACTCGATTGGCTGAGCACGTTTTCTGGTTTTATTTTCGCATTTTTTTTTACAATATTTTACATAACGTCTTTTGCGGCCGGCATTATTGACTGGTTTTTGCATTCTGCTCGTATTTTCAATTTGCTGAGACGCAGAAAGACCCGGCGACCGTCTCGCAACCTCAAAAGGGGGTATGTATACTATATACCACCCGATCCCTCCTGCACTATAACCTCAAACTGATTACGAGCGATTCGATTGTTGACTTAGAGAACGCAGAGAATGCCAGAATCGCTGAATGTGGGTCTTTTTGCACGTTTACCCGGCTCTCGGTCATTGTTTGCCTTTATTTTTACTTCTCTTTGTCGTATTTTTATACGATTTCAGTTGTTGCTATCGTGCTAGACCGATTCTAATGCCATTTAAAATAGTCATATTGCATTGTAAGCGCCTCAGTTGTCTTTTAGCGATCGCTCGATGTAGTGCATTTACAGAGATCCCAGAGATATACTTAAAAAGTGTTGTTAAAAAACAAGACAAACTGAAAAAGTTGGGATACTTCAAACTTTATTTATAGGCAAGTTCAAGTTTGTTTTGTATACTTAACAATTGCAAGTACTTAATGAATCACTGAATAAAGTTAAAGCGAAATCAAGACACATGTTTATACTATCAATGACCTTGAATCATCCATCTTAATGAATGTACCTAATCTTTGTTTGAAAAACATTACCTAAAGGTATTATAGTATTCAAAATTTAATGACAAACACCCAAGTACGTCAGCAATTATGTGGGGGTTCAAAATGTCTGATAGTGATAAGAAACATGCTTGTATAAATATAGAAATCGAAACATGTGCTTGACAAGTGGCACACGTTAATCAAATGTTTATGGGAAAGCGTTTCCTATAAGTAAGCACAATGGAAAATTACAAAACCTAGTATTTACCTTGTGACTCATAGGAAAATGTCCTTCTCCGATGTAAAACTACTCGACTATGACTCACAAAGAACGAAAAATTCCCTGTCCTTGCAATTTAGTAGAGTCATGGTCATTCTCCATATACATTTCATAGAATTTTATTCGAAATGATAGCAATCGTTACTAGTTTATTGGCACACATCATGCCTTCATCCTTGGAAATTAAGATGAATACGTGATCAACTGCATGGAAAGTGTTTAAACATTTTTAGAATAAAGAATTTTAGTTAATTGGTGTAATTAATATCTATTTGTATGAAACTGGGTAGAAGTAGAGGGTTAATAATCATGGTGAAGGAATTACATTTGAAAACAGTATAATTTTTTCGTATCTTGTTTATCATAGGTAAGTCATTTCAGCTTTGTGATATGATATATGGGGTTGATAATGGTATAAGGTCAAAATAAAGCTTAAGGTCAATATCATTCAAGTTCCAAATGATATGGTAAACAAGCCTTATTATAAGGTAAATAAAATGTAGATCATACCAACATTTATAAGGGGGAAAATGCTTTTGTACAAAATATTTTTGCTTAAGAGTATTTTTTTCAAGGAGTACTTAAAAAAAGTTGTTTTATCTGTACATTTTCCATGTACAATATTTTTTTATTTTATATTTTAGACCACATCTCGATTTAATCTCTCTCCTTGCATTCTCTCTCTTTGTTTTGAAGTTTTCCCACCACGTTTCTCCACTTTTCGACTCTCCTTCGCATGGCCTACGTGCCGAAAATCACATGTTGTTTTGTTTTGCCTCTTTTTTATGCTTCGTAAAAGTTACATACCTCCTGTGCGAGCGAGATGGCCAATGTTTACGTTTATAACAGTTAGGTTTTTGCTTAATTTGGAGATATGCGTATCACCTGTTTTCGATGCATAACCTATGGGTAGTGGGTGTGTGAACTTTTGAAGCCGATCAAAACAACATTTAGAAAATGCGTACAAAAACAAAACTATAAAATAAACGCACGTACGCACACTGAGCGAAAACCTGTATCCATTGAATACATATAAAAATTGAGATACAGATACGAGTACAGGGTGCCCTGCGCTAACTCTCTCGCCGGCTACGTCTCTCCTTCTCTCTCTTACTCTCACGCATCCATGAACCGGCGCATCGGCTGTTTTTTCGTTTTGTTTTTGTTTTGGATCTGGGGAATACAGTGGTACTTCTTAAGATACAAAAAGAAACGTGAAGTCTTTTAGCTTATTAAAAGCTTTTAAGTGCTGAGTTAGGAATCTGGAATGAATTATATCTTTTCAGATAATATGTAGACTATAAAAATATATATACAATGGTACTTCTTCAGATACAAAACAATCTAATCAAAAGTGCTACTTAGGAATCTTGAATCACTTAGACTAAAAAATTCCAATTATATCTTTCCAAAAATATTTTCGAATGTTAGTGGTATTTATTTACCAAAATTAGAATTTTTCTAAACTAAATCTAGTTCCCTAGGTAAAAAGTCCAATTTCATATTTTATACGTCAAAATATAGCATGCATGATACAATAGTACATTTTTATATGACTAAAATCAAATGAAAAGGAAATGTAGGGTCTAATATCAATATATTGGGTTTCTTGGGTTTCTTAAAAAATTTTACAGATTTACAGAAGCTTCACTGTACGCTTTTTATGTTGCTCTGTAAAACCAGTTGTTGTTGCCGTGCTTTATGCCTCCGCCCTGCCTTTGTTGTTATGCTATCGTGGTCTTCGTTTTTGCTCACGTAGCCAACGCGTGGACAGCAAAAAGTAGAGGGGGAGAGAGAGAAAGAAAGAGACGAGGAGAGAGAGGCGAGGCGATAAAGAGGCGGAGGCATGTTCGAATCGAAAAACTGTCGCTATCGCACAGAACTCATCCAACGTTTCGAGAGAACGGACGCGTTTCAGAATTACCAGGCAATTGTTTAAATAAACCCAAGAGGCCCAATAAAAATTAAAAGCGGCAACAACAACTGTGCTAATTGCTCATTCTAGCAAAGGTGTTGTATGAAAAACAAAACAAACAAAGATAAGAGAAAAACCCACAGCGCCAAGTGATTAAAAGTGAACTTAAGCAAAGAAACTAAAAGTTCTTGTACGAAAAACGAGGTAATTTTCCAGTGCCAGAACGAGAAATAAACCGCTCTCTAAAATATATACATATATATTATGCGATATAGTAGATAGCCACCCTTGTCTTGAACTAAATCTGGGTTAGGGACACTGCGCATAGGGAGTTCAGTCGGAGTTGCATTGATTTTTAACCATTTTTCGGAGTTACCTACTCTGTATACAGCCTTTGCAACTTAACTCACATCCGTCAAATGTGTTTCTACTTACAGATATCGGCTAAACAATCCGGCAGCCCAAAGGCAGGAACTTCTCCATTGGACAAACGTGTTTTGCAGCCCAAGGCACAGCAGCAACAACAAGCCAAGCAGATTGCCAGCCAAAACAACAACGCACAGAACACCGCCAGCAACAAAAAGACACAACAGCAACAGCAACAACCGCAGCAGCAACAGCAACCTCAACAGGGCGCAACACCAGCAGCAACAACAACTGTACAGACAACAACTACAACAGCAGCAGCAAGCACAGCAGCAGCAGCAACACCAACATCCGCAACAGCAACAACATCAGCAGCAGCAGCAGCAACCACTGAACCAACAGCAACAACAACTACTGGTGAGTGCCGTGGTCGATGGAAAATTTTCCATACACAATTCAATTAATCTTAAGTGAACTAGGAAAAAAAAGAGCTACAAAAAACCATATCTTTTATTAGCTCTCAGTCAAAAAATATGGTGAATGTGTAGCTATAATTTTTAATATCAATCTATCTATTTATTGGTGGTATTATTTTTAGATGTTTTTGAATTTGCATAACTTTTTAGTAAAAGGACGGTTAAATATGTGGTATTTTGTGAATACCTCATGAGTTCAACGACCTCCAATTAGGGTTAGGAACCGAGAATTGCATAGGTTCAATTTAACACGTTCACACGTTTTTCTTCAATCTAGCTAATAAGCAACTATTATTATTTTTAAGAAACTATAGAATTTACGATTATTTATTGTACAATTTAAAAGGATTTCTAAGAGTTTGCGTTTGTAAATTCCAATATATTTTGCTACCCCCCATAGAGTTGTTTTGATGCAAGAGCTGAGAATGGGAGAACCTGACCACCATGTGACGGTCCCTCGCGCACTTGTTCTCATTCTCGTCTCACGTGTCGCCGACTCTCGGGCTTTTCACTCGGGTTCTCTGTTGACCTGATGCTCCGAGAGAGGGCCTCAATTTTTGGCGACGCATATGGCGTGGCATGGCCTGATTTCTTATTTTTAAAACACTGTTCTTGTACTTCAATATGCTTACCACAGAACTGCTTGTTTCATTACAGTTGATGCCAGTCAGGCAGATGTGCTTGCCAAAGTCGTGGTAAAGGACAAAAAGAAGGTCAATCAGAAGGTGAGAAATCAATTAATTAAGCTCTTAACTATAGCCGATGAAATGGTAAACACAACAATTATATCTTATGGAAAATAACTTGTTATAAAGCACATTTGTATCTATATTCTGATATTTTATATATATTGTAAAATGTAAACAACTTATAATGATAATGTTATTCTTAAATGAATTCTAATCAAAACAATGCAATTGTTCTCATAAGATAGAAATATCTGACTTTACGTTAATCACTTTATCATGGCTAATCGATCACATTACTAAGTCCCTAATACTAAATATTTAACGCGCTATTTTACAGGCCAGCGACTTTAGCAACGTTGGTGACTGGCCCACACTTATTGGCGGAACTTCTGGCAGTGGCAAAGCCACCAGCAACGAACCCAAGCGCAATCCAACGAAAAAACAACAGCCAGCCAAAACAGCAGCCGCAGTAGCAGCCAGCAATACCACTTCAAGTGAAGTTGCCACAGAGTCTAACGTCGCACCCTCGAGCAGCGGCAGCAGCAACAGCAATCCCAGCAGCAGCACCACCACTGCCAGCGCCACCACCAACAGCCAATCCACAACTGCATCTGTTGCAAGCACGAGTCATGATGCCAAAGCCCAGCGAGACGCTGAACCAGCGGCCAATGCTGCTGCAGGAGCTTCTGGCACCGCTGCCGGGCCTGCCCTCACCAAGAAGCTACCCAAGCACAAGTGGCGTCCGCTGCCCATCGATCTGGCTAAGTCCAGTCGCCCCAAGCCGATTGGCGGCCGGCCAAATCGGCGTCTCAGCGATGATGGCGCCGACCAGCGCCGCCCACCGCGCGTCTACCATGACCGCCAGCCGGGCGCTGGAGGAACGGGAGGCGAGTCGCGGCACCCACACGCTGGCCGGCATCCGTACGGGTCACGCCCAGCGGCTTCTACGTCCGAGCGCGTGGATTCCTGGCGTAGCAGCAGCAGCACCACCGCCGCAGCGCTCGATGAGCAGCGCTCTGGAGCAGCGGGTGGTGCCGGGTCAGCAGCAGCAGCTGGCTCAGCACCGCGCGGGCCGCGTCGCTACCGGACGCCGTACCGCGGCGGGCGGCAAGGCCGGGGCGGATTCTCCCGACAGGGACCAGGTCGCCCGACTCATCGCATACCACGCCATCTGCTAGCTTCGGGCGAGTATGCCAACTATCTGCCGGCGGACGCCGCCGGCGCCGACTCCTCGCAGTCGTCGTATGTGCTTATGGGCACCCACTATTTTGGCAACGTGCCCGCCGCCTACATCGAAATGGACGCCACTAGCGTCAAGGAGGCCATCAAGAAGCAAGTGTAAGTAGATCAGTACAATATATGCCTAATGCCTTTTGCTTGATGTATGCTGGTTTGGGAAATAATTAAAAATGTCAAGATTATACTAATTTAAAATAATTGTAAATTTTAAAGACCTAAGAAGTTTCATGTAAATTCCTCGAATTGTCAAACCCTAAGCTAAATGTTTTCCCAGAACCCATTACTGAACTCTCTGCAGCCAAAGGCATTATATCCGTTGTATCTAAGAACCTTCTTGTTGACCCCCACATTCTCTCCTTTCGATCCCCTTAGTGAATACTATTTCAGCGCCGACAATCTTACCGGCGACTTCTTTTTGCGCCGCAAAATGGACCCCGAGGGCTATATCCCAGTCACCCTGATCGCCTCGTTCCATCGCGTTCTCGCACTGACCACCGATGTGGCTTTGATAGTGAACGCCATCAAGGAATCGGATAAACTGGAGCTCTTCGAGGGCTACAAGGTGCGCACCAAGACGACACCGACCACTTGGCCCATCACAGATGTGCCGGAGGCTCAGGAAGGGGAACTTAAGGTTGGCGCCCAGCTAGTGGAGGAGAATAAGCCGGAGAAGCAGCAGGAGGATGAGGAGAAACTGGAGGAGCAGACTGAGGTCGGTTCGCCGCCGCCCGTTCTCACAGCGGCGATGGCCACGAAGCCGCTGAGCAGCATTCCGCCGCCGCCGGTGCCAAGGAACTCGCAGAATCTGGTGCCCAAGATGTTGCAGGAAAAGCAGCAGCAGAGATCAACTCTCAACTCTGTTAATGCGATCAGTGTGCTGACCCAACAGGTGGAGGGTGGTGCCGCCGAGCTGGCTGGTCATTTGAGTGGACTGGCGGAGAGTGTGAAGCCCAAGTCGACATCGACGCCGGACAAGAGGTCTGCGGCTGCTGCAGCGGGCAAGGGAGCTGGTGCGGCGGCAGCTGCTTTGGTAGCGGAGCCGGAGGGCATGTGGAAAGAGGTAAAGAGACGCTCCAAAACAAATGCTATCAAAGAAAACGCTACTACACCACCACAACAACAACAGCCACCGCTTTCACAAACGCTCAACAACAATAATAACGATAATGTCAAAACGAACAACACCTCGTCCACGTCCAAGTCCAAGTCCACGTCCAACAACGCCCCATCCAACGCCTCATCATCAGCCACTGTGTGTGTAACCACCAACAACGCTTCCTCAGCCACCAAAGCAACCACCAATAATGCCACCAAAACCACAACCACCTCCACCGCCACTACCACCACGAACAACAACATTAAATCTGGCAATGCTGCTTACTCCAAAACCCACTCCAAATCCTCATCCAAAACAGCTGCTCCGCCATCCGCTCAGTGCCATGCCGAAAAGGAAGAACTAGACTTCCAGTTTGACGAGGAGCTAATGGACCCCCTTCCCCCCGGCACCGGACGCATCAACAACTTCACCGAGAACTTCTCCGACGACGACGAGTCCGATTACGAGTTTGCCGATCGTGACATTAACAAGCTGCTGATTGTGGCCCAAGTGGGTCGGGCACCCAAACACGAAGGCTACGATCGCACCGCCGACTTTACATCGCGCACGAAAATCACCCAGGATCTGGAGAACATCATCAACGACGGCCTGGTCAACTATGAAGAGGATCTGTGGACCACCACCAATGTGGTAACCGATTACAAGACTGTCAATGTGATTTCCCAGGCGGACTTTGAAAAGCTGGCCGGAGGTCGAATCAAATCAGTGGTTCCGCAGCAGGTGGTGCCCCCACCGCCACCAATTGAAGAGGATTTGGATGAGACCCTTGTGGGTGATACTACCCTCAACTCCACGCTGAACAACACCCTCAAATCCCGACGTGCCCGCTTTTATGCTGCTCCTAACTCGCACTCGATTGATCCCCGGACGCCAAGGAAGAGGAAACTCCGCCACACCGCCAATCCGCCAGTGGAGGCCCACGTTGGTTGGCTGCTCGACACAGTGGAGCACCGACCACGCACCACCTCGATGGGATCCTCGGCGGGAACTTCGCCCACTGCCTCATCGTACGGATCGTTTGGATCGTCGGTGCCGCAGTCGCTGCCCATTTTCCAGCATCCGTCGCATGCACTGCTCAAGGAGAACAACTTCACCCAACAGGCCTACCACAAGTACCATTCGCGGTGCCTCAAGGAGCGCCGACGATTGGGCTACGGACAGTCGCAGGAGATGAACACCTTGTACCGCTTCTGGTCGTTCTTCTTGCGCGAGAACTTCAACAAGAGCATGTACAACGAGTTCCGCTCGCTGGCGCTGGAGGATGCCGGCAATGGCTTCCGCTACGGACTCGAATGCCTCTTCCGGTTCTTCTCGTACGGCTTGGAGAAGAAGTTCAGACCAAATGTCTATCAGGATTTCCAGGACGAGACGGTTGCCGATTATGAAACAGGTAAGAATTGTTTGGAATTGCATAAAATTAAGAACACTCAAATTTAGATCCGTTACTTATTATGTTTCCTTCTACCAGGTCAACTGTACGGACTCGAGAAGTTCTGGGCCTTCCTGAAGTACTACAAGAACGGCGAGAAGTTGGAGGTGCAGCCCAAATTGGCAGAGTACCTGAAGAGCTTCAAGAACATTGAAGACTTCCGCGTGGTGGAGCCGGAGATCAACGAGATGCTGCAGGGAGTGGGCAGCCTTAATCCCGGCCGTCAGCTCAACCGTCACCGCAGTGTGTCCGAAAGCGATGGCACGGCTGTTATTACGGCCGGCGGACGTCGCCTCAACACCACCATCACCAATCGCAGTGACTATGTGGGCAGGTTGCTGCAGCAGCAGCAGCAACAACAGCAGCAACAGCAATACCACCAGCATCAGCAGGGCTACGGGGGCTACAATCAGCAGCAAAACCGCAGACGCACAGGCTCCTTCGGCAGCAGCACAGTGCGCATTCGCAGCGGATCCCTGGGCAACAAGCCGCAGGTGGCCAATCGCAATCAGGGATCGCAGCACGAGTTGCGACGCGGCGGCAGCAATACAGGCCTGGCGCCACACAAGCGACAACAGCAGCAACAGAAACCGAAGCCTGGAGCAGGATCACAGACAAACTCAGCACGTGCCACAACATCAGCGGCAGCAGCAGCTTCAGCCTCCTCGGCAGCAGCAACATCATCTGCAGCGGCAACAGCAGCAGCAACGCCAGCGGTAACGGTATCGGGCTCGTCATCGTCACAGAAGTAGTTACACAATAATGCAGAGACACTTTTTGAATTAGGTGTAAGTTAATATCTATGACTTAGTTTTCAGGGGCACGCGCATCCGATGCTCCGCACTCTTTTGTTTATTCATTCTTATTATTCTTTTGTAGTATTCAAGTCAAGCGTAAAGTGGGAACAGTCGTTAGCGTTTAGCATAATTAAGTGAAATTTTTGAAATTTGTTTATTGCAATTTGCCTAGCGCTCGTTGGTTTAGTAGTTACGATTCTAATTGTTTGTTTCTCGCATACCCTCGACAAAAAACTAAAAAATGGTTGCTTACGAAATGCTCAATGCTCACACAAAACACACACCACTCACACACACCAATTACACACAGCGGGGTCTGTCTGCTTTGTACCAGTGCCAACCAGCCATGATCTTGGAAAAAAAAAATAACGAAACGATTGCCCTTACATTTTTTTGTTCTGTTGATTATTCTCCTTATTTTTTTTTAATGCGATGCAAAAATCAAGGCAAATTTTCCTACTTAGAGCAGCGTTAATAGTTGACGTAATGCCATGAACTGTTGTACTATACGATTAAAGATAATAACCATAACGATAACGATATAACCTATGCATATACTACCTAACGAAAACTGAAAACAAATCAAACGAAATTGATACACAACAAAAACCAAATGATCTTAATGCAAATAAATTTTGTAAATTACAAAAGAATATATATATACATATATAACTCTATATGAAGCCAGAAAACGCGTATATATGATTACTATTATTATGATTATTTTTTTGTGTGTGACCTAAGCGCAAATGTAAAATGTAATTGTTTAAGAGGCAGCGAGAACTTGTAATCCTTAAACCCAATTGAGGCAAGCGGGGCTCAAGTGCCAGCGAATTTTAGTTGTTTAAGCATTTACCACAAGCCAGTCCAGCGCAATCGCCAGCGGTATAGCAATAGGAATCCGACTTGGACTCGGGTCCACAGCTTCCCCTGTCGCAGTGCACTGCCCCCAGTCTATAACGATCCGATCTATCTATCGAATTGGTCAACCCCCGAAAACCTCAGAACTTCGTACCCCGCCAAGCATTTAGAAGCATGTCAAAAACCATTTATTTTTTACCTTTAGTTTTTGCACTTGTTAATTTTTAATTCGAGAAAACTACGACTATAAAAAATGCTAGAAAAAAAGAACAAAAAAAAATTTTAAAAACAAAAATTGTCAAGTCCAAAAAAAGTTTAAAACTTTATAAAAACAACAAAGGCAAATCATGCAAACGAAAAAAAAGCATTAAGAGATAATGAAGTTTGTTTCGCATAGTGAATAGATCTAAATTTAAAACATATGTGAGAAATCAAATGTAAGCTTAATACGGATAACAACTATATATATCTGCATATATCCAAACACACATATAGAGAGACTTTAAAGCGTGACTGCAATTTGAGAATACTATAACTAAATAAGAGGCGAACGGTGAAGTTGTCCGATGCCGCCAGACGGTGAGCAGTTTGCAAAACTCTCTCAAGGTCCTTCAGCCCCTCGATTTTGCTTAGCTCATCTAGCCTAAGCAAGCATACACACAGCACACACCACACACCACACCACGCAAATACGAGAAGTGCAAAGAACGTTTCATTAAATATTATTTTGTAATCATTAGATATCTGTAAATATACTTCCCTGCTTCTTTTTTAAAATGTCGCCTTATCAATTTTATCCACACATAAACACAATCACATCCATATTGGCCAGACGCTTCTGTATGAGCTTAACGATCTATCAATATTATAGATATTATAAAATGAGAGAGATGTCCGACGACAATTCAATCGGCTGTTGCGTAATTATACATAGTTCTGCCACAACTATTTTGTTTTTCACATGAAGTGTTGACTTTAGTTTATGATAACACACAACCACACATTTGCTTATTGACTTTTATGTGCCCTTTAAGTTTGCAACTTTTATATAAATAATTTAAAATTAACTATACGAATATGATACGATACACACACACACACACACAGACCTACGAAATGAACATAATGGAACTCTATTAAAAGTAATTTTGTAAGCTACTTAAATATGGAAAATGCGAGAGGAATACTAAGCAAAACGAAAGAAATGATTATTGTGAAAAACGTGATAGTTTAAACCATAAAGAGTAATATTTACTTCTATTATTATATTAATAATTAATTATACGATGCATATATATGGATATGTATATGTAAAACGGAAAACCACAAAAATTTCTAAACTAACGTAAACAAAAAAAGTAAAAAATTTTTTTAAAATTACCAACACAAAAAAATGTTAAAAACAATGAGTAGAAAAACTAAAACAAAAAAATGAATAAAAAAAACTTGAAAAAACCAAAACTTGGGCTTTTACTATGGGTTGAAAAAATGTGAAAAGCGCATCTGTTTCCGCTTTTCACCAGCAGATGGCGATGAAAAAAATACAAGTATTTTATACCTCCGCGAATTCTTTAGCACTGGCTTGGTGCATTTATAAAATTGTATACATTTTTATTCAGAACAGCTTTTTTCAAACAAGGGAACCAAAATCAAAAGGGCTTGGAACACGCCCCATCGATTGACCCCTTGAGTAATTAACCCTTTCGAGTGTGAGTGCCATTTTTCACCCGGCGACAAAATGCAGGGGTCCGCACTACAAACATCTTCCCAAACAACAGCTGTGATCTCCATCCCCGACACATGTTGTTGGCTTTGCAGAGCATTGGGTGTCACAGATTAACGCCTTACTTGAATTATGGCCTGGCTCCTGGCTCCTGGCTCCCGGCTCCGAAGCAAACTACTCCACAATCCGGGCGAGCGCGTGGAAAAATCATGTATAAAACATAAGAGCGACATACAGGCATTCTGCAGGGGTGGTACACTATAAAAAAGATTGCTAACTTTTTACAAAAATTAAATTTTCTTTGAGTATACTTATCTTAATACTTATCAAAACTTGATAGGAAATATTTTTTCTTGTATGTCATTTAAAAAATACGTTTTTATGTGACTTTCTAGATTATTAAATGTATTAAAAATATTCTTAATTTGTTTTTTATTGAGAACAGAAATGTGTAACTCCCAGTGTACCTAGTGGGGTGGTTGTGTGGCCTTTTGTCGACAAAGGACAAGACGCAAAGGCACGCAAGGACCTGAACCGGAGGACGAAGGACCTAGGACCTGGTACCTCGCAGCCGATAGCCTGGAGAGGCGTTTAAAAATTGAAAACCAATTTGGTAGCGATTTAAAACAGACGATTGGAGGGGGCCAAAGTTGGGGTCTTGCGGGGCTTACGAAATGAGTGGCGGTGCGGGCCGGCAGATGGCGTGTGTGTGCGCCGGCTGCCGACTGGCAGTGCGACTTTTCGCACCTCAAGCGCAAGTCCTGACCCCGACAGAGCTTAGATTGTGTTACCAATATTTATGGCTCAATGGGGATAAGGGCTTTCGGCTGGCGTGACCGCGACCAGGTCTAATCACACGTGACCCCTTCTTCGGGGAGGGGGAGGAGGCAGAACCGAGTTCACATATCGCATTCATATCGAAGCTAAATTTAATGGGCGTTTAACGTGTGACTCGCCTTTGAACTTTACCCGCACTTAGCTCACGCACATGCTTCCGGCGAAAAAGTGGGTTGTACACATACCCTTTGGGTGTCTTGGAGTCCGGGGATTGGGATACACGTCAATGTTGCAATTTATTGGCGTTTCCTCTAATAATCAGCGACTGCTGCTCCATTGAACGGCAGCAGTTTTCCCCTACGGCCTGACAAGACATTAATTGGATGGACTTGATCAAGAAATACAAGGCGGAACAAAGGCTTTTCGAACTTTGGTGTACATTTTAGGCATGGGGTTAGCCATGTTGATTTACTACCGAAAAGGGGTATTGATTCCCTAAGTCCTGAGGAGGCTTTACATGAAGTATGAGTAATGGAATACATCTTTAATATCGAAGGTCTTAGTCTATAAATTAAATTGGTATGCAGATCTTTCATAATGGGTCTTTTTAATAAATATATTGGTTCTATCGAAGATACATTAATTTTTTGTGTGGAGGATGTCCATTGATCCATTCTTTATATCCTTGCAGTTCTATTACCGGACAACCCACACAACCTGTCAAAAGCTGTCATTATCCAGACCCCCCACCCGCATCTAAATATTCTATATCATGATTCAGATTACATATCGAGGCCTCGCCACCTACCTGCCCACTTTCCAAAAGCTGAACAAACATTCCACATGTGATGGGTTCGGTGGAAAACCACAGGCATAACAATTTGCACATTGGCTTAGCGTAATTATTGCCGCGATCCAAAAATATAATTTGGAGCTTTCAACAATTTTAATACCAAAATTTTCGCTTTGGTGCGCCGTCTAATTAGTTCGACCCCCGGACGGGGAATTCCGGAATTTGGATCGAGGGGGCGTGGCAAAAGGCCGACAAACCTGTGTCAAAATTTTATCACCGCAACAGAAATGGCCGGAACCCTGAATAAAACTGGACCATCCCCTTGGGAGATGACTGGCAGGGCAAAAAATTATCCCAATATTCGCAATAATTAAATAAAATATTTCATAAAATGGTTTCCGGTTGCACCATAGCGGCGTTTCAGCGAAAAACTAATTATACTTATTTTAGGGTCTTTCATGACTGGTGGAATCGGAATCAACCAATGGTAAATACAATATATATGCAATAAATATATAGAATTCGCAGTCTGGCAATGAATTCCAACTGTTTTCCTATGGCATTGCATCCTTTGAACTCAATGACATTTGAGCATGCATGAACTGTTCATAAATAAATGTTTCTCTGCACAAAGTACGTCATCGAAATGGAATATTTACTCGGGTTACATTTTTATCAAAAATCTAAATTACATTCATTCTGATATCTGTCTCGACTGCATAAATAAATGCTAAAATGAAAATGAAAGTATTTTTTTAAATTACTCTCATTTATGAGTGGTATTCAATATATTTTTGGCAATACTTCGTATGCAAATATGTGTATACTTTTAATGAAGAAATATTAAGCGTACGTTTGCAGAGTTTATATTAAAATGAAACCTAAAAAGCTGAAGATTTCTTTTGCTAATGCCCATCATTTTAATATCCAAAGAAACCTCTTTTCCTTGCACCGATACGTTTTCATGTTTCACATGCCCAATTAGCTGAGTTGTCCGCTTAGGAATCGGCCGCAAATTCGAGGATCTGTGCCGGAATGCAATTCCATTAATTCCGACTCGGCTCCGCTCTGTTTTGGTCTACTCAAACTATTTGCATTGCCATTATGTAGCCCACGCACTTGCCAGAACCTTAATGGGTAGGGCTTACACAGCAATTACATTTCATTTGAAATGCACTACACAAGTACCCCGCACACACTCCGGACTTGACAAATTGTCACAGAGCTAGCCGAGGGCCCAACAGGGAGACAAAATCAAATTAATGATATGAATTTCTTATTTAAGGACATTAACGCAAGGTCTGCCTCCTGGGCGAACATGCTGCGTTGAGATCCGATTAGTGTTGCCAATTTGGGTGCCAAAAGCGGCTGAGTTCTGTGTTTTCAGCGGCCTGTTCTATATGAATACGAAGCGTATAGATTTAATAGACAAAGAATTTTAAAATAGGAAATTATTTAAGGCAGAATTTTTTATACATTGAGTTTTCTTTTGGCCTTATCTTAATTTTAGATATATTAAACCTCTAAATATCCAGTTTTTAAAGACACAGAATTGCTTTTTACACTTAAGTCAGTGTTGAAAAATATATTGTACATCGGTATAAAAATATTTAATTTCAATTACAAAAATATAGATTATAGATTAAATTGCAGATTAGAAATCAAAATAAGAAAATAACTGAATAGACAACACTGTTTCCCATCAATGTCACATAATTTGGGTATAGAAACTGTCGTCTATTGAGTTTTGGGTCAATAAACAGGAAGCGGAAGTGCGTCAGCGGTACGCGCCACTGTTTGGATATTTATTAAACGTCAGGATGGCCAGGATCAATTGTCCTCAGACACACACAAATACGCTACATGCAATTAGACTCATACAAACGCCGCATTAGATTCGCATTTTTATGAACGCACAAACATTTATCTAGCAGAGGAATTGAGCAGGCTAAAAATGTCCTTAAAGAGATTGCCAGCTTGGTGTGTGTGTGTGGGTGAAGGACAATTAGATAAATACCAAGACACGCACAGCCACTGAAGCTCCTGTCGTCTGCTGTTTTTTTTCCTTGCTCTTCCTTTTGTTTTTTTTGCCCCGTTGGCATTTTTGTACACTCCATGACCCCTGACCCCCAGGTCCTTTCTTTCTTTCCTGCTTTCTTGGCCAGTCAGTTAAGCTGGCATTGTGGCCATCCTTTGTGTGTCCTGTCAGAGGAGCACTGTTGTTGTCCGATAGTTGTAATTGGCCAACTAAAATCATGTGACAAATTAACAGCGCAAAATTTATTGCCTGCCCGCCGCCTTAAGCTGTTGATGAAGAAATATTGTGTGCGTTCGTTTGGTTTGGAATGGGTTTCGGTTAGGGTATGGCCTTGGGTTTGGGTCGGTCTTATCCTGCGACTTTGCTCCGCAGGCATGAGACAGCATTTTGCGATTGCAATCGAGGGGATTGGGGGGATTGGGGACCGCTTCGATAGGAGCAGGAGCCACCACAAGGACCTGACTGAGTGTCGAAGACATTGGCAGCAACTCCAATCGGTTGCCTTGCTTACCTGTGGCAATTAAATTGAAAGCCGCCCGTTGTGTGCGATGTGCGAGTGTGTTTGTGGGGTGTGTGTATAATGTATCTAATGGAAATCGCCCCGGTGAGTTGTGGCCACTTCCTTGCCCCAGCTAAGCTGGCAATTAGGATGCGATGTGTGGTCCTTTGACTTGCGCTCAATGGGATTCCAAAACCTTTTATTCGCAGTTTGAACCGTTGAAATGCATCAAGTATTTCAAGATTCCAACTGTCTAGCTGAAAATTGAACAGGAATTTATGATGATCGGGTTACGGAAGCAATTGAGTTGTGCATCGAATTTTTAAAGACTTTGTAAGCTAATAAGTTCCTAATAGAACTTTAAAAAAGCCCTGTAAAGTTCAGAATGGTACTACTAACATTTTTTTGATTAATTTAAATCAAATATAATATTGCTGTGATAATGATTTCGAGAATGTTTGACTCCTTATGCATTTTTTATTATTTTATATTTCCAAAATTAAAGAATTCTTATGCATTTTTAATGTATACCAAAATACTTCTTTAGTTGATTAAAAGAAAAAGGTACGGCAATTTCTGTGATAATGATTTATAAATTGTGGAATACTATGGCATAAATAGACTATTTTAGAATATTATGGAATGTCCAATTTGTGTTTTATTATTAAAAAAAATTAATTTTCATAAACTAGTAATTTAAATATATTTTTTATTGTAAAAAGTTAATCCTTTCAGTATTCGTTAAAGTCCAATCTAAATTGATAAAGCAATATTTTTAGAGAGAAAACATTTTTTATAAAGGCGCACAACCAAATCTATCTTGTTTGTATTATTTGATTGAACTGGCCTTAAGAAAATTAAAAAATAAATTATTTAATGTATGTCTGTTTCTTTTAGTGTATTTGTGCACTGGCGTTGCGTTTAAATTGTTATCCCGACCCGGCGATGTTGTTGTTTGCCGATGCTGATGTTGTTGCGGCTCAAAACATTAATTAATGCGCCTGCAGCCAAATGACGCCATTTTGTATGAGTCGTTGGGCAAAGACACACACACACACACACGATAACACATGGCCTGAATACAACAAAAGTACAACAGACTCCGGCCAAAAAGGGGCGGTGGGCGGTGGGCAATGGAGGGGCGGGGCCGGAAAGACACCTGCAGGCGACACGGGAATGCGTTGGGCCATGCAAAATGCGTTCATGTCTTATGAACAATGAATTTTAGATGTGCCGCCTCTCTATGTGTGTGTGCATGTGTGTTTGGCCAAAAAACATGCCGCCATTGCACACACACACTCACACACATTTGCACCTGTGCAAGCAAACATGTTTTCCTCGGATGCCAAATGCCGCTGGCCAGTGGAAAAGAGATGGGTGCCGGCTGACCAGCGGCCAAAACGAGAGCAAACAACAAGGACACGGCAGGACCAAAACTAAAAGCGACATGTTTTTCCACGCTCGAATGCGAATTTCGGCAAAACAACAACAGCAGCAGCAGGAGAAGCAAAAGCAGCAGGATAAAGAAAGCAGCTAGGGGTTCTGGAATCCTCTTGAAGATGGCAGCGTGACAGGATCAAGAAATCACTATTTTCTAGGTGATAGAAATGGAAATGTATATCACCAATATAACATCATTTTTTTTTAAAATAAAAATTATATATGCAGATTTTTAGTCTTTCTTATATACGTATATTTATCTATCAAAATATCATCAATAAAACTTTAACTTTGAAAATAAATTAAAAAAAAATTCTTTTATAATTTTCTAGTCATATTGAAATATGTCTTAAAATATGTACAAACTTAAATAAATGTGTGTAGATTTTTTTCGTAAAGATAAATATATTATATATCAAAATTAGAGTGCTCAACAAGATTTTTATAATTTTTAAGCATCTAAAACGACGTGTAATCTCAAAGAATAATTAAGTTATCTCATGTTCTATCAAAACTCCAAAAGAATTTGTTTACGGTTATTTTATAGTCTATATATATTATCATATATTAATGTTATTTATCATTCAAGTTAGCCTAAAAGACTTAAACTAATTAAAAATCTCATATGGAATTGGGTAATATGTAGTTCTGATAACTTTTATTTGGTCAACAGGTTCTATGATAATTTTCCTTTGTTTAAGTAACTTGAAGATCTTAATGAAGTAGACTGCTCATCCCTAATTTGGGCTTGAGTAAGAGCAACAGCCGCCGCAATCAAATACACAAAAGCTGCACCGCTGCGAGCACATCCGGTTGGACCCCTTCGCCTCCCCCGCCACGCACACTTCCGCTGTCGGCTTGCAATTAAATTAAAATGGCCGGCGGACAAGGGTTTAACCCGTACACCTGGCCAAACACTCCATAAATATGATAAAACGAAGTTCGCAGAAGGATTTCTGTGGACAGCAAATTGAAGGCGCTAATGGCGCTGATTTGGCGCATTTTAATTAACCCTTGGCCTTGGCTGAAGGACATTGTCACGCCCGCTCGGCTGATTTGCAAATAGCCAGCCAGCCAGCCAGCCAGCCCGCCAGCTCCTTGAATATCCTTCAGCAAATAGCAATCGCAATAGCAACAACGACAACGTTGCATTTGTAATGAGAGTGGTGCTTGAGCAAAATGGAAAATTTATTGCGCTGACAGTTATGGGCCCATAACAATAATAAAAACAGCAGCTGCATCGGCAGGGCACAGAGGCACAGGGTCGGTGGCAGCAACAACAAGGATCCATCTGCAGCCCAGCTTGCCCTTTGCCCTTCGCCACGGCGACAGCGGCTTCGTCCTGGCGTTGATGATGATGGCAATGATGGCGTTGATAGCCCAACGAGATGCTACTTCAAACTCGACTTCAATTGCTATGCCAGCAAGCCATCCGGCCATCCTGCCACGCTGCCATCTCGCCAACCAGCCAGCCAGCCAGCAAAGGACACTCATTGGTTTGCCTGCCATCCAGCCGTGCAGCCATCCTAGTTGTCCTTCCATCGCCGGTTATGGTCCTCTTGCACCGCCAGAAAATGTCAAAAAAAATTTGTGGTAATTATAATATACTTATTTTAGCTTATTATGAAAATATTACATGATTATTTTATCAGAAACATTTTTTAAAAGGTATTGTAAATGTATTTAAAACGGGATGAATATTGTTTTATTTAAAATAATTAATAAGCTTTATAAGCATTTGGTAAAATATAAAATTCAACTAATTTTGAATATATTAAATTATTTGTAAATCAGAAGCCCATTTTTGGAATGTTTAAAAAGGTATTGTAAACATGCAAAATACAGTTTTAGTTAACATTAATTATAAGCTTTATAAATATGAAACAATATTGGAAACCTTATGAAAAGGCATTTTTATCCAGCACTCTTACTGAACCACCGTTAACTGATTAATCTCTATTTCTCCCAGTGTACTTTCACTAAGTGCGCTGCCTCCAAGTGCAGTGTTTCTGTGTATTTTTTTCCTGTTGTGCCCTGCTCATCAGCGTCGCATTTGGTTAATGGCAAAAAAAGAGCCGCCTGTCATAAATGTGTAGCTGCGATGGCAGGCTTTCAACGACGGCGCGTCTATATTGACGGCCATGCAAAATAGATGTCCTGATTTGACCCCCTGGTCGCCTGGTCGCGTGTTGAGTATACGCAGTGTGGCCGCGTTAAAGCCTTTCGACCTGACTCGGCAGCTTGAGGCGAGCTTTAAGCCGGGGAGGCATGCCACAAGACACGTACCGGGCGTCTAAAAGTGCAAACAGTCTGGCTATTTATGCACAACAAAATGCCACGAATTGCCGGCAACAAAAGGTGGAATTTGGGTATACTTGACTGGCGGTTACCCTATAATCGATTGGCCAGGATCAAGGGTAATATGTAATTGCTATGTAGATATGTATTTATTTAGAAAGGCAAGACAAGTTTTCTTAGAAAACCCATTAATACTTATTTATCAACGGAAAAATATGTTTCTTAGGTTTTTTTGTTGAAAAAAAAGTAAACATATACATTGTTATTTTTTTAATTCCTTGCAAGATGATTTTAAAATGTGAGTAAAAATCAGTTACAAGTTTATTTTAATTGCTAAATATACCCATATTATTTAAAGTCAAAGGGAATTCTGATAAAATGGCCCTTCAACATCATTATTTTTTTAATGTTTTATGGCTAATTTATGGGTTCATACCTCATCCTTGAAATCAATTAATGACAGAACATTTTCAATTCGTCTTTACCATTCTACCTTAAGCTCAACATGGTTTCGTTTTCCCCACACAAACAGAATTCCGCACACACATATACTATTTTAAACATTTTTATTGTGCAACCTAATGGCCGTTTTGTTGTTTGCGTCTGGTGCCTCGATACGAGGACCTCAAACACACATATGTGGAGGGAGCTTTCTTTATGCCACAAAACTGTTTCGCTAATGCACGATTCTCGTCTGATGCCGTTGAAGAGGTAAACTAGCCCAGCTTAGCTCCACCAATTGAATCCTTGAGTGCTGCATTCCTGGCCCAAGCCCACAAACCCACAAACCCACACACCCATCCAACATCTAAAGTCGGATACTTTAAGATTTTCAAACATGCTTGGGCTTACAATAAGCATATTTACACATTTTACCTCTTGATATTCGCACCTGCGGGGGCGTATGAGTGTATTTATTTATTGGGAAATGTTTATTGCCAGCAGATCTTAAGAATCCTTTCGTGAATCTTTGCCACGTCCCGGCAATTGCTCATAAATAGCCAACAGCAAAAGCCATGACTGCCATGGGGCAGCAAATTATGAATTATAGTTTCCTTTAAATAAATTTCTTGTGCTCCGCTTTTTCCGTTAGCTGTTCTTTAATTTTATTTATTTTCCTGTGCGTTGCGACAGTCTCTGAGAATTTACGAGTTCGCCTAATTGCATGCGACAATAAATTGTCCAACTGCTAAAAATTATGTGCACAATTTTTCGCACTGTATTTTCGGTGGATCGCTGGCTCCTTTTAATTTTTTTCTCTGTGAGGTCAGTCCGTGTCGACATCCGACATTTTTGGCCTCTTGCTGTGATTTTATTTATGCCCCATAATGCTGAATAAAGTGCAGCCTCGTCGGAATTGAAACGGATATTAAGCACAGTAGCCTCATCGGAGAATCACGGCTAAAAAATATTAAATTTGCATTCGAGCACATTCAATCATATTTCGCCATATCCTTTTGCTGTTGAGCGTTGAATATTATTATATTTTTCGCAATTAACAAATTATACCCATTTTCCTTCACATGCAAATATTTTCATCACCGCTTCGCTTGGTAACTTATTAATTTTGAATATAGTTTACAGAATCCAGGAAACGGCATTAAGTTGCCAAATGGTGTGGAAAGTCAATAAACGTCTATCTGATATGTAAATTCAACAAACGAAAGTCGGCTCTATGGATTTATTGCGAGTTTTATTAAGCTCTTCCATTGGAAATGCAATTAAAATGAGTTAACCAATCATTAGCAAAAATTTTTTGGTATATGAGAAAAGTTAATTAATGCTTATTGATCAAAACCGACGTGACACCTTCAATGAATATTTGTTATTAAATTAAGTTGTTCCATTTATTTGCATTTTTAAGTAACAGAAAAAAATTGGACCCATTTTCATGTTCAAATTTTACGCAATTCCAATGGGTTTCAGATTAGGGACCCAAAATTGCACTTCTGAACTTCATAACTTGAGTAATTGGATCCCGATTTATACGTGGGATACCTCTATGAATTTTTGGTTAAGTTTCCTATTATTCTACATTCAAATATTTATTTTAAAAGGAGGTCCAAATTTTGACCCGTTTTCATTTTTGAATTTTACTTAATTTCAATAGGTTTCAGAATGGGGACCCAAAATTGCACTTCTAAATTTCATAACTTGAGTAATTGCATCCCGATTTATACGTGGGATACCTCTATGAATTTGTGGTTAAGTTCCCTATTATTCTACATTCAAATATTTATTTTAAAAGGAGGTCCAAATTTTAACCCATTTTCATGTTTGAATTTTACTTGGGTTTCAGAATGGGGACCCAAAATTGCACTTCTAAATTTCATAACTTGAGTAATTGGATTCCGATGTATACGTGGGATACCTCTATGAATTTGTGGTTGAAATCCCTATTATTCTACATTTAAGTCTTTCTTTTTAAACGGGGTCAAAATTTGGACCCATTTTCATGTTCGAATTTTACGTAATTCCAATGGGTTTCAGATTGGGGACCCAATATTGCACTTTTAAGCTTCATAACTTGAGTAATTGGATCCCGCTTTAGATGTGGGATACCTCTAAGAGTTTGTGGTTGAATTCCCTATTTTTCTACATTTAAATCTTTCTTTTAAAAGGGGGTCAAAATTTTGACCCATTTTCATGTTCGAATTTTACGAAATTCCAGTGGGTTTCAGAATGACCATCCAAAATTGCACTTCTAAATTTCATAACTTGAGTAATTGGATCCCGATTTATGCGTGGAATACCTCTATGAATTTGTGGTTGAATTCCCTATTATTCTACATTCACATATTTCTTTTAAAAGGAGGTCCAAGTTTTGACCCATTTTCATGTTCAAATTTTACGTTATTCCAATGGGTTTCAGATTGGGACCCAAAATTGCACTTCTAAGTTTCATAACTTAAGTAATTGGATCCCGATTTATACGTGGGATACCTCTATGAATTTGTGGTTAAATTCCCTATTATTCTACATTCAAATATTTCTTTTAATAGGAGGTCCAAGTTTTGACCCATTTTCATGTTCGAATTTTACGTAATTCCAATAAGTTTCAGAATGGGGGCCCAAAATTGCACTTCTAAATTTCATAACTTAAGTAATTGGATCCCGATTTATACGTGGGATACCTCTATGAATTTGTGGTTGAATTTCGTATTATTCTACATTCAAATATTTCTTTTAAAAGGAGGTCCAAATTTTGACCCATTTTCATGTTCGAATTTTACTTAATTCCAATGGGTTTCAGAATGGGGACCCAAAATTGCACTTCGAATTTTCATAACTTGGCTAATATGATCCCGATTAATACGTGGGATACCTCTATGAATTTGTGATTGAATTCCCTTTCATTCTACATTCAAATATTTCTTTTAAAAGGAGGTCCAAATTTTAACCCATTTTCATGTTTGAATTTTACTTAATTCCAATGGGTTTCAGAATGGGGACCCAAAATTGCACTTCTAAATTTCATAACTTGAGTAATTGGATCCTGATTTTTACGTGGGATACCACTATGAATTTGTGGCTGAATTTCCTATTATTTTACATTCAAATCTTTCTTTTAAAAGGAGGTCCAAGTTTTGACCCATTTTCATGTTCGAATTTTACGTAATTCCAATGGGTTTCAGAATGACGACCCAAAATTGCACTTCTAAATTTCATAACTTAAGTAATTGGATCCCGATTTATACGTGGGATACCTCTATGAATTTGTGATTGAATTCCCTATCATTATACATTCAAATATTTCTTTTAAAAGGAGGTCCAAATTTTAACCCATTTTCATGTTTGAATTTTACTTAATTCCAATGAGTTTCAGAATGGGGACCCAAAATTGCACTTCTAAATTTCATAACTTGAGTAATTGGATTCCGATTTATACGTGGGATACCTCTATGAATTTGTGGTTGAATTCCCTACCATTCTACATTCAAATATTTCTTTTAAAAGGAGGTCCAAATGTTGACCCATTTTCATGTTCGAATTTTACGTAATTTCATTGGCTTTTTGATTGGGAGCTCCAAATTTCCCTTCCAAAACCTAACCATTGTTAAACACAGTTTATTAAACGAGGACAAAGTCCCGGAGGGGAAGGCTAGTTTTAAAATAAAATGCAATTAAAGTTTATTTTTGAAAGCTTTATCTTCCTGCATTCAAAGTCGCATAATCTTTTACTAGTTGTTTTCTAACTTGTAAGTCAAAAACTTGGGAAATACATTGTTTGATCAACTCATTCCGAACACGTTCTTCATTTCCGTGGATGTCTCCGCTAAATATTCCGAGAGCTCTCACGCTTCGCTTCCGTCCACCACATGCTCCAGTGCATCTCAAACTGTCACTGCGTATTTGCATTTACAAATACAAAAGTTTGCGTTGCCTTCAATCCCCTGCCCTCTGACCTCCCGATTTCCGAACCTAGATAAACTTGTCCCCCAGAAATGTTTGTCACACGTTTAAATGTCAAGTACGCGAAAGCTAAAGACAATTTCTAAGCAAATCGCACGAAATGCAATGCAAACCACATAAAAATGTCAAAGTTTTTGGGATACGCTGGGTGGCGGGGTAAGTCGCCCTCCAAAGAATCCTTCCTTTTGTGAGAAATGTAAATTTTATCATTCGCTGGAACTAACTTTTACAATTTCATTATGTTTCATTTGCATCGCGGCGTTGAATGCAAAATGTGCCACGCCTTTCAGTGCGTTTAACCAAGTCGAAACTACATATCCGTAATAATATGCAGGTTGAAGGTTTCTTCAAGATGCAAGTTCCAACTTGTGATTACCCGTAAATGCATCGGTTTACGTTCACAGATTTATTATGAAAAATCATAAGAAAAGGTTTAAAAATATATTTTTTTTCATATTTTCTCGAGACTTTCCCTTATTCAACTGCGGGCAGGTGCTGAAAAAGTAAGCTCCCCTTTATTTGTTCTCACTGGAACCTTCGGCAGCAAGATCGTTATAAAAGGCTGAACAGTTTTAACCAGCCCAAGGCTGCTTTAGCTCTATGCTTACGTGTGTGTTAAGTAAGGGCTAGAGCGAAATGTAATATAATTAACATTAACAGTTGTTACGATTTGTTGGAGCGGCAATGCACATTTACCTAATGGCAAACTTTGTCCCAGTGCCAGGCCCGTTTTCTACGGAGATTACTCACACGCCGGGATTAAAAATTCCCTTTCAAGTGTCGTGGCAAGGGCATCCTAATGAGCCCCAGGACCTTATCGCCCCCACCTACCATACCATACCATACTATACCATACCGAAACCCAAGGCAACCCCAACCCTCTGGCTGCAAATTAACATATGCTTTTTGCGTGGCGCTGGCAGAAAGAAGATTTCTTATTCTATTAGCCGACAGCAGTGGCAATAATTTAATTGGACCATGCGCACTGCGTGTATCCACAAGATACGAAATGAAAAAGGTGGCCAAAAGGGAGAGTCTAGAGCAATTTTTCTTCGTTTCACCTAGCGCCTAATGAGAATGTAGTGGCAGGACAGCCAGTCAGCTAGTCAGTTAGTCCTGGCAAAGGGACACTAAAAACGCATAAGCTACAGAACTTTTTGAGCTCCGACTTTCGTCCGGAACGGCACATTATTATTGTTGTTGTATGGGCGGTGTTAATTAAAAGGCAAAACTCATGACACAAACGGAATGTGCGGCCCTCGTGGCACTGCTGCTGCAAATGAATTGTAGATATGCAGATGAACGAATCCTGGGCGAGTTCAGATAGCGTTTGTCGCGTAATGTGCATGAATAATAATTTCCATTAAGATTGTCCTCGAAAACTAGCGGTGACTTCTGATGGGGCTGATGGCTTTGAAGCCCTCACATTGCCACTGAAAAATAGTGGTCTTTCAAATGATAAGTATTACCAAACTAGTGATTTTTATAATATCTTTAGCTTAAAAATTAAGTTAGTAAGGTAAAAAAAATATGCTTATTTCTTAAAAACCTCTTTAAAATCCAGCATTTGACAATAACTATTGTGACACTTGACTTTAGGAATCCCTTTTCGCTCCGTGCAGCTTTGCCAAAGAAATGCGACAACTTGAAGTTAATTTGTGTAGCTGCTGGAAACCTCTCAAGCTCTTTCGAGCACTATCTCCATTGTAAATTCCGTCTTTCACACCTGTTACACGCAATTATCTCAACCACGGGCCAAGAAGAAACTTCGGGCGGACTGCACTTTGGGCCCTCTCAGAACTCCCAGTTCCTGTCCCTCCGATAGAGTTTCGTTTCCGTTTCGTGGGGTGGGAAATGAGTTTCGGATTAGAGCACGACCCCCCGTATCACCCTATCATCCCGTTGATGCCGCCACCCCTTCGCCAGTCATCAGGCAGTCAAAGCGCAGTGTAAGTAGCTTGGGCTAAGTGCCACCAGCAGCACCGCCATCGCCACCCGGGGCTTGGCACCACCAATACCAGCTGTACACTCAGAGAAATTCTTTGGTTTTAAAATAGAATAAAAAATATTCATTTTACTCAGGTGTCTACTGATTTTTGCATGCAGAACTCATTATATGTATTGGATATATTCATGTATGTAATTTACTTGGAGCTTATTAGAGTAAATTAAATAAAAATGTGTTTTTAGGGTGAACCTTATAGACAGTACAAATATTTAGGGAAAATTTAAGCACATAAGCCTTACACTTTTGATCGCAGCGTTGATTTTTTAAATATTAACAACACGTTTATATATAGAAAATGCATTGGCTAGTCTTACCTTCATAAATAATATTAAATATTATAGTAATAGCCTTAAAAATGTATACCTATATGCTAAACCTTATGCGTTTGATATTTGAAAGGTCATTTTGAAAAGGTAGATGACATCCGCTTTCCAGCATTTTCTCTCCGTGTAGCATTACCCGTTGAGTGGAGCACGCACTGATTGCCAGTGAAATGCATGTGAAATTAACCTCGTGCGCTGCTCGGTTTAATTTGCACTCGATGGCTTGCAGTGGGAGAGCGGAAAAAACTTGTGCATTGGCGCTGCATGCCAATGGAGGCGACACGCCGGCGTCCCAAATGTAATTTTCCCTTTGCTCATTTGCTGCCTGACTGGCTGATGGCTGACGACCGAGGACCGAAGACATGGCCATGGCCAAGCCAACTGCACCACTCAACCACTCACTGCACCACTCACTCAGCCCGTCAAAGTCACCCACTCAGTTGCCCACGCGTCAAGTTGCGTAGTTGCGACGGAAAGTGTTGAGCAAGTTGTCAAATGGTCTGTGATGGCTGATGGAACAGCGAAAGGGTCTGGTTGACTAATAATTGCGGAAGGGTGTATCACTCTATGCCGGAAGGTCGCTAGGAATTTTGCAAATTAGCAAAAGTTACCCTTTAATGGTTAAACATTTGGAACTTACTATGGAATTGAAAATTATTTAAATTTAAGGTCTTCTGACACTGGTTAGATTTATGGTTAACTAACCGGATTTATTTTTAAAAAGGTTATGACCAGATAAACATGATATAGCATACAAATTTATAAAATGTTTTTAAGCTGTAAACCATGTTTTCTCTAGGTTGCCATGATTTTTAAAAATATTTAATGATAGTCTAAAAATCAAGCTAGTGTCATAAGGTTTGTTCAAAATATAAATCGGTTTATTAGCCCCACAAAATTGATCTTCTCAAAAACTGATTAATACGATATAAGGATGACAAATGCCAAAACTTAATCAAGGCCAGTTTTAATTCTTTATAGGTTGACATGGATTTGAAGCGGATTTAACAGCACTCAATTACCATGGGCAACACATCTGCAAACATTGATAAGCCGCTTAACTGGCCATACTTTTCTCACAATTTATGGCTCCAATGCGCGTGCACACATAAAAGTGCGGTTCGTTTATAATGAATGCTTAATAAGCATTTGTCGAATACATAAGCAATGTCCATTAAAATTGATTTCATTTGCTATGCAATTTACAATTCATCTTCGTTATAAAACGCAGCCAGGCAGGGAATTTCGCGGCACTTATCCAAACCGAAAACCCAACCCATCCAAAACCCACCTATCCATCCGTCCACAACCCACAAGTGCGGACTCTACATAAACTATTCATTTCAGTTCAATAACAAAGCCGGTGCCAAAGCCCCAAGCAGGGCCCATATGTGTTCATTCCATTGAGTTATTCGCCGCATTAACGAAATCAACATTTAAATTGCAAATTGTGTGTATTTTGATTGAAAAATGCCGCGTTGACGACCCATCCGCGGATCACAGATAAACTGACTGACTGGCTAAAAAGAGGTGGAGAATCGCCATATAACAATGGTTCTGGTTTGGTTTGTTTTACTGTACTCGTTGGCAGCTGCTGTCTTCACACATTCGCCCGCATGCAATTTGCTGCTCTTTTGTGCAATAAAAATAACGCACAACAACGAAAATTTCATGCGCATTAATGTGCGACATTTGAGAAATGGGGCCTGGACTCTCGAGCTCAGCTTGATTTTCATCAGAATGCAGTATTTATGTTGTCGTTTTTTAATGCACGGTAGTTGTTAAATACTTAGATATATTATCTTTGCTAGGAGTTAAGGATAAGAGTCCTAAGTAGTGGGTATCGAATAAATTGATAACTTCTAAATTTATGTGTTCGTTTCCTAACCAAGTACATCTTCTATAAAACAAAATAGTTCCATAAAAAAAATTAATTACGAATCTTTTTAAACTGTTGAAGAAATCATTTAAATTAAAAAAAATGTATAAGTGTACAAAAGTATGCAACAATACATTTTTTATTTTTTTTATTTACAGTATACTTTTAGACACCTTTATAGTGATTTCAATATTTAAGGCATACAAGACACACCGATTTAAATAGCGGGTATCCTATAGTCGTATAAATCTTATTCGCATTTTGGAATACCGGCAAAGTGCAATAAAAATGCAAAAGCGAATTCGAATTGATTGAACAGAACCGGACAGGACACATACTTACATCCAGTCACGCACAATGGTTAACACAGGGGGGCGTGGTCGGGGCAAGGCCCAAGCAACGGGGAAAACGAGAAAATTATTCATTAACACATGCGTAAAATGCAAAAGGAACATTGCCATAAATAAATAATTGATAAATTGCAGATGAATTTTCATATTTAATGATGTTTAAGTGAGTGGGGATGGGCTGGATGTGCAAATGCCAGTTTTGTTCGCATCTGGGTGTGCAATAATATTATGTTAAAATATACGATTACAATTCGGTCGCCTTTCCTTTTTACGACTCCAGTTCCAGTTGCGTGCGATGTCGCACAAGAGTGCGTATGAAAATTGATTGTTGCTTTATTTATGGCCTCGCACTGGCAAAGTAGACATAAAAAATTAAGACAAACATAAAATGCAATCATGCAGCGCGGTCTGGATAAAAATCTACTAGCTTTGGCAACCCCACAAAATACGTTTTCTCCATTCGCCTGATTTGGTTTTACGTGCGTCGGGAGACTTAGGAGGTCCTGCTCAGTGCTGTCAAAAAATGTCAAATGTCTTACAAGCAATAACAAAAATGTTTTTTGTATAATTAAATTTATGTTTTAACTTTTAGAATGAAAACAAATAAATTAAGATATAATTTTGTAAGACCTTGTTAATTTTTTTTGATTTAAAAAAAAATGTTTAGATATATTGAACCAACTTGAAATAGCCTATTTATCAACACTGAATCTGCTTTCAAAACGCGTTATTTAGGTTACTACATGGTCGCGTAAAAAAGGCCTAAATATTTGCCTTTAATGAGCCTCGGTTTTACTATACCACTAAAATTAGCTATTCATTTTTAAAACCCATGTTCAATTTATCAATAAACATTTTTATTACTAGAAATAATTTGAAAAAAAACATTTTCTAAAAAATATAGCGTGCTTTCGCTATAAAAATTAGCCAACTTGTCAACACTAAACCTGCTTTTGAGGTCGCTACATGGCATCCCGGGTCGTGTAATAAAAAGCCTAAAACTTTGCCTCTAACGAGCATCGTTTTTACGATCCTACGGCCCGACATCGAACCAAAAAATTGTATGCTGATGGGGGAAATGTAAGGAGCACTGGTTCCCTTTGGGAATCTTTTGAGTTGGCCAAATGTTAAGCAAAATTGACGCATAATGACATGTTTCTGTTTAAAGGGTGAAACAGACAATCGATCATTTTAAACATAATTAAGGCTGTCATACGTAATCAAATAATTATGCCGAATAATTTATGGATTTCAATGACTTCGACGAAGACAAATCCAAGGAACGTAATATCGTTAATAAAAATGGTTAATTTTATAATGGTATAAGAAGATAAAAAACTTAAATAAAATGTAGTTCAGAACTTACCAGAGATTCTTACATTTTGACACTTGAATAATTACGATTTAAATTTACTGGTACAATGTCTTTTTATTTTTATTTCCTAACAAAGTGTTCATGCCCTTCTGTAAAAGTGTAAAGGGTTGATTAAGTTTTGAATATAGTCAGACACAAAGGGAGCTCCATTGTTCCACTCAACTGAGATAATCTTCATCCATCTGCAGGCACTTGAGCCTCGAATGCCCAAACCGGCCCTGTAAAATATGTAATTAAACTTAATGAGTGTAAAATGCTCATGTCCTGGCTCGGGCTCAAGCTCATCCCGTTCTCAGTTTTAGGACCTGGGCTGCGATTTTCGGCAGCAGCATCGAATCAAATGCTGTCAAGCAAATCAAGTCATTCATTTGTCAATTAGTTGACAATGGGTCAACTTGAGCTTAACTGCTCCTGCAGCCCAAAACCAAAAGGCAGATCGGACAAATGATGAACGTAATTGCATTTAAGATTTTGTGAAGTCCGGCCAAGAATTAACTTGGCCTTAGGTCTGCTCCGAGTGGAGTCACATTTTGTAATTTGGTATCGCTGATGAAATGCATTTCATTAATATTTATTTGCCTGAGGCCCCTAAGTTAAGTCATACAGGTGAGCTTAGCAAGCGATTTGTTTACTGACGAAGGCTTGTTATTTTCGAAAAATCGCAAATTCATGTGCCAAAAAACGTAGGTCTCAGGCAAACTCTCTTGATAATTGAGTTTCATTTTTCCTTATTTCATTGCGTGAAAAATCTACACTAGTATTCCTTTGTGTTCTTGTCACAATTTATTTAAAAATTATTTATGAAAATAGCAAAATATCTGTAAAATTATGGCTGACTATCAAGTAGTAGTTAAACCGTTTATTACTCGAGAAATGGTGCAAGTCTTACCAAGCGTAATAACCGACAAGATAACATTGCCCGATGTTGTAGAGGATATTAAAAATCCTGAAGGCGATAGTAAAGCAGAAGAAGATAATGCAGAGAAATCGGAAGCGGAAACTGAAACGGAGCAGGAGGATGAGGATGAGGAACCGGAGGATTCTAAGAAAGGAGAAGTAAAGTACGCCTGGAATGCTCCCTGCATGATGGTTCTTTTCGAGGATGGCGATCTCAATTGTGCCCTTCATCATCTCGTCGAATCTCTGCAGGATCCCTTTGCCTTGGATGCGGTAGCCGTACTTTTGGTACAGGAAAGTCTTGTAGAAGAACTAGAGGGTAGAGTGGTGACTCTCATGAAACCATTGGATTCCCGGGTGGCCAATCACCCTTGCTATAAGCGCACCCTTCTTAAGATTGCCGAACTGAAACCAAAAACTGTCGTTGGTCCTCCTGGTTTTGTACTGCCCGATGCCACGCCCATGTTGGTGCGGGATATTCCCCACAAATTCTTGGGCGAAGGACCCACGGGTATTATCACAATGCATATTTTTCGTACCCCTTTTGAGGCTACTCGAATCTATCGCAAGGAATATCCCCTGCCCATCGCATCGGTTAGCATCTGGAACGAACGCGTATCCAGCGTCTTTGAAGTCGTTGGCTTGATGAATGCCTTGGATACCTTTAAGATCAACTGTTTCAGGGTGAATATGGAGCCCATCAAACGTGCCTTTGAGCTGCGAAAGTATAGCGCCTGCATGCATCGGGGTTATCACTATGAAACGCTGCAAATCAATGGCGAGCGCAAGATTATCATATTTCCTGTGGGAACTATAATTGGTAACTGAAGTGTGTACTAAATAAAGGAGGTGTTTAAAGCATACTTTGAGATTGAATTGTTTAATATAGGAGAGGTTGTGTTGTCTTCAAATATCTTTTGTCTTTAAATATCTAGAGAGTCAATATTATTTTTGTTTTCTAACGTTTAATAAATATTTAATTCTTTCAAAATTGTTCTAGATATACCTTTAAAATGTGAACAGGCTATCATAACCCTTTTAAATATTTCCGTTCTATATATTTAACGCACAACTACATTAAATCTTATCTCCACTTATTCAAATGTTGTTTGCAAATTAATGGTAACCTTAACTATTAGGGAACAATTCAGTCCGCACCTTTATGGGGGTGTTTCCCCAGATATCTAATGCATGCAATCTAATTCAATGGGCTTGGGCCTTTCAATAACTATTTACACACAGAAAGCCTGTTGAGAACATTCAGATCGCACTTTTCGTTCGCTAATCTAAATTAATGCCTCTTACTGCGAATCAGAATGGGCTGTGTGCAGCGATGTTTTATCATTCAATTAAAAAAAGGGAGGAAAGCAACAGAAAACGCGTGCATGGAAAATACGCGAAATAAACCAGAGGATTTTCGCACATTTCCCCCGTTCGTAAAAGGGGGGGAGTATTGGAAGCAATTTGCACCACCCTCCGGACGGAATAATGAAGTGCTTAGTTGATTATCTAAACGCACGGCTCCGTATCCGGATCCGAATCCGGGCGCACTAGGCCTAGTAGTCCTGGTTCCTGGAATTGCTTGGGTTTTTCGGGTAGCGGTTGAGTCAATAATGCGCCAAATAAACAGCTAACAAGTTGGTAATAAAAGAACTCTAAAATTGCCCGAGGTCCGACCGATTCGCTGGAATGCCAGAGCCCCAAAGCACCGCGCCCATCTCATTTATTCACCTACACGCAACTGCAGGTAGTTGGCAGGTAACACCGGGCCTGAAAAGTTCCAAACAAAAGCACAGCCATTGGCCATGGAGATATATAGTCGTTGCCATATATATCTACGGCCGATGAATGCCGCGGGGGCGTGGCACGCATTGTCTGCAGGTAAGCCTTTTTGCGGTGGTGCCCACTTTTTGGCGCTGAACACCAACGCAACGCATTTGCATTGATAACCGAAAATGTTTGGACTTGAAACGAGTTTAGTTTGGCCTGCTTTCGTGTACAAAGACCATATTTCACCGGTAAATCAAACAGACAATGGGCTTCGAGCCCCCGTAGATTGTTTGGGAACAGTTGCGGTCAAAATGTTATAAATAGGAGCAGATACTTTGCACGTGGTGAAATTTAAAAATTACTTTTTGGTGCCTACTTTTAGGCACAACTAAACATTGTGTATACGCCATGTGGGCCTCAGGCAAAAATGTGACATTTATGTGGCATACTTTTTGGCAAAATTGTACATTGAGTATACGCCGTGTTACAAGAGGCCTTTAATCAATATTTTATTTTGCATACTTTTAGGCAGAAATTAACATTATGTTAACACCGTGATCGCCATTTTTAAATGTTGTATTCTTTACAGCATACTTTTATGCTGAATTAAACATTAAGTATACGCCATGTTATCAAGTAATTAAAATTTATTTGTATTAAAAATATTTAATATAACATAATAAAGTAGACACCATTCATAATACAAAATATAAAACAAATTCTGAATACCTTTCTAATTCAAAATAAATATATTTTCTTCGTATAACATTTATGTTGTATTCTTATTTTAAATTGGTATTTCAGGAGCTGCCACTAATTACACCACCTCAATTGTTCCCAGGTAAAAGGAGGCGTATGCGTAAAGCCTTTGGTTCTCGGCTCGCCACGATGTTTGCTGGATGTCTTAATTAAATTTGATTAGCTGTGTGCGCAAATTAGTTAGTATTGCATGGGAATTGATGAGCGTGATGAGTTTGCCGACTAATTGGCTAATTGATTGATTGTTGGAGTGGTTGTTGCGCTGCCTCTCCTCAAAACACACCGCCCAGAATGTTTGCCTAATTGCGCCTCAAATGCACTCGCTCGTTCCGAAGTTAGGGTATTCTTTGTGTGCATTTACTAATGAAAATCGAATGATAGCTCCGAAAGACCCCCAAAATCGCCCGGCAGTCCATCAAAAATGTATTAGCCAAGTCCATGGACTGCTGCTGTTTCTCCTGCCACTGCCACTGCCCCTGTTTGTTTTTAAATATTTTCTGTAACGCAGATTCCTTAGCTCGGGCAGCGCCTGCATAATACATATCGAAATAACCTTGGTCCGAAATTCGCCAAAAGAATAACTGCGCATTGTTTGCCAAGGAACAACTTTGCTTTCTGCCTTGCCATGGTAAGTAGTTGTTGTTTTTGGCTGTCAGAGTTTCCCGGGGGATGGAGATGCAGTTTTCCGGGCGGTGGGCGAAAGTGCTAAAGTTTCCACAGCGCGCATGAAATTTCCACTTTAGTTGTGTTGCGTAGTAAATTTTTGTTTTCGCTTTTTGTTTCTTATTTTATTTATTTTGTTCTTGTTTTTTTTTGTGTTGTTGAATTCCCTTCCCCCATCTCGAGATTTTCACCCTTCGCTCTCGGCGCGCGTGCTTATTTCAAGTAGTTGAAATTATTTTATAGTATAAAACTTTAGTTTTTTAACTTTGCCCGGTGCTCTCCGTGTTGTGTTGCCTTGTTTTGTTTTGTTTTCGCTGGGCGAAAGCCCTTCGTCCATTTGGCGTCCGCACGCGCTTTTTGTTTTAGCATATTTATATTTTAATAAGCGTTCTGGCAGCTGCGCTCCACCGCCTCTCATTCCCCAGTACCCCCCTTTCTCCGCCAATGTCCTGCGTAATTTTACTGCAATTTCTGACAGTTTTAGAAATCTTCGCGAGCAGAACTTATGAACCCAAATGCGCCTGTCAGTGGCAAATGGCAAACTCCAGTCGGGCTAGCTGGTTGGTTGGCAGGCAGGCGGGCAACGTGGCGTATGATTGTTATTAATTTCATATTATGTGTAAGCACCACTGCCACATCCTTTGTTGCCTTCGCTTCCGCCACCCCCTCCTGTTGGCAATAAGCAATAAGCGTCAGCCGGAATGATATTTAATGTCAGGAGGCCGAAGAAGTAAGGATGGCAGGGAGGCATCGCATCGAGAGGATGACTTCGAGGTGCAGTTCAAGTGGCTCCTTGGAGCACGAAAGTGTTGAGATTGCCAGAAGTGTTTGAGCATCCCATTTGCATAAAGTGCGGTTAATCTCGTGGATGTCGAAGGGTAAGTGAAAAATTAACAATGCACTGGGAAAAGGAAACGGGAATTGAATGGTAACAATGTCGGCGGAAATGAGAAATTATTGGATTTGAAAAATATGTGTCATGCCAGTTGTTTAAGTAAAAAATAAAATATTAATAAATTCATTTTTATAAACTTACATATGGTGCACTTTTTTTGGAAATGTTATACAAGGGTAGAAGAATTTTATTGGGCTATTTCTCGAATAAATAAGTCTTAGGAATTCACTGACATCTTGCAATTCAATTATTATAGCTATTTTTCATGAGCATCAGTTTGTCAAATAAAATTTCATAATTTCCTACTTGCTTATAGAATTAAGAACATAAAAATCGATAAAATTTCAATCAACTCACCTCGATTGCTTTGATTGATTTGGGATCGTGTGTTTCCTGCAGTGCAACCTTCTCTTGATTAAATTAAAATTCAATTAAGGCTTTTGTTTAGTTGGGCGCAGTGAACGTTTAATAGGAAAATCCATCACAAACATGCATCAATGGCGCATTGTTGTTGTTCCCGCCGCAATTGTTAACCATTTTCACTTCAATACAATGTGACATGGCCCTCTTGATTGAGTGTGTGAGTGTGTGTGAGCCATTTGTTTATGACAGTGTAGATGTGTGCGTGTGTGCGATGGCATTGTGTTTGTAACAAAATATAATCATAAACGTAATTTAATCGCGCCAAACCGCGTCTGTCACGTACTTGCCAGCCACAGATACAGATACGAACAGAGATACAAACACAAAGATACATTATTGACGCGAGACCCCATAGATACACACGCACACCAACGCACCAACACGTTTGGCAGCGTTGACAACAGAAACTGTTATAATAATTCAATTCAATTCAGCCAGCCATTCCGTAATAATGTCGATTCAATGTTGTAAATACGTTGCGAATCGTTTGCGACTTGCCAAATCTAATGATCACCTGTTTGGCACACCCGCACACTCCGCCATTTGGTAGAAAATTGATTTTGCTATCCAGGCACGTCATGTTCCATAGGTATCCGTAAGCTCACAAAACTATTTCTATTGAATTAAATTGTTATCATTACAAATGGCAGGCCAAATGAGATTTGTATTTCGGCTGTTACAATGTTTGCAATGTTAAAATGATTGTTCCAACAATGTAATTAGCTTAGGTTGGGATAGCAAAGGGATATTTTAAGAAAGGTTGAACTGAATTTATGTTGCTGTAGAATAAACTATTAACAATTAACAATTACTCTTTACAAATTTTTATATTCAGTTTATATTTTAATTGTGAACAAAATTTGATATTTATGAAATGCTTTTTAAATTGATTGTTATTTTTTAAAATGTGTTATTGAATGGTTTAAATTTCACAAGAATCAGTAAACTAATTTTTATAAATTTGTAAATAACATTTCTGTTGATTGTTTCTATTCATAATAATATGAATAGAATTGTTTGCAGTTTTATAATTGTATATCAACGTATTAAATGCCTTGCTTTTCACATACGGAAAATTTAAATATACAGTTTACCTTTTGAACAGGTTGCCTTGGCCCTATCATTAAATAAGCAGAGCTGTGAAAACCCTTTCATCAACTATTTCAAACTGATTTCCTTCATTGTTCATCGACATCAATGACTCAAATCATTTGCAAATTCAAGTTTTCATTATTCGCATTCAAACGTCGTCGGCGGGCTTCATTTACAATATTCGCGCAACTTCAGCGCATCTTGGAGGTCCTGTCATATGGCATCATCCGCCTTTTAGGGGATTCCTTCGCCGGCAGCCGGTGAATCAGTCACGTGTGTGCGAAATCAAAACGATTTGCGGAGGCTGTCACCCTTCCGCGTCTTTTGTTTGCCATTTGCGAGCGGAGTGAGCGTGAATGCGCGTAAATTACGGCTGACAAGAGACGGCTTCCTCTGATGCGGATGCGGATGCCTTTGCCTGATTGATGCGCTTGCCCAGGTCACTTAAAAAAAGAGGATCATTTATCTTCATAATCATAATTTTCGCTATAAGAATGCAAATAAGAAATAAAGTAATTGCCATGCTAGAAACTAAAAGGAATAACATTAAATAAAGAAAAACTAGTTTATATTGTTGACCAACTATATCTTAAATGTAATAAATAAATAAATACAAATTAAATAAACTATTTTAAGTAAGGGCCATTGCCAATATATTTGACTCAAAAAGTAAATCCTTTAAAGCCTATTAAAATTATTTTCTGTGCATGCAGCGCTGCAACTTTTGCCACTTAGCCGTAAGTCGTGGATACAGGGCTTCAGAAATCGGAGCCATTCCATTGCACGCATGACAGCTGCCATGTGCTGGCATTCTAGTATCCTACCATCCTACCAACCTACTATCCCAGCATCCTGGCAGCCTCGCATCCTGGCAGTTAACCACAGCAGCGCAGGGAGCGCTTTGTCCTTGTCACCTTTTTAGTTTTCGGTGTGTTGACAGCCGAGCACTCAGTTGACAACGCTGCGCTGGCAGCTCTTCTAGTTAAGGTTTCACACTGAGCGAAATTTTGAGTAGATATATAAATATGAAAGACCCTGTATGGCAAAAGAAAAATTGTTATAGATCCAGCAGCAAATGCATATGATTTATTTATAATTTTCTGCTTGGTGTAGGCTTAAATTAAAAGTATCTCTTAGATTCGCGAAGCGAATTTGATTTTACAGATTAAAACATTATATAGGCTTACCAAAAATTAAAATTAAAACGGGTTTTATAAGTTTAAAGTTATTAACCTGTTAAGCTTTTGATTACAAATATTTTCTGGTAATATTGGTTAAGTGAGTTAAAATAAAAGTCAGCCAATGTTATGTAATCCTGTCATTGCCCCCCTTTATTTACTGTGCAACATCATCTCAGCTTTGGAGAGCGGCAAGTGCATTTATCTCGATCTGGAATGCCTTTTGAATAACTTGCCATATTAGCGTGTTTCCGTTTCCTTTCAGCTCAGCAGGCAGCAGTCAGCAGCGCCCAGCTTAGTTGTGTCTGGGCGTCCTTGTGTGCGTATTTGTCAAAAGGATTTGGCAGTGATTTAGCTGCTGGCCCAAATTTCATACGAAATTCCGAGTGTATCCCCTGGGTCTCACCCTTGCCGGCAAACGCTTGGCTGACTGACTGACAGCGTCCCTGTCTCCTGGCCAAAAAGACAGGATTAGGTCGCGCCCAGCCCTTTTAGCCGCTGCAAATTAGCTGCCTAATTGTTTGCCAAAGCCGCAACTTTGGCCATTTCTTCTTCTCGACCAAGAGAATTGCGGGAGAGGGAGGGCCATGTGCGTAACATTTGCCGAATGACAGCTGAATAATGTGCGCCCCATAAGCAATTAACGCGACTGTGGGGCTTACACACGTTCGTCCCTCGAGTGTGCGAGTGTGAGTACAGAGGCGGACGAAAAAATAGCACTAGATATTCAAGTGTTTTGAAAAATCTTATGGATGTGTCAAAAAGTAGGCAATAAAAAATCTTGACTCACGAAGTTCGTTTCATTTTTTTATTGCATACTTTTAGACACCTTTGAGAACCATTTTAAAACTCAGAAGTTTCTAAAGAACATTTTTATTAAAAAGTAAATGAATATGAATATCGAAAACTTACTGCTTTATAAAGTGCAAAATAGAGAAGATATAGGTATACCTATTTCTATTATTTGGACCCCAGTTGTTTGTGTGTAGGTGAATTGCTATCTTAGTGTGTTTCTCTGCCAGCTTACAAATTGAGTCAATAATTTTGCTCGGCCCTTGACTGGGCGGGAAATTATCCTGCTGCTCCCTTCCTGGTGGCACTTTGTGCATAATAAATAAACGCCATGAAATACGCGACTTAACACGCAATGTACAGCAAAGTCGCATGTCTCCATCGTGTGTGTGTGCGTGTGTGTGAGTGAGTGTGTTTGGGTGTGGGTAAGCACCATATGACACCACCTTGACTCATTAATTACGCACTGGCATTTTTATTTTCATTGCATACTTTTATGCAATTTATTATTACAGCATTGCGGGGCAGCGCTGAAAAAAAGCACACGCTGAAATACAAATTGCCTTTTTTTACATACACACAAGGATATATTTAAGTATATATGCATACACTTGTGACTTATTTACAGAGGGGGGCTCACACAGATACTCTGGCCAACACACACTCACACACTCAAGCGAAGTTGTGGCGAACACGACAAGCCGCAAATGAAATGTGCGCTGGATTTTTGAGCTGCCTTTCATCTTGGCTTGGCCAGGAGTTGCCTGATTGCCGATGTCCTTTGGGCATTCCTTTAAATACATTTATATGCAGTACGTTTGAGATCTATCAAAAATTAAGTAGCTATAATCTATTATTTATAAAAAATCTAAGATAATCTAATCTAAGATTCAATGCACAATCAAAAACCAGTCCAATGAGGCTCTCAAACTTTCTTACCATTTAAATATAGTGTATAACAAAAGGATAAAAGGTAACTAAACAGCATTTAAGAAAACAATTCTTTGAGAAAAATATGTATGCTTATATTATCCTACACACATGATTTTTTTTTAAATTTCTTACATAATATGTTATGTTCTTTATGATTTCCCTTTGTGAAACGCACTGTAGATACGTTACCGTAGATCTCATCTTTCCCCTTTTCACCCCTTTTAAAGGTAATTGCAGAACAGTAAACTGAAAATACGTTTCTTTAATCAAAGGGCAGCTAAACTTAATTTTCCCCAGAGCGAGAAGGCTTTAATCTTAATGCCAGATCGCAGAGCATTGCAGTTTCGTTTATGTTGGCTGGCGTAACCCTCGCAAAAACCGAATAAATATTCACTTTTTACTTCACTTGTTGTTGTGGTTGCATTATTATTGTCGTAGTTGTTGCTGTTGTTGTAGGTACTTTCAGCGGTGATGGCGATGCTGCTTCTGTGGTTGTCCTGGTCGAAAATTCCCCAAAGAATCTGACGCACTTATCGCAAATTACTTTGGCAGTTGCAGCGCAGCGTTGCTTTTGTGTATAAATTTAACAATTTACCCATACACGTGCAGGCATGTGTACATTGCATGCACGGGGGATTGTAAATTACCATACACACACACACTCACACACACACACACGCATATACTGGAGACTAAATGTGTCCAAAGAACGTGCAATGTCCATGTCCCTGAGAAGGAAAAGGATAGTAGGGGTAAGGACAGGGACAGTACAGGATTTGTAAAACTTTTGGCCAACATGGCGTATGCATAATATTTCTCCCTGCCGCATGTCGGCCGACAAACTTCATTAACAAACACAGTGGCCAGAAATGCAGCAAGCCCACGAACTTGCCGCAATAACAATGCAAATGTAACAGCTCGAGATGTTGCAGGTTGCAGCTGCAACTTCTGCTGTTGCCGCTGCAGTTGCATTCCCCCCAATTAGCCGCACAACTCATTATGCTTTCCCGGCGACTTACCGCCATATTTTTTTTTCTGTATTTTTAAAGCACACTTTCTGGCACTCGTCAATTAGCATTTGTTTCGGGGCGTTTAATGGCCAGCCAGATGTTGCTGCAATAATTTATTGTTGCCATTGCCGGCTTCATAAGATGTTAACGCGCACTTAATGCCACTTAAAAATACGCATAAATCGCAGAAAGAGTTTCGGCCGAAAGGGATAAAATGGGGAAAAGCGAACGAGGACGGTTGGCCACTTGTCCACTTACATGGCTACTTACAACGCTGCTCAAGCATATGCATGCAGATGACCATGTTGCAGTTACCACCCCATCCCATACAATTTTATACCATACCATGCCACATCAGTAGCAGCTGCATAAAAACAAGGTCGAACAGGGGACAGAGCTGAAAATGTACACAAAAATAAGGCAACAAAAATAAATAAGAATGAAAACCGAGCAGCAACAGTGCAACAGCAACTGCGCCACGCAATTAAGTGCATTTAATTAATTATTGTTGATAAAATAATATTTTTGCAATTTATTGTACAAGCGGCAGTTGGGCATTGGTGGGTGGGTCAGACTGCCGCCCACCACCCGTTATTTATGCATATGTGAGCGCAAATAAATAACGCCAACGATGGCAGGAAAAGAGAAAAGATGGAATGATAATAAAAGGATTAGACTAGAAAATACCCTGGAACAGCAAATCAAATTTACAAATGAACCTAACCAAAAAAGCACTTGGGAATTATAAGCTTAGAGTTAAGAATATTTTATTTTTCTTTGCATTAAAATGAAAGCTTTCTTCGAATAAGACATGAGAATTACAAGCTCACTGTTGAGAAATGTATATATTTTTTAATTTAAAGCAAAAACAATTTTCTAAATTTATTTTTCTGAAAAGGAAATTTAGAGAACATAGTAGTTATTATAACATAACAACTAAAAAAGTGTAATTCATTTTTTTAATTAGATGAAAGTTTTGTTCCATAACATTTGTTAAGAATTTTAATATTTTAATTTATAATACCTCAAATTTTTTCCCATCAACCTTACACATTTAATCTGCGGATTTACAGGGTATAAAAAACCTTTGCTGCACTCTCCTGCGTTGACGTTATCAGAACTCCGGCAGTTACTGGCCGCAGACGCAGCGATATCGCTCCTGTGGCAGCAGCATTGCCTATCGCACTGGCCAACATCGAAACTATGGCAGATCAATTCGAATAACAATAATTTCTTCCGGTCGAATGGCAGCGCCAGAACAATCAGACAGCGGCAGAGATGCAGATATATCTGCATATACATGGCTGCGAAAGTATCTGCATCTGCAACTGCAACTGCATTGTTGCTTTTGCTGTTTGCTGCATTTTAAACAGGATGCGCATAAGTATACGAGGATTGACAGGATGTGCGGGCCATGCACATGCATTTTGTTTGCCGCTGACGTTGCCACGCCCCCTGCCACCTGCCACACGGCTCGCCCATTTTAATTCGGAGGGAGGTATACACATGTTCAGCGGCAGAGGGTCACGCCCCCCCACAGCACTAATTTGTATTGTTTTCGCTGTTAATGAATTTCATATATTGTATTTATGCGATGCACTTAATGCGAAAATTATTTGCGTTGACATTGGCCGTAGATCGAAATGGAATTTAAATCGGTTGTTGTTTTCAAGAGACGGGTTTAAAATAAGCTGGGGATAAAGTGATATTAGATGGTATGACATTGAAGCGATTATAGGATGAAAGACGATAATGTTTATTTAAAGTATTTCTTATATCTGTTCAGGAATAAAATTACAGAAAAACAAGTCACTCGTGGTTATATTAAAGGCTGCTTTGAATGTAATGATACCATATATTTTTGGTGTATTAACATTACAAATTGAAAACTCAATTGAGACCAGGAGATCAATGGGTTTTATTCCACTCCTCGCGTTCCTCGCGCTCCTTTACCACCTCGTTGAGATAGGGCTCCAGGTACTTGATATCCTCCTCGTACTTGGTCCACTTCTCCTTGGGCAGGATCGTCTTGGTCATGGAGAGGTGTAGTGCCCGCATGATGCGGTAGTTGCGCTCATCGTACATCTTGCGGGGCAGACGACGCACTGCCTCTGCCACATCCTCATTCTCATAGAGGCAATCATCGCGGTGTAGACCGTATTGGTTGAATCCAGACATGTTGTAGGCCCATTTCCCGAGCTTGGAAAAGACTGCGGGTCCCACTCTAGCCACGTACTTCGACATGATTTACGAAAAATAATAGAAATTTGGAAATTAGCTGGGTTTTAAGACAGGAGAACTGGTTAATCGTACAGCTGACAGTTAACTCAGTGATACTTTAGTAAGGTCTCTTGATTAGCTATTTTGTAATGTGGCCAATGGCCATAAACGGACTTTCATAAAATCCCTTATTTCACAGAAAGCCTTGCAACACAAAAATTATGCAATCTCTAAGGCATTCAAAACTTAAATTTGGAGCTTGCTTTTCTTAACAAATCGTATATATGTTTAGGGATTTAGTGATAATTCATATTTCTTGATCAATAAATAATAAAATTCTTTCAAGTAACAAGCAAAGCTACAACCCAATAAAAAGCTTATAAAATGTTTATCAGACGCATTTCTTTAATATACGAAACTTGCAAAGTCTATTTTGGACTGGAATATATTTGAGTTCGGATACGGACTTCCAAAACGTAGGTGCATCACGGGATTTCTTTGGTAGACGTTGAGAATTTATCCAATTGCTTCCTCGCCTAGCAAGGACCACAAGGGCCGAAGCCACAAGGTCCAGGTCCACAGGGTCCACACGGTCCACAAGGACCACAGCCTGGACCAAATGGTCCACAAGGTCCGCAGGGACCGCATCCTGGTCCGCAAGGTCCGCATCCGGGTCCACAGGGTCCACAAGGTCCGCATCTGCCCTCAGCGACTGGGTATTGACAGGTGGAAAAGCAGGGCAGCGGGCAGCAGGGTCCTCCAGGAGCACAGGGTCCAATGGGGCAGGGTGGGCAGGCGGCACTGGGTTTGTAGTTGATGGGTCCATTGGGATAGCAACAGTACTCCCTTGGGGGAGGAATATCGATGGTCTGCGGCTTCGGCTGGCACAGGATCGACTGACACACCTCACGGGGTTCGCACACCCGCTTGGGATAGCACACCACATAGGGATCGGGGATCATAGACGGATAGTAGATGACTCTGGGTTCCCGCACCATCTGCGACACCCATATCAGCTTGGGCACCTTGATGACCCTCGTGGCATCCACCACCTTTGGTATTGTGATCTGTCGACATCTATTCACAACCATCGGTTCCGGCACTATCTTCTCCGTAAAGACCACTCGCTTCTTGCAGATCATTCGCGGCGGCTGTTGGACGGTGATACATTTGGGAAACGGCGGCGGAATACGAGGAGCACATTGTGGCAGCGCCTCCAGCTGAGCTGCATTGTAGCACTTGGGCGAGCACTCGAAAGGACCGCAGCAAGGATCACAGGGACTGCAGGGACCGCACGGAGAGCACATGGTTGGATTTTACAAGGTTTAACCGAAATTAGATCTGAAAAAATAAATTTTGTAATTAATTTTTTTTGTAAAATTTTACCACAGAAATTTGGAAGTGTATCGAAGCGAAACTGGTTTCGAAATGGCAAATATACTTCTAACAAAGCATAGCTAGACTGACAAGCAAATCCAAGGCCTACTTGAAAAATAAAATTATACTTAAAATAACACCTGAAGGTAATTTAAAGTAGCCCTTCCTTTACCTGTCATTTAAAAATTCCATTGACATTCGCTTAAATCCGATTTTATTTACAGCCAATGAGTCGTCAATGTGTTGACAAAGCAAAGTGTACTATAGACTTTTGGTAGTGATTATAAGCAGGACAGCGAAAACAATATGATATTCGGCATCGGAGTCAAGCGGTCGGGATAGACAAGTTGGTCCACAGGGCACTGGTTTCTGACAACGGGCAATCCGCATATAGATGATCCTAGCAGGGGCCACAGGGACCGCAGGGCACTTGAGGACCGCAGGGACCAACTGGACCGCAGTGGGTGTTCCAGGGAGTTGGGGCGCACGGGTAGCAGGGTCCGCACTCGGGTGATTCATAAGGACAGGGTGGCGAACAGGGTCCGCAGGGTCCACAAGGACCGCAGGGACTATTGCCAAGCGGTCCGCAAGGCCCGCAGGGAGCACAGGGTCCACACGGAGCCGGGACAAACGGACCCGACGGCATCGTGAGGCCGCAGGGCCCGCAGTTTGGAACGGCACATGGTCCGCATGGACCGCACCTCGGCCCACAGGGTCCACAGGGGCCGGGACCGCAGGGACCACATCGCGGTCCGCAGGGTCCGCAACCTGGTCCACATGGCCCGCAGGGTCCGCACCTGCCCTCGGCGACGGGATACTGATTGGTGGAGAAGCAGGGCAGCGGGCAGCAGGGTCCGCCAGGAGCACAAGGTCCAATGGGGCAGGGTGGGCAGGCAGCACTGGGCTTGTAGTTGATGGGTCCATTAGGATAGCAACAGTACTCCCTTGGGGGAGGAATGTCGATGGTCTGCGGCTTCGGTTGGCACAGGATCGATTGGCACACCTCACGGGGTTCGCACACCCGCTTGGGGTAGCACACCACATAGGGATCGGGGATCATGGAAGGGTAGTAGATAACCCTAGGCTCTCGAACCATCTGCGAAACCCAAATCAGCTTGGGCACCTTGATAACCCTCGTTGCATCTACGACCTTAGGTATCGTAATCTGCCGACATCTGTTCACCACCATGGGCTCAGGGACTATCTTTTCCGTAAAGACCACCCTCTTTTTGCAGATCATCCGCGGAGGCTGCTGAACTGTGATGCATTTTGGGAAGGGCGGTGGAATGCGCGGAGCACATTGGGGCAACGCCTCCAGCTGGGCCGCATTGTAGCACTTCGGGGAGCACTCGAAAGGACCGCAGCAAGGATCACAGGGACTGCAGGGACCGCACGGAGAACACATTTTTTTTTGACTCAAGTTTTCCAAAAATAAATTTTATAGAAAAATATCTTAAACTTTTTTTTTTACAAATTTTTACTGTACAATTTGGAAGTTGTTCGGAGCGAAAATAGAAACTGAATGAGATCTAACGGCACGACGACAGCATAGCGAAAGATTCTCCAGGCCCTCTTCGATCGATAAGTGTAAAACCGAGTTCTTTGATTTGGTTAGATATGACATTATACCTTATACTTATAAATACTTATAGGTTTTTGGAAATCTCCCAGAGTAATTCTAATTTTGTAGTTATCTTTTAATTAAATTTTTTACAGTGTAGCAACTATTAAATATTTGGTTTTTCTTTTTTACAGATGTTAAAATACCATTGAATTAAAGTTTTCAGAATGCTATGTCAATCCCTTTGAATTGTAAAATATGTTTATAATGCTTAAATCTGCTCCATGCGATTGCTTAAACGCTCGCGATGAAAAATCGCGGGGTGGTTCTTGAATGGAATGCATTTTGCAGACCGGATTCCATCTCCACATGACGTATGCGCGACGTATCTGCATATATTTCAACAATATGGCATCTGCCGTTGAGTGGGTTTAAGCCTTTAATATGCTAGCGCCTTTATGTAGGCGGGCTGCTTTTTTTTCGGCCCAGCTGAAAGCCAACTTGGAAAAAACTACAACGAATTACAGAAAAACGTCGGAAAACACTCTGGCGAGCCCGGCCTATTGAATATACATATATGGGTTTGTTTTTTGCCCAGTGCCTGGACATGTCAGCGCCGAAAAAAAGCGTTTGAGAGGTGGTTGGGTTGGGTTGGTTTGGATGGGTCCTGAAAGCTTTAGTGCGTGGGTGGGCGGTGCAATCGGCGCTTTGTGCATGCCACAACCATTGCGACACTGAACAATTGCGCATTCACAAAAAACTACAACAAAGAGCGTGGTCACAGCGGACCATCGATGTTGACAAAGGCTTTTGCATGCGATTCAGGTAAATTCTAAAATATTTGCTCCATTTTAAATGCAAAAGGAAAGGCAAGGGACACCATTCAGAATGTGTTCAGAATCGAAAAGGTTCTGCTAGTAAATCAATAAATAAAATAAAACAACTAGTATATTTTTGTAATCTATTTAAATATTTAAAAAAATAATAATAATGTTGAAATTATATTTAAATAAATTACTATCAAATTGTTCCTTACCTACTTAATATTTAATTTACAATTCTCAATTTAGTCTTCGTTTAGTTGCTTCCACTTTAATCACAATACGTAAGCATAGGGATTACTAAAATATTTCCAAAAATATTCGGTACCATTAATGTCTTAATTTAGCCAATTTTAAGAGCAACATTGATTTAATCGATTTGGTTTCGGGCTGCGTTCTAGGAAATCGCCCAGTTCTTTGGCCTGTAATAACAAGCCTTTGGCTTATGGTCGTAATTATGCAAGAAAAACACCAACTTCTTGGGCTCGAGTGGCCCTAGGGCGCTTATCGAGAGCGAGAGGCTGATGGTCTTCGTCCAAGTTTCCAGTTCCCAGTTCCTAGCCACAGACAAAGCGCCAGCTAATCCCACAATTTCCAGAGGCCCCAAAGAGCCTGTCTAATCACAGACCCGCCACTTGCCATCACAGTGCCACCGAAATTGTCAGCTAATAATGCAAACAATAACAGGCAACAGTCCGAAGAAATGGCGCACATTTCGCATAATTATGGGGTGGGGGAACCCCCGAATCCCTGTCGAGATGGCCCGGCTAAGGCGGCGCAATTAGCGGACTTAGTTCGGGACTAGGCCCAAAACAATGTTGGGTTGGTAAATGGGGAAATAAGCACAGACTGGCGATAAATTGGCCTCCACAGTGGCTGCTGGAGAATAGATAGAGCAGCAAGTGTCAGTTGGCGGATGTTTTTGGTTTAGCTGCACTGGGGAAAAGTTGGCTTGTTTGGCTAGGCATTGAAATATGACTTATAGATTTTTAACATTTTTTTAAAATATTTATAAAATTTTATTTGAGGTCTCTTTTAAATTTTCGATAAGGTTCCAGTGTCTTGGCCCTTGCCTTCTTTAATAAATTTAATCGGACCTAATACACAGTTGCAGGCATTCATAAAATGGGGTCCCCTTTTTGGCCCTTGGTCGCTTATGTTGTTTGTTCGCATTCTTTGCGGTCGTTTGACGTTGATAAGTATTCTGATTTATTGACAACAAACTGTGAGTGTGCGGGCATTGTGGCAGCATTTATTTAAATTTATATATTTATTTATGGGCTGCGCACACGCAAATACACACACGGATAGACAGATGGATCGTTGTTCAATCGAACTCGTGCTTTAACCCATTTTTTACTGTGTTGAAACAAATTATTTATTTTTCAAATATTTTTTAATTTTTTCCAATACTTGTATAACTTTTATCAAAATGTTGATTAACAAACCCAAATTATTCATCAAAAAGGATCGATTATTTTTAACATTAATCTTTGGTTCAATATATAAAATGGGTTAATCAAAGTTTTTGGCTCATGTTTTTTATGCATTTGCATCGATGCATTTCCGTTTGATTTCAATAATTTCAACTTCCGGCACAAACCGGAAATGACAAATAAAATGCACCGCCATTCAAATACACTGATAAAAGCACAGAGTTCTATACAGTCACAAGAATGGAAACATTTTCTCCAGTTCCAGGTTTCCAAAACAATTTTTTAAGAAATTTATAAAAATTAGTTGAAGGACATATTGGGAAAATAAGACTGAAGTTATTGCACTTGCAATTTGTTATGTCTTTTAAGTTGGCTTACATTTTTTCAACTCTAAAAGGATAATCATTTTTCTTCCATGATTTTTGCTTTAATTGCATCATCTCAGTTTGCATCTGTATGAAAAATCGCATAAATTACGTTATTTTCGGGAAGGCTTGTTTCTGCCCAAATCCGTGCATATAAGTTGTTTATTTTTTGCCGGGCAGTAAATTTGCAGGCACATGCATATGGGGAATGACCATGAATTACATAAAAAGCCGCAAATACCGAAGTCAAAATGCGTGGCCTCAACGTTTCTGTGCATTGTAAAGCATGCCGATGTGCATGTGCAAGAGGGAAAGCATTTCCCTTGCAACATGCAAACGATTCAGTCAGTGGCAAAAAGAAAAAAGAATCCAAATATATATTGCAATCCTTTAGGCACGCGGAACATAATGAAACGAAAATGCTACTGTGGCAACAGCAGCAGCTGCAAGGACATTCAGGACGAACCGCCGAGGACCAAAAACCAGGGACCGTCCGAAGCCGTCCGCTTGCCATTTGCCGAATAAGAAAAAATAAATAAAAATGTGAAAATATTTCTTTGGCCAACATTTTTACAGCCGCCTGGCCCCTTTCATCCTCTCCATTCCTAGGCTGACCCCGCCTGCCAACCAATTCGCAGCCATTTTTATACAAAAAATGTTTTTATTTATTCCGATGGGGCGGCGACCCCTTTCTCTTGCCTCGGTTTCTTTTTCGGTAGGGATGCTTATCGACTGGAAAATTTCCATGTAATATATATCGTCTAAAATATGGCTCTCAGCAAGATTTTATGAGAAAAACATTGAATTTTATGGAAATATATTAACAAATATCGATGGTTTGATTTTTTGTTGACTAAAATTTATGAGATTAAATACTTAAGAATTATATACCATCTATAAAAAAACAAGGAAGAACGCTATAGTCGAGTACCTCGACTATCAGATACCCGTTACTCAAAGGGAAATGGAGATATGCAAGCAGCAAAGCGAAATTAAAATGCGCCACCTACCGGCGGTAGACAGATTTAAGCGTTATGGGTGTTAGAGTGGGCGTGGCAAAATTATTTTTGGATCAATCGATAGGTATTGACGACACCAATACATTTCAGTTAAAATTTTTTATCTAGCATGCAAAGTGTGGGCGTCACAGGTTTTCGCGGATTGTGGGCGTTTAAGTGGGCGTGGCAAACTTTTTTTTAGGTCAATCGATAGGTATTGATGAGAACAATACATTTCAGTTAAAATTTTCTATCTAGCATCAAAACTGTAGGAGTTACAGTTTTGGGCGGCTTGTGGGCGTTAGAGTGGGCGTGGCAGTCTACTGAAACAAACTTGCGCTGCGTAAGAAGCTCAGGAATCTGTACGCCAAATCTCAATAGCCTAGCTCTCATAGTTTCCGAGATCTCAGCGTTCATCCGGACAGACGGACGGACAGACGGTCAGACGGACAGACGGACAGACGGACAGACGGACATGGCTAGATCGACTCGGCTAGTGATCCTGATCAAGAATATATATACTTTATGGGGTCGGAAACGCTTCCTTCTGCCTGTTACATACTTTCCGACGAATCTAGTATACCCTTTTACTCTACGAGTAACGGGTATAATAACAATGTCCACATAATTTAAAATCCCATCAGAATAAAATAGAGCTTTTAAAGAAGTTTATAAAAATATGATATATATTTTAAGCACAAAATGTTTTAAATATTTTTATAATCTCCGTCTACGGTATTACCCTATCGGCACTATTTCCATCTCTATCCGAGATGCGAGTTATCGCCCATGCCCCGAAATCCTTGCAACTGGGCCTGGCTTGTGGCCGCCGGTTGATTTATATTGATGAATGTCCGTTTGTTCGTTAGTTCCGTCTTCGCAGGCTGCCAAAGAGATTTACTTGCAAGGGGCGGGAAGGCGTGGCAGTTATTTTACTCTTTGCCTTTTGTTGTGCTGCACTCGCACATCCATATATATCCACACATATATGTATATCACCACGCATACACACACTGGGTGCACTTGCTTATGCTCAGTGCCAGAAATTATTGCATACTTTACGGAAATTAACCGCATTTCCATTTCTTGCACGCACACAGGATGGCTGCGTCATCTCGTCCTCCCATTTTCCCCCAAGTCCCCGGAAAACCCGTCTCCGGTCTTCCACTTGTATACATATTTACAATTTTAATGACTTTATTTTTGCGCTGGCATAAAATATTTCCAGGCACTTACAATAGGGTAAAGTACAGGGATTTTGGTTGGGGTCTTATGATGCTATTTGGATGGAAATACCGTTTTTTCTTAGATTTGTTTTACAAAAATATTTTTAAAACAACAAAAGTAAAATTTAAATCGAAATATTTTTCAAAAATTATGATGTGGAAAATTATTATTTGAATATAATATGTGCTTTACTTTTTTTCTGTAAAATACTTTTAAAATTACCATACCAGGTACTATATTTAAGTTATATATTATAATATTATTGTAACTAAATGTAAGAGTATTAAAGCTTTAGCATTACTTATCGGGCATTATCCTTTGTTCCTTTTGCCTGGTTGCTGATTCGTTCAGGTCACTTTTGAGGGAGCTGCTGAAGGAGTGAAGGGAATTAAGTGAGGCAACCGTCGTACAATCATATTTCTTTGTGACATTTTCCTTGTGCATTATTAATCAACCGGGAGTATTTTAATTTATGTTGACATGCACTTATTTATAAAGCGCAACAGAAATGCGAAAAAATATTTTAACCGGAAACCACATGCGAAACCAGAATGTCGCTGATTTCTCAGTTATTTTTGGCAACGACGTCATTAGGTGTGCATGTGAAATGAATTGAGCCCTTTGAATTTAAAACTATTTAATGTATATTCCGTAAAGTTTTTACACAAACATTTTTTATTTTTATTAAAAGATTGGTAAACAGTTCACGTAAAAAAATAAAGGAGCACAACCTGATGCAAATAGCAAAGGATTGTGGAAATGAAGTCGTGCCAAATGGCTTTTCATTTCAAGAAAAATATAAATTTTCATGCGAATCGAGGCAGCTCTGCGAGATGCGATGAAAAGAAAATCATCTACCGACGGAAAGGGTGAAAATGCTTTAGATTAAATTAAGATAGGCTAGTATTAAGGAAGCACTGGTGACTTACCTAATTGAATTCCACACAATCTGCATTTTTCGCTTGCAATGCATTTTATTAAAACCGTTGCTAGGGAAAAAGAACTTCGCTCGCCAAGGAAACTGAGAAATATTAATATTTCACTATAGTTTGATTGCATTCAATCAATGGAAGGCGGAACAATTCCTTTGATTGACAGCAGTGACCTCCGCTCCGTCCGCTGATCAAAGTTCAAGGGGCAATTGGCACGCCGGATGCGTAATCTATTTCAAACAGCGACCATGCAAATCGAAGAAGCTATATCTATAGCTATAGCCATTGCCTCTCAGCTGTCGACTGTCGGATGCATGCGAGTACAATACAACACAATTTGCTGTTGATGGTGTTGCCGCTCCCCGTCGTCCTTTTCGTCCTTTTGTCCTGTCAGGCCGTCTGTCGAACAGCGAGATGCATAGAGAAATTGCATATAAAATGCAGACAAATAACTTGCTCCCCATGTTTAGCGTATGCCCTAACGCCTGACATTAACAATGCAGCAGCAATAGCAACAGCAGCAGCAACAGCAACATCAGCAGCAACAGCAGCAATAGCAACAGCAGCAGCAGCAACATCAGCATCAGCGGCAACCAGCTGGCAATAAAATGTAACAAACACATTGACTGCTGACAAATAGCATTGCCTGTCAATTCATCAAAAAGAAAAAGGCAGCCAAGACCGTCAGCGAACGCGCAAAACTATTGACATGCACACGCATCGAACACTGAAAGAAAATCTACAAATTCATAATCTTAAAAAACCACAAACTATCAGACTAACAAGAGGATTCCACATAGATCACTAGGGCTTTGAAATAACTTTTAAATTTAATTTCAGGTGCCTAAAAGTATACAATGAATAAATAGTGTTCCTCTTTTTGATTGAATTTTTTGTACATTGGAGCTAAGAATATGTTGTTGCATACTTTTGGGTGGCAACCCCGATACTTTAATAGAGCACGTATTATAACATAATTATTAATTGTAATCCATTAAATATTTGATTTTTATAGTACCTAGTATAGTATTTGGTTTTGACAAAACAACAGCCAAACATTTTTCTGACTTTATTGCATTTTTTTAACCCTTCCCTTTGGTTGGTTTTAAATCATCAACTTCAAGCTAAATAGAAATTTAATTAGAAGTGATTTTTGTGACACATTTTACTTTAATAGCTTGTTATATAAAAATGTTGAAATAAAATAAAAAGTTCTTCACGTTTTTTTCAGAAATCATCTAGAATTTTCCCCTGTGCGTCGTAAGCGGATCTGATCGAATGGGAAATAGGATGCGGGACGCAGGATGCAGGATGCAGGAGGCGCATCCTTGCACTGCTGACTCGGCAGTGGCAATGGCAGACTTGCAGCAAATTTGCTTAGCTGCCAAACCAAACTTCGATTGCCGCGAGCCTGCGTGTGAGTGTGTGTCTATATGGGAGAAATACGAGGGACTGTTACAAATTGTTTTGAAATGAAATTCAAACTGCAACTGGGAAACGGTGCATATTGCTCTGTGCGCGCACTTCTCGACCTCGAAACTTCAAGCGTCTCGTGGCTTTCTGGTTTAAGAAATACCAACTAGAAAGTTGACATCTTTGTGGGCAGGATCAAAGCGATTATTTGGTTATTTCAAGGTTTTTACATCTCGCAAAAGGGATGAGGAAAGGAGAACAGTACCTTAACCGCTGCCCTTACCTTTTATTTCCTCCGTAACAAATTGCCTCAATTACTTCCATTTTTCCCAACCCCTCGTTCACTGGCCGACTTTATGCTTGTAGCTAGGGTATAAAAACTTTATTAAAAACTTTTGTGCCCAAGCCTTTTTATTAGACCTTGTCTGCCCTGAGTCGGGTTTATATACCTACCTTTCTTTATGTAGCCAGGGATATATATTTATAAAATACACGCACATTTAGACGCCTTCCTGGCCGCAATACTGCACTCCAGGGGCGTTGAAGAAATCAAATTAAGAACATTTTCTTTGGCGAAACTTTTTGTGCCTGTTTAGAGTTTTGTAATACTTCAACATCCCCGCTTTGCAGCTATTAAGGTTCGGTCCCTATCTGCCGTCGGTCTTAGCCCCATGTGGTTACTTGAAAAATGCTAAATGGTCCCAGAGCAATTGCAACCCACAACAACATAAATAGCAGCCAGGCAGCAGCAGTTTTGGGCTTTAAAGCCAATGAAATTGGCTGCCGGCCCAAAAGAGTGTGGTCTCTTGTCTCATAAAAGGAAGCAAGGTGCCGCTTGCAAAGGGGATATATTTTGCACTAAGTTTGGAGTTATAAAAGTTGTACTAAACAGTAGGGTACTTTATGTTTGAAAGGTCACCAAACATTAATACATTTAAATAAATACTGGATACTTTGATTGATATATTCAAATCACCTTATGTTATAAATAGTTGTTATTAACTATTAACAGCGTTTAAATAACTTTTATATGCATAATTAATTCTAAAAATTAAAAAACTGTAACATTTTAAACTGTTAGACTCTTATAACAAAACATCAACCTCCAGCACGACTCCGACAATCCAGTCGATGAAGCTTTGAATTTTGGTATATACACAAGTTCCCAAAATGTCATAGCTCTGAATTCCTACTAGTATGTTACTCATTTTTCCCGAAACTAGCATCTCACTGACCAAAGGACTACCTGAATAGGGACACCTTTGATTTCCTTTGAACACAGTGCAGAACTGGGATTTTAAGGGAACCTTGCCAAAGGATTCGTAGCACTTTTTTGGGCCAAGCGTGGAAACGGGGTTCATACGCGGAAGAATTTTTTCCTGGGCTAGGACCCACCTTTTGGCTGTTAAATTTTGACTCTTCTGGAAATTCTTTGGCATATTCAACCAAATGCATATTGGCCGCATCCCGTGTTTATAAACGACAGGTTTCTCTAATATGAGTAGAGCTATATCATTTTCAAATGTGGTTTTGTTGAAAAACTTGTGTATGAAGGCGCTTTGAACGGAGTGCCTTTCATAGTTATTCTTAGATATTCTGAACAAAACGGTACTGTAGAGTTTAAAGAGGTTAGTAAATGAAAGCTGTATGTATATTATACTTGCTTTTCGCTTTGATCAAATATGCAGCTCGCCGATGTTATCACATTATCTGAAATGTATTTTTTCATTAATTGGCTTGTCTTGTAAACCTTTAGGAAAAGCACACACATTGATTTATTAAAGCTCCGCTGCAGTTTTTTGATAAAGGTTCGATGAAAGCCATCCAAGGGCTACGCCTTAAACTTCTGGGGTTGGGATTGCGGTTCGCGCAATTGAAATCCAAAAACTCAGCGGATAACAATTGAAAAAGCAGCAACGGCAACAATGAAAGCTGCAATGCGGGAGTCATCTTTTCTATCGGAATGATTCCCCAAAACTGAAATAATCTTAAATTGTATTAAACATGAAATATCAGAGAGAGAGAGAAACGTTCTGACTTATCAGCACACAGAGAATAAAATGTAAATTGCTTTCTATATAAATCATAGAAGCGGGGTTGAAAGCTTATCGCCATACGAAGAAAACAAAGTATAAGAGAGAATATTGCTGCTTTTTAGAAAAAATTTACAAAAATTGGGAAAAACCATTAAAAAGTTCAACATAATTTTTATATAATAATAACATAAGTAAAACAAGCCAAATTCCTTTTAATTATATATATATTTATATATACTACTTTTTTTAAACATCTAAAAAGGAGGCGTCCTTGTAATTTACTACGACATCAACCTCTAGAATGATTCCCACTATCCAGTCAATGTAGCTGGTGATATCGGTATACATAAACGTTCCCAAATCGCCATAACTTTGTATTCCAAAAAGTGTAAAAAGTGTGTTGTTATAATAACGAATATAATTGATCAAAGGACTTCCAGATTCCACGCCAATGTTTTCGTTTTTGTAGCCAGCACAAATCATAGTGTTCTGGGGTGACATTTTTAAGGCATTTATGCACTTTGATGGATGGAAGTGGGTAATTGTGTTTGTCCTGGATTTTGAATGGTTTTCATTCTTATCTTTGTACCAAAGGGAGGTGCTAAAGTGTTTAAATACTTTTAAATCGATGTCGTCTAACCAAATGCATATTGGCTTAATGTTGGCTTTATAGAGCACATCTTCTTCTAGTTCGAGCAGTGCAATATCATTGTTAGAATTATTTTTGTCATAGAGACTATGAACATATGCACTTTGGACGTAGTAGTTCTTAGGTGGATATTCATCGCTAATATTTTTAAGCTTAAGGCTCTTGAAATTCCCCAAACGAATGGTGATGTTGGAGGGCAGCCACAAAGTTGACGATGAATCGCTTTGATCAACCAAACAATTAGCTGATGTTATGACAAATTCTGAAAAAAATGCTCTATAATTTTAATATTTACGATAAAATATTCATATTTAGACAAACGTTTGTGTATCAGAGTGCCACTGCAAGTTTTATTGGGTAATATAATCAATGCCATCCAGGGACTGTCGGAGATCAAATGCTCATCATGATGAGAAACTGTACCGCAGTTTACATCAAGCAGCTGTGCCGATCCCCGGTGAAGCAGAATCCATAAGAATACAGTAAAACAAACAGCGGAATACATCATTCCAAGAACTCAGCTTTCCAAAAACTGAACAACCTCATGATTAGTTCAACGTTTAAAATAAAAGCCTAAGCCTTATCAGTTTATATGCACTGGTACATAAAATATTGCTTCTTATATTTTCGACCGATGCTTGTTTGCCTATAAACGAAATGCTCTAGGATCACCTACTAAGTTTAACCTTTTTTGTAGCTTAGAAATAATTTATGGCATATTGTTTTTTAATCTCTGGTTATTAACATTTTTTTAAATTTCATATAAAGTATTAACTATGATATCGACCTCCAACACGACTCCCACTATCCAGTCGAAATACCTTTTAATATTGGTATACAAGCAAGTTCCCAAAACTCCATGGCTCTGAATTCCAATTAGTGTATAAAAATTGGTGATCATTTCAAAGACCAATGGACTTCCGAGCTCAGCACATTTGTCTGTATTACTATAGCCAGCGCAGATCTGAGTATGATCGGGGTATACACCAAAGGAATTGGAGCACTTTCTATTTTCAAATTTGTTAATGCTTTTCGTTCTTGTACTTCCACTAGCGCCCCAGTTGGTGGTTTTAAAAGTGATGTTGCTTTCCAATGTCAAGCCGTCGTTTAACCAAATGCATATCGGTTTTATGTGAACCACAGTCTCGTTTAGTTTGACCAGAGCTATATCATTTTTGTTGTAGAGATTGGAAATGTAGACTTCTTTTACGTAATAATCTTTGTAGCTTCCGTAAGCACTCCCGAAGCGAACGATTCTGTTAAAAGATAGCCGGATGTTTAAATATTTTAAAATAATACAGGCTTACGTACCTCTGGTTTTGATTTAATACGCAGCTTGCTACTGTTAACACGTAATCTGCAAGAAAATATAAGTTCTATTAATGGCCGTGAATGTATAGAAATCTTGACATAGTACAAACTTTTGTTAACAAGAGTTCCCGTGCAACTTTGTTGGTTTGATACAATCAATGCCATCCAAGGTGCATATAGATTTTTATAAGGAGTGTAGTTTTCACATTCCGAATCCAGAAACATTCCATGTACTTCATGGAACAGCAATAATGCCAGTATACCAAAACAAGCCGCTGAATTCATTATACTGAGCCAAACGATTTCCAACGTCTCGCGGTTAGTCCAGAATGAGCTTATTGATAAGTAAAATACCGGCACAGAAAAAAATTTTAAATTTACAATTTGTTGGGTTTTTAGGTAATTGAAGTCATAAAAACCTAAAATATAGAAACTAATGTGGTTGTGGGAAGTATAAAACAATTTCTTTTTTAATAATATACAAAAAATTAAAAAATTACTGAGAATTGTTTTATTTCCAGTGATAATGTGCTCGCACATTGAACAGGCGCGGATCAAGAGTAGGGAAAATGTAGGGAATATTTTCGCACAAACATAAAAATGCCGTCCATTAAAAATCATGAAGCTAACATAATATATTTTAAGTACCCTCCCAAATTGAAATGTATTGAACAAGTTCACAATTCCCAAAAAATCAAAAAGTACCCAAAGATCCGTCCCTGTAAAAATTGTACTTTTTATCAGCGTTTTTTCATGTTCACATGACTTGAGACGCTTAATGTTATCTACAAATATTTTATTTATTTATTTATTTTATGCTGCCATCGTAGCACTACAAGTTTTTTCTTAATATTTAATGTGCTAGAAACTAGATGTTAAATATAAGTGATGATGATTAACGTTAGTTCTCATGACTCATACCATATTTTGTTGAATATCATTTTGAATGCGTTATAGGAGATTATTTAACTAACTATATTCAGTTAGTATGACTGAAACTTTATAAATTTGGGCAAGAGTCGACCAAACGGCTTAGAATATATAGATTATATAGCCTACATTTTATTCACACACTGGCACTAGGCTTTTCAGTTAACCCTAGCTTACAAGGTCAATTCAGTGGCTTTTGTGTGTTTTTGGCCCATGATCCTGCACCTCGTCTTCCTTATTGCTTGCTTATTGTTTTGCTGTTCGGCCATATCCCTTTCAAGTTCAATAGTGTCATAGAGCGTGTCGCAGGGCAGGCGTCTAAATTTATGGCCCAAACGGTTGACCTGAAGGCCGCGTGGCCCGTAGAGCCGCAGCACGTGCTTCGGGGCCAGGAAAATAATTTAGCCAAAAACATGTGAAGCTCGCCATATAAATTATGCACACTCGCCCGACAGACGACAACACATGGGTTGCTTTAAGGTATCGCATTGTCTATGCGACCTGCCCACCAAATGCAACAACAACTCCGCACATAACTCACCGCCCTGGCCTTTTATTTTATTGTATTTTATCTTTTGGATTACTTTCTGCCATGACCACAACAAATAAACTTGAGCATCTTTGGGAAAAAACCCACCGAGGCGCTGAGGTAGTGGGGTAAAACTCGGGCAGGAAAAGAAAAGATTTCCGTGGCATTGTTGCTGATGCTACTGGTGCTTCTGCTGCTCCTTGGCTCGAGTTTGCCCGGAGGTCTGGAGCTGGACAACGGCAACAATTGCGCATGTTAACATACTTGTAAGTAGTTTTTCCACTTTGCCATGGTATTTTGCTTTTTTCCATACTCAGTGCTCTTGGATTTTAAGGGTATGATGTGTTATAGCTCTTCTGATCCTGTAAAAGTAATATAAAGTCAGGGCTATCCTTGTCCACACAATGTGTGATCCTAAGATTTGAAGATAGATGGTGCTTATGAGGAATATTTTATTTGATAAAATGTTCGAAAATGTATACTGCCTATAACATCTAATAAAATAAGACCCTTTAAAGACGAAAGGTTTAATCGCAGTAACACTGGTAATTATGATTATGTAATGTCAGCAGTTTTATATGTTTATAAAATCTTTATAAAATATAGGGTTTTGTCTACGTAATATTGGATATCCCCTAGTCCGTTCCATTTCTCCTTACTTCCTGTCTTTTTTCCTGCCTTTTTTCCATCCCCCACAACGGACACATTTGTTTTCCTGGGGGCAGTTGCCTTTGTTTTTGTAATTATCTGCACGTTATTTGTGGGTCAATAAAGTTTCGTTTCATAGTTTGAGCGGTTGTCTGGCTCTCAGCCCGGTCCCAGGATTTATGGCATATGCGTTTTGGGCTAATTTTCAGTGCCGCTGACCATGCCATTGGCCAGTAAAACATTAATAGCAGAGCATGGCAGTCGGGGACGGAAAGGAAACTTGGAATGCTTCTTAAAATAGCAACGGGCGATTTAATGGCAGCTGGCAACGTTTACTCCTCGAGATGTTGATTAATTTATCGATACTCGCTCGATTGTCGGGCGTAATTGTAGCTGCCTGTCAGGGGATCGTATTGCCAGAGATTTATATGATGGCGTGATGGGTCGGTCGGGTGGTATCTTCTTTCCACTCTTTGTATAACCGTACAAATCATTTGTGATAAATTGCCGGCAATCGGTGCTCAATTATTTAATAAGCCCGACTGCCAACTATTGAGCTATCAAATTTCATTCCTCTAATTGCTGTTTAGCGCACTCGGATATCGCGTTGCCATGGCTGGCATTCCGTTAATGGTTGCCCGTTTGCTAATTTCGCATCCATCATCACCATGCATTGTTAATTCTAATAATTGCAAATAAACAAATTGCAACTGCCATGTTTTCGTTAAATTCGGCGCTTTTGGTTGCCCCTGCGGCGTAATTGATTATTACAGATGATCGGATGTGCTTATAACACGGCACACAACTCGATTTGACACGTATCGTGTTGTGTTTTTAATGCAAACACAATTTGTCCGCCGCCAATGATTAAAATAAAATGATTCGATTTGGTGAGTGAGAGGCGAATACCTTCTTTTTTTACCCCTTTCCAAGCCCGAAACCAATCACAAAATCCTCACCCGCTACCACGCCAGTTTAGCAAAATAGTTGGTAAATTTATTTGCCAAATAAACTGCACACAAAAGCCAATGGCAACGATGAGAGGCACTTGGCAGAGCTGAATTAAGCTGACCGTGGCAAAAACAAAGAGTAAACAACAAATTGAAAGGCATGAAATGAGAAAAAGGAAAATAAACCAACACAAAAAGTTGATCACAATAAAAAAAGGAAAGCAAAAAAGTGCCTTCCAGTGGCACACATGCAGGTGTATCCGTATGTGGTAACGTCAATTGTTTAAAAGTGAAAATTCGATTTTGTGGTAAGGCAAAAGGCATCGGGACACAAACAAATGGCGTGCCAAACCGAAAAGCAAAAACTTTTCTTTTTCAAATTTTTTTTTGTTTCCTCCCTATCCCCCAGTGTTTTTATAATTTTTTTTTTGGTTTTTTTTCTTGCTTTGTGCAGCAAACAAATTTTTGGTGCCTCCCTTGTCGGTTTGTTTGAATTGTCCCTGGTTATTGTTGGCTGTTCCTCCTGACGCTTTGTGTCAGGCCGAGTCCTGTGTGCTGATGTGGCCAACAAAGCGAGAAGACGAGAAGGAGTATAAAAAGGCCAAGAAAAAAGATATATTCCGAAACGTACATATAAAACAAACGTGGTCGACGAGCATAAAAAATGTCCGGCAGTAAAGTGAAGGAGAGTGTCCAAGAACCTGTGTCGTGAGCTGCATGAGGAACCGGAAAACTGGAAAACCGGAAAGGAAGATGTGGAGACACCAGTCGGAGGTTTTCCACCACTAACAAGAGACGTAACGATAACGAAAAACAAACTTTAAAAATTGGATTCTTCATTTGCATCGGCAAATCCAATCAAGCCAACGTAAAGACCCCGGCCAGACATATACACAACATAAAGCCGATGCACCATCGACTGAACCACTCCACCAGCTCCAGAACTCAGCCACCTGCAATTTGGAACCGTACACTCAGAACCACTAACATAGAAGTTGGTAATATTAATTAATCTCTAAGGATGCAAATGTAAAGATATCATTTTAAATCAAATTTGTATTGATAATAAATATTAAATATATTTGATGTTAATTTCCTTAAATTTTTAGTATTATATATATGCTATACCGTTACTATATTTAATTGATATAAGCGATATTTTTCATTATTATACAATTAAAATAGACAAATATATCTGGGTATTACCTAATTTAGAATCCATATAAGATTTCTTGTCGCATTAAATATTATTTAGTACTTTGTTTGGAAATATATTTATAAGATATATTAAAATATATATATTTTTCGTACAAATTCGAATACTTAAGCCTTATGAAATGGGCTTTATATATTTCTCTAGGTGTACCTCTCCCATATGAACATGCCCACGTTACGTATACGCCACCAGCCCCGGAAAGGAACAAAACGAGGGAAGGAGAGCGGACACGAACAATAAATGAAAGGTGTGCGCCTCCTGTTTGTCCATATAGTTGACCATTGCTTATGGCCTGCCACCGACCACGCCCCCCAGCCCGCTTCGCCCGCCCCCCAATCCGGCTGAAAATTGGTAACGATTTGTATTGGACTATGGCCAAGCATAAAAGAGGCTGAGTCCGAGTCTGTTTGGCCATTGTGAGTGGACGAGTGGTGTTCGTGTGTGTGTCTGTATCGAGTGCCGAATCTTGTTTAAAAGTTTTGTCCTTTTGCAGTCCTCCTGGCCCGCAATTCCTCTCGCAGAAAGGAGGGAAAATTTTCTTATTTGTATGCCCGGCTCACCTGCCGTTATCCATCTGTCTTGTATCTTCATCAAGTTGGCCAGTATTAAGTCGCTTGTTGGCCGACCAGCCTCCTCTGCCGCTCCTTTTGCAGCATGTCCTTGCAACGTTGTGGTTTTTTCGGTGAGCTCTTAAAAAACCCACAGCATGCTTTTTTGGGGAGGGACAGGCTAGGGGTTTATTGATTGCCCGGGCATACGTTTGCCATTTTATTACAAGCCAAAAAATAGAGCAAAACCAAAAAAAAGAATGCATCGAAACGCCTCACTTTTGTTCTCTGCTGCGCTTTTTTTTTGGTCCACCCCTCGTTTTCTGGCCTCGTTAATTGCCTCAAAGCCAAACATTTGCGTCAGTGGCAACCGCATTCGACGTCGTGACAATGACAACGGCAACCGCCGCTTAAATTGCCCAAAACCGCGACAAGTGGCCGTGTCCAGCGATTCCCCCACCTTCCGCCCATCATCCCACTTCATTGGGCTTTGGGCCACCCTTCCCGGATTTTCTTCACCACGGCCACGGGGCCACGGTTACGGCTCCGGCCCATTGGAGCGTATAAGAAAACCATTCATTAGCGCTTATCAAACGGCACAGACAGATCTGTCCCACCACTCAATGGCCGTTTGATTTTAGCCCTAAACTACGGCGACTTTTAATACCCTGCCAGGGGGTAAAAACATTTGTTCTTCACCAGCTTGCAAGGCAGTCAAGAAGAGCTCTTTGAAGATATTAAATATTTACAATAAATCTAGAATTTTATTTTCGGTTCCAGAATCTAAAGTTTTCTTTGCGATATCTTTTATAAGACTAAAATATCATAAAAGCTCTGTGCACCTTAGATCAAATGTCAATATACGAGTATTTGTTTCTAGCATAATTCATCATGTAACCCAATAAAACTCTTTTTATGGTAAGATTACTACCATAAATCAGTTAACTTACCATAGTATAATATTGTTTTTTGTTTCTGACTAAAGGCCTTTGATATTTGATAAGAAATATTATTTATTTCTGTTTAAGAGAAACGGCTAAAATCTAACTATTAATTTATATAGCTCTCAAAGAAATAACCCTTGAGCAAGTGTATTCTAAACTTCGGTTCTCGAAGGCTTTATCAGCATTCGACTTTTTTCGTCTAGCTAGGCCTTTGCTGACGTTTATTGTAAATGGCTGTCCAATGAAAATTGTTGTGGCCTATCAACGTCAACGCGGTCACGGCCGGGCCGTGTGTCATTAGTTCGGGAAAAAGTGGCGGCAAAAAACTTGCACGCCCGCAAGTCGTGAAAAAAATATCTGGCATTTTTATCGGTCCCCCATACGCTGGATGTCCTGCGTCCTGTTGCTGTCGCTCGTTGCCTTGCTTTAGTTTAATTGGCACTTGACAGAGTGGCCAACATCACCACCAGACCAGGAAAACAACAACCACTAGGTAAATCTGCTGCTGGTCTTGGTTTCTGGTGTTATCAATCAAATTGACTTTTTCTATATCCATCAGCACGTGTGGGAGATGACTAGAGCGTTGATTTCTTGTGGCTGTTTTATTATTTGTAATGCCCTTAATTGGTGTTTAATGTGCCCATTTAATTAGGTTGTTAGAGATTGGCAGATACACGAATTATGATATTTGACTCTGAACTGAGTGAACTGGTAGTTTTGTAATTGGTTTTTGATTTCCAACTAAATTTGAGGATTTTATATTAAAAACCCTGTTTCATTTGAATCAATTTTATTTGTATAGATAGGAAAGTTGAGAATTTCGCTGCTGTTTGAGTTTGTGCTACTATGATCCCATGAAGTATTAAATGTACATAATGAAAACGAACAAAATTTTGTTTTAAAACAAAGCTAGCGCAGTGAAATACACTTCAATAAATACGTAAGTGTACTTGTGATTTTAGTGATATTAACTTTTTTGAATAACTGTATAGAGGTTACGTGATATAATGTTATGTTATGTTTTCTTATTGTAGATGTTTACCAGACTTTCTCCGTTGACAAAGTGATGTTTGTGTAGCCCTTTGCCTGCTTGCAATTTGACCATGGTCAGAATGTTGTTTTATTTGAATAATTAAAACGCGCACACACTCACAGATCAAGGGCTGTATGTCCCACTCTTGGCAGTCGCAATGTTATCAGCGCCAAGGCTTTTGGTAAAGGGAATTATGCATATGTATTTGTAAATCTAATGTCCTGCAGCACACCGCATCCGAATCAGGACGAGGACTGGAAACCAGAACCCGAGAACCCAGTGCCCAGAATCCAGTGCCCACAACCAGGACCCAACGGCCAACGAATTTATAACTGATTTCTGGTGATTTAGTTGGCTCGCCAAATGGAATGAGCCGAGTAGCGAATGTCTACGGCGGCTGTTCCATATGCAGAGAAAAAAATTAAAAGCCTAAGCTAGTTTCATAAACCATTTTAAAATTCTACCAGATTTCAACATTTAAAATTGACGTATTTTCCGTTAACATATTAACTAAAACTTTCAGGTCTTACAATTATTTGAACAGAATATATCATAATTCTAGCGTTCAAAATATAAATATCTAATGAAATGCCGATTTTTTCGCTTTTTGGGGTTTACAAAAACCTATTTCTTTTTTAAAATTAAATTTAAATGCAATAATGAAATTGTTCATAACTTTTGGTGAAATATTTTCTTTATGTGTGGCTACTTATTATGCAAAATGCCGCACATGGACCGTCGGATGATGACCAGGGGCCGAAGGGGGCTCCAAATGGTTTGGACATGTCATGACGGAGCGCGTCTCATTTATATTGCATGGCTGAAATGCCTGTGAGGCAGTCGTGGACCCCACAGATAGATACAAACCAGGCTCACTTGAAATGCATTGAAATTCGAGCGATATAAAAAAATGGCTAAATGGGGAAATGGGGGAAAAATGTAGCGCAAGGCCGTGTGCCGGCACAAAAGTTAATTGAAATGCTATCAAAGCATATTCAATTAATTTAAATTAGCTCAGCGCGGCACAACACAAAACGCAATGGGCCTGGGGCGTTGGGGCCGCCAAGTTTTCCAGTTTTCCCGCTTCGCAGTTTCCACTTGGCTGCCATGTTAATTATATGCGCCAAGGCTGCTGCCAACCAAACTAAATGGCAAAAGTTTTTCCCCCTGTCAGTGGCAAGAGTCGACTGCCAATGATAAGGAAAATCGGACTGTGGATGGGGGAGTCCAATTCCGCCTTCATTAATCAATTATTGCAAACAATTTACTGCTCTCTGTTTTAGCCCGAAAACAACAATAATAATGACAACAGCCGACAATCAGCAATCAGCTATCAGCTCTTGGCTAAATGTTTTTATTTAAAAAGGGCTTGCGAATTGTTAATGTTGAACAAATCGCCCCGAGCGTCCATCATTTGTCGGTTTCTGGCATCTCAAGGAGATGGTGAATGTAATTTTGTTTATTTCACATGTCGAGCGGAGCTGTCAGTCCATTGACAATGTCAGAATTCCAATCAAAATGCAAATTAATAATAAACAAAAATGTCTTGACATTTACTCTCGCCGATGAGATCAAATTAAATTTCAATTAGCTGTCACAGGGTAGAGAGAATGAGCTGCAAATTAGACAATCGGAGGACCTTTTGACGCTTTTCCAAGCGAGATATTGCGGTTGTTATTGAAAGGGCAGCTCTCAGCCTTCTAATACTTGATCATAAAGGAACGTGCTCAAGGCGTTATTATAAAATCGAAATTACAATTTCAAGGGTTTAGTAGTCCCCCAATCAACAACAAATATGCAGCTGTATAATAAGTACTTATGATAATGTTAAGGTATTAAAGGGCTTTATGGCTTGGTTTGAATCTTTTAGATTTATGATACATTTAATAGTTCATCAAAACTAAATTAAGAATCCTTTAATTTATTACAATTATTTTCATATTAGATTTTTCCGTAATTCCAAAGGCTCTCAGGAGGAAAACCCAAATCGGGGCTTTTAAATTTCATAACTTGGGTAATTGGATCCCGATTAAAACGTGGGATACCTCTATGAATTTGTGGGTGAGTTCTCAAATATGCTATGTTCAAATATTTGTTTTTAAAGATGGTCAACATTTTACCTCATTTTCATGTTCAATTTTTTCGTATTTCCGATCGGTTTCAGTATGGGAACCAAAAACTGCACTTCTCAATTCCATAACTTTAGTTATTGTGTTCCGATTTATACGTGGGATACCTCTATGAATTTGTGGTTGAATTCCCTATCATTCTACATTCAAATATTTCTTTTAAAAGGAGTTTCAAATTTTGACCCATTTTCATGTTCGAATTTTATGTAATTCCAATGGGTTTCAGAATGACGACCCAAAATTGCACTTCTAAATTTCATAACTTGAGTAATTCGGTTCCGATTTATACGTGGGATACCTCTATGAATTTGTGGTTGAATTCCCTATCATTCTACATTCAAATATTTTTTTTAATAGGAGGTCAAAATTTCGACCTATTTTCATGTTCGAATTTTATGTAATTCCAATGGGTTTCAAAATGACGAACCAAAATTGCACTTCTATATTCCATAACTTGAGTTATTGTGTTCCGATTTTGACGTGGGGTACCTCTCTGAATTTGTGGGTGAATTCTCTAATACTCTACGTTCAAATATTTGTTTTTAAAGATGGTCAAAATTTTAGCCACTTTCATGTTCAATTTTTCCGTATTTCCAATCGGTTTCAGTATGGGAAGCAAAAACTGCACTTCTCAATTCCATAACTTTAGTTATTGTGTTCCGATTTTGACGTGGGATACCTCTACGGATTTGTGGTTGAATTCCCTATCATTCTACATTCAAATATTTCTTTTAAAAGGAGTTTCAAATTTTGACCCATTTTCATGTTCGAATTTTATGTAATTCCAATGGGTTTCAGAATGACGAGCCAAAATTGCACTTCTAAATTTCATAACTTGAGTAATTGGATTCCGATTTATACGTGGGATACCTCTATGAATTTGTGGTTGAATTCCCTATCATTCTACATTCAAATATTTCTTTTAAAAGGAGGTCCAAATTTTGACCCATTTTCATGTTCGAATTTTATGTAATTCCAATGGGTTTCAGAATGACGAGCCAAAATTGCACTTCTAAATTTCATAACTTGAGTAATTGGGTTCCGATTTATACGTGGGATACCTCTTTGAATTTGTGGTTGAATTCCCTATCATTCTACATTCAAATAATTCTTTTAAAAGGAGGTCCAAATTTTGACCCATTTTTATGTTCGAATTTTATGTAATTCCAATGGGTTTCAGAATGACGAGCCAAAATTGCACTTCTAAATTTCATAACTTGAGTAATAGGATTGCGATTTATACGAAGGATACCTCTATGAATTTGTGGTTGAATTCCCTGTTATTCTACATTCAAATATTTCTTTTAAAAGGAGGTCCAAATTTTGAGCCATTTTCATGTTCGAATTTTATGTAATTCCAATGGGTTTCAGAATGGGGACTCAAAATTGCACCTCTAAATTTCATAACTTGAGTAATTGGATCCCGATTTATACGTGGGATACCTCTACGGATTTGAAGATGAATTCTCTAATACTCTGAGTTCAAATATTTCTTTTACAAGAAGTTCAAAATTTTTGATTTTTCCGTAATTCCAAAGGTTTTTAGAACGTGAACCCAAAACGCCACTTCTAAATTTCATAACTTTGGTAATTGGATCCCGATTTAAACGTGGGTTACCTGTATGAATTTGTGGTTGAATTCTCTAGTATTCTAAAATACACTTGTCTTTTACACGAGGGTCCATTTGAACTGATTTTCATGTTCATAAATAGTTTTCTGGTGTGTTCCCTTAATTGTCAAACATAAAATGAAGCTCCTATTATTATTTTATTCAATGGTTTAATTTACTGAGATTTCGGTCGAAGTTTTGCCCTCTGTGCGCTTATTAACGTTTCGCATTTAACATTTACATTGAATTGTCGGCGGGTGGGCTAGTGGGTTGAATGGTCAGCCACAGATGGTCAGAAGCATCTGGTTTTTGGCCCCAATCCCTGGCCTTTGTGCAACTAAATTATTTAGTTGTGTGGCCGGAAAGCAGAAGCAAGTAGTCCGAAGCGCGAGTGCGACCACGATGGAACTGCCATGATGCCATGAACAGTCCGGCAGCTGGCCAAAAACTCACTGACATGGCCGGGCATCAAATGATTGCCCCAGACACTTTATAATGCATGAGTCTGCACCAGAATCAGCAGCAGCAGCAGCAACAACAATAATGACAGCAGCAACAGGAAGAGGCCGCACAATGAGCATGAACACGAGTAACCGAATTATTTATATTTAAATTGTTTTGGTTGCTGCACTCGTTGTTGCCTTTGAGTTTCGCATGTCTATTTGCCGAGTGCACACAGAGAACCCGGAGCCACGGAACCCCTGAAACCCCGGAATCCCCGAACCTCTGAAGCCCCGAAACCCCAGATTCCCGACTCCCACAGTGAAGCCTCGGCTTTCATGGCCATGATTATGTGGCAGCGGTAGCCTTTGACTCTGCCGAAAGAGTGCTGCTAGCTCTCTGTACACTACAAAAATAAGAAACATTTTTATAATTCAAATGAAAATTTTTGAAACCTTAAACAAATTCTTCCACTGGATACCCCAAAAATTATAAATGAGGGAAAGGTGTCTAAAAGTATGCAACAACATTTCTTTTTTTAGATCTATTGGAAATTTATGCTTAGTTTGTACTACTTGAAAGCATATCAGAATGCTACTTTTTTTAAGGTGTCAGCTTAAAGGTTTTTAATGGAAAACGTTTTTAAGAGTAAAGTGAAAGTATTTCCTAAATGATAGTTATGCAAAATATCTGTTAATATTTGAATAATTATAGGCGTTATTGTCACTTTTTTCTCAGTGTACCACCGAGACACTATCCGTGTCCTGACCAGACTCTGCGTGAGCTTTATTTATGCATTTCATTTGGGTCTGCTTGCTGGGGGCCAACTTTTGGTATGGGAACGGAAAGTGGGCGCTGGAGGATGGGAATAAGGAAGGGGCTTGTCTGTCGGGTAGCGTTGCGACTCGCCTTTGAGTTGATGTATTAAAAATTTTCACACATGGCAGTTGGTTGGCCGGTCGTCGCCTGCGAAGCATCCTCTCTCCGCCTGCACTGAAATTTGATTTTCTGCGCCCCAACTCCAGAAAAAGCAGCCACCCACCGTTCGCTTTTCATCTGGAACTTTGGCTGTGCACTTTTCAGCGCTTGCGTTGAAAATGCTCTGCTGGTTTTTTCAACCCCCTGGATGTATATATATACAACCGTACACTCGCACGCAACTCCGTCGGGGGATCACACGGCCAAAAGCTTTTGACGGTGCGTTCATTATGATTAGCAATTTTCCACGGATGAGTTTGTCTGCACCGGGGGATGCCTGGGGTTTTTAATAAGAATTTTTGTTGGCTTTACGCTGCATTCGGGAGCAGATGGAGCAGGAGTCAGCGAGTTAGCGAGTGGCTTTTGTGGATTTTGTCAGGTGCACCTTAGTTACTTATTAATTTTGGCTGGATGAGCGCGAAAGCAGGAAGCTCCAGTTACATTACATAAAAACTTTTTTCCAAAAGCTAGTCGGGTGTTTATAAGGCATACAAAATCAACTTAGGTATTCAATTTGAATAAAAACCTAATTTAAGTTAAGAACTATCTTAATTTTCCTGTAGCTATTTTCAGTCAGAAGCTCTAAAGCTAAAAATAATTATACTTATGTAGGTATACTTCAATTTATATAAAGGTTTTTACAATGAAAACATACAAAAGTTATGGTGTCCCAGCAGCTTCCTTCTTATTGTAATATTTCACATTTATGCGAACTACTCGGAGATGGTTTTTTGGCTTGCCGCTCGGTTTGTGTATTTTTTACCATTAACCATAATGCTTTGTGTCTGTTTCGCCTGACATCTTGTGGCACATTCGCACATGGAATTGCATTTTCGCGTCATTGTTTGATGGCTTCCGCTGCATATCCTTGCTTCTTAAGCTTCCTTTTTGGCTGAAGCGCTTCCTGTTGCCATATTCCCTGGCATTGTGGCAGCTCCCGTTGTTGTCGCAAGCACATACGCATCCCTGTTTCCACTTCCCAGGAGTATGTACATTTAGCATTCCTTACTATTACTTTTTTTTTGTGTAATTTTATTGCTCTCTCTTCTAACGTTATAACGCATTGTTGTCAGCGGCAGCGCGTGCCACATCCTTTTGGACTCGCTTGTAGTTTTTTCTCCTGCCGCGGCGAATGCAAACATGAAAATTGCATAATCCACGCATCGCGATTTATGACTTTTGTGCCAGCATGAGTGATGGCAGGACAAACAAATGTCAGGGAAATGCAAACCGCCTGTCACTTCTTGTGCCAGTCTAACGTTTTCATATAAAAACACACCATTACATCCTGCGCATCCTTCGAGGATCCCGTGAGAGTGATGCCATCAACCGCAAGGCATTACCATCGGGGATCCTGAGGTTAATCAGCAATTTAGGGCGCAAATTGATAGGCATCTTAGCTGCGGCACCGCAGCGCCAATTGCTCAATTAGCCGCCAATGCAGTTGGCCTAAAACAATGCCAATACCACAAGCGGCTTTCCTTCGAGATCCAATCGAATGCTGCATAATTAATTTGCCAATTTGAAGACGGCTTCGATTCAGTTGAGCCGAAGTTGCAGCTGTAATGCACAGGGAAAAACCAACGATTTGATAGAGAGATGTTTTAAATGTTCATCAGTCTTTCGAAGGAAAAATTCACATTTGAACTCTTAAAATAATGTGAAAAAATAAGAATTTCTCAAAACAAACTTTATGAAATTATATTTATCGATATTTTTAGAGTGTCTGCACCTTAAGCACCTCATTTTCTGTCTCTTTTTCAGCCTCTAGTTCCTTCTCTCTCGCTTTCTTAAAGTCTTATTGCCTCAGGCACATTTGTTGAACATTTTGCGGCCATTTATGAATGGGCGCGCATAAATTTGTGACACTTTTTGTGGCATTTTACGAGGCAGGTCCATTAAAAAGGGGCCACATGTGGCACACACTCTTACTAACACAGGGGCAGACAGCAAGGCAGAGGCCTCTGGATGTCCGATGTGGGAAAATAAAATGAAATACATAAATTTTGCAACGATTTGAGAGACCGCATTTTATAATTGAATCACGTACGACATTTTCAGAGGCGCGCGCGGAAATAGGAAATAAGTTTTGCCGCTGATATAAATTAGAATCTTAAGGGATTGCCATCGCAGCCGACTTAATCAATACGGCTGCCCCTCAGCCTTCGTAGTGGGTTCACTGAGATAAAATTATACTTAAAACTCCCTTTATAAAACTGCTTGAGAACTACATTTTAATAAAGTACAACTAAGAAATTAAATTCAAAATATTAATGTTCATTTTGAATCTTGTTTTTACTTGATATATTTTTTTATAGCTATGCTTAGTAGATTATAATCTTTTCTCTTAACACTATACATTTCTCATTTATAATAACATTTTTCTACGTGTTTGCTTCCAATGGTAAGAGTTTTAAATGCCCAGCCTGCGAATGCTTGCAATTTATGTGACTTGTTTGGCGGCGCAGAAAAGTTGCAGCGAATTTTTCTTTCGCACTTTTGGCAGCCAGCAAAAGTTGCATGCGCGCATTTCCGTTTCCGTTTATTAGACCGTGCGAGTGTGTGTGCGTGTAAGTCCTTGTGTGGGTATAAGAAAGGAAACCTTTTGATTTACTTAGAGGCCGCGGCACGTTTCCTCCAAAGAATCGAACAATTGGCAATTCGCAAACAAAATACAAATCGAAGACGATGCGAATTGAGCTTTTGCAAACTTTTTGTTTTATGGCCATGCGAACACATACACACCAACACACACACCAGCACCAGCACCAGCACACACACATGGATGGAACGACACGCCGACATTTTGTATCAGTGTGTGCACACTCCATTGGGCCCCAATGATGCGTACAAAATGCAACAGCAACAATTTTTCGGCATTTTTTTAAATGGTAATTTTGCCATCGTCTCTTTTCTCCATTTTCCCCCCGATTTTCCCCATTTTCCCAGGCACCACTGATCTGCTTTTCTCTTGTTGCTACCGCATAGAGCACATTACATGGAAAGCGCTTTTCCATTATTCGTTATTGTAGCTGATTCTTTTTTGTTTTTGTTGTTTTGCCATTGTCCGCATAAAAATGCATTGATTTTATCAAGTGAAAAAATCAAAAATGTTGACATGGCCGCCACATGGGGCAATAAAATATGGTAAGTGCATCGGTGGGCGGATATTTCCATGGGGGGAGTGGTTTTTTGATATCTCCGGCGATTTACATTAGTTTTGTGTGCAATTTATGCGCGGGCATAAAACCATTCTGCTGCATCGTGTTAAACAAAGTTAGTTATGCGGACATTTTTTCGCTGTAAAATGCGGGTTTGCCTATGCCTTTTTTGGGGATTTTTAAATAATGGTGCAGGTGTCGTAAACCATGCCGCATTAAATTGACGGTTTTTCCATGATTTCAAAATGTAATTTGCCATGTTCAATTTGAATATTTTTTTTGTTGATGGTTCAAAATGTAAAGTAAGTATTTTTAAAAATTGATTACGCTTTATCATGTATTTACATAACAAAATCCATCTTACAGTACCATAATCCCCTCGTTTATTAAGGACTACATTTTATGCAGAAACAAATTTTATATTAAAATCCGTTTGTATATATTGCTTAGTGGATAGTATAAATGAAAATGTGTTTGTTTATTATACCTTATTTTATTGTAGACATTAGCCTGCAACGCAGTAGGAAACTTTTACAAATTAAAATACATGTTTAATTGTAATAAAACGTGTAAACAAAATTCTATCTATATACAAATCTTTGAAAATCAGGAAACTGTTAAACTTTATCTTTAATATTTTTTTCAGCAATTTTAATTGCAAGAACAATCTTTGGTGTCCAAAAGCTATCTTCATTTCTTGTTGTTTGATGCATTCATTTGTAAAATACTTCCATTTGCATGTGTTACTTTATTGTTTTTGGTTTTGGCCATGTAAACACATGAACATTTTTGATTAGAGTTTCGTTCGAGAGACAAGGCCATCGGCGCCATTCATCTAATTGGCTGAAACTAATATGTGGCCATGTTTGCGAAGCAGCAGGACTTGCAGCCAAAACAGCTAAGTATGTGGCGCCACCGAGTGTGAGAGTCCAACTCTGGGCGAAATCCCATAGCCAAGTCTGAGGTTTTGGGGGCTGCTTTGCGGCATTTTGTCGAGATTTGTTGAGAATTTATGCGCTACCTTAGAGAATTTATGAGTTGCAGTCGAGTGAATTATTTTATCATACGCATGCAGCAGCAACAAACACAGGGGGCATGTAAAATCCTTGCCACAACAAGCTGCAGCAGCAGCAGAAGCAGCAACACAGGCAACTAAGGCCTGCTGCACAGTTTAAGCTACTAATTTCACATGCAAAAGTCTTCACTAAGCTGGCATTTTAATCTTGCCCGAGTGGTGGTGGTGCGTATCTGTGTGTGCGTGTGTTACGGTGTGTGTACATGTGTATGTGCGATGGGCGTGGCCATGGGCTTGTAAGTAATTAAGCACTCGTCCTTCTGAAATGCCTACACACTAAATAATAGCATTGGCCGTGGACGAATTTGTTCCCCTTTTTTAAGGGAATTGTTTTTTGGTCTAGAGCCCTATGTGCACTAAAAAGAAAATAAACTTGTCCTATAATAAATACAAGTATTAATTACCAACTAACTGGGTTTGTTTTAAGAAGTCATGGAAAGGCCAACAACTGTTTAAAAATTATTTTTAGGATAACCAATCTGCATATTTTGTTAAGCTGTTTTGTATTTAACAACAAATTTTGTTGGCCTGTATTTTTTCCCCCTATTAGCATACACATCGAACTAAATTAACAAAAAATTAAATTAAATTATTTTATGTTCTAAACAAGACTTTATCAAATCGCCTTTTGTTTTTTGTGATTTTCAGATAAATTCTCCTGTTAAAGATGTATAGGCTTTTTCTGAATTTTTCCCGGTGTAACCTGTTTGCAGAGATTTAACTTGTAGTCGAGCCATTGATATGCGTTTCCCGGGAGGAAGGCTTCGAACTGGGCTTAAGTTGCTCGGGAGTCCTGTCAAATGGGCTCGTCCTTCTGCTGCTGTTGCTCCTTCTGATCCTTCAGCTCTCGATGCGGCCGTTGCCGTTGCCATTGCCGTTGTATTTAGGCCTAATGCCTTGCACTTGTTTGCAAATTGCATTGGGATAACAACAAGCTACTGCTTTCTACTCCGGCATCCTTCGGCCTCCTTCCTCGGCCGCCCATTCTTAACCCATTGTTTGTGCTGTGCCGTTGCCAGGTGTCCAGATTGCAGTTCGTGCTCGAGCCTAGGCTAATCAATTTGCATGCTGCGCAAGCTGATTTACCTGCTTCTGCCACCTGCTTTTCCGAGCCGAATTTCCCCCGGCCGCCACTGGCTTTTCATTTAATTTCCAGCCGGCTCCTGCTTCTTTCCTTGCCGGCTGCACATTTGCATTCTGGCGCCGAGTCACGTCAAACGGAATTGCCTCTCGAAATGAAAAAAGTTTTTTAATTTTACACATGCTGCGATTAAGATGTCAAAATGTCAATTGTTGCCCAAAAATATAAGGAAACTATTGCAGTTAGTGCACTTTTATAGAAGTTTTGTTTTGGATATTTTTTCCTTCTGTATACTATACAAATAATTAAAATAAGTTTTGTAATATTATGCATATTTAATATCCCTTTGCTGACACCAAAAATATCACTCAAAATTTAATGAAAATACTAAACAAATACTTGAGATATTAAAGACCCGTGCTGTCAATTAATCCGATAGTCCATTACTTTGATCTACCGAAAGAGTTAGGATGGGCGACCCAAAGAGCGTCTATTAAGAACATGCCATGTGCCGACAATTTAAGCATGAATTAATTAAAGTACCAGCACATAAAGTACAAAATGTACACCCCCCCGCTGCTGGGTGTAATTCTATGTATGGGTTATGGCTACTTTGACGTATTTGCCGTTCATAATTAGCTCATTACTCATTCATCTTTGCATTCATTCATTAGAAACCAATTGACAGTTTAATTAAGTTTTCGCTTTTCGTCCCTCGTTTGTCTTCGCTTTGGCCGACGCCGAACTTTTCCGCAAAATAAAAAGTTTAAACAAAACGGTATGAAGGGTGCCAAGTGGAGGTATAAAGGGGATCTACACAAAGTGGTGGCCGGCAGTGCCTAATTGGCACCCAATTAGGCATAAATATTTGGCTGTGTGGGCAATAAAACAATTATTCGTGCCATACTTCATCGCAGAGCTGCGCTTTTCACTCTTCACTTAGGGGCCTTCGGAGAATCGCACTGAAAGCTGCCTTTGACCTTCTCGACGGGGGTCTAGGGATGCTGATTAGGTTCCCTAATTGAGCATAGTTAAAAGCATAAGCTGATTGTGGTGAAAAAATTAAAAGTTCTCCTCAAAAGGGTTTCGAAAATAGGAGGAGTGTCGGTTGGCATCTAAACTTTTCTTAGGTTGATGGGTTGAGTTAGAAAAAATTAAATGTTTAAAATCCAAAAGATAGCAAATATTTTATATCTGAATTAAGAATATATTATTTTAAAAAATTAAAAATCATGTGCTGATGTAAAAATAATACTTCGTTTTCATGGCTAGAAAACGGATAAGGTATAAATTCTAAAAGGTGAAAATTGTATATGTCTCAAAACTTATATAAAAACTGTATTGAATTTTTTTAAAAATCATCTATATCTCCTTCCCCTCTCCCCAAATAGAAACAATTTTTTAAGTGCGTTCTTAATCAGATTTTTATCTGATTCTTTCTGATCCGCATTTACCTAGGTTTTGTACCGGAAACTTTATAACTTGCATTCACAAATTATAGTAAATGCTCTTCTGCTCCACTTTAAACTTGAATTCTGGGCACTTAGTGCTCGTTTCATGCTCCTCCACCGACTAACATTCAAAGTTGGCCGCATCAAGCCACATTGTTAGCGCTAACTACCAGGAAAGGCCTCTGGCGTTTTCTGTTCCAGGCTGTGTCCTGTTAATGAAATGTCGAATCCTGAGCAAGGACCTCATGCCCCCCCTGCCACCACCAATTTTTCGTGTGTGTGTGTGTATGGGCGCGGCTTGTTCGCGAAAGTTGATAAAAGCGCCGCGAGACAAATTCTGATGTGGGTGGCATGCGCATGTACGTATGATGTTACCTGTGATGAGGTTGATGGGGTGATGGGGATGCGGCCTGGCCAGGATGGTGTACATCAATCTGCCGCTGTTGCCGTTTCGGTTGCATGTTTATCGTGTTTGCGGCTCATTAAATGCGGCTCATTAGGCCCGGTCAGAGTTCACAGGCGAACTGAACTGGCTGCATCGTCAAGAGGCTGAGTTCCCTGCTCATCCCTGGCATCTCCAACCGTATTATGCCCATGTGTGTACTAGCTGGCAAATTAATATGATTTTCGATGCCTTTCTGTTTGTACAGGATATATCGAAATCCGAAAGTAGCAATCATGTCAAATATTATACTCGAAATTAAACAAAAACAGAAGCGTAATCAGAATCCTTGCTACAGATGAAGGCAACTGTTCAATAGGGTGGACTTTAGTTGCATTATAATATTGTTCTATAAATAAAATTATAAAAAAGGATGCAAGATTAAGTAATAAATAAAATATTGGTATGCCAAAATCATATTTTACATATTTTTACAGGAGTTAAAATCAAAACAGACTCATTCCACATTCCCCATTATTTATTTTATTTTGAATTTTGGTATCCAAACTATTTCAATGTTTCTACAATGAAAAATGTAATCATTTTTTAGATTCTTTATCTAATTTTTAAGATTACCTATTTTTTTATTTAATAAATAACTTCTTTCATATTACAAAGAAGTTACCCGACGTAGTATACATATAATATTATCTGAGCTGGGTCCACCTTAAATAGCAGACAGAAATCATTCGATGCCAGGCCAAAATCCAAATGCAGGTCCTAATTGAAATCGACTATGTTGATCATGGGCCCCTCTTCCCGTTCCTTTCTCGGTCTTCTGGCGATGACAGATGTCGGAGAGAAGTCTGCTCCTTTCCTTCTCCATTCTGCCCTTTTGATGAATTGATGCAATGTTTAGGCCTTTTTATGAGCCAAATCCCTGTGTCCGTGTGTTTGTCTGGCCGTCAGTGTGTTTGTGGCTGACAAACAGCTTAAAACCTTGATGGACATTAGGCTACCAGAAAGGGGGGAGGCCAAAGCGAGGTGGGTAGTTTTACATTTCAACGTCTGTTGGACCAAAAACCAAACCAAAACCCGAACCAAACGAACGATGGAGAGCGCAAACAAATGCGCTTTGAGGCCTTTCACTCACTTTGGCTAGGTAGCAATTACTGTTTGTTTATGCATTTGTTATTGTTGCCGTTGCAGCCAAAGAAGTAGAATTGAAATTTGAAATTCATAATTCAATTGAAGTTGTGCTTGGCTGGCAGCATCAACAAAGCTCGAGACCAACAAATGGAATTACACAGATACACAGAAATAAGTATTTCTAAAATCATTTTGCATTTACAAAAGTTTTTCTAGGGTTTTTGAGATACAAATTTTAGATAGCATGTGAAAAAAACACCTTTTTTAACCTATAAAATCCTTTGAAAGAAGTAGAGAATCTCTTAAATACTTGGGACTCATATTAAAGATTATGGAATGTTGTTAGCTAACAAATCTTCAATAGAATAAAATATATGTAGTCCCCTTTACATTTCTTTTAAGTGGCAAATTGGAATAAACATTATATTATCCAAAAAAATTTTAATATGAATAGCAAATATCAATCAATTTTATCTTTTGACTTAATTTTAAAATTTAAATTTAATATAATTGGAAATAATTATAAAACTACATAAACTAAATATTAAAATAATCTCCAGTTAATTTTCCTCTGTGCAGTAGAAGGGGGCGTGGTCGCCAAAGGCTCACTGCGTGTATGTGTGTTAATTGAATGCAGTTGCAATTGCATCAGTATAGCAACCGAATGCATTGGCAACTGGAATTTCTTTGATCATTTTGCCGGAGAAGAAAATACGAAAAATGTACGAAGGCATAAAAAAAATGCCAGCTCCTTTATATACGTCCATTTGCTGACATTTTGTTTAAAATGCATAAATCATCAAATGCTGCAGTGTCATAAACGAAGCAATGCACAAATACACCGAGACAATAAATAGATATGCGCTTGCATACGAAAATCAAACACGGGATATTATTATTTTGTGAGCTCGGCAAAAAGCAACAGAAGCAATGAGCAAAAAAAGAAAAAATAAAGGACGAAAATGGAGAAAAGAATTCAACTAGAACGAGGCAAAATTCGAACCCTCTTCGCCAGTTGCAATAAATCTGCTGGGGCAGTCATAAATATTGATTTCGAAATTGTCCCTTTGCATGGTGAGTCCCCCTGTGTGTGTGTGTGTGAGTGTGTGTGTAATAGCCACGCCCACTTCGACCCACTTTACTTAGATTTGTCGCTCATATTAGCTGCAGAAATGAAAATCGTTTTCCAATCGTATTCTTGTCGTTTACCTTTTGCTCTTGCCCTTTCCGCCCCCGCTTTTCCCATTTTCCCTTTTCCCACTGCCCAGTGTTCCATTCAAGTGTAATTTGCAGTTGCTTTGCCTGTCGTTGTTATTCTTTTGCTGACAAACGCTCTTTTCCCATACTCTTTTATATTCAAGGTCCTACCTTCTGGAAATTCCGCATGAGAAAAAAGGAAAACCATAGGTCTGGTATTGCTTTACGCTTGATATTACGTTTTGCATACATTATCCAAAGGAAAATCGTATAAAAGCCTTACCCATTTTACTCACCTTCTTTATTTATTCATTTTTCCTGAAAAATTAGTGGGAGAAAGAGGAAAAGTACATAACGTGTGTCTAAGATAAAAAAAGCATTACCATTTTGGCTTCTTTATATAATAAAACAGTGTATTTTATAATATAGTTATACCCCAAAAGTTCATATGAAATATCATATACCCTATATTTACTTTAAATCAAAAGCTATGTTCTTGTACTCGATCTCTTTTTTTACTTGCTTTTATTTAGTTCTAATACATATTTAATATAATATATATAACATAATTTTACTCATGCTGCCTATCAAAAACTAACTTCGTAACAGAGCATTCTGCAGTCGGCGTTGACCCATATTTTCAGCCTTCTCGAGTGTTGAACTCAATATTTTCAATATGATGGCAATCGGTTTTTGCGTTTGATGCTTTCGTCATTGACCGTCGATGGTTCCCATGGATTCATCTTATGTCGCTCATCTTGAACCCTTGTTGTTGCTTTTGTTGTTCGTGCCGCCGCCGTTTGGCAGAAAAGTTTCGAATTTATGATCCGTCACTGACTTTAGAATTATGGCCAATGCTAACTGGCAGGTGGTTTGCCAGAGAGAAAGGGAAGGACATCCAAAGGGACGACACATATGCTGGACCCAGACTGAAATTGAAATTAAAGTCATAATTCATTGCGGGCCCGAGTCGTGGGCGTTGACTTCGGCTTGAAGCTGCCACTCGTCCAGTTTCTGATTCTAGTTTTGCCTTGTTACACGAAGAGAAAATATACGAACGAAAAATCATGGAACTTCCTTCCTAGCAAGCCACATAATTTCAAATTACAAATGATCGGATGTATGATTCATGCGGAGAAAGAAAAGTAAAAGAGTATGTTAAATCATTTTTTTTCGAATAATATAGAACACTCGCAAAGTTAACGCTTATCAGCGTTAGTATATAAAATTTGAATTCGAGCTCAGCTCGCTACATAAAATCAGTTGCGTATAGGATTTTCGCTTGAAGAGATGAGCACTGTACGATGGATAGTACTCTGCACATTTTTGCTGATTCATCAGGGATCGGCCCAATTTCTAGACGAGAGTTGCGGTTTTTCGAATCCATATGACGGGTCATCCTCCTCTCCTTGGTTGGCCGAAATTCGAACGCCTTTCAAAATAATTTGCTCTGGCACTTTGATTACCAACCGTTTGTATTCCATACAGAATTTATATAATGGATATATAATAAAATGCTTTTCTTTCTTAGAGTATGTTCTGACTGCTGCAAGCTGTATAAAAAAGAAAAAAGAATTGTAAGTTTTGAATACATTAATTACCTAAACAGAATGTAACATAATTTTTTGTATAGCATTGTTCGCTTGGGAAATAGCAATGATGGGGACAGGTTTCAAAATTTCCCTGTATCAAAGGCCTACATTCACAGGTCATATTCCGAAATCACAAATGAGAATAATATAGGTTTGATTAAATTGGATACTATAGTGGAATATAGTGCCAATATACGACCGATATGCATTACAAAAAATCCTGACGGCCAAGCCAATGGTTTTACCTTTGAAAAATTTAACAAAAAGCCTGAAGTAGGTGATTGGTGCAAGTTTAAATCATATTTTGGTAACGGATGTGCTGACGAGATGAGGGAGAAATATTTGGCATCAAAGCAAATTGGGAGTCCCTGGAATAAAAATATCTTTTATGGACCTTTGCAACGATACATACAACACGGAATCCTCAGTAATCGTAATGCAGAAACATATGCTGACACTTACACCAATGTTTATGCCTATGTCGACTGGATAGCATCAATGGTTTTAGAAGTTTCTGTTCTTTTTGCAAATTCCTAACAAGAACATTAAAAATAAAACAGCATAGTGTTAAAATTTATTGACAACTATATTTGTTTTTAAAAAGGGAATTCATGGGAATTCACGACTCTAAAGCTTATCTTTGCTGTGTTGTGCATAATAACGGGAAAGACCAGCTTTATAAAAAGCTGATAAGGGATTCAAAAAAGATTCTCTGAGTAAAGTCGCTTCTTAAATTTTAGTTATGCATTGTATTTTCATTCGGAATGATGATTGGCGCACAGTGGATAGCTATATGTTCCTTGGTGGTGTTCCATCAGGGATCGGCCATATTTTTGGAGAAAAATTGTGGAGTCGCTGACTCATCGGTAAATCTCTCTCCTTGGCTAGCTATTATTCAAAGTAGGATTAACACTAAGTTCATATGTACTGGAACACTTATTAACAAACGTAAGTTTTGATGGAATTTAAACAAAAGATTTTAATGGCAGTGGATCTTACTTGTAGGATATGTCCTGACGACAGCGAGTTGCTTAGTCAACCAACACGAATTGTAAGTCAAGCTTAGACATTACATATTCAACAAATTTTTGACTAGACTTTTGTTAACAGGTTTGTTTGTTTGGGAAAGTGCGACAGATCCTTGGAAAATAATAGTTATGAAAAAATCGATGCTATATTGGTCCATGTTCACGAATCATATTTATCAAGCACTCATCAAAATGATATAGGTTTGCTTAGGTTACAGACGGATGTCGAGTACAAGCAACATATAAAACCGATATGCATTGTAGTAAATCCAGAACAGATTTGGCCTAAATCAATAATGTCTAAGTTGTGGTCCGGGACAAAGTCCATACCAAAATCATTTGACTCGTCATGTGGAGGTTTACCATGCAGGTCTATTGGCAATCCTCTGAGCATACCATCCAAATCCCAAAAAGTCCAACACGGAATCCTAAGCTATCGAAATGCTACAACATATGCCTTCGTTTACACAAATGTTATGGTCTATGCCGACTGGATTGTACCACGCGCTCTAGATTTTGATATTGTATTAAATTGTTAAATAAAAATAGATAATACAATTAATACCAAATAGCTTATCGTATTTAATATAATATCAATAATATAATATTTGCAAAAACAAAACCCAACGTTTTTTCCCGAAAATGGTAAGAGAGCTGTTATTCAGTTTATGAAAATAATTTTATTTTGATAACAATATATGTTAAAAATTATGAATCACGCCTATTTATATTATTAAACAGCCCAACCACGTACATACACAAAGCTTTCAGAAGCCCGTATAAGCATTTTTTTAAATGATAAGGGCACAGATTGCCGCCTCGAATCCATTGCCGAGTGACATTTCGTTTTACTTATTAAAAAATATCTTTTAGTATGAAATTATGAGTGCCGCACTCTGGTTTGCTTTTTGCACTCTGCTGCTCGTTTATCAGGGTTCAGCTCAATTTTTAGAGAAGAATTGTGGAAAAAATCAGACTGTCTTCATTCCCCATCCTTGGCTGGTTACAATTCGAAATACAACAAATTCCGAATTCATCTGCGCTGGCACGCTTATCAACGAACGTTAGTACTTTAAGAAATTATATTTATTGGAAAATAATTTTTGTGAATATTTAGGGTATGTCCTGACAGCTGCGAGTTGCATAAAAAGAGGAACCCAACTGTAAGTAAAGTACCTAAGTATTTATTTAATCGATAAAATGTATACCTATAATATACCCACAACAGCATCGTTCGCTTGGGAGAAAAAAATCTAAACAGCACATACGAAGATAACATTGTAGCGAAAGCGATAGTGCACAGGTCACCAGAACAAAATGATATAGCTCTGCTCAGATTGAAAACGAATGTCGAATATCAGATTCATATACAACCTATATGCATTATCGTAAATGTGGAACCAAACTCAGAAGTATCTACCTATGAGATCAACAGAGAAGATCAAAAATTGCCTAAAAAAGTGGAATGTCCGTGGCATAAAAAAGCTTGGGCTATTATTACATTTTCCAAGCCTTGCCTAAGCAAAAGGCAAGAAGTTAATTTATTTCCCGAGCCCATTGAAAAGGGAAGTCCTGATTACCATTTCAATGACGGAATTTTTCTTCAAAAGGGAATTCTGAGCTATCATAATTCTACGACAAATCAGGACACATACACCGATGTAAGGACCTATACCGACTGGATTCTACCAATCGCGCTGGAAGTGGATATTATCATATCTCCAGACCTGCTATCACCATAAATCCTAACTTTTTCACATAAAGGTTTTTAGTTCTTGTACTTATATTTGTACTACCTCTTCAGAAAAAATATTATTTACGTATGCACCATCCTTAAGCCGAGAATAGAGAAGTTTCCCCTTTTCTTAAGTGTAATGTTGTGTTCTTACTGTTGCTATTGGGTAGTTTCTTTTAGCTTTTTGCTGTTATCTAATAGGCTTTTATGGTCTCTGACCAGCGGATAGGATGGTTAATCTGGTCCCCAGACAGGACACACCACACACACATATCAATTCGGACCTTTTCCATTTATTGGCCTGCCATCGAATCAAACTTGTGCGTGAACTCGTGTCTGTGTGTAGTGTAGTTGACAATTTTGTGTTATAGAAACATCATCATACTCATCACTAAATGCTGACAGTTTTTGCATTCCTCAGGGAATGGTTGCTTGAACTCGGACTGTTACTAAAGCTTATGTCTTATCAGTCCCCTCTTCATATCTGCTTCCTTAAGCTTTGATTAGTTGTCCCTTGTGGTGGGAAAAATAATGTGGATTTTATTTTAGAAAAAATTTAAGTTGAATAAAAGTAGAGGAAAATACTACTACCTATTCTGACATCATTTGATTTCTCTGGGCCATTATTTAGTCATATTAGAGGAATAGACCATTTTATATTTTATTTTAACAAACCAAATAACATTCGGCGAGTGTCCCACCTGTTCATTTACAAACTAAATTTATTGAATTTCCTAACATTAAAACATACTATTACAAAATTTGATTATTAATCGATAGATTTTAATCATCGTTTATTAAATTTCCACTTTGTCGTTGACCGCAGATGATTGGAAAAAGTGTGAAAAGGGTGCCGATGAAAACTCAATTTATAATTTCATCACACATCCCTACTTAGTTTCCCATTTTCCAAAAACTATTTCTATATAACCCGTATACGACCGCTGAAATTGTATCCAATTACAGCCTAACCTTTGACTTTGCAGTGAAAAAAAACGTTATGGAATCGGGGTCAAAAACCAGAATATGAGTTACATAAATTGCCTGCAGGTCCTAAATCTGCATCCCCATTCCCAGGACCTTTGCAACCTCGTGTGTGTCGCATTGTTTTTAAATATTGGCACAAAATCAAATTATCTGCTATTTGTCAATAAATAACTATGGACAAAGGCGAAACTTTATTAAAATTCACCACAAAACGTTGCAGTTTCCGGTTTCAATTACGCCATAAATTTTCGGCTCTACACACCCGCACTTGGGGGCGGTTGGATTGGAGGAGGGGGCGTGGTCGTGTCGGTCATTCGATGACATAAATCCCATATTGAAATTTAAGGCCCCGCTGGCAGCCCGTCGCAATTTACAACCTGTGTCCTTCCCGACTCAGTCGACTCAGCCATCCCTTCTCTGGTATCCTGTTCCGTTGCCCAAAAATTCAACTCGGTATACAAAACACGAAATATGAGCCAATATAAAAGCAATAAAGCTCGACATGCAAATAGAGCAATATCAAATCTGCCTAAATCGAAAGTAAGCCCTTGGAATCCAAATATAAGTGATACCACTACACTTTGTGAAAATATTTTAGGAAGTCTGGAGCTGACATATTCTCTGGTGGATTGTAAAGATTTTAATTAACTGTCCAAGGCTAGTAATAAAATCTTTTAAAAAATCACAAAATAAGCCATAAAACAAAAAGTTTGTTGCTTTTGGCATAAATATTTAAGAATCGTAGCAGTTTTCAAGAACAAAAACTCCAACCGAATTACCCCTTTTATTTTCATAGTGAACTCAAGGCCTTCGTGTCTTCCGTTATGAATTATTGTAATGGACGCCAAATGAAATTATAAATTTCATTGGCCAAGTAACTGGCACAGATCAAACGACGACAGCGTGTGGCCATAAACATTAATAACCAATATGCCAGGGGGCAGGAGAGGAGGCACGGAAGGAGGCAGGACTCGGCAGGATTCGCCAGGATTCGCCAGGTAAAGACAGGCGTGTGAAGCGCATAAACAAGCCGCACAGGATTGCAGCGAAGAAAGGCCAGAGATCCTAGCACCCAGTTCCCAGTTCCCCGGGCAAAGCCACTTTCGCAATTTATGGCGGCGGGGAAAGGCGGTGAAAAAATCGCAAGCAGAAATGCGCGGCAGAGCAGAGAAAAGCAAAGTTTGTTACTTTGGCACGGCTTTCACCGATGATGCATTGATGCGGATTTAAAGTTTAAAAGGTTTCGCGGCCGCAGAAGTGTGGAAGAGAGATTCCTGACAGCCATTTGGCGTTTTGGCGCATAATAAATTCGAGCGGTAGACACACGGTTTAATTTATCATCAAAGGCTGCAAAGGCTGACTGGCAATCAGGGCCTAGCGAAAGGCGAATGGAATTTATTGGACTAACTTACGGACAAACCAGGCCAAAACCGTGGCTTCCGAACTGGCAGCAAGGTGTCTGTGCATAGTTTATTTCAAATTGGTTGCTTCTGCCAGCGATCCGCCAGCAGATTGATTGGACTGATGAATGAATGCTCATGAGCAGGGGGGCCAATCCCCTCCATTGTACCTGGGAATCGAGTTTAAAAATTCCATTATATGGTTTGCTGTTTTTTGCAGCACTATTTGCCTTCAATTGGTTATTTATTGGCATTCATATTGAAATGTTAAAACAATGTGTGGGGCTGCAGGAGGGAGTGATTCACAAACACAAAGGTTTCTGTAGTTAAATGAAATTTGCTTTTCGCTCAATTGTGATATTTTGCTTACTTTAAATAATATTCTAAAAACATTTCAACAATATAAAAAAAAAAAATTTTAAAGAATGTTTGTATTTTCTAGCAAAATACTACTTGTTTTAAATATATATTTAAAAAAAAAAGTCCACAGACTTAAATTTTTTAAAAATATTAACATTTTTAAAATATTTTATTCAATATTTATGGCAAACTAAAATTACCAAATTAAATAGATTAAAAAGTGTCTTCCTATATTCTTTTTTTTTATATAGGTTTGCTTAATGTCCGTAAATTATGGATATGAATTTCATACTAAAATTTCAAAACACCAAAGCAAAGCAAAGACAATATATTTTATCTGAAAGTTCTAAAAACGAATGTAATATTCAGATTAAGAAATGAAAAATTTTAATGTCCCGCGCGAGTCGTAACTGAAACAATTCCAATCATCTCCGATGACGGCGAAAGACAAGCCAATTTCTTGGCAATGAAAGGGCCTGGAGTAAGTGGGGATTCATAATTTCCAGCTCGAGATAAACACATGAGGATACTTGGAGGCGAGGCATGACTCGGCTGTATCCACGACTATGGGATAGTAATAAAAGGGCACGCTTCGATGGCCAGAGACGACGGCATCCTCAAATCAGGCAGAAAAATGCTGCCGTGTCTGACTAGCTGCTGATACTGGATATATAGTCCATGTGTGTATATCTGTGTTCCACATTTCATTACGCCGAACATGACGATGCTGGAAGCACGTAACAAGTTTAAATTGCGCTCGTTGACTGTTGACTGCCGTGCGGAAGATGCCGATATCGATGCCCCATATCCCCATATCCCCATGGCCAAATCCACAGCCGATTCCCGGTTCTGATTCTGCTTCCAATGGCGATGCCAATGCCGGCCAAGTCATGGCCAACAGCCGCAATTGAACCAGAAAAGTGTATTTATATGTAACGGAAATGATGCTGCACTTATGTCCTGCCGCCTGGAGCTGACTGGAGCGAATCGAGTTGGCCATCCACTGATTTGCCTTGCTAATAGATGATTATGATACTGTATATGGATATATATATGTAGAACATAGCCCCACTCCACGTTGGCATCTTGTGCGGTCTATTCGGTGGGCGATAAGCGCTGTATTATGCATAATTGTAAGTGGAAAATCTGAAAATGGCTGGAGCGGCAATGATAAAAAAGTAAATACAAATAGGAGTGCTTGTGTTTACAGATTTTGTAATACAGAGACAAAAATGTTTGTTAAGCTGAGTTGTTTAACTAATACTTAATAATATCATCATAATAATCATACAATTTAAAAAAATAATTTAGATATTTAATTTAGGTTTTTAAGGCTCACTAAGTTTTAAGATATTGTTGGATTAGGTTTATCATTTCTTTATTTAATCTGGCAAAAAAGATTTTATTTTTATTAACCCAAGGTAAAAATGTATTTAAATAATTTTGTTAAATATTTTTCTCACTGTGAAATCTCAGCCATTGCTATGACATTACTTTTTATGTAGTTAAAGTTGAATTGATGTGAGTATGTGCCCGTTGTGATTTTGTTTCTACCTGCCGTGCTGTGCCTAATTTAATGGCAACCTCCACTCATCTTCTACCCGAGATTTGTTCGCCTGTTCACCTGGCAATGGAATAATGGCAGACTTATCGCTCTTGCCAACTCTGTTGATTTTTATGGCATCTCGGTTTTGGTTTCGGCAGAGTTCGTGGGAATGCGTAAATGAAATTATTATCTGTGGGATTTTTGGCAAGCTGAATAAATAAATTTTATGTCTGCGCCTGTGTGTATTTTTATGGCTTGCCAGTCGGTTGGTCCTTCGAACGGGGGCAACTCTTGCAGTAAGTGTTGCCTGTTTGCTTAGCATTTGCATTTATTGTAATGGGCCAAAAGTTTGCCTATATCAAAGTCATGCACGCTGTCAAGCATTAAGCGTTCTCACACATACTGCTGCACCAGCAGCAATGCCACCTACACAAATAGGTGGCAGGGAGGGAAGGACGAAGGACGGAGGAGGCAGGACAGGTATGCATGCTAATGTTGCGTATACGTTATATTTTCAGCTGCTGCAAAACGCGACTCGCTGCTCTCTCAAATATTTGTGCAGAGCCAAAAACGGGCACACAAATGTGTAACCAACACGCTATTTGCTTGAGGCAAACTCACAGATACAAACGCTCACGGCAGATATATATATACATATACATACTATACATGCGGATCCCCCAGATGCGACACAGTGCAAATAAAAATCTTGGGCAAAAAGGTGAAACGTGTATTAAATAATTCCTTTGTCGAGCACATTTTAATCGTGCAGCGGTAGTGGCAAACAAAGGCGCCACTGGACGCAAGCCCAAATGTCCAGCGGGCAGAACAAACACGGAACACGGCCCATGGCCCACAACCGCCACTTAAGCACCCTTAACCCTTTCTGCACCCCGGCAAAAAGTGCAAACTTTGTAAAAATTCAGAACCAGAAATTTGTTGTGTCCACGTACACGAGCTTTTTGGTCTGTGGTCGCGCATGCCAACTAAGTGGCCTCCAGATCGCTGCACTGAAAAATAATTTGTATAAAATCAGTCATTTGTTTTGTGTTACGGATTTATTTTAAGCCCTATAATACCATTTATTTTATATCATTTAAAGAACCTCTTTGATTTTATGGCTAGGAAGGGTTAGTTTAAAAATTCAAGGCAATTTTACTAAAACGTTAAACATAACTAATACTATACATTTCTACATTTTTTAAATTTAAACTCCATTTTAAATTCATCTGAGGTTTTATTATCTTGGAAAGATATAAGCAAACACATCTACATATTTCTGCCGTTCTTGATAAATCATACAAAGCTGCATTTGTATAAGGAAGGTACTTATTCTGGCCAAGAAACACCATCTTTTCTTTAAAATTCTTAGCTTAAAATCGTTTTAATATTATGTAGATAAATGCTGTTATATTTTTTCTGTGTGAGTTTTGGCCAGGCTAAGCCTAGCGAATAGATGACAGCGGTGCAACGGTTTGACAGGCGTGTGAAGACAAATTTCTGGGAATTTTCGCTGGGGCGACGAATTCAAAGCAACGAAAAATGAAAATATAACACTCGTTTCCTTGCTCACACACACACGTACGTACAAATGTTGTGAAAACAAATAAAGGCGAGAAAATGTACCCCCTTTTTGCTGCTGTATGTGTGTTTTATAACTCCAACGTGTGTGTGGGGTTTTTGAGGGGGTCCGTTGCGGTTTTGCAGGCATCAGCATCAGAAATAGAAGCTGAAAAAGCCGAAACTGTGGCAACGGCAATGACAAAGCCATGCCATCTTTTTATTTATTTATTGTTTTTGTCTGTGCTGCTGCATTGGTGTTATTAGTGGCGTTTTCCTGCTAGTGTAATAAAGTACAAGCCTCACACACACAAAATACAAAAACTGTAGCGTCAGCTGGCATCATTCAGCATTATATTTCTATATTTTACGAGTGCGAGTTGCGCCTGTAAGCCAAAAATGCGATTCAATTTTTGATTGGTAAAGGACGGGTTTCCATTTCCTCTATAGGTTTATTTTAAAAAGAACGGTTTAGGAGAGGTTTTAGTAGTTTAATTGGATTCAAATAAAATGGCATTTAAAGTCAATTAATATTAGCAGAGAAGAAAATGTAGAGAAAACAATTTAAATTCTAGTTATTTATTAGTTAACACCATTGTGTTCCATTATCCTTCTTCTCGTACATTTAACAAACTATTTTACAATTAGGATATAATGAAAATTAAATGAAGTTTATTTTAAGTGCATTTAGTATATGCAAATGAAAAATTTGTAAATGCCAAATGAATATTGCAAAACAAAATGAATTGAAAATTGAATACGAACAAAGCGTAGATGCCTTGGCTTGCATTATATTTGATCAAATTTATTGATATAATTATACGAGCAATTTGTGGCCTGCATTTTTGATGTCCCTTAGGTAAATAACATTATTTTCTTGTTGTTTCCATGACAAAAGTTTCCTTTAATCGACTGTTCGTTATCGTACTTTGCAATTGGTTTAAACATATATATATAAAATGGAAAATTAAATAAAAAACTATGTAAATTACGGCCATAAATTTCATCCGTTCGATGGCCGGCCCATAAAACGAAATCAGATAATGGCAATTATCCATCTCTGGCAGTTAGTTGCCTCGACAAAGGTTTTGCAAAAATTTTAAAACTTGCCAAGCTCGTAATCAGTTTTATGCAAATGAAAAGATAATAATTACATCCCACACCCGCACACATCACTTTTGTCTTCTGTGCGTGTGTGCGGCTTTGGTTTCCAAGCAATTAATTTACAATTTTCGGTTAACTGGCTGCCAAGAATAACAAAACAATTAATACAATCAAACAAACTTTCCCAAAGAAATTAAAGGCAAGTGCCGCAAAACCAAATAAAGTCCTTTGCAGTCATATCCCTTTCCACCTGTCTGAGTACTTTAAGGGTTCGGTTCGTGTGGCAGCTACTAAATGGAAAACAACAAAAGTTCAGCCGCAACAATGACAACAAAGGTTGACAGCACTGGGAGAAAACATGGTCATGTTCTGTCCAAAAATGTTAAATTTAATTTAAGAACTTATCAATATTAGATTGCCCTTATATTCAAAATGTTGTGTTGAAAAGTATTATTATAAAGAATATATTTTAGGAGGATGAAAAAACCTATTGGATTTTCCCCCTGTGTACACTGTGACCACTGAGCATTGACCAATTCACTTGGCTTCTCATTAAAGATTCAGTCTGGTTTCAAGGGAGGCGTAAATCAAGCTGTTCCCTTCCTCCAAAACCGCAACAACATAATTTTATGTGAACTTAAATGCTTTTAGCTCGAGTGGGCGACTAACTTAAGAATCGAACTCACAGAAAATTCTCGGCTTTTCGCAAAGGCTGTTGCATATTTTATGCAACTCAACCGGTGAGTTGTCGGTCTTGTTTGACTTGAATAATTTGGCAAAAGCGAATGATTTTTCCTTTCTGGTTTTTTTGGCATGCCTCTTTTTGTTGATATTTGACCGAGGTCAATTGCTGGCAAAGTTTAGCATGCATGCCAAAGAAGACCGTAAATATTTTAAAGCCAGATGCCAAACTGTTGCATACTTATGGGAGTCGCTGTCCGGCGGAGAAAACAGTCGGCTGAAAGGCATTTCCATTATTAATGTCATTGAGGCTCGGGCTCTCCGAAAGGATCTCATCTCTCAACTTCTGCGTTGTGGAATTTTAATAAATCATTTCTCGTGAAATGCGTATCCAAAAATGAAACGGAACGAAATCAAATGAAATGAATGAATGCCTTATACAGTGGGAATGTCTGCAGAATTGGTGGGGGAAACGCCTCCAGTCCGGAATACAAAGCAAATTAGGATCGCTTAGCTGGGCGCCACGAAAGAGGGGGATTTATTTCAGTGGAAATATTTAAAAATATCCGGGGGTATTTGCTAGGTGGGTTGTAAATCAAACTGCCAGGGCATTGGCAAAATATTAAAGTACAGCGAGAGAGAAGGCATCAAAATGTAAATTGCTCTTGGAATCCCTTGCTTATTCTTACAACGTTTATTCAGAGCTCTACTCTGAGAAATTTTTATTAAATAAATAGAAGATTTAAGACAAAATGAAAACAATTCAATAACAATAATATGTTTCCTATTTTTAGCAAAAATGTTTTAAAATCATTAGAAATGAAATCCTTATAGATATGTTTAATAATTGTAATATTACTAGGCATGAACTTGCTATGTGTATTACCATAAATTTATTTTGGTGGCTAAAAAGGGCGTTTCATGCATTTTATTGGGCCAATGAAGCTGCTTTTTGCTCGACTATCAGGCTGTGAGCATTTTTTTCTTTTACTGGCTTGAGTTGAACTCTTGAAAGGGTATAAATCAGCCAAATCACGATGCTACAAATGTTTCACAAACTCATGGAAAAAAACTCTTCCCTTTTATTTTTGTCGCATGTAAATGTTGATATGTAATATGCTCGTCATGTGTTCGTGTTTTTTGTAAAGGACCTTCATTGGGGACACTCTTGTCAGGCTCTCGATTTCAGCATTCATTTGTCAGATGAGCTCCAATTTATTGAAAAAATATATTTTTTCGCTTAGTCAGCGAAATTCCTTTGATGAAGGAGCATCATTGGGATTGACAGAGATAGGGTTGTTAGCAAACAGCGCACAATCGCATAATAGTTAGATGAGTTAATGCTCGAAAAAGACAACCCTAAAAGCCAACAACTTTTTCGCGCATTGTTTAATTTACAATTTGCGCATTAACTTTGTCACATAATTCTAATTAACGCTTTTAATTACTTTATGAGGCACTTTGCGCCGCACCCTAAAAATATGGCTGGCTCAAATTGCCCGGGCAACAACGGCTTAAATGTCATAGCTGCTCCAGCCCCCGGTTCCTTTTCCATCTCCTGCCCATCTCCAGACCCACCTGGCCAAATAGCCGAGTGCCTCGTTAGGGGCCAGCATTCGAGGCGCCCACTATTTTCACGCTGATGTTGGCAACTGAGGCCGAAGCCGGGGCCTGGACAAAGTCATTAAATGCGACGCAAATTAGATTTATTGTACGCCACTGCACTTGCCAGGTGACTGCCGAGATGCACCTGAAAAAACGTAAGGCAATCTAGGAAAAGCAATAAAAATGTAAGATTTAACGCTTTTTAAAGCTTAATTCTTTTAAATAAAATGTAAGAAAAATGTTAAAAATACCATACTTATTTGTTTTCACTCATTTCCGATTTGAACATTAACTTACATTTCTCAATATCAATCTGACATCATTCAACGGTTAAGATAATACGTATTAAATTAACCATGAAAATATAAAATAAACCTTTATATTTTCTTTTCGGGGAGAACTTTCTTGATCAATACTTTTTCCAGTGCAACAGTGGGTGGTTCGGATGGTGGTTTTGTGGGGCTCAGTGCCGTGGTGCTGCTGTGGTTACCGCGTTGACCTGCCCAGCGAACGTGGTTCGTGGCCAGCCCCCTTTCGCCGCCCACTTTTTGCTTAACAATAAATTTACATTAGCAGAATGTTACATATTTGCAGTGCTCGGAGCGCATTTTAAAAGCCGCCTCGGACAGGCTGCCAACATCCAACTGCCAACACCGCAGAAACATGCACGCACCACTAACTGAGCCGCGTCCTTTTGCTGGTTGTGTGTATGTGTGGGTGTGTGCAAGTGTGTGTTTGTGGTGAGCGCACTCACCGTTAACTTGCGAAATGATATGCAAATAGGGATAAATTCGTCACCCATTGTATGTCCTTCGCCCCTTTCTACTGACAAAACAACTAAGCTTAAGCACAGTTTTCGGAGATTTTATTTTTTCAGCCACATTTGTTTGAAAAGGTAAACTAAAGATCATTACTTTCTTTTTAAGCAAGACTACAAATCGAAAACTGTAATTAAGAAAGATGTTTTAACATAATAAAAAAATAATTATCAATTTGTTTCAAAGTACTTTTTCATTGTGTTGGATTGTTTGAAAAAAGGGAACTTAATATATTTAGCACCCTATAAACAGTTTGGATAGTTGAAAAAAGAGAAATTAATATTTTTAATACCCTATAAATAGTTTGGATTTATATGATTCATATCAGGGAGTTATCCTTTTTATTGATTTAAAATATATATATAAATATTTTACATTAGTGACTTGAGAATAGATTGCATAGATTTTGATGTTAACAAAATCCGTAGTATATTTGTCTTTCACCTTTCTAGAAGATGTTCAGTTCATTCCGTGGTATAACCATTTAGCAGATGAAATTCATTTCATAAGTGTTACGTACGGTCTGCACCATGTCTGTGCATTGAGGCTGAGAACCCGGTCAGGAAATCGTATCTCATAACTCACGTCATTTAATTTAGCAAATATCACGACCCCAACAAAAGCCATTGAATGCAACTGCTGCTGCTTTGGCTTTTGGGAATTCCACAGTCGGTCGGCGTAATGAAACAAGAAATAGCAGGAGCCGAGATAAAGGACAAAAGGAGGAGTCCGGAGAAAGGAGACAGGATACAGGAGACAGGGGGCCGTGTGTTTGGGAGACGTGCAAAGCGAGACAAATGGTTGGCTTTCTCCTAGATCTCCTTTGCCTTGGTCCTTTTTTGTTTCGGTGGGCAGGTGGCAGGTGTCAGGCGCATGAGTCTAGGCAATGCTGAAGTTTTCGCATAAACAAAGGCAAATATTGCGCACTTGTGCAATTTATATTGCAAAACAATTGTCATTAGAAAATGCCGCACGAACAAAAACGCCGCAGACAAAAGCGCCGTCGACCCACCAAGGACCCAAGTACTGAGGACTGAGGACTAAGGACCATGGGGACCATGGACCGAGAACTGAGAACGGAGGACCCAGGACCAAAGGCATGGACTTCGGTAGGTAGCAACTGCAACTGTCACATGTGAAAGCGGGCTGTGCTGTGCTGCAAAGCAAATGGCAGCAGCATTTTATGGCGCAGCTTAAGTGCTTCAAAAATTCCACGTAATGCACTCAAAGCAACGTCTGCCGACCCTCAGAGAGAACCGGCCCCCAGATCTGTCCCCATTCCAAGTCCCCCAAGTCCTGGCCCCAATACAGATGGCAAATAAGAAAACGTGCGAGAAGCAGCGCAAATTAAAGCCATTGCCGGTTGCATCCCCCTGCACTGAGCCAAAGAAGGGGTTACTTTGGGATATAGGGAGGTAACTAGTTAATTAGCTGGGATAAATGAACTTAAAAAAAGGGAATAAGAGCTAGAGTAAGCAAATAAAGAACTGAGCAAAAAATTCACTTATAGAGATGCCCAAAACCGAGAAGATCCAAGTACTTTCCTAGAATATCTGTCAATAAATGATTGAACCATAAGTCCAATAACTCGTGATTACTAAAACTTATTTCAAGGAGGTTTTCAACAGATACAAAAATAATATCTGAGCCTATGCCATTAAAATTTTGATTTATTCTCAGAATCCCTGTGTTGCCAAGAGTTTTCCATATTTATTTCGAATCCAAACTAGTAAGATCCTTAAGATTCATTAGGGTACAAAATAAAGGAACATTTTAAACCGAACTGTAATTATGTTTTATTTTGCGACCTTTCAAGTTGGTAATGAGTATTTCAAGTGTCCGCTTAGTCTAGTAGATATCTTAAATTCGAACGTAATTTTTGTAAGCACTTATAGGCTGGTATTTTCTCGCTGTGCAGTGATTCTTTGCCTGCTGACAGGGCAACGTGTTCCAGGCCTTCCTTTGCCTTTGCCATGCCTTTGCCTCCAGTTGACTCCACCGCCATCCGTGTGTCATTCGTCCGCCGCTCCTTTTTCATCTCTCAGCGAGTGCTGTGCGGCATTTTCTTCATTTAGGTTTTTGTCTGTGCGATTTTCACACACTTTTTGTTCATTAGTGGATAATGAACAATTGCAGCATTATGACAGCGCCAGCAGAAGCAGCTTCCGTGGCGGTGCAGTGCCGTCGAGTTCTCCTCCTCGGTGGAGCATTAGCAGCCTGCATCTGGCCAGTTTTTCACCTCTCGCTATCCAGACGCAAGCATTTTTATTAAAATTCCATGTCAGAACCATTAATTTTCCCGCACTGTGCACTCACTCCATTCGCCTCGCCTCGACTCGCCTCGTCCTGGTTTTTATGCACCTCTTGGCTTTTCTCTTTTTTCGGTTTTAGATGTGTTTTGCTGCTGCCGGTTGGGTTAAGTTTCGGTCGGTTTTATTGCAGTTTCGAACAGGCTGTGTGCTTGTTCTTTAATAAAGTCTCTGGAAAGGAATTAATAGCTTTTCGTGTCGAATCCTTCATGTTTTTAAGGGGGCGAGGATGGGAATGGGGATCGGTATGGGTTGGGGACTTTCGCCCCCATGGAACTGCGTTCAATATGCAAATGATCCGGCTCGGATGGCCCGTATCTGGGGGCGCAATCAAAGTTTTGTTTGGCACATTAAACCACAGCTGGCAATTAATTTGGCTTAGTTTAGTTTAGTGCACTTCCGTTGCGCACAGCGGCCATTTTGTCGCACCGCCGGATGGACATCAGCCATCCGCCATCCGCCAGCAGTTGCAGCCCTGGCAACTCTGGCAGCGCCTGCGAATTCATGACCGCTCAAAAGCAGCTTTAGTTTTTATTACCATTAAAAGTGGGCGCTGCTTCTGCCGCCCCGCCCACAACCAAAAAAACAGAATGTCGCTCATAACTCAAGGCATAAACACACAGAGACTGCATATGAGTGCGGGTAACATGCACTCTAAAAAAATCTATAAAACTATTAAATTATTTATGTAATTGGGGTCTATTTAGACGAACATGTCTCAGAAATCATTTTGGTTTTAAAATCATTTATCAAAATGTGTAAAAGTATGCAACTTTATATTTTGAGTTCCAACGGCTGGTAGATATATTCCTATAAACGAATTCAATTTTTTTGCTGCATACTTTTAGGAATTTTTGAAAGCGTTATCCCAGAAATTGTATTATTTTGAAATGTTTAGAAAAGTAATGTTTTGTAGTAACTTTTTCCCGATTAATTTTATAAATCTTTTGAAACGATTTCTTTGCTTTGCCTTAATTAAGCTAAAAGGAGCGGTTTTAAAAATCCTAAGCATATAAAAAAGCTAATAATTTTTATTCTTCAAGTTCGGACTTGTAATTTTTTAATACCCACTTAAACTTAATAGATCTTGTTCTGCGTTTTAATAACTGCCACAATTATTATTATTTTCTGTGTACCTTTGTGCCCCCTGCTGGCTCTTTCAGGGTAACGTGTATTTAACAATTTTGGCAATGCTCTTTGCTGGCATCACCTGAAATCCAGCCCTCGGCCCATTGTCCACGATCCCCGCCCCCGCGTGGTTGTGACCCTATTGTCCACTCCCCGGGTCAACGGCGGCTTTTGAAAGCCAAAACTGAAATCAACTAACAACATTAACATGGCAAAGCAATTTCCACGCATCCAGCGAGGACAAGCGAGATGGAAAAGGAGGGGGACCTGGTTTTTGGGCCACAAAAGCAGACAATAAGCGAGCTCTCTTCCATTGGTGACGGCTCCAACGGAGGATGTGGATGGTGATAGGGATGTGGATGAGTCCAGTCGAGTCCGTGGTGTTGCTGGTGGTTATTGCATATGCACACACCACGCACACCACACCTTTGCTTCATCCAGGCGACATGGGTTAAATAGGCGGCGGGTGCCCAGCAGGCAGAGAGTGTGCCAAAAAAGAAGGACGCATCCTAGAGTTGGAGCTGCATTTAGGTACTCAAGCGCCGTTGTCATAGTCATTTGCCATGCGAACGGGTTTCGTGGTGTAGTAGAGATGGTTTTAGGTGTGTTAGCCGGGTTCTGGATCGGCCCTTTGGCTTTGCTATCCAAACGGCGTCACATATGCTCCTAACGATAATAGTTTTCTGCGTAATTTGTTCGCAATTTTAGAGGAAGCTCCGTCGGATATCGCGCTAAAAACTTGGCCAACGCATCGGACCCCAGCCAGGATTTTTGGCAGTGGGAGTGGCTCTTTCCCGACGCTGCGTATAATTTAGTAGCCCAGCAGAGGACCCTCTGGGTGGGAGATTGCAAAGATAAATAGAAAGTGCACTGGGAGTTTTGATCTCACCATTTTTAGGGGAAACAAAAGAACTCTGCAATTATGGATATATATGAAAAATGTATTTAAAAACCCACAAGTTTCTTTTTAAATTATTTGTAATATTTTAAAGAGCACTGTCTTTTTGATCTTCTTTTATATTTTTAAAATTTACGTATCCTCTTCTTCACATCTGTTTAAATATTCTGTGGAAGCTTTCTTTTTAATCTTTGTTTTCCAAAAGTATTTTTATCTTTATAATTATTTAAATATTTATTGCTGTAACTTTCTTCAATATTTCTATTTACATTTTTTCCGTAAGTGATTTCTTTTTAGTCATTTACTTAATATTTTTCCGTGTATAGGTTTAAGAAGTATGGTCTAGATATCGGTGCTGCGAGCGTCCTTTACTTGCCGACACTTTTCGCTTTGACTCGTTAAAATTCATTTCAATTTGGCGCTGCTCCGCTTTCTGTCCACGGCCACCAATGGGTTAAGAGGCAGTGGGATGGCAGGACTTCGTCTGTATCTCCGCACGTGTCACCGATGCCGCCGCCGTTGCCGCATCCTGCGCAGCTTTATAAACAATTTTGAATTTTGCGGTTGTGCGAAAATTAATGGATGCCTCGCTCTTGTGCGGTTTTTGGCCGCGCTTCCAGACACGCCCCCCGCCACGATTCCCTGCCGCCCCCGGCAAGTGCTGGGCAAATTTTAGCATTTTGTCATTAGCGTTCGCTTTGGCGAAAACGAGATTGTTGTTTGTCGTTGCGGCGGCGGTGCATCGCTGGTGGTGCGATTTTGCAGCTTAATGGCGGGTGAACTTTACACGGAAAAAAATTGTAGTTGATCTGGAAATAATGAAATTTGTAGGAATGTTTTTGTTACAATATAGGATCTTTAAATGTGTACCAATGTCCAGAAAGTAGTCTACATATTTTAAATGATTTAGTCATAATATTTTCAAACTGTCTTCCTAAACAATCCATTTATTTATTAGACTTTTGGTGTTTAATTGTGATATGGATTATTATCTTTATAAAATTCGGATTTTTTACTTTTAATTACTTTTTTAAGTCTACTAAAAAGTGTACGAAAGTTTCTTTATAGCAACGACTTCATCGGAGGAACTTCGCATTAAATTTTAATTGGTATGTAAAAATATAAGCCGAGATCCGGCTGAAGAGATTTATCTTACAAGAAGCAAAAGATCTAAAAACGTCTAGAACAAGAATAGTATATTATAGTATAGCATATTCTTCCTGTGCTTATCTAAGACAGCTCGAGGGGAACAGAGTGCAATCAATTAATGCAGCAGCCGACTCCAAAGATGGCTCACACACATAAAAATGTTGGCCCAGAGTTTCGGTGGTGGTGGTGGTGGTGCAGCACGAGTGCAGTGTTTGTGTGTGTTATGAATAAGGCAGGACGAAAACTTGGGCTTTTGACTTTGGCAGCGCCAAGGAGTCGAGTCAGGCAGCCAGGCACGGTTAATAAAACAGACAAACACTCAAACTTTTGCTATAAAAATTTCCAGCTAGTGTGTTGGAGGAAGGGGGCCAGGAGCGAGTTTTTTAAGTTGCCAGCGTTGTTTGCTTGCTAAACAAGTGCTATTAAAAGAGCATAAAAAGGATGAAGGTGAATTGCGATTTGGGGAATGGGAAATGGTAGATGGTAGCAAAGACAAAGGAAACCCCAGCCAGCCAGCCTTCAGGCATCGTTAAGGTCCTGGTTGCAGGATGCTCCTTCCCCCCATCTGTAATAAGCCCCGGAAAATCTTCATGCAAACTCAGAGTTTTTATATTTGGCAGCTTAGGTGCACTTCTGCAGTTGTCCTTTTGCCGTTCTTAATGCACTGCACAGAGAGAAAAAAAAACCGAATGCATAAAAAAGAAACAAAAGCCGAAGCAACTACATGATGCAGTGAAATTTTATGCGCTTAGTTTTATTGCGGAATATTTTGCATGGCCGGGGCGACAGTATAAAGAATTATCCACTAAAACTGCTGTAAAGTGAGTCAAGTGTTTGTTAAGAAGTACAGCTCCTGCTAACTCAAGAGCCGACCCGAAACTTTCCAGCCACCGACCCTTTTGCGTTGGTGCAGCCAATTTCCGAGCTCGATGCGTTTTCAGTTTGTGCGGCCAACGGGGCGTATGAGTAACATGTGCACTTTATGCAGGGTGGGGGCCTATTTGCTTTATTTATATTTCACCGCTGTGCCATTTTGAGCGCGCATATTAAACAGGACATGGCTGTTTGTGTGTGTGTGTGTTTGTGAGTGGCCATGGCAGCAGGACAGGCCAGCGGGCAGGATAACAGAGGCCCAGAGACACGGCCAAAGTGCAAAATGCAGTAAAATATTGAAATTGTACAGTTCCCGTTGTGCAATGAGCCGCAATGCCAGCAACGTTTCAGTGTTCCCCCCTCTGCATTTCTTTTTTTGTGCACTCACATGTGGGTAAAAATTTTGATTTTACGTGACTGGCATGCGACGATTGCAGTGTCGGGGGCACTGGAGAATAAAAAGGGGGTTCGATTGTGGGTGGGTGACTTCGGAGCAGCTTTTCTCTTATTTCCAATTAGCATTGCAAATTCATTTGCAGTTTATCGGGCTGAAATAATTCCACGGAACCCTGGGTGGAAATCACAAATAATTTTGAGTCCTGCGTACATCGATTTCAATTTTGATGTCTGACAACTGGCAATAAATCTATTATGACATGCAAAGTATGTGAAAAAATGTATAAAATGAAATAAAATACTTTTCGTATTGTAAGCACGCTTTATACTTTGTATCTTTATTTACACGTATAAGTTATTTCAAAAATATAATATGTTTTTCTATTTTTCTTAATAAAAAATAAGAACCAAAACTATTTCTATCCGAAAAATTTACATGGACTTAAATCAAATCTTTAAAAATCTAGAAAAAAAGCTTTTTGTACATTTCTGGCCGGTAATGAAAAACTTTTTTAGAGTAATTTAACTAATCAAACTAAGAAGCACGTAATCGTTTTTTTAAACCTTATAACAGTCTTATCGATCCCCAAAACTCCTTTGGTATCCCCACAACCCCCCAAGAAAATAAAAAGACGTCAAATCATTTGTTTTTAATTTTGTTTTTCTGTTTTTTGATTAACATTTTTCCATTTTATTTGATTATTTCTCTCTTGCTCGGCTGCAATCGCTGGCAGCGCCTTTTTCTATGCATATATTAACGTGTTTGCAGCCACACACTCAAGTGTGCTTGTGTGTGTGTGTGGTTGTGTGGGTGTAGGTGTGGGCCGGTGTGTGTATTTGTATTTGTAGTTGTATTTGTGAGTTTGTTCCGGGGGCTTCGTTCGGTTTTGATTGAATTGGATAGGCTTTTGATAGGCGCTTAACATAATTATGGCATTTTGCTTGCACACTTTTCATAATTCTCATTTTTTTGCTGTACGTTTTTTATGCTTGTTTATTTTTTTTATTCTTCGATTTTTCCTGCTGCTGTCACAAATGCAATTATATAGCCGTGTTGCTGGGATTGGTTGGTTGGGTCTGATGGCGCTATTTTTATGATCTATCATATGTCTGCGCTGGGCCTTTGCAAAAACAGATGCTCTCCAGCAGCTTTGTTTGCACTCGGCGTTTTTTTTACATTTATATGCAAATATTAATACAATCTTCTTTTTAGTTAGTTTGCCTTTGTTATGCGCACATATTTCTTGTTTTTAATTATATGGGTTTTTTTTAAATATATATTTTTTTTATATATTTATATGTACATACACAACATTGAATCATTTATTTATATTCCTTTTGCTTACACCATAACTATGTTTACATAATTAAATATAATTATGCTATTATGTATATGTCGTAGAGTATTTCTGATTTTTTTCCTTCCATTTCATTATATTTATTTCGTAATTTTACCATAATTTTCCAACATTTCCAACATATGTTCAGCTACAATTTTATTTAATTTCCATTGGTTTCTCCATATAGTTTTTATTTATTTATATATTTATATTTGCGCATAGCTTGTTCTGACACACAGTTTTCTTGTCTGCTCAAATAACATTTAGTATATATATATATATGTATGTATATATATAGGTGTATATATATAGATTTGTATATATGTAAAGTGATGCATTCGTCGATGCACAGTTTGTCGTTGGCTCTCAAAAAACACGTTATGCCAAGTTGAAAAAATAAATCAGTTTCCTTTGTCCGTAACATCGATTTGCTCTCATCACAACTTATAGAAATTAGACTCGCTTCTTCTTGGCTCCACTATCGATTATCCAATTGAAAGTTTTCTAATTTTGATTTATCCGTTTTTCCATTTTGAATTAGTTTTTCTCAATTTTTGGTTTTCTTTGGTATGTAAAAAATAGTTTACAATTTGTTTTCGCTTTCGTTTTTTTTTCCATTTCCGTTTCCTAGCCATTTTGCCTTTGTAAATACCATAAATAATTGTGTTTAGGTTTACATTTTAGTGTATAGTGTTACAGTTACTCTTACGATTCTTAGCTAAACATTGACTACATTTTGTATTTTGCTTTTGCTACACGTTTTCCTTTCATATCCTTTTCTAAATATTTCGCTATTTCCTTAGTTTCTTATAGGTTTCCCTTAATACATTTACACGTTACACAAACACAGATACATGAATAAGGTTCCTTACGTGTGTGTGTGTGTGAGTGTGTGCGTGCATGCGTATGCGTGTGCCTGTGTGTATATGTGTAGTAGCCTCTTCTATGGATATCGTTTTAGGATATATAGTTTTATCTAGTCATGGGTCCGTCTACATATATATCTATATATATTCTCTGGCTCGATCGATCCGTTCTGTTTTCAGTGCAATTATCTACTCGATTTCTGGTGTGTTTTTCATTTCGGTTTGGTTTAGTTGTCGGTGCTTAACTCAGTTAGTACATTTACTTTGATATTTCTCTAGATAATGCTGGATAAACACTCATAATCGTGAATCAACTGATCGAAGCTAATGGTGGACCATTTGACTTGCCCTTGACTACTTGCTAATTCTTAGTCCTATGCACATCGATATATCGGTGAAATGATCATCGTAATGGAATCTATCGGAAAATTATCGGTTCTATGATTTTCTATCGAAGATGGGTCTAAATTTCCAAAATGAATATTCTCAGTCAACGAAACAATTTTCTCTTAACCTTTGTCTGTTTTCTTAGCCTACGCTTAAATTTTAGTTTCCGGTTAGGTTTTCTTTCTGCCAACTGAAACGTAAGCCCTGGTAAATCATAACCACTTCCTTAATAGCACCCACTCTATTCTTACTCTGGTATATACATACCTACAAACTCGTGTATATGTTTATACCTACTAAAATACATTTAGAGCTTCTGGTTTTTCTTTTTCATGTTTATTTTATTTTTTTTGTTTTTTACTGAAGCGACTTCCTCGAACCGCAGGAAAGTCCCTCAAAAATAGACACAAATAACACACATTCATAACTTTGGTTTTTGGGTTAACCATTTCGGTTTTCGATTGATTAGATCAACTTTGGATTATGGCTATTGCACTTGCTGGCCTGTTCGGTTTCTGCTTTCGCCATTTCGAATACTTAATCTAGGGTTAGATTTGGTTTACGTGTGTTTCTAGCCAGTAATGCTGCTCCTTTTTTACACTTCGGGCATGCCATAAACCTGGGCCACTGGTGGTTGTTGCTGCTGCTGTTGCTGCTGTGGTTGTTGCTCGTTGTTTGCGACCTGCTGCTGCTGTTGCTGCTGCTGCTGCTGTTGCTGTTGCACCCAGTGCGATGGATAGTACAGTTGGGGGATATAGTGTTGCTGCTGCTGCTGGTGATGCTGGTTGTTGGTGTGGGTCTGCTGCTGCTGCAGTTGGTGGTGCTGCTGCTGCTGCGTTTGGTAGGGCGGCTCCTTCACATATTCCCCGGACGTCTGCTGCTCATGTTGCTGCTGCAGCTGCTGCTGCTGCTGCTGCTGTTGCTGCTGCTGCTGCTGTGTGGGATACATGGCCATCCCTCATGGCAGCTACACGAGCAAACTGGGCGCCAGCCACTCGTCCTCCGCCAGCTAAACGATTCACAATCGTTAGGCACCGCCATATGATTAACATCGAAATCCTGGATAACTCACCTGTGGACTGACCTGGAACTGCTGCATCGGATAGGCAACCACTCCGGCCGCCTGTGGCAGTGCACTGCCCACGCTCTGTGTAATCTGCGGCGCGGTGGCGGCCGCTGCACTGGCCAGCTGAGGCTGGGGCGGAACACTCTGCCAGGTGCCCGGCAGCTGGACGCCCATTCTGGAAAAAGGTAACAATATGAAGGTATCATTAGCTATACCCCTCGAAGAGTCGAAAAAATGGAGGAGATATGTGTTTTTTCTATATCAATGAATAAAGGAAAATTACAATTTAAGGTGTCTAAAAGTATGCAACACCATATTTTAAAATCAGAGCTATAATGAAGTCCTTCAAAAGTCGATTGACCTTTTTCTACTGCATACTTTTAGACACCTACAATTATATTTTGAATTTTTCTCTCATATAAAATGTCATTTATATAAATAAATAATATGCAATGTATATGGTAAACTCTCTCCAGATCGTGGTTTCCAACTCACCCCATGTATCCCGCCTGCTGGTAGCCGGCGAATTGACCGTAGGTGAATCCCTGCATCCCCTGCAGGAACTGTCCCGGCTGAAGGGCGCTGGCGGGGGCAGCCGCCGGATATGTGGGTGCCGGCGGGTACCAGTATCCGGCCACCTGCTGTCCGTAGGCAGCCGCTGCAGCCGCCGCTGCTGCCGAGCCGAAGGGGAATCCCTGGGCCAGAGCACCGCCGGCAATGGCCGACATGTGGTTGGGGTCACCACTCTCCTTGCCCCACGCACACTTCACCGGCTGCTGGTTGATCTCCGTGTTGTTCACGGCCACGATGGCGTGGGTGGCCGCCTCCTTGGTGGAGAAGCTGCAGGGTTACAGAGAAAAATAATATTCAAAGTAAAACACTGATTTTTTCTTTTCATATCAAAATAGCTGTCATATTTATTTTCTATCTTTTAAAAAAATATTAAACTAATACTTGTACTTTCATAATTTTTTTAAAGCTTGATTTTCATGGAGAACCTGAGATTTTATAATAGGTCTAAGCTAAAAAGACCATCTTTATTATTGTTTTATGTTTTGTATATTTTTTTGCTAGCCGTAAGCAGATTGGCCTGGTTTAATTTCCGCTTAACCCGCTGCGGCAACAAAGCGCAAAAGTGGTACAAGCGTCTGTGGAATTGTTTCGTTGTTGCTGGATTGGTTATAATGATGCAGCAACTCTGCCACAGCTGCTGCTGCACTTGTAGTCCCCGAGCTCATTATGTTACAAAATGCCAAACAATGCCTCCGCTTCGCTTCAGACCCCCTTCAACCCGCTTTCTCCCACTTTCTCCCTGGCTTTCTTTCACCCCCTTTGCCGCCTTCTTTTTTTCGCATCACGTTTGCAACACACAAATGAGTTTTGGAGCAGTGCACAAAAGGCGCCCATGGACATGGCCAGCAACTGCAATGCGTTTGTTGCCCGCCCTTCGCTCTCATCACACTTCACACATACACTTGGAAAAAATTAATTAATGAAATCATATTACAAAAATATATATACAAACAAAATAGTTATACATTTTTTTAAAGAATATCAATATCAAACATTTATTTTGAACACTTTTAAAAAATTTATGATTAAAAATATTTAACAATATCATATACAACTTATTTAGGTAACATACCAAATAATAAAAGAACCTACAATAAGAAAGCCAATATAAATAAATCTATGTTTATAAATATGGTTCTTAAATTCCGTATAGTTTTTGGATTAAGTAATATTTTGTCTTAGTGAGCGAATCCTATCCGTATCTGCCCTTTTGGTTGCGGTGGGGTGAACTCGGTCCGTCGTGGGCCAACGGCTGCCATTAAAACCCTATCAGCATTCGTGACGGCAGCTGCGATCTCCACCGCCAACACCACCAGCACCACCGGCACCACCACCAAACATCCAGCACCACCGACTTCTTGGTACGGTTTTTTGCTCGCTCGTACCATTTTTTTTTTGTATTTCCCGCTTTTTTACCCTCTACCGTACCATCGTTGTCATCATGGTTATTGCGGTTCATTGTTCTGTTTGTAACTTCAAATTTGCCTTCCGATGTTGTAGTTGCTGCTGTTGCAGTTCTTGTTATTGTTGTCGAGTGTAAAAGTGTTGTTGATTTATTAACGGCGGGCGGCTTGGATGGGGGCCACACACACACTCGTTTATGTGGTGTGTGTGCACTCGGCGACAATGACAATGGGGATTCAGCGATGACACCGCAGACCGCCGCACACGCACACTCATACAGGCGGCAAATCAAAATGGCTGGCAACAAAGGGTTAATGTAGCACACTTCTAGGGGCACAGAAAATGGGGGAAAGTGTAGAACTACTCATTGATTGCTCTATTATTTGATCGATTCCTTGATCGCTTTTTCTTTCGGTGCGAAGATGTACTTAGAAAATAAAGTCTTACTAAATCTTAACTTCACTTCAGAAAGACAGATTACTAAATGATAGTTTGTTAGGGTCTTATTTTTACCTTTAATCTTAGGGTTTTTGAAAGTGAGTCCACCTTTTATTTATTATATGTTGTTCTGAATTTTTTTAAAAATTATTTTTTACTTTTACTTTGATTTCTTTCATATTTTTTCTCTGTGCACCCGTCAACTTACCGCACAAATGCATAGCCTTTGTCCTTGAAGACCCGTATCTCCTGTATTGTGCCGTAGGGCGAGAAGGTCTTCTGCAGTATCTCCTCGTTGAGGAAGCCGGAGAGGGCTCCGTTGATGCCGCCACAGTAGACAGTGCAATTGGTGGGGCTGCTCTGATTGTAGACCTCGTCAAAGGTCAGCGGCTTGGCGTTCACTGCAACGGGAGCATCAAGATATGACAATGAAATGCGGGATGGATTGGTGGGATGGTTGGGTCCTGGATACTCACTGTCTGCCTTGGTTGCCGGCGGCTTTCGTGTGGCCCAATTTGTGCGTATCGAGCGAGAGCCCAGCCATTGACCATTCATTGCAGTGATGGCGGTTTCCGCCTCCTGCAACGAGCCAAATTAAATGGAGAGCGCAATTAGCTAAAAGCCCATTCCATTTACGCGGGTTTGTCTAGCCGCTTGAGCCGCTTACAGCGACTGCTAAGTCGGCTCCAAAGACTTCGACTGCTTTTTCAGCGAGGCCAACCCAAAATTTATAAACAAACAGCTCAGAAAGTGTTAAGGAAAAGCACCAAAAGTAGCGGAACACTTGGAAAAATTATGTATAATTATCCCTTAATTACTGGACATGGAATATGCCAAGATACGACTTGATCATATAATTTTTAAAAAGAAGACTTTAAAAATAACAAACTTTTAAATTATTTTATAATTATTTGTATATTTATTAGCCTGAGAAACAATTTTGGTCTTCGTTTTTAGTCATATAAATAAAAATTGGACTTAAAGAAAAAAAATTGACACAAGTTTTGGTTCAAAGTCTTTACATAAGTTATTGTTTAAGTTCATAATAATAATATTTTAAAAAATCAAGATGTATTTTTAAGTGCTTAAGCAGCCAAAACAAAATAAAAAGGACATGGAAAAACAATCGCGTTGGCTGGAAAGTTGCTCCTTGTGGTTAGCAGGCGACATTGTTGCTCTTTGATATTCCTTGGCAGTGTTTGTGTAAAGTAAAGTAAAGTAAAGTAATGGAGGTGGAAAGTGGGTGGTATCAGGAAGAGGAGAAGGCGGAGGGGCAGGTTATATACGTAGCATTTACAAGGCCGTGCACAAATTATAATTTCAATTTCGCATAAAAGGTAATTCGTGCGTATCAAACGTGATTCATGCCGAAATGATTGCAACTGCCAGAAGGTCTTGCATGCAGTCTGCCTTCAGTGTGTGTGTGTGTGTCAGAGAGGGGAGTGTATATGTGTGGGTATCCTGCTCCTGTTTGTGCGAGTGTGTGTGTGGTGGGCGTTTCATAGCAATTTACTTGCGGCACACCAAAAGACCGAAGACCGAAACCGAGTGGAGCCAGCTAAAGCAATGCAATGCAATAATGGCATTTGCGGCGCTGCAGACGCTGCAGCTGCTCATTGCACGTCCTTTAAATGGCGCAAAGTCGAATCCGCATCCGGATACGACTGCGGCTGGCAGCAACTGTAACTAGGCACCTACGACGGCCCACCTCCGACCCACCCACCTTTAGCCCCCAGTCCGTCCGTCTTTGCTTCTTTTTTTCCATTAATTTTCCTACTCTTTGTGGCGGCTACGTGCAACGCTCGAAATCAGCGTTGACGTGCACCGGCTGAAAAACGACGTTTTCAAACCGAAACTAGACTCGAACTTTGCAAGAGGGCAACTTTTGAGGGTTTTTCAAGAGCAGATCTCATTCGAGAAGGTCTGTAATTGATAATCGTTATTAAAGCTTAAAGCTTGCACTAGGGAACCATAAATTCATAAAGGAATCCCACGTATAAATCGGGATCCAATTACTTAAGTTATGAAATTTAGAAGTGCAATTTCGGGTCCCCATTCTGAAACCCATTGGAATTACGTAAAATTCGAACATGAAAATGGGTCAAAATTTGGACCTCCTTTTAAAAGAAATATTTGAATGTAGAATAATAGGGAATTCAACCACAAATTCATAGAGGTATCCCACGTATAAATCGGGATCCAATTACTTAAGTTATGAAATTTAGAAGTGCCATTTTGGGTCCCCATTCTGAAACCTATTGGAATTACGTAAAATTGGAACATGAAAATGGGTCAAAACTTGGACCTCCTTTTAAAGGAAATATTTAAATGTAGAATTATTGGGAATTCAATCACAAATTCATAGAGGTATCCCATGTATAAATCGGGATCCAATTACTTAAGTTATGAAATTTAGAAGTGCAATTTCGGGTCCCCATTCTGAAACCCATTGGAATTACGAAAAGTCGAACATAAAAACAAGGAAGAACGCTATAGTCGAGTACCTCGACTATCAGATACCCGTTACTCAGCTAAATAGAGATATGCAAGCAGCAAAGCGAGATTAAAATGCGCCACCTACCGGCGGTATACAGAATTAAGCGTTATGGGCGTTAGAGTGGGCGTGGCAAATTTTTTTTTGAATCAATCGATAGGTTTTGACGAGACCAATACATTTCAGTTGAAATTTTTTATCTAGCATGAAAATTGTGGGCGTCACAGGTTTTCGCGGTTTGTGGGCGTTAAAGTGGGCGTGGCAAACTTTTTTTTGGGTCAATCGATAGGTATTGATGAGAACAATACATTTCAGTTAAAATTTTCTATCTAGCATCAAAACTGTAGGAGCCACAGTTTTGGGCGGTTTGTGGGCGTTAGAGTGGGCGTGGCACTCTGCTGAAACAAACTTGCGCTGCGTAAAAAGCTCAGGAATCTGCACGCCAAATCTCAATAGCCTAGCTCCCATAGTTTCCGAGATCTCAGCGTTCATCCGGACGTACAGACAGACGGACAGACGGACAGACGGACAGACGGACAGACGGACATGGCTAGATCGACTCGGCTAGTGATCCTGATCAAGAATATATATACTTTATGGGGTCGGAAACGCTTCCTTCTGCCTGTTACATACTTTCCGACGAATATAGTATACCCTTTTACTCTACGAGTAACGGGTATAATGAGTCAAAATTTGGACCTCCTTTTAAAAGAAAAATTTAAATGTAGAATAATAGGAAATTTTTCCACAAATTCATAGAGGTATCCCACGTATAAATCGGGATCCACTTACTTAAGTTATGAAATTTAGAAGTGCAATTTCGGGTCCCCATTCTGAAACCCATTGGAATTACGAAAAGTCGAACATAAAAATGAGTCAAAATTTGGACCTCCTTTTAAAAGAAAAATTTAAATGTAGAATAATAGGAAATTTTTCCACAAATTCATAGAGGTATCCCACGTATAAATCGGGATCCACTTACTTAAGTTATGAAATTTAGAAGTGCAATTTCGGGTCCCCATTCTGAAACCCATTGGAATTACGTAAAATTCGAACATGAAAATGGGTCAAAATTTGGACCTCCTTTTAAAAGAAATATTTGAATGTAGAATAATAGGGAATTCAACCACAAATTCATAGAGGTATCCCACGTATAAATCGGGATCCAATTACCCAAGTTATGAAATTTAGAAGTGCAATTTCGGGTCCCCATTCTGAAACCCATTGGAATTACGTAAAACTCGAACACGAAAATGGGTCAAAATTTGGACCTCCTATTAAAAGAAATATTTGAATGTAGAATAATAGGGAATACAACCACAAATTCATACAGGTATCCTACGTATAAATCGGGATCCAATTACTTAAGTTATGAAATTAAGAAGTGCCATTTTGGGTCCCCATTCTGAAACCCATTGGAATTACGTAAAATTGGAACATGAAAATGGGTCAAAATTTGGACCTCCTTTTAAAAGAAATATTTGAATGTAGAATTATAGGGAATTCAATCACAAATTCATAGAGGTATCCCACGTATAAATCGGGACCCAATTACTTAAGTTATGAAATTTAGAAGTGCAATTTCGGGTCCCCATTCTGAAACCCATTGGAATTACGTAAAATTCGAACATGAAAATGGGTCAAAATTTGGACCTCCTATTAAAAGAAATATTTGAATGTAGAATAATAGGGAATACAACCACAAATTCATACAGGTATCCCACGTATAAATCGGGATCCAATTACTTAAGTTATGAAATTTAGAAGTGCCATTTTGGGTCCCCATTCTGAAACCTATTGGAATTACGTAAAATTGGAACATGAAAATGGTTCAAAACTTGGACCTCCTTTTAAAGAAAATATTTGAAGGTAGAATTATAGGGAATTCAATCACAAATTCATAGAGGTATCCCACGTATAAATCGGGATCCAATTACTTAAGTTATGAAATTTAGAAGTGCAATTTCGGGTCCCCATTCTGAAACCCATTGGAATTACGAAAATTCGAACATGAAAATGGGTCAAAATTTGGACCTCCTTTTAAAAGAAATATTTAAATGTAGAATAATAGGGAATACAACCACAAATTCATACAGGTATCCTACGTATAAATCGGGATCCAATTACTTGAGTTATGAAATTTAGAAGTGCCATTTTGGGTCCCCATTCTGAAACCCATTGGAATTACGTAAAATTCGAACATGAAAATGGGTCAAAATTTGGACCTCCTTTTAAAGGAAATCTTTGAATGTAGAATTATAGGGAATTCAATCAAAAATTCATAGAGGTATCCCACGTATAAATCGGGATCCAATTACTTAAGTTATGAAACTTAGAAGTGCAATTTCGGGTCCCCATTCTGAAACCCATTGGAATTACGCAAAATTCGAACATGAAAATGGGTCAAAATTTGGACCTCCTTTTAAAAGAAATATTTGAATGTAGAATAATAGAAAATTCAGCCACAAATTTATAGAGGTATCCCACGTGTAAATCGAGATCCGATTACCCAAGTTATGAAATTTAGAAGTGCAATTTCGGGTCCCCATTCTGAAACCCATTGGAATTACGCAAAATTCGAACATGAAAATGGCTCAAAATTTGGACCTCCTTTTAAAAGAAATATTTAAATGTAGAATAATAGGAAATTTTTCCACAAATTCATAAAGGTATCCCACGTATAAATCGGGATCCAATTACTTAAGTTATGAAATTTAGAAGTGCAATTTTGGGTCCCCATTCTGAAACCCATTGGAATTACGTAAAACTCGAACACGAAAATGGGTCAAAATTTGGACCTCCTTTTAAAAGAAATATTTGAATGTAGAATAATAGAAAATTCAACCACAAATTTATAGAGGTATCCCACGTGTAAATCGAGATCCGATTACCCAAGTTATGAAATTTAGAAGTGCAATTTCGGGTCCCCATTCTGAAACCCATTGGAATTACGTAAAATTCGAACATGAAAATGGGTCAAAATTTGGACCTCCTTTTAAAAGAAATATTTGAATGTAGAATAATAGGGAATTCAACCACAAATTCATAGAGGTATCCCACGTATAAATCGGGATCCAATTACTTAAGTTATGAAATTTAGAAGTGCAATTTTGGGTCCCCATTCTGAAACCAATTGGAATTACGTGAAATTCGAACATGAAAATGGGTCAAAATATTGACCACCTTTTAAAAGAAACATTTGAATGTAGAATAATAGGAAATTCAACCACAAATTCATGCAAGTATCCTACGTGTAAATCGGGATCCAATTACCCAAGTTTTGAAATTTATATGTGCCATTTCGGATCCCTATTCTGAAAGCCATTGAAAAAACCGAAATCAGAAAAGTGGCATTAATAAGCTTTTTATGGTATTCCAACTGATGCGAACCTTATAGCAACGATCTTCAGTGGAACATAATTTAACCTCCGCTGATAAACGGATTCCCTTAATTGGCACATACCATAATCGCATTAAAGATTTTTGTATGCAAAAGTGCTTTTACATGGGTCTTAAATTCCTTCGGCATAAATTGCTGTGTATTGGTTTCTTGGGCCTTTAATTTAACCACTTGAGCAAAAGTCAACAATTGAGTGCTTGCCCCGTCAGCGATAAACCACGCAACTGTCGCCCAACTTCGGTCGTAATTTAATGTCTGCGTGTGTGTGTCTGTGTCAGGGTGTGTGTGCCAGGATGTGTGTATTTTTTGCAAGTGTGCGTTTGTTCCCGGGCAACGTCGCTCAGTTTGCGTGCGTGCGCATTTTTATGCATTGCCAGTTGCATTTTTCATATTTGCATAAACTATAAATTTTACATTTTTTAAGCGATACGCATCGTTGATTACATATACACTCACGTCCCCTTACAGTAAATGCAGCGGCAACAACAACAACAGCAGGGCAACCACAACAAGAACAAGTGCAGCAAACAATACCACAACAATATATCCTTCGTCCTGCCGGGCATGAAATGTTATTTTAAATATTTCACCATTGACTTTGCGGCAGCTTTAAGCCTGGCCTTTTTCGCCCCGACGACTGTTAGTCCTTTTTCGCAGCGGGAAACATCATTCAGGACTTATCAAAGGACAGACACTTCAAGTGCAGTTACAAGTGCCTGCTTCTTCTGCTTTTTCTTTGCCAATTCCAATTGCAATCGCATGTGTCAATGAAAATTGTCTTGCCATGATTGTGTGAGGATTAGAGGAATGAGACAGAGCGATTGTTAGGACAACTTTGGGCATGGCTAATGCAATGGCCAAGTCCAGACACACGAATATACACACACAAAAACTTGTGCTGAGTGCAACGGACATTTTCGGTCGGGTTTTTCCCAGTTTTCTCCAGCTTTGACAAGTCTTTGAAGCCCGCAAACTTTATCAATCATTTTGGTGGTAAATTGCTTAGAAAACAGGAAGTGGATGCTTGTGTAAGGCGAAAGAAAGTTAGCAGAATAATGGAAACTAATAAAAACTCAAAAATATAATCGCTTGCGGTACCAAAAAAATTATTTAAATAGTATTGTTTAATGTTAAAAATTAAATTGATTTCAGAACATAATTTGTTTAAAATTTTCTTTAATTGTACATTTTTTTAGTATGCCTCTACCTCCATTTAAGTGGTGCAAATGCCCCAATTTCCTTCTCACAGTTAACCCATTCCTGTTCAGAAATCCCCCTTAATGAGTTGATTATAACACAATTCCGGGGCTCAAGAGTCTCTCGAGTAATTTACCAATTCATCTTGCTCGAAATGGGTGCTCGACGACCGCAATATGGCACCCACTACGACTTGTCGAACTATTTATGAAAGTCCTGGGCCCGAAAACCGAATCGAAACCAAAACTGTTGTTGGCTAGAACGTCTAAGCTAATTGCAAATCTACGGGTCAAGAAGACTAAAGACAGACGACAATGGCAATGGTTTTGGGTTTTGGCCCATTCGCATCATTGGCAGTTGGAGCGACACATTTTCTTTGTGTGCGGTTTTGGCTGTTGTTTTCGTTGGGGGGAAATTAATTAATGTTGAATGGCAAATTTGCAGCTAATAGGAGGAAAACTTGAATCGTTTTCTGGTCCGTTGCTGTGACAACCGAAATGGGTTGCACAGGAAGAAAAGATGACAGATTGCTTGATCATGTGATTAAATAACTAATACAATTTATCGAATTGAAATGATATCCTTATTTTTTCCTGTACCTCGCTGCCAAATGCTGTACTGACTCACAAATTAATTCGCCTTTGATTAAAAGTTCAGGCCTCCGTCGAAGTTTTTCCTTGTCGCTGGAAAATTTCCTAAATGACAACTTCCGCTTTCGAGATAAGTTAATTAATTTTCATGGACATGGCTGGCTGGCAAACTTTTCCTCTTGCGCGACACTCAAATTTAAGAACATTTTTGCGTTGCGTACAGATTGAATTTAGCAGCGAAACTTGTGTAAAGTCAACTGGGACCGAGAGTGAGGCCCGGGTCTTTTGTAAATATTGATTACTTGATAAGGCGCAGAATCCTTTAATGCTGCGGACCATGGCTAACAACGGAAATGGCTTGGCGGTTGGGGTTGGAACAAAGTTTTTAAGGGCGGGGGGAGAACAAGACCGAAAAGGCAAAATACCTTCATTAAGCGAATGAAGAAAAGCAAAAGTAAGTTGAAGAATTTTTAAGTGGTTTAAAAGGGTTTTGTCATACTTTCCATGTGGATCTCATCTCGTCGGTTCTCAGGGATCGAGGAACCCTTTATCTTATGGCCACAAAATGGGGGCTGACGCTGGTTGCGGCTGACGTTTCGTGTGTATACAAAAAAAAAAACACCGTAAGCCGAGAGCAAGACATTTTAAATGTTTATTAAAACAATAAGGAAATGGTTTGTGCCGCAAACGGAAAAGGGCCAGGCGGAAAAGGAAAAACTGTTGCGAAAGAAGGTGAAAAAAGGCCAGCTCAACACACTGACACACACAAAAAGGGGATAATCCCCCGAATGCACATAGACACCCTGGCACATGGACACATTCACGGGTAAAATAAGAAAATAAGAAGGTTCTGGCTTTTCCTTCGGCGACCGGTTTGTCTTAAAAAGGTAGCAGACTCCCAGTATTTAGTGTCGGCCCCTTTCTATATTTCTTTCTCCCTGGGCTAAAAGGTTTTCTTGCCTTCCCAACTCCTAAGCCGGTTTAGCTTTGTTCTTCGGTCAGATTCATTAACGTGGCTATTTAGATAAGCGTGAAAGTAACCAACCATCCCCAAGTTGAATATTAAAGCTGCCCAGATAAAACTCAAGCCCAAACTCGCAGTTCCGATGATGATTTTTTGATATTTATAAAATAACTCAAGTGGCAAATCGTTTGCTCAGTGGAAATGCCCTTCCATTTGCCGACTTCTCGAACGATAATGATGGCCAGCAGAATGATGATGATGATGATGATGATGTGGTGGTGGAGCAGATAAGGCCCAGTCATCTTTGAATCTGTCTGGCCCAGTCAACGGTAAAAACTGTTTTCATTCCGCTTAGGCCCAAAACGCTTTTCGATTTTTGACCACACACATCCACGATTCCATTTTGAGTTTGTGAGTTTGGGTTGCTGGGGGAGTTGTTGACCAAAAAATCAGTATTTCACGCTAGAACGCATTTTTGTCAAGGCATAATTCCATGGGATTTATTTATGTATGTCAGTTCTGGACGTTGTTTCTCATTCCCATTCGGCATCCGAACTCGCCCTCATATTTTCCCACATTTTTTTTATAGTTACTACCCCGAGCTTTGGGCTTATGCGTGTGTAGGCAGTTTGTAGTCCGTGGTGTTCCTACAACGCCCTCAAATCACTAGTTCCTGAATTATTATGGAAAGCATAAAATGAATGTCCAGGCCATTTATATTTATAACCGAGTTTTGTACGCTTCAGCAAATTTATTGCCTGGCTTGAAATTTATTAAATTGAAAAGCATTAAGGCGGGGTGGACAAAACTTTAAAGGCCAGATGAAACGAAAGGGAAATACATTAAGAATACCTATTAAGAAACTGTCGAGAAATCTGTTTGATCAATTAGCTGTGATATCTGCATATGTTTTGTGATTCAGTGGGGTCAATTAAGGTCCAATTGATTTATTCTCCTTCGAAAAATATTGAGGTCTCTCAGTTGTACTGGGAAAATGTATAAAAAAGTTGTCCTTGTGTATATAATATTTATATATTACAACCACTCAACATCCTTAAATAAAATCATGTTTTACTCAAGGCAAATTAATTAGCATCGAAGGGGTTAATCAATCTCCTGGTGGTTTATGATATTTCTCATATTTTTGGCTCTGGCAAGACGGCACGTAGCGCAAATTAAGGCCAATGTATGCGGAATGCTTTTTAATTTAAGTGCACATGCACATGACAAGGCAGCCAGCAGGAGCAACACGCAACGGAATCATAAAAGAAACATCACAACTGGCATTGGAATGGGTAGTTCTGGGTGTTGCAGGGTGGTTCAGGGTGGTTCAGGGTGGTTCAGGGTGGTTCAGGGTGGCTCTGGGCGGTTCGGGGTGGTGCGAGGTTAACCACAGGCATTCTGTGCCCCGCGACAACGGCAGCAGCGACAACAATAAGAACAAATGATAATAATGCAACAATGAACTGCACAAGAAGATGATGAAAAGAATGTGGGGGCGTGGCCGGGAAGTCGACATTATATCTTGTTCGCTGCACACATTGTCAATTCGTTTGCCTTCTCTCGTCCTGCACTTTTTGCTCCCTTTTTGTTGTGGCAACTTTTAAATAAATTTAAGTGCATTATACAACGAAAAATCTGTCGTGAAAAAGCGATGCGAAGGCGGTGGCGAGTAATGCGATTAAATGCATCTCGGGCCCTGAGCCTGCCTTTGTCTCCATAACGCTGGCAAATCAGTTTTGTGTCAAAAAGAAAAGCCACTCAAGATGCAGCAGGCGGTGATTTCCTTTTTGCTGAATTTCCTGATCTTTTTCTTCTCTGCCATGTGAGTATGCAATAATATGTTAATATGGCTCGGCTGTGTGACAATAACAGAAGCCGTCGACAATGGCGGCAGACATTAGCATTTCGGTTGGGGCTCAAGGAGCAGGAAGTACAGCTGCACAGGAAAAAAATAGGGGTACCAACTTTGTCATTATTAAGATGTAATTATGAAACATTAATATATAAAACATGTTTCCCTAACATCAAAGTTCTCTTGAAATATTTAAATCTTTTGTGAAAGTGCTTAAAAGTATGCAATAGTATATTTTGAATTTTTTACAGCATACTTTTAGACACTTTACTGAGTGATTTTAAGTCTCAGCAGATTTTAATTGAAAATGTTTTAAAAAATTCAAACAATTTTCAATGCATGGGTTGCTTATACTTTCCTCAGTGCTTAAAAGAATGCAATGGTATATTTTTAATTTTTCACAGCATACTTTCAGACACTTTACTGATTTGTTCCAAATCTCTGATGGTTTTATGGAAAATGTCTTGAACGCAGAGGTTGCTTATAATTTTTCTCTGTGTATTCTCCTCCTGGCATCGACATGTTTATTGCGTTTAATGTTTGCGTAAATTTTTTCGTACTTGCCGGCGTTGTTGTTGTGATTTATGATGCTAATGACACGCAGACAGGCATCGTCTTCCCGAGTAGAGCTCCCCATGCAAATGCTCAGCTTGCCTTGATGGTTATTAAATTATGGCAATTTGTATGCGTCGCACAGGAGGAAAACAAAAAAAAAGATGAAAAATAAAAAATAAAGGGAGTAATGGCAGCCAGCGGAGATGTTCTGGTGTTTATTTAAAACATGTTGCCAAACAATTTGCGTTAAATATTTTTCGAGATGCTTGAGCAGATCTGGCATTTTGGCATTGGGTTTATGCAAAGCCATGGCGATTGGCAAAATTTCATGCGCCGGCAAACGGAAGTGCTGAATGAAAGAAAACTGTTTCTTCCCTTTCCGCTTGCAGTTGCCATTGCGCATTGCACACTCACTCACACACACACCCATGTGTGTGAGTGTGAGTGTGAGTGCAGTAAGCCATTCGAAAAATAACTTTTCAATTTCCGCAAAACCACAGAAAATATCAACTTTGCACAAAAATTTAATAAAACTTTTCGCATAAATAAAATTTGCATTAAATCAGCTGCAAGCGACGCCGGGACTCAGGGAAAAGGGGGCGTGGCGGCTTAGGGCGTACCGACTGTGTACAAAACGCATGTCGAGAAACTTAATTTGAAATATTTGAGTTTGCTATTTGGTCTGTGGGTGTGTGTGTGCATTTGTGTGTTTGCACTTCTTCCTCTTTTCGTTTGCATCGAAACTAATCGAGAAAGTTCGAAAATTGGCATCCCATTCCCCACTTGCAGCACAAAAAGTTAACTAGTTAGCTGGGGAAAAGCATTAAGTATACGCCGCATTGGCCATAATTCCAACTAAAACAAGTCAGTTGCCAAAAGGCTTCGAGCGGAAAGTTCAGTTCGACTTTGGCTTAAATACATCTATATGTGTATAATATCTATATGTTTGAATGACAGCTGGGCGGGTCTTGGCAGAGGGGCGTGGCAGCAGCCAAGTGTCAGAGATTATGTTGTATTTGCACACGACACATTCCAACGCAAATCCGCGCTCATCTCTTCGATGTCAAACAAATCATTGGCTTGCCTGCCAAATTATTGGGCCCCATGTCTGGTGCACACTTCATGGCATTAGCATTAAAATTTAATTAATAATTTTGAGCATTTTGCCGCCTAATTGACTAGCAGCACCTTTGGCTTTTACGCCTTCTCCGGCATTTCTGATTTTGGCTTTTCCCAAAAGTACTGCCAGTTTATATAGCTCCGTGTGTGGCTGTTTGATTTCGGTTTCTAAGCCTTAAGCTTGCGCATTTTTTCTGCTCCACTGACTGACACGCAATTCGTTTGGCTTTAGTCTGCCTTCTTTGATGATTTAAGCCGCGTTTATGCCTTGAGTTTTATGAATTTCGGTGATTTTTAAACCAAGTTTATGGTCTAACTCTTTGTAAGAAAGAGGAGTTTCATCTTTATTTCCAACGTTTATAAAACTTTCAGCGATGAGTGCAAAAATAGTATAAACATTTTAGCTCCAGATTAAAATTTTAGAAAATAAATTGTACTATCAAGGATGTATTCTTAATAAGTGTATTTTAAGGATATCCATTACATAAACATCTTAAAGAGGTCGACTTCCCTGAAATGGTTTAACCACTAGGACCTCCCATAAACTTGGTTAGAGTCCCTGCCTCTCGATATCTTCGGCTCTTTGTCGAATTTTCTACCTATTAGGCACATGAAATTCAATCACAACACACACACACACTGGGATATGGGATATGGAGTCCTACTAGCAGTTATTTGGACCCTTATCAGTTGCGGTTTAAACATATTGAATATGATGTGTAAATGTTTACAGTGCCCCCCAGGGGTTGTTTCTTTAAGGGTTCTTTTTCCAGCCTCGGGAGCCCGTGAGATTCGCTGCATCTGTGGCCATAAAAAAACATTACAGATTCGTGAGCCGCATGCTTTTGATATACGAGTGTGTCCATGAGGAAGAGAATAAAATCAAATACTCGCCCCTTGGCAGTTAACCGAGATACGGAAAAGCAGAATGCATTAAATCTTAAAAATGTGTGCGCTTCGTTTGGTTTTTCCTTGGCTTATGTATATCTTAAGCAAACGAAGGGGAAATGTACGATGTGTGTGTGGGGTTTATGGGAGAAAAGGTGGGCAAAGCCACAGGTGTCTTTTGATATGTTAAGTTGCTAGGGACGTCAAGCGGGATTTTAGCTAAACTTTCCACTTGTTTTAATTAAGATTTCATTTGGCAACTTCGCCGTAAGCGGCTTTGTGTGTTTGTGCGTGTCTTTGCTTACTTAGAAAATTAAACTTGTGTAGCGACTAATGAGCGTTTGATTGAAACATTTTCTAATTGCCGCCGAGGGAAGCCTTTGATGTTTCAAAATCTACTGGCATAGCTTACCGATTTCTTGACAAAGCTGACAAAGCCATAGCCCTTTGATTTCAATGTCTGCGGATCACGCACAACTCTGCAGTCTCTGCAAAAAAAGACGGAGAAAATATACATTTTTAATCTCGAGTATAAAACTTTTCTCAAACAATTAATGTGTAGCTTTTGTGTAATTTATTTGGGTAATTTAGAGTTATCTGCTTAATGTCTATACGCTTTCGACCCCAGAAAAGGTCCTGTGAGGATAACAGGACCCTTGAGCAAATGAAAAGGCCAACGTTTGGCCAAGTAAAAGTCAAGAAGCAAAGTCGATGTCGACATTGGAAATCCAATGGAATTACGTGTGAGGAAATATGAAGCGTTGGGCGTTGGGAAAGCCAAACCGAATTGCCGGGAAAGGGATTTCGTAATGGAAGTGCAGAGATATAGAGTGCAGGCCACCGCTTTAAAGGGTGTATCAGTGGGCGTGGCCAAGGGGATTTGCTACGGCCTCCATTCGCCATTCTCCATTCTCCGTTCTCAATTCTAAATCCCATTCCGAAGCCCGTAACCCCGCCAAACCACCAAACCACGTGTCGTGCCATGTCGTGGACGCTGCTCGAGAATCGGGCGTCAGCATTCGGCTTAAATATGTTGGCCCGTCCAACCTAAGCCACGAAGAAATATTTAGCCCCCTCTTGGTTCGACGCCCATGTGTGTGCGAGTGTGGGGCCAACCGCAACAGCAACAACAAGCTGGCGGAGCTACTAGGCAACCAGTTTGGGCCACTCCAAAAAAATGGTGTTCTCTAAAGATCAAACAAATATTCTAAGTATTTTTAAAACCAAAAATTTAAAGATGAACTGTTTTAATCCTATTATTTTGAAGAAGGTTCCTTCCAAGAATTAACTACATATTTTTATTTGGCTTAAACTTGTATGGAACTATGGGTAATGTTTCTAGAAAGCATTCTGAAATCATTAAAATAGTTTATTGATGAGTATTTTAAAAGCAATCTATAATTAGGTTACAAATGTTAGTCAAGAAATTTGTTTGTTTTCTTAAATTTTATAAAAACAGAAAAATCAATAATAACTTGTGAAATGACTTCCTTTCGCATATCTTTTTCAAAGTGCACTAGGAGCCGGGAAGGCAAAGCCCGCATGTCGACCACGGCATTTAAAAAAGGCCAACTTGATTGTAAATCACGATAAAAGTCAATTTTTAATATGAGTTTTAGTTTAGACCATGTTCTCCCCCTTTCCTTCACCACCCACCATGTTAAGTGGCCGGCGAAAAAAAAAGAGGAACGTATTTTAATGGCCTTTCGAGCTTTGGCTTTGGTGGCGCTTCAAGGTTGTAAATTTATGGGTGGGCTGGCCAGAAGCGAAATTGCAATGCGATTGCCAGCGATATTCAGTCGATGCACACATAAATATCGAACAAAAAACATATTTAATTAAAGTTTAATATTTATTAGCTAACAGAGGAATTCGGCAGCAATTGCTCGGGGCCGAGGTTTGTCTGGTTTGGTCAGGCGAAAGGTTTTCCGACTGGCACGCAAGCCAACACACAAACACGGCATGCCGGCACCAATACAAAAAGGAGAACAAACACTCACTGTGTATATAAATACACTCATATATAATACACTACACTAAAATGCAATAAAAAATGCTACTTTCCATCAAAAGTATCAGAAAAAACCCTGAAAAATGTTTGCTTTCATCGTTTATGAACTTAAATATCAGAAAATATTACGCAATAAATCTTAAGTACTTTCCTCTCCCATATTAATTGTAAAAGCACTCTTGCTAATTTGTTTTTCAAACAAATCAGAGTCCTCCGAAAATGTGTTCCGTGTAGAAAAGCCCACACATCCTGTCAGCGGGACTGACTGCCGTTGGGAAGGATTGTGCTAACAAATTAAAGGCCAGGACGGTATGTGCACTCCCTTTGAGACCGCCCCACAACCATCTCCATCTCCCCGGAGTATATCATATTTCACAATCGATAAACATCACAGTTCATATTTTCATAACGTTTTTGTTTGAATATTTTAACATGCAGACACAGGAGCAGGGCAGTGGAAAACCAGGAGGTGTACAATTTCCTGCTTGCATGTAAATACAAGTTTGAAAATGTCTGCAAGTGCTCTTCGCTCAGATCCGTTGCGAACACATCCCCACATACCCACTTCCCCACATTCCATATCCACATCTCAGGGGCTGCAATAATATATTTGAACATTTAACAGAAAACAAACACAACCTTTGTGCCCCAGGCCAAGAGATTTCCGTGGAGGAGCATCGATGGCCCTCGAACTGCGTTCGCCACACAGTTTGTTATCATGCACGAAATGTTTGGAAAATTTCAGAGCAACGGCTGCAATGCAATGGGGGCGGTACATGGGGCTTTTGGGGGCGTGGCAGCAGCTGCACCCAATGTTTGTCCAAAGAATTGAGCGACGAAGTCGATGGGGAAAGTGTGGAAGCCCGGGAGATGCAAAAGACTACTTCAAAAGGTTGATTTTGTAAACTAAATATTATATACCCTTTAAAAATTATTTAAAAAGTTTAAAAATATTACTTAAAATATGTCAAATATCACTGATGAAATGAAAGTAACTTCCATATTTAAATACTTTTTTTAAGGTGATGGAGATTTAAAGAAGAGTTTTAGAGTACAAAAAAATATAATAATATTTTATAGAAATTATAGAATAAAGTTAAATCAGTTAGTTACTAAATTATAGTTATATTTCAAATTCTATCAAAATCTAATCTCATTTTAATGACAGAAATATTTCAATACGTAAGTGTAGGATAAAGTCATGGAGGGAAATTCGAAAAGCTCTGAAGGAAAGGATAAATTCAAGTGCATAAGTAAAATCTGTATGCACTTGCACACACACATATATAAGCCTTTTCCGTCTTTTTATTCCCCCTTTTACCCTCGTCACAGGCCAATCAATATATTTTTTACAAATATTGGCAAAAGTTTTGCTTCTGGCTTAAGCCCTGTGCCTGATACTCGAAAATAAATTTAAGCAGAAGTGAAAGAAAATATTTTGCCATCTTAAGTGCATAAAACTATAAACGTTAAACAAAATATTTCGCATACACGCACGCACTCATACAAATGTGGTTATTTATACTGCATACATATATATATTTTTGGCTTTATTCCCAAAGCCTTTGGCCCGGGACTCGAGTAGCTTTTGGCCCAAACCGATCTATTTTTTCGGGTGGTAGGGGGTAGGGAGTTGGGGGTTGGGAGTTTTTCAGGACGACGAAGGAATGTTTGCGGTGCGCGCTGAGCGCATTAGTTGTGGAGTCCTCGCTATTTTGGCCTTTGCAATTGGTTTATGCCAACAATGCAGCCCCAGCCATGTGTTGGAAATTCTTTTGTATTTGAATTAAAATTGCATACATGATTTATAGACGCTTCGAAGTTGGCCGGGCGAAATAAACTTATGCATGGGATTTTTGTGCGCCTCGATAGTGAAATGGGATATGTAAGGCAAGCCCATTGATAACCGATATAGATACAACTCTTGAGTTTGAGTGGGTTTTCAAATGTATAATTTAAGGCAAGGGCAAGATAAAGACAACCATCCTGTAAGAAATCCCAGTCATACATATTGCCCCTGGTTTTTCCCTTTATCAGCCATTCAAATATAGACATAAGGAAGACCAGAATGGCCAAGAAATCGACTAGTAACATATTTATTAGGGCGTAACTTGCCTACGCAACTTAACCAGCAATTTGCAATTTCCTGGCCACTTTAAGAACATTATCTGCACCCCATCGGCACACTTGGCAGACATATAATTTACAAATCGGGGGGATCGGAACCGGCATCGGGATGGCAGGACATGCTAAACACATCAACAGCAATGGCAAACACAAATTACTCAGCAGTGCAAACAAATGAAAAGCGATAATATCGCGCAAACCACAAGGGAGAATATTGAATGGATGGATTTATATGTGTGTGTATACTATATGTAGTATAAGTTAGAGCCAAGTCAAAATCCCTGGCACTAAATCAATGAATTGCGGCTGTCCTTCAATTTCCTTTTTGGCCAAGTTAGTGTAAAGCGAGAAAGACGGGCTCATCGCTTCTCATCCGGCATTGGCATCATCATCGACATTGAGTTGCGTGTTTGAAATATTGAAATATTTTTGTTGGCCATGTTTACACATCGGGCTATTGACTGCGCACAGTTATTCCGCACATTTTTTTCCGCTCTCCAGTTTTGAATTTCCAAAGCGAATTTTTTGCCAAGCATTTTTATTCGATTTGTGTTTGTCTCGTGCTTGCATTTTATTGGCTTCCTCTGCGCCGATAACCCTGATGGCTGATGATGATGATTTCCATTTCCTTGTTCGATTGCAGAAAAGGGGGCGGCGAGTGGTAGAAGGGGGCGTGGCAGAGTTACATTACTTCACCGCCCGTTCAAATACCAAATACAGTTGTAAATTCAAATGAAATGCAAGCGAGCGCATTGTTTGAGCTTCGGAATGGGCGAAAATCGGAGGGATTGGTGGTTGGGGCTTCAATTCTGGCTTTTTGGTTAGCCAAATATTTAAAGTGGATTTCTTGGAGCATTTTATGAGCTTTCCACTGCGGCTGCCTTCTTTTATTTGATTTGATTTTCCGGCCAGTGGCATCTGTGCCGTCCCAGAGAATTAAGTAATAAATTTGGCTTTGAGGAAATATGTTTGCGGTTGCCGAATCGAAATGGCAGACCGTGCTGAATTGCTGTGAATTACAAATCCGTAAACGTCGCATCTTTGATGCGGCATGCACTCTGCGAAATGGCCAAAAGTGGCAGAGCCAAGAAAAACCAAACACAATCGAAAAAAAACCCGGAGAAAACCCGGGCTCATCACGTCCTTGTCCTTGTCCCCCTGCCCAGACATCGTTACATTTATTTACACCAACATGCAAAACTCGCATTGAGACAATTTCATGCTCATCTGCATAAAATCAATTCCATTTTGGAGACAATTTGAAGATTGGAATACAAATTTCGAATTATCAACATGGGACCCGACATCGGGGAGTCGTGGCAAAATGGCCAAACCGGCAGCGATCGCAATCAGCATTGAGACCTGACCCCTAACTTCTCCGTTTCTCCACTCCTTCTCTATCCGGCACTGGAAAAAATCATGTTTTTGAATTGGTGAAAATAAAAATAAGTCTTAATTTTATTTCAAAATACCGAATACCGTTGATTAGAGATTTGAAATTACATTTAAAGGTGTCTAAAAGTATGCTGCTTATAAAATAAAGTCGTTTTTTAAATTCGAAATATATTGTTGCATACTTTTATGGGTCATTTTTAAAATCGTAGGTATTTCTGTGGTATCCTTTTATAGGAAATATTTTTGTTTGTTTTTATAATGAAAATTTAGTTATAGAACCCACTTAGAGCACTTTTATTAGCTGTGATGCAATTGCTAAGTGTATGGAAGGCCATCTATCGCTTCGCTGGTGGCTGCGGCTGTGGCTGCTTGACTTGTGTTGCTAGTTTTCCGCTTTTTTTGGGAGGAGCAGGCTCCGCTCCTGTCCAGGCATTTACGCCATTCACGATGCGACGCGGCTGCTTTGGTGGCCCCCTCGTCCTTTTCGTCCTGCCAACGTCATGCATACGTAATGCGCCTGGGGATCCGGATCCTGGCAGCAGCGACTGTCTCACTAATTCCAGGGCAGCCATTACGCGTCTGTCTGGGTGATGGTGTGTGTGCCTGTGTGTGTGTGTGTGTCTCCAGTGCAGCGGGAAAATTATGTGGTGTGTGATTTGCCATGGACACTGAACGTTTCCCGTTTGCCCCCCAATCGCTTTTCCCCAGCTTTTCCCCGCTTTGCTATTGAAATTTCCCTTTGAGAGAGAGAGAGAGGAAGCGCAAGAGGCGTAGCTGATATTTCAGAGCAGAAAACGAGAAACAAAAAGGAGAAATTTGCATGCAACTCGTTACGCTTGGCACTTGTGTGTTAAGCCCGCTCGCCCCTTAGCCCCTTAACCCCTGACACCCCAACCCCAAACCCTTTTCCAAGCACGTAGAGAAAAGTGAGATGGTAGATGGGTGGTTGGGGGGCAAAAAGCCATATCGATTTTGCAGTAAATAAAACATTCAAAGATTGAAGTTGCCGCTTTTGAGCTTAGCCGAATGGTGTGTGGCCTCCTTTTTTTATGGAGTGCGCTTCCTTTTATGGCTTCCGTTTCTATAGCAGCTGCCGCTGTGTGGTGGCCCCACTGTGGTGGGGTCTTTTTTGGGGCAGGGGGTTCCACTGTGGCGCGCTGAAGGGACACTGCCGCTGCCAAATTGTAAATATTTTTGTCGGCCACGTAGCGGCGCAGGAGAAAATATTGCATTTCTCGCTTGGCATAATAAACGATGTGCCGGCAAAAAAAAAAATAAGGAAGAATAAAACACACACAGAAACCGAAAGAGTACCGCCAAAAACCACGCAGAAATACCAACAGCTGCACCGCACAAAGAACACCACATGCACACACTGGACAATGCCAGGATCCTTGTAAAGGACGAGGGGCAAACAATATGGTCGGGCTGGTCAGCTAAAAAAAGCAGGGGAAACTGTTTTATGAAAGCGACGGTTTAACTGAAAAGGCGATTAAATCTACTTTCCAACCAAAGTAATGGAAATCTATCTTTAAATAATTGCTTACAGGGGGTTATGTTTGTGATCAGTAGTGACAAAGCTTTAAATAATAAAAGCTCTTCTTAGAATTTTTAGTAAATGACATTTTGTTGTATTGAAGTATACTTTAAGAATATTATATATCACAAGAATCGATCATTAAATGTTTATTTTAGAGACCACAAAAATGTTATGTATATTCTAAAGTGCGTTTATGGCTATTCAATAATGGCATCCTACTTTATAAATAATATGGGTGTATTTATGAATCATTCTCTTAAAGAAAAAAATGGATTTCCCATTTGCAAAGTTTCCTTTGCCTACATTTATGCCTTGTGCCTGACATTTGGCAATTCTTTTTATTCAATTTGCGTCCGCTTAGTTGAATTCTCATCAGCTAAAATCCTTAAATGGTCAGTCCTGTCACATATGGCCAAAACGACGCCAAAGGCAGACAGAGGCCACAGCAAAAAAAGAAAAAAAACTAAAATGGTAAAATCAAATTAAAATGGCGCCGTTGACCATACATACACGCAAATCCAGCAACTTTTCTTTCCGTATGTGTGTTCAATAAATTATATAAGATATAGCCCGTAGTGCTCTTCCTTTCGGCAATGATTTGACATGAATTATTGCAGAGCCTTTGTCGAAATCCTGAAAATCTTTCTCGTAAACTTTAAGGCTTCCGTGAGAATGGATAAATTCCATTAACCGATGCCAGCCGCAGGCTAAACGTTGAAGTGCATTTCCCAACCGAGCGACCGAATGAAGCGGGCGTTATTTATAACGCAACAGAAACCCCTATCCGAAACCCCTTTTATATATCTCTCCTTGAATCCCTGGGCCCCTGAACAATCACCCCCCCCCCCCCCCCCCCCTTCCCCCCTGGGAGACCACGCCCGGACACACGTCAATAAAACTGCTTCAAACTGTCCACATTGAAGTTGTTGGCCGCTGCAACTGAACTGAACTGAAGCTGATGCCGGGGCGATAAGGCTACTTTAACGCTGTCCCCGATTTCTGCATGATGCCACACACGGTCGGCCCCTTTCGTGTTTGCCCCCAATAGTGGTTGATGGCCAGTGAATGGGGTGTTCGGGCCATGGCTGGTTGGGGCTGGCGGGGCTTTTTGGGTGGTGCAGTGGTGCAATGGTGATTGGGTGGTGCGATGGATGGAATGGCGGTTTCAAACATGCAAATTGCTTGCGGTTCGCTTCGGTTTTCCCCGCCATCGCTTTTCCAACCGACCCCCCCCCCCCCCCCACACACACACCTCACTCTCTCCGCTTTCCCCCTTCGGCATTTTTCGCTTTCATTGAGTGCTCCGCTTACAGTTAACTCGACTTTATCATGAGTGTGTGTGTGTGTGTGTGTCTGCATGTGTGTTTGCTTTATATGCACGAGTGCAAAATGCAACAACAAAAATCCATTTAGATTAATTAGTTTTTAAGCGAACCAAGGCGACGCCGAGCTCCTGCGGCATGGCTTAAATTTCACCAGAAAAGCGGTAAATTCCAAAAGGAAATCCCTTTGATTTTCCAAACAGATGTCTTTTATTTATAGAGAAAATATTTAATAGGTTGGGCATTCTTAAATGACTCACAGGCAATAAATATAGGTCATAAAACGCCTAAAGGTGGCCAACACTTTAAGTGATGAATGAGTAATCAGTTATATAAAGGTTGGAGTAATTATAGTTCCATCACTTTTCCACCATTCATAATAATATAATTAATTTTATTGAAAAAACGTACAATTTTTTTATAAGTATATAAATTGTTGTTACAAAAGAAATTCCTTATAAAGAAAATTTCGGATTCTTTGGAATATAAAATTTAAGAGAAACGCATTAAATACAAATTGGTAGCCCCCTGAAAACTCTCTCCTTTTTTGGTTTTCCGCCTTAAGAGGGCGTCTGGAAGTCATAAAAGCTGAAATATCCGCCTTTGTATCTCTGCCCGAACAAGTTGAGACTCACTTTCTGCCCGACTGCACTTGGCTAACTCCATTTGCCGGCGACTCTGCACCTGCAGCCCCCAACTGGCGTCCGCAAAACGGCGCTTAATGATGCCAAAGATGAGCGACCCCGGCGTGTCAATGGACTGGATGCGACCGTAGACCAGGGACCAGCGACCCCCGGACATCATCTGCATCCCCAGCATCCACATCATCTACATGGCTAACTAAGCGTGCCGTGTTCGGCTGCTCCTTTGGTGTTAAACTTGTCGTACATGCACCACTCAGCATCGTTTTCACAAAAAAATACGATGCGAAAGTAGTGAACTAAAGTTTGCTCCAAAGTTTGTTTATTACACCGACAACGGACACATACAACCACACCAAAAAAAAAACTGGAGTGGCTTTCACTGCGGCCAACTTTGTGGAGTCGTTTGTAAATTCATCATCTTTTCAGCAGTTTATGCGCCAGTTTGCTGCCTACTTTTTGGGGGCTCGGGAGTTCTTTGTTTCGCTCTATTAAAAACTTGTTACAACTTGGCTCGTTATCCATTTTTTGGTAAGCATAATTTCATCCGGCATTCGTTTGCATGTCACATCGCTGGCCATAGTTTTATTGATAGCCGAGTGCTGGCAGCAATTAAGAGCCAGTTCGAAGAGGCCAAGACAAATGCCCCAGACATTTACTTGAGCTGCGAAACTTTGATTGCTTCGGGCCAGAAGAGGCTGAAGAGCGGATGGAAGGGGGCTGGAAAAAAGTTTTCTTGGCAAAACTGTAACCCCAGTGACTGAGATAAAGCTTTAGCTGGGGATATGAAAAAATGGAGGACCTACGGAATCTGAAACTTTAAGATACCCACTAGTTTCGATTGAAGTTGAGGAAAATAATCCTGTAGTTATATTGAAAACGATTTTACTTATATGGAAACAACATTAACAGGGAGGAAATATAAAAAGATATACGTAAACTACTCCTCTAACAACTAAACCTTTGATTGTTTATTTATCTAGAAAAAATTAAACAACGAGCTCAACGGGGTATGACTTTCCTCATTCGGACTTATATTTTTGTTGTGGCAGCTAAAAAACGGATTTTTTTTTTGGCGAAAAAAGGGTTAACATTTTTGTCAAAAATACAAAATTCAGTTTTTTGTCAAAAATGAGACATTTTTTGTCGGTTTTTCCATCGTAGTTCAGCCAAATCAAGGCGTACAGCTAAAAGACGGACTGCTTTGGACAGCTTGCTAAATATGCTAACGATCCTCATCACTTTTTGGAAAATTTATTTTTTGACCAATTTCCTCAATTTTTGTAGGGGTTACATCACTTTTTTTCGAAAAATGGCAAAAATTAAATATTTTTAGGTTGAAATGCCAATCGATTGGAAATTAAACAACGAGCTCAACGAGGTATGACATTCCTCATTCGGACTTATTATATTTAATTTTTATGGCGGAAAAAGGGTTAAAATTTTTGTCAAAAATACAAAATTCAGATTTTTGTCAAAAATGCGAGATTTTTCTTCTTTAAATATTATTTTCCCTGCCCTTCACATTTCATTGATTCAACATACCCCTGGTTGACAAAAAGTACTTGGTACCAGAAGCACATTTTACAGCATCATTAAGGATAAGCATCGCTGGCTGGCTTTGAATTTGTTTGTTGGCCCTCTGCGCTTTGTGCGATTCACTTCCTTGAGATAGGACTATATATAGGACTAAAAGGCAGATAGCGCAAACTTTAATCTTGAATTCAACACCAATCGTTGGGGAGTTCATTTGAAATACTTCTTGGCGGGCCAAGCCAATTAAGAAATAATTTAGAGCGCCAACAAGTTAACAAGTGTGACCTTTCAGTGCCACCTGGAGCTGCCACTCGGCCAGCACCTTCTTGTGCTGCTGCCACCCATGTGGATGGCCAAAAGTCCGTAAATAAAACTCGAGATCTCCAAGCTGACCTGGGCCGTGAAATCCTAGCGAAATCCTTGGAAATGTTTTATTAGCCCTACGTACGCTTGAATAAGCCAGCTTAGCGGAAGCTATCGGATTTTATGCTTTTGACTTTTGCAACGGCCAGCAGCGCGGCGGAGTCGAGTGCAGCAGCAGCGTTCTTGGCCCTCTCAGCTGACCTGGGAGTTGCATTTCCCCTGATTTTCCCCCCGGTTTTCATCCCGCTTTTCCTGTCTGTCTTGGTCAGTCAGTCCATTGCCGCCTAAGCTGTGTGCCTTGCAGCAGCTTTTTCTTGCCGCTTGTTGGTTTTTGTAGCTCTTTGTTTTTCGTTTCGTTTTATGGGTTTCGGTGGCGAGTGCACCTCTGGGTGCTGATTATCTACACGTGGCTAATATTTGGTTTTCTTTTTGCACACTGGGAGAAACATTGGGATATAAATAATAACTACCAGACGTCGGATTGTAAGTGAAATCATCTTTTTAAGGTTTTTATTTTATAAGCCAAAATTAGATTATATCTAAATATGGTTTTGTGAAAGAATTTAAAAAAAATTCAAATGTGTCTTTGAAAATAAATTAATTACTCAAGACAAATATTCCCATTCTGTTTAATTTCTGTTATTGATTAAGTAAAATAGTTATAATATTAAAAAAATCGGAGTATCTTTTCTGTCAGTGTAGATGTTGCACTTCAAAATGTTTTTGCCCACATTCACCGGTCAATGTCCCGATCATTAAGTCGATGGCATTCTTAAGAGCATTCCACTGCGGCTGAGATTTCCGACGTGAATTCGAATTGGAATTTCAGTGCGGTGCGATGGGGTCATAATGCTATTGCGAGCATTACTGTATTGGCCAAATATTTATTTCATGAGTGCTGCTGCTGCCGGGGCATCAATTTTTGGCATTTCGCATTGAAAGGAATTTCAGTGCAGTGGGCAACATGTGCTGTGAAATACACGCATCCTGGCTGGCATCCTCATCGTCCTGAAATGCGAATACAACACAACAAAGAGCAAAGAGCCGGGTTAATCCAGCAGCAACGATGATGGAGCTCCACTTCCCCATTTTCCACCATCCAACCGCTTTTCCTTCTGGCCAGGCTTAGTGTGCTGTTCGCCTGTGCGGGTAAGTTAGAAATATTGAAAAATTTTTTTATTGAATCACGATATATGAATTGCAGACGCAGAATGTGCTGTACGGCAGCCAATGGGCGAAAAGAAAACAAAACGTGAAATCAAATTCCGTTGCAAAGGAGTAAGCTTTTCGCCAGCCTTTGTTGGGGGAAATATTTTAGATTTCCAACAGATGTTCTCGTTCGTAAACAGATTTTTAGAAATCGTCTCCTGCCGTGATTTGCATAATACTCGTGGCGAAAGAAGAGCTTTTCACGCGTTATTGAGAACGGAATCGATTCCAGTCGAGTCCTTGCTGCTTTCAAGAGCTCTGATGTTTATGAGTTTCTCCCCCGAGTGTGTTTTGCATATCCCGTCGCTGCGGAAGTTGCCATTGTCCTTGTCATTAATTATTCACTGGTAGTAGTAGGAGGATTTTCGGGGGGCTTGCCAAATCATGAGGTGGTCTCTCTCGTGTTGCTCTCATTTCAGCAGCAAAATAAAGATACGACGTAGACAAAAATGTAACTTCCGGTGGCCATAATTGATGATGTGCTGCCACAGATAAATACAGTGGGCCAGATGGCCTGGCCCATGAGGGAGAAATTTAATATTGACCCCACTGTTTCGGCAACAAACAGGAAGCAGCCACTCCGTAGACATAAATATTCCTCAGCTAATAGCACACACAAAAGCGTACACTTCCGCTTACGAGATGTAAACTTGAGGGTAAACTTTTCCCCACGATCTCTTGGCTGATTGAAGACCTGCGTGTGCGTGGGTATACGATATAAAAGATATATACTTTGTTGTACTGCGGGTGTTAGCTAGACAAACATCAGCTTCATCATATTTATAAATTAAACGTCATCGATGCGATACATCGATTGAGGTCGTGCAATGGAATGGCAGGGGAAGAGCCTGCCTGCCAGACCGAAACATAAAAATGAAATATTTATCATCTAAGGCGGTATCACTCGACGTTCCAATAACAATGCTCGATTGCGAACGTGCGTTGGCATCTGCCGATTTCCGGCAATCAGTGCCAAAAAGGACGAATGTGCGGCTGGCTGGGAGATAGGGATATGCGGATGCCAGTCCTTTCAAATTTGTCATCATTTTGTCATCGAGTTGCCGGCGGGGGGTTCGGAGTCTGCTTAATTTCCTTTCGAGTGCCTGTGATGGGGCAAAAGTTGAGGCCATCAAATAAGCGATCATCAATGGTCATTTCATTTATTCATACTGCGAAAAATATTATTATCAAATGGGAAATTCATTTGCGAAACTCAAAAAAATAGTTTTATTATCTGGCAATAAATGAGACGATGGTAAATAAGTGTGTGCTTTTTCTAAAAAGGAAAGCACTGAAAGAAGTATTTTTCTCTACAAGAAAGCTTTTCCTAGTGTCCAAATAACTAAACAGTAAATCAAAAAATTGATTTCTATTTTTCCAAACAACATCATTTCAAATTCCTCACTTTATTAAAAACAACATTTATTATTTTAGCTGCACAAATCCCCAGTGTAGAAAACAAAAAACAAACAGCAAAACGAGAAAAACATGTTTAAAGAATTGAAAAAATTTAATGCACAACAAGAAAATTTGTTGAAATGGCATCAACTTTTTTATGGCAATCAATACGAAGAGGCAGCCAGCAAAAAAAGGCAGAAAAAACAACTTGTACCAATTTGGAGTTTTGTCATAAAAAATTGAAAATGTCAAAAACAACGTGGACGTTTTGCCAGTTTGCTACCACACACATGTGTATGGGTCTGTGTGTGTGTGTTGCCGGCATGTAGTTGACATCATTGATTGATTTAGCTGTCAATTGCATAATCACTCAAGCGTTATTGTTCGACCGCTGGGTTGTAGTCAGCCTCTCGCTCGCTTTCAGTTTTGGCTGGTCTGCTTGCCCCGCCCACTTTTCCGCCCACCTCCTGACTTCTGTTTGTCTGACTTGGCCGGGCCAAATCAATGGGCCAGCAGGGGGTGTGGGTTGGTCCACGTGTGCGGGGCAAATAAAGCAGCTGCCCAGTGTCAGGCAATTGTCAGCAAGCCGCCATTCCACCACCCCCCCTGCCACCCAATAGCCACCCCCTTTTCCACCCACCAAGTCGCCTTGCAGCCTCTGTTGCTGTTGTTGTTGCCTGCCCTTCATGTTGCTGTTGTAATAGTTGTAGCTGCAAACCGCAACAGCGCCAGCTGTCGGTGAGATTGTTACACAGGCATCCTGAGTCCAGAGTCCTGAACTGGTGTCTATGTGTATGTACACAAAGGAAAACTTTACTATAAGTTACTAAATTAAAGAAAATAAATATTTCAATAGGAACTTAAGCAGAATCTTTCCCATAGAAGGTACTCCTAAGCTCTTAGAAAACCTTTCCAATAAAATCTATTTTTCTTTAGCTATAGATTTATTTTACACCCTATATTAATAACATTAAATTAGGATTCCAATTAAAATGCTAAAATTTATACAGCAGAATTGAATATTAATTTGTAATTTGTGCAATAACGCCCTGTGAAATAACGCCCTTAATAATAATTTAATATTATATATGTACTTAAGTAAACTTAAAAACTGCTAAATATTAAAGTTAACTTAGTACGAATACACATACTTTTTAGTACGAATTTTGTTCACATGATTTCATTTTCCCACCCTAATTTTCTCAGTGTATGGGTGCGCCTTTGAAAGCGAGCGCGTCGTTTGTTTGTGCATTCGCCTCGCATATTGGCAACAGCAATTGATGTGGCAACAAATTAACATGCCGCAAATGGAAGTAATGGCCAAGTGTTAATTGCTGTGTGAGTGCGGCACACACATACATTCACTCGGCCACCAAACAAAGCATTACCCCCCATTTATAGCCATTTAATAATGACGTGATTTAAAATTGATTTATTTCTATATCGGGAGGTGAAAGACAGGAATTGACCCACAAAACAGAAAAATCAAGTCACAAAAAAATAATAAATTACCTTCATGGCAGCCCGATTGCCGTTGCTGTTGTTATTTGCGTTGCCTTTGGCCAATGGCCATTGTTATTCCCATAATACACAAACATACACAGGGTATGGTTCGGCTTGGTTTGGGTGTAGAGAGGGACCAGCATAAGTCCGGGCAAATAGAAAAAGAATGACCAGGCAGCCGGAGGGGCCAGTGAGCTTGTCTAGGCTTGTAAAAAATGGATATGTCAACGTCCGGCATGTCAACAAGATAACATGACCATGCCCACATCGGCTGCCCCTTGTCAAAGAAAACGGAAAAAAGATGAACAAAAGTTCAAATCAACAAAAGCCAAGTCTCAACTTGGAGCAACAATTGTGGGCAGAGGCATTCAGCTTTCATTTTCTACATTTTTTTTTCGTATTTTGGCATCTTGTATTGCTTACCGAAAATCCAACTCAAAGTCAGCCGAAAGGCTGCTGAAAACATCCTGAGTGGGTGACCTGAATGAAGCCAAGATTAAGCAGCCAACGGGATAGTTGAAATGCAACAAGGAATACGAGTGCACTGGGGAAAATAAGCAGGTCCTTGAAAGGGAATGTGACGTAGGGAGTTTTAAAAAACCATTATTTTTGTAGAAATCGATTAATTTTATTCCAGGACCTTGTTTGATAACAGATACTTACAGATATTATATTAAAGATATTATATAAAAATAAAATGTAAGATTAATAGAACCTCGACTTAGTTTAATGACCTTTTTTCCAACCTTTCGTCCAAGTCAGGTTGTTAGTTCGGCATTCCTTCCCACTCCTGCCTTTTCTCAGTGTACAAACTGTGGTCGCAGGGGCCCAACAAGATGTCCTCGAAGTGGACATAAAGCCTCTACTGTGGGCCGGAGTAATCGTCCGCTGCCAAGTATCCGTTTACGGCCAATGCATTTCGGCTGCTTGTCGTGTCATTCCGGATATCCGGCGGAGTTGCAAGTGCATGGCGCGGACCATAAATCTTTAAGGAGCAGCGAGCGGTAAAAGAACAGCGTCCTCGAGTCGACGAGTCTAGGAGGCCACCAGTCCACCAGTCCACGAGTCCAGGAGTCCTTTAATCGTGTCACAACACAACAGCCAAAACAGCTTTCACCGAATTGCAGTGTCATAAAAGTGGCAGCGTTTTCTCTCTCCGCTCCACTCGTTTCGGCCAGTAAAAGGAAAGCTTTCTGGCCTGGCCAAAACATTTTATCGCTCGCTTTGACGGCTGATGGGCTCTTGTTAAGTCGACCGGCGGAAGCGCCTAAGCAGCTCGCATTTCTGGCATGTTTTTTAACTGCCAACTCAGTCGCATGCAAAATAAATTCGCAATGCGAGCTGCTGATGTGTGGGTGGTTTTGGCTTGGATATGGCAATTGCAGCCAATGAAGGCTTGTTGCATACGCGTTGCAATTGCACGTCAGTGGCATGTTTGCACTTGACAATTCATTTCATTGTTTGTAGATTGCATTTGTCGCCCCCCCCCCCTTTCCCTAACCCCTTTTCTCTGGAAATTGTTAACGCAGTCTGAAGGGGCGGCGAAAGGGGCGTGGGCGTGGTCGTGCAGCAGCTCCGAAATTGCATTCGTAGCACGCGATGCGCGCATTTCACTTGGCCACCCCCTTCTTTGATTCCCTTTTCGCCCACACCTCTTCTAAATGCACTCAAAAAAATATTTTTTTAATTTAGTGACGAGAAGAGAATACATTTAAGATAGTAAAAAGACGGGTATTCATCTTTGAATACTTTGATAAGGTTTGATCACTCTGTGCCTTAAAAAGTAAAGTTGTATTTTTATCTCAGTTGATTTTTCTTTAATTCATCGATTCTTTAAATTAACATTTATGAATTTTGTACGTTCAGTTTTATTTTTATGATTTCAGAATTGTTTACATAACAAATACCAGTTTAGAAATAGGAGAAAGCATTCATATATATTTTTGAATAAAATAAGAATCAAATTTGGACATTTGAACCTATGTTTTCATCTATTTAGAAATCTAAAAACATTTCTTATATCAATAACCATATTTTTTCAAGTGTACAGTTCCCACTGCCTATTCCCGACAAACACAAAACGCCGGAGTTTATTTCCCAGCTGCCTTTTACTTATTTTGCACTGTCGCCAGTCGAGGTTGCTACCTTTTTCATGTTTCTCCTGCTCCAGCGAAAATGCAATTTTCTTGGCATTTTTCGGCAAAACTTGAGTTGGGTAGTTTGAATTGCAGTATGCACGTGGTCAACAGGTTATCCTGTCCGGGGAACTGGTCCCTGGTCCTTGGTCCTGGGTCCTTGGCTGCCTGCCTGCAACGTTTATTTCCGCTTTTGTACCTTTTTGGCATTTTTGTTTTCCTTGGTCCTGAGTCCTTGTGCCTTTTCTTTCTATTTTTTTGTTTTGTATACTTTTGTGTTTTGTCGGTTGCTGTTGCATTGTGGTTTTCTCATTTATTTTGTGCTGCACCACGCCGCAACATATTGTTGTTGCAACAGGAAATGACTTCAATTTGCTGTTAACAAGTTTAAAATTTCGCAATTGCAACGGAAATACACAACATGATTTCCACCTGAGCTCGAGCATTGGCGCACATAATTACTCAACCCGGAGTTCAGTTTTCCGAGGTGCGGTGGCGAATTAATATCACCGACTTGATTTAGAAAGAGAGCTGCCGAGTTGAGTTGAGAAGAAAGCTGAAACTAACTAATCGGATGACTTCATCTTCCCGTCTGCTTTCTCAAAAGGAGGAAGCAATCAGTCGGTCTCAAAGCTTAGCATCTTGGCATCTGGCTCATCCGGTTTTGGCCAAAGTCCGAGGACTTTGCAGCACCAGCAGCTGTTACACGAGATGCCAATGAACTCCGCACTTCACATCTGCTTACATCTGGAAAATAAATTCACGCCATTTGGCAAAATCCTCGCAACTCTCGCACAGCCAGCTCTTTGTGGACATTGTAAGGCGTACATATAGGGTATATATATATATGCAGTATATATTCATATGCCGTGTCTGGGATTCCTTGGGGTGCGTAGGTGTGGGCGAAGTGTCTGTGATAAATCAACAAATTCATCAGGCCGAGACTGGCAGCAGCTGGCGACACTTTGGTAACAGAGCAAGACATTTAAATCCCGGGGAATTGCTACTAAACTTTTTCAGATTTTGTTTTACCAGTTTCTAAACAGAGATAAACCGACCGGAAAGTTTGGCATTCACTAGAAAGATTAGTTTTCAGGGGGTTGCTTCAGAAGATTATTGTTCCCACTAGAAATAATATATATTTTTTAATGCTTTAGAAGAGTTTAAGTCCTTTGGGTTTATTTTTTTTCTTTTCTTGGAAAACGAAATTTTAAGTTCTACAGAATCCTTAACTTTCCACAGAATCGTGTGGCAACCTAGTGAGCTAAATACACCCTTGTCATTCCGAAAGCTTTTTAAGACCCTTAATGAATTAAATTTTTCTCGGAATTTGCGAGAGAGGTGGAAGCCGTTTAAATGAAAATCAAATTAACATTTTTAATTTGACCTGCTACGCCACCTTTGCGTCATCGCAAGCATTTTGGGAATTGTCACTGGGTAGGTACTTCATACAAATTGTCAACGTTTTTATTTAATTTGTTGTGGCTTTGCGCTTCAGTTTTTCTATTTGGTTTAATTAATTTAAGCGCAACCCCACCACAATCTCCTCGCACGATGACAGTGCCGAGAGGCCCACACATGCACAATTTTATTACCTATTTTAATCATAAAAAGCGCGTGGCCATGTGGCACAGACAAATTGACATTATCCTGGCCGGGAGTGGGATGACTAACCACCCAGCAACGCACGCATTATCCTGCCCATGTCCCTGTACTTATGTGTGTGTTTCGCTGCAGATGCGTAAGTTGATTATTAACTGGTGTGAGTGGGTGATAAAGTGGGGGAGGGGGCAGGGGAGGTCCTGGGCGGGTATGTTGCTTCTATAATTACGAGCGTGCCCAGAACCAGACTTTGCTCATGGTTCATGCCCAGTTAAATACAGACATTAGGCATGCATAGCTATTTAGCTATACAAACAACCTCACCCCTCTTTCTCTTGTACACGGCGGAGAAATATATCATTATTATAATAGATCTATAATAACATTTTTTTCAGGTTGATCTATGATCTAGAGAAAGTAAATACCTAAATAACAAGGGATATAACTATATGTGTTTATATAAAATATTTGTAGATCTTCTGAAGCTATTGAGGTACAATAAATAATAAATGAGTAACATGTTTTCTTAATAATGATTATATGTTATATATGTATTTCCCCTTATTAATTGAGTAATTTTTTCTCCCCGTGTAGCTGGTGATTTTATTAAAGCGCTTGCGCTCGAGGATTTCACTGCGGCCGGGTCTCAATTATAATTTCGTTTGATGGCAGCCCAGAATCGTAATGTCCTTCGTGCGTTTTGCAATAACAACAAAGAAATGAATTTAGCTCAAGGCACAAATTAAGCGTCCCCATATATACACATACAATTGCTGTGTGCGTGCCGAGAGGATAATCTAACGCAATTAATCGACTCGTCACTACGCACACATGTCACTGTCCTCCGCTCCAGTTGGAAATGTCAGCGGTCTAATATGCAAATTAATCTGAAATTACAGCGCACTACTAGTTGAGGGGGCGTAGACTTTTCAGAGGAGGCAGGGCCCTACCTATTCTTTTGGGGGCGTGGCACCACCATGCGCTACTCATGGCAATGTGTTTTAATTAATTTTAATTGCAGACAAACGCTGGAGTGGTTCTGCACCGAGGCTTTGCGGCTTTCGAGTGAAAAAGATTAATTTGAAATGCATTCAATTCCCCATTGCTGCTGCTGCTGGGCTTCGAACAAATTGATAGACCCTCGAAACTAAATGCAAATCAAAAAGACATTATGCAAATTGTTTCTGCCCCCAAAAAGACATTAAATTGATATCAATCTACAAGGAAATAATCTAAATATTAAATATGTATGGCTGCTGGACTCGGGGCTTCTCTGTGGCCATTATACCAGATGACGAACCCCTGAACCAACGACCTCCGACCCCCGAACGACTCCAATGACCAAAGACAAATTCAATCAATCAAACAAGGGCCAGGCCAAAAGCAATGCCAATGCCGTTACGTGCCCGTAATGAAGTCCTGTCCAAATTTGCCTTTTTCTAAATTAGCACAAATGTTCTTTTTACGACGAGGAAAGCGGACATGGAAGTGGCAATGGCAATGTCCCTGCCATCGGCTCCGGATCCTGCTCCTGCTCCTGCTCCTGGTCCCATCTTCCTATCCTCCTATCTGCGGCACTGTGGCTCTGACTCTGGCATTGTCTCTAATTTCTCATTAATTTGCAAGCGAAATCAGTGAACACGGTGCGGCGCTACCGAAATGACAACAAGCTGAGAGCGTGCACTTAGCGAAAAAGAGGACACCCTTCGGCAATTTTTTAAAATGTGTAATATTCCGGGATTTTATATTCCTTCATTGTATATTTTTTCCTCCTATAGTTATTTTAGGAAAAATGTACTACTGATCATACTTTTTTCCCTCAAGATACATTAAATAAAACTCGTCAGCTAGAATTGGTGATAAAGCATTAAGTAATCCTCATTTATCTATAAGTTTAAGAGCTACTTCAGAATTCGAAAATTGGTATTTTGACGCTGGAATAATTTTGTACGTTGTTGCCTTTAAGAATCCTATAAAGACTTTATTTTCTTCAAGAATATATTACAAAAGAATTATTTATGAAGACAACTAAATATGCAACTGTTAATTTGTTCAGTTAAAATGAAAGCAATCAAAAAATACTTCTATTAATTTGAGTATATCTTGTAATGTCAAATTTATCCCAGTGCACAACGACAGGTTCAAAATGTAACGACAAAAGCGAAACGAGGCAACAGGGCGTATGAGCGCTCTGTGCAAACGGCGGTTGTGGATGGTCGAAGAGACGTGGCGCGGGTGCGGGCGAGATGGCCAGCTGAGGGCAGGTGAGGTGGCATCGAATGAATGCTCGTCAGGTGTTTGCGGTGGTTTTTCGAGTATTTTGCCAGAGACCAATGGCAACGAACGCTGTCAGCGGCACAGCCACTGCCAAAGTCAATAAGAGACAACGGTGGAGAATGGCGAATGGCGAATCGTGGGCAGCTGCTGCTCCGGCTTTCGACTTAATTGAAAGGCGTTTATTTGGCTTTAAAAACGTAAATCAAATTCATTTAATTCGTCCCTCTTCCTTGCCATCTTCTCAGCCCTTATCTTTTCTACTTTCAGCCCGGCCCGTTCCGCCCCTTCGGCAGTTTACCTTTGTCCGGCAATTACAGGGCACTCGACACTTGGCTGGCAGATCTGCATGGCCATCCGCATCCGCATCCGCATAGCCATAGACGCCACATCCGCATCCGGCAGCTCATTTTATAGCTTGTATTTTAAATAAATGTCTACCATCGCCGGGGCCCTTGAGTCTGGCCAAGCAAATTTCCGCGCTTACGCCACTTGGGGCAAACAAAAGGCGCTTGACATTGCTCGGCATTCGCTTTTGTTGGATTAGCTTTGATTAGATTTCTCTTGTTTGCAGCTCCTTCGCCATCCTGCCGCAGAGTGTCACTCAAGTGGGAGGGGCACCTGTACAGGCAGCACACTGAAGAAAATTTATTATCTACAGTCTATAATTATAGGAGACATAAAAAGTCTGACTACCAACTTATCAATAAATATAAAAAAGTAACATCACTACAAGGGATCGTTAGAGTATATCATATTCCAGTTTTAGAGAACCTAAGGGAATATAATATTCGAGAATCGTTAATAACACTCGTTAAGACACTCTATTTTTTCCCTGTGCATGGGCCGACTTTATTGTTCCATGATTATATTATTTTGTGCCCCTCCTGTCGCTCGTTTTACTAATTTTTTCCCAGGCTCAAAACTTCAGGACGCTGCCCCAAAGGTCGTTGAGTGCTTTAAAATTACATTTCCGTGTCGAAATTGCACCTGTGACTTCGGCGTAGAGCCGGAGGCCCATAAAATGAGCCACTCAATCTGTGTGACTCATTTTGTCAAATTATTTGGGGGATTTATGCGTTGGCAGCCATTTTTTATTCGCTTACTTTAATGGCAGTCAATTTATTGCCAATAAATTTGTAGCCAAAAGTTTAGAGCAAGGCCGTCGAGTCGAGTCGAGCCGAGACCCGAGTAGCAAATTTTTATTTGGCCAAGTGATAAACTTTCAACATATGTGCGGGCCCCGGAGGGTCGACGCCACCAACGACGACTACGACTTGTTTTTTTGGCAGCGGCTCAATTCCGGCAGAAGCCGAGGCCCAGAAAGTGCAGTTAAATTCAATTTGTGCCGCGCTGCCTGCAAATGACAGGCAGCCAAAGTGCCATTTTAAGCGCCAGCCAAAAATTGTCGCCCCTCGTCCAAGGACGAAAAGGACTATACTCGTTGTCGTCTTCATTGCAGCATAATTTCTGGCGCGGCTTTGTTGGCGCGATAAAAAAGTTTTTGGGCTGCTGCTGTATCTGTAGCTGTTGTCCCTTTTATTTCCGTTGATTTAATTTTAAAAGGCGCCGCCGCTCCTCTCGCAAGTGAAGCACTTTTATTTATACACATTTAGCCGCTGTGGGGCGCCGTTTTGCAAACTGTTTTGGCTCCGTTTAGTTGGCCCCAAAAACGCAGGACATTGTCAGTCACTCAGTCATTCAGTTCAGTTCAGTTCAGTTAGCTCAGTCGGCCAGCATTTGGCAACAGACACTGTCCAAAAGGCAGCCAACCGTGCTTGGCACTCGTGTTTCGCCTTTGTCAATTTTAATGAATTAATGCGTATTTTATGGGAAAAGTTGCCTTGCCGCGGCATGAAAGTAAATTAAATAAATTTATGCCCCAAGGAACCAAGTCGCCGCCTGCTGGCTTTCTGTCTATTATCTAAGCATTAAACCTGTGTATTGATACACAATCTGCACAAATTGAAAACGAAAATTGTTTGCCATTTAATGATTGTGTGCAAACTTTGCTGGCCATTAAAATTATATTAAAAAGTTTACACAGCCGAGTGTACTATGGGCCGATTTCAATTTGCTTGAATTTGCATTGAGTGGCGCTTTAAAGTCGCCGAAGTTGGTCTAACTTTTGACACTTGCCACAAATATAAATCGTAGCAGGCGGCATGAAAAAGTGTCAGGCTTCTGCGGCTGCAACACAAACTGCCAAGACTCATTTTTCACACCACGCACAAACAGAGTGAAGGATTGAGAGAAAATCCGGGGAAATCACAGAGGAAAAAACAAATATTTTGAAAATAAATTCGGCTAAATTCGTACATTTTAAAAAAATATGTAAAAGATGTTTTCAATGAGTAGAAATTTCTAAAAATAATTAACTTCATTTATTTTTCAAAACTTCTTTACAAATACGAGTATATAATAGATAAATTATGGTTGTTATCAGGATGAGCTTACTCTGTTTGAGTCACTAATATTTTTTTACATTAAAAAAAAATAAGTTTTGATGGAAACCCCTTTCATTTTTGTAGATATAATATTTCGGAAAAATTTTCTAACATTCTTTTTATAGATTTATTGTTCATCTAAAGTAAAAGCTTGTTGGCTAACTTCTAAAATAAAGGCTTATATTTTTTCAAGTGCAGGGAAAATCGAGAAGAGGGCCAAGGAGATGCTTGACTGATTGTGCGCGTTTTGGGGCAAAAGTTTTTCGCATTAACTTCCGCTGCACGCCGCGTCGCATTTGAATGCGATTTTGATTTGTCACTCGCCGCCTCGCAACAAAAGCCGCCGCCTACTTAAGAGTACAGTTAGGTGGTGCGGGCCGCTCAACTTTTCCACCATTTCCGCCGCCCACTTGTCGCCGATCATTGGTTTCCGTTTCCCCTTTTCGCAGCGAACAGAAAGTCGAACTGCAAAACTGCAGAAAGGAGCCAAGTTAACTTGACGACGTGCACAAGCGCATTTTGAAGTTTATGAAAAGGGCTGAGGCCGAGGCTCTGAATCCATCGCTGAAGCTGCAGCAACTTTCTGAATAGATTAAGTTGAAAGTTTTGCTCATTTTCAGCATCGCCCCAATCGAGGCTGTCCCTAAACCGGGGCGACAAAATTATATGCCCGGTTAAAAAATAGAAAAAGAAGTAATATCAACGTAATGACGTCGCGGCAAGGTGGCAAAGGGGAGAGTCTGCAGTCTGGAGATGGTAGACAGCAAACCAAAATCAAAACTTTTCCAAGTGTCATTAAAAGTAGCCGAAAAAAGCAAACGAGATAGCGAGCGAGTTTATTTCCATTCGCATTCCCAGTCGCAACTATCAACTATTATCTTGTTGATTTCTTTGCTTTCTTGGTTCGGTTTAAAAAGAAATTCTAGGATATTTTAAACTCTTGAAATATTTGTACATTCGAAGATCGAATTTTTCTTCTCTTAAGCAATTGTAGAATTTATGGAATGATGATCCTAATGTTAAAATATTAAAATTTTTTTAATATAATACATGTATTTGTAATAATTGAAAATGGCTTTAAAACTTAGAAAAAATGTTTACTATATTGCTGATCAAAAATACAATTTTTCCATGTCGGAAGAAGTTAATTTTCTTTGTATTATATATATTAAATTATACATCTATAGGAAACAAAAAATCATTTCATTTAAATTTCCTAAATTATGAATGTTGATGAATGAAATGAACCCTTTTTTCCTTGTGAATTTTGAAATTTGTTCGGTCCAAACTCGAGCACAAAGGCCAAGTTAAGCCTTTTGTGGCCGACAATGAAAGGCGGCAAACAGCAACAAGCAAGAAGGGCTGCCAATTACAGGCCGAGAAGGGCTCGTTAGCCAGGCAGCACAAAAATGTAATTGAATTATGAGAGGCGGCAACAATATCGAGGAAACTAATCAGGAATCGGGCAAGGACCCACTGTAGTCCTGCCAAATGGCCAGGACGTGTCCATGTCCCGCTCGCTAATCAATTTGCCCATTGTGCCGGGCCTCTTTGTTTGTCTCTCTCCCAAGAACTGGATGTGATTCCGAATCCGATTCCAAATCCGATTCTCATTCCGATTCTGATTCTGAATGTGATTCTGGTTTTATTTATGAATACTGGACGAAACGAGTCCGAAGTCGAGGGGTCAGAACATATTGCATGTGATTAATCAGGAGCACTGCTATCTGGTTATGGTTTTGGGCTGCGGCGACTGCATCGACAAGCAGACGCAATTTGAGCCGCCCACCGCAGGCAGATAATTGAATTTCAGTTTTGTGCTCGGTCACGACTATAGTATTATATGCCACATATATCCCCACATATATATCGAACTGCCTCTTGAACTGCCCGTCATCGTCTTGGCACTTTGGATATGGCCGCTGCAGTCGATTGGTTTCTGCGAATTTCCCTAATTGGCCAACAAGAAGTGTGGCTTGGTGTGCCATGGGTTTTATGTTGATCCTCTCGACCAGCCGAATAATTAATTAGCTGCATTAAAACAAGCACACTCCGGGGCCTTGTGTTTTATGGCCATTATAAGAATGAGAGTCTTCGCATTATAGTGTCTAATCGGATTTTTGGTGTGTGCCAGTCCATTAAACAGTTGCGATAGGGAAACTATATATATATATATATTTATTAGTGGTGCCCCCGAGGCAAATTGTCTGAAATTTGCAGCTGGGAAAGTGGACAAGTGTGCTCGGTGGTTTTGATTAAGCACAAGGTGTTGATTGATTTGGAAACTCAAAGAGACTTAATTATTTTGAAGGGATTATGATGGTGATTACGGTTGCGATTGCGTTGCCAAAGGGAAGCAATTAATTGGGGGATTAAGTTTCTTTTGTTCCCGCAGCCTTTCCTTTTCAATAATTTTCCATCGACTTTCATAATGAGTTCTGTCTGAGTGCCCCTTCTCCCCCCGTCTCCCAAGCCAAAACCACAAAAACTTCAAGTTATGGTGAATTTTCCACACACATATTACTTTGTAAAGTTTCCACTGTTCGCCGCAGTTGGAAAGTTAAGCCAGTTAATTAAAAACGAGCTGAAGTCTGGGGGCGAAATTGTTGTATAAATTTAGCTTCCTAAATGAAAAATCCACCCATGAGTGCTGTTGACCTGATGATGAAAAGTAGGTAAAGCCGGAGACGACAACATATTTGCGATTATTTCCCACGCGGGCACTCAAGGCATAAAGAGCAATAAATTAAGAGGCGAGGCCAGCGACGAAGGATGTCCTGGCAAGAGGATGTCTTTGAAGCGGGTTCCTTGGGCCCCCCGAAGGCAGTGGAGGCAGCCAAGAACCACTTCAGGTGTAGATGAAAAATGTAATTATTTCGTAGATTTGCTCCCGCCATAAAATAAACATGCGGAAGAACAGTATTTGCAGATGCCGGGCCGCGGGATAAACCGCCACCAAAAATCCAAGCAAGGCACTTCAAAAGGCCAAGCCCTTAAAATGTTAAACGAACGTTTGACATTGCACAAGAAGAAATTTTTTTAAAGAAATTGTATGAACTTAAAAAATAAGAATCTATATCTAATATGTGTGCTTTTATATAAAGGAACTAGTTCTACAATTTAAAATATTGAAGCCAGTTAATCAAACTTATTTAAATTTCTGAAATATGGAATTTGAATATTTAGTTTTCTGTATAATCCACATGATTGAAATTAAAAGATTTTTGAATATTCCGGGCCGAATAAATTCTTATTATTTTTAAACGCTTCTTTTTCCAAGTGTGCACTCGAATAAATAGTTTCTGGCAAAATGAGTTCAACGTTTCTCAAAAGAACCCAGAGCAAATAGCGAGGGGCGAATGGAAGACGGAGACGAAGGCTGATGCTCATTAATTAAGGAAGTGGCAAATGAAAAGCCTGCGAAAAACGCTCCCAGGACGTCTTTTTTTTGGTTACTGACCTGATCACCAGGCTCAACATTTCTGAGCTGGGCATAAAAATATATATATATACCATAAGTAAGGTAGGGTAAGGTAACCTGTGCAGGGGATGTATGTATATAAATCAGTTTTATTTGCTTTCACTTGTTCTGCTCTAATATTTTTTTGGGCCACTCGCCCCGGCATCATTTGTTTGCCCCGGCGTCGACAGCTGCTTGTGGCTTTCAACTGGTCCCCGGTCCCCATTGCAGTTTGTTTTTCCCCCCTTTTTGCCTGCTCAAACAAAAAAGTCGAAAATTAAATTATTAATTTATTGCCCGTTGCTTGGGAGCCCCACCGTTTCTATGGACCATTCACTCGTGATTTTCAGCAAAAACCAGCAGAACCAGAAACAGAACCAGAAAAAACAAAAGCAAAGCTAGAAACGAGAGAAATTCACGTTGCTGTGGCACAACATTTCGCGGTTTCCTTCGACATGCACCCTCGGCTCGCTAATTATTCATAAATTAGGCGCAGAAAGACGGGGGACTTCATTTGCCGTTTGTTTGTTTATTTAACAATTTGCTCGGCCGGCACAAGTGCGGCAAAATGTTCTTTGATTGGAGTTAATGTGCTGGCCGAAACATGGATCGATGCTGGGCAAAGGTTTTTGGAGTAGGAGTGGCCCCATGAAATAGTTTGGGTAATTAAGAAGCCAGTAAGCCGGATCCCAATTATGAAATATATTTCTTTGAACAGCCATGTTTGAGTATTTTTAGCTTAACTTAAATAGAACTGTGTGTTTATTCATGAAAACAATCTTGGGGTACTTTACAACTGTTAATATTGGATGTTATTATAATTGCCTAACTTTAGATTTAGTTACATATATTATTTTTTAATTTTTCAAAAGTGTTTCTCAGTACTTACGATATTTCTCCGAATGGGGTGAATGCGTCTTTCAGCTGTTGCGTCTCGATTTCGGCACTCAGATCGCCCACAAAAATGTGAAACTGTTCTGTAAAGACAAAAACGGAGACAAATTCAGCGGCAATTACGTTAGATGGGGGCAGGAGTAGGAGTTAAACTATAGTTGCTTAGTTTTGCCACCGGCCGAAAGACCAGACAAACCGCACTCGACGATGGCCCAGACAGACACTTGAGATGGGATGGCCATGTGTGTTCGGCCAAGTGGCAACTGGCTGAAATCGCAACGTGCAATTGTCCACCCCCGACTCGAAGAGTCCCCCAGTTGGCCCAGTTGGTGTCTGTTGCTGATTTGGGGCTTGACATTATCAAATGCCGCCTGTCAGCCTGGCTGCCCGGTATCTTTACCACCCGGAGTCCTCCGCCCAGAATCATTTCCCTGAGACCCAGAGCCCGTCACTCTAGTTGCCACTTTGCTTGCCGCTTGTTGCCGGCTATTTTCGGCACTCCGGCTTCGGCTGCAGCTCACAGTCAGTCCCAGAGTCGTCCTAGAGCCCAGAGCGCAGGGTTTCTGGTTCCGCATCCGGTTGCAGCTGCAATCGCCGGGTGAAAAGTGCCAGCAGCCAGGAGCCGGCTGCCAGGTGGACATGGACACGAGTGCCATCACAAGTGCGCTAACGTGTCATGTTTGCATGCACGCGCTGCCAACAAATACAGGCAAACATAAATAAAGTGGTTTTCTATCAAGGATTTCTCTCAAGACTTTGTAAAAAGGTATAGGTTTACTTCATAGCATGACAGATCTTTTTATCAAAAATTTATTTATGATTTCCAGAAAGTAGCAAAAAAAATTGGTAACCAAATGTTATTCCTTCTGTCTAGATGTACATCTATTCAATTTATTGCTAATTCATTTTAAGATAATGAAACAGCTTTGATGATTTAAATTTGCTTGGTTTTGAAACATGAAAAAATAAATAATTTTAAAATGTAAAACAAAAGTTTGGTTATTTTATCGAGGCTTGCCTGTACCCATGGCCCCATCCGGCATCCTGGAACTGCTTTTCGGCTCGCGTCCGTGCCAAAATGACATAGTTTCGCATTACAAGGAAATTGCACTTGAATGTGCCAGTCGCTGGTGTATGGCTGATGGGCGTGTCCGGCCCTAAACTCCTACACCACCGCCCACGATTCCCAAGCCCCCTACCCCTTATCCCCTAGCCACTACCCACCTCATCATGTGTGCAGTGGAAACAGAGTTGACAAATATGCCAAAAAAGAAAACTCCCCCAGCGACATGAATTACAATTCTGGTGGGTGGTTGGGCGGTGCTGCGCGTCGTCCCGTAGCTGTGGATACTTTCGTTTGTCCGTCCGTTTGTCCGCCGGAGCGACAGGAAGTTGTGCTAAGCGTCATTTCCGTTGTTTTGAGTGATTGCAATTGAGATACGGTTTTTGCGGTTTCTTTTTTCGGGCCACCGCTGGGGATCGCTGTCTCCCCGTCCTTATGTCTGGCCAATGGAGCACGTGTCGACGCTTCTCTTTTTACTTAAGCGGTTTAAATTCCACTCGAATCGGGTGTCTGCCTAATGTGCTGTAAAATGTGCCCTTAAAGATTCACTCAGGAAAAATCCTCGAGCGAATAAATTGTTTTGACGCCAAATTACATATTTTCAAAAAGGTTTTTATTATTGAAATTAATGAAACATTTATTTCGGGTTCATAGGAGTTTTATTTATTTAATTTAGGGATCTAAAAATCAATTTTGTAAAGTAGAAAATGTAAATTAGTTAATTGAGTCTAGGGAAAATTGTGTAATTTTAGAAATGGGAATTTATACCTTTAATTTGTAAATGATTTTTCAATAAACTTTTTATATTTATCTTTTTAAAATATGATAATAACTATAAGCGTCTAAAACCTTTTTTTAATATCAATTTTCTTTAAAGTTTAAACTTGAAAACCCACGACTCACAAAAATGGTTTCGGTGTAGGTCACGCAAAAAGGATTAAAGGGAAAATATTTGACTGGGTCGGGCACTCGACTGGAATGGAATGTTGCCATTTTGATGTTGACACTCAAATGCCTTTATCTCGGTGGTAATAAATTGTTCGGCAAATCCCCCAAATCAATCGCTGACCAATTTATTTTATGCAATCTCTGCATCTGACACGACCGCTGGCCCCCCAAAAACCGAGCGGAGCCAACAATTTATTGCCCTAACTAACAAAACTGCAGCTGCAATCGCTGCGTTTACAAACCGCCTTTCCCCTGACCTTTCAACCCTTCATCCTTTCATCCCTCTATCCCTCGACCTCTCCCACCCGGAAACAAAAACAAACCGTACTGAAAAACAAATGCACATTAAATCTGCACCAGTTACAAATTTTTGTTGGTTTTAGTCAATTGGTCAGTCGCAAAACAATTTGGACAGGGCATTTTATTTGCCAGCGGCAGATTTTTCAGCTTTTTCTGTGTGTGTTTGGGCCATTCGAACGGGGAACCGGGGCCAATTAAGTTCCAGTCCATAAAATTTGCATCAAAAGGCGACCATTGACCTTTGGGCGTGTCCATAATTAAGAGCCCAAAAATATACCCATCCGGCGGGGCCTGCATTACGCACAGTTCAGTTCCACAATTAAAGAGTCCTAGCCGCGTTGGGGCTCCATTAAAAGCCGGGCCAACTTCCCAGCGAGCGGGCATAAAGCAGCTGGCCAAAAGAATTCACAGCCAAACACCAGAGCACGAAAATGAGCGAACATCAACGGCGGGGGAATGGGAATGCCGGGTGGTACGTAATTCCACATAAAAATATCGTAAATCTTAAATTAGAAATTTCGCACATTAAAAACTTGGAAATTGCATTTGGCTTTCTGACTTCAACTTGGTCGTCCGCTGGCTTTCGGGCAAATGGTGAGAAATTGAAGCGGAAAACATCCTAAAATATACTAAGGAAAAATAACTTAAAACAATTTTTAAGACCTATCCTTCCAGAGAATTAGTGTCTTGAGATGGTATTTCTTTGCAGATAGATAGCTTTGGTGTTTAAAAAATATTTGAGCTTTAATTAAAGGATATTTATTTTTTAAGGGGTCTTAATTGTTTGACAAATTAATAACATTTTGCTTCCAGTGCATAAGTATTTCTGCCCGATTCTGTTTATATTCCAATGTGTATGTGTGGTAACAGAACGAAGCTTGAGCCAAAGTCGGAGAGGAATCAAGGATCCCGGGACTGGCCTGCATAAAGTCCATTGGCGCACATTTTTAATGAGTTGGACATAAAAAAGTTTTAGCTTTTGAAAAGCTGCTGTTGAAATGAAGCCAATGAAACCCTCACAAACACCCAGAGTGCTATGGCAAATAAGGGGGATGAGCAGGATGAACAGGGACTTGGTCTGCGGCCCATTGTCTCTGCGGGGATTTGAGTGTTGTCCTGTCTGTCGTCTGCTGTTTTATTGCATAATCGTGAGTCAATCAGCGGCCGAAGGGAATCCTTGGCAGATCCTGCAAGAGGAGGAGGTCCTTCCCTTATTTCAGTGGATCACGCATTCGCTGGTTCGACCTTCATCAATGCACGTCAGCTAATAAATACGTGCTGCATTTTGCCCTGACCTCCCCAGAGAAAAGGCCAGAGAGCAAAGGGGAAATCGGTCCCCCATGCAATTAAATTTCACTTCAGCTATACCGGTTCGCTTTAATTTGCCGAATTTAATTGAATTGCGAGCACATCAAATTGCGCATACGCCCCGTGGTACGCAAACACACACACACCCACACAAGCGGTTGCAAAGAGTTCAAAAACATCGCATTGCGATAAAAATGTACTCTAATTTCGTTCAAATTATAGATTTGTATGGTAATGCGTTTCAATTTGCCGGCATTTCTAATTCATTTCCTGTGCTCTCTCGATTATCGAACCAAATTCAAACGATGAGCCATTAAACGAGGAGTGGCTATCTTAACTGCGCTGCTCTCATTGCGAACTATAAATTAGCGATTCCCACGCGATCAATGGGCAATCAATACACCATATGAACTTAGTAGCTTTTGTTTATAAGATTCGTTTCATGATATATAAGGTTTTTGTTTGAATCAAATGGGACACCTCTCAAAATGGCAGATCATAATACTTTAAGGTGATTCAGAACCTGTATTCTTCTTTCGCGCACTTGAACTCTTTTTTTGGAGCCCGGTTTTTTCCTGGCATTTGTCCAAACCGGAGTGACTACAAATGTGGTTGAAATGTGCGCGAAAAGCGGCAAACCGCAAAAGTAGCTGAACAAACACAAATGTGCCAGGCCAAATCGACAGAGAAAAAAGCGATAAAATGGTTTGTGGAACGGAGGTAAACACTACTACATGCTCACCGACAAGTGTGACGGACATGGACATGTGTATGCCACACCCCCTTTTTCCAACCGCCCCCACCTTACCACTCGACGGCAGAAAATGCAAAATGCAAACACAAATATAAACACAGATGCTAACTAACCACATCAACATATCTGCCTGTGTGCGAAGTTTAGACTGCTGTGCAAACATATGAAAATGGAGATTTTCACGATGGTCCATTTTGATGTATTTTGCACGGGAAATTATGTTACAATGCCACTCGTATTTGCATCGCCCGAAAAGCCGAGCAATTATGATGGGGAAAAGCGGGGATAACAGATCCTGTACACTTTTCATACGGGTCCTCGACATTGGAAATGCATGGCCTCTTGAATTAAATCAACAGCAACTCAAGCTGAAAATGCCGTGTAAACGAAATGGGAGTACATCCCGGCCATCCCCGGATCCATTTTCGAGTGCCCCGGGGCGTATTATAGCCATGGGCAACGCATCTGCTGGCCAAGAGAGCCCTTGCCATGGCCCATTGTGTTGCCCGAATATAATTCATGGCTCAGCCAGACGAATCCCTCCGTCAAGCTTTTCGGATATTACAAATGCGAGAGATGGACTAAAAAGTTTAAGCTTAATGATGAAATTTAAATTTGATGGGAAATTGTATACCTTTGTTTCACCATTTTAACGAAGGTGGATTAAAAAAATATTTATTTGGAAAAATAAGCCAAAACCTTCTATAAGAGTATTTCAGTGTAATTTATTATGATTTTAGGGAAGAGCATGTTAAATGAATAGATATATTTTAACAAGGTAGCATGAGATGAAACATATTCCAAATAAATGTATTGTAAAAGTATTGAATATCACGATTTTAGCTACAACACGATTCAATACATTTCCAAAATCTGTATTGTTATGTTATAATGATGTAATAGAAACCATGCGAACACATGAATCCACCGCACGATGAATTTCCCAAAAATGTTTGCAACGAGTGCCAGTTATTAAAGCGCCTTAAATGCCTCAAAATCCTGAATAGTTTTCCTCCGGAACCCGTACTTCTGTTTATCAAAGTAAACTCTGCATTTTGGGAGCCAAGTTTCCCTTTGTTGTTTACATTGTCAAATGGATTCGGAACCGCCGTTTGCACCACCGCCGTTAAAAGCGAAGCGTAAAAGTGCCACAAAAGTTGCCATATACGTGGGGTGAGGGCTAAAAGCGAATGGATTAAAACACGTGAAGCACGCGACCTCAAAGCGCATTATTTGTTGTAAAAAAGTATTACACTCGCACACACTGGGCTGAAACCAAATGGCAATCACACACACACACACACACACAGAGACAGAAAACGAGTGGCAGGGAAAACCTAATAAGCTTTTGTGCAATTGCAAGCCATTGTGCTGCAGCTTTGCCCGGCCAACCCACAGAAAGCTAATTCAAACACCTGCCACAAAAGGTAGGAAAAAGCCGTGTGTGAGGGCTGAGAATATGCAAACGTCGAATGCAAAAAAATAGGGGGATAAAAGCGAAAGGATTTTGCCAGCCGCAAATGCAGGCAGCGCGTAACATTTAGCCTGCCAGCGGTGGTTCGGTGGCCTGGTGGCTCGGTGGTGCAATGGCTGTGGTGGTGCATTAACACATGCGCCAATAAGTATGCAATGCGCTGTGACATTTTTAACGCTTTCGACAAAGACAGGCGGCGGCAACAACAATGCTTCTATCTCCATATCACCCCCTTTCACTCGCTCACCCTGTCGCCTTCTCTTTCACCGTCTGTTGCACAGGAAATCACGATTACAGTGAGTCAAATGCGGCAGTACACAGAGAAAAATGAATATTTAATGTGATCTTTAAATATTCATTATTAGATAAAGCGTTTATTCAAGGGTGCTACATAAATTACTACAATTTTTAAATCCCTTTTAGAAGTCAAGTATATTTAAAGCTCAGAAGTAATTTGAACTCGTGTATCCTTTGATTACTGCACACTTTTAGACACCTAAAATAATATATAAATGTAATTCGAAATCCATAGTGATTTGTATTGTAATCCCCAAGATGCTATCATTTATTTTATAACTCATGTTAGTAAAAGGTAATAACGGTTATCTGTATTACAATTATTTCAACTCTGAAGGAATCTTAGTAGATAAAATTAATTGGAATTTTAAAACTAAACCATAGGTTTCTTATATATTTTCCCAAGGATCAAAAATGCAATGGGTTCTATCCATAATTTTAACAAATTTTTTTAGACCATCATAAAATATTTTCTTGCCCTGCACGAGCAGCATCAGTTGCATGGCGAATGTGTAAGCATGTCGCTGTTTGCTGAGTGACAAAATTAGATTTAAATATGGCCCGCCCGCGAACGCCCCTTGGCGAAATGTCACCGCATGTCCTGCGCTTGCTCCTGGAAGCTCTCATCCCGATGAAAATGAGCTGTCGGCGGGGCGATGTGTTTTTTGTCGCGCATATGGGACGCCAGCATTTAGCTGATTGTTTTTTATTTTTATTTTATACAACGAGCGCGGCTGAAAGTTTTCACTTCGGCTTATATATAAAAATCAATTCCCTATCCGTACACACGCTTATGGAAAAACTTTTCCCATGAAACTTGAGATGCTTATTCCTTCACAATGGAACAATGGCGGGTATACACAGGGGGATTACATATTTTCAATATGATTATTTACATTTGATAATTATTATGAAAGCTGGGTAAGCTATTACGAAATATTGATCCGATTTATACAGACTTAAGGGCATACCGCTCATTAAAAAACACTTGGCCTCATTTCTTTGTTTCAATTTTTGTTTTTTTTTGGCAACTGCTTCTTTCATTTCCGCCCATTGTCTGTCAATCGACTTGGATCCTTGGATCGCCTTCCTTTGGATCCGCCGCTGCCGCTGCCACTGTCTTTGTCATTATGAAACGTAAAACGAAAACGATTTACAGTAATGCCAACACTTTGCCACCCTGCCAGTGTCTTTTCCGCTCCACCTTCCCGTCGTCCTTGTCGCCGCCCGACATTGTTGTTAAATGAAGAAAGTATTTTTCAAATGCGAATTTCCGTTATGCTCCTCGCCCTCGACATGAAGACATTTTTGACTATTGTCTGGCGGAGCAACGAGCTAAAAGTAGAAGCTGAAGCAGCCGAAAACAGCAACAAAGTCGGTGCACTTCGAGAAATGTATTACATTTGGTAACCAAACTATTTTCTTTTAGAAAATATCTAATTGATGAAGTTTTCTAAGGGTATAATATTGAAAACCACTGCGGATTTAACCATAAGGGGCCTAAAATCAATCCAAAAGGTGTCTAAAAGTATGCAACAATATTTTAAGAATATAAAATTAAGATGGCTGCATTTTTGCTGCATACTTTTAAAAACCTTAAGAAGGAATTTCTAAAACGTTCTCATTTTGCTTTTTAGTTTTTAAATTATTTTTTAAAGCAAGCAAATCCTTGCATAAAATTCTATTAAAAGGAAAAGCATTTTTTTTTAAATAAAAATTATTTTGAAAATATTTAATAATTTTTTCAGTGTCAAAAACTATTGCCAATGACAACGACAACGACTACGACAACGAAAGACGATGAGCACGACGCTGATGATGGCAAGCGTTTCCGCTTTTGTTGTTGTCACCGTTGTTGGTGCCTCAGTTGTTTTTGTTGTTGTTGTTGTCCTGGTTGCTGTGCGCGGGACACACAAAACATTGAATGACATTATCCTTTATTGCTTATCCCACGCCTTGCTTTGTGTCCTGTGGCCCGCGTTAACAGCTGTGCGCCCCCTACACATTGCCACGCAAAATGGTCGAAGGAACTGCTTTTTTTGGGGCACAGGGGGCAAAAAGTCAAAAGGGCATACGCGGCGTATGCGTAATATTAACTAGAACTTGCAGGACAAGTGGTTTGTGTGTGTGTGTGTCTGTGTAGCGGGGTGAAAAGATCGAGGGCAGCCGCATTGTATCCACCAGGACAAACTTTTTCATTTCCCCGCGGAAAAATTTTCGAAAAAATTTCATTTCCCAACGACTGAAGGAAAAACTTTGCACCAAAGACATAGAAACTAGTTAGGAGGGCGGATATAAGAGGGGGGTTAGTTGAAAGTGGGGCCAACAAAGCTGAAAAAGTCATGTCGTTTAATTTCCCAGCCACCCACCCACTCACTTACACTCACACACACACACAAACGCATTTCACGAAATAAAGTATTCAAATAAAATATGCTAAAATCTTTGAAGTACTTCAAATAGCAAAAAGTAGAAAAAGAACCCAAACGAAACGAACAAAAAGAAAGCGCCACACAGAAACAGTCGAAAACTTTTGATAGAGAAAGGGATAGAGAAATGGGAGGAGGGGGGTTTTTGGGGAAAATGGGAAAGCCAGGGAAAGCAAAACTCCGCATAAAAGGCATCGAGAGAAATAAAGAAATGGCAGGCGAAATGGCAATAGCCAGGCACAAAAAGTAAATATCGTTTATGTTGTCATAACGCGCAATGCCCTGCAGCAAGCCCGCACCACCCACTTTTAAGGGCCGCACCACCAGCACCACCAACGCCACCCCAAACACCCGCACCACCCAACCACCCACAGATTGAGCTCCACCACAGCCTTATCATTTGAATTTTCCGGCGACGTGTTTGTCGAGCTGGAGCCGATAAAGATGCGATAAAGTGAGAACAAGTTGTCGGGCAGCCGGAGAAAAGTTTTGACCGAATTCTGACTTTTGGCCGGCTCGAGTTGACGGACATTATTCGGCCAGCAGAATTGGCAATTTGTGTAAATTATTGCCTCAACTTTTTCCCCGACAAACTTTCCCTTGAAATTAATATGATGTTATAAGAATTCATTTGATTATTTCAAACGTTTGACGACACATTTCCCACTCACCCACTCCTCCACCCCCGTTGAGCATAGTTAATTAAGCAGAAACGTTGCACAAAAGTTTCCCCGAAAATTGTATTAAAAATTCATATTTGCCTCGAAATTTGCTCGACGTCCGCACACATGTAAAATTCACAGATGTTAGATTTAATTTGACTGCAAATAATATATGAACAAGGCGGGTATTTGTCTTGCTGGTGGGAAAACTCGGCTCAAACTCAAACACTCGACACTTTGGCAACGAAAACTGTTAACGGAAATTTTGTGTAATGCCCGGCAGGCGGCTGAATTTATGCATTTTAAATGATATGTGAGAGTTTTTGGGTGCGGGTTTTTGGGTTTTCGGGTGAGGCGGCTGCAACAATATTTGGATTTGCCAATGTGTCGGCGCTCTGGCGGAATAACCAGCCATGTTTGCATTTCAACAAAATGCAGCCAACTTTTAGGCGCAAATTGTCGGCAGATTATATTGTCCTGCCTGTCAGGATGTCTGTATCTATGTATCTATGTATCTCTGTGTATATGTGCTCACTAATGCTGCGGCAAGTCTGCTGGAAATCCACATGCCAGACGATTTTCCATTGCAGAATCTGATATTTGTTTTTAATTTTTCTGCCCGTTTCTTTTCGCTCTGTGTGCTTTCAATTATCATTGTTTTGATTATTATTTTAATGTTTTGCACAAACATTTAGCTCATCCCAATTGTGTGACTCATCTGCATCTGCTGTCACATTTGCCGTGCTTCCCTTTATTTTGTGATGCTGTTCGTTAGCCGCCTTTGTTTCGATATTATTTATTATTTTCGTTGATTTTTGTGGTGCACAAATATTTTATTATTGGGATAAGGGAACTGCAGGTGGTAGGCTAAAATATTTTAAGCGGTTTTTAAACTAAGATAGCTTTAAATTATCTTGAAAATTAAATTAAACTTAATAGATAACAATCTAAAAATGTTCTTTAAGTTCTTCAATTTAAAATTTAAACCTCTGCCTTGCATATATTTGAGTGACCAATTCCTGCCACACCTGCGCCACATGTCATGGAAAACACTTGAAGCGTTATGTAACGCAATCATCTGTGCATGGCCAACAGTTGTGTGATTTACCCAAAGGAAAATATCTTTTTTAAGGGTTTATATTGATTTGTCTATTTGCGCTTCAAACGTGTCATTCGTTTGTTTCCTTCGCCCACGGATTATTTTGCAAAAGGGACTGCCACTTCCTGCGGCTGCCTCGTCAAATTGTCATATCGAATTCAGCTGGCCAACAAGCTACATTGATTTTGGCTGCCCGAGCAATGTCCTGGTCACGTTTATTGTGCAATCGTGGCAATAACGTTCAATTTGTCCCAGCCCCAAGAAGTTCGCAAGGAAAAGGAGTCAAAGGCCAAAGCAAAGTTCACCACAAAAGCAGTTTGATTTGGGCAATTAGAAGGGAAATAAAGACAATGACAATTCGATTTCGTTTGTACTTGTTAAAGTAGTAAAGCAGTGATGAAAGAGATAATATTGAAATTTTGTTAAAGAGTATATATATAAATTGAAATTTGTTTTTATTTAGACATACCCACACGGAGATTTAGGGGTGATAGGTTTTATTAATATAAAGTATTTTGTAGTAAAAGCACCCATGCCTTAAAGACTACCCTGCACTGCGGACAACGTGTCGTATGCGCAACTCAAACGCATGCAATTGCAACTACTTTTCTGCATAGCCACACATCCCCGTTGGCCCACCCCCCTTTTTAGCCAAGTTAAAGCGAGCCAAGGCGAGCCACATTTATTGATGTCTCAATTTCCTTTGCCAAATCACCTATTACAAATCGACAGGCAGCTTTGTTGGTTCTTACAACTGCTTGTGATGGTGGTGCAGCAATTCGTACAAATTTGGCTGGCAAATAAAGCGCCTGGAAAAGCTGGAAAAGTAAAAATTACCCTTCTGGCTGGTAATGGTTGGCAATTTGTTTGGCTCTTGCCGTTGCCATTTTGGCCATTGCACAAACTGCAGATACGTGTGGGTGGTCTACAGCGGAACGGAATGGATGGAATGGATGGTGTTTGTAGCTGCACTCATTTGAGGTGAAATTGATAAGAGTGCCGCCGCCTTTTATGCCTCATTTCCAATAGATGGCTGCGCAGAAAAAACCCCGCTCACTGATAGCAGTTTGATCATTCCATTACAGCTCGCTGCAGCTTGAAGCAATTTGCCACAAATTTCAATCAAACGTGCTCGCTAAAAAGTTGCCATAAGTTGCACCACCCACTCAGGTGGTGGTGCCACGCCCCGTTCGCCCCAACGCCCACTCCCACCACTTACAGCTAACAAACTTTTACATTAAGACATTAGCGAAAAAGTTTTTTTTACTCTTCTATTTTTATTTTTCTTGTATTTTTTTTGCCTTTCCCAGCGCTGTTTGCGATTTTTCTCTCATTCGGTTGCAGCTGCAACAACTTTCGCTCGAACTAATTTCTTATTTGTTTGGCTCTTGCGGTGCAGCGTGGAAAAGTGCGGGGAAAACTGAACTGGGACTGCCATGTGGCACCGACTGGCCGGCAAATGGAGTCCTCGATTTTCATTTGCCCCCCACTTCCTCTACCTCCTTTGCCGGCCAGCGGGATATTGCACATGAAAAACTTTTCGTATTTTCATTGGCTTTGATTCGGTTTTGCAAATGGCTTGGCATTGTTGAGGAGTCGAGAGTTAAGAGCTGATTGGATGATCTTTCGATGGCCGTGCAGTCGTAATGGTGGATAATGCTAATAAAAGCCAGCTGCGCAACGGATTCAATTTAAGTTTTGCCTAATTATGCGAATTTCTTTTAATCACTTAAAATGCAGCTGCTGCTGATTATACCTACTAGTTATGTATGTATTTCCAGGGGGATTCTATTTTCAGTTCTGCTTTCATATATTTTAAGCAGCCAAACAGGATCAAATCAGAGCCTTTCAACCTTCTAAGCTGCACAGGCTGATCCATTTCATCCGCAGATATAATTTCCTCTCCATTTCCCAGCAACCACAACCTTGACATTTCCCCCTCCCGCACCGCAGCACTTTAAAAATGCAAAACGCGTTAATGGCAGCCTGGGCAGCACCTGTGCCACATTGCCAGTGGTTTGGGTGGTGCAGACGAGGAGTGATGGTGTCCACGTTATGGCTCGCTGCCTTTTTGCACCACCACTGCAACGCACTTGGCTGCGCTACGCAATTTCCGTTTCCGGTTGCGCAGGACCAGGGCCAAAGGCAGACACAACTGCAGGATAACATCCCGGCCTCATCCTTGGCAGCCATTTGGCGCACAAACAATCCGTTAACACTTTTCTGCGCTGCTCTTTCCTCTTTTTCATCCCACTTGCCCCTCTTGCCACCGCTCCTTGCAACTTTGTGGCGCTTGTTTCGGGGCTTCCGGACTGGGAAAACTCCTGTTGCTGTCGCTGACGCGACTCCAGGTTGTAAATTTCCATTAAATGTGCATTTTTGTACAAGTTTTTGAATTAAACTTTTTTCGCCCTGGCCATAGCTCAGCTCAGCTGGCTGGCTGGATGGCAGACCCACTGCCGAGCTTTTAGCCCGCTGCGCCATCGCCTGGCAATCTTGGCCAACCGCTTGGGCAAAAAAGTTGTTCGCTACGAAACTGAAACAAGTTCATTTCCGAGGCTCTCGTTATTTCGCCAAATGCAGCAGATACGTTACGTGTAACTACACCAGAAGTAGTAAGAACTGAAATGGTTACTTAGTACAGGTTCCATTAACTGGAAATGTTTTTTTAAAGAGTACAACCCAACGTGTTGGTAAAACAAATTGTATGTTACAGAAAGGGCATTAAAACAACAATTATTTATATATATCAATGAAAAAAAATGAATTTAATAAACGTTGAACTTTGCTTTATGCTTTATGATCTTCAATAGGGTTTGTATAAGAATCAATGAGCAATAAAAATCGATCTTTACTATTGAAAATAATTTATTATAATATTAAAATAAAAATCTATGCTATTACCATTTCGGTTCTAGTTAGTTATTAAATTCTGAAAAAATCCTTACTACCCTGGCAATAACTGGCAAATTTAAGTATTTAAATTTTTCCAAGAGCCTCGAAGGTTTCCCTTGGCCAGTCTAATCTCTGGTCCAAATTTTGTTAAGCTTTCGCTTTCAGTTGCAGGCAAATGTTATAATTTTGCACACCGCCCCCTTATTTTTCTGGCCACCGCATCCAGATTCCCATCCAGATCCCCATCCTCATCCACATCCTCAGCCATATCCACACGGTGCATCTGTCGCTGGCTGGGCAAGTCATAAAAATCTCACGAAGGGTCAGGCTAAGTGGGACACTTGACCGGGGTTCAGGGGATTCCCAGTGCGGTGGCATGCTATTATTTTTAGAATATGACCGAAACATGCAAAAGATTTCTCGCTAGCAGTTTGCCAAGGGCTGGGGGGAAAACTAAAGAGAGAGTGAGACAATGCAGCCATGGCTTGACACTGAAAAATGTGAAAATTATGCAGCAAACATTAAAGAAACTATGTAAATTGGCTGCTGCTTCTGCTGGGGGGCGTGGCCTCTAAAGGAGGTTGGATCCCCTCTTTTCCATACCCGTTTTCAACCATCAAATTTTATTCCCCTGGCAAGTTTGACTCACGCCTAATGGTTTTAATTAAGCGACTGCAACTCCGACTCGTGAGTTGCATGTCATGCATGAAATTCATTAGGTTCTGCCGACGTCTGCTTAGTGTCTTACTCGTCGAGAGTCGCGCTTTTCCAGCTTCCTTTGATATACTTATACTTGGCATTTTCTTAAGCAAAAACTTTGCTGGCAACTAAAACCAAACTTGACATAGTTTCGGCAAAAATTGCAGCTAAAAACTTACTTAATTTCTACCAACTGCACTTACTCTGCACCAACTGTCGCCGTAGGGGTGGTGATACTACTTCTTTTCCACCACTTACACTGAGAAAAATCTAAAAAGTCTTTTAAAAAAGAATAAACAGCTGGCTGATAGGCAAATTGAATATGAAATAAAATATTCAAATGGTATAATCATCATTTCTAGACTAATTAACCAGTAAGGGATCACCCAAAGTTCGGTCTAAAAAAAAGGTTTCATATAAAATCCAACGTTTGGTTATGAAATTATAACACCCTTTCTCTCAGTGCACCCGTATTTCTGGAGGTGCACGCATACACGCACACATGCCACTCTTATTTTCATAGTTAGTCAAGTTTTCTTTGGCCCAATGGGGATGGCCAAAATGGGGTCGGGTGGCTAAGACAGTGGCAACTGCTTCCCGCATGTGAAGAGTCCACTCACTTTGACACTATTTCAACAGGCAAATAAACATGGGGTTCCGGGTTCCGGGGGGCTTTTGCCGTCTTTTATTTATCTTTGACACTTGCTAATTTTTGTTGAGTTGTTGATGAAAATATTTTGCCTGGCAAGTGTCAACTTCTTAAGTTGTTTAGCAACCAAATACAACGAATTTGACTTGGCTCTCCAGGGGATGGGGGGGCGTTTCGGGTTTAAGCGCACGACTGACGACTGTCACTCGCATTTTGCACCAGAAATTAGCCCGTCTAATAACTGAAATTCCATGGCCCAGGAATTTCGCCCGACTAAACTACGTACTGTGGATGAAATGATGCTGAAATCTGTGCAACGCTCTAATGATTGTTCATGTCAACAATTTGCAAAACTAAATGAACACATTTCGCAATCATAAATTATGCAATAGCTACCAGCTACCAGCTAGCATTTTGCCCACAAACACATGTGTGCCAGTTGCCAGTTAGCAGTTGGCAGCAACTTGTTAGCCAACTAGGAGACTCCACTCGACTCGACTCGGCTGGCCATAAAACACAAAACAGGCAGCAGAAAACAGGCAACAGAAAACGACGGCAAGACACGGAGCCTGTTGAGGCCAACATGGCATACTGACAACATGTGTTCTGAGGTGAAGCTTATAAATAAATTATTGATAAGCATCTGGCATAGAGGAAACGTCAAAAGTTGTATGCTAAAATAAGCACGGGACACAGGACCAGTGACGTGGGAAACTTGTTGTTCTGGCTTTTGAATTTTTAAATGCATTGAAATTACTGCGGGAAAATCTCGAGTAAGTAGGATGAAAATTTAAATTGCACACCATAGCCGTTGGAACACAAGGCGAAAAACGAGGGCAAACTTTTTGCAAGTTTGTTGCGCATTTTTAATTAATTTTCTTGTGCTCCTCGCTGCGCCCAAAGGTATGCCATAGAATTTTTCGCGCGGGCTTTTAGCCATATTTAAACGGCCCACACTGCAGTGCTTGAGTGTGTGTGTGTGTATCTGTGTGTGGTGCATTGACATGTCAATAAGAAATGAAAATGAATATGAAGATGTGTGTGCGCTGCCCGCTTGCCTGCCGGCGTTCTGAACATCGACGGCGTTGCAATTAAAATTTTAAGACAAATTAAAAACGGGAGCCAACGTGCACAGAAAGAAAAACAGTCCATAAATCAATAAAATCATATTTTAGTAAAAAGTAAATACTAATATCGCATACTTAAGGTATATAAAAGCATCATATTCTCTTTTAGTTGATAAAGATTCCAATAATGCATTTTAAAGGACTTTCCAAAAAGGAGATTTTATTTTTTTTAGTGCTGTTTCTTAATCATACCCCTACATTATTCTCCCAGTGCATTTGCGTAACACTTGCCAATGCTGAAGAAATAAGCCAAGGAGCGATAAGAGTGAAAAGATTTGCACTTGGCTGCTGATTGCAGTTCCCGACTCGTGTCCCCAATTTGACATTTATGCGAGCGCAGGCAAGCGTTTCTTAATCGAAGCAACTGCGATTCCTTTCTTGCCAATTGTATGTGCACAGCTACACATGCACAATGTACATTGTTCGTGTATATGTTAGCCAGGATATCGGCCTGCAGGCCAAGGCAAAGTTTGACATCCTCCTCCGCTTCAGAGCTGAAAGTTTTAATTAATTTATTTTGCCCAACATTCGCTTTGTCTCGCTGACGTTGTCTGTTTGCCTGGCAGCGGCTCAATAAATGTTTTTGCCCTGACCATAAATGATTTATTTGTTATTTATGCGTGCCATGCTGGACAAGTGATGGCTCCTCCTTCGACGGCACAATCAGTCCAGTCAAACAACTTTATTTAATGTCAAAGTAAACACCCTGGGACAGCATCGCGCTCTGTAGGAGGCGCACTTGAAAAAATATATATTACACAAATTTCAGTTTGATTTTTAAATTTAAAATTGGTAAGGTAAGCGAGTTTCTTTGCGATTTCTTTGAAATAATGGCTTACAAAAGAATTTATTTAAATTAAAGTATTTAATATTTCCTTTATTTTGTTTATAACAACTATTTGGAAATAACCTTAAATTTAAATCGGAAAATAATATACAATTTTAATTTCTGTTAAAGAACGCGTTTATCCTTTCAATAATTTGTTATAATTTAATACACTTTGCAGATCGTTAGACTTATAAATTACTCCTACTCCACCATTTTCTTAGTGTACCTTTGGCCCAGTCTGTCACCTGGAAATTCCGCTTCATTTTCCCCATTTTCCCAACCCCATTTGCCAAACAGCCGCTGCTGCGTTTTTAATTTGCACATTGCGGTCGGCGGGGCGGATTGCGCGCGCATTTAAACGATTTTCGGTTAATTATACGCCGTTACATAATGACATTTGCGCAGAGCCACGCCCACAGCAACCGCCCACTTGCCATTGGGCTGTTAACCGAGCTTCCTGACGGCCAACCGACCGGCTTCCATTTCATTTCAAGTGTCTTGCGCTGTTTGTTCAGGCTCTGCGACTGTGAACCTCTGGTTTGCATTCCTCGCGGTTTCATTACCCAGCCACAGTTGCCGTTGACAGTTAGCCGGCATCTGTAGAACCACCCACTGGGTCACCCACTGAGCCACCCACTGAGCCACCCACTGAGCTACCCACCTACAACCACCCACAACCACCCACACAGATGGCAGTTCATAAATAGCAGCGTATCCCTCTGTTCATTGGTATGTCGTCAGTGGGCCCAAAGCCTCAAAAGACAATCGCTGGAGATGAAATGCATGTGTCAGATTGCATAAAATACCAGAAGCGAGTGGCGTGCAGTGCATTAATTCCAGTGTGGCATTCCCAAGAAGGTATGCATTGCAAGATCTTTTAATTTTGATTAAGTAGTATTCATTTCATGATTTGTAAATTCTTCTTGCATCTTAGTCATACTAGGGTTTTTCAGGCTAAGGTTACGAAAACTAGTTATGAATTCATTATTTCATGGAAATATTTTATGACCAAATTAGGTTAGAATATAGTAAATGAATGATAATTATCCACTTTTTAATTACTGGCCATGTACACAAAATTAATCCACACTTAAAGCATTCAAGACCGCTTATAAAAACCGTGTGCTGCTTTGGTTTTATTTTAAATAAAATATAGCCCTACTATTATTTTGTAAAATAAGATTTCCTTTTGGTTTTTAGTAAACATTTTTTACAAAAAGCAATATATCTATGAAAATAATAAATAAATTTAATAAATTCTTTAATTTATCGCACAGATCATAGTTTATATTTCACAAGGCCTTTGAGTTTCCTTGTTTGTAATCGAATTATGGGTACTTTATGAAATTTTTCAAATTACAATTGCAATTACATCTCCGCTGTCCTCACAAAAAATAACCAGCTCCCCTCGATGGCCATTCAATATTCGTTGTTAAGCGAACATGACCGCAGAAACCATAAAACTAACAAAAATGCAACGTAAATGCAAATTAAATGCACCAGGGAATCGGTGCGAGAAATGGGCAAAAAATTGCGCCGGCAGCTAACAAAACTTTGTGTTGGTCAACAGTATTCTTTTTATCTTGCAATGTTGGCGAAAAAAATATTAAATTACAAAAAGCGGGCCAACAAAAGCAAAGACAATAACACCAGCAACTATTTACCATATATATCCCCCCCCCATGATGATGATGAGATGAAAAAGATGGAATTATTGTTTGTATATGGCCGGGTATGATGCACACAGGCACAAACACGCATAAGGGCATGTGGCTGGATGCGTATTTATGTATTTAAATTCAATTAATAATTAAGGTGTAAATGCATTTGCATGCTGGTTAATTAAATTTGTGCGGCTTTATTAAAGGAAATTACGTATTTTAATGCGGCAACCACCGCAGAACCACCACTCGCAATAACAACGACAGGAAAGCCCCGATCAAAGGACGGTGAATGGCTGTGGGATAATGTAAATTCCGGATTCCCGCCAGCTGTTTGCCAGCGAGTTTAAAGCCAGTTCGAGCAAACACTTAAAGCCTCGAGTGGATGTGGATGTGGATGTGAATGGGGTTTTGTAGATGATGTGGATACGGGGGGCCGGGATACGGATACACAGGCCGGGCGCATCTATAAATATTTCATGCGTTGCACTGCAGTCATTATGGCATTCATTAAATATAGAGTGCACGACATCCATACTCCAGCCATCCACATACAACTGAAATCCCACCCACAGATACTGAGCGTCAACTAAAACCGCCTCGCATCCATAAATCTACACCAGCCTCATCTTCCCCATGGCCCTGCCACCACTTTTGTCAGTACTTATTCATATAAATATACAGTGGGTGTGGCGTAGTACAGTGGGTACCCTGACTCACTGACTCACTGACTCGGTCATGGTGTTAGTGTATTTCTGATTTGTGGTCTGACAGTTTAACCAAAACTGCATGCATGTAAATTTATTTGTGCTCATTTTTGTGGGACTGAGCATGGGGCACCGCCTTCCCCGCCACGCTTACATATGTCAAAATATTCAATTTATGCAGCGGCAGAAACAAAATGAGCCCAGAAGAACGACAGGGCCTGAATGGAGGGCGGGCTTTTCGCACAAGAGCAATGAGCCCGGAATGTCAGCCATTATTTGGCGTGTTCCTATTTCAGTTTTGACGCTTAATAATGGTGGAAGTGTAATAAGGATTTTGTTGTGTCATATGCCTAAGAAATATAAGTGTAATATTATGTGTATGTGTAAGAGTATCCCTAAAATACTTAGTATTTTTAAAATGAAACATAAGTCTTTAATCCAAATATAACAAACCAAATATTTTGTAACAAGTTACTTGAGAACCGCTTTGATACACAAAATGGTGATTGGTTAAATAAAACATTTTCATAATTTAACGAATGACGTCTCCTAAGTTTATTGTATGTTTCAGAAAAAAAGAGGTGTAGCATTTTTTAACTAAATATAATCTCACATTAAATAAAACATATATAGAGAGTATATCATGGCAAGAGTATCCATGAGGCATCACTAAGATTGATATATTTGATTTGTCATTCAACCGACCACTTGGCCGGGGTCCTTTTTGGAACCCCTACCCGAAATCGCCTGCAGGACTCTGAGACCTCAGCTCTTTCCTGTGCCCCATTTCAGTTCTATATATTTTGCATGTGTGACATTTATTTTTGCATGCTGCTGGCCACTGACAATGGGTCAGTTCAGTTTCCAGTTTCCAGTTGCCATCCAGGCGCCATTGTTCCGACCAGGCCCAAAAGCGAAGCCAACCGCTGCCGTTGGTGGCTTGACATTTCTGACATTTGCAACATTTATGGCCCCTTGCTGATACCCATGGGCGGGCCGGGCCCCTTCCTCTAGACCGCCCCCCTTTTCCACAGAGACCACACGCATAAATGGATTGCAATTTCGCAGCTCTTTACGGCAATTTGTTAGCCAAAGTGCTTCATTCGATCAACTTATTAGGGAGCAGTCTTAAAGTCTGATCTTTGGTGAAACAGTGTTGCAATTGACCCTCACCTTCTGGTTATTTGTTATTGTTGATGTCCTGCCCTTATTTTTACAGCCGCCACGTTTTTATAGTGGCCATAGCATTTTATGCATTTTTTTCGCATTACCAGCTGAACGGGCAAACAAGCAGCAGAACTAACGTGCTACTTTATTTGCAACTTATTCACTTCCCCCGAACTCTCTTGCCATGCAGATGTAGTTATTATTTGAAATTTCATAATACTTTTACAACTTTATGCAACTGTTTCGCTGGCGGGGCTGCCTTAACGCGGATTTCATGCTTTATTTTTTGCGGTTGCCCAAAAAGCCACCCAGAACCCCAGCCCAAAACCAGCCCAAAACTACCCGCAACACCACCACCGCTCACCCACCCACTTGGGTTGTTTACTTTAGCAATTTTCAACGCTCCAACTGCATGCCATTTATTTCAGCTTTCTGCCCCCTTTTTCCACCATCTCAGCTCTGTTTATTTAGCCGGGCTTTTTGCTTTTGTTTCGGTAGCTGGTAGCTCCATTTTTATGTAAAACATATTTTTCTTAAATAATTTATTTTTGGTTTTTGTTTTCCTCCTTCGCTCATGCTACTTTTCTGCTGCTTGAGCAAACTAAAATGAAGCTTTTATTGAGTTCAGGTGCGCTGTGCTTACCCACTCTCTTTTTGGCCTTCTTTATAGCCATTTCTTCATCATACATGGGAAAAATACTAGATGATTAATCACCAGCTAAAAAATGCATGTTATTAGAAGATTGAAAAAACAAAAATTGATACATGATCAATGTAAACCTATAATACAAAAGTTTTTTCAGTGAAATATTCAAACATACCAATTCCACTATCATTTATGAAAGGAAATCTATTAGAAATAAACATAGTTAATCATAGTAAAAAAGATATCAATTTTTAAACAAATAAGCTCTGTTTGATCCTTACATTAATCCCTTTTTCCAGTGTATAACCTAGCTGGCTTTCTTTGGGGCAACTTTTGATTTCGCCTCCTTGCTTCTTTTTCAATTTGTGGCCACATTAACGTTAGAAAGAAGAAAAAATATGAATGCACACGAAAAGTGTAAAGAAATGGCCTGGCCCCTCGTGAATGCAAAGTTAGGGTGGCGGCGGGGTCCTTTTTAGGGTGGCCCTGAGTGGTTTAGACCCGGTTAAGCCAGGGTCTTCGCGTGCACGGAAACGTTTAGCCGCCGCATATTGCTTGGCTCCGGTGGCCGAAAAGCGTCTGCTTTTATTTTTAGAAAATATTGGCACTATTTACCCCACTCCCAGCTACCAGTTCCCATTTCCCAGTTCCCAGTCGGCAGATTCAGTTTACATTTACCTCGTACGCCACTCGAGTCGGAGGTCGGAGGATTCGGGCTTTGTTCTGCGGGCCAAATTGGGGGCAAAGTGGAAATGTTTGCTTATGCATGGCCAAAAAGTGGCTCGGCTGCTTACCTGCAATGGAGGGAAAAACAAGAGAAATGGATATTAATTAGAGTGCAGGCACTGGCTGTGTGTAGTATTTTGTATTTGCCTGCTTATTATTTGCCAGCCAACTTATCTCGCAAAACAGAGACTTCAACGAAAACTAAATTTATTATTTCGTGCTTATGCAAACACATCAATTTGTCGCAAACAAACACTTCAAGCGCTTTTCGTTATCTTTGGCCAACAGTTGAGGCCGGGGCCCGAGTTCATTAGAAATCCCACAGCAAATAGGAAAAAATGAACAAGAAAATGTATAGATATGTTTCGGTTGGGTCAAATGTTTGTTTAGGACCCAAAAAAACGACCGAAATAACTTTTTGACTTGTCCCAGAGAAGAGGAGCGAACCCAAAAAGCCACCTGGTCATTGGTTTTCATAATTTTTCAATAAATTCGTAGAACATTATATCGATCTAAATGGGAGGGCTTCGCTTTCAATAAAGTCGGCATTACATTTTGGCAACCCTAACTAGCCTGATTGCTCCTGTCCCTCAGCCACTTGGCCACTTTTCTACTTGGCTGCTGTTTAACCGCAATTGAAATTACGCGCTCGCTTCCGTGACGACGAAGGCCGCTGGAGAAATTTATGCAAATTGCGTCACGTGCCCCGATGATTTCTTTCGAGGTTCGCCGAAGGACTACCCAGGATCTGAGCCACCTTTCGGCACTCCTTTCGTGTTGCTACCGCTCCAGATACCTCTGCTACCTCTGCCTCTGCCAAGTGAATCATTATTTAATTTAATGTAAAATAATTAGCATGAGCCGGAGCCCTCGGATTCGGTCCTTCGGCTGACAGTGATGAATACTTGAGGCCCTCCACACTTGCTGATATCAGTCTGACACTTTTTCAGCCACCCAGCCGAGTCCCATTTGCGGTCAGTCGATGATATATTACACACTGAGATACCCGCACTCGGGGCCCGATTACAATTGAAGTCCCCTCGACTGCCACACACTTGTCTTATTCTTTCCGAGTGAAACTTTTTCCGCTGTTAACATAATTTCCGCAGTTGATTGATTCACTTGGCAGGATCGGCAGGACCAAGGACCAGGGACCGCAGGATACGGGCGGGCATCCATCCGGCTGGAGCACTTAAGCTGCCTGCCTGCTGCTCACAAGTCCACATCCACATCCGTCGACTGGCGCTTAGACAAATTGTACTTTAATGTAATTTTATTGCAAAACTTTTCGATTTGCATATTAGACGACGGAGAAGCGAACACAATAAAAATTTCATAAGCGGTCGGCAAGGACTTTGACACGTGCCAAGGATAAAATTGCGAGCGGGAAATATATTTTTTCGGGATACATATTACATGTGTAGCAAGGTGGTGAAAATGTTTTGATAAATCGAAGTGGGAAGGGAGGTAACTTTAATCGATCTTTTTATGACTGTGAAATATACAATTGATATTAATCAGAAATTCTAGGAATTTGTAATCTTTCTACTCAATCACCTAATAACTATAATTTCTAGACCTCAAATAGAACTCAATTTACCCAAGTGTTGACACAAAAATAGCCTAATTGAATGGTCGTTTGCTCTGCCTGGCCAACAATAGCGATTTGGCTAAACAGGTAATTACGGGCTAAGAATACAACTTAACGGGATGCAAACACATATGTAACCAGCCCACCGCCCAAGGCCAGGCCCAAAAAAAAGGTCAAACTCACACTGACACACTCAGAAAATTGATGCAAAGAAGTCAACCTTGGGGTCATCGATGCGATTGCTTAACAAAGCCAAAGTCTGGCGGGCTCAACTTTCGGGCATTAGCTCAAATTGGCAAAGGGAGACCCTTGAGTGGAGTGATTCGCAGTGGGTGGGGCCGAAAGGGTCCTCATTTTTTATTCATAAACATTCATATTTCGCATTCATGCAGCACCAGCTGCTTCCTTTTGCCTTTGTCCTGTTGGCATCCATGCCTCTTTTTCCTATCCCATTTTTGCTGATTTCATATCCACAATTTGTGTTGATTGATAAGCAATAAGAGGAAGCTTTGAAGAGTGGCCAAAAGTGCAGGTTGCCCAAATAAGGGCGCGTTTTTATTATAGAGAATGAATACTCTGAGTGAATGCGTATATATCTAAGCATATATGTATTAGATACTAAAATCTGAGATAGTAAAAAACTAATTACATTTTTTAATCCTGCGTTTAATTGTTACCTCTATTTTCCTCAGCTTAATTAATAGTTTGAGATGAAGGGAGTTGAGTCTCAAAATGTGGCCTTTAGAGGTTCACTGTAGTGTGCATGTATAATCGTATCTGAATGCCCCCCATCTTAATCGGTGTTAATTGTGTGTTCTTGCATATATATATAGCCTGTGCTTATATATATATTTCTGAGATCTGGCCCTGCCCCTGCACCTTATAGCGTTCATTGGCATTGTTGCAACGACAACTTCAATTTACACGCCTCGTCGGACGCTCGTTCCCTTTGTTTTCCCGGCGAGGCTGCCTTCTTGTTGTGCTCCAGTAGCTCTATATAATTAGAGCCACCGTATGTGTGTATCCCCCTGTAATATATATATATATACAGCCATATTTGTGCGTTGTTGGAACAACAATTATCCACCCACACACACACAAAGACAGACACGGCAAGGAGCACTGCCAATAGACATAAATTGTTAACAATTATTGCCGTGCGGCAACAAAGCGAAAGTCCGCCTGTGTCTAGCCAACCCGAACCCGAACTCGAGCCCATCCTCCTGGCTCAGTTTTCCCTTTTCCCATTTCCCATTTCCCCACTGCACTGTCTGCCTAATACAATTTCAATATTTGCCGGGGCAACGTGGCGTATACGTTATGCTTACATACACACAAATATGCCGCAGTTGCCGTTGCACTCATGTCTGATTAAATTAAATTTACAATTCATACGTCTGCTCGGCATTATTACAGAGGGTCTAGTGTGCGTTTGTGTGAGGGAAAGAAACTTTCAGGGAGATTGCAAAACCAGACGACAATGTTGTTGTTTAATTGTTGGCTTCGTTTTTGCCATCTGCGCGAGCCACGCCCCCTCAAATTACCATTCCCACACACACGCCTCTAATTAGAGTTGACATATGGCATAAGGAAAAAATAATTCCCAATTTTCCACACCAGAGAAAATTACTATTTACATTTAACAATCATTCTGACATTTTTGTGATATTCATAAGAGTTGTATTAATGGCATGTCAAATTGAAAAATTAAATATCAATATGATTATCAATATGACATTAATATTTTCATTACCTTTAATTTGAAAAGTCAAGAACATGACAAATCAGTTTCCCAGTAGTCTATTATTAAAAGCGAAAATTGCATTGTCTTCTAGAAATCTTAGAATAAAATAGAATAATTTTTATAGGCCAGGAAAAAATTTATAATTTTTAAAAATAATCATCTTCTTACATATTATCCTACTCATCAATTGAGCAGCTGAGGTAACTTAATAACCACCTAATGAGTGAAGTGTTGGTGATTTCGATTTAGGCCAAACTTCCCTCATTCATCCAATCTTAATGTGTTGTTAAGTCAATTTGGAGGTTAACTAAACTCACTCATCAAGCCGAACCAAAACACTTTAATTGCCACAAAAGTTAAGGCGGTGGCGAAAACTCCTGCTTGCATTTGAGCACTTGAGAAATGACCCGAGAAACGATTACAACAAAAAGTAATGGTCAAACATTAGCAAGAACACGCTCAGCATTTTGCATTCCGCATTTGGCCAGAACAGAGACGTCGACGAGTTCGGCCAGAGCATAATTGCATTTGCGTTAAAACGCAAGCAAACAATTCACTTAAAGTGCAAATAAGTGAGGGGGGAAACCACTCTGCCCATATCCTTTATCCGTTATCCTTGCCGCATGTATGCGAGTTTGCGAGGATATATATCAGTGTGGGTGGGCCGAAACCAAAATGGCCAAACTGACAAACGTGGACAACGGAAGTCAATCAGACGGAGACGACAGACTTTGATACGCAAGCGCAGCGGAAGTTCAATTGCAGTGAGGTGGTGGCGGGGGGAAGGAGAAACAAGGACGAAGGACTCGGGGCCTCCAGGAGGTGGCAATGTCCTGGCGACAGGCCAACAACAGCTGGCGATTAGACGAGCGAGGGAGCAGGATGACCGACCACGACAAACGCTGTTTAACTTAATTCAATAATCATTGGCAATTGCAATTTGCGGTCTGGCGACGTCCGGGCGACATTTGTGCAAATACAGAAATTATAATAATGACAGACTGCAGCCAGGACCTGCAAGGAGGTCCTGGCCCGACCGACTTGTGCAACGTCCTGTGACCGAAGCGGCATTAAGTGGCCGAAAGTCAGGCACATCGATCCCTGGGACCCAGTTTTTGCGGTTCACTTGGGCAATTACCATGCCGAGATCCTAACCAAAACCGATTCGATTCGATTCCCAACCGATTCTGCACATCTGAATCTGCATCTGATGGAAGACACAGCCGATGGGAACGTGACATTTGGACCAAAACAAATTTCACTTATTGCCCGATAATGTTTCCAGCTTATATTAAATAATCATTTGGGTAATTTCGAATTATTGCTAGGTGGTCCGAACATCTAAACATCGGAGCACACAGGCCGAGAATTGTGTTCGATTCACTAATTGCTGAATGGGCAGCCTGGTCAAAATTGCAGGGGTGTTGGAGAGGCGATTTTGGGGAAGTAAACGGGGTGTTCGAGCATTAGCAGTGCACAACCACAATATTGAATTGAAATTTCATTAGCGTATTAGTGTGCGTTTGGCAGACAAATGGGCTCGGAGATTAAATGGAAACAATTGTAAATAGAAAGTGTACTATTTTTGACACCGGCATTATTAGTTTTAAATGTGTGGAATTTATTTTATTTTCAATATCGCTACATGCCAATTAAAAGTATTTCATTATTGATATCTAGATATTGGAAAAATAATCATCAGGGTCCGATTGTTCAACGTCATAGTAAAGTTCTTGTTGGTTATCTCTCAGGGAAGAGTTAATAAAATATGTTTTCTCAATGTGTTGTAAATTTTACAAAAGACAAATATTATCAGAGTCTGTGAAAACCAAAACCTAAAAAGAAACATTGCTTCTCCCTAGAAGTTTTCAGTCATGTAAAGAATCTTGATCTTGAGAAACTCGATTTTAATTTAATTTGACAAATCTAAACATGACATTGAGAAATCGTCCCTAAGAGAGTTATTTTCCCAAGAAATTTATTGAGTTCCAATTGAGCACTTACACCATGCTTACTTGTGGATTACAACTGCTTAACATCTCCCGCAAATAAGACAAAGATGCCCCCTACTTCTGTTTATTTTCATTTGATTTTGCTGTAAGTGGCTCCTCTTGCCACTCACCTCATGTGTGTATAATTAAAATAATAGCAGCCGAGCCTAGTTTTATTATTAATTATGCAAGAACACACAAACACACACCACGCGCCACGCCCCTTCATTAATAAAACATGGGCGGATGGTGGAGTGGAAAAGCGAGGTAACCACGGCGCATGTGGCATATTCAATATTGAAGTTGGCCAGGAATATTATTTCTTTTTTTTCTCTGCTACTCGCAGCCGCCACTTTGGTATTTGTGTTTGGCTTTTAATGCCAATTAATTACATAATATTTAATACACATGTTTCTCTCGGCATTGTCTAGCCAAAGTTGTTTTTGCCATAATTTGTAGTTAATTTATGCATGAGATGTTTATAGCCAAGCTCCTTACGAAAGCGAAGCTGCGAGAAGCAACATCTCTTTTGTGGCCGAATGAAAGTAATCAGGGAAATTAAAAGCCCGAAGGATGGAAATCAACATTGAGGAAAATATGTTTTTCCGTTTGTGGAACTAAAGCCGCCATTGCCATGACAGCATTTTTCTGGTGTCCTCAGCAACTTTAACCATAAATTTATGAGCGATTTTTAATGCTTTAAAAATGAAAATGAAAATCTCGGCGGTGCGAGAAAAACGAAATGGGCGGCGAAAGAAAAGCGGCAATGAATTGGATGGAAAGATGGAAAGAAATCCGGGTCCTGGGTTCTGAATCCCAGGTCCATCGGCCGTAGCGCAATAAAACTGCGTCATTTTGGGCGGCATAAAAAATCGTTTTTGTGTGTCCTGACAGAGCGGCATCAGTTTGGAGGCTGAGGGGCAAAAAATCATGTCATGTCATTGTCGGCATCGTAAAAATGTTATCAGCCATAATAACGAGCCACGATTTCGGGGGACTCAACATAGCGAACATGGCGATTTCTCGGGGCTGCGGGGGTGTCGCCAGCGCTAATGGTGCGCAGCTAATGACTGGGTAAGGGGAAGTTTTTGGCCATCTCCACGGATGATGTACAGTTCAGTTCCCAGGCCAGAGAGAGAGCTTTAAATTCCAATACCCAATATAAAACTGCCGCATTCGCAGCTCCACTCGCCACTCGCAACTCGGGCAACTTACGCTTAATGGTAATAAAAAGTAAATCAAATCAGTGTCCTTAATCCCTGAATTGATGTGGGGCTTCCTCGATTGCGACACAGACACAGACTCCCCGGATCCTACGTTTTCCCTCCTCCCATCCAGAAGTTCCCTATTTTTGCCTCGTATTTATGCGAAGGCATTTCTTTTTGCCGGCTGCTCTTACTTACAATTCAATTTCTGAACCGACTTTGACTGAGGCCACATCGTTGGCTGCCTTTTGTGCCCGCTGCGGTGCAATGGAAGCACTTTGACCGGTCTTAAAGCCGGTATATTATTGCAGATGCATTGGGCTTCTTGTGGTCTGCTGATTGAGCCTTCGCCGGGGCGAGTACTTAATATTTTCTGGCATGGCTTTAAAGGGCTTTAAATAAATATGGGACTTATATTTCTTTAAGAACACGTTGAGTTGGTGCTTTAAACTGGTTAAAGGTTTAGTTACATTCGGCGGCTACTTATATACACTTTAGTCAAAATACGCCTATTTTTATCGGTTTTTATAGCCATATTTTAGCCAATTCAAGGCGTATGGAAAAAATACCGACTGTTTCGGGCAGCTGACAACCGATGCTAACAATCGCCACCACTTTCCGGGAAATTCATTTTTTGACCAATTTTCGCATTTTTTGTATCATGTATTTTTGCCAAAAATGGCAAAAATAAAAAATTTTCAGGTTTGAATGCCAGTCGATTGGAATTTAAATTACGAACTCAAAGAGGTATAACATTCCGGACTGTGAGCATTTTCAGCATTATGGCAGCCAAAACACAGCTTTTTTTGGCGAAAACGAGGGTTTTGACATTTTAGTCAAATATAGTCTTATTTTTTGCGGTTTTTTAATCGTAGTTTAGCCAATTCAAGGCGTACAGCTAAAAGACCGACTGTTTCGGGCAGCTGACAACCAAATCTATCAATCCCCACCACTTTCCGGGAAATTTATTTTTTGACCAATTTTCGCATTTTTTGTAAGGGGTACCATCATGATTTTTTGCAAAAAATGGCAAAAATAAAAAATTCCCGGGTTTGAATGCCAGTCGATTGGAATTTAAATTACGAACTCAAAGAGGTATGACATTCCTCGCTGTGACCTTTTTTAGCGTTACGGCAGTTAAAACACTCATTTTTTATGGCGGAAAATATGGTTTTTAGAATTTAGTCAAAAAGACTCTTTTTTTCTCATTCACCGCTTGGCAAACTTACATTCCCTATACCCTTCGGTAGTTAGAAAAATTATCTCTCAGAAACAGCTACCGCCTTGTTTGGCTTTCTTTAAGTCAATCGATGTTGGCATAATGCTCGTACTGCCAGCCGACTTGAATGGATGACGGCCAATGCTGCGTATGCGCAATATTCGGGGCAACTGCCTGAAGCCGCCAAAAATGAACTGCCAGCTCGAGTTGCACTCATTAATCAAATGTTAAGGAAGAGAGGTCCTTTGCTGCACCCCAATGAAAGCAGAAAAAAAGAGGAGACTTTGGCAAGATTTTTTTCCCCAGGATTTGGGGAGGGGGAGACTGCGAGTGTTTGTGCAAGCTGAAAATGCATTTAAAATACACAAAAATCCGCAACGAGAAGCTAAGTGAAAAAGCGGGCAGAGCGAGGGAGATAGAGCGAAGAGCTTGAGGAGGCGCCTCGGCATTGTGTTTCATGCTATTTGCATTTTCTCTCCGCTTTTTTATACATTTTTCCCCCCTTTTTTTGGCAAGGCAAATAGCAGCGAGTACATAAAAAACAAGTTGAGAGGGGCCAACATACACCCATTTATGGAGGGGCGAAAGAGAGATAGATATAAATAATAAGTCTGTGTGTGCAAAAAATGGGCGTGCCGCCCACGTCGAAACAAAAACCAACCAAAAAAAAAATGTATAAGAGAAATGCTGCAAAAAAATGCATTTTATATGCAGATGCATGGCGTAAATTGTAGTTACGTACTAAATAAGTAAAATAGCGCTGAGTATTTTTCACTTAAAATGCAGCAAGGCAAAAAGCAAAGGGGCCAGAGACCCTCCGGTCCGGCAGGGGAGGCAAAAAAGGGGTCGTTTTGGGTGGGTTTTCGGGTTGGAAAAAGGGGGCGTGGAGACGAACCTCTTAATTGGATGCATGCAGGCAAAATAACATGCGAGGCGTGCGCAAATTGTTCGGGGTTGAATCAAAGTGGAGGCTAAGTTAACTAGCCGACGGCTAATTAAAACCTGAAAAGTTGGCCACACTTGAATATCCAACTTGGGCGTACTTCTACGGCTCTGTGTGAATGGAATTTGCATTGGGAATTGGACTAAGACGAGAGCCGGCTTTTGTGAAAGTTGCTAAAGTCGAATTGGCTCAGAGACTTCATCTTCTTCTTCTACTGCGCCTCTACAGTTTTCCTTTCTCCGCTCGCATTAACAGCTGCTCAATGGGAATGGAGATGTGGATGTGGATGTACGTAGATGGAAATGGAAATGTCGCTTGTGCTCTCATTTTCCGCAACAAACCTCAACCCATTCCCTTATTTGCATAAGCATTTTGTGTCTCTGGCTTTGTACACATGTTGGCAATAAAGCCAGAACCACAAGAGCGTCAAAATTAAACACAATCAGAGCAGAAACTCATTTAAGGCGCTAAGCATTCGCAACAATTTTGCCAACAACATAAATTACACTTTCCCTCGAGTGGGGTGAAAAAATAAGGAGAAATTGAAATTGCTGGAACGCCTCTAATGAAAGGATTAGCTTAGAGATGGCTATCAAAATATGAAAATTTATGCCAGCTGGAGAGAAGCCCCCTCGGTTTTTATGGGACCCGCCCAGAAATCCCTTTTTGACCGAGAAAATCTTTGAGTTGCCGCCGCATTAAATGAAACATTGCCGTCCCTTATTTTAATTTTTTTGTTGCCTACCCCTCCGGCCAGTGTTTTTTAATTTCATGCTGAAGGACACGCCTTGGAGCTTCTTCATTTTGTCAAGTTAATGGAGAATAATAAAGCGCAAAAGTAAATAAGTAAACAGAGCGGAGACGCAAAACTACAACAATAAAAGGCGGCAGGCGCAAAAAGCTGAGACGGCAAACGGCCGGAAAATAAAAGCGGACGACCAGAGCCGCGCCAAAGGACCTCCTATCCTTTTTGCGGAGAGGAAAGCCGAGCCGAGCCAACCCCCGGCACAGCGAGGCATCTTTTTGTTTTATGCGAAATGCACTAAAAATATATTTAAATTTATTTCATTTTCCCTCAAATGAACTGCGCAGGACATGGCCAAAGTGCAGCCTTGCCGTTTTCGGGCGGCGAATGTAAATGGTGGGGGTCCTGCGACGGACGTGGGGCTGCCATGACGCCAGCCGGGCGACAAGGACGATTACTTCGCGACCCGCTCTGCAGCTACTAGGAGCTGCACAGAGAAAAAATATTTTAAAAATGTATAAATGGAAAATTGTGCCATCGTAGTTATTATAATTATACTCAAGGTCACTCATTTAAGGACAATATCAGCATGTACACTTTCATAATCCAAAATATTTACTAACTTCAAATAAGATTTCAAAGGATATATTAAAATAAGTATTTGAAATAACTCAATAATGTTTATAAATTATAATAAAATGACTTGATATTGTGATATATTATAACGTCAAGATATAAGAGACAATATATTTTCCCTGTGTAAAGCCCAGCCCCTCTGCTCTCTGTGTTCTGTAATAAACTTGATTGCGCATCTCTTATGTTGTATTTCTTCGTACCCCCCTAGTCGCTTGTTGTAGTTGCTGCCTTTTTAAATAAAATTTTTATGAAATTTTTGGCAATTGAACTCAAGTTTTAATGGAACGCCATAAATTAGTGGCGCTGTCCTTCTCCTCGGCCACTTGAGTCCCGCTGCGAAATTGGATACAAGCGCTTAATAAAGCACTCGAGAGGCTGAGCGGCGTCGTCTGACCGCTCCGCTCCCCTCGGCCCCCTCTCATACCCACCCATGTATGGGCCCCCCTCAATCGACCCCCCTTGCCGCCGCCCCTGATGTCACATCCATTTCATTTGCGCTTGGCAACCGACATCAATTCATTTTGTGCGCAATTAGATTGTTGTTGTCGAGGCGAACACACACACACACGCCAGACTTAACTTTCCAATATGATCCGTTTTATTTTTATTTTTATGTCCTTTTTCAGCGCCGTCCAACTTTTGGCCATTCGGCGAACACTTTGCCACTGGCCATGGCAACGATTGACTGGGCCCCGAATGGTTTGAATGTATTTCGCACTCGAAACTTTTCAAATTCATGCACTAGAGATAGATAGATAGATGGTCGAAATCAAAGCGCCAACTAAAAAATTTGAATGGCCAACAAAAAAAGTGAAAATCCCCGGGGAGTGGAGTAACAAAAACGGAAATTCTAATTAGTTTAACTGCGCACTTTTTTATAAGCGCTTCATGGGGAGCTAAGAGGGATATTGTATTTAAATGTGTTTGCTAAAGATGGGTAAAAAACGCGGTTTTATTTGTCGATATATTTTTTATTTTAGAATGTAAATATAATGTAAATATAAATATACTCAGTGAAAAGATAATTATTAAAATGTTAACTATCAAAACGTAAGGGTGTATTTAAGTCTAACCGTAATTAATATTATTTTATTTTTTTAATTCAATAAACCTTTAAGTGCATTAATTACAGGGTGATTTATTACCGAAACCCTTTTTTGCAAATATTTTTTCATTTGTTTTTGGATTTAGTTGTTGTTTTGGCATTTGCATTGGGCATTTGCTGCGTGCATTCTGATGTTTCATTAGTTGGACTGCGAAACGAAAGTTTGCGGTTTGTTGTCCTTACCGCCGGGGAACTCCCTTTTCCCCATTTTCCTCCCTTTCACCCCTTTGCCAGCAATATATTTTAGCTGCTGGATCCGTTGGGGCAGTTGTAAAGTTTGTCTTGCAGTTTGTCGAGAATGGATTGTAAAAGGGGTCAGAGTGGAGTCATGGTGATGGGGATTCATTGGTGCTGCTGTTGGTTGGTCATTGGCCGAACGCGTTGATGTGTAATTGAGGACCCGGAATTCGACGGCAGATTTATGAGGGAGTTAGCCATTCCCCATGAAAGCTTTGATATAGCAATCTCAACTTATAAAAGGAAGAAAAAAATGAAATTCTCAATTTAAATACCAAACTAATATTGAGAAACACTTTCAAGGACTGTAATTTTTAGTCTGTTTAAGAGAAATTATATTTTAGCTTATTCTAGGTGTTAACTACGAACTAAGTTGAAGCACTCCCAGATTTAAAGGACATCCCCAGCTCGCAAATTGGGGTAGTGGTTGGGCAAAATGCATCTGCCATGTTCCATGTTCCATGTGCCAGACGTGACTGAAAAGTTGCTGCTATCATTTTTACTCGCAATAGTTTCCACTGCCGGCAATTAATTTATGTGACAAACTGTTTAAAAAGTTAAAGCCTCAGCCCAAGCAGCCGGAAATGGATTCAACTAAATCTGCTGCATCTGATTTCAACTGGAACTACTGCGTCCACTTGACTTCAGAGCCAGTGGATTCTGGAGTGGAAAGTTGACTGGCAAAACGGCGATGAAATAATCATGTTTTTGGGCTTCGAGCGTATTTTATTTTACTTAAGGTCAGCCGTGGAAATGTGATGAAATTTATTATAACTCGAGTTGGCCACTGCAAACTTTGCACAATCAACGGAATGGCAGAAACAACAGCAACGACCAGATATTGCCGCCCCGATAATGGAAGACAAAGAAAGGCGGCCCAAGGAGCTGAAAACACTGAGGCTAAATTACGGAATCCTTCTTGCATTATCCGGCTGCTAGATTAAAATGAACTATTGCATGACAACAACACCACAACAATACAATGGCAGTGGCAATAATAATACAAGCGGACGATAAGCAACACGAAACGAAGCAGGGCGAAAGAACTTGGCTCGCAAGTGCTAAAGAACGGATGAATAAAAGAAGCCTGGCCAAGGAAATCTGTGAAAGACGCCCGGCAAAAGCGGCAGCAGCAAAGGCAACAGCAACAAGGGCCATAATAATGGCTGGGATAATAATAAGAATTAAGCAAGAAAACACATCAGACAGACATCCAAGCTATGGCCAGGGATTCCGATTCGGATTCGGATTCCGATTCGACTATCCTCTGTTTTTTGGGTCCTGGGACTAGGAACTCGGATGGGGTCTGCTCACAGGAGCAGGGAGCTGAGCACTGAACACTGAACACAGTACAACACACGGCTTCCGTTTCCGCAGCCATTTTCGTGGGGATTTATTAGTTTTTGCTCGTTAGAACTGCGCACAGCTGCCGGGCCATGTTGAGAAGTGTTTAAGCAGGGATACAGAGAAAGAAAATATGACTAGAATGTTTTTCATGGAATTAAAATAATTGAAAAAACTCATCAAGGTACTAGAATTTTTTAATATATGTTATGAAGATTTTTTATGTAGGGGATCATTTTTAAAATTACAAAAATTATTTTCGTAATATTTTAAAATAATAGATAACTAAGAAAATTGTAGTAAGATTTTTGTTTAATTATCTGAAAGTGAGACCCCGTTCTTTTCAACTCAATTTCACTTATATTTATTTTCTTTGGAATTATAAATCCACTTTTTTCGAATAGTGATTATTATGGGAATGTGGATTTAGGGCACCAATTTATTTCTCTGTAGCAATAGGGAAAAGGGAGCTCGAGCAGCTAGAAAGCTCTGGCAGCAGAAGACGACTTCATGAACCAACAAAAATTAACACCCAGTGCAAAAAGCAGAAAACGAACGACTGAAACACACATAAGCTGCTTGTTTATAGTTACAGCTTATGCTGCCACCTAACCCACTCCCCCTGGACTTTACCGCTTTCTCCTCAGCTTTCCCCCACCGCTTTTCCCGCTTTTCCAGTGACCAAGCCATTTCGCCTATGAACCATTTTCTTTGGCTAAAACTGCAGTCGAGGCAACGACGACGGCAGCTTCTGTTGCTGATGTGCATCAAAGTGAGAATGATTGATTCAATTTTAAAGTTGTTGCTATGTGTGTATTGGTGGGTTAAGCTCCTCCGTGTGTGTGTGTGTGTGATGGGGGTGGGGGTTGTGTTTTCGGGTGTGTGTGTTATAAGCACAGTCTGCTGCTCAGTTGCCAGCTTTAACAAATAATCTCGCTGCCGTCCATTCGTTTTGAGTCCATACTGCTTTTGATACACCTAGGAAAATATGAACTTTATAATCAAATCAACCAAAAGATTTCATTTTTGGTATGCTTTAATTTGTATAACAATTTTATATAACATATTTTTTTGGTGCATGTAGGTGTCTATCAGAATATATTATCTTTTTCTTGAGTTTTTTTTTGTTGTGGATCAAGAATTCCCCAACCACTTGACTTAGCTTTTAAATCTCTTCAGTTTCAGTGTAAGGACATGAGTGGGTGCTCAGGATTTTAGGGGGGTTTCGAGGGGCCAGAGGAGCTGCTGCCATGATGGAGTTCGGTCAGAGCCAGCAGTCGTTGGCTGACTTTTCTCCGCTTGTTACCTCAGCTACTAATACCAGAAATAATTACAAAAGTGAATTTATGTTGCTGCGGCGATAACAAATGCTTTTTAGCACTCCCCTCTAAACCCCCCTTTGCAGTGCAAACACACTAAAGTCGAAGATTTATTTTTTCTCCGAAGGGTTTCCGGGGGTTTGAAATACGCGTAACTTTTGCCAATGACGCAAAGGAATTTTCAGCCAGAGCAGAGAGCAGATGTATGAATCGCCATAGATGGGGGATTGCGATGTCAGAGTGAAGTATGGCCTGCAAAGTGCAGCAAAACCCCTCATCCCCACGCCCCTGGAATAACCCCTGGAAACCCCAGAAAATCCTGCACCCAATGATCCACTGGGTGTGGCATCCATCTAAGCATGTGGCATACAAGACTGAACTTTCTTTATCAAGTTTTGGCAACATCACAGATTAAAATTTGGCTTTCTGACACTGCCGAAGCGACAGACGCTGGAATTAGTTCTAGTGCTTCGTGATGGGAAAATGGGGGCAGGGGCGGAGGTCGGTGGGCGTGGCAGTGTTGTGAATTAAGCTGAGTGACTTTCAAATGAGTGGATGCGCTCTGAAGTTCATTAGCAAAAGCCAAAAGTTGCTTGATTGACGCCCGGCATTGACTGCAGTTTAGCTTGCTGAAGTTGCATGATTTCTACTCTTGCTCTTGACAGTTGCTTTTGGCTGGGGAAACATTATTCGGTACACTTAAAAAAATTCAAATAAAAAGTTGGGCAATTTTCAATACCCAAATCTATCATCTACCAAGAAATATAATCGAATTTCTTAAAATTACCGACATATAAAATTCTACTTAATGGTCATAGTACCAATTTTACTAATTCAATATTCCCAAATTTTTTTTTTCTCTGCTAACACTTTGAAAAAATCGAAACCCGCATTCCATCACCGGCAGTGCACCCAATTAAATCCTTGTCAGCCAACTTCCTTCCCTTCAAACCCTCTTGCCATAATTATTTTTCGTGTCCGTAATTACGTTTCCCATTTTCCATTTACCATTTACATAACCTTTGCCACGGCCAGCGAAAGCAATCACTTAAGTGGCGCTAAAAAATTATCTAACAAAATTATTTCAAGCGAAAACCGAAAAGAGCACCGCAACGAGTAACAATCGATGCGAAATACTTGGATAATTGGCGCTTATTGATACTTGAGCGCCACATAATCGTCTTAATTACTTTGCAAACTAACTTTAATTGGCCCGAACGGTGGACGAGATAAAAGGGCCCAATTACAAACGCCCGAACGGCAGAGATCCCTGGGCTGATTGCATGTCTGCCTGCCATTTGAGGCCAACGAAAAAAAAAAGAAGAAAATTCTGGAAGGAAAAAAACTAGAGTAGAGCAAGGGAAAAAAAAGATGCCGATGCCGATGCCACCATTCATTATCTGCCGCCCCGACGACCTCCGGGGCAGCCAGCACTTGAGCCTGACCCTTTCCATAAATAATATAATAATAATCCAATCATATTGTTACATCCGCGACTGCCAGTCATCAGGATCGGGGATTCCAGCTGCAGTTCGAAGCCGTTCAGAGCTGTCCGGATCTGGCTACTTTGTTCTTGCGCTTCCGCCGTGATGCTTCCGTCGCCTGTCCACCCGGAGTCCTGGACCCCCGAACCCCTGGTCCTGAGTCCTGAATCCACTGGCAGCCGGCTAATATGCGTCCCGCCGGCGCAGCGGAAATTGCAAGCCAAACCAGGAGTTTTTGGGGGGTCAAAAGAGGAGGAGGAGGAGGTGAAGGGTGTTCAGGATGCGGACAGAGACTAAGCAGCTTAAGGGCGCATCATCGATGCCAACGCTTCCAGCTGAAGATTTATCGTCCTGTTCGGGTTCAGTTTGGGTTTTGCCACGTGAGATGTGTTGGGTCCTGGGGTGGTGATAGGGTTGGAGAGCCGTTGCCCAGGGACACGTTGCTTTTCATTTGAGTGGCAGCCACAAGATGCAGGCGAATGGATAGCGAGTGCTAGAATGCATCTATTAGCCAAATTGTTTTCCCTTTTGCACGTATTCAGATTAGGTTGGTCTAACGATTTGTTTTAGTTTCATTAAACCAATAGCATGTTTTAGGGAGTTTTTATTCATGTGAGGATTGATTTTAGAACAATTATTTCTTACATTTTAACAGAAAAAGTTTTTGTTTTAATGGGAAATAATATTTCAGTCAATTTATTCTGTGGTAAATTTCTCATTACATTGTTTACCGAGGAGAAGTTTAAATATAGAATAGTATACTTAGAATATTATTTTGCCTTTAATTGCACAAACTCAGGAGTATATATCCTAACCCTATATAATACCCAGCTTGTCTGCAATCCGCAGCATTGTGCAACATTAATTTGGGTCACTCGATTTTGCCACATGCAATTTCAGATTGCGATCGGCTCTAGACTCCCCCACATCCATGTGCCTGTTTATTTATGCCAAGGGGAAATATCAGATTTACTGCAGTCGCTTGCCAAATGGCTGGGCCAAAAGCAGCGTCCATTATCATCGGCGGCAGCCAAGCATTACGGAGCTGAGCTGCCTTTAATGTCATTGGGAAGGCGCCGCTGATTTGTCAACTCTCAAAACCCACGACCCACCAACCCCCCACCACAATTCTGATAATGGTCTAGCTCTCAACGATTTCCTTCCCGCGATTTTCCATTCCCTCGGCGGCAAGGTGAAAATTGCAAATTACAGCCGAGCAAATAAAGCAGACGACATAGACCTACGAGGAACTTTTGGAAATTACCAAAGGAATGAGCCGGGCTTCGCCTTAAACCAAATTGAATTCAGTGCTTTGATGGCAGACGACATTGCCACCGCCCCTCTTCTCCCTCAAAAAGGACATTTTGCGGGGGCGGACATTTTTTAGCTGCCGCATTTCAAAGAAATTGTCATGACAAATTGAAACAATTTCTTTGGCTTTTGTGGCCTGCCAACATAGGAAAACCCGAAAACATTTTATGCAATAAATTAAAAAATTTGCGTACAAAACCTCGGGCTCCTTGGCATTTTTTTGCCGTTTAATGGAGCGTATGCAAGACCCGAAAATCGCAAAACCCAACACGAAATTGAGTGATATTTGAGGGTTAGAATTGGTAAAGTGATGTGTTTAATTGCATTTGCCATTGGTAGTGACTAATGTATGGTCATGACATTCCCCGAATCGGCAATAAATATAATTCGAGACCCGAAATCCCGACCCGACTCTCAAACAAAAAGTCAAGAGTCGCAAATGTCTTATTTCCAATTCCAATTCCCAGTCATTGTCAACGCAAATGTCTCAACTTGGGCGCTAAGCGGCCAGCTCTCGTTCCCTAGTCCTATTCCTTGGCATCCTTGTCACTTTCGCTCCGTCCGGACAATGCGCAAAATTTCAGGAATGTCGACCCCGTAGACATTTGGAATAATACAAGTAAGGGGAGAAGGACACGAAACAAAAACGAAGAAACTGGCAATGGTCACACGGCACAGGACATTTAATGTAAACGTTTTGTCGACAAATGTCAAATGGCCACTCTGCAGGACAACTGGAAACCGACAAATGGGGTGGTGCTGGCCGTGCTGTTGGGCCACCCTAAAGCACCCGAAATTAATTCGATTTAATGCTCACCTTAGTGCGACGGTCAGGCGGATTAAGCAACAAAATCAATGATAATTTGCCAGGGCAATGAATAAGAGAACAAAGGCTGCCCTAACAGGTTCATTTCATTACGGAAATGAAAATGGCATAATTAAATGTTAACGATGCTGTCGGTGGTGCCCCTCAACCGCTCGACCAACTGTCTTGCTGTTTTTTCTTTTATTTTCGCTTTTCTTGGCGCCCCCGGGTGCATCCACGTGCCCGAATAAATCAAATTTGCCACGACTGCCGGCTTTTGCAACTCACCGTGGCGGCCTTCAAAACAACCGACTTCCAATCATTTTTGGGCTCCCTTTTTGGCAAATAAACTCTTGGCTCGGTTGGCTTACCTGCAAGTAGAATAACAGGGGGGAAAACGATGAGCATTAAGTGTGGTTTAGGAAAATAATAATAAAAAGTGCGCCTTGGCTGAGGGCAGGGGCACGCACAGTTTCATTAGCCGCATTCATAAGGCATTAAAAATGACGGCGGGATATCAATTTGGCCAGACACGAGACCCATTAACACCGACACACACCAAGATCTCCAGCTAAATAGAAAATATGAAGCAAGAAAATTAAAAAAGGCAGCCACGCCTTCGTTTTCTTGGCCGCTTTTGCCATTAAAGTGTAAATCCCGCCAAGGCATCGAAAATGAAGAGATTCCCCCAGCGACGCCTTGCAACATTATGATCACCGCCACTCGCACACATGTGCAAGCTGAAATAATTTTTATGATTATTTCTTCCTTCCGTTCCTGTCTCATCCGCAGCCCAGAAACCCAGACCAGAACATACCATTCCATACCAAACCAGAAGCTCAGCTCAGTTCAGCTGCTAAAAAGTATTTCTGCACTTTTCTCGTGCGCCATTTAAGTGCGCCAAAGTCCTAGGACTCGTGCTCTGCCCAGATAAGCACAGTGGAAATAAACATTACGAGTTGCCCGGGGTCTGAATCTCTGTGGAAACCCTTAGCCCCTCAGATTACGCAATGATCGTCGGGGTATTAGCCATGAGGCGGGGATAGTGTAAGTTATCTTATTGTGTGAATTTTTTCAGAGGGATTCGGTAGGGCTGAACTTAATTGAAACACATTACTTAACTAACATTTTATTGGAAGCTAAAAAGAATTAGAATGTGAAAACAAATCATTTTTACTTTATAATCAAATAAGCCATTTAATTGGCGCCCCCGGGGAGATTCCCCCGTGTTTAGGTGTCTTTACTCAGTGAACGATTGTAAGGTAAGATTTGTAGAAAGAATTTCATTGCTACTATTCGGAATACACAATTTATACCTAACTTATATTTTTTTAATTTTAATTTTTATACAGGAGTATTTTTGTGGCGCCCCCGGTGGATCCTCTTACTGAATAATACATTTTAATGGTTTTGTTTTCGGATCACCCTGTGAATGGTTGACAGATAAGCTAACTAGACTGACATTCCTAACTAAAACACAATCTGAACCTATTGTTCAAATAGACCATAACTGATTGCCAGTTGCAAATCAGACAGCATTTCAGCTAATTAATTACTAATTCCCTGCTATTTCGGAGAACACCTAAACTGATAATTCCCAAAGCCCTTCTAGGGTTACGCCTATCTATGTTTGTTCGACCACATTTGCCACCCAACAACATCCAACTTTGCTTCACGGTGCCAAATGTTCGCCGCAGAGGTTGCCTGCGCCTGGCTTCCCCACTGGCTGCGATATGGAATTCCTTGGATTAAATGTTATGTTGGCATTATATTTCTTTCTCTTTACGCCCCTGTCTGGCAGTGTGTGGGTGTGAGTGCTTCGGTGTGTGTGTGGGTAACGCATGCTGGGCCTTAATGTCTTCATCCTTGTGGCATGGCTGGGGCATTGTTGTTGCCATTTGGCCGCTGCCACTGCTGCTGCCGCAGCTCTGCCGCACTAATAGCTGCGCCCACAAAAGTAGACTTGACTTTTTGGAGCGGCTAAAATAGAGCAAGCCGAGTTAAGTAAATAATGCCAACACATGTAATACATCAAGGCGCTCGTGTGTGTGTGAATGCGTCGGTGTTTATTTATGATGTTTTGTGGTGGGTTATGGCAAAAAGCTTTAAGAATCTGGAGGCATTCAATTTGTACAGCAAATGCGTCTCTCCCGCTTTCCCGGGCCATTTCATTTAATTTAAAAGCAAATGAAAAAATAGCAAAAATTGCCAGAGCACATAGAAGAAAGTATAATAATATTAAAGCGTTTTTTCCGACATAGAACTAAGCACTTGTAAATCCCCATGGAGGATGTGCCATCAAGTTAGTCTCAAACACAAACACACGCACACCCGCTGCACTTTTATCCACATGCAAACATGGGTGAGCTCCACCCCGGCCATGGATATGTGTGTGTCTATGTATACGTATGTACTCATCTCTGGGTGTGTGTGTGTGGCCAAACTCATAGGAACTTATGCATAAGTGACATTAAGAAAAAGCTCTTCAAATGCAAGAGAAACACTTTGGCCACCGCCACCGCAGCCGACAAGGAAAATAGGAAAAACCCAAGTAAAAGTTTTCTCAGCTGAAAGCATCACAGAAATAAAAAAAATGAAGGAGGATAGGAGGATGGAAAATATATGGCAGGAAGCGGGAGGAGAGAAGCGGGATTCCGGCTGGCATGCAGCAGCCAAATGAACGCAAACTTTCGGCGGCATTAGGGATATGGCAGCGTCTCTGGCGAAGGATATGCAATCATCATGCGGATTTCCATAAGCAGCCAGCGAGCAGCGAGTCGAAGGCAAATAGAAAACCAACAGAGGACACCAGCACATGAGCAAACACACCGTACACTGGGGGGAAATATGGGAGATTTCTAATCAACCATTTTCGGAAAAGTTCCGAAATCAGTAAGGGGATTTGTATTACCAAAGCTGCAAGGATGAGATGGATATTGAAGTTCCTTGGTTCCCCGAAATTATAAAAAGAGATATTTAAGCTGTATACTCTAGTTCCTCATTTTTATAGACAATATCATAATGAAACATATTGTCTTAAAGAAAATCTACCAATTGTATGGATGCTTAATTCTAGTTCCTTAAAGACTCCTCACAATATTTAGATATCCATTGTAATGCTCACTTTATACACATCTATTAATAAGCTTAGGATTCGTTAGGCCCCTAATTGTTTCGAGTGTAAAGGGACAACACACACACACACATACTCCGCCTTGTAAGCTGCAACTGGCTTAGCTCAATATCCTTTTTGGTGCAACTTTAAACTATTTTCAATGGCATTTCCGACTGCATCTCCGCTTCGTTTTGACTTCGCCATTGCCTCTCCGCCGGAGTCAAATGTTTGTACAGTCTGTACAGTCCGCCCCCCAAAACACACCCCCCTTGGGGATCTCCTTTAAGTGGGTTTGAGCATGGAAAAATTGATAAGTTGCCGGGGATGTACGGTGTGCGTGCTTATTGACATATCTAACTCCAGTTCGCCATGACTTCTGCGCTGAAAAGTGCGATGAAAATGTTTAAAGTTTGCCTTTTGCAAAAGCAGGAGACATGAGCGAAAGCCACCGCAGATCCAGCAAAGTTTGCAAATTGTTTTCTGCGGCTTCCATTCAACTCTTGGCCGAGCAACGAATGTGAAATGGTCATGGCAACTGATATTTATAATTAGAGAAAGTTTTTGCAGCCAGCACAAAGCGTGCTCTCAGCGTGGTTTATGCCGGAATCGTATCTGAATAAAGCGGAATTTCAGGTATTAGTCGGCTTGAGGCTAGAGCTTTAAACTGGCTTAGTAATCCTTTTTTACCCATTGGCCCAAAGGCAAACCTTTTAACGTTTGCCATATGCAATACGGAACGTAGTTGGCCACAGCCCTCGGCCAAAGGTGAGCACTCCCAAAAAAAGACAGGCCAGAGGTGCAGGTTAAAATCGCTCTTTTTAGCCAAGAAAAAAAGCTTCTCGTACCCAGCAGTGTCAGCTGGCAACAAACGCAAGTATGCAAAAATAACAGGGGAGGCACGCATCCTGCCGAAAAAGGGCAGCAGTTGCTCTTTTCCGTATCGCCAATTGGCAGTAGTTAGCGGCAGTCACTCCAATACACCAGAAAAAACTCAAAAACAATAAATAAGTTAATAGGAAAATATATCTTTGATAGCTTAGGAGAAAATCTTAAGAAATTGTGACAAGTTTTAGCTCAATAGCAAACTTTTTCCCAAAAACGCGAATTCTTCAGGTTCAGGTCATTTTTTAAATACTTACTAACAAGGGAAATTTAAAAAATCTCTTTGAAATTTGTGATAAATATACTTGTAATAATATATATTTTAAATGAAATTCCATAACATTCTTGAGATTTTTCCCTGTGTGCAAGGATTCGCACACCAAAAAAACTCCCACCGATCCGAACAAACGCACTTGTCGCCGTTTATTGATTCAATCATTGGAAATGTGTTAAGGTTTTTAAAGCAGTCTCTCTATTTGCTTCAAGTTTTTTGCAGGACACCCCAGCTGGGCACACCCCCAATCCTTTAACCGCCCACCACCCCCTCCCCGGTCGAGCCCTTGGCCACCCTTTTCCGCTTTCCGGCGGGTTGCCTTTTTGCTGTGTTTGTTTTCTGTTTGCATTTTTTGTTTGTTTCGAGCTCTGCAGCAACTCAACTGTCGACTGTTTGCTTTGCGTTGCTTTAACGCTATTTTCGCTCTGTTTTGTTTTGTTTTGTTAAGCACTTTTGTACAGTTTGTTGTTGCTGGCTGACCCTCCAACACCATTTTCCCCCCAACCCATTTTCCCGCCCCCAGCAGTCGTTGATTTTTCCCCATTTTTTTTGGGCCGTAAATTTATGCTAACAGCTCTCCATTGAAAATGCATAAATTTATGTGTTTACACTATGTGCAGGCATTTGCTTTGCGGGTGCGGATGTGCAAAGAGCGGGGGTCTCGGGCACATGTGTTTACTTAGCACTTTTTATGGCCGGGCCAAGTCGACAGACCCTGGCCAGCCCGCAGTCCATGTTTTATTTACCTACAGTTTGTTTTATTTAGCCCCAACTGTTTTTATTTTCGGCTAAGCTCTCTTTTTCCGCTCGCCCCTGAAAACTATGCGAAATTTTATAAATTATTATTTGCATAAATTGCCGTATTTGCCAGGGCAAATGAGACCAAAGTCAAACAGAAGTTCGCACGCACAGCTCATAAAATTTAGCTCAGGACTAAACGATTTTACCCGGCGATCGGCGAGGTCCGTTCAAAAATTCCATCAACGCCCCAAATGACTTTATGCAAAAGTTTGGCCCAGGCATAAAAACGACGGCAAAGAAAGTCGAAGAGCCGGAATGCCAAACGAGCAAAACAATGCGGACACGGCGGTAAAGGGTTAAGGAAAAGGACACACACGTCCACTATGCACCGAAAAAAACATATAACTATATCCGTATTTATAGTGAATTTATTTCTATAACTCGCATCTACAAAATTTGTGTGGCTTTACTGTTTTTATTAAAAAGTAAAGGAATCATTAACTAATAAAAATGATAATATTTTGTATTAACTCAATATTTGTTATTTTAATTATGTAAAAATACAAGAATAATATTTATTTACTGTGTAACTTCAGTCCCAGCTTGCAGGCTGGAGGAGGCACTGTGGCCAATGCATTAAAACGTGCCAAAGTCAGCCAGCGGCTGAGGAAAAACTAAGAAGTGTGGGAAAAAAAGTCTGGGACGGGCACATAAATGCGAAATAAAAACCATTTGAATGGCAGGCGACACTCAAAATCGATACGAGCCGAACTACAGGATGTAGTCTTGGGGTCAGAAAGTGTGGGTATATATACCATAGATGGAAAGCGTCGGACGCTGGACATTGCAAAAGTACGAAAATGTAAATGGGCCTCGGTCCTTGAGCCCAAGTGTTTCTGTGTGTTTTTGGTATATGGGGCTGCAGCAGTAAAATAGATGGGCATTTAAGATGAGCCAACTTCCCGTTTGGTCCTCCTTTTCTCAGTCTCTTAATCCACAGTTGCGGTCATCAGATCAGTTGGCCAATTCATTGGAAAGTCATTTGAGTGTTTGAGCTTTTTTGTGTGTAGCTACTAACTACTGGCTTGAAAGTCCCTTGAGAGGTTGCCATTGTAAACTTTGTTGACATTTAAAATTGGTTAAGAAAATTGTTCCACTTTTCCCATTTAAAATACAACCTCAATTGGGAAAATGCTTAGAGTGACTTAAACAACAGTAAATGAATCTTGAGCTCTGTAAAAGCTGGCACAGTTTAATTTCCCATCTGTATCTTAAACTTAGACATACTTTTTATATTTTATAATACATTTTTTTAGGCACTACAATTTTTTCCGCTGCTGTGGCACTCTATCTTGGCCAGCCTCTGTAAAAGCGTTCACGTCGTTGGCGCTGGGTAATGGAGGACCCCAGTCGAGTGGTCGCCTCCTTTTTGGCGTTAATGAAAAATGTATGAAATTTAAATTGCGCCAAAGTGTTGACCAGTGGACGAACCCACACCTTTCCTTCCACCGACACCGACCTTCCACCGAAATCCGCTTTGCTCGGATGCGATGCGGGCATGAGCAATTTGTTACACCGTGCAACAAGCGAACGATCCGCAGACACTTTTATTACACGGCGCCAGCAAAACAAGGAAAAGCCAGAGGAAAAGCGGCAGAAAATCGACAGACAAAAAGCGACAAATGCGATGACAAACAATACGAACAACAACAATGACGCCGCTGTCAATTGTTTGAATTCTGGAAACCAAAAAGAAAGATATAAAAACACTGAAAATCGGAGACTGTGGAAAAAACTGAACCTCATTTTCTATGCCAGTGCCGCTGCCAAATGTCAAATGTCGAATTGAGCAATGAAATGTAAACTTTTCATTTGCCGCCGCCAACAGGAAACAAAACGAAGCACAAAAGAAATTGCAGTGTACAAAAATGGACAGTCAAAAATGTTACCAATCAAATGAAATGTAATCAAACGGAATGAACAGGACAGCGGGGAGACATCAAATCGAGCAACGATTTTCGGTGTTCACTTGGTGATGATTTGCTATACTTAAAAAGTGTCCTATTTTTAGACGGAAGTTACGCATTTGACAGATTTTTATAGATATTAGAAAATAATATCACAAGTGTTTTGTATTTTTTGATCTCAAATTATTAAAACAATAAAATTTTCTTTTCTCCTGCATTGAAATCAATTGAAAACACTCCTTTCGCATGTCTTAGACAATTAAATTGTATTTTTAATTCTAAATCTAGAGTTCCTTATTGTAATAACCTCAATAGCTCTTCGAAAAACACTTATATTTTCATTTCCAATAGCAATAATTATTCATTTTATTATGTAATATATATATATAAACCACAATTTTCCTCATGCACTGGACGTCCTTCATTTAAGGCAATACAACATTAATTCCTTGACACGGTTTCCTCAAACATTTTATCGCATCCTCCACTTTGTACCCAATTCAAGGGGAATTTATTGAGAGTCTTTAAGCACGGGCACTCCGCACCAATACCAATGCCGAAACCAGGGCTGATGGTAATTCAAATAGCTCACACAGATACTCGCACACACACTTAGCAATGGCCAAAGCTACTCAATTGTAATGGCCGCTGGCATAAAATAAAGCTCACAACGAGCAACGCCCAGAAAGGGGCCACGCCCACAAGGCCAACCAACACCTTTTTTATGCGTTTTCATTTGCGAAAGCGTAGGAAATATCTTGCCCACGGGGCGTATTAAAATCAATTCATTTAATTTTGATCAAAGCGAAATAAATCTTTGCGCTTTTTGCTTAATTTCCTACGTTTTCCGAGGGGGGGAAAATGGTGGAAAATCCACAACAACGTCAGTGAGTAATTTGTGTGTGTCTGTGTGTCTGTGCAAGCAAAGTAAGACAAAAAGCACAAGTAACAGAGAAATTCCGTAAGCGAAATGAGAAATCATTAGTAAGTAAAAAGCTTGTCAATGTGTGTGTGTGGGAGTACAAACACAGACGAAGCGAAGATAAAGACACACATAAAAGGAAAGCGGCGTGTAAAAGTTTTTCCAGCTCCCTGTACTTTTCCTTATCAATGCCAGCGACGGCAACTGAATTAATTTTTCAATTCGCCAAACGAATTCATTGACTTTTTGTGTTCACGTTCACCCATACACCCACAAGCCCATTCACCCTTTCACCCATACACCCGCACAACCAGCTCCTTGCTCACACACACACAGTCAAAGATACTGATGCAGACTCCACGTTCCTGCTGGGGTATTAAAATCCTTTAAACAGATTTCATTTCGAACGCTTTGCGGTCGATAAATGCATTTCACTTTGGTGGTTTTTTACCCACACAAACTTGCACACACACACACACACAGTGTACCGTATTACGTACGCTTTCTCCTGCACATGTGTGTGTTTCATTTGGCATTGCATACTTTTCGGCTGCTGCTATCCTTTTCAGTTATTCCGCCTTCGCAGCTGACTCTTTCCAATGATTTGCTGGCAAATTACTTTGAGGTGTTGCCTGCTGTCTCTCGCCTCACTTTGCCACTTTTCCTCGCCTTCCCCCGGCTTTCCCTCTTCTGCTGTACAAAAATTGCCAAATTCATTTCCAAAACAAACATTTAGTATGTGTTTTTGTCCGTATGCGGGTGTGTGTGTGTTAGTATGCCTGTGTATATGTTAGCTGCAAGTGTTGCCAACCAATTTAAAAGTTTTGCTGTCGCCTTTGCCTGAGCGAAAGTAAAGCGCGCTCTCGCCGTTGTTGTTGCATCATTTGGGGGCAAGCAAAAACAGCCAAGAGCAGGCGGATCACAGCCAGATGGAGATAATACAGCGCAATACAGTGGAAATTATCTAAGGAAAATTCTATCTCGATTGGGTCAGAGAAAAAGGTGCTTTCCATCACCTCAACAAAGTCTTCAAAAATAAAATGAATTGCAATATAGTTCCCTGGGATCCTTAATATTTTTGATCATTGTATTCAAAAGGTTTCCATTATTTTAGGCACTGGTATTTGAAATTAAATATTCAATATCCTTAGTATGTTAGATTCACTCTTAAGGTGCCAAAATGTATGCAACAATATTTTAAACACGACAGTATCAACATACTGTTTTCTATAGTCAACATTTTGCATCTTTTTAACCACTTTTATTTATGATACTAAAAATGTAGTGAGAAATATTAAGGATTATTAGATAAAACCGGAATATAATTTAATTTTAGATGACCAAAAGAAATAAAACTGCCATAGTTTACCAAGTGATTTTAGGTATCCCTATCTTGCACACCATTCTAGTTTGATACTTCATCGTTCTCTTTATAGATAAAGATAAAAAACATTTTTTTGGGCTTAAATCAGTTATTGGTATATATATAACTTCTAAGCTACAAAAATTGTGGCTAAAACAATGTTTTTCTTGTTTCGTTAACAGCATCCTAAAGCGAAGAAAAGGTATGGAAATTGCAACTGGCTTAGAACAACCTAAATTTAAGGTGGGCTCTTCAGCATATGGGCAATCTTTTAGGGGTAACTGCCACTGTAGTTGGCCATTATGGAGGCTGATGCTGTTGTGATGCTACGGATCTGGATGGTCTGCCTCCACAGCCAACTACTGTGGCACTTGTTGGCTTGGCTGCTGCTGTTGCAGTTGCGACACTTGAGAAACTCGCAGTCGCTGTTTGTTTTTGCAACAGCGGCGTGTAGGTGTAACCCGCCTCCTCTTTTCGCTCTGTGTGTGTGTAAGTGCTGCTCGAAAGTTCATGCACCGTGTGCCACTGCAGCTGTGTGTCTGTGTGGGTGTGCTCTGTGTGTCCTTACTGCATATATAAATTTATATGCATGTGCCTGTTACGCTCTGCTCCTTTCGGTTTGCCGGCAGTTTGGCCGACTCTCTTGCATTTGAATTGGAAATTCAGCGGCGTGCTTAATTTTCAATTTGCAATCATTTGGCCTGGTAATCAATGTTTGCTTTGTCGGTGTGCGGTTGTCGACTTTTTCTAGTTCTCTGCTAATTAGTAACTAAGTGTGGCTCATCACAAAGTCAATTGTCCCTCTTCCCTTTTCCGTATTTGATTCATTTCACTGGGTAACCAGTGGGGTATTTGCTGAACTTTTTGAGATTAAGTGGTAACTCTTTTATCATTTATAAAGTTGAGTTTTATTCATTACTACAGAAATTACCAAGTTTTCCAAGCAAACTATATCTTTTCAGAATAACAAAATTTTAATTGGGTAGCACAATTAAACAAATGCTGAAAGAATTTAATACTAAAAATTTCAGTTTGATTTTTTACGGCCAAATTAAATATCAAAGACAAGGTTATGCAAACTTTCAATTGCCTACTACTTTCCTTTTTCCGATGTGTGGTTATCTACTTTTTCTGTAACCCTGCTAATTAGCAACTAAGTGTGGATCATCGCAAAGTCAATTGTCCTGGAAATGACTATCCATGTATTTTTTTTTGTGCTGGTTAACCACTAGCGAATTTGCCCCACTTTCGCACTCATTTCCCGGGGTTTTCCCCCAACGACTGGATTTCCCGGACTTCTAGTAAGCCGCCCCGCATTAAGCCAACTTACACAATGGCCGGAACCGGCAGACTCTTCACTTTCGCCCCGGCTCCTATTTATGTGCCCTGCCTTGTGTTGTCTTGTCTAGTAATTTTCTCACACTTTGCAGCCGCTCATCAACGCTCCGTCGGCCAAAGGGAAAGGCAAACTTCGCAGACTCAAGTGTGGAAATTTTCACTTTTTTGCCATAATTAAATTCATTTTCAAGTTGCTCTTGCTGGCTTTCGACTCGACGACTCAACGAGATGCCACACCGAGGCACACTCAACTTTTCACTATTTTTCACTCGTCCTAGTAGTAGACATTTTCCATTTTTCATTACAGTCCAAAGTCGGGCCGCCCGGCTTTTCCTCGTTTCATTTTCATGCAGCTTCCTGTGCCGTTGTTTCCGGTTTCATGCCTGCCAGTGTCTATTTGTGTATAGTTTTTGCCATTAGCAACCGTTGTCGGGCTCAGAGGGTTAAGGGGGTGGCCAACAAATTGGAGAATAGTCCCAGTTTCAATCCCTATCCCTGCCTTTGTTTCCAAGTTTCGGCTTAAGTTGTTTTTAAGTTGTAAATCTCTACGGGCATGCAATTTCCCCCGCCCGCTTGGGCTGTATCAAATTTTTCATTTGTGGTTAAAAATATGAAAATTGTAACTGATATTTATGCTTGTAATGCCTACGCTTGACATTTTCAGCCCCCTAGGGCTGGTGTCCACAATAATTCATCTCCGAAATGCGTGTTCGAGTTTTGTTATTTGTCGGATTACGTGTGCGAATTCGGCCTGCTGGAATCTGACTCATTCAAAACTGGCCGAAAGTGATACTTGTGCTTTATTGGAATTTTTGAAATCTACCTCCTTGACTTCCGACTGTCTGGGATACGTTTAATTGAATGTGTTGCCAGGATGATTTTGGCCATGTGACGCATACGAAATTTCTATAAATATGAAATACTTTATCGTGCCCTGATATCGATCGCCTCGGGTGGTTTTTGGTTTGAATTGTAATTGTTCAGACACTGATTTGAATACATAAGCTGCTGTCTTTTCAGAGGCTGGCTTATTGATGTTTTTGCTTAAAGCTTTGGTTCTATTGGCTAATAGTATCCGGAATTTAATTGGTGCTTTATTTTTAAATTGCAATATTCATTTTTATTTCCTATTTATAAGTTGCAAAACAAAATTCCATTTAGCTAGAAAAAATATGCACACAATAAAATACGTTTCAGCACAAACAGCATTTTATTAAGATCCAACTAATACGATAAATTACGTTTTTGCCATGGCCGTGTTTGAATGATTTGCTAACTTTTTAAGCCTTCACAAATCCTTGGCTGAGAATGAAATGCAATTATATCGCAAAATAAAATTCATTCAATTAAATCCTAGCTGAAAGCCAATCTGAATACGTTTAGAATTGCAAATGACTGTGCTGACGTTTTTTAAATTAATCTAATACTTGATTTATTTGCTTTTTACATAGTATTTAATTGTTTTGCGCTTTTTCAGAGTTCGGCTTTAAAGTAGTTGTTAGTGAAATGAATTTATGGAAAAATAATTTTCACTTTTTAAAGGATGGCGGGTATTGTCCTAACTTTTTTAAGTTAAGTATTCCTTTAATTTTACCTAATCAAATATATAAATCTAGAACAAATTTGTTTACTTTTCTCAAGTTTAACTCTTCCTTCCGATGAATTAAACTAAATATTGATATTTCTATAAAGACTATTATTGATTTGAAAAATTCCCCCACAAGAAAACGGAGATGGTTGTCTGCTGCATTCGAAACACGTCTCAGGGGCAAAATGGCAGCGACATTTCTCAATTTATGCAACACCTTTTGCCGGTGGAAATGGCGCCCAAACAGAGGACGTTCAACTCGTCCAACGGAAAACTCGCTTTTCCACTCACCTGGCTTGGAGTTGCTGCCCACGAGCTGCTGCTGCTGCTGTTGCTGCTGCTGCTGCGACATTTGCTGCTGCTGCGAGTGCTGCTGCTGGCCATTGTGCTGCAAATGGGCGGCTGTCACCGACTGCTGCTGCTGTTGCTGTTGCTGCTGGGCGGCTGCTGCGGCCGCTGCTGCGGGATGGATGGCCAGCAGCTTCGTTTCCGGGGGCTTGTGCGGACCCATTGTGATCTGCGGGGCACCCATGGCTATGGTCGGGGCTGGCATCATCAGGGTCGACATGGTCAGCATTATTTGCGAGTGAATTTTGGTCGCTAAACTTGAAACTGGACTCGGGGATGGGGATGCAGTTGCCGTGCCTTTGTCTCTATTGATTCGCTGACCCCTCCGCTGGATCTGAACTCGGTGCCAAAGGTCGTGCGTTAGCCTTTGTCGCCAGCTTTCTCTGGCTCTCGCCTGTGTTTTCTGTTTTCTGTATGAAATATGCTCTCGCCTCAACTCTCCTCTATGTATTTTCACTTTTCGTGCTGGCTGGCTTTACTCCTCTTTATATACTACATATATATATATATATATATTTATTGGCATAAGTATGGGGCATGTGGAATTTCGTATATTTTTTTTTTATATTCCGCCTTTCCTTTATGTTTCGCTTATGTGTTTGTTCAACCGGAAATACACGAACTCAAGCGCACTTGGCTTGTAATATCGTTTCAGGGATTTCCTTCGCCTTCTGCCTGCCAGTAATCGCAAATTATTCTTTCTTTTCTGTTGTGTCTGCTGGCAGCGGAAATTATAAATATTCCTGTCATGCGAGTAGTACTACGAGTTCTGTGCCTCCCCAGACGTCTTCTGTTTTAATATCAATGTCTGGTATGTAAAATGTCAGGGGGCAAAACCGGGAGGAGAAAAATGAAAATATAATAGAAAAATATGTGGGAAAACAACAGGGGAAAATGCCAAACGAAAAAGTGAAGCCCTGCTCAGCCGGCTCAAAGTCGCTGGGAAAGTTTCAAGCAGCTGGCTGCAATGGCAATTATTTTGCCGGCAGTTTCTGGCTTTTTGTCGCGCGCGAATTTGCTGGCAACTTTAGAAGTCACTGACTTCAGAAAAGAGTTGTGGGTGTGTGTACAAATATATTAAGTAAACTTAAGCTGCTGTGATCGTTTAAAAACTATATATGCAGAAGCCCAGGCCCAGAATAATTTGCCATCACAGGCAAGGCAATCAGAAAGAAGTCTATGTTGCGAACTACGAACACGAACCAGGCAGACGAGATCAATCGCACACACAGGATATAATTTACAGGATATACAAAGCGTTCGGTATACGTTCGTACTAGACCGCTGGGCGACGCTTTTCTTACTGAACGCCAGGAGCACACGCATTGGCCAAAATTCGGAGGCGCTGCTGCCACTGCAACGACGGCAGAAAGGCTGCCGATTTTCCTGCTGCCGATTTTCCCGCTGCTGCTGCTGTGAAAATCGCTGCTCTGCCGCTCCCGCCGCTGCCGCTGCCTCTGCCGCCGACGAGGACGACGACGTCGGGATGCGTTTCCCTACATTTCTCTTCGGCGGCCAGGACCTCGGCAATCGGCGGCACGAAGCTGGCTGCCATCGTTCATGAAATATTCACGAATGGCTCGCTCTCACTCGCGCCGCCTGTATCCCTGCTCCTTGCTGAATCCTGGCTCTCCGGCCCCCTCTCCGTCCCCCTCTTCATCCACCGTCGCCAACTGGCTCGTTTCCTCGCTCCGGGCGCCATTCACAAGTTCGGACGCCTCGTCCTTTTTGGTCCTTTCGGCTCCTTTCGTCGCAGAGCGCAGAATCCGAGCGGCCGAGAGGGCAGGCCTTTTCGAAAGCGCCAGCCACATTTGAAATTTCTGGGGAAAACTTTGTTTGGGGTTTTAAATTTTTTCCTTAACAAAAGTTTTACTAAAATATTTTCAAAATAATCTTAATAGTTTGCTTAAAATATTTATTTTTAAATGTTTACCTTTTAATTTTTACCTAACTTATTATAAACGATTTTTATTGCTACCCGTGGTCTTTCATTGAAGTTCGAAAAATGTACTTTATCCTCCCTTCTAATCGAAAATCCCTGTATTTTTATGGCACGGCATTAAAACTGTTATACTCCTGACTGCCAAGGCGAATATAAGGAACAGAACCTTTTGTTATTTTTGAGTCCATGAAAATCCAATTTAAATTTTGATATATGAAAAAATTATTTTAATTGAAATCTGCTAGATATTTTTCATTTTAAATATTATACATGGCGTCTTACCAGTACAATTTTTCTTCGTCAATATGTAAATTTATTTTACAGATCACCATGTTCTTCTTTGTAAGAATATTTTCTTTACAATTTATTAAATATTATAAGGGATTTTTTATTAATCCTAGTTGTCGTTTACTACAAAACCTAAATAAAATTAAAAACAAACCCGACAAATATACTAGTTGCAAACTAAATGTTTCTGGTGAGTGTCAGTCTGGGCACATTCAAATGTCAAACATTGTGAAGAGGGTAAGGATAAATCACAGCTTTAAAACAATGGGACTCATGCCAAAAGGAGTCTTCGGCAGACTGAGCTTTTTTTAAAAAAATACATAATACTACAGAGTCCCATGAGGTGAGTATATCTCCTTTTCTTCCCGATTTCCTTGCCTTAATTGTAGCCCTGGATCGTAATGCAAACAGGACACCAAAAAGGATGCAATTTCAGGTGCAGCTCCCCTTTACTGCACTCACTTTATTCCTCGTTATTATTTCTTTTTTTGCGTTATTAACATACTTTCTCGTGTCGACAGCGGTGACGGGGACTGCGACCGAGACGTTGACGGTGTTTTGAGGTAATGTTGCAAAGAGCACTGCTCGAAAAAGTGTAAGGACCGCCAACAAAATGGGAGAAGGGAAAAATACATAATTACATGTAATTTACCATGCGACATTATCATTGTTCTGCTCGTATTTAGCATAGAATCAACGTCGCACGGCACAGACGTCGAGTGTCCGTGGAATATCTCGTGCGGCGGACAACGGGTCCTGAATGTCCTTTGTCCTTGCTTCTCCACTCATATGGAACTACACGGAGAAAAAGGTAAAACATCTTCCAGTTCTCAAATTATTTAAAGGCTTTAAAAACCTATGGTATGGAACATGATTCAATTTTTTATTCCTAAATTTGGTATACATAGGTTTTAAGGGATAAGATTTTAAACTCATGGTTAAATTTAAGTTTAATTACTTTGATTAAGTTATGTTTTTTTACATTTATCGATATTAGAATTGCATTTATAGATTTCTCACACTCATAGCTAATTAGAATATAAATCAAATCAACACATTAGTAACACTACTGACACTCAACAATATTTAAAAATAATAGCTTTGATCCTATTATTTTGTAAACCAAACTAATTGAGGGAGTCGGAAAGTAAGAACTAAAATAATGATCCTTTCAAAATAACAAAATACTACTCCTTATAATAATGCTACTTTGCGAGCAAGAAATAGTGATTGAAAATTCGAACCTGATCGGCTTAGAGTTTCCCATTTTATATTTCTTTTCGTGTAGTATTGCATGTGCTTAAATGCAACAAAAACAGCAGCAACTTCACGTAATAACAAAAGTGAAGTAAACAATAAGAAGAGGCCGTTAGAGGAGCGATGCAAAAGACGAGTTTGCCGCTTTCCTTCTTATTTTCCCTCTCTCTCTGCATGTCCTTCCATGCACTTGTGTGTGTGATGACAATTGCCCTTTGAATTTTTTAAATCCCTTTAAATGAAAACAACAACAGGAATAGGAATCCCCCTGGCTTTTGGCCTTTTGTTCTTCGAGTTGCGCTTGTTAGGTAAATCAGCGCCAGAGTTTGTATGTGTATGGGTGGTGTCCTTTTGTGCGCTGGTGTGTGTGAGTGAGCCTTTGCAGCAACAACAGCGAGCAGAGAACAACAACAATATCATCGTGCGGAAAGTTATAACGTGCTTAAGCGTCTTTAGCTGAAATGAGGCTAAAAATATTTGCTTATAATGAAGTGCACGCCTGTGTTGGTGTGAGTGTGAGTGTGACCTGTGACCATGCACAAGTACACCCATACATTCATTTGTTTGTTTGCTTGTTTGTCACTGTGTGTGTGTGGCGACATAACAATAGCGCATTCGGTACCATTGTTGTTGTTTCACTCGAGGAGGACCCATACACCCCTCTTATAAGCAGAAAATTAAGGCATTGTTAAAGCCAATTAGGGTATTTAGTCGAGATTCCCGTCGCAGAAAGCAGTATGGACACAACACGGCGTATGCGTGATATTTCAAGGCGGATGGCAGCTGTCAAGGATAAAAGCGCGAAACCGAGGGGAAAACTTCATGGGCGTTTTCTTGGAAGACTATCAAAAGGGAAGATGCATTTATGTTTTAATGAGATGCACAAAGAACAATATTTCAATAAAAAAAAGTAAGTACAGAACCAACTATTTGTCACCTTAAAATGTTTCATTGTAAGTGGAATAATATGATTTAATTCCTTAACCACTTCAACCCTATTTAATATAAAACAAATGCTTAAGAGGCTTTCCATTTATCGAACAAAAGCGCTTAAGTCTTTAAGACCAAAGTTTTAAGTGCAAATTAATCGGGTTCGAGCCAAATCAAGCCCTGGGAAACTAAGCCACAACAAACATGCCACTTCTTGACATAACCAATTGCCTGGGCTGGAGCCAAATAGGTCGAATTCAGATCCTTTGAAGGACAATGGGATAGACCCGAAGCCAACATGAGCAAAAGTTGATGGCGGATCCTTTTGGGGGCCAAAAGAACTAAGCACCTTTTGGGAGGACTTGCCACATTGATGGCTCAACAAGGAATTTGTGAATTTCGGGCACCCGAAAACTGCCACTAAATAAATACACGTTTTCGCAGGCTCAAGACGAGTAAGACCAGCCCCGAAATAAGTAAATTATTTATGCAGACCCTCTTTGGTCTTAGGTGCCACCTAATGGGGGTCACACTTGGAGATTTAAATTTTTAAATAGGTGTGTCAGATAATGAAAATAAGTACCCGACAGGGGAGTTTTCCAGCACCACAGCAGGGAAAAGTACGAGCGTTTTCCGGGCTGCTGCGGTGTGTCACAGTTTTGTGTTTTTGTGTTTTCCCCCGCTTTTCCAAACTCCACTTTTCCTTCTGGCCTGCTGATGTGGACACGGCTTGTAGGCCGCCGCCATTTGCCTTTTAACTTGGCTAACGATAATTTGTTTGGCAACTGGCGGCGCTGCCGCTGCGTAATGAATTTTTATGCCCCTTTAATGTACTTTACGCAGATATGAAATTATGTGACCAAAGCGACCGAATTCAGAGCCCCGAGTTCAGAGCCCATCCCGTCATTTTGAGCTCTTCGCCCGGTCGAGCGACCGCCTGCCATGTTAATTATTAATATTTTTTAATTAAAATGTGCACTAGCCACGAAAACACAAACATGCCTGCTAGGCAAACACGAACGGGTGCTAAAAGCGTTCACAAAAAGCAAGTCAAACACAAATAAAATCTCACACACTGCCATAAAGGGAAATAAAGAATAAGCAAGCACTAAATCAACACAGAGTTCTGGTCGGGCAAAAAATTTTGGATTTAAAATGGAGCGACTGCCAGCTCGTCAGTCTGCGGTCTGCCAGATAAATCTCCAGTGGGTCTGCCTCTGAATCTGAATCCGAATCCGAGTCTGGATTGGGGCAGGAAAATGCCCGCATGAATTATCGCATTCAAATATAAAGCCTGCGCGGAGTCCTCTGGCCAAGAACGAGCCGTATTTTCTGCCCTTGTGCGAGTGCGCCCAACTTAATGTAGCGCGAAATAACTCGAATAATTCAAATGTGAAACTGTAGCAAATCGTGGTGTTCATATATTCAGCCTGTCCCATTATGCATGACCAAATTATGACTGCCAATAATCAAGAGCGAAGGCGCGAACATTTACAGTCAGTTCTGCCGGCGAAAGAGTTACGCACCCTTCACTCGATTATATTTGGGTTTGGTTTATCGTGGCCATTAAAGCGAAATGGTGTCTATAAGTAAAGGGCAACGAAAGGGAATCGAGGGTATTCTGCGGAAAAGATATATTCAGTATTGAACTGTCTAAAGTGAACGATAAGTGTCTTTTGTTCGTAATGAACCTACGGTGGACATTTAAAAATTCCAGAAACCATAACCAGTATATTTTATGATATTGTATTTTAAAGATTTAATTTTGTTTAGGTTAAGGTCTGACACATTAAATAAATGGAGTCAGTAAAAAATCAAGGGAGTCAGTTAGTCAAAAATCAAGGGTCTTAACCCCTTTAAAGCTTGAAAAACGATTTCTTCAATAGTATTTTTTTGTTTACACGAGATGTATCTAAGTAAGTTTATTTATGAACAACATGAGGTAAAGAAACACATCATTTAAGGCCAGTGTTTTTATTCTCATTCCTCCTGGCAGCCTCAATTGCAGCTTCTTGTGACAATTTTCGGTTTCAACGGCTTTCGCAGTAATTGTCGCTGGGCTATTACCGCCATCTTGGCCATTTGATGGCCCCGACCGGCATTTCCAACCGGAAGCGCGTCCCATCGATTTGTCTCTGTCACTGTCTTTCACTGCGATCTGCTCCTTTCTGTCGTGTCCTGCTCCTTTCGGTTCCCTTCCGAGCTGGCACAATTTAGTGTTTAAGTAATATTTCGTTACTTCGGCTGCGATGCAGGAGAGAGTTACACTGGCTGGCTGCAAATAACTGTGTAATTTATATTGCCCATTTCGCTTTGAGTCGCATACACACACACTCGCACACGGTCGCAAAGTGCTTCTGCGACAAAGTAAATTGTAAAATGTCACCCATAAAGCGTAAATTGTAACAAAAAGCACTCGAGGCCACGCAGTGATTTAAATTTTGTCGTCTGTAGGCTCCGGCTGTAAAGTTATGTGTATCTGCGGGTACCCCCAAAGGCACATCCACTCCTGCAACGTTTCATCCTGCAGCTTTCCAGGACCCCGTGCCCAGAAACCCAGCTGGCAAGGCCTTTTCGTCCTTTTGGTTGCGCCGTGGGCACTTGGCAGCACTGGCGACAAGTTTTTTGGCCCGATGCGAGCACACACAGTGTCCACAATTTACACAATTCATAATTCATCCGCAAATATTGTTCATACAATATATGGAGCGGCGGGGCGATTTCAGCCTTTTGCAGTCGCAGTCGCAGCTGCAGCTGTAAACTTTAATTATATCTGTATCTATAACTATGCGTGTGCGTTTTAATTGAGTTTTGGTATGCAAAACACTGGGCCAAAGTGACAAATTGATTATCAATTCGCATACTTTATGCACAGGGCGGAGGGCCTTTAAATTTTCGGTCTTATTTTGAACATTCCACACTGAAAGAAATTAAGATAAACGAATGAAAATTATTTTTAAAAAATTTATAATATAGGAAACATTTATTTTTAGAAAAATGTGGATAATAAGAATTAAAAATATTACATTTTAGCCTTATGTTGTGTTATGTGTTTAAAAAAACATTTAGTTAAAGTTTTATTGGATCATTTTATAAATTGTATAACCATCTCTTAAATGTTTCTGCCTGTGCCGAATGAATACCGGAAACAATTTATTTCACGCACTATTGAACCCGCGAACGAGTGATTTTTCTTTGCCGCAATTTGAGCAAATATTAATTTTTTGCCCGCTCTTATTCATGAACCTGTCCGCCAAGTCTGGGAATTTCCTTTTCCCTCGAAACTCCGTCTGTGACTGTGGCGGCAGAGTTTTCCCGCTGCTCGCAGCTCGCTTTTCGCTTGGCGAGGACCAAAGGACGACGACAATCAATTTTTCTTCATCACAAAATTGCATTCTTCAAACAGAGAAAATGGAGAAGGAGAAAGGCGCGAAGGAAGAACACAAAAATTCGCACTTTATTCATTTCCGTCCGACATCAAATGCTTTCCTTTTGCCGAGGCCAACGATCTCTCCATTCCCATTCCATTCTCCCGTTCTGGACTGTGGATTCCGGTTGCCGTATTTCCGCATTTTGTATTCATTAATCAACTTTCAAATCTTACCACAACAAACGAAGGCTGGGAGTCCTGGCAAAATCCTCGCCGTATCCTCGCAACCCGGGTGGCACTTTGCACTAATTTGCGGCCGCATCTCCTGACAGTCGCAACAAGCAGCGACAAGCTGTCCACTCAGCAGCAGGCTTTTCACCCGCACCACCCAATCAACCACCCAATCACCCACCCACTTGACCACCCAAGAGCCCACCCACCCACCTGCGCAGCTTGTTTGTATCATTTACGTACTCTGAATTGAGTCGCGGCTCACACGGCGTATGCGTGCTATCCCATCACTCAATGGCAGCTGCAGACTCGCAGTTAGCGGGCGTCAGTTTTCATTTGCGTCAATTGTTTGCAACTGGTTAAGGCTTCAGGATGTCAGCGGGAGACAAAGCGGTATGCAGTGCATCTTGCAGAGGGAAAAATGCTGGCCTTTGTAACTGGAACTCTTAAAGTTATACTTGTTCAATTCCTTCTTTTTCAATATAATAATAAAACAAATTTTTTTGGAATATCACTACCAAAAGCAAGAACAGGTAATCAGCAATATGTTCTTTTCATAGAAAACTTAATACAATAAAATATATCTAGAACCTTGGTTGATAAATTGGTGTTCTCTACTTGAAATTACTTATTCATATATTTCTTAAGAGGAATATATCATTTATTAAGATTAAGATTATGATTGGTGGTTAGACTTAAAGCCATACTGATACACATTTATATTTGATTCACTATTTAAGATTGCTTAAATCTGATTATTTTAATGAATACTCCTTGCAATACTTAGCTCTCCAATTAATTGGCCCCCTTTAGGTTTTCTCCCAGTGCTGGGCTGTGAAAATCTTGTGCCGCCTTGGATGCCTGAGCATATTATGCTGCCTGTCTTCCAGTGGCAGGCGGCAGTCATTAACAACCGGAGATGAGTTTGGTTTAATGCGGTTGCCGTTTACAAATGGAATTTTTTAGTGGCCCGGCAGCCAGTCAGAATGCCAGGCGGCATAAGGCACCAGGCACAGGGATATGCAGCCGGATTACTGGCAGGCTGAAGGATTCAGGATTTGGCAACGGAAGTCACTTTTGCGGGAGTGCGTGAGCACTGAATTTGTGCATTTCTTGAAATTTAATGCTCCATGCCTCACCCACACAGCCAATGGAAATGCAGCCAGTCATCATCACCGAAACGCAAAAACTTGGCATACTTACTTTTAGATTATTCCATCTGCCGGTCGTCAAGGTGCAGCTGCAATCGCATAGAGTGGTGTGTTTGCAGGGCGAGGAAACATGAAAATACTAATACCCTAACACTGCCCGGTCATTTTTCTGTGCGCACTCGGACGAGCATTTAATCCATCTCCATCAAAACGAATGAATCTCCAAATCATTTCATTTCCCAGGCAAGAACAAGTGCTATTGCAGTTGATAAAGCTGCTTATAATTGTGAGTGTGTGTTCGAAGTGTTTTTTTTTGCCAGGGGGCTTAATATCTCGCCCTTTTCATTTGGTTTTAAGTTATTGGTTGGGCTCTGAACTACTACCACTATCAACAATACAAATGACTGAAAATCAATGTAAAATGAAAACTGAAAATCAAAAATCTGTACATTAATGAGCTGCCAGAGAAGGGGCTTATGTTTGGTTGAGCTCTTTTTCGGAGAAAAAATATGGCAAAAATGTAAAGCTCAGTGCCTGGCCAAAATATTAATATGAAAGGCTTGACAAATATGTAACTTTAAATCCCAATAAAAAAGCCTGTAATATTGCAAAATTGTTTAAACAAATCATATGTATTTGGGCAGTTCAAAACACATTTTTCCATAACTTTCGATTGATTTTATCGTTGCCGGAAATCTCGAAAACTCATAAAGTCGTATATGTGTCAAGCCGTCGAGCCGAAAAACTAATTAAAAATCTTGTGGATTTTTGTCCTTTATGCATTTCTGAAGTGGATGGCAATCTACACTTCTGGACTTGACTGCTTCGCTGGACAAACTTTTCATTAGCCACATTTGGGTGGAAAAGTTTCGGTCCGAATCTTTTACACTTGCATGCCAAGCATCGTCGCCTACTTATGCGCAATTTTTCGACAACTATTTATGCAGTGAAAACTTTATGTTTTCCGCCTTTTTTCCCTGCACCCCTTGAGCCACGCCCCCTCATTCACTTGGCTTCGAGTCCGAGTCAGAGTGCTCAACTATTTATGTTAGAACTGCAAAGCGTAGAGCCGAAACCAATGAAATTTCCTGGAAATACTTGGGACAACGCGCAAAGTGCAGCCTATACACCGTGGAAAACTTTAGAGTGATTTTTGCTATTTAATATTCGTACAAAACATCACTTAAAAAATATTTATGTTAAATACCCCATTAAAATTTAAGATTTAAATATTTTTAAACAGACATTATTGTCAATACAAATTTCGATATTTTTATAAAATTTAATTCGAATGACATAGTTTGTAACATTGATCATGATTTGTAGTCCTGTCATATATTATTGCAACCACCAACACTTTTCTCCCCGTGTATGCACTGCCAGGGGGCGTTGGGCGTGGCAGGTTATACACTTTGACTTTACTTAGTTGGCTTTTACCTTGCCTTTACGGTGATTTTAGCCAGCTGCCTGGGAAGTGGCGAGCAGTCAGGCAGCATATTTTTCTTAGCCACTCGGCCCGTTCTTATGATTTGGCGTGTGGGTGTGTGTTGCAGGTGGTTCGGCAGGTGTGGGTGGATCAGGTGGGTTTGGATGAGTGGGTGGTGGCATGAAATCCCCGTGTATGCGCATACATTAGAAGCGTTAAGCTTCAGAACCGGTGTGTTTGCACAAGTGCTGGTAACTAAACGCCCTGGCAAAAAAGGGGGCAAAAGTTTTGAGACTTGCACAGTTTATGGGCAGAGTCAATGGTCAATTTGTTTGAGATTTGAGAATTTGTGCTGCTCCGGGGTCTTGGCCTAATTAAAATTGCATTAAAGCCGTGTGCGGGGCCCTTTTTAAAGGGACGAGCGCATGGCCTTCGCCTGGAATCTGGGATTCCAGTATCTCCTACCGAATGTTTCGATGTTCGAGGGCCATCTAACCAAGCGAAACGCGGCCCGTGCTCCATACAAATTGCAGTCAACATGGCGCGTAAGTCAACCGGAACTGGCAAACGCCAGCAATGAAATACACATGGGCCGCTTCGAAATTCTCATGAGCTGGTGAGTTGGTAGATGCTATATGGCATCGAATATATACGGCGGGGGGTGGTGGAGGCATTAGGCCAGGCAGTGACAAATAAACAGTGACAGGAGGCAAACAAACAAACGACATTGGGACTTGGGAGGGGGAAAGGGGAGTGAAGTAAGCGGCAGACGAGGACAATTCGTCGTCATCAGGAGCCTCATTTTGGACTTAATATAATACGCAGCGACGCGTCAAGGGACTGTGGATGTGGATGTGGATGGATGTGGCTGGCTCTGTGGACTGCGGAGCTGGAAAGGCGTAGAAAATCATTGCAGACATATGAAATATTAAATATGTATGGCCACCAACATACACATAAACATACAGAATGTATGGCATGCACTTAGATAAAAGATACTAGCAAACATTAAAATATATAAACAAATAAAGTCTACGAACTAGAAAACGAATAGTTCAAAATAATTTATTAAAAGAAAATATCTTTGTATTAAAAGATTATAACAAGTACAAATTCAATAGGTCTTATATTTAAGGCATTCAGAACAAATAGTTCCTATATGAAAATAAAATTTTATAATTTTTATAATTTTTCATATTGTGAAGTTAAAAGAAGTAACATTTCAAATATAACACAAAAGTGCCATGTGACTTGAAAAATCGTTTTCCTTATTATAACCTAGCTTCTTCCTTCTTAAAATGATAGCATGTACATTAACAAGCATGATTTTCTTATTACGCGGTTAAGTAGCTTTACTTTTACACTACACACAATGCATAAATACTTTTTAAAATTAAATAATTTCCCCTACATTTTATAATGATGCTTAAGATGACAATTTCGCTGAAGTGTACCGTGTACACATAAACAATCATTTGGCCCCAAATGTCTGGGCTGTTGTCTAGTGGAGCAGAGCACCGAGGAAATGGCAGGCTGATGATCCCATTTCCGAGAGGTAAGTGATGCCAGTCAGCTCCGCATCGGAAAATGAGGTGGGGTGGGGGAGACTGAGGAGTCCGAGCTTGGGGAAACTCGGGGAAACTGTGCGGAACGGAGAAAGGAACGAGAATGAGAACTCGCACAGCGGCAGAAACAACCTTCAATGAGACAAAATCGACTTGTGCATTCGCCGTTGCACGAAGGAGAAAGGCGAGTGGAGAAAGGCGACTGGAGAAAGGAGGACGAAATAAGGTTACACAGGCACTGTGTGTGTGTGGGTGTGTGCGTGAGCAGCCAGCTCCTGGCCCGAGTCCTTTTCATTATAATTTAAGCATGGCAACATGACAACGTGGTTAACTTTTGCTTTTTTTTTTTTACACATTTCGTTACTTTGTTGCTGTGATCAGTGACTGTGGGGATTCTGCAGCTTCTGCCGCTCCGGGGGAAATGAAATTGCCTCAAAATGTTTGCCACTTTTATTCTCTGCCCCTCCACTTTTTTTTTGTGGCCTTTGAGGGGTGTACTACATGTACGTGTGTGGGTGGTTTTGTGTGCAGCTAAGGTTGAAGTATTTAATGAGCTGAAATTCGGAACGTGTGTCCTTGGCATGGATGGGAAAACGTCAGAAATCTGTTACACAAAACTGTGACTTTGGCGACTTTGGCTCTGCACCGCTCTAATGAGGAGTGCTCAAAGGATGCGATTATGTGCGCTGCGATTCAATGACGGTTTTGCCTCTTTCCAAGGAATTTCACATCTCGCAATGATGGCAATTAAATGGCTCAATCACGCAACATCGCTGTCGCTGTCCAACGGCAAACATGTTAATTAAATGGCAGCCGCGGCGGCACAAATTTGCATACAATCAAATTTAAGAAGCGAGCAAGAAAATCCATTTTTCCCATTTCCCTGAACATTTCTCAATGGGTGACATGTGCGCGCAATTTGTATGCGGAAAACAAATACTGCATGCACTGATAAAAACTGCAACATAATAAGCAAAATTATGGATTGTTTTTTGTTAATTAAATAAATTTTAAGTAAGGCATTTTTTATTACAAAAACATTTAGGTATTGGTCAACACATACGAAATAGATCCACTTACATTTTACTGGATTATAGAATTCCTTTTCAACATAGGCATTATTGTATGAATTCCTTAAAAATATTATTTTCTTCGTCAAAATATTTACTATAAAAGTATAAAGATTTAAGGTCTTAACATGTTAATTTTAAAATATTCTTAAGTGGTTGTTATTATTCAACTGCCTTTTCCCGAGTGTGCAAACAAGCGTTCTCTTATATACGCGTGAGGCAATATTATTTATTTTTATGCTTTACAATATTTATGCTTTTTGTCAGCGTCCGGCATACGAAACAGCCTCGATGGACATCGCATTTAATTAATGAAGAAACCGCCGAACAACCGCGATCATGGGTGGCAAAAAGGGGGTTTGGGTTGCGGCGAAATGGGGCGGCCTTTTAATAAAGCTGAGCAAATAGATGGTCAGAAAACAGGATTGGAGCGCTCGGCTGGGAGGCCAGGCATTAAGCCTTTGACATGCGCCAATCGTAAATCTTGGCCAACATATCTGAGCAATGTTTGTCCAGTGTCCAGTGTGTCCAGAGGGGGTTAAGGCTGAGTCCAGGACCCCGAGCACGCATGGCCAAAACGACAGAAAAAAGGAAAATCCGAAAAAATGCCTGGCGGCGTCGCTTTGTCCGCTCAAAAGCTCGGGAGCCCAAAGAACGAACCAGCAGCATTGACAAGGCCGCCTATGCAAATATTTAGTAAATGAATCAGCGCTTTGCGACTGTTATCATTTATGTCCCCCAGAATTTCCAGCTTGACCAGGATTTCCCATTCCGGGGAAAACAAGAAAGAATTGTGAGGTCAAGTGAGACGACTACAAGGTACCCGGTATTTCAGAAGAGGAACACAAAGCTGCACTTCTAGATTCCATATCTTTGCCAACTCAACCCCGATTTAGACGTGGAATACCTCTAAGAATTTGTGGTTGAATTTCCCAATATTCTACATTCAAAGATTTCTTTTAGAGGAGGGTCACAATTTTAACCCATTTTCATGTTCGATTTGTCCGTAATTCCAATGGCTTTCAGAAGGGGAACCCAAAACTGTACTTCTAGATTCCATAACTTTGCCAATTCAACCCCGATTTAGACGTGGGATACCTCTATGAATTTGTGGTTGAATTTCCTGATATTCTACATTCAAAGATTTCTTTTAAAGGAGGGTCACAATTTCAACCCATTTTCATGTTCGATTTTTCCGTAAATCCAATGGCTTTCAGAAGGGGAACCCAAAACTGCACTTCTAGATTCCAAATCTTTGCCAATTCAATCCCGATTTAGACGTGAGATACCTGTTTGAATTTGTCGTTGAATTTCCTAATATTCTGCATTCAAAGATTTCTTTTAGAGGAGGGTCACAATTTTAACCCATTTTCATGTTCGATTTGTCCGTAATTCCAATGGCTTTCAGAAGGGGAACCCAAAACTGCACTTCTAGATTCCATATCTTTCCCAATTCAACCCCGATTTAGACGTGGGATACCTCTATGAATTTGTGGTTGAATTTCCTAATATTCTACATTCAAAGATATATTTTAAAGGAGGGTCACAATTTTAACCCATTTTCATGTTCGATTTTTCCGTAAATCCAATGGCTTTCAGAAGGGGAACCCAAAACTGCACTTCTAGATTCCAAATCTTTGCCAATTCAATCCCGATTTAGACGTGAGATACCTTTATGAATTTGTCGTTGAATTTCCTAATATTCTACATTCAAAGATTTCTTTTAAAGGAGGGTCACAATTTTAACCCATTTTCATGTTCGATTTTTCCGTAATTCCAATGGCTTTCAGAAGGGGAACCCAAAACTGCACTTCTAGATTCCATAACCCTGCCAATTAAATCCCAATTTAGACGTGGGATACCTCTATGAATTTGTGGTTGAATTTCCTAATATTCTACATTCAAAGATATATTTTAAAGGAGGGTCACAATTTTAACCCATTTTCATGTTCGATTTTTCCGTCATTCCAATGGCTTTCAAAAGGGGAACCCAAAACTGCAGTTCTAAATTCCATATCTTTGCCAATTCAACGCCGATTTAGACGTGGGATACCTCTATGAATTTGTGGTTGAATTTCCTAATATTCTACATTCAAAGATTTCTTTTAAAGGAGGGTCACAATTTTAACCCATTTTCATGTTCGATTTTTCCGTAATTCCAATGGCTTTCAGAAGGGGAACCCAAAACTGCACTTCTATATTCCATATCTTTGCCAATTCAATCCCGATTTAGACGTGGGATACCTCTATGAATTTGTGGTTGAATTTCCTAATATTCTACATTCAAAGATTGCTTTTAAAGGAGGGTCACAATTTTAACCCATTTTCATGTTCGATTTTTACGTAATTCCAATGGCTTCCAGAAGGGGAACCCAAAAGTTCACTTCTAGATTCCATAACTTTGCCAATTTAATCCCGCTTTAGACGTGGGATACCTCTATGAATTTGTGGTTGAATTTCCTAATATTCTACATTCAAAGATATATTTTAAAGGAGGGTCACAATTTTAACCCATTTTCATGTTCGATTTTTCCGTAAATCCAATGGCTTTCAGAAGGGGAACCCAAAACTGCACTTCTAGATTCCATAACTTTGCCAATTCAATCTTGATTTAGACGTGGGATACCTCTATGAATTTGTGGTTAAATTTTCAGATACTCTACATTCAAAGATTTCTTTCTAAAGAGGGTCACAATTTTAGTCCATTTTCGTGTTCCATTTTTCCGTAATTCCAATGGCTTTCAGAAGGGGAACCCAAAACTGCACTTCTATATTCCATATCTTTGCCAATTCAACCCCAATTTTGACGTGGGATACCTCTATGAATTTGTGGTTGAATTTCCTAATATTCTACATTCAAAGATTTCTTTTAAAGGAGGGTCACAATTTCAACCCATTTTCATGTTCGATTTTTCCGTAAATCCAATGGCTTTCAGAAGGGGAACCCAAAACTGCACTTCTAGATTCCAAATCTTTGCCAATTCAATCCCGATTTAGACGTGAGATACCTGTTTGAATTTGTCGTTGAATTTCCTAATATTCTGCATTCAAAGATTTCTTTTAAAGGAGGGTCACAATTTTAACCCATTTTCATGTTCGATTTTTCCGTAATTCCAATGGCTTTCAGAAGGGGAACCCAAAACTGCACTTCTAGATTCCATAACTTTGCCAATTTAATCCCGCTTTAGACGTGGGATACCTCTATGAATTTGTGGTTGAATTTCCTAATATTCTACATTCAAAGATTTCTTTTAAAGGAGGGTCACAATTTTAACCCATTTTCATGTTCGATTTTTACGTAATTCCAATGGCTTTCAGAAGGGGAACCCAAAACTGCAGTTCTAGGTTCCATATCTTTGCCAATTCAACCCCGATTTAGACGTGGGATACCTCTATGAATTTGTGGTTGAATTTCCTAATATTCTACATTCAAAGATATATTTTAAAGGAGGGTCACAATTTTAACCCATTTTCATGTTCGATTTTTCCGTAATTCCAATGGCTTTCAGAAGGGGAACCCAAAACTGCACAACAACAAAACAACTGAATTTCCTAATATTCTACATTTAAAGATTTCTTGTAAAGCAGGGTCAAAGATTTCTATTAAAAGACGGTCAACATTTTAATCCATTTTCATGTTTGATTTTTCCCTAAATCCAATGGATTGGAAATCAAAAACTGAATTTCTAATTTCATAACTTGGTTAACTTGGTTGTATTAGACATTAATTTTTTATTCTAAACAAGAGACAAATTTTAAAGGTTATATATTAATTTTTGTTAGGGCTAATTATTTCTTAGGGCTTTCCCCGAAGTTTGCTAACTTTTTACGGAATGCTGTATACCTCTGATCTGGACAATAACAGGGTATAAAAAGCGGGTGACAGGCGACAGCGAATTTGTCAATTTGTAGCAATGACTGTAAACAGACTGGCCCAAAGAGAGGAGCATACGAGGATGGGATGGGCAGGATGTGGAGGGCAGAGAGTGACCCCTGCACATGCGGGCCTGAATTTATGGCCCAGCTAGTGACGCACTTGTCCGGCCAAAAGTCCGGGAAAGGGTGAAGGAGCTGGTAGATGGTAGCTGGTAGCTGGTAACTGCCAACGGCTATGCATACAAAACGCTGCGGCAATTATCTGAAATGCAAATGCTTTGCTTGGCTCGAATCCGAGGGGAGATGGCCATGGCTAAGCATGTAATGAATTGTCTTTTTGGCCATTCGATAAATTTGCAACTCTATGAAGTTGCCCAGCTGCAGTGGAGCTCAGCTCAGCTCGGTTTCAGTTTCTGTTTCAGTTGCAGTTTCAGTTCCCAGATTCGGCACCCAGAAATCCCCAGCCCCTGCAGCGTCGTAAAGTATGCAACGTTTTATGGGCGAAAAAGAAAGGGCCTGGGATTCGGGGGGCTCGAATCGGGGGGCGTAATTAAAAATCATAAGAAATGGAATACAAACAGAAATAAACATGCCATAGCCGAGAGCATAAAAGCAGCTGCAGCTCTCCATCTCTGTATCTGCATCTATAGATGTAGATGTGGATGTGGATGTTACTGTGCGAGTGCGAGTGCCATAAAAATATGCCAAAAGGAAAGCGAGCCAAAGCGAAAGAGGAAATAAAAATAAAAGCGCTGAAATAAAATAAATTGCACTCAAAAATCCTTTTTCCGTGCCTGCAACTCATTACAAATTTTATTACAGATACTTGCCCGGCACTCACCCAACGGCAAGGCTGCGGGCCTCCGATTCTGGTATTCTGGTATTCTCGTACTCTGGTATTCTGGGGGGCTAACACACACACACACCATCACTCTCACGCCCACTGAAAGATAGAGATACTGCACATAAGCACAGAACTGACATTTAATACAACACTTGATGTCGCTCATTAAGAAGAATTCAGCGCACGAGCGCCGCTGCTTCTGGCTAGCTGAGGCGTCCAAAAAAAATGAGGAGAGTGGAACTTGTTGCCGAATAAGCAGCTGCCATTACGTATACATACGTCTGCAGCTGTACAGAAAAAAATATAACTACCCTTACTCAGAACCTATATAAAATATAACAAAATATTTATAATACATTTGTTTCAAACGTTTTTGGTTACTTTTTAATTAATTTTCGGTACTATATTTTCAGTAAAAATTATTAGTAGTCCTAATGAAATTAGGTATAGGTTTGATGTACTTATTAACAAGTGTCTAAAAGTATGCAAAGATATGTTTTAAAACGAAAAAGCAATTTTGTACTGCATACTTTTAGACAGATTTTTAAAAGGTTTTCAAATTCAAGAGATTTCCGTAGCTGCCTGGCTAATTTTTGTATTGGTTTCAGATTTCTTTCTGTGTACCCCACACACTGCGGCAGACATAATGAGCAGACACTGCTAAAGACAAGACAAGACAACGAACGCAATGCCTGCCGGGCGACAAGTGAAAGCATGTGTGATTCTGCCCCTTCCTTGCCTTCGACAACAGACAGCAGTTGCACTTGCAGCCAGGATTCTGGGTCCTGGGCTCTGGGCTTTGGGTGCTGGGTGCTGGGTGGTGAATGCTGGGCTCTGCGACTCTGGGATTCTTGGCGGCGCAGATTCTCATCCTTCAGATAAGATTCTGAGCTGCTGCCTATGGCAAGGCGTCGGTTGTCACCTGCCGCCGGCGTCGCCATTCTGCAAAGGATGCCAACATGACGACAACTTGTCTACATTTCGTCTTCTTGTCTGCAGTTGCATTTGCAGTTGCCGGGGATGTACTCAGACATGTGTAGCTGACATGTCCTCATATACTTACACATATGGAGGGGACAACGGTGCGTATGCGCCTCATTTATGCATTTCACACACTTTTTCCACTTACTTAGCATATTACGTGGTGATTGAATAAAATAAATGGCAGTTAGTAATTCTATAAGTTGGGAGATGTGTTTACTCAGAATTCTTGTTTAATTTTTAGTTCTTGTAGTTCTTTAAAAATAATATCAATTTGTAAATATCATCTAATAAAATACTGAAAAATGACTCTGCCTCATGAACCATTATAAAACCAAGAAGCTTTGACCTTGCTTTTATGAATAGCCGTATGTTAGATGGCAGTTTGTGGCTTTGTACTAGCAATATTTACAGTCAGTGTTACATCACAATGATCTCAGGCCGTTCTTGTGAAGAATGGTAATAGGCGACAAGAAACTATGATCTCAGGCCGTTCTTGTGAAGAATGGTAATAGGCGACAAGAAACTATTTCCATTTTATTGGGTCCTTGCTGTGGCGGTTGGAGGAGCAGGATCAGGACCAGCGACCACAGTGATTATGCATTCTGATATCCCATTCGGTCGTGTGCGAAATGCTTTTGGTGCTGTCATGCGTCTAACTTATCGCTCTCATTGTGCCGCAGCACTACAAAAGTTTTTATTCATATTTTATATGGGCCTTTTATGTGGCAATCAAAGCCTATACAAACAGGCCGGAGTCAAGTGATACAGCGGCGAGCAGAGGGCTTCGAAAAGCGAGAACCGAGAAAGAAACCCAAGTATGTCAAATTAACAATGTCATCAAAGCGATTTAGCATGTTGGCGCGCCATGTCCTGCCCGTGTCCCTCTGCCGCATGCGATTACATGGCAAATCTTTTCAAAGCTTTTAACAAACACGCTCAACCGCACACAAAATGGCGAACGCAAACACACGAGCATGGGTTAAGGCGGGATGGCGGGGGTTAAGGGTTCCGGGGTTCCGGGGATCCGGGTATCCCTCCCGCACAAAAGACAAGCCAAAAACTTTGAATTAAAATGCGTTTATTTGAGCTCTTCACACACCAGCAAATGGCAATTGGGCCCAGGGATATATGTATGAGTATTTTGGCCAGCTTTTCGTCGTCGGAGGGGGCGTAGCGGAAAAAATCTTAACCCAAATAACTTGGCGGAGAACTATTCAAAACATTTACTTAATATTCGCAACTTGGGCGAACGGCGCCTGGCGAGGCAATGAAAGCGTTTTGTAAGCCTTTGTTATCTTGATCTCGTTTCCCATACCCCCGCCACATGACGTTTAATATTAAATCATATTAAAATATTCAAAGGACTCTTCGCCACGCAGCATTTATAAACATTAGCACGCCGACATGGACGCGTCTCCGAAAAACACGTTGGCAAACATGGAGAGGGGATGCACTGTAAAAACAATAAGAGGAGTACATATTATCCACATTTGCAATACAAATATGTAAGAACAATGTTGTAATTAATTATTATCAAAATAAAAAAACAATGCTTTAAAATGGTATGTGAAAAAATTAATTGCGATATTTTTAGACTATATCTGGAGGGAATTGTTTTCTTCTCCAAAATCCCAAAATGGTATCAATAATTTTTACATATTTTTTTATTTTTCCTTGTGTATTCCCAAATGTATGCAATGCCTAAAAAGCGTCACCCACCAAGTCAGCAAGTTGCCAAACGCCCCCGCACACACACACACTCGACGAAAAGGATGTTCCGAGTGGTAGCAAGGATCTGGCCCAGTTCTACGAAATTGTTTGCAAGAATTTTAGAATAATTTTTTGCTGCCTTCAAAGTGAGTTTGCAATTGTGTGTGCGAGTTTCTTAGCCACGAACTCGTTGCGGGCATAAACTGCATGAGTTGTGCTTAGAAAGTGTTTAGAGCGCGCTTAAAAATTTATCAGCGGCATGACGAGTGTGGCCGCAAGGCAACCCTTAAATTTCCTCCCCGAAAATGCCGCATCGTTTTTCAGACATTTTTACGTCTATTGATTCCTAATGGCCTGGTGGCAACTTTTGCCGAAAGTCATGCCAAGACAAATAGTTTTGTTTGTCAAAGCATATTTGCGGCAGCAGGTTGCTTCGTCAATATGCTCAAAAAGCATAAATTTCAGCCATGTCAAGCTATTTCAGTCAATGACTTGGAAAGATCAAAAAACACAAGAGTGCCGATAAATGGGTTAAAAAGGTTTCAATAGATGCCATTTTAAGGGGGGGAAAATTGGAGATAAAGTGTTTTTTACTCTGAAATATTTCTATAAATTCCTAGGAATAGGTATTTTTAATACCTAAGGAAAGAAATATGAAAGGAAATCTTCCGGGTTTTAAATGGACTTTTCTATGATCCTATTGTTGATTTCTAAAAACTGAAGTTTAGAAAAAACATGTCTAAAAAAAAAAAAAAGTTTGTCTGAATCTAAACAGAGGGCCATTATTAATTACTTACGTTTTAGAATGAAGAGGAACTCCGTGAAAATAAATAAATATTTACTTACGAAATCGGATAAGCACTTATTTATGAAGACAGATAGGTCCTTTTACTCGGGCACTTATGTCCTTAGGAATGTGCACCAATAGATTTTATTTCGTATGCTATAGAAGGGACTGCAATTAGCTGCACATTTCACGTTGCGCCTCCCAGTGGCAACTTTATCTCAGGACGGAGGAGAACGGCCATCTCCCTACATGGCACCCGACAATCCCGGGTTCGCTTAACACGCTCCGAATGGAAACAGGCAGCATAAATTTACTGCCAGGCACTGCAGCAAAAGTTGCTTTCGCTATTGTTGCTCTGGGGACACACGCAGGAGGCATCAGGTGCAGTTCCAGTGGCAACAGCAATAGCAAAAGGAAAAGCAGGAGCAACAACAAGGACATCGAGCAGACAGAAAGAAAGCAGCGCAAGATGCATTTAATTAAACTTAAACATTTTCATTGTCAAGCGAAAAATAATTAGTTGTGTGGCAAAGAGAAGGAAACAGGCAGCGGAACATTTGGCGTATACGTAACGTGCACCGGAAGTAATATGGATGGCACACACACATGGATATGGATGGCACACTCGTGCAGAAAGACAGAGCCTCCTGCCTGTGCATGTGTACGTGTTTGTGTGTCTGTGTGGAAAGCCGGGAAGTACAAGTTTCAAAATTAAAATGAATGCACGAAGCTGAAAGAAGGGATACAAGACTTTTGCACCAGCAGACATTTACAAGCGCCGTCCTACACACACACTTAAACGCGAACAGAGGATGCCAATACATGTGCACGGCGGATGGCAGTTATAAACGACAAAGTCACATGCATGAGCTTGTCAAAAAACCTAGTTAGTCCTTCTGGCAGCGACAGGAGCCCCGAAGAAGAAGCAGCACCAGCAGAAGAAGCACCAGCCAAAGAAAACTGCCAAGCGAAACTGGCAGGAGGCAAAAAAAGTATCCGAGATTGTTGTTCTTGTCGAAATAATGTGCAGCATTAACTAACTGCGCCTGCAAGCGACACCACGACAACGACAGCCAGGATCCCAAGGACACTGGGGCACGACGCCAGGACGGCTGGCGGGCTGGCAAGCTCAGCTCTCAAGTTTACCCAGGATCGCGGCCAGAGATGCCTGCAGCATTATATATTTAGTTAAGGTATTAGCAGCAGCTACATCAATGGCAGTCACACTAGCTAACCAGACTGAGGTGCAAGGTCCTTTGGCTGTGGAGAAAGGGTTTCCATCTTAATATAAAAGGAAATTAATTCTTATACAATTTTTATTAATTTAAATGAATGCCTAAGAATTGCTATGACTATAAAAATGTCATGAAATATTAATTTAACTCTTTTAAATGATTAAAATTCATTTTGATCGATTTATATTATACCTTATATTATATTAGTTACAAACTTTTGCGAGTAATTCAAGTACAAATTATCAAGAGATTTGTAACCAGGTTTTAGATTTCACGATTTAAGAGGACTGTTTTTGGTTTGGGCTAGGTTTGGGGTAGGGTCATACCTAGACCTAGTTATATATAGATTGGTTTTAATATACATTTTATCATATTACAAGCAGTCCAGTGTAGTAATCGAGCCGTTCAAGTTTTAGCTGCTCTACGCTTGCTGGGATTAATTAAATTAGAGCCCTGTCGCGCAGCTTTTCTCCCGCCGCACCCTTTGCCCCGCCATCAATGCATCGTTCAGATTTTCTTAACTCGCTTTTCCACCGATAGACGGCAATCGACAGACCTGAAAGGCTTCCCTTTTGGTCGATGCGTTGCGTGGCCAGCTAATAAATTAAGGCTAATTATGTTTTCAATTAGGCAACAATGGCCAATTTAATATTTTACCCGGCCGCCGTTCATCGTCGCCGTCATTGTTCCGCTTTCCCCTGATTGATGTGCGTCGCAATTTTTCGCGCGATTTGCAATTGCAAAATCACAATTGGGGGATCGGCAGTGGGGGGCTGCATCGCGTCTAATGGCAAATGCCTGTAAAGCTACCCTATTTCCACATCCCCTCTGTTCTCTTCTTTCTTTTTTTTTGTTATGCCGGCGGCCCAACAGGCTATAACCTATGGGCGGTATATCGGTCTTTGCTAGCCAACCTTTTGGGAGGCGAATTTAATGGAAATTCTCGACATTGCCGGGGCATCAAATCAATATGTCATGAGAAGGGCTGCCCTCATGCCGCCGATGCTGCGGCAACGGAAACAGTATCATGTTGATGTGTTGACGGTGTTGCCCCTGTATGAATGTGTGTGTGTGTGCGCTCGTGTGAGTGAATAACGCGTTATTGCGTATACGCAACGTTGTGCTTCCGACAAATGAGCAGTCGCTTAGGTCTGCGATGGCGCTTTAATGAGCTTCCCTAAAGTGAATTGTGCTATTTCATTGTTTTAGTATCGATTTATAATAAATAAATTTCTATATTAATTACCAGTGAGCTTAAAGTTTTGGGTTTGAAGTATGAGTATGGTTTGGTTACATTTTATTAGGAAATAAATATTATTACAACAATGACTAGCATTAAAACAGGGAATTCAATAAATGATTGGGTTTATAACACTTTTAAAACACTGATTTTTAAACAAAGTACAATAATAATATAATAATATAATCACAAGTTTTTAAAGGACCAAGTGGCAACAAAGCTTAAAATGCACTAAATAGATTTATTATTTGGCCCTAGCAACTTATTGCAGGGCATTGCCAAATGCAATAGCCTCAATTGTAGAGGCCAAAAATGTCAAATGGCGAGCAGGGAGATGGAGGACAAAAAAATGGTTAAAAAATTTGCCTCAGTCGCTGCATGTGCGCCTAAATCGTTGATTTACGATTCACGCCACACTGAGGAGCCGCTGGATGAGGACACCGACAATACAAGGGTGTGCGTGTGTGAGTGTGTGTGTAAGGATATGTAGGGATATGTGTGTGTGTCTGTGGTGAGGACACGCATGACAGACGCGCAGGCAGCCGTGCAAACCACTTTGGCGGCAATGCGTTGGCTTGTCCCCTGCCAACTTGCCCGCATTTTTGCTGCAGCGCATAATAAAAAATTTTAAAATTTATTACATGTCTCCAGCCAATATTTCACTTTGACATGCAGTGTCGCGAAATGAAGCTGTCCAGTGCGGCTTGTCCCGGCTCGTCCTGTATCGTCCTGTTCCGTCCTGGCACTCGGACCCATCCGCCTGGAGTAAATTTGCTTGCAATGAAGTGCGGAACTTGCTGCTTGGGCTGCCAATTAAAATTACCAGCCGTAGCGGTGCACTGGGGTTCCCATATTGAGCCATGCTCCACCGACCAATCAATACTTCCGGTCGCTTCTTTTAATTAATTCCATGCGTTTGACATGGAAAATGTAGCACTCCTTGGCTTCCTTCGAACGGCGGGGCGATCTCGTATTAGCCCGTCTGGGCCGAAAGGCATCAGTCTTCGAGTGCGGGTTCACTGGAATTTTATGCGTGCGCAAATGAAAAGGAAATGTTATCGTTTAATTTTATTTTCGCCATTGGCGCCATTGCATAATAACTGCGAGCGAGTGCAGAGCAGGAGGAACTGCTGCACTCACACAAAATGTACGGATGATTTTCCCCATGAGATAATGAATTTTTCCATAAATCTTGCCTTTGCTCAAATTTTGTGGAACTCATTTTCAAATGCTAAATGGCTTTTAGGGGAAACAGGGCCTTTGCTAACCATTTTCACCTGAAATTAGATTTTTATTTACCTACATTATTGCCAGTTCTTGGAATTAAGCTATAGTTTCTGTTCCCAGAAACATTTTTAACTTAGCAGTTCTGAAAATTCGTAAGCCTTTGAAAGGTTTTGGGTAAGTAGAACATTTTTGTATGGCCTTTAATACCATTTCTTTTGCTGAGTGTGGGAACAGGGGCGTAGAGAGTGGCTCCGAACGAGGACAGCACAACGCTCCACTCCGCTTGGCTGCTTGGCAGGCTCACAGGACGCACATAAGTAGGTCCTGGGCAGCGCAAAAATGGCATCGCGTCCAAACATAATTAAAGACAAACAACTGCACGCAGCATCAGCAAGCCGCTCCCCCTTCCCATCCCCACCCTTGGCTCCTTCTCCATCCCCCTGTCATGTTGTTGTTGCTGCTGACGGAGCCACGATAAACGCATGAAGGCAAATAAAGGCAATGGACGGATCGGAACACATAACTCACGCACACACATTTAGCCCAGGATACGTACATGGGGCTTTTATGCCGCACACTCGCACACACACGCGCACCGCACTCTTGACACTGCAACGCCAACATCCTTGGAAGCCTGCCACATGCGGCACACCCCACCCATCTCTCCTGCTCCAGCAACCCATCCTGCACCTCCTGGCCATTCTCCACACACCTCCAAAAAATATGGCGAAATAAAAGCCAAAAACGAAAAATTCCAGGCCCAAAGTGTTGCGGCATATTTTTATGTAATTAATTTGCAGGAGGACGTGGGATGTGGGAAGAAGGAGCAGTTACCAGATTTAATTGGGAGTGACCGTAGTTCGTTTCGCAATGATTTCCCCATTAGTCCTGCAGGTGGGTCAGTTACCTGTAGCTACAGAAAAACCACGGGAAAATTTTACAGCAAATTTTGTTACTTTTTTTCGTTTTTAAAAATCTGGCAAAGGCTTTATTTTACATTTAATGACTTCATTAAAAAACATTTTCTTAAAGATTTTTAAAATACTGACCCACAAAACATTAGTTATTGCTTGTTCTTGTTTTCTTTAAATTGCTTAATCAAAAAAAATGTGTATAATTTAAGAAGATAACCTTTGAAGCAGCAACCTTGTCACCCCCTTTTTCCAGCTGCCCCCTCCCCTCACCCCTTTTAATGGCATTGCGAATGTGTGACGTTGTCGTCCCCTTTTCCACCTTCTCTCGCCCAACGTGAATTCTTTTTTCTCATTGGACCAGCAGGGGCAACAATTTTGTACATCATTTTACTTTCATTATGGCTTAACCTTGCAGTTTGATAGCCGCCCCCCTTTGCGCCACCCATGTATAGAGCTTGAGTGTGTGCGGCAAAAGGAAAACACTGCGTGAAAAACTGGGCTGGGGCACAGGCATAGCCACTGTGGACTTCCGCTCGCTCGGGCAGCAAAACGAGCAGAAGTTGTTGTTCAATTTTCCATTTTTAGTTGCCAGCCGTTGCCGAAGGATGGGGGCTGGATGAAAGTCCTGGCGAAAAGGCAGTGGGGGTGGCATCGTAACGGTGGGCAAAAAAGAAGTGCTGAGGACCCAGCGCCGTGTAAGATAATGGCAAACATGAGGAGAATGAGCTGCATGTGTGTGTGTGTGTGCTGAAAGCCATGCAAAAACTGTAAACAAACAGAATGCGGCTAAACACAAACACCTTTGAGAGACGCACACACACTCACTCACGCAGACACAGACTTAGTGCAAGGGGTGCACCGGCGAGTGTGTGGGTGAGTGTATTTATAAAAGTCAGGCACAGGTATAGGTGCACCGAGAAAAAAATGTATATAATATAAGGAATTCTACAAAAATATCTATAGGTTTGCAATCACATGTGCAATAATATATTTAGAGTCGAGACGACAGGATACTCGCATTTTTCCAACTCCATCTTTATTTTATTTACGAACTTCGGATTATCTTTTAAGATTTCTAAGTCAAACAGTTTTTTCTGAAGGGTTCCTTATGTGTAATTGTTATTTGAAACTTGTGAAATAAGAATGAAATTGTAAAAAATTATTTCAAAAACATTTGTAAGCCAAAATGATCTGGTATTTTTCACAGAAATAAGAATATTTATTATATTTTCCTCAGTGTACTGGACCTCACACCCTTGGTTAGTAGCAAAACACTTTGCGCGCCCCCAATACACAACCCGAACTAGTTTTTGTTGTTCAACATCTGCCACGCCCCAAACGTTGAAAGTAAAAAATATCCTACCCTTTGCCTTCGTCCTGCTCGGTCTCACCCCCTCTCCCCAAACACTTTTCCCCCCGCTCAAGCCATCAACTTGTGGAACTGTGCCAGAAAAACATAATTAATATGCAATTTTTTGTGTTTTTTTCCTGCTTTTACATTTCTTTTGCAAACATTTTGCTCCTGTTCTGTTTTATAGTTGGAAATTCCAAAGGATCGCCCGCCCCACTGGATTTTCTTTGATGCGTTTGTGTATTTGTGCTAGTGGCAGTGTGTGGGTGGAGTGTATTTCTGTTTGTGTTTATATTTATGGTACAATGCATTCAGCATAACTCAAACATGCTGAAAGGTTGGAGAGTTTTGGTTTGATTTTCAATCAATCCCTCCTGACATAAGTTGAGCTTGCACAACAGGAAAAAAAATCAGAAAACTGAAGAATGGCGGAGAGTGAGTTTCCCTGGCCAAAAGGAATTCCATTTCAGATGTAATGAATTTTATTTTAATAACTATAGTGCTATGGCTGCCCTTTGCATGTTCATCTGCACATGGTTTTATATTAAATTTTTCCAAGAAAAGGATTGATTTGTGAAAATATTGTCATACAATTAGAGCTTGAAAGTGTGAAATATAATACGTTTTAATTTTGTCGACTTAATAATCCATAATATATTTTAAGCGAAGGCTTAATTCTTTAATTTTTCAAGTATAATGCTTTAATCAATAATTTTTAAACCATTGCGAACTCTTTGTGCCCCTCGGCATTGTTCGCGGCAAACAGAAAAATCGCTGCATACGCCAAGGCGCCGAACGCAAATTAAAGGCAAACATGAAGCGCTTTGTATGGACGCTGCTTCTGTTGTTGCTGTTGGAAAGGCAGGCTGCATAAGCGCTGCAAACACACAGAAAACCGAGTCAACAAGCGGCTGATGCTGCCGCTGCAGCTGCAGCAGGAAGTCCAACAGCAGCAGCAGCAACAGCACAGCAGCAACATGAACAAACATTGGCGGTTGCACGTGTGGTCATGGAAGGATCCCAATACCAATACCAATACCAATGCCCACACGAATACCATTGCCAATGGCAGGACATCACGGAGAAGAACAAGATGCGCAAATAAAGCTGCAACAACAATTGCCGACTGACCTTTGCTCGATGGGCGATTTCCAATACACAGCAGCAACACCAAGACCAACAGCAACATCAGTTGCCTTTGCAGTTGAGGAGCAACTATAACCATAATTTATATTTTTTATTGATAAAGCCATAAATAAAGGACCGAAAATGCAAGTTCGAAATGCCATATGCACAAAACTCAACTCGTAGTTGCGTCTGTCGTACATAATCAAAAGATTAGAAACTGCTTTTGGCTGCTGACTGTGAAGTGACCAACTTGCTGGCCATAAAATGCGAACTAGCAGCAGCAGCAGCAGCGGCAGCAGGGAAAGTGGAGCACTTGGACAGGCATCAAGAAAAATGCCAGAGGATGTGCCCAGGATCCCTTTGAGCTGGTGCGTCTGCCACAAACTGATGCAGCAATAAAATTTGAAACAATAAAGGACGCAGCCAAGGAGACGATGCCCGAAAGTTGCCAGAGCAGCAAGTGGAAATTGCCGAGTGAGGACGCCAATGGCAGCGGAGCTGAAGATGAAGATGAGCCAAGCTGCTGGGTTGCGACAGCAACTAAAGAACCAACAGCAGGGTGCCCCAAAGCAGCAGATCCTGCTTGTCTCGTTGCCACAGAAAATGCATACTCACTACAAAAAAATTGCATCGGATTTTATACAAAAGATTTTCGTTGAAATATTATTAATAATATTTTATCAGGTTCCCTTTTTGGATTAAAGGAGTGCTTAAAATATTAAATATTTAATAGAATTATTAATTATTAAGTACTTATTGAAATTTTCTATAAAAACTAAAGTTTTAAATAATTTTGTATCATTATTTTTATCATTTACAATTTTCTAAAAGTTTAAATTATATTTTTTCCGTGCCTCTGGATATGACACCAACACACGTGCAACGGCGCCACTTTTCCGTTTGCCATGAAATGCATTGCCAAATGTTGCATTTATTTTGTGAGTTTCCGCCTGCTAGCTGGACTCCTTCTGCTTCAGCTTTCCATTCTAACAATGAAAAAGACATCGCTAACATGCCTGTAGAAGCCAAGTGGCATTGGTTAAAGTTGCTCATGAGGGGGACGACAATCCAAAGAGGCAACTACAGTTGATAAGCAGAACTCGAGAAAATGTTTCTGAAATCAAACAAATGAATAGTTATGTACTAGAGAGAAGAAGGCTACTTTGTAGTGCCAAAAACCGAGCGAAATGCAATGAAAATTCCTGAGTTGACAATGCAGCAAGAAAATCAACAAATTGAAAGCGAACTGCGGAAAATTTATAGCGCCTCTTGAGAAAAGACCGAAAACTCAACTAGACTTCGCAGTTGTTCGTTTGTTCCAATCGCCAAAGACAATTGCTAGCCACGTGTACGACTGGCTAAGTAAATGTCTAACAGGATTTTTGGCCAAGTTCAGCTGCGAAACTTGAGCAGCATATTGTGCGAAAGTTATGGCGATAGAGCCACCAACCTCGAACTGAACCGCCCATCTTGCCAAGGACTCTTCCCACAAGTTCATCAAACGCTGCGCCTTGACCCTGACGTTACAACTGCGACACTTGCAAACTGCCTTTTGGGTTCACTCTATTTTACACAAAGAAAAAATACAGATATCAATTTCCAAAGAAAGAAAATATTTATAAATCCATGGTAATAATATTTTATCGAAATAAAAAATAATTTTAAATAAAACATTGTATAAATTAACTTCATTTGTATGATGAAAGTTCTATCATAGCGATAGCTAACAAACTTATAGCACTTTAAGTAATGTCCTTTATAATATTAAGATTGAAAGATAGTCCTGTATCCGTTTTTGATGTGATTTTGTTTCCCAGTGCACTTTGAGTCGTGTAATCGCTTTCTGCACTTAATTTGCGTCGCCTTAGTTTCCCGCTGGGGCAGAGACAATTATAGTAAGTGGACGAAGTGCGTGTGGGTGGGTGGATGGCCGAGTCTAGCGACACCACCACCCACTCGTCCTTAAGTAGCCCACTTTGCCGAAATTCCAGCCGCTTGCTTAACCCTTCGCAGTCCACTGGGCCATCCTAAACCACATGTGCTTCTCCCAGCCAGCTTGGAAAACTTCTTGCCCCGGAAAGGCGGCTGTGTTGTTTGTCGTTGGGGAAAATAGGGGAAAATCAAAGGGGCCGGAGGGTCGGAGTCTGGAGCTCTCACTAACTTAACTGGCAGCATCTGGACCAAATGACTTTGTTAAGAGTTTTCGTTGCGCAATTCTCCTTACTCTGCCTGCCTGGCAAAACCCCCACCCCAAAAAGGACAATGGCAGCAGGATGACGAATAAAAGTGTCACTTTCTATGGCAATTTCATAATTGCATAAGTGTGGAAGTGGTCAAGTGTCTGGGCAATAGTTCTGCCCACCTCTGCCCACTGCCTTTTCCCTTTCCATCGGCCATAAATTTTTATTTAGTAGCGCACTTGCTAGACTTTGCCCAAAAGTTACTTACAAAGTGAAGTTTCAGCTGCAGCAGCTCTGTGGCACTCACATGTGGGGACTCGACTCACTAACACATTCTGTGGTCAATGCCATAAATTTGCTGTCCTGCCTGTGTCAAGTGGAAGCCCGCCCATCCCCCTGAACATCCTGCAGGATATATCCGCAAGTTTGGCCTCATCTTTCAAGCCGGCAAAGTGCTCGAAAGTTTGCATGCGAGGTGAGTTCCCAGATCCTTTCGCCTTCTCTTGTTTGGAAAAGTGGTCCACACTTATTATGGTTCTTCCTGGCATGGCTTTCAATTAACCCCAGGTATTTTTCTTCCATTTCGAAGGATCACAATTAGGCAAATGGCAAACTGCAATCTCGGTATATCCACCAAATTCGATGTCAAACAGTTTGTCGCTTTTGCGTGGCGGTTGACATTAATTGATCCTTTTGGCCAGCGCTTATGAAATATTTCTACTGCAGACGCAGGACCAAAATCCATTTCGGAATGCAAACACTGTTCAAAGTGTCCACCAAACACGAATAGCAAGGCAAATTGCAATTAACACTGCTTCTTCCCCGCACTTTTTTTTTGGATGGCCCAACTCCAAAAGTGTCCACTCATCGTCAAAGGACTTTGAGTCCTCGCGCTCGAGCGCCCGTCAACGCTGAAAGCGATAAGGCAATTAGAAAATACATCGCAGCGCTGGTGCACCGAAAAAAACCAGAATAACCCCGTTCCGATCTGACCCCTTTAAAGCCCCCCCCCCCCCTCGCTGTTGGTGTCAATTATTTTGAATTTTTTTGGTCAATACTGGCAGACCTTTTGGGACGGTGAGGCGGCCGCTTAATGGGCCACTTCCACTGGCTGGAGATGGCTTGCTGCCACGCCCCCCAGACCTCCCGGCTGAGCGCCCACGCACCAGACACTGAGAAAAATAAATAGCTAATTAAAAACTTCAAAGTCTCATCAAAAAGTTAATAAATATATTCAATAATTTATTAAAAAAATATTTTTTATTTATTTTTCCGGTTCTATGGTTGTCTATTACTTTAACTTAAGTACCAAATATAAGACATCATTCCGACTAAGGTAACCTCTTTTTTTCGAGTGCACCTCACTGGTCATGGCCATGTTGGCCATTAAACTTTGCTCCTTCCTGCTGCTGCGGCTGCCGCTTTCTTCTTTCAAATGTTTATTTTATTTTTTTATGCCATTTGCCGTTTGTCTTTTCCCGGCTGGAAGTTGGTGTTTTGTTTTTGAGATGAATATGCAAATATTTTTCGGTGAAAGAAAAACAAAGGGAGGTGGCCATTTTGTGGCCAGGATGTGATGCCGCAGGATGCGCATCATTTCCGCTTAAAATGCAGCACAATTTGCCGTAAAAAGGTTTTTCCACGACACTCGCAGAGCGAAACAAAAAAAAAAAGGAAAATAAGGAAAACGGAAAACCCCTCACATAATGACAACGGCGAGTGGGCGAAGAAGTGGGTGGAGTGTAGTGGAGTGGAGTTGCAGTTGGGAAGCCTGGAAGCTGCTTTCCGTAATGCCCTGCACTTGCTGCATTGACCATTTAAAATGCAGTGCATCATTAAGCGAAAAATCAATAGGATTGCAAAATATTTCAATTTAAATCGACGTCTTCGAGCACTCGGCTCCACTCACGACCTGCGAGTGGTGCGCTTTTATGACCCCTACGGAATTGAAGTGCTGACCAAGCGGCACCTTCTGCCCAACTTTTTTTTGGCCTGGCCAAGAGCGGCGCTTCTGTTGTTCTTGTTGTTATGGCCGTTGGCGGGGCGAATTAAATGGACGCTTTGAATTTTTTACGATGCGCACTAAAAATCCAATTTAATGAACATTTAAGAGACACACTCGCTCTCCTTCGCAAGACATCGTAGTCGTCGTCGTCGTCCTCCAGCAGCATCGGCGGCACGTAAGCGGGCATTGCGATTACGTATACGTAATGTGAGCAGCCAGCCAGCCAGCGAGCCAGCAAAAAAAGGGCTGCCACAAGCATATCCTTTTTAATGTAATTGCTTTTTTAAGAAGTGCGGCGGTGGCTGCCGCTGCTCCTGATGATGATGCTGCCATCTAAGACATTCGCAGATACCCACAAAATCCCCCACACACAAGGTCGCGTAAATCACACCCACATGTCAGGGGGAAGTCGGAAAACAAATGAGGGGATTCCAACTGGGGAATCGACTGCAAAGTACCTGTAAGGAATTTTCTAAGGGCTTAAAAATAAAGAAACATACAAGTCCCATTGTTTTTTTTATTCTCTGCTTTAATTAGCAAATCATTCTCTTAAAAATTTGGAAACCAAAATTTTTATTTAGATTTTATAATATTTTTTAGTATTTCTGTCTGAAACCCGCGTTTTCAAACTACTGTGTAAAATTCCTGATTGAAACTACATACTCAAGCAAATGCTTATTTTCTAGCAAATACCCGCTTCCACAAGAAAAAAAGGTACAAAATCCCATCACATGCTGGAAAGAAAAGCGGAAAAGTTTTGATAATGATAATGGAAATGAATTGCCGACCGGCGGGGTCACGGGGCGGGAAACGGCGATGCAATTGCCAGCAGTTAGCAGCTGTTGCCAGTGGAAATTTCTTGGGAACTCTCCGAGGGCGAAAGGCCATCAAATGCCAACGCATGAGGATTTGGGGCAATGCTCTTGATGTGGCGCCCAATAATTATGAGCGGCAATCGGGCTCAATTATCAGCGCTTGCCACTCGCAATTAGTTGACACTGTGGCAGCTTGAGTTGCACCAGCTGCACGTGTGCAGCATTTGCCATTTGGCATTTAAAAAGTTGTGCACTTTAAGTGCGGTCAAATTATGTAGGCTAGGGCAAACTGCAAACCGCAAATGGTATTTACCCAGTTGCAGGTGACAAAGGGGGTGAATGGTTACAGAGGGGGTGGCGTGGGGCAACCTTCGAAAGTCAAAGGTCTCGACATAGGCCAGTCAATTAGCAGTTGCCTGGCTGCTATTTGCTGTCACTGCCGTAACTAGAAGTCAGCTTCCCAAATGAGATAAAATAAAACCCGAAATTGCAATTTTCTCCGAGAATTGCAATGCCAAATGTGTGTGCATGTGCATCTCTAAATGTGAGGGCTTCACGTATTTACATGCAAATATGCAAAGCCTGCACTTAAAAAAATGAATGAAATATTCAATGAAATATTACCTACAAAATTATAAGACCTATAAAAATAAACTTACTCTGACCTACAGCTTCTTAGAAACATGTAATCTTCCTAAGAACATCTGTAATGCTTTTAATGGTGAGTTTTTCCCATTTTTACTTTCATTTCTTTCTCTGTAGAGACATCTAACAGTTGTGTACCATTTACGGTTGTCAATGTGCTTGCTTAGCTGAAATTAAAGCTTAAGCCGATGCCCAGCTGACCCACTGTGGACTGAGGCCGAGTGAAAAGGTCGATCCCGTTTGTGGTCCTGTGTTTTTGGCCCTCGAGCTGATAACATCCCGTAATGACAGAGTAACAAGGAATATCGAAATGGAATTTCATTGGATATTTTTGCCTAATATTGATTGACACCCCCAGTCAGTTCAGGAGGCGCCTGTTTTAATGGAAAACCTCATGGCACATCTATCCCCAGATTAGCAACTTTTCCGTTCCATTTTAATAGAAATTACAATTCCACTCCACTTAACCATTATCCATTACACCAGGACTCGCGCACCGCTTTATAATTTGCACAAAAGGCTCACACACACACGCTTACGCAAATCGATGGCTGTGAATATCCTGCCCCTTACCCTCTGTTCCTTTTAGCCACCCCTCATCACTCTGCAACAATGGCGAAATTAGCATGAGTTACTTTGTATATCCTTTGCGCAAATTTTGACACGTGCAGCCACCAATCCCGGAGTTGCCATTGATACAATACCCCACAGGACTCACTCCCTTTTGGTTCACCATGCCACCCATTTCATTCCATTACCAAGTCGGTTTGTATGTACACTGGTGCACTGAGAGAAATGTGGGCTAGCTAACATTATTGAAAAGATACTTTTAGAAAAGTACTAAAAATTCAAATAAATTTTAAAAGATTCTAGTAATATTATAAAGCATTTTTATCAGAATATATATAGAATAGCATACACGTTCAGTAAAAAGGTTAAAAATCATTTAATCATCATTCTAGAATTTTTTAATAATTCTTTGCTGTTTAGTAAAATTATTCGTAGTTTCTAAACATATTATTGTTTAGTAAACAGGTTGTTGAACTAGGATTTTTTCCGAGTGCTCTTGATGAGAAGACGTTAAGCAGTAGGTGAAGGAGCCAAGTCTGACGCGCACAGACCACCTCATATCCTTGCGGTTCCCTCACCATTTCCCCCCCTTCATCCTCTACCACCCCCCATATCCTTTCTTTCTCTGTGCCATCCGTGTTTGTATGTACATTTTTGTGTAATTTAAAACTTCGTAATGTACACTTTTGCCTGAGGCATTTTACTTACAATACACATATAAACATCGCACTCGCACGCACACACACAGAGAAAGACCTATTTGGTGGCAGGTGGATAGGCTCTGCCACTTTCACCCCCTTACTGCCACTTTCACCACCCATCCCAAGTCCACACCAACTGTATGCAAAGTGTCAGCTAACCGTTAAGCTTTGCTTACCGAAAAATGAGAGACAGCCACGGCCAAAAGTAAACTGTACAGATTTCACCTCTTTATCAGGCAGTACTTGTCGGTAAATGCACTGAAAGAAATGCGGGAGTAAAATAAAATATATTATTAAATTAAATAGTTTAAATATACGAACATATTATAGCTAAATGGTTCTGTATCTGGCTCCAGTAAGTATTTTTAATTTAATAATAGTTTTCTGATTTAAAACTTTTGTGTCGATCTAAAACGAAATTATTTTCTTATTGGCCTTTTTAAACATACAACCTTATTCCGATAATTTTGTTTGGGAAGTGTAATATTCCATTTGAAAATTGATTACTTTCCCTTAATTTCTCACTGTTTATAGGCCGGCAGATCCGCCCATTGCGAAAAGCTTCTTCGCCACTTGCATGCTGGAAAAGTGTCAATTTCATCGACTGCGCCTCCGTGGCGCTTAGTCAAACACTGGCGGCGACATCGACACCAAGCAACACGACCCAAGGCAGACTCACACCATTGCACCGTGGAGCAGACACAGATACTCACACAGATACACTCACTGTCAGGCTGACACCTACACTGTCTCAAACGCTGGCCCCACTGAAAGCTAAGTGACGGCAAATATTCAAATATGTTTTTGATGTGATTTGTTGCCTTTCCCACTCAATTTGCAGCGACACTTTTAGGCTGCTTTGTCCTCTCGCGTTCCAGTTGTTGTTCCCATTGTTGTTGTCAGCGGCAACACTCCAACCGCCGCCCCACCCCGAACCACTCTGCACCACCCCCGAGCCACTCCGATCCACACCGCACCACCATTAGCGGCTGCAGCCACCACAGTGCGAGCAGCACTTTGAAATCGAAGACATTTAGCTGGGCCTGCGGCTGTGCACTGGGAAAAATATTATTATGAACTATGTTACATATAAAATATTTTAGAATTTTGTGGAGTACATCACTTTTCATGATAGATTACAAACATAATTTTTATCAGCAAATAAATTATATATATTTTAACATATGTATCTAGTTCTTTTTTATGATCTTTTATGATATTTCTGATATTTAAGAAATGTAAAATATATTATTAAAGAAAAATAATTCTTAATTATTGTTCACTTACCAAAAATGATTTTTTAATAGATTGTTCTGGCATTGTAAACCAAATTTTTAAATGTAATATATATGTTTCCTCAGTGCTTTTGCTGGCTTGTTGAATTTCGCTTGCGCCAACCGTAAATTGCCGACAGGATATTTCGCGGTTTGGCCGTTTTTTATTATTATACGTACTCCTATTTTTATTCGCCCTCCATCGATGGGTCTGGATCTGGTTAGAGAGTCCTTCCCCCTGCTGTAACTGTTTATTTGGCCCCCTGCTCAAACACTTTTCCCTTTTCCCCTCGGCTGTCATTGGCTCGGCAGCCTTTTTATTTTGTGGTTTTTCCCCGATTTTTCGCCCGGTTTTGTTTTTCTGTTCTGTTCTGGTTTCAAAGTGTTTGTTTTCCTCAACTTTTTCGCAGAACAAGCTTTTGCCTGCTGGCTTTTAATTTGCACGCCACAATTGCCATGGCCACCCTGAAATGCAGCGGCCGCAATTAATTACAGCGCTGATATCATGGCACTGCCTTCGCCACTGCCGCAGCTGCGATAAAACTTTAGCAAATGTAATTTTAACAAAACCGCATCGCCGCCTGCTCAAGACAAGACAAGGAGCACAAGGAGTGTAAGGATCACAAGGAGCACGGGGAGCACGGGGAGGGCCAGGACGGCCAGCCAGCGGATCCGGCAAAACCGCCGACCTCAGTGGAACATCTTGGCTAAATCAGCGCTAGTTAGTTTTAATTATAGCAATCGGGCTCATGCAATTTCCGGCCAAATGCAATTCGATGCGAGTCGATTCAAATGGGTATGGGAATGAGAATGGGATTGGATTGGGACTGCGGTTGGAATGGCGGTTCAAGCGATAAATGACTGGACGGAAGGATGGATGGACGGACTGACGGATTAATGCATGGCTGAATGGCTTAGTAGATGTGTTATCCTCAAGCCCGCTACTCATGGAAAATCACAGCAAGGCTATCTTCCGGGATATGCAGCTCCCAAAATGTCATCAGCGATAAATCCTGATAAAGCCAGATATTGCCAATCTTATCGAGGGGATAAAATCTATTTGGCATCTGAAAGGAAAAAGAAAGAATTTAATTCAAGTTTTAAAAATGCGATTTCTTTAAATATCATTTAATCACATTTCATTGATTAAATGAACTAAATTAAAATTGACATAAATCCCATATTCAAAAAAGTATACGCCTTTGATTTTATAATTCTACACGTAAAGAAAATATTTTTTAAATAAAGTACACTTACTAAATAAAAGAAGTAGTTTCCAAAATTTAAACATAAATCACCTTTTACCCCAAATTTCTAGAATTCAGGTCCAGTGCCTATTTGAGTGTATAAGCTTTATTGAAACTATACGAAATATTGATCCTCTGGTCAGCTGGAAGTACTCACAGGTTTAAAATGCCACCATCCATATCAATTCACGAACATTTGACAGGCAATCCGAAGTCCTTTGACACCTCAAGCTCTGAGATTCCCGTGTGCGTGGTCAAATCACTCGGGTGAGTTGGCTTAAAGCACTACCGGCTAATGCACCTTTACAATGCTTTACGACACGACTTAGGGATCTCCCAGGATCCAACGGCTAATGGCAGTCGCTTGTTGTTCGGCACTTGCAGTTTATGTATTTATTACCGACATCTCACAGCTCGGCCAGCAAATCCTGTGCAAAAACATGGGGGGCTGGGATCATATTTCCAGAGAAAGAGAGAGCTGGGCAATCCGTAATAATCGTAATACAGAAAGCACTTTCAGCTTTTAACTTATTATTAGCTTTATTTTACAGTTGTCAGCCGGAGCAACGCCCCCCAGGTATTTGCAAGGACTTGTTGTGTGTGTCCTAGTTAACCCCCCCATCTAATACAGATACCTTTCGCTGAAGGTGTGTTTTGTGTTCTGGGTTTTGTGCGGGGTCACGCCCACTTTTTACTGCATTTAATTCTCCAGTGAAGTATTTAATTTTATGACACGAGATCCTTAGAGCAGGACGGAGACACAGAGAGTGTGCGGCCCTTGGAGGACAACAAATATGAAATGACTGTCATTTCTTGCATTTAGGGGCACTTTGGGGAGTACTTGGCAGCATGTAACACCCAATACTTACACCCACACGCACACCTGGCCCGCACCTTTGTTGCCTGATGGCTGAGTTGCCTGTTGGCTGTTTTGCCCCGGCATCATTAGCGTTAACGTTGTGTAGCGTTATGTTATGTTATGCCATATTCCGAGGGATACGAGAGGGGGGTACTCAGTCTTACCCACTCGCAGCAGGGTTATCGCATAATTATGCAGCATATTAATGTATTCCTTCCCCAAAGTCACCCCTTTTTATTATCATTCATATGCAAAGTTTCACAACAATGTGGCAACCGCTTCAGCCTCCAACTCCTTCGCTTTCCCTTCCATTTTATTCCATTCCCTCATTAGCCGAACCTCTACTCCACTCTGAGGTCCTGGATTGTTCCATTTCCTTGCCATAATTCGTTTCAGGCTCGTAAATTTATTTCAATAATTGCCGGCTGCTCGCGAGTTTCATTTCATGGAGGTGCAAATAATGTTACTTACTACCAGACACTCGCTTTCCCTTTTACCATTTAGCATTTACCATTTAGCCCCCTTCCCGAACAAAAATGTGTGAAAATATTAAAATAATAGTTGTAATTTATAACCAAATTGCCGGGAACATTAAAATGTTCAGCTACTGTTACTGCTACTGCTGGTGCCATTAAAAATGTTTGCTAATTAAGTTTTCGCGCTTTCAGCAGTTGGGGCACTAATGCGAACAAGCTCTTAAATAGTTTAGCATATATATCCCACGAATATCTTGAGTCTGAGTCTGCAGGAAAAATGCTACACCCCTCTAATTTGCACTTAATTAAAACTCTGAAGAACAAGAGAGAAATATCCACTTTTCAAGGGGCACAAATAGAATTTCATTGCACTTGGCCGGCATCCAATCTCCTGGCAAGAGGAATGCCACGCCTCCTGGCTCGTCATAAAAATATATGCGGCACTCCTGCCAAATGCAGCAAGGGCAAGACACTCTGATCGGATCGCATCCTGCAGAAAAACCAGGCAGGAAACGTAAATGAAACTAAAATCAATTTGGTGGCTGATGATAGCCATCACTTGGATTGAGATTAAAGAAACGTTCTCGACACGGGCCAAAAACAATGAAATTTCATAAGCCAAATATTTGCCAAGAATGAAAAAAAAAGGAATAGGTACACAAAAAAGCCAACCTAAATCCCAATCCACCGAAATCTATCTTTATTTGGCGGCGTGAAAACGAAAACCTGCAAAAACAAAACAACAAAAATTGCCATATTTACCCCGCAGCCGTCGAGATAATGCATAAAATTATGTAAATATTCCGAAATTATCATTTAATTTCTAAAATTGTTTATGTTTATGCACGGTAATAAGCAACCTACGAGACCGGCAGCCGATTTGGTCCACCCCAAAAATACCCACCCGCCGACGCACTTTTGGCGCACTTCAACTTAATTAAAAATTACTTTACAGACGCCAAATACTTTTAATTATTTTGGGTTCAGCGGTCGAATGGAAAGCGAGCCACCAGTCAACGGCCACCCAGTGCCACCCCCTCTCCGGGGAAATGTTTTCCCATCCATTTTACCACCCACCGCCCTTTTATGGCATAACCATTGTTGATTTTGCATAAAGTACCCGGAGCTGATGCGATGATGCCCCATGCAGCCCAATTAAAAGCGTTCGGAAAACGTTTCCAAATAAAAACAAGAAAGAACGCTATAGTCGATTGCCTCGACTATCAGATACCCGTTACTCAGCTCATGGAAGCAAAAGGGAAATGAAGATACACAAGCGCCTGTGGGTGCCACAGTTTTGAGCGGCTTGTGGGCGTTAGAGTGGCCGTGGAAAACATTTTTTAGGTGAATCGACAAGTACCAAACCAAAATATTTCAGTTAACATTTTTTTTCTAGCTTTAAAACTGTGAGTTGAGTTGGCGTGGCATATTCCCGTAATAAACTTGCGCTGCTTGCGAAGCTAAGGAAACCGTCTGCAGAAATCAAAATTTTAAACTTTGCGATACCTGGTATCACATTTTTTTGACCTCAAAGTTCACTTTTTTGACTGTTATAAAAAAACTGAACGTCAGATCGAGGAATGTCATACCTCGTTGAGCTCGTTGCTTAATTTCCAATCCAATGGCAATCAAACCTGGAAATATTTAACTTTTCGCATTTTTTGCAAAAAAAGACGATGCACCTCCTTACAAAAAATGCGAAAATTGGTCAACAAATAAATTTTCCTTAAAGTAATTGGGATCGTTAGAAGAGGTAGCAAGCTGTTCAAAACTGTCGGTCCTTTAGCTGTACGTCTTGATTTGACTAAACTACGACTGAAAAACTGGAAAGAAAATTGTATTTTTGACTAAAATCTGAATCTCGTATTTTTGACCAAAATCGGAATCAAATTTTTTCGCCCTCAAAGTTCACTTTTTTGGCTGATATAAAAAACGGTTTGTACCTAGGAATGCACCCAGATGTACATAGGGTTGCACCCAGATGTACCTAGGGTTGCACCCACGTGTACCTAGGGTTGCACCCAGATGTACCCAGGGTTGCACCCCTTAAAAATGCGAAAACTTGTCAAAAAATAAATTTTCCTTAAAGTAATTGGGATTGTTAGCAGAGGTAGCAAGCTGTTAAAAACTGTCGGTCGTTTAGCTGTACGCCTTGATTTGACTAAAATACGACTTAAAAACTGGAAGGAAAAATCATATTTTTGACTAAAATCTGAATCTCAAAATTTTGACCAAGACCGGAATCACTTTTTTGTCTGCTATAAAAAAACTAAACGTCAGATCGAAGAATGTCATACCTCGTAGAGCTCGTTGCTTAATTTCCAATCCATTGGCTATCAAACCTAGAAATTTTTAACTTTTCGCATTTTTCGCAAAAAAGACGATGCACCCCCTTACAAAAAATGCGAAAATTGGTCAAAAATAAATTTTCCTTAAAGTAATTGGGATCGTTAGCAGAGGTAGCAAGCTGTTCAAAACTGTCTGTCTTTTAGCTGTACGTCTTGATTTGACTAAACTACGACTGAAAAACTGGAAAGAAAAATCGTATTTTTGACTAAAATCTGAATCTCGTATTTTTGACCACAGTCGAACACACATTTTTTCGCCCTCAAAGTTCACTTTTTTGGCTGCTATAAAAAAACTAAACGTCAGATTGAGGAATGTCATACCTCGTTGAGCTCGTTGCTTAATTTCCAATCCATTGGCTATCATACCTGAAAATATTTTACTTTTCGCATTTTTTGCAAAAAAAGACGATGCACCTCCTTACAAAAAATGCGAAAATTGGTCAAAAAATAAATTTTCCTCAAAGTAATGGGGATTGTTAGCAGAGGTAGCAAGCTGTTCAAAACTGTCGCTCTTTTAGCTGTACGTCTTTATTTGACTAAACTGCGACTGAAAAACTGGAAAGAAAAATCGTATTTTTGACTAAAATCTAACTCTCGTATTTTTGACCACAGTCGAAATCATATTTTTTCGCCCTCAAAGTTCACTTTTTTGTCTGCTATAAAAAAACTAAACGTCAGATCGAAGAATGTCATACCTCGTTGAGCTCGTTGCTTAATTTCCAATCCATTGGCTATCAAACCTGGAAATTTTTAACTTTTCGCATTTTTCGCAAAAAAGACGATGCACCCCCTTACAAAAAATGCGAAAATTGGTCAAAAAATAAATTTTCCTCAAAGTAATTGGGATCGTTAGCAGAGGTAGCAAGCTGTTCAAAACTGTCGGTATTTTAGCTGTACGTATTGATTTGACTAAACTACGACTGAAAAATTGGAAAGAAAAATCATATTTTTGACTAAAATCTGAATCTCGTATATTTGACCACAGTCGGAATCACATTTTTTCGCCCTCAAAGTTCACTTTTTTGGCTGCTATAAAAAAACTAAACGTCAGATTGAGGAATGTCATACCTCGTTGAGCTCGTTGCTTAATTTCCAATCCATTGGCTATCAAACCTGGAAATTTTTAATTTTTCGCATTTTTTGCAAAAAAGACGATGCACCCCCTTACAAAAAATGCGAAAATTGGTCAAAAAATAAATTTTCCTCAAAGTAATTGGGATTGTTAGCAGAGGTAGCAGCTGCTCAAAACTGTCGGTATTTTTGCTGTACGTCTTGATTTGACTAAACTTCGACTGAAAAATTGGAAAGAAAAATCGTATTTTTGACTAAAATCTGAATCTCGTATATTTGACCACAGTCGAAATCACATTTTTTCGCCCTCAAAGTTCACTTTTTTGGCTGCTATAAAAAACGGTTTGTACCTAGGAATGCACCCAGATGTACATAGGGTTGCACCCAGATGTACCTAGGGTTGCACCCACGTGTACCTGGGGTTGCACCCACGTGTACCTAGGGTTGCACCCAGATGTACCTAGGGTTGCACCTCTTAAAAATGCGAAAACTTGTCAAAAAATAAATTTTCCTTAAAGTAATTGGGATTGTTAGCAGAGGTAGCAGCTGCTCAAAACTGTCGGTATTTTTGCTGTACGTCTTGATTTGACTAAACTTCGACTGAAAAATTGGAAAGAAAAATCATATTTTTGACTAAAATCTGAATCTCGTATTTTTGACCACAGTCGGAATCACATTTTTTCGCCCTCAATGTTCACTTTTTTGGTTGCTATAAAAAAACTAAACGTCAGATCGAGGAATGTCATACCTCGTTGAGCTCGTTGCTTAATTTCCAATCCATTGGCTATCAAACCTGGAAATTTTTAACTTTTCGCATTTTTTGCAAAAAAAACGATGCACCCCCTTACAAAAAATGCGAAATTTTGTCAAAAAATAAATTTTCCTCAAAGTAATTGGGATCGTTAGCAGAGGTAGCAAGCTGTTCAAAACTGTCTGTCTTTTAGCTGTACGTCTTGATTTGACTAAACTACGACTGAAAAACTGGAAAGAAAAATCGTATTTTTGACTAAAATCTGAATCTCGTATTTTTGACCACAGTCGAAATCACATTTTTTCGCCCTCAAAGTTCACTTTTTTGGCTGCTATAAAAAAACTAAACGTCAGATCGAGGAATGTCATACCTCGTTGAGATCGTTGCTTAATTTCCAATCCAATGGCAATCAAACCTGGAAATATTTAACTTTTCGCATTTTTTGCAAAAAAAGACGATGCACCTCCTTACAAAAAATGCGAAATTTTGTCAAAAAATAAATTTTCCTTAAAGTAATTGGGATCGTTAGAAGAGGTAGCAAGCTGTTCAAAACTGTCGGTCCTTTAGCTGTACGTCTTGATTTGACTAAACTACGACTGAAAAACTGGAAAGAAAATTGTATTTTTGACTAAAATCTAACTCTCGTATTTTTGACCACAGTCGAAATCACATTTTTTCGCCCTCAAAGTTCACTTTTTTGTCTGCTATAAAAAAACTAAACGTCAGATCGAAGAATGTCATACCTCGTTGAGCTCGTTGCTTAATTTCCAATCCATTGGCTATCAAACCTGGAAATTTTTAACTTTTCGCATTTTTCGCAAAAAAGACGATGCACCCCCTTACAAAAAATGCGAAAATTGGTCAAAAAATAAATTTTCCTCAAAGTAATTGGGATCGTTAGCAGAGGTAGCAAGCTGTTCAAAACTGTCGGTATTTTAGCTGTACGTATTGATTTGACTAAACTACGACTGAAAAATTGGAAAGAAAAATCGTATTTTTGACTAAAATCTGAATCTCGTATATTTGACCACAGTCGGAATCACATTTTTTCGCCCTCAAAGTTCACTTTTTTGGCTGCTATAAAAAAACTAAACGTCAGATTGAGGAATGTCATACCTCGTTGAGCTCGTTGCTTAATTTCCAATCCATTGGCTATCAAACCTGGAAATTTTTAATTTTTCGCATTTTTTGCAAAAAAGACGATGCACCCCCTTACAAAAAATGCGAAAATTGGTCAAAAAATAAATTTTCCTCAAAGTAATTGGGATTGTTAGCAGAGGTAGCAGCTGCTCAAAACTGTCGGTATTTTTGCTGTACGTCTTGATTTGACTAAACTTCGACTGAAAAATTGGAAAGAAAAATCGTATTTTTGACTAAAATCTGAATCTCGTATATTTGACCACAGTCGAAATCACATTTTTTCGCCCTCAAAGTTCACTTTTTTGGCTGCTATAAAAAACGGTTTGTACCTAGGAATGCACCCAGATGTACATAGGGTTGCACCCAGATGTACCTAGGGTTGCACCCACGTGTACCTGGGGTTGCACCCACGTGTACCTAGGGTTGCACCCAGATGTACCTAGGGTTGCACCTCTTAAAAATGCGAAAACTTGTCAAAAAATAAATTTTCCTTAAAGTAATTGGGATTGTTAGCAGAGGTAGCAGCTGCTCAAAACTGTCGGTATTTTTGCTGTACGTCTTGATTTGACTAAACTTCGACTGAAAAATTGGAAAGAAAAATCATATTTTTGACTAAAATCTGAATCTCGTATTTTTGACCACAGTCGGAATCACATTTTTTCGCCCTCAATGTTCACTTTTTTGGTTGCTATAAAAAAACTAAACGTCAGATCGAGGAATGTCATACCTCGTTGAGCTCGTTGCTTAATTTCCAATCCATTGGCTATCAAACCTGGAAATTTTTAACTTTTCGCATTTTTTGCAAAAAAGACGATGCACCCCCTTACAAAAAATGCGAAAATTGGTCAAAAAATAAATTTTCCTCAAAGTAATTGGGATTGTTAGCAGAGGTAGCAGCTGCTCAAAACTGTCGGTATTTTTGCTGTACGTCTTGATTTGACTAAACTTCGACTGAAAAATTGGAAAGAAAAATCGTATTTTTGACTAAAATCTGAATCTCGTATATTTGACCACAGTCGAAATCACATTTTTTCGCCCTCAAAGTTCACTTTTTTGGCTGCTATAAAAAACGGTTTGTACCTAGGAATGCACCCAGATGTACATAGGGTTGCACCCAGATGTACCTAGGGTTGCACCCACGTGTACCTGGGGTTGCACCCACGTGTACCTAGGGTTGCACCCAGATGTACCTAGGGTTGCACCTCTTAAAAATGCGAAAACTTGTCAAAAAATAAATTTTCCTTAAAGTAATTGGGATTGTTAGCAGAGGTAGCAGCTGCTCAAAACTGTCGGTATTTTTGCTGTACGTCTTGATTTGACTAAACTTCGACTGAAAAATTGGAAAGAAATATCATATTTTTGACTAAAATCTGAATCTCGTATTTTTGACCACAGTCGGAATCACATTTTTTCGCCCTCAATGTTCACTTTTTTGGTTGCTATAAAAAAACTAAACGTCAGATCGAGGAATGTCATACCTCGTTGAGCTCGTTGCTTAATTTCCAATCCATTGGCTATCAAACCTGGAAATTTTTAACTTTTCGCATTTTTTGCAAAAAAGACGATGCACCCCCTTACAAAAAATGCGAAATTTTGTCAAAAAATAAATTTTCCTCAAAGTAATTGGGATCGTTAGCAGAGGTAGCAAGCTGTTCAAAACTGTCGGTATTTTAGCTGTACGTCTTGATTTGACTTAACTTCGACTGAAAAATTGGAAAGAAAAATCATATTTTTGACTAAAATCTGAATCTCGTATTTTTGACCACAGTCGGAATCACATTTTTTCGCCCTCAAAGTTCACTTTTTTGGTTGGTATAATAAACGGTTTGTACCTAGGGTTGCACCCACGTGTACCTAGGGTTGCACCCAGATGTACCTAGGGTTGCACCCTCGTGTACCTAGGGTTGCACCCAGATGTACCTAGGAATGCAGCAAATTTTCTGTGTTTCATAAAAACCTGTTAATTTTTATACGTTAAATAATAGAATTTAGATACCTAACAACCGTTAACCAAATTTAATTTTGGGGCAGTTTCGTCTATTGTACCAATTTATACAAAGCCCGCGTCTTAGAATTATTTCCAATGGTCATAGGTGAACAAGAATGAGAAAACTGCCCCAGAAGATTTTGAAAAATGTTGGGTGAGGAATTAAAGGTAAAAACCTTATAGAAACGAATTACGATTTTTATATATTTGGAGCCAAGGCAATCTAGTATACCCTTTCACTATTTAAGTAACGGGTATAATAATAATTCGAGGGCTGCATTTTGGGTATCCTGTATCCTGTATTCTGTATTCTGTATCCTTTTGGCCCGCCGGCGAAACGGAATTTGTGCAAACCGCGGGTGACGCGGCCCCAAAAACATACCCTTTCCTCCGCGGAACGCAATTGATGGCTGGCTTCATTGATTTTCCATTTGATTTTACTCATTCGTTTTTATGATTTGCCTGCGAATCGAAATGTTCTCGTGCCCAACTCGAATCGCGTTCGGTAATGGTTGATTGTGCGATAGGATCCCTGCTCTTTGCACTCTTTGTACTCGAAAAACCCCCGAAAGCCCTGAAAAAACACACTCCCCACTGTTTTTTGTGCGTTGGGTCACAGTGAGCCACGTGATTCGCATTATTTGCAATTTTGGGTTTTTACGCGGCCCTCATAAAGTGTGTGTTTGGTTGGATTGGTCGGGATGGGGATGGTTCTGCTATGTTTGCCATTCGATATTGTTTTTATTTAAACCACAGAATCGGAGGGCGCAGATCTGCAGATGGAATGAAGAATGAAAGGTTTTCATTTGCCTCTAATGTCCTCGTGTTTTTCAGCACTTAAAAATCCTGCCTTATTGCATTTTCAGCTTGTGATCTCTGGCTCTGCAATTTATATACTTGAAATTGTATGAAATGCCAAGGGACTTTTGGGGAAATCTTGAGAAAGTTCTTCCAATTTAATTACACTTGAGAAATAAATTAAAATCTATATTTTATTTGTGGCATCAAACATATCATATGTCTTATCAAATAATTAATATTATAAATTAAAATATTATTTATGTCTATGTCTAAAATGGGCTATATATATAATCTTCAAAGAATCTAGCCGATTTTCTCATCTTCCATTTCAATTTCCATTATATTTCACGGGTCCACGTGTCTTTTTTGCAACATATAAGTACTATAAATATTTTTTCGAGTGAAAATTTGTCCAATTTCTAGATGAGATAGGGCACACACACGGCACATCCTCCAGCTGGTTTATCCGCTAAACTCCTGATTTATCTGCCATCCGCTGGCTCCACGCTCCACTTGTAATTGCGCTGCAAAAAGGACGAGGGCTTTGTTCTATTTCTTTGCCAGTGCTTGACCATTTTCCTTGATTGCAATTGAATTGCATGCAATTTCCGTTGCTGCTCTCAGATATAATACAATTGATAAATACGTTGTCCCAGTGGCTGAGTGTTGAGCGTCTTTATGACTTGGCAGCTGTCTAACAATGAGTGCTGGCCCGGCTTAACCCCTTGCCGACCCAATGTCCGATGTCCGATGTCCACTGGCCGTTGTCCCAAATGGAAAACACTTCACACCTAGCTGCCAAAAGAGAGTGAGAGAGGAAAAGCCTTTTCACCGAGCGACAGGGACTGAAAGCCTGGCACTCAACTGGCTGGCTGGCCAAAAATGTTGTGCGCTTTTAATTAAAAGTAATGTCATACAATTCCATTACACTCGGCCCGAAATGTGTGCGCTACAATTTACATATCCCGGCTAGCAAGGAGCCTTCTTCGTCCGTCCCTCTCTTTCACACCCTCGGACACCTTTGGCCGGGTGTCCTGCTCCATCTTTCAGGATATTCCGGGATATTCGAGGACTGCAGGACTCCGTCTCGGCTTTGTCATTTGTATTTGTTTTATTTCCCTGCCGGCAGCGCACTTCGAATGTGGAGCACTGGCAAAGTGACAACAAAAGTAAATTAATGTGCGTACATCTGGGCCCCGAACCCCTCTATATATAGTATACCGTATATCCTGTATATCCCTTTTCCCCGAATGCGTGCGTGTGTGTGTGTGGTTTTTACCTTTGCCTTTAGAGGTAATTTATTGCATTCAAACATAATGGAAAATATTTTTGCTACCCTTCCATTAGACTCGAGTCGAGTCCCCGACGATGACGAGGACAAGGCATTAGCATTAAGTTTATATCCACACATCAACTGTCCTGATGATAGAGCCTGATTACCTGGCCTCCAGCTGGCATATTGAGTATATTAGTGGGGCCTCCTCAAATATAGACAAATTGCCCGGCCCATACGTTTTCATTTCGTTTGATGCGTTCCGTTGTTAGCCATTTGGAGAAGGCCAAGAGAGTGGGTGGGGGTTGGGGGTTCGTCCTGCTATCGATATCTTACTTAAAAACGAATTGACATTAATTGAAGGCATGCCAACGGCAAACAAAACTAAATAAATAACAACGACTGGCCAAGGAATGTGCGGCCAGGCATGTGGAATGCTGCATGTCCTGGCTGGCGTTCCTGCTTCGGCTCAAGTGCACTGAAAAAAATGTTTTATAATTATCAAATACTTTAGAATTAACCTATTTAAACAGTATTAAAATGTAGATTCTTAATTAAAAAATCAAGTTACTTCGATTTTGTAAACATACTATCATACTATTTCTCTTTTACAGATTACTTTCTAAGTTCTTTATAGGGTCACTTGGAGTATTGTTAGTTAAAAGGACAAATTTTGGCTACAAAAGGAATCGAGCTTTACTGGCTTGAGCTTTGCATAGACTACTTGAATTTAAAAGATACTTTTATATATATAGATTTATTTAACATTTCATGTATGAAAGTACTATTATTTCTTTGAAGTACCCCCAACATTTTTTCGAGTGCACCTGCACTGTGAGAGCGAGGGACCTCGTTGGCTTCGAGTCGATATTGTGGCGGCGGCCGACCAAGTTTTCAACATGGCAAATTCAATTGTCGTTTGATGCGGCGACAGCCCAGCCGCAGCAAACCGAAGTCAGCCACATCAAGGGGCTCCAGGGGCGTCGTGGAAGGGGGGATCCATGGGGGCATCCAGGGGCTCAGTGGAGTAGCATATTTGCGCCATGCCTCGGCATTCACCTGATGAATTTATCACAGCTGGGAATGAGGACTCTGCCGAGTAGCCGGAGCAGCAGCCAACACAACCACAACAGTTGTCGTTGTCTGCTAAATTGGTTTTCTTTTTGTCAATTGGGGATTTCGATTGTTGCAAGAGGCCAAAGCGACGACATTGCCGAAGGGTAGAATAAGAAAAAAGATGCCGGCATAAGTAGAAAGTAAAATAAAGTAGGAAGAGAAACGGTGCGGCGTCGCAAGATTCCGGAAGATTCCGCCACGACAGAGGCCCGCTGAGACAAACTGCCGGCAAGAAGTTAAGCGCACAAACATCAATGGGGTCAGCTAATGCTCCATCCCGTCCGATTTCCGATCCCAGCCGATGCCATCCCCATCTCAATTGAGTATTGATAAAGTCGAGGAAGGCCAGAGCTCGTTTTCACCCCCGGTTTTTCCAGCTTCTCCGGCTTTTCCCCTTGTGGCCCCCCGGGCAATGAGTAAACAATGACATAATGACAAGTGGCGGAGAGTTTAAGTGATAAATAATTAATTGATTTTTGTTGCAACAAAAGCAAAGATGGCCAGGATGGCTCTGCGTCCAGTCTGGGCCAAAAGGAAAAGAAGTTCAAACCCAGGCAACGAGATAAGTTAAAAGGTAGATTAAGATAAATGGCAACTCCTTCTTTGGCTGTCGCAGCTGCCACGCCCCCTGCCGACCAAGCCGCCCACGCCGCCCCCTGTGTAGTTGTTGCTGTTATTTTTTAAACACGAATTTGCCGGCATTCCTCTTGTTTGTTCCTTCGCTTGTTTCGCATAATAAAACAACAGTGGGTTGGCCAAGAAGTAGGGGGAGGGCTAAGGAGGACATCCAGCCTCCTGGGGGCGTTTGGCCAGTTGTGTCCTTTTTATTGGCCCATCAGCGGCACTCGGGCCGGAAGTTGTGCTGTCTATTTCCGCCAGCGTTTGATTTCCGAATTGTTATTTTTATGAGCCAGCCCACTGTAACTCTACCTTTTCAAACGAAAGCTCGAACGGATTTAAGTGCTCTGCTGGTGGCAATAGCTTAACCATAGAAAATTCAACTGGGCCAGCAAAAAAGGCCATAGCCGAAAATCGATTTTAGCCACGCTGCTGAAATTGCTTTCAATCTACAGTTATCCTAATGTTAAATTATATTCCGAATTGCCCATTAACCCACTTGTGCAGCTTGATTATAACCTTATAACTAATCTTTTGCACGTGTTTAATTTGGCATTGCACTTACCTATTTTTCCGGATTTTGGATTCATGGTTAATTGATATTTAATGTTCTAATTAATAAGTGGATTAAATGGCCTTTGGGTTTCATTGAAAATATTATGATAGGCTGCCCTTTTTTCTGTGTGTCAACTCTTTCAATGCTTGTTTGCTTGACCTCTGGTATATTTATATTTTCATACCAGTCGATATATTGATTGTGGCGTAATCAGCGGATCTGGCAGGGAATATCGCTCGGCTACGCACTCAACGAGGTCCTTTCATACACTTACACTCAATGGCCATGCTGCGTATGCATAATGCCCGGTCCTAATGCCACTAAAAAGTCGCTGATTGTTATCACAATGTCACCGGGCCCCTAAAAAAACAAAAAGCAAAATCGAATATACAAAAAGCAAACACAAATAGGCGGCGTCGCTGGTGGCTTTTCATTAATTTTGGGCACGCAGGGGCGGTGGATGAGGGGGAGGGGGTTAGACCGGAAGGGGCGGGAGGCGTGAGTACATATTCCTATTACAGCTCGAAAGTCCTCCCAAGCCAATGTTCTCATGTAATCCTGGCCAAAACCCACGCGTCTCCTGTGCTCCTGGGTGTGTGAGTACGCGACTGCGAGTGTGTGTGTGTATGTGTTTGCCAAAGTCGGCTGAAGTGTGCTCCCAAGTGAATAATTTGTTATCAGCGCATAATCAACGAGACAGCCGCAATACACACTCAGACTCACACCCACAAAAAGGAAGGTCGACGGGGGGCAGTGGGTCACCGAAGGAAAGGTGAGGTCCTGACCATTTTACTTAACGGTGCCACACATTCGGGCCACTATATAACCACAGTTGCGGTGGGATTTCTAGGAATGTGACACCAATTTATATTTAATCAAAGATTATTCCAAAATTATATGTTATATATTACTAAATATCAACCTCCTTTAACCCTCAGCTAACTTTAGGTTAAAGTGAATAGTCTACATTCTATAGATTAGACTAAATAGATAAATATTCCAAAATAAATTCTTAAATAGACTCTAAACAATATTTTACTATCACATACTATCTACTACTATTACATTTATAAAGCAGATCAATAATATTAAGTTTCAAATACAATGTATTTCTAGAACTGAATTTACACAGTATTAGATTTAAAATAAACTGTTATAATATAGAAAAATATATTCTGTGTGATAAAATCACACACCAAAAAAGTAAAGTTCCAGATGTATTGAAATAATTTTAAGGAATTTATCAGATGAATTATTTATTATTAGTAATTAAATAAATTAGAGGTGTATTTGAAAAGAACTTGGCCCAAAGTTACATTTTTTCAAGATCTCTTTTATTCTGACCCTTAAATTATTTAGAATTTTCGGTGGATCCGCCATTGTGCACGAATGTTTGTGTGTGGAAAGGTTGCCGCCATCAAAATAATTACGATACAGGGCCCGACATGCATGTTGTTGCCGCACTGAGTGCGTTTGTGTGTAGCAATGCGTGTGCACAACAACAAAAAGTCATTTAGTTAAAAACCTGACTTTTTATTTGCGCCGCAGGTTGTCCCCCCAGAAAGCCAGAAACAGAACCCCTTAACCCCTGCCGGCCTCCCGCAGAACCCCTTAACCCACTGTGTCCCGTGGAGCCAGCCAGGCGTTGAACACTTCATCAACTCATCAGAGCGCGCCCTTTTTGCATGTCCTTAACCGTTTAACGGCGCCCGGCTCACCCACACCATCGCATCATTTATTGCTGCGGTTGTATGTGTTTTTTGTTTGTTTGTCTTGGCCCGACTCTTAACACACACACACACAAACAACACACATCAAACATAAAATACACAAAATTACTCTTATGAAAATTAATAAGTTAACTTTTTTTTTCTCTACGCTCGACTCATCCCCCGTACATTTTTTTATTACGCCCATGTGTAAAAGTACTGCTGGTTGTACCTATAATATTCCGGGGAATATTTATATTTTCACTTTTTGTATTTTGTTGCTTTCCTTGCCTGTTTTGCTTCATTTGAACGCATTTGCCTGGCGTAATGAAAGTAATTGAAATTAAAAGTAAAGAAACGTGTTGCACGTAATACATGTAAATATCTGCAAGAGTGTGAGGTTGTGTGTCGTTGTGTGTGTGTGCACTTTGCTGGCTGCTCCAAATTAATCCCTAAAGTAATTAGAAAAAAAATTCCAAATGAGTTCGAGTAGCACGAATGTTCGAGTGAGTTGGGATCGCAGAAAGGTTCGTGCCGAGTGCATATTTTGCGGGAGGTTTCACAATTTTAGCACCACGACAACCGCGAGATAATGCGGCAAATGGAGGAGCGCCCCGCAAAAGTGTGATTCCTAAAATATGTGTGTCACTCCAAAACGACTGGAATATCAAAGCAAGAACTTAATACTCCTTCAAGCTGTCAAAGAAAAAATGTCAATTAAACATAATTAAATACATTCCCTTTGATTGAGGGCAAGGGTTTTGAAAAGGGATGATTCGGTTACATTTGAAAGGGTTAGTAAGTCATTAGTCAGGTTTCTTGAACAAAAAAAACCGAAAGGTGAATGTGTCTAACCTGAACTTTTATAAGACTAACTTTCTTTTATATAAATTAAATGGGCTGGCTACACAGTTATGCAATTAAAGGGTATTACATTTGGGGTAAATAGCTTGAACTTTTTCATTAGGGTTTTGAAATCAATTAGAAAAGTGTCTAAAAGTATGCTACTCAATTTTCTCACTGCCTACATTTAGACACCATCATATTAAGATACTTATAGGGGTATAAAAACCCATTATAAAAATGGCACAAAATATTTTAAGCCAAAGCCCGAGCATTTTAGACACCTTTTTAAAAATATACAGTTTCTGGCCTTGTCCTTGTTATTTATTGTTTTAGTATTTATTTTTTATACTTGAAATAAAAGCCTTGCAATGGTAAAACAGCGGTGCAGTTCAAAGGCTGGTGTGACCGCATGTTTCCGGCTTGTTTGTCCTGGCTGCAGGATGTTGGCTGCTGGCTCAACTGCCAACGAAAGTTGCATTACGCCGGTCGCGAAATTTCTGTTTTGGCCAGTCTCCGAAATGTCAACGCTTCTGGGCGGCAGCAAAACTTTTTCTAGTCCTGTGAAAAAAGTAGGATATGTGTATAAATACAGAGTTGCTGTTGAGACTGCCAGCGGAAGCGGAAACGTTTTGGCAGCGTGTGAAAAGCGGCCCAAAACAAAGTTACGACTTGGTTCCATGCCCATGCTTCAAAGCCCCATGCCAGGCTCATTACGATTCAATTTTGGAGCTGCAGGCTCGTCTTTAATATCCCCACCCACCCACAGGTCCACATGGGCCCTCCCGCTGTGACAAATAACCGAAGATTTTCATGGCATTTGGCAGTGTTTATCTGCTGCATTAGCACACGCACAATGCCAGTGGTCGAGATGGCAAAAGCCTGGCCCATGGATTCTGTTGCAACGCCGGCGAAATTCCGTTGCCATTCGACGATGGCTCGCATATTCGCGCATCGACGTTGTTGGCCTTTTGGCCATCGTGGGTTAAGAAGGGGGGTTAGGAGCGGAGGCTCCACGGGTTCCAGGGCTTCGAGCCTGTCTGTTGGTTTGTCGGCCGCTGGCTTCCGCACAACATTTATCAAATTCGAGGATGCCTGCTGCAACGTTACGCGCCAGTTCAAAGTCCAACATTAAGTTCCAGGTATTTGCAACTTTTCGACAAAGGATTTTTGGCTGCAATCGCGGCCATAAATTACGGTTATCCCCCCATTTACCCCCCGCAAACAGCAAAATGCTGTGTGTTACGGTGTGTCTACTTAGCGCATAATTAGCTGCATGAAGTTTGACGGAGGGGCGACGACGACGAAGCCGAGGTGGCCAAATTAGTGTTCGAGAGAAAAATGTCTGGGATGATAAATGTGGAAATAATGTTCCTGCTGGGGAATTAGCATTTCTAAGGACGAACCCCCATTACCCACACTTTTCAGCTTGCCAAACCGTAGGAAACGAATAAATAAATCAAAAATCGTTAAGTAAATAAATAAAAGATCATTTAAGCAAATACAAATCAGAGAGGACCAATTCGGTGAAAGGCAAGCGGAATAAAAAAAGGAAAATGTTGCGTCCTTTTGTTGTTGTCATCTGAGTGTGTGTGTTTTTGGGGGTGTCTGTGTGCTTTCATCGCTCGCTTGTTTGCACTTGAAGGCATTAAAAAGTTTTTCTTGTGAATAAACGTGAATGAAGTCGTGTGAAATCAATTGTAAACAGGGTATCAATGCCAATCCAAACACACACACATGTGTATTGGTGGCAAACAGTGGCGGGATAAAGAGGCGATAATCATAATCAGGTTGCCATCGATGTATGTGTGTGCTTTTGGCCAACTTGTACACCTGCCATTGGGTATTTACAGAATTTTTGCAGGGTCTCCAAAATCTCCTCCATGGAATGCAATTGCAAAGGGAATACGAAACCGAATCAGAATCCGACAAACGAATAAATAATATGCATGCAACCATAATTTAAAAGACAAAGGCCATGGCCATTCGAAGGGGCAGTTGTGGCAGCGGTGGAAAAGATTCACTGCGACATACTAATATTGTAATCATAAATTTTCATAAACAATTTCGCTTGGCCTGCAGTCCGGACTCTTGCTTCCTCCTCGGGCTCTACGAATTCCGGCTTGTGTTTCCCGGAGACCACGACATTTATAATAATTAATTGTGCGCAAATATATGCCCGCAAATGGTCAGCGGAGGCAGGCAGAAAGTCAGTTTCAGTTCCACTTCCAGTTCCGTCTAATGAAAGGTCCCTGCTCGGGCGCCACTAGCGCAGCCAGTGCAAACTGTGAGTTATTTGTGTCGCCCCAAAACGCACACACATACGTATGTATATATATAGGGGAGGGGGGCAATAGAATTTACAGCCCTCGTTTTGGGGTCGCAACCCCGACGACCCGCGGTCAGCAAAGGTGCGACACATAAACTCAAACGGATGGGCAAGCCGAATAAAAAACGTAGCATACTGTTGTGCGTACAAGGAGGGGGGGTTTCGAGTGCGAGTCGACTATCTAGTGTTGGCCATCTTCATTCGGGTCCGCCGCACCAAGCAAAAGCCAACAAATTGCAACATTTATTCTGCAAGATGAATGGTCGCTTGACAATTTATATGTGTGGCCATAATTTTGGCCTGCCTTCCTGGGACTGGGGACTGAAAACCCATACCCCTCACCACCAACCCACCTCCAGAATCCCGGAAATGGAAGGGTGGGGGGGGCTTTCCTTACGGCCGTCCGCTCATAATGGCCAAAAATTAAAAACAGTAACCACCACAAGACGAAGCGACCGCTAGGGAAATGGCGATGTGTGAAATAAATTGCTAAATAAAATAAACGAGCAAACACACGGCGACAAATGAGCAAACCGCAAAACGGGAGGAAGTTAAAAGGAAAATGGAAAATGGAAAATAGACAATGCCCAAGGAGCGACAGCCGAAAATAAATGCAATTAAAAGCGATAAAAATAAGCGAAAGTGACTTTAATGGTGCTGGGCATTTAGTAGACTGGCCATAAAGATAAACCTTGAAAAATGCTTTAAGGGATGAAGTCTGGATTCTTTAAAGATATATCATAAATTAAGTATGAATGTTATGAATAAGACTAGGAATTTTGTCAGCTAGAGTTTCTTATATTCATTCAGTAGGCCAAAAAAATCAATGGAGTTTTGAAATAATTCTTTGGTGGTGTCTAAAAATATATTTTAAAATGTTTTGATTCCGGAAGCTCAATAAAATGATTTGTGTTCATTTTACTGCATACTTTCAGATACCTTTATAAGTGTTTTCAGAACCCTAGTGTCTTCCAATCAATACAATTTTGTTATTTTCGTTAAATAATAATTTTTAGAGGGGGAGGAAACTATTCTTTAACATTTACATTTGTTTTAGTTGATTTATTACACTTTTTTGTATGCAAACTCAGCTAAATATTTTTATCCGAATGTAACTTTTAAGGTCTGCATTACTTTGCTGGTAAAAACCGGCTTATCGATAATTATTAACAAACCCATTGCGAAATTTCCCTTGGGGTCTCTGCGTGGCAAAGTCGCACTTCCGCTGGCTCGCTTTTCCTTGCGGCTTTTTGGCCTTATTTATGCGTTTCCCGCTCCGTTTCATTATGCGCTGCTTTTCCAGCGTCGCGCCACTTGGACAGTTAATTTTGAATTGTCACCGAGCACGTTAGCCTTAGGATCGCTGAGGAGTTCAGGAGTTCAGGAGGTCGAGGAGGTTGAGGAGGTGGTGGAAAAGTAGCTGGAGGAGTTCATTGTTATCGCCGTGTTATGCACATTCCCCGACAATTAACACGCGAGCCACTTGAGCAAACAGCGACGATGACGATGATGGCGACGACCAAGTGGCTGCATAAGCGATAAAACGTTCGATACACAATGTCCTGCCGCCGGTCGAGTCCTGGCTACTTACTCACCCAGAATTCTGGGGAATTATACGGGCGGCTTGGGGAGTGCGTGTGCGCCTGTCTGCCTCCGGTTTGATTTATTTGATTTTCTTTTTTTCCTTCTCGTGTTTTTTTTTTCTTGTACGTTTAGGTTTTTATTTTTGTTTTTCCTGCTTTTGTTGGCCAAGCCAACCCTGTAAACCTGAACACCTGTTGTTGTCCTTAGCAGCTCCTTTGCGACATCATCCTGCGTGGCCCGGAATTTAATTGCCCTTTGTTGTCGCTTTCGTCGTTGTCGTTTGTACGGCTCATTTATTTACATTTTGTTAACATAAACAATGCGTAAAAGTTCGATGGTTTTGGTGGGCGGAGAGGGCGTGGTCAGGGGGATAATGTTGATTGCCTGCGCTTTTTGGCCGCTTCGAATGTGCGTGCGTGTTGGCCTGTTAATAAGCTGGCCAACTATAGTATATACTGATGGCCTGGGCCGCGGGTCAGTCGGCAACTCGCCTCGGAAATTGGCCATTGTGGTGCCTAATGCGTGTGCCTAAATGTGTAGATAATTTATGCGTGGCATGTAAATATTGACATGGCCCAGAGCCAGCTGACCCCATCCACCACCATCCCCAATCTACCGCTCAGCGAAAGTCAATTAAAATTAATTTTCATTGAATGCCAAACGAGGCGGAGGTGGTACGCACTGAGGCGTGAATCCTGCAGCCCGTGGACTGCAAGACAAAAGAGCCGAAAAAGGAGATGCAAAAAGGAAAATTCGGAAAAATTTCTGGGTGAAAACATCTAGAAAATTGCGCAATTTCCTGCGCCTGCAGATACGAGTAGCACGAATTTATGCACAATACTCTCGTTCTCTCTCGCTCTCTCTCTCGCTCGTCCTGGCACATTCATTAAAAGTCGAGTCCTGGCCATTCCAGGACATTGGGGAATCGCAACCAAATTAGTTGCACAGCCAGTTATTATTACTGCAAAAGTGCCGAGCCGCTCAGACCGACTAAACCAAAAACGGAAACGAATCTGATTCTAATTCTGATTCCGAAACTGAGTTGAACATGGCCAGAGTTCGCTTTTTGGCCCTGGCCAATTTAAAGTTATTTGTAAATGCAACTAATTTGGCGTAGACAAAGGGGACTTCTTCTTCAGGCCTTAATTATCAGCTCGGTTCTGCCATGGTTCGTTGTACCAGAGTCTGTGTCAACCCTTTGTTGTTGCTTTTCCCTCCGGTCCTCACCGGAAAAATGTACTTAATTAACATGCAACTGGATCATGGAGACTCAGTTTTGAGTTTCGTTTGAAAGGCGAGCGGCCAGCTGCCTCGCTTCCACTTTTGTTCCCGGTTCAGTTGGATCTGACAAGTATCGATGGAGTTTTCATCTTGGCTGCGTGTCCAGTTGCCCTTTGTGCAAACGATAGCATTATGCTAACTAATAAGCTTCTGCCGTTTGCTCACCAATGGGATTGTAATTAAAGCTACGTGGGGCTTGATGAGCGCGACAATTTGGCAGAGATGGTTGAATGGCGCTAGAGTGCTCTTCATAACCCATTACCCTTATTATTCTTTCCCAACAGAGCCATTAAAATCACTGGAGTTTTGAAATCTATTGTAAAGGTAACCAAAACTATGCAAGTAAATATTTTCTGTGAGATGTCTTAAGGTATTATTCTTTAGACACCTGTAAATTATTTCTAAGCTTGGGTGGGTTAAATATTTTTAAAGCACACAGTAAACATCGAACATATAAAAAAAACTATTTAATACATTTTTAGGGGCACAAAAATATTTCATGGCATACTTTTAGACACTTATATAAATGTTTTCATCATAAATGGCACCACTTTATATATTTTAAAGCCCACATCCGAATCTTTTAAATGCGAAGAGGCAACGATTTGAGATATTTTTAGGTGTGGATGTCAGAGATTTCCCACACTTAAGCAGGGTGTGAGCCTGGACTTTGATTTGACGTGATTGGGGAGAATCGAATCGAATGTTGCCATAGTATCTGGGGATAGGACATGGCGCAAGCGTCGCTGTGACGCCGGCAGCGGTAACCACAACAAGCGGAGCAGGCGACGTCCTCGTTCCGTTTTAGTCCTTGCTGTCGTCGTCAATAAGTCAAAAGTTGGAATTTCATTATGCCAGCCCCGAAAGTAGGCAACGCATTTTGGCACACAAACAGCGAACGGAGGGTATCTGAAACTAAAACCAACTGCCGCGCCATTGGCTGATGTCCCGATGTCCTTACCCTCCACGGCCTACGCCCCTGATCCTTTGCCCCCCATCCTCCCCTTACCATCGCCGCCCCTTGTGAGAGACAACATGCGCTGCAAATTTGTCATTTTGCCAAACGTCTAGCGATGTGAGTTAGTAACCGACGACATCGACGAGGACGAGTTTTAGGAGCCGCCCGACTCGGGTCGCAAAAAAAAATGGGAAAAAGCGGGGAACCGAGACCAACTACTAGAACGGGAAGCAAATAAAAATTGAATAGCGAGCGGAACAGCCTGACATTGGCGGGGGGGTTTGTGGGTTCAGGGGTTGAGTTTGGGGTTTTCGGTTTCGGGAGGCTTTCATGTTGCTGGCGCAAGTAGAAAATTAAATTCTTGTTTCGCACGTCATTTAAATTCGACGTTGTCAGTGTATCGCGGTACAGTGGGGGCTCTATAGTTAAGTGTGTCCTAAAATATAGCAAGGAACGAAAGAAGAAATAATTTGAAATTATTTTCTAACTTTTTTGAAGGTGGCTGAAAGTATACTATACAAAGTTTACATCTACTTGGGATCCTTGTACTGTTTCATACTTTTAGACACCTCTACAAATGTTCTAACAAATTTAATATGTATAGTATAGGAATGCGTTTATATAGAATAAGAATCTTTTTTGAGTTTCGTTTTCTAATATTTTATCCATGTCTTCACTGTACTTGTGTATCTATGACTGCCGCTGTATTGTGGCCGCGGATAAGACATCGACAGCTGCGGTGGTGGCAATGCGTTTAATTTCATTTGCCGCACTCGCTGCCTGGCAACCGCAGCCTCAGCCAGCGGTGCAGAAGAAGTCGAAGCAGCCGCCAATCGAGTCCGCTTGATTTGACTCGACTGGGGCCAAGTTGGCCTCCTCCATTTGCAGTTGTTATTGAGACGGCGACAAGGCCGAGCTTCTTCGAGCCATCAGAATAAATGCAATCAGGCATAAGCTCGGCACAAACAAGTTGTGTGTCCTAGGCAGGGGGCATAATGATCTACATTTGCCACCTAATGCCGACTGAAATGGCGTTAAGGGTTTAAGTGGGGACGACACGCCAACCTTGAGGACACCGCCCGTGGCGCAGAAAAGTATGCGACACTTTCAGCGGGAATCGAATGATGCCACGTTTTTCGCAGTTGGCAGTCGCAGTCGTCGTCGTAGTCGTCGTTGGCCAAAGACAACAATTATCCGGTGGAGAAGTCAGGGGGCGGGTTTTCCAAGGGGGTGTGGTTCGCTTGGTCACTGGCAATGAAGTCGCAAAGTCGTAAAAATTATTTTGTGACAAATCGTCCGCGTACGTGAGCCTCATTTAAATGCGTGAGTCCCAAAATGTTATTAACAATTCAGCGGGCCATCGCCATCCCATCCCCCGCATGGAAAAGAAATGGCTCTGGGCGGGGTTCAAAGGCCAAGCCCAATTCGAAACCGCTGAAAAGTGCGCATCAACTATTTCAACTATTTTGCCACGCACATGTCCTCGAAGCTAGCCCCAATCCAAAGTTTAACACAGGAAAATATAATAAGAATTTTCCTTTAAATACTTAAATTATAAAAAATATTGTAGTGGTGCCACAAAAATCACAAGATTTGCAAATCATTTATAAAATAGTGTAAAAGTGTGAAGCAATATATTTTGAACCCTTAAGTTCAATGCGTTTGTTCCGAAAGGTAACCAAATTTTTTGTATTGCCTATTTCTTGGCACCTTGATAAGTGATATTAAAAAACAATGGCTAAAAATATATTGTTGCATGCTTTTAGATACATGTACAAATGATTTTGTGTAAAGTTGTACTTCTTTTTGAATTAAAGCAACTTCCTAAGATATTTTTGCTTGCATTTTGATATATGCAATATTTATGATTGATTTGTTTCACATTTTTCGCACAGTGCACCAGCCCCTACCCTCGCACATTGGGAATGCTAACAACAACGTGACATGGCTGAAGAAAAGGGCAAGAGGGATGAACTGGATTGGGTTCAGTCACTCGGCGAGTGATGTAATACGTAATATGCGACTATGACGAGGACTTGCTTAGCGCTCGCTAAGCTGTCGCCTGCATGTGCCGCCGTGCATGTGTTATGAGGAGCCACTGTATGTTCCCCAGTACCCCACTATGGGGAACGTTTTAAAATAGTAAAACGCCGCTCTCCGCTGCCATAAGCGGCAAATTGCGTGCCATGGAAAATTGTGCGTGAAATGTAAAATACACCCAGAGACTCGGACAGTTGCCCCCCTCATTTTTTTTTCTGCCCCATAATGGTGGCATTGCATTGCGTGTTCTGGTCGGATCGGGAGTTACCCCATTCTATGCCTAAGTCATAACGGTTTGGGGTGCGTTTCCCTCCATTTCCCTACCCGTTTCCCCAACCATTTTCCATGCTTCCATGTATCAGTGCACTTTGGCTCCGAGTTGCAAGCCGTCCTTTTAAGTAAATTAAGCATAAAAACGCAAAGTGGACGCCATTATGTCGCAGTGCGTCGGCATCGTTGTTGCTTTTCCTGCCCCGTTTTCCGTGTCAGCGTGAAAACGAGCTCGAGAATGAAAACTCCGTCGACTCGGCTGACATTTCAACGTTTTTCGCTTTTGCCACTTTCTAATTTATTTATGGAATACGCACACACACACACCCTGGAATCGCCCCTATATGTATCAGCATTTCTCTACTTTTTCTTCCTTTAATTGCAGTTGAAGTGCGTGTAACAGTGCACTCGGAATTTATGGATATTGCTGCTATTAGGTTATTGTCGTTGGGAATTCGCAAAGGAAACTCATATTTCTGTTGATTTATGCAAACGGCAAGCAATCGAAAAGCTCCGCATATGAGACTTTGATTTTTATGACAAGTAATTGGATAATAAAAATAATTACAAATGAGACAAACGGTTTCTGATTTTTAGAGTTTATTTACATTTGTCACTACAAAATATTAAATTTTCCTTTGCCTGATTGGTAAATAAAAACGAAATTTAAGGAACAAGATTTTTCTGAATCAACCTTTCTACAGGAAAAGAGTCCTTAACTATTTTAACAAGTAATTTGCATACCAATGGACAAGCAATAAAACCCACAAGTTTCACCAACTTTAATGGACTTTGAATAAAATTAACCAAATTTCGCTGGCATATTTTCGCCTGGTAATCATCCATGGCCGGGACGTAAATAGACATGATTTCATAAACTATTTGAATTTAATGGTTCTTTCGTTTCACAGTCTCCAGAAATTGATTACTGCCCTCACTCAATAAAAAGTTGACTGATCCCCATGGTCGACGAGGGCTGTGCCGGTCGTAAAATTGTCCATAAACTTTTTTCCACTTGTTTGGCAATTGTCTCGATGCTCGTTTAATTTTTCAACACGACTCGTTTTCCATATCGTGGCAAATGACTATTAGGCGATGTAACGAGTGCCAGTGCCCCATTGTCCTGGCAAACAGTGCGTAACGCAAAGGAAATTTGTCGTTTTACCAGAATTCGAAAGGACGAAGAGGAGCCGAGCAGGAAGTTGACGACGCATTGATTAGCGCGTGCCATTTGCCTATCATAAATGTCATAAATTGATTGTCGTAAAGAAATGTCAACGAGGAAGTTTATTTGTTTTACGACAAAGAGAGATGGGCCAACGAAACGTTTTACAGTCGGTAAAACTGATATAGAATTTCTCCCGGGGGCCATTTGCGTAATGAGTAAGTGACTTTGGCCCATAAAAAGGGTTCCTTATGCCCTGTTTAAGAACTTGGCGCGCCTACGTCGCGTATACGCAATTTAATGGCCGCAAATATTGAACACAAAAATGGGGAATGATTGACGCTCGAGAAAAGGTTCGAGCTTTCAACGTTTTCAAATTGTCACGCTAATTGTGGAACATGTGGGCGTGGCTTTGGGGCCGATTGTTTTTTGGAGGCGGAGAAACGTGTTTCGTGCCGGCAATGCGACATTGCTGTCATGTTAAATTCATGACACTTTGTGACTGGGCTCGTAATTGATTAACTTTGATTTGAAATTGTTTTCGACTGGCCAAAGTTCACTTGCATGCCAAATCCGCATAGTTATCCGCATGTAAATACATGGTAAACAAGTCAACAATCTGTTTACCAGAAAAAAAAAACGGAAAACCCAAATTAAATCCTTGGCCACAACAACACAACACACAGCTCCTGGGGTCAAAATGGAAATTTGCGCTTGCATTTCAAAATACGTAATTTCGCACATGGCTAGACAATTTGTAGTTGTGTTCTTGTATTTCGGTTTTTTACTCTACGGGCTAAATAAAACATTAATCCATAAATATTTCATGCTGCCTCTCCTTTCACATGACGAAATGTCTTGGGGCTGAGCAATGGGAATGCTTTTCGGCAGAGCACAAAACTTCTTAGCCAAATGCGTTTTATTAATCAATGTGTGTGTGAGTGTGCTTGTGCTTGTGCCACTCGACTGCACCCATACACCTAAACGAATGTGCTTACATATTCATAAATGCATAAATTGAAGGTAAATTCGCAAGGAAAACATTTCGCATCACTTTATATTAAAACTTTGCCTCCGCCTTTCTCCTTTTCTCTTTCTCCGTGTGTGTGTGTGTGTATTTTTCTTATGGCCATCTGCTATAGCTCTGCTTTCTCTCCATCTCACTATCTCTTTCTCTTTTTCTGTTGTTTGCTTTTAATTTTCGAATTTTGAAATAATGCCCGTAGTTATTTGCTTAAGTGTGCGTATAAAAATCAAGTATACGCACTGATAACGTACCATTTTAGCACAATTCTCGGCAGAACAAAGGTCGAGAGTGGAAATATCTCGGTAGCTGCAGCTGCAGATGCAAAAATACCTGCCTCGATGTCGGATGCATGGGTGTGGATTAACGAGTCTACGAATGTGGGTTGATTTCAGCTTCCAAATAAGAACTGGGCCCCCCTTTGCAGCTGCCTCTGGATTCCGACTGGCTTACAATGATATCACACACACCGCCTGCATCTGCATCGTTTTTAACGAGCACAAACATCGAACTCTGCTGTTGCCATTTAATTAATTAACAATGCATCCAGAATTTATCGAAAGAAATTTTGGCAAAATGCAGCTACGAAAATACACCAATTAAACGAAGAAAGCTTGGTAAATAAAGCCCACAAAAACCGACCAATTAGTGCCTTCAATTCGAACGAAAGTCAATCTCCTTTGGCTGAATAACTGAATCTTTTCTCTATGACAAGCCGAATGGTTCCTTCGAAAGAATGCGCAACTAACTAATCTAATTAGGAACAACAAACATCGTAGACAGTCGGAGTCTGTAAGCTATTTCTTTGTACATATGATATTCCAGCGTCTCGTAAAATCAATTTTATGACAATGCATAAAAATGTTGAATGGACTAAATGAGCAAAAATTAGACATTAGATGGGAAAAGGGCAGATACAGCAACCACCACTCAAGTATTCAATGACCGCAATTGACATTTATGTGGAAGAGCGGTCGGCGACCAAGGATAATCGAAATAAAATGCAATTAATTGAATTTATCGCTGCAGTTAGGGGCACTAAACTTGAGCCCATTCCGGGAAAAGATATAGTAACAATTTGAAAATAGAAGGGACAATTTCAGTCGTTGTTTAAGAGTAGGGTAACTGTCCTATCACTTGAGAAAAAAATATTTCTGGGATACATTTGATGTAAAATATTTTTAATTTAAAATTGTATTTTTTGTTTTGCAATGGAAGTGCATCTGGTTTGACATGGCAGTTATTTTCACAGTTCAACGACAAATTTATGAGCTTTAAATTACACATGTCCCTTTGTCATAAATCATAATGCAGGGACAGTTATGAATTTGGCCGGATAAAGAAGCTGGGGAATATTCACAGCCCGTACATCTAAGTATTGGCTGCATGGCAAGTGTTTTGGATGCACCGGCAAACATTGTGACTCCGAATCCGAATCCGAGTCCCCGGCCCATTCCTGTTCCTATTCCCGACCACATCCCTATCATACGTATTCCTATTCCTATTCCTGTTGCAATCCCAAATCGAGTCGCCGGCCTTTGTGCATTGCCACTGACCATTCATCCGGCTCGTTCACTTGCACGTCGTCGTATTCATTCCTTTTGCCACGGTTGCACATTGTCACCGGAAGTGGCACACAACCGCACAGCCCACTCGCACACTTGCACACTCGCACACCACTGTGCCCAGTACCAATACTAGGAGCATTTCCATTTCCATTCCCATTCCCAGTGCCAGTGTCATTTAGCCGTTGACATGGCAGCCAACCAACTTCCTTCGACTTTGGCCAGCTGCCGCTTGCCTATTCCACACAGAGGAAAATATAAACCTTTGGTCAGAGATTAGGAGTTTATTCAAAATATTGTCTTATTTTTTAATAATATTATCATTACCAATTTCCAGAAATTAGTTTTAGATACTTTAGTGTTGTTTCCTGCGTTGTTTGTATGCTTATTTACAGTACCTTTGATCGTTAACAGAAAATGTCTTTGTCCATTAAGGTTTAAGATATTTATTTAAGAAAAAAATATGTTCAGAAAATAGTCCTATGATATTTACTCTAAAACTTAGTATCAGCATTTATATTTGCAGTCACAAAGTCACAATAAAAATTCTAAAAAAAATTAAACACCTTTCAAAATTTAGAATTCTGATTACCACGGAAATACAATCTGAGTATTTAAATGTAAAGATGGCTATCCCGATCAATTCAATTTTGTAATTATTTCAATCTTTTTCTCCCCGTGCAGCCGCTTCCCTGCTGTCCTGCTCCACTTTTCCCATTGCCATTGCAAATTCTATGCAGTTTCTTATTCTGTTTATATGGCAGGCGGCATTGGCATGCAACGCATGCGTGTGGCACATGCCACACATGTCGTGTCCAGCTCCAGGAGCTCCTCCTGCGACTCCTGCTGCTCCTGTTCCTGCTTTCCAGCTGCATGTTGTTGAGTTTCATGAAGTGTTTGCGGCTTTGTCGGACAACAGCGACATCTCCCGCACGACATCAACGTAAACTGATGGGGGAATGGGCTGGGTGTTGTAAAGAGAGAGCGATTCAAGTTTTTCGAGAAACCGAAAAAGCCCGATGATCATCATCATTAGAGATATACGGTGTGCCCAGGGTCGGGCTGGTTTTTATGCCACTACCACGCATTAAGGCCATAATCCCAACGGGGAGGCAGCAAACACGGTCACCGGGGACCATTAAAGTGCTGCAAGGTCCCTCATAAAATGCATAACTAAAGCGCAGTCTTAGACTTCACATTCATAGGTGCACAATGGTGTTGACTCAGTGCCCCCTTCGCCTCCTCCCCTGAAACCCCTTTTCCATCTCTTGGCCTTTATTAGATGTCACGTTTTTGTTGTTGTATCTGTAGTTTTGTGGCTTTGCGGTTGGGTGATAAATTTCATTGTCTTCGCTGCTGCTGCCGCCGCTATATGATCCCCGTTTTTTCCCATTCATCTGCGTCCTTCAAGCCATATCAGCAGGAGCTATCCGAGTGAGCGACTTGAGGCCCCTCGGAACGGCATCATCAGCCAGGTCAGGATTTGGCATTTGCACACAGTAAAAAATCGGGTATCCTTCGGGGACTGCACTTCTAGATTCCATAACTTTAGTTATTAGATCCCGATTTAGACGTGGGATACCTCTATGGATTTGTGGTTTAATTTCCTATAACTCTTCATTTAAACATACATTTTTTAAGAGGGTCACAATTTTGACCCATTTTCATGTTCGATTTTTCCGTAATTACAATGGGTTTCGGTACTAGACCCCAAAACTGCACTTCTAGAATCCATAACTTCGGTAATTGGATCCCGATTTAGACGTGGGATACCTCTATGGATTTGTGTTTAAATTTACTATAATCCTTCATTTAAACATATATTTTTTAAGAGGGTCACAATTTTGACCAATTTTCATGTTCGATTTTTCCGTAATTACAATGGGTTTCAGTACTAGACCCCAAATCTGCACTTCTAGAATCCATAACTTCGGTAATTGGATCCCGATTTAGACGTGGGATACCTCTATGGATTTGTGTTTAAATTTACTATAATCCTTCTTATAAACATATATTTTTTAAGAGGGTCACAATTTTGACCCATTTTCATGTTCGATTTTTCCGTAATTACAATGGGTTTCAGTACTAGACCCCAAAACTGCATTTTTAGATTCCATAACTTCGGTAATTGGATCCCGATTTAGACGTGGGATACCTCTATGGATTTGTGTTTAAATTTACTATAATCCTTCATTTAAACATATATTTTTTAAGAGGGTCACAATTTTGACCCATTTTCATGTTCGATTTTTCCGTAATTACAATGGGTTTCAGTGTCAGACCCCAAAACTGCACTTCTAGAATCCATAACTTCGGTAATTGGATCCCGATTTAGACGTGGGATACCTCTATGGATTTGTGGCTAAATTTACTATAATCCTATATTTAAACATACATTTTTTAAGAGGGTCACAATTTTGACCCATATTCATGTTCGATTTTTCCGTAATTACAATGGGTTTCGGTACTAGACCCCAAAACTGCACTTCTAGAATCCATAACTTCGGTAATTGGATCCCGATTTAGACGTGGGATACCTCTATGGATTTGTGTTTAAATTTACTATAATCCTTCATTTAATCATATATTTTTTAAGAGGGTCACAATTTTGACCAATTTTCATGTTCGATTTTTCCGTAATTACAATGGGTTTCAGTATCAGACCCCAAAACTGCACTTCTAGAATCCATAACTTCGGTAATTGGATCCCGATTTAGACGTGGGATACCTCTATGGATTTGTGTTTAAATTTACTATAATCCTTCATTTAAACATATATTTTTTAAGAGGGTCACAATTTTGACCAATTTTCATGTTCGATTTTTCCGTAATTACAATGGGTTTCAGTATCAGACCCCAAAACTGCACTTCTAGAATCCATAACTTCGGTAATTGGATCCCGATTTAGACGTGGGATACCTCTATGGATTTGTGGCTAAATTTACTATAATCCTTTATTTAAACATGTATTTTTTAAGAGGGTAACAATTTTGACCCATTTTCATGTTCGATTTTTCCGTAATTACAATGGGTTTCAGTACTAGACCCCAAAACTGCATTTCTAGAATCCATAACTTCGGTAATTGGATCCCGATTTAGACGTGGGATACCTCTATGGATTTGTGTTTAAATTTACTTTAATCCTTCATTTAAACATATATTTTTTAAGAGGGTCACAATTTTGACCCATTTTCATGTTCGATTTTTCCGTATTTACAATGGGTTTCAGTACTAGACCCCAAAACTGCACTTCTAGAATCCATAACTTCGGTAATTGGATCCCGATTTAGACGTGGGATACCTCTATGGATTTGTGTCTAAATTTACTATAATTCTTCATTTAAACATATATTTTTTAAAGGTGTCACATTTTTAACCCATTTTCATGTTCGATTCTTTCTTAACTCCAATGGGAGCCCAAAACTGCTCTTCTAGATTCATAATTTCGGTAATTGTATTCCGATTTAGGTGTGGGATACCTCTATGAATTTGTTGTTGAATTCACTATTATTCTACTTTCAAATATTATTTTTTAAGTTATTAAACTAATTTTTGGTTTCACTTCCAGGCTTTCAAAACTTAATTGAAATTGCTTTATTTTTGTAAATGTTATTTAAACTATTATAACTTAAATATTGTTTTTAGGAAATACTAGTAGTATTTAGTTCTTGTACCAGTAACAGTTTCCTCTGTGTAGCTTCATTCATGTGTGCCATCGGTCGGATCCAACAAATGACACAAAATTGCCAAACCAAATCACTATGAATGTCGCTTGAGTTTCGTCATTCGGACCAAAGTTGTTTCCCCTCGATCTCCCCCCCCCCCCCCTGCCGCCACCGCCCCTTGATTCCCACTCGCCCTCACCCACCTCCCCCTTTTCCACAACCCGCTTGGGGCTAACGAATTTTGACAGGTGCCATTATTAGTTCAGCACTCTGACATTTTTTGCGGTGGCTCCGCTCTGGTTTCTCTCTTTTTTCGGTTTGGTTTTCGGTTGGGTTTGGCTTTGTTTTTCGCCCGTGCGTTCTAGAGTTTTATGGCCATAAGAGTTTTACTCCTCAGATGGATGACAGCAATAAAAGTACCCACAGACACGGGGACCTTGATGCGGCCCATGCCGTTTTATCACACGAACACACATTGCTCATACGCAACGGTGGCCACAGGCTTCCGCTTTCCTTTGGCCTCACTGGGTGCACTAATTAAACTTGTGCTCGCCTCTTATTATGGCTGCATTGCATGGCATCGGTTAATGTGAGTTACACGACACGGCACTCGCCGCACACCTTTCGCCCCGCCCACCTTTCACCTGGCCCCTGCTTTCACCTGTTTTTATGTGCCGGTCGCATTGTCTCCCAGGTGAAACTGCTCTGCGGCGAGGGCGTTAAGCATTTATGTGAGAGCGCGTCTAATTAAAATAAGTTCGCATGGCAATGGCACTTCAAAGTCTAAATTGTCCTTATGGCTTACTTCGCTCCAGCTGCGCAGGACCCAAGGCGCTGCGGACCATTCGAGTCAGATATATGTAATTATAATATTTTTTATTAGCTCATCTGATAAGGCGGCAACGGGAAAATAACATAAATTCCACCGCCATTGCCTCTGCGTGTGTCCTTCGGGTTGAGGAGCTTTGATTTGCCTTGGGTCTGCAAAAAGAGTACTTCCATGGAAAGACGGAGTGGATGTTGCCTACCATATGCCCTAACTTGAAATATTTTTTCAAATGCATTTTAAATTATATTAGATTTTAATTTAACTAAAATATTTAAATTAGTAATATTAAGAATTTGTGCCACCAACACAACAGCACTTGTTTTATTTTTTCAAGTTTTTAATAATCATTTCATTTTTAGAGTGTGCAAAAGTTTCTGTTTATTTATTTGTTTATTTTTTGCAGGTCACATTGTTTGTTATAAATTTTAATATACTAAGTATAAATACGTTGCAGGTAACACAGCAGCGGGAGCCACAATGAGACCACGCCCCCTTTTCCCATTCCGGACAGACAGGCGAAGAGGGGCGGCAACAACAAGGTCCTGGACAGAGGATACAGCTGCCGCTTTTTATTCTCATGGCTGTCCAAAAGTCCTCGTTTCGGTGTTCCCCCTGAGTTGATAATATAAATGGAAAAACGAAAGGTCGACATTTATTATGAGGCTTTATCAGCAGAGGACATTTGTTCTGTTTTGTGTTATGAGCCGAGGATATTCGGCTACTTGTAACGTTGCAGGACATTGGTGGGCAGGACCAGGACCTGATTTCTCTGCGAAATTCGTTTGCTTCATTATGTCCCCCGAATTGTGGTTGTCCGAGGACACAGAAGAGGGCACGTGTTTTCCTTGGGGTGGCATCTGTATTAGTTAGCAGTCATAAGCGTGCGGTAATATGCCAAAAAATGCCATCAGAGGGGGGTCGGGATCCTTTTGGCCATAAATTACAAGGTGCTTTGTATGTTAATGATTTCGTGTATTGAAAACTTTTTGCGAGTGACCCAATTAAATACTTTTTGGGGGCCAGAATATGTTGTCAGTGCATCTGAGAAGAGACACAAAACACAAATGCATATCTGCTGTCGAGTGGCATTGTCGCCTGCCAGCTGCATTGTTGCTGCCGTCCTGTTCGTCCTGTTGAGTGTCTAATCTGCTGCACGAGGATATAGGGATATATATCCTATGCTGTGGAGATGTGGATCTGTGGATATGGAGCCACTCAGCTGGCAGTGAGCTCTGCATGCGGCCACACAGCCCGATATGCCGTGCGGAATCGTGCTGAGCGTAAAAATCCTCAGTGCCCTGCTATTTGCGCATTTCCGGTTTCCGTCGCACAGCTGCACGTCCTGTTAAGACCCCCTCTCCCTGCCCCTGCCCCTGCCCCTCCCCTCAAGCATCCGGCTGCAGCTGCTGCTGATACATTCTTTATATTCTGCAAATATCCTGTTATGCAGAAAATGCTTCTTGCTACCGTGTCGTCTTAGTGGAGGCGACAGGCTTTCAGCCATGGGAATTATTAACTAAACATGCCGTCGAGAGCCGTGGAAGGCTAAGCTGTGGCATTTCGAAAACGAGGTTATGGGATATATGAACACGATGTTCGTCCATTTGCCTAGGTTCTTAAGGATGGATCTTAAGGACCCCTTATCAAATATTATTTCTGCATTAAAGCCATTAAATAGGCAAAGTCATGCCAGAATACAGCTGTGATTTTCCGCACTCGTCTAAATATATCCCTGGAAATGTACTTATCCGTATGTACACAGCATTTCCTAGTCAAACAATCTATTTTTTCGTATGCCCCCTTCCAGAAGCAAAGTTAAAATAAGCAATGGCTTGGATTTCACTTTTTATGCTTCTTTATATTTTTAGGCAAAGGAAAACGGGGCCAACATGTGCACGCCTGTGAAAAAAGCAGAAAAAAAGACGAGGGTTGCGTATGACACAGTGAAATCAAAGTCAAATGTAAGTAAATAAAACATATTGTTTCTCTTATAGGAAGACATTTTGCAAAATTACGCCGATTTGCAATGCAAATCAAACAAAGCGCCATTACTTTGCTGACACAAAAACATACACAAAGACGCGGAGAAAGTGAAAGTAACGCATATGTTGCTTAAAAATGCAGCCATCCTGGGATCCTTGTGTGTGTGCGTGTGCGCTTGAAATCTTTGTGATAATAGACACACCCACACGCACACAATAAATATAAATGGGGATTCGTAACCGTGTGCGAGTCTGCTGGTTTTAACTTGCGGCAAAAATGTGAAACAAGAGCCAGCAGTCGCGGTAGCAAAAAAAAACAAAAAAAGAATTGGCGAAAAAATATGTTTTAAACATTTTTCCCCCGCTTTGCATTTTCCGCCACCAGTCCTTTCCGCTGCCACTTTCCCTTCAGCGTTTTGTCGCTGCTCTGTTTCTGTAAATTTTTGATTTGTTATTGTTGCACGTGTTGTCCTTTGCCTTTGTTATGCCAATCCATCCTTGGCGGCCCGACTGCGCGGCAGGTGGCCCGGATCTCCGTGTGCCCCATCCGAGACATAAATGTTTTTAACGAACTCACCTGTGGGGCATACGCATAAGTAGCAGAGCGTCTTCTTCATGTCACCTGTGCAAATGGAGGGCAGGGCGCTCCTCAGAAAGGAAAATATACGAGGAAGATGAAAAACAACAGCAGATAGCGATGGCCAAAGGCCCAGAGGGAAATGAGCAACCAGCCAGGGAAACTGCCATATGCAGAGATCATAAAGTAAACGAATAACATAATGTAAAATCATCCTGCCTGATTTTTATGGGTGTGCACAATTTAAGGTAAGACAATGTAAGCAATGATGATTTTTAACTGATACCTATTAATAATTTATTGACTGCGAAAACTAAGTTAAAGTTGTTTTACAAATGATTTAAATTTAATTATTATTTTCAGGTTTCGAATTTTACAATAATATGAAAATATAATTTAGCACATGACTTATTTATTATTTATTTAGGATTAACAACATAATGTATAATAATATAATAATATACACAAATTGAGGTTAGGCAGTGATGAATTTTAAATGATTAATGACTTAAAAAAATGATGATCAAGTTGTTAAATAAACAAATGATTTCAAATAAATATTTATTTGAGGGTTTAAAACTGTAAAATAATATGAAGAATATTACATAGCTCATTATATGTATCCATTACCAAAAGAATCCACACTGAAAAAGGTCCTAGAAATGAGAACACATTGAGATGTTTTATTTTTACAAAATTTTTTTGTTCGTTTTTATTTGTTTTCTTTCAATATATTTATGTATACATAATATAATTTTTGTTGTTTATTCGGTATATTTACTTATTTTCATCATTTCTATGTTGCAGTTGTTCTTTGTTTTTACTTCCCGCCTGACTCCTCACTTGTTTGTTATTACACTCCTGTTTTTGTGTTATTTTTGTGTTTTTATTATTTAATTTTTTTGTTTTTGCCGTCACCTAAGTATAATTTTTCTATGCATTCCGCCTCTTATGGCAACCCAGCGTCTAGCTCTAAAACCACATCCCCCACTGGTCGGGGTCACCAGCCCGCCTTCGAGAGCATCTCGATGAGATGGTAGCTGGTGACCTCCACGCCTCGCTGACATTGTTGTATAATATTTCGCTTGCATTTCGCTGCTGGGTCATTCGGGTTGATTTGGCGCGTTGGTATACAAATACGCAACCAAATTATCCTGGTTTTTATTTGTTTGTTTTTCAACTATAAATATTTTTCCTTTGAATTTCTTGTTATGCTTAATTTGATTAACTCTTTTAATATTCGTTACGTTGTTTCACTTGTGTGTGTTTGTGTGTGTGTTTTCTTATGCAAATGCCGTTTTTATGTGTGTATGTCTGTGTGACTTGTGATGCCGTATTTAAATTGTATATATATTTCTGTTTTAGTGTATATTTAATACTTAGCTTATGCATTAGGTTTCCAATTTTCGGCTTTGTTCTTGCTGTTTGTTTTTTGTTTTGGTTTTGGTTTTGGTTTTGGTTTGGTTGTTTTCTTATGCTCTCGGCCTTTATATTCCGCTACAATGTTTTCGATTTTTTCATCCTGTTTGCCTTTCGCCTTTGTGTTTTCTAGTCCTTGTCCTAAAACACACTCAAACATGCTTAAATTTCTACAAAATATTTGCAATACTGCAGTCGATATCTATACTTTGTTTACTTTAGTTATTTGCTATTTACTTATCATATTTTACGTCTGTATATATATATGTGTGTATATATATATATATTGTTCGTATAATATCGATATCTATGTCTGTGTCTGTTTCTGTTTCTGTATCTGTATCTGTATGAGTTCTGTCCTCGTGTCGAATGCCATCCAAAACTTTTTTGGTTTTAGCTTTTGTTTTTCCTTTGATGTTTGTTTTGTTAGCAGCTTTTGGTTGTTTGCTCATCGTTTGATTTTTTCTACATTTGCATTTGATTTGTTTACAATCTTAGTGTAATTTTAATTGCATAACATGCCCTTCAATCCGACTGGTTTATTGCACAAAAATATCCCGGTGTTGCCTGCTCGGATTATTCCGAATTTGAATTTGAATTTGATTTGGTTCCAACGGTTCTCGTGGCTAGTACTTTAAATATAATATTCTGTTCTGCCTGTAAATCAGATCCTCGCTTAATATCCCTAACTGGTGTGTAATTAAACTTACTCGGAAACACACTCAGAAATCGGATAAATAGTATGCACTGCCATTCCACGTTGAAGGGTCTGCCTGCATGTAAATATATATACTTGTTTGTAGCTTAGATAATACTTTTATTTGATTGATTTTCGGTTTCGCCTTGCTGCAATCGGATCTCGTTAAAATTTGTTCTCCCCTCGCTCGGTTTAGTTTAATTTACGCTATGTGCCTCCACATGCATCGCCTGTTTTTCGCGTTGCGTGTGGTAAATTTAGCTAACTGCTCCTGTTTCAGCACTCCAGTTAATTACACTTCGAATTGACTAATTGGTAATTGTAGTTTATGGTTAATAACTGCAATCGTTTCAGTGTGTAGTTGGGCTTTGAATCCAAACCGAATTAGTAACTCAAAGCGATGGACTCGGAATTGAATTATGCTCGACTAATGGTGGCAATGGGCTATGATCGGAACAGAACCTGAGTCGATGAATAATAATAATAATCATCATCATCATCCGGCAATATAGTGCAGCTACACGGTTTTGTTTTTCGGAAAATCCCTCTACCAGGATTAGTCCTTCTCTGCGGTATAAGTGACGTGGGCTTCCATGTGTATAAATACTTTGTATATGTTCATATATATATATAGACGTATATAAATGACTTAGCACATTTTATAGTTACACAACATAAATACATACAGTTACAGCTGTTATTCATATATTTTTAATGTTTTCTTTTCTCATAATTGTATATTATTTAGTTCGTCGTCTTCGTCAGCTTGTTTTATGTTCTTTACCTTCCACAGTTAATTCTTATTTAGTTTCCAACTCTTCACTATTTCTACGTGCCAACTACCCATTTTAACTCTTTACTGATATGTAGCGCAAACATTAACAAACAAACCGATAATATTTTTTTTTCGTTTTTTTCTGTCCTAACTATAAACTTTTTCGCTTATAAATGGTTTTCTCTTTTCTGTTTTCCTAGCCAAATTTTTGTTTTCTGCAAAACGGTCTTTTAAGATTATATTATTTTTTTTCGTTTGGTCAACAACATTTCAAATTTTTGTTCTCGCATTTTTTTTTGCACTTCAACAAAATTTCTAGAAAATAAAATAACAACAAAAATGCATTTGTCAGCTTCACTTCACTTGCATTAATCCGGCCCAATCCCACCCACTTTAAAATCACATCTACATCTAAGTCGCATGCCATGCGTCTCGTAGTTTCTCTAAATTCTAGTGCTAAAAACATTTAAATATACAGTACGACTGCCCCTAAAGACTACATGTCCTGCTGATCCACAGATCCTTGGCTAAAATCCCCTGACCCTTCTTATCGTACTGAGTGAGCGCATCCTACAAACATATATGGATATATTCGTTATACATATACGTGTGTTCCGGCGTGGGTATTATCGATAGACATTTACTGGTGCTGGGGGCCACTCCCGAGTAACTAAATGCTCTGATCCGTTAGCTGCGAAAAATTCCACTAAAAAATGACATAACAAATTCCACGCTGCCAATTCGCTGGGGATTGGGGCGTGTCAAATGCAAATCAAGCCTCGTCCTTTCGTCCTTTGCAGCTTAATTGTCCGATACGCACGAGTATATATGCGAATGCGATTGCGATTGCGATTACGTTACGTATGCGTATTGCTATTTCTAGTACTTGGGATTTGTTTGCTTGTTGTTGCTGCTCTTGTCATCGTTTTAATTGGTTTTCATTTTGAACATCTATTTGTGATTTATCATCCAACGCATACAACACAATAAACAATAAATATCATTTACCATACGTTGCTCGCATTTAGTTTTTCTTCTCCATATGTGAACACCGTGTGAGTGTGATTGTGTGTGTGTTTGTTTGTTCGTGGTGTGGGTGTGTGTGTGGGTGTTCTCTATACGGCCTGTATATATATGTTATATAAGCATGTTTGTTTAATGCATATGCTGTATACTCTATGTACTTATCAACCAACTCTAAGTCTAGGCTTTACCACTTTACATTTATATACTCTACACTTTTAGTTGTATTTACCATATGACTATTTTTATGTTTCACATTCATGTACTACCATCTGAAATTCTCGATCCCTATCGTAGGTGTGTGTCATGTTGTCTATAAGTTGATTAATGCTTGCCTCTTGGGTATCGTTATCGTTATCGTTATCGTGTCCTGTGTCCTGTGTCCTGCGAAACTGTCTGTCTCTGTTTTCGGGCTGCAAGTGTGTTTATTGGCTTATATGATTAGGCGATAATATCTACTTTATTACGGCTATGCTCGATTAGCTAATATCAATTAATATCATTCGATGGCATACTTTGATTGTTTTCAATATACTTTACTTGTGTAGGGGAGTTCTGCTCTCTCTCTCTCTCTCTCTGTCTTTCTATACCATATATATATTATTAGCTACTTGGATATTCTGTTTGGTTATCGGTTCGGTTTCGGTTTGGTTTGGTTTGGTTTAGTTTGGTTTGACTTGGTTTGCTTTGGGTATCCTTATCGCTTTCGTTTGGCCTAAACAACAGAGAACTAACACAACAAATTTGCAGCTAACCATTCCTCTTCTGGCAACTGAAATAAAACCATAAACGTAACATGTACAAACATGGGTTAATACTGGCGTGTTAAAGAGTAAGTTGTTGGAGGGAGTTTGAAACATTTTTGCGGCTGCTTTGTACATGGGCTCTCGTGAAGCGCTTGTTGAAAGTGAAGCGAAAGTCATAATGGAGTTGAGGAGTTAAGAGTCGGATTTCAAGCAAATAATGAGCTGGGTTGGCTGGACTTTCCTGGACTTTCGTACGATTACTATATATTCAGATACTTCGAACTGCGAGTGCTGGTGAGACCGTGTGAGTGTGCGTGTGTAGGAACCTGTCTTTCGATTGCTGATCGATCACAAATCGGTGTGAGTGCGTGAACTTTCAGTTGCATTCTATATAGGAAATGATAGCAGGACATGACGAGCTAGTTGGCCAATCAACTGCACTTGGCCCGATAACTGGCAGTTCTTTCTAAGCAGTATCATCTATCATAGTTATAGGCACTAGTGCTAAGTGTGGGTGGTTGAGTGAAAGTACTATTCTTAGTCTTTCTTAACCATTTAACTTCGTCCTTCTACTCAGTTGCGAGAGTTATATGGTTAAGAATGATATACTTTCACTCGTTCAGTGAAAGTAGTGTGTGTGTGTGCTAAGCTAGAACCAAACTGCGCACAAAAGTAGGCAATACAAAATGATGCGGGTCCTGCTGTGAGATGAGAAGGATAATGTGGGGTTAAGGGCTGCTTACATACACACAGACGCACAAATATTTACTTGCATACATGTGAGCCTGCCTGTGTGCGCGTAATTAATTTTAACGCATTTTTAATTATGTTTATTTTAATTTAATGCCGCGACTGTGTTTAATTTAGGCCGCTACAACCCACTCGATTTGCGTTCTCCTTCGACCAGATTGTATGCCCCTTTTTTATTTACGCTCCTGCTTCCTTCTTCAATTAATAATTGTTATTATTATTTTATATACGCGCCGTGCTTCAACACATTTACATAAAGCATTAAAATGTATGTGGTGTGAGGTGTGTGTGTGTGATGGTGTAAGCAACTAGGGTTAAAAATATGTTCGTTTTCTTTGCCTTTTTTTTGCATATACATAATAATTGTTTGCTTCCCCCGATGCTTATTCAACGGGCGTTGACAGATAATTATGCTCTAGTTTTTTATATATATATAGATATATATTTTTGTGGGTGTGGGTTTTGGATTTCGGATTTTGCATTCGCGCTTGCTTTTGGTTTCTGGGGTGCAGCTCTCTAAAATCGCCAAACTTCAAGTTGCCATCAATTGTTTGCAATTTGTGTGTTCTGCGCTTCGCATTTTATTTACAGCTCAGTTTGGTTTTGTTTCTGTTCAGAAAATTGCAGCTGTACTTAAAAATTTTGCTTTGGTTTTCGGTTTTTGGCTTTTGGCGTTTACTGTGCCTGCAAGAGTAAAGGATAAACCTTAAAAAATAATATGGGTGTTAGTAAGAATTGGAAAAAAGTAGTAGACGGAATAAAAGTAATTGTAATGCAAAAACGTGACTTGGTTCTTTTTTCACAACACAGATATTTCAGATGCAATAATAAATTCTATGGTCATTGTTCTCCAAACCGGATGGGTTTAAATAATGTGAGCTCTCGAGATAAACAAATAAAGTGAACAAACTAATTGGCAAATATATTACACTTAAAATGCAGAATTTATGGCTAGATTACTAAGCAATACATGCATATAAATGTTACATATTTCACTAGAGACCAAATTAAAGAAAAAAGTCCGGTCTAAACCAATATTTATTAGCCAAATGTTTATTTTAATATTCAATATATTTTGTGTTCAATTGTTTTAGACCCACTCCCTCTGTTCGGTATAATGTTATTTAATCAAAAACATGCATGCATATTGACAGATTACAATTGTCTCTGTCCACATTCGATATTCAAATGCAAAAGAATAATATTAGCAGGCAAAGGCATTCGAATGGCGATGGAATATTTTGATAGCAGCCAGAAATATGTACGCATATCGAGTGCACACACAGCTGCCGAGCAAACAACCCATCGCACACCCTAACGAACCGAACGAATCGAATTCAATCGAATCGAATCGAGCGCACTACAACGGAATCCAAAATACATTCAGAACTTTCAACAAACGTAGTAGAGATGCACGAAAAATGTTTCAATGTGTCGGGCAATGTGTGTATCTGTATCTGTGTGGCCGTGTATCCGTACGCGTACTTGATAGAGGGGCACCTACCTGTGGGCTCACTTGGAACTGCTGTATCGGATAGGCCACCACGCCGGCGGCCTGCGGAATGGCGGTGCCGGCCACGCCCGTTGCCAGCTGCTGGGCAGGTGAGATCTGCGCCTGGGTGACGCCTTGCCAGGTGGCCGGAATCTGCACTCCCATGCTGCAAGGAGAGTCCAAAGTTTCCAAATATGAGTACATGCTGAGAGAAAATTGTTAGGATACAAATTTGCCAAGTTCCTAAAATATTCATTCCCATCTGAGCAGCTCAAATATATTTTTTTTAAATATCCTAGTAATTCCAAGAATTCTTGTTAAAGAAAAATTCGGAAAGATCCCTAAGGACCATACCCAAATAATTTTTAATTGAGATCCCTAATGTTATGACATGATGATATATGATATATGATATATGTTTTGATTCATTGTTTATATATGATATATGATATTGTTTTTAAACATATTATGAATGTAACATAACATTAACCTGATGAATCAGGGATTTTTAAGGAGTTCCCATACCATTTTCAATAAAATTGTCTAATAAAGAACTTGTAATATTTGTTTTGCGTGTACAGCTGCTGCTGCATTACAGCATTCCCAGATCCGCCCATTGAAAGTCCCCGAAGCGTGGTGTGCGCCACAATTATCACGGGCAGTCGCCGGATGGCAAAGGGATTCGAAACCAGAAGGGATCCCAGTTTGGGGAGCGGAAAACAAAATTTACGCGACTGCGATGCAAATAGCACGTTATGTTGACAGCCCGACGGACGCGGAAATGTATTTCATACGGCCGCAGACCGAGGACGGTGCAAATGAAAAACTTTCGCAATTAGCAAATGAATTCACCCATCCGTCATGCTGTCGTTGTTGGTGTCGTCTCTGTTGTTGTTTTTCCCGATCCCCGGTGGCGGTTCAATCATTGCACAAAGTACACAGATGGAACGGGTGGTGTTGGATTGGAATCCAGGCACAGAGAGAAAATAGTTTTAACTTAAAGTTGGAATTACTTTTAAAAGACTAGAAAGTTAAGAGACATAATTATTTAAAGAAAATGTTGTTAAACATGCCAAGATTTATTGGAATAACTATATTAAACTCAATTATAATAAATCACTTAATGACTTTTAAATCCAGGTTTAATCCATACTTTTCTCTCCATGCAGATTTGCGTAATTCTGGTCACCCGTGGGGCTTTTGCTGTCCAGGCGAATCAGCTAATAAAATTATTGTGTGCCAATCCAATGACAATGGATGACCTAGCCCCTAACCCATGCCCTATCCCCTGCCTTAACCCCCACTTAACCGCCACTCACCCCATGTATCCCTGCTGATAGCCGCCGTACTGGCCAAAGTGATAGCCCTGGATGCCCTGCAGGAACTGGTTCTGCACAGCGGCTGCACTGGCCGCCGCCGGGGTCACCGCGGCCGCCGTGGCCGAGGAGGCCGGATAGGTGGGCGTGGGCGAGTACCAGCAGCCCGTGGCGGCCAGCTGCTGTCCGTAGGCGGCGGCGGCGGCGGCAGCGCCCACTCCGTACGGAAAGCCGGCGGCAGCGGCGGCGGCACTGTTCAGCGCCTGGGTGGCGATGGTCTGCGCGTTGTTGGGGTCACCACTCTCCTTGCCCCACGAACACTTCACCGGCTGGGCGTTGATCTCAGTGTTGTGCACGCCCACGATGGCGTGGGTGGCGGCCTCCTTGGTGGAGAAGCTGTCGGAGAAATAGGGGAAGTTAATAGGGTATATCTAAAAAAAGTAATATAAAAGTACAAATTTTAAATAGTTGTTATCTAAATCTCTACAAATAAAACAAAATGTAATTGTAAAGAATTTATTTCATGGGCTTTTAGTTTCAATAACAAAACCGTATAGTTAAAAATTCCCAAAGAGCTTATGGGAGAAATATTATAATAAACAATTGGTTATTTTAAAATCAAATAAATCTATAACAAAAAATAATAAATAGTAAAAATATTAAAATTATATTAACAAAATACTATCACGGCTTTTGAAATCATATAAAAAGGTACCCATAATATACATATTTCTTCGTTCTTATTTTTGCTGCATACTTTAAGACACCTTTTGAAATGATTTACAACATTTATAGATAGTTGCTGAAAGTCAATTGATTCCAATAGTTTGGTTTCTGTGTAATCTTAGCTAAACTCACCGCACGAAGGCGTATCCCTTGTCCTTGAAGACGCGGATCTCCTGTATCGCGCCGTAGGGGGCGAAGGTCTTCTGGAGGACCTCCTCGCTGAGGGCGGTGAGGGCGCTGTTGACGCCGCCCACGTAAACGGTGCAATTGGAGGGACTGCTCTGATTGTAGACCTCGTCGAAGGTCAACGGCTTGATGTTCTCTGCGGGGCGAAAAAATGGGGAATATATGTACATGAGTGTGTTACCCAATATATGTGTGCTTGATGGATCTGGTTTTAATGTTGCCGCCTCGAACGACAATTTATGGAAGGCTGTTTTTCTGTTCGACTCGCGTTTTTATTCGCCAGCTGCATGATTAATATGCAAATTAATCAACGGATTTACCCGCAACAACGGCAGCAACAACAACGCAACGAGAGCAGCCTCGGCAACGTTTTGGTAATTAAAATAACCGCATGCACTTAGTCAATATGCTTGTGTGTGTGCGGTTCCTACTCGTGTATATGTGTGTGAGTGGGCTGGAGTGGGCGGGGCTGCAACACCATTTACCGCCGCTTTCTTGTTGTTGCCGTTGCATATTTAAAATTGTTGCGGTTGTTATTGCATTTTTTATTATACGTATTTTGTGGATATACATTTTTCGTATGCCGTTTTATTGTCGCCATGCTTTTTGCACTCACTGTACAGGGCGTACACTACGCTCCACATATATAGTAATGGTCTGAAACAACCCCACATTGTCGTTGTCGTTGTCGTTGCCCTGATTGTTGTTCGGTATACGCCATGAATGCACGTATTTGTATGCAAAAGCTACACTAATTACTTCCTTTGAGGTTAAAACTAAATTTGCACTTTTAAAAATAATGTCAGCTTCGCGTGTTTATGTCTTTGTTTAGCTTTTTCGGTAGTATTTCCACAGCCACGCATTGTATGCCAGGGCTTATAATCCTAATGACAGTTGCAAAGATATAGATCGATGTGGTGGGGGCGATATGGATGTGAGTATCGGGCTAAGAGAAGAGAACTTTGTAGCTGCAAGCCTACTTAACATGGCCTGTTAATGGCTGCCAACTCCTGGCCATTCCCTCCTTTTCCGCCCATCAAAATGCCATTGCAGGATGTCTGGATTTCTGTGTGTGTGCGACTGGTTTTTGTTCCGCCTTCGACTGCGCAGCAAACATGCCAAAGAAAACACAAAAATATGGCTCAATGACATGCAACAGGATTGCTGCACACACACGCCACGAAACAACAACAATCACAGTTCCGCTTTTCCTGGCGAGGGTGCAGCCGAAAAACTGGGAAAACTAACAAGCTCGCAAATACTTTTGAAAGCTTTTGCCACAAATGTATGCGCTTTGGCCACGCACACACACGCAAATAAGGACTGGGAAGCACTGGGAAAAACTTTCTTTACTATACAGAAATATGAATTTTACTTTTGAAAACAACGCTATCTAATTTTTTTGACCTAACTCCAAATTAATGGTATTAATTTTTGCTATAAAATTGAGTTTTTATGTAATCATTTAAGAATAAAATATTAAAGAAAAAGTTTAGTTTATAAATTTGTTTAGTTTATTGTAAACGTTGTTTTTATAAAATAAAAAAAGTTAAAAATAATTAAAAACTAATTTTTTTAGATTATTTTTCTGAGTGCACTCCTATAAGGACTAACCGAAGAAAACATAGCATACCTTGCAGCGCCATGTTTCACTAATTTGCACTTTGGCTTTGTGTTTGTGTGCGCCTTCACTTCGCCCCGTATTATTTCCACTTTTTGTTTTTCTCTAATTTCTTTTTTACGCTTTTAAATAGGTGTAATTAAATTTTGAAAATGCAAGCAACGAGCCTCGCATATTCACACACGCCCTACGTGCTTGGGAGCCTTGGCGTTTTGGGTTAACTTGGCCAAGTTTCATGTCCGCAGCAAATTAAAGCACTTTTGGCCCAGTATGGCCATAATTATCGCACATTTTTGTCTACGACAAACCATGTGCATTCCCATTTCCCCATTTTCATTCCAGCAGGAACGGGGGCAGACACAAATAATTGGAGTCTGGTCAGCCCGAGGGCCATTATGGGGCCAAATAGCAAACGCCGCCGGCGCAACGGCAGGTGCTCCCATTTTTCCCGGCGATTTGAAATTTTAATGAGCAATTATAGGCATGTAAAACTAAATCATGAAATAATCACCAAATCATTAACATAAATAATTCACATTTTTACACGCAGCAAAAACAACACGAGCCTTGAGGACGTGGCCAACACTTGAGTAAACTCAAAAGTAATTAATATGCATGGAAAGGCTTTTTCAACAGGGGCGTGTTCTATGGGCGTGGCAGTGTGCTAACAAGAATGCTCGTTGCTTAATCGATATTTTGAATTTCCAGAATTTTCTACAGAATTATCTTGAAAAAATGCAGTAAGCCGTAAAATACATTTTTTTACTTCATACATTTCTTTTTCATGTTTTTATTTTTTTTAAGCTATTTAAGGAAAACCCTTGGTCGAAACTAAGCTCATATTTAACTTCTTTCAACCCTCATCATATTTTCTTTACCTTTACCCCAAGGAATCTACATTTTCCTACAACCTGAACGCATTGAGGCATTTAAACTTTTACTTAATTGTGCGCAACTCTGCATAAAATGTTGATTTATTGCGTCAACTGGCAACTGCCAGGTAACGAGTTCACGTAACTCCAACTTTTGCAAAATATTTTCCCAGCGAGTTGGCCAATAAACCACCCACACAGCCGGGTCAAAAGTCAAATAGTTTCGGCAAAGAAATTTGTCATACAGCAGCGTTGTCGTCTTTTGTGCGGCGCTGTTGTCGGCATATTGTTTCTGGTTAATTAAGTTATTACCATAATGAGCTTGCAGGTATTTCGGGTCTTATTTATGGGCATGCACTGTGGACTATAGTCGGTGGGTCTTTTTTGACAAAGGTAAAAACTTTGCAGGAACTTTCCCTTTTTACTTTGGGGAGAAGGGCCATAAAAAAGGGACGCGGCAAATGCGTTTGTTATAAACCCCTTGCGATGTGGAAGGGGTACGAAAAACTCTTAGTCGGGGACGAAATTGCAAAGCGTCGCCAAAATTGTCACAACTGTAAAATGCGCAATTGCGCCGGATCGTAAATCTTGTCGCAACAATGGGGCAGACACATGAGTGGCCCACTAAACGCGGACGGACGTGAAATGTGCAGCCTGCTTAAAACATAAAAATACCGGGGCCAACTCGATGGGATTGCCAAAAGAATCGAGCAAAGTGGCTGCGTAAAACATGAAGTAATGCGAATGCCAAATGCGAAATGAGTTGAGTGCTACAAATCGTAAAGTTTCGCCAGCACTCGCTAGGAGGGCCGTAAAACCTATACTCATTTTCCAGCCCCTCCATATGTGAGCGGGACATAAAAACCCTTTAGCGATTGTATGGTATAATATGGCACAGAATGCCGACTCAGCCTATACAGGCGATCAAAAAATCAAAATTATTTCGCTGTCAAATTGCTAATAATAACTTGTATAACAACTACCCCTCGGTAATTCTACTTTTCCCTTATAGAGCACACACAAAATATAGAAGAGCAGACAAAACCGTGACACAGTCAAATAAACAATGAGACCAATAAAAATACGCTTAAGCTTTCATAGGCGTTTTTTATGACAACAATATAAATGCAAAGGGAAAATATTATATTCAGGAAAGTCCCGTCCCACTCTACCCCTACGTTTTTCCGAACCCTTCAACAGTTTTCGGGCCTTTGCACGATAAATTCCACCTTGACTCCAACTATTTTCTCCAAATATTCGTTGTATAACCCTGTTTGTGGGTGGGTGTGTGTGTTTGGGTCCTTTATGATAATAGTTTCGTGTTGGCAAAATTTATTTATCTGATTCGCTCCGACTCTATTGGATGTGTGTGTCTGTGTGTCTAACAAATAAAAATTATGTTAAAACATGCAAATATGCGTTAAGTTTTGATTTATGAAAGACAAACGATGGGGAAGCCCCGCTCGTGTTTGTCCGCTGTTAATAATGATTACGCCCCGGACTAAGTATATAGTTACGTTTGGGGTCGTCGGCTGTCTGTGCGGTTGACAACGATCCGTGGCCATAAATTGGGGGGCGTGTCGCAGGGCCCAAATGAAAATTGATTTGCCGGTCCTAATTGAATGCCTTTAGACGGGGTTTTCTTTTTGGGTGCTTTTTTTCCTGTGCTAATTGAAAAAGTTTAAACCAAATTGGGTACAGCCCATTACGGAAATTAAGCGCGTGCGGTTAAGAAAGGACAAAAATATTAAGAAAACATAATCTGGCAGAAAATTTGTGCGACGTTTATAAATAGCGAGCGGTTTTCCTGAATCCCCCACCCCCACTTTTCCATCCCAAAGATTTTCCAGCTTCACTTTTGGCCCTGGCATTGTGCCTGTGTCGGTCTACCTTTGGCATTCATTGCCATAATTTCCTGTAATAAGAACGACGCGTCGTCTGGGTCTCAGTTCTCGGGTTTGGGTTCGGGGTTCGAGTCCGGGTTCGAGTCCGGGTCCCCAAGTCCGCCGTAGTCGAAAGTCCGGAGTGTACGCACACCGGAAACTTCGTTGGCCTGCCGACTGGGGTGACACTCATGATTTCCTTACCTTTACTCGCCGGCGGTTTCCGTGTGGCCCAATTCGTGCGAATTGAACGGGAGCCAAGCCACTGGCCATTCATGGCCGTAATGGCGCTCTCGGCTTCCTGCGGGGCGATAATGAAGACAGAGAGATGGTCAGAAGCAGAAACGGAGTCGGGGGACACGGTGGAAAAATATCAGTTAAGTGCTGTCATATTTGAATCTTTAAATAACTTTCAAATGATACAAGCAAATCAGTTAAAGGTACAATGAAATATTGTGTTGCATACTTTTTGGGAGGTGCTCAAAAGTATGCAATGAAATAATGGTAAAAGTATCTTATGAAATATTTTGTTGCATTCTTTTAGACACCATTAAAACCTTACTGATTTCTGTGGCAAAATTGTTTATTTGGTTTAAAACCTCAAAAAATAATAGCTGATTTTAAAATATAAAGATATCTAACTTTCTGATATTTTTTGTCACCGTGCACAGCACCGAAATCAAAATAAAGAGCCTGCGCACGACTGCATAAATATGCACTTAAATATGCTAATGCCAAAGGCGGTTCTTACCGATTTCTTGATGAAGGACACAAAGCCATAGCCCTTCGACTTCAAGGTTTGTGGATCGCGCACCACGCGACAGTCGCTGCAAGAAAAAAAAAGAAACACGAAATGTAAACATTAAAGTCCCGAACAGAGTTCACCAAGTCTTAAATATTACTGTGGACCTCCTGCCACCGAACGGAAGTGCTGGCAAACTTTAAAATTTATGCAAATTCCTAATAAAGACATCTCTCTCGAGGACTCTGTCGGCCAGCCCCGACGTGTTCAAATATTTCCGTTCGAGTACAAAATACAAATATATTCAGTCTGTGTTTGCCGGCGTGGGCGTGGACCCTTGTAATTCGGAAATTAGAAATCTGACCTCATGCTGGAAACTTTTTATTTATCTTGCAGTTTGTGAAAAGGGAGGATTTGGGCTGACAAGAAGTCAGGAAGCCGGAAAGTCCAGTCAACTCATCTCATCTCAGGGCTTTAAGATAACGATAAAGTTTTTGATGAATTTCTCTTTTCCGACCCGTGATTTTGCTACCGCCTCCCGCCCAAAATCGAACTACGCTCATTAGAGTTACAGGAGGGGGGCAAAAGGACCTGCTCGTTTTGGTCACTTACACTAGTGACCCGGCACTTGTGCCAATTGGCCAACTTCCGACTCGGGGGCCCCAAATTGATTTCCCACAGCGGCTGTACGACTTCTCATTTGGACAATTGGGGCCTCGACACCGCACTAAAGCGGGCTGCCAGGAAACTTTGGCAATTACCCCCGGTCCGGCAGTTTACTTTTCATTTATGAAGCATAAACCACAGCGGCGGCGGCGGCGGCGAAGTTGGCGACTCTGGACGGCAACTTTTTTTTATGATTATTATAAGTAAAATGCCGAGCGAACCCGTCGGGGTTTTTGGGCCAGGCTTTGGCGTTGCCTTCTGGACTTATTAAATATTCACACGCGCCGCGCATTTAACAAAACGAAACAAAATGCGCTGGGACTCCGGCTCCCCAGAAAAACATAATGCCAAAACCAGGCAACAATGCCCGAAAGAAAAACCAGAAAAAACAAAGCCAGCCCAGCCGAGCCAAGAAAAAAAAGGGCAAACAACGCCAAGCACGCATAAAAGTTTTGACAGCCGGGAAGGGGACATCTTGATCCCTGGGAGCCGCACGACCGAATCCCGCCGACTTTGTGCGTTAAGCGTTTTGACATGTCGGCTAGCAGATCGACTCGGGTCCCCAAGAAAACCCAAAGAAATAAAGTTCTTTAAGCCGGTCCCATACCACTACCTACTCTCCTTTCCTCTCCTCTAGAAATCTTGGTAGATAATCAGCTGGCTACGTGGGCTGAGTTTTCGGGGAGTATTGGCGATAATGATGTCAGTGATAGCCATCCCTAAAGGTGCCAAACGATTGTTCAATAGGCCTGAAATCCGTAGCCATCGATACGGTTGTCAACGGGCACTGATGGCACTGATGGCACTGACACATATTTAATTCATAAATATTTATTCTATTTATATCTTTGCTCAATTTCCCTTTAATCTCTTCTACTTGATTTTTAACCGCATTTGATCCAAGACATGACCAACTCATTAGCGAATCGGGGGCACTCTTTAACTCAATCAAGGCCAGGGTCATTAGAATGATTTTGGAATTATTAAAATTTAAATTGGCCATCGGCAGTGAGATGAGCAGAGAACAGATTCGCTGATAGACTGGCTGACTGGATCCTCCGTTTCGCGGTTCAAACAAGCGGCAAATCTGAAAATCAAATACTTTGGCGTAATTTTTGATAAGCCGCCGCAGGGCCTCCTTTTGTGGGTGGTTGGGGATGAGGAAGAGGTCCTCCCAGGAGACGGACTAACATTTTGACTCGAAACTTTGCGATTAAACAGAAGTTAATTAAGCCAAGTTTTTGATGCTGTCGTTGCCATGGGACAGGCAGTGGGCGGTGGTGGCTGAGTGGGCGGTGAGTGGTTGTGGGCGGGTGACTAGTGACTTTGCCTTTTCATGCCGAAAAATAGCAACTTAAATATTTGAATGCCCCATCTTTTTGCCTCGCCTTTCCAGGCGACACTTACAGACAGCGAAAAGAGTTCGGCCAAAGTGGAATTTGCATAAATTCATTTTTTGCCGCTCGGTTATGAATTTTTTATGGAGTAGCGAGTGCATGAGAGCCTCCTCCACACGCGCCTGCCAATAATCAGAGAATGTGTGACAGGAAAATTGTCACAAAAAAAAAAGGAAAGGGGAAAATGCGAAATAAAAGCTGCAAAATACGGGGAAATGGGAGAAAGACAGTTCCAAGTTAACTGGCAAATGGAAAATTTGCATTTTAATACTTACGAGATTTCGCCGAATGGTGTGAATGCTTCGCGCAATTGCTGAGTTTCAATTTCTGAGCTCAAGTCGCCGACAAAGATGTGGAATTGTTCTGCAAAAAAAGAAGTGGGAAGAGAATGCCAAGTTGAGTATCGGGTTTTTTCGCAGATTTTCACAGATTTTCAGAGACTTTTCCGGCAAAGGGTTGATGCCGCTGGCGCATCGTGAATCGCACAAAATATGCGCCAGATAAAAACGCAAATCAAAAGAGAATCCCAAGTCATGCGCTTTTATTTCGCAATTTATTGCCAACGCTGACGCTGTGCTTTAATGCATATTCATAAAAAAAAGTGGAAAAAAGGAAAAGTAAGGGAAAAACCAAAGGAGATATTTCTCATATATAATTTTATGCTGCATAAGCAGAGATAAGTTAATTGAAATCACAAAGGAGCCGCGCAGATTGATGGGTTCAAAGAGAGTGGGTGGCTGGGCGGAAGCGATGACAAAACTTGCCGGGTCTCTGGCGAACCCACTCGGTATTAGTTTTTCAGAAACGTCGCGAAAAACTTTGCCAACTGCGTGTCTCCTTTGTGCCCCCCAACCGCCACCGCCCCCTGAAAAACGTCCCCATTAATACTAATTAACCCATTCATCTAAGTAAACTTTCCACGCTCGAATCTTCTGGCCCCATCATCAGGCCAAACATCATGTACACATGCACAAACTCAAAGCCATTCGCTGTCATGCAGGCTGCACAAACACAAGTGCAGTGGGTGGTGATGTTCCCAGCCACCCAACCACCCATCAAGCCAACCTCTGCCCCACCAGACACTCTAAAAACATATGGAATACCAGCAACTTAGAGCTTCGAAAAATGTTCTAACTATCGTTAGTCTTTATGAAAAGAAGAAATTTCGTCTGATAACATTATATTAGAAAATTCCATTATATCTGAATGGATTATTATGATCTGAATATTAATTCCTATTTATATATTTTTAAGGAGTAAGGAATTATTGCATAAATGTACATATATGTTATGTAATTTAAAATACCACGTATTGAGATATAGACCAATGTCTAGATGTCTGTCTTTTATTTTTACAATGTTTTTCCTCATTTCCTGGCTGTTAAGATTTCTTAGTTTATATAGTTAGTAACAGACATTTTAGAGTGTACACCTCTACAATAAGAAACTCACATGCAAAGCAAACACACCCACATTTGCACGAATCGCAATCATTTATTATTATTTTTGTGTGCTTTGTCTCTTTGGCACAGAAAAAAGTCGCAAATGCGGAGGAAAGGAGGCGAATGTGGGGTGGGTGGGTGAATGGTAAGTCCTAGTGGGGTGGTTTTGGGTGGTTTTTGGGTGGCTTAGGTGGCTCAGTTCTGGCGGTGCTCGTCGTTGTCCTTCGAGCGCTCTTGTGTCAGCTCAGTTCGGTTGAGCCCAGCTCAGCGCTCAACGCTGAAACTCGCTGCCAAGACTTGGCAAACGGCAAAGGCAAAGCCAGCCCAGCGACGCACGTGGGGTGGTAATGGGTTAAGGGCCAATGCAACGGCGCCTTTTTTCGGGGGTCAACCCACCCCCAGCCCCCCAAGCCCCAAAACCCCCCTTAACCCAACACAAACGCAAACACACAGTGAATTCTTACCCTAAATAATTAGCACTATTCAGCTGGGGCCCACTGACGACGAAGTCGTCGACGACGACAACAACATTCGAGGCTGACAACGCCGATGGGCGTGGCCCAGACCCGAAAACCCCACCACCACCCACTGCCCTCTACCCACCCAATGGCCTTGTCTGCTGCACGTGCAGAAATTAACATTTCCGGTAATTTTGCGAAAATGAAAAGCAAAGCGAAAAATTAACGGCAACGTCGTCGTCGCGGCCGCAGCGAAGGCAAAATGCGAAATGCGGAAAGCTTTTGTGTTAAATAAATATTAAAAGGAATTTCCCAGAGCCAGCGGAACTGATGGAGAAATGGAGAAAGGCGAGGGACTGGGTTGATGAAGGGGAGAGGGAGCGGGTGCTGGGCGGGCTGAGTAAGTAGATTCGTTCTGACTGCGGCCTGTTGGCCTTTTAAAAACACAAACCAAACGAGTAAATCTCTGCGTGTTCACGTGTACAAATATACTAAGAGGGTACACTGGGAAAAATTACTGTTAAGATGAGGGAAAATATTAAAAATATTTTTTTTGGTGGAGAACCAGATGGACTAATGAGAAAAACCCAACAAAATAAATTCTAAGAACTATAAAATAAAATTTTTTAATATTTACAATTAAATAAAATTCTTCCAAACTTATTTTTAATTAATAGGGATTTTATAATCAGAGCCCCATCTTAATTTGTTATGTCTATATGGAAATATATATAATTCCGTAATTTGTCAAAGGAAATTTTGTAATTCATGAACCTCCAACAGTTTTCCCTCAGTGCTTGCGCTTCTGTGTGCGTGGCCACTTTTTATTTAATTGGAAATTGCGTATACGCCACCGTTAATGAGCCCATTGTAATCGCAGTGGCGGAGCCGAGCGCGGCTTAGTACTTTGAGGCGGCTTGACTCGGCTCGAGTAGTTGGGTAGTTGGGGTTATTGTAAATCAATCGTTGAGGTTCGCTCGGGTTATTGCTTTCGCCCCTTAGCACATTTGCTTCTCAAAGGTAAGAGGTAAATGGGAAAAAAAATGGAGAATATCCAGGCACGCAACTTGTACGTAATACTCGGCCGTATCCCTGAGATATGTACATTCGCTTTGCGAGACAGACAAACGAGGCAGCCACTAATTGCAGTCAAAGGCCGCTTTAAATTTGCACTGAGCCGAGGGCTCGATTGGCAGCCACGCCCCCCATTTGGCAGCTGCCTTCGGTGTCAGCATGTCAAGCGCGATGGCAGCTTTTCATTTTCATTTCTTTCGCCCGCTTCCGCTTCCGCCGCTCGAATTGCCCGTGTCGGCTCGTTTGCTGATTAAAACGGTGCGTATGTAATGAGTTAATTAAGTTTTTGCCATCGTTACAGTCGCCCATTGTCGTTGTGTTGTCGCTGTCGCTGTCTTTCACACACAGACATACACACACGTGCCCATAAATTAATCATAAATCCTTGCTAGCTGCACGGCAGTTACAAGTGTTTTGTATATTTGCCGAGGACGCACCTGTCCCTTTCCGCTCGCCTGGCTTCCTGCCTTTTCAGTCTTTTAGCCTTTCTGTCTTTCTGGGCGAAAAGCGTTAACAACGTTGTGAGCCAGGTGAGTGAGCCAGGTGATTTGGCTGGCGGGGATTGCGAGTCGCCTTTGGACTAAGTGTGTCAGCAGTGCCTCCTGCCACGCCCCCTTGTACCATTTGATTAAAGACGGAAGCTACTCAGGGCGAATACAAGTGTCCATGTGTGTGTGGGGTTTAAGCACTGAGGGAAAATATTTTTGGGTTTATATTTCACCAGGAATTTATTCTATTCAACGCGAATTCTTTGTTTTTTGGCGCACTTGAGTACTTTTTAGCCCATAATAACTTAACTTAATGACATCATGTTTGTATAAAACACAAAATAAACTATTTCTTGGCTAAGATTTAACTGTTTTATTTTTATAAACTAAATTAAAGTTAAAAAAATATTTTTTGATATTTTCAGTAATATTTAATAGAATATTTTAATGATATAGTGGCTATTTATTTTTTCTCCCAGTGCAAAACTATCCACTTTTACGCCTTGTCCTGCCTTGCCTGGGCTGCTCCTGTTCTGTTGGCTTTAGTTGTTGTAAATTTTATGTTATCCGCTTTCATTGTTTGTATGCCTTTATTTATGTTACCCACTGCCTGCTGCCTTGGTTTACTGATTTGCCGTTGTTATTTATGCGTTTGTGCTAAACCTTATTTCCTGTTTGTCTTACATAAGCTGCAGCGCTTAATTACACGCAACCCCATCGAGGACACGATTCCGGACTTGGGCAGGATGTGGCTGATCTGCCCCCTGGGAGTTGCCACGGCCCACGGCCTTGCCAAGATGTATGTGTCCCTTTTCAGTGGCATCGATCGTTGGACATGGACGTGGACCCTAATGTTTTATTGACCAACCCCGGGCCCGGCAATCTCATTTGGCAATTCACTTTGTAAGCGACCACACGGCGTATGCGTAATGGCAATTATGAAGTCGCCCCAACTAAGTGGGCAGTGCATTAAAGCTAAAAGCGTTTAGCCGGCGCGTCGGTCGAAAAACCACCAGCTGACCGACTACACACTGATACCATATCCCCGCTGTGACAGTGAAAGCCCCAAACAAGCAAAACAATTTGACGCCAACGACCGCAAAACGTGCTGGCCGCCCCAGCATCCAATCCGCATACAGATATATGGACATTCAGGACCCAACCCAGGAAACCGATAAACCCGAGGAGCCCAGGAACCCGCCCACAACTTAACCCAAAAATTGATGAATATGTAAGCAAATACAGGGGACCAACACGCAGCAGGGCACCCTTACCATACATATACAAAAAAAGGATCAAAGTCCTGAGGCGCGTTAATTTTCCCAGACGTCAGCAGGAAAAGTTACGGCTGCCCCCATCTCCAACCCGTAAATATGAACCAAAGCCCACAAATTATATTGAAATGTTAATAATCCAGTTGCTTAGACGTGCTGTGCCATCCCGGGATGTCCGAAAAGGACAACTCAACTGTGAAAGGATATTTACATGGAGATTTGTATGCCGCTGACTTATGACTTTGATCAAGGCCTGCCAGGCCCCGAAACCCCCCAAAAACCCAATCAATGGGGTCCCCGCCTCGAGAGTCACTTATGCCCACAATTTGGCACTGCGGTTATCTCCAGGCTATAAATTTGTATGAATGGTTAGCAAATCTTTAAATTAAATTTGCTTGGGGCAAATCAGGGCGCATTATAAAGTATAATGTGCTTTTAATTTCATTCATTTGCATGAAATGCGAGGGAAGAAAGCAGGCAATGGACCCTGGCCTGCTGCTAAGTGGAACTAAAAAATCTAATTAGCGTTCGCCGCTGCACGAGTCGACTTAAAGCAAACTTTGCGCTTTAATTTCATCTTGATTACGTCCGCGAACTGCAGCTGCGTTGCCTCTGTATGCAGCAAACTGTGAACTCTAAACTGGAAAATGCCAGCTGAAAACTCAAAAGCCAATCAACTTGACTCGCTAATGAAACGGCAGTCACTTTAAGGAATTCAAACTACCGACCCGGTGTCTCGTTGTCGCCATTAGACGCCGCCTTGCCGATGATAATGCTGATTTTTAATGCTGATTACCGCAAGCTGCCAGGCCGCAATCCTTTGCCACCTTTTTTCCCAACCCCTTGGCTTTTGGCCCCCGAGTCTTAGATAACCGAGCTGCCGGAGTCAGCATCATTTCCGCAAGTGTGCGTGGCATTTAAGTTGCCATTTAAATGAGCCCCAGTCATTGGTATTGTGTAGGTGCACGTAGAAAATTATAAAAAGTTCTTTTCAGATACAGAATGAATTAAAAGAACATTAGCATCCTGAAAAACATTTAAAAAAGGAATTTAATTGCATCAAAAATGTAAAATCTTTTTACTTTTTAGTGATAAATATAAGGAAAGTCATTTATTTTAATAAAAACTTGTTTTAAATTTATTGCAGACTTCAAAATATATAAAAACATTAAGTTTACATATATGTATAAAGTATAAATTAATGACTACAAGCTATAAAAAGATTATAATCCAAATAATTATATTTAACTGAGAATAATATAGTGGTATCCTTAAAGAATTAACTATTATTTTGTGCTATGCACTTGAAGAAATAGTCCTTTTAGAGAAAGTAAAGTATATTAGAAGCAGTTAAAAAAACCTTTGAATTTGTTTATAAAGACATTTTTCTCTGTGTAGTTCTGATGCCAACAACCTTGTGGGGCAAAGGGAGTGGGTGGTTTGGGATTGGGTGGTGCAGCCTCATCAAGTCGTCGCGTCGCGCAGATCAAATGAAAATTTCATTGTGTTGTGACTCGCTTTCCCTGTCTTTGTGTCTGTGTTAGTGGTCGGGGGTTTGGGAAATTGTGCGCGGAAATTCGCTACCTTTTCATGTTTTTGCGCCTGGCTTTGAAAACTTTTGGGAGCAGTGCACTACTCCCGCATTGTTGTTTGTGCTGCCACCGGCGACGTCTTCTGCCTTCGTCTAACGTGTAAAACAATGACTCATTAAGACTCATCTAAATTCTAATGAGATTCAGTAACTATTAAAAACAAAACATGACAGAAGCAAAGGCAAACGCAAATGCGGCAAAAGGGTTGCTGCCCCCGGGGCAAACCAACTGAACCCAACCCAACCCCCGTAATCAACATCCCCGGCAGTTCTCAACTCTTATCAGGACCTCGGCTCAAGTCCTTTTTAGTGCTGACTCGACGAGTCCTCGACTTTAAGTGCCGACCAAACTTAAATCATTTGTATGCGAGTCACCCGCCCGGCCTTTAAGCAAATGTCAATAATTTGATTTAAATGTGGCAGGGTCCCACATTCCGCTTGCAGATCGCGTGCAAAATTCGCATTTAAATGCCAGTAGCCTACACTGCCTACAACGGGTATTTTCCGATTTTCCAACTTCATGGGGTTGACAATCGTGTGAAGCGACAATGCAGCACATTGGCAGTTGGCAAACCGGAGAAGACAACGAATTTGCGTAGCTGGAATCGAAAAAAGGCAGGACAGGCCAAGAAATGCAGCAAAGCTGAGGCTCTGAGTGCCGAGAACATGTTGCCTTATAAATTAGAAATCTCGCACACAGAGCCACTGCCAAGGAGAAATGGAAATTGCGTGTGTTCCGGCCTACGAACAACAAAAGCAGCACTGGCCGAAACAAAACAAACTTGGCTTAAGGAATCTAGAGAGTGCACTGGGCGAAAATGAGGTAGATTGTTGGAATTTCCCCGATTCTTTACTATTAGTAACTTACATTGCTAGAACTCGAATCACAAAGGTAGTATTTATTATATATTTCTTAAAATAACACATTTTCAAACTCTTTAAAAACTGTATAATGAAAGCGAATCGGTAATCATTTCCCAACCCATATAAAAGTCCTATTCTTGAACATCTTTTCTAATTCTTCTAAATTTAGATGGATCTTAACAGAACCATTTCTTTTACGTATAGGAATTCCGTTACTAACGCAACTCTCTTTTAAAATTCCGGTACCCTTTTAGAAAAACCCCTTAGTAACCCATATCGAAAACATATTCCCCAACATAAAGCAAATTTTTTGCCTGTGCTCTTTGGGTGGCCATGTGTTTGCATTGGGTTCGGGTTAGTTATATCGCAACGCACACAAACGCACTGCAGAGTTATAGACAACATCCCCGCCAGCAACCCCCGATGAACATTTAACGCTGCTGTAAGCGTTTGTCAAAGGGGGAGGTATATGTATGGTTATAGGTATGGGCATGGGGTTGGGATGGAAACAAACACCAGACCCCGGAAAATGTATCTGTCGTCGTCGTTGGTAGCACATGTTAGAGGTAAACGCGTCGCAGGTGAAGGTGGACCACCCCCTGTGTGCCAATCTGCATATTTGTCGGGCGCCACGAAATGTAAAGCAAGTAAAAACCTGGGTCAAATTGCGGTTACCGTTTTTATTTTCCGCCGGCTTTCCCTCTCTTTTCCACTTACACTGTCTCTCTGTCCCTTTCACCTGGCCAGTTTCACTAGTAGTTGTTGTTTTTATTGTGGGTGTATATATGGTAGGTGTTGATATATCCACACTTACGGGGCCTTTCCCTTTATATCGCCGTGTCACTCGTTATAGTATAGTAATAGTGATACTCCTTTTTTACCCAGATCCTACATGACTCGTACATTTGGGTTAGGATAGGATAGGATACGATTCGGGTTCGTTGGGCGTTGGAGTGTTAATTGTAAATGTTTGTGGTTCTTTTTTCAATGGAAAAACTGGCAAGTGACTTCATTTAGTTTCGCACGTTTTCAGTTAATTAATTTGGTTGAAAAGACAAAGGAAAGGTGTTGAAGTGGGTGCAAAGTGAGGTCATTTGTGGGGGTGGCCATATAAGCTAATCAGTTTATTTAAGGCCTTCATACATACGTCTTCAAAGCATGTGGTATTTATATATCTTATCAAAAAGAAATAAAATTTTTAGTCTGGCTCAAATCCAAGGTCTGTTGGGGGGTAATCCCCCTCTTCCCGTAGCAAACAATAAAAATGGCCAAAAAGCGAGAACGCACAAAAAGGCGAACATGAAATTCAAAACTCGTCGCTGAATGAAATGTTGAAATTGCACAACCCGCGTCTAGCATTTGGCTAACACACACATGCAAAAGCGGCCGGCAAGCTGACCGTTACCCCCTTTCAACCTGCCCCTCAACGGTTTTACCAACCTTGTTACCTTTTTTTTTGGACAGCTGTGCAGCTGCTGCACTTTATTTCAGTCACTTGCTTTCCATTTTTTTCCGAAACTCTCGTACTTTTTTTTGTTGGCCACGAGTGGCTTGTTTTTGCCATGTTACCCCCACTTTTTTTCTCTCTGTGTGTATGTGTGTGTGTTTGGACGCTTTCTGTGGAGCTCGCTTTTGTGTGCAAGTGCGGTCATTTAATTTCGATTTGTGTTTTAGATTGTTTTGCGTTGCATTTGTTGATTTTTGCCATTTAAATAGAAATTTTTATTTTGTACACGTTCCCGTGGCCGTGGCCCCCAGTTTTGGATTTGGATTTCGGTTTTTTGGGCTTGGAGTTTGGATGGCCGGCTGCAGCCGTCGCCAGTTGGCCAGTTTTTTGTGCCGACGTTGTTTTGGCCCGACTTTTTTCTCTCGCTTTTTTTATTAACGCATGTCCATGGGGCATTGGCAACGCCAGCGAGCGCCGGGCAAATTGGATTTCTTTTTTCGGACATTTGAAACTGACGAGCGCCGACCGGGGACCACGGATGTGCGGCATCAGCAGGGACCTAACTCAAAATATATGCAGCTCCCGTGCTGTTGCGGCCCCCAAAAAAGAGACCACCCCACCGCCCAACCACCCAGAACCACCGTTTCTATTAGCTACGCGCATTCATAAGAGCGGAAATTTAATCTATGCCACAGTCGCGTTCATTTGCCCACTTCTATATATTCTTTTTTTCCATTTTTCGAATTTTCTCTCCATGTTTCGCTTTTGTCAATTTAAAGCTGCCGGCAAATGCTATCAACTCGCAATGTTCGTTAAATATTTAAATTGGCGCAGAACTAATGAAATAAAACCAATGCGGGAGCGATGTCAGAGCGATTCCCAAGTGGCTTCAGTTGGTTAAATTTGTGCCGGCTGCTTGGTTCGTTGGTTTGCTCTCGTTTGGTATGGTTTAGATGGTCTTTAATGTCCCCGGGGAGTCAGTGGGTTAAGGGTTGGAATTTAAAAAGCCCACATATTCCAGTCAGGAATGGGTCATGTCATGTTGGCTAATAAGGGGGGTTACTTTATCAAGCCAGTAACGATCGTAAAATGAGATAAATATACAAATCGTATAAATTATGTATTAATATATTCAATGAATATTAAAGTAAATGTAATATCTTTGATACCAAATATTTTGTATATGCTTGTGATCTATAAAACTCTGTGAAGGAGATGAGTATAGAATATATGGGTATATAAGCAATTTACATTAATATATAATATAAAATCTTGTTAACTGCTTATAACGGAATTTATGCCTTTAAAAAACACGAAATGATCTCTTTAAGTTTTGACTGCCTAATGAATGCCTTAATCTGTAGTTCCTTTTTGCAGTGTAAGTGGGAGGCATTCAAGGCTCTGCATTCAGCTCACGTAGCATCTTGCTTTAAATGCTTAAATAGAAGCAAAGCCAGCCGAAAATCAACAATAACAAACGAGCCACAATCCAGGAGGCACACTCGCACACTCGCACACGCAGGCCAAAAATTGGCATAAATAAGTAAAAGCGGCAACAGCGCCAAAGTCAACGTCAAATTCGCCATATTGCGCATATGGTGTGTATCAGTGTGCCAGTGTGTGTGTGTGTGTGGCAGTCCTTTCCTTACCCAACCAGAGTGTGTGTGCGTGTGTGTGGGGGGTCCTGTTTGTGTATTTACTCAACTGCTGTACCCAAAGCGCACTTGAGTGTGTATCATCATCAACATCAGCTGCTCTTCAGCCACCACCCAGGCCAGAAGCCAGCCAGACCAGCAGCAAAAACCCGGACCAAGTTGAAGTTGCCGACTCCGCCGGCAGCACTAAAGATACAAAGCTGCAGATACAGAGCCAGAAGAGTCCTGCCCACAGGATCCTAGTCACCCGTCACCCTCCATTTTCTCAATTCTGTGGCCACTACAGTGACAGTATCTTTGGATGCTTAACAACATTACAAGCTGACTTATGAAAAAGGGAATGGGTATGGGTATGGGTATGGGTATGGCGATGGCGAGTCCCCTGCAATTTGACTTGACTTTTACGTATCGTCAAGTACTTTTCTGGTTTTGCCCACTCGGGGGACATTTGTCAGTCGAGAGACGAATTTAATTTCTGCCATTTTCCGAGCGATGTCTGCTCCTCAGATATGAATTGCAATGAAAGTCATACTCGACATGTATGTATGACTAGACGAGACAGATTCCCACAAAGCCAGTTGTTGCGAAATGCGGGTCGGTCTAGTCCGGCAAACTCGTTTTTAATATGTGCAGATAGCCAGCAGTGGCCAGTGGGCGTACGCAGCGTATGCGTAATTTTATTACAACTGCAGTAGCAGAAGCTACGAATGAAACTATTTTCTAGCCCTCTTTTGTGGGCGTGCGGCTGTGGCCTCCCCCCAACTGAATTCATTTCGCATTTAAATTGCTGTTCAGAGAGCAATTAGCCGAAATTATTGCTGCTACGTGTGCATCGTCACTTGGCATGGCCAAATTAGTGGAGCTGGCGAATGCTTAATGCGAGCCAAAAGGGAGGCACAGGCTAAACAAAGAGAAAAAAAACAGAAACTGCTGATTTGCGGTTTGCCAATACCCAAACGATGTGAGTTCCACAACCACAACCAAATTCCCAATAATTTACCAAGGCCCAGACGAACGCAAAAAAAAAGGAAAGCCGGAGAAGATGGCAGAATTATGCCAAAACAAATCAAGCAAATGAAAATATCACAGCCACAAAATCAGGGAAAGACACACGCAGTGCTGCTCAGTGGGTGGGATTGGAAATGGGTGCTTTGTGGGTGGTGGGGGTGCAACAAATGCTGTGCTTAATAGGCATCAGCTGGGTATTAAGTTGTTGTTTTTTGTCATCGTCTTCGCCGCTTCTTGGCAGCATGACAACCTTTTTTTTATGCGACTGCCAGGCAGGCAGGGAAGTAAGTCCCGAAGTCCTGAATCTCAGCCGTTTTGACAGGCGTTTGCCCTCGCCCTCCGAATTCAACAAACAATTTGCGGAATGCCATTAGGTGACGCCTATTGCTGAAATTATCTCTGGCTTCTCTGTGCCTTTTTTCCCTTTTGTGTGGCCAAATTTCAATCACCTCATCTTTTGTTAACCTCACAGACCTGGCCAAATGGGTAATAACAAGTTTTGGGGTGCGGTGCACAAAGGCATAAAGCCAAAGAAAAGTATTGCCTACTTTTGTGGGCACACACAATGTTAATGGGTTTTTTCTTGTGAGCGCAGAAAAGGGGTAATAGAATGAAATAAAATTCATCAATTTCGCATAAGCCCTGGGATTGTTTACAAATCATTCAGGCTGCTACTTATATTCAACACCCCCAGCCCAAATTGCATTAAAACTTTGATGTCTGCCAGGGAAAAAAAATGCGGGGAATACAAGGGCAAAGCCGAAAGAAAAAATTAAAAATTAATAGCAACTGGCGAGTGGCAATGGAAACCACAATGCAGCGGACAGAAACAAAAAAAAAAAAATGAACAACAACTGCGCAACAAAAAACTAACCGACTAACAAAGTGTAAAAAACTATTGAGTGCTGGCGTCCCAACACTTCACTTTTCCACCCCTTCCACCCTCGATTTCTGCAACTAACAAAAATTTCTAATTTAAAAGTTTTACGCCCAACCGCCGACGACGAGCGACGAGTGGGCCAAAAACAAAAAGTGGGTGGGAAATATGGCCAGCCGAAGCTGGAAAATAGAAAATAGCAACAAAGCCATAGACACACAGATACACAGACACAGACGGCAAATAAAAACGCAACAAACACACACACAAACACACACGAGCAGATAATGCAATTCCCGCCCAGGAAGAAGAAAGTGGCTAGCTGCAATTTTGTTGCTGCCGACTTCGTCCTGGCTTTGTCCTCGTCATCGCTTCGTCCTCGTAGGCGTTGTGTTGTTCTTGCCCACATCGTTAGCAATGCTCATCGGCAACATTTCGTCAGCTTCCGCTGGTGGGTGGATGGGTGGTTGGGTGGCACCCGGTGGGCTAAGGTGGGGGCGGTGGGTCAGCGGAACAGCCAGTGAGTTTGCGGCGGTTGGAGGAGCGCGTCATGCGCGTTGGCCATCCTGCGTGGGCTGCAACAGCAATCGCAATCGCAAAGGCAAAGGCAACCGCCTCCTGTCGCTCGCTCCTCCTCCTTCCAGCCACTATTTTTATATGCTGGCCCAGTCTTTGTGGCACTCGCCCCCGGGGGTTTTAGCCGGATTCGGTGGTGAAATGGTGGTGGTGGTGGTGGCACTGGTGGTGGCGGTGGTTCAGGGCGAGCGTTTGTCATTGTGCATTACTTTTAGCATGCATCGCGGCGCGTTCTGTGATGCAACAATGTTGCCCGGCCATTGTTGTAATTTGCTTGTTGTTGTCCGGTTCGTTGGCTTCAACTCTGGCCGCTTACACGTAGAAAAATCAGGGGAAACTACGAAATTTTACATTTATCAAAAATTTTCAAGCCTAAGGTATCTTTTGGTCGGCTTAATACCCATAAAAAAATGTAATTCACAATTTTAAATTTTGTATCTCACTAAAAAATTCAAATAATTATATTAATTCATAAATCCTTATACAAAAATATTTATCCAATCTTATCTATTAAAATATTTATCCCTAGATTTGCTCTATAAATATTTTTCTATAAATATTTTTGTCTCCTTAACAAGTATCTTTATATCTTTTCTATTTCGGGTTAAAAGCTTTCAAAAATACTTTCAGTGAACCCATTTTTTACTCCTCCAGAAATTTTACGATGATTTTCATTTTCATATTCGAATCGTGTGCTTGTGCGGTATGGGGATAGCTTGCAAATCGAATTATATCTGCTGCCACAATGTAGACAGCGTACAAGGCCGCATTACAATGCCTGCAGTCCTGCATCTCGTCCTTATTTCATTTTTTTGCCCTCTGCCCTTTGGCCTTTGCCGCCCTTTGACCAACACTCTGCTTTAAGGCTTGCGGTCCTTTTGAGCCTGGGCTCTAGAATTACCTTACTCTCGAAATTGGCTGCCAAAAAAGCCTTGCTTTTATGACCCTCTGTGCGAGGCTTCATATTTCATTTTTTATACGTGCTTTTTAATACGTATTTTGTCGTGCATAATGTTGACATTGTGACGCACTAATAAACATAATTTGCTCATAAAATACGTTTTATTGCGCTTGCCTCGTATCAGTTTGGATCCAGGGATCCATGGTGTTTGTGCAGCTCGAGTGAGTTAATGTCGATGGTTAATGGCTGGATAGGCCGAAGAGATGGCGATAGACGAGACAGGTATAAAACCCAAATTGGGTGTACGAAATGAAGGACCTTCTAGGGGTTCATTGACCCGCCTTTTGACCATGTCATTTGCCACCAACTCGTCTTGCATAATTAATTGCCAGCTCACAAGGGGAATGTTTTTACTCTGCTCTGCTAAAAATCACATTTTCCCATTTTACCCACCCACAAACATTTTTAAATATTTATTAGCAACAGCTTACAAGCTTCATCCCATTTTCCCCGAGCTTTCATCGTTCGCCGGCGTTAAGTAATTTCGTTATTTGCCAAACAGGCAACCGACCGACAACCGGTTTGGGACCACAAATCCCGACGAGCTACGCCTTTTGATGCCATTATCTTACTCAGCAGCCTTGTCATCTCATAAAGGATGCCTATTATAAATTAATTTTTGCCAGCCGTGGCTTTTTCCTTGCCATCCTTATCGCCTTTATCACTCTGGAGAGGACCCGCACCTAAATACCGAGCATACCAAGCATGTGTGCACCCGACTATATGACTATATAATTTTTTGATTTAACGCAGAAGCTGCTTCTGATGCTCCTCGCTGTCGCAATTTCTCAAAAAAACACCCTCATGCTTTTATTTTCGTTGCCCTCTGCCTGGCGAAAGTTGAAAGTTGTGCTGGTGCTTTTCTCCCGCTTTTCCTCCCGCTTTCCCGGCTTTTCCACATGTGTGACATTGATGCCTGCTCGCGCTGTGTGAGCTGTTTTATTGTTATCATTAAAGCGTGCCACCTCACACGATTTGGCCCCTCGTTCGACATGTTGTCTTTGTCTTGGCCCTGGGATGCCACCAATGAAGCCCGCATCCTCGAGGCGGCCTCAACAAGTTTGACATGGCACTGGTGGGGGAGGGGGGTCTCGGGAGCCGAGATCCCATTATGATTAAAAATTGCTCTGCCAGGGCTTATCTTTTGCGGCTGGCTGCGATCATTAATGAAGCAGAAAGTGATTGCCCAGGGCCATGATTAATTGGTGGCTAAAATACGGAACAGTGGGGGAGTTGTAAAGAGTGAGAAGGGGAAAAATCAAAGGAAGAGCTCCCTGCTTTTCGGGTGTTAACTGCATTCCATTCATCAACGCTTGCCAACCGCAACGAGCAGCTGGTTACTGGGGTTGGGGTTACGAGAAAAGCGGCAGCAGATGCATTGGAAATTCAAATAAAATTTACCACAGTTTCTCGTAACTTTGTCAACGATGCGCAACATGACGCTGATGTCTGCCAGACATCTTGAGTGGGGGAAGGGCGGGGCGAAAAAGCAGAAAAGTCGGGGGAAAAGTGGAAAAAGACCAAGACCTGCCAACGAATTGCAATTTGCAATTTTATGGCAGCGCTGCTGGAAACAGAAGCAATAGAACACTGGAAAAAAGCTGGTCTTTTCAGAAATAATATTACAAGTATCATAATTTTTAATTTTTGTAATTTTTATAATCTGTTGAAATCGAAAATTTATATTTGATAAGCTAAACATTCCGTTTAACACTGAATAATCTAGTTTAAAATATTTATTTTTAATTTTTTTCAAATTTTTAGAATATAATATTTTTAACAAGTAAAAAAATATGTTTCAAAGAAAAGGAAAACGATTTAAAGCAGGATCCCATTTATTTTTAATTAAACCATTAATTATTTTAAGAGCTAAAAATATAGATTATTTTTTACAGTACACCAGAAGCCGCCGCAGTACAAAACAAACCAATTTAAATTTTCAGCGGAGTCGGTGGATCGGCGGTTGGTGTTAGTTTGGATGCAAAAACACAGTTAACGGGAAGGGAGAGATAGATGGGGAAAAGCGTGGAAAATCAGGAAAAGCGGGACAGACAGAGCTGGCGAAAAGCGCAACAAAGCGTAGCTGACAAAATCAAACCGGCAGGGCCAGCAAAACAAAACGCTGCAAAAAGAACGAGCTGAAATATTCGCAATGACAATTGAAAGTCGGAATTGGAAGTGAGAAGGGGTGAATGGGTGAATGGGGTGAATGGGGGGGGTGGTGGTTCAAGGTGGTGTTGGGTCATGGGTGGTTGGGGAAAGGACGAACCATTCGGTGGTTGCTGTGGACTGGCCAAACACTCAATCAATAAATTATGCTGCCACGAAATATACAAATCAGCGAAAGGGGGAAGTGTCGCGGATGCTACAAAAGTCAGGGGAGCGTGGAGGAGCAGTGGGTGGTGGGTGATGCTGGGGTGGCTCTCAGGGGGTGGTGCTGCTTGTTTGGCTGGTCACGCGGCAGCTGGAGAACAAAAGGCCAGGACAGGCCACGACCCAAGAGCAGCGAGTAGCGAGCGACCCAAGCGGCGCACAGACGGATGTGGCTTTGTGGCTTTTTGTGCGGTTGCTGCCTCTGCTGCTGCCGGGGCTCTGCCTCCGTCGACGCCAGGCACCGCAGCTGCTGTTAGTCATTCGAGGAGGATCCTGTTGACGATGGTCATGGCCGGAGGATGACCAAGATAGCACCATCGCATGGCCAACACAAGCAGCGGCCAAAGCAAACAGGGCAGTGGTTGGAGGTATTTCGAAAGGGGTATCGAAGGTGGTTTTCGGTCCTTATCCAATATTAATTAATTTTATGAATTCAAGTTTCAATCAATATTAGCTTAATTTACTGGAAGTTATTAAAATTGAGGTATAAATTTATGGATTATTACATTTAATGTGCTTATTAAAATATGAAATTATACAGTTCACTTCAAATGAAGTTCTCTAGATAATTTATAAATTTAAATTAAACTAGTTGTTGTATTCTTCAATGATAAAAAATGACTTAAAATCTTGGCTTTTCAGATAAAAGAACTTTAAAGGCTGATATAAATTTCCCTGGAAATTTCAGCTTGATTTGAACCAACCATTGGGTTCCGGAGTTCCCCTGAGAAAGCCCCTTTAAGCCACCCGGCTGACATTGTCAAATGCGTTGACTGCTGCATTGTGCCCGGTGCCACGGACATGGCCTGTTTCTGCGTCCAGTTGCTGTGGCTGCGACAGCCTCCAAACAGGCGCCAAAGACAAAGGCAAAGGCAAAATGGCTGCCCAGCTGCTGACCCCCTGCTAACCCCCTGCCTGACCTCCACCCCTGTCCAGGCGGACTTTAAAGCCGCTGCCAGACGGAACGGCTCAGTGGCATCGATTTTTCCACAGGAAGAGGACCAGACATTTGCATGTGAGTCTGGCTGACATTTAAAATGCTGTATATGTGTACACGTATAAAACATTGATCATGATTGACGATTGTGAAAGTGGATGTGTATACTGTGTGCCCGCAGGATAACAAGCACAATGCTGCCATCAAATGTCCAAGTGCATGTGCGTGTTATGATGCCCCGCCAAATATTTTTATCTGCAACCTCAGCGCTTCTGGGGGAAAGTATTCACGTTTTATGTCCATTTTAGCCGACACGATACGGTGTGAAAATAAAGATATAAGGGGTCCTTAAAAAGCTCTGAAAACCAAGGGATCCCTTCAAAAACCTGTAAGAAATAAATCAGTTTATGAAGAATTAAACAAACAAACTGAAAATCATTCTAATCCTAGTTGTTCCCAGCCTAGATGACAAAGTTGTAACACTATATTTTGCCTTAAAGGCAACTTGATCGATTTTTATAATCGTCCTTTCATTTGCACCCATCACGCACACCAACGCACCTGGCTGGACCACAGGACCTCAGGAGGTCCTGTCCAACCCCCGCACCCCCACCTGGCCTTGTCGAGTCAAGCGGTCCATTGTCCCCGCAGTGACTGTCATGAAGTCCAACAAAGCGGAAGCTGTAGGAATTTACCAACGTTTAAACTTTAATGCCTGCTACAACAGTTTTTATTCCTTGGTCCTTTTCTCTTGCCGTCCTTGCTGCATGTGTGTCTGTGTGTGGGCTTGAGATTTTTTTCCATCCAGCCAGGATGTCTCTCTTTTTACGCCCCGTTTTCCCCTTTATCCCTCTGCCCGCTCCAATTGAACCTAATCCGGCTGCTAAAGTATTAGCTACGTAGTTGTATGCTCATCCCGGCTGTCCAAACTGCCTTATGCTGCTTTTGTTGTTTGCTGGCATTTAGCAAAAAAACAAAAACAAAAGAAGGCCGAGAAAGGAGCTGGAGGAGAAAACGGGGAAAATCAGGCGGAATGCCAGGGCGTCCTCTGGCCAGAAGTGACGTTTGTAAAAAGTTTTCCCTCTGTCCAAAAAGGGGTTGAAAAGTGGAGGAGCGGAACTGGAGGAGGAACTGCAGCGTCCACTTAATAACAAGGCATCAGCCGCTGGACGTCACTTGGCATACTAATCCATAGCCCACTTGCGCCTCCTACTGAATTAAGTGACCAGCCCGTAAGGGGTGTGCCCCATTCTTTGGTATATGGGATGCCATATATTGTATTGTATATGCTGTCACACGGGGAAAAAATAATCTAAGCATATGCATAAGTCCTAAAGTCCTGAATCATACAGTCCATGATAACATATTTCTTTGTTTTAACCACTTAAAACCCTACATGATTTCTTCAACATAATAAGACCGCGAATTCTTTAGAGCAAGAGGCCAATGATAATGCATGTTTTGTTTTAACTATAGAAAGCTATGCATGAAATCTCAAACAAAATGAGAATGCGAATTCTTCAGAACATTAAATACATTTCAGATTGATTGATCAAAAGCATTTTCAAATAAATTTTAACATTTCAAAAACTTTATTTCTCCCAGTGCATCCTTCGGGGATTCTTTGCTGCATTCCTGCACCTGCCTTGCAGCCAGACAAAGTCGCTGCCAAAGTGGACAGTCAATGGACAGCAGGGCAAAGACATTAATGACAGCCAACATCAATGAGTGTCGGGTGGCGGTGAAAAATTAATACAAAACGACGTTGACAACCCGGGGAAACAAAGGATACCCCAACTCCAGGAATCCCAACTGGCAGGCAGGTGATGCTCCGATGGCTTGACTCGGCGTCAAACATGGCGTATGATTGATTTTCCAGTCGTAAACTATGGCTGAGCTGTGAACCAATGTCCTGGAGGAGGGGACCGTCCAGATAAAGCGGCAAATAAGCTTCAATAATAATAAAAGTTATAAATCTTTTGCATGGTCTGCGGAGGACAAGGCGAAGTCCTTCCAAAAGGACAACGACGACATGCTGCAACGGGGCGATAATAACAATTTATTGCAAACACACACACACACACACATGCGAGCTGGGGAAAATGCCGCGAGACACGATTGCAACAACAAATGGCAAGGACAAAGCGCAAAAAGCGAGCATAAAAACCGCACAATAATAAAAATGAACAATGACAGGTTAATAGCAAATAAATGAAAGCCCATAAGGAGAGAGCCGTAGCCCTCGGCGGAACGGAAAAGCGGAAAAGCGGGAAAACATCAGCCAGACAAAGGAGATGCCGATGCCGATGCCTCCGGTCCAGACTGCCAGCCAGCCAGCCAGTCAGCCGACAAACTATCCCCCTGGCCTAGGCACAATTGATATATAGTTTTCAATTTTAAAAACCATTGAGCAGCTGCATCGTCGAGGCATTCTGGCAGAAAAAATGCCCAAGATATACGTAGCACGCTGCTGGCATATTTAAAACATAATAACTGCAGGGAGGACCGGGGGAAGGATAAACGTTGGAGGATAGACGACGGACCAGCCAAGGATAATGGCGGCAAACGTACTTAACGGCCACAATAATGACGATAATGGGCGATGAGTTAGCAGGTTGACAAAATGCACTCGGCATGCAATGCACACTGCCTGCCAATAATAATCGTCATCATCATCATCATTATCATTAGGATGGAGCAGTAGGAGCTGCCGAAGGACTTCCAACATTCGCACACGAATCGGTCTTTGTGTCTGCTTATGGAAGCGGAAAATGCATTAACTCAGCAGCAGACGCCGAACTGAATTTATTTTCCCCATATTCAGGGGTGATTTTCCCCCACGAACCGCAGCTCTGAATTCATCAGCCTAATTACAGGGCTCTTAATGGCTTCTCCAGCGGAATTTATAGTGTTTCCCAATATATTCAAAGGTCTTTTTCTGTAAATTCCCTAATTTCAACTGTAGTTATATGTACAATTATGTTGCCATTTGGCAAACATTTAATATGCTTATTTATTCAATTGCATTGTGTGTGGCGGGGAAAAAACTATGGCTATAAAATAAATATGCAAATCGGGGTAGAGCCTGCACAAATAAAAATAATATAAATAATTTCCATTATGAGAGCAGCTAAATGGTCTTCAAAATCAGCCATAATCTGCCAGCTCTACGCGCTCAATTTTATTTCACTTTATTTTATTTATTTTATAATTTAAATATGCCATATTTAATATATGATAGGTGTCGCAAGCCGCCTGCAAGCGGATTAAATTCGACCCGCCACATTTTATTAAATTTTCGTTTGGCGAAACGAAGCGCCAAAGTGACAAAGAGGAAAATCGATCACCTGTTTAAAGTTGGCCCAACCAAGCCCCGAAAAAAAAAACCGAGAAGGTGGGCGGACAACAATGGCGGGGGCTACTTGGCAGCTGTGCCAACGCATCAGTCAACGTCCTTAGTGTCCTTAACAAAGGACGACATTTGCCGGTTGCGACACTCAGACAAAAAGGGGAGCCACTTTATAAGCCAAATTCAACGCTGCCTTTGTCTGTTTGCTCACAACTTTCAACTCTCAACTAGCACATTCTTGTGTCGTTCGCTTTTGGCAATTTGTTTCTGCATCTTACAACGAATTCAATTGAGAATTTCAGCAGACACTCGGCAAATTTAAAAACAAATTTGCCGCAAAGCAACGGCAGCAAACTTGGCGAAAGAAGAAACTTTTCTTTCTCCAGCTCCACAGTTCTCCAGTTCGATTTTCAATTCCCTGTCTTGGAAAAGCTGGTCAAGTGTGGACGTGCGTTTAAATGTTACGTATACGCCGCGTTGTCCGCTGCACTTTACTGCCTCGTCTCGTCTTGCACTTTTCACTCGAAGTCTAAGTCGAATGGAAAAAAAAGGAAAAAACAACAGCAGACAGACTGAAGGGCCACGCCTCCTTTCCCTGGTATTTACTCTTCCGCCCACGTCGTCTGTTTGCTTTTCCTACGAGTATGGTATGGTATTTTTGTTTGCCTTTCGTTTAGTCAGAATGCCAACTATGACAAAATCGTTGAATCAGGGAGTCGAAATCAAAATCGAATCGAGTCGATTGACTGAGCCAATGCCACTGTGGAAATTGTCAATAATTTCAAATTGATTTCTATTTGATTTAGCAGGGAGCAACAAAGGCGGACACCTTTGCACCTATAATTGTGATACGGATAGGATCGGATAGGTGTCTGTGTGTTTCCGTACTTTTCTTTATATTCAGGGGCTAAGTGAAAACGTAAACTTTGACAAACACGCGGGCCTCGTTCTGAGGCCAAATAACATTAGACAGCTATTAGAGGCTTGGCCGACTTTTACGACGAAACCATAAAAAGCATTACTTGAACTGCTCGAGCTGGTCGTAAAACTCGTGAAATTTGTAAGGACCTGCGACTCGGACTGGGACTGAACTGGGACTAAGAATACATAGGCCATAGGCGTAGGCAGGCAATAAAAGCCAATCGATAAGTGCCCAAAGTGTTGGAGGTCCTCGTAAACAAATAGGCAGGGCCCACACCTCAATGGGGACCTACGTCGTTCATCCATCAGGGAATCGTCAAAGGAGTTTCCCAGTTTCGGGAAACGAATTTATTAGCCGGCCCATCAACATATCGATTATGACAATTACGCACAGCAAGCGCTAATGTGGGAATTAGGAATTTGATGGGAGAGGTTCCTAAAAGTCAAAAGGGGTTGGGAAATAATATTTACTAGAACATAAATGATCTCTGACCCCGTGAGTAATGTTATGTTTATGGAACCCTGTTAGCCTCGTCTGTCTATAAAGTAGGTTTCTTTCAGTGTAAAAATCATTAAAAAATAACATTTGTTATGGGAACCTTTAAGTACTTAAGCCACCAGTTAGAATAGCAGAATATATAAGTAAGTATGTTGTATATAAATATAACTAGATCATTAATTATATCGAAGTTAATTGTTCAGTTGTTTGGAAGCCTCATAAAATGTCTTCATTATGCCTTGGTATAATTAATCAAAAGTTATATCTCAATAGGAAGATTAAGATACCTTTACCATGAATATAATATTTGGTTTTGAAATTCTCTAATTGGGATCAAAAGGAAATATTATTCAGAGGGAGCTAACGTCTATCTCCATTAAAGATATATATATTGTGTAACTATATATAGATTTACAAATTCTCTAAGACAATAAATATATCTCAACTTTGAATGAAAAAGTCTTTTAGAAGAACTTAAGACTTTTCTTTTTGAAAATTAGACTTTATTTCAGATATATTTAAAATATACATGGAGTTAAAAATTCCTTCAGAATGAGTTAAGTTTTTTCACCGTGAAGATTGATTTTATATATTTTGGATAATATATATAGCTCTCTGGTTCTTGGGCTTACCCTGCTTGGGCGAGATGCAGAGCACCTGCTGCTGCGGCGACTGCTGCTGCGAGTGGATCTGGTACTGCTGCTGCTGCTGCACCACCACCGCCTGCTGCTGGGCGGCGCAGACGGCGGCGGCCACCGCCTGCTGCTGCTGATGGTGGGCGGCTGCGGCGGCAGCGGCGGCTGCTGCTGCGGCCTGCTGCTGCGACTGCTGCTGCTGATGCGGCGACTGCGACTGGGGGTGCTGCTGCTGTTGCTGCTGCTGCTGCGTGGTGACAATGGTCATCTGCTGCGGCTGCTGCTTGCCGTTGGGGGCCTGTTGCAACTGCGACTGCTGCTGCTGTTGCTGCTGCTGGGGGGCGGGCGCCTGTTGCTGCTGCTGCTGCTGCAGGTGCGTCTGGTGGATGGCCAGCAGCTTTGTCTCGTAGGGCTTTCCGTGGGCGGCGCTGAGCGTCATCTGGGCGGTGGCTGGCATCATCAGCGTGGGCATGGCCAACATTTTACGGCTGTCGTGTTGCAGTGGTGCAGTGGTGGCTCCGGGGGCGGTGGTGCTGCTGCTGCTGCTGCTGTTGCGGTGCGCAATTTGCACGTTCTGCGGTTGGACGCAGCTCGCTTTGATGCTTAATGAAGTGCCTGCCGCCTTGCAGTTGATGATATAAATAAATTGTGTTATAATTTGGCTAGGTTTTTGGTTTTTTTATATTTTGTTTTTTATTTTTTGGTTTTTGAATGGCCGCCTTTTTGTGTGAAACCGCACAGTTGCTGCTGCTGCTTGTTGTTTGGTCAAACGATTTGATGCATTAAATAATTTCTACAATTTTGCTAATTTGGAAAATTCTGCCTTTTTTGTGGTTTTCCTTGCCGTTTGGTTCCGCTGCGTGTTGTTTGTGGTTCGTTTGTTTTTTTAGTTTTCATAAAAAATTTCCTCTTTGCTTGACCTTCACTTATCACAGACCAATGAAATTTGTTTTCGAAAAGTTCATTTGGTTTTTTGAATTATGTTCCCAGACAGAATCCCCAGCACTCAAGGCAAGTGGATTCCTTTTGGTTATCTCTTTCTATGGAAATATTAAAACACAAATTGTGGTTTAAGCTCAACAACAAACATATACCACAAGCTGAAAATCATGAGTATAAACAAACAAAACAAGGATAATTAACTTTTGCTGGCTGTCCTGCTAGTGTGATCAAAGTGCTTCGAACCATAAGAAGAGTAAATAAAACTGACGACTCGCCTCGGTTTTATGGATGCCACGCACAACCATTATCATATATCAAGACTAAGCCATTCACACATCATTTGAAAAATTAAATTTAATATTTTACGATTTGTGTGCTTGCTGGCATACGCATACAAAGCGCAGAAACATGAGCCAACAAAAAATAAAAAGTTATGCGCGTAACGCAATGTCTAAGTGCCAAAAGCAGAAACAGACAGCTCAGCGGCGAAAAAAATTATAACAATAATAATAAAAGCAGCGGAATACAAGTGCCAAACAAAAAAAAAAATACCACGCACAAGAAACCGAGCTGGGGCTTTACTTTTACGACAGACCCCGAAAGATGTGGCCGTGCTTTTGCTGTGGAAGCATGCTGTGGGCCCAAAGTCCTTTTCTTTCCTGACACCCTGTACGCCCCAAGTGTTGGCAAGTGTCAGGATCAGACGCTTCCGGTTTTTATATCTCGCCCACGGAGACGGACGGACAGACAAATGCTATGTATAAATATAAATATAAACTTATATTTTTATGTTTATTTCGAGAGCCCAGGACACACGGAAGCACTCGCGGGCAAAAAAAAAAAACAGACGGAAAAAAAGAAACCAGGACGAGTGCAGGGGCCACACCAAAAATACAAAATACATACGGCACCCAGCATTCCCTTTTTTGCACGATAAAGTGTATGTGTGTTTGCCGGAGGACGAGAGCATGAATCACACACAGCTGCAGTGTCCTTTTTATATAGGAAGAACCCAGTCGGCAGGCAGCATTTATTGGCTGCTCGTTGTCGGTTTATGTGGCCCACAAGCCGAAGTGCCAGACGCCCGTAGTTGTACATAATGTGGATATGGCCAAAAACACAACAGGCACAACAAAATACATGCACGCAAAAAGCGTTGTGGCTCTGGCTATGTAAATATGGCCAAAATCGATGCTTGCCTGGGTGACAACGGAGCCAAGGAACCCGAAAGGGGTTAAGCGTTATCAAAAAATTCGCCACTCAAATCGATTTTCTAGAAAAATCTTAGAAATGATTTTTGGAAAAATTCAAAAATCTTAAATAAAACCATATCACTCATATTTCTAAGCACTTATATTTCTATACGAAACACTTGGCAAGTTTATGCAACAAAAGTCTTTTTGAAAACCCAGTAACACTTTTTAACTAAATAAAAAAAACGTTTTCGAAACACTTAAGCAGTCAGCACTAAAAAAGGCATAAGAACTTAAAACAACTTGTTTCAAAATAAATATATAACTGATTTATGAATATTTCTTTTCATTTTTTCTCCAAGTTTTTAATATTTATTATTTTTGTTTAAATTATTTTTTTATCATAATTGAGTTCTTGGTTAGTTTTTCGTTTGTTCGGCTTTCGTTTATTTCACTTCGTCGATTTCTGGTTTTCCTTTTTTTTCGCTTTTTCTTACTTTTCGGTTTTTATTTTGAATTCTCTTTAGCGAGCAGTTGGCTTTCGGTTTGCTTTTGGTTGGTTGGTTGGTTTGTTTGTGAAATTATAATAACAACTTAACAACAATGTAACGAATATCCTTTCTTAACGAGGACACAATTCAAACTGAAAGCGAAGCGCCTTCGTCCGCCTCACAAATAGTCAACACATCGTACCGCTCCGGTCGTTTACCGTTATTCTGCCGGCGTCGCTGCCGCTCCGAAATCCTTTCATCCTTGCCGACTGTTTAGCAGTCGTGTTGGCCATAAGGAAAACTCCCGAACGATAACCGAAGTCCTGGCAGGAAAATTCTCTCTCAGGCATGCGCAAGTGGAATTTCGAAAAGGTTGCTGTCCTGGCTGTGGGTTTTTCCAGGATTTTCTTTGTGTTTTTCCTATGATATATTTCCCTACTTTTACCAGATATTATGGGATATCTCACTGTTATACGAAAGGCTTTAGACTTGTTCTGTTAATCTGGCTTATCATTTTTCTTAGCAAGGTTTGATTCTAACAGCGGTTTTGAATTACAGATTAGCGCCTCCGTACTCATTATGCAAAAGACCCCGAGTCATGAGTGGAGTGTTCTTAAACGCTTTACACTAGGCAAACAAACAAAGGCCCATACCCACACACACACACTGGCCCACATGCTATTGTTTATGCGCTCGAGAGCCAATAATCCACTTTTGTTTTGTTTTCACTCCCCGTACACCCAAAACCACCCGTTCAGCCACCCATTCAAACACCCATTCACCCACCCAAACCACCCGCAGCACTCAGCTCGTTGCGGCTGCTTTTGCCCTTGCCCGCCACCACTTAATTTCTACTTGATTTGTCGTTTAAGAAAACTAATTGTCTGCCTTTTGTTGAGCGTGAAAACAATGGAAAACATTTTAGCAACTGTTACTCTGCGCCGAAAGCGTATTAGACGCAGACCTCCAAAGACGTTGGGCCCAAAGACGTCTGGGCAGCATTTTGCGGCCATGTGGAGGGAAAAGTGGCCAAGATGGGTCTGAGTCGCTCAAATGGCTCTGGTTTTTGGTCAGGCAAGGGGGAAAGAGGCCGCAACTCTTCAAGGTCACTTCAGACGACTTCCCAAGCTCAAAGTTCCATAAGTCGAACATCCGCTTAAATAAATTCTAAGACTTATATTCATTTGATTCTCACGGTTTCTATTTTTATTAACTATCCTAAGAGGATACTTTTATCATATAAATACTCTCATTATCCTAAGAGGCTTTTAAAGGCATTTAATAGTGATAATATAAAAATAATAAATTAACTGAGTCGAAAGCTAGACTTTAAGCCTTACAGACCACTGGTCGAGTTAAGCAAGTTCAACTGTAGCTTGGAGATGAGAGGCCAAAGCGACAATCTTCTTTTCTGTATCTCAAAGCGGCCTCCTGATCGATTTCCCGCAAAGCGGAAACGGATACGGATACCCATACCAATCTCACATGGCGGAATAACGAGGCAAACTCTGCGTTGCATATTCATGGGGCAGGCACAAACACAAACACTCGTTGCAGGACGAAATGACGTCGATGGTGTAACAGATATCGGTTACGTTGCATGCAACTTCGGCAGTGCAAGACCTTCAGCAAAGAAAGGGTTAAACTTGGGGCAAAGCGAGCGAGAAGTAGAGAACCTTGTCGTACGCATAATTATAATCTTTAAATGTGCCCTAAAATTAAGGTTTAATATAGGAAAGCATATTAATTAATGAAAAATGTATATAGGTATGCCTTATATTCACTTTAACGTTGATATATATAGACTTAAAATGTAATAAAAAAAAACAATTAACGATTTTTTAAGGTGGAATCCTTCACAAATTCCTAAAAGTTAATTTAATGTACCAAATATCTGACAAAACCTTTTCATTTTTCTATAGAAGCCCTGATTAGCATTGACCTACTACAGAAATTCGGCTTCAATTGATGGCTGCCTAAATATCTTTGTATCTGCTGCATTATGCAAATGACCAACTTCGTCGTGACGACAATGATGAAAAAGCAAAAGCAACATGAGCAGCAGAAAGTAAAACAGCAACGGCGATAGCAACTCGGCGACACATTATCCTGCGACTAAATATGTATAAACACAAACAGCAACTGCACATACACACACACACCTTCGCAGGACTCACGTGAGCGATTAAAATCTGAAGGAAAGTATTTCAGTTTTACTTTTTTCCCCCCACATTTTTTCCTTTTTTTAGGGCTGCAGCCGAGGGTTGCTGATGTGCAAATGAGTTCAGTTGGAAGGGTTGCTGGCTGTGCCAGTGGCAGCGGCGTGTAATTGGAGGCGAGTGTCGTGTAAAATGTAAAACTTGCGCCGTAAATAAATCAAAACTTTCTGACTGAACAAACATTCAGGTGAGCGAAAAAATGCAACAGCAACGGCGAATGGCAACGGCAACGGCAACTGCAACAGCAACAGCAGCGCCACCGGCAACATCAGCGGCCCAGCAGCAACATTTTCATATTGACAAGTGTTCCGAAGAGGGAAAGCGTGGAAAGTGGAAGGTGGTTGGGGAAGGGGGAGTGGGAAATGGGTGGGCGGAAGGGTGGCTGGGAAAACTCAAGCAGCGGGCAAAAACAAGGCTGCTGCTGCCGGGCTTATTTACACTAAAAATTGGAACAGCTGCAAAGCGAAGCACTTACAGCTGCTGCCGCGGGGTTTTTAAAGGAAGGGAAAGCCGAGAAGACGAAAGCCAGCTGATGCAAATTTCCCCTTGAATTTTAGACCCCTTAATGCCAGTCTTCTTTTAAAACTAACACTTAAATTTACCTGGGATTTGCAGAATTGTATGAATATATATTTTATTGATAACTAGAGTCAAGTTCCTACATTATATATACAAAAAAAGTTTCCATTTATATGAAAATTTGCATTTTTAAGCTGGTAGTTTAGGAATATAAATAAAAATATATTTATTATGCTAATTTTCCCATGATTTTTACACTTTTTAATGCTTATTTATGATTTATTGAAAGCTAACTTTATGTAACACAATTATTTGAATATTAATTAATATTTTATTGATAAGCATTTCACTTTTGACTTACTGTTTCAAGCCAACAAAAATGTATTAACTATTAATATTGATATTATTAACCAATATTCATAATTCCCACCCAGAAAAGAGTTAACACGACCTTGCACAACAACCCCGAGAATCTCCAGCCCATAAATCCCTCTGTATTGATTTATTACATAAAATGCTAAACACTAACCACACCAGGTTCCGCCTTGCAAAAGTTTCGTCTTGATTTATACATTCATTATTCTATCATATTTAAGGGCGGAACGCACAAATGAAATGTAAATGGCGCTCTGGCAGCGGATTAATACGGTTGCTCAACACAACGACTAAATAAAGTGAATTTAAGTTGGGGCCAAAAAGTTTTCGGCCGCAATCCCGGCTCAAGGTGGTCAGGCCAAGGCGTCTTTCACATTTGTATAGTCGTCATAAAATGATAAAAATATTAATATAAATAAATGGGGGAGAGATTCCGAGACCATTTGCCAGTGCTACGGCTTTTGTTTGCGGGCAGCTCAGAGGAAAGTTTTGATATCATCTTTAGCGAAACATCCGGGAAAGTTGGGGGGAGAAAGGGCAAGAACTCTCGCATAAGTTGACAATTTTTTGTAGCTTTGACTAGGCTTTCCCCTGGTGTTTTTTTTTTGTTTTTGCTTGCCTATTTACCGCTTAGGCTATTTGTTTGTGTATGTATATTTTTGGGCCACAAACTTTTGCACCCAGCTGCCTTAGAGCCTGTCCCATAATTGATGGTCAGCGTTTAACTTAATTGTATGTGGGAATCTGAGCTGCCGGTGGCATGGTGGCAGGGGCATGCTGATTGTGTCAAGATTTCATTTCAATTTGCGCCGCGATAAGGCTGCGAGACATAAAAGTAAATTGAAACGCCTGACAGTGGCTCTGACAACGGAGCCGTGGACCAGTGGACCACTGGACCGAAGGACTGAAGGACCAAAAGGACCTACCAATGGACCGCCGGAACAGCCGGATGGCAGGATATCAGGATAGCCAGGTGCTACTGCTCCCGACCATCATTGCTGGACGTCAGAAGCTCGTCACGCACGTGCAGGTGGAGCAGTTTCAAAAATTTTTAATTGAATTTGCCACTGGACAGAGAAAAGGACTCTCATACACGGCGAAAAAAAATTGTCACAATTTTGGCTGTCAGCTGTAATCACATTTGTCAATCACACGTCAAGGTTTTTGTCTTTTGGACATATTTATGAAATGATCCAAAGCCTTATCAGTGGCATATTTATGACAAGGTGTCATTCACTTAAATATAATGATTTCAGAAGACAATTTTTAAATATTTTAATCTAATCTAATACATAATATAAAATATATTTTAATATTATAAGAGGTATTTTTTAACATTTTTCATTCAATGAAAAATAAATATAATATTAAAGGAGATTGCAAATATTATAATGTATTTAGAAAATACATATTTGAGATCTCAATTTATCTATTTTATTTAACTATACTTTATTTCCCCCAGTGCAACACTCGTACTCACTGTGCAGTGGCGGCATGTACTCCATTTCCTCGTCGGAGTCCTCCATGTCCTGTCCGCCTCCTTCGGTCCTTGCTGCCCGTGGGGGCGTGGCAAAGGAGTTGGTACGCAGCGCCATTTCCATGGCACGCAGGGCGGGCAGGTTCCTGGGCAATTTGCCATTCTGCAACGGAGAGGCGACCGATGGACCATTAAAATTAGACAATAAATAGATAAAGATGAAAATAAAAACACGTGCCAGGTCGTTCCAATTTCGAGGGAGACAGTGCCCTAATTGAGGCATTCAACTTGATTACGACTGAGGGAGCTGAGGACGAATAGCCAACGGGAGACTAATGCCAAGGCCGACAAATGTCCTCTGAAGTGGCGTGCAAATCATGAAAAAGGATTACACGTACTAAAACCTGGAATGGAAACAAATTCCCCATCCCCCCCGCTCTGCAGGACCTCGTCCTGTGGGTTAAGTTAAGTTTTGTTTTCCTCCTTGGGTTTTCCTCTCATTTCGGTGACTAAAAAGCAACGATGTGACGACAACAATAACAACCAGGGGGAGCAGCGGCCAGAAATCCAATTTCAGCAAGTAGCACGACATAAATTTGTTTTCTCCACACCAACACAGCACAACACACAACACAACATACACACACACACACATGGATGGGGTTGTCCTGGCTGCTGGCCATGTCCTGCAAATGAATTCTGTTAATGCAGACATTACTCGAGCATATTAAAAGTCCGAATGTCCATTCCGCACAGAATTTTATAGCAGGCGACCGCACCAAAGGGGGGTGTCCAAAAACCCAAACCCGGCTACAAATAGGCACATTTGTTCCACCCCAAACACCACAAAATCCAACCCCCAGGAACCCCATGGCAGCCCAGGATCAGGACTGCAGTCAATGGCCAATGTAGTTAGCCAGCCAGCCAGCCATATACGCATATTTGTTTACCTTGCCACGACAATTGCGGTAGACAGTTTTCCCCAGTTTTTCCGGCCGAGCCCCTGCCGGACATTTAGTTTATTTGATGTTGCCAAATGAAAATTGTGACATAAAAGGGACTAAGAACATAATTAACTAGTGTCCAAATGTGCAAATCCAAACGCATAAAAAGTGAGCAAACAACTCTGGCGAAAATACAGCTCGGTGAAAATGGAGGAAAAAAGGAGGAAAAACCCGAGGAAAAACTAGAGCAAACGATGCAACCGAATTTTCGGGGTGCCACCGAATGACACTTAAAGGATTTGCCTGGGCGAACCTTGAATATGCTCGGCGTTATGGGAATGCCGAATAAGGAATACTGAAGCTGTAGCGAGGGATCCTTGTAGCTTCGGTATCCTGAATTCTGGGCCCATTTCGGCCATCAGAGCGCACATTATTTGATGTCCCCGGGTCCACTTTTAGCAGCCACGTGTCGGCCACAAAGGGTCATGATTAGTTTGCTTAATAAAGAACAGGGAATAGAGCCGATAAATATGAAAAAAGGTTCAGGCACTCTAAGGAAAAATATTGGAAAGGATACCTACTGTGTTTCTTAAATATATGATTTCTTAACATATTTTTAAATCACAGAGTTTTAACTAATACTTTATAATAAATATTTTTTTTAATTTTTCAATTTAAATGTATAACATTTAGTACTCTTGCAATAATAAAGTCTTATGAAGTGTATAGTATAAAAGGTCTTCTTGATATGCTAAAAGAAATGCTGAAATATCGTATCTTTCTGAACCGAATACTTAATAAAATTTATTTCAGTGTGCCAACTGTTTCCCACACTTAAAAGTGGGCGTGGCGAATAATGTGCCGCTAAATGGCACTGAAGTTATTTTGTATTTATGAATATGCCGCTCGTATTACTATTTACAATTCGGAGTGGGGGAATGCCAGGCGGGGATAATATCTGAAATTAATGATTTCGAGTGGCGTTTAGAAACTCGAATGGGTGGACAATTGCCAAAGATGAATGAAGACAAATGATGGGGTAGCATTTATAGCATTAGCATCAACTTTCAATCCCCCGCAGCCTTCGATTTTGAAAGCGGGGGGTCGTGGACTCGGGGATTACGTAGATTTCGTGGCCCAATTTCTGGGGGAGAGCAAATTAAATAACCGTCAAACCGTCAAAGGAAATCTGCGAAACAAAGCGTTTTGCAATTTACCCCCCAGACCAAGAAATTACAAAATTGCCAGGCCCCATCGTGTACATATTTTGTACATTTCTTTCTGTTTTTTTATGTTGTCGCTGCGCCTTCGTTTTTTTTTTTCGTTTCGTTTGGCCTTATTTGCTCATTTTTGAGTATTTGATTTCATTTCTTTCATTTGTGTGTTTGCCAGTACAGTGCGAGTATGGTATAGTGTACAGTTTTTAATAAAACAAATTCAGCGGGCGACGGCCTGCGGCGAACATGGCAGGCGAAATTAAATTATTTCATATCCCCGATTTGCCAACCGGAGATGAAAGTAAGAGAAAGTCGCTGGCTGGACGCAAACATTTTATCATTTGTTGTTGCCGCTGACAGGACTATACATATACTACATGAGGATTGGATGGTTGGAGGGTTGGAGCGGCGGCAGTTGACAGGCTGCCTTCCTGTAAAGACCGAGAAAACGGAGCCAGATTGTTTGTTATTTAATGACCAGCAGACATATTAAATATGCTACGTCTGATTTTTCGAAAATGCCTACATGATAATTGAGCTCGTGCTGCTGAAGTCTGAAAGCAAAAACTGCTTTTTTAAAAAACTTTTTACAAACGGCTTTTGTTCTTGATTTACACAACTTAAGCAGCTTACACTATTTACAATAAATAAATCAAACATATAGATAAATGTTAAGCAAAAGAAACCAGATTTTAAAAGAATTGTTTTCTTACAAAACATTTTTAATCCTTTGTTTTTGGCAGCAAAAATATAAATATTATTCGTTTCTGAACTTATAATATGTGATAATTAAAAAATAACATTGGGCTAGTCATGTACATTAAAGAATAAATTCTTTACCGATTGTTAAGTAAAATGTCTTTCAAGTGAAGGCTTAAATATTGAACAAAAAGTTAGGAATAGAACCTTGGCTCAAACTTCCCCTCTTTCCTGTTTTGATTTTCCCATTGCGTGTCGTCGTTAAAGTGGCACCTGCGTACACTGTATGTTATGTGTGCAACACTTCCGCTTCCTGGTGCATTTCTTCGGCCTAATGGACGTTGATGGATGACGCGTCCAGCGACAGGTGAAAGTATATGCTGTAATGCATATTTATGAGGACGGCAGCTGGCTCTCCGGAGACCGCAGCGGATCGTATTGGATTGGATGGGATCGGTCGTTTCGGTTTAAGCCGGGTCAAGTCGCATAATTAGCAGCGCGCCGAAGTATGAAATGCAATTTATACGACCCCAGTTTCCGGGGGCAATCGGCGATCTAATGCCATGCAATTTTCTGCAGTCGCCGTTGCAGTTTGCCGTTGCAGTTTCTGGCCTGCTTTGACAGTGGCCGTTTGCCATTTCGGTATGCGGAACGGGCCAGCAGGCAAACCGGGCCATAAATTAGGCCCCACATCACTCAGACTGCGGCTATGGGATGGGATGAGATGGGGATGAGGATGGGGATGATGACGGGGATGGGGATGGCTATGGCTATGGAGATTGGGCTGAGGATGGAGATGAAACTGCAGCCGGAGCCAAACACAAAAGCATGCCAAAGGCATCAATCGGCAAGAGTGCAGTGCAGTAGATACTCGCAGAATGCAGCTGCCTACCGTACACAGGAAAATATTAATAAATAATCTCCATCTATAAAGCTTAAATCCATTCCATAACCCATATAAGCTAGTGTTTTTTAATAGAGCTTTAGGGAGCTTCTATGATAATTGCCTGTAACAATTTATGGGTCATATTAACCCCTATTTCAAAGCAAACAGAATTTAAATAAATTCTGATTTATATATAATAATAATTATTAATAATTATAATAAATGTTACATACACTAATATTTTATTAAAGTTTTCTGTTATCTTTTTTATTTTTCAGTGCACTGGCAGCCGCTTCCGGAAGGACATGCAACATTGCATATTGCGACCACACGTCGTATGAGCAATGCCAAATGTGCCGAAGCACGGCAGACGAGCCGGATCCAAAGCCGTATCGGGGCTATATAGCTATAGCCGTATAGCCCAAGACTGCGTTGAGGCGCACGGAGCGTACTATCGCTCATAATTTCCAGTTCGCATATGCCAGCCTGCGGCGGTCCGAGCAAACAAACAAAGATATAGGAACGACGTTTGAGGACTGCCAGCTTTTTGGGGCAGCATCTCGGCTCCACTTTGCATATCCTGCCATGGGTTCCACTGCTTCTGTTAGAGAAGGACCTCCGCTGTTTTATACCATCATAAAACTTTCAAATGCCATTTCTTATAGGCATTTGAATAAATTTATTAGCTGTGCACTCAAAAGAAAATATATCAAATGCACACAAGTTAATATTTTCTTTAAAAAAACAATAAAAAAAGATTTATCTTATGAATATAACTTTAAATGGCCTCTAATATAATGCACAATTTAATAGATTCAGAAGCGTAAGACTGATGATGCTTGTTTTCCTTCAAAATTAATATATTCCCACCAATTTAATAATGGTAAGCATATAAAACTGCTCATTAATACATTAAATTAAAGCCAAAACCAAAGGCTGGTTAAAATGCAATTAATGAATGCACCGAATACCGTGCACATCCCTCACACTTAGCATTACAATCACCGAGTTTATTGCTTGTGAATTTCGATAACTCATGGCATATCCTTTTCTGAGTGCAGGACTTAACTCCTGCCGGCCGAGTGTGCTCATTTATCTTCTTATCGGTTGCCAGGCCCGAAAGTGCATTGCGGAGCCTTCGGATCCTTGGACTGGCCAGAGCCACAGAACACCAGCACAGTTGTAAATGTTGTGTATTTGCCGTTTGAGTGGCCACCGGGGATGCATCTGATCCGTGCACCTGGCTATCGGGTCCCGGAGTCTCAGCCCAGGGAGCGGGAATAAATCAAACTGCTGGCCGACCACTTAAGCGGGCCCAGTGCAGTGGGCCAATTATCACAGAAAGTTGTCCATGCCGCTGGCTTGTCGGACATTAATTTTCAGCCACAAATATTTGCACACAGCCTCGGCGTTTCCCAGGAAGTGTTCCGGGGCATTTGGAAATCGTGGGAGTTACGGACTTTCGGTTACCCAGTTGGGAGTGCAGACGACGTGATGCCATTGTAAACAGCAACTACAACGGCTACTGCCATTTAATCGAAGCCAACTAATTGCCCCGTAATTGACAGTTTGACTGTTTGGTAATTTGTTTTTGCATGTTGTGCTGTCAAAAAGTTTTCCTTTTTTCCGCCTCCCCACCGCGATCGCGTTTTCCAGCTGAGCGAACGCCAAAAAGCAACGGACTTTGGTCCGCTCAAAAACAGCAGCTAAAACCAGCTAACTGGCATAATGCCAAAAGTTTGATACAACAATTGTGTTTGCCATATTCTTCATTGTAAATGTTTCCTCATTAGCTGGATTATTAGAGCTGATACAAAATAAAAATGGAAAATAATGAATCAATGTTTTAAAATTTGATTGGTTTGATAAAGATAAGTTTTGACGAACAAGGGAAAAAATGTTTTGGTAAAAGTAATACATTTCAAAAGGTATGCAAAACTTCTAAGACCCTTTATAATATGCTTAATTTCCTTTAAGCCCCATATTCATTAACAATTTTCCAACTCATTGAACTACTTTAATACTTAAGCTCACTGAAATCAGACCCCATAGAGCAGCACTCCACCCACCTGCACTTCGGCAATGAAACCCAATATTCAGCGCCTAATTTATGTAAAAGGCAAATAAATCAATTAATGTCAAACAACCTGTGAGAGCCAGTCGGAAAAAGATATGCAGACTTGGCATTGTTTTTTTGGGGGCTGGAGGTGCTGGCCATTCTTCCCCTATTGAAATAATAATAATTAGAGACCGACTGACATTTTGGGTCGGAGGCAAATATAATTAATTACGCACCGCAGAGAGCAGGCCAATACAATACAAATTTATAGAGGCCTAGTCAGCAGATTTCGGGGAGGGGGTATGGAGTCTATCAAAGGCTCGTGCCAAGAGCCAATTCAATAGTTGGCCAAAGAAAACTTTGCCACTTGGCCCGGTATTTTGAAATGTTTTGCTGCAAAGGAACACACACACACTCTACACACAAATAATGAGTTAGATGAGGGGAATTGAATACCAGGAAATGGCCACAACAACAGCAACTGCAAACAGGGACCAACAACAATTCCAATCAATTATACGGCCAATTAAATGCCGAAAAGCAAAGGAAATGCGAAGAAATATAATGGACAGTCTGTGAAACTCAGGCCCAAAAAGACAGGGCCTTGTTCGTGGCTGCAATTTATTTTAGGTTGTACTATGGGCCCTTCTCTTTTTTTTTATTTTTTATTGAAAATAAAGATGCCCGAACACGTTGCAAAAGACAAACAAAACGTAACATCGTAACGAACCCTCTGTAAGGATACTTCGAGTTGACCAACTGACTGACAGACAGCCGCTTTGTCAAAGTCACCACATACACTAATTTAATGAAGAAATACCACCTGGGAGTGATGGTGCTATAACGTGTTCACTCGAACATCTTCGGAGAAGCCTGTTATCGTTAGTTACGGCCACCAACGACATGCAAATTAATTGACCAACAAAATGCATCGAAATGAAACAAACAACTCACATGCCCCAGTCATTAGACGAAATTTAAAGTCCCAGCTGCAAAGCCTTCTGTGTCTGCATTCTAATTTAACATGGCTCGCATTCATTTCCACTCCTCGACGGACAGGTAATTTTCTGGCAAATATTTGCCATTAAATAAATTTCAGTCTAAGCTGGAGAAGAATTTCGGAAAATATTTAACAAACACTGAGCTGAGACAGACATCGATAGTTGTTTTACTTTATGTGCGTGCACTGGGAATATAAATGGGGTAATAGTTTATTCCAAATTTAATATTTTTTTTAATCTATTTCATTAAAAAAACAAAATTAACTTAATAAAATGAGTATTATATTTTTGTTATTTTATTAATATTTTCAATTGATTATCATTAATCACAAAATATGTATTTTTAACTTCATCTAAGTGTAAGTATAATTAAGTCGTAAATCAAAGTTACATTTTATTTTAGATTTAAGTCGTGATTTGTAAGGTTTGAAAGACCTGATTAATAATTTGTAATTCCCTAAAGAAGAATAAAATATAATTTATATTGATCAATCCTGATTTCGTATGTCCTTTCTATCGGTGTAAGGACATGCCAACCTATTCATTACTGTAGGCAAATTTGCGACAACAACTCCTAAGGTCATTATTGTCTTACTCGGGCAATGAAACTAAATTACGATTCAGGCTGAGTGGTTTGCTAAACTTTAATTTGAGCAATGCCCGGGTATTTCAATTACGATTACATGTGAGTCGGAATCATGGACTGTGGAGCATATGAATCAACGCCTTCGGTGCAAATTGCTTACTTAACCAAAATGATTGATTCAATAAGCTGCGAATGCATTGCAGTGATTTTCTCACTTGCAATGCGAATTATGTCTTACGATGAAAATTCTCCGGATGTCACCTTAATTGTCCGATGGAAATCTGTGTGTTTGGAAATGTGGAAAATGCGTTTGGTAGCACATAAACTAAGACTATTTGATGGGAAATTCCCCACAAAGTTGCCTGCCCGAATGCCTCTTAATTTGACAGCCGCGGCGGTTTGGCTTGGCTTGGCATTGTTGTTTCGTTTACGTGATGTCTATCCTTGTTTTATATTTTTTATTTTATTTTTTTTTTGCCACGCCCCCCTTGGACCTGGGACCGCCCTCGTCCTTGCCCGTCCGACTTCTTGGTTCACATTCGGTAAAACATTTTCTTTGTGTCAGTCGAGGTTGCATTTTATTGTGTTACCAGCGAGTTTGGACTTAGCCCTGCGCCACTCCCTTGTTTCGAATGCAGTTGCTTTGGGATTTGGCCTGACAGCCAGTTGGAAATTGCAACTGTCAATTGCATTTAATTCGCCCTGTTCCTGCTCCTGGCGGTTTGACCTTAGCACACACACACACAGCGGCAAAGAAAAAAGGGCTGGGAAAACTGAATTTACGGTAAATTAAATTAGGGGCTGGCAAGGGTTTAAGCGCTCTTCTCGAGTAGCAGCCTGTATCAAGTATACGCCGCATGGGCCGCCATTGAAAGTGAAGCTGCTGACGGCGTTTACACTTTCAAAGGATGCGTCCCATTTCGAGTGTCGCGCAAAATAAACCGTTTGGCAGCGAAAAAAGCTTTTGGGCGGCTGCTTTTGAAATTTGGCGCCCTCGCACACACAGCGAGAAACAAAGAAGCACTTGATGGGCTCACTCACACACACAGAGAACACTGGCACACGCACCAATACACAGGCATTGTGGTAAAAGCTTTCAAGTGCCAACAGCAACAACAAGAAAGGCGAGGCTGCTCCTGATGCCCGCGTCCTTTTTATCTGCTTCGCAATGATTAACCCATTTTTTTGCGGGGCCACTCGATTTTTTTTTAGATTTTTTCACACCTTTCAGGAAGGTATTTTTTACGGCTGCTGACTTTTCCTTTTTATTTGCTACTTTGTATAGGACACTTTTTTACAAAAGAATTTTTTTCGAATTCCTATTACAACGTTCAATGATAATTTATTCTACCTTTCTGGATCAAGATATTTTAAAATATATATATATAACACATATAATTTAAAATAAATTGGTAAAAATTTTATAAAAACCGAGATGGTTTTTAGTACCCTTATGAAATGTTTGAAGTGGAGTAAAAATTATTATTATTAATTATATTATTAGGCTCACTAAGTGAGAAATGAGTTCTTAGCTTAAATCTTTATTATAGTTAGAATATAAAGCAAACAATTGTAAGCTCTAGCTTTACTGTTTTTGTTTCTGAATTAATTCTTTAAATTTAATAGACAGCTTTATATATATAAAATCAATTTGATTAATGGTTTTTATTTGAGTAACTTTTCAACTACTTATAGTCCTTAATGGGTTAATCGCCTTTTAGCAAGCCAGTGCGCGACACACTCGCACACACACGCGCGCCAAAGGACGAAGGACGAAGGAGTCAGCACGAAGGACGAGGCGGACACTCACACAATCAGATGCGGTGAGATTCACTCAACAGCAGTGGCTGGCACTTTGGGGCGCCATCTCGCGGCCAGTCAGCCAGCAGATTGAATTAACAGAGCTGCGTGGTCGAGGACCCAAGATTCCGATGGTGAGATCGGCGGAATTGAGGGTGTGCTATGTGGCATATCCTCTGGAGAGCAATGAAGCGCATTTACAGGCACTGTGAGAGGCGAGAAAGTCACCACATTCTGTTAATGCCGCACAGCTTTGGCACACAGCTAGTGAAAACCATTGGCCCTAAGGCCAAGTTCTGATTTGGATTTGCGCTTTTGGGTGCGTTTTTTCAGCGGGTTTCCTCTCGGGGTCCTCTTCCTTTTTGCTCGTCCTGTCTTGCGCTTGTCCAATTTGCCAGTTTGGCTGTTGTGGCTGTCAACCGTTTCCTTCGACTTTCCTTCGCCGCCTGCCTGTCACTCGCTCGGCCACAAGGCAGTCCTTTGATATCGCATCCTTTGGCGCAGCTATCAAATTTCTTCTACTTAAGCGGCAACAAGGACACGCCCGACTCTGCTCCCCTTTCCTCTGGCCTTTTCACTGCCTTTATTTCGTTTTGTTTCAGTTTCATTTTGCCACTGCTAAGAGCGAAATAATGACAGCCTCGCTTTGGTATCCTCAACTTTTTGCTTGGATTTCTTCCAATGAAGTCAACGCATTCTGCCAGTCCTCGAAATATGTTGCCCACTTTGTGTGTCTGCTTTTTGCTGGCCCCGTTAACGCGCTATATGAAATATGGATTCACTTACGTATCACTCGCGACCCTTCGGGGCCATTAAGTCACCAATGTTCCCATCGTCTGCCCAAGGATTCCCTTTTGGGAGTCCCTCTTATGTACCTCACTACTTCATTCTTTTTGTATGCATTTCTGTACCCTTTTAAAGAAACTTTCAAAGGGCTGAGGCTATGTCTCTTAAAACTGCCTGAAAATTTAACAATCGACCTACGAACTGTGACATTTTAAAATACAATTGAAGATGCTGTTCTTTTGTAATTAATTTTTGTATTTAAAACATGAAATCTGTTATAGAAAACTATATCAAAACCGTAATCCTTATCATTTATTAGAGCTGGAAAGCAGGCATTTGGTCGCATCTTAATTTCCGGAGCATAATTGTGGGCTTACCAAAAGCCTCTTAGTAAATTCCATACAAAACCGCCACGATAAAAACTTCGCCTACTTCATTACCATTCATTTAGCATTAATTGTTTTTGGGCAACATTTATATTTATTATGTAAGTACTTAGTAACACTTCCCCACAGCATCGTTTCCAGGGAGCTGAATTAAGCAAGAGATTTCGACAGCCCAAATAAACAATGTGAAATAGCTCATAGCTTAGCAAAACAAGAAGAAAAAAATAACCATAAAAACAAGTAAGCTCCAACAACGAAATCCGCTTTGAAATATTCCGCAAGTGCATATGGAATATGAGCAGAACAATTATTAGATGGAAACCAACTGTTTTTCCAGCATAATGCCGGGGGGCGGGGTCAAGTGGGTGGCCAAAGACAACCAGACGATTCCCGGGCTTCAAGTATTTTCGAATGCACAACAGATCCGAGGAAACTTTCTAGTGCAGGGGCCCAAGAACCAAAATTATTGTGGCCAAAAAACACAGAAAGAAATCGAAATGTTCGGGTTTTAATAATTAAGATTTTTTCTGAACTCTGGGCAGTTCCACAAAAATCAGAATGGTTTTGGAATCACTAGTAAAGGGGTCCAAAAGTATGCAAGGAAATAAATGGAACTATAGTGTTGCATACTTTTGGACAAATTTTTTAAGATTTGTATTCGTTGCAATTTTAGTTCCCAAATTTTAGGAATACCTTGAGAATATCAATCAAATTAAAGAAAAATATGTTTTCATGTATGTAAAATTGTTTTAATGATAGAGCCTGAAAGTTAGCACTAAATTCGAAGACATTTTTTCAAGTGCCCACCCATACTCCTTCATATATTCACACATATTCTATATTTACCCACACATGTCTGGGTGAGAGTACATTATATCTGTGGGCTAGTGCAAACATTAAAGGCAGCACATAAAATGCTTTCTTTGTGCATGATAGCGCGCTCAGTTTTTCCAGAAGCAGAGGAAGGAAATGCAAAAACAAATGAAAGCGAATGCCGGCGGATGGAGAGCAGGGGAAAGGCTGGGGAAAGTGAGGAAAAGGTATTGTTAAGTTGCAGGAAGACCACAACAAACCCACACATACTCAAAAGCACTCTCACATGAGTATTTTCTGGATGTATTAGATATGGACAAGCGGACGGACAGACGGACTGTCGAAAAAAAGGCATTTCATAAAAGATTTAACATTCAAATGTGCAGATAGAGTCCAGAGTCCGAGTGCGAGTGTGCTCCTCGTAAATAAAACTACTTAAGCACATGTGAATGAACAGCATTAAGGATGCAGGACTATGATGTGCATTTTGCTTATGTTTATTTCGCATGTAAAATATATTTCACTTGAAGGAACAAGGAGGAAAATGAGATGCCACACAGAGTTGTCATCAGAAATGAGAAATGTAAACTGCTGACGGCAATCTTATGAATTTTCCCATTGTAATCCAGAACGACAGAGTGACCACTCGGCTTTTCCCACCAACGAATCTTTGACATCGCGTTTTCCCTTATTTTTTTTTTGCCAGCTTTCTGCTGTTTCAGATTCTTAATCAGGACAAACTTATCCGCTATGCAGGAGCATCAACAGCAAGGCTATCAAATAAACGAATCCTCGAAGTAAAGGAGCTGAAGAGCTGAGGAGGCGAACCGACAGCAGACACTATCTGCTTGTCCTTGCAGGCGGCGGCCCCACCTGAAATCCGAAATCTGAAATCTGCCGGCAGGAACGTAATTTAAACAGCACGTTTTGCATGTCGCTGGCCAGGACTCAGCCCGCCGTAAAGGGCCGAAGACCAATCCTCAAGTCCAGCTCAGCTTTTTGCCCACCGCTGCACAGAGAAAAATTAAGTCAGTTACTTTGAAATTACACATTTTTTAGCTGATCTCAAACTTTAATTCCTCGCAAAGGTCATAAGAAGTTAAAAAATTCCGTACTTTGGGCTTAAAAGAAAAATCTTAAAATAATATCTAAGGAATACTTATTGTATCTGAAACCATGTTAACAGAATTTATTAAAGTTTTAAACCTGAGCTTAAGCTCTTTTATTGGATTTCAAAATATTTTTAAAATGGGTTTAGAATGAGGGGCATTTTGATTGATATATTTTCTGAGAGATAAGGATCTATTAACTTATCTTTATCTTTTATAATAAAAATCCTGTAACCTAACGATCATTGAACCCATCAAAATTCCTTCCTGTGTGTTTATCTGCTGGCTGTTTCTCTTTTTGTCCTGCGCTTCCTTACTCATATTAAATGCAAAAGTCATTGAGCGCAGGACAACATTGAGGCAGCAGGGGGGTTCGGGGTCTTAAAAAGTGGCAAGGTGGGGTAAAAGTGGCAGAGGTAGCGGCCATGGCAACAAAAACAACTAGTTTATTTCCACATCCTTGGACATGAGTTTGCTGTAAAATTTCGTGTTGATGATCTTACTAGGTTATGCATTAGTTTTTCGTGCTCGACGTAAGCCCGCCTTAACCCTCCATAACCCTCCGAAGTTCCTTCCATATCTGCGCTTTCACTTCCGCTCGTTCCGATTTGCATTTCGACCCCCCAAAAACCCCCTTGTAGCTTTGATTTTTTGTGTCCTGTCGCTGCGCTAAATCTCACCAACAACATGCATGCAGATTCTACGGGAAGAGCTCCTCCGATGTTGCTTGTCTTTTATGTTTATGTAAATTGAAGTTTGGCAGCAGCAGCAGCAGCACACCCATAAATATTAAGTATACGTGGCATTGTCCCTGCCTCTGTTGTGCTTCGCAAATTGCAACATTTTAGTAGCCCAGGAGGATTTGCAGCCATTGACTAAGTGCTGCTGATGTACTACAAATATTCTCCGTTAACAGCCAGCCACCTTGGATCGATATGGAGCATATCACACAGGTATCTTTGCCTTGATTCGGCTTACATTTTAGATGAACCAATGAGAATATATACAATACTCAAGAGAATATAAAATTAGCTTACCCATTGTCCGCATATTTTTTTCAAAAAAATGGACAAGAACTAATGTTTTTAGTAGCCAATGGATTCGAATTTAAAGCTCAACGAGGTATTCCTTATTCTGACTTTATTAAGCACAACGACGGCTAAAATAGAAAGTCGAATTTTGGGGAAAATTGTCTAATTGTAAGCGGTTTTTCAATCGTAGTTTACCCAAAATCAAGGCGTACAGCTAAAAGACCGACTGTTTTGAGCAGCTTGCAACCTATGCTAACGATCCCAATCCCTTTGAGGAAAATGTAATTTTTGACCAATTTGCACATTTTTTTATCATCATGTTTTTTGGCAAAAAAATGGCCAAAAATTAAAGTTTTTAGGTTTTGATGCCAATGGATTGGAATTTTAATTTCCAGCTCAACGAGGTATGACATTCCTTATTCTGACTTTATTTGACTCAATGGCGGCAAAAATACTGGTCTTTCTAGGGTGAAAAATAGAAAATATGATTTTGGACAAAAATGCTCATATTTTTCGCGGTTTTTCGATCGTAGTTTAGCCAAATCAAGGCGTACAGCTAAAAGACCGACTGTTTTGAGCAGCTTGCAACCTATGCTAACGATCCCATTCCCTTTGAGGAAAATTTAATTTTTGAACAATTTTCACATTTTTTAACATCATGTTTTTTTGCAAAAAATGGCCAAAAATTAAAGTTTCTAGGTTTTGATGCCAATGGATTTGAATTTAAATTACCAGCTCAACGAGGTATGGCATTCCTTATTCTGACTATATTTGACTCAATGGCAGCAAAAATACTGGTCTTTCTTGGATGAAAAATAGAAAATATGATTTTGGACAAAAATGCTCATATTTTTCGCGGTCTTTTAATCGTAGTTCAGTTAATTTAAGGCGTACAGCTAAAAGACCGACTGTTTTGAGCAGCTTGCAACCTATGCTAACGATCCTTATCCCTTTGAGGAAAATTTAATTTTTGACCAATTTTCACATTTTTTTAAGTTTTATGTTTTTTTGTAAAATTTGGCCAAAAATTAATGTTTCTAGGTTTTGATGCCAATGGATTGGAATTTAAATTTCCAGCTCAACGAGGTATGGCATTCCTTATTCTGACTTTATTTGACTCAATGGCGGCAAAAATACTGGTCTTTCTTGGGCGAAAAATAGAAAATATGATTTTGGACAAAAATGCTCATGTTTTTCTCGGTTTTTCAATCGTAGTTTAGCCAAATCAAGGCGTACACCTAAAAGACCGACTGTTTTGAGCATTTTGCAACCTATGCCAACGATCCTAGTCCCTTTGAGGAAAATTTAATTTTTGACCAATTTTCACATTTTTTAACATCATGTTTTTTTTGCAAAAAATGGCCAAAAATTAAAGTTTCTAGGTTTTGATGCCAATGGATTTGAATTTAAATTACCAGCTCAACGAGGTATGGCATTCCTTATTCTGACTTTATTTGACTCAATGGCAGCAAAAATACTGGTCTTTCTTGGATGAAAAATAGAAAATATGATTTTGGACAAAAATGCTCATATTTTTCGCGGTTTTTTAATCGTAGTTCAGTTAATTTAAGGCGTACAGCTAAAAGACCGACTGTTTTGAGCAGCTTGCAACCTATGCTAACGATCCTTATCCCTTTGAGGAAAATTTAATTTTTGACCAATTTTCACATTTTTTTAAGGGGTAACATCATGTTTTTTTGCAAAAAATGACCAAAAATTAAAGTGTTTAGGTTTTAATGCCAATGGATTGGAATTTAAATTACCAGCTCAACGAGGTATGGCATTCCTTATTCTGACTTTTTTTAGAAAAATAGTTGCATTTTTCATAAGGGGTTACTTCATGGTTTCTTGCAATAGATGGTTAAATGGTATAATCTAATCAAATTTTTTAAGTGTACTTACCCGCTGGTAAACACCGACAGCAGACGCGGCCGCGGATTTAAGGCTCTGAACATTGTTGGTGGCCGGCAGCGGGGGCGTGGCAGGTGTCCCGCTGGGCAGGGGGCAGGCGACGGGTGGTTGAGGCATCAGCGGTGAAGGTGTAGGCAGCGGTGGCGGCTGCAACAGCGACTGAAAGTGGGTGAGAAGTGGTGGCGGCTGTGGAGGCGGTGGAACGCTCTTTGCCTGAAACATGCACTTGCCATCCTCCGCCGGCGGCAAAGGCGGTTGTACTTGAAAATGTTGCTGTTCCTGCTGATGAAGATGTTGCTGTTGCATGGGCAACATAAAGGGCACCAAGATCATCGGTTGAGCAGGTGAATTGTTGCTGCAGGGTTGCATGTTGCTGCTGTAGCCATTGCAATGGGCTTGGCAATGTTGCATGGGGAGAAGCGACGGTTCTGGCCCCATATTGCTGACGTAGGTACTGGATTTTGTTGTTGTTGGTGGCATGAGGCAGTTGCCATAGGAAATGTTTTGAATAGAAGATGTTGCTGGAGTTGGTATCTGTTGCAACTGCTGCGTTGTTGTTGTCTGCTGCAGGGTTGTGATGCAGCTGACTTGCTGATGTTGCTGCTGGTTCTGTGGATTTTGGTAGAGTGGCGGTGGCGGCTGTTGGTGCCGCAGTCGCGGTACAGGCAAATGCTCATAGTCCTGCTTGCAGCAATGGCAGTCCTGGCAGCAGCCATTGCTGCAACTGCCGCAGCAATTGTTGTTACCGGAGGCTGGCATCGCATATGGCTGACTGGCGGAACGGGCACCGGAGGAGTAGCTCAGCAGCTTGGGCGCCTTGCCCGGCGGCTGCCAGTGCAGCGAACAGGGCAGGATGCCCACGAGTCCCAGTCCCCCAGAGGGACTGGCCGAATGTCCGGTCGACAGGTTCGCTATCTTGGCCAAAACAGCTCGCTTAGCTCAGTTGAGCTGAAAAAACAAAACGGAAATCAAGTAGCTTTAAAGACATAGCAAAGTTTTAAATATATCTCCTTTTTTAAATGTAATACAATATATCATGTGGGCTTTACTATGAAGAGCCATTTAGTGGCTCCCGCTACCAAAAGGAAGAAGAGGGCTTAAAATACCAAATCATGTATTTTTAATGAGCCCAGCAATATTTTGGCTACTAGTTATCATTCCTTTTGGCCTCGATGTTTTTGCTTTCTTTAGCTTCCCATGAATTATGAGTTATTTTCGGCACGCTTGATTAAAATGTACGCCTCATTAAAAGGTTTTTTTTTTTTTGCAAAAACAACAAGGATGGGCTCGACTCTTCGTAAAAGTATCTTGTTTTGGGTGGGATTTTAACGCCTCGTCTGCCGATTCGCTCTCGATGGGCTGGCACTCGTCGGAGGCTTTCAGAAATCACTCAAAGTTTGTCAAGAACGAGAAAACCAATTTTTCAGCTGAGTGCATTTTAATTTCGTATACGCCCCGTGTTCGCCTGTTGAGTCCTGCAGCAAGAAGAACATGGAACATGGAGACTGGAGACCAAAGACCGAACCGAATGCCTAACCCCAACTGCGTGTGGAATGGAAAAGTTTGCTTTTCATTGCAACACGCTTGAAATGGCAACTTGGACAAACAGCACGGGCTGGAGCAACAATAACACGAGGAAAAACCGAAAAACTCGAAGGAAAATGCAAGAAAAATTGGCTGGACCTGTTCCCCATTTACCTTCTGGCTCCTTCTCATTTCTTTTCCCTTTTCCCCCTTCCTGACCAATTTGCATGGCTCTGTCCACAGTTCATTGTTGACTCCGGCTACCTTTCCTTCTTGAAGCGTACAGAAACGCATTTTGGCCAGAAACGAGTCCTTGCAACAGGCCAAACAATAGAATATTAGATGTGACAAAACAGGTGCACGTGTCCAGCCAATGTAGCAACTGCCTTTGGCCAAATTCCTGGGCTCAGAGATGTGCCAGCCAGTTGGCCATGGTTAATTGTCAGACTGCCTGCCGGCCAGAAAGCCTCATTTTACAACATACGTGCGGAATCAATCAGGATCAGAAGTCAATCGGGTACTTGACAGAAGGACTTTCAAAATTGCAGTCCAGGCATGAATACAGGGATAATTTGAGAAGTTTGGCAATCAATCAATGGCTGTGAACAGATTGGAAACAGTTTTTAATGATCTAATAAAGGGGTTGAAATTCTAAAGCCATACTGCAACATTTCCCAATGGTATTACAAAGGCAAAGAAGTATTCCTGTTCCAAACAAAATAACAAGCATGAAACCATACACCACATACAAGTTTCATTGCATATTCAAAAAACACTAACCAAGTGTTATTAAAACAACCGCAACAACTCCGAAACGACCCACAGATTATGCCCTTAAAACAGCTCTTGAATCTGCAGGATACACCTCCTCGTTTTTCCCAGCGAACGGAAACAAAATATCTGGAAAACAAATTTCCATAATTCCATAAATACTTGGCCCGCATAATGAAAAATATTTGCACAACTCAAGATCAAAAGTTCTGGTGGCAGAGCAGGAATAGTTTAGTTTCTTGAATTTTGGACAGGCAAGACAGCAACAACTTTCTGACTCTTGCCAGCGATTAAGATGCCGGCAAACGGAAAGTTTGCATTTTGGCCAACACAATTTTGCAGCTAGCAAAATCGTGTTCAATTTGTGTGCACAATATCTGAAGGAAAAAGAGATACGCGTGTGTGCGAAACATATGCAACTTTTGTGGCTCTCCGGGCTTAATTACAAAAACCGGAAAAACCGGGGCTTAGGTCCTGCAACATAATCACTGGGCAAGGACACACAGAACAACCGACCGACCGCCGGGGTCCTTTGAAAGTATGTTTTGTGGCCCTGTGAGATACAAAGCTGGAAAGTACAAAGAAACTTACAAAAAGAATTTGGTAGCATCAAAGCAAAAATTTTTAATGAATTTCTTGCCGGGCAGCAGGGTGGCAGCCGGGTGGGCCTGCAAAACGCACCACACGCAAATGCAAAAGGCGCAAAAAGGACCTGGTCCTGGGCACCCTCACCCTCCCCCCGCCCGCGTATTCGTATCCTGGGTGCGGGAATGCAGGGTCAAAGGTCCGGCCAGCACCACTTCATCTTCCCTTTTGGCCGCTGGCTCGGCAATCGTGTTGCTCGTCGCTGGCCTTAATTAAATTTAAATATTTTATCACCGAAAAATTGCCAGGCGGCAGCAAGTGCGCAGCAACAACAACAACACAAGGAGCAACGGCAGGACATGAAAAGGGTGCAAAAGTGTTTGTTGCTGTGTGTATTGGTGTGTGCCTGAGTGCAGACAGCCGAAAATACTGATGTGGGTGTATTTTTCATTATTTGCCCAGCGCTGCACCCCTTTTTTTTTGTTCTTTTTACCCCCACACTCACGTCTCTTGCCATCGCCACACTTCATATTCAATTGTGTTGAATAATTGCCATACGGTTTTTTGACCAACGGTTTTTGACACTTTCCTAAAAGGACACACGCGCCCTCAAGTGCCCCGCCCACAAACACACCATCACACACACACACACACAACTGGAGAGCCGCCCCCATGCCGCATTCGAAGTTTGGTTTTCCCTTTTTTGTCCCACCGACCGAAAAGTGAGCAAAACACTCGACCAACTGAAAGGGGGAAGGGAACTCCAAGGACCTCTGGACACGGACACACACACAAACACAACACCAACAACAGGCAGGGGAACAACAACAATTATAAGGGAACTCTGGGAACAAAAACAAAACATGCCAAAAGCGTTTTTTGAAATATCTTTGTAAATATTTAAAATGTTCTGTACATGCGGGTGCTTCAATCAAACCGAATCGCCAGCGGCGGGGGAAGCGATGAAATGGGAGGGGGAGGTCCTGGAAAAGGTCCTGCGACCGGGGACCAAGGCTATTGTGCGCCAAACTCAACCCCGGGACAAGTTTTAAATAGTTTTTGTTGGCAAATGTCAAAATGCAATTTGATATTCATAAATTAATGAAGCGCCATTGCAACAAAAAACCTCTCCTGGATTATAAAGTTTTTACATAAATTATGTGGGCGTGCTTTTGCGGAAAGGGTTGTGATTTAAATCTGGCATTTAAATGTGTAATCCCTGGCTGATTATAAATGCATTAGAACGGGACCTAAAATTAGAAATTCTCTCCGAATTCCATTGAACTACCCACTTGGATTTGGGAATAGCAAGGTTAATGTTGAACAATGTAATTAAAATACATTCTTTTGTAGGCTTTTTAAAATAATTCCTTTTTAATACATTTGGGGAAATCTCTTTGGGATATTATTAACTAGTCAGTTATAATTATAATTAAGTGATTTTAAATTTTGGAACATAATACCGTGTCATATTATTGGAGTTTAAGAGGAATAGAAAAAATGTCCCCGGGACAAAGTCCCATCAAGACGTAAAAACTTTTAAATTCCTATTACTAATATATAAATGAAAGATTTTTTAAAATTTGTGATTGATTTTTGATCTCATATGTCACAGATTCGATGTATAAATTCCCATTTATATTGAGAACAGACATTTACTTTGTTTTAGTTATTATAATGATATTAAACTTATTTAAAATAAAATACATTTTGGAGAAGAGTTCGACTAATCGAATCTGTTAACCAATGATCACAATGGTCCGTAGGCAAAACAACAAAACACAGCAATTTATTTATATTGGTAACAGGAATGACTGTTGGATAGTAATGCATAAGGATATTTATCCGATTATAAAGGAAAAATAAATAAAGCAATTCCATTGAAGTCCGAATTTTTAAATACTTTCGGAAAATAGAATGTTTTCAAAAATTTTAAATAAATCTTAACAATTTTGTATTATACAGCCATAAGGCATTTATCCGACTTAAGGATCTGTTTTCTTGTACACATGCGCACACTGTTGAGCCGCTGTTGTCCTTTGCGGCAAAACAAAAATGGTAAACAAGGTCAGGACACGTAGGCCAAAACACGTAGCACAACAAAGAGAGCGGGCCGAAAAGAGGTCCTTCTACTCACCCACTCTCTTCCTCTCTCACTGGCCGAAGTGCAGTGCTCACTCACACACTGGCACAGGTCCTGGCAGGACACCGCCCGAATGGCCCACTTTTGGACGGGTTGTATCGAATTTTTTTCACTTCCGCACAACAAAACTCGCGACTCGGAGAGGCAGGAAAACAAAACAGGACGAGCACGGTGAGGAACACACAGAGAGGAGGCGAGCACGTGGCAGCCGGGAAAACCGGGAAATCAGGAAGCCCAGCTCAAGATTTCAACGATTAGTTCTCAGCGAAAAGCAGCGCCTCGTGTCGACGAATTGACACTGAAGAGCCAAGTTGCCAAGTAGCCAAAGTCGGCGTCCAGCAGTTTCAGTAGCGTTTGAAGTGGCAGCGCTGCACCACCACCAAAAAAAACCAAAAAGCGAGCCAGAGCACACACACACACACAGAGACACGTGTGCCACCAATACAGGACACGCAAGGCGAGCCAACCCAAGCAGCGGAATAAAGGCGAACGGCCCTTCTCTGTGGTTGACATTATCGCATGCAACTAAATCACACGCACACACCGACACTCACACAGCTGCAGCTGCACCCACCCCTCGTCCTTTTTGCACCGCCCTTCGTGCGCTCATTCGCTCGTGCAACGTGGCGTATGGGTAACAATGGAGAGCACTAATACACAGCCATCTGCCTTAGCGCCATTTATGGCATTTGATATGCTAATTTGCACATATTCATAGAGAGCGAGAGCTGAAGAGAGAGAGGGAGCGAGCGAAAGAGAGAGCGAGGAAGGACATTCGCCACCAGGATGAAAAGGTGCGAGTATAACCATCTGCCGGCTCATCTCCTTCGTCCTGTCTTGCCGCCTTCCTGCTGGCCAAGTGGCTCGCCAGTTTCTCTGTTTTGATGGCTCTTCAGTTGTGAGACCCGCGTTTCGAGTCCTGAGTGGCAGCAGGTTAGCTGACTGATGAGCTGCACTTGGCCATATGGACACACTTGGAGATTTCATTAATTATTTAGCCTTAAGAATAGTGCACCTATCGTTTCATATCTCTTTATATGAAAATATACATACAACATAATATCTGAACATACTATTATCTTAGAAATAAATCTATATTCTTTCATGCAAAAAAACGATGATAATAAATTATGAAATTAATCTTACAAGACCGTACTCTGTTGGTTATTTCAACATAATATATAGGATTGTCTTAAACAAACATAAAATTTCAAATTAACTGACCGTTTGAAGTTAAAACCCTTAAAAAAATGTTAAAAGTTATACATTATACATCGCATGTGATCAACAAAAAAAAAGTTATAATATTAAGTTAAAACTCAATATCTTGATCACCTAAGCAAGTTTTTATTTTCCCATACAAGCTTTCATAAAAATTATACTATGGTCTTGCGACAAATAACATCCTTTCAAAAAGCAAATATTAAATAACCAGTCGTAAAAGGATAATCCATAACTTAAAATAAAATCTTAGATATCAAAAGTGATATTTTGAAGTTCAAATCTCTTACCATCTTCGCAGAACTGTAGCGCATTTGCCGAGTTCGTTGAAGTCCTTTGGCTCCAGCCACCACCGATGAGCTGTGTCGTGCTTTTGTGCGCTCTCTTAGCTCTCTGCAAGCTGCAAGGATTCTCACCAATACCAGTGCAGCGGCAGCCCAGTGGAAATGCATGTACAACACAGAGGCGGAGTCTGAATGCTGGCCATGTAAAAGCAGCAAAGGCTTATGTATCCAAAGGGGAGGTGCCATCGAAAGCTTATACATAGTCGCTACAGAGAAGAAGTTTTCCTCAGAAAAGACAAAATGGCGGTCAGTTTTCCTGTAGATTTATTCAAGAAAGATCATTTCCGGTAAAAACCCCTGCTTGAAACGACGCCTCTGCGCTTTGTTTACGAGTTGTTTTGGGGGGAAGAACTCAATACAACAACAGGCTGCGATACAAGTCACGAAGAGCCGCTCACCGAGAGCGAAAGTTGCTGCTCCTTGTATCGCTATTTTCCTCGGCTCGCTCTCGGCAGCAAAAACTGCGATACAAGCCAGCAACAACAGCGGGTTTTCGGCTTCGGGAATGAGCAAGTGGCATCCTGTTGAGCCTGGCCCGAAGAATCAGCTGACAGGACTCGGCAAACGCACCTGACACCGGCATCGGCATCGGCATCCCTTGGTCATCCGACCGGCGTCCAGTTTGACACTTCTCTGACATTATCTATCGCTGGTCAGGGGCACATGTGACATTATCCGACGTTGCCCCAAAAACTTTGTCATCCAAACCCATGAATATTACTGCCCATTTATCGGTGGCAGACAGCCTCATCCTCCTGCTCCTCCACCATCACCTTCTTCTGTCTTCTTCACAAATTATGCAAATTTCAGATTTCCAAAGTAAACATTTACTTTACTTTTCAGCGCAGACAGCGTGCCCCGGCGGCGCTTAAACCTCCGACTTGCAATCTCCATCGCTCCTTTTGGCCATTTGACATTTGTTAAGTTTTCTTATCGCGCGCTTTCATTAGCGGCCATCGTCTGCTTCGGCCAGGGACCTTCTAATTGTCTTGCAAATTAGTCCGCCAGTGGCTGAAAAAAATTCGACCCCAAAAAAATACGAGACGGGGAATCCCAGAATCCCGCCACTCGCTTTATTTACCCATCGAGAGCTACGGGTATGGGTAGCATGTGGCATCTGCTTGAAGGAAATGAAAAGTAAACAAAGCTGCCGTGCAACATTTGACGGCATGTATGAGGGGCCAACCCCCGTAATTTTTGAATGGCGATTTCCGTTGAGCACGAGGACGTGCTTCTGTCGAGGATTAGCCCCCAGACACGGCAGCTGCCGACCGTCACCGGGTCCGCCGGAAACGCACAACAGACACTCAGCCCATCCCGCCGTGTTTTTATAGACTTTTTCACTTAATCCCCCATAGAACCATAATACAGACCCAACAATCGATTAACTGCCAGCTGGAAGGCTTTAAAGTGGCTTTAACCAAAGTCTGTCGGCATGATGTACGACCAGAAGTTAGTCTTGAATATTTCATGAGGTGTGCACTTAAAGAGGTCTCAACTTTTTATTACAGCGTAGTTATGAAAAGGTTATACAAAATATTAAAAATATAATATTTCCTTCATCAGAAAATAATGTAAAAAATATTATTTAAATTTAAAAAATTCTTTTCAGTCAAGAAAGTTAAAATAATATAAAATTTAAATCTTTATTATTTTAAAATTAAATTGTTTGTTTTAAATTAGAACTTCTAAATTCAAGGTAGAGTACTAAAATTGTTTTTTAAATGTCAAGAATATTAATATTTAAGTAAAACATTTTACATCTTACAACAATTTACCATTAAGTTTAAGAACGCTGCTCTTAAAAACGGAAGTAGGTCTATATACCTTCCTTGAAACCCATAATAAAGTCAATGTGCTGTCACTGACATAATTTACAGATACTTAAAAGCATCACCGCCCTCTGCCTTAAGCGGAAAATGTCTGTTAATTTGGGGACTCCAATATTTCATTTATTGCTTGGAGCCCAAGACAAAATGTTTCCCGCTCTAATTGAAAAATTATGGTGCCATAAAATATGTAAGCTTCATAAAGTGTATGTTCGCGAATTTAATTGGCTGCAAAAGTTTGCAAGTACTTTTAACTCTCGTCGAGTTTAATACAATATTAAATAGTTGTGTTTACGCCCGTCGTTTTTGAAGGCGGCAGAAACGTTGCAGAGACATCTGCAAATCGCCAAGAATAAACAAAACTTCTTTATATATTTTCGCATAATGAAATCCCCAGCGAGGGGGGCTCCAGCAAAACATTCTGCAAAATTACCCTTAAAACAAAAATGCATTATTGTCATCTAAAATGCAAGCATGCATTATCCTGTCACAGGTCCTTTGAGAGTTGGCTTTTTGCGTTGCTCGCCTGGCTGCTCGAGCTCCAGCTTCAGCTTCAGTTTCTTTTGCTCCTGCAGCAACGTTTATTATCCGCCCCGAATCCCCGTTCCCCATTCCCCATCCAGGCAAGCCCAGACAATAGTACAGTCCGTGTCCTTCATAAGCCAGTGAGCTGGGATCAATTTGCCAGCAGCCAGAAACCTTTTTAGTTGCGCATGCAAATATGACAAACACACTGAGTACATGTATATAGCCCGGAATGGAATAGCCCTTCCCAATCCCAATCGCAATCCTAGTCCAAATCTCCTCCCAGAGCACTCCGATCTAATCCACTCCTTGGCCCTTCGGCCATCTGTGTCTCGTGCTAATGCTGCATTCTTGGGGGAAATTATCGCTGTCGTAGGGCCGAGAGACTCTGGCTGCAGTTGGCCAAAAATTTGAATTTGCCAAATTACATATTGAAATATTATTGCAGTGTGCCCCCGGAAAATTCGGTTGCCGCTTCCCGGCAAAGTGCGAATTTGACAATTTTTTCCCCCTTTTATTCTTTTTTTTTTGGACCTCAGTTCTCGAAATTGCTTTCAAATTATTTTGTCAGCTGCGGAAACGTGGTGGCGACTGGCCTCCAGTTCGAGTTGAACTTCGTTTCCGGTCCGCAGTCGTCACTTGCGTGCAATTTGCGGCCAAGGCGAGTGGAAATTGAACACAGATTATTATTGCTTATTTCTGCATGCGTTGCAGGTTCGCCGCTCGCCGGATTACAGTCATAAAAGTCGGGCGAGGGAAATCATACGGTTACGGCTAAGGCGGCGACTCCGGCCGGAGTCTCTGGTCTACGGGCAGGCGGACCCGCTCTAATGAAAGCCCGTGCTTATGGGTAAACCAAATCATAACCGAGGAAATGGTTAGGTAAGCCACGGCGGCAGCTTTGACTACTAGAAAGGCGACTTCTAGAGAGCCGGGAAACACCCTGCAAATAATACCGCACATAAGAAAAAACTAAAAGTTCTTTGTCGAATACATAGGTGTATAAATATTAGGGAAAATTTCGTATGATCACTACATTAGGTAAATATTCTATTCATCCTTGTCCATTAAAAGCAATTACCATTACATAAAATAAAAATTCGATTTAAAGGCTTCAACATTTTTCTAAAATATTTTCTCCAATAAGAATATTTTGCTTTGTTTTGAAATGAAAGTCTTAGAAATTGAATGTTTGCATTTATATAATTAAAAACTTTTTTAACATACCTACCTATATATGCTTCGTTTAAATTATTTTTTGTATTCTTGACCATAACGATCCATGGAGAAAAAATGTTAGAGCCAGTAATCTTCCGAAGATATCCCCTACAAAAAAGGGGTATTCGAACGCCAATGCTTAGAGCGAAACAGAAACCACAGCCGCAAATTGAAAGACAATAAATGTGCGCAGTCATATGGAAAATTGTGATATTCACACAATTTAATTAACATGAATAAATATTGTTACAGGCGGGTGGCCCACCGATCCCGCCCAGACTTGTACAACAACAATGGGAGTAGGAGTGGTAGTAGGCAATCCGGGCAGCCAGCTAACGAGCGGCCAGCATGGCGTATGAGTAACGGCGGGCCTTTGATTGTCTGCAAGCAAAGGAAACAACAAAATTTGTGTGGGCAAACAAATCGAAAGACACGCCAAACTCCGGGGAAAAGCGACAAAACAAAAGGCTCGACAGACGGAAAACATCATAAATCCCCGAAAATCTCACTGTGTTATTGTTCGAAAGCCGAGCTCATCAGCGGTTGGCAGTTTTGGCCAGGATTTGCAGTCGCACGTCTGCTCACACTGTCAGCCACTTGAATTGCCAACCGGAATGAAATGGTGGCTAATCAGAGCATTTTCCAGGAGTTAAGCGCCAAATGTCGGAACATTGTCACGCCACGCACTTTGAGGGCTTTTCATTAGCCGGTTGACACTGAGATTTGGCACACACAAAATAATTATAGGACTTATAAAAATTCAGAAAAGCTGTCCGTTTGAAAGGAAATGACACATAAATTATATCATCACTTTAGAGTTAATATAGAGTTAATTATAAATTTCAAAAAAATGTAATGAAACTCAAAAACTAATACAATTTAAATTAGTTTCAGAAGAATTTCTTCCTCATACAGGTTAAACATAAAATACTCCTAATAATACTGTGTAACACTCCAAAAAAGAACCACATAATTTCAGATTTTGAAAACACTTCTTTTGATTAATCAAAGATTTCCCAGACAAGTATTATTACTTTTTTTTTGAGTGCTCAGATTGATAGGTTTGGGTTGTGTCCCCCGGATTTGGATTGAAATCACAGCTTGACTTGTCTGCGACACGGCTTTATTAGGGTCTCGCTTTCAGGGTAGCCTTTTGTTTTTGCGCCGTCACCTCTGACCGCATGACCGACATGATTCCGGTAGATTAAGTGGAAATGTCAGAATTTGTTTCGTCCATTTACCACTTTGCTTTCATTATGCTAATCAAAGAAGAGCTTGAAATGAATAAACCGAAAATTAATACGCATTTTGCCAAACAATTTCATTAGCAAAAATTTCAATTAGTTGCACGATTGAATCGACAGGATTTCAACAACTTTTCATTTGCTCTGTGTGAGTGTGTATTAAAATCAATTGTAAAATCAGTAAAAAGTAAACTCGAACTGGCGGCCCAAAGTTTCGCGATTCACGATTGAAATCTTTTACGGCCAGAAATTATGAGAACATTTTCAATTTGAGTTCTCGTTCTCGGTCTTCTTGGGGCGCGGGAAGCAACAGAGCGTGACACAAAAGTAAAGCAAACTTTTCGCTTACAGTTTCATGAGCACAGGGCAACAATCGCTTCACTTCAGTGGCGAAGACGTCGAATTGCCAGCAGCACCACCCTTGTAGCTACACCACCACCCCCAAACCACCAAAAACCACCAGCGGTGGCAGCAATTCGCATAACAATAACAATAACTTGACTGCAAACATTTCAATACCAAGATTCAGCCACGTTCCAATTGTCGGGGCCAGCCAAAGTATAGATAGATGGATGAGATCTGTGCACCGCTAGAAAGGATTCTCGATTGCCCACTTTGATTTCGAAAAGCAGGAAGAAAGTCTTCAGAAATGAATCAAAATATCATATTATATTATTTTTTAAAACTAATTTATCAGATGATATATCGATATTTTAGTAAATACTATAGTTTATAGAAAAGTTCATATTTACGAAAGAACATTAATCTTGTAACTATGTTGTGGATGTTTTCGGTGCAAAATAAGAAGGGTTTTCCGGGGATGTTGGAGCAACCGGTTGGCTTTGGCCGCAAGTCAAGTGTTGCGGGCGTGGGTCCAGGAACAACACTCCTTGGAAAAAAGTCAATTGTTCAAGTTAAAGTGAAACTTTCTCAAGAAGTTTTCCCAGACGCAGCCGCCTTTCTTTTCGTGCCTTTATCTGTGCTGAAGTGGGGATCTGGGATCTGGAATTGGAGGTCTGGAGGTCTGGGGCGAGGAGAACGCTTGAATGGTTGCCATTGACACGTTAACTTTGCAATTGCCGAAGCCCCCAGGATTCCCGATTGCCGCCCCCCCAATAATCTCGTGTCTGCCGCTAAACGCAGTTTTTCCGCTTATTTTGCCAGCTGTGCGTCCTGTGTAGACAGTTCCTTTCGCTGCGTGCCTTATCTCCGCCAGTCGCCGTGTCCTGCAGCCTTAAACATGGCTGGACAAATTATCCTTTAAAATTCAAGCGAATGTCGACAGTCCCCCAACCATTTTTTTTTGGTCACCAACCCTGGCAAAATGCACGACACACTCATATTTCAAATGTAAAGTTCATGTTTATATTTTGGCTAATGTTTTTTCTACTCGGGTGTGCTGGACAAAATGGAAAAAAAAGGCACAGTAGCCAAGAAAAAAGGAGAACAAACCACTTTTGAGTTTGACACCAGCTGGTGCCTGCCTGCGGTCGTCCTGAGGGGGCGTGGTGCCCCTTCTACGCCCCTGATCGCCACCACCCCTGGCAGTCCTTTGCCCCTCGGGCGATCCATGGATGCCGCTTGCTGCCTGAAGTGGCCGTAAAAGCTTTCAGCATTAATAGCTTGAGTGAGTTTCAATACATATTGTCAATATGGCCATTGGCCAAAACACTGCAAAAAAAATAGAAAAACTACAATTACTTGGTTCATGATACATGCAGTCATTTTAAAGTTTACACTTTTAGATTACTCATTTGATTCAAACCATAAAGGATTTTAACTTGCAAACAAAATTTCAATTTAAAATATAATATTTTAGAGTTCACATTTAAAAGAAATCATTTCCAACACATAAAAATTACTGTTAAATAAAATATTACTTTAAAAAACAGCCAAAAAGCTAGAAGGTTTCTTATTTTCTACAAGTATTTCTTGGTCAAGTTTGCCAACATCTTCTCAGAATATGTTACTTAAAAATCTAGATTTTGTATAATATTTAAAGATAAATATAAAAATAAATATTTAAAAATAAAAATCATAACCTCAATATTTCATACAGTTCGAATTTTCTAGAAGTCTTTCTTGGCAAATCATTTTCTTAATTTTTTAAAATATTTTAGGACATTCGCTTGGCGTATCTACAAAGTAGTAAACATTTTCAATAGACAAGATATGCCTAGATGAATACTTAAATATTTCTCTCTCTGTAGACACACAATGGCACACACGCACACAAATGCAGCGGCGGCGAGTCGCCAAATTGATGACAGTTTGCCAGAGTCAGTTGCAAAAGCCGCAGCAGCTTCCATGGGTCCATAGGTCCAGGGTTCCCTGGTTCCATGGGTCGATGTCGATGGCGATGGCGATGGCTATGCATATGTGGACCGACCCTGGCTAAATACATTGAAATGGCTTTGGCTATTTGTTTTTGGGGTTTCGGGTGGGGTTTTTGGTGTTCCGAGAAGGGGAGCGAGGGGAGCTTAGACTGTTATGGCTTGTGCCATTTTGGCACTTTGTAATTGCCTTGTTTGCCCTATGTTTTTTCTTTTTTTTTCTGGCCTACTGCTGTTCTTGTTGTTATTGCCATGTTGGCAACGCATTTGGCTTCGTTTTTTGCGGCCTGGCCGGGGTTTTAGCTAAATCTATGCCATGAGCCATGTTTTTATATATCAATATTTGCACAGCGCCATGCAATAAGGGAATTACAAATACAAATACATACAGCCGGAAATTCGACTCGACTTTCGGTCTCTCAGGGCGATAAGCCTTGCTTATGGCCGGCATAAAAATCTATTGCCAGCCGCAATCGGGCAATTAAGGAAATATGAATATAAATTGGATAAAGATGTGTGTAATTTTCGGCAAGGAAGTCAGAACCCCAAAATAATTTGCCAGCCGTTCTGACACTGTGTTTTACAATTGAAATTCCACAAGGCAAGGCCTGCTCACACATTTTCCCGGAAATTCCTTGGGCCAGGGCGGATGCATTTAGAATTTATGTGGCACTTGTCGGCCCGAAAGTCGCGCGAATTTATGTCCCGCATTCGCTGACCACTAACCGTTTGGTCGAACGGCGGGCTTAAGAATACTTTGTCCGCCGGCCATCGTTTGTTTTATTGTTATTGTGCAGTCATGACTTAAAAATTTGTCGCTCGGGCTTTTCAGGACCCCACGAAAACAGGAGGACTCCGAAACTCAGGCCGTGTAACACCGACAGCCATGACAATGCAAAGCAATTTCCGCCGCTGGAGCTTCGCTTTTATTTGGCCATTTGTTTGTGGAACCTCCAGCCAACCTCACATGCCGGCCTCACACTCGTAAAAAGTTAACCCTTAAAATTCGGAAAATTTACAAAACAAAGTTGATTTGACTTATTTCTGGATAAGGGTCTATAAAAAAGTTTTCTAAAGTACAGAAATATTAAGAACTCATTTCTATGACTCTGTCCTTAGAAATAAATGAGAATTTTTGAGTGAAAACATGACCATTTTTCAGAAATAACTTTCTTTATAGCAGTAATCACTAAAACGAAATATTTTAATCGCTTTATTTTATGGCATTAACTTTTAATTAACACCTTATATTTATCTCTGTGTTCTTTGATAATAAGTACAGCCTTTTTAATACACAAGGTTTGAACCAATTCAGAAATAATATTCAGACCCTAGCAGGGTTCTTTGTTTTAAAGTATTTTTGTTTTAACTAGGCTGATTTGTAGACACTTTTTTTTGCTTAATGAAAAGTCCATCCTCTTTTCTGAGTGCAGGGCCTGGGGATCCGTATGCCGGATCTTGATGCGCGCGGATTTGTCTATGGCAGCCGGAAGTCGCAGCTCGGGGAGATGCACTCGTATGCGCAGTGCAAATTTATCGTTTTTAATTTGCCGCAAGCGCAAAGGAACGAAAAAAAATCATAGAGGAGGCTAGTAAATAAAAACAAGAGCGAAATATTGAGAGGAGTCGGCTGTTGGGCGTGGGGTGTTGAGAAAAATGGCAGCCGCGTAATGCCTTTAATGGTTTTTGCATGCCGACTTGCCTGCGGCGACTTATTGAAAGCGATAAATAAGGATTTCCGGTGACGGGCAGATGGGGCGTATGAGCAATGCCACACGTGGCACAGAAAGACGCAATGATTATGCGGTTAACGCAAATTTGTTTGCGGATTTGCTCAGCGTTTTGTCGGTCAGCGGTGGTGGTGTTGGTGGTCAAGTGCTAATAAGAGCCAACGCCTCATAAATATCCACCACGAACGCCATAACTCCTTGGGCCCCCCGAAAAACTTTTGCGCCCAGCGAAGAGAATGAGGGGCCATCAAGTACCCCGTAAATGACTGCAGTTGCACTACACTTTGAGTACGGAAATTGCAATTTTATAAACTGAGGAAATAAATTCACCAGATGGCAAACCTCCAAAGGAAGTCGAAGTCTTGCATACCCTACATGGAAATAAGAGCCTTTCGGCGATTACAGAGTCACGAATACCCAAACGAAATCATAGCTCTCTGTTCTGCTATGTTGTACAATTTAAATTTATGTTATGGCCAAAAGTTTGCAAAACTCAATTAATTAACTTTTGTTGCACAACGACGGCAACTACAATGCAAACATGAAACTCGCGCTTACCAGCAACAACAGCAAAAAACGGAATACAAGGGCCGGCGAAACAATAACAATAACTAATATAAATATTTTCTGTGGCAAATAAAAAATAGAAGAAAATTAACAAAATGGCCAAAACAAGGAAAAACATGCAGAAGAACCATGCAGAGCCAAATGCAGCGCGGTCAACTACTGAAAACAATTTGAAAAACTAAAACATTTCCGTCAGCAAAGACCGCAGGAAATCAGTGCGAAATTTGTGGCACTCTGCGGTTGTTTTCCTTCTCCTTGCTCGTTTTCTGTCCAGTCGAAGGACGAAGGACGCAGGACGACGCATACGCCCCGTGGACGCGCTTTAATGCCCGGCCATTGCTCATACGCCCCGTGAACCGGCCGCCGTTCATCATCGCCGCCCTTTGGCGCGTTGCATGTTGTTAAAAATTATTGCAGTTTCTGTTACAATTTGTTCACTGCCGCTCGCCTCGGACTCCCTAATTGCAGTGTATTAAAACATCAAAAGTTAACAACCAACAACACACACACACACAGCAACTGCCATTGGCAGCAATGGAGCGCAAAAAATAAAATTGCAAGCCACAACGAAAAATGTACGAAAAAATGGGAAGAAAACTTTGACATATTTGTGTGGCGAAAATAATTTAAAAGTTTTGATTGCCAGCATGTGTAACTAAGAGAATTTGCAATTAATTTCGAGGTAATGACATTTGTTTTCCCAACCATCGTCCATGGTAATTGAATTCGATTCACTGCGCAACCTTCACTTGCCATGGGTTAATAGTTTTGATTTCCAATCACTTGACTCGCCCAATGAACCATGAACTGCAGTGCACAAAACTCAATTTATACTTTTGTTTTTCTTAGGCAAAAACTGGTCAAAATAACAAAACTCACTTCCAACTTTACTTGCAGTATGCACACACATGTGTGTGTGAATAAGTACACTGGCAAAAAGGAGGGTTTCATAGACGAAAAAAAACAATCACAAAATGTTGGAAAATAAATTCATCAAATGAACACAAAAAATCGAATTTCTAAGAGATTTTTTGGGCTGTAAATTATATTTTTGGCAATGAAAAATATTGACAAATAAGTTTAATAACAGAGCTCCAATATTTAAAGTAAAAATATATAATAATAAAAATATTTACTAAAATAGTTTTGGTTAAATAAACCACAATGACTCGAAAAAAATGTACAAATCCTTTATTTTCTGTTAAAAATGTATTTTTTTTTAAATTTAGGCTATCTTGTTTTTTTTGTAGAGTGCGTTTGTGTGTATATGGCTTTTAGCCTTTTGTGGGCGCATGGGCGTGTCAAGCCAAGTAACCCCCACGCTGGCACATGCACATGTTTGTGTTTGCGGGCGTGGGTATGTGTGAACGTTAATTTCCACAATATGTTGTATCCTGCAGCCAAAAGTTAATTAAAAACCAACAAAACTCGGCGTTGCACACACGACCGCCCCCCGGAGTCCTTTTGGTCCACTTGGTCCTCCTGGCTCCTTGGCTCCTGGAAATAGTTGCCCGTTACCAGGGCATCGTCAGTCATTTTTCTGCTTGCCAGATCCGTAAGCCCGGAGCTGCAAAACGCGTTCTCCTCGGAGGCAACCCTCTTCGCAGGATTTGTTTATGGACGCGAAAATGCCATGCAGTTACCCTTTTGATTAGACCGCGCGAGCACGTCGAAGAGCTCGAGGATATTCAATGGCGATTGGCGCAAACATTCGCTCCCATATGGCGCGCGAAAATGGAATTTTTAATCCAATTTAATTGGCAGCAAGGAGCTGGGTATTCCGACCTCCATCTCCATTTCCATCTCCTCGGTAAATGTAAATCGAGATGCTCGAATGGCGCGGCGCCACGGCAACCAGAAGTGTCGGAGCGGAATCGGGCGGGACTTTAATAAATAAATTGGCTGCCAGCAGACGGGAATATGCACAATATGCTTAAACAAAACCCGTATTAGAACAAAGCATGTCGGCGACACATATATTTAAGGTCGCTACACAACACACACAAAAGCAACATCAAGCGGCAAACACAATTTCGCAGCGCACAGCTCTAAAAAACAAAAGCTAAAAAGTTAAAAAAAAATATATAATAAAAACTTGCTGCACTTTGTTGATTAAATTTCATGCTTGGCTCCACCTTTTGGCGCATCGAGTGCTGCACCAAACACCGCTACAAAATGCGAACAAAACTCGGCGAAGGGGACTCCCCTCGATCTCTTGCCCCTGGTTGCAGGCTATTAAATCTAAATTTAATTTTTGCGCTAACGCTGACAGGAACAACAAAAAAGGCAACAACAACATCAACTGCGAGGACAATGCCAAGGAAACCGGGAGACTTCTGGCTTAGTCGCGCTTTCAGCTTTTCAGCGTTTCAATGGGAATGGCCCAAAGTCAAGCGAGAAATGAAAAGATAATGGAGGATCTGTAACATTGTCGGTGCATCAGGGCTGCGCATCTAAAACCGAAAAGTGGCGGTGATATGGGACATGTTGTAACAATTGGGATCTAAGGGGTCTTTTCCAGGCTAAAAAAAGTAATTGAATGACATTTCGATAAACTAGTTACGTATTTTTTGAAATGGATAATTTTTTTAACATATTTCTAGGAATCACTTTAAAAAATTTACATTTTTTAAAGAAATAATTTGTTTGGAGACAATAATAAGTGGTTGATGCACAATTTGGATCATAACTATTGAGTTTATAGGTTCCGGTGTGGGACCAAAGGTCTTATGACATGGAAATCTACAGCATATCTGGTAACACTTATGTTGCGATTTCCAACTGAGGACCATTTGCTGTCTAGTTTTCCATGACTTTTTGTACAAGTCCTGTAACTAAGTCTAGATATAAGTAAGTGTTACATAACCATAAGATAGGACTCATATCAGAAAAATTAACTGTTTTGTACTGCTAATAACAAAAGCTATTGATTTCTATATTTTTCCGTCTTATCTAAACAAAATAAGTGCTTAAAACAATACTTTCTTGATTGGAATTTGTATTTTTTTCAAAAAAGGAGAAAGTAAGCATATTTTTTTACAGGTCCCAAAGATACAACACTTAAGGAGATACTGTGAGGATACCACATAACACACCACAACTTTCAGCACATTTGAAGGTTCATTGAACGACCGCCACCTCCATTTAACCAGCTATTGTGACTACTGCTCTTGGTCCCCGTGATTACCATATGCAAAAGCGAATCCCGTAAATCAGAGCAAATATATCCCGGCTCAGGCTTATTGCGGCAGCTTATCTGCTTATGACAGCTTTCCGCAGCACAAGCCAGCCAGAAGGACTCGCAAAATGAGGCGGCACATAGACAGACAACATAAAACAAACGTCCAGGGACGCGACAAGAAGGACAAAACCGAAAACCGAAAGCTGAAAACTGAAAGCCAAAAGAACCGCAGCTCACAAAGAGGTGAGGAGCCATAAAAAAAAATGTAGAAAAATTCTGGGGCCGGTTTGGCAACGCCGGGTTAAAAAGTTTTGCGAGCAGCTGCCTTCATCACTTTTTTTTTTGGCAGGACATCCACGAGACAGCGGCGAGGACAACCAGGACAACGCGTAAAAATTTCATTGTCAGCTCGGCCTGGTTGAAAAACCAGGGTTAACTGTCAACGACATCTTATTATGAATTAGTGTTAAATGCCGCGCTGATAGCGCTGATGGCACTTTACAGCAATTTCGCATTAAATTCGAAAGGCAGCGGGTTCATAAATATTTTCCTAGTGGATTTATTTTTATGACTGCTTCTTAACAAGAGGGCAGGGCAGCAGAAATCAGAGCCGAGACACAAAACTTGTTAATAATGTGTGCAGCTGGCCAGGGGAAAGTCCCGCGTGCCGCATTTTCGACACTTTCCAAAACAGTCACGTAACCACGTCAGTAATAATCACTAAAGTTCCGGAGCCACTCAGTCCTGCATCTGTTCTTTTTGGTGTTGCTGGGGGTGCTGTTGTGTCTATGCTGCCGGGCTTATAAATATTTCAGGGGCGGCGGTCTCCCAAAACAGGCCCAAGCACCCGGCAAGGTGAGCCGCTGGTGGTTTTGCAGTTCCTCTAAATTATTGAGAAGGGCCCATCATCAACATCAGCAGTGTCAGTATTGCACTAAAAAAAAAATCAAAATAAAAAATCTCTTAAATATATTAACGAAAATGTATACAATATTTTAATAAGTGAACTCTTCAAGCTGAGCAAACTTTAGACTTTTTTTGACTTAGAAAATAAAATATTAATATAATAAAACATTATGCATGAGTATTATAGAACAAATCTTGGTACAGATACAGGGTATTTAAAAAAAATATATTTAAAGATACAGAATTAAAACATACCTCACTCCAAATTTCAGGGTATCCTCTGAAATATAAAAATGATCAAAAATTAATCAAATTTTTAACCGGCAGTATTTATTTTCAGTGCACTATCCCCCGTAACCCCCATGGATTCTCCTGCCATAGCTTATTTACATTTCGTGCGCATCGCGCGCCGTGATTTACTTTTGCGGCTTAATTTCATCTCCAGACATTATTTGTGCCCCGTGCGCAGTTTATCTTTACCGTTAAGCACTCGACGCCCTCTGCACCACCGACTTGCCGACTGTTTTTGGCCGCATTTGATAAACTTATGCAACTGCACGTGCCACATGAACGGGCGTGAGGTGGCTCTTTATGGCCCTATCCGGGGATACAAATCTGCCCGCGCTAAATTAACGTGGATTTATAGTTAATGTGTCTGCGCCGGTGACTCGGTTCAAAGACAAAAGGCCAGAGTTGGATTCGTCCACGTCATATCATCATCCTTCTGACCGCAGAGAGCCAGGATTCTGCGGTCCCGAACCCAGGGCACTTGCTAATTGATTATGGACTCGCTGGCTGCTCTATTGAAGCGTCATCAGCTGGCGCATAAATCAAGCAAATGTCTACGGGGCTCCACTTGCTCTGGCTGGGTTATGTATAAATTTGCATTTTTAAACAACAAAAGCAAATGTAATAATAGGAAAGCAAAAAAAAAAAGAAAAAAGGGAAAGGAACCTGCGGCAGGATGAGTCTTTTTTTCCTGGCAATAAAATTGATTAAATGCCGCAGTTGAATGAACCAAGGGAGCCTTTCTAAAATCCATGAAAGCCTTAAGCATCATAAATTCAAATGGCTTTAAAAAATATTATTTTTCGAAATACTTCCAGCAGTGTATACAAACATTTTAAAAATTCTGAATTAGTTTAATCTTTTGCCCCAGAGAAAATATGTTTTAACAGAAAGGCAAGTTCAGTATCAGATCCTAAAAGTAAAACAGAACTTTACTAAATGAAAGAAAAGGTATGGTATTCAAGGGGAAATTTCCAGTTCAAAAGACTTGAGCGAGTTTTTTGAAATCTAGTTTTTTTTAAAAATACAAGTTTTGACAATTTCGAATGCGCATCGAGGGACAGAAGTTTACCCAGCAAACCAAGAGGCTGTCAACAAAAAAGGAGGCACTCGAGCACCCATTCCCATTCCCAATTCCCCGACATCGGTCAACTGTAAAACTATGGAGCTGGCAGAGCAAAAGCGAGTGCTGCCACTTGGGGAGCGGAAAATATAGAGAATGGGCGGAAAAATCGGGGAAAACAAAGGCAGCTCAAAGCCCAATGAGCTGCGGGCGCTGGAAAAGCGACCAAAGGCTCTTAGTTGCAAGTGCAGCCACGTCTCGCTGGCTGTCCATTATGTGTGCTCCTCCGAACAATGCGATGGTGCAAGAAAAACTGCGACGCCAGCGTGGATAAGTTTGGGAAATTGTGAAAGGCCGTCAGCGGCACGAAGGCCAGCAACAACCACAGCAAAAAGCCAGGAGCTGAAACAAAAATCGCGGCAAGTGCACAGATACGCAGATACACTCGTACGGATACAGATACAGATACAAAAAGGAGTGCGGACCAGAAACTAAAACGGAAGTGCGCGCAGTTGTTGCAGAAAACAAAGATTCGCGGCGCTGAGCATTCGTGCGTGAATGTGTGTGCTGTTGTATGGGTGTGTGTGAGTGCGTGGGCAACTGTGTGCGTGCACCGGAAACCATTAGACAAAAACGTACAGCTGCAGCGGGAAAAGCACAGCGTAGGATTTTCGCATTGTTGGCGCTGCCCGAAAGTGGACACTCAATGGGGGCAGTCATTATTTCGCACTGCGGTTCAACCAATACACTTTCTGACCAAGTTTTCAAAAAAATCGTTTTATTTTTGCTTAAGATTTGTTTAACTATCAAATCAACCGAGCAAAACAATCAATTTAGCTAAGATTTTGAAAACACTTTCAAAAACACGCTAAAAGTATGCAACAATAAATTTTCAATTGAACAAACCATTTTTACAGCATACTTTTCGACACCTTTATGAATGATTTTCATTTCCTAGTTATTTCTGATACAATTTTTCTCTTCTGTTCGGTCTATACACGAATATTTTTTGGTTCGAAAATTCAGAAAATCCCTATCGATCGAATCAATGAATCTCATTAAATATCCCAAGCCCCTTCGAAACCCTTTTCTAAATTAAAGCTTACGTTCTGCTATTAAGTCAACTGATTCTCTAACTACTACTACCCATTATCTAAATAAATACAAGTCATTTACAATTTTTCTAAGAGGTAAAAGAAAATCACATTGTCCTGAGAACTTGACTGGCGCCCCAAAGTATGCAACTCTTTGGAATCCGACTCTTTGGATGGGGTACACTCCGAATTTGCTTCCGCCGCGGGCTGTTAATGCAGCTGGCACTTTTGGCCCACGGTTTGTCTGTTTAATTAAGCGAATCTTATGTAACTGCTGGCAGGTGCCACTCACCTGTGCACCGGATTTCGCTGCATCCACACACAGAAATCTACATAGCTATATAGCTCCTTCACCCACAGTATTTTTCTGGCCGCTAATGAGTGGGCCGACTTTTGATAATGGCCAACTGACGCCCTTACCATGTTGCCTGGATTAATGGCACTGCCAAAAGTTTCCTTTGTGATTTTATGGCCTTCTTTTTATTGGCATGAAAATGGGATATTTAATTAACGCGTGTGAGTGGTTTCCAGCATTTTATGGCGCTTTTCAATTTTTAATATCACTTATCGCTAGGTAATTAAAACCATTTCGGTTGTTTTATTGGCAGATTTTAATCAGCCCCTAATGAGCTAATCAATGCACCAAAATGTAATTTCCGGGTGAAAAAAAATAGTTGAAGCATTTTAATTAAAATTTTCGCGTGCTTGCTGATAATTGTCGAACAAATGTTTCCATTAATAATCTAATTGCGCATAATGCGTGCAAAATTAGCACTAAATTAGTCACGGCCGATGCACTATTGTTGCTCTCTGGCTGGCCAGAAATTAAATTTTCAAACCACCAACAGCCATGAGCTGAGCTCGATGCCGGCTAGAACAATGCTTAATTTACCAAAGTTAAATTAACCAACATTTACGGGGGAACAACCCGAAACAGGCCAGAACAACAGAACCCCAGAACAAGCAGCCAAAACAACTGCAGAAGCCGGGCGAAATGCAATTACATCGCAGTGTGCACACTTTTAGGCAGCTCGAGTGGCTGCCGCAAAAAGCTCAAAGGTTTATTAGATTTGCCCCTTTATTAAGCGTTAAATTATTTCGTAAATTGTTTGCACTCGAAAACGCAAAAGTAAATAAATACGCCCCCCGTTTTTGGCCCATCTCCATCTGCCACAACCCCTTTTTGCTGTCTGTGTCTGCTGCAGTCACTTCATTTTGGCTGCCATTTGCATGGACAGGCGGACGGAAAAGGAGGCGCCCTGCGGTGCTTTAATTAATCATTTGAGTGGTTGCTATCGCAATGCAAAACTACTTACACAGGGAAAATATTATTGTCAGTATCATATTATATTTTGAATTTTAAGGGATATAGTCCTTATACCTCCGGGCTCAAAAATCCTTTAAAGCACTTTTACATCGGTTTTTTGAAACTAAACTCAACAACGCCCTTATTGGTAAAGTATATCAAATCGTACCCTGAGAATCACTACTTAAAGAATACACCTTGACAGAAAAATTTAAAAATAAAAACTGAAATTCGGTAATAATTTGGAGGTGTATACCATGTTCATAAACTATATAAAATAGTCTCCTTTTTTAAGGATCACTACACAGATGAAATACAACAAATCAAAATTTGAATATGTTTTATACTTTTATTCAAAACATTTGAAACAAATAAGTATATCTATAGGTATAATCTTATTCAATTGAAGTCGTTTAGTATTTTTAAAACCCTGTGTTGGCCTTATTTTAGGATCTAAAAGAATGTAAAGTTCTCATACCTCTAGTTTTTGCAGTGCACCAAGGCCTTCGAAATGGGAAAAGCGGAGGTGCTTCCTACAAAAAGGCGATTAGCCGGCAGGTCCTGCGGCCACGCCCATCTAACTGGGCGCCTTTGTTTCGTGCTAGTGCGGTTTAACTTTGTCCCAGGCTGCACAGATAAATAACTAACTGAATAAAATGCATAAATGTGTAAACAAACTCTCTCACGCACACATGCTTGCACCGCAGGACAATGGCTGCCTTTGACGCGTGTACCTCAGCTGCTGCTGCTATTGTTGTTGTTCTTTTTGTAGACACAATTTGCAGGACCAACAAAAGCCACAAAGTTGGCAAAGGGAACACACACAGGACAGCCTTCCAGCTGTCCGCCAACTTTAAAACAGTCATAAATTTAAATTCTCGGCGACAAGGACCAAGCATTAGTGGCCAATACCGGGGGGTTAACAAGAAGGGAAGCAAAAAATTATTTCCTGTCCAGATAAAAAAAAATACAACAAAAAATATAAAACAACTACAACCGGAAGCTCATCCATCGCCGTGTGCACTGCGTCTATTTTATAAGCTTTGCCAAATCTTTTCGAGTTGATTAAAAACAATAAAAACAGCGTGTTTCTTATGGCCAAAAGCTGAGCCATAAATAAGCAATTTATTGTGCGCTTCCGCCGTGTTTTCCCATTGTTTTTGGCCCAAAGTCAGTGGCTCAGCGTGCGGCCACTCCTGTATTGGTCCATGGTCCTTGGTCCTTGGTTCTTTGCTCCCAGTCCCCCCGGATTGCTTGGTCCTGGCGCTGAACTGGACAGAGCTGGGAGCTGGGTTTGCCGTGAGCTGGGAGCCAAGAGCTGACAGCCGGGAGCCGAAAGCCAAAAGCTGGCATTGCCACCATATAACCAGGGCTCCTCTGCTGCGACTCCGTTTGGCATTCGGACGGCTTTCGATGTTTATTGCAGCATTTGGAGTGAAAGGCACAAAGCAATTTCCGCTGCCGTGAGAGCTTAGCAATATTAACAAATTGGGGCGGGGGAGGAGGAGCATTGGCCCTCAGCGAAGGGGTTCATCTGCAATGAGCGATGCTCCTCGGTTGAACCCCTTTGGACCCTCAGACTTGACTCATTTTTGCTGCGTTTTACTGCTCAGAGCTGAGTTTATGCCTTTTTAACTATAAATATGGGGCTTAGGTTTGATTCATATTAATACCAAAGCAGTTAATGGGAGTGGGCAGTTAAATAGAGCTTTGCGGAGATGACTTAGGATTTTTATTTGAAAAGAAAAATCATTAAATTATCTAACAAAATTGATTAACATTGTCATGGTCAACAAACGATTTTAATACAAAAAAAAGATTTGGTTTTCATAATATTTATAGCCCTTTTTAACCCATTTTGATTCTTCTAAACTTAGATTAAAAAATCCTTAACAAATAAAAATCATTGGAATTGTAAAGAAGATTATGTAAATACATTTGATAATGAATTTGGCAACTTATTAATGCTTAATTATATTTAAAACTTGGCTATATTACGAAATTTGTATTGGCTAAGCAAAACTAACTGTAGTGATATGCATCTCTCAAATCTAAGGTTAAAAGTATCTAAAATTAAGATCGTCTTGGCAATTATTTCTCCAATTCGTGCTCGGAACCATATCCACCCCCTCATATCCAACTCGCCAAGAGGAATTGTAAATTCAGGAACGTATTTCGCACAGCGCTCCTTATGATTACTTTTCGCTAATCGCTCTGCATTATTTCCTTTCAATTTGTGGTTTTTTCTTTACGTGCAATTGAGCGCGATGCTGACCACAGACACACACACCATCGCACATCACGTTCCCCACACAGATACACACACACACACACAGAAAGAGCCATTCTTCGGCATGGTCACGTAGGAAAATTGTTTGGGTTGAAAATCTTTTCGAGCTCCCCACGTGTACGTGACAACACAAATATTTTTCGGGCGGCTTTTTTGTTGTGCGGATATATGCTCAATATTCGAAATAGTTTCATTGCATTTTTGACATTTTTCTTTGGCCACTAAATCCATTAAAATTATATATATTTTTTGGCATATGCCTTTGATGCGTTGCTCTAATTTCATTTTACTGCAATATTTTTGTTTTATTTTCCCTCGTTGTCGTTGTCAAAATAAATTGAAGATATTTTATTTTTCGTTTTTCGATTCGATCAGCGGGGTTGGGTTGGTATATGGGGGATGGGTTCAAATTGGAAATGTACGGCCAATACCGCAACACATCCTGTGATACGTGCATATCCTGGTCGCCTTCAACTGCAGTCCTCGCCCAGCTTGGCCACAACAATTTTCTAATTAAATTCGATTTTCGCCATGCATGTGGCATAAATTGTTTTGTCATTTTACGGCAACTGTCTGTGCATGTTCGACTGCCGGAATATATCGAAAATATCGGAATGCCGGAATGTACGAGTCCCAGTGTCCACAAATCTTGTACGAATCGGGCTTTCCGAGTGGCCAACAATTGCTTGGCTTGCCACACGACGCCGCCGGCCACGGGTCTTGTATATTCATTTGAGATTAGCAGAAATTGAAAATCTTTAGCCCCGAGGTTGAAAATTGTTCCCCCTCTTGGCAGATCGGGTTGGGGTACCCTGTACAGGGAAAATAATAACCCGTATAATTGGTGAACATGGCCAACATGTGCCCGGCTCAGACCGAAAAAAAAAACCCAGGACCAAGCATCCACACATGTCCTCTGGCATTATGCTTTTTTGTTTCTTCATTCCTTGTTGTTTTTGACTTTGGACTGGGGGTGAGACATCCTGTTCATCCTGCTCACATGTTTTATTTATAAGCGGAGGATGGAGGATAGAGGCTACCAGGTACGAGGCTCATACATGAGCTCCTTCAATTACCCATCTGATTTGTCCGACTCGGCTTGTTTATGTGCTTGTTTATTGTTCAATATTTATTATTATTCCGGCCCGCTCCTAGCACTTTATAGCTCTCATTATATAGAAACATGATGTGATTATTATTTCAGCCGACGTTTTTGTTGAGTCTGCAAGGGTCTACAACCAAAATAAGTTCTGGAAAAAGAATAATAAATATAAAAAAATCCTAAGCATGCCCATATGAGTAATACTTAATGTGGTCCCCTAAAATAAATTTAAATAGTTGGTATACAAACTTGTATCTAGTTAAATGAAAATCTAGTTCTAATGACACTTTTCAGTTTATTAACTCGACTTACCGGAATTGAAATAAATGGAGGAGGAGATTGAAAGCCAAAAAGATTTTCATCAGCTCTCCGCCGGAATCCATCCAATCACTGACCTCGCCATCCGGCCAATTCCTATCCTCCGGGCAATCCGGACTGAGATGCATTCAAATCCCTATCGCTGATCCGCATACAAAGTAAACAAAATCCCATCTGGGGAAAAAAGGAGCTCCCATCCTATTCCACCTGGTGCGCCGATAGATGCGCCACGGCTGCTCGATTTCACATTGACAAAATTAAATTGAATATTGTAAAAATATGCTGGCCATAATGTTGCATCTCCAGCCCGGGGCAACCTTTACGAGCAGCTATTAAATATTTGTCCTTGCCGGCGACGACGGTGCGTTGTCCTCGCCCCGTGTCCTCCTGTCTGCCGGGCTGTCCTCTCCAATCTGGTCCTGTTCTATCGCCTTCTAAATATCCGTCTCATCGACGGGGCAGCAAAAACAAAAAAAAAAGAAGTGCAACAACAGGAGCGACAACATTTCACTCAATTCAATTACCTTAAGAGTGCCGCCATCAAGTGTCTGCTTCAAAGCAGGACGAACAGGACGAGGTCCTCGTGGTACAACGCTGATACACAGACGAAAAAATTGTGTATATATATAACTATATATATATTATTTAAAAAACAAGGAAGAACGCTATAGTCGAGTACCTCGACTATCAGATACCCGTTACTCAGCTAAATGGAGATATGCAAGCAGCAAAGCGAGATTAAAATGCGCCACCTACCGGCGGTATACAGATTTAAGCGTTATGGGCGTTAGAGTGGGCGTGGCAAATTTTTTTTGGATCAATCGATAGGTATTGACGAGACCAATACATTTCAGTTAAAAATTTTTATCTAGCATGAAAATTGTGGGCGTCACAGGGTTTTGCGGTTTGTGGGCGTTAAAGTGGGCGTGGCAAATTTTTTTTTGGATCAATCGATAGGTATCGACGAGACCAATACATTTCAGTTACAATTTTTTATCTAGCATGAAAATTGTGGGCGTCACAGGTTTTTGCGGTTTGTGGGCGTTAAAGTGGGCGTGGCAAACTTTTTTTTGAGTCAATCGATAGGTAATGACGAGACGAATACATTTCAGTTAAAATTTTTTATCTAGCATAAAAATTGTGGGCGTCACAGGTTTTCGCGGTTTGTGGGCGTTAAAGTGGGCGTGGCAAACTTTTTTTTAGGTCAATCGATAGGTATTGATGAGAACATTACATTTCAGTTAAAATTTTTATTCTAGCATCAAAACTGTAGGAGCCACAGTTTTGGGCGGTTTGTGGGCGTTAGAGTGGGCGTGGCACTCTACTGAAACAAACTTGCGCTGCGCAGGAATCTCAGGAATCTGCGTGCCTAATCCCAGTATTGTAACTCTCATAGTTTCCGAGATCTCAGCGTTCATACGGACAGACGGACAGACGGACAGACGGACATGGCTAGATCGACTCGGCTAGTGATCCTGATCAAGAATATATATACTTTATGGGGTCGGAAACGCTTCCTTCTGCCTGTTACATACTTTCCGACGAATCTAGTATACCCTTTTACTCTACGAGTAACGGGTATAATAATATAATTATATACAAAATAAATGTAAAGATTGTATTTTTACGAACCCTAGATGCATTTTTTTGATAGTTTTTATTAAAGCATTTAATAATATATCTAAGTATTTAATTGATTTAATATAGGTTGAAAATACCACACAACTTGCCACTTGTAAATTTTGAAAAGTCAGGAGTCAAAGTATTTAAATTATTTTAGGAATTAGTTGAGAAAAAAAACCATATCTTTTTCTAAAAATAAGTTTTAATCAGGCATTAATTGTGAGAAAATAAGAAGCGATATTTGAAACATTTGATTATACTTTGCAATTTACCTTTTTTGTTTAACGTATGTTAATCTTTTGAAGTAAAACATATCACTAACTTTTAAATTTATTGTTGATTTAAGCCCAGCTTTTTTCAAAGTGAAGGATCAGGAGTGGGGGTCAGGACTCCGAGCTGCAGTTGTTGTTTCTGCTGTGTTTGGCATGTTAAATCCCACATTTGATGTGCTTAGAGCAGCTCCTTGCTGTCGCATTTCGTTGACTGTCTGCAGGATGTGGAGGAGCTGAAGGAGCAGAAAGGGGAAACCACTGGCGCACCCCCCCTCCAATCCCCCCCCCTTGTCAGCTGACAATTTTCTTTGGCTTTACCTGTAAACTCGGCTTGATTTATTGCCCTGGCATGTCAGGGCAACCGTTTGCAACATGGCGTGTAATAAAATTTTAATCGATGTCGTACATTTGCATGCCAATTGCAGCCGGTTGGAGGCACTTTGAGGCGTAGATCCTCGGCCTGGTCCTGGTCCTGGTCTTGGTGCCCTAACCTCTCCTTGGTCTCCCTTGCAACAAGTCAAGGCAAGGCGAGCAACTGCGTCACGTGCCATAAAAACGCATAAAGGGCGACACCGGGCGCCTTAGGAGCTTTCCAAACTTCGCTCCCATGTAATTTGATGCGCATTTGCATAAAGAATGCAGCAAAATGCGAGTAAATGCAACTGTAGCTCAGCGGAAAAGCGTACCAGAACACAATTATCAGAGCAAAAGCTCCGAGAACCAGGGGAAAATCTGGAAAAGCGACTTGGAGCAGTGCAAAACTTTGTTGCATACTTTGCTGCATCGTTTGCGGCTTGGCGGAGAAAATACGAAAAAATGCGAATATAAATTTGTATTATTCTTAAATTAAGAACGGAAATGAAAACAAGAATTGAAATGGTCCTGTCATCCGCCTCCCCCACCTCCACCCCTTTGCCAACCCTAAGATTCCCGGGCAGTAAATTGAAAGCAAAGGGAAATCCTTAGGCAGCAGACTCCTTTCGCGGTTTGTAATGAAAAAACTTAAATGGAATTTGAATATGCGGCAACCGCAAGGTGAGTTCTCAGTCGCAGAAATAATAAAATAAATTCCAACAAGAATAAATTCCGGATAATAAATCACTAAATAGAGTGGGAACTGTGCGTTGAGGACTAGCAAATTGTAATAGCTTTTGTTTTTATGATGACATTTGAGGTGGTGTTAGAATTTGTTCTTTGCATTTCGAATTTCTTTAAAAAAAACTCTACAAGAGAACTCATTTTATATTAAACAGAACCATTAAATCTTGCCTAGTATTAAGGTTGCTAAATCCCCAAAGCTTTAAGCCTTAATTGCGCTGTTGCCAGTAAGCCGTTAACATCATATTTGCCGACCATTAAGTACATTTATGCCACACATGGCTGCCCCTTGACCCTAACCTCCTGTCACAGCAATTGGGCCTAAGCTCCGTCAAGTGTCAAACGTAATGCAAAGAACAAACAACAAACAACGAGAAGCGAACAACAAACAACAAACAACGACAACGACAGACAGTTGTCACAATTGCGGCCATTAAGACGCTGCCAAATTGCTGACCATGTCCGAAAAGTCAAAGGGACAAATCTTTTTAATAACCATGCGTGTGTGCCATGTGTGCGGAATAGTTGACACGGATCGGGGCATCTGGATGTGCCAGTTAATAAAGACATAATGGCATAGATTTATTTTTTATGGTCCTCCATTTGCGGCTGATATTATTATCGCTGTATTTTGTGTTGCCTTTGCCCTGTTTTCGTGGCCATTTAGGCCATGTGATGGGTGGGCTGTTGATGGTTATTTGGCAAATCACCTGCGCTTCCTTACAAGCTTCCTGCTCAGCAAACTTAATACTTCCTTGGGCAAAAATGTAAAACAAGGAGGCATCCACAGCCACATCCACCCACATACACATTTAGAGCGAAAGACGGACAAATAACAGGCTAAATTTCTGCTCCTTCGAGCCTGTCTTCGGAATGAACTACGCACACACACAGAGCGACTGTTTGCTGGTATTACATATAATTTTGAAGGAGGCCTCATCCAGCCGGGTCTGCACACCTGAATGGTTAGCTACCTGACTAACAAGCCGTCTTGTCCTGTGCTGTCCTGTTCTTTTCTGTTTGGCCCCTTGCTCTGGGCTCCATATTGTACTTAATTTTTTCACCGACGCCGGCTCTGAAGTGCCTTTTTCAATTTCCCCAGAGGCGCTTCCGATCAAACAGGAAGTGCTTAAGTTCAAACTGAAGTAAAAGTGCGCTCGGAACCACCCCTGGAGCCCCGCCACTTCGTATATCAGGGAGCAACAGTCAGTCAGGAGTCCTCAAAAGCAGCTATCATCGAAGGTTATGCTGTGGGGAATCTGGAAAACTCTACAAAATGGGGGAAAATTCAAACTAACTGAAAAACATTTTTTATTTGTGAATTTTTTCTGGAAAGTGTTGTACTTCAAACTCAATTTCTGCATTATAAAAAATATGCATTATAAAACAAGTCGGTTCCTTGGTTTAGTTAAAGATATTAAACAATACTTAAAGGTTAGACTGATATTATCCTTATATTATAGATTAAATTAATTTCCTAACCAGTTTTTAGTTGAGCTTTTTTTTTATAAACATCTTTACCATAGAATCCGATATGCCCGATCAGCACCTTTCCATTCCGCGAATACCCTACGCATCGCCCCTTTTGTACCTGTAACTTCATTACGGGGGCGTGTGCGATGTGGATGCGCCATAAGGTATGCCATATGAACACAAAGGACAGAGCGTGCTGGGGGTTGAAGAACATCATATTTCATGTGGCTAATAAACATAGCTCCGGAGTCCGCAATGCGGGAGTCGCCGAGTGAACTGCATAAATTTATTAATGAGTGGGAAATGAGGTATTCTGTCTGCAGGGGAGGGCCAGAACCCCAGCTCCAGAACCAGGACCTCGACCTCCAAGGCAGAACGGGTGGCTTAGCCCAAGGCCACAGGACTGACAACTAAGCCGCCGCCACAGCCACCGACACTGCCGATGGCAAGGACCTGGAGTTTGCGGAAAACAATAAGCTGGGAATTTTTTGAAGGGCACCGCCACCAGGATACTGCGAGAGGATAGGCTGATTTACGTACCAGCAAAAAGTCGTGCGGGATCAGGAACCAGGAAGGCAAATTGAAAGCACACGAAGGCAACAATTTTTCCTGATCCTGCGTGGGGTGAAAGCTAACCGACTCCTGTGATTGATAAATATTTAAAGCGCAGCAACAAAGCGAAATAATTGAAATAAGTGAAGGAGGGTTGCGACTTTTTCGCCGGGGGTTGCTGCTCGGGATGTCCTGCCCCGCCCCCAGGCCCGCCCCTGCCAATTGTGACAGCAACAAGCCAGGATGCTTGTTAACCTCACGCCAAAGTCCTTTTCCCGAAGCCGCCGCTGCACCTTCATTCAATCTAATTTCGCTGCTTATCACTGGAGCTTAGCTGCTCTAAAATGCGAATGACATGCCAAAGTACTCGAGATTCAGAAGATTGTCGCGACGCCCCAAACACACACACAGGACCTCGGAAAATTCCAGGATGCCAGGAGCAGCAGCTTCAAGGAGATAGCTGGCTGGGAAAGGGAAAGGAAAAGGAAGCTGGAAGCCAAAGGACGAGGGACACAATGAGCGTGCTTCACTGCAGGCTTTGTTTGCCGGTTGAACAGCTGCTGGCTCGATTGTTGGCGTCACCTTCGCTGCGCTTAAATAGCTCTTAGCTTTTCTATAAATATAAATATTTTCAGTCTTGGGTAGTCCTTATTTTAATGAGGCTGAAATGTGAACAAGTGTGAAATATGAACGAAGAATCTTAATGAATATCATAACAAAGATGCTTTTAAACAAATCTATCACACATTTATTATAGTGCTTCTAGTAGAAGTGGAATTCCCCTATGAGTTTGTGATTAAATGTTCGATACTTCCGTAATTCAAATGACTTTTAGAATGTTGACCCAAAAGTGCACTTCTTGATTCCATAACTTTAGTAATTTTATTCCGCTTTCGACGTGGGATACCTCCTTGAATTTGTAGTGGAATTTTCTTATAATCTGCATTCAAATTATTCTATTAAGTCATGGTCAAAATTTTAACCCATTTTCATGTTCGATTTTTCCGTATTTCCAATGGTTTTCAGTATGGGAACCCAAAAACTACACTTATAGATTTTATAACTTAAGTAATTTTATTCAGATTTCGACGTGAGATTCCTCTTTGAATTTGTAGTGGAATTTTCTTATAATCTGCATTCAAATTATTCTATTAAGTCATGGTCAAAATTTTAACCCATTTTCATGTTCGATTTTTCCTTATTTCCAATGGTTTTCAGTATGGGAACCCAAAAACTGCACTTCTAGTTTCCATAACTTAAGTAATTTTATTCCGATTTCGACGTGGGATACCTCTTTGAATTTGTAGTGGAATTTTCATATAATGTGCATTCAAATTATTCTATTAAGTCATGGTCAAAATTTTAACCCATTTTCATGTTCGATTTTTCCTTATTTCCAATGGTTTTCAGTATGGGAACCCAAAAACTGCACTTCTAGGTTCCATAACTTAAGTAATTTTATTCCGATTTCGACGTGGGATACCTCTTTGAATTTGTAGAGGAATTTTCTTTTAATCTGCATTCAAATTATTCTATTAAGTCATGGTCAAAATTTTAACCCATTTTCATGTTCGATTTTTCCGTATTTCCAATGGTTTTCAGTATGGGAACCCAAAAACTGCACTTCTAGTTTCCATAACTTAAGTAAGTAAGTATTAAGTCATGGTCAAAATTTTAACCCATTTTCATGTTCGATTTTTCCTTATTTCCAATGGTTTTCAGTATGGGAACCCAAAAACTGCACTTCTAGGTTCCATAACTTAAGTAATTTTATTCCGATTTCGACGTGGGATACCTCTTTGAATTTGTAGTGGAATTTTCTTATAATCTGCATTCAAATTATTCTATTAAGTCATGGTCAAAATTTTAACCCATTTTCATGTTCGATTTTTCCGTATTTCCAATGGTTTTCAGTATGGGAACCCAAAAACTGCACTTCTAGATTCCATAACTTTAGTAATTTTATTCCGCTTTCGACGTGGGATACCTCTTTGAATATGTAGTGGAATTTTCTTATAATCTGCATTCAAATTATTCTATTAAGTCATGGTCAAAATTTTAACCCATTTTCATGTTCGATTTTTCCGAATTTCCAATGGTTTTCAGTATGGGAACCCAAAAACTGCACTTCTAGTTTCCATAACTTAAGTAATTTTATTCCGATTTCGACGTGGGATACCTCTTTGAATTTGTAGTGGAATTTTCATATAATGTGCATTCAAATTATTCTATTAAGTCATGGTCAAAATTTTAACCCATTTTCATGTTCGATTTTTCCTTATTTCCAATGGTTTTCAGTATGGGAACCCAAAAACTGCACTTCTAGGTTCCATAACTTAAGTAATTTTATTCCGATTTCGACGTGGGATACCTCTTTGAATTTGTAGAGGAATTTTCTTTTAATCTGCATTCAAATTATTCTATTAAGTCATGGTCAAAATTTTAACCCATTTTCATGTTCGATTTTTCCGTATTTCCAATGGTTTTCAGTATGGGAACCCAAAAACTGCACTTCTAGTTTCCATAACTTAAGTAATTTTATTCCGATTTCGACGTGGGATACCTCTTTGAATTTGTAGTGGAATTTTCTTATAATATGCATTCAAATTATTCTATTAAGTCATGGTCAAAATTTTAACCCATTTTCATTTTCGATTTTTCCGTATTTCCAATGGTTTTCAGTATGGGAACCCAAAAACTGCACTTCTAGGTTCCATAACTTAAGTAATTTTATTCCGATTTCGACGTGGGATACCTCTTTGAATTTGTAGAGGAATTTTCTTTTAATCTGCATTCAAATTATTCTATTAAGTCATGGTCAAAATTTTAACCCATTTTCATGTTCGATTTTTCCGTATTTCCAATGGTTTTCAGTATGGGAACCCAAAAACTGCACTTCTAGGTTCCATAACTTAAGTAATTTTATTCCGATTTTGACGTGGGATACCTCTTTGAATTTGTAGTGGAATTTTCTTATAATCTGCATTCAAATTATTCTATTAAGTCATGGTCAAAATTTTAACCCATTTTCATGTTCGATTTTTCCGTATTTCCAATGGTTTTCAGTATGGGAACCCAAAAACTGCACTTCTAGGTTCCATAACTTAAGTAATTTTATTTCGATTTCGACGTGGGATACCTCTTTGAATTTGTAGTGGAATTTTCTTATAATCTGCATTCAAATTATTCTATTAAGTCGTGGTCAAAATTTTAACCCATTTTCATTGTCGATTTTTCCGTATTTCCAATGGTTTTGAGTATGGGAACCCAAAAACTGCACTTCTAGATTCCAAAACTTAAGTAATTTTATTCCGATTTGGACGTGGGATACCTCATTGAATTTGTAGTGGAATTTTCATATAATCTGCATTCAAATTATTCTATTAAGTCATGGTCAAAATTTTAACCCATTTTCATGTTCGATTTTTCCGTATTTCCAATGGTTTTCAGTATGGGAACCCAAAAACTACACTTATAGATTTTATAACTTAAGTAATTTTGTTCAGATTTCGACGTGGGATACCTCCTTGAATTTGTAGTGGAATTTTCTTATAATCTGCATTCAAATTATTCTATTAAGTCATGATCAAAATTTTAACCCATTTTCATGTTCGATTTTTCCTTATTTCCAATGGTTTTCAGTATGGGAACCCAAAAACTGCACTTCTAGGTTCCATAACTTAAGTTATTTTATTTCGATTTCGACGTGGGATACCTCTTTGAATTTGTAGTGGAATTTTCTTATAATCTGCATTCAAATTATTCTATTAAGTCATGGTCAAAATTTTAACCCATTTTCATGTTCGATTTTTCCGTATTTCCAATGGTTTTGAGTATGGGAACCCAAAAACTGCACTTCTAGATTCCAAAACTTAAGTAATTTTATTCCGATTTGGACGTGGGATACCTCCTTGAATTTGTAGTGGAATTTTCTTATAATCTGCATTCAAATTATTCTATTAAGTCATGGTCAAAATTTTAACCCATTTTCATGTTCGATTTTTCCGTATTTCCAATGGTTTTCAGTATGGGAACCCAAAAACAACACTTATTGATTTAACAACTTAAGTAATTTTATTCAGATTTCGACGTGGGATACCTCTTTGAATTTGTAGTGGAATTTTCTTATAATCTGCATTCAAATTATTCTATTAAGTCATGGTCAAAATTTTAACCCATTTTCATGTTCGATTTTTCCGTATTTCCAATGGTTTTGAGTATGGGAACCCAAAAACTGCACTTCTAGATTCCAAAACTTAAGTAATTTTATTCCGATTTCGACGTGGGATACCTCTTTGAATTTGTAGTGGAATTTTCTTATAATATGCATTCAAATTATTCTATTAAGTCATGGTCAAAATTTTAACCCATTTTCATGTTCGATTTTTCCGTATTTCCAATGGTTTTGAGTATGGGAACCCAAAAACTGCACTTCTAGGTTCCATAACTTAAGTAATTTTATTCCGATTTCGACGTGGGATACCTCTTTGAATTTGTAGTGGAATTTTCTTTTAATCTGCATTCAAATTATTCTATTAAGTCATGGTCAAAATTTTAACCCATTTTCATTTTCGATTTTTCCGTATTTCCCATGGTTTTGAGTATGGGAACCCACAAACTGCACTTCTAGGTTCCATAACTTAAGTAATTTTATTCAGATTTCGACGTGGGAGACCTCTTTGAATTTGTAGTGGAATTTTCTTATAATCTGCATTCAAATTATTCTATTAAGTCATGATCAAAATTTTAACCCATTTTCATGTTCGATTTTTCCTTATTTCCAATGGTTTTCAGTATGGGAACCCAAAAGCTGCACTTCTAGGTTCCATAACTTAAGTAATTTTATTCCGATTTCGACGTGGGATACCTCTTTGAATTTGTTATTAATTTCTCTGGTATTCTACGTTCAAATATTTCCTTTGACAGAAGGTCGAAATTTTAGACCATTTTCATGTTCCATTTTTAAGTATTTCCAATGGGTTTCAGTATGGGAACCCAAAACTGAACTTCTAGATTCCATAACTTGAGTTATTTTATTCCGATTTTGACGTGGGATACCTCTCTGAATTTGTTATTAAGTTCTCTGATATTTTGCGTTCAAATATTTCCTTTAACAGAAGGTCGAAATTTGAGCCCATTTTCATGTTCCATTTTTTCGTATTTCCAATGGGTTTCAGAACGGGAACCCAAAACCACTTCTTGAGTCCATAACTTGAGTTATTGTAATCAGATTTTGACGTGGGATACCTCTATGAATTTGTTATTGAATTCTCTGATACTCTACGTTCAAATATTTCCTTTACAAGAAAGTCAAAATTTTAGCCCATTTTCATGTTCTATTTTTAAGTAATTCCAATGGGTTTCAGTATGGGAACCCAATACTGCCCTTCTAAATTCCATTTAGCATTTAAATTTTTCGTATTTTCCATAACTCGAGTTATTTTATTCCGATTCCGAAGTGGGATACCTCTATGAATTTGTGGTTCAATTCTCTAGTTCTACATTGAAGATCTGTTTTTAAGCGTGGAACACATTTTAGCCCATTTTCATGGTGTTTTACCGCTGGATTAATATATTCAACTCTCTAACACTCCTTCGAGGCACTTTACTATAGCGTTCTTTCTTGCTTTAATCTGAGCTCCTGAATTTCCCTTCAACTTGGCTTGCTGCGTGGCTCTGCTTTCTGCTCGACTGAAGTCTGTCTGTGCCCACATAATGCCGTCATTCGCGCAGACATTGTTTGATTTAAATTCATTGTCGTGTAATTTGTGTAGTCCTTTCCTTTCCTCCCTTCTTTTTACCCCGCCCACTCTGTCTTATTTTACGCTCCTTACACGGAGCATTTCGTGCCGCTAATTACACTGTAATTAAAATTGCTGTATTTACAGGCAAACACATACACATACAATCCGTGTGAGTGCGTGCAAATATTTTTAAAAAATACATATCACATGTACGCCCTGTGTACGTTGCGCATACGCCGCGTGCACCGCTCGCTTTTGCATGAGCTTTGTAAATTAAGCGTGAAGCGGGCTGCAGTCCTCTTCATAGACGCCTTACTCCTTTCTTTTTTTTGGTGGGGCGTGGCCGGCATTTAACACATTTCGCCCTCGTCGATAACAAGCTGCAACTGTTTGGCCAGCCATTAGGCGACCGGGCCACCTCGATTTTTACCCCTTTTTTTTATTTTGGCCCATTCGGAATGCGAGTGCGCCGTTTTAATTGCTTTTCGCCGGTCGTCATGCATGCTGGGGCCAAAAATAGTCGCCTAAGAGTGCTTTTGCGTGTAGCTATTTCCAACTTAATTAATAGCAAACACACGGCCAGCAAATGCAACAAAAACAGAGGGCCCGAAACAAATGCAGGTGGCAATGGGATTGAGATTGGGTTCGAAAGTGCATATATGTGGTATAGCATATGTAGTACAACTTTTAGGTTTTCAGCCCGCACTTGATTTATGCGGCCAGCCATAGTTTATGCATAATGCAGCTCGTAATTAGTGAGGCAAATGTACAAAAACATATCGTGCCGGGGCTCAAGCTTTCGGGGCTTAGTCCTCGGAATCGGAGCCAGGACATCTAATATTTATTATCAGTAAATTACAATTGTCTTTTACATGCATGCGATTAATTCCATTGCTGCTGGTCATAAATATTTATTTACAACTCTTCCGAAAAACCTGTCATGGCCACAGGGCGTTTGTTTGCTCAGCATTTCGGCTTTTGTCCTTCCATCTTTGTCTTCTCCGGCTTATGGCCTCCAGCTATGTCCTGGATTTTTCAATGACATTTGCAGTTTCAATTAAACAACAAATAATAATTTTTGAGGCCAACTGCCCTCCAGCCAATCGAACTCCTTTCTTCTTTGCTGGCAAATGAAATATGGTGGTATGACAGTAGAGAATTCGATTTCCCAGCAAAACTGCATCAAACATCTAGATTTAATTACTTTCGAGTCGAACAAACACAAAGATTGCCAGAGGTTCCACAGCAGCAGGAACAAATTAACTTTATTGCTTCTGGTTTTAGTAGAGAGAGTTCATATATATGTATACCTATATAAAGTAGTGTCCCCTTCGCTAATGAAGCTAAATTATCTGCTTACTCCATCGCCATAGTCTCTTTATTCCCACCTTCAGCAGGTGTGCACGGGGCGATAATGATTGTAATTAATTTAATTCCGTTATATTTTCATCTAGACACAGCAAGTGGCGGATCCTCCGCAATGCGCTAAATGCTTTCTGTTTTCAGTTTTCTGTGACTTTTGCCGGCGTCCCCTGCTGTTTACTGGGTTTTTTCGCCATTTTTACCACACTGGAAGAAAAATACGTTTAATAAAAATAATATCACCGTCTTTTGCTATATTCCAAAATATTATTTTGTTATTAAAAATGTAAAAAAATCGTAAAATACTGTGAAAAAATAAGATCCATTTGGTTATAAAATATTTTAAAAATTAATTTTTAAACACCCTATCATTTTATATAAATTTATATAGTTCCATAATCTATTAAGTAGTGATTTTAGCATTACCCAAATCTTTTTAAATCTTTAAATATTAAATTTATAAATATTTTTTCTAGGTTTCAACTTATTATTTGGTTTCTCAACATAATAAATAAAGTCCCCAAACTATCCACTGTTTGTTTTACACTGCACTTTATTCCTTTCGCCTCATTACGTTTGGTGTCTCGGTTGTTTTTGTTTTTTAAGGCATGCTTCATTTGCAGTTACTGTGCCACTGGCCTTCTGCAAAATCAGTTAACTCCCTTTTGCTAATTACTAAAGTTTTATTTCGGTGGTTCCCCCGAATAATCTTGATGTTCGTGCTGGGAACGTATGCTATATGACTGCATGTGCGAAGGGTTAATTAAAAGCCGTAAAACTTTGCGTCTTTCAGCCAGTGATTACATTGCACACAGGACTTTTCGGTAGAGACAGGCTGGCTCGTTTTGCAGCCCCCATATGGGGCCGCCACTTTGACAGTTGCAGTTCAAATGTCAAGTGCACTCCGCTGGAGATACAAAGGACCTGGGCAGTGAATGGGCTTTGTGATTGACAACAGGAGCATGTAAACGAGACTCCATCTTAAGTGCGCCGCAAGGACAACACTTTCCAGTTTCGATGGGTCGGCGGCCATGTCGATGAAGAGCAACAAGCCCTGAGCTCCGTTCTGGATTCTCCATTCTCCATGCTCCATGCTCCATTCACCATTCAACATTCTGAACCGAGCTCCGGTTGCCAAAAGGTAAATATTTTTGCCTCGGTTATTACATTTTCGAGCACTATCAACTAGCCCTTGGTCGTCGTTCGCCCCGGCCAGATTCAGAATCAATCAAGTGTTCAAATTTTAATCAGTTGCCCATTCAAGTACTTCCATCAACTCTTAAAGTTTGATGCCAAAGCCACAAGGAGCGGGGCAGAGCACCCTTTGTCCGCCAGTTACACCCGGATGCCCGGGGGCCACTATCACTGGCCGTCGGGAAACCGCAAATTGCACGTTGCCCTGGCCAAGGATATGCCGCACCAAGTCCTGGCGAATTTTGATGTTTTTGCCAGATTGATGAACATGCCCAAAAACAAGGTTTCAAGTGGAAGGAGAGCAGGAGGAGGAGGAGCAGGAGGAGGAGGCAGCCAGCCAGGACAAGGACAAGCCACAAGGCGTCGCTGGAGGAAAACAGGAACCCTACTCCCTGCTTCATTTTGTGTGCCCCCTGTTGAAAAACAAATAACAATAATTATCTTGACAACAATTTCCGGTATTTGTGCTCAAGTCGAGCGCAACAAAAGGCAAAATGAAACTCAACTCAACTTCAGAGACGTGCCAAAGGATCCAAAGGAGCCAGGACGAGCGCTGGAGGGGCAAAGGTTTGAATATTCTGCCACTCCCCTTGATTGTGGTGGAGTGGCCACCAAGAGGGGGGGGGGGTTTGGAAATGGGATAAGGAATGGGTGTGGGCATGGTCATGGGTTTGGGCGGTGGAGCTGGTGGCATTGTGTGTGGTCGGACGACTTGTAATCATTTGATGAGAAGGTACACTTAGAAAACTTTTTAAATTGACTATAAATTATTTATTAAAACTTAAATTTTATGGATATTTACCTTAATAATGCTTAGCAAATCTTGATATAAATAATTTTGACCTACTTTTTTCATTACCCGTAGTATATTCATCGGCTTTATATAAAAGTTTGCATTCCTTTTGTTTTTTAAATAAGTACTTCTAACTTATTTTACATTTTAGTAAGTTTATAAAATTAAATTTAATTTTAAACTATTTTTCAAGTGTACCCTGCCTGGTCCTTTTCTCATTACGCAACTGTTTTCTCCTCCGGCCACTTTCATGTGGTCTCACATTGGCAACTCATCACAGATATCGTCCTAGAAGTTGCTCTATATGCCTATCGTACGATTCCTAGAGTTCGATAGGGCAAAGGTTGCAGCTGCCTGTCACTCATTTTCATCCAGCCAATCTGCCCCCCAAATGAGAGTAAACAAAGCTACCCCAAAAACCTGTCCCAAATCAAAATATTAAATGCTAAACCGAGCATGAAATTAAAACATTAATTTCTATATGTATTTAACAGTGGTATTTTGGCATATTTGATGTAGATCCAACAGCTCGGCAATATTATCGCATTAATGATTCATGAGGATTTACCTTTTAAAGTAGAAACTAGAACTGTGAAATGCCAAGGGCTTAAAGTAAGATATGTTATTATTCATTAAGGAAAGTATTCACCTGAATGCCTCACGAATTCCAGCAGAAGCTCGGCCAAGTTTTAATTCTGAACGTCAACTAGTTCAGCAGCCACAAAGAAACATTTCCAAGCCATTTCATTTGAACAATTTCTGGTCTACGAATGAGAGAACAGCAAAACCCACACGAACATATCGGGGGAAATATTTTAATTTGTATTTATTTTAATGCTCCAACGCGCCTGTTTTACAACCCACTTCAAAAGAGGCAGAATCAGGATGTTTGCCATCCCACCACCAACCACTCAAATCCTGTGCAGATGCTCCTGCTGGGAATTCCTTTGAGCTCATGGTCAAATGATTCTCAGATATTCTTTTAATGCTGCACAACCGACGCCTTGAGCTATGCACTAACTTTCGGCGGTTAACCTGGGACAAAACACCACGAACCCAAGCAAATAGCCAAAGGACTCGCAGGACTCCCTCACACACACACACACACATGCTGCCATAATAAACTTTAATGGGCCTGTTCATAATAATAAAATTTCATTAAACTGCCAGGGAGTAAATGGAAAAAATTCAGTGGGTAGCAAAGCATAGGCAAATTTTCGCTGGCAGGCAAATGAAGACGAGTGGTTAAAAAATGTGGTATTTTTGGGGGGAAGAAGGGGGAGGCTGATGGGCGTGGCATGTGTGAAATTCCCTAAGAGAGACCTTACCTCCTTTTTGGGTTCATCTTTGACCCATGTGCATGTGTTGCCGGAAGGAAGCCAGAAACAATTCAATTACGCTGCAAAATGGCTGCTTCCATGTATGTGTATGTATTTGCGGCATATATGTATGTGTGTGCTAGAGGTCCTGAGTGTGATGTGTAATAAAGTTTCATTTTATAGACCTGCCAGCACGTCTGGGCAGCTTTTGGTGACGCCAAAGCCGCAGTCGCAGCCGCAGCCTCAAAAGCATAACTCGTGCCCATCAGACTGGCCCCCCGATTTCAACCCCCCCCCCATTCCAAACCCACTTTTCCAACTGCAGTTGCAGCAGCAGAAAATGTGGCCCGAATTTTCACAGAAGAAGAAAGAAAATTGAAAGCATTACTGTGGCTCGTTGCTATTGTACGTTTTTTGGCCAAACAGAAATTCTTGTGCCGAAGTTTTGCAATTGTTGTTGCCTTGCAGCTGTCAGAGGAGGCGCACTAAACACTAAATAAAATTTCAGTTCTCAACTGCGTGAGCACACACACATATATACTACACGCACATTGGCCGCATGTCCTTGGGCTCTCTCACACACACACACACACACACATGAGGAAGGACCCCCTACTCGCTGCTCTACTCTGGCATATTGAACGAAGATTTATTGCAGTGCCAGTGTGTCCAAGTGGAAATAAATCAAATAATTTTCCATGTGGAAAAATTTCAAGCACAAAAAATCGAGCTGCAAATTAAAATAGGACGAAAAAAAAAGTAGGGGAAAACCAAAAGCAGAGAGACGAAAAATGAAAAGTCCAACGAAAGTCAAGTGAGGCGGCCCAAAAATGAACAGGGCTGATTGTGTAATTTACTCATTATACGAGTACAGCAACCTTATGTGCATTACGTAGTGCTGCTCATTTTACATACTGCATATGCATGAAAGGTCCTTCCACTACGGGTCCGCCGTATTTTTATATTACCACACAGACACCTAAAGGACCTCTGACCCCCTCCTCCCTTTGCCTCTCCTAACTAACTGTCATTGTCCAGAAATTAACGAAAATATACACACAAACATACACATGCAAAGTACCCAGAGCCGAGAGCAAAAATAAAAAGGAGCCAAAAGGAGAAAGGCGAATGGCGAAAAATAAAAGGAATGGCAAGAAAAGTTTTGCATTTCCTCGTGCTAATGTATGTTAATTACAGGGGGATTTTCCATGCGGAGGATTTGCATTTTAATTTATGCACCGAAAAATTTGCGTTTTGCCAGCCACCCCGGCCAAAGTCGTTAAAAGAGGAAAAGCCGGCCAGAAAAAATAGCAAATGGCGAACAGCGAACGACGAACGGTGAACGTTGAACGGCGAATGGCCCACAAAATAATGGCCAAAATGAGAAGTTACAGTGACGCAATTTGTACACGTCATAGGTGAGAGTGAGTGCATGCATGTGTACGGGCATTGGGGCACTTCATTACCCCGGTGCCAAGTGGACACGCCCCAGCACTGCAGCGGAAATTGCTGGAAATATATTTATTTATAGGCCAAGTACGGATACTTCAGCTGCCGGCCAAGGAGGAGTCTGAAGGCCCCCGAGCAATTAAGACGGCCACCTGGCCGGTGTCCTAATTAGGCCAAGTGCTCCAAAAAGTTTAACCCAAACTTGGGTAATGAAATGATGAGGCATATACAAATTTCAAATGTATTCCATCATTTCATGTATTGATTAAATAATAATATAACCGTACCCACTTGGGCGCCATTTTTTCTTAAACTTCTGATATATACAAATTATTCCTTTCAATTAATTAAAGTATTAACCGTCTCTCTATTAAGCTCTGAGGGTTTTGCAATCATCTGTGGTTTTAAAACAATAAATTTGCCATCTAAAATAACAGCATAATTTATATCACTCATTAATATGTAATCACAAATATATCAAAATCTGCAATCTTACAATTTATCTATAAATTTAATAATATACATATATTAGCCAATTAAAATAATAGCAATTTGTATGCCTAACAAAACAATTATAATCATAACATAATCATATCTCAATTAAGTTCAAAAGGTTTTGCAATCATCTGTAATTTAAAAACAATAAATTTGCCATCAAAAATAACAACATAATTTATATCACTCATAAATATATAAACACAAATATATCAAAATCTGCCATCTTAAAGTAGGGGAGTTTTCCAATTAATCTATAAATTTCAAAAATATATATTTGCTATCAAATACTATCACGTTATCTGTGATTAACAACACCCATTAAAATATACTTATCACCTTGAGCAGCCAATCCATACCCATAACTCCACTCACTATCGGCCTTCAATCACTCAAACTACTGCATTTCCAATCGCGTCCGCAAATTGGCTTCGCAACTTGAAATTTAATTATTATGTGCGTCACTCGGAATCGCCTCAATCGGCTTTCACTCACCCACTTAGGGCTCCCGTGAGCTTGGGTGGCCGGAAAATCAGGCCTTCCCCGCCCAGCCAACCGAATGGGAATTAGGGGCCCTACACACCATGGGCACTTCCCCTACGATGACGACGACGACCCCCTGTCTGTTCGGTTAAATTAATACAAAGCCCAAGTACATGCACTAATGCTAAGTAGATACGTATACGCAAACAAGGAGTTTTCGGGGGCGGTACAAAAGCCTACACGCTAAGCTAGGCACTGGAATGCGAGTGTGCGAGGGTGTGTGTGTCAGCTGAGGAATGAGTGTGTGCCGGTTAAGCGTCTTACTCAAGTATTTATGTATTTACATTGCGAATATTTAATGGAGATATGCTCGGGATTACAACTACTTGTTGGATAGGGACGATGGGACGAGGGGATGTGTGAAAAAATGGCACGCTCGGAGGTAACCAAAAGAGAATATTTAAGCAATCAACAACAGGCACTAGAGCAGGGCTCAGTGTTTTATTTCACTTTAATAAATATTGCATAACGACTAGCTGGGAGGGGGGGTTTGGATGTGAGAGATGGCGCCCGAGCAGGCACAGAACATCTAATAAGCTAAAAGCGAGCGTCAAAGCAAATGGCAAGCATAATATTCCAATGGCTGCTCCCCACTGGCCTAAGGCTGAAATTATTCAAGCGTTTCTTTAATAGAGACTCGCCCCAGCGGAAACGTCCCTCATCCTTCGTCCTGCGTCCTTCGGCCCTTTCCCCTCCCCTTGTGTCTGCCATCTGACTTTCAGCTGGAAACTATTTAAAAAAGCAATTTTTTAGTTAATTAAACGACAAAGACAAGCAAAAGGCAAACAATTTCCCCTCGCACATTGCACCATTTGGCTTTGCCATTGCCCAGGGCACTTTTCCCCCAGTCGGACGACAAATGGACAGACTGCAGCAGCAGTTAGTGACTGGGGTCTGCGGACCAGGCATTTCTTTTGTCCGAAATTCGAAAATGCCGCAGATCGCTGTACATATGTTGACTTAACAATCAGATTGCCTTTCAGGCAGTAACCAGCTCCAGCTGCGATCCTTATGGCCGCCACAAAGTTGCAGCTACATAAGGAAACCCACCGGTTGCAATCAATTTTAATGTTTTTTAATGAGCAGCCTGCAGTTGCAATCAGGGCAGGAAAGCAATTGCACTGAACAGGGAGAAAAAGTGGAACTTAAATTGTTACTATTTATAGGAGACATTTTATAAGGATTTAAACAGCACTTTTGTGGGCTTTTTAATGCAAGACTTAAATTATTAATTCAGTTATTAAAGATGATAGTAAAATTGACCAAACTTAGACCAACAAGTGGGGTTACTGGAACAAGAATTACAGAAATATAAAAACATTAAATCTGAATATTTTAAATATATTTTTTTGGGTTTTAGTTTTCATTGCTTAAGTTGGTTTTTCTTAAAAAATGTATTATAAAAATTATAATTTTTGTTGTGGGATATTTAAGATAAATTATTTGTTTATTTTAGGGATTTTAATAGTCTTTTATATTTAATTTATATTTATTTAATCAGTGAGCAAAGCCACCATAATAATTATTCTAAAAACTTGGATGTTTATTCCAAAAAGTTTATGTTCTAGTAAATAAACCTCTGTGTGAAATTATAGTACTCGTCCTTTTTTTCTTAGCCAACCTCAGGGATCATACAATTCCAAGTTATTTGCTTTTCAAAAGTTGTTTCTGACCTATACCTACTTCTTTCCCTGAATCGTAAACACATCCAGAACTATGATGTAAGTTAAAGGGAAGTTTTAAATGCCATTAAAAACCTCTGCTTGAAAGCACCTATTATATTCTTCTTAGCCCACCTTGGGGCCTTGGGATCCCTAATTATTTTTCGCAGTATGCTTTATCTGCCCGGAACCACACACTACTCGTGCGCTAATGATGCCCAAACAACAATTGCCGGGAAATGCAAATAAGTCGGGGTCCTGTCGCACACAAATTACTGGTCAGTGGAGAGCCAAAGGAGTATGGTTAAATGGTAAATGGAGAGTGGCCACTAAAATGCGCAACTTTGTAAGCCATTTTTGCCATTTCCCAGCTATTTGTCGCATTTCGCTTAGCCATTTATTTATTTGCACTCATTTAAAGTGTAAACTGCATTGTTTTTTTCCTCCACAGCCCTTGTTGTTTCCATCATTGTTATTAAGAACGGAGTAATCATAGCCGTTGGCTCTACTTTGCTCTGCTCCCCTTCTATATTTTTTCCTACTTTTTTTTTTGGTGAATCCCCCGATGGCTGGTATGCTCTAATTAAGTGCATTTACTCTAATGAGCAAAAATGGCACCAGCAGTAGCAGCAGCAGTAGCAGCAGCAAAAGTAGCTCCCAGCTCCAGATGCAGTGGCAAAAAACTGTCACAGCTCCGTGAACGAGGGAAACCGTGCGTGAAAACTGCCCTCCAGCTGGCGAATGGGGATGCTTTTGTGGTCGTCTCCTTTCTCGGGGTCGACCTCATTTAAGGGCCAAGAACTGAAACCTTTTAGCCAAGCATTGGGCAGAGATGCAAGTACCCCCGGCTCGGCTTCTAGGTTTCTCGGCATTTTCAAGCATTTGTCTATGCAAAATTTTCCGACGCTCATTAGTGCAATTTGCATGCATAACGGCAAATATGGCCAGCAGCCAGATGAAGCCTCCGGCCTGTCCAGATTTCCAGATGTCCGTCTATATATCTGGCAAGCCATCTATTATATCCACAACAAATACACAAGTGCAGTGGTACACTGTTGAAAACGTTCATGGTTTGTGCTGCCATGACACTTTATTATAAAGATGGATGTTGTATCTGATTTATAAATTTCAAAAGCTAACAACTATTTTAAGAATTTAATGCACTTATGAGAACTACAACAAGCATAAAACAATTTTAGAATTTTCTGATGATACTCATCTCTTATCAAAATATTTTTATTTTAATCATACTTCTTCAAGGACTTATAAATATTTTTATAAAAATGTTGTTCCTCTTTAAGGTGTGTTCTTTTTTTTGGTGATACTATGTAGTGTACTGTTTCTTCTATCAAGTATTTTGCAAAATCACATGAAGCATGGATTTTTCAATTCATAGTCTTAGCAATATCTTGTATTGCCATGATTTGAGTCATAGGTTATAGATTATAACAGTGTAAAAATCCAAAGGCAGTTGAGAAAGAGAGTGACTCGATGCGATGGCCGTTCCTACATTCATCAAATTCAGAGACAGAAAAGAGGCATTTGCTCCGTTCATTGTCGAATTCAAATATGTAGACCAGAATTTTTGTATTTGCCCATGCTCGTGTGCTGTTGCTGTCATTTCGGCTGAAGGGGAATATATGTAGGATGCCTGGGCCTCTTGCCCGATTCAGATTGTGATACAGATTCAGCGACACTAAGTAAACAGAGCGGCGCAGCTGTGCCAAAGGATAACAGCACTCGTCTGCCGGCTCTGAAAAATATGCAAATGTCAGCCAACAGAGCCCAAAAACTGTGCACAACCCATCCATATCCCATGGAAACGCAACCCCTCGATCTGTTCGAACTGCCATCACATCCAGATAAAACACAAAACAATCCGAATTAGTAGAAAGCAAAACAAGGCAGCATCAAAAAAAAAAAAAAAAGATTCGGCAACAGAACGCAGCAAGCAGCACTTTGCCGAAAACCAAATTCATTTTCAATTAAGCATTTTTCGGCATATCGACAGAAAATGTCCTATGCCTAATGCTGGCAATGGAAAAACATTTGAAATGCTAACTAAATTACGCCAACTTCGCACACACATTTGCGCATGTCTCTGCATATTTAGTTTTTCGCAATTTACAGTGGCTGCCATTGCCACTCGACGGCCATATGGCCATATATGGGGTGTCAGAATGTGGTCAAAATGCCAATTGCAAAACAATTGCATTTTGGTTACTTTGCTGTTGAATCCGGAATTTCGATGGCAGCCACCTAACAAACACTGCGACGGCTTCCGTTGACACCAGGCAATGATAAAGAGTGAGTGGGAGGCACTGAGAGAAGGGAACTTGAACCAAATTAACACTAAAATAATATAGGAAAAACAGAAGATGGTTAGAAAATTGGTGACTAAATATTGTACATAATTATTTATGGATATAGGCATACTTATAGCTCTAAAGAACTTTTCGGACTATCATTTGGGATCATTATATTATAATTCCATAATTTCTAAAAATGTATTTAGGCCATATAAGCAAACTAAACCTTCAAAGTAACAATTTCTTTTATTCAGTTCTCATTTACTATTGATGGTTTTGACATATCATTTGTTTTAGTATTATTTGTAGGATGAGTATTATTTTTTCTAGTCCTAGTACATATTTTGTATTTTTCTAAGAAATGGGCAGCCAGAAACAAGTAATAAAACTTACAAAAGTGTAATAATTTTTCCTTGTGCACACACATCTACAAACAGTGACAATTAAACTTTAGATTTTAAGTTAAAAGCAAAATATTGTAGCAGACAAGCCTGCCTTCCTTTCCAACTCTATGGCTCTGCGGCGTGAAATTTCAACTGGATTTTCTTTGGCGCCCACTCCGCCTTTTGGTGCAATTCTAAAAATTGTTAGACGACAACCAGTTCCGTCATATTCACACATATATATACATAAACTGGCGAGTGTGTGCAACCAACAAAAACCCAAAAAGCAATTAAATTGTACACTCGGCAGTGGTAGCAGGCAAAAGCCAAGCAAATCAACAACAACTATTACCAAACCGTCGACAAAAGACACCAAAGGCATCATGCAACAATATTATAACATTCGCCAACTGCAAAAAATACATCAACTAGACACATACACAAATACATATGCAAACACACAGGATCACACAAAATGGCAAACTTTTTTATTCTGTTAGTGTGTGTGACAGCCTGACATGCAAATACGTTTAATTTCGAAAACTAAACTAATAAAAGCTTCGCTGCAATGGCTTTCCTGCAACTGAAAATATCCTTTTTTACGATTCCCACAAAAATGCTGTACAAACATAAACAAATAAGCAATCGAATCGCATTTTTTCGAAACTAATGCCACTAATGTTTATGGCAGACGTATTTCGAAGGAAAAAATTATATTTGTTTTTCAAAGCTTAAATCCACTTTAGGGTTCCTGAAGCCATAAAAAATACTTCTTGGAATGGTATAAAAAAATGTAGAGCATTATTTATAATAGCCATTATATTTGCTAATTCAATAGCAATATTCATAATTTTTTCAAATTAACAGCATAAATTTCCATATGTAGACATTAAAATGATATATGTAACACCTTTATTAATTTATTATTGCGTAAAAAGTTTTAATTAGTTTGAAGGCAAGAAATAATATTATTTGAGTATTTATGTTTGTACCTTACCAAAAACATTCAGCTGGTTTTTTATATCACGAACTGAATAATTAAATTAAATTTGATAACTGACACTGACAAACCGAATTAAAAGTTTGTTATTTAAGAAGAAGAAACCAACTTTTTATTAAATAAATTAGGTATTAGTTTTCATGTGGATATAAGACCACCACAATGTTTTTCTGTTTGGACCATTTGATGCATTCGATTTGTTAGAAACTTCGAGTGCATTTCAATGTCCAATTGAGTGATTTTTAGGAATGGAAATTCTGTGATTTCAAGAGTCTGCAAATACCAGAGCGCCATTGAATCAAAAAGCAATTTATAGAGCCTCCTCCGACGGGTGACAACGATGAGTTTGCAGGCCAAAAATGTTAGAAAATTGCCACCCAGTGATGCGCCAAATATTTCAATACCCATTGATGAATATCTCGGTTCGTAAACTACATGCAAAACGGACGTGATCCTGGCAGTCACGCGGGTCCTATGAACACATAGTCATGTACTACATATAGAGAATCTCTCTATCCGGCCGTTAAAAACGGCAACAAAAGAATTCGCACATTTCAACGTTTTGAATTTGTAAAAGGATATTTTTCACATTATAATAAGAAATGAGGTTGAAGACGCGCCTCGCATTTTGTGCTCGGCACTCGGAAAATTCCCCCCCTGTATCTTTATCACTCCTTTCCATTTTCCGGCTGCCTTTAAAATGCAGAACAGCTGAAAAATCATATAAACACAAATAATAAAATCGACAATTTGGCAAGAGCCGCACGCACACACACGCACAGCCAGACATATTTATGTGTGTGTGTGAGTGTGTGCGTGTGAGCCTGCAATGAGCACATAACCGCAAATGTACTGGCAACAAAACGTGCCGCGATTCCACAAAAAGACCAATGGGAATTCTCAAAGGAAAATGGGTTAAACTTTCCACTCACACAGAGAACTTTTCGCGTAATCGACTCGACGACGCCGCTGTCACGGCCCGAATCCCATTGGCCAGTGGAACTTCTTCATAAACAGAAGACATCCACGGCTTGAATCCTATCTTTACCCCGGCCAGAATTCGTTTTATTTAAGTTTGATTTTTTTTCATTTCAACAAATTGGATTTTTATAAATCTACGTATTTCAAGATATTCTTATAAATAAATTAATAAAGAAGTGTATAATAGGAAACATTTTCTTTACTTTAAACAAAAAGTGGGACTAGAGATTTTGTACTTTGAAAAAATAGAATTTGCTTTTAGAAAGCCGTTAAATTTTCACATCCACTGTAGATGCTTCTCAAGAAACGAATCAATTTCAAGGTATTCGGAGAAAACTGTTTAAGAATGTTAGCCAAGCATTCTTTATTTGAAAGTCATGCAACCAAGTTGGGTGTTCGTTTCTTCCCTACTTTTGCTAATCTCGGCCGGAAAAACCGAAGAATTAGATGAAGAACTACCGCCCAGGATCCAACCCAGAATCTACGATGGCAAGGAGACGAGCAACGGTCTCTTCGGTGGAATGGCTGTGCAGGTCTTCTATAGAACCAAGCTCATCTGCACGGGAACCCTTCTTACAGATTTCCACTTTCTATCGGCAGCCCATTGTTTTGATAGAACGACCCTGGATGGATACCACGTGGTCGGTGGAATTACGAAGGAGTTCAGTGGCCATAATAAAAACTACAAACGAAACAAGCTCGTTGCGATTCGAATTTCTCCGGACTTCGAGAGAGAGGACTTCATCGGCGATGTTGCAGTGGTCAAGATCCTATTTGGATTGAGAAGCAAGTACATTGGCTACGCCCAGGTCTGCAAATCCCCTTTATATCCCAGCGATATAGTCACCGTTGCCGGTTGGGGTTACAGTGGCAAGAACCATGCTGGATCTCGGAATACCTTGCGCACCATGCGGGTCAATATTGTGGAAAAAGATGTTTGCGAGAAAGAACTGGGTCGCTCACTTCCGAAGAATGTCATGTGTGCCGGTGGCTATAATGGCCAGACTATCTGCCAGGGCGACTCCGGCGGACCATTGATGTTCCGCAATCAAGTCTGTGGCATAAGCACGTGGACCTACAAATGCGGCAACACCTTTAAGCCCGACATCTACATGAGTGTTCGATATTATGCTAAATTCATCATCAAAGCTGTTCGGGAATTGGGATTTTAGGATAATTGCAACAAAAAATGTGGCAAATAAATCAAGTATAAAATGAAAAAAACTGTTAAAGTGATCTTTAATTAACAATAACAAACTCAAAACTTATCTTTTTAATAATTCCTGACCTTTCAACTAAATTAATTAACTTTTTTTTTAGTACCCACGAAATACCCAAATTGAGTTGCCATTCAACCACCAAATTAAACATTTTTATTGCTTTCAATTGGAATTACTATTATGATCATATATGCCAAAGCATTTATAATGTGTGCAACTCCAACCAAACTTAGATTTATTACCATATACGTTATATTAGCTCATCACTTTAATTGTAAACTGACCTACTTACATGAATACATATACGTTTCGCTCTTGAACTCATTGAATCTAATAATAATCATTAAGATTAGTCTCAGAAGTACACAGTGTGATTCATTGATTTACTGAGCTAGTTGCTATATATAGTAAAAAAAAATATTTGTTTTCTGATTTCTGCTATCAAAATGTAAGTGCTGTAAAGATAAAGATATTTACACATTTGTAAAGAGAAATTCGTTGAATGGCACGTCTTGTAGATGCACTGCAATTCTACAAGCTCAGGTAGTAGAAGACATCTGTAGAATGTAGAATGGGCCGCTCTTTGCACCTTAGACTCACGTGCTATCACCTCATTCTTCAGCACTCTTTCTCTTTCTCTCTCTCTCTCTCTCTGTTTTTTTCCCAAGTTTTCTCAAACGCTCAGCCAAGCGTAAGATGAGAGGAAAAATGCAACGTTGGCGCCTCCGCCGGTAAGAATCAGTGGAAAAGGGGAAAATGCGGGAAAAGCGGGAAGCTACACAAAACACGCTGCCAGTGAAAATATCTTGCCGTGTCACACAGTTTCACTTCAACTATTGTACATCCAACCTCTGCTCTTCGCGCTCTCTGCACTCTAAGAAATATATTCTCTAATTAAGTGATCATGATCCAAAAAATATTTTAACATTCCTTTTATAAGATTTTAAAAACACATTTTTATATTTTTTATAGTTTCTAATTTTTAAATTTAAAAAACATTTTTTTAAAAATAAATAAATTTTACCTTAGTTTTTTTAAATATTTTTTTTATATTAACAACCATCATTTAAAAATAAATACTCTTCACCTTAATCTAGATTTGTTAGGAAGATTGGAAAAACAATCCTTTTCCTGTCATCAAAAAAATAACCTGTTTGATAAAAATAACCTGTTTTATATGTAACCTAAAATATAAAAAGAGGTAACTACATACAGCTATGATCAAAATAATAGCTGTATTTTTTACAACTTAATAAAAAAATCTTTTGGAATTTCGGGATTTGGGAAACTAACTTGAAAAGACGCTTGCATATTTGTTTTGTACACAAAAGTATTAAAAATTTTGAACAGGGCTATGATATATTAGTGCTAGGAACGTAAGCCAGAAACTTGTATAGGATTATATAGATAAACTATAAAGTATTGGAGGTTATTGTTCTATTTGAAGAAAATGCTTTTAGGAAATGTAAACTATATTTTTTCTAAGTGGGGAAACACTTATGCCGCCCCCTTTCGCCATAGAGCACTAATTCCCCAGTGGGTCGCTCGCCGGGCAGTCAGTTCACGTTGGATTCTCAAAGCGAACGCGCGTCGATCGTTCTGCTCCGAAAAGCTTTCTTCCAACTCTTCCCCGGTTACACCGAATCCAAGCGAGTGCGTGTCCGATTGTGATTCAGATTGATATAGCGACCGGTCCGATAATTGCTGATAGTGCGTGTGTGCGTCATTGTGTTCAATTGAGTTAAATTCGGCTGACGGGGATTACTAAATAACTAAAACAGTCGCAAAATGAGGGAAATTGTGCATCTGCAGGCGGGACAGTGCGGCAATCAGATCGGTTCTAAGGTGCGTATAATTGATATTCCATCGGTGCCCGCATCGTATACCTTTGCTCTATTTTCTCGCATTTTTTCGCTATCCTAACCTCACATGTTTAATTATAAAACAGAGTGGAAAAAAAAGAGAAGGCGACTATAAATCGTTCTTGGGGCACGGCGCTCTCTCTCTATATGACTCTCGCCTCTCTCTTTCTGTTTTCCTCGTTTTGTTTTTAGTGGGAAGCAATTAAAACGAGGGGCGGCTGGGGGATGGGTGGAAATGGAAATGATTATTCCGTTAGTTCGGGAAACTATAAAACTGCAAAACATAAAAGAAACCTGACGAGCTTTGCAGTTATCTTATCGCTCTCAAGATACGAATATCAGCCAGCTCGAAGTATCACATTTAAATTACCTTGGACTCCGAGCATATCGTAGTCTATTAAACCCAGAAATCCGCTCGCAAACCAAGCAAAACCTAGGCAAAACCACCTTGGTCAGGTGTAAACAATTAGCTCGCCGCTTAGTAAAGAGCTTGTGATCAGCCGGCTAGGTAAATTTGCACTGAAATAAAATGGGAACGATTATAAGATCACTATATCATTTTGTTTTTTGTTTATTTCAATAAAATTAAAAAAAATATATTTAATTTTTAGAAAGTACATTCCATTTTAAAATAAAACAACTTCAATGTCCTGAATTTCTTAAGAAAATCCTATATCTTGGTATATCTTTCATTCTTATCAGAAGATTAGAAAGATTGTATAAACTAATGTCTTAAATTGATTTTTTTATAAATTGTATAATACATTTTAGATCATATTTTTAAAAATCTAAAAGTGGAAATTATAAAAATTTCTTTCTGTGCATTTTAAGAAACCCAATCCGTAAGACAAGTGTATTTGGCGGGAAGTTTCAGTAGGCTATGATAGTTTAGTACTCTGTGGAAAGTATTTCGAAACTGGCTCGAAGGTTTTTCTGATGCTTCCGACTTTGTGGCATTCATTGTATCTTAACTGGTTTCGGGTACTTATACATTTCATGGGGTTTTTTATTATGTTTGCCCTCATACAGTTGACTGATCTTACAGCCATAAAGAACCCGTCCATCATTAACAGAAGGTTTCGTGGGTATTTCTAATTACGGCAGTGGGGCTTGTAAATAATATCTGTATCTTGAACCGATATATCTGACTCACAGCTGACAATGACAAACCGACGGGGCTTATGTGTGTGCGCCTTCTACTATCTGGAGACTCTAATCAGTGAGCTTGTTTACACAACTTTAAACATAAATACTCGAAAAGTAAAAACTGATATGGGTTGCGCCGAAAATAGCAATTACATAGTGCGTTCTGGTATTTTCAATGGGAATGGGGTGGAGAGCATGTTTGCGGGCAATTAGAAAAGCTGAAATGAAAAAAAGCACTGTAACTCCGAGGGGACGCCCATTCTAAGCTAATTCAGCGCATTAACATTAACTCGCACAATTTGCCGCGTCATGAAAATCCAGCTACAAAAAGTCGTTGACGTTTGACACAGTTCTTTTTTGTATTATTATAATTATTTTGTCTTTTTTTCCGGCGTTTCACAGCACAGTTTTCTTCGGACGTTTCTCTTTTCCCCCTTTTTACATGATTTTCCACTTGAGTTTTATGTAAACACATTTCCACATATTTTTAAGTACTCTTTAGCGTGTTTTTCGCCACAACCTTTTCAGTTAATTAGAACGCACTTTTCCGGGATAAAACCTCTGTCAATCCCATCCGATTTTATGGGGGCCCTTTACGCCCCCGAATCAAAGCATTATTACATCCATATTTTGCTGACAATGTTAGGGCCTTTGTGTATCTAAAAAAAATTGAATTACGATTATTTATGCAATTTGCAATCTTTATAGATTGCATAAAACTGGTTTGTTGGTGCATTAAATTTGAATATAATAATAGCGAACATATTTTGTAGCTTGTCCTATTCATGCGCTTTTTTACACAGCCTGATTTTGTGCCTTAATTGAATGTCCTTTTCTGATTAATTGGCTGTCGGGATGAATTATTGTTGCAGCCCAGAATAAACAAATAATAAATATGCAAAACTGCCTACGTGGCGAAACTGTGCGCACAATGGCGTAAATGGTGAATGCAATTTTTAAATAAATTTTCAAAACTAATTGCTCCGCTGATAAAGGCCAATAGGCAAATAAAAAAAATTAACAGATTGATTACACATTAAAAGCAGAGCTTATTCACACATGAATGGGCCGCAAACAGAAAGGATTGTAATTATAAAAACAGAGCTTAACAATTGAAATCCCGGCAGCGTATGTATGTTTATTTAGGGGACATGTTTTGCAAACATAATGTTTTCATTGAATTATGCTTAATTCGATTTTAAAGGATACTGGCATTGATGCCATTTTCTTGGCCTCGGTTTAATTTTGCAAAATGCCTTGGCAAACGTCTTCCGGCTTTCCTTTGCCAACACCCGAAATTGATCACACATGTATGTATATATATATATATGCATATATTCGCCAGGCAAAGGCATCTTCTATCCAAGGATATTTTGGCCTGCAGCGAGAGTTCGTTCGTTTGCCTCCATTTCTTTTTTTGTTCTTCATTATTTACATAAACCTAATTTTCCCTAAATCATTTTGTGAACAATAACAAGGAAAATCTATTTACGGCATGGCATAAAGACGGAGGAAAAGCGTTGAGCCATCGTGGCGGGGAAAGTGCAGATGAAATTTATAGACGGAGCACACGGAGAATGCAGAACGGAGAAAGGAGAACGGAGAAAGCCAGGCAACAGACAATAAAATTAAAGACTGGAATAAGCCGGGCTGCAACGACGACGTCTCCTTTGAGCCAGTATGCATACCCCTAACCATATCCATGCCCATATTTCGCCCCAGGATACATTTGTTTAGCCCATAATGGCAGGGCATCATCGAGCAGCGCCAAAATAATGCACAAAATTGAATTATCGATGGCGTTCGCTGGCAGCCGTAATTTCTTTATGGTTACCCGATATCGAGCCGGGTAACTGGGGAATCGGTCGGATTACATTATGGCCCCGGCATGGCACGTCATATAGGTAATCCCCCCCTCCCCCCTACCATCGCTTGCTCTTATGCAAATGCAATTTTCATGTGCCATTGCATATTTGAACGTTGAAGGGTTGAAAGCTGGGAAAACAAGCTATTGATAACTTAGTTGGCATCTTCATTTCAGTATTTCTGTCTGTCAAGGATTAAATAGAGATGTGCATTTAACCATCTTAATTAGGAAAATCAATCAAAATTATAAAAAAAGAAGATGAGCCTTGTCCTATTTAATTTTCTTTTTTATATCTAGTTAATCATTTTGTTTTCCAAATTTAAATTTTTTTGGCTTTGAAGAAAAATATTTGGAGGCTGCATACCAATCTACAAATATATAATATATTTGCTGTTAAACTAGCGGCGTTATTTTAAAATATTCTTTCCAGTGTAAGAAGCAATTGAACAGTGAATATTAGCCAATTCTACACCTGTTCATATCCCCCATCAAATGCAAATTCGCCAAACAAGAGATCGCGTGTTCACATCGACGTCTCAAGTAATTAGATTGAATGTTGATTAGCATTTGATATGTGTTCCGATTTCCATTAGGGGTCTTAGAAATCTCCCCAAAAGTGGGCATGGTCAGCAATTACTTGAACATGCAAAAAGCCATGAGCCAAAGGGAATCGTAGGGGAAGTTGGGTGAGAGAATTGGCGAAAAGGAAGACCAAAAAGGGGGAAATATCCCATTTTTTCGCTGGCGAAATATTTTTCAATTTACATAAAAATGCGTTTATGCATACCAAATGAGCCGCACACACACACACACCCCTTTTGCAGCTGCTAGCTCCCAGCGTCCTTGCGCCTAGCAGTATGCAATAGAAAATGGTAGTGGCAAAATGGGGGCGTGGCAGGTGGAAGGGCACTGACGGCGCTCCGCTGCACAAACTGATTATAAATAAACAAAAGGGAATTTTTATAAATATTTTCCACATACCACACACACTTCCCCACCATTTTCGTAGCTGCTGGCTTGATGGAATATAAAAATTACTTATTTATGTATATATTTTTGCTCCGTTACACTTTGCTTTGAACATGTGCATGCAAATTGATGAACAAAAGGGAAAATCACAAAAAAGAAACTGCGCATAAATATTAGGAAAACGTGCGGAGAAAATGCGGCAAAGAAAAAAATCATTCCATTCATATGTCATCGAATCTTCACCTTTTACTTTATGCAATTTCTCTATGAAGTTAATACCAAAATCTGTTTTCTCAAATATATGACTGGATTTACTTGTTTTCTGTAATAAAAGTTGTCATATAATTGTAAATGTCAGAAAAATATCGGGGTGGACACACAAATCTCTTGGGTCCTGAAATCACTTTTAGATATAATTTCAGGTGTCTAAAAGTATGGAACAATTTTTAAGTTGAAAAATGCAATGATGACTACTGTCTTTTATTCAATGCATACTTTTAGAAACCTTTTAATTATAATTTTAGGCATCTAAAAGTATGCAACAATTTTTTTAACTCAACAGTACAAATCAATCAGAAAGTCTACTATTTCTTATTCACTGCATAATTTTAGACACCCTCAATGAAATTTCAACGTTAGGCCAATTAAAATGGATATTGGTTGGACATTTTTGTAAACATTTTGTCTAAAGCAAAAAGGAAGGATTCAAAGGACCCGAAAAACCAGCCAAACTTGACCGAAATGGAAGTGCAAGTGCTGCTCCTTGCTTTTGTGGGCACCTGTAAGCCGCTTGCTCCCTTTGAGCCGACAGGTTGACCAGGAAAACAATGGAATATATGGACTCCGGACAGTGGACACTGGTCACTGGAAACTGGCCATGTGGGCAGTCCAGGCAAATGGCCATTTGTTATTTATTTAACACTTTTAAAAAGCATTCCGCTCTTTTGCTCATTAATATCTCATGCTGCTCTTAACGCCATTCAGGCTGCCAGTTCTCTGGCAAAAGTGCAAATTGCATATGGTAAGTGGAGTTGGATTGCCAGGGAGCTGGGGCAGATGTTGTTTCATTACCATTGTTATTCGAGCAATTGTTTGGCTCACACTCTCACACACATACATTTTTTTTGTGTGTGTTATTTTTTTGCAGTTTTTTCAATTACTTTGGTAATTTTATATTATTGAAATTGCAAGCCGCAAATTGTAATTATTGCGCATTACACTGCCAACGAGCTCTGCACGGCGGCAGATAGCCATGAAATATGTTTGCCCGTTGTAATCTGGTATTTACGAAAAAATTAATAATACAATAAAGCAGCTGGCAATGCGTTTTAAACGCCCGGAGTTCTCTTCTCCTCGCTGTGGAGACCAGTGACCAGTGGAATTATTTATGCAATTGGATTTGCCGGCTATGCGAGCTACAAATTGCTGCCTTGCCGATAAGGAGGCTGGGCAGAGAAATTTTACACACGCCCTGGGCTTGCCAGAGAAAGCCGGCTGATAAAGCATTTGGCCGGCAGATATTAACCGCAAAATGCCAGCAAATTTATGGCAATGCGAGGCATAATTAAGCCAAAAATACAACTCGCAAAAATAACAATTATCAAGATTGGTTTGGCTCGGTGCTTCGCACGTGTTTCTGTTTTTCGATTCATTTTAGCTCGTTTTATTTTATTTGCGCAAATTGCGTTGACTAATTGTGCGGCCAAATACGCGAAATGAATTGCCTAAATAAACAAAGAGAAAAGGATCATTTGGAATGCAGGGTGCTCTGTCAGGATGTGGACTTAATAAATAAAGAAGGAATTGCTTAAGGGTCCTTTAAAATATTTATCACAGTCGAATTTCAGGATGTGGATGTAAGTTACTAAAAAATATTGAGTTAATCGAATTCCAGAGTCAATGAGTCCTGGAAACTGGTGTTTAAAACTGTACCTTTACTACAATTATTTTTAAACAAAACTCGCAGCACAAACTAATCAATTTCCACACCAATTATACCCCAATAAGGGTATTGAATAATCCCAAAAAATAACGAAAGCGAATGCGCGAAACCTCATTAAAAACCAATGTGGTCAAAATATTTATCATTTATGTGTTCCTGCTAAATCCACGCTCGACTAGCGTTTGTTTGCATTTGTTTGGACAAACATATGTCCGGCTGAATGTCCTTGAAAGATTAACATCGGTTTTATAATTTATGGCAGGTTGAAGGGGAAAACATGTTTTTTTCCGCGAAAAGAAATTCGATATTTCAGTCGAACAAAACCGCAATCGAACAAATAACTTGGCCAAAATTTTGGGGGGGCGAATCTGAATCAACAATCTGGTTTCGGTTTTCGGCCATAATGATGGCTAGATCAACACATTTGCCAAATTGTGCAGATATGCGCACACATATCAAAGCATAATTTAAATTTGTGGTCTGTCAAGTTAGCGCAACGAAATTAATCAAAATATTTTGAGAGCTCCGAGTGCTGCAATTATTTTTGGTTTCCAATGGCCACACCAATGTGCCTGGGTTTTTGCACCAATTTCGCGGCAATCCAATTAAGTGCGATTTTCTGGACTGTATTAGTTTTAGAGAATCCAACCCGGACTTCAAGCTCGCTCGGTGGGCCAAAATATTTCCGCATTTTACACACAAGTTTTTCAATTTTCTGCGTATTTGCATTTGCCTTATATTGTATTTCATTTCGGGCTTATTTGACAAACAGTATTAATTGGATTTTTTATGTTCGTACATATATTACCAGTCATTCCGCATCCAAAATGGCAATTAAAATGAAAAATAAAACACTGCGTTGGGTACTGAAAACTGTGAACTGGGCGTAAAAAGTTTGCATTGGCCGATCAAATGGTCAAAGGGAAATTCACGCTTGGTGGTAATAAAAATTAATTTCATTGTGGAATCATAAAAATCGTTATAGGATATTCCCGCAAAATGACCAAGTTTTATCAGCAAATGCACTCGTTGTCCTGCAGGACAGAGATAGAAGTAGATCGAAATTGATTAATAGAGCGAAAGTTTGCTCAGTTCTTTATCTGTCCATTTTTATTGATTCCACTGCATTTCGCAATCATAATAAAAAACATGAATTATTTGGATAGTGAAGCGGCTCACTTGAGGAGAAAAAAAAGGTAATGGTATTATAGTCATTAATAACCAACAGCGATTCATTTGTCCAGCACTTAATAAAGCCAGACCTCAAATAGAGCAGATCGTAAAAAATAATGTTGGCTGGTGAAAAAATATCGCAGTTCATACATATTTCTGGCACATATTTGTAGCAGGTAAATATAACCACAGATAAATTGGAATTTCGGGGCTCTTTTTTTTGAGGATTAACGTGTCGTATGTGGTTCGAGATTTTTGAGATTTTCTCGGATTATTTTGTTACCTCTTCGTTCTTTCCAGGGCTTAATTTCTTTGGTGGCTCAGATGCTTTAGCAGCAGTTCAGGTGGCAGGGGCATCCACTTGCCGTTTAACACCACATGAGCTCACACCTATAAAGCATCACCAGAAAATGTTTTCTGCCTGACACTGTTTATTTATTTAGCTTTTGCCAAAGTGTTCTTCAAGCCATGAACTTCATATCGCTTACCATATAAATATTATTATTATTACCCTCGTTCCCCCAGGCAAGCAGCCTAAATTCGGGTGTGTGTAGGTTTGTATGTGCATACAGAATGATGGAGTGCAAGTGGCAGTCGTTTATATGCACGATATGATGGCAGGACCGTAAAACATACGCTGGAGACTGCTCCCCAAACTGTGGCCATTAGCAAATATTATTGCAACCCTTCGGCCTACGGGGTCGGAAAACTTGACATCGCCGAGCAGTCGAGAACATGACCTTTTATAAAAAATCAAAATTTTCTTTAAATTCCAAAGCGTTCTTGTGAAAATTACCCATTCCCAATATAAGCAGGAATTAACGGATTATCATGATAATAATCCTATAATCCAAAATTCTACTGTTCTTAAGAAATGGAAAATCGGAACACATCTTATCTTTTCCACATACATCGACACCTGGGCACAAATCAAATCTGATTTGGGCCATGTTTGCCTCATTTTGACCATGAAGCAGCAAACATGAAGAGACCATGGTGGCCACGCACACCACGTCACTCACGCAGACAGACGCACCGAGACACACATTAACACACAGCTACCACACACCGACACACCCAGACACACCGTGCACATTAGTTAAGTCAATAGCAGTTCGACCAACGAAATATACAATAAATATTTACATATCTAAATCGACAATTATTGAAATCTCAATTGAAATTGTTTGGTAGCCACATTGGGCTGTGCATGTGTGTGTATGAGGTTAAATGAAGCCATACGCACCGTTGCACTATAGGCTGGCTGAACACTTTTTGTGGCCAAAATTAATAACTTCAAGCAAAACCAAATATTTGAGTTCGGTTCTTATATTTGGGCTTATAATTAGCAAACTAACAGAAAAAGGCGTGGCAACGCCCCATTTAGGAGAAATTCTAGTTGTATCATAAAAAATAATATAAAAATATATAAGAAAATACTTACCCTAAAAACAAAACATAATTTAGAGGTGTATATTTTTGATTTGGATTTATATCGATGTAATGAACATATATATAGAAAAAAGGTGTGGCGCCGCCCATTTTTCACATGTTAAATCGAAAACAATTCTGAGTTGTCTAACCTGAGGTTGTGACCTAAAAAGGTAAATTGCGACGAAAGTGCGCAAAAGTGCACTTTAGGATAGCATTCATATGAACAAGAACTGAACTACCGACAACACAGTGTAAATATTAAGGTGAAACTAGGTGAAACTGACTTTATATCTCTATTTAAAGTTAGTTTTTATTGTAAATTTGTACACGTAAAGCGACTATAAAAAACACTCAATTACAGGGACAACACAAACAAATCCAACTTGTGACGACCACAAACATAAAGTACAAACCGCTATCTTCCGATGCCATCATAACTTGTTTGGTAAAAACTTAGTTTGGTGCCTTATTTTTATAATTTTAAACCGACTCTTTTTTTCACAAAGTAGCTTTCGTGCGCCCGTGACACCGAACAGCTGTTTTAACAGCCGATATTTTAACAGATCGTGACTCTGTTAAAATTTCTGTTACGTAACATTGAAGTTTGAAGTTTTCCCAACACTTTGTCTTCATTAGATTTTAATATTAACGACTTTCGAAAAATGGATTTTTGGCCACAAAAAGTGGTCAGCCAGCCTATAGTGCGTTGACACACACAGTCAAACGTATATATCTGTTGTATATGAACATCGTACTTTGATATCTATAGGAAGGAAAAACGGGGGAACGATTGTCATTTGAATCACACAAGACGATAGATGGCATCAGAGGGGTTAACCCTCGAAAGCAATTGCTTGGTTATTTACCAACAAAGAGGGAGGTTAAAGAAGTTGGATAGGTCTGAGATATAGGAAATGGAAAAAGATATTATTAATTCTTTTAGTAGAAAACAATATTTAGCACTTTAAAAAAATCTTTACTCCCTGTTTTTAGTCTAAGCAATTTTACAAAGACTAATATTTATTAATATATCGATGGATATTAAAAATGCATTTCGGTGCCAAATTAAAAATTATTAAATTTAAATACACATTAGATATTTTAAAACTAAATTAATTGTATTATTGATTTAGTTTATTATTGTGTATATTTTACAATTTATTATTAGATGGTCAAAAGCTGGCTCCTTACCTTATTTGTCTTCTCTAGTTTCATTCATTTAACAGTAATTAAATCAGTCACCAAAAGTCAACTATTAGCAATTACGCATCCTGTTTCTTATATTAGTTATTGGAAACCATACTGGAACTCAATTATTTGAGCTCAAAGCAGCCATTGCATTTATTCAATTCCAGCCATGCTTCTCGCCGCCAACGGTGCGTATGAGTTATGGAAATTTTAATTATAAGCTATTTGATGTTGCACTTAGACTGCGTCGTTGTCCTTGTGTGAGTGTGTGTGTGTTCATGCACACAGGCGGCACCACACAATAAGCCGAAAGCCGAATGACCAATACTAATGAACAAATATTTGCATATCCTTCCCAGACAAGAGTCTTTGACCAATCCTTGAACCTGCCGCCTCCGTTCATTAAATTAGTACCATGGAGTAAGCCATGGTATCTTGAATTTCACCCAGCAATTTGGCACTTTAATGCCAGAGGCAATTATAAAAATATAAAAATTAAAACACCACATAAACAACGAAGTGCAGATCCCAAAAAAAAAAAAAACCAAAAAAGAAATGGGAAAATACTGCGCTGCGAATGCAACGCAACGCACTGATAATGACAATTAGTGGCCACATTTAAATTGATGCACTTGACGATAAATGCAATTGCAAATTCAGCCACCATGCGTGTGTACAAAGGGTAATTTACAGAGGGAAAAATTGCATTTTTCTGGCGAACCCAACTCGCCTCGAAACTCACACGTGCCGTCCAAATTGAGGCTGCTTTATATGAGTGTATGGGCATGCCGGGCAATAAATTGCAGCTGCATCGCCAATTGCTTCATTCGCAATGGCTACGTGAGTCTAATTATGCCGCTCCGTTTCGGAGGACTCTGCCCCGAAAAGCAGGCTATATCCACACTCGAAATAATGGTTTTCTGAAATTTGGCAAGATTTCTCTGACTTAAGAAAATATTTGGTTAAGGAAAATATATTATCCTATCTGCAGTTGGCCATTTAACACATTTTCCTGTTATCAAACATTTTCATACACTAAAAATTAGCTTGAACTGTAATCTTATAAATGTATTATTATTTTAAATGCATTTATATTTATATAATTTATAATTATAATATATTTCTTTGTTTAATATATTTTAGTAATTTAAAAAACTATAACATTTTATCAAAACTACCATTTCCTAAAATTCCTGAGAAACTCACTGATTTTTCTTGGTGCAAACTTTTTACGACCCTAAACGACGTCGGCCAATAAAGACAACATGCGAGTGTAACATAGTCAACTGTCAACTGTCGATAAGATCCTTTTAGTGTTATTACAAAACATCCTTATATTTCCTTCTCCATTCGGCGGAGCATTAAGCGTAGTTTGGGGTACAATTCGTTATTTTGCCTTGTGCACACACATAAATTGCATTTTTGAGCAGTCGGAGACGGATGGAGCTCAGCTGCCAATTGGCAGGATCCAGCTACCAGTTACCAGCTGAGGATATACCATATACCATATACACATGGTAGATTTGTACTTTTTGTTCTTGTTCTCGCTGCGAATTGAATGGTTTATGGCCGCAGGCTGCAAAGTGTCATCCGTCGATGGGCGGCCGTTAAGTTTCCAGAGTGTTTTGGCATTTTCGGTTTTATAGCAAGGGTTATTTACCGCCAATGTCCCCGCATCCAATCCACACATGCCCCGGCCAAAGCTCATTACTCTAATGGATGCCAAATGCAATCCCCTGCCCGCCGAATATTCAAATAGATTTTTCCGAAATTAAAATAAATTAACTTGGCCGTACGCTTTGCATTTTAAGCGTTCGCCCGCAAATCGCGAGGATTTGTCGCACATTTGTAAATTGGCAAATGATCGAAATGCGCTGAAATCCTGTTTATTATTTTATAATTAGTTTAATGCCAGTGGCCGAAAATTGAATTGCATTTGCAGTTTGTTCCGCTCTCAGCGGTGGTCGTCGGTGGGTTAAAGAAATCGCCCGAGGAGTAGGGCATACGGGTTAATGCGTATGCGGTTGGATTTTTAATGATTTTCACGCACGAATGTTAATTAGAAATGCAGTTTTTTTGTTTATCTTCTGGCATTTCATGCGGGCACAATGCAAAATATAGATATTTAATTATTTATTTTAATTGAATTTTAATAAAAACGGCACAGTATCGGACAACAATTTTACATTTATTATTTTAGATCAATGAATTATTTTTTTAATTTTTTGTTGGCCTGCTGACAACTTAATTAAAATGTTGTGCCGGAAAAAATGTGTACCATTAACGTATGCTTGCCAAAGGCAAGTATCTAAATTTAAGCATATAATCAAATTAGATAGTGCCATTTTCATGAATATGAATAAATAGCAAGCGAAATCCGGCGCAATCATTTCGCATGTCAAGCTCAGCGCCTTGAGACAAACTTGGCCATCATTTAATATTTATTACTGCAATTGTTTATTATTTATGTGAGCCGCGAGCTACGGCATCAAATTTAGTATGCAAACGCAGCTGCCGAGCAATCTGCCACCCCCAGCCACGCCCCCCAATCCGCCCCAGCCCACCATTCGTTCACTTCCGGTGCGACATGCACTTCCGTCGCTTTGCGCCACGCGCATCCTTGTCTAAAGCAAGCTAAAATGTCCTTTTATAGCCGACGGTTAAGGAGAATGGAACTGGGGTACAATACACAGAGAAAAGAGGCTTATATCAAACTATCTGATTTTAACTGCTTATTTATAAAGATTTCTTAAAAATATAATTATAACTAATGTAGCGGACGATGACATACGAATATCATGGGTTCTGAAATAAAATATATTTAATTTTTTAAAATCAAAGTAATTTTTTTTATAGACCAAAATTGGAATTATTATTGAAACGTTTTAGTAAACAAAATTAGTTTTTCCTTTTCTACTTCATTTCAAAACATCTTGAGAAACATTTAATTAATAACTTTCAGTTCAAAATAAATAAAATAATCTTCAGCATTTTTAAGAGAAAATGGTTCTTGATATAAAGGCTATGGAACAACAATTTAAAGACCTTTTACTCCTCTCTGTAAAAGCTGGTCAGAATTAATTTATGCGCGTTTTTTTCCATTCTTCCTGTGGATCGCGACTTTTCCACTTGACTTTTGTTTCGGTTTTTGTGCAAACGCTCTGGGAATTTTAATTTTGGATTTCTTTCAAGTAAGACCAAGGAGTTTGGGACCCGCAAAAAGCGGGAGCCGCAAAATGGCGCCGCTTTGGTCAACGCACGCAGCTCTTTTGTTTACTTTTAATTTGATCATTGGTGCTTTTTTGTGGCCAAGTGCCTTTCGCCAGGTTTTCTCTCTGGACGCAATTTTGTAATTAAGCAATTTGACCGCAGCCAGTGGAAAGTTTTAAGCAAATGAAGGCAGCGTAATTGTTTTTTTCTTGCACGGCGTCACTCTTGGGTTGAGGATTCCCCAAATGGGAATCTGTTGGCCTGTCGCGGACCACTTTACCCACTTCAAGAACTGCCAAACATGGGTGCTCTTTTATTTCTTTTTGTATTTTGGGTTGTCAGGAACAAGATGATGGGCAGATCGACTGGCAAAAGTTTTTGTAAATAAATTATGCTGCTCACTCAATGCCAACGGCCGGCAAACGGAGCGTGAGTAGTCAGAAAAGAAAAGCGCTTATCTGCAATTGGCTTCCTAGAAAGCTGGAATTTGAATTTCCCCACAGGCAACAAGTGCCGAGGACAACAAGGACCTAGAACTCCCATGCGGGTGTATAAATGGGTGACTTTTGGGGGGGCCTTTTTTAGGGCGGAGGAAGGACAAAGAGTTGCGCATGCAAATCAAAGTTATTGTCAAGCCAAAAGTGCCCACCGATGCGTACAATTGAGTGTCATATTTCCAGTTTGTTATGTATGCAAAAGCCAGCATGTGAGGTCCAAAAACTTATCCTTTGCCTTGTGTGTGCTAAAGTTTTCCTGGCCAGCGATTTTTCTTGTCTCTATTTTGGCCATGCCATGCAACTTGTTATCATTGTTGCGTGTCTAAGAGCCAATGGAGGAGTAAAACTTTTGCCAAACAATCGCACTGCCAGCGCAAACATTTATGCGGCTCTTGGATTAGCATGGCATGGCCTGGCATGGTGTCTTCAAAATATATAAAAAGTATAAAAAACCATAGCATACGCTCTCTAGGGCTGGTACAAAAAAGGACGACGGGGCTCTTTGTGTGTGTGCAATCAACCGTTATCAAATTTTTCGAACTTTTACCTAGCCCTTTCCCTTTGTTCGCTGGCCTGGGAAGACTTCAACGCTTTACGCAAGCCACTTAACTATTTATGGCCCAAATGCAGGCGTGTGTGGGTGTGCGGGAATCCTGGGAAAAGTGTGCTTCAAAGTGCTCGATGGAATGTCTGACAACCCCGCTTGACATAAACACCGGGTGCCATGCATTATTCAGGACATTTCCTTGACAGAGAAAAAAATAATACCTGCGTGCTCTCATCTCAATTTTTCATTTATCAAAAAACAGTATGAATTACCACACTAATATTTTTTGTAAGTAATTTTAAAGAATAGAGTCATAACATTAAAACTATAACTTTTAATATTATTTTTACTAAATCAAATTTCTGTTACAATTTATCTAGACGATCGTAACATAAATCTTAGTATTTCAACTCTTATAACATTTTTTAAGCATTTGTTTTAATTTCACAAAAATACTGGTTTTTAAACAAGGAATGCAAAACATATCGACAAAAAGAGTTATGTTTAATTAAACCAAAACTCTCTTCCCTTTTATTGATCCGGCCAAAAAATATACATATCAATTGGATATGCCATTTCGAAATGTCGCAGATAAGATATGATGAGATATAAAAACTACCGAATTGATGGGCCATTTCGGTGAAACGTGTTTTTACCGATGGTACCATTTTCTCGACTGTCACTTGAGTTTAAAACGCTGTGAGGGCCCCGCCAACTGGAAAAGTCGCATCTTCGCCGCCATGTGCAACTAATTAAAATTCATATTCAGTAATCAATCTGCCGGTGACCTTCGGTAATGCCCGCCAATGCGTAAAAAATACTCGCATATAAAAGTGAATTCATGGCCCTTGGCTGCCAGCGCTGCCTTTAAGTCCATTAAAAATCATTTCGATCAATGGGAGCCGTGGCAGGCCGAGTGCGCACATTGCGATTTTCTCACAATTAGCATTTTCCCCCATTTTCCTCCCATTTTCCTCCCATTTTCCCGCAATTTCCCCCACATTTACCCACGCATTCGCTCACCTGGCGAGTTGTGGAGCCGGGGGAGGCGATTGAAACATTTTTAAAAATTTGAAATTCATATGCGCAGCAAACGTGAAATGTTTTGCCAAGCGTATTGTGCAATAAAAAATAAAGAGCCAAACCAAAAACAAAACAAACACGAAACGAGCTGGAGAAATTCTTGTGTAAATAAAATCGAGAAACGCTATCGAGAGGGGCACACACATACATATATACACATATATTTGTGCGCAGGTATATGTGTATGAAAATACCTAAAAGGATTCAATTATTCCCGCTCGTTACACAACAACAAAAAAATAACACGGCAGGAAAAAATTGCGCGCCCATGGAAGTATGCAACAGAAATTGCTCACGGCACACTATAGGCTGGCTGACCACTTTTTGTGGCCAAAAATCCATTTTTCGAAAGTCGTTAATATTAAAATCTAATGAAGACAAAGTGTTGGGAAAACTTCAAACTTCAATGTTACGTAACAGAAATTTTAACAGAGTCACGATCTGTTAAAATATCGGCTGTTAAAACAGCTGTTCGGTGTCACGGGCGCACGAAAGCTACTTTGTGAAAAAAAGAGTCGGTTTAAAATTATAAAAATAAGGCACCAAACTAAGTTTTTACCAAACAAGTTATGATGGCATCGGAAGATAGCGGTTTGTACTTTATGTTTGTGGTCGTCACAAGTTGGATTTGTTTGTGTTGTCCCTGTAATTGAGTGTTTTTTATAGTCGCTTTACGTGTACAAATTTACAATAAAAACTAACTTTAAATAGAGATATAAAGTCAGTTTCACCTAGTTTCACCTTAATATTTACACTGTGTTGTCGGTAGTTCAGTTCTTGTTCATATGAATGCTATCCTAAAGTGCACTTTTGCGCACTTTCGTCGCAATTTACCTTTTTAGGTCACAACCTCAGGTTAGACAACTCAGAATTGTTTTCGATTTAACATGTGAAAAATGGGCGGCGCCACACCTTTTTTCTATATATATGTTCATTACATCGATATAAATCCAAATCAAAAATATACACCTCTAAATTATGTTTTGTTTTTAGGGTAAGTATTTTCTTATATATTTTTATATTATTTTTTATGATACAACTAGAATTTCTCCTAAATGGGGCGTTGCCACGCCTTTTTCTGTTAGTTTGCTAATTATAAGCCCAAATATAAGAACCGAACTCAAATATTTGGTTTTGCTTGAAGTTATTAATTTTGGCCACAAAAAGTGTTCAGCCAGCCTATAGTGCGGCATGTAAAGTGCTCGCTGGGGGTGTGTATGTGTGTGTGTGTGGGAGGGGGCACTGGCAGCGGCAGGGGGGCGTGGCAGGGTCATGCAGCATATGCACGCGCATAAATCGACGACAGATACGAGGACTCCGTTGGCGGCGGCAATAAAACCAAGAGCCATGTAAAAAGGACACTCATATTTATATGCATTGATTGCCAAAGCAATGCAACACAAACACATATACGCGCACACGCACAGTCACAAGCACACCCACACATTGATTGTAAAATAATATTTCTGAAAAAGAAAACGGAGGCGAGAGCCTCGCGAAATTTCATTGCATACAAGCGGGCGCACTGTCATGAAATATCACGCATACGTCATGTGAAACGGCGAACGGCGGGGATACATATGCAAATGCGCTCATTGCGACCGCCGCATATTTGCATACATCAGCCGGCCTCCATTATGCACTTAAATCATTATTGAAACGGCATTAAAGTAGCGCTTCGCTTTCCGTTCTCCTACACTTGCAGTTCTGGGAAATCATCTCCGATGAGCACGGCATCGATCCCAATGGCTATTACCACGGCGAGTCCCCTCTGCAACGCGAGCGGATCGATGTATACTACAACGAGGCCAGCAGCGGCAAGTACGTGCCGCGGGCGGTCCTAATCGACCTGGAGCCTGGTACCATGGACTCTGTTCGCCAATCGCCAATGGGCCAGCTTTTCCGGCCAGACAACTTCGTCTACGGACAATCGGGAGCCGGTGAGTTTATATTTGCATTTATCTGATAGGTACAGATAGTAGCTGATTTGACAGTCTCTTATCTGTGGCATGTCAGAATTATCTACTTTGAATATTTTATTGAATTTTTTGATAATAGAAATATATTTCTATCATAACTTTCATTTTATTAGCATTTTCATATCAATACGAGTATAGAAAACTTCCTTTAAAAATATAACTGAATATATTTAAAACTTAAAATCGTTATCTAAAAAAATAATTTAGGATATTATTTCGATTTCTTTATAATAATGTACATATCAATATTAGTATTAAGAAATTTTTTAAATTTTAATTGACCAAAATGTCTAAAAGAATAACAAACCATGATTATTTTTGTTTTGAAAATTTTTCAAATCGAAAAGGCGTATATCTTTTTATTACCCATTCTTTTTTTGGCATTCTCCTAATGCATTTCCGTTGCACTCGTTAATGGCTGAATGTCGTGTTCGTGTGCCTGGACGTGGCCTTTGTTTTCCTGCTGCCTTTTGGGATGCTTTTGTTTCGACCAAAGATCTGGACTCTAGACCATCGATGCATCGATGGGAATTGTGCTTTGCCACGGCGAGCAGTTATTGCAGCTGAGCGGCCTTGTGGCAACAACGAAAACAGGGGCAACCGGAGCAGCAGCAACATCCGTGACAACAGGAGGCACAAAGGGCGGCCTTATCCTTGCTTTGATAAGTGCCAGCCAATTGAGGAGATGGCCAGCCAGCACCGTGGTCGGTATTGTTATCACAGGCCAGCTTATCAGCTAACAGCCGCCGGTGCGATATATCCATGGTGTCAGGACCTCCCGAACCTCCCCACTTCGGCATCAGCTGGCCATGAGGCTGATGGTGATGATGATTGCAATTATAAAATGGCCTGCGGATGACGACGAAAATTAATTTTGTACATGTCAGCCGCTGTTGATGTTGATGTTGCTGTTGCCTCTGCGGCTGCTGTAATGGCCCACAATCGCCCAGAACATTGATTAGCTTCAAACAGGGAAAACAACTGTTAAATGCCATAATTTAAAAACAATGGATAACTTTAATTGATTACTCAATTCGTTAATAATTAATTACTCAATAAATTCGGTTGGCTTTTAAGAAACCAGAATACAAACTCATAAAATTGATCAAGTTTTTATATCATTTATAGACTGTATTGTGTTAGTGCTTTATGTTAGCTCATTTGAATTTGAATAAACTGCCTATTAGACATAGAAACCAAACAAATTTATGTATATTTAAAATAAACGGAATTAATTACTTAAAAGTTTTAGTGGCATTCATAACATTTATTTCTACTTTCGCAGGCAACAACTGGGCCAAGGGCCACTACACAGAGGGCGCCGAGCTGATCGACTCCGTGCTGGAGGTCCTGCGCAAGGAGTCTGAGGGCTGTGACTGCCTGCAGGGATTCCAGCTGGCCCACTCGCTGGGCGGAGGCACTGGCTCCGGCCTGGGCACCCTGCTCATCTCGAAGATTCGCGAGGAGTACCCCGATCGCATCATGAACTCCTTCTCCGTGGTGCCCTCACCCAAGGTAAGAGAAAGAGCCTGTCCTTGTCCACCTTTTCAACCTGCCCGACCAGCCAATGCAGATCATTATCATTGTGGTCATGACGAATGCAATCCGCTTAGCACAAATCAGCTTACTGCCACGCACAATGGGTGGACAGGAAATCAGGACCTGTGTGTGTGTCCTCTGCTGAACGGTGGTTGACATCGACTGTGAGTCACCACCACCACCACCTCCTTTTTAGGAGGACACCGAACAGGCCATGGTGACGGTCCTAAGCCGACCCAAAAGCGCTTTACACCTGCACGCGTTTTGGCCAAATTAACAGGCGAAAGCCGCAGAGAGGCGCTCCCGTTTATTTTTCGTGCGCCAAAAGTATGCCACAAATGTTGTTTTATTTATGCAATTCATACGCTAAATTCAATTGGCGGCTTTGTGCGCCGGCCGGGCCAGCTTTGTCCGAATAATTCTAATTAATTTGCAGGCGATATTAGCTGCACCGCCAACGACCAGCGGCCAAAGCCTAATTGGCAATGCAATTTTAATGCAATTTAGTGGCTCCAAATCGCAAGATTGACCTCCTCGGTGTCTGTATTTTTTCATAAACGTATATGTATATATTTATATATAGAAGGTAGATCGGCCCGCAGCCTTTTTTGACACACCTCAATTGCCGCTTAATTAACCCAGTTGCATATATTTACACGTGCATTCAGAAATGTATTATAGATGTAGAAATATTAATAGATATGAAGAGTGTGTGTGCGAGCGGCACGTGATACGCCTTCATTTGCATTATTCGCATTTAATTACATTTTGACGTTTAATTAAATTTATTCAGTGCAGAATTAATTGTCATTGGCAGGAGGTGTCCTGGCCAGACAAACAATTACAACATTTTGCATAGTTTCTGCATTTTACGAAAAAAGAGAATTTAACAAAATATTTTGGTTAAAAAACAAATATTACAAGAAATTTAGTTCATTTACATTTAATTAACCAAATATAAAAGGGCTAAATTAGGTAAATTGTAAATAACGGTGGGGTTTTTCATTTAAATTATTTTGAATATTCCTCTTTGTTGTTTAATATTTTAAATACAAAATATGTAAGTAAAATACCGTGGTGTTAGGAAAAAACTCCGAATAATGCTTGAGAGATACCTATATACCTATATATATTTTACCCAATGAACTGTAAGAAATTTAAAATTCAGGTGCAAGTAGCAGCTTAAATTTCCCCAATTTGTTGAACTAACGCACAATACACTCAAATCGATTAGGATTTATAATTTGAGATTACATCCTTGGCAATTGTAAGTTTTAAGACTCCGGAGAAGAGGCAAAGTCCATGAGGCGTGAAATTAACATTTGACAATGTTCTTATTGGCATATCTGAGTACACAATAAATTTTATGGAATTTTTAGTGAGGCCCAGAGGGCACACACTCGTACGGCGTTGAATTTATTACCGTCACGCCAATGGTCAACTATTGAACCAGTCCGATCCCCCCAATCCTCCGACCTCTGAATGGGGTTTAACTTTAAATGCCGGAATATATGAGAGTATATCCCCCCGATCCCGGTAAAGCCCCCTTTTCGACTGGCTGTTATTTATGCGCCGTGCTGGGTTTGCTTGGCTTACCGCAATGTTTTGGCTTCGGCGGTCATTTTATTGCGGCCTGGCCTGACACATGCCTGTCACGTTATAGCGGTTTTAATATGTGCGCATATGTATACATATATAATTTAATAGATTTTCATACCCATCTCATCGGGGCAATGTAAAGCCTTTGTCGCTTTGATAAGCGTCATTTATGCAAATGCAGCGCATTCACGCAGAATAATCAGGCGAATGTCATAGCGCAAAAAACGTATCTTCGTTGTTTAAATGGTTCAATATTTTAGCCTTTGATTAAAGTATTTAAATACGTTCATTAATTAACGGCCGTCGCATCGATTCACGCACTGAAACTGAAGGATGCCGGACGGTTGTCATGGAGCATCTCAGATTTGCACCTGCCTTTTTCGGACAAAGCAGTGATATCAAAATGCATGCTCGTAAATCCTCCAGATTCAGAATCACACACAAACACCGGGGCAGAAAAATATTGTGTCCTGGCGATGTGCAAATAGTGAGAGGCTGGCAACAAATACCAAATACAAAATGCAAAATGCATATGCTCGAGCATAACTCATTAGTATTAACTGCATGTACCACCTAAACAGACAAAGGTGTGTTTGTGTGCATTGCGTGTGGGGGTGTACACAGAAAAAAAGGAAGATTTGTTATTAAGAACATAAAAAAAATATTAGCGTTGGCACAGAAATTCTTAGGGCTTTGAAATCACTTAAAAAAGGTATCTAAGAGTATGCAGCGGAAAAGAACATTGCCTTCTGGTAGGAATCAAACGTAAAATTAGTTGTTGCACACTTTTCAACACATTTTTAAATTAAAAATTGCAATTTCCGTTCTTTGCTCTTCATTTTTAAAAAGTTTACTAACTTTTTTAAGAAAATCTTTATACATACACATTTTGATTATGAAATAACATCGATTTTTTGCCCCTACCTAAGAAATTTAATAAGGGCAATACATATTTTTGAAAATTTTCCCTCGTGCAAGGGACTTAAAGTGTGTGCGTGGTAGAGCACGTTATCGCTCTAGGGCTGTGGCCATTAAATAATTGCCACAATTTATGTGCACACACTTCGCATACGGCAAACCGGAGCTGGAGTGAAGTTTGTCGCAAGCCCAACAGTCCTCGTACCGCCAATGAAACCATCCTCTACCCCAAAAACACTCAACAACCGACGAGCAATGCATCTTGGCTGCGCAAATATAGAGGGCAAGCCAAAGATTATACATAATTTTCAATTTGCAGCATTCGAAACACACACCAGGCATGTATGAATGCGAATGTGAATGGGGTATAGGTATAGGTATAGCTGGTATTGCTTGGCACCCAGATGTTTGTGCAACATGCAACTGCATTTATGCAACAACTCTCGGCCTGAGTGCCGCTCCAGGCTCAAAATGGCATTAGCAACTGCAGGTTGCAGCCACAAACAACTGGCTGTATTAATAGGGTCTGCTATTCAGTTAGCACTGCATTCGAATTGCATCCTGTTGGCAGAATGCATTTTTCATGTCCATGCTTCAACAGCCGGCCATGCGATTGGGCCAAAAGAAGTGGGAATTAGATGGAGAGTGCGGCCAATCGTTGATTATGGCCTAGAACAAATATGAACGGCAGAGGAAAAGGCTTCAGGTTGGATTGAAACGAGGTATTAAATGAAAGTCTTTAAAAGCAGTTGGTTTTAAAAGTGTGGGATTTAACTAAAAACATTCATATTACATTAGTAGTAAACAGTTTTTTCTTAAATTACAATTCACAAAAGAATACAGAACTTTAACGCAAGAGACAAATGGTGATTATAATGATTTAAAGAGACATTAGATAGTTTCTTATACATCATAGTTTCTACATTTTTCTAAGGATGAAATCACACCAATTGAAATGTTAGTAAAAGAGAAAAGGAAGGGTCAATTGTAGAACACTTTGTTCATTTTCTGAGCAGCCTTTGAAGTTTGAAAGCTTTCGCAATGCCTTACTCATTCATTTAACAATTTCATTTAACCATCATATTAAAACCTGGCTCCTCTGTAAGCCATCCGCTAATAGCTGATAGCAATGCTAATTAACGAACTTGTGTCTGCTCCTCCTCCTGCATGTTGCGCTGCTACTCCCATCTTGTGCGTCCAGGTTTCCGATACCGTCGTGGAACCGTACAACGCCACGCTGTCCATCCACCAGCTGGTGGAGAACACCGACGAGACCTTCTGCATTGACAACGAGGCTCTCTACGACATCTGCTTCCGCACGCTGAAGCTATCGTCGCCCACCTACGGCGATCTTAACCATCTGGTTTCCGTGAGTACCCCCTAGTCAATCCATCTAATGCATCCTCTGTTTGTCCCATTCCCTCCTCCTCCTCATCATCCTCCTCATCGAATTGGAATTTATCCGGGCGAAGGTGTCCGAGGTGGTGGTGGAGCCATATAACGCCACGTTGTCGCTGCACCAACTTATTGTGGACACCGATGAGACGTTCTGCATCGACAACGAGGCTTTGTATGACATCTGCTATCAGAGCCTGCGCCTCTGCTCCCCCACCTACGAGGATCTCAACCACCTGGTGTCCGTAAGTATCCAAAAATTTGACCCAAGGCGAAGATGACGAAGTCCAAGAGAGAACATCAGTATACATTTCAGGAAAACCTAACCCACCTTATCTAAAACACTTAAGCCTTAACTCGATAATTGGGAACTCGCCATTAATGTTCTAGAATGTAAATATAACAAAAACTCTTTTCTTAATATATAAGATAAATTTAAAAATTGTACACTAATTTTAGAACCACTTTGAATAGAGTCCAGCTCTTTTTATGACAATTAATTTTATTTTTTTAAGCAAACATTTTAACGATTGTTTATTCCAAATTAAGGGCGAGTTCCTATCTTACTTATAACCACACCCTTTATATTTTTCTTAAGTATAATGTGATGTTACCTCTCCCAACCAGGTCACAATGTCCGGAGTGACCACCTGCCTGCGTTTCCCTGGCCAGCTGAACGCTGATCTTCGCAAGCTGGCGGTGAACATGGTGCCCTTCCCGCGTCTCCACTTCTTCATGCCCGGATTCGCTCCTCTGACCGCCAAGGGATCCCAGCAATACCGCGCCCTCACGGTGGCGGAACTGACCCAGCAAATGTTCGACGCCAAGAACATGATGACCGCCTGCGATCCCCGGCACGGACGCTACCTCACGGTGGCCTGCATCTTCCGGGGTGAGTTCGGGACCCCGAGTCAAATGAAAGCCCTGGGGGTGGAAAAAGAATAATAGTGTTTTAACAACCAGCCCTAAACACTTCCACGCGTAGCCAAAAAACACAGGGAATTCATTCATCTATCTGCTCATTTATTCAGGAGCCCCCGCACCGGCTTATCCGGCCCAACTTTGTCACTTTGTCATGGGCAACCGGTGGCACACCTGTCCGCCGATTTTCCGGAGCCACAGGCACGTACTGCTAAACCAGGGGCGGAACAAAGGGGGTGGATTTTGACAATAGTATGTTTTTATTTTTATAAACCCTTCTGCTAAGGTAAATAAATGTAGGCATTGCTTATTTAAAAAACCTTCAGAAAGCCCACATTTAGACACCCCTTAAAAACATTTACCCTATCCGCCCCTGGCTAACACCTTGGCCTCCTGGGGCTTGGCTTTGGCGACGATTTTATTAGCCAAAGTCGAGCACTGGGCCTACTACTTATGGGCGCCACTAAAAATGATTAATGCCCGCTGGCTGGCGGCTAAAAAGGCTGCAATCCGTCAACGCGCACGTAGCGCAAATTTGTTAGCCATCCCAACCCTGCTAGAAATGGTTGCTGGCATTTTTTCGCGCTAATTTTTAAATTAATAAACTGCGATGCGGCGCCCAAAAGTATGCCGCATAATATTTCATTTGCTATTCCTTGTGTGCGCCGCATTTGCCCTTGCTTTTGACTGATGACTCGCAAAACGCGCGTAATTAGAAATTTACTTTCAAGATCCATTGGGGAATTGCGACCGCCGCCTGACACGGCCCCCCGGCTTAACTAATCATGCCGAACGTGACTTGGCCTGCACTCCTCCACCCATCTCCATCTCCGGATTCGTTTTCGTCTCCGACTGACTGCCAGAAATACTTACAAAATAATTAATCACAAAAATGTGCGGGAAAAAATGCCAGCGAGGAGGAATTTAAACAACTTTTTTAGTTACCTCCTGGGACTGTTTCTGTTTCCCGTTTCCCGTTGCCATTCCCATCTCCGAGAGATCCCAGCCCAGGTGGCAAGGTGCACGGGCCAGGACTTAGAAGCCGTGTTTAGTATTTCATATTCAGGGATTTGGGGATTCCGCCGACGCATCAAAGCGAACTTAGCTTTTGATGTAAATGCTCACAGGAAGTTTCCGGCACTTTTTTATAACGTTCCTACTCAATAATTAACAGGACCCATGTCCATGAAGGAGGTGGACACGCAGATGCTGAATGTGCAGAGCAAGAACAGCAGCTACTTCGTCGAGTGGATTCCGAACAACGTCAAGGTGGCCGTCTGCGATATCCCGCCCAGAGGCCTCAAGATGTCCGCCACCTTCATTGGCAATTCGACGGCCATCCAGGAGATCTTCAAGCGCATCTCCGAGCAGTTCACCGCCATGTTCCGGCGCAAGGCCTTCCTGCATTGGTACACCGGCGAGGGCATGGACGAGATGGAGTTCACCGAGGCCGAGAGCAACATGAACGATCTGATATCCGAGTACCAGCAGTATCAGGTGCGTGTCCATTATGCTTATTTTAAAATTAACCAATCTTAATTTAATTATTTTTCAATTTTTTAGGAGGCTACTGCCGACGACGAAGTCGAGTTCGACGACGAGCAGGGTGAGCAAGAAGGTTATGAGTCGGAGGTCCTGCAGAACGGCAATGCCGAGTAAGGACCTAGAAACTAACACAAGTGTAGCTGTTTTCTGTATACTATTTTGTAAATTATTTGGCCCCAAAAGGCTTCAAATAAATATTTAGTAAATATAGTAAAAAAAAAGACTTCCTTTAAAGTTCGAAATTTAAATCCCGAAAGTATGTCTAAAAGTTTTATTGGTTTTACTTGGATTTTTGAGCCTACAGGGGGTAGTTGACCAGCACATCCTGGCGAGCCAATTCCAGCAACATGGGATCGTCGAAGAATTTGTTGATGGACACATCCTCGGAGAGACCCTTCCTGCGGCGCGTCTTGATCATAAACTCTCGCGCCAAGTGGGATGCCTGCTGCGGCTCCAGGGGCCGGATAATGATGCTCTTGTCCAGCGGATCGCCAGGCACTATCTGCCAGTGATGGAACACCGAAAGACAAAAGGCCTGACCTTGGGTGTGCGTGCGGAGATCCGTCTCAAATCCAAATGAATCAATGGCGGGTATAAAGGCTTTGATAGTGTAGATAGGGGATCCCGATACCGGAGCATCCTGCGTTACATGTCCTCTGTGGAAATGTTAGTACAATTAGTAAACAGACTCTTCAGGGAAAACGGACAGTAAAACTCACCTGCGCCTGGCCAGCACAGTGTAGACAGCAGACACACAATCCGCAGGCGCCTGTACCTCCACAAACAGATACGGTTCCATCAGTCGCGGCGTGGCCATCAGAAATGCAGAGTAGGCCACTCGACGTGCTGTTGGAATGATCTGTCCACCGCCCCGATGCAACGCCTCGTTCGCGATAACTCCATCGAGAATCTTAAACTTTACGTTCCGAATGGGCTCCTCGCAAAGCGGCCCTTCCCGCGTACCCCACTGGAAGCCCTGAACAATCGAATCCTTCACCGCTGTCAACAGGTTCTTGTCCACTTCCGAAGGCAGGGTGTCGTCCACGAGGATATTCGGACCCGTTGAGTCGGGACCAAAGGCCCAAATGGAACGCGCCGCCAGCAGATCCCAATCGTAGTTGACCTGGAAGAACTCCCCAATTCGTTTTTTGTTCCAATTTATGCAGACAGTTCCGTTCTCAATGTCCTCGGCCAGACCCTTTTCCAGTGGCTCAGAGATCATGGTTATTTTGTTCTTCTTATTCGGCGTTTCAGCAAAACATTTTAGCGAACTGGTTTCCACAACAGTTTCGCAGAAAGCCACCACAGGATCCGCCACTTTTATGTCAATCTCAGAGTACATTTTCCTCAGGTCGTGCATCACACAATCCAAGTACAGCTCGCCAGTGCCTAGGATAACATGCTCACCCGATTCTTCGACTCGAGTCGAAAGCAGTGGATATGATTTGTTCACTTTGCGAAGCCCATCCAACATCTTGGGAAGCTCAGAGGGATTTACAGGCTCCACAGCTATCTTGATAATGCTCTGAGTATTAAACTTCAGTGGCCGGAATATATAGAGGTCCTCAGGGACATTTATGTCCACAATCGTTGAGGTTTTAACGATGCACTGATCAATGCCTTCGATTAGCACCCAATTTCCGGCGGGAACTCGATTAAGCTCCACTTTATAGCGAGACTCAAATACCCACAGACGGCCCACTTGCAGTATACGGGAATCCTCCTCGTCCTGCAGCGTGTAGTTCTCTCCTAGGACCCGCACCTCCTGACCAGCATGCAGGGTACCAGAGACAATCCTCGCCAGAACTTGGAAGAAGGTACAGTCGTCGTTGGGATACATTTTGGAGCTGTGCACCATCAGGGTGCCATACTGATTGCACAAAATCATATCTCGGTAGATGTCACCCTCTTTGGGTCCCGTGTAAATATGGTCCACCTTTCGCTTGGCATTTTCTAAAGGAGATTTAATGTGCTCCACGCACATATCAACGAAGCCACTGCAGTCGCCCATGAAACGATTGCAGACGAGTCGCAACAAAGGTCGTATGTTGGACTTCATTTCCTCTTTGGAGACGCGCACATTCAGCTCTGCCAGGGTGTCCGACAAAGTGGTGTCCACATCACCAACCACCTGGGCGATCAGCTTGTACATGGGCTCCAGAATGAACTCCACAAAGCTGCGTTGTGCCGAATTATGCGGCTGCTTCTTCGAGAACTTACGCCTATTTATAGATGGATAATGAAATTGTTGTAATTCGTTATTAAAACTTGTAACAGCCACTTACGTTTTGCTGTTGAAGTACATGTCGCCCCAGAGGCGCTTGGCAAAGTCCAGGTACGCCACTCCCTCATAAGTGTCCGCATAGAGCTTGGCAAAAGATTTCAGGGTAAAACAAAAGCCATACAACGAACTGGCAAAGCAAACGTTGCCCAGGATGGGCGAAACCAGCAGATTATCGTCAGCGGCGCCATAGGTGCTATAAGAAAATAATGAATTATTAAGATTCTGTATAATTTTATAGTTTAACGCACCTCAGTAGTCCATTGACCTCCTCCACAATGTGCTTGAGCTTAAAATAGGCGTCCTGTGGCGGTAACTTCAGTTCAAGGATGAGGCGATCAATCTGCGAGTCAGAGGAAAACATTAGAAAGACCTAAGATGACAATAAAACCGTCACCAACCTTGTTTATGCACACGGTAATGGCCTGGCGCTCCTGCACCGCGTGTTTTAGCAGCCGCTCTGTGTTCAGCATGACGCCCTCGGCTGCATCGATGAACAGAACCACACCATCGCACATTCGCATGGCGGCAGTGGCCTCGTCCGAGAAGTTGACATGTCCCGGGGTGTCAAAGATATTGAGCAAGTAGCTCTTCTGCTTGACATCCTGCAGGACAAGAGTCACCGGCGTGGCCTTGATGCTGCAACCGCGCTCCTGTTCCGTGAACAGAGTGTCCGTGTAGCGCAACTGACGCTCCTCCATGGTCTCGAACTGAGGATGCGTTTGCCGGATGAGGCAGTCGACAAAGGTTGTCTTGCCGTGGTGCAGGTGGCCAACTAACGCCACGTTGCGGATCAGAGGTGGTGTGTCCATCAAATCGGCCATGAACTCCATGTCGTAGGTGGTCTCCTGCATGTCCTGCTCCTTGATCTGGAACTTGAGCTTCTTCACCGGCTCGATGAGCGGCTTGTCCAGCGGCTGGGCGTCCTCCTCCTGGACAATGGTCTCCACATCCGGCCCGTAGACCTCAACGGCCGAGGGATAATAGCGTTTGTCCTCGTGCAAAACCACGGCGGTCACTTCTTTATCCTCGTCCTCCTGCGGCTCCACCTCATCCTCGTCCATGGCGTCCTTTTAGCGGGAAACAAATGGTTTTATATACATTTTATAACATTTTCACCCATAAAAACCTCTGGATCATCCTGCACATCGGGTTGCCCGTAAATACTCTGGTCATCATCCTCATCGCTGTCTAGATCGGGGCCAATATAGTTGCCAAACTCATCGTACAAATCGGAATCCATGCTAAATGCTGAAGAATACATATTTTTTATTATTTTCATTCAAAATTGGCAAGCGGCGTCTCAAAAAGTTGTAAACTTCCGAGGTGGCTAAAAATAATCATTCCCGCTGATTTCTAGTATATTAAACTACTCACCAAAGGTTAGGACACCTTCTGTTTACTATTTCTATTGAGAAATCTAATAAAAAGAGCAAATATTTTTAAATTTTACAATTTTTACACAAAAACGCGGATTGCAAACACGCTGTTCTTCTTCTTCTCAAAAATCTAACAGCTGTTAAAACGCCGGCATTGTTTACGGCGTTGCCAACACAAAATTGATTAAATGCACGCAGCCCTGGCGGCAACATTTAAAATTCCCCGCTCATTAGGCATAATTAACGTTTTCCCCAGCAGGTAATGCAGGTAGTTGCGATTCCAGAAAAAAGGTAGATCTTAAGGTTTATATTGCACTGCAGTCGCCTAAAGTAATTAGTCTAAAGTGTCAACCGAAGGCGCCAGCATCATTATGAAGAAATTGTGTTTGCTTCTTTTAATGGCACATTTTGTGACTTCAAGCAAAGATTTAAATAAAATTGTTGATCGCGACGAATGGATTAACATAGCCAAAGAGTACATACAGAATCACAAGCCATATAAGGCAAAAATCTACAAACCGTACCAGCCGCAAATTGTTAATTTTACAAACCCATTCGAGGGAGATATATGGGACACAACCACAGTAGCAAGCATTGCGGAATCTACAACACCCTCGGATGAGGCGACGACTAATTATTTTACTGAGGAAATATCCAGCACAACAAGCAGTACTGAGGATACAACGACATTGCAGCCTGGATTTTCAACTACAGAATCCACTTTTCTGACATCGGAATCGCCTGAAACCACCACAAGTATTTTGGAGACCACAACATCATGGACGGAATTTCCGGAATCAACTACCCAGTCCACCGATCTTACAACTGAATCTATTTTCGTAACATCGGAAGCTCCTGAAACAACCACAAGTATTTTGGAGTCCACTACAGAATCTACGGATTTAAGAACTACAACTGAATCAAGTGAATCAACCACTGAAATATCTTCAGAAGATCAGAGTACAACTGAATCTATTTTCGTTACATCGGAAGCTCCTGAAACAACCACAAGTATTTTGGAGTCCACTACAGAAGCTACGGATTTAAGAACTACAACTGAATCAAGTGAATCAACCACTGAAATATCTTCAGAAGATCAGAGTACAACTGAATCTATTTTCGTAACATCGGAAGCTCCTGAAACAACCACAAGTATTTTGGAGCCCACTACAGAAGCTACGGATTTAAGAACTATCTATTCCACTACATCCAGCCCCGGATCTTTAGATTTTTCTACAACCACTAATCCAAGCAGTACAGAATTTCCAGAATCGACGACAATCATTGGAGATCTCTCTACACCATCAGGTACTACAGAAGTCAGCCCAATAACTACAACGTGGCCGGAATCAACGACAGCCATTGGAGATTTCTCTACAGCATCAACAACATTGCCGGATTCAACTACACAATTTAACGATTTTACAACAGAATCATATGAATCAAGCACTGAAATTTCTTCAGATGATCTGAATCATAGTACAACTGAATCATTAGAAACCTCTACAGAAAAACTATTATTAAGTACAGAAAGCCTAGAAACCTCTACATCTCTGCTGGAAATTATTAGCACCACTCCAGGCATAGAAACTACTACCTCATACCTTGATACAGTGATTGACAGCACAGAAGTGGAGAGTTCCACACCACCTGGATTCAATTTGACATCTAAAATCATTCAAAGTGAAGAAAAAACCACAACTCCCAGGCAACCCTTTCTTGTGGAGGATTATGTAAGGCAAAGGCCAAGAAAAATGAAGTATACTTCAGACACAGAGCCTGAACTTTACTGGTACTAAATATATTTTTTAATAAAGAAAAAAGGTTTTAATTTTAAATTATGGCGGCATTTTTAATTTTCTGTTGTTTGGTAACTTTAGTATTTTTGTTGATGTAGTTGGCAACGCGGATAAATATATTTAAATATGGGAAAGACAGCCACACTAGGCTAAACACATTTTTGTTTTGACTAATATTTCTAGATAGTTTTCCTATTTTCTTAAACTTTATAATTTAATTATGAGTTTGGCCAACATAAAACAGAAAGAAGCCAAGGGCAAGAAGAAAATGCTGCCCAAACTTCGCACTATTCTGGCCAATCCGTATAAACAGCACAGGTGAGGCAGTCCTTAAGCTTGGAAATACCGATCAACAGGTTGTTTTATTGACTTTAAGCCCTGTTTTATCGGATGAGGAAGTACAGCAGTTTTGCCAAATTCTCCAAAGGGCGAGAGACAAAAGCGCGGGAGAAACCAAATCGTTTGCCACTCGATCTTGTATTCATCTTGGCCTAGAAAGCTCCCTGCGTGCCATAAATTCACAGCGTTTTTCCTGCTTGCTAGTTTCTTTGAGCCTGCGACCAGCCCACCTCATCCGTTTAATAGCCACCAGTGCATCCGTCAAGGTTCCCACGGCGCCCATCTATGCACAACCCAAACTGGAGGAGCTTACTCTGGAAATCTTTGGGGTAAAGGCAGTTTGCTTGGCCTTACCTTTGGATTTAGGTGCTATATGTAAGGAGCTGGAGCAGTGGGTTGCTGCCCGAAAGAGGAAAGTGCCACCTGCCAAAAAGATAATACCTAAAATCCACAAGAAAGCCAAGAACGTGCCAATATATACCCACCCAAACGAAGAAGAAAAGGAAAAGCCTCTTCCAAAAGCGGAAAAAAAGGATTGGGATGATGATTTCATATCCTTCTCTGAGGAAAAACCCTCTATAAGGCTGGACCGCAAGGATGTCCAGGTGGAGACCCAAAAACTGGGCAATGCACTCAGCAATTTGGCCATGAAAGGCAAAACTAAAAAGGTGGAAGTGAAAAAGGAGGAATCCCCAGTTCTAGAACCCATGGAAGTGGTGCAAATTGAAGATCCTGTGGAGCCCGATGAAGATGACTTTCTGCCTAGAAATCTGCAGACCTATCGACCCCTCACTGTCCACCAAGTTCGTCCTAATCCCGACAAGAAACCCAAAAAGAAGCGAAACAAAAAGTCGAATCAGGCAAACGGCAAATCCTAATATTAGTTGGCAACGCGACCGCATCAGCTGTAGTTTTAGGTTATGTTATTCAGTTTGTTATCGTAATTTTTAAGCCGCTCGCACACAAAATGCTCCGAAGTTTACGTCAAATAACGAGGCTAGGAAGATCCCTAATGACGCCAATCCCAGCCAGAAGCCTGCTTAAATTGCCAGCCAACTCCAGACTTCAGGCTCCCTTGCACACCAGCGTTGCCTTGTGGAAATACGACAAGAAATCCTCGCGAGCGTCGGATGATTTGGACAGCGACGACGAGGATGATGAGGATTTCAAGGACGAACGGGACTCCAAGGTGGTCAAGACCAAGGTGAACTCGCTGCGTGCTGATCTTCTGCTGAAAGCTGGCCTGGGCATGGCCAGGAAGTAAGAATCCTCACCTGAAACCCATACTAAGTGCTCCAAAAAAAAATTATTAATCTTCTCTTTCAGCAAAGTGGAACTACATTTCTATGAGAGCAAGATACGGGTCAATGGAAAAAAGCTGGCCAAGAAGAGTGCCCAGGTTAGAACCATCCATTCTGATATAAAGTCCAAGCTAACAACTATCAATTTCAGCTCGAAATCGGCGATGACATCGATGTAATTAGGGGCTTTAGCCAGACGAATCCATCTCACCTAGTCGTGGCCCGCGTCTCCATCCTCTCCGCCAGCGAACGCGAGGAAGGACTCAGTGTCCACCTGCGGCGCTACAAATCCCTGCTGGTGGAGAACTACAGAGGACCCAACGCTTTTAAATCCTCGGAACACGTCGCTCATTAAATCAAGTTAGGAATAAATAGATGATGCTGCTTAGTACGAAATGGCATTCGAATTTTATAGCACGATGGTGCTTCAGTGTTTTTTAAATTGGAATAAAACGGATATATTCAAGTAAGTTATAAAGAAGACAAATTTTAAAATGTGAAGGATGTGGGGCTTAAGATATTAGATATAGTATTATCAATAATTCTTGAAATTTTTAAATGATGTTAAGACCCGAAGAATTTGCTGTTTTTGACGTAGTCCTTATTACGGGTCACCTAAAACAGAATAACCCTAGTTGAACAGCGAATTTCCAACGTTTTTCAGTTTAATTTAAACACAGGAACCTTTAAAATTGTATTTTTATTTATATATAGGAAAAGACACGTTTTTAGGTAACTGTTAAGACTGTATAATTTCTTGACGTTTTTCTTTTTATTATATTATCTACATTTTTATGAAAGCTTACAGCTTTTTATTGGAATTATGTTGGTAAAGTTCAGACTACCAAATGCGACAGGACTCTTCTTTTGGATGCATGGGTGTGCCCAGAGCACACTTGTAGACCTCAGCGAAGTCGTCGTTGTTTGAGACGGCCCCCAGGACCCGGTACTTATCGCTGGTATGCTCATGACTGAGCTCCTCCCAGTAGTGCTCCTCCTCGTAGGCGGCACACCATAGCTGCGCGAATCCAAGGAAGAAAAGCTGTTCCGGCGACAAATCGAGGCCAGGCATCTGCACGTTCTTGGGCGCCAGTGTCTCGACATCTTCCTCCCTTCTTTGGAGCTGCTTCATGTGGCTCCGATAGGCGGAGAGCGCTTGCCTCAATCCGCCGGCATCGGCTATATTCTCATCCTTGGTCTCGTTGCCATTGACCTTGCGGTTGATCTCTGGTATCAAGTAGTTGCTAAAATGGTCTACATAGCATTTTGCCCGTTCCTGGAAGACTCCTTCCGATTTCGTGGACCACCAGTTGCGCATCTCACCATTGCTGTCAAAAGTGGAGCCCACAGTATCGAAACCGTGGGTCAACTCATGACCTACAAGGTAGCCCAGGGTGCCAAACTTCAGGGAGTCGGGCCACAAACGGTGATACGCCGGCGGATGCAGTATACCAGCCATTACATAGATCGAGTTGTCCAAGTTGTAGTAGAAGGCATTCACTTGCATCCCAATGAGCAGTTCCAGCGGCTTCGCATCTATGGAAATCTCTTCGAAGTGCAGGCCTTTGTGGCGCCAGAGAGTGGTGCCCAACCTACGCAAATTGATAATGTTCTGGGCGTAGTTATCCTCGGTCAGGGACAGATTCCCGATCTGTCGGATCAGGAGGTCGGTGAGCTCCTCGTCTTTATAGCTGCCAATCACCGGTGTAATGGTGGACTCCTTGAGCAGAGCCTCTCGTCGCGTCTCCGTGTCCAGCCATTCGACGTTCTCGAGCACCTGACGCTGGGACTTTCGGAGTTCCGTCACCATTGCAGAGATCTCGGAATGTGTGTCCTCGCTAAAGTGTTCCTGTCGATTAAAGGGAATCCGGATTAGGCAAGTTTATGTAGCTCTCTAATGTATATACCAGAAAAAATATACATATATAGATGTATAGATTTTAGAGCATACTTTACGAAACCTTTTTAAGTTTATAAACTTATGTATATATACTCCACTCACCGCCATGTAGAGCTTGTTGAAGAGATGGGACATCGTGCTCTGGATGATCAGCAGACAGTGATCCTTCTGGTACTCCTTGTCCTTGAGCTTGGCGTCCATGCGGTAGAGGAGCACCATGGCTAGATAGTTGGCCACTGCCTCCTGGTGCTTGGCGCACACCTTGTCCAGCTCCGTGTAGTAAAAGTCGCAAAATTCACTAGAAGACGAACCGTTATAGAAGTCCTTGCCATCCCAAGCGATCTCGAAATAGTTCCTCCATTGGTCAAATTCAGTCACATTTTTAAGTTCGGAGAAGACCTGACACCTATTACTATCACCTCCAAACATATCTTCAATAGTGAGCGCTTCGCGCCAAAAGTCAAAGACGCCAGAGATCACGGATTCGATTTTATCCTCTGTGAGATTGAAGGCCTTCAAGTAATCGTGCATCCGCTTCTCGTTCATCTCGTAGGCCCTTGAACTTTTGTTGGCTATGTTATCCGTGTGAACGTTGGAGTCGAAGCCCAGTTCTGGGAGCTTAAAATACGGCTGAAAGGGATACTGCGGCATAATCCTATCGAGGATCAGGCCATGGGCCCCATAGTTGGTGAGATGTGCACTCATGTTGAACCAACTGAACCTGGACGCGTTCCAAGCATCCCCATCGACGGCGGGGAATCCACCAATCGACCTGATAAGCGATAGATAAGCGGGATCGGCGGATGGGAGCGGAAATACCTCAGCCGCGATGCAGGAATTATAGAATCTTTGCGCAACGAGGAGTTCGGCAGACACATTGAGTGCCTCTGCCAGCTGCGTCCTGGTCATCAGCTCCTCCGTCACCTCGGTCAGTGCATAGATAATATCCAGGAGATTGCTCCGCTTGTTGGTTGTTCGCTGCGGTGGTTTAACGTTCTTCCAGTTTCCGCAGGCGTACTCGTAGAAATCATCACAGGGATCGACGCTCAAGTTCATATAGGACTTCATCAGTGCGCCATAGGATCTAAGGAACTCCGTCGTGTCATCTGTAATCGCATTTTCTCGGGATTCATCCCCAATGCTCCTGGCCTCGCAGCTTAACAAAAACCCCCAGATCACGATGTAAACTATTCCCATACATAAGGGCAATGGCAAGCGACTCGTGTTTGAAAACATGTTGCCCTGATTCATAGGGCACGCACGCAGCTTGTATAATATATTGTTAAGTAGTGCGGCTAATCATCGATTGACCCGTATTATTTGAAAACACAACAAGCTCGACTGTTTAATCCGGAACGCGATTGGGAACTGAACAACTGCCGAATCCGAGTCTCTCCGATCCGGACAGCATGTGCTTTATTCGCAACCATATCGGCGAATAACACTGGACAACCGAGATTTTGGTGGAGGCATCATTATGACATCATAAGACTCACTTTCACCCTAAAAAATTTTCATTCTACCGCATTTATTTGAATAATATTAATTAGCATCGTGGCATTTAAGAAAGCTATTATGAGAACTTATGTATTCTGACCTTAACCACTATTTGGAAATCGCTCTACTTATTATATTTCAGATTACTAATTAGGGTAAAATTCTTAATTCTAGCAAATGAAATATTTTTGCTGTACTGTGTTATGCTCTCTTCCCAAGACTTGACCTAAGCCACTCGCTGTTGGAGATAACGATTTGTAAGTTCCGAATCATTCATTGATTAGCGCGTTCATTCATTGAGATTCTCTCAATTGTTCTCTAAAAGCCTAAATTATTCATTTGTTTATAAAGTTTATTACTGTGAGCATTTCCTAGTTTTTTAATTCGGAGAAATTTTACAGAATTTATTATAAGCTAGAGTTATTGCTAATGCGAAATGCTCATTTAAAATTATATTAAAAGCCACTACCGCTCGTAAAGCCATTTTTATCTAAATGCAATTTTCTACGCCCCTTTTTATACACTAAATAAGGGTATTATAATTTAGGTCAAAAGTAAAGAAGGCATCTTCGGATGCATAGCTATTCTAGGCATAGCTTTTTTATTATTAAAATAGGATATAAGATTGTTTTTCAATTGTTATACTTAAATGTAAAGAAACAAGTTATTAATAAAAATGTCTTTCAGCAGCCAATTTAGGTCTTATTATTTTAACTAAATTGACTAAGTCTCCTAGGCATTTTTTAATGTTATTAAAAATTATAAAAAAACTTATTTCGCCTTATGATAAACCGTTAAATTATCACTCCCTTGAGTTTAAATTTCAACATTTGAGCGCCCTAACTACGATAATAAAATCGATTGTCTCCAATCGATAGACATATCGATAGCAAGTACAGTCGCAGGGTTACCAGAGTTGGCACCGAAGTTAATTGTTGTTGTGCCTGTGACGAAACGGTCACATCAGGACGCAGTGAAATTTTGTTTTGTAAAAATGTCATTTTCCGCCATCGGTGATTGCCAATTAGTTTCGCAAATATATCAGGTAAAAGCCGCCAAACACTGCTAGCGGCAATGGCCTAATGGATTTCCATTTCAGTACAGGAGCCATCGCGTCGCGTGCACTTTTAAAGTTCTGCCGACACCTGTGACCCATTTTAAGCGGGAACCCAAGAATGTTTTCCATTGGATGACCGCGGATCGCTGGGGCCGCATTGAGAGTGGTCTATGGCGCCTGTTCGAGAACCTGAAGCACTGGCAGGAGGCCCACAAGCTGGACACCGATCTCCTCATCGATCACATCAATGTGCGCGTCCAGGCCACCAAACAACCGCATCCTGCCACGCTCAGTCTTCTAGCCGACGCGGAATTGACCTCCAATGACCTCAGTCTAGATCTCCAACTGCAGTACATAACGCACGAAGACACCACCGTCGTGGCCGTCATTCCCAGCAAGCGCAAACTTGCCACGGAAGCAGAACCCAACGGCTCCGGCCGCATCACCAATTCCAGCAAGGGCAAGGAAGCCAACTTGGCGTCCAAGCCAAAAGCGGGGTAGGAAACATCTTTTTAGTTAGAGACCTATGTAATCTCACTGCTTTGTATGCTTAAAACCATTAGCCAGCCATTGCGAGATTTTTAAAAGTAGTTATTTTATTGTTTTTTAGTAAGTCAACTAAAACACTTCTGTTATGCATATCTTAAGACATTTTCAATGCTTTTGTATTTAGTTACCTCGCTTATCTTAATGTTCTATGGAACATTAAGATAAAGATATGTTTTAAGTCCTTTTAGTGCCATTTAAAACGTTTACAATCACTAGGTTGCTTGTGCTCATATGATTTGTATTCCATAATTAAGAATTTAGCTTTAATGTTTAGTTAGAATTCAACTCTGTAATTGTTGGGAAAGATATCCCCACTTCTGATATGTGATTGTCATGACTGATTTAAACATATTCCCATTAGAGCAAACTCAAAGCCCAAGCACATAGATGCCGACGACGATGACGATGATGATGACATATTCGGTGGGTCCCGCCAACCGCCTGCCAAGGTCAAGCGCGAACGCAGATCCATTTCCCAGGGTGGCGAAAAGGAGAAGTCTTCTAGCAGCACTAGCTCATCTCGGCAAGGAAGCCGCATAAAGCGGGCCCACAGTCCAGTACAAAGGTAAGTTGAAAGCACTTTCGTTGCGAGATGATAGAGGAATCAAGGCGTATTGATGTATTCGCAGAAATTCCAGAGCCAGCTCTGTCGAGTCTAAACCTGCCCGCCGCTCCAACCGATCACCCATGCGTCCGGGTCGTTTTAAAAATTTCGTCTTAGGGTACGCGTTAGAGTTTGGGCTGTAAGGAACGATATTAACCATTTCTCTGGGTGCATTTTCAGCGAGGCGAAGGGCAGCAAGAGCAAGGGTTCCAAGTCCAAGGTGAAACGTATTTCGCCGTCGCCTCTCAAGGCTCTGAAGGTGGAGCAGATGGACGGAGCCCGGTTCGATGCTCTGCAGCGGCTGGACAGCATGCTGGACATGCCAAAGCCGCGGGAAGTTGAGATTTTGTAAGTGATTCAACTGGATGTAAATAAAGTGCTTACGAAATTGCCTTCAACCTCCGATCTTTTGAATATACCAGACTCTTGAAGGAATTGGGCGAAGACGATGTCATGAACACTTTCGAAAAGTATCGCAGCGACTTTGATAAGCTGTTCAAGGAGCGGGAGTTTAAGCCACGCACTGTCGGCTATATGAATATTGATCACATGGAAATTATTGACATTCTCAATGCGAACATTCATCAGAAGATGCTCAAGAAACTGGGCGAAGTCTACAGTAGTCGAAGCGTAAGTTTGGGGCTTTTTAGAATTGAATATATCTAAAAACTTCCCGATTGTCAGAATCACACAACGCTTCTTGTAAACGGATTGCTACCGCTGTGGATAGTGCGCCTCTTCATGGACACTTACAAGCTATCGCACTCGGATGCGCTGCAGCAAATCCGCGACCAAACGAAGTACAGCTCATACTTGAAGGCCTTCAATAATGAACCATTGTGTTCCGATCTTGATGACTGATCCAATCCTGTTCTATATTAGTATATTTCATTATTGCGCATTAGATAGATTTTCAAAATGTAGAAAATGCAGATTCCGCCGAAGTTGAACTTGATACATTCCGATATGGAATAGGCACTTGTTAAAATTCATTTGTCTTTCTTTATTTTGAATGGAATCTTTTCTGTATTACTCATTACATTGTATAAATACATTTATCATGTGCTTTCGAAAAAAGAAAACGCTTAAGCGACTGAATGTAGAGAGTGTGTTGGCTGAAATGGAGTGCTCTCTGGGCGACTGGTGGTGATGACAACATCGGCGAAGGATTACGAATTTGCTTTACTTAAAATCTACGGATGCTAGGGAGTAATGGTGATGAAACGCCCGGCAAGTGCTTGTTTAGAACTCAGTCTGACCTCCACACTCTTATGTACAATCTATGTGAACTATGGGTGATGCAGTTTACAGCTCGTCGTGCTGCTGATCCTCCTCCTCGTCGTCAGCGCTTGCGCTCTCCTGGCTGGCGGTCGCCGGCTCCTCGGCATCGTCCTCCTCATCCTCATCGAACTCCACCTGTTCGTTCTGCGAGACTCCCAAAGTCTGGCGCATCATCTGCTCAATGCTGTCGGCGAACTGGGAGGTCTCTTGGAGCATGTATCCAGACCGCAGGGTGGCGGTCCGGAACATCATCACAGCCATGTCCTTGGCGGTATCATCAGCCTCATCGGCCTCCACGCGACGCAGAAGCTCGCGCATCAGAGGATGCCTGGGGTTAATCTCGAGGGTCTTCTTCTGGTTGAGGTAGTAGGTGCGCTGAGGATCGTCGGACTTCTGGTGGGCATTGGACATGGCCAGACGCTCCATGTTGCCGGTCCAGCCGAAGACGCCGGCCACCAGGGCGCATGGGGAGTTGCTCAGACGCTCGGACACCTGGGCCTTGGAGATCTGATCCTTGAGAGCCACATCGTTCAACCACTTAACCAGCGGCTCGAAGGTAGTCTTCAGCGACTCAAAGTTCTTCTTGCTCTTCTCGGACTCGTTTAGCTGGAATCCCTCCTTGGCCACGTTCTGGAACTTCTTGCCATCGAATTCGGGCAGGGCGGAGATGCAGTACTCATCGACGGCCTCCACCAGGTACAGAACTTCGTAGCCCTTGGACAGCAGACGCTCCACGAAGGGCGACTTCTCGACCTCGGCGCGGTTGGCACCGGCGATGTAGTAGATGTGCTCCTGCTTGGCCTTCATGCGCTCCTTGTACTCGGCCAGCGAGGTAACGCCCTTTCCGTTGGAGGTCTGGAAGCGAAGCAGCTTGGCGAGACGCGATCGGTTGCTGGGATCCTCCATCACGCCCAATTTGATGCTGTAATTTAAATAAATAATAGTAATTAGCAGGGAAATATTAGGTAGCTAAGAAAGCAGTTATGGTTCCTTGAAAAAACATTCCTGCCAAAATTACACGTCACTATGGTCAATATTTTAATATTGCGTGGACTTGGCGGAACTTCTTATCTTATCTGTACAAGTGCTATTTATAATAGAGAATCTTAATTGCGACAGAAATTCCTATAAAATTAAATAAATGTTTCGCCAGAAATATAAAAAACCAACGCTTTTTAAATAAATCTTGAATTCATCGGAAAAGTGAACTCTTATCTCGAAAGAAAAATACACGTCACTACGGTCAATATTATAAAATTGCATGGATTCTGCGGATTTCTTATCAGCTCCATTATAAAAGAAAAATGGACAACACTTACTTGGTGGAGAACTCCTTCCAGAATTTCTCGTAGGCATCCTTGTCGATCTTCTTGAGCATATCGAGCACCTTGCGGACCAGCTTCTTCTTGATCACCTTGATGAGCTTGTGCTGCTGCAGGGTCTCGCGGGAAACGTTGAGGGGCAGGTCATCGGAGTCGACGACACCGCGGATGAAGCTCAGATAGTTGGGCATCATGTCGTTGAACTCGTCGGTGATGAAGACACGGCGCACGTACAGCTTGATGTTGTCAGACTTGGTTCCGTAGCGGTTGAAGGACTCGGATGGCTGCACCTTGGGCACGTAGAGCAAACTCTTGAAAGTAACCTCACCCTCGGCGATGAAGTGCGTCTGGGACAGGGGCTCGCTGGAGTCCTTGGTCAGGCTCTTGTAGAAGCTGGTGTACTCATCCTCGGTCACCTCGGCGGGCTTGCGGGTCCAGATGGGTTTGCTGTCGTTGATCAGTGTCCAGTCCCAGGTGGTCTTCGAAACCTTCTTGGTCTTGGGCTTCTCGTCTTCGGCTTCCTCGACCTTGGCGTCCTCCTCCTCCACGTCATCCTCAGTCTTCTCGGGCTTGGCCTCCTCCTCCACGGGCACCTCCTCTTCGACAGTCTTGCTGGTCCACAAGCGGATGGGGAAGTTGATGAACTGCGAGTACTTGCGGATGAGCTCGCGGACGGTTTCCTGCTCCAAGAAGTCCTGGGCCTCCTCTTTCAGGTACAGTGAGATCACAGATCCTCGCTTCAGGGTATCGCCACGGGGATCCTCGGTGATGGTGAAGCTGTTGGCGTCCGACTCCCAGATGTACTGCTTGTCGTCGTTGTGCTTGGTGGTCACCACCACACGGTCGGCGACCAGGAAGGCAGAGTAGAAGCCCACACCGAACTGTCCAATCATGTCGTTCATGTCCTGTCCCTCTGACTTGCTGGGATCCTGCATCTTGGCCAGGAAATCGGCAGTGCCCGACTTGGCGATTGTGCCCAGGTTGTTAATCAGATCCTGGTGGGTCATGCCAATGCCAGAGTCCATGATGTGCAGGGCCTTGTTCTCCTTGTCGGCCTTGATGCGGATGTGCAGCTCCGGATTGGTCTCCAGCTCCTTGCTGTTGGACAGGGCCAGCAGGCGGATCTTGTCGATGGCATCGGAGGCGTTGGAGATCAGTTCACGCAGGAAGATCTCCTTGTTGCGGTACAGCGAGTTGATGATGAGCTTCATCATACGATTGACCTCCGTTTGGAAAGTGAACTTCTCGGCCTGCAGGGGCAAGGGAGAAAAGAGAAGGGAAATCCCGGTCATACGTGTACTTATTGGATCATCCGGTTTTAACCCACCTTCTCGCGAATTTCCTTCAGTTGCGCCACATTCAAACCATCCAATTGAATGGCCTCCTCCTCGCGCTTCAGGGTTTCGGCATCTGTGGATTCGGAATAGATAAAAGGGGGCGGCTATTAAGACCCATTCGGAACGCTGACGTGTACCAACGAATTTTGCACAACTCGCTGGGGGGCGTGTCTACCTACCGGTTCGGGAGCCCTCCTTGAAGGATCCCAGGTCCAAATCAATGGTCTCCGTTGCCGTTTCATCCTCCTCGGCGGCGATTTGATTGATGCCTAACCAGCGAGAACGGAACACAAATTAATTAGGTTAAAACACCGGTATTTTGGAGGCGTTGCGGCGTGGCAAAACGAAACCTACCTGCGAAAAGCAACAGCCCCAACAGCAAAAAGTACTTCATGATCGCAGATAACTGGATTTACGAGGACGAGCTATTAGTTGCTCCGGCAAAGGGCCACGTCACGAATAACAAAGGCAATAAATTACTCCGCACTTGCGACGCCCGCTTTGATTTTTTTCAAATGACGCCGACGCACGGGGAAACGGCCTTTAAATCCCCCACAGAGACAGGGTTGCCAACTCTTCGGGTCAAGTAAAAAAAGCTAAACTAGCATTGAAAAAGGCTAGAAGTAGCCTGATGCTGATGGTTGCGAAAAAAAACGCTAGAGTAGAAAATCGAAATTTTTATGAAGTTATATAGACATTTAAGAGAACTAACAGCTGAATTAAGGAAGTTCTGATAAGTCACTTATTCATTACATAATAACAGCATTTTTTCCGCCAGCTCCCATTGAAAAAAGCTATGTATAATAGCTAAATTGACAACACCGGTACTGCGCAGGGCTGGAGAATAGATTCTGGAAACATCTATTGGGGGCGTATTCTGTTTATTTTAGGGGCAATCAAATGGCTAACAATTTTTAAATAAAACGGTTTTTTAACAAAAATGTTACGATATAACGTTTTTCTAAAAGTGGCAGAGCAGCAGTGGAGGATTTTTAAATACATTACAGAGAGACCGTATTTTGCTAAAATGCTTAAACGTCAGTTTTGTCGGGTGTGTGTCTCCGCTTACTCGCTAGCTGTTTTTATAGCGATGGGCAAACCTCGATATCAACAATGAATCGATGCTTCGATGTTTTGTCCATCACTACTCAGCTTCAAAAAAAACGTACAGATTGAATTTAACAAGCATTTTAATTTCTGTCCATTTAAGCGAAAACTCGAAAAATAAAAGTAAAAATGGAGTCGAATATTGGTAAATACAAAGTGAAGTGTACGCATTAGCTGGTCTTTATATTGCTTACCCCCAACTACTGCAGATAATGACGCTATTGATGTTGGCGTCTTGGCGCCGAACGACCAGGAAAATGATGACGCCAATCGGAATGCAGAAATTACAGCCGCGGCGGGCACTCCAGTGGCCAGGAAGACGCGCAGAGCTGTGCTCAGACGAATGAACGCCACCTCGGAGAAGGATTCGCCAACACAGCCAGATCCTCCCAAGACTCCGGGCACTCCTGGCAATCTTCGCCCAGCCACCGAAACCCCGCGACGCAGTTGCAGGAAAAGTATACGTCCTGCGATCGACTACGACGATATTATAGTAAGATCTGCTAAGAAGGTTATAGCCGAGGTTATAGAAGCCAATCCCGAGAACGAGGAGCCATCCACCCAGAAGTGGAGCTCCGCGGAAGTGGGCAGGAATTCGCGCAAGCGCAGCCGCAAGTCCAAGCGCATGACCACCAAGAAGCAAAAAACGGAGAAGGATATACCAGAGGATAAGATTGAAGAAAAGCAGGTAACAAAGGTGGAAGTACCGGAGGAGAAGTCCCAGGATCAAGAGGATACCACAGAGGCTCCAACAGACTTGGTAGAAGAAGTGAAGCAGCAAGATAAACCCCAGGCAGCAGACATCGAGGAGGAAAATCCATCCAAATATAATAAGGTAGCTAAAGCAGATATAGATGAACTGGGCTTATCCCCTCTAGAAATGGATAGCCAGGAAGATGAGTCAGAGATACAAGCTGGAGACGCCACAATAACTGCTCCACAGGATAAGAACAAAGAGGAGGCAGTTGAAGATGAAGCCAAGTTGAGTCCAGTAAAAGATAATGATGGACAGATAAATGATCAGAAAGATGAACAAGCTGGTGAGACCACAAAGCCTGCTAAACAGAGTGAAGACAAAAAAGTGGCTAGTGAGCAGGCCAGTCCTGAGGAAGAGATGCCATCACTCATGGTAGAAAATGAAGATCTGGATGAACCAGAAAAATCGCCCCTGAACACCACTTACGATGCCGAGGAGAAAAAAGATTCGGATGAAAGTGTTATCCTGGTTAACACTTCCAATCTTGATGCAAGTGTTATCCTGGTTGTCAGTCCCGATAAACAGCAAGAAGCTTGCATTCTCAAGCCCGAAATTGCTGAGGAAAAAGCGGCGATTAAAGTGGTGCTTACCACAGCAGATGACCAGAACCAAACACTTTTGAATCTGGCCGATGCAGCCTCGCCAAAGGCATCGAAGCCTAGGAAATCAAAGGGCTTCCGATTCCCCACACCCTATAAGGCAAGGCCTGTCTTTAGTTTCACAGAAACAGTGGAGTCATTTGATAATAGGCACATGAATAAAGACTTCATGAATGCTGAAGAACCGAAGTACGAACGCAAACGTTCCAAGTCGGCCAGCGATTGGAATAACACCGTGTCGCGAACTGTATCCTTTCAGAGTCCCATTGAGATTGCCAATGTCGAGGACATTGATAAGCGCTGGAAGGGACTTCAGAAATGTAGTAAGTTCCATATTCTTGTTATTAGACCTTTACTATACTAACTATCTTTACTAAAATTTCCTTTTTAGATGTTAATAACCGCCGCAGGCGCTCAAAGTCATTGGATGAGAACCACTGCAAAGTGAGCAGGATTCCGAAGCCCAGTAGGGGTATGTACATAATTAGAATTATACCCATTCTCAATAATATAAGAGGTTTACCCCTTCAGGAGTTATCCCGCTTAACAGAACCATCACACCCAGCAAGGTGAATAAGCGCACCAAGATGCCCAATTTTGCTGCCATGCATGAGAAGCAGTTTGCCAAGATGGAAAGCCTGCTGGATCATGTCGAGCGAAAGGCGGAACGCGCCAAGGTGCTGACCAACTCAGTGCAAAAGCAACTGCCGGGATCGACGGCCAAGAAACCCCAGAGTTCCACTTCAGTAGAGGAGCGCCCTCGTCCAAAAGCGTTGAAGAAGATCGACATGACCGCCGATCGAAGCATGGTGATTGAGCATCCCTCCGATAAGCTCAACTCATCCCGATTGCCTTTGAAGACCACCGCTACCGTCCTGAATGTGGCTCCGAAGCCAGCCTTCAATCTGTCCACCTCCATGGTCAAGACATTCAACGCCACGTTTTCCAGCAGACCGGCAGACTCGCAGGATAACAAGTTGGCGGAGCGACGCCAGCGGCGCATTGAAATGTTCAAGGGCAGGACAACAAAGGACCAGAAGGAGAAAGGAGAGTTCATTCGCGGAGTGCGCCTGAATCGACGTTTCGAGCTCCAAATGCAGCACCGTCGACACCTGGAGGAGGATTAGTTCTTAAGTTACAACGTTATTTCTTTATTTACCCTTATACATATATTCGCGTTAATGTTAGCTTCACCAGGATATAAAGATTTTTACTTTTCAGCTGGATCCATTACATTTGTTTTCCTCTGTCTTTATATCCCTTATTTTTATGAAATGCTTACTTATTATATTTTATGTACATTATTAAATACAAACTATTAAATATTGAACATATAGCTTTTTTCTGGATGTGTGTACAATTTGTAAATTGCGTTTAATACTACGTTACCAACAGGTAAAAATACTACGGCCTTTTCCAACACTAGTCAAGTAAAATATTTAACGCAGCAGGCCTGCCCTTTTATTTCAGATAGCTTCCAAGTGCTTGGCAACCATTTGTACGGAGGACTTAAACAATTACACTTCACTCGCGAGTTCTTTTGTTCATTTGTTTTTAAATTAGAGTTATTTTTGTGTTAAATTGGGGAAACTTTAACGTGATTACTACGTTAATTTTTTCACTCCATTCGAGATCAGTTGGCAGCTCCGTTCGAATAACGGCGCTATTCGCGTTTTTCTGATTCGCCTTTCGCTTTTTCTTCGCTTTGCGAATTTAATTTTTCATTTTCTTTTCCGCGCCAAAACAAAAAGCGGACTCGTAAAATGTGTGACGCAGCGAATCCAGCGAAGCCTTGGCAGCTTTCCGGAATGGCCTACGGCAACGGGGTCTCGGCGCTGTGTCTGCTTCACCAGGAGATCGACCAGTTCTACAACTACATCCAGTCCACGCCCACCGAGTTCTACTTGCGCGCGGAGGCAGTGCGTCGCATCGAGGATGTGGTTCTCTCCATCTGGCCAGGCGCATGCGTGGAGGTCTTTGGCTCATTTCGGACTGGTCTGAACCTGCCCGACTCGGACATCGACCTGGTGGTGCACCACGGCTACTACTGGAACCCCGGACTGCTGCATGAGCTCCAAAGTGAGCTAGTTAGTCAGGGGGTCACGGATCCGGAAACCGTGAGTGTCCTCGACAAGGCCTCCGTGCCGGTGGTCAAGTTCACGGAGCGCATATCCCGAATCAAGTTCGATGTGACCTTCAATGCGGGCGCATCGGGCGTCCAGGCCGCCGAGCTGATCAAGGACTTCATTCGCCAGTTCCCCGAGCTGCCCAAGCTGGTCATGGTGCTCAAGCAGTATCTCAGCCTCCAAGGACTGAATGAGGTCTACAGTTGCGGCGGGGTCTCGTCCTACGCCCTCACCCTCATGGTCATCAGCTTCCTGCAGCAGCAGGCGCGTATCGGTAAGCGCTATAATGCCAACAACAAGCTGGGCCTGCTGCTCCTCCAGTTTCTGGACTACTATGGCCGCAAGTTCGACTTCTTCAAGTACGGCATTTCGGTTCTTGGTGACGGCGGCTGCGTGGAGAAGGAGCGACTTCGCTCCTCGCTGGGCGAAAACAACTGGTCGGTGCTCAGCATCGAGGATCCGGTGACGCCCACGAACGACATCGGAAGGAGCTCCTATGCGGCGCTGCATGTGATGCAAGGATTCGAGGCCGCCTTCATGAAGCTCTCCAAGCTGGTGGACTCCGACTCGGCCAAAATCGTGGGACCCATTCTGGCCAACATGGTGGAAGTGCCGCAGTCCATGGTCAACTACCGGGCTTGGGTGCAGTACAACTTCCAGCACTTGGTGGGGCCCGCTTCCTCTAGTCCCAATCCCGTTGGACAACAGGCGCTCACCGGCTCCTCCACGTCCTCCGCCTCCGAGGACGAGCGCTCGGATGGCCAGCTGACTGTTCGGAACGGATTTCGCCGATGCGGCGATGGTCCGCCCCAGAACCTAGACTTAGAAGCTAACTTGTCCAACCTTAAGTTGAATTAAGTACGTTGGCGATTATGCTACTGGTGATTTTACTATTACAAAATATCATATAACAATTTATTTGCATACCTATTATGCTCGGCATATGAAAACTAAAAAAAAAATCAATTATAGGCTATGTATCGCATTTTTTATTTATTAATTAACAATTAACTTTTACATTTAAAAAGGAAACATGTTTTCGAATGCATAATGACACCTGCCAATGTAGTTGAGTAACTAAACATTTTCCAAATAGCGATAAAGAAATGTAATGCCTAATTGTACTTGTGACATATTATAAATAAAATACAACTTAAGCCGCAATAAGAGATTTAAATTTTTATTTGAATTTATTTAAATGGATATGTGTATATGGAGAACAATTTTAAAATCAAAGTTTTTAAATAAGTCCGCTTGGTTTTGAAAAAAACGTTTAAATTCAAATAATCGATAGCTTTTTTCGCATAGGGATGGCATAGGGAAAAGGTGGTGTCTTTGGTATTTATTTGTTAATAGTGGTATTTTGCACTGTTGTGGAGGGCGATATATATGTTTTCAATATTTTTTATATATATATTGTTCATGCTATGAGGGAATTCCCAATAACGTTATGTTGTTAAAATTTCAACATAGCATTTCCGCAATAGGGAGCCAATAAATAATACTTTTTCATAAAATATATTTCGTACTGCTCTACAGTAGTTTTTCATTAATGATTAGTGTTCATTTAGCGCATTTAAAATGAGGGAATAAAATCAGGCTATTACTTAGTTCTTACAACAAAAAAAAATTGATTATATCGAATAAAAAAATCGACATTCACAAAAACCACCACGCATAAATATTTTTTCGAGATCTATCGATTTTTTGGTATTTTGATGCACTTTTCACATCTCCAGCAGCTATCGAAAAAAAGTGAAGCGTAAAAACTAAACGGTACAAGGAAAATTTATTCTGCCTGTGTGCGTGCTTGTGTTTATGAAAATTAGGTTTTCTGGCATTTGCAATTGTTGCAGCGTCGCGTTGGAAGGCCATAAAACAGCCAGTGGAAACGCCCGGGTGGCGGAAAGAGACTGAATCTGCGTGTGTGTACCAGTGCGCGAGTGCAAGTGTGTGTGTTTCGTTCCGTCCTCTGGTGTCTGGCACCTTAACACAAAAACAACAACAACAACAGCAAGCAGTCGAAGCAGCAACAACACACGCACAATAATAAGGCCCGTGACGTTGTCGCTGCCGTCACCATCGAAAGCAAAAGACCAAAACGAGCTGAAAAACAAATAGCAGTGTGGTAGCGAAAGCAAAAGTCGCGTTCTTTTTTCCAAAACTAGGTGGGTTTTGTTGGATTTTCCACAAGCATTTTCCACCATTTCCATTTCCACGAAGTGATTTGACATGTTGCGCTGCTAGGTCGCCGCTGCCCACACACACACACGCACACTGGCTGGCTCACTCACTCACACCCACACGGCCAGACACTCGCACACACACACACATAGACTAACACTCACACACCTTTGTGGCAGACACGCGTACTGTCTGTCTCCCTCCCCCTCGCACCCACAGTCTGGCCTCGCACTTTGCAATGCAGCCATGCCTTGTCTGTGTGACTGCCTCGGTGTCGGTGTCGGAGTGTGTGTGTGTGTGTGTCTGCGAGCAGCCGTGTCTGTGTGTATTTTGTCGATTTTTATTTTATGTACATTTGTTTACAGTTTTAGATAGATAGCGAAATTTGTACAGCCGGCGGCCATCCGTCGTTGACATTTTCGCAAATTGTAAATGAATATGCTTTTCGGTTTTGCTGTTGCTTTTGCAGCTGCGCGAGTGTGAGTGCGACTGCGAGTGGTGGCCATGTGTGTGTCTGGTGTGTGTCCCCCCCTATATACATACAAACATATGTATTTCTATATGTACTTATGTATGTACATATATAAGTTCATGAACAGTCGCCGCCGTCGACTTGTTTTGATTTAATTTCGCGCTAAATGCAATCGCGAACAATTTTCGCCCGTATCGCCATACCGCCGCTGCGTAACATGGCGGGGAATTTCGTTTGAAGCCGAAAGTGCCAGCAGCAACAACAAGGCGACGATGGCGCCTACATCTGCATGTGGGCCAGTGACTAAGAATCCAATACCATCCCATCCAATCCGAACCAACCCGACTCCTCCTCCACCTCCTCGACTCGACTCGACTCGATACAATCCCTTTCAGCCGTCTGCCTTCTGCCGGCGGAAATGCCGCGAATGTTTTGCACCAGCTGCTGACGCAAGCGCCAACTGCATTTGTCATAAACATGCAAAAAACGACAATAACAATTGCTTACTATATCAGCGTAAGATAGGCGATTTTGGGGGAGGGTTGTATCTGTAACTTGGCACCCTTTTTAATGCTTATTTTTTCCTTTAAAGGTAGCTCAGCCAGAGATATAATTGACCACTTTGAACAGCTTTATTTACCATATTGGAGGCAAGGAAATATTCTTATTTCTACGGTGTATGGGATCAGTCACAAAACAGTGACTACTACTTGACTTTCCTTTTATTAAATATCCTCTTTGTTTTTATTCATAAATTTTATTCTCTTCTAAATAGGATTTCTATGACAAGCGCAACTAGATTGGAGGCATTTAATTAAAAGGTGTTGTTTATCAGTCAGAACATGTATTCTTCACCCCTAAATATAACCACTTATTGGGTTAAACAAGGATCTTTTAAAAACACTGCATTATCTTCTTAAAATGTCTTTTATAAAAATTGCAAAAGGATATTGAAGTAAATTTTGTTTGAACCACTTGGACAATTAAGATAAACTTGACCCCTTTCAGAAGCTTTAATTACCATCTTGTAGGCACCACAATGCTTACATCCTAGGGTTACTTAATCCTGATTGCTAACCCTTTATTAGAATAAAAAATTTTCCATCTATTGGCGTTAAAAATCTTTCGCTAAAAGCTCTCATTTCATTTTTACAATTTTCATAACAAATACATAATTATTTAATATCGAACACTCTTCTAATTTATAATTTCTTCTCTTACAGGCATACCCATTCGCTTGTCCCTAGGTTTTGTGGAACAGCCTCAACACGAATTACCTACCGCTTGCCCTGCAACGGCGATCGACTGTGGTTGCCAACACCCCAGCGCCAGGACCTGTCTCCAGGATCCCGGAATCGCCCAGCACCACCGCCAGCATCAACATCAAACCCAGCCAATCCAGCCATCCAAACAACAGCGGCGGCGGTGCAGATAGCCACAGCTGGAGGCAGCCATCCTGGCTAGACAGGAGCCCCTCGGCCACCACAGACGGATCCGGAACCATGTCGATGAACACCACCTACGACGCGCCCAGCATTAGCATGGACAACCCGCTGACGCAGCTGGTCAAGGAAGGCTGGCTGATGAAGCGGGGGGAGCACATCAAGACCTGGCGCCAGCGGTACTTCATCCTCTACTCCGATGGACGACTGACGGGCTACCGCAGCAAGCCGGCAGACAGTGCCAGCACAGCCTCGGATTCACTGCTCAATAACTTTACGGTGCGCGGCTGCCAGATCATGACCGTAGATCGGCCCAAGCCATACACCTTCATTATCCGCGGCCTGCAATGGACCACGGTCATCGAGAGGACATTCGCCGTGGAGTCGGAATTGGACCGCCAGCAATGGACGGAGGCCATCCGTCAGGTGTCCAGCCGGCTCATCGATGTGGGAGAGGTGGCCATGTCGCCATTGGTTCAGACAGACATGTCCGACGTGGACATGGCTGGCGTTGCCGAGGTGGAGCTCTCTGAGCAGTTCTCCGTGCAGGGCACCACCTGCAACAGCAGCGGCGTTAAGAAAGTGGTAAGTAGTACAGTCACTGGCCAATATTGTGATAGAACTGACTCGTTATCTCGTTGCAGACTTTGGAGAATTTTGAGTTCCTCAAGGTGCTCGGCAAGGGCACCTTCGGTAAGGTTATCCTGTGCCGCGAGAAGGCCACCGCCAAGCTGTACGCTATTAAAATTCTCAAAAAGGAGGTCATTATCCAGAAGGACGAGGTGGCCCACACCCTGACCGAGAGTCGTGTTCTCAAGTCCACAAATCATCCGTTCCTCATTGTGAGTATAGTTTATATTACACTAAAAGAGCAATTATAGCAAGCTAATCTAAAATATATTTTTGTTCTTCTCCAGTCACTCAAATATTCGTTTCAAACCAACGACCGCCTGTGTTTCGTGATGCAGTACGTAAACGGAGGCGAGCTCTTCTGGCATTTAAGCCACGAACGCATCTTCACCGAGGATCGCACCCGCTTTTATGGGGCAGAGATCATTTCCGCCCTGGGATACCTGCACTCGCAGGGCATCATTTACCGCGACTTGAAGCTGGAGAATCTTTTGCTGGACAAAGATGGCCACATCAAGGTCGCCGACTTCGGTCTGTGCAAGGAGGACATCACCTACGGCCGCACAACGAAAACCTTCTGCGGAACACCAGAATACCTAGCTCCAGAAGTATTAGATGACAATGACTATGGCCAGGCGGTGGATTGGTGGGGCACCGGCGTGGTTATGTACGAGATGGTGAGTCCTTTGCATCCATAGCTAATAATTGGATTTATAATAAAAATGATTTTTTGACAGATCTGTGGTCGTCTTCCCTTTTACAATCGTGATCATGATGTGCTCTTTACATTGATTTTGGTGGAGGAGGTCAAATTCCCACGCAATATTACAGATGAGGCGAAAAATCTGCTGGCAGGCCTTCTGGCCAAGGATCCCAAGAAGCGTTTGGGCGGTGGCAAGGATGATGTCAAGGAAATTCAAGCACATCCCTTCTTTGCGAGTATTAACTGGTCAGATCTGGTGCTGAAAAAGGTGGGAGCTGGTGGAATACGTATTTTTATATACTTACTAATTGCACATTACGTTTTTTCCTCAGATACCGCCGCCTTTTAAGCCTCAGGTCACCTCCGATACGGACACACGGTACTTCGACAAGGAGTTTACGGGAGAGAGTGTGGAGTTAACGCCGCCGGATCCTACCGGGCCGTTAGGCTCCATAGCCGAAGAGCCGCTTTTCCCGCAGGTAAGAGATTATGGGAAACAATCAAAGTGGGTCACTGTATGCTCACTCGATATTTTTGGTTTCGCCGCCACAGTTCAGCTACCAAGGAGACATGGCCTCCACGTTGGGCACCTCGTCGCACATTAGTACTTCCACCAGTCTCGCATCGATGCAATAGAACAAGTTTACAAACTTTTACAAGCACACATCATGTTCTGCTTCATCACCTATTACTATACTATACCTATACCATATAGAAATGGGCAAAAGAAAACAAAAAGCAAGAATATATTAAATAATAATTATACCATGATAACGAAGGCAAGCAAAGGGTTTTCTTGCTAGTTTATATACACCAATAATAAGAGAATTGAATTGATAGTAACTTATTTTTTATAACGAGAAAAGGGAACGTTAAACGAAAGGGCAGCAGCCTTAGCCGAGGAAAATAATAATATTTACTACATATGATTATACACATAAATATATAACACTTGGGCATTGCGCTAAAAGTGATTAGTTAATTTTAAACGCAAGCAAAACATTTCACTAAGCGACTCAGAGACGCTGCGTTATAGAGTAGTAGGATTAGGGCATGCATCCTACTAGACGGATCGTCTAAGGGCCGCTTGCTCTGAATGTTTATACAGATACTGATTATTCACGCAGACAGCACTCACGCAGACACTTAGCATATAGCAAACATGAAGTTAAGTTAACTGAACAGCAACAAATCGAAATACACACATTCAACCCCGCCCCCACATGCAAAACTCGTATATATACATTATTTATACTCCAAAGAAGCAAAAAAGAAAGAAATAATTACGAGTTATATATAATGTTAAAATTGCCTCTAATGTGCTGTGCTTTATGCAAAACTACAACAACAGAAACAAACAAACTAATAGTTAATAAACAACGGAAACTTACATCAATGCAGTTTATAGGCGCCAATAATTAGCAAACAACTAAATCTTATATTCAGGCAGACATATATTTCGAAAACAATAATAGCAAGGAAAAAATTACAATTGACGCCATTTTTTATTATAATTTTTTACGAAAAATATATTTGTACATATTTATAAAGGGCAAAAACCTTTCAAATGAAATGCAAAAAAAACACAAAAATTAAAAGTGTCGCGTGGCAAATCAGTCTCCATTTTGAGGCCACAAAATAAGGTTTAACCTTTGGCACGAGAAAAAAATGTATCTTTGTCATTTAATTTTTGGCATTGAAAAGTTCATAACACGTTTTGTATACTAAGAGCAAGTCAGGCAAAAAAATATATATATAAATCAACAACAACAGACTTACAAATAGTTCCAAGAGGAAGATTAAAAAAATTATATAAACGGAATAAAATATAAAAAGAAAATAAAGAATTTTTGATATTTTTATATGCGCAATAAAAACAAAAATCAAGAAAAAACACAAAACTAAACATAAAATTTATTTTATATTTCAAAAAGAAAAGCAAAATAAATTTTGTAAATAAAAATTAGTAACTCAAGTTCGGGCATTTCAAGTGAAAACAAAGAATTGAAAGCATAATCTCTCTTCTAAATGTTAAACACAACCTATCAATCGATGAACACAATAAACAACAAATATTGAAAACGAAGCGATTAAGAAACGATTAAAATGCCAAAGAAGCGGCAGAGTTAGGAGGAATTCGAAGATAACCGACAGTTAACAGCCAGTCGGGCTAGTTCGGTTAAGGTCTTGGACTTGTGATGGTTCCGAATCAGGACTAGGAACGAACTTACTAGCTAAGGCAGCTCAAGCCCCGGAAAGATATCAGATAGCTCCGATTGAACCAAACCCTATATCTTTTAACAGCTTCAAGGTCCTTGCTTTCTGCTCACCAAGCTTGCGGCTGACACCTAGGCTAGCCAATATCAATCTCAAACCGATCAAGCAATACATAGACAAAATATAGAACCCCCTAAGCATGGCTTACTAGACATACAATCCGAGGAACGACTTCAACCGACCCATGAACCCTTTTGATAGACTCGTTAGTCAGCCCACATAGGTGGAACAGCTAGAGATCTATGGCAAAGATTTAGAAAACTGTTAGGGACAGCTGAAGCAAATTGAATACTAGCCTTAGTGGACGTGAACATCTCTAGGTATCCCAAATCGAAGCATTTTCCCCCCGCCGAACGGGGCAGGAGGAAATCTATAAAAATAGTTGTCTAAGTTTACTGATTTTTGTATGACAATTTTTGATTTCGATTTATTAAAACACACACTCACACGAACTGCAAACAACAATGTGTTCTAAAGCAAAATAATAAAACAAAATGGTTTAAAACATGACTATATATTAACAGAAACCGAGAGAGATATATCCAATCAGATCGTAGATCAAGTCGAGCAACTTGAGTTGTTTTTTGTATTGTAGAAAGAAAAACATAACCCTGTTCCCACAACCTAGATCCAGATCCAGACCCCAAATACTAACCGAAAATTTGATTAGAAGTAATTTTTGATAGGCGAAACTGCGGCTTTCGCACAGTTTTAATTATTAATAATATTTAATAATGATAATAATGACTAAGCTGATTTATAAAACGATTCGAGTTCGAACTAAAGCATACATAATATATACACCACTATGTATATTCAAAGAGGACTAACATCAACTGAGCAGCAACCATGTAGATAATATACGATCTGCATAAGTACTATAACGATTACGATTAATTTAATTAATTACGAGGTGTTCTATTATTTAACGGACACCAAATCGCTGGAAAGATTCCTCGTCGGAGCCGTGGCTGACAAAAACAGCGCAAATTTTTTAGCGGTGGAGTACCTGCTGGAGAAGGGATACCCCGCCCTGTACGACCAGCACTTGTGTAGCGTTTGGGCCAAAATGGGGTACACCGATGTGCGTCTGCGGTGGGCGTACAAGACGGCGACGTTCCAAGTTTATTATACAGTGAAAACATAATAATAAAAGTACATAAAAATTATATTATTTGAAGTTTGTTTTTGCAAAGAGGGTTATGGGTTATACTAATGATTTTCCTAAGACCATTTGATTTTCTCTCCTTTTTTTAATGATTTCCTGGTGTTTTAACCATCTTTAAGTTGTGCAACATAGTTGGCAGCTAACAGGCGTATAAACGTACGAGTAGCAATAGATAATTCACAGAACATTCGTAAGCGGCTTTTCAGATTACATAAGTCGTGCGGAAAATTTTCAGCAATAAGAATTCTTTTCACCTCATCCCCAGCCTCTGGGAAAATTGGGTCAAGAAAACTATGCGAAAACGAGGGAACATCTGAAGTGGTTGTGGAAATGGAGGAAGCGGCGAATAAAAACCCACTGGACAAGCGCCAATGACCGACTTAAATATTCGGGAGCAGCAGCCGGAGTCCGAGGAATACATAGGAGTATGAGAGTGGGCAGTTCTGGGCAAGAGCGGTGCGTGACAGGCCGAGGTCCCACTTCCACTTCCACCTCCAGACCTCCAAGTTCTCCGATCCCATCGCCATTGCCGGGGAACGCGAACAATGCGTTTTGTCCGATGATTAATTGCAACGCAATCTTGGGGGCCACCGAGTCGCGGACGCAGTGGAGGCAGCTTTCCCCCAACCTCGAGTACATATGCCTGGGATATATGTGCTCACTATATGTATATGGGTATGTATGGACAGAATGTGTGTCGCTCCAGCCGGCGGATATAAGCGGATATAAGCGCGTATTTACCGCGCGACACAAAGCTATTAATTTTTAGCAACTGCGCCCAACCAAAATAGCCGAGACAAAGCGAAGAAATTAAATTTCGAACGCAACGAAAGCGAAAGTGAATCAAAGTGAATCATTTTGAACTTGAGATGGGTTTTATGGGCTGGGTTCGGTTCGTTTCGATTCGTGTCGAGGTTGTTTCTGGGTGGGGTTGCATCCTTAGACCAATACTGCATTGGCAAGCCCTAAGTGCTTTGGAAAAGTGCGATTTGTACTTTCCCTTTTCGGAGCTGCCCAAGTCAAGTTGAGCTAAACCGAGACCGAGTTGAGATAGAGAGCTTATGACGGATAAGACGACAAATGAAATGGCAAACACCGAATCCAAATGAAAGCCAGCAATGGAAAATGCTTGCAGCGATTGCTTGATGCTCTTAGGCGGTATCTTATCTGAAAACAATTTAAAGATGGTATAAAATATATTAAAAATTCTGTGTAATCATAGAACGGTAATCATAGTAAAACTCTTAAAAATCTGTTTTTTGTAATGTTGGTATGTATAATTACTTTTGGCTTATGTTATCATTGTTCCACTGTATATGGTTGATATTAAGATAGATTAGAAAATTTGTTATAAATATTAATTTTGGAAAATGTACATGAGTTGGGATAGGTATTTTACCTTTTCATAGGAAGGGTTCCTAACTTTTTCACACTAAACGGAAATGCAACTCAAAATACCCACTGGTACCAAATCAATTTTGATAAAACTAACGAATGCTAATTAACTACAAGTGAACTTGGGAAATCGGGTACGTTTTGGAAAATGTGTGCTTGAACCAACATTGTTTTCCTACCAACTTATGCCCTCATCCCTCCAAGAGGGAAGCGGCTCGTTTGCTTTGTTCGCTACGCGCGTTTTTCGCGCTTTTCATTTGCCAAGCGATTTTTCTATTTTCACCTCCAGCTCTTGGGGGCTCTCTTTGCTTTATAGTAATGTGAAAATTTCTGAAACTAGAAAAATAACAAACAACTATTTGTTGTTGCTGTTGGGCAGCAGCGGCAGCATAGGCCTTTGCTTGCCATCATGAGTATGTGCTGGCACTTAACAACTTCAGCATTGGAGTCTAGGAAAAGCGGAGAAGAAAAGTGAAATACATCAAGGCACGTCACATCCATCAGACATTTATGAGCAGCACGAGAGCACGCCCCACTCCAGAGCGGATCAGGTCTTGGACCAAGACCAAGAGCAGTACCAAGACCAAGAGCAAGACCAAGACCAAGACCAGGTCCACCTAAAAAACAGGCTTCCAGCCATCAGCGAGCAGGCCCAAAAGCCCAGCCAAAGCGTGGCTAATGAATTGGAATTGTTCACAGATCAGAGGGGGAGAAGGAAACCCTGGTCTAAGTGTCGTCTAGCTGCAATCGAAATTAATGAAAAACTTTCGTTTATTTAATTGCACAGCCGCCCAGACAGGACAGCAGAAGATGGCTCAGAAGAGGGGTCCCAGGGACAGGTTTATGGGTTATGGCCATATCAAATCCATAGGGCAAGACCGACCAGCCAGCCGGCTGGATATCCAACTCAATCCAGCCTCAACTTCGCCTTCGACATCTGAGTGAAAATGATTGATTGATTGATCGGCGCTTGTGTTCGGTTTGTTTGGTTGTTAATATTATTTGCCGCTTATATATAGCAATCGGCGTTGTCAGTATTTGGCTGTTGTTACTCCTTTTTGGTGTAGCCGAAGATTTGTTTGACTTTTTAGCGGGCAATTATTTATTTGTTTCGCGCATTATTCGCCGATTTCGCTGCAATTTTCGTTTGTTCGCTTTTAAGGGGATCACCTAAACATCGGTCGATTCCACCAGCCACCAAACGGACAATCTTTGATTGAGACTGATTGTGGGGAGGCTCTTCGGTAGCGAACGGGGGAATTGATGGCTCTCCAATCCGGCGGCTAATTGCCGCCGGAGTGCGGGAAAGTGTGGCGACAAGTGATCCACTTTTACGAGATGAGATGAGTTATGTGTGATCTGCTAATGATCAACTAATGGCTAACGATGATCTACTTTGCCACTCGTCTGTAGATTATCACTTGGATAAAACACGACTTATCCGGAATTGCAAGTAGTAGATATGGTTAAATATTTGTGTGAAAAGATCATTAGCAGGGGCTACTCTTAATTGGAATCATGTTTATAAGAAGGATTTTGTATATCTTTTTTTTTATATATATATCTTTGCTATTGACTACAATCGTTGGGTAATTTTAGTTCATAATAAGAAATATATGATGCTTATATCATCTAATAATATGAAAACCATCTAATACCATCCATCCACTTCCATAAAGTCCTATCTCCACCTACATATGGCATATGAGTTGCAACTATCTAGGCAATTGCTACTAGTACAAACAACTTCGCACACTCCAGATTCCGTTTCGGTAGCGTACATTTGTTTATCTAAAAAACAAGCACTCATCCACTCACTGACCAACTTGATGCACTCACTCCAGATCCCGAGAACCTTTTCAACTTTGACCGCATTGCGAATATTTTGGTCATGTTCAACAGCGTTTTGGATTGGCTTCGGTGCACATGTCAAGCGTTCCAGTTGGCCACCTCCTCATTCCTCTCCTCCTCCGCATGTTGAACATAATAAAAACGGGTCAACATGGCACACATCTCTACTCCCATTCCGAAGGAGAGTCTTTGGCTCCATGGTCAACTTGTTGTCAGCTGAAAGGAGGGATCTCGGGATCTTTGGGGGGGTTTGGGGTTGGGAGAGAACAGAACACAGCATAGACGCCAAATATAGACGTTGGACAATTTCCGAGCATGCCTTGGAACGCCTTTATTATATGACTCCGTCTAAACTCATAGTCGCAGTCCATGGAGTATGACAAAAAAGAGCCATGTACGAGTTGTTATAAGCGATAACCTAGAAAGAGAAATGGCAAAAAAATACCCGCAACATATTCTTTTTTATCTCTTGCAGGAGGGGAATTGCGAATGGGAATGGGAATCGGAATGGTATGGGATGGTCTCGTCTCAGATGGGCCAGAATGGGCTGGCAAGACAGAAGAAAGCTGGCCGAACACACCTCGAAAATGTCGGAAAGTGTGCGGCGATAAGCCAGCGACACGACAAAGATTCTAATTGCAACCTGGACAAAGGATGTGAGACAAGGGAGCACTTGGAGAAAAATCTCCCGAAGAATTGATCATCAATTCGATGGGTCTTGCAATAAATCACAGTCTTGGGGCAATTTAGAAAATATTTAAATGAACTGGTGAATGAACAGACAATAGTGGTAGAAAGATTCGGCATTCTAGCACATATCAAGTTATTCAGGTTAAGTATTATTTTTATAAATATTACTAAAAATAAGAAAATAAATATGTCTTAACTTAAAATATTGCTCAAAAAATAATAATGTATAATATAATCCGATATCTATTTTCTTTTCATTTTTGAATGAAAAATTAAAACCTTTTTTATGATTTCCGCTGTCTAGGAACACTAGGGTAAGGTTGACCCACACTCCTAGAAATATAGGAACACTGTGTGCGGTAGCTGCTGACGATGATGAGCTGACTGATGGGGATGCGATGAAGATGTGGATGTGAATGTAGATGAGGATGTGGATGTGGATGTGGACAGAGATCAGCAGGCGGCACACTCTGCCGTTAGCCGGGGAATCAATTTCCCAACCCAAGCTGTTGCACCTTCCAGGTAGGTGTGGCATCCCCATCTCCATCCCCTCTCCCCACAAATGTGTGTGCTTGGTGGACTCGGAACACCACCTTTGACTGGGGAACGGCCAAGACGACCAAGACGACGAAGACGTCGGCGGCGCCTTGCATGTCCGCCTGGCCATTCGCAGTCCACTTGCAGCGGCCATTATGCAATGTCACGATTCGCGAGCGCGCATAATGAACTTTTGATGTTGTTGCTGGCCAGAGCCAAAATGCCCAGCGCACACATAGATGCAAACCCACACACATCTATATGTACACCTAGATATATCCATATCCCAGCAGCAGCCACTAAGTAAACCCCACAAAGTAGCAGCTGACCATGGCCAGAGATGAGTAAGTGATATGGGCTAATTCCTGCTGGGAGAGTGATGGGCCCTGATGCAGCATTAGAACTTAATCCGGAACGAAGCACTTTCCAGTGGGTTTTAATGAGAGGAATTTATTAGCATACACAATGTATTGCTAAACTCCAAAGTCTGTTCATAGATCATCAAAGTTATAATGAGGGAGTTAAGGTTTTACAATCAATTAGTCTAGAGTAAACTGAGCTTAAAATTAGAATAGAGAAGATCGTGTTACCCAATCTATAATTGTTTATAAGTCTTTGGAGGTTATAGGGACGAAGTTTGTAAGATACTAGGTTATAGAAGAAAATTCACAAAAATTATTTTGCTATTCGAGAAGAAGAAATAATTCCATTCCATTCCATTCAAACCACCATCTTATTATTATATCAAACCAAATCATAACATATTTTTGTAAGTTTCCCTTATAATCCTTTTTTAAACCCTAATCACTGGATCATCTCTAGCTCTGATGTAACACACACACAGTTGCCGCAAAAAGAGTGCGGCTTGCATATGATCCGAAACCCGAGCAGAGTTGGTAATTGCTATATAAACGTTGGGTAGTTTTTTCGTCTTCCACTTGAGCTTCTTGCCCAGTTGTGTTTTTTTTTCAAATTTGGTAGTTTGTTTTTATTGCCTTCGTCGCATTGGGTGGCATTGAACCTGACTGTCTAAAAGGTTGCCCCATCATCGGACTCCTCCTCCTCCCGCCTCCCGTCATCCACCTCCGCTTTTTAGCCACTCTGGCTAGCCGTTAATGCGCCAAAAAGGCCAACAGGTTGTTGGGCAGAAAGGGAAGAAGTAGAGGATGGTGGCAAGGGTCCAATGCATGACCCATCATCATCATCATTGCCATGGCAATCACTGTGATCTGGGCTTATTTAAGGGCCTGTTCTTTACTTTCACATGCATATCTGCATCTTTCGGCCCATTCCACCTCTTTTGTGTAAGACATTTTTTTGGCAATTGCATGGAAACCGCTGATTAAGCCCAACACCGTACCATCCGAAAACGTGCCACATTTGGCCACTCTTGTCCCAGTCTCAGTCCCATTCTCATCCCCATACCCGTTCCCAAATTCCCGATCCTGTCCGAATTCCGATTTCCCATCCTGTCCCTTTTTGATTGGCGTTGCTGATTTCGGTTTTTTGTTTTGTTTGGTTTTTTTTTTCGGACTGACAACATAATATTAAAGCCAATTAAGGCTAAATTTATGCGTACAGCATTCGGCCAAGTCCAAGTTGGGCTGTTATTTCGGTTCTGGTCGGCAATTATTGGGTCCAAGTGGAGCGGGGCACGTTAACTGCCAAAGTAAACATTTCCTTGTTCTCGGCATATTTTGGGCGCATTTCTTAAATGTGTTGCCTGCCTTTGCCCGTGGGCCAATATCAGTGGTTAGAGCTCTGTTGCTGGCTTGTTGCTGATCGTTCCAGGGCATAACTGCAGTTTGTGGCAACATGTTAATTTCTTTATTCCCAGCCTCGGACAGCATGTAGGCAGCCCAAGAACTTTGGGTTTGTGGATGGGGCCAGCTTTAGTGCTTAGTGCTGGGATTTCACATCCGAGGTTGGTAAACAAGCGATTTAATCTAATTTAGCACTGACAGCTCCGATTTGTTATCACAAGCTTAACACTTTCGTGCTTATCTCTCTTGTCTCACTTCATAAAATACATTTTGTGTTTAAACAAATATTATCTTAATCTTGAGCTTATATTAATACTTTCTCCACCACACCTGTTGTGTTTACCATTTCCGTTTGCACGAATTGAAATAAGTAATTGCTTAAGACCCATAACAAATAATAATAAATCAAGCAAAACAACGAAATTCACGAAAGGTTAAATAATTTTTATTTTAAGAATTAATAATATTTGTTAAGTCGTTAATAAAACGCTTGAAAAGCAATGATAACGCGTTATGAATATTCCTGAAAAATCTGTTTAAAATTGATTATATGTGTGGTGATAAAATTATACAAAGTTATTCATATCGTTTGAATTCAGACCTCTTTACATAATTTTTATAACACAGATTATACCGATATAAAGAATAAAACGATTTCATTAGCTTATATAGTGTTTTCTCAATGTTAGGACTTTGAGCTTTTAAAGTATATAATCTAATGTAATCAAAATATAGTAACCTTTAACCATAAGCAGTGCTCCAAATGGTTTTACCAATCCTCGGCTGGAATAAATTAAATTCACAATCTTTTCATCTATCTTTGTATCTTAATCTCCTCCAAGTCATAAAAAATCAATTCAGCTTGGCTACTTTATAGTTCTTTGTTCTGCATTTTATTATTCATTTCTCTCCGCTCAATAAACAAGACGAAGACTAATCCTAATCCGAAGAATGTTTTTCATTCCATTACCTCGAATCTCGAGTCCGAACCTGCTGATTATGCAACGAGGTAGGAGATAGCATAACTTAATTATTCCCATGCCACACCGACTTGGCTATATAGGCCATATAAAGCACATTGCATTTCATTTCGCATGCAGCTGGGTAGGAAGAGGTAGATCCGAGGAGGAGGAGGAGGAGGCGGAGGGGGAGCGTGCCACCCGTGAGCTGGAGGTGTGGATGCCCCATGTGGCGAGGCCAGTGCCACCGTTACAGTATCAGCAGCGGGGTGTCTACTCATGCAACATTGCAATTAATTAAATTTTATTTTTAAATAATTGTTTTTAATTAAATTTTAAAAGATTTGCGCAAATTCATGCAACACCCCAGCGGCCAGCAAAGATGGACAGGTGGGTGGTTGGTTGTGTGTTTTGCTGGTGCATCTGCCTCGTGATCATGCAATCATTGAATCATTCACGTATGAGTGATGTTGTCGGTTGTCTGCAGTCGGCAGATGTGATGCAGTCGATTTCCACAAGCTTCCCAGGAGTCAAAAGGCCAATGGAATTCCCGCTTTTCACCTTTCCCGCTGGCGGGTGCATTCAACTCCCATTTCGGTGGGTTTCGGGTGATATAACCGGGAGTGACAGCTGGCTAACTGGACAGCTAGCCCATCCAATGCAATCCCCATCCCATCGCATCCAATCCCATCCCATCCCATCGCTGCACTAATTGGAGCATGCGAATGCCAGTCAGGGAGCCAGTGCAGCGCAGCAGCAGTGATCCCATTTTCAAATTTTCAACATCCAAACTAACCGTTTGGCTTGGCCCAAAATGTGACTGAACTCATACATAAACATCAGTCCAGTGCCAAGTTGGGGATTTTGGATTTTTTGGGCCTGGCTTTCGGGTTGCGTGCCAAGTGCGATGATCTTGCGGTGAAATTTTGTGCTCAGCCGGCTAAATTGGTCAGTGAGCGCAGGCGCAGGCGCAGAAATGCAAGGCATAAAATCACTTGCCTCGCAATGTGGGCTTGATTAAAAGGCCATGTCCAAACAGCCACATCCCCAACCCCATCCCCATCCACCATCACGTTCGCAAAATGTTTTCGCTTTTGGGTAGCGGGAGAAAGGTTGAAATATCACTCCGACTCCATGTCCGAGTATCACCTGCAACACTCGCTGGGACAGCCTCCCATATTGTACAAGTCCCTTGGCCAACTTTCCCTTCCTGTTCTCGGCCATCAACATTTGGCCAATTTAAAGTGGCATCAATTATTGCGAACCCATTCATTAACCGACCAGTTATCCCTCATTCCGTGATCGCTTATCGCAGCCCATCCATATCCCTAACCCAATCCCGATCCGAAGAGATCCCCTCCTGCTCCTCCGCCCATAAACATTTCCAGTCTTGTGGGAATCGGGGTCACGCATGAAGCTGTGGACGTGGAAAGTCTGGAGGATGGTGTGTGGAGGATGGAACATCGAGGATGGGGTCCAGTTGACGGCAGTCGGACCGCGGGAGATTAAAGACCCCGATGAGGGTACCCTGGTACTCGGAGCCAAGTTATGGCCAAGACAAAGTTACTGCAATGATGCTTAATGGCAAGTACTTAAGGCGGAATTTGCACTGTATTAAGGATAATATTGATGGGTGGGGTTGAATCAAAGCTAAAATCAAACGAAATGGCTTACATTAAATGGTGGGCTATTAAAAGCCAAGACTATGTTAGGTACCGTCTTATTATTATTAGCTAGTCCATAGATGAGCCCATTGACGGCCTGGTTGTTACTTGTAGGTAATAATGCTAAGAAAAAAGGGTATAAAGCGAACGTAAAGACGTTTAATACCTACACGCAAAAAAAGTAAGGTTATTATCAAATTGATGTTATAATTGTATCTTGTAAGAACAACTTTTGACCTGGTATTAAATTCGGTTGTTCTTCTTTTTCTAAAGTATGCTAGAAAAGGATTAATAATACCCAAAAATGTCTAAAGAGTCCGTTGTTAAAATCATATAAAAACTCGCAAAAAAAGATACAATCACTGCAATATATTACTCAATAGGTTAATCCCACCCCAGCCAACTCATCTTATACTGACTCTCAACTAAATATTTCCCCGAAAGATCACAATCAGCCTATCAACGAGTTCATAAATTTTCCACCCGCTGCCGTGGACCAAGTCTAGAGTTAGCGACAAATTTATTCAGATTGTTTTTGCTACCATTTACTAGTGGCCAAGGGGCGGTACGAGGAGCTTGAGGAGGAGCACCACTTGGCCACCCATGTACGCAGTTCACCACGAGATTTGCCCAGGCTGAAAGAGAAAATTTATTGTGTTAGCTGCGGCACGAGTTTGCATCTGATGTTGCTGCTGCTGCTGCATCTTGCAACTCGCAACTTGCAACTGATGTTGCTGCCGTGCCTGTGTTGTTGCTGCTTTTTGGCACTTGGCATTGTCCCCTTTTCGCGAATTTGTGACACGACCTTTAACGAGATTTTTCCTCTCCACTTGGCGCATCATCACGCGACTTTCCAGCTGCAGTTGTCGGTTGCCGATTTGTTGCAACACATGTTGCAGAAGCCGCCAACAGCAACAGCAAACATTTGTTGGGGAATTAGCAAGCGACAGACAGCGACTCCAGAGTCTGGGGCTTGGAGGCTCCGGCTTCGTTATGATGGGGAGACTGGGGAGGATCATCAACGTCATTTGCGGCTGCAGATCCTCCGCCTCTGGAACACCGCCTCCTCCATCTCGAAATCCCCGGCTGCTTCTGCTTCTGCCATCGCATGCACATTGAATTCCAATTGGGTTTGGCAGAGTGGCGCAAACTTAATTGTCAAGGTTCGTTAGTTCTTTCTTTCCTTTGCAGCGTTTGCAGCATTTTCAGCTTTTAGACGTAGACGTCTTCTGCTAATGTTCGTTTCTAATGGTCGGTTTGAGTTACGGCTATGCCACATCCAAGACTCAGACCCAGACTCTAACCGAGATGGAGTCCCCGTCGAAGTGGCGGCCAAGGAATTCTCAATATTTCCATTACTTTGTGGCCATCGTCTGGGATTTGTTGCGTTTTTTAGCGGCATTTCGAGCTCTCTGTCGCCTCTCTTTTGGCCAACTATTTAATTCACATTGGTGGAAACTCGATTGTGCTGCTGGCCCGTTGCACTTGCCCCTGCACCACCTGGCCCACCTGTTCCATCTGCCCCACCATGCAACCACAGAAAATGAGCAGCACCGCCGCAGAACGTTGCTTTTCTTCCACACTTTGTTGTGCGCTACATGGAGGTATTTTGGTCTCCTCGGTTTCCTAAGAGCTTCCATAAATAATGTCAACGGAGGATCAACACAAAGTATTGGAGTTATGACGTGGAGGGAATTTATTCAGGTTTTCCTTTTGAATTATGTCGAAGAAGACGTTTGATTCCGGCTCAGAACTTAATCTTCTACATGAATCATTTGCGAGAAATGTAGTACCTTTTGGGATATAATTCCTTAATCATAAATTAAACTATGGGTCTTACAGCTATTATCTTCAAATCATTACTTTATTTTATTTTCAACTAATATAACTTCAAGTATATCTCTTAATTTCTCTCCTAAAAGCCAACAATAGCAACTGTTACCCGAGATCTAGGCTTTCCTATCTTATGTTTTCCATCACTACTATAGGGTGGTCCCCCATACTGCAGTCAAAAGCCACTTTCTTTGGGACCTTATAGATTGATCTTGAATTCAAGCGGGTTTCCCAAGCATCTTTTGTCTTACGCAAGCCAAATTCATTTGGTGGCTCTGGGAAAGCTATTGATTCATTGGGAAGACCCAAGATCTATTGAGTGGCCGCCTTGTAGAGCATTTCTCCGGACGGCCACAGCCCAAGCCATAAATTCTGCACACAGTTCGGTTTGGCTGTTTTTTTTTTCGTGTGTTTGTATCATTCTGTTTTATTTATTTTGTGAGTAAGCCGCGACTTGGGATTGGGAATGCAGTTCGCTGCCAACGTAGCAGTCGCTGTCGACGTCGACGTCAGCGCCGGCATTCTCCACTTGACTTTCAGTTGAAATGCGTCCGATCAATGGCGATCGAGTTAGTTTTGTTAAGATCTCGTCCAGGCGAAGAGTTAAGTGCAGTCGGCCGGTACTCGCATCCGTATCTCTGTAGAGTATCTCCTCGTAGCACGATATATCGAAATCTTCACCTGTATCTGTATCTCGGCGCAGTTCGGTTCTGTGCGTGTGTGCGAAGGATCCCAATCCCAAGCAGGATGCGAATGTCGCGCTCGCTAACGGTTCTCCAGCGGCTCTTTTAGCCCGGTTCGGTTCGGTTTGGTTCGGGTTCGGGTCTTTCTGTCCCCGCTCGAAGGCCTGGAAGTCTGGAAGTGTGCTAATGTGATAAGCCGCTTTAACCGCAAACTGCCTTTGGCTCTGACTGCCACACTCGGAGCCAGCTTGGAGTTCACTGTGGGCCAACATTCGCGGCCCCACCTGCCGATCACTGCTTTTTGGTATGTATTGGATGCGATCTCTGCGGTTTGTAAAGCTGCGATCAATCAAAGTTTTGGGTAACTTCTACGCAGGTGTTTTCTTTAACATTGCATTCTTATGTCTGTGGTTGAAAAAATTCTGTAGCACCAATAAAAAAATCAATTTGTATAATACTTTTTTCAATAAACTATTTCAAGATTACTACATTGAATGTTAAAATATAATTGTTTCTTATTATCTGAAAAAAGTTTGTCAATTTAACCTGTGATTAAAAAAGTTCTGTTCAGGGAATAAAAATGCAATTTACCTATTTGATGGAAAGCCATCTGAAAACTTACTTTCAGCCAAGAGCTCAGAGAAGAAAGTTATTAACCCCGAGAATGTTGTGTGTGTGAATTGCAGACGTATAATTCATTCTTTGGAAAGTACATACGTAATTACAGGCTAGTGGCTTCCGTTCGGAATGTCTTTCGCCTTCTGCTGTCATGGGAAGCTTTTTGGCCAAGGTGTTTGGGGATCTGCAGTCGCAGTCGCAGTCACAGTGACTCACACTCTTCGCGACCCCGTGACAGTGTTGATGTTCCCGAGTTCCTGATATGCCATCCCATCGCCCATCTGCCCGTTGTCGGAGTACGCATATTTAAAGCCCGATATCAATCTTTCGCAGGAATGAGCAATGACACTTAATGGCATTTCGTTGCCAGCTCCAAACTTCCAGCTCCATCTCGAGATACTTCTCCGTTTTATGGCCGGTGCATAGTATACGTGTACCCTAAGCTTCAGACAGCCACGACATTGCCTTGTTAAGTGTTAACGTTAAGTGCCTTGTTACTTAATTCGCCTCTCTTTTATCTCCTCGTACATTTTTACCCGCTCTAATTCCATGTGTGTGAGGAAGAAGCAGTGGCAGTGGCATCTGAGGCAAAAACAAAAGCAGAAAAAGGAAGCAAAAAAATTGCTTTTACTCTGCGATGATCTTAAAATACTCTCCATCTAAGGGTATAATAGCTTTCAATGTACTATAGCAAGTTTCAATTTAACAAGTCCTCTACCTTGTATTTAACATTATACATAATAGCTTCTGGATAAACGAGGTTTTTCTGAACAAGATACTCGTAGTTCCCATTAAATACTTGCTTAAAGTGAAAAAAATGTTAGTACTTAAAATAAGGGCTATATTTATTTTTGGTGTTAAAGAGTACATTGACTAGTCGTTAGCATTCCTAAATATTTTTTGTATTATTGTTACATTACCTTACAATCGGTTATAATCGGTGAGTCAGTAACAGAAACCGATGATAAAAGTTTTTATTCTCTTGTATTGGCCATCCTTCTGTTAGATATTTTTAGAAAATATTTTTTTCTAACATAAAAAAGTGTTGTATCATAAAATGTCACCTGTTTGTAAGAGTATTACCCTCTTCGGCTTTCCACTTTACCTCTTCAGTAAACTTCGCAAAGTCGCTTTGAGTGCCAGGGAAGATCTGCACCATTATCACACGCGACATTAAGTGCAGCCATAATGTAAGCGAGCATTTTCTTTAATTTACAGTTAATTGAGTCTTATGGGGTAATTATGCAAGCAGCCGGATTCGTCTGCCAGCCAGCCCCCCTGATCCTCCCCCTTAATTGTGGCACTCTCCATCTCGCTGTCCCTGTCTCCGGGCAGTTTGCGGGCTGCAAGTGTAAATCAATCAAAGCGCTTTAGTTTGGGCCTTAATTAAGGCTTGCGGGGTCATTAAGCCGCATTGCGTGCGTGCCCATTGGCAGTGAGTCCTCCAATCTCCAACCGCTATCCTCCTGGAGGAAAACCACTTGTTGCTCCACAGCCAGTCTCTCGTTGAGGGTCCACTCTATTGGCGGGGAACCTCCACCACCACCACCAGAACCACCTCAACCACCGGCAGCAGCGGCGCAAACAAATTGCACCGATGCGATAAGCCAGCTCCACTGACAATAAACGAGTGCCCAATCAATCTCCAACTGGCGGCCGCGGAAGCCACACGCAAACGTGCGACAGTGGAGCCTCGAGGAGAAGGAAACCCAAAGGTTTTGCTAGAAAAGAAAATATATGTACTCCCACTGAGGAATACAAATTTTTTTTATTTAAGTGATTTTAAATAAACGTGGGTTTTTAAAAGTTATAATATACGTCATATCATGTGTGAGTTCATATTTGTAACATCCGATTTCTAATTAAACTTTATTTGCTTAATTTTTTTTTAATTCATAATTAAATATAACCTTTATTTAAGTATGGGTTTTGACGAATTGTTTGTAAATAGTTAAGGTTTACGGAAAAGCACCTACTTTAAAAATGATTTTCTAGTACTTACTGTGTTTTCAATTAAGGGATTTTGTTAGGGTTTTCTAACATGTTTATTTAAATCGATTCATGGCCTGGGTTTTATTACGCTCACGAAGTATTGCCCTTTTTATTTATTTTCTACAGAAAAACAGATAAGGAATGAAATGAAATAAGGTTTTAGTAGTTTAAAACATATTATTTTATTTCTTAAGTAACATTTTTGTTTGTTGGACATTCGTTTTGTAAATGTACAATCATGGATCCTGACTGTGCCGCAGGTGAAGTGCGTCGTGGTCTGCACCTGGAAGAGTCTCCCGGCGACTAGGGCGTTGCAGCGGTAACCGCTGGCTTCCTTTCCGCAGATGCAGTTGCAGTTGCAATCGAAGCTGCGGCAAGTGTCTGTGGAACCGTTAGCAGTCATTAGCAATGGAATCAATTGGCGGCCCATATCCAAGTGGCTGGTGGTTAGACGTACTAAAGGTGGCTAGGGTGGTAGAAGTGGTGGATGTGGATATGGGTGGCTATGGTATGCGGTTGCTGCAGATGATGACGAAGCCACTGGCACACAGGAAGTTCAAACCGATTGTGAGAGCCGTCTATTGATGGATGATTTTATTTATGATTTGATTTGCCAACCAATGATTTCTTTCACTTTGTGGTAGGAAATAAAATAGAATACCTTGGTATACATCTCCTTAGGAAGCTGCTGCCCGTATATATTAAATTTTAATACAATTAATTTTAAGTTCGTTAGATTTCCTTATGATATAAAGTACTAAAGACATTTTCTGAGTTCTGAGCCTTATTTTATGAACTTCTAACTTTGGGCTAGGCAGCTTTCGATGAAAACACTTGTAGCTGACCAGATTGTATGATTTCCCATCTGCAGAACATTGAGTATGTGTATCCTTCGGGCAGGGCTTTCATTATCTTCGATCGGTATATCATGGTTGCTATCATAGCTTCCCTCATTCCGAGAGGGCTGTGCCCCATCTCTGATTACCCATGCTAATACCCACACAGAGCGAGATCCACTTGGCACTTGACTATCATTCCTTTCCGCACTCTCACTCCGGGGGCAATCAGGTAGCTCGTTTTGGTAGCGTTCCCCGGTCCAAACGCTGATTATCTCTGAAGGAACAGAGAAGCTGGAGGAGCACTCAAAATGTTTGCCCAGAACGGGGGAAATGATTTGGCGAACGAATTGAGCCGAAAGGAAATTGCGTGCAATAAAAGATAGATATGTTTGGGGCTCCGACTATCAGCCGTTGATCATCAGAAAGAGTGGAGAGCACCAGGTATACGTATAAATATTGGCATACGCTCTGCTTATCTTGGCCAATTTATTGCCACGTTCCTTGCATACCCTGGAAAGGGGTAGACTCTTTTTGGAATAGTGGTTATTATTATACTTGCTTAGGAAATAAGTTGGCTCTTTCTTAGCCGCCACACGTACAAAGTTTAACATTTTTATTATAACCTCAACATTTTCCTATGATAAGAAAGGATTACCTAGTACTCGGTATCAAATATTTCGATACCCTGACCACCGACTACGGCCTTTCTTGTTTTCTTTTTTGTGCTGCCAAATGACTCAATAGTCGTTGCTGGTGGAACTAGTTCTGCTGCACGCACTCGTCACGAATCTAATGTAATTCTCAATTACGAAACGAGTTATGCCACAAATTAAGCGAAAGAGATGGCGATAGACTGGGACGACTGTGCAGCACTTGGTTAACTGGACTTTGTGGCCAAAACCCAATGCTAACAAGCCCAAATGGCAGCCCCCTGGCCATCGAAAGCCGAAACCAAGCCAGAAAAGGGCGTCAACATTGGGGCGCCACCCCAAATTAGGAGCACCTGTTTGGGGGGGACTGGGAAATGGGGTCCAGACAAAGGTGTTTCGCTGTTATTAATTAACAACAATTCGATTTGTGGCCACACTTCGAGGCACAGCCCAACCGGCCATATGCAACTGGTCCAAGACGGGAGTGGGAATGGCAGTGGGACTGGGGATCTTCCACTTGGTCTTGGCCTGGTCGCTCGTGTGGTCAACCAGGCACCAAACTGCAAAACAGCAAACACGTTTCCGCGGAACGAGTTCGAGTGCTCGAGTGGCGATCTGCGGAGTGGCCATCCATGGAGCAACATGCCTCCAGACCCGTTCCACCCTTTATGTTCTCCACCGCAACGGCGATGAGGAAGCATCATCCGTTAAACTGCGCTGTGGGCCATTGTCCAACTTAGCCCGCTTAGCATTGGGTCAACCGCGAGTGGTTTTCGCTGGGAAATGGGACCACGCATGGCCCAGACAAAGCAGACAACGTGGACAACGGACTGCGAACCACTAAAGAACCTCAGCGAGTCCATCTCGACAAGTGGCGACACCGACACGGACCCGATCCTAAATCTGAGTCTGTGGCTTATTTGAATAGAGGTGTTGCTGCCTCCGCTGATGGCCGTTGTTAAGAGGCTCCCATGACAGGTGTCTCTCCAGCTCGGAACCGTTTTGTGTCCCAGCGGTTGGGTTTCCTTGGATTGGGGTCTTGCCATCATCCATTCCATTCCATTCTATACCATCCCAGCCTTCTTCTTCACAGTCTCTCCTCGTCGCTGGCTTATTTTATTATTTTTCCTGCTGCCTTTGGCCAAATTGCCTGGCTAATAAAAATAGATGCCGGCCGCAGCGGCAAATGAAGTTGTTGCCATCGCCAAGTTATTTTGGTTGCAACTGGGTTCATGGTTTGCTAAAATGCAAGCAGAGTGTTAAGGGATTCTTGGAAATGGGATCAGTGCCTTTGCATTTTAGAAGCTTAGATTAGATCTTGAATTCATTATTTTGAAAAGACCCTAAACAACTTTCTAATGCTTCCTTAAATTTGTTTCAAGTTTTAAAATATTAAAGTCATGTATTTAAATCGTAAAATCCTAAAGGCATCGGACAGGGAAAGGCAAGGTTTATAAAAATGTAAAGTTAAGGTGAATTCATTCCTTATATTTTAGCAAGAAACCAATTTGTTTAACAAAAACTGGTTATTCCCGATTTAAATATTATGTAGATAAACAAAATCTACCTTTTTTTAATACTAATTGTATTAGGCTCAGTATACGGATCTGCAGGACTTTTTTTCTATACAGTAGCTTTGAAGTGGGATACGCTTAAATGGAACCTCTATAGTGGACTAGTTAGCAATCGGTTCAATTTTAAGTAGCAGTCCTGAATAGCTAAGCAGATTTCCCAATAATCAGATCAATCATGTATAGAATATCCGAAAAATGCCAAACAGGAAACGGGCGATCAAGTGGAGCAGCCTGGACTGGATCAACTTTTCCGAAAGGCATTCGCCCGATGACCAAATCGCCCGGCCAAACCCAGCCCCATTTGGACAATGGTACCACTGGCGAGTGTTGAATTTCACTCGGCTAATTGCCCAGAGTGGCGTTGAGTGATGGGGACGAACATGGATATGCGGCCATATATTCATACCTGTGTTTATGGCAGCTCCCCGGCTGAGATACGAGCTGGAGGCGCCCCCAGACATCAGACATCATGCAACAGACCACAGACTTCATACTTCTGAAGCGGAGAAGCCCAGGAGAGTTCAGGAGTTGGTTGTTAATGGGTTGCGAGGCTGTAAACTTGCATACGGCTGTGCCACTTAATTTGGAGTAATGGCCTTGCACTTGGATTGGGATCGAGATGAGGGAGATGAAGGGGATCTCCAGCAGCGGATGCATCAAACGACGGGAATTGGATTTGGGTGAGCCATGGAATCGCCAGGAATCGCCTTGGATCGCCTGGGATCTTTCATCTTTGACCATAAATTCTGTAAATTCAAAGCGCGAAGGAATGCCAGTGGCCAATTATTAGAGAATGTCAGCTTGTCGCTGATATCTTGGCCATGTTTGTATTGACGATCTCAACTCTGGCTTCAGCCAAGCGACAGAGAGAGAGAACGCTCCACTTATCGCTGCCTCATATCTAATATAGACAAGCAAACAGGTTCCCCAGTTGCAGTTCAATCACGTCCGTCTTCAGCAGTTCGCCATAGAGTCAGTCTCAAGTTCCCAGCATCCCAGCATCCCAACATCCCAGCATCCCAACGTCCCAGTTGGACTCTCTTCTATTTCTTTTTTAATTGCTGCACTGCATCTGCCGGTCGGATGGTCGGTCCACTCTTTGCTGGGCAAAACGTTTGACAAATGCCAATGCCAACAATTACACGAGCAGCGATATCTCATGGATGCAACTGTGATTTGAACTCATTACGCTGCCCCGCCGCCTGCCCCATCGTCATCATCATCGTCATCATTATGATCTCCAAAGGAGATGGCGATGAAGATGTGCTCTGGCAGGTTTTCCCGTGCAGAAACATCTCTCCTCTGGCCCGAAAACATCTTCATCTGGCTCACAGTTGACCTTGTACCACTTGAGGTGGCTGGCTGGCGACCCAGACACAAGTGAAAACAAAATCCCTATTCAAATCGCTCCCTCCATAAGCCCAGTACTCCCCCGTTCTCCACCTGGCCACCCCCTTACTAACCCCCCTTTGGAAAAAAGTGGCTTAGCTTGGCCCGAACCTGAACTTGAAGTGCGGAACCAGATGCATGTAAGTAACGGTCCTGCGGCAGATGCCGCGTCTGCCTCGTGAGAAATCAAACTGTAAAGTGCGACGCGGTCTCTGACTCCATCTCCAGTCCCAGTCGTAGCCCCTGCCTCATCCAGTGCTCCATGGACCCCAAACAGGTTGCAGTGGTCGTATACCATTTTCGGATTGCTGCGCTTCCTCACACATGCAGCAGGCGGCATGCAGCAGATGCTGCATCGGCCTCCAAGTTGGCTTTTCCTTGTGCTGGCTGGCATTAGCCCAAAACCAATTGCACAATTTGTAACAGCTTTTGACGCTTGCTGTGCCCCCTGCCTTCTGCAACATGCCCCCTGCCCCTCTTGCAACCTGGCCTCGTGACACCTTCCGTTTTGCCTTCAGCCGGGAGCTGCAACTGCAACTGCCACGCCCTTCAATTCACTTCCCCTTAAATCCATTTTCCTGCCCCGATTCTGATGTGTCACCTTTGGGCTGGTGGGTGTTGCTCCTGCTGCTTTCTGTGGCACGTGGAATGCGGTTCTGCATGTGGGTATACTTTCTTCAAAAGGCAGTTATTGAGTAAGAATTCAAAAGGCTCAAGGGGGATATTCTCTGCAATCAACTCTCACAACACTCGTTCAATTTAATTCAGTAGCAAACCATAAAGGATTGTATGAAGATAAAACGAAAAGTATTAAAGAGTACAAATAGAAATTGCATACTTGGTCTAGTGATGTCAATACTTTTTCTAATGGTACTGAAATTCTTTGTGATACTTTAATTCCGTTCTTAAAGCAACATAATCTAAGAGTGTATCAAAAATGCACCTTAAATCTCATTTATCTCAAATCTTATATTTCTCGAGGAAAAGAAATAGTAATACTTTTTCTTATGTGTCTATAAATTCTTATAGGTAGAAACTAATCGTCTTCAATTCACATAATCTGACAATAATCCAGGAATATATCGTTAGCTGTCTCTTGAAACTTTTAAGAACGCATATATCTGAGATCTAAGACCATTTAATTGCCTGCCTGGCATTTCTCACAGCGTGAACAACCTTCAATCAACTCTATCATCAATCTAAGTGCGTTGATAGATACTTGTTTCTTTAAGGACGGAAGTCTTACATGCAGATTCTCTTAAGTATTTCTAATTACCTCTAATAGAAATTAAATATGTAAAATTACGGGCTTAAGATACAGGGCTATCTGATCAATTTTACAACTACTGCTAGTCCTCTTCCATTTGAGGAAAAAGTTTGAGATTCACCCGGCTTCTCGGGTACATTTAAAGGTAATGCCTGCCCAGGCATCCCTACGTTGGCTGTTAACTTTCAATCAACTCTATCATCAGTCATCTGGTGCCCCATCCTCTGGTCAAAAACTGGGCGTTCACCCAATTGCACCGGCGTGTTCTCCCTCAACTGGAGCTGAAGTTCTGGGCTCTGGGTCTGGGTTCTGGGTTCTCGATCCTCCATTCTCGATTCTTGAAGGTCGGGATATCATCCGGCTTCACACCTTTCGCGCTGGCCACCACACACCTGTAATTTTCACCAGCTCCACGGATCGCGACGAAGACAATTTGTAGGACCCTCTGGGGCCGGAGCAGACCAGGCCAGCTGATTCGGGCAAACTGATTGCGATTTCTAACTGCAACACACGCTGCAATAATTTCGTAATTTCTCACTCACTTAATTTAGCACAATTAATCTCAATTTCAGCTGTCAACCGGAGTAGGAACCTGGAACTTGGCGAACCGGAGGTTTCTTTTTTCCATCGCTCCACTTCAGGTTGGATCTGGTTGGATCTTTGGCGCACGCATGACGTCTCGGGGGGGCAGTGGGAAGATTCCCATAAATATTGGACTGCCGTTAGAAATTCATGTGTAATTTGTCACCTGAAATTAATCTGCGTCTTGTCCCGGGTGTTTGGTGATTTGTTTGAGTCTCTAGCCGTTCTGACACCCAAATTGAAACGCATGCCAAAGCGCTGACTGCTGACTCCGTCGTTTTCCCTGCTGACATGACCTGGCTTTAATCTGCCCCATCTATCTGTTCTAGCCCGGTCTCAGCACTCCTCCCCATTCTCTGGGACCATGCCGTCATTGTTTCAGTTTATTATATCATCATAACGCCAACTGTTAACTGACTGTGACCGTCCGCCTCTGAGTAAGAGTTCACCAAGAGAGTCACTGCCCCGGCGGTTATACTCTGGCAGCTCGGCCTCCGATCTTGGGGTCTAGCCCCTGGGATGGGGGCTACGAGGAGAGCTGGTCTTATCAAAACTAGAACAACTGGAGTGTAATTAATACTCCCTGCTGTTGAATATTAATCATAGGTTGGCCAAAGAAGGAAGCACTTGCGTAAGAATATGCTAAGAACGTTTCTTAACTTCAGTTTTGGATGGTATTCCTTATAATTAAAATTCTGTATGAAGTATGGTATCTTATTAACAGTTTTTAAGGGTAATATTAACAAAAAAATGTTTACACTTGTAATTGTGCTACTAGTTAGAAATCATTCAAGTTGATTTGATAATTTTTATATTTTTAATATTTGTAACATTTCTTATGAGATTAAATTATTAGAGCATTCTTTATTCGTTTCAAGACACAAAAACTTTGGCTTCCTGTTGTCATTCCCATTTGGATGCTTATTCCCTCGCATTGCCACACATTTTGGGCCTTTTGTATTCTTTTTGGCCATTAGACAATGTTTAGGGTTACATTTGTGAGTGCTTTTAATTTAATTTGCCTCCAGAGTTCGCTGCCATTTTATTGTTGTTATTGTTCTTTTTATTGTTGTTGCTGTTGCTGCTGGTTTTCCACTTGGTATGTTATGTATTTTTTTGCCACATTTTGCGGTTTTGGGTTTATGTTTTCAACATTTCTCTGCTGCGGTTTAACAAATTTTCTGGAGATGTGGCTTGGCATGGCCTGGGTCTTGTCTTGGTCTTGGTTTTGGTCTTGGTCTTGGTCTTGTCTCTCCATACAGGTTCTCCCCGTCTCTGTGTGCTTTTCTTGGGCTGCCGTACACTTGCTTAGATATAGATATGGTCTTGAAACGTTAGCAAACTCGCACACACACTCAAAGGAGGGGGGTCGCTGATGGTGGCTAGGTGGGTTCGTTTCGTTTGCACCGAGGCTCTATAGCTCTGGCTATAGCTCCAGCTCCAGCTCCAGTCTCAGCTCCATCCCATGTCCATCTCCATTCCGTCCACATTTATGGCAGTTGGCAGCCACAGCCGAAGCCGCAGCCACAGCCGCAGCAAGGTGTTATTTTCATTTCTAGGTTACTGACCCATGTCACATGTGTGTGCGGAAAATTCAATATTGCTGTGAAAAATACTTACACAACTATTAAATAAAGACCTGGCCAAGACGGGGCTTAGTGCCCAGCTGCTGCTGCTTGGCTTGTACTTAATAATTACGCTCATTTCATGCATGCAATGTTTGGATTCTCGGGAATCGACCGCCCACCATGTCCCACCCTTCGTCGCCCTATTGCAACCAAAGAGAGAAAGAGAGACTGCTGCTGCTGCTGGCTTTTCCAGCTGAAAGAAATGAAAGAAAAATTCTTCGACAGCTGCCGTTGGCAGTTCTTGCTTTTGGCTTAATTAATTACCGCATTCCATTGACTTTAGCCATCGCATCGCATCGCGCCATCCGAAGCTCCGTTTCACTCTTCTTCTACCTCTCCTTGTCGCGGAACCCAAAACGAAAGACTTAAAGCACAAACTCGCCTCGCTTTCCACTTCCTACTCGATAATCGATTGAGTTCGTACATGTCATTTGCAACGCTTTTGTGGCATTGTTGACAGCACAAAACGATTCCGAATGAAAATGACATGATGTGCACGCCAAGATCGGGCTTAACCAGAGCACAGTCTTCTATCGACCATAAGACTAGCCGGATTGGCGTGGTGGGGAGTGGATTGGAGTGGGGCCTCATTGGCATGACAAATTGCGACCCATTAATCTTGACACGGACTTTCACTTTGCCCCAGCCCAGACCCAAAAGCCCGTAGTTCACACACGGCTCACGAGATCTTCGGTGGGTTCATATTATGCAAATGTCAATCAGAGAAGCGTTGACAGGATCCTAAAACCCAAGTCATACACTCGAATTAAATCAAGTAAATATATAGAAACTTTTTTGGTTTTCCTTTAAACATTCTAGTTATCGCTTATGTCGTATTTATTATTTTTAACAGGGATACACAAAACAGTTTAGCATTAAATATAACTTATAATAAATATTAATGACATTTTCTACTCCACAAACCAACAATGTTGTATCTCTACACAGACCCAAAATTTTGTTCAGTATATTTTCTAAAATCCGCCTAATTTTAATAGATTAGCAAGGCATTTCTTTAATGCAACGCCAAACTTACTTTGTCTGCATCGGTTGGAGGCAGCATAATTGGCAAATATATTGGCAGCATTTTGTTTCAAGCCCCGGCCATTGTGTTACCCATTTAAATTAACGATTCGAGATTTGATTCACGTGTAAACGATTAATCAAGTTCCAAGCAGCGAGTACGACTCCAACTGGCTCCGACCCACTCCTCCTGCCTCTTCCGAGTGGCCACCACTCCTCTTCGCCAGTCGGAGAGTGCCACTTGCTGCGTTTGGCTCGCCAGCCGCGGGGTTGAGGTGCTGGCTAAATGGGTCAGTAAGGTGGAATTCGATTTTCGGCTTACATCGAACGCTTAGAGCCAAATTAAATATTGGTAAAAAAAAGATGTCATGGGGAGTTTTTATGGCAGAATTGAGATATTTTAGTTTCGGGCTAAATTGGCAGACCCATAACAGTTGGAATTATTAAATCGAAAAAATGCGGGTAGAGGGGAAAAAGCGTAAAACCAGACCCATTAAACTGGACAAGCTAAATTAGTCAGCGAATTAATAATGGGGAGGAACCATTAAGAAGCTATCAAAAACTGATCCAAAATGGTCAAACTAATGAGTAGAGAACTTTTTAAATATTTCAATTATTGAAACATTCGCTCTCTTGTATCCCAAGACCAAAACTTCCTTGATCTCTTCTCATATACAACTATATTCTCGACTGATTTATGATCGTTTAGCGATGACAGTGTTAAATGATCTTGGCTCAATCGATGTCTGAGTAATTCAGTAGTAAGATCCCGGCAATCGGCATGGATCCACAATCCCCAGTCGTCGACGATCAACGATCAGTGTTGAGTATTCTGTCATTGAACTGATCTGCTGTGCAGGAATCCACTCGAAGATCCATTTATCAGCGCGCAGTCAGGCATGAATGAATGTTTCTCTTCATTTCGCCAAGATCACCACCGATCGACAACCCAGAACTCAGAACCCAACAACGTTCGTTGAACTGCACTAAACCAATTGGCTAGGCCATTTACAATGTTCGAGTGTTAATTTTTCAAGCCGGTTAGCTCTAACAGATTGTAGGCAATTTGAGCTAAATTTGATTGGAATTGGCGGATACCATCATGCAAATCGTATTGGTTCGCAGAAAATCTCGAGTGATCAGTGATCTGTGCGAAGCCATAAACATTGGCTTTGTAGATTGGTGATTACTAATTACCTATGTTAACCTTGATTTAGGAAGGTTTCACATTGTATCGTTTGTTATCGTGGATTATTAATGTTTGACTTCTATTTCAAGAAAGTTAAAATGGAAAAAGGCCCCACCCTAACAGTACAAATTAGTATCTTTAAATGGAATGGACATTTTCTCATTTTAGTTTCCATTTTTTATGTGTTTTTGGGAAAACTCATTAAGGCGTCAAAGATGCCCGACCCACGACTTTCCAAAGTATTTGCCTTAATGATTCCCCTTATGGTAACCATATTTCAGCATCCTCGCGTGAATTGAACTGAATCATCGGTTCGAATGCTTTCGGCATCCCCGTAAAATACGGGCAACAATAGGCTGCACTCAGTGTTATGTAACAGTTATACTGATAACTCATAAAAAAAAACCAGCAAATGAGAGGCGAAAAATCTTTAACACTGACCCACTTTCAAAAGTCAGTGAGTCAATAAAGAAACCGCACACGGGTCGAAAATAAAAGAGTTAGCGCTAATACGGAGATTAAATAATCGCCGTTCAATGAATCACTTCAGAAGATGGGGGTGTGCTCTTGGGGAAGAGGGAAGCACTGTGACAAAGTCTGGAAAGTCTGGGGCGGGAAAGTGTGGCCAAAAGCACACTCGAGGCCAAAATTGATGGCCAAATATGTGTGTGCGGACGGCTATTTGTTTACCAGCGAGCCTGGGGGGTCGAGGTCGCCGCGACCGTAAACATTTGTGCACTTATCAATTTGCCAGCCGAAGAGCTCGCAATCAGCTGTTCAAACGAAAGACTTAAGGCACAAACTTGTCCGTCATAAATCTCTCTTCGATGGCGGAACTTCTCTGGGGGGCTTTTTCTCTCTCTTTTCCAGCACTCTTTTGGCTTAGCTTTTCTCTTGGCCACAGCACCTGGCGAAGTTTTATGCGCTGCCTGATGCTTTGCCGGCCGCAGTTTGGTTTTCACAGCGCTCGAGTGCGGTTCAGATCGGTTTCCGATTCGGATATTCGGTTTCGATTTCGCTAGCTAGCTGTTAGCTGTTTGCTGTTCGCTTTTCGGTTTGGCACAGCTCTATTCTATGTGGAAAGATACAAGATAACCAGAAGAAATCTTCCCAAAAAGGTGCCTAATTTTAGCAATCACCCCAGAGGCTAGAAACCAAAAAATCAAAATAATAAATAGATGTAACCAAAACCGAAAACGAAACCGTTCAGACATTTCAATCAATCAAAAAGACGCAAAACCTAATCGAAATTGTTAATCGAAAATTACACAAAATGGTAAAAACTGTTAAGACATAAAGGCCCCAAAAGCACCGACAGTCGAAAAGTGAGAGTTTTCCACCACGTTCGTGCCCATGTTCGAAGTAATTTTGCCGCAGTTTCTTCATCTTGGGCTCCCTCTTCTCGATGCTTAAACAAACTTGCGACTCAATCACGACTAATTGCGCATGCGAGGCCGCTTTGTGCGTATTTAAAGCGCCGCCTTGCCTCGGCAATATACTTATATATATATATGCATACTCTGGTATATTACAAAACCGGAGCTCTGGAGCTCTGAAGCTCTAGAGCCTGCTTAATATGCGTGTCACGTTGCCGGCCATCAAGTTCAAATTGCATTCGCTGTCAACGCATTGCAGCAGCAGCAAAGGCAGCACGCGTTGAGATTTTGAAATTAACACCCCGAGGGGCTCGCAAACTGGAGCACTTGGCTGCTAATTAAGAAATAAAGCCTTATCACTGGCAGCAAATGCTGACAGCAGGATAACAGCAGCCTGGCTTTGCTAGACAGGATAATGACCCCTGGTCGATAACTTTTGGCAGGCGACATGAGCACTAATTAGTCGCAGTCCCCTGCAATCGCCGCTCATCTTGGCACTTGTTGGTTAGCTATATAAAAAAAAAGTACGAAACAAAAAAATCACGAAGCCAGAACAACGAAAAACGCTTCAACTTCAGTTTCAGCTGCAAATGCAAAGTGAGCTAATGCCGCGGCAGCCTGTTTTTCCTGCTCCCGACACTGTCAAATGCCAACTCGCGGGCTGGGCGACTTGCTCGTGAGGCATTTAACTGCCAAGCTAATGCACTCACTCACAGATACTCACCGATGCGGGGATACCAACACACTGGCAGGCAGCCGGTCAGGGATCTAATACAAGTGCAGTTAATTAATTTCTTTGTTGTTCTCTACGGTAAATCATGCCGTGTGTGCTGGCTCTCCACCTCTTCGGCAGAATTTTCGCACAAAGTGTACGGGTGGCACATGGAAAAATTGTTCCAGTTCATTCAATATTTCTCAGTCCAAAATGCTGTTTTCAAAATACTTTATATTCGAGGTGAAGTATAGGTTATTTCTGTGAATCCCAAAATTGTTAAACCTTATAATCGATAAATCAGATAAAGTGCTTTTGTGTGAATGTGAAATTTGTTTTTTTTTTCATATATAATTATAAAAATATTTTTTAGTGCTGGACAGAACATCTTATATTATTAGACACACGTTGTTCCTTAATAGTCAAAAACGAAGTCCTCTAATCAGCCAGTGCTTAATGAAATATCTACATAAGATCATTTATTTTTTCTGCCGTCGAATTCACATGCGCTAACGAAATACAAGAAGCTTAAGGGAAATACTTTACAGTAATATCTTGAATACTTTGTAATAAAAAGTAATAAGTTCTATTTTAGTTGTGGGTACTAAAAACACACTGTTCCTAAAGAATTTCGGTTATAACTTGTTGAAATATACAAGAAACTTTATAGTTTTTTTTTGGAAATTGAGGACATTAGAAAGAACCTTGATTTAAAGTTACTCCCAAAATGTTCCTGTTTCTAGAGCTTTTTATTTTAACTCCCAAATCAATCCCATTTCTTCCTGTGCATCAAAGGCAGAAGAACTGCGATCAGAACTCAGCTTACTTCCCACTGTTTATTGAAGACTTTTCCACCGCTGCTGGAGATGGTGCCGTGAATTTTCCACCAGGGACTCCACACCAAAGTCTTTGACTTTGTCTTTTGTTGCAGCTACTTGAACTGCATTTGCATATAAATTAGTTTTGATAGCGCTCCATGGAGTCCCCAGCAGCAGCAGCAGTTTGATGTTTGTTTTGCGAATGCGTTGCGAAAAATCAACTTGCGGCTGCAACTGCAACTGCCTAACGGGATTCATTAAGTGAAGTACAACATAGCAGCCGCAAAATGGGAAAAGTGAGATGGTAGAGTGGGAAATGGGGATAGGGGATTGGGGACTGCGGATTGGGGATTGGAAAACGGGGGGAAATCAAGCGATAAGTCGGCAATAAAAATTGGCAGCACTTTGGCACAATTAAGGCAAGGGGCTGGCAACAAAAGACCGGCCGAATGGCCAAGAGCTAACTGGCCAACAGAGAGGCTCTCCATCTGCACCAGTTAATTGTTGGCCGTTGACAACTTCCAGTCGGCGTTGTCGTGCCACAAGGAAGCATACCATTAAGCGGCAAAGAAGTGCAAATTCACATTTAATGAGCCACACAAAAGGGGGAAAAGGGGCAGGAAGCTGCGGTCTCAGCCCGGCTGAAAGTGATTCTTGCGGTGTTTTTGGGGTTGGGGGAATGTCAGCCATCGCAATTGCAATTGCCAGAGAGAAAAGATAAACAAGGGAAATAAGTGGTCAACTGCAAATTATTACCAACAAAGAAAATTAATAATATGAAAATTAGGTGCTTTTTTTCCTGCCCATTTTTTTTTTACAGTTTAATTTTCTTTAATACTTCTTTTATCGAAAGGCATTTATATAGATTAAAATAAGTATACATATAGTAAGGCAGTTTATTTTAATGTCCTACCATCGATTTGATTTGTTTGAAATTTGTTGAACATTTTTAAAGAATTTCAATCCCAGTTCCCAAAAGCATATCCACAGGTTTTTAGAAAAAATGGCTATCCTTAATTTGATTCTTAAGAAAGATTTTAATAATTGTTCCTTGGATTTTAATTGACCTAATAATAATAATAGTTATTTTAATATTTGGGTAGATTTTAATAGCTCTTTTATTTTAACCATCCTAAAAATATCTTTAACTTTATGCCTCATTAAGTTTATTTTATAGCTTTTTTTTAAGTCCCAAACATTTCCCAAATGAATGGAAGCTATTTTATGTCGGTTTTATTACGACTAATTTCCTTAAATCAGAGAAAACTCAATTCGTTAGCCCAATTACTATTACTAGCGCGATAATGTTTCTCTCACCCACTTAAGCATCTTTGAATTTAAAGACCATCCATCGGGAGGGGACCCCCTTTGGTTGTCACTTTCGAATCAGAGATCCAAAATTATAAACACGAAACATTAATTCGCTAAATCGTCGTCGTCGTCGCTTTCAACTGTCACTTTTGAGTGGTCCGCGAATGTAAAATGTAAAATGCAATTTCCATTTCCATAACGCCTCATAACTCAAGATAGCCGTCAATTTGGGTCTTTGGCCAAGTGGCTAACTGGCTATATGGCTAACTGGTAGCCTGGGCAGCTCCAACCTGTTCCAACCTGGAGCGGACTCCCCACGAGATTCGATCCAACTGATATGCATCAATTTTTGGCAATTCCGTTCGGCTACCAGCGAATCGAATGCAAATAGGGTTCGCCGAGCGGAGCGTGTTTGGCCTAATCACATGGCCGTGGAGGGCTTTTTGCATAAATTTCGGCAGGCCAAGAGTGAAGAAAAATACCCAAAATCGATGCTAGGCTAGCCATGTGATTTCTAATTCGATCGTTGGCCCATTTTGATTAACAGCTCTACTTCTGTTTTGTTTTGCAGCCCACAACAATAACGCCCACGACCGAAAGGCGGTGAGAAAATAAAAAGAAATCAACCGAAACAAAAGTGAAAAACAATAAAAGCTAAAGGAAAATCGCTGTGCAATAAAGGCCTAACTCAATCTCCCAGGCGAAATAAATATTTTCAGTTCGAGATGCAGCAATAAAGCAAACAAATAAGGCCCCAGAAAAGAAAAGGTCTCAGCGGCAATTAATTAACAGTGGTGCAGCTACAACAAAAAGAAAAAAGAAAAACTCGCTCACATATATTTACAAAAGTTTTTTACGGCTTCGCAGTGAAATGCAAATCAATTAAACACAATATATTGTTAAAACAAAAGGAGAAACAAAAAATCCAAAAACGAAAAGAAATTTTTCGTTACAATTTGATTTGCCATTTACCCGGGGATTAAGTGTGTTTTATTGACCATGAAAACGATGGAAAGTCCGCGGCTCTAAAAAAAGAAAAATAATTAACGAGAATTCCCCATCGTGTATGTGCGTGAAAATATCCAAAATAAAAGCAAGGGGAGATAAATCGTAAATGGAAAATCCACCAAGTGATCAAAATGGCAAAGAGTGAAAATCAAATTTAATAATCCATCAAGAAGTTTGCCGTTCTACATAGATAATTAAACATTTAATAGACTTTTTTTAAAGAAGGCGTAAATTTTACGATCGCAACCAGATCACAGCACACAACCGAAAACTGAACTGAAAGTCTAGTAAGTTAAAGTATTTATATTTTTTATTGTCCAAGCTTTCACCTAGCACCACAAATTAACTATGCTATTCGCAGATAAGGAAAAGCATAAACTTCAATTTAACCCGAAACCATATTTTAAACTAACTTTCAAATAAAACCTGGATTAATATTTTAGGACCCCCTATCCGCTCTTTAAAAAAATCTTCTATTTACGGTTCTTAACCCATCTAATATCTTAATGATCACTTTGGGGCTCCCTCCCATTCTTTCAAGTCGCTTAATTAGGGAATCGTCCGTTAGGTCGGATGAGAGCCCCATCTAATATATGTATTTACCACGAAATTAACATCAAAATTTATTTTTATAATCCCCCCAAATGGTTGACACCTCTAGCAGGTGTAATTTCCCAACAAATTTGATTGTGGCCGAGAGCCTAGCTTAATTTGCCCAGCCATTCTAATTTCGCAATAGTTGCCACATCGAGAGGCTGCCCGATTGCAGGCGATTATGCGGCGCGGAGTGTTATAAGACCCCCAGTCGAAGTCGTCATCATAATCTGCAACCTGTCTGGGTTGTGTCAACCTCGGGCTGTCTTCTGCCACAGCGTGTGTCGTTTTATTAGCGAAAGTCATCGAGCAGAATAATTGTTGCAATGTGGATGTATATATACGACTATATACCATCCCAACATCCTATACAGTCCCATAAGATCCCATACCATCGTGTGGCAATCAAAGTGAGCGCTCATAAAGCGCAATTCACTTGCGCGTAAAACCAAATTTGTCCTCCTGCTCTTAACCAATTTCGGTGTCTCTGGGCCTTTCGGCTCACAGCAGTCAGCAAACTGTGACCGTCTTTTGATTTTTTGCCTTCCAGCGGTTATATAATTTTCCGAACCCATTATTCCATTTGTACAACTTCAGGCGCAAAATTATTTAAATGCGTTAAAAATTTCTGTCGGTTTGGGAAATGGTGAAATATTATCAGTGCGATAGTTTAATTTCTTGTTATTACGGTGATTGAGAAAGACCTTGGCTTTAGGGGTAGTTATACAATAAAAGTGCAGTGGCCTTAGGTCGCAATGGGATTTTGATGATTGCGTGTCTTTAAAAGTGACTGCTTTGGTATACCTTTAAATTAATGATTGCAATCATAAGCATGTTTATGCTAAGAACTGAAAACTTAAAGAAAAATTCCAATGTTTTTTTTAATCGTTTTTTTTAATATATATAGTTTAGAATAGATAATTTTTTCTTGCCATGCCCAAGTAAGACCATCGTAAAATTATATAATTCCCTAGGTAGGCAAGAAATTCCCACCAAAACGATGACAATGAAGTATAATCGAGGTCAAGAGGAAGAATTCATTTCGAGAATTATCTAACTCCATTGTTACTCCATAAAAGTCATTCGCAGTCTATCAATAAATGAGAACAATAGAAGAGTTTACCGGGTTTTGGGTCACATGAAAACACATATCGAAGTCGCTCCAAATCCAGCATAACTCCGGCCTTCGTTTATTATCCATTAAGCTGATTTTATGATCTCAACACAGATACAATTTACAGCTACAAACCGTAATTAAAGTCTAGACAACGAATGCAATCGCTGAATTAATCATTGGCCAACAGAGTATCCAATGTGGCGAGCGAATGAATGAATGAATGAGCGAACGGCCTGTGATTATGAATGGCAAACATCCAGAGGCTGGTGTATAATTATTTCTGCATTAATTGCGGACACAGCAATTAACACACTTGACACTCTTCTTCGTTCGCCAAGCCAGAGATCCAGTTTGAATGGGATCTTGAGGTGTGAATGGAATCCCTCTGTTCAATTCATGAGGCACTCCTTCTCTAGCACTTGGCCATTCTATTTTCGACACTTTTCTTTTCTTCTCCGTAAACATTTCTAAACTTTCTGCTGCTCATCTGCCCCGAAGGCCCTTTTAACTGCCACTCGAATAGGACAAGTGAATGCTGATTGGGAATCCATGGGATACATTTGCGCTCGGGGCGTGCTCAAAAGTGATGGCAACGTGCACTTCATGCAAATTAACGATAAGGCAACGTCTAGGGACCAGCACTTAGGGACATTTACTGCGGCCTCATTTCACTTTCAATCTGTCAAATTGTCACACACCAAATGTGGCTAAAAAGTGATTGCCCCCGTCACGATTTTGGCTCAAATATTTTTGCCTGCAATACATACATATTTCTTTTGGCCGAAAGTGTTACGCTTGCAGAGACTGTTACTTTTTTTTTTCCTTGATTGGGGCCCTCATTTATGGCCAATTCGGAGCGTTACGGTTACGCACGTGTTGGCGTAACTTCCTCAAGGTACGGGACTGGATACTCAGACTGAGACCCACTCATGATCGTGCCCAAAATGAGGTCTTTCAATTTACCAATCCATTCAACTTGCGACCGTTATGAAATCGAAAATGAAGCCATTTAGAATAGATAGGTGCTGGGAAAACTGGAAATGAAAACTGAATAACCGAATTAATTATGCCGAGAAGTGGAAAATAAATTACGAGAAGTCACTTTAGAACCGAACCCGACCTTAAAAGCAGCACCGTCATGCGGCTTGAGCCTGGCCAAGACAAAGTAAATATTTGGACAATGGCTCACCCCCCTTTTCTTTGGCTATAATAGCAAAGAAAGGAGGGAAAAACCAACAGATAAACAAACAAACAAACAACAATAACAGCTGGGGGCCCTCTGCGGTCAGTGAGTAAGTCAGAGGTGCAGAGGTGCAAGTGCAGCAGAGGGGCGGCTGAGAAGCGGCAGCCACAGGTTGCACAGCACTTGACCATGCCCACTGGCCATTAGCCGCGTGAGGTTAATAAACCAGGGGAAACCCCAGCCCGCTCCGGCGGTGATTTATGTTTGTGGCCCAGTCTCGGACACTTAACAGGTTGGTAACGTGTTGCTTTTATTTCGGACCGACTAAGTCCAATGACTCGCCGTAGGATGCGTTCCACACGGCGTATGCGTAATGCCAGAAAAGGCTGCAGTGCAATTAATTAACGAGGCTCGCTTTCATATGTTTTCAATCAGCCAACAGACGCCAGGCTTCAACAGTGGCTCCATAAAGTTTGCTGATGGTTTCAAATAGAAAATAAAAACGAAAAGAAAGTCGGGGCATAGCTGCATCTAGTGATATTTACAGCTTTTAAACGAAATACATTACAAAAATTGGGTGAAAATGGCGAGAAAATGTGAAATACATTTACAACTCACTTAGAAAGTGTTTTGGAATTTAATTTATGCATTGAACATAACAAATTAAGGCAAAATTTTTGCAAAAAAATTTGTTTAAGTTTATAGCTCCTTAAATATGCGTGGTTGCACCGGTGTAAACACACTCGTAAAATCAGTATTTTTCTTTATTGCACATAATAGCCTACGTAGGTATAGTTTGAAATGTTTAACCTGAGCATTTTGGTATTATAACAAGACATATAAGCACTTTGCCCATCAATAAAATTCAACAAGAACGGTTTCCTAAGCTCGTAAAACTGTTTCTTGCCATTAATCCCTATATCGAATGGCTGTCATTTATCATGCTCGACTAGAGCCACATATTTCCTAGAGCTGCTCTCAGTTATAACGAGATTTTAAACACTTCTTTCAATTTACGGCGCAGCTTCCGCTGTTTTGAGACTCGTTTTGATTTTCACATTGATAAGCGGTCGACTCAGGTGCAACGACTTTTACCCCTCACTGTTCTCTCGAGTGTGAGTACTGGGATTCTCTTACTCGGATTCCCCATCCTAAGTTGTAGTGGTCGCAGCATCGAGTGACCGCCTCCAGGTATGGATGGAATGGATTTCACATGGCCGGCCACTCAAAAATTGTGTTTGCGTTACGCGCAGTGATTATAACAAGCTCCGGACCCCTGCCTTACAACCTTTTCTCGCTCACTATCCCTCTTTCACTATCTCAAAAGATGCCGCCAGCTCAGCATCATCTGGGTTGCCCAGCACCAGGCCCCCCTTAAAACAAAAACCCTCCTCATCTTCACAGAGAGAAAAAGAAGACAACTAAAACCTTCTATTGGTTATATACCGACTTAAGTATCATTAAAGATTTATGTTTGTAGCTTGGGTAGCCGGATATAGTTAGCTATAAAATGCTATATCTTCGGTTCCAACGGTTTTATTATGATATTTTGGTAATATTCTATATCCTTAATAGCCGCTTTGTATAACCGCAAAATGTACATTCATTTTCTCAAAAATTCTACTACCTGTTGATCTTGGTATTTATCGTAATAAAATAAGATTTGTAACTAATTTATAAATAAAAATTTCTTACCGTGCACAAGCTGGCTGCGTGTCAGGCTGTTTAAGTCGCTCGTGGCTTGTGTGATCCAGTTGTTTATCTTTTTCATTAGCCTGGGCGGCCTGTCATCTGTGCCGTCGCCTGTCGATCGCCAGCCGATTGACAAAACGCCTACCGGGTAAGAGGCTTCCTCATCCTCCAAAAGTCGATACCCTAATGATGGAGCTGGATCTCGAGATGGGGATGGAGCTGGAGCTGAAGTTGGCCAGATGGCGGTGCCGATGCCCCCAGACAGGAGTGCTCTTAACTAAACGGGCTGAGACTTTTCCTCACTTTACCACACGCCAATAAAGGGGGAAAAGGGCACGGGGCGGAGGAAGTTAAGTGACTGACGCAAATTGCGCAATTGTTATTACAATTACTCTCTTCCACTAACTCGGCTGCAGGCCCCTTCTTTAAGTTCAGTTCAGCTACTCAGCACGTACTTGCACTCAGCGAAAATACCGATTTTTTACTTACTTTACTTTACGTACTTACTTTTTTGAGAAAACTTTTAAAATTAAAAGTAAGGGGGATAATTTTTGATAACTTTAAGGGTTGATTTCTCAATGTCATTTAAGGTTCCAGTTAGGTATCTTTCACAGAGTGTTAAAATAAAGCTTAATTGTTCGGAAACACAAGTTCGTTTTCTTAATGAGTTGTTAATTTTACGAACCACATCTTTTTCAGAATCTGTTATCACACGATCAAAGTATAAAAGATAACATGACATTGGGAAATCGAACCCAAAGTGGTATTATAATATTAAATTAGAAACAATTGTAGTCAACCATTTGTTCTATCTCTAGTATTATAAATAAAATCTGTTAAAATCAGAACTGTAAATCCAACGGAATAAATGAAAGTGAAAAGCAGAGCAGAACCCATTAACACTTTCAATAAAACTCAAAGAAACTCCCGCTTGCGCTTCAATGCTTATTTGAACCAAAGAAATCTAGATAGCATTTTAAGCTGTCAGCACTAAAAGATTATTTCAATTTCTTATTCATACCTTTAATTAATTTAGGTCTCGTTCATTTTGAGCAGTGAGCATTTTGGAGTTCTAGACCACAGACAAAACTCAGGCAGGTCAGGTTGAGTCTCAGCCGAGTTCGGTTAACATTTTTCTAATAGTTGTAGCGTTTTGCTGGAAAATTATTTGGCCTCTGGCCGGATTTGAGTCTTTGCCTGTCTGGGCCTGAGTCGATGTCTGGCCATTTGACTGTTTGTCAGAGTGCTGCTGCTACCCGTCTTTGGCTCGTTTTTGGGCTCCTAAAGATAGTCATTAGCACGAGAGATTGCTGCTGCTAGCTCGACTGGCTGCTACTACTACTTTTTTTGCCTGCTTCTGTTTTCGGGGCGTTTAAACGGGGTAATTACGTTTCGGTAACTTTTTTGACCAACTCTCTGCGAAAAAACAAAACCAAGCCCAAAAGTACTGAAGGCAAGAAGCGAAGGAATAAGAATAAAAACTAGATGCTGCTGCTTTCGTTGAGGAAATGAAAACGTAACGAAATCGATTTCCAACGGTTCATGCGCCGAATGGATCGTTATATAGCAACATTGCCATAGCTATATAGGCGGCGTGTGGCAGGGGCAAGCACATCTTTACCCCTGCCCCACTGCCAATTGGAAATAGAGTTATTAGGAGTGAGCGCTAACGCTAACGTTCCGTTTGCGTTTCTGGCCCAAAAGAGTCCCAGTCCATTGAGATGGTTTGTAGGCCCGGCCGGTCAATTGATGAATCGATTCGAGTGGCCCATGGAGAACTCGGCACGAAGTCGGCCACGATGTGGGGAAAATGTTTGGGGCCAAAGCTAAAATTAATCTTGTGGCACATGTTCATCCGCAGCATACACATCCACATTAACTCCAACTCCAACTCCGGCATCAATATCAATTTCGGTTTCAATCAACATGGACATGAAGCATTTTCCAAGCCAATGATGTGCACAAAGTATTTGGTATCAAATTGCATTCAAACGATTTGTAATTATAATCAACATTAAGATGATTAGGCGATAAACGGGACTTGGTTGGGGCCTGCTTTTGAGCACCTCATGTTTGAGTGTGTCGGATCAAAGATATTTGGGTATCTGAATTTTTAATTGATCTTTGGATGAACCTCAGTAAATATTTGATTATGGTGTGGGAAAATAAACATTTTACGCCAGGTTCATTACTCACATAAGAAATGAATCAAGCCGTTAAGGTAAAGAGAAATGAATGTACAAAAAGGAAGAGTTTCTCAAAAAATAGTTATATTCGAAAGCTCTTTTATAATGCTTATCCTTTATTTGAATATTACGCAGATAGCTGTGCTATTATACCATTAAATATAATTCTATCAATCACTGACTACTTTATCACGTTCAACCTCTTTCCCATCTCATCTTTATAGCAACTACCATGAATTGCATAATATTCCCAAGTGTCGCATAATTGCCTCAATCCCGCCCCCAAAGTGTTGTCAGCACATTCACCTGAACTCCCCGACTCCAACCACATTTCCTTCCGCAGCAGCCCCCATTATCATCATCATCATCGCATATGGCCACTATCATCATGATGATGGCGATCTTGTGATTACGATCTGTGGCCGGCTAATACCGCAATCTCGTGAGTGTGGGTTGTCTGGTGGGTGGGCCGTTGGCAGCACCAGAAAGTGCAGCACACCATATTCATGACCGCATATAGTTAGATATCCCACTAATTACAGCCGGGCACATTCCGCCCGGCATTCTCGACAGCACAAAAAAAAACATAGCTTGGCTTGGCACAATAAAAAAAAGAGCATACGATTTTCTAACAACCGACTTCTGCTAACCATACTGATTATTACTATTCTCCTTGCAATCCATTGCAGACATGCGCCCGGCACGTTACCGATGAAGCAAGCGACTTTAATCAGACCCAGACTCAGACACAGGTGAGTTGACAACCCGAGGGGAATCGAGGAAGTTAGGGTTTGGTACTACACTGAAGAGATAAAATTGAAAGGTTAACAGATATATAAGCATACTTTAAATAAAATACAACTATATTACAAATCATAATAACACTATATTATGGGAAAATCTTTGAATCAAGGTAGATAGTATTAGATATCCTATTATATCATATCACAAAATGATCTATTAAATGATAAATTGAATAAACTAAAATTGTTTATTTCAAAATTTTCATATTAAAAGCGGATGATAAGCAGAAAAAATTATTTAAGCTGAATATACAATTTTTTTACGACGTTTTTTGTGTCAGTGTTCTAACTGCAGGAGGCAGCGATGTGTGCTACCAGTTTAGGTTACAAACCATAAAGGCAAACATCTAATTTGGCCAGCAATGGATTGGCTAAACTTTAATTAAATTTGCTCAAAAAAAAAATAGAAAAAGACGCCACAACTATTCCGCTTTGATGAGCTGCAACTGAGGGGTGGGGCAGCTGTGCACTTGCTTTTGGGACAAGAAATTATTAATTGTAGCATGTGTCGTTTGACGTCGTCGACGTCGTGCGATCGCAATAAATTTTTTCCAGTCTTGTTCAACAATAAAACAAGACAAGAGCCACGAAAAAAGCTGATTATGAAGCAAAAGTGAAAAGTTGTAATTAAACCAGTCACTGACTGCAGGCAGCACACAAAAACTAACTGCAGCAGCAACATCTGCAACAGCAACAGCAACAGCAGCAACAATCATAAAGAGTAGAAATCGTTGCCTGACTTTGGTTTTTTTTTTTCTGCCACTTTTTTTTGTTGCGACAAGTGCGCTTAATTAGTGGGGGGTAAACAGGGTTCTCCTCGATGTGGATGGGTTCCGGCAGGCGAAACAAGACTAATGTCCAAAAACTGTCATGCCCGTTCTTTTGCAGAAGAAGCACAGCAGCGGCAGCCAGCAAGATGTGTCCCAAACGGCATTGGCTAGTCAACAGAGGAAGCTCTGGAGGATCAGGAGGAGCTGCGGCGAGGAGCAGGCGCAGTCTAGACCAAATAGTAGAAGTATTAGTAGCCTTAATCTTAGTCAATTGTCTGGCCACGGCAGCAGCGGCGCTGATCACACCGCCCGACGCCCTCAGCCTCGATCTGGAGTCGCTGTCTCTGGGCTCCCCATCCTATTCCTCCTCCGGCTCCGCCGCCTCCTCCTCGGAGGACGACGACATGACCGGCGGCTTCTACCGCAGCCCCCATCGCCTGGAGGGCTATCCGCAGATACAGCAGCTGCAGCGCGGCCAGAACTTTAAGATCAGCCCCAAGCCATGCTCCTTTGGCCGCGTCGAGGGCACCTGCATGTTCGTGTGGGAGTGCATCAAGTCCGAGGGCCGGCACGTGGGCATGTGCGTCGACTCCTTCATGTTCGGCTCCTGCTGCACGCACAACTACACCGACAACCTCGCCGTGCCGCAGACGGTCTTCTCCTACACGAGGCCCACCAAGCCGCTCACGCTCCGCCCGCGTCCTCCCGCGGCGCCCTACAAGCCCATGATCAGGTAAGCGATTAGCTAAAAGAGGTTACTTTAACTACTCCACTACGTGTTTTCTGTCTTTGGATATCAAGAAATATTTAGGACCAGCAGATTAAAATCAAACATTTAAATGAAAAGTAAAAACTGGCAGTAGATTTATTACCATGTTAATTTCCGTTTTATTTCTTTATAAGCATAGTCCTTTCTTTGGAATTTGTTTTTTTTTTTTTCCTTGAATAAGCATGTTAATACTTAAAAAAATGTGTCCTTAAAACCATCTTTTCGATCTCAAAAGTGAGCCAAGACTGAACAATATTGAACTATCTAAAATTCTTGGTCTTTGAAATACCATCTCTTTTTAAAAACCACTCTATCATGAAAAACAAATTTAAGACTACTTTTAGCCTGATTTCTAGAACGTTTCTTCTCGGACAACTGAAAGACCAATTCTTAAATTATTGGGAACACTTAATCTTGTATTTTTCTGTTTAAATTTTTCTGATAGATTTTTTCTGGTATAGTTTTAAAAGCCTTAATTTTATAAAACTTACAATTTGTATAATCTTGAAAACTATATTATTTTTATGCTGATTGATAAATACATCACAGTTTAGCATATACAAAGAGATCTTAAAATATTTTCTGAATACCTCCCTTGGAAATATAATATATATGCAATTACTGTTGCTTTTTCCTTACGCTTTTGTGTTCTATCATCTTCTTTAGCGGCATGACCACCATAGAGCGTCCCCATGGCGCTGGCACCCTTGTGATTCGTCCTTCGGGTCCGCACCACCAGGGAACCTTGGCGCGCCCTCATCCGCCGCCCTACCAGAGCAAGCCCACCACGGCCTCGGATATGCTGAGCTCCGCCTCGCATCCCAGCTCCAGCTCCAGTTCGAGTTCGAGTAAGTGGAGCCTGAGTTTTCGAGATGGAGGAGGCTTGGCGCCCCCGCCCAGCGGTGCTACATTGTTAGCATGAATTGTAACAAACAAATACCATCCGCAGATAGCATTTGGCATACATCGACCCAGCAGCAGCAGCAGTATCCGCAGCAGCAGCATCAGCAGAATCAGCAGAACCACTGGCAGATGACCACCGAGCCAAGCTTTATTACCAAGCCGCGACCCACCGGCTGGACCAAGCCCGGCATCGTCAATTTGCCAATGCCCGCGCGACCCTCAAAGCCGTCGAAGCCCACAAAGAAACCGATTGTCTACGAGCGGACACCGTCGCCTCCATCGTCCACCTCGACGACATCAACGTCCCTGATTTGGCCAGGCCAGACGCATCCCCCCCAGCCGCATCGCCCCACCAGGCCGCAGGTATGTAAATACGAGTCTGGTTCTGGATTCTGGGTTCTGGGCTCTGGGTTCTCTGCTTTGGGTTCTGGGTGATGCATTGATGTCGAAAGCGAAACAAACGAGCCACGAGGTCATTTACTCCTCGACTGGGACTCAACCTCGGCCCCATAATGGCAGGCCACAGCCTTGGGGGACATTTTATTGTTTGCACAATGCGGAGCCGGAGCCAAAAGTTGATGTAAGATTCGCCTGCCGCTCTCAGGGGTGTGTGTGGAATTTAGGACCCTTCCAGGAAAGGGTACCTCAAACAGAGCATGCCACTTGCTAATTTAAAGTCCAGGAAAAATTATAGTTTGGCTACCAAGAAAACTATAATGAGCAGGTGAAGGCTAACACAGTTAAGTTTATATTGTTCTTTGAAAGTCCCTATAACATAACATCATGTTGGTTATCTAAAATTTAGCCATTTGATATATAATCTTATGAAGATCTTGTTAGTTGTTGTATTTTAGATCCCTTTAGTTAGAGCATCTAGACTTTCAACTGACCCCTGGTACCTTTCCCACTTAATGCAGATTTAGCGGCAAAATGAAAAATTGATTCTTTGCGTGGAATGGGAATGGAAATGGGGAATGAGAAACGGGAATGGAGAATGATTTGCCGCTTGAGCCTGAGTCCGAGTATTTTAGCATAATGTTTACCACTTTGGCCTGCCTTGCAGCTGTCGCCGGGCACATCATTAGCCGCATCCTCGTCCTCGGCTTGGCCATCACCGTCGCCAACCACCTCGACGACATCCACATCCACAACGACGACAACAACCACTCGACGGACAACCACACCGGCGACCACAACGAGGAGAACCACGACAAACAAGCCCACAAGGCCCTACCAGCGGCCCACCACGGCGATCTCCTCCTCGAGCTCGACCACCAGTACCACCACTTCGAGCAAGACACCCACCACGACCAGGCCGATTAGCTCCAGCAGCAGTTCCAGCAGCTCCAGCGGAATCGTCACCAGCAGCCAGCGGCCAACGCAGCCCACGCACCGTCCGCCGGTCCTGGCCACCTCCGGCATCGAGACCAACGAGATAACGGACTCCTCCAGCCCCGACTCCGGAGCTCTGGGCCATGTGAAGACCATCTCGGCGGCCCGCAGTGGTAAGTAACTAGTACCAAGCCCATGCACTCAGGAAAACCAACTAAAGTAGAGAATACTTGCTCAGTACTTGCTCGAAACACTCAAAAATCTCTAATGAAAGACACTTCAGTTCGGAAAAAGGTTCATTATGATATAATAATATAATATATATAGGGATATATCCGTTTTTAGCTCAGATTTAATTTGATTTTCCAGTAGTCTAGTTAGTTAGTCAAAGAACGTGTCATATGTGTCATGACCAATCTCTGGAGACATATAAGCCTTAAAAATTTATGTTCGGAAAGAGATTTATAATAATATATTATTAAAGATTTACTAAATAGTAAATTAGTAATCATTTCTTATTTGTAGTAGTAAAATTTCAATTTGCTTTTTTAGGTTAGTTAGACGAAAAGAAAATTCTTAGGTCGTGTGTTCTTATTGTTAATTAATATCCATAGTCATATTTTTTGTGTAATAATTCAAATTTAATTAATCTACTTGGGGATACAAAACATTATTAGTGAAATTAATATTTTTACTAAATTTCGGTTAAGATTGTTAGTTAAAAGGGAATTCATTAGACCGATAAAGATTCAATTGTCAAGTTCTAGAGACGGCTTACCATAAGAAAGAGACAAAATCGCATTGATATGTACTGCTGACTGTTCGAAGCACCCAACTTGACAATGCAATTTGTTATTTGTTATTTGTTTGCCGCAATTGCAGAGTGCGGAGTGCCGACTTTGGCGCGTCCCGAGACGCGGATCGTGGGCGGTAAGAGCGCGGCCTTCGGTCGTTGGCCCTGGCAGGTGTCTGTGCGGCGCACCTCCTTCTTCGGATTCTCCAGCACCCACCGCTGCGGTGGCGCTTTGATCAACGAGAACTGGATAGCCACCGCCGGACACTGCGTGGACGAGTGAGTGGATCAGCCCAGGCTGAGGTCCAAAACCGGACCAGATCCAGATCGAGCTAATCCCTGCCCCTCTTCCGTTCCTTGCAGCCTGCTCATCTCGCAGATACGCATCCGCGTGGGCGAGTACGACTTCTCGCATGTGCAGGAGCAGCTGCCCTACATCGAGCGTGGGGTGGCCAAGAAGGTGGTCCATCCCAAGTACAGCTTCCTCACGTACGAGTACGACCTGGCGCTGGTCAAGCTGGAGCAGCCGCTCGAATTCGCGCCGCATGTCAGTCCCATTTGCCTGCCCGAGACGGAGAGCCTTCTAATTGGCATGAACGCCACGGTCACCGGCTGGGGTCGCCTCAGCGAGGGCGGCACCCTGCCCTCCGTCCTCCAGGAGGTAAGTGTTAACCCAGCTTTAGCTTAAACTCCACTTCAAAATCCAACGACAATGAAAACCGCAGCGAATCGAACGCAGGCAAATGAACGTTGAGATGAGGGAAAGATAGCAATTAGGAGTAGATCTCCATGGTTAACTAAAGAGAAAAACTAGATATGATATCTAAAAGATATAAAAAAATATGTATATAACATTTATAGATAATAACTAAGGCGCGCTCTTTAAGATTCTCGCTTTAAAAAATATTAATTTTAAAATTAAATTTTCACCTTGATAAATTTTTTCCAATTAATTCTTAACTTCCAGGTTTCTGTGCCGATTGTGAGTAACGACAATTGCAAATCGATGTTCATGCGCGCAGGTCGCCAGGAATTTATTCCTGACATATTCCTATGTGCGGGCTACGAGACAGGAGGGCAGGACTCCTGTCAGGGCGACTCAGGTGGACCACTACAGGTGAGTTTTGGAACATAGAAACCCTAATGCTAATCCACTATCTCACCTTTTTGCCAGGCCAAGTCGCAGGATGGCCGCTTCTTCCTGGCCGGCATCATCTCCTGGGGCATTGGCTGTGCCGAGGCCAATCTGCCCGGCGTTTGCACACGAATCTCCAAGTTTACGCCGTGGATACTGGAGCATGTCAGATGATGATCAGTCCAGGGATCACGGCGATATTGATGATGATGGCAGCTCGACTTTTGTTATTTGTTTTAATTTATCAGTTGTATCTATTAAGTCTTGTGTGATTTATCTTAAAGGAATGTTAAGCGTAGTTAGCTTCAATTTAACAATTTTAACAGCAATGACCATGACTTGGCCTTGTGGGCCACGCCCCTATCAGCACTCACACAGTCAACGCCCACTAAGTTAGTCTAGCGAAAATGTTAGCGCCGTAAGTTGTCTAACATGGAAATCGATCGGATTTCGAAAAGGGATTATCTATTTGTACATAGCCGAAGGGATCGGGAAACGGGGACGGGGGGATGGAGAGTCATTTGCATGTCCACAAGTTGTTGGTATTTTAGTGTAGTAATATTTAACAATTAACTAAATCTATATTTATTGTAAACAAATGCATGCAGACATCTGAACTTTGTTTGTATCTTGCCCAAAGAACAAGTTTATCTATAGAGCAATAAAAGATTACTGAAAATACTGTCTAATAAAAATAGCATAGCCCGCGGTCCAGTTGCGATACAGATACAGATGCCCATCTCCATAAGAGCCGACTTCCTCCTCAATCTCAACAATTGCGGGCCCCGAGGGCACTGCGAATGGCTAACCACCAAAACCATTCGCACAATTTAAAGTCATCACCATGTTCGACTGCGGGCCATTGACAATGATGATTGGCACAATCGATTTGCACGTGGGGAGATGGAAGACATGTAGACATCCGCAGCCGCCTTGGCCACTTTCCTCCGGATTTCACTTTTCAACAGCTTCACCGGCGTGACATTTGACTTGACGACACCAACACCTCTGGGCAAGCCAGCCATCTGAACAATTAATCACTCGGAAGATTCATGTGAGAGCGGGTTCTGGCCACTGCCCACACACATAAGCCAAGGTTTTCACTTTTGGGACGCGAGGCCAATTTATTTCTGGCAACAAGAAAAGAGATAACTACTTCCAGCTTGATCACATAATCGGAAAGAGTCCAAGTTCCATAGAACTTAGATCGATGCACATTTCACGGCCGGATGAGGGTGACTTTTTAGGATAAGACTTAGTTCACTTTCTACTTCTTCTTGGGGAAGATCAGCTCCTTGGCCTCCTCGTACAGGTCGCCGGCCAGATACTTGAGGTCCTCCAGCGAGGTTGGGAACTTCTGGATGGGCTCGATGGGCACCTCCTCGCCCGGCTTCACGCCCTTGATGAAGTTGTAGGCCACGGCGAAGATCTTGCGACCCTCGTAGAGCACCACACGGCAGTTCTCCTCCGCCTGGCGGGGATAGCACAGGGAGGCGACCGCTCCGGCTCCGATGCCAGAGTACACCACCTTCTTGATGAAGCCACCGCGGGCAGCGAAGATGAAACCGGCCAGACCGCCCACAACGATGGCTCCACTGCGATGGAGGGAGTTCTGGGGCTCGTTTAGAAGGTCGATGGTGTGCTGGGTGTGTGCCTTGGCCGTCTCCACGTAGTGGCCCACAACGCCTGCCTGGTCGGCCACGGCCTTGTACCCGGACTGGACTTCTTCGCGCACAAAGCGGACTCCAGCCTCCAGGTTCCGGTGGAGAGCCGAATCCTGCGCTTCTCTATGCCGCTGCGGCTTGGGTCTATGGGAGGGGGATTGGGTAAGTTGGAAATCCGAGCCAGCAGTGGATAACTCAACTCACTCTGTCTTTCGCAGGCTCCCATAGATGGGCAGCTCGCTTGGCCGGCACACCAGACTGCAGTCCGCCGCACTGGATGCGGGTTTTTGGGGCTCGGGTGCCGCCTTCACGGCCACCGCCGCCATGATTCCCATCGTCGCCGTGGTGCGCAGCATCTCGTAGTGGTCGGAAGCTGGATGAAGTTCCTCGCTGGTCGATCGGAGTGTGTGTACACACGGAATTTAGCCAACTGTTAGGTAAATTGCTTGTGTTTTACATCAGTTGTTAGACATTGCGTAATTTGTCAAGGCACGGTGCGACTTGAATGACGCCTGCACTGTGATGTATGACGCGGTATGATGGTAGCGGGTGGTTCGTGCAACAGTTGATCGCAACGGTCACGTGTGGGTGGTCGATGACCGATATATCGGTATTGGATTGACATTACCTATATATTATTTACCCAAATTACCACTAAAAATGTCTATAAGCTCAAGGATGAATTTATAAATTAAAAAGAATAAACAATAAAATACAAATTGCAACCAAATTTTTTTAAATTGAGAAATAAGTGAAAGCGCCCTTTTTGGCGGTTGAATCATTTTTTAAATGTTAGTCCAACTTTTAAGCTTTGAAGTACAGTTTGTAATAGTTATTTATTTTAAAGCTAATAAAACTAATTTATCTTAAATAAACTTATTTACATAAATGAACTAATTGAGCAGTATTAAATTAAATGTATATTTGTATAAGTTGCTTACTCTTTAACAAAACAGCTTAGCAGTCTAAAAATATTTAATTGTACTAATCTAATGTTTACCATTTTTAACCTTAATTTATAACGGTTATTCAAGATATCGTATCACGCAGATTGGAACTAGTTCGCTTTTTGTGGTTTTTTGTCAGTTCCAGCCTCTGGTCTCACCAGTCACAAGACGCGAATTTTATTCGCCAATAAAAACAAAAATAAAGCAACTTAAGCCCACTGATAAGCGGACCAGCAAACCAGCAATCTTCAATGAAATCACTACCGTTAGTTAGCCTTCCATCGACCACCTGCAATCGCACGCTGAGCGGAGCGGCCCCACACGCCCACGCCCACCTCCTCCAGCCCCCCCACACCTGTGCGTTGGCCACCCACCCAAATCGGTCGTCGGTGCGTTAATGTTATCAGTTCAGCAGCGGAGGCAACAGCAACACAACGGGCACGAGTGGGCGCTCACAGAAACAAAAGACCACCCACCACCCAAGGACGAGGCGTAGGCAGAGGTAGTAGTGCGCCCAAGGCCATGGGCATATAAATAAATGAAGGGCCCCCCAGGTTAAGGGCCATATATATTGACTCTTAACTTACGTTCAATTCGTTGCAGTTGCAGTGGCAGCAGAAGCAGAAGCGGCAGAGGCAAAGGCAGCGGCAAAAGCAGCGACGTAACCGCACAACGTGTTCGGAATACCAAAACGTTTCTTTTGGGGTCATGCCACGAGCTGCGTCGAACGGCTGACAGACAGGAAATCGCGTGGCCAGCGGACCAACAAAACCACACTTCTTTACTGTGAGCAATAAAAAACTCTAGTCAATAGTTCATATGGATGCTACCGCAAGTTCAAAGTTCAGGTGAGCATCTAGTTTATCTCTCTGTTTTCCACTTCTTTAACCAATTTCACTTTATACCCCAGCGATGTGGACGAGTATGGCTTCAAGCGTGGCGACCACTTCGACTATAACAACTACTCCAAGTTCATGGATGGTTACCTAAAGACGCTGACGCGACGCCGCATGAAGTGGGAGACCATACTGCAGCAGAACACCGATCTCACCCAGGTGGATGCCAAGCTGAAGCGGTACATTCGAAAGGGCATACCCGGTCCGTACCGTCCCGACGTCTGGATGAAAATATCCGGCGCCGCCGCCGCCCAGCGCCGCTCCCCGGATCTCTTTCGCACTCTGCTGCGCACTGAGCCCTTCGACAAGGAAATCAGCGATTCCATATCAATCGATCTACCTCGTACCTTCCCCGACAATATTCACTTTGATACGAAGAAGCAGCGCCTGTACAACATCCTCATCGCCTACGCCCATCACAATCGGGATGTCGGCTACTGCCAGGGCCTCAACTATATAGCCGGCCTGCTGCTGATCGTCACCGACGACGAGGAGAAGTCCTTCTGGCTGCTCAAGCACATCGTGGAGAACATCGTGCCGCAGTACCACTCGCACAACATGGCTAATCTCTTGAGGGACCTGGCCGTGTTCCGGGAGTTGGTCATCCGGCGGATACCAGCTGTCAACAGGCATGTGGATAACTTGGGTGAGGTTTAAGGTTGAGAAATTCGGTCCTGGTGCATTGCTAAATGCTTCTAACTTTATTGTAGGCCTGCCCTATCCGGTAATCGCCAGCAAATGGTTCATCTGCATTTTTGCCGAGGTGCTGCCCGTCGAGACAGTGCTGCGCATCTGGGACTGCGTCTTCGCCGAGGGCTACAAAATAGTTTTTCGCGCTGCCCTGGCCATGTTTGTCACCCACAAGAACGCCATTCTGGGCTGCGATGACATTGCCGCCCTGGCCAACTTGTTCCGGGACACCATGATCCAGGACAACATTGTGACGGACTGTCACGGCTTCGTGGAGGCCATGTTCAGCCTGCGCCTGAAGCGAAGCGAGCTGGAGAGCCTGCGCAAGGTGGCGGTGCTAAATCCGGCCTAAAAAGCCCGGGTCAAAACGGGGCTTTATGACCAACAGATCAAACAACAGCAACAAAACCAAAAACAAATTGGAGAAGCAATCGAAAAATTCAATTATTAGGAGCGTAGTTCAACCGTGTCATTGTTTTTATGTTCATGATTGTGAGTGTGCATTATGTAATCGTTTCTATATAGTACGTACCCAAATGTGCGCGCATTTGTATTACCATAGTAGCCCAATTGTAGTCAAGGCCAAAATAATTCGAGTATTAGCCAACAAAATCAAATCGAGTAACCAAAGCGAAATTTAAAATGGAACAAAAAAGAACAGATTAGTTTAACCGCATATATGTACGTACCTAAGCTGTAGGAGTAGTAGCCAAAAGTTTCTAGTTGATATCTTCCGCAGTAGACCATATAGAGGGCATGTATATATACACATGCCCAATCATCGGCAGCGCATTTAGCCCACGTTTACCCAACAACCAACAGTTTGTGTTCTAAGTTATCTTGTTGATCAAAGAAGTATTTATTTTCGAGTATATGTACTTTGATAGGAAGCTATGTAAATGTCTACGTCTAGATGAAACATGTATTTACTTTTATATATATAAAAATGCTTTTAAAGTTGTTACATAGTTGACTAACTGTAAAACGTCTGTTAGCCGCAACCGGTTTGTCTCTAATCGGTTGCCCAATACTCAATACTATTTACAAAAGATTTATCCTGAAATATAATTTGAGGAATTGATTTGTAAATGCATTATCCCGCTGGCCATTGAACCCAACAACTATTCCCTAAAGTGGAAGTGGGCTTTAATGGCTGATGGGTTTTATATTTCATGCAGCCGAGACGCTTTTCAAATAAAATACTATTGCTAACTGTTAGTAACTGCAGAAATATGTACAGCCTTAAACTAAATTGGGAAATCAAAACCATAAAGGGAAGACATTTGGCATCTTAGGGGGAAGATCAAGAGTTTAAGTGGTAAGTGCTTTTAGCAATTTAACAGGCTACGCCTGTGTTTTCAGTTTGTATCTATGGCATTCCACAATGGGCTCCGCACAAGGGTTCTGAGGAAAGAGCCAACGAGGTGAGCAGAGTTCGCCTGCCAGGATGGACGCCGAGGTTCTCCCAGTTAATCCAGGATAGACGCGCTGTGAGATCTGCAAATCGAACAGTTTATTGACCAATGGTATTCCGGCATAATCGACTACTCACCACTCGTATTCCAATTAGCCCTGTCCGCTTTGATCTCGCCTCGCAGGCACTTCTCCACATAAGTCAAAGGATCGTAGTCGGTCTGGAGCACCTCACGGAGCAGGGATATATAGGCAATGGCCAGGCGCAGAGTGTCGATCTTGCTCAGACGTTTCTCATACGGAAAAGTGGGCACATGGACCCTCAGCTCATCGAAGGCCGAATTGATGCTACTGCAAAGCGCAAGAAAATCGGAAGGAGAAATGGAAAGCTCGTTAGTTACAAAATCTAGTTTATAACTCGGGGGCTAGGAAGTTCTAAAATGGAAAAGACCATTTGGTGTACCCAGTTGGGGCGGACCTCTGGATGCGTTTCCTTTCTCGCACATTGGCCGCCTGTCGCTGCATTTTGTAGCTGGACGCTGCTGTGGCTCCCACTGCTCCATAACCGGGATTGGGGCCACCTCCTCCGCCTGGAGTGCCTGATCCTCCGTTGTTGCCACCGCCGCCGCTGCTGCTGGCACTGGGACTGTTGCACATCAAGGGAGCTCCCCCGCCGACGTTGTGCACCCCCATGGGGTTGGTGGAGGAGTCCAGCAGATTCTCTGAGGGATTGATATGATGATTTTTGGAAATTTCGGAAAAATGTATTTATATTTTTCTATATTACCTCCACTGTGCATGTAATGCTGCTGGATATGACGCAGGTTATTGGAGTTAAGGCGCAGCCCTGAGTTGCCACCGCCTCCTCCTGAACCACCACCACCACCTCCGCCTGTGGCTCCTCCACTTTGATGCTGACCAGCATAAATGCACGAGGGCAGATCGTTGATCAGATCATCGTCGAAATTGTGAAAGGGTAAGTGACTAAAGGGGTAAGGGAATTATATATATTAATAAAATATTCGAAAGAAATTAAGTTCTTTAAAATGCGTTTTGCAGACAGATTTTTATATTTTAAAATATGGTTCCAGAACAAGTGGGACCTTAGACACATACATCTACAATGTACACTATTTCTCTGGTACATGTAATGTATTAAAAACATATTTAATTTTTAATTACGTGGAGTTGCCGACGGCATAGTCAAGTTTTAATACATTTTTACGGCGCCACGCCCTTCATTTTTTATAGATATTTATTTCTACCATCAAAAAGATCCAATAAATGGGAGTATAAGTTATGTATACACAAATCAAGCGCTTAAAAAATGCAGCAAAAAAAAATTTTTAAAAACCCTTTATATTAAAGTTTGCAATTTCAATATTTTAAGATTATTACACAGGATGTTGCTTATAACATTAGTTGGTACTATAGATTTTTTAAGATACGGATTATTTTTTGGAGATTAATTTTGAAGCCGTGTCATCCGTTTTTTATAAAAAAGTGGTGCACCTTTACTATAATTTTTTAAGTTAATCAAAGGACAAGTTCAATTTGAGTATTTGGATTAAGGCAGAATCCCCGTACCTTATGGGAGGCGAAGAGGACGAGTCTGGTAATTGATTTCGCGACATGTTGCAATTATTTATTCTCACTTAAGATTACTTTTCTAGTAGAAATTTTTAACGACTTAAAACTTTTCCGGACTCTATTACGCACTTCCGCTGTCCAATAAGCTATAAACTTTAATGAGTCCATCTCCCGGGAATTGCGAGCCTTTTATAGTGCCGCAGATCCAATTGGAAATGCCACAACTCTGGCCAGGACCTTTCCACCCCTAAACGTCCTGGCAGCCAGTCGCCGTGCGCCCTCTACTCGATGGGCGGAGCTTGCCAAGTACAGGGTGTTTGCCCCTGCAAATGGAACGGATGCTGTGGGAAAGTCGTTGGACCTATTCGCCTCCGGCTGCCCTTCGATTGCTGGGCGGAGATCTGGATTTGGAGTTAATTACGATAATTGATTTGTCCGGTTCCTACGAAATCGGAATCAAGGAGTTTGATCTTGACTCAAAATTGTGTTTTTAATAAAAATATATTTAAAGTTATTTTGTTTTGTTATAAAACTTTGGAAATAACAAGATTAAGTTTCTGTTAATTGATCCAGACAATTTCTGTTTAATTATTTTTACAGAAAATTAAAGTTACGTTCCTCTTTGACATTTACTCTGACCTTATAAAAAAGTTCTCCAAACCTCAAAGTTCTCCTTGTATATTGCAGGACATCTTTAGGTCTTCTATGCCCTAAACCCACCATTCCAGCTTCTCCCCTGCTTCTTTAGCTTCAGCTCCAGTATTCGCTTTGTGCTCCCTTCACCTGTTTTTGACATTCTGCCATTATATTTCGCACAGCAGGAAGCCGCCATGTTTGTGTCCACCACTTTGATGATGTGGGAGGACAAGAAAGAATATTCTCGGATTGGGGGACCTGTCTAACCCTACCCCAGATAACCCTATCGTACACCATGTTAAAGTCAATTTTTCAGACATATGGGAGACGAGGTTTTTTATCGAAAAGTCTGCTGGTAATCAGAGCACCATATAGGGGTCCGAGGACCTGTTGATCTGACTCCGGTAAATTTTGATTCCCACGGGATGCGGACAAAGCATAACCAGAGCAATTAGATCCAAGGCAGATAGAGCTGGTTGCTACATTTCACGGATCATTTAACCTAACCAGAACCAAAAACAGGATCAGGATCGGGATCGGGAACCACTCGAAGCCGCAGGCTTTGTCAACAGCCACAGTCACGGGGCAATTGTTGAAATTGAATTATGTTTATTTGATGTTTTGGTTTGCTCGCAAATTAGCTACGTCAGCCACGTCAAAGTGGAGAACGCCCCGCCCCGTCAGGCGGCCAGGTCACGTGCCCTAACCCGAGGCGCGAAAATCCCGAGCAGTCCGATCCGCAGAACAAAAGGACCGGCAATATGTCAGGGATGCGGATGCGCAAACCTTTTCATTACCAGACAAATTTGCTTGTCGCACGCGTCGGCGCACACTTTCGAACCCTTCGAACACCCCTCGCACCCCAGAACTCCGGGGTCTGATGACAGTAATCAGTTTTGATGGAGGGTAAGTGCCCGAATCCGGAACAGAGTTCGAGTCCAAAACGATTGAGGGGCAGATAGGTATGTGTTGCCGCGAACAAAGCTGACATCCTTAAGTGAAATCTTGTTACCAACCAATGTAAACACGATTGTTAATTTAACTTTAGCAATTGCCGCAGGAAAACCGCCCTGTAACCCTTGGTTGTACCCTAATCCTAACCCTAACTCTAACTCTCAGCCCAACCCAATGAGTTGGACTTGTCATCGCACCACAATTAAATTATCGCATTTCAAACGAGTGCACCGAAGGAAGTGTAAATCACGGACTGTGGGAAAACCAAAAAACAAATATAATAAATATCCTAAACCCATTCGATTTGCATATAAGAGTATTACTTGAAAAGTCCTTTATGGCTAAGCCGTACGGAACATGCTAATTTAAGTTAGGGTTATAATTTTAAACCAAAGGCCAATTGAGTTCCAAGCTTTGTGGGAATAAGTTATAAATATAATGCCTTGGTGAACTTATTTGTTTAAAAATATCTAGCTTATTTATTATGACTATCTTGGAACTCCCACTATCTGCTAAAACAAGTTCTAAAAATATGCCTTTGAAATAATCTCTAAAATAAAACCAATTATAAAGCCGAAGTTTGAACTTTGATATCAGATTAGGTTTTTTACAATTGATAATCAAGTTGATTAAAACTAAATTAAGTACGTATGTCTACTGATGACATAGTTAATAAAAATTATGGATTTTCCAAGCGTTTAAATCAAAGTGCCCTCCCAATCGGAGTTAGCTCACAACCTCTATCTGAGTTTTTTTGAACGAATAAAAAAAGATTATCTGAGATCAGTCAGTTGGCATAATTGAATCAAATGGTTCTCACACATTGGGCAAATAAAGAAAACAGATTGATAGTGTCAAGGAGTTGCGAACGCAGCCATCAACCGCAGGCCATCCCCTCTGAAGTTGCTGACAGGACTCAGGACGCAGGACCCTTGTCTGGTACATATCGATTAGCGCTTTGCATCCAAACCAGAGCAAATCCATTCTGTGAATCTCTGTAGCGGCACACGACTCAAGTACCGAGCACTTTTCCGCAAGGATAATCCCACCCCACCCTCTGGTGAAACTTTTTCCCCTCGTCCTTCGACCTTTGACCGCAATTCGCTGCGGCTGCTTCAAACTGCCTCGACGCAATTGTCTGCGAAATTGTTTGTTTATTTTGATGTTGTTTTAATGCGTGCTAAGTCCCTGATATTTCATGGGTTCCGATTCGCCGAGTTAGAGTTTCCTGGGAAAAACAAACATCCTTAGCGCCACAGGCTGAGGTGAGTTTCAGCTTCAAAAGTGAAAGCTTTTCGTGAGAGCTTAAGAGGAAAAATTGGTTGGAAAATTGTCTGTATGGTTTTCGGCTAGGCTTTTCATGCCGAAGGAATTCCTGTGCTTTTTGATGTAAATACCCTTAAATATTCCGCAACTCCTTCAAAACTCAAAAGTTAATTTAATTTTACAAAGCAAATACCATTAAAAAAATCCAAAACTACGCAACCTTTCGGATTTTTTGTTTCTCTAGGAATACCAATCAAACTTAAAATTAAAACCATACAAGAAATTCATAAGAAAACTGCTTATTGGCGTTTGACTGCACGTTCAAAATACCATAATTCATGTTAAACATTTTTAAAATATCGAGGTTTCAACCTGTCCTCGATTTTGGCAAACTTATCCGAGCTTCTTTAAAATTTGCATATATTTCGATTAACGCTTGTCAACTTGCGATCGTTCAGAAGACCACCAGAAAACACAGGGAAATATTGATGCCCGGGTTCAATGAGGTTTACAGATTCACTCGGGGATGACATTCAGCTGTCGCCCGCGCACTTCACATCACTTCTCAATGAGCAAACATGCGAGCTTTCGGTTCGAAACTAGTAATCAATGAACGTGTAAATACATTTTAATGAACCCCAAAATAAAAAAAAAACAAATTTGCTGGTGTTCTTTGTGCTGTGAATTATAAAACAAAACCAAAACAAACAAGCCGTGCAAAAAAGAAGGAACTGCAAGTTTAAGATCCAGTCGAACATGAAATACTCTTTATGAAAATCTTTGAAAATTAATCATCAAAATGATTTTTGTTTATTTTGTCTTAATAAAAATAAACATAATTAAATTAGTTATAATAACTTTTTATAAAATGTAATTTAAACTCTAACATTACGTGGTTCGTATGATTCCTATAATATTTTTGGTTGACTTATCATATAAACAAGTAGTACTATATTCTTAAGCGCTCAAAGAGAGGACCGCTTAAACTAACAGTAAGTGTCTTAGGCGTGTGAAGGTATGACACATGTATGTAAATTTTAAAGTTCTATAGAATTGGATAGCTAAATTTCTTTTAACACCCTTTCAAGAATTTAGTGATGTGGTATTTTACAATTCTATAGAAATTTATAGCTAAACTTGAGTTAACACCTTTTTTAAAGAATTTTTGATGTGGCATCTGGCCAGGTTCCGTTTCGGTGTGCTGCAACCATATGAAAAATCCCATAATACCCTCTGCAGCGGCATGTGGAATCGCGAATTTTGGTAGCCGCAGCCGAAGGCAACGCCAATCGCTTCAGACTCTGGGGCTTTTGCTGGCCAGTCAGTCGGTTAGTTAGCCACCGTTCGCCGTTCAGTTCACACGTCGCGCCAAGAAACGATCCCACTTTTAAGTACCCCAACCCAAGTGCCTGGCTCATCCCGAGTTTTATCGGGATCCCATTGATCCATTGTTCTGGAACTACTGCAGTCCAGTAGTAATGCCAGCGAATGCCAACACGTCTGGCCAGTTTCGGTTAATTGGAACGTGATTTATGTGGGCCAACGGAGTGAATAGTTCCTACAATCCGAGTGCCCTATAGCTGGTCAGTACCCAGCGGAACTCAGCCAATGCCGGGTTGATAAGCGCCGCGAGTGTGATAAGAGCGGAATAAAAAGGCGCCAAGTCGTAAATCGCAGAAATTAAAATAGAAATAGCAAAACGAAATCGAAACGGCACCGGAATTGCCAGTATTCGCATATCACTTTAATTAGTATATGATCATTAATCAAAGGCATTATTAAAAGTATAAACAAATCGAAAACGCCAAAGAAATACGATGGCCAAGCGTGCGAGCTTAACACACGACAGCAAGTCGATGGAACTGGAGCTGCCGCTTTTGGCGCCCCAGGAGCGGAGTCAGAGGAGCAGGAGCGGGACCAGTGAGTATGCCACCACTTCTCCTTCTCCCCATTGGGCCATTAAACCAGTTAACTTGGTCAAAACAAGCTAACTGGCACACCACACACACACACACACCCGTTCTTGGCCATAAATCAGTGACACTTGCACGTTGCATTATAGCTAGAGTTTTTTTTGGGGGGGCAGGGACTATATACTGCGGAATTCGCTTAGAATTCCCCCCGATCAAATGTGAATGCGAATTATTTGTATGCCATTTAATTTATGGAAATCGTGTAGCGCCAATTCAATTAGAATATTGGAATAAATGAAATCAAAACGAAACCGAAACGATTGGCAGCTAAACAAAGTCGAGCCCCTCCCTTATTGCTTTTCCTATATCGGTTATATCCGAACACCCCACCCCTTTCCATTCGTTCGGTTCATTGATAAAAGCTCGGTGTCATTTGTTTCCCCACTCGATGGCTAATTATTTCTGTCGTTGGTGAATTATAAATAACGCCAGCACAATTTGCATTTTATTTGCCCAGCTATAAAGGCAATAAGATTAAACAAAGCAACAGCAAAGGGTATAATAATGTTTATTGTATGAGCATTTTGAAGAGATTAGGGAGTACTGTCGAGAATATTGCATGCGATATTAGAACTTTGCCTTTTTTAGATGTGAATGAAAGTGAAATAAGGGTTGCAATGGAATGGTAAAATGGGAGGGGATCTCTGGGAATACCAATTGATATAAATGTAAACCTTCTTTAACATACAATATTAGAAACATTTTTCTAACAAATCAATTGGTGCACCATATATTAATAAAGTTATATTCTAATGAATTAAAAATAGATCGATCATCATTGAAAATATTTTTTTCCTGAGGCATTGTTAAAATGACCCAATTTCTAGTGCTAAATTTAACGAGCCTAATCACTCAAAATTCCCAGTTGACAATCTGTCCGAGTCGATGAGATATTTATTATGTTTAAGAACATTTCCCCTTTACTTGAAAATATTTACCTACCGAAAGAGGGCGTTTTCGAAATCAACAGGATGCATGATTCATGAGTACATTTACGACTAATTTAATTGGGTTGGGCTAAAATGAATCATATAATTTTTTTAATCAAAGTATTGACTTACTACAAGCTGATAGCGACTTGAAGTACTCAATGAAGATATACCGCTCCAAGATATCCTAATCATTTTAGCTAATAGTAATTTAGACTTCAGGCTTGGTTTCTCAATTAGCACCATTTATGGCATTCAATTAGCAACAATTTAGCCACCGAACAAAGAGTATTGTTTGTTATCTTTGCCGAGGGAGGCTATGCCTCCGCAACTTTGTCTTCATTCGTTTTATTCTAAGCTAATAAATAACGAATTTTCGCGTAATGAGACACAATAACAACAAACAAGCGCAGACCTCACGGACCCCGCGGTGATATATCAATCATAAACCGGCAAACTCAGTGGCCGAATATTCCGCCTGCAATTATTGGGGAGAAAAAAGAGGCAGAGAGATTGGGAGATCTCTCTGTCAATAATATAATCATAACGCCATGAACAACGAGCCACAGTAAATTGCCATTAAACAAGCTAACCACCGAAATAAATACGAGAAGCAAAACAAAGGCCCAACAACATACAAAAGTGTCAACAAATTGTCAGAATTATATTTGATGTGATCTATCAGGCAAATTGTTCTCGACCGTCGACAGACGAACACGTTAGGCCCAAACACCCGCTGATCGCCGAGTGCCGAGCGATCTTTCGGCACGCTCCACTTATTTCCCACCGATCTCCGACACTGACCGCTGGTTTTGTGTCAGTGGAACTGCAGTTCACGTTCACACATCAGAGATAGCTATACTCAACCCATTTGATCAATTGATTTATATCATTACACCTCAGGCGGAAATGCAAGAGGCAAGCAACAATGCTTTTGTTGATCTCGAAATGTGTACACTCTTACTTTTATTTAGCTTTGGATTTTTAAAGGACCTAAAGCACAAAATGCATAGGTTGGGGTCACCATCCACAGGACTTAGAAAATCTTTACTATGCTGGATGTGTTTCCTCTAAATTTGTAGTTTTGTAACTATTTTACATTTACAATAACAATTTAAACGACTTCTATGCGGGGTATTTTATAAGGATTTGTTTTAAATCTAAAAACTTTGTGGGTTGGGGTCACCATCCACAAAGTCTAGAAAATCATCACCATGATGGATTTTCTTTCTTATCCTTTATACTATAGGAATACTGCAGAAGTGTCTCTTTTATTTTAAGTGTGAAAAAGATTGTAACAAATTTGTTATTTTCCCCTAATTTAGTCTAATATTATATTAGGATCATAATAACATAAAATAGGTTTCAAATTTGTACATTTTAAGTTTAAGGATATACTTCCTATTGGAATTCAATAGGCTAATAAGAAGAGAACGCTAATAAACGCTTATATGCTCTCAAGAGCATCGATATTCCGGGGACTCCCCATTCGGGGGCAGAGTATGCCAGTAATGCCGAGTGAAGTGGTGCCGGCGATTAAATAACAACAGCAACAGTTTTGCGCGCCACGCGAATCGAGAGCGGCCCCCAAAGAGAGTGGGGGCTGGCTGCTTAAGAGAGCCCCAAGAGAGCGGCGGAAGAGAACGCGCATCAGGTGCAGCGGCAGAGCGGCGGCAGAGCAGTGGCAGTAGCAACAATACAACACCCGAGGAAGCAACGCGGCGTCGTCGGTTGGCAAAGAATGGTCCAAAAGCTGGCAGCATCCGAGCATCGGTTCTGCCGGCGTCGCTGCCAACGTCGCCGTCCGTTGGGGGCGGTGGAGCAGGGCGGGGCGGCCACAGAGGAGAAGGTTATAAAAGTTCTTCGCTTTGGAGACGAGCGTTCAGTTGCTCTTAGTCAGTCGTTGTGTGATGAACTTGAACAACAGAACAGCCGCCCTTCGAATCGTCGCCAATCGAATCGCATTTTCAGCACTCAGCGTTTGGGAAATAGTGCGAATCAAGAGCAGGAAGCATTGTTGTTCTTGCTGCGAGCAGGGCAAAGACAAGCGGTACGGTACAAGTGCGGTACGAGGTAGAAGATCCCGAGAATCTGAGATTCTGAGATCCCGAGATTCGAGGTGTGGGTGCGTGAGTGCGCATAGTATAAAATTAAACAAAATGAAACAACAGCAACAAATGCGAGTGGCAACAATGATGATGCTATATATACTGAGTTCCGATGAGATGTGCTAATATATAGACGAAGACGGGCCGCCAGACAATGTTTGGACAACCCATAAATAATGCTAGCGGGCAGCAGCAGCCCACACAGAGAACCCCCCTAAAAATTTCATAATATCAGCTCGATATTATCATTATTATTATTATTTGACGTTATTATTTACTAGAGTGATGCTGCTGCTGTCTGCTTGTTATTTGTATCAGTTGTCCAAATTGCATGTTGCTGTTGCTTCAACGGGGAAAAAACGCGCGCCAAGCTCTGTACCACGCTGCGTATGAGCAATCCGCGAAATGCAACCAAAATTCGGCACACCACCTGACCACGTGTCGAAAGGGGCGTAAGGCCGTTAAAAACTCGCATCGTATATTTTCGCAGAGACAGCCGTTGAGACGCTCGTAAAATCAGGCAGGATTTTATGTGTTAGTTTCCGTTTAGTGCGCTTCTGGCCGTAAATTTATTCCAAACTCACAAAAAGTGGGGAAAAAACAAACGAGGAACGTGCGACGGATTTCCGCGCCGAGACAGACATACACACACCATCGCCATTGCCAAAACAAAAAGAGCTCCAGCAACAGGAAACGGGCTAGGAAGTCGCCATCAGCCATCAGCCCTGCCAATTGTGCAGCAGGACGCGTGCTGCAGGATTGGCTGCGCCTGAGAGCAGCAACACCAGCGGCAACATCAGCAGGAGCAACACCAGCACCAGCAACACCAGCGGCAACTTGTTTTGTCTATCCATAAGGTAAGCTCATTACGCACACAGGCGGCTGAGTGTGTGTGTGTGAATGTGTGGCAAGAGTCCTGGCATCCTTGCTCGCGGACGTGCCGCCAGCGACGTTTGCTTTGCTCTCCTTTGTTTGTTTATTTGTGCGCCTTTTTTTTGCTTGCTTTCTTCCTTCATTTCTCTGTCTGTGTGTGTGTGCTTTCTTTTTTGCCGCCCGAGTCTATTTGTTTGGCTCTTGCAACAACAACTACAACAGCAGCAGCAGGATAACAACAATGAGGATAACAACAATGACAACGACAATAACTTTATCCTGACAGATTGTTGAAGCCAGCTTTAGGCCCTCTGGTGGAAATCTGCAAGACCCACTCCAAGCATCCGAATTCGCTTCGAGGATTTCCCTGTAAATTGTTACCATAAATGACATAAACGGAAATGGTCTTTAAAAGTAGCCTGGTCATAGTCACCAATTTTAAAATGTTTTTATATTTTTATGAGCTATTAAAACGTAATGGGTTTATTGGCAATAAGTGCACTAGAAAACTAAAAGAAAACTTTCCCTAAAAAATAAATGCACTTGCTTAAAAAACACACAAATGTATTTTACTTAAGAGATTAAAATTTAAATCATGTAACTCTTTGATATATGGTAGTTTGACTTTTTATTTAACTAAACTTATATCTTACTACTCATAGAAATATAATAGTTAAATAAAATAGTCTAAATATTGTATTTCTATGTACTCATAGAAATATTTTAGTTAGATAAAATAGTCTATATATTATAATCCCATGAGTTATTCATATTGTATATAGAAATATTATTGTTAGATAAAACAGCCTAACTAATATATCTTTTTATTTAAAAGAAACGTCAGTTAGGCTTTAATTGTTTAATAAAATATTTATATATTTTTTAAAATAGTAATATATATCAATAACATATTCATAACACCAAGGCTCAAACTCAAATAAACTAAGACCTTCTAAGGTTTACTATTTGTCTTGGCTAAGCATGCAAATACAGATCAAATTCCACCTCAAATACGTTCTTATTCCTCTGAGGAATTAGGGTTACTCAAGCTCAAGGCGAAAGTCTAAGGAGTCGGAGAGCTCATGAAAATGAAATTGAAAACTCACATGGCTGAATCCCAAAGAAGCATAACCGAGCATTGAACATATTGAGTAGCTCATAAGCATATTCGAATGGCATGTGAGTTCTGACAATGCAGGCACTAGATTTGCAGGGACGTGGGTCAAGGGGGGGCCAAACAAACATAGCTGGCAATCACCTGGCCGCCCCTTCTCGACCCCCTCCCTGCCGTGAGGTTATGCTAATGGCGGATGCTTTGACTCTCGACTTGCCACTGATTGGAAGCGCATAAAAGTAGCAAATCAGTGCGCACTTTGAAATGGAAATTCTAATCAAAAAGGCGCGCTCCTACCCACAATAGATAGATAGATGGGCGGGTTTGATGGGGCGGCACTGGGATTTTCCTCCTGCTTAGCTGGCAAAATTTGAAATTGCCAAACGATTTGCTATTCGATTAACAAGACACGAGCCGCGGGGCAAGGGGAAAGGAGCCCAGAGCCATCATCAACAACCGACAAGTCGAAATGGAAATAGATTTGTGAATTCATGTTGACAACAATGGATCAGCAGCAGGCATTCACTTAGACAGCCATACAGATTTACATTAGGAGTGAAGCTAAACAGAAACCAAATATGATTCCATAAAAAAGAGTGGCCAACGAAATGGGGAATACCCTACGCGAAAGAAGGAACTTAACGAATGACAGTTTTGTTTATAAAAAAATATTATATATATTCCAAAAAATATCTTATCATGTATGCTTAAATGGTTCAATAACCTAATACTATTTACCTGAGAACCATCAGGCCTTACATATTTATAGTACAAGATGGTATCTCAAATTAAAATGGAGTATCCCATATACCTTTTGTTAGCGCAATTTCGCCCATGGCTGATGACCTATATTCTTTTGTATTCCGCTACAACGGTGGACCGATTCCGGCTGCGAGTCCGGCTGTATCCTGTGCATCTCTGACTTTGTTTACAGCAAAATGCAGCCAGCTCAACTGAACCGAACTGAACTGAACTGAACTGAACAGAACTGAACCACCGGGCAGGACATCCCAATAGCAGATGCTGCACGGTAGGCGGCAAGCGGAAGGAAGCCAGTAAAGACCCTTCAAATGTGAACGAGAACGAAACGGAATTGCCATATTGCAATGTTTTCACCTCCTTCTCATCCTTTTCCCGAGTTCCATTGGGTTCTCCTGGGTAATTCTTGCTAAATAAAATATATCCGCAGATGAAATGGCATGGGGGATGTGTTGACTGAGTTGGATCCAAACCCAACCGAAGGTAGCTGAAATTTGCATAATATATATACACGCCCACCTCATAAAAACTTTAAAATACTTTGTGGCTGCCTTTTCAATTGATTCGAATTGATTTGATCCTTGTGCGTGTGTGTTTGTGGGAAGGGCCCACTTCATTGTAATGATTTTGGCATTTGAAAATTTGTGAAAATGTGCCATTTTACGGAATCCGATCACACAAAATTGTCAAGCTGCCGCCAATTTGTGGCAATCAAATGTGTTCGAGGGGTTTTGGTGGCTTTGGCCGGGCTTATAGACTTGCAAATGTGTTCTCGTATTGATATGAAAATCGCTGACAACAGCATCCTTTTGTTGTATGGGCTTTATTTGCCAGGAATTTATTGTGTTTTTATTGCTCATTAGTTTGAGAGTGAATGGAGAAAAATATGTAAGGTTATAGAACATTTTTCTCTCTAAGCTTTTTACATTTTACAGTCATTTAATTGGTGGTTAGATCGGCTTTTGAGGTTTTTCTAGATGTATAATTTTGTTGTATTGCTTATAAGGGTTTTCCAGAGAGAATAAATTATTAAGTTAAGCTGGTATTTCTGCGATTATTTAATTATTACATTTTATTTTATCAAACTTCCAAATAGAAACAAAACTTAAACAGCTTGAATGAATAACACCCCCACCTTATTTTTCTTAAAATTTATGATGCCTGCAATTTCCATTTTAATGACGGTCAAAGTTTTCTTTTGACCGGGAACTAGCATATTGGTATTCGATTCGTATATTTTCTTTGCATTTGTTTTTCTCCGAAAAACAGTCGTAAACTACAAGGTTTGGTAGTAAAATTGCGAAAAAATGTAGGTCGTTTATTGGCTGATTTACCTCGCAATTAGTCGCATTAGTTTTCTGGCTCAAGCGGCCGGATCGGATCGATTGGGATCGGATCCGTGTTGTTTATGTGCGGATTCGTTTCTAGCATTTGTTTACCCAGTGCCAAAATCAATTGTGTTAATGGCAAGGCGTGAAATCGTAAATTTAAACCACTATTCAAGCACGTTCGTGCGCAAATCGGCGATATAGAAAGTTTAAGATGAATTGTTTATAATGGAGGATTGTGCGTTGCGTGGGGTGTAAATCGAATTTGAATTGCCATTATTTACAATCGCTACGGGCAGCCAGCCAGCCAGCCAGCCAGCTAGGAGAATTAAATGCAATTCGCCAGACGTTGCACATACGCCCCGTAGTGCAGTAGTGATGTTACTTATCCGAAAGCGGCTGTCATACAGCTGCAATTAGTCTGACAAGTGATGAAGTGAGGCTGGCCAATGCTATACGATGACGGGCCGTCATCCGGCGGGATTTGGTTTTGGATCTGCGACATCGTCGTCATCGCTCATCCGCACTGAGGGCACTTGTCGGCGCAACGGAAGCGCAGCTCGTTGCTGCGTGCAAGTGTCTGAAGATTACTATTACCCACTTGGCAGCACTCTGTATTCGCCCCAATCCCCTTTCTCCTTCCCCGGAGGCGAATGCATAATAAACAAATCAAATCCTATAAATGTGCAAATTAGCTGGCAACGTCACCGAGCCATGCTTGCACAAAATGCAGATGGAGGCGTCATCATTATCATCATGGCAACGAAAACACCCCCAGAAACCCCCCCAAAGCACCCCTCAGCACACTCAATTCTCTTTTCTATCATCATGGCATGAAAGTGAATGCACTTTTATATGCATGACGGCTAATTACAGCGGCAATTTGTCCGCCCATCCTCTGCTCAACCCATCTCTTTTCGCTCCCCAGAGCTAAACGCTTGCCTTTGTATTAAAAATATTTAGCACATTTCGGCTTTTGTGCTTATGACGCTTATGATTATGAGATTCCTTCTCATTTCTGATTATTTACACTCGGCCAGCGGTAATTGTCTGGGGAAACCCCCTACGATTTGTCATTGTGCTACTTAAACTGGCAGAGAAAATCGGATGAAGCATTACGGAGCAGTAATAGAGAGAAGTTGGCTAAATGCGAAGTAAGAAAAGGCTTAGATAAAGAAATAATGGTTATTTTAATAGACACATTTAAGAGTATTTTTAATGGTTTTTTATTAGCTCCGATCTTAACAACTCTGGAATTTCTCTAAGTGAAAAGAAATAACTATAAAGGGGTTGATTCCCTCTATTGACATTAAAATCTGTCATGTGAAAACATGATAGCTTAGAATCCTTGGCTTAACTTTAAGAAGGGTTTAAGGGATTCTTATACTACCTATTAAAATTAAATCATACATTTGCTGGTATTAATGAGATATTAGCTTCATTTTTTTCTTATTCACATCTGTTAAATGTTCAGATATAAATTTCCCTTGGTGAAGTATATTTATGAGAATAATAATAAATCATAGTTAAGTTCCCTTCAGTACTATTTAAATTTGTTATGGGAAACCGTAACAATTGTTATCTATTTTCGGTTAGTTTTAAAGCTCGTCTGGCGACATTCCTCCACTTATTTTAAATTTGAAAAGTGAGTGCGAGCAACAAAATGCCATAAACATGAGGGAAACTCCGCTCACATACACTTTGTGTTAATTAAATTTGTTATTCATTAATACTTTACGACTAGCGGGAGCAGTTTCTCGCATATTTATGCAAATATGAGTAACAAGAAAGCCTCGCACTCTCTTTCACCCTTTGTCAATTGTCTTTAGCGCCGTTTTTTTTTTTTCGTCGCTATTTTTAATTGACCACGAACGGAGGCTAAGCAAATTATTAATGGCCAGTGGGAGAGAGGAGCTCTGGCATTGACTTTTCAATTGAAACAAATCATTATTAGAGGAGCTTGTGTGGATCGAGTGGATTGTCAATTGAGGCGCTGGTGGAGCGTGTCAAGAGATCGCACCCAGAGGCATCCGCCTCCAAAGCACTTTTACATCTCCCTGGGAAATTGGTGAGCTGGGAACCCGAAGATATATATGAGGACATTAGGGGGCAGCGGTATTAGCATGCATCTTTATGAACGTGCATCGCATAATAATTCGTTATTTATGGGCGCAATGTAAACGTAATTACCAATTGGACATGGGCCATTGCCACTTGATTAGCATGGGGTGTGAAACTGTCTATAAAGTACTATCTTTGGTAGCACAATGCGCCCCTGATATGCATACAAAACTGGAAAGAGCGCCAAGTAGATCGAATGGGTAATTGCGTCAGTGACCAGTTCTGCTTTTTATGGTTAGTTGTCGGATATATCTATAGGATAGGTAATTGATTGAGTGGAACATTCACCTATTGCGGGATTAACTCAATGTAAATAAAACCAATTGAATATTACAATGCACAATAAACTATAAACACTATGGATTTAATAGCTTATCAGTATTAGAAAGTGATTTTTTAATACTACTTAACTAATTGTTGTTTTACTTGTGCTACGATTTCCTTGTCCTAAGATTATAATAACATTTAAGAATTATAAAGAAATAAATAGCCAATTATCTAGTAGGTGCAGATAAATCTGTCATTTAATTAGCACTTATTTTTAATTAAATCGTTAGCAAAGACAAAATTGCGAAACTAATCCATTATCAATCCTAAAATGTGTAGTTTTAAATGCCATTGCATTGTTGTATTTTGATTTCCTTCTCCTAATATTATAGTAACATTTAATGAGTATATTGAAAAAACATAACCAATTATCCAATAAATCTGTCATTTAGTTAGCACTTACTTTTAATTAAATCGTTTGCGGAGACAAAATGTGAATCTAAGCCATTATTAATCCCAGAAAGTGCACTTTTAAATGCTATATAATTACTTAATGAATATGTTGTATTATGATTTCTTTAATCTAGAAAATGGCATTTTTAAATACTACTTTTTATATTATTTGTATTACGATTTCCTTGTTCTAAAGAGAAAGACATCCAATTATCATATACAGTCAGACAATTTATCATTTATGTAGCATTTAAACTCAATTCAAGCGTTTGCAGATACAAAATGGGAAACTAATCCATCTTCGACAGCTTCCAATTAGTTTATTAAATGAATTTAATATCGCCAACCAGGAACCTGTCGATTTGTCAAACCAGCAAGTGCTAGAGGAAAAGGGGATCGGAGTGGGCAACTGGGAATCTGGGCAGCCGGGCAGCTGGGCAGCTGGGGTGTGACCAGGGCGACAACAGCTGCTGAATGCAATTAGCGTTATTTTCAGCGTGCCATGATATTGCACATACGCCATGTGCGCCGTGTGCGAGTTGAAGGTAAACGGCGACGACGTAGTTTATAGCATTGAAATTGAGCCGTTGTGCCCACACGACATCGCGACGACCTTCGGCGGACACCAGTGGCAGTTGCAACTGCAGCCTCCGTTGCCCAGTAACTCCTCCGCTGGCCAAAAGCTAGCGGGGGTTGCCTATAAAATTGATAATTAATTATCCTGCCAGGCAACACAGGATGGGCATAGGAATAGGAATAGGGATTTTAGGGGGCGGTCCTCTCTCCCGCCTGCGGCTTTTCACGGACACGCTTCGCTTATTCCTGTTTACAAGTGCGTGAAAATGTGCGCTCAACTGCTTATCACGTGCGGCGTATGGCGTGAATTTTACTGCCACAGCCGCAGCTTCTGCCTCTGCCACTGCCACTGCCGCTGCCACTGCGATGTGGTGTGTGGTGCCCACTGGCCACATATGCTAAAATGCTAAATCCCCCTCCTAAATGGAATATCTCTTCCGGGGGTTTGGACACGCCCCCCGGCGCTTGGGCAATATGCAAATTTAACCAACGGCTCCCGGGAATTGTGCCATAAATGTTGGCTCCGTTGATTGATATGTGCGAGTACTTGATTCATGGGACACCAAGGGATATCATATGCTGTCGACAAGTCATGAATAGGAAATATAAGAGAGATGTTTGATGTTACATCTATCAACAGTTAAATTTACTGATTTACTATGTTTAATTTAAAGAACTTAAAAAAAATGTTCACAGAATCTGAAACTAAACTAGAATCTTAAAATCAGAACACAATAACTCAAGCTATGGAATCTAGTAGTGCAGTTTTGGGTTCCCATACTGAAACCTATTAAAATTACGAAAAATTGGAACATGAAAATAGACTAAAATTTGGACCTTCTCTTAAAGAAAATATTTAAACGCAGAATATCAGAGAATTCAATAACAAATTCATAAAGGTATTCCACGTCAAAATCGGAGTAAAATAACGCATGTTATGGAATCTAGAAGTGCAGATTTGGGTTCTCATACTGAAATCCATTGGAAATACGAAAAAATGGAACATGAAAGTGGGCTAAAATTTGGACCTTCTCTTTAAGGAAATATTTAAACGCAGAATGTCAGAGAATTCAAGAACAAATTCATAAAGGTATCCCACGTTAAAATCAACAAACAAATTTATTAAAGTATCCCACGTAAAAATTGGAGTACAATAACTCAAGTTATGGAATCTAGAATTGCAGATTTGGGTTCCCATACTGAAACCCATTGGAATTACGAAAAATAGAACATGAAAATGGGCTAAAATTTGGACCTTCTCTTAAAGGAAATATTTAAACGTAGAATATCAGAGAATTCAATAACAAATTCATAGAGGTATCCCACGTTAAAATCGGAATAAAATAACTCAAGTTATAGAATCTAGAAGTGCAGTTTTGGGTTCCCATACTAAAACCCATTGGAATTACGAAAAAATGGAACATGAAAGTGGGCTAAAATTTGGACCTTCTCTTAAAGGAAATATTTAAACGCAGAATATCAGAGAATTCAACAACAAATTCATAAAGGTATCCCACGTCAAAATCGAAGTACAATAAGGCAAGTTATGGAATCTAGAAGTGCAGATTTGGGTTCCCATACTGAAACCCATTGGAAATACCGAAAAATAGAACATGAAAGTGGGCTAAAATTTGGACCTTCTCTTAAAGGAAATATTTAAACGTAGAATATCAGAGAATTCAATAACAAATTCATAGAGGTATCCCAGGTCAAAATCGGAATAAAATAACTCAAGTTATGGAATCTAGAAGTGCAGTTTTGGGTTCCGATAGTGAAACCCATTGGAATTACGAAAAATTGGAACATGAAAATGGACTAAAGTTTTGATCTTCTCTTAAAGGAAATATTTAAACGCAGAATATCAGAGAATTCAATAACAAATTCATAAATGTATCCCACGTCAAAATCGGAATAAAATAACTCAAGTTATGGAGTCTAGAAGTGTAGATTTGGGTTCCCATACTGAAACTCATTGGAATTACGAAAAATTGGAACATGAAAGTGGGCTAAAATTTGGACCTTCTCTTAAAGGAAATATTTAAGCGCAGAATATCAGAGAATTCAATAACAAATTCATAAAGGTATCCCACGTCAAAATCGGAGTACAATAACGCAAGTTATGGAATCTAGAAGTGCAGATTTGGGTTCCGATACTGAAACCCATTGGAAATACCGAAAAATAGGACATGAAAATGGGCTAAAATTTGGATCTTCTGTTAAAGGAAATATTTGAACGTACAATATTAGAGAATTCAATAACAAATTCATAGAGGTATCCCACGTTAAAATCGGAATAAAATAACTCAAGTTATGGAATCTAGAAGTGCAGTTTTGGGTTCCGATACTAAAACCCATTGGAAATACGAAAAAATGGAACATGAAAGTGGGCTAAAATTTGGACCTTCTCTTAAAGGAAATATTTAAATGCAGAATGTCAGAGAATTCACTAACAAATTCATAAAGGTATCCCACGTTAAAATCGGAATAAAATAACTCAAGTTATGGAATCTTGAAGTGCAGTTTTGGGTTCCGATACTGAAACCCATTGGAATTACGAAAAATTGGAACATGAAAATGGACTAAAGTTTTGATCTTCTCTTAAAGGAAATATTTAAACGCAGAATATCAGAGAATTCAATAACAAATTCATAAATGTATCCCACGTCAAAATCGGAATAAAATAACTCAAGTTATGGAGTCTAGAAGTGTAGATTTGGGTTCCCATACTGAAACTCATTGGAATTACGAAAAATTGGAACATGAAAGTGGGCTAAAATTTGGACCTTCTCTTAAAGGAAATATTTAAGCGCAGAATATCAGAGAATTCAATAACAAATTCATAAAGGTATCCCACGTCAAAATCGGAGTACAATAACGCAAGTTATGGAATCTAGAAGTGCAGATTTGGGTTCCGATACTGAAACCCATTGGAAATACCGAAAAATAGGACATGAAAATGGGCTAAAATTTGGATCTTCTGTTAAAGGAAATATTTGAACGTACAATATTAGAGAATTCAATAACAAATTCATAGAGGTATCCCACGTTAAAATCGGAATAAAATAACTCAAGTTATGGAATCTAGAAGTGCAGTTTTGGGTTCCGATACTAAAACCCATTGGAAATACGAAAAAATGGAACATGAAAGTGGGCTAAAATTTGGACCTTCTCTTAAAGGAAATATTTAAACGCAGAATGTCAGAGAATTCACTAACAAATTCATAAAGGTATCCCACGTTAAAGTCGGAATAAAATAACTCAAGTTATGGAATCTTGAAGTGCAGTTTTGGGTTCCGATACTGAAACCCATTGGAAATACGAAAAAATGGAACATGAAAGTGGGCTAAAATTTGGACCTTCTCTTAAAGGAAATATTTAAACGCAGAATATCAGAGAATTCAATAACAAATTCATGAAGGTATCCCACGTCAATATCGGAATAAAATAACTCAAGTTATGGAGTCTAGAAGTGTAGATTTGGGTTCCCATACTGAAACTCATTGAAATTACGAAAAATTCGAACATAAAAGTGGGCTAAAATTTGGACCTTCTCTTAAAGGAAATATTTAAACGCAGAATATCAGAGAACTCAATAACAAATTCATAAAGGTATCCCACGTCAAAATCGGAGTACAATAACGCAAGTTATGGAATCTAGAAGTGCAGATTTGGGTTCCGATACTGAAACCCATTGGAAATACCGAAAAATAGGACATGAAAGTGGGCTAAAATTTGGACCTTCTCTTAAAGGAAATATTTAAGCGCAGAATATCATAGAATTCAATAACAAATTCATAAAGGTATCCCACGTCAAAATCGGAGTACAATAACGCAAGTTATGGAATCTAGAAGTGCAGTTTTGGGTTCCGATACTGAAACCCATTGGAAATACGAAAAAATGGAACATGAAAGTGGGCTAAAATTTGGACCTTCTCTTAAAGGAAATATTTAAACGCAGAATATCAGAGAATTCAATAACAAATTCATGAAGGTATCCCACGTTAAAATCGGAATAAAAAACCTCAAGTTATGGAATCTAGAAGTGTAGTTTTCGGTTCCCATACTGACACCCATTGGAAATACGCAAAAATCGAACATGAAAAGGGGTTAAAAATTTGACCTTCTTTTAAAAAAATGTTTGAACTCAGAGTATTAGTAAGTTCAACCACAAACTCAAGGAGGCATCCCACGTCAAAATCGGAATACAATAACTTAAGGTTTGGAATGTAGAATTGCGTCATGAACACCTTTTCGGCATAGGTATTTTGAAGGGTTAAATAGTTTTTGGCATCGGTTCCATTATTCTAGTGGCCATATAAAGTTGGCTTACATTTCAACTAACTTATGCGATTTACTAAAATAAGTATTGACTGCCTATTTTGAAACATATATGATTTGCTATAACCATTTTAGGGTTAAAGCTATTAGCCTTACACGTTTCCTCTGAACTTATTGAATAATCCCCAAACTTTTTTCGCTCGCTTAAAGTGCTGATCCTTGGAAGCACTATTTTGCGTGTGGTTAATCGCTTGATTTAGCCTGGTAATACCCGAGGGTTAATCAACTGCAAAGAATTAAACATTTAAGTCGGCCAAGTAAAGTCGGAAAGTTGGCAAGTGTGCTGCCTACTTTTGGGCATTGATACCTTCGGCCACTTTGGCCGCGGGCTCAACTCGGCCATATCTTGTATGGGGACCCCTACCCCTACTTATTCCGGACAAATCCCAGACAAAGCCAATGCGCTACAAAAGCCTCGATGGCCAGTGGCCACAAAAGAAAACGCAAACAGAGCAAACCGGAGAAAGGATGCGAATGGAAGGGAATGGGAATCGAGATGGGGGGAAAGTTCAACTAGCAAACTGAGCAATGGACACGAACATGGCAGGAGCTAACCTCCTACTCCTCCTCCTTCCCCGACGCAATTACATTAAATCTTGGCTATTATTCTTTTACTTTGTAGAGCTCTCGGTTCTCGGTGCTCAGCAGCAACTTTTGCCGGTTTTTCCTCCGGCTGCTGTAGTTAATCGCCTCCAACGTGATTGAATTCCATCGAACGCAGGTTGACCAATGACCCATCGGCAACCCCGGCGGGTATCGGGGATCTGGGGCTTGTCCTAATAAATGAAATAGACCCGCTTGACTTGACTGCATTCGAACTGTTTCTGAGAGGCTTTAGCCTTTTGCTTTAGCTTTCGCCTCCGACTCCGACTCCTAGTTGGTTTATGGCCAGTCACTGACCACTTAACTAATTGCTCCTTTGTGTGCTCCTGACACAGGCAATAAAATTAATTCCCCTGCCTGCTGAATCCGTTGTGTTTGGGATCTACCAAGTCAATTATTTGCATGCTTTTACTCAGCCAAACACTGGCCAACCTGCATCCGCGGAGTTTATTTATCTTTGAGTCTTGAGGAAGTGAACTAAGCTGAATCTGTAGAGTATGTTAGTCTGGTAGCTTAGTTACTTGTGTTTCAGATCTAATGAAAGTAATAAAAACTGTTAAGTAAAGGAACGTTGACCTTCTGAATGAGTTTTTTTGTACTTCTGAGTTTACATGATTTTGTTGCATACTTTTATACACCTAACGTGACTTTTAAAAGGGATTTTAAAACCATAGAGATTTGTGAAGAACCCCCAAATATTATAAAATGAATTCATTACTTTTTGCCCACCAGACTTCATTGCACACTGTATTCATTGATTCACTTTCACCTTTCCTCTTCTTCCAGTTCCTTTGTGCATCATGCACGACTCCGGCAAACCGTCCCCCGCCACCAGCCCCACCATCCCGCCCAAACAGCAGGCAGCGACGCTCCAGTCGCCAGCAGCGGCGGCGGCGGTCAGCGGACTGGATCCGGCGGACGACGAGGATGAGACCGACGTGATAGGCGACCTAATGGGTCACTACGGCAAGTGGCAGCTGCTGATGACGGTGCTGCTGTCGCTCTTCCAGGTGCCCAATACCTTCCACATATCCTCGTCCATCTACCAGGCAGCCAACAAGGATTTTTGGTGCCAGCGCCCGGCGCAATTTCAGCACATGCCTGTGGATGTCTGGCGGAATATTAGTGGTTCCGTCGACAACTGCCAAAGATGGGAGGGCATAGATTGGAGTCAAGTATCCAATGATACCACTCAGCCTTCAGAGTGGACGGTATGATCTAGTTATAACCTTTATAAAAAATAAAATCACTATATTCCTAATTTACCAGCAACCTCTGGAGGTGGAAAGAAAAATGGTGGCCTGCGAGAAATGGGAGTACGAGACCAACGACAACGTGGGCAACACCTGGACATCCCAATGGGATCTGGTGTGCGAGAAGGAGCACCTGAAGAACGTGGCCGAGATGTTCTTCCTGCTCGGAGTGGCAACAGGTGGCATTATCTCCGGCTATTTATCGGACAAGTTCGGCCGCAAGACAATGCTCTTCATATCGGCCGTGCTGCAGACCATATTCGGTGAGTGTCTCTTTGGGGGCATAAAGGCCATCTCCCATCCCATCCCACCCCTTATAAAGCCACCACCCCCATATATACGGAAGTCACACCGACATTGGCCCTGACGATGGCCTCCTCCGATGACTGTGAACTTGGCCATGTCGAGGGGGTCAGCACGAGCACATCGAGTGGCTCTCTGTGGGTTTTCAGTGGGGTCGGGCTGTCAGGTGGTTGGATAGTCGGTTGGGGACTCGAGCTGCAGTTGTGGCTGCCTGGCTCTTGCCAGCCTTGTTGTCCTTGTTGATTAAATCTCTCACAATGTATAATTGAAATTTGCATTCGAAAGGACATTACTAATGAGGAACTGGAATTGAGGGTGGACACGTGTGTTGATTTTGAGGCTCCATAAGGATTACTAAGGAAATGCTTTGAAGTGTGTAAATTAACTTGAGAACTTATTATCGCCTATAAGCTTCTTATTTGTTGTTCTTGATGAAGGAAAGTCATTATCTTAAAAACATTTCCTATTGAATGATAGCTTTTACCTGGTATTAGTTGGACTTATTTACTACCAACTAGTCGTTTAAGCGATATACATGGCAACTCCTTTTAATTTTAGACCATGTTTTTATAAAATAAATTTTATATTTTATATAATTTTATATTCCCCTAGGTCTTTGGCTCTACATCTGCAGCTCCTTCGAGCTATACCTAACACTTCGCGCTCTGCTCGGCTTGGTATCTGTGTCGGTGACCTACTCCGGCCTGATCCTGGCCATCGAGTATGTGGATGGCAAGTGGAGGACCATCGCCGGGATGTACAACCTGTTTCCACTGCCAATCTCCTATATGATCATATCGGGCCTGGCCTATTTGACCCAGGACTATCAACGCCTGCAGCTCTGCATTGGAATTCCGGGGATTTTTCTGTGTTTCCTCTGGTAAGTCTTTGATCGATTTTGGCAGGTAAACAAACAGCATTCGAAAAAAAAAACACATGTGTATATAGATCACAGACTCGTGAATTAATGAGAAGAAAACATGGCGTGGGTGTTCTGTTTTGCCACTATAAACAGAGTGGCATAATTGCCGCGGCACATGTTTCCTACAATGTATATATATCTTTTGATTTCTTTTAAATGTTTTTTTCCCGGGTGCTCTTCTACTTCAGGTTTGTGGTGCCGGAATCGCCGCGTTGGCTGCTGGTCAAGGGTCGAATCGATGAGGTGCGTCGGATTATAGAGGCGGCGGCCAAGTTCAATGGTCGCCAGCTGCCCGCCGATTATCAACTCACTCCTCCGACGCAGGAGAGCAGTTCGCAAGATGTGACCTACCTGTTCCGCTCCAGCTACCTGCGACGCATCTCCATCTGCTTCTTCTGCATCTGGTTCACCATGAATCTGGTCTACTACGGCATTATTCTCAACATGAGCTCCTTCGGCGGCAATGTCTACTTGAATTCGGTAAGTTGTGCTCTTTTTCGTGGAAATTAGGTATACGCAGGGTGGGCGCAGAGCAATTCACTTAGGCAGGCAAACTTCAGCCGAAATCTTGTCAAGATATAGGGTCAATCAAGCATTTAGCAAGTGCCAAGTGGTTCCGAATTTTTCGGTGGGGCTGCCTAATTGGATTTGTCAGCGATTCCATCAGCCGTTGACTGAAGATTGTCTGTTCGATGTCAAGTGTTTCGGTTCTACGAACGACTGGACCTGATGTGAAAATGTGTTTGCAATCGAATTATGATGTTACTGGCCCACCACCACCCACACCCCCATCCCCACTCTATCTACTATATGGTAGATAAATCCTGTAGTAGCGGTCGCAGCGCCACTCGCAGCAATCTTAGCCCCTCCACCTGGCAGTTGGCCAGCAGAATGTTGAGCACAGTGCTGACGGGCCTTGGAATATACAATAAGCTAAACATGTTTGGCATTTGTTCGGGATTTGATTGTTTTAAAACACTAAATCGCTTAATGTTGCCTGATCTCCATGTTTGTTTTTTTCCCCCGAGAAAGCTAATGGAATAAGTGTGGTAAAGATTTAAAATTGAATTTTGACATGCCAAAAGATTGGCGTGCAGGTAAAGATAAAAATTAAAATGTATATTTATAAAGTTTCTTAGAATCCATTTGAATTTTATATTTATTAAAGTTTTGCCTAAAATATTTCCAAATTTTATTTATATTATATGCTGTAAAAAATCTCTGGATTTCAAGATTGTGAATTTTAGGTACTAAAGATAAGCTTTTGCAACTCTAACTTTCAAAGTGTCAAAGGGCCGATTTTTCAATAACATGTTAGCTTTTTAAATTGATTTAAATTGTTTCTGAATATAATGTTAAACCTTATCCTTATGATGATTGAGAAATCTACCCATGTTTTTTTGCTGGTAGGACGTCTGTTCTTTTTCATGATTTTTCCGAGCCAATTGTTCAGCACTGTCCAGCATTTGACAATGCGCCTGCCAGTGAGATTTTCAGCTAATTTATTGCATAATTTATTTTGACAACGCCGGGCGCACCTTTGATGCCGCTCTGATTTAATGCGCCCCGCCGACAGTTGACATCTTGTCCACTTGCCCAGCGCCCTGCTCATCTTCATTCCCCTCTTAAATCTTTTTCAATCTCTTTTGCAGGCGCTAGCTGGCCTAGTCGAAATACCCGCCATCGCCGTGGCCATGTACATCATCACCAAGGTGGGCAAGAAGTGGCTCTTCTGTGCCACTTTGATCTGTGCCGGCGTCGCCTGCTGCTGTGCGGCGATCACCGAGGGGCAAGCGGACCTGCTCTGGCTGAAGATCACATTCCTGATGATGGGCAAGTTCACCATAAGTGCGGGCAATACCATAATGCCGGTGTATACGGCGGAACTTTATCCCACGCCCATTCGCAATGTGGGCGTTGGTGCCTGCAATGTGGCCGCTGGTGTGGCCCTGATCCTCACTCCCTACCTATCGCTCCTGGTAAGCCATTAAACACCCTAAAAAAATATTCCATAAATCTTTCGATTATAATATTCCAGAACAAGATCGAGGGTCACCTGCTGATGACCCTGCTGACCGCCTGGAGCATCTTTGGTGGCTTTGTGGTGCTCTTCCTGCCCGAGACCGCCGTGCGTTCAAAGGCAGAAAACCAGGGTGGCTCCAATGCCAATGCCAATGCCAATAATGCCAATGCCAATACCAGTGCCGCCAAGCAGGTGTAATGACCGCTATTGCCAATCCCCACGTGCTCAGCCCCCGAGGAACAAAGTATTTTGGCTGGTCCAAAGTATGCCGATTAGAAGTCAGAAGTCTCTCTCTGCCCCCACTTAACCACGCCCCCTCTAACCTGCCACGCCTCCCGACATATCCACCGCCTGAAGCCACCTACAATTTATGGTAAAAGATTCGATGATTGTCCAAGAGTAATGCCAATTCGCTAGAGAATGTCACATGTCAGGCAGGACCTTGTTTGCGTAGCATGTAGTGAGTATGTATCTTAACAATTAACTAACAACAATGGCTTGTAGCTTATGTCATAGTCTAAGTACTGAAAACACACACAACACCCAGAATGTCATTAAAAAACTCTAAGTAAATTAAGTTCTTCGGTTCCCATCGAAGGTAATAAACTTGGCCAAATCTTAGGGAGGGTTTGCAAAGGGAGTTTACTAAGGTGATTTTTGTTATTTTCATTTTTATCCATGTACCCAATAGAACCCATTTTATTTGACCATGTTTCGAAATTATACATTTTAATAATGGCAGTACTCCATCAATAATTTGCACCTCCCTAAGAAAAGTTTATGAAATGGAAATTTTTGCAATACCCAGTTAATTATCCTGAATACAGAGCGTTACAATAACAGTATGCTAATTTAATTAAAAACGAATCAAAGTTCACACAAACAAAAATTAAGAAAAACAAAAACTATAATGTTGTCAATATGTCTTGTCAATATCTCAACGTATTCATAATCTCGTCGTCGTCGTCTTCTTGTTGTCTATTAATAAATGTTTTCCAAATACGAGATCAATAAGCAAAGTATCTAAATCTTCCAGGGAAATGAGAATGGCAGATTCAAGCGACAAATTGTAATCTCTAGTAATTGTAGTCAATTAATCCTTAGTCTACACGTACCCAAAAAAAAACTTATATACAACAGATCAGTCTCTAGGTATCGGTCAATTATGGATTTGTATATATGTATGTCTGTTTGTGTGTGCAGAAGGACACAGAACATACAAGGAGTTTTATTGTTTGGAGTCATATTAAACAATATATGTATGTATATGAAATGAACAAAATAAATTTCCAATATAATGCATTTAACAATGTATACAATTATGTGTATATGGATATGTGTGCGTTTGTGTATGTATATGTAGTGCAGAAAACAAAAACAATCAAATTAGAAAATGCAAACCTGTTGAATTACTTGTTGTACTTACCTACCAAGTTGTTATTTGCTCATTTGTATTTGGTATTATTTTCGTACTTTTATTTCGCTTATTTTACCATTATTTTTTTGTTGCCTATTGTACTTACCCGTTAAGATGAAACCAGCTTTGTTATGTATTTGTCATAAGTAAGAGATTTTTTAAGCTTCAAATAAACGGAATACCCGAATCTAAAACAGAATGAAATTAATTGTTAAGTTAAGTGTTGAGATGAAGCACTTGAATAAATTTATGAAAATTGTTGTAAATCAAAATTACCAAAGCAAACGCAATTATAGTGTCAAAATAAAATATAAATAAATAAATAAATTGAAATAGATGTGTGGGTTATGGAAGAGGACCTTCAGGGAAGTATAAATATCACTCAAATGGATCAAGAGCTTTTGGGGACCTTTGGTGGGTCCAAGTCGATCGATAGTGGGGTAGTCGAAGCTTTAAGTTGAGCTTTTTCGGTGCTGGCAATGCCTTTGGCCATAGCTTTCGCTCTTTGCAGATTTACAGACTGCTTATAACAGAGCCCCCAAACTTTTAACGGTTCCAGATCGACGCCGACGGCTGAGATACCAACGATCGACGCGAGTTTTATTTATTTCCAATCGATCGATCGACGCAAAAGTGGAGCAATAAAATCGGAAGTCTTGGGAAATCGTTAACTACTTGCTTCGCGAAAGAAAAAACCTCCTCGAAATGAGTGGCGTGCTTCGTCGCGGTTCCCTGAATTTCGACTGTGTGGGCGGACCGCGGGACAAGGGCAGGGGCAGCCTGGAGGCAAACCTCTATGGCGGATATCGCGAGACAAGGCCGGGCCCAAAGACCCCGGAAATCAGTGTCATAGCATTGGACTTTCGTCGCTACTCCGAGGACCTTAAGAAACCCCCCAACGAGGAGCCCCCTCCGAACAGGGACCTCAGCCAGGATGCCGACAGCGATGTGATATCCAATTTCCTGGGCCACTACACCCGCTGGAGCTTCCTGTGGACCCTGCTGCTCTGCCTCTTCCAACTGCCCACCACTTTCCACCTGTTCATGTTTGTCTTCCAGGTGAGTTTCGGTTTTATGGCTGGCCAAATATTTGCCCAGTTGATTGCGTTGCCTAAAAACATCAATATCAAATATTTTGGTAGGTAAACCCGCCACCTAAAACACCCCGGATGCAGGGGTGTTTAGTGTTTAGGCCGGAAGAAAACATTGTGTAACTGATTTATAGCTGTAAAGTCTGTTAGTGATTTGCACTAATAATAGGCGGCTAATTGCTTGTGTATCACCTCGATGCGAAGTGTTGACAGTGAAGTAATTGCCCGATGAAAAGCGAAAGAGAGTGTGGTTTAAAAAAACGTTATCAACAAATGAGTTTGTGTGAAATGAGCATGATGGAATTATACAAAACAATTGATAACAATTTGAAGAGTTTGCCACTTGAGTTGGCTTGGCCGGCAATCACGGCAACACACGCATGCGAATTTTGACCAATTGCTCGACCTTTTTTTGAAATAGCTCTCGAAAGCAACGCAAGACCTTCAAGCATATTTGACCAACTTTTTCAGGGAGCCTGTCACAGCCACTTGGGAGTCATTTATCGGTGAGCAGGTTGCGTGTGCATCATTTGCCTATAGATGCTATAGGTAATAAGGGTAATAACCGACTATCGTGCTAATGTCGCCATTCAAGAGGTAACCCCAAATCGAAGGGAGCTAAGCAAAAACCACACGGGACCTTGACACACACGATCCGCGGATTGTCGGATCGGTGGCTAATAGAGCTTAATAAGAACCCATGAAAACTGCAACAGTCATTCAAGAACCAAAGAAGTTCGATTGCCTGAGCACAGTTATCTTGCAGAGCTTAATTATACCAATCGAACTTCCATAAGTTGGGGAATAAGTATAGAGATTGGTTAACCTTAGGAAGTAGTGTGATGCAAGAGGGAGGAAGTGTTAGATCACTTTTTAAAAACTGTTAAATCAGTTATTATGGGTCTAGTATTTGTTTTATACAGAAAGGCTAGCCGCACCCGGCCTATCATAATAATCAATGCCTTTTATCAGCTGGAACTATAAAAGTATTTTTTAATTATCAATAGGAAATTAATTGAGTAGTAGCGAAATAGACAAGAACTTAGCGCACTTCTGATAACATTTAATGCAAACGACTTGGTCTACTTTGGCGCTCCTGTTTTGATTGCTTCTGTTGTACTATTTTTCGCCTTGATAAGCATAATGCTATCTTGGCAAGACAAACAATAACCAATAGTTAAAAGAATCCTCTATATTAACATGAGCCAATCAAATAGAGACAGTTGCGAAGATAAGATAACGACTGCCGAACTAAAGAAAGTTCGGTTCTATAAAAATATCTTTATGCTGGCAAGATGTACCAAATGAAATTGGCGTGTCGTAGAGTGTACATCAACCTTGTGGGAGGAGTTGGTCAAGGCACTCCCCAGAAAGGTCGTCGGTACAGAGTTATAAAATCATCATCAAGTGATTCTTTAATGACTCACTTGGCCGGGTGTGAAGACAGAGTTAACAAGTAATTTGGCTATCGTAATATCGCGGTGTGTTTTTGGTTGGACAGAGATTATCTCAGGGCCCCCACAGAAATCTTAAATAACGCCGCGCCTGCATAAAAGCCAGAGACCCGGTCGAAACTCTCTGGCACACACGCATTCTCGGCTCTCGACACCTCTCGGCCTGCCGAATCTTGCATCTGAAACCAATTTGAATTTCATAAGATACATTTTCGAAAGTCGAGCATTCTAACTCAGTTGACTTGCATCGCAAGACGTTAACGGTTGCACTTTAAACCGGGTCACAATGGAGCTAACGGATATGAGATCAGGCGAGGCCTCGCCGATGTTGGAGTCTGGAGATATCGAAGAGCTGGACCAGTTACACACCAGACTTTTGGAACGCCTCTTGGGCTGCTTAGCCCCCTGGCAGGCTATGTGGTGTGCCCTACTCTCGATCTTCCAGGCCATCTGCACCTTCCACATATTCGTCTACGTGTTCCAGGTGAGTCGGGTTGATTGCTCGGCCTCAGATGGCCATCGTTGCGCTCCATCGCCTGCCACATGTGCCAACTAAAGCTGGCCAACGTTCAGAGGGACAACTAATACGCAACCACAATTGACAAGGTTCTGAGTTTTATGTACATAGTACTATTGCCACCCCCAATGCCAGTTATCAGCGTTTGTTCGTGATAAGGTGAATTCAAGTGACTCCGATTGCAGGTGTGTGTGGCTCAAACCTGTTGCCCGTGTCGGCGTTCTCGATTGATTATGAGATTTACTTTGCAGCTACCTACAGATCCGCAAAAGATACAGTTTCATTGAGCGAATTTGGGAGCGGGAGTATCAGATACATTTAATGTGTTTATTGAACTGTTTGTATTACAAAGATTGATGGCTAAGATAAACAATTAAGTTTTGAATAGGTATTTTATCAAGTAAACCAGCTGAAATATTTTTTAACATTTAAAATTTGTCGTTCTCCATTTATTGTATAGCACCTCATTGATGTGTAGAAGAAACAATGAAGGTTTAAATATGTGCTTTATCAAAAAAAACCAGTTAAAACCATTTTAAATTCAATTTATTCAAATATTTCGTTATCTTCTAAAGCCCAACAAATCTCCACACTTTATGTTCTTTCAGATATACATTTTACTCATTAGCCTAAAATGCGCTTTGGTCTCTTCCAGCTTAATTGTCATACTTCTGGCTTAATTATTGACACACAATAATTGCCTGCGGAGTAATAACAAATTTGAACTGGCTTAGGCTGAGACGAGTTTGCACCCCAAAACCAAAAGTCGTTGATTTGCTTACACTGATTTAATGGCACATATTTGACACAGTCTTCGTGTTGGATTACCTTATCTTAATTGGCCAAGTCCGCAAATTGCACGCTTTGTGTTATTTATTTTGAAGACGACAGCTTTGTGGATTAAGCTCTGCGGTCGGACACCATGACAACACGATTTCCCATCGAGTTTGCAAAACTTTTCAATTAGTTTCCACTCCCAACTGATCCATATCAGGTGGTGCCAGTGGTGTCGGTGGTTTGCTCTGACTTCGAGCCGACCCAAGGTTGCCTTCGAAAGGTTACACTCTGCCACAGGCCAATATTGACCGCTAACTGTCTAAATATATTAATTAAACAATAATAATAAAATGCACTGAACTACCTCTGTTGGCCACACTCAGTCTGGTACACTGGTCTCCAATCTGCTGGTGAAACCACATCGGACTTAAAATTCAGATTTAAAGTAGCAATTTAAATACTTTCTCACCTAGGGTCAGTAGATGACCCTGTAACAATTAAGTTAACAACCACCTATGAACACCTAGACTGTACAATGTATCAGTCTGGTTTCGCGTAATCAGAAAATCTCTCAGAAGGCTAGATGAACATAGATGGTTTTAGACAAACCTTTTTCTTATTGGATTGAATAAATTTAATTTAATTAAAAGGAAATCATTGTCTGTGATCTTTGTTGAAATTCTATTAAACAGCCTTGACAATTACGAAGATTCAATGAATGGAAGAGTTTGTTTAATTTCTACTAGTGTAGTAATGCCCCTGTCAGTAAAATAAAATTGATTTTATTAATGCAAAAATATTATAAAAACAAGTGAAAGAATTTCTTTGATCTCCTCAATAAGGATATATTTTTCATGTCCTATTCAATAACTCTAGAAATTGAATGAATATGTATAAAGATATTCGAGTCTTAGGCCTATTGCATCGCAACTCCTAGAAGCTAAAAGAACTAAATTATTTAATAACATTAAAGCATTCTTAGTTTTAAATGGATGAGAAAGGTATGTAAATACCTTTAACAGGGATCCAGGAAATAACTTCAATGACTAATTTAAAATTCTTTGCTGAAACTAACAGACTTCTCTGACGTTTTCTAGCCAATTGAATGCAAATTGAGTTAAACTTTTCCGAACCACTCAATTACGGATATGTCACTATCTTACTCAGAAACAATAGATTATGTATTGGCACTAATCGTGCCATTAGTTGAATATCTAAATTGAGACTTGTATTGTGCAAAGATCTACTAAGGGTGCTTGACCTGGAAATACCCTACATGTCGGTTTCCTAAGAACTGGTAGTTATAAAGACATAAAATTCGGAAATCTTTTTGAAAATTATAGTTGTTAAAATCTGAGTGTTATTCAAGGGTTAGGGGTAATTAGAGTCGAACCCAGTGTGCCTGCCTACCTGTCATTAATATAAAGCGCACTCTCAGGTGCAGCTCGTGCATATCTGCAGACCAATTTATCAAGCGAAATTTATGTGGCCCATGTAGTCAAAGTCGAGAACTGCCCACGTTGTGGCCCAGAATTCCATTGTTGGTCGAAAGTCAGTTGCGCTATGCAAATGCCTGAAACGTGACATGTAACCGACTGGCGACAGAACAAGTGCCACGTCGGCCACAAATGACATCAGAGCCTGCCACGCGATCAACGGTCGGCAGACTTAAAGCCACAAATCCGGGGAAAAAATAAGGAAAACTAACCAGAAACCAGAAAAGCTTACCTTTTTCCACCGCCTTTCCCACTGGCCATTAATTATTTAAAATGTTTCGCTTTCTTGTTACACTTCAACTTGAACTTGAAACCATTTCCTCGGAGCGCATGTTAAATGTTTAATTGAGGCACGTTCAATGTCGGCCGAGGCTATCAACCTGTTGTAAGTTGTACCTATATAGTTGTTTATGGGACCGGGGGGCATCGTATAGTGGGCGGTGTTGGTGAACAACCTTTTTGCCTCCCGAACGCGATTGATAAGCCGCTTTCGTTGATTCGATCATCAATCAGACGGCCGCACATTCGTGTTTTTCGAACAAGATTCAGTAATTTTAGCCATGTTAACCTGTCACGAAACATTCGCAATCGAACCCCTAAATGACAAATGGGACTGTTGTAAACAAACTAACTACAAGCCAACCGCAATCAACATGCGGAAGAAATTTTAACGGTTTACTACCGATTTAAATTGAGTGTGGCAAAATGTATCTCCCGATCTCCGGTTCGATTAATAGCTCTCCAGGCAATCAAACTTTGGATTGGCTTGAAACGATGGAAGTTTGTTAAAAGTGATGTCTTATGTAGTCCACGTAATTGCAAACGTGAATTGAATCGCAAAACATTCAAAATTTCAGTATTCCTATGAGAACTTGTTTTTTAGATCCCAAGAAAAAGTTATTTCTTCCAATTTTATCAACAATTTTATATGCAAAGTTATTTATGGACTTATGAGTGTTAACCTTTATATGACTGCATTTGCTTGCTAATTTCTCTAGACAAGTAAATTATGTGTTAATTCATAAACAAGTTTTAAATTCTTTGCTTAAAAATCACAATCGGCATTGTAGTTAAATAAGTCTGTGTGATAAATTCTAGTTCTTATCGGGAATTAAAATAGCAAACTTGAGAAAAAGTTAAATTGGCCAAATTAAGATAGATATTTTACTTAATGTCGGAAGTCTGCGACTTTAGATCAAGTTTGCTAATTACCTGTGTGCAATCTGAATATTATCAGCATATTATTTAAGTGGATTTAGAGCTGTGAATGAAGTGTGCATCATAACATTAGTTTTCTATAACGTTATAGGGGCAAGGAATTATTATAAATTTTATCTGACTTTAAACATTCATGTTATGAGTTCAGAGATTTAAAGTCTGGTTATTAAAATTACTACTCTAATAATATATATTTTTTAAAGTTATACTTACAACAAATAATCATGTTATTAGTTTAAAGATGTAGAGTCTGGGTCAAAAAAAAAAAGATTTAAATGTTTGTAACAACTTTTAATTTGTATTATTTCATTATAGATTGCTCCCAAAGACTTTTGGTGTGCACGGCCGGACAACCTCCTGCAGATGAGTGTTTCCGAATGGCGAAACAGTAGCCAATCCTCAAATGGTTGCCTGGTTCTCGATATGGACTTCTCCCAGGTGACCTACGAGGACAATCAGCTGGTGAACTGGCCGGCAAACGCTACCGAGTTGGGCTACCGCCAGTGCCGGCACTTTGAGTTCTCCGACGAGGAGGGGTCAGCCAAAACTCTGGTCCAGGAGTTCGAGTTGGTGTGTGGTCGGGACATCCTCAGCTTGGTGGAAACCTGCTTTCTGGTGGGCGCTGCAGCGGGAGCTGTGCTCAGTGGATGGATATCTGACCGATTTGGCAGAAGACATACGCTGATGGCTTTCGTCACTATCCAAAGCGTGTTCGGTGAGTTATAGTTTACATTCAAGGGAAGGGTTTTTTAACGGATCAAGAAAGCCATATGAGATTTTTTTTAAAAAGGAAGTCATAAAAGATTTTAATACAAAAAAGGATAATTAGAAAAGACCCTATAATTCTTTGGCAATTATCTTATAATCCTATCGGTGTTTTAATAGAAGCTGATGTTTGTTACCATTTCTTTCTGTGTAGATTAAATTGCAACAGTCCGAGAAAAAAAGGGCTGGAAGGACGAGAATTCCTTTGACCATGGCAATTTGAGTGGGATTCATTTTCTAATTGTCATTTATATGCAGCTTTGTCCGTGAATCGTTGGGCTAACAGCTGCATTTGCATTTGTCCTGCTCTCTGGCCCGGCTGGGATTTTAATTGACTTTACACTCTTATTTACGTGTCCGACCTTGCCACTGACATTCCGCAACCCCCTTTAGCCCCCTGCCACCCTTTTTGGCCAACACCATCACCACCTCACCTGCATTTTCTGCTCTGTTCTCCGTTGCAGGTGGAATTTTGGCCTTCTCAACATCGGTGGCCATGTTCATGTCGCTACGTGTTATAATTGGATTCGCATCAATGACCGTGACTGTTGTGAGCTTCGTGCTGGTGGTGGAGCTGGTCTCCGGCAAGTGGCGGACCGTAATCGGCATTCTCAACATTCTGCCCGTGGCCATCTCGTACGTCCTCTCGGCCGGACTGGCCTACCTCATCCGCGACTGGCGGCACCTGCAGCTGGCCATCTCCTTTCCCTGGCTAATCATGCTCAGCATTTGGTAAGTTCTACAGGGAATCCTATTTCGGGTTGGGGGTCAACGCCATAATAAGGCGTTTATTTGGTGAATGGTAAGTGGAAAATCGGTTTGAGGGAAATCGAGGTCTTTTCATGTACTCCGCTTTAGGCTCTTTTTTCATAAACGCCCAAGTGATATATATTTATTAATTAAATTATGATTAATTAAAATCATGTTTAGTATCCATCACCTTCCGTTCATCAAGAAATACTTTACTCAATTATATTTTCCATATTTCAGATCTCTTTTTTTTCCTTTTCCTTTAGTAAACTAGTTCCCCTTCATATTTAAAACCAAACTACATTTAGACTATTTGTCGGTCTTCAATTAAATTTTATATCTTACCACAAAAACAAAGTTATTTGTGCATTAAATCAGCCAAGCTCAGAAGGAAAACCCTAGTTTCCAAATGTAACTCCTATTTGTTGTCCATTTCTCAACGCATTTCAACTTCAAAGCGTAAACATTTTTAGCATCCAGTCAACTAAATGAATTGGCAACAGAAAACCGAGCACAACACAATGCGTGCGATGTGGGATCAATTAGATTCCGACAGGGACAAAGAAACCCCTGTCCGGGAAATTCCTCAGTGTTTATCCTTGGGTGGCAATTCAGGGTAATGGAAGCCGCATTAGCTGACCGCTTTTGAAATCAAATGAAAAAATTCCGAACGGCCAATAAATACCGGGGCACATGACATTGATTCCCAACCGTCCATTCCTTTCCTTTATTTTTTAGGTTCTGGTTGCCGGAGTCGCCCCGCTGGCTTTTGGCCCAGGGTCGGTTGGATGAGTTGTGCAAGCTAATTGAGCGAGCGGCCCGAATGAACGGCACCAGCGGCAGTCTGCCCAGTAACTATCGCAAGACCCTGGAGGCGGCGGTTCCACGGGCGGTCCAATCCCCGCCAGAAACAGCGACCAGCGATGAGGTGAAGGCAGCCGAGGCGGATGCACCGGATCCAAACTCGAGTGGCCATGTGAATCCCCTGCTAGTGGTGTTTAGCGCCAAGTACTGGCGCACCACATGCCTTACTTTGGTTATCTGGCTCACCCTAATCATCATTTACTTTGGTCTTACATTGCACCTCAACAATTTGGGTGGAAACATATATATCAATAGTGCCGTGGCGGGAACTGTGGAGGCCATTTCCATCTGCATCAGCATTCTGGTGGTTTTGAAGGTTGGAATCCGGCGAAGTCTCATTGGTTACATGCTGCTGCCGGGGCTTTGCTGTCTGGCCACCAATTTGGTACCAAATCAAACTGGTGTTATTGCACTGGCCACCATAGGTAAGTTAACCCAAAGATAAGCATCCCTACAATTGGTAATAATCTCTTCTTCCAGCCAAGTGCCTCATTGGAGCCAACAACGCCATCATTCCCACCTACACTGCAATGCAATATCCCACAGTTGTTCGCAACTTTGGCGTTGGCATGGGTAATCTGGCTTCTGGCGTGGCCCTGATCCTTGTGCCCTTCCTCTGGCAACTGGTAGGTCCTCAAATCGTTTACCTACTATTATCTTAATATTACGAATCGTTCGTATTCATCACCCCAGGAGCATATTGATCCCCTGCTACCCCTGAATGTTATGGGTGTTTCCGGTTTGATTGGCGCCATTGCCATCAGTCTTATGAAGGATGTGGAACAATAAGGAGCTGGTATAGGAATTGGTATTCTTTAGAGGAACTAGAGCTGACCTTCCGTTTTTGACATGCCTAACTGTGATATATATTGGACCTTTGGAGGGACATTGAGCACCCGCACTAAATCGTTTTTCTCATTCTACCATTAACTATGATTTTATTTTATTGATATGATTTTATTTATACTTTCTTTGCATTAAAAACGCAGTATTTTTATGATATGCAAAAATGTTAAATGTTTCTTTTAAGCTGCTACTCTGCAGTATCAATCATTGCTTTTTAGGCAGTGAATCACTTCAAAAAGATCATAACCGAGCGCTTTTTGACAGGTGGTTTTTCATGAAAAGGCATGATGATTTTAACAAAAGTATTTCATACAATTCATCGCTGCACAAAAACTGGCATGAATTCATCACCCTTTCAGCACCTTTTTATTTTGTGCCAGTGCTGAATTATGGAACTGCAGGGTATAATAAGATTGGTTGGAAACCTTACTAATGGCGCTATAACACCTTCTAGCCAATACTATAACCATTGCGCATACGCTCTGTTGGCCAGACTTCGGAATTGTTAAAATTAAACTTTAAGCTTAAGTTGCATCGTTGCCAGGCTACTGAATTTAAAAGCAGACCGTTAAAGGCGGTAAAAGTAATTTAAAACTAAATCACGTTCCCGGAGCTGATCGAGACCGCCATTCTCATGTCCACAAAAGAGTGCAAATAAAATAAAAAGAAGGCTGCCCTGTCACTTTCGTTACTTCATCGAGGGAGATGCGCTCCACTTTCGGCCAGGCCATTTATTGCACAGCCATGCCAAATACACGCCTCACATAAATTTTCCGCAGCCAACCAAAGCTTCGATTCGCGTTGGAGCTGGAGCTATAAAGCCGCCTGCGCACCTGGCGGGCCCAGCATTTGAGCGATCAACGGTTGGCCAAGAAGTAGTACCAGGTGCCCTGCGGATAAGTACACAAGTCTGTTCTAGTGCTTTCTCTTCGTCTTGCGGAAGTGTTACAAAGGGACAGGAAAGCGAAGAAGAGGAGATACCCAACCCTAATCCATTATGAAGATCCAACTATTTGCGGTAAGTTGGATGAGAACAACCAGATCAAGGATCCTAAGTGCTAGTGTTCTCGGTCAAGTCACCACTTAAGCATGCGAGTGAATCATAAAATATACATTTATCAAGGTCGTTTGGTTCCCAGCTTAAGGCTCACACTCGATCTCAGATTGATACGTAACGATTTTATTTACGAGTATTTGCATTTTATAGAAAGTGCGCGAGTTGTTGTGTACCTGTGTCTCAATGCAATTAGCAATTAATGTTGGCCAATTGACATTTCATTCGATTTGGCATCATAAAACTAAAGATCGAGCAATACAAAGGAAATCACATCATAAATATGCGATACAATCGCCCAGCAATTGTTTTTGCTGCACTGTGTGGCCAAAGAATTCCGTTTGAGGAATTACCAAACCAAGCCCTCGGGTCAGAAATTTTAACGAGCATTTGTTGGCTTTAAGCCCAGCTCCGCCTTAACTTTGAAAAATTCCCCCCGACCTCCATTATTAACCTGAATATTGGGCTCTCGAAATTGGCCCACAATTGACTTGAGTTCAATTTGTTGTACTGCCAAAGATTATCAAAGGCTTTTGCTACTGCGCAAAGCTGATGAATTGTCAATTATGTGATAAATAAATCAAATTATTTGCGATTCAATCACCAAAATCAATCAAAAGAAACATTTATTGTTTTGAACTTCCTTAAAAGAGTTTGCGCCAAAAAGAAAAATTAAAAGTTAGAAGACTAAAAAAATGTTTTGAAATTTATATAATTTACTTTACTTCTACCTATAACCTTTGAATAAAAATGTATGGTAATTTTAATATCTTTTTTGTATATTGTATCACTTGTTATTATAAATATTGGCTTAAATTAATTAAATGCTTCAAAAAATATTTTAAAATTCACTTGCGAAGAATTAAAGAGTTTGATTGAAAACTATAATATTAAATATACATTTTTTTTATATTTCCAAACGATTAACTGACTTTTAAGCCCCGTAAATCAGCGGATCTAATGAGATTTTTCCGCTTTTGCTTGATTGATTGATTGACTTGGCCGAATTATGGATACGGCCTAATGAGTTTGCCAAAAGGTGGACCAGAAAATTAATTGTTAATGACAAGAAACACTTAATTTGCCGGTAATTTTCGGCTAGTATTGTTGGGGCGCAGTTCGTCACGACACGTTGTTATTGTGCGAACAGCGACTATGTGTATCAAGGTCGTTGGTGGCCGAAGCTAATAACTAGTTATGGTGAATTGGGATCCACAAAACGCACCCAAGGCGATGCAAATTCTCGGCACGCACACTCCATTCATTTTTAGTGGCTGTCGCAGATTCAGCTGCAGATTGAGATACAAATACAGCTTAAGATACAGATACTTGCCCACACTGCAACGCATTTGGGCGTAGTGTTGTGCTGGGATTACGTAATGAACGGGTATATAAAGCCTGCATAAATAAGCCTTTATACATGCATAAAGTGTTACATATTTGAGACCGAAGCCGGCTCGAAAGTGCACTGACAACTATTCCAGCTCAACGAGTCCGGCCAGCTCAGAAAAACAAAAATGCCTGGCATAGGACATATTTTCGATTTCATTCGTTTGTTCGTTCGGTCAATGGCCATCGGACAGTCAAGGCCGGGCCAATAGTCCTTAGCCAAGTTATTGTTACTAATGATGATGAAGCACTAGGAACATAAACATCTTTTGTTGTCTTTCTCTAAAGACGAGAATGATGATGATGACTATCCACCAGTGGAACACCCACGCCTGCATCCAGCTGAGCTAGGCTTGTCTTGGCTTGGCTTCACCTGGTTTGGTTTCAGTTTCGACTTGAAGTTGGGAACACCTTCCATTACACATGGCTACGAATTTTTCGGTTTCCTTGAACTGAGACGCAGACGAAGTCGCAAGACGGAGTCATAAAAGCAATTAAATCAAATCAAGTTCCCCTGCCGAGCAATGCACCCAAATAAATAGCTGCAAGTGTCTGGCAGGCCTTGCTCAGTTTTTTTTTCAGTTTCTGGCTCTATCTCTGGCTGGCCTGGCTTTTCATTAATTTAAAAAGCCAAGTAGTTCACTTGACCAGGTAGTTGGGCAGCCAGCCAAGCCACTGGAATGTTCGGCTTCAATGGTCAGCAACACAAACACAAACAATCCAAAAACAAAGCCAATGGCTTAGATACAGGAAAGTAATGGATAATAATAGTACAACAACAACATTGGCTGAAAAATGTGTTGACTGCATGCATAACAAAATCTGCATGGGCCACAGGCTTCATTGACTCGATTGATTATTATAAGCTGTAATAGTTATTCATGTTTGAACAACTGAATTATGGGCGACAGTTTTATGATATCCCAGGAAATACTTATATTATTATTAAATAAGGTACGATGGGTTTTTTAAGCTTAGCTTTATATGTGACAAAATTATTTCGAAACTTTTGTCAGACATTCCTAATTTCAAGTAACTTTTTTATGATGACGATTTATAGATCTGTCTCTACAACATTAGTCATTTTTAGGAATGAGAAAGTTAATTATAATTAATAAAAATATTGGGATTTAGCCTGCAATATGAATGTTAAGAATAGAACAGCCTTGGTCACAAGCTTGAAAGACACCGCCTCTATATAATCCTTACTAAATGCTAATACCCAAATCTCAGGTTTCAAATCGTGTCAAGAACTCTAATGGAAACCATAATTCCGTATTGACTTTTATTATCTTCCCCAACCAGTAATTCTTTTATATAAGCTACCCCGGAAAGTGGAGCAAAAAGTTATCTGATCTGTGACCAGATGGAAACCGAAACCAGAGGCGAAAAGCCATAAGCCGGCTAAATAGCCTCCCCGCCCCTCTTAAGAATTATGTAATACTAGTAGTAGTGGCTACTAATTAAAAAACGACACACCGAAATCGTGCTAAAAAAAAATAACGTATCCGACTAACGGTCGGTCACTTGTCCTAGACTTTGACTTCTTTTGCGAACCGGAAACTTTTGGCCAATGTGCTTGCCACATGCTATATGCCCATGCCACATGCCGCATAACTCGGGCCATGCAAATTACGCAATCCAAGCGGTATAGACTGAAATGTTTTCGTTTTTTCTTCTGTTTTTGGTCTCGCTTTTGGCTTTGGTTTGGCTTGTCTTGGCTTTTTGGATTCGGCTTTTATGATCGATCGGCAGCGAGGTGGGGCAAAAATCGCGATTTGTTTTATGTTCCACATTTACAGTCATTACAGTATTGCCACAGTTGTTGGTGTGGTTGCTGTTGCTGTTGCCGCCGCCACACCGTTACAATTACAAATTGCTGCGGCAGTACATAAGCGGTTGATAAATTTTAAACCAGTTTGAGGAGGTGTGAGTTGAGCAGCTCCAACCAAGAAGTGCCACAAAAGTGTGACGGCAAGTGGAGATATTTTTACCAAATTTATTTTAATTAATAGAGGAATGCTTGAAGTATAAATAGTTGGCGGAATATAATTATCTTGGTACCATGTTGGGAATTAATTGCATTTGGGAAAAACTTAAAAATGAACATCTGACATTTTATCACCGAACTATAAAAACCTGTATTGCCTGGTCTTTAAAAACATAATTCAAAATATGGTATCAATTATGTTTTCAAGAAGATAAAAAATAACTGCAACAATTTTACTACAAGTACTTTAAAGATTTTTTGTTTTAATCTTAAAGTAGTCGTCTAATGAACTCATTAACCAATAACGATCCGAATACATTCAAAGCCAATTCGATAATACATTCCACCCCCAAAACCGTCGAGAAGTGATGAAAATTCTAAGAAGCCATGGGGCGAACAACAAGCCTAAACTGACCATATAAAAATAATTAAGAGGGGCACTTCCATAAGCGAGATACCAGGTAGTGGCAAATTGGCCACGTGTGGCATGCTGTTGGCAAAGCGACTACAACGCCTTGTTTCGGCAACTGACACAGTTGATCCTTAAATGGAGTGCAGAGCACTAATGACTTCCAATTTATCCATCCAATTGCAGCTCGTTTGCAGCGCCCTCGCTTTGGCCGAGGCCCAAAACTATCCGCAGCGCCTGAACATCCCCGGAGCAGTGCCCTTACCTGGACCAGTACCCCACCGGCAGCCCGTGTTGCGTGTCCGTCGCCCAGGAGCTTCTCTGCGTCAGCTAAACGCCATCCTGCCAGCGGTGACGCAACGCATCGCCCTCGAGGAGCCTCGCCCTGTCACAGAGTCGGCGGAAGATGAGCAACCAGAGCCATATCTGCCTAATCTCCTGAGGGAACAGCAGCTGGCCAACTCGCAGCAATCGCAGTTCCAGCAGGCAGCTGCGGCCTTCCTAGCTGGTCAGCAACCCATTGAGCAACCCTCGCCAGTGCAACAGTTCCTGCAGAACGAGGACTCCCAGCCAGCTGCCATCCTACCAGCTCCAGCTCGCTTCCCAGCCGAACGTCCTTCCATTCCGACGCCCTTGAACCGTCCCTCCGCCTTCAACGACTTTGGCATCGGTCGGTTTGAGAACTCGCAGAGATTTGGCTTGGAGCGACCCACTCCAACTGCAGCAGCGCCTCCACCACCACCTCCACCACAGCGGGTGGCCGTGGTCCGGACGAGACCATCGTCTGCTGCCCTGCGTCCTGAACCACCAGCACCTCAGCCTGTGGCCAGGCCACGCCCTAAGCCCGTTCAGCCTCGTCCCATCATCGATCAGAATCAACTGCAGGACGATCGGGTCGACCAGCAGCAGCAACAGCGTCGCCGCCAGCCTGTTTCCCAGACCATTCGGAAGTGGCGTGAGGAGAACGAGGATGGCAGCATTACCTGGGGCTACGAGAACGACGATGGCTCCTTCAAGGAGGAGTTGATCGGCACCGATTGCATCACGAAGTGAGTAAAGGGAATAAATAATATCTTTGGATATCTTTCAACGGATAAATCCTAACATAACCTTCTTTGACTCCTTTTCAACCAGGGGTACCTATGGCTACATTGACCCTGACGGCAACAAACGAGAGTACCACTACGAGACGGGCATCAAGTGCGATCCCAACAACCGCAACAACGAGGAGGAGCTGCAGGAGAATGGGTTCATCAACTACGAGGAGAACCGCGCCGTGCTGCCCAACGGCCTGGAGATCGATATGACGCAGCTGGGCAAGAAGAAGTCGAAGCGCCCTAATGGCATCTACAGGAACTGAGATACTCCCCAGCACATAACATATAGTCCCTTAAGTCAAGCAGCTCGTAGGTCATCTTACTTGTGTTCCGTTTATAATTATGTCCATACTCCATTGAGTGTCAAGTGAAAGATTAAATACGATTAGAATAGATTATTAAGGCATCCATCATCAGTAGGGTCGCTGGCGCCTGGCGGCGGGTGGCAGTCGGTTGGGCGGCGTTATGGAAATGTCCAGAAAGTCTCCGATGCAGAATTTGGCCTGGGCAAGGGTCTTGTTATCATCGATTCCTTTCTGGCCCGTGCAGGTCACTCCGATTTCCCGCATCTGGAAGTGATTGTTCCGGAAGTTGGGATACACCACGGCAAAGTCGAAGTAGGTGCCCTTCTTCCTCGTGTCCGGATTGACGTCACGCACAAGGGAAGTCAGTTCGTGAAGGGTGGCGTCCTGCCAGGTGTAGATCTGCAGCTCGTTGGTGGGCACGTTGCCAAAGGTGTATTCTTGAACGGAGTGGTGGCGACCAGTGGAGCAGAACACGCGGAGCAGCAGAGGGCAGGTCTGAAAAAGGGATAAAGTTAGATAAATCCGACAAAATATCCAGGTGAAAGGCCAAGTAAACATTGCCTCCCTCGCCGGTAGGGCAAACAAACCTTCTCGCGGTCAATCTGCTTGACCTGGGTCTTATCCTCCACAATCATAGACTCCACGTTGGCCATGTTTTCCTATGCCGCTACTTTTTATCACTTAATAAACGAGTTTTAATACAATAATGTCTTTTCCGAAATGTTTGGGCTTCTGTTTGTGCTATATTTGATCGATATCTTGCCTATCGGAAAACAGTTATGGCTAACTACTATCGCACATCTCTGAGTGTAACCGTTTATAGCTGGTGTTTTTAGTATTTATTTTTTAATACCACAAAATCTGGTCTTTTCAAACACTGCAATTTCGGTATAATTTATCGTTCTTTTCAGGGTCACTCTGCCGATTTTCCAAACAAAATTCATAGCGGTTGTGTCGTAGAAACGGAAAAGAAAAAAGCGGAAAATAGCGCGTCCCCGCGAATGACGCAGACTGGAAGCTTCCACTCGAATGACAATCGGTTCGGCTAAATAATATTCAACAATAGCGGTGCTCTTACGAATTCCCGTTGCCGCGAGCAGTGTGCATTGCAAACACAACAACAATTGCGGTCAGGAAACGCAACAACAACAACAACAACTGGGAGAAGTGCCGTTTGTTATTGGCGCATAAAAAAGAATCGCAATTTGGCCCCTGAATAGTTTCTCAAAAGGTGAGTAATTTGTGGCAGCGGTCCATTTGCATACCGAATTGAGATTTGCAGTCTTTGCAAGAGTTTTTCTTATGTAACGCAGCAGCTGAGTTTTACGTGCGAATTGTTGCTGTGTTGCTTTTGTTGCGTTTCATTGTGTTGGTGCCGCAGCGTCTGCGAAAAGACACCCCTTTTCAACCATCCCCCCTGGTCGCTCCATCACTATCTCTCCCTCTCTCTTTCTCTTGATTTGTTTATAAACATTCGGGGGAATTGTTTTTATCACAAGAAGTACAAGGTTAACACAGCCGCCCACCTAAAAGCCACCCCTTTTGCCACTTGCTCATTTTAATGCACACGCCATCATTTGCCGACAATAATGCCCTGATGTTTTTGTTTTTCCATATTTTATACTCTTGCAGTGACGTGCACAAGGGGTCATAAAGGGTTTATTTAAAACAAACTGTAAAATTTTAGTACTGATTTATCAGCGCCTTTTTATTTTGCCTAATTTTTGTACAAGTTTATCACAAGTGATATTATAGGGAATCGGAAATTAAAATATTTTTACTTTAGATTAGCAATAAAGATCCAATTTAGAAAATACTTATAAAAATGTTGTTATTAAACATTATTAACTTCTAACAAAAATATTAAATACGTTTAAAACAGAATACAAATCTTTAACCAAATCTTTTGGGAACCACACACAAAAAATCAAAATTTGTAGAGATTTCATTAAAACCGCCCTTTGTTACTCAGCACAAGAATTAAAAGCCCCATTGACAAATTCCAGAGAACAATTAACTTCCTTTTTGCAGGGGAATTACCAGAAGTGGTAGTTTCCTGAAAGAAGATAACTAGGAATTTTAAAATCCCCTTTGATTAAGGCAACACTTCCCATGAGGGTTTTCCAGCTACGTCGTATCTGATTGTTTTTAGTCTGCTCGTGTTTTTAAGTCCTCGAATCCACTCCCACCTCGTTGATCCTGCAGCAGCTGTTTTTGCCACAGTTCCTGCTGCTCTTGCGTGGGCGCAGCATATTTGTTGTTCTGCTGCCGCTGCTGTTATTGAATTCCCCTCCTTCATCCTTGGCCATCATCCTTCGTCCTGGCCGCAGCCATTGTTCACCGGACTCATATTGGAAAGTGGAAATGAGAGGAGGGGAGGGATTGCAGCCGTGACCGTGACTGACGGCCCGTAACCCCAACACTACCACACAGTGGACGGTGTTATTGTTATCGCATACTTCTGCTGTCAGTGCACTGTGGTCCAAATGGCCAATATAAGGTACCACCCATTAAAGCTGTTTTGCTTACCCTTTCGGTACTTCTGGGAAAAAAGGTTCCAGATATTTTCATTATCCTGCATTTTTATGGAATTTTAAAGCCCTTGATAATGTAAATTATCCCCTAAAGCAACATTTCAGTCTTTATGTATATCCTAAGTGTTGTTCCAGGAAAAGTAGTTATCAGATACCATTATCTTCGATTTACAAAAAAATGACTGCGCCCTATAGTTTTACGCACTTTTGATTAAAAAATTAAATTAAATTTACAAATTTTAAGATTTTAGTAAACTTACAAAGAAAGCAAAGTATCATTTTGGTACTAAACTATTATTTCAAATATGTACACTCCCAAATAGAACTAATTTCGTATGACTTAAGTTTAAAAGTAATGTACTTAAAGATGAAAAATCCTTTACTGGTGGTTAAGTTGAAGACTTCGAGGGAGAGTTAAAGGTGTGGGTAAAGACGTGAACAATAAAGTGATATGTTTTCGAAATTAAATTCCGCCCACTGTCCACGGCCTTTTTGTTTTGCGGCTGCTGGCTGAATTTTAAGCGTGCCAAGTCCTTGGCTGAAAAATGAAGACGTATGTTTAAAAGGGGGCGATTGAGGCGGTTTGTTGCCACTGTTGTGGTCGCTTTGTTGCTGCTACTTTCTTTTTTTACTTTTTTCTGAAATTTTAATTGCTTTGAGCAACAGTAGAAGCCCTGGGCTGCTTCAGCCGAAAACCCAAAATCCCGTCGAATTCCCGAAAATTCCCCAAGCAGCTCACAACGAGTTGAGAAAACAAGGCGCAGGGCGAAATGTAACGCAATAAATTCACAAATGCAAATAAAATGCGAGCTTTGCTGTGGCTCCTGTTCTATGTATGTATTTGATTCTATTTTTTACCAGGCTAGTTGACAGGGGCGTGTGCGTGGGCGTTGCTACTGCCAGCAACACAACACAATGACCTGGCTGTAAATCTCGACCTTGGCTTCCCATAGCGACCTTTGCGTAGCTATGTCCTTTCTCCCAATGCCACAAATATCCCTATCCCAATACCCATGCCCATGCCCAATCCCCCCAATTGCCAGTGGCGCCCACTTGTCTGAGGCGAAGACAGATTCACTCGCCGATTCCAATCCGGTTTCCATTTCCCAGCCAGCTGTTCAGACTTTCAGATAAAGTGCACGCTCAAAAGAATCATGACAAATTAATACTTGTGAATAAAATGGCAAATCATCGTGTCATGGGCTAACAAATGTATGTATGTATATACGAAAGAGATTTAGAAACGGATACAAAACAGCTTGGAAAGTACTAACATAAGATAGCACCTATTAGGTATGTGACTAGTTATTAACCTATTATCCCATTCTATAGAATCATAGTAACAATGATATTGGTTTAATTGCGAAACTAATTGCCTTACATTGTCTGGAACTTTCTATAATAATACAAGATTACTTCCTTTTGTTTAGATTAACTTAAAATTGTTACTGAAGCATTACTCTGTGTTATTAGGTATTGTTATTTACTAACAACCCATTCCCTTAAGAGTATTATCAGTAACTGATTATTGCAGAATTGACGTGATTGAATCTAAAAATGGATTGTCGTGAGACAGATTATAAATGGAGGTATTTTAGGAAAAGCTATTGAGTAAATTTCCTTCTGTTGAGTATGTGATAAAGGTGGAATTTGAAAAGAAATTCCATGCTGCTAAGAACACTTGAAAACAACCCGCTTTTTATTGGTTCTAAGAGCCTGCAAAGGCCAAGGAAAGATCACTCGTCTGTGCATTTGATTGGGACCGACCACCGCAATCGACGGCGGACAGATATGGGAGTGCGTATACTTATTTGCCCAGAAAATTATGTATACGCAGCGTTTCCTCATTGAGAGGCGGTGCTGCTGACGCAGAATAAATGAAACGATTTTAAAATAAAAGCAACTCATCTTTTTTCCCCCAGTGCGATTGGATTGGGGCCTCCGTTCGTTTCGGTTCTGTTCTGTTCTGTTGTCGCGTCTGTTGTCCATTTTATGCTATTTCTGTTTGCGTTCACTTTTGTTTTGTTTCCCTGGTTCTTTGCCTTTTTGCCAGGGGTTTTGCCATTGCCAATTGATGAATTGAGTACAGACCGCTGCCGTCTACGGCTACGGCTCTTTCGTCAATTGGTTTGACTGGATCTAGCTGCAGTTTGCACTGACGTCACACGTTCCAGCAAAAGTGCTCCTAACTCACTTAACACATCGGTCTGATTGGCATCGACGTCGATACGATACGATTGGATTCGATTCGACTATATATACATGTGTTGGACCTGACTCGTCTTGACTTGAGGTATATGTGGGCTGTAAACGTCTCAATTAACGATAGCAACATTGGTTAAATGCTATTTCTGTAGGATAGCTGCGTCAGTGGGTGCTATTAGCGATAAGAAGCGTATCGAGGGGACTACCGTGGTCATGATTTACGATAAGCAGCCGGTTTCAACCGGTTAACCCCAACTTGAACTGCTGATAGCACTGGAAATACTTAATTTATTTGAGATAAATATTGATCTTATGCAGTGAGCATCGAAAACCACTGAAAACTTTTGCTAATCCCCACCCCAAATTACTGACTTTTGGCAGCACATGTCGGCGATGGCTGCTCTTAATATAAATCGCTTTTGCATAGCCAAGTTGGCCAAACTATTTTCGTGTCAAAGCGCTGACAAGACGGGGCCACACACACCGAGCCAGGATCAGAATCAGAGGCAGGAACCAACCCACAGATACAGATGCACACATGGAGCCGCACAGTTGCGAGTGACAGGCGACAACAAAGGGGCTGGTCGAATCGGTTTTTGTGGGGGTGTGAGAACGAGAACTCCTAGGAATCGCCCAAGGACTTTGAGTGATAACAATCCAATTTGTAAAAGTAGTGGGCTGGGGTGGGGGCGGGTGAACTTTGTATATGTAAGTGTATTTCACATCAGAATTTACAATTTCAATTGAAGGTCAGTCGAAATGCCAGGCATTTTGTGCCCGAAAGAAAACCATTTCTCATATTCACTTGCTGCAAATTTGTTTACAATCCAAACCTATTGCGGTGCGAGCCATCGGTGTGTAAATGATTTAATTAACAGTTCATGGCTGGAAGTGTCGGGTAATTACGAAAACCTGATATTGTCATGCAATGCCAAAGGTAAATTCAGCAAATTCAGTAATTTCCCCTCGGATGCTGTGCTGTGCTGTGTGCAGCTAACAAAGGTTTCAATATCAACAAAGCCAACGCCAGTTGTTATCATGGACGCCCCTTGTGACTGGTTTGGTTGGACTGCCCAATGGATAAGGGGATTAGGTTTAATGAGTCCACAAAACAAACCCACACAGAGTTCCCCAGTTCCCTATTGAATTAGTAGGAACATTCGGTACTGCGTACAGCGCGATGCGAAACTGAAACTGAAAACCAAATGAAAGTTTATTCTGAAAAGAAATGGGCAACTTTTGGCATAATTAATCTAGGTATTGAATTATGGCATTTGCTTTTTTGGGTGGCCGTAATTGGAATTTCCGGGTACTCTCTCCATTTCCTGGAACTCGTCTTTGTTTTATGTTAAGGGGAAAGCTTAATGTTTAATTTGGTTCTTATTGCTGTTACTTTAATTAATTTGGTAATATTTATTGATTTTTTATTGTTTTACGATATATTTTAAATATGTATAAAGATTAGTATATATTTTAAACAAACTGTAATACGTTTAGTATTGATTCTTCTTCTTAATTAGCTGGGCTTTCTTTATCGTAATTTTCCTTTTTATTGCAAGTTTTGAGCCCACATGTCACATTAAATGCATAATACAAAAACACATTAGGTTGCCTTGACGTTTTAAATAATTTTAGACTCTACAAAAAATGAAAGTAATTGAAGAATTGTTATAAGACTTAGGTCTTTTGATGTAATTTTGCACTTAACCTTATAATAATGTCCCGCTATGTATTCAGTGCACACACAATTCTCGCTGATTTGCAACCCAAAGCTAAGCCATTTTGCATTTTGCCCACATGGTACAGGCGACCAATCAATGTCCTGCCAATCAGCTGTATTTGTTCCGCTCCGCCCAACAGTAACCGCCCAGGTTGGGCCACTCCCACGCCGAACCGCCCATGCTAGGTAAGCTTTTGGTGAACATTTCACCTTTGGCAGTAATTATCCAACCACAGCAGCAGTCGTGGATGCAAAGTCGGTTCGGTGGAGCTCAATTACAGAGGGTTGTGTGTAGGAGGAATAGCATACTTTCAGGTGCAGCCCATAGATAGTGGGAGTATTTAAATTTCCAACGTTGTGCGTATATTTGTACATGTGGGAAAATACCAGGATTGCACCAGGAACAGATCCAGAACAAAAGGAAACTTTCAAACTAATTAGGATTCAATTAATTTCGTTGATGGAGGCTTTCAGCAAATGGCTTAAGTTTCGCACACGTTTGGCGTGACCTTGTGAACCTTTCCCTTTCGCTGTCACAAAACTCGTGATAAAATATCCGTCTAACGACCAGAGCACGGAGACCATCGACCATATGAACACATACCTGACCGCCTGACCTTTTGCGTTTGCCTTGAAAGGATTCCGGTTGCAGCAACATGTGACATGTGGCAAACGAAGCCGACACTTGCAGGCTCAAATATGAGCAGCCACCTCCACATCCACAACATCCACAAACCTCCACAACCGCAAGAAGGAGCTGTAATAACAAAGCCACGCTTTGAGCCCTGCTGAAAGACCCCAAGACCAATTTAATTAAATTCCAAGCGGTATACATCAATCGCAAATATCTGCTGCTGACTGGAATTTGCCAAGGGAAAGTTTTAAATTTTAGCAGAGAATCAAATTAATCTTCCTCCCTCAACGTTATTTGCATTTGCATTAAAATGGGGCAAAAAGCAACTGCAACTGCAGCAGCAGCAGTTGTAATGGAGAGTGGAAAACTCACTCGTGGGATTTGCCTTTTGTCACGGAAACGAGACGATAATGTAAATAAGGCCACAATTCAATCACATTCGTATTCACACTCACACAACCGATCAATTTTGAGCGGAGGGACGAATTTAAGAACTTTAAGGATTTTAGAAAGAATATGGAAGCTTTAACGATTGATTAAAACTAGATTTTTAAAATACATGGGTAATTTGTCTGTTTAACTTTTAAAGTCTATCAAACTTTATGTAAAATAGTTTTTAATTTGCAGTCACCTACGAATGTTTGTTTTTCTGGTTTTGTTTAAAAATTCGTAACCAATTAGGGATCGGTGAATCTCGGAATTAATCAAATCGTTCTGCTAGACAACTTTGTTGTTTAATAAGTTCTACATACTAATAATAAGTTGCTTCTTAAAGACTGATTCTTTTCTTAAACAATTTCATTTATTTTCCTCTGTGTTTGTTTTTTTAAGTGGTTCAATGAAGCCGTCTCAGATGATTTAAAGAGCTTTTGCGTGTCTTACGTGCATGCTACTTATGGCCACAAATCTGCAAAGTCCCCCATGAGGGGATGAGCTAAAGGATGGATGGATGGGCAAATGGATGGTTATATGGATGGTTGGATAGAGATCACGATTGCCGGGAGGGGGCGGCGACCACTTGATATAATGATGACAGCAATTATGAATGAGTGAAGGTCGTTGGCTAACGACCGGCAGGCAATTCATCATCATGTCGAAACCACGGTACCGTCTCACCCCAAAAAGGGGGCGGGGCTGAGAGGTACTTTTGTCTAGTTTAAAGTGCGCTTTCGACCCCGCTTTCTTTGGTTTTTATGGATTGCGTGCAGGAACGATGACGTCACATAGGGGCCAAGCGATTTGCATGCCAGCAGCTCATTTATGCTGACTTGCAGTTACAATCCTTTTCGTCCTTACTCTGCTCCTGAGATAGGGATCAAGCTGCACGGCAAACAAAGTACACACGTCATGAACGAGTTTCACCCATTTCCCCGGGAAACGAAAACCCATACAACACCATCATCTCCACTTCCTGTGGAAGCACAAGTAACAATTGTGTGGGTGTGTCCTTTCAAGGAAATCAATCATCCGGAAATAGATCAACTCGTCGTCGTTTGGGTTCTTTTTTTGGCCTTTGTTTTTATTGTTAGCTACGCCGTTTGCTGTTCTTGTTCTGCCTGGCTGCGTTGAGGTGAAAGTCAACAACAAAAAAGTGGCCATAAAGGAAAGTGAAAGCAGGGGAAAGGGGCTCCCGAGTCGCGTCTGGCAGGCTTTAAAACCAACCCATCGCCCTTCTTCAAGTGGTTATTCATTTTTCGGAGTGCATAAGTAAGATGGCTTATCATCAATGGGGTGTTGCAATTTAATTACCTTAAAAAGCAATCCACTTTATAATAAATGCCGCTTATTTGCGTGCTTAAAATAGATCAAGATCTTAAGAAAAATGTTTACTACTCATCGGAGATTAGGAACTAAATTAAATTGAAATTTTCAAGCTGAGTGCCTAAATTCCACCATCGACTTAAAGGATAAGCAGAACTGTGTTATTATTATCTATCACAATGTCTCTTTATTATTATAATCGATTAACTCCCAAATCTAATTAAAATCCATAAAAAGTTCTGGCAAAGCTGGGTTTTAATTTATGCCCAAAGTATTAATTAAGGAATACAAAGCAAACAATTTCAGCTACCCCCTCCAACCACAAAATCGTAAAAACTTTTGCAAATTTCTCACCCAAAAACTAAGCTAATTTCGTTTACCCAAGCCGACACAAGGAACCATTTGCATTTGGCCAAAATAGCTACCCCCAGGGGTAAACAGCGTATAATTAACTAACTCACTGCATATAGCTGATTCATGGGTCACAATAAAACACTAAGAGAAATGCTATTTTTATAGCATACAAATGGGCACCCATCCAGAACCACGACTGGCAGTTATTATTATAATGAAACACAACCACGAGTTCCCTTGGATTTACAGGGAGTAGAAAGGGGGTTTCGTGGCGGTCACAGGTGCGAAACCAGACACACGTCACCAATCTTGTTCTGACGCCAGCACCGCGGCGCCAGTTCCTCACTCATTCATTCATTCACAAAAAAATTCGCCACTATTAATCACCCGTCTGGCGCTTTTCCCTCCTCGAAAGGTTGTGCCAGGCAGGCATAACAATAAAATCAAGAGCAGTTGTGAATCAACAGTGCGTCACCATTGGATCCCCCCAGGGCACTCCAACCCCTGGGTAGACCTATTGATTGGCTTCACGTGTCGATACTTAAGTCCTCGCGCTGCGTCGTCCCACTTCCTTATAACAACCACTCCTCTTCACAACTCAGACACGTTTGTAGTTTTTGGTCTCGTAATTGGTTTGAAGCTCTGAAGGAGTAAACAATTTCTTATTGTCGTAGCGTGGCGCTTGAAATTTGTTACACTATATTACGTAAACAAAAACCTCAATTCAACACCCTCGGCCATTGTGCAAAGTTAATTTCCAAGCGCTGTTTACCAATTTTTTAGAAATGTTTGAAGGTGAAGGTTAGTCAACTGACAGTACTATTTATGGCAAATGTCATTGACTGTTGCATACAATTACTGTAAAATCCTTGCCATTAGGGGCTATAATTATAAACCGTATGTGTATAAATATAGCCAGTAATGCTTTTCACATAAATAACTCTTTTAAACAGCCCACGCTTCCCCAAAGAAATTTACCCATAAAAATGTGCTAATTACTTTTAATGAGCTTAACTGGAAATACATTTAACAAATGCCCATTTTTTTGATGTTACTTATATAAATGTTCTCTCTTTTTTTTAGCCAGCCATGTCCGACGCGGCCAAGTCCAACAACAATGCGTCCGTTGATGCACCTGATCCGGCCACTCCTGACGCTCCCGCTGGAGGAGCTGAGGAGAGCAGTGCAGCCACTCCGACCACCCCACGGGGCAATCACAACAACAATATAAGCTCCAACGGCAAGAGCAAGAACAAACTGAAGTCGACCCAGAATAGCAGCGGTGGCGGGAGCATAGACAAGCTATCGCCGGACCAGGACATCTTCATCAACGCCGCCGACGGCCTACCCAATCAGCATCCGACGCTCCCCAAAGAGGGGGACGTCGACAGCGACACAGAGCCGGAGGTGGACGCCGATTCGTTCGACGACCTACCCACCTCGATTATCGTGACCAACATCCACTCGGAGGTGTTTGCCAATCCGGAGCTGAAGCACTCCATGGAGGAGCTATTTCGCACGTTCAGCGAATCGGCCACGTTCCAATGGCTGCGCAGCTTCCGCCGCCTGCGGGTGAACTATGACAATGCTATTGCGGCGGCCAATGCGCGGATCAAGCTGCATCAGTACGAGTTCAACAAGAAGACGGTGATAACCTGCTACTTCGCCCAGCCGGTGACACCGGTGAACAACAAGAACCTGCAGCCACCGGCGCCGGTCAAACAGTTCCTCATCTCGCCGCCCGCCTCTCCGCCAGCTGGCTGGGAGCCGCGCGAAGAGGGCGAGCCGCTGGTCAACCACGACCTTCTTGCCGCCCTGGCCAGCCTCACGCCCGGCGAGTCGCACGAACTGCATCCCCAGAGCGAGGACCAGCCGGCCATTATTGTGCACACGGCCATGCTGGCGGAGGCAGGACCGGGTCTCCAGGTCAAGGCTCCCATCGTCCAGACCAAGTGCCCGGAACGGGCATAATCATCAGGTGGAGACGACGTGGCTGAAGCTGAAAACTTGAGTTGTAAATCCGAATCGAACAAGGACAACGGGTTGGGACTCGTGCTTTGCGAATGGTTGGGACTTGGATGGAGTATTTTTTGTAAATATTTTCCGAATTAATTGTGATTAATTTACACATACATATATTTAGCTACGTTCGTATGTTTGTATTACTAGGCACTCGAACACCCATACCCGACATACTTTCCCACCCCTCCTTTCAAGTGTAGCATTTACCCCAATTGGCTTCTGATACAAGTTCTTTGGCTAGCAACCGCATCTAGATGTGTTTATCTCTCGATTTGAGTGTGTCTATGTGTAAGAATATTGATGTTAAGCCATCGCGACTACCTGCTAACAATATCTCTATCTCTGTGTACCTTTGACTGGAAAGCGCTGACAGAGGCGCTACCGAGAACAGCGATCCGGAATCTAAAAACCGAAAACCGAAATCCCAGATATAAAGCTACTATATCTATGTAAATGTTAATGTAATTCTAAGCCAGCGAAATGGTGTAACGATATCGCATCAGATATCGCCAAGCATACGTATATAAATCTTATATGCCTACGTGTAGTTAAAATTTAAATTGAAAATATATTCAAATTCGAAATGAATGTTCTCAAATGTACCAAACAAAACAAAAAAGAAGAAATACCAAAAACGAAACAAAAACAGAAAAACCGAAACGAAACTCTTTGAACAAACTTTAATTGACGGGTGGTCGGTGTGTGCGTGTGATGCAGCAGGAAACGTGATGTGGGGCAAAGGGCAGCCGATGGGTTATGGATTTGACATTGGAAATCCCTGTCGACAATTGGCAATTCGATAGTGCAATTGAGTGGAAATTACTGAAAACTTTGCAAGGCCAGGCAAACTCGTATTTGCTGTGAGGGGCAGAGAATAAACTTTAATTGGCGAAAGTTTTGGGAAAACATTTTGTGGAGGTGTATGCGTTTTTCGGCAGAATTAAACCAAAAGCAAAATGACTGTCTAGTTATATGAGATTCTAGAGAACTGTTGAAAATCTACACTGTTGGAAGTGAAACTTGTTTTGGCACTAAAGCAATTCATCCCAAAAGTAGGCAATTGTTTATAACATCATTGAGAGCTTAACAAGAACTTAAACTACCATATCTTTAATTCATTCTATTCAGCCAAAATAAATACAATATAATTTACAAACAACTTAGGGCCATATAGTAATTGGTAAAACAATAGCTTTACCTATTCTATAGAACCAATTTATTCACGTGGAATGGATAGCAACTCTTAAAACTTACTACTACACAGAAGAGTAGAATTCTTAACAAAAAAAACAGGGTAACAAGGACATTAAACTGGCTTTGGGACTTTGGCTTGGCTTTTACTTGCTCTCGATGTTCTTGAGCGGCACCATCTGCTCGGGGTCATCGGGATAGACGCTGTTCTGGCGCTTCTTTCGACCAGCGCACTGGCTGAACCAAGTGTCGCCCTTGCCGAAGTTCTCGCCATCCTCAATGGATTCGGGCATGGGCTGGTTCATGGTCTCCGGCAGGAACATCACCCAGAAGCCCGAGATGATGGCCACCACGCCAAAGAGTACGGCCGGAATCTTCGGATCAAATGAGTCCAACAATGTGATGAGTGGAGTAAGAGCGCCGGATAGACGGGCGCACATGGATCCCAAACCCATGGCCGAGTTTCGCACCACGGTGGGAAACAGCTCCGCCGAGTAATTGTAGATCACGGCAAAGGATCCAGCGATGAGGAGCTTGCCCGCCATAACTACACCCGTGGAGGTGTTGGTGCCCTGGGCAATGTAGGCGGCCACAATGCAACACAGACCGCCACCCAACATCAGGGTGGAGGTGATCGACCGACGACCCAGGCGATCCAGGACGAACACAATGGTTATGTAGCTGGGGAACTCCACCAGACCCATGATGAACAGGATCAGGTAGGGATTGCCGTACAGCTTACCGGCACTCAGTGAAAGTCCGTAGTAGACCAGGGAGTTGGCGAACCAGCAGAGGCAAACGTTCAACGTCTTCATCCGCAGGTTGGGCGTGCGGAACAGATCACTCAATCCGGCACTGGACTTCTCCTCGGCTGCCGCCTGCTGCTTGGCCTTCTGCACATAGTACTCCTTGTCCACCGGTATGCCCGATCCATTGATCCTCAGACCCTTGGCCACAATGTCCACAGCTTCGGCGGCACGACCCTGCATCCACAGCCAGCGCGGAGATTCATCCAGCCACCACCAGTGGCCCAAGAACAGACAGCCATGCAGTCCATAGATCACCTGCAGCAACTGGCGGTCATGGATCAATGCTCCCCATCCCGCCACCAGCATGATGCCTCCAGCGAAGACAGCCTGAAATGGATGGAAGATTATATATATGGAAAAATTAGATAATAATGTTTAAGTACTAATTCCTCACCTGGAAGGTAATGCCGCACACAGTACGCTTACTGGGTCCCACCAGCTCCATGGTGAGCACGAAGCCGCAGATATAGGCACCCGCTGATCCCACGATGCCCAGCAGGTAGCGGGCCACCATGAATGAGAAGTACTCCGGAATGAAGGCCACACCCACGCCGATGATCAGTTGGAACAATGCCGACCAGCAGAACACGGTTTTCCGGCCCACTTTATCGGCGAGTCCGCCAAGGGTGACGGCGCCGGTGAACACGCCCAGCATGAACACCGTCTGCACAATGGCCCCCATCCAGCGGCGGTCGCACACAAAGTTCCAGTCGATGGTGCGCGAGGTCTTGTAGTACGTCGTGTCGTATACGTAACTTGTGCACTTGACGGTGGCATTGGAGCTCAGGATAGATGGATCGTACATATGGCAGGAATCCAGTTCACCATTGGGTTTCAGCGGGATGGCGGCCAGGATGGCACTAGAGTTCCACGGCGTCACCGACAACGTGCTGTTGTCCACGCCCTCGATGAAGCACCGGTGCTCGGGAACGGCGGCCACGGTGACCAGGGATAGCATGTGCAGACCAGCGGTCAAGCCAGAAAGCACCTGCAGGAAAAACTGCAGGAACTGGTACTTTCCAAATTCCCCTAGAAATAGAAAAAACCACAATAATAAACTGGTTGGGAAAGGTCGCAAATTACTCAAGTCTGCTTAAAGCTGAATAACAGATAGCTATTATCTCTAGAGTGGGTCACACACTTTCTAATACTGTACAAACATAACTATGACTATCGCAAAGTGAAGGTGTTCCTCTAACAAATTCGTGTAAGCATTTTCAAGAACTTAAAAGGAACATTAATAGGAGTCTATATATTTTTTTAGAAAAAAAATATATTTTCTGTTAGTTCTTCAACAAATTTTAAAATGTAAAAATAATCTTCTGTTTTTACTTTATAAAGAAAAACCGATTCAAGACAGGTGATTCATATAGTTCTTTTAATAAAATAGAAGTTTAAGTGCTTAAATTATTTTGAAATCATTATCCAAACACCACGTACCAGCGATAAAAGCGCCAGTGATGAATAAAACCTAAAGAAACGCCCGACTTTTATGTAGATGAGATCTTTTTATGGGTTTCGGTGGCATTGTCGTCACACCAAAGGCTTTGCAATTAAATCAAGTGGAATTTATTCAATTCGATTTCAATTGAAGCGCATTCGTATGGCCCGTCAAATATTTGCCCACAGTTTGGTTTGGTTTAGTCTGAGTTTTCCTACCCCATGAAGACTCGAGACTCGGATGTCTTGGGAGAATGCATTGAATCGATTATGACTTGGCTGGACTGGCCAATGCGATCGTATTGATAGAGGGCAGGGGCTGTGTAAATTTCTATCGACATGGACAGTATGTAGCCTAGATACGAGAATTTGACACTTGAGCGGTCCAATGTTCAATCGGCCGTTTCAATTGATTTGTGGGTTACGTTTATTGATCGTTTAAGCGAAACTTTTGCCATCAAATAGAAAGTTACGTTCACCCCGGTTACGTTAGGATCGACAACTCGTGAGTGAATCGTCTGAGAATTTTTAATTTTCATAATTGAAACGATTGCGTGGAAAGTAAAATTATGTCATCGAGCGTGTAATATTATGTCAAAGCCAATGAGCATGACTTAATTAATCTTAATTTTTATAATTAAATTACGCCCCCAATAGACATAATCAGCGTCTAATTGCCCACAATCTTCGGAATCGATAACGCAAAATCATGATAACTAGACTCAACATATATTGCGGATTATCAGGGGCCCCTAAAACTAAATCATATATCAGGGCTGTTGTTGCGACGGATTTATGACATCCGAACAATATAACTAGCCTTATAATGGTTGTCAAGGGGCCCTTGAATATCATATTTGTATTTGGCTCATTCAGTGTTTGTACTTCTCTTAATAGTCAGTTATAATGATGTGTAAAAACTACAGATGGCACACTAAAATTAATATAGGGCAGGTTTAGAGAGTTGTTTACTCTGGGAACAATATAGGCGATAAACTGAAATGATAAGGCCGTGGAATACTACAAAAACTGTGCTAATAACGTATAGTTTATAATAATTTTAATTTAATTCGATTTTTTTTTAGGCAAGGTATTATTTTATACAACAATTTTTTGGGTTCTTTTTGTTTCTTAACAATAATTTAATTCAATGTATTTTTCGAAAGTAAAGGATTTTAAAAGACTTGTTGGCTTTTAAAAATCTTGTTTGGTTTGGATTGAGGTAGATCATGGTTTTATACCATTAGTTTATGACTTCCTTTCGGTTCGTTGTTTTTTTTCCAATTAAATTTAAAATTACAAAATTAAAAGTTATTTTCATCATTTTCACTTCCCCCAATTATAAATCACCTGAAGGTCGATTTAGTTCTGTTCTGAGCTGCGCGCTCATAACATGTGGAAGCACTCTCAAAGTCATTGCAAGTTTCTGGTTTTATGGTAACCTTACCATACCAAAAAGTCACGAATTCGGAATGTAACACGCCTCCGAATTGGAAGTAATTAGAGCTGTTCGCCACACCAAAGAGGCCTTCAACAAAATAAAGAGCGGTATGTGAATTTTTAGGGTTGAGGGGATTTGCGATACAGTTGAATCTGAGCAAACCAGTTTGAGTTTTTTGCATGCGAATGAATAAACATATTACGATTAAAAAAAGTCGCTAATGCGTTTATTACTCCCTCTCACCATCTCCTCTTACTTTCTTATAGGCTGCGGTTTCTCGACTGCTAAGTAGAAAACCAGTTTCAGAGTGTTACCTATGAACATTATTGCAATAACTCTAGGTATTCCATAGCAAGTTTATATAATTAATACAAAGAAATTGTGTGTTAAATATTGGAAGCCATTTTTATGATCTGCCATACGCAGAAGCTGGATTTCAATGGATTGCGCCATATGATTTATAGCTTAGATCCGCCCGTGGATCTTTCACTGTATTCCCACAATTATTATTAACTGTTTTGCATAAAGCAAATAAACAGGCTTGTTTCTGAATCTCCCACAAGCTAACTGCAGTGTTTAAACCGCACAATTAGAGTATACAACACAATAAATTAGCAGAGATCCGTAGATCCCAAGATCTTTATGACGAGCCCACTTCGGAGTCTTGTGACAAAAGCTCAGCGGTAACTGCCTCCTTCCCATCCTATTTTGTTTGCTCGTTAGCCGCACTCGTTTTAGCGTCACTGTGCTAAAGCCAAGAAGGCTCAACAAGTGTCAGACAGCCTCCAGCTCAGAACGTGGCCCACACGAACATGTGTCGTTAGAATACTACATATAGGGGAGCAACAGGTCGGAGTCTCTATCGAGCTGTCATAGATGTCTGTCACTTGCCGCGGCCTTGGGGATTTATTCAATTAGAAATAGTGCGAAAGCTTAAATTAAAAATAGTTGCAATTAAAATAGTATTAGAGGCGGCTTCTTTTGAGCACTTGACGGACAGCCAGCCGGATAGATTAGGCGGAGATTAGAAAAGGAAATACCGAAAAATTAATTATAAAATCTGAATGCAGAACATAGCGTCGGCTATAAGCCAACCTGGCCGGCGTGAAATCAAATATTATCCATAGCCGCCTGCATCGCTGATAAGACCTCTCAAAATGATAAGCACAACGCTGGGTCTTATCAGCATGGGGATGGAGACGCCTGGCAACGTAACAGCTGACCTTTCAAAAGTCTTCGCTCCGAAACCCTCTCACCACTTACTCACCTAGTTTCCCCATCAGGTCCTCCAGCACATAATCCACAGCCATGTTCTTAAAGTGCTTTTTGCCAACCTTATTCGAGGATGATATATAGTAGTTATTATGGTGTTATTGGCTTTCAGCAAATCGTCATCTTCCGCAAAACGGGGATCGGAGTACAACTGATAGTTGCGGGTCACGAAGATGGAATCGAATCCGGGCAAACAACGTGCTCGAAAGAAAAAACCGCGGACGGAGCACTCGATCAGCTATCAACTCTTCCGACCGCCGGCAGCATTTGAACTGGCAAATACTAACTGCGAACTGTGTCTCTCAGCCCATCGAGCTCGGGCTGAATAACACACACTCATGGTGGTCTACAGCGATAAGGTCGTCGCAAGCTCACATATGGAGAGAGCTTGTGGATCGCGGGTCTGGCTGAGTCTCCAATGTTGGTAGCTAAGCAAATATCTCTGGTGGATGATAAACGCTTTAAATTCGAACCAATCATGTTTGGTAAACATCACAAGCTAAGACCACTACTAAATAAAATCCTTTCATTAAAAAATGTTCACCTTTAGTCTTTGACAACCAAAGCTAGCTCTGGTTTATCACACAGCCTTAAAAACAAAATTTTCAAGATAACATATGTACAAACAGAATCAAAATACACAAACTTTTAAATTATGTGTGAGTCAAAGTTTTCAGATCCTTCGTCATTCCTCTATTTGGACATGCTGGCTGATATTTTAATGCGGGACACCCTCGAGATGGAAGTGGACTTCAACAAAAAAATGGAGTTCATCAAGGAGCAGGAGCAAAAGGTTTTGGAAAATGCCAAAAATGTAAGGGACTCGTTAGCCAAAGGTATACGAATAACATATTGTACTAACCTATCAGCTAATCTCAATGGACCAAATGCTGGGGCCCATAAACTGCAGCATGCTTAAGTTAGAAATGGAACTACATGAAAACGAGACAAACTTGATCGAGGCGGAGAAGGCAATCACCCGATTGGAGCAGACTTGCCCAAGATCTGAAAGCAATGGTTGTCGGACGTATCCCCTGGCACGAGCCACCTACGAGGATTTGCTGAGTTTACTCGTGTCCGCCGAAAAAACAGCCGCCCAGTGCACCACCATAAGGGAGGAGATCGAAATGTACAACCAAGAGGCCTCCGCGAAACTACCTCCCAAATCTGTGGTATTTATTGGTAATTAAAGATTTTAGAACACCTTAAATAAATTAATCCACAGATTACCAAGATCATCGATTATCACAATAATATCCTGATCTTATTGGAGAAGGAAATCGAAAAGTTGCAGTGCGAGGTCACGAAGGTTCAGAGGGAGTACGAAGAGCTAAATAAGAAAATGGAACCTAGCAAATTGATCGCTCAATGCCCCTGCCAACAGAACAACGACTTTAAGCCCATGGTCAAATGTGATGTACAACTACGCATGTAATCCACAAACTGATAACACGATATATCCATACGAGTAGTGTAAATGCTTACAATGCTTGAAGTTTAACTTTGTGCTTAAGATTAGGTTTGGTCTGTTAGGCTTAACTCCTAGTTATTGGCATCGCGGAAGAAGAGTACATCGTCGGCTATGATACTGGTGCTGGTCTTCTGGTTGCCCTGCTGGTCGGTGATCTCTCCGTAGGTGATCTTGCCCTGCACCATCGTGCGCTGCCCCTTCTTCAGGTATTCCAGTACGGTGTCACGCAGGTTGGGCTTGAAGACCACCACACGATGCCAGTCGGTGCGCTGAGCCCAGTCTCCGTTCTCGTATCTGTGGAAGGTTATTCGATAATTAATTAATACGGTTTTAAAATCCAAAGCTCAGCTTTTAATATTTCACTACATCATTAAGAAGATTAGCTTAATCGATCCATTGAAAATGTACCATTACAATTTAATTATGTTCAAGCTATGATTTAATCCAACATTAGGAAAGTTAAGGAACAACAGATTACGTATAAATCTTGAACACAATTTGTTAAACAGTTTCGAGAGAGCACACTTCGGCATAATAACCCTGATCTTTGGGTTTAGACTTTTTGCAGTAGGGAAAGGATAACTATAATTGAAATTCTTTGTATGGAAAATTTATAAACAATTGAGTGTGATAATAACTCTTTTAACTCTGTTAAATGTATGGTGTTCTTAACAGGAAGAAGGAATTTGAAACTGCTATTTTTATGTCCGTGACTGTCTGCCCTCCTTGGAGATTCGATTTCAAGTTCAATTGCGAACACATGTGTGCCGAAACTCACACATGTCTAAGTTCTCGTACTCACTTGTAGTTCGTGTGTGTGGCGACGGAAAAGGTGACCACCGGGTGCTCCTGGGATCCACGCAGCTGGGGATCGGCTCCAACTCTACCCAAAATGGTAACCGTGTTGACGGCTGCGTTTGAAAAACAAATAATTTGAGTAATTTCACAATGAGAAACGTACAACCACTTACTTTTTTCAATTTTGGCGGGCGCCGCTGCCGTCGTAGTTTTTGCACCGCGTGCCGGCAAACTTCGCAGGCCGCTCATCAAAGGAGTCAGCTACAGTGGACAAACAATTTAATACTTAAATTCCCTGTTGCTTAATTAGTTTACTTACCATGCGCTTTGTGTGTTGCATCATTATTTAACAAAGGCTTTTTGTTGGCTGATCAGAAATTACACTACAATTAGAGATGGGTTACCGAAGGTATGGATATTTATCGAATATTCGTTTTTGCAAAATACTATCGATGTTTCCCCATCTCTATGGATTAAGTGGTGGAAAACGGCAAATTGGTATTGTCACTTTATATATCAGCTGTTTCTGGCCAGCAGCGCCCTCTAGTGGTAGTGTGTGGAAACAGTCACTCTTTCGTTGGTTGTAATTTTAGCCTATAGGTGGCGTCTTGTAGTTCTGCATTTAAACGTAATGCTTGTGAGGGCACCACAGTGGAAATTCAAATTCAATATTTAAGCACTAAATAATTTTATAAATAATGAACTACGGTTTTATAAGTTTTCATTTCCTTAAGTTTTCTTATTTGTCTAATTAAGTGTACAGTGCAGTACACTTTCAAATAATAAATATCAAATTAAGCTTAAATAAACACTTCCAAACTAACTAACAAAACACGTATGCAGAGTTCTTTTGAAACGATAGCTTAAAATCAATCAGCCTTTTAATTGTCGCAAAAAAGAATACCATTACACAAAAAAAACGAAGTAAATTAAAATTTAACTTTCAAAGAATGCAAATCAGGCATATAAAAATTCACTTAATAAGGCGATAGAATGCACAAAGATTTCAAATTTTACAACCTCAAACAGGATGCAAGTGCGACAACTTAAACCCGCTTCGTACTCGACCGAAGTTGCCAGCCACGAGTAGTCATCATCATCTTGGCTTTTTTCGAAAATTAGTTACCGGCAGGCGGCTTTGTTTGAGTTGCTGAGGAGGTAGCGCAGGTGAAAGAGGAAGAGCGAGCGGACAAGTGTCCGTTAGTCGGGTGCTAATAAAAACCTGGACACCCGAGAGGCGTCCCCGAAACGGAGCGGAAGAACAGAATCACCATTTTTATATTCGCATTGCTCTTGAGCCGATGCTGCTGCAACATCAACAGCAACAGCAATTGCAACTGCAGCAGCAGCAACAAGAGCTCTCTGCAACTCTCGACTTTGCATTCAAATTCAGCTCAGGCGATGACGACAGTCCACATCGATGTCGCTGCCCCAAGAACTGAACACCATATCGCCGGCCAGATTCTCGGTCTCGGAACTGCTTTCCATCTGCGTCACTCGAGAAATTCTGTGGAGCTGATAAAACGCTGCGGTCATATTGCGGCCAGCTTAGCCAGTTCCGACTTATTAACCATATCACCATATATTACGAGAGAATTTTTGAATTTCCAGGAACCCACAGTAAAAGTTTATCAAAATTCCAACAAATTAAAGATTTTACACCATTCACAGATTATATTAACAACATCTAAATAAAGAGATACATTCCTGGTTAGTTTAAAAAATTGAACTTTTTTGACGGTCAGAATATACTGCTTTAAAAATTTGAAAAGTATAGTTATTTCCGCTTAAGGCCGATTTTGGGTTTCGTTTTTATGATTCATTTAAATTATTTATAATTGTCCTCTTATCATTTTTTTCAGTTGAAAACCAAAATGTAAACAATTAATATGCATAATTCTATAAATATTTTGAATATAAACTAATTAAATTCAATATATATGTTAAAATATTAAGATGAAGTCTTATATATTCAATATATCATACAGTTGTTATTAAAAAGGATTGGCTAGGAAAGTAACGACTATGTTTTTCAAACTTTTGAAATGCGCGCTTTTGAAGCAAGCTCCAAAAACAAAATCCCAAAAATCATTTCCCCCAACAAGATCCAACCCCATATTTATAATTTAGCCCTCCGTCCGTATCTATATCTGCAGTCGTAGTCGTGCCCGTAGAGCATTGTGTCCGTCGTTGAATCCAGTGCGCGTGTTGCTGCGACTCTATATAAAAATACATTTGTATATGTAAACGGGCGCACTCATATAGGAAGGTTGCTGTTGTTGCCGTTGTTATTGTTGCTGGCCTGGCCTGGCACTGTATCTGTATCTGTATCTGTAGACGAGTGTGTGCGCTCGTATCTGTATCTGGTGTTTGGGGCTCCGGCTCAGAGCGCTCCGCAGCGATACCAACAAAAACGAACGTCGGAACGTAAACGTACCAGGCGAACGAACGAACCAGCGAACGTCCCAAATGTCGCTGCTTTTTCTATATTTTCAGATTGTATGGTATGGGGGGCATAGGCGGGTCGGAGGAACTGAAGTGGTTGCTGTTGTTGCTGCTGTTGCTGCTGATGATGTTGCCGTTGCCGTTGGCCTGGCTGACTGGGCTTGTCGAGGACGTTCGCTAGATGGCTGACTGGGTTGGCTGTTTTGCCGTTTGGCTGTGCTGTGTGCGTTTGCGTGCCAAAAAGCGAGCGATGGCAAAATTCATATGTGCGCCTTATAGTGAAACTATAAACGGCAGCAGCATTCCGGCAACTTGCAATGTTGCCGCTGTCACGGGCGATGTTGCTGCTCAGTGGCGAGACTGCGCAAAAGAAGTCGAACTTAGTAGCCAAAGGATTAAAGTCGCCAAGGTCCTGCCTTTAAGGAGGTTTCTGTATGATCGTAATCTATATATTAAAGCTAGCCGTTGGAAACTAAGAATCAATACACAGCTAAAACTACTTAAATGAGACTAGTGATATATGGTCAGATATCATCATAGTTAGATAGCAACATATCTGAAAACCTCTCCGTAAAGATTCCAGTTTAATAATTCTTAGGAGAAAATAATTCATTATATCAAAGAAACAACATATATATAAATTTTCCTAAGTATTAAGTGATTTGGTATACCCCAGAAAGAACTAAAGTTAAAGAACTACTAACCCCTAGATCCAATCTCAGCAAGTTGGGAAATCTTAACTAGTGCTAAACCCTAAGCAACCCCTTGAGCAGCCCCAATCGAGACCCGCCTCGAACTGCATCGCGAGCTGACTGCGCACAAAATTTAACCAGAAAATTTAACAGAGCAGCAGAAATGGAGACCCCAAAACCGAACGAATGGCTCGCATTAAAGTTTATTTCGAAACCGAGTCGCAGGCAGCGCAGAAAGCAGCGCGCTGAAAGGAAAAGAAAAAGAAAACGACGAGCGAGCGAACAGAAAAAAATCCAAGTAAAATTACGACAAGGCAAAAGAGTGGGCTGTGGGAATGGGGAGTGGGTATGGTGGAGAATGGCGGATGGTAGATGGTGGATGGTGCAGATGGGGACTGAGCACTGAGGATTGGGGGCTTGGATGGGGCAGAAGGTTGATGGTGGCTGGGCTGGTTGCTTGCTTGCCTGGCCAAGTGGATGGGGGGCGGGGAGAGGCAGTGGCAGCAACGACGTCGAAAGAAAACAAGAAACTCCAGCAGCAGTGGCCCAAGGGGGACTGCAGGGGGAAAGGGGAATGGAGGGGGGTCTTGGTGGGTTGAATGGGAAGGCAGCCACACAAAGTGCCGGTGTGTGTGCGTGTGTATCTGTGTGCGGTGGGGCGAAGGTGAAGCATGCGATGGCGTTGGTTGGCCTGGCTCGGTTCGGTTTGGCTTGGCTTGGATGGCTTGGCTGGCCTGGCTCCGTACCACAGGCAAGACGGCGTCGCTGATGGAAAATAAGAAGAAAAAAAATATATATAACCAGCAAATGAACGAACCAACGAACCAGCGGCTGCCCCAAACAAAAATGCTGAATAAAAGCGGCAACAACAACGAGGACGTCGCTGGCGATGGCGATGGCGACTCTTGCAACTGCAACCAGGGGCAGCGGCAACATCAGCCGTCACCAGGCACTGGGCACTAGGCACCAGGCACTAGGCACACCGGACCTGGCCAAGAACGAGAATTTTAGATCGATCCAATCAAGCCGAAATGGGGATGCCCTAGCCAACTGATCAATGTAGGATCAATGATCATATGGGAAAATATTTAATAGTTAATAAAATTAAGATTGAGTGATCTCTTAAGTTATACCTGAACGGAAAGGCGATACTTATAATATACTTTATTCCAATTTGCATGAGTAAGTTTCAAAACATAATTACACTTTCTCAATTAAAGAGAGCAAAAGCAGACCTTTTCAAGATAAAGAAATAAAGTTAAGTAACAAAAAATATTACAAACTATTCCAAAATAACTAAATCTCAGTTTTAAAATGAGATTTTAAATGTCTTTATATAATAAAATAAAGAACTAATCAATTTTAGATATCATACAAAATTTGGCTATTTTATAAAAGACCTCGAGAGTTATGGATCGTTGTGAGGTCATCAAAATAATTAAAGTGTATAATCTCCATACAAACATAGGGAATTACAAATACCCAACGAATCCCTAGGGTATTTCGAACGAAAGAACAGAACATCGGCAGAGTCAGAGTCAGACTCATAGACGTAATCATCGGCCAAGTCGGAGTCGGTGCTCGCGTCAGAACCGTCGTCATCGTCGCACCGACTGCTCTGAGGTCTCAGCACACACAGAGACCGGACCGAAAACGAGAATGAGACCGGGACTGAGACTGCGACAGCGAACCCAGAGTTACCAGCAACCAAGCAAGCGGCGATGAACAACGACAAGCAACCGACCGACCAACCCGACCCAACATTAAAGTTAAAGTAAAGTTGGAATTTGTGCCTCAACCAGCGCTCTGTCCTCCGAAAGAGCCCCTTCCCTAGCAGCACTCCCTACCTTCCGTCCTTCCTTCCCCCATGCTGCCTTTTGTAATCAGAATAAACGAAAATTCGCTTAAGCCGTGCACCGTGGAGCCAACTATTTGGGCGATTTCCTATAGGAAATATTCTCGAAGGTTTCTCTGATTTCAGTAAACTTTAAAACTTTTTAAAATATATTTTGAGGATTAGATCGTGTTATGATGCTAATACTTTCAGTACTTATACTTAAATGTATAAAAAATTATAAATTAATATGTTTAAATAAAATATGTATGCTTAATCATAAAAGTATAAGGATAAATGCCAATTATTATCATTGCAAATGTTGTAGGTAGTAGTAAAATACTCCCATTAATCACACGTTACTTTTATAGAATTTGTTTTGCTTCAAGTGTTGCGAATCGTTAGAAAGAGATTTAATTACTTAATGAAAAATTATCCTAATATATTACATTTAAAGCATGAGGTTGAATAACTTATTTGTAAATTTAAATACTGCCCAAAAACATATATATTTACAGGAATTTAACCTTTAGTTTTAGGTAATCAAATTCTGAATAATATTTTTGGGAGTTTATAAGCTGGCATCTGCATAACCTTTGCATGGAAAAAGTCAGAAATAGAAGCTCATAGCTGGGTTTTGCTGACCACATCTTAGCCTCAATTTGCTGGCATTCTTTAACTGGCAACCGCATCGTCCCACTGTCGCCTCTTTTGGAGGAAGGATGTGGGGCCTGGAGAGGGAGTTTGGGGCCTTGGAGTGGGGCTGGAGCTGAGGGCAGAGGCAAAACGCAAATGTCAAGACAAACGAACGAATGAACGAAAGAGCGAACGCAACGGAACGAGCCAAACGAAACGAACCGGGCCGAAATGAAACGCCAAGGAGTGGGCGGTGGGCGACCCAAAGTGCTGAGAGCTTTAGGTGGGAAAAGGGGGATAGGGGTTGGGTGTGCGGAGACCTAAAATATTCCCCCCCACACCTGCACCGTCCTTCGGTTACCACCATTCATTCTGCTGCGATAAAGGAAATACCACACCACTGTGACAACACATTTGCCGCTGCAGTGCCACCGAACCACCAAGCCACCCAACCCCCCAGACAACTCTTGTCCCAAGATCGAAGCCGCTGTCTCCACTTCTTGTCCTGAGGACCTGAGCCGAGAGTTAGAAACATAGTTAAATTAGTAACAAAAATAAAGCAGGGAGAATTTACGATCGAAGATCTCTGTTCCCTTAATTACATTGTTTATAAAAATGTGGAGTTTTGAAACCACTTCGGCTTATGCCTGAAGGTATGCTATGATTTTATTAACAGTTTTGAGGATCATAATAGTTACCTTTAACTTATTTAACGGAAGCGTATTTTGATGTTCTAATGTTGAAAACATACGATTTTTTAAAGCTAAGCCTTTTCTAACATTATATTTTAATAGTTACCATAAACCATACTTCGAAATTTTAGACAAAATTACTTTGGTTCATAATATACTGTTTCCTTTATTATTCGGTAGATTTTGGTAACATTAATATTTATATTCATATTTTTTACCGATCTACAACTAAGCAAAATATATGTTTACTTTAAATGCTTCATTCTTTCTTTTCGTAAAGTTAAACAACGGTTTTCAATTTAAAGCGTCTTAAATTTTTTATTAGATTTTAAAGTTGTTTTCAGTGTAGAGGTTTATTATTACTGCTTCGTTCCCATTTAAAGTGCGACTTCAGACTTTGATTCTTCCTCTTCGGCTGTTTTACACTCAAACCCAGCTTCAGTTCTGGTTCTCAGCCAGCACATGGCCAACAACGACGACGACGATGACGACCACTTGCCATTTGCGCAACGCCACCGAAATAACCAAACTAGCGGCGGCAATAACAACACACACAACTTGAAACATCGATCCGCTGTGGCGGACAGAAATAGTAGCGGACTCAGCCTTAGCGGAAAAGCGAGTGGGTGAATTTGGGCAGAGAGTTAGGTGGGCGGAAAGGAATGGAGAGATAGAGAGTGCTCTCTATCGATTGCTCCAAATTTAAGATGGGTTAATTCAAAATTAAGGGGGTAATAAAGTAGTAGTATAGGATCTCTGGTCTTGGCAAGGACACAAGGCACGATCAAGGGTATGTTTTGTAAGGAGTAAATGAAAGCAGTCACCTTTAAGAAATCGTTTGCTATAATATATTGATCTTCTTATATAGTGACATTTTATCAGTTGCACAATAATGAAATCAACTAATCTAACAATAAATAGTATTGTTCAATTAAATCGGAACCCATAGCCTTTTTGGTAAGAAATATATCCAAGTATCAAATTATATTTGAGTAACGTAATAATACCCATAAATTGATTTCAATTTGTTTCTAAGACTCATAATATTGGAGTTATTCATTACATTATTCTAGATGATGTACTATCATAAATTGGGTGATAAATCAATGGAATAATGGAATATATTTGAGGCTTTGATTTTATTTGATTGCAACTATGCACTAGAATCGATTACAAAATCGATAAATCATCGACGTACTACCATGAATTACAGTTAAAGCCAATATGAGTGTTTGCTTGGGAGTGTGTGCCCCACTTATGTAGGTTCGCTTCAATGGGGCCTAGCCCCTTCGACGGACGATTGTTGTTGTTTTCGTTGGTGTTGAACCAATGCCAAGTCAACTGCGTGTAGTACTGCCATGAGATATTTTTTTGGGACGTTCCCAGAGTTCAGGCTCGGTTCGTTTTCGTTTTTGGTTTTGTATGGTTCGTCACTCGGCAGGCAAACAACGCAGCGCGAAAAAATTCAGTTTTTTTGGTTCAGCTTTTTCATCCGAAAGAGAAACAACCGATAAAAACCTGAAAGTGTTGGCGATGCGTCATGTGAGGCGATGTGATGCGATGCCCTCTTCCCAGCGGCGAACTTGAGCCGATGGCTCAATCAAGGCTGCGCAGTGCTGCGATCCTTGGGGAGCGTTTTTGCGCCGCCGTCGAAATCCTCCAGAAGGGACCAAACTTTGAGCAGGATTTTGAGCCGTTGGCGCACACAGATATCCCCCCAAACCAATCTCCACGCCGCAACCACCCACTTTCATCCCATCACCTACGCTGTGCCACCATTGCCTCCACCACCACCATCAGCACCACCCACCCACAACTCGCCTCATTCATTTAGTTTTCGTACGGCCAAAGCAACAATAGTTCCTCGGGGTTGGGGGCAGGGAAACGGGGCAGCAGTCCTTGCTGTTAGGTAGATTGTGCCCATCTCTCCGTCCCGCCACCTTGCCGCCCAGGCGAATGCATAAAAAGCCAGGGGAGATTATACAGGGTGTCCTTTTTGGCTACTTTAGAATTTAACAAAACATTTAACATTTTTGTAAATTTTATTACCAAAAAAGTTAGTTGATGATCAAACCTTTATAATTTTATTTTTTTTTAAATAATTAAAACATCATATTATATTACAATAGTTCGGTGTGCTCTATGTAACCTAAGTAAGACTATAAAGCATACATTATCACCTAAAATATTCAAAACATAATAATATTTTGTATTAGTTTAATAAAAAAAAACAAAATGTGACTTAAAGGTTTGATCTTTTAAGTTTTTTTGTTCCTTTTTTCATAAATTACACTTACTTTAAATCAAAATATACATGGTGAATAACTTTAAAAGTTGTAAAAAAAAGTTATAATAAAGTGTAATATATTTTCTAGTGGCTAAACATCAACTTATAATCTTACCAACATAAATAGTTTAGGTAAAAGAATCCTCTTGTGAGTTATCCTGGAAAAGAAGACCCTGTTTAGCGGCACACATTTCAGGCCCGGTTCGGCTGTCAGTCGGTCGCTCACTTTGCTATTCAACGGCCCAGGGCAGGGGCGGGTAATTGGGGGAAGGGAAGGGAAGGGAGGGGGCGCAAGGCGCACGGCTGAGGGTGAATGCCAGTCGCTTGTCCTCCCCCAGCCAGCCTCCCTGGCCTCCCCTCCTTGTCGTTTGTTTGTCACAATAGGGCAAAAGTTTCTACTGTAACCGTTATGCGACCCACAGACACCACCACCTCCTCCCCGCCCCGCCTGCCTCCCCCAGCTGGTAGAGAGCCAGAGCTAGAGCCCAAATGTCTGACAGGCAAGAGCAACGCAACGCAATGCCACCAAACCACCCACCACCCACCACCCACCATACACCATAGACCGCCCTTGCCATGCCATCCACCCACCAGAGCCATCACCACGGCCACCCAATCAAGCCGGCAACCCACCATGTCAGGCAGCCGCACCACCAACCCACCACCCACTACCCACCGCATGGACTACGTTGTCGGCATAACGAACACCAACACAGGATGGCAGTGGAAAACAGGGAATAGCCGAAAAGGATTATGCCCTCGGTGTTAGAAAGGTATGCGAAGTCCAGAAAGGTCATAACTTAAAGATTTGCAATATCTAAAAAAAAACAATAATATTTATAACATTTTTATTTATCTCTATATCTATTTCGATTTTGATTTTTTAGCTGTTTTACAAAGACTTTATTCTAGATAAACAGTACACATTAACAAATTTTTTAGGAAATCGATATACATTAAAAAAAGAGATATTGCTTTATACTTTAGAAATGATATGTCTTTATAAAAAGAACCAACAATGTTTAAATCGTTTATAAAAATCAATCCAATAATTACTAATAATAAATAATAAAACATTTATCAAGCAATTATATATATATTAATTCAGAAAGTTCTTAAGCGCATTTATTCATTAAAATATATTTACGATCCTTAGATTGTGAAACTTAATTTGAGCAATCCAAATATAATAATTAATTCAAAACCTACCAAAAAAAAATTCTAAAAATAACAAAATGTCGAAAAATTCCTAATATTATATCTTAAATCAGATATTTCAATTATTTATTTATTCAAAATATGAAGACAATCTATAGATAATAGATTACTGAACCCATGACCGATCCTCTTGAACCTCTTTAACGAATTCATGGTTATAGGGTAAATGAAACTTGCTCTGAAATACGATGGGCCAACGATATACACACACTCATGTACGCATACATACCCGGTAAGCGTACACATACACAGCAACAAACAGCGACAAAGCATTAAGCTTTCATGTGAGTGTGTTTGTATCCGTGGGTGTATCTGTGTGTGTGTGTACGAAACTTTTATTGTCAGCACAAACAGACACAAACACACACATACACAGAGAGCCATGCTTGAGCGAAGGATAAAATGCTGCAAATTCACGGCAACAACAAGGAGGAAAGCAGCAGCAGCAGCAGCAGCAGCGGTCTGAACGTGGCCCACGGTACGTATACGTATCCATCAGATAGAAAAGGCATCGAGCAGCCGCATGCTGAAATAATGAAGCAGCAAGGACTCGACTCGACTCAGCACAAGGCAAGCAAGGATGGCAAGGCAAGGATGGCGAGCAAGGATACGAGGATGGCAAGGCAGAGCCGGAGGAAGACTTGGCCAGAATGAAAACGAAAATGGAAAATGTGTACGGTTCTGTGTCGGTGTCTGTCTCGCAGTTGCCGCCTGTAAGTGTGTGTGTGTGTGCGCCTCTGTGAAAGGACGACAAGGATATTGCGCACGAGGACAGGATGGCTGCCTGACTGCCTTGCCTTGCCTTGCCTTGCCGTTGCTCGCCTCGCCTTGGTGTTGATGATGATTACAGAGATGCGCAGAGATAGAACCGAGCTGAACTGAAGCTAAATCTGAGGCTGGGTCCACACTGAGAAAAATACCACGAGATCCTATTGAAATTCTTCTCAATAAATATTTGTACTTCTTCTAGAACTTTTTAAAGTTGACCACAATTAAAAGAAACAAACTCCATATTGAGGAAAATATCACGAGGTCCTATTGAAACTTTCTACAGTAAATATACATATGTACTTCTTCTAGAGGGGTTCTTAATTCAATATACATTTCTAAAAAATAAATAAATTGATCTAATCTCAAAGTTTGTACTCATACCGCAGATCGCAGAAAGAAGATTTTTTTGGTATATGTTCTTGATCGGCTTTATTAAAGAAGTCCTTTAAACTGAACAATACAATTTTAATTTTGTTAGTTTAATCCATCTTTAAAGATAAATGAATCAATAAAACGGTTTTAATATATATTTTAGGAATTCCATAAAATTTCCGATTCCCTTCATTATTATAAGCACTAAGAGCCAGAAAGTAGGCAACGATCCTTGAAAGCGCTCTTTATGGTATTTTAGAATTACTTATTAACATTTAAAGAGTATAGCCCTAAATAAAATTGGAATAATTTATGATTTCCCCTATTATATGCACATTTTAAAATATTATTGTAAAATTTGTCCAAGAACTATAACATTTTTTCCCAGTGCAAACCCAAAAGCAGCAGCAGAGCTACGTCCTGTGCTTCATTCGTTTCATTTCGAAGCGAATATCTTGTTGTTGCTGGGCAAAAGTCTAACACGCCAAGAATCCACATTGTTCTTGTTGTTGCCATTGGTGTTGTCGTAATGCTTCTCTATTCCCGCCTCGTACCGCCCCGCCCCGCCCCCTGATGTCCTGGCCTCCTTGTTTTTATACAAACAGCAGCATTGGAGAAGCAGCAGCAGAAGAAGTGGAAGCCCAAAAGCAGGGGTGAGGTGAGCTGTGGAAGGAATTGATGTTAGGTTGAGCTGGGAATGGATGGGGGCCAAGGAAAGGACTTGGGGTTGCAGGACTCTTGCTGGTGGCAACACAGAGCCAGAGCAAGAGCCATAGCCAGAGACCGAAAATATATTCCACTAGAATTGTTTATTAAATTTCTGGCATTTAAGCTGGAGCTGTTTTGTTGGAATTGGGGAAAACCAAAGCTCTAGACAAAGCAAAACACAAGAACAGAATCAAATTGCAATCTAGCAGAATGAAAGAGCATTATATTTTTAATGAGGGGCCCAGGATAATAGTGATCTTGAAAAGCGTACAGTAAATTTGACCATTAGGCGGCTGGACATTAAAAGCGATACATGCAATCGGTATAACTATGATGGTTTTAAGAATCTATCGTTACTATTAGTATATAGTACAAATAAAAAAGGTACTATTGTTGAATTATGTTGCAATAATTCTAAGATGTGTAATTTTATGTTTTTTAAATTGTGTAAGAACTGTCTTAAATGAACAAACCTTGAAATTAAAAAAAAAATATGCACGTACTTATTCTCTTTGATCTTTATTTTTTTTCTTCATACTTTCCCCTGAAAAGTAATAGACAGGATTACGCATTTAATAATACCAACAGCTGTGTTGCAGATCGGGATAACAGACGATAAGTATCAAATCACTCCCTGCTGACAAGCAGTTTTGAAACAACCCCTTGAATTTTGATACGTGTGTTTGGTGACAAGGCGAATATTGTACAGACTTATGACTTGAATTTAGGGAAATCCTTAGAATATGTTTTGATTTTTCCCCAAAAAATGTATATAATAATATAATATGTGTTACATATGTTATGAATTATCTAGCCTTTCTTTGTTAAATTTCTAAAATATTTGATGAATTGGTTTCATTTCATTTATAAACACTTGACTTTTGTGAAATGACTTTTACTTAAAAATAAATCAACAATATAACATTTAAATACATCTTACTCAATTTAATATCAATATTATAAAGCCTGTCCCCGTTGATTTTCTGATAATTATATTAAATGGCTTTATTTTTTGTTTATGAATATTTTACTAAAGCTTTTATTTAAGTTATCATTTTGGCCATTTGTTTTTCATACATGGCGATGTATATCTAGGGGGATATCTTGCTGCGAACACCAAAATGTCCGCAGTTTAAACCTGTGTAGCTGTATCCCCGCATAACAATATTTATTGCCGAATTGCAGCGAGTAAACATTCGGTAACATGACCCACTAATTGGTTTGTGCAGAAAGCGACGAAATGACTTGACCTGGTAAAAGTTTTCGGGGTTTCGCATTCGCAGCAGTAGTGGCAGCAGGTGAGATGTGATGACACCTCGAAGGCAGTGATGGCTTTCCACTGGCCCGCCCCTAGCCAACCCTCCCCCTTCCACCGCCCACCATTCTGACACCGCCCGCTGTGCGAAAGGTCAGCCAAGGCAACCGCAGGTTGCGGTGCAATTTGGCCGAGAACCAGCCGTGTCCTGCTGCTACTTCTGCTCCTGCCGCCTCCTTGTTGGCGGCTGTCTGTGGCCCCGTGCGTGTATGCATGTGACCCAAATACATACTAGCAAACAGTGAACTCACACACACACAGCTGCACAGGCACAAACACCAACATACAATGACTGTTCATTCATATAAGCCAAACACTTGGCCTGCCACATGTCAAAGTGCGTCGAGGAGTTATGCAAATGCATGAAGTGTAGGAGTTCGTGTCGGTTTTCCCACTGCCCCTGCTCCCCCCGGGTGCATCACACCCGCCCCCTCGCATCCGCATCACTTTCACATACTCCCCGGAGATCCTAAGCCCCCCCCTACCCCCACGTAATTCCTCCTGGTCTGCGTCTGGCAAACCGCAGCAGCAGAGGACAACAATGCCGAGCGAGACTGCAGACGGTGACGACTCCTTGCGGCGCTTAATCAGCGGGGGGCATGGGGAAACCCCTACCACCTCATATCTCCCCTGTAAACTGAAAAAAAAGAATCGGCAAAGCACCTTACTACATTTAAAATAATTTTTTTTATAATTATATCCTATTTCATACCGCTAAGGGCCTTGATATGTGTCTTATATTGTGCTTAGAGACCTATATACTGTATTGAAACTCAGTTACATAGATAGTATTTTACACTCTTAGGGACGTTTTCTAATCCACATGTTAAGCTTAATTTGGGGTTTAAATTCTACACATTGAAGTGTTAGTTCTGACGACTTTTGCTTTACCATGCGGATGAGAAAACGGACCTAGGAGTGTTGAAAAACCTTAGTTATAACCGAAGTTCAACACAATAGCCCCTCTATAAGTCTTGCACAATTTCAGACATAAGTCCAAGTGTTTCATCTGTTTAAAGTGCGAAAGGATTTTGGGAACCAACTTCTCAAATTATACCATCAATTAAGAATATCTTGGCAAATGTACTAGATTTAAAAGTTTAAAATGTAATTCAGCTGTTATTAATTTAATCCCTTGTCATACACTGTTTAAATATTCATTTATAAACCAATATTTGCTTTAGGCTTTCAACAATTTTTTTGTAGCAGTGTTTATTTAGCAAATAAATAGTGTTAAAATTGGCAAATATTAAGCCAGCTTTATAAGTCAAATTTTATCATTTTCATGGCTTTAAATTATAGAAAACCCTGAGAATTTGCATTTACACAGAGTTTTATTCCTTTTGCCTGCGCTTTTTTCCATTGTGTAAGACCCCTTCCCCCTTTTAAGCGAAAGTTTCTTCTGCCGCTGTGCTTCTTGGCAGGCAGCAATTTCGGTTTTTATTATTTTTTTGCGCCGCCGTGAAAAGTGAAAAACTTTAGCCAACCCCTTTGAGCGTCGCTGTCCATGGCGGCAGAGCAGAGGCGGCGACAGCGGCAGCGGCAGCGCAGTCAACGTCGACGTTGACGTCAGCATCGAAGGCAGAGCGTATTTTCAATTTATGGTTTTGTATGCAGACTCAGACTCCGGGAAAGCCAAACTCACACAGGCCATACATGTATGTGTGCATATGTGTGGGAATGCACCCACAGGGGGTGGTGATGGGCGGTGGGGGGTGGCTTGGGTGTTGCCTCGTCTGCCGCAGATTCTCCGGCTGTTGTTGCCACTCGGTGCGTTTGGCTTTTAATACATTTTTCCAGCTGTTTGGCGATGCTAAACTAAAGCTTCTATGTCTGGTTCTGGTTCTGCCTTTTTCGAGAGGGGGTGGCGCCAAAGGCTAGGGGGCGGTGGGCGGGAAAAGGGGGCTCGCCACTCGCATGTGAATTATGACAGACTTTTGTTGTCGCTGCAGACGCTTAAAGCCCAACGCTGGCTGCGACGCCAACTGCCTCCGCCTCTGCCTCTGCCGCTGTCGACGTCGACGACGGCGTTTGTTTTGCATTTTTCATGCTCGAAAGCAGCAGACAAGCGGCGACCTTGAACAATTTACTGCCTCCCCAAACCCGCGCACCGCCCCACGACTTGCTGTTGTTGCTCCTCTGGCTGCTTTTTATTTATTTATTTATTTATGGGTGTTGCTGCCGCTGCCGCTCTGTAATGTATGCAAGCGCCAAGAGAATGAAAAGGTGTGGCAAGTGGCAAGGGGCATGCGGGGCACGCGGAACAACCGGCGAACCTGTCACTCAAAACCATCAACATCAAACCACCAAAAAGCATTCAACAACACAGCGCCACAGCTATCCATCCATCTATCATTAGTCAATGTTGCTGTTGTACGTCTGATGTTGCCGTTGCCGTTGTTGTTGTTGTTGTTGGTGCTGCTCCTCATGTTGCTGCTGCTTCGGCGGCTGCTACGTCATCAGCGAAAGTGTTACGTTCAATGCTCTTTCGGCCACTTTGACTTTGGCGCTTTCCCAAAACGACAGCGCGAAAAAATATATCGAGACGACCCCTCGAGTAACAAGTGGTTCTTCCCCATCACCATCACCACCTTTTTGGCCAGAACCGAAATCAGGTTTGCCTTAGTTTCTGCGGCTAAAAACAGCCACAACATGAATGGCGTTAAGTGGAGTTCAGCAAAGCAAAAAAGCTGTATTCGTAATTAGCCGTGAATATTGCACCATGAATGCGGGTTGTCTGTGAATAAATATGGATTGATATTGACTCAAATCATTATGATTTTGGCCTAAATAGATTAATTGGTAATAGCGAAAGATGTGAAAGGTTTTTTTTAGAAACCAAAAAATAAACTTAGAAGTTATAAAAATGGGTTCCGTTTCCTCAATTTCATGTTAAATTAAAAGTAAGACTTAAACTTAGTAATAAATTACCAAAATATTATTTGTACGTCCGATTTAAAAGAAGAATGGTCGAACTAGACAAAAAAACCTTTATGGGTTTCTGTTGCAACTAGAAGTTTTCATCATTGATACCAAATTGAGAAATGAGTGATCAATAGCAGCAACAAAATGAATGCTTAGTTCTGATATAATAGTTTCTGAAATTGCCACCTGAAAGCCAGCTCTAGGCCGCAACAAAGTCTTTGCAACCAGTCTCATTTTTAGCTCGAATTCTTTCCGAGCCATCTTATTTCTCAATTTCTCTATTGTTGCAAGAAGCAGCAAAAAACACAGGGCAAGCGTTGCCATGGCAAACTCCACTCGGTTTTGATCCCAGCTCAATTCTTTGGCTAAATCGAGAGACGAAAGCCGAGAGCCTGCCGCAAACTTAATGTCCGAGTTCCCCAATGCAGCGGTCAGTATTTCATATGCACGTGGCCATGTTCATGTTTATGAGAAACTGTATCTATGTGCTGGTGTCCGTATCGCTGTATCTGTATCTGTATCCCGTATCTGTGTATTTGCATTTGTGTCTGCCCATATACACCGGAGACTACAGTACGTATACGTAACATGCAACTATTGCCTGCCCATGCCGAAATCGTTCGTCCTCGTGGTCATCATCGTCCTGCCAACTCACCCAGCCTTTGCTGTCCCCTACGGTTCATACTGAACTCTGAGTCCGGAGTCCTGGACCATCGGCGACCGTTGGCCAAATTCAGCATGGAAGTACCAACTACCTACCAATCCATCCCCCACCAAGGCTTCCATTTAGTTTGGAACCCCCGAGTTCAGCGCACAGACCTCCCCACCGCTCAGCTGCCCTGGCAATCAGTGAACTGCTGCCCAAAGCTCTTACTATTACTATGCGACTATAGCCATGGCTCCAGAGCTCTACCTCCATTTCCGATTCCCCACCAGGCAGTATGCAGCACTCGTTCCTGGCTGCTTCTGCGCTGGCCAATGCTTTGTTGCATTGTTGCTTCATTGTTGTCGCCATGGCAATAGATGGGTACACTGAGCGATGGTTAAAGACTTAAGCCAAATTGTTCTAAAATGTATCAACCTAAATTTAATTTAGACTTGGTTGTTCTTCTGAAGCTAATCGAAACTAGCTCGCAGTGTAAATGCCGTCTAACATAGAAATAAGCAAAAGCACGGTGAAATCGTATCTGAAAATATTTGTTCATCAATGGAAATGATTTTCATATCAACAAAACACCTTTATACATAATTTGCTAATATATTTTGTGTGTCAAAACAATATTGGTATGTGACACGTGTTTCTTTAATATTAAAAAAATATATATTGAGGGGATAAGGTTTTCGTGTAAAAGAAGGATTAGCCTAAGAGGGGTTATTATAACGTTTGAATTAAATGTTTCTGTAAGGCATAATATGAGCAAATGTAATGCAACCTTGGGGAGGTTACAAACCTATTCGCTTATTTGCTTACATTATGAACATGACAACCCTGGCTGAACACTGCTGTGCATCAATAAGAAGAGCAACATTCGTTCCGACTACATTCGCCTCATAAAGCGAAAAGATAACTGGAGCATTTCCTTTAGATTGATGACTAAGCACCCACACTCAGAATTACTAATGAAGTGCGCTGCGAAACGCGGCAACCCTGGCTAAGCTCTACTTCGCGAGACTAGAGTCTGCAGTTTCATCATGAATTTATTCGCTTCCTGGCTGGAGGAGGGAAATCCTTTTGTGCCTTTCCAACACTGTGCACACTCCAAGCACACTATGAGTTACACTCTGTTTTAGTTCCGACCCTATTACGCCCCCCGGCCACTCCCCTTAATCATTTCAGCTACCCCCCTGCCCCCAGCACTCAGTTCCCCTCCAACTCGGCTTACTGACAGTTCAATTGTGGCGCCGTCGTAGTTGTCGGCATACACAATGCCACACAGAGGCAACTAGACGAGCGAAATTTATGCGGCTCCAACTCAGCCCAAAAAGCAGCATATAGCACACACAGAGTCCAATCCAATCCAAGCCGTAGAACCAGCCAGAACCGGAGCCAGTGCCAGAGAGCTAGCAGCTATAGTCGAACCAAAACGAACCAAAATTTGGCCCATTCCCAGTCCTGGTCCCAGTCCCATTTCGAAACCCACTCCCACTGTGCCCTAGCATCGTGTCACTGCTCATGGAGCGGCAATGGCAACAGCAACCAACCAGCAAAAACAGCACCCAGTTCCATTGCCATTCCCATGCCCACTCCGAGAACCCAACAACCCAACAACCCAACAACTCCCAACTCCCATCTCATCCCAATCCCAATTCCATGCCCAATCCCATTCCCATACCCATTTTCATTCGCAGTACACCCCATTGCCATTTCGTTATTTGTACGGATCGTCGGCGTTGTCGAACCGTCGACCGACGACCGACGAACCCGCCAACCCGCCAACCCACCCACTCGCCCACTGACTCACTCACTAACCCACTCTACGACTCACTCCACCCACTTTTGGGTGGGTTTTTCTCTGTGCTAGTGTGTGTGTGTGTGTGTTTGGCTGATGTCGTAGTCAGATAGATTAAATCGATGGAAATGTAGGACTGTATACACACTCACACACACACACTGAGATACAGATACACACAGAGCCAGTCATCTAACGAACGAAACGAATGTTCGTTGTTGTTGCTCTTGCTGATGTTTTTGTTGCCATTGCTGTTGTTGCTGCGGCAAAATACAACAACGACAACAGCAACAACAAGGGCAGGCAACGCATCACAGCAGCAACATCAGAGGCGTCCCCCCAGAAGGGGGTTTCATGGGAAATACTATTAAAAATAAAATATATATAAAAAAAAACAATATATGTAGTTTTCAACTCAATACCATTTTTTTTATAAATAGATTTGAGGTGTTTTAGTAGTGCCTTTCATAGAGTATTTTTATATCGATAGAATCTTACTTTGAAATTAACACAATTTTCGAAAATCCATATAACCCAACAACACCACATAAGTATGCAATGTTTTTTTCGATAAACTGGTTTTTAAAGGAAATAAGGATGTTGGATGGAAACTGAAAATATTTCAAATCAATGGTAATGGGGGTCCAAAATGTTTTAATTGTAATATCAGCAATTTTTTGTTTAGTAAGCATCAAATAAATAGTGGTTTTCTTTCGGAAATACATCAAAATGGATATTGATTCATTAAACCAGATTACAATAAATACTATTTCATTTGTTTTACCATTAAGTGAGCCAGAGGGGCTTTCGATAAACTACTAGAGTACGCAAATATTATAGAAGATTATAAAAGCCCCTTTCCAATGACCATAGAGCCCACGCCCCTGGCTTACCGCATTTTCAGTTTTGTTTGCCTTCATATGCTTACTTATAGATGTGTGTATATGCCCGGGGTGTGTGTGTGTCTCTGTTCATATAGATGCATATGTATTTGGGTATATCATACATGTATATAACGGCCAGCAATTGTATGTGTAAGCTGTGGCATATACAGTGAAAGCTCTGACTAATGGCTGCCAGGTGAAATCCTTTTCCGAGATCCCCCCAAATAAATGTGAACCCCACTGTGGGCTAGATATACCCTCATTCGAGTTTCCTTCACTTTTCCATGGGAATCGAGTTGATGGAAAAAATGAGGGTTACTCTAAGCCCAGTGCCCACTGTGGCTGAGTGGGGTGGATAAGCCTCGAAAACAAAATCATCAAAGCGAGCACTCAACCCCCAGCCAGCCAGCTGAACGAAAGAGACGGGCTGCATGGGATGCGATGTGGACACGGCTCGAGTCGGGCATGAGAAGCGCGTAGAAAGGCCTGTGGCAGAAATGAAATATCAATAAATGATTAACATTTCGGGCAATCAAGAGAATTTTATTAGAAACACAGAATTATTAAAGCCTTCCCTAGGCAAAGTCGGTTAAGTCTTTAATGATGGAAGTTTAGCATTAGCAAAGGGTTTAGGGTAGCATAAGGAAGACATGTCAAGTGAAAGATCAGTTTAAATAGACTGGTGATATAGTTTTTATCCCGTTATGGATCAGGGTAGACAAATTTCTTAGATTGGATTTCTTAATCTTATGTTTAAATCATTATGCTTAACCCGTTTGCCAAGTATAAGGAATGATCTTCATATTAAAACATATTGTATATTGTTATCCTTATATATCGATCTTTAAGGCTCGATCTTAGATCTTAAGCTTAAAGTACAATCTTTTATGCGACATCTACAAGATGTTAAACCCTTCAGACATTATTGATCTTCCTTATTAACCTTTATTATTTGATTTTATTACCAAATATATATCGACCTATATTAAATTTTTCAAAAAATCTATAAAGTATATTTTGTTTTATTTTTATTTTAGTGGTTAAAAATATGTACCTATGTTCATGTTAGTCAGTCTGCATATTTATCTATTGATATATCTTTAAACGGTATCTACCATTTAATACAATGGTCTATCTTACTATCTTTATATTTATCTGAATATCTTAGTTAGCTATTCTATGATCTATTATCTGTACCCAAGCGACTAGCAAGGGTTATGAGTCAGTGCTAAGTATCCGGAGATCCCGCCTAGCTAAAGAACTATTCCGCCCATCTATTTCTATAAATCCCCCCTATGACCTCCCGTAAGAAACCCAAGGCAATGCATATTTGAACTTATTTTTTTGCCAGAGCGGACAAAGCCAAAGGCGACTGATGATGCCCCCTACTCATGCCCCTGCCACTTGAGGCCGAGTCCCCTTAGACTGAAGCTGCGACTGAGACAGACCACAGACTCCGTCTTCGACCTTTCGTAGACAAAGCAGAGCCGCAACTGGCGGCAATAACCACGCGACAACAACGGCGCTCGTCGACGGTGACGCTGTCGCTGCTGAGACTCGTTAATGTTGCTGATACCATATAGCCATAGCCATAGCCATATAGCCATAGCCATAGGTTGCCATTGCCGTTTGGATTCTGTTCCTCTGCTTTTGGTTCTGCTGGTGCTTCTGCCGCCGCCACTGCCACTGCCACTGCGATGTTGTAAAAGTTTTGCGCACAAATCAGCAGCACAGCCAAAGGATACGCAAAGTGGATGGTATAACAGCGGCAGCAACATGACCACACTGCGCGATAAAGCAGCATTCAAAAGTATTATTATTAAAGTCTTCAATTCATTAGAATAAAGAAGAGTAAAGGAATTAGGTTTAAAAAGATAAAACATTTTTTTTAATAAGATCATATTGTCTTTCACAATTTAAAAGCGAACTATTTAAGTTCTCCAATTCGAATTTTATTATAGTTACAGCTCTCCAATTGGTTTTCACCTTCCAAAAATCCCAGCATTGTGATTAATAATTGATTTAATAACAATTTCATAATGATTTGATTTATGAAGCTGTGAAATATTGATTAATAATAAATAGGTCTTGATAATACATAAGAATATGAAAAGTAAACCGGAAGCTGAATTGAGTTATGAGTCATGGAGTTATGAGTTATGAAAAGTTTGGAATTCTAAGCATAAAATTTTTGATTTCCTTTTCAAGTGTAATTCGAATATTATATTCAAAAATTCAGAAACTTGTAGATTTTCCTTTCAGTGAAAATGGCATTTTCAGCGCTTGGCGCTCGAAGGCGAACAATGAATGCCACAGCCGCCAGAGCGGGCAACATCGTTAGAGCTTTAACCGACCCCCCTTTTTGCTAGCCGCCCATTACCACTACGCTGACCCCCCCTCCGTTGAGCCCCCCTTTCGCCAATTTCGAGGCTGCGCTGCGTCGCACAATTTTCAATGCGCTCTTGCCTCGAAACGGTGGAAAATGCGCGTCCGTTGTTAGTCGGAAAACGTCGTCATCCGTCGACGGTTGTTTTGGCTGCCTTTGGACCAGGAGTTTTCCGTCAGCAGCGGCAGAGGCAGAGGCAGCAGCACCAGCAGCGACCGCGGCAGAGCCAGAAATCTAGCCTTGCACTCAAAGAAAAAGATGGCTTTAAAACCAGACATTTCCCATGAAAATATATTGATGAACAAATTTTGAAATTTCACATAACTGATTTGAAAATGTAAAAAAAAACATTAATTACATTTTCAAAATGAAAAACAAGTTTTCGAAAAATTATAAATAGTTGCCATCAATTTATTTTCATATTGAGTTCCAAGCCAATATTTTTTTGAGTGTGGCTTTAGCTTTTGCCTTGGCAGCACAAACTTCGGCTCTCAGTTCGGCCTGGCTCTCCCAAAAGAGAGGTGGTAAAAGAGTGGGGAAGAGGCAGGTGGATGTGGGTTGGTAACACTGTGGGAGAGCTTGGGCCAAACAAAGAGCCACCCAACTCACTCTCCCACTCCCCAACTGTGTGTGTATGTGTGTCTGTGTGTGCGCACCGAAGCAAGCAAAGCAATCAGCAGTCAGCGGGGTCAGAGAGTGGGGAATTACACTCGTGAGTGTGACTGTGCGTGTATGTGTGGGCAGAGGTGGGGGAGAGAAAGAGCCGAGCCGAAGAGAGAGAGCGGGGAGGATGCCTTGAGCCGACGCCTCGCCACCCGAACCACCCACTTTTATCAGTCAGCAAAAGGTCGTTCGGCACTGTGGTCGCTCCGCTCCGAAAAGCACCTGACTCGCCAGCTGCTGATAAGAAATCAGCGAGATCAGGTGCGACGTTACGCCGTTATGCCAGCATTCGTAATCAACGAAAATGATATGAGCACTTACGATCGTCTTTGAGCTGATTGCACTCTAACCTGTTTTACTATCATAAAAACTTATATTCTGAGATGTTGTTTAGGAGTATGATTATTATTAAGCTCTTCTTATATAATATGTATTTAACCTTATGATGATCTCTAAGCTTTAAATATAATATATGTTTAAATCTTATTATCTAAACATGATAAATAATATTTCTAAGCTAACTTATAACTAATTTATTTTAATTGTCAAGATATTATGCGTTCTATTTTGCAAAACAAAGATTTTTTAAGGTAGCCACAAGTTTTATCCACACATATCCTTAGAATATCACTCATACGCAATGATACCCCTGTTGGAAAATAAACTCTATATGGTTTTACTTTCAAATTTATAAGCATGATATTATACAATTGCTAACTGGTGATATCTGTTTTTGAATCCTAATATTTAAACAGTTCAGCAACAAATGTTATTTCTTCAAACCATATATTTGTACAGCTAACATGGCGTATGAGTAATTTTGAGGCTGGCTTAGGATATATTGCGTAACCAAACATATTAAAAATCGAAAACCTAATCACTTACCATATAAGCTCAAGTACTAAATCTAAAGCGAACTTAAAATACCCCCTTGGGAATCTACTTTATAGCGATCATAAAAACTGGCTCGATTACCAACGCAAAAATATCGATCGCCCATTTGCAACCGAGATGCAATAGTATCGATACACTCGCATCGATTAGAAACCGTTAGGCGCCAATCACAATTATCGACGTTATGAAAACGAGTAAAGCGACCAAAGCAACGCATAGCAGCAAAACCCAACCAAACTCGGCTAAAACAAGCCGAATCGAAACGAGCCAAGTCGAGTTGCCTTTGTTTGCTGGTCGGGCCCACTAAAATAGTTCAGGAAATGATGAAAAGGAGGAGTTCGAGCGAAGGGGAGAGGAGGGGGGATGGTTGGGGAGGATATTAAGAGCATCGTGGGGCCTGAGTTTGGTATTGAGTTTTGGGCCTTTGGCTTGCGCCCGATTGTGTCCCAGCCTGGTGGCTTTCCACAGCGCAACTGAAAATACGAAAATGCGAGGCGGAAAAGCTGGCAACAACAACGCGCGCATGTGGCAGGGTTGCCAGAGCGCAGAGAGTTTCCCAGCCTCGGCGGCAGCGGCGGCAACTCTGGCCACCCGGCTGTCGACTGTGTGTTGGCCAGGCCAAAAGCATTCAGTACGAACTCTGCACTTCGCACAACAAGACGCCAAGCGACCAGCGACGACGACGCCAAAGGCGCTCGGCCAAAGCCACAGAGCCCGAGCAAAAACTACGTAAATTTTCCACAGCCATTTTCCACATTTTCCCAGTCGAACAAGAGCGGCAGCAAAAACATCGGCCTGCCTGTGTGTGTGTTTTGTGTGTGCAATAGTGAATTGTTCTTGGCCCAGGCGATCGAGTTCCCCGCAAAAACCCTTCCCCCCAATCCCGCTAAAATGTGGAGCTGGGGCTAAGGAACACCGCCAAAAAACCCCAAAACAAGCAGCGACTCAGAAAAAGGCGCCAAACTAAGATTACCGCCAGCCAAGATTACCTCCTCAAGACCCCGCAGGAAACCATGAAAATGTGGACCGAATCCAATGTAAGTAGATCGTGATAAAATAAGGTTTTATATCTCAAGTATCGAACTTGATCTTCCTTAAAGATATTTGCCATAGATGGGTTATTGTCTTTGTTTAAGAATTAGATGCAGTTCAAAGAGAGCTAATATAGTTTGATCAAATTTTTAATTTAAATTTAAATTAACATTTTAACATTGTCATCTAAGAGTAAGTACGTTTCAGAAATTTGTTACTCTATCCTAAGCACAAATAAAACACTTTTAAAAACGTAAATTCCTATAATCAAATGTGTACTAATTGAATATCTCTGAAGATATTAAATGGAAATGATATAAAATTATTTCAATCAACTTTTGTATGGTCGAAATTCCAAATATGAAGTTTCTGCAGCTTGAAAACACAGTCTTAGGACTTATGGTCCTTAATGATACCATGACAATATGATACTACACTACTAGCTTCCTAATATGTATGACCATGTATGATATGATTGCATATGAGTACATGTGCTTTTGCCATCTGAGGTGCATTCGCTATCTTTGTTTTGATTCTTGAGTTTCTTCTATCGGCATTTATGTTTTGTGCGCGTGTTTCTTTTGCCGCTTACCGGCGAAACCAATTGAAAAGCCATTTGGCTACGGCCGGGAAATGCTCAATGGATTGGTCAGGGGTGCGACGAGGGGGGTGCTGCAGGGGGGGTCCAAAAGAGGGGGCCTCCAGCACGCATATCCATGTGGGGCATTCGTAGTAGGCACGCACAGCACGCGTCGTCAGCTAGCCATTTTCCTCGATTTGCCCCCCCTTCGAATTCCCGATTCTCGATGGCCGATTCCGATTCGATTTCCATTCCCAAGTTGGGGTCTTGAACCCCCCTCCCCCTCCCCCTTCCCCACTTCCTACAAGACCCCCTTGCAATCGAAGCCAAGTAAACAAAAGCCAACAACAGCAAGGTTTTTTCTCTTCTCTCTTTGTTTTCTTTCTTTATTTCTACCGCTTGCAGCAATTAAATGAAAGTTTTTGTGATGATGGACGACGAAAAGGGGGCGGTGGGTGATGGTAAAAGGGGGGGGACCATCGGAAAAAGGAGGCGTAGAAGCCGGCGAGCAAAACAAAAACTGCAAAAATGTCATACACGTCGAGGGGTTGGCAATCGCCCCTTGGGGGCGGGGATGCGGTTGGTTTGGGGGCGTGTAAAGTGCATTGGCATTTAAGATTCGTTGCAGGCATTGCTTCCAAGTTTCCCAACAAATAAAACATGAAGAGAGGGAAAGAAATTTATTGAAATAAACTTGACCCACAATTGGCCAAAGTGTTTGACGATGGCAGATATGCTGACTTTGAGAAAAATGTTTGGTGCGAGGAATTTGTCAGGTGGCATTTTATGAAGGATTTTATTGCATACTACAAATATAGAAGATATTTGAAAATGCTTCACTTTCTTACAAAGTTTAGGGACAATATTTCTGTTCACAGTTTTTTACATTGACGTATACCAAACCTATCTTGCTAAATGTAATCTTTACCAAAATCTATCTAATTTAATAATTTATAGAACTATAGATTTGGTAACTCCGGTTCTTTTAAACCTTTATAAATAACAAAAAACTTTATAAATAAAAAAAAAATATGGATAGTTACAAATTTTTTTTTACTTCTTGGGTTGGAAGTATTGTCGATTCCCAAAGGAAAAGTTTGTATCAATACTAATTTTAAGACAAACCTACTTTGTTATTCCGAGTCTTAAAAACCAACCCGTGAAGCGAAATAAACGTGGAATCTCCGGTCTCCCTGTGGGAAAGTCTGCTGTTAAAAAGTCAACAGATTCGCTGCCGCTCCACATAAATGATTAACCAGGGCAAAGGTCGTAAAACGGTAAATCAACAATAAATACACTTACCACTCCCCTCTTACCAACTCACGCACACACCCACCATACACACACACACACACTTACTCGCAAAGGAATCCACTTGTCCTTGACACAGTGACGTACCAAAGTCCGAACGTTGTATAATAATAGCATCATGACTTGCGCTTGTTCCGCTCCTTTGTGGGCGGGGGGCAGGGCGCAGGGGGCGGGGCACCCCATCAACTCATTTTCATTATCGGTCCCATGCAAATGCCCGTCGCATACCTTAGGTCAGTTTCCGTATCGTAAAAAAGGCACAGGCCATGCCAGGCAACACAATCTCTTTCGGAGAGTGGGGCAGCAGCCGGCGGCGGACAAACCCTTTTTTCCGAGCTATAAATACAGGCGAACATCTCTAAACCGAACCGCAAGCATCTGATGAATGAACAATTGGCGTAATTGAGAGTTTCGAGTTCGAGTTCGAGTTCTCATTTCATTACAATAATATGCTTTGAGTGCTTATAGGGAATTTCAAGTGTTTGTTTTAGAATTACTGCTTATAAAGAGCTCTTCAGCAGCCATCTTTGTCTGTGAGCCCCCCAATTGTGTCAATTAAATTAGGATATCTTTATTAATAAGTGATTTTTAAAAAGTATTGTTATGTAAGGTATTAGGATTGTTTAAAAAATCGCAAATGAAGTTGCTCTTTGTAGCTTTGTTATACAATAATAATAATGTTCTTGAGGTAAGCCAAATAGACCATCCATCTAGTAAAAAGTTTTTTTTTTTACAAAATTGCAAATTAAGTTGGTATTTGTATCTTTGTTATCATAATAATGTTCTTGAGGTAAGCCAAATAGTCCTACCATCTAGTAAATCCATCGTATAAGTAATAAAATGTTTATAATCTTTGAATGCTTAGGAATTTGTGAAATTTAGAAATATTATGGGTTAGAATAGTGAAATTCGAAGTTAGGAAAGGACTTTTCTTCTGATTCGAGTTTAAGTTGGACCTAGAGCACACAAATTGGAATTGTAAAGTTGTTATAATGAAAGTGGTATTGTGGTATTGTTACACAATTTCTTCTTTGAGTGACGGACCAATTCGACATAGTGAAGTTGGACTGTATTACGGTTTTATGCGTATTTACCATTACGCCTCCAATGGGCAATACAAATGGGCAGTGCTGCCTCTGCCGCTGCTGCTGCTGCTCTTCTTCTTGCTCTTGCGGCTGGCCATAATTTATTGGCCACTTGTTTCTAAGCGACGGCAGAGGCAGAGGCAACCTGCCGTCATGAATGAATGGAGGTGAGTGAGTGCGAGGGGGGGGGGGGATGGGGCAGAGGGTGAGTGACTTGCTCAAAGAGTGAGTGAATGCCACTCGCTAATAAGCATCAAGAGCAGACACAAAAGGGCAAAAGCAAAAGCAACAGCACAGCAAAAGCAAAAGCAAGAGTCAACAATAACCACTGCAGTGGGAGGGAAAGAGAGGGCGGTAGTAGGCCGGCAGCACGTGCTAAGCACATTTAACGACAACTACAACAACAACAAAGAGCGGCCACAAAAACGATTAAATTAAAAACCAAAACAAACTAAAGAAACGGCGCAGCGCCGTCAACGTCGACGTCGCCGTCCGCAGTCGCGTCGCAGTCAACGTCAACGCCAACGCCGCAAGGAGAGAGATACAAAAACAATGTTGAGTACACAAGGCACACACAAAAATAAAAGAAAACAATAAAAAAAAGGCAACGACAACAACGAAGGCAGCGCGCATAATAAACGTCAATTTAAAAATGCTAAAAGCTCGCGACGCCGACTGCGCAGTCGACCCAAGCCGGCGACAATAATAATAATAAAAAAAAGAAAAAACCAAGGGAATCGCCGAAAGTTAAGAAGTAAACACAGTCACACACACACACAGCGACACACGAAGAGCAATAAAAAATAACCCTTTTTCCGGTTTTTGTTTTGCTTTGCAGTTTCTAATCAAGAGGAAATACATGAAAGCGGCCAAAATGCCGCTACTTTTTGGGGTTTCGGATTTGGGGGCGGTGAGATTTCTTTTTTGGCATTCATCATTTAGCATAGGGCAACACCGCAATCCTTTTTATGTTGTGCGAAACAGCGGCACAAAAGGGAAAATGGTATTCGAATGGAGTGTTGATTTGGTGAGTGGAACTTAAAAGATACAAAGATACAAAAAGTATCTAAAATAAAAGAAACTACGAATGCCTTCCATAGGAGAATACAAAATAGTAGCAATCATAAATCACTATAGAAAGTAATCATTATTTATATTATATTATATTTTTTTGGATAGTATTACTTTTGGAAACCCCGAGGGAGGTTGATATCTTTTCTATAACTATCTTTACAATCCAACAGACTAAGATACTAACCCATCAAATTATAAAATAGCTAATCTCAGCATACCAGTTTCACTAGAAATGATATATACATTTAGGAACTCTTAAAATAAATGGCATTTGCGATTAGATCAGCTGTCCGTGGCATTCATTGAGCACTTTTTCAAAGCCAAATATTTACTACGAGTCACACATACCGGCACGCAAGCATTCACTATCAACCCACGCCGATTATTCAGTGGCAATAAAAACAATAAAAATCATCACTCAGCCATTTACATAACGATCAAAACAAAAGCCCCCAGCTGATTGGGATTGGATTGGGGTAGGGTCGAAGTCGCATACTCACATCCACATCCACATTCACGTTCGATGCCGGGTATCATAAATAATTTCGATTTGACTTATATTATTAGCTAAATAAATATGAATGAAAAAAAAGAGCAGTAAAAAATAAAGCAGACGGAAGCAAACAAACAATCGACGGCCAGCAAGAGGCATGAAAATTGAATGAGTGAGTGAAATGAAAGACAAAGTGGCGCCAACGTCGACAGCGCTGCTTAGCGTGAGAAAACCCATTCAAATTGTCAAACACAAATGTCTACGTAATGATCGGCCCCTAATAAATGACAATCGAATGGGAATGGGAATGAATGAATGAAACCGAACGAGAACGAAAGTGCGATTCCAATTACGACACCAAAAGCAGATCGCATGGGGAATACAAATGGGTCAGGTGAATAAAGAAGTCAAGTGCTCCAGATACTGTGGGTGAAAAGGGAAAGAAAAATATCAGGTACTTTAATTGACGGTCTTGAGTGCTCATCGAATACGTTAGGGATCTCCCAAAATTTGTTTAGATAAAGTACTCGGGCTAAAGACACTTCTTCTAAATCGAAAAACTTACATGAATACTATGTTTTTTTAAGCTAGAAACCAATTGGTTCCCATATATAGAAGTTACTTTCTAAATTTCATACATAAATTGACATTTATCTGTCACTGCGATATCTATTCAGAAGTTTTTTGTTGATAAAAGTAGAAAACCGATTGCAAATCTTGTCACTTGTACACAAATATACCTAACATTTTACCGATGAAATCATAATTTAGAATCCGAAAAACTGCCCGCTTAAAAAAGTACCAAAGTAGTTAAAATAGTAGTATTAGTAGTATTAGTAGTAGCATATAGCAGTATTCTGCTACTATAGTAGTAGTTTATAGTAGTAGTACTAGTATTATATTACCGAAGCTAATGTTGTACTTTAAGTTACAAATTCAGCAATGTACCTGAGTCAATTTCATAGACTTTAAAAATACGTTCTGCTTATTCTTGAAAGGTCCAAACAAAAATCTTGAGATACCAAGATCAAGACGTACATTAAATGATTGTAAATAAGATTGTTTTATTAGTTGGGTACACACATTACATCGCATATCTTACATTATTGGTTTTTAGAACTCAATTCCTGGGTTAGCAAGAACTTAATAACGAGTGATTACCGTAATCCTAACTAATTAGTCGGCTGTTTAGTCAGCTACCAAAGCTCAGCTAATGTGGACGTCTCCTTCCGTCACGAGAACAACATGTGTACATACTTACAATGTGCAGCATCAGACGGCCTCAGTCTGAGTTGACAAGTACGCCGAGTCCAAAGTGCTCCCCCTCTATAAGGAGTGGGGGTCTTTAACCAAGTGCAATGGCAACGGCGACGGCCAGAAACAACGAGACTTGTTCTCCACTCGCCACCCAAAAGTCCCGCCCCCTTTGGACCACGACCACCCAACCCTTTGGCAGTACGAAGTGGCGTATCAAAACAAAAAAGGCGACGACAGCGTTTCACGTTCTGAGCACAATTAATAAATTATAGACGGCAGAGGAAACGGCGGAGACCAAAAGGCAACAGCAGCGCAGCGGCAGAGGCGGCGACTGCGACTGCGACTGCGGCTGAGGCAGAGGGTGGGCGGGGGGTAGGGGGAGCCAGAGTCACGTGTAGAGCGACGAAGCAAGTGATCAAAACAAAAACCGACAAAAAACGAATTTATCATTACAACAAGCAATAAAATTAATCAGCAATTCAAAAACTGCAAGTGGCTCGTTTGTTGTTGTGTGTGGCTGTTTGTTGTTGTTTGCCGTCTGAGTTGTTGCGGTTGGTTTAATAACCCGAAAATAATCGCGGGCGAGCGACAGAGATGCCAATAGTTGGCTCGAAGGAGAGGCAGCAGCAGAGGCAGCGGCAGCGGCAGAGGCAGCGACGCCGGCAGAGAAACAGATGAAGTAGAGCAGACGTCGTCGGCGTCATTAAAACAACATAAAAAGTAATAAATAAATATGAGTACGGCCGAGAATAAGTGAGTGTGTGTGTGTGTGACAGGGAGAACGAACGACCTTCAACTTCCTGCCCTCTTACCCCTCTTAGCGACATAGACAGATAAACGAAACGGCACAGTGGTCGCTCGCAAATTAGAAGCTCTTAAGTATCTCTAGTGTTTTTATTTGGCCAAACCAAAACATCTTCGAAGGCCTTCTTTTGACTTCATTAAACTTGTTTGAACTCAGAGTGTTAAGCAGTCGCGAGGGTGATGAACACTAGTACGTTTTGCGGGACTTCCCCAATGTATTAAACGTCTTATATTGCTGTTTGCTAGTTTTATTTCATAAAGCTACTATTTCAAAAAGTTCCTCGTTCTTCAAATCATATTAACTTCTTTCCGAAAATAAACAATCAAAGTATGATCTAAGGCATGTTTTATAGTCATATTATATCAGTATGGTATGCAAATGGAACCGATTACATTTATGTTATAAGATGTATCCTTACCATAAACTCATACATATTTCAAAGCTTTTAAGGTTGTAAGCAATTGCTTGTAAGACGTTGCCTATCATTAAAAAATAATGTCATGGTAATAACTTTATTAAATTGTACAACATCGCAATTGTTAAGATACAGGTTATTTTAAAATATTACAAGTAAGATTTAGAAATTGTTATATGGGTTTTATTGTTCTTTACTAAAAAGGTCCTTTTGATAAAAGGGTATGTGAACCTATAAACACATTTTTACAAAAGAAATTATATGTACCTCTTCAATGCACCAAGCATTACAGCATGGGCTAAATACAATATCATTTTAACAACAGAGTATCCGAGTTATAGAACATAGAGCTTAAAATAAACTTCACAATTCCAATCTTTAGGATTGAACTTCTAGAAAATATATAATACGTTTCAGTTCTAATCACCCAGAGCCCACTGTAGCTTAGTTGATGTGTGAGGTGGCGCTACCTGTCCGCCTGTCGTCTGTCAGGCGATGACATTGATAGCTTTAACTGTAAACGCTGCAAGTCGAAGAGCTGCGACAGAGCGAGACCCATATATACACAGACGGATGGCAGAGGCCAGTAGTCGGTAGCCAGAGCGAGATGGGGGACAATCGGCATAAATTAAAGGCGACATGCAACATGTGAGTCTGCCCCGTCGCAGTCTCAGATTTTTGGCTGCTCTGCGGCGTTGCCAAGTGTTTTGCATATATGCAAATCGCCCGCACACACAATCCCCGGCCGACAAAAACAACACACACACAGATACACACAGTCATCCGTTTCGGGATTGGGGCAAATGCACCTTGCAACGTCGCGAATTCGAACTTGTTTGGAGTCGCCTCGAAGAGAGCGCTCGCGTCAGTCGCCGAAGAACTTCAAAGCCAGCAGCATGTTGCATGCCATAAGCAGAAAAAAGCACAAAAATGCAAAAAATACAAAACAGTCGTAATAAAAACTGAACAACAACCGCAGAGGCAGCACCATCCAGCATTCAGCATGCAGCATGCGGCATCCACAATCCCTGGCAGCGGCAAATTAAACTAATAAGCGTAAAAGGAACAGCGAACCGTTTGCAGCGCAGCAACTGCGACGCCGACGACGACGTCAGCGCCGGCAGCGCTGCTGGAGCGCAACTCTTGGACTGTCGAAATCCATTATAACCCCAATCGGCAATCGCATTTCTTCCTTCGAGTGGCGCGGTCGTGGAGCTGCAATCGGTCGCCCACTCCCTCTCTATTTCCCAATTACACTCCCCACTTCCAGATGCACTGCGAGAAAATGTAGTTGTAATTACTCTTAAACTAAGATTTTGAATTTCCAATTTTAAAACTTCAAGAACTATGTTTTTAGCAATCTTTTTTTGGATCTTTAGTTACCTGGAGATTTTTGCCTTGGGCAATATGCTTTTCTGTCGAAATATTCTAAAACTAAATTATTTTATTAATCCCCGTTAATATGGTTTAATTTCTATGTTTTAAAGAAGAAACAGGACCTTACCTTAGATTGTATAGCACTTCATCATGGAAAAAGAAGATGGGAACTATTAGAGAATTACTTCAAGAAAATATTGACAACAAACAGAAAATATTTCTGGTTTCTAAGATACTATTTTTCTTTTATAGAGAAGTAGTTGGGAATTAAAAACATTGGAAACCAACAGAAAATGTTTCTGATTTCTAAAAAAAATTGCTTTTAGGAAATATGTTTTAAATTTAACCAATTTGTTTCCATTTTCCATTGGGAAACTTAGTTTTCCACGAAAGCACTTGGTGATCATTTAAATTACCTCTCCGAATTCCTAACAGTTAAAAAATACGTTTTCCAGTGGGTTAAATCATAAAACTGAAGTTGCATTGATGCTCTAAGCGTCCCCCTTCACTTTTCCCCCGGCGCAACGAACCAAAGCGAACCGAACGGAACGTAACCAGCTTTTGGCCCTGGCCAAAACTTTAATCCGACAGGGACAACTCGGACGAGGCATGGGAATTGGCAGGGCTAGAGAGATTGGCCAGAAGGTGGGAATGGGTAGGGGACAGGATGCCAGAAGGGCGGGGGCGACGAATAATGCTAGGTGGGTGGCTGCAATGCGAGCTTTCGGAAATTGAAACTGGCATTAGAAGAGTGGCAGTGAAAACCAGCATTCGTAAAACAAACTGAATACTAAGAAGCTTAAACACACCAGTTATAGTACCCATCTTTCCCAGAAGATCATACGATTGAGTGCGTCCTTAGTTCAGCCTATGCAAATAGAAACTGTTATTTAACTGTTATATCATTTTATTGCCTACTTTACGGTGCAATTAGCTTGATTGGAGGACTCTCCTGCTTTTAAAACGATGTCATAACAAAAGTTAAAATTGTGGTTTAAAAATTATTTAACTATCACTTAACTATTTATTACTATGTAGTTTTATATCCTCTACACAAAGATTTGCTATTCATTATAAGCGTTCTCCTCGTAGTCAACGAATTCCAATGAAATTCGGTATAAATATGAAGATCTATTCTCGTGATCCCCAAACCGGTGACCCAGAAACCAAATGAAAGAACACTTAATCTAATAAAGGAACGAATGCGGCGCCAATCAGCCAATACCAGCAATTTCAGGCCATCTCGATTCCTGGCTGCACCTGATCTCAGTTATCAATGGTACACAGCCCCAGGAGAAGAGATCATATATAGCTATACCCATGGAACCGATCATTTCGACAGTCGCAATTCCTCGCTAGCGGTCGGGCAAAAATAGCCAGCGCCACCGAACACAAACATTATTAATGCCTCTGTTGTTGTTTGGATAAGTTTTACTCAATCGCATCGAGTCATCATCATCTTCCCATCCAGTCGCCAGTCTGCAGAGGCGATTCCGATGGAGAGAACGAGCGAGTCTCCAAAAATATAATGCCAACAACAGTGCGCCGAGCACAAGGCCAACAGCTGGTCGCTCTGGTCTTTGGGGCCCGAATCTGAATCTGAATCTGCGTCTTCATCGGCATCGGCATCAGCATCCAACATCTCCGTGTTTGTCTCGCGGCCCCCTTCACCCTTCCTCCACCCAGTCCCCCTTGGCAATCCCCATCTACGTCCCTGGCTGGCATCGCATCCATTCCGTTCGCTCTGTTTCGGCTCGGCGTTCCACATTCACATCGACATCCACACAGCAACATATCCACACTGAAATCCGCCAAACCTGCAGCACTTCTCTACCCTATCCCGTGGGTTGGGAGTTATTATTTTAACCAATAGTTTGCAAATTTACTATTCAAATTTTTCTATACTTGAGCTTCTATGGTAAAGATGTCTGTCTTCAGATCTGATCATATAACAAATGTTGTATACCATTAGAAATCCTCATTATCAATCCTTACTATTCTTGATCACATTTCCTTTTGCAAACAGAATTACTATATATTTAATATTTAAGTGTCCATCTTTCCCTCTTTATGGTAAAGTTAAAGTTAAACAACTTGGAAACATGAATATTTGGATTTTTAAACCCACATTTAGGTTCGTTTTCTTGTTCGCATGTCCAACTACATATGTTTAAAACCTACTTTTAGTTTAACATGCGAACGGAAAAGTGGTCCTAAAAGTAACTTAACATCAAGCAGGATTGAAAACTACAGAGATATTTCATTTCGTTATAGTTAAACGAGAAATGCATGAACATCTAGGATTTCGGTAAGACTTTCTTCAGTACTCCAAAAGATCCTTTAGTCAGTTAGCAAGGGTATTTAAAGCTTCGGCTGGACCGTTTAAACCTCCTTTTTGCTGATATTTCGAGTAACTAGCACAGGCAACAACAACAGCAGCACCAGCACCGAACATGTTCAAAGTTTCTCGGATGCGACAGCGACAAGCGGCAACAAAAACAACCAAGAGCCGCCTCCGCCACACACTCGCATAAAATTTTAATACAAAAATGCTGCCAAACATTTGCCCACCCCCGCAACAACGGCAACTAAAGCAGTGGCAGTGGCAGCGGCAGAGACCATTACGCAGGGGCCCCTTTCTTTCTTTCCTCCTTTCTTTCGGTCGGTCGGTCGGTTGGGTCGGTTGGGTTGGCTGGGTTGGTTGGGCTGGTCCGACCTGACACTCAACTCAGCTCAACTCGCCGTTCAGCAATTTCATTTCAACATGCTTCTAACAGAGCCTGAGCTCTCGGCTCTGGTCCACACAGTTCCAGTCCCGCAGCCAACAGATCTTGGTTCGCTTTAGCAAAGCAAAAGCATCTTAAATTTTTCTGTTTCTGTTCGCCTCAACCCTCCATCCACCATCCACCATCCACCATCCACCATCCACCATCCGCCATCCTCCATCGCCCCCATAGACCCCGTCGTCGTCGTCGTACTTTATAGTCGTACTTTGTTGGTTTTCTACCCACAAGTCTTTCTCTTTTTTCGTTGTCGCTGTACCCAGAGCCAGAGCCGGAGCCAGAAGAAGCACAGCACAGCACAGCACAGCACAGGCAGGGGCAAAAAACCGAGGGAAAAATAATTTTTTTTTATAGGTATTATTTCGTTCCCACATACGACGCGCCGAGGCGAACGACGGTCGGTTGGTTGGTTGGTTGGTTGTTCAGTCCCACAGTTCGACGGTGGGACTATTCGACGGTCGAAATGAACGAAACGAGAATGAGTGGGGGATGAGAGGCAATGAGCGGTCGGGGGAGGGAAAGGAAGGGAAACGGCAGAGGCCGTGACAGCGTCAGCGCATGTACATATAAAACCCGATACTACGTCAGCCAGGGTTGCCAGGGTAGTTGGGAAAGCAATGGAAATACATTCCTTTGAAGACCTTTACAGCAGGGATTTCCAACCAACTTATTGTTTTGAAAATGAAACATGAAAAAATCTTAGATGATTAACAATCCAAATATCAACAGGCCTTGATTATAATAAAACTTATATTTACCTTTTTATTATACCTTTTAAGCAACAGAGTCAATCATATTTTCCAGAATTTTAAAATGAAAATGACGACAACTATTATTTAATTCAGTTTTTTGTTATATGTATGACCTTGTAGGACCATCATATTATAAAATATATTTATTGGAATTCCGAACCCAGCTAATCATTTGTAGTTTCGTAGAACCCATTATAATGCCCGCAATCTGCTCTGTGAGGCCCGGTTCAGGGTTCAATGCCGTTTGGCATAACCGACCGCCTGGCAACCCTGCGCACTTGTGTTGCTGCCTTTGCTGTGCTGCCTCTGCTGATGTTATGCCGCCTGTCTGCCAACCAGCCTGCAATGTCCCGCTACCCGCTCACCGTTCCCGCTCCCCGTCCGCCCCCGCCCCTGCCCCCTGCCCCTGCCCCCTGCCCCTGCTCTCTGCCATCGAGTGTACGGCCATCAAGCCATTTGCCTCTGACAGCGCACACGATGCGCCGCACAAATATCGCCGAGCAGCCAGCGCACATACAATCCGACGTATGTACGGGCTATATATTTTTGTAGGTTATGTGTATATAGCTGGCGGTCGGTGGAGCAGTGTGAGTCAGGCATGGCGATTGTGGGAGAGAACGAACGAACCGACGAACGAACTTCGTCGGCGCAACGAAAACGAGCTTTGCTCTTCGGCCCTCTTTGTGCTCTATGTACGAGGCGGTTGTGTGTGGGGGAGTGTATAAATACAGTGGATACTGATGGATCGAGAAAGGTATCTGTAAGATACAGTTTATGTATCTAAAACATTTCTAAAATTAAAATGAACAGAATTAGGATTTTCAATCTGTAAGATACATTGTATCTGTTAGATATATTTCATTTGCATTTGATATACATATCTGTAAGATACATTTCACAAAAATATTTTATAAAATTAAAATAATAAGAAATAATATAGTAAATGGAACTGTAAGCCATTTTATACTTATATTTCGAGCTATGACATTTCGTTGAACCAGATGGTAGAACATTAAAAAAATATTTATGTCAATAAAAAGGGATATCTTTAAATGCCAACTTTTTTTAAATCAAAATAACAATTTCAACATTTTATGTCGTCATGATTTGTAGGTTGAGTAAATATTGAATAATACGGTAAAACGTTATAAAATTTAAAAAAACAACAAAGAAATTTCCTGTTGAACTTCTTAGCGAGTTCTGCCTGTCCACACTGTACATAAAATGTTAAAACTCTGATTATGACGATGACGTTGGGCTGCGGGATGGGTGGTGGGGTGGAATGGAATCGGGATGGTAGATGGCGGGGTGGAGAGGCGGAGAGGGGAGGGCGGTTGGGAATCAGGGATGAGCAACGACAGCACAACAACAGAGAAGAGCAGAGCGCACACACAAAATAAAGCAGAGGAAGAAGCAGCAGCTACAGCTACAGCAGCAACAGCAACAGCAGAGGGAAAAAAGTTTCAAATGGAAATTTTGAATTAATGAACGAAACGAAACGAAATGAACTAAACTGGTTTCATTTGTGCTCTGAGCTCAGAGTTGTTTTTGTTGCTTTTCGCCTCTTTCTCTCTGCTCTGCTCTGCCATTCTTTTTGTTGTTGTTGCTGTTGTTGTTGTGCCGCTTTCTTGGCGGCCTGTACGTTTCTCATTTGAAAATATTTTCGCCTCGAACGAAAGAGGCTAATTAAGCCAAAGGAATTTCTCTGCAATTTCCAGCCAGCAGCAACAACAATTGAGTTTCGTACGTTTCATTTTGAAAACTTGTCGTCTTGGTAGTCAGCTGGGTCTTAAGTTTTCGTAGTTTTCGCTGGCAAGAGGAAGAGAGAGCAGGAAATGAATGAGAACTCTCTTTTTTAAGGTTTTATTTCTTTTTTTGCGGCGAAACGATCCTCAAACTTTTGAATTCGCCGCGTACGGATCGCTTTTGTTTATTGCTGTTGGTTATGCTCGCTTTTCAAGGCAATCAGGTGCAATAGTTTTTCGCTCGGCGGTTCCGAATGGTCGCCTTTTTAGCAGAGTTGTTGTTCTGCCGCTGTTGCTGCTGCCACGAAGCAACAACAAACTCCGGCCAAAGCGGAAATGAATGGATCGGATCGGTTTGGATCGGATCGACCGATGACGATAGGTTCGCGGGCAGGCGAACAAGTGCAGAATCGACCAGGAACAAGTTCTCTATTAGCTTAATGAACGATTCTTTCTGGACACTGTGGGAAAAAGCAGCTGCAATTTCAGTTTTCTCGATTTTTTTTGGATATATAATCTTAATACATTGGCTTTCAAAGATCATATAAAAACTATTTTTGGTATAAATCCTCTTTTTAACCATATATGGAAATATTTCCAAGATTCGACGATAAAGAATCAAAAGCTAGCAATATATTTCGTTTCATTTAATACTTATTTTAAATATTCACATCAAAAACACAACAGCTTTAAGAAATCTTTGTTTTAGCAAAGTCTCGAAGTCACAAATAACTTTAACAGATCTATCAAAAAATATATCTTGTCTGTAAACTCCTTTAATAAAAAACAACTCTGTTTGAAATTTCTAATATGACTGAAAATTGGCTAAATAATTAAATACTCACTTTTATTACATAAAGTACAAAACATTTTTTTACAATAGATACAGATTTTAAGCCCTATGATCTTTAAATTAGTAAGATGTAATGAGTAAATTGCCTATTTAGGAAACCCCTCCCCAAATACCTATAAACAAATTAAGTTTTTAAGTATTCCTCCGGATTCTTCTTAGCTTCAAAACTGCTGTGCAGTATTTCCACCCTTTTTTCTCAGTGAAGGTTAGTTGTCTGCTACCTCTGCAGTTGATTATTGTTCCTGGCACAAGCGGCGAGTGCTTCCTGTTCGAATGCTTTCTTATCAGCAGGTTGCCCCCGTTGCGATGCTATCGGTCAGGGTCGTCGGTTCGGGGAGTTCGTCGTCGCAGAGAGCAGGTTGCTCTGCTCCTTCCTTGCTCCTGCTCCTGTTGACAGATTGTATAATTGGCGTTGAATTGATTCGATTACTGAACGGCGCTTGTTCGCTCGCTCAGATTGCTTTTATTCTGCTTTATTTGCGAATGAGTTGCATGAAGTCCCCATATGCCCGTGCCCATGCGAGACTCTTTGTGATGCAAGCAATAACTAGGTAATGAATCCTTTAAAAGGAAAATCTCGGAAAGGGTGGGCGTAATTAAATAGCAAGAAACAAATCATTTAATTATTTTTACAATACGCAGTACAGGAATTACGTGGCCAATTTAATTTTTTACCTGTGCATAACTATCACTTTTCGTGTTGAAACAAATATTGCAATGCACCATCGATGCAAATGTACTTATTTGATATCTGTATAGCGAAAGGCTTTTCGAGTATGGAATTACTTCATTAAAATATAATCGAACGGGGTCGGGAGACTTACAAGCCTGAACCATTTTCGAAATATTAAATAACAATTTTAATTTAAAAGTTCGGCGGTTGAGTACTTTTTTATTTAAATTACTTAATAAGTAAGTATAGGACATTATACTTGTGAAGAATATTTGTAATATTTAATCATGATTTAAACTTGTTAAAAGAAAAGTGATCCGAATTGTTTTTCGATTAAATGAGTTTAAAATAAATAGAAAGGTAAATTAATCACATAATCAAATGTGAAAGCATTCTCTTTTGGAAGGAATAACCCAAAGAATTCAAAAAATGGGTTTAACATTGAGCATATTTGGGAAAATAATACCGTTAGTGGGGTGAACTAGAATATTTCTTTAATATTCATGGTTGTAACTATCATATAATATATATATAGGATCATCCTTATTTAGTAGTATAAAATCACTTCATCGAAAATATCTCACATCATTTAAATTTGTACATAAAAATGGTACTTTATATCATAATCGAAAGGTGTACCATAACTAACTTCCCAGTTGACCATACTCAAAGCTCTTCCAATGGAAGCCAAACATTCAACGCGGAGGCAAGACTATGCAAAGCGGACACCTGTTTTTGCAACACGATCGCTATTGTTGCTGCGGTGCTGCGATGTTGCTGCCGTGGATGTTGCAGCAGTTGGTGGCACAATGGTGGTGGTGGTGCTGAAAAGTCCTCCTCCTCCTGCTTTTCCATCTCACTCCCCCCGCTATTTTTGCCACTCGGGCCATTTATTCAGCATTCAAAACTCGTCTAAATCTAAACCGAAGCAACATGTGTGTTGTTTGCCAGTGAGTGAGTGCCGGCTAGCTTTCAATGGGACACGTTTGGTGGGGGTGGTTAGTACAGTAAGGTGGGTGGTGGTGGTGTGTGTGTGTGTGCGAGGGGGGGGTGGTGTCCTCGGGGGGTGGCGCAGCCTCTGGGCCACCGACATATGTGTGAATAGCGAATGCTGGCAAAATATTTGCACGACGCAGCCTCGCCAAAACACACGCACACATATTTAGAAAAGCTAACGGCAGCCGCAGCGCGTGTGGGCGGTTGCGCAACGTCGCTGCCGCTGTCGCAGCCTCTGCCCACGTCGCTGCCTCCGTCGACGTCACTTGCATTGAACTCGGAAGTAGACGCAATAGAAATAGAGAATAAAAATAAAAATAAAACCAGTTGGCGACGCGGGCCAACATGCAACATCAACATCATAACATATTCAAATCGCCAACAGCGCTGCCAGCGGCATTGTAACAGCAGCGTCGACGTCGACTGCGCAGCATTCGAAGCTTTTACTCTCACGTGAAAAGCGATTTTTTATCACCGCCATGCCGTTGTTTTGATTTATTTCGCTGCTCTGCATCGCGTCACGAATTAAACTAAACAACCGAAGTGGCACACAATCGGAACTCCCGACGCTGCCGATACTCAGGAAATATCTGGTAGTTCCACATCTGCATTCCACTTGCAATGATCGTTCGAACGATCGATTGACCGATTAAGATGCCAAATTACTCTGAGAAAGATGTCAGGTAACCCTGAAGATAAGAAAGAATACATCATAGATCATAAGAGGATCGGAAAATGTCAGGATGTTCAGATAAGATAGAATAAGTTGTTCATAAAAAAGATGCTTATGAAAGTTGGGATAGACACATATGTTCATCTTTTCCAAGAGTTTCCCATTGTTAGAATTTATAAAATATAAAAGATTTACCATATTGTCCCTTAAATAAAGATATGGTTTCATACAAATAAATCTATTCAATTGATTACCAAGTCTGTAAATAAATTGGTACAGTAGCTTTAAGTATGTCTTTTCATATTTCATAAAAAGAATACTATATTTACTATACCTAAACCTTTCTATACTTTCTTAGAGTTTATAAACAGTAAGGTTTCCTTAGAGCATCTAGTACAATCATATAAAATAGCATACATTCTAACTCTAAAGAGTTTTCCAACATTTTTGGATTATAGTTTAAGCCCCAGGACGATCATAGATCAGAACCCCATGATATTTGCCCCTAGTACAGTCGGCACTACCCGCGAAGTCCGATAACCGATAGCGATAGCCCTCGACCAGTTGCATGTCCGTCATCAGCTGGAACGGAACCCGTACTTCGTACTACCTTTGTACCCCTGTCGATGGGGAATAAAAAATAAACCCCATTTCTCGCTCGCCTCGAAGTAATGACATCAGCGACTGAGACGCGACAGAGACGGAAGCAGCGGAGCAGGATACGGCAAAATATGCGACGCAAAATTGGTTGGGTCGGGTTGGGTAGGATTTTGGTTGGGTTTGGGTTTTCGGTGTGCTATGGGTACGGCACGGCACTGCATTGCCATTCCATTTGGCGAGCCAGCAGCGCAACTTGAAAACAATCAGTCAGCGTTGGTCCGCAGCCTGCGACGGACTGCCCGACTTCTCCTCCGCTGACCTTCAATCAAGGAAAGAGTTCGCTCTTCGCCTTTTGGCCCAGGCGAATTAGAATTGGCGCGCTTTTAGCCATTTAGCCAATATACAATATGCTGTTGTAGTTTATTTGTATTTTTTAGCGACTTTTTTGGGCCAAAAGAGATAAGCTCGGCGAAAAGCAGGGAAAAAACAAAAAAAATGTTTCAAGGCGAAATTCGCACAGCAATCTTGGCAATAGCGCATAAAATAGCACAGAGCGCACACGAAGCGGGCAAAAAGTACCTGGCAGATACAGATACGACTGCCAGTGTGCGGACCGAACCAGTCAGCCAACATCTGAGATACAGATACGAGCGCACCGCTGAAATAAACAAAAATGTTTCAACAAAAAAGGGGGATGGCGAGGGGTGTGCAGAGGGAGACGAGAAGAGACGACGCCGACGTCGCCAGCGAAACACCAACAGCAACAGCAGCAACTCGAGTTCAGTTTTGCTTTTCACAGCGAGCGTTTCAGTCGCTTTGGCTCAGTTTTCTTTGTCGCTGCCTTCGCCGCATACCACTCGCATACACGTACATACATATGCCCATGTGGAAATGTACCTTTATATAAACGAAACGAAAACGAACGACCCGATACGAAACGAAACGAAACGAAATCCCAACTGACAAGCAAGACTGACACACAGATACACGCACACACAGCGGCGAGAGATACGCCGTTGGTGGTATTGGTGTAGACTGTTAGTCAGCGCTTGTGCGGCACAGGGTTGCCATATGGTCGGGAATCCACTGCCTGGCGGGTTGGGAAAAGTACTGGGTTTTCTGGATCAATATGGGAGATTATAAGCCATGAATCTTTAATTTCGATACCATTAATAATAACTGACTTAATTTATATCACCTTTTACAGTTACTTTTTCAAAGTAGACTACATAGAATAATAATATTACTTCTTTATAATCCATTACCAAATTGGTTATTAACACTTTTATTTACTAATCCGTTTTTTTTATAACAAGAAATCAAAAAATTATTTTGTATATATGTTTTGGATTTGGTTTAAAAAAACGCTTTCTCAGTAGCTAGATCATTTTAAAACGTTTTGTTTTCTATGTTCTGTTTATCTACCATTCCAATATTGTGGAGTAAACAAGAGTTACAAAATTATTTTTATAAATTAATGATTTATTCTTATACCCATTATGAAAATAACATCAACACAAACAATTTTATATTTACTTTCAATGACTAAGAAAGAATATTGCTACTGGGCAGTGCTATCAATCGTTATGAGCAAACGTTAAACATAAGATATTCTTTCTGCATTGTATATACTTGAAACATGACAAATAATATTGCATTCTGATAAATTATGAAGTATAAGCTACAAGTACAATCATGTCAACACAAGCAGTTTTCAAAAACCCTCCGATCAGCATCCGAAATGTCAAAAACCCAATCGACTTTCGAATCGAGCCGGAAACTCTGGCAACGCCGCCTGTATCTTTTGAATACCCGCTCCCACAATCGAACCGGCGGGCCAAAGCGCCTGGTTTGGTTTGCTTTTGGTTTGCACAACGTTTCGCTTCGCTGTTCGTAGTTCGTTATTCCGTAGTTCGTTATTTCGTTGTTGGGATTTCTGCTTTGCGTTGCTGTGCTGGGCTGAAACTCTCGGCTGGCAACGCCGTTCGGCCTCACACACAGCTGGCAATGCCCCTGTATTGTGTGTGTGTGTGCTCTCCTCTCCACTCTTCTCGCTCTCCTCCCACCCATCAACGCTCTTGCTCTCCTCTCCTCTCAGCCCCGCTGCCATCCAAAAACTCGTTCAGTTTCAATGCTTTTACATAAGTGCGCGTCGCGGAAGAGAGACGGCAGCATATAGAGCGCCCGCTCGCACTCACGAGCGCTGCTTGTACAGGGGTGCATTTACTTGCGCCTGTGTGCGTGCCTGCCGTTTGGCTGCCTGCTGCCTGCTTCTTGAGCGCCGAGCGTTTTATTTGTGATTTTAGCACGGCGCTGCGAGGTCCACGTCGCTCTTTCGCTCCGTGCCCGCCAGACAGCTCCAATTCGAAAACGACGTAAACTCAAAACAGCCAGCCGTTCGCCAGGCGCGCGTAATTCAAAGTTATCAAACTCGAAACAGTGATTTTCGGGATCGTATGAGAGTGCATGTGAAACATACATATAAACGTGACCAACTGAAAAATATATAATATTCGAAATAGTGCACTTTTTGGGGAACATAAACGATATCGATCAGCCATGTCGTCCAAGTTCTGTGATGCCGCCTTGGGCCGCTCCTACGCCTGCTCGTCCCGCTTCCCTTCGGGACACCTGCTGGCCGCCCTCTGATCCGCCCAGGACCACGCCCACACGCCCAGTGACTGACTGACAGGGATCGTACCGCCCTGAACATAAACTCCAACGCGTTACCTTTTTTTTCGTTTTCCATCTATTTGGATATAAACGTTGTGAAACTGAGAACGGCCCAGCCGAAAATGTGCACTGAGGTGAGTCTCGAAGATCCTACGAGGATTGGGGTCCCAGAATTAGTTTTAAGAATATTGGGTTTTTTGGGGGTACATCTCAAAGAGAAATCCTTATATACTGAGTTTAAGTGATCGTACTTATTAAAAGTGAAGAAGGTTTAAATTAGAGTTATTTGGGTGGGTCAATATATGAGATCTTTGATACTGTATAATTTTTAATAAATCTTAAAAGGGATTATACCAAATATCTTTAGATTTCAATATTTTATTTGAAAAACAAACAAGTTATACATTTTAATGTAATGCTAACCAAATGAATATACGATTTATAAAACTCCACCAAAAATATAAGGGAAATCCCTCTTGAGAGTTCAAAAATAAGTAAGATTAGGGCGAACATCTCAAGTTTCTTGGTAACCCCAATTCCTCTAACTGAGTTATCAGCAACTTGAACTTGCCGCAAGTTGAGCTTGGATTGATAAGGCGACTTTGAGGTTGCGCCTCCGCCAATTGGGGAATAGGAATCTCTCAGGTGGCATACCGCACCTGCAACGCCGCCTTGCGAAATGCGCGTAGCTTCAACATGTGGTTTTGTGCCAGCTTATTGGCAATGCGTGGGCGGGTGTTTTTGCCCCAGTGGGTGGTGCCTCAGCGATGGTGGTGCTCTGGGCATGACATGCAAACTTAGGTGGTGGATAATGCGAGTAAGGAGGGTTATCAGCAACAACAAAGGGACGTGGCAGCGAACCCAAGAACCCAACAATGCCCGCTCTCGGTGGCTGCTGCCATTCAGCAATGTAAACAATGCACAAGTTGCACGTGCAGCCAGCAGGCTGGCCAGTGCCCCCTTTAACCCCCCAAAACCCATGCCAAAACACAGTAAGAAATGAGGTGACTCGATGGAAGTTAAGTAAGGTTTTTGTAAAACCATTAATATGAAGCCATATGGAAACAAGATAGACATTTTCTATATCACAAGTAAATACAATAAAAACTCTACATATTATATTCATTTTCCATATTCTTTTCCTTTCTTTTAGACAGATATCATATCATTTAGTATCAATAATTTTATTTTGTTTGAACATCTCTTGTTATTTTCACAAAAAGATCAACAAAGTCTAGTCATTAACAATCCCTAACATGTTTGCTTAACTAAAACAAGAGTTGTGTTTTGGGTACTGCTAATTGTGGGGTTCCCCGTATCTTGGTACAAACACTTGCCTGCTTTTCAGTGCAGTAATAACAGTCTGAGCTGCTGGCTGTCCTTCTCCCTCGCACTTCTGTGACCAGGCCAGGCATCATGCAGCGCCATCTATTGGCACACATTCGCACAATATGCTAAATAGCTGCGGCTAGCGTCGCCGTCGACGTCTCAGCCGCGTCGCTGTCGCCGGCTAAGCCGCTGCGTCGTCTAATGCAACGCAACAATTGGACAGCAGAAGCAGCAAAAGCGGCGGCAGCAGACAGCTGACTTTTGGGGCCGTTTAATTAATTACATGCAAACGCTCTTTTTCGGCTCTCCCTCATGCTTGCTCTCTCTGCCCGCCTCCGCCTCCACCTCCTCCACTGCCCCTCCCCCTTTCGCCAGCCTGCTCCCCCGCAGAAAACAGCAACAAACTTTTTGGCGTCGCCGTCGGCGTCAGCAGCGTCATTGCTCTGTTTACGTTTTCTCTTTCGTTGGCGGCAGCGGAGCAGCTCGTATTAATTTCTTAGTTCTTTCGACAGTAAAGAAAAGTTGTACAATGCGTTTAGGTCATGGGGAATTCGCCGGGCAGTTGGTGGAACCAAAATAGAAACTCTAAAATATGTTATCTCTCAAATAAATGGATTTTTAGATCATGTTTGCTAGATCTTTGTTAGGTTTGGAATCCAAACTTTGAATGATAGATAGCTTGAGTTCTTAAACTATAATATTTCCATTTAATATTTCTTATACATTCATGGGTAATGGGGAATTTGTCTGGTAGTTGGTGGAACCAAAAAAAATAACTAGCTCTAACTATTTTAAGTTTGTTAAGACTTTATTAGATTTGGAGAATGGGTACCATTAAAATATGATATTTCCCTTTCATATTACTAGTCAAACATCTCTATGAGTCAAACATTTGATGGGGTAGTGTCTTATTTTATACGAAGTTGTATCGCTAAAACCTTTTAATGTTGAAATAGAATAGTGTCCCTAAATCTGGTTAGCCCTGTTCATAGATATCCCTACTTTTAACTCGAAACTAAATAGTTATGATATATACTCCCTTGCTATAACACTTTATAAATTTTAAATTGAATCTGTCTTAGATATAAACCACTCCAATTCTTTTTATAAATTAAAAATCATTTAGCTTGAACCAACAAAGGGAAGTAGAACGCCAAATAAGATGTCAAATCTTCAAGTGAGGATTTGTATAGACCTTTCTTTCTCCGAGTGCCGTTTTGACTGGAGGAAGTTGCAGTTTCGAGTGGAAGTAATCATTGAGAAAAACCCTGCCTGGCACCTTTCACTATTACACAATGATCCGTTTTGATAAATGCAACGCACACCTTAACCGCACCATCGATTGTTTACCTTTTTCCCGAAGCCCAAAGGGCATTTCCCATTCGATGCAGCCTTGATTCTTAGCGCCTTATCTTCGTTCCTTTCTTGTTCTGCTTTTTTAATTGTTCTTTATGGTTATGTGCTGCGCTGAACGCTGTTGTTGTTGTTGTTTTCGTTCCTCTTCGTCGTCTCGCCCGCTCGTTTGGGGTTTTTGGGGTGGTGCAAATTCCGGCACGAGACTTAATTCACTTAATTGAGCAGGCAGAGCCGCTGACAGCGACGCCAGCCGCGGCAGCGACTGCAGCTGAGGCCGAAGCAGAGCCACTGGCCGCGTGGCCTGGCAAATATAATAGTTTGGAGTTGGCGCCGGACCGGCATGGCACGGATACATGGGCCGCCTTTGCTGATTTCACTTTCAGATACATTAACACAAGTGCGCTGAAATGCGCGCGCCTTTTGAGTTATTGGTAGCAGCGGCAGTGGCAGCAAAAAGCGACGTCGACAGCGCAGCCTCCTCCTTGGTTGCCCATTTTCTTTGGCTCTTCGATTTTATGAATGAAAATCGCGACTTGGTTGGTTTGGTTTTGGTTACGCTTTGGTTGCAGCATATAGCATATAGCCGCTGTAATATTTGCATGTGTATGTATGAGCCAGCGAAGGATACGCACACACACACACATGTGTCTGGTGTGTCTGGGGCAGCCATAAAATAAATGCCTTCAGGGGGCTTAAGCATCGCTTCTGATTCGGAGGAGGGTGTGTATATATGTGTGTGCCCCATTAATACCATTATCCTTGGCTGTTCTGGCTCCCTTAATTTGCCCTCGCATCTTAACTTGTTGCCGGCTCCTTGGGTCAAGTGCAACACGAAAACGCAAATTGCTCAATGAAGAATGTATAATCAAATAAAACAAAAAAGAAAAAAAAAAGAGGAGGAGTTGGTATTTCTTTTTTCCTTCGTTTGTTGTGGTGCCAGTCTTCTAAAAATGTAAACAAAAGACTGTTAAAGAAGGGGTCGTCGAGTGCTGGCACCACGTCGCATGAGCAATTTGGGTCCCAGTCACGACTTGTGTCGTCCCGCAGGTGAAAAAGAAAAGAATCCCAGGTTAAGCAGAGGAATTGGTGGATGGTGACTTGCTTGAATGGAATAGGTTCTTCCAAGGGAAAGCCTTAAGACAATATCCCTACAAAGTTCCTATATATTCAATATAAATCAATACAGCCTTATTTCCTAGCCCTTAACAAGATATTATCTATGTCAGCTATACTTTGAACTGCTTCCAATTGCTTTATCATTGCACGTTTCTAATATCTATCGGTAGTCATTCCCCCCAATAATTAAAATTCCCATTGCTGTATTAGCCCCCATATAACCGAGCCCCCGTGCTAATGACTTTCGATTGGCCGAGGGTTAAGTTCAGAGCCCAAGATAACAGAGCCTATCGTAAGCGGTGGGTTCAACAAACCTCAAGTTGACTAGTTAAGGGATTTGAAGGTACCCAGATCGCTAAAGCGATTCCAGAACTTGTGCTTATCGCTGATGACATTGCAGGTTGTTCCGTTGTCAACAGCTGTTTTGACCACAACAGAGAGCGTGGCAAGTTGTCCATATAGCTCTCAGTGTGCCTCTTTGGGGTCCGGGTCCCCTGTTGACCGATTGAAAGATTTGCTCGCACCGAGAGCATAGCTTATATGGCAACGCGGTCTTGACTTGACTTGGCTTGGCTTAATGTATGCCCACACATCCATGGGCAACATACAAAGACAGCTGGCAGCGGCGAGTTGTGGCACGAAATCTTATCAATGAATGCGCATCACTTGCACTTGTTTGCACCACCCAGAGGGGGGGGATGAGTATGGCTATATGGCAATGGCTATGGGTTCGGGGAATTACCGGCTGGCGACGACGTAAATGGTTCGACGATGACGATGACGACGGCCGTGTGATGATGACGTGACTCACAGACGGTCCAGAGTAACAACAACAGCAGCAACTACACGTGCAGTTGTCCAACTACCAATGCACTTGCACACGCACACCATTAGCATTATTAAATCGCCAGCCGCAAATTTGCGGTTGCGTCACCTACTTAACACGCGGACCCAGGGACCATGGACCATGGACGATGGCCAGTTGGGAAACTCAGAGGGTAGGGGAGGTTGATGGGGGTGGCAGCGACTGGAGCAGCATCCGTGAGTTTGCTTAAGGATAACAGCACAACGAGAGCGCCAACGAAAATTTCCATTAAGCCAAATTAAAGTTATCGTGAGCAGAGCAGCAGCAGCGGCAGCGACAGAGCAAGGCTAGCTGCCCTCTTGGCACACCACTCATGGTCCACCCCAATTCACCACCCACCCAAGCACACTGGCAGAAAAATGGGAGCAGGTTGACATCATTTAGAATGATATGGTATTTATAAGAAGATCTCAGTTTTCATAAGTTATGTTTATACTGTTAAACATACCAATTCAAGTAAAGATATCGCAAGGCTGCTTCATCGTTTACATACATTTCTTATGAAACACGAATCTACCTACGCATTTTGGGAATCCCCCTGTGATTTGATTTTCCTCTGTGTACTTTTGTACGTCCTGCCTCTTGCCGCCTTGTCCTCGCTTCCATTTTCATTTCTCTCATTGCTGTCCTCTCTGACACAACCGCCCCACCACCCACCCACCTACACAGCAAAAAAAGGGGAAGGTGGCGGTGGAGTGGTAGGAAGCATTCCATCTCTCTTTCTCTCTTCCGCACTCTCTTTCTCTTTCACCCAGCCCACGTAGTGGTGTACGTGCAATTGGAAAAGTGGTTTTCATACTAGTGGATGGCCCAAAACCACCACCACCAGCGCCGACAGCAGCGCAGCACCACCACCATCAATCCACCATCCACATCCACCCATTACCCAGCGTATTCCTCGTCCTGTTTGGTAGGCTTTATATTATGCCAGAACTTGGGGGGGTTAACGGGATGTACAGTGGGTGGCATAGCATTTCACCCAATTTCATTATATTTGCCAACGTTTTTAGCTTTTATACGTCACACGGCATATCTCACCACACCCAACACTATGAGTATTCTGAGTGGGTGGTTTGGGTTGCTTTTATAAGGGGGATATCGGAGTATGGAGGGTCGTACGATAGAGAAAAGCCGGCTCGACTTTACTGCGCAGGGTCGCCAACTCGACTCGATGAGAGGGGTTAAGATGAGGCGAAGGATGTAGGAGGGGTGAAAAGGGTGGTTAGGTGACTGGGTGGCTGGGTGGTTGGGTGGCTGGTATATGGCTGTAGGTGGTTTTCGGCTGCCAGTGCTGCCAACCCATTATTATAAAGAATATAATATTATAATAATGTCAGGCATAAAGTGCCAAAGAGAGACGGGAAAGCACAGGGAGAGGGTGCTTCGGAAAGAGGAAGAATCACCCAACCCCGTGGGCGCTGATGGAGCTTACACACACACTGCCACATCGAAAACTTGTGTGTATGTGTGCAAAATAAGGTTATTTTATAAACAGTTCAGGGTGTTATAAGGGGGGACAGCCACCGGAGGAGGGTTGTCTGTATGTGTGGGCGGCCGTATCGAAGTAGAGCCGGAATATAGGAGTACGGGTGGCCGGGAGTTGGCGTCATAGTCACGGCTGGGCGCTCGTGGGCGGACATGGGTTAAAGCGGCAAGGCAGCCCCTTAAAGAGCGTTAGCCATGGAACCGTTAAATAAAGGACACGCAGATTGCGTTACGCGATAAAGCCTGAAGTTGAAGATCAACTGAGATTGGAAATGGAATAATAGCAATGTGAATCGCTTAATCATGGTTTTGGTCGTACGTTCTTTAGATCACCTATGTGATATTAAAAACTTTATATTGAAATAAATATTATTTTGAAGAACTTAACCTATGATTAATTTTTAATGATAACATCAAATAAATCAACTTGTTTGGATTTTTTGAAGACAGATCACTAAATTAAAAGATAAGCTTGTTTTGGATAAATAACTTTTATTTTTAATAAGATTATTTAGTACAATGTATTTATCTTAAAAACTATGACAGCCTTATGAACAATCTACAAGATTCGATATAAAGTCTTTGGCAGTCCGCGATACTTCGAAACACTCTTCACGTTTCGATTGCCTCATACAATATATGCCATAGGAAAATGCCAGGGGCCAACCTTGGTCCGATCCGTTAGCTTTGTGGCGCTGCGCTGGCGAGTACAAATCCGAAACCGATTCAAACTACGTGAATTTGCGCGCGCTACGCTGCGGACGTTGTCCGACATCCGACGAATATATCCAACATCCGTTATCCCACCACGCTAGCATAGCAAAGCAGCAACCTTCGCTAAATCGAGCGTGCGAGGCCGTACTTACCACTTGCCACCACTCACCACACTACTATAAAGTGGGGGGTTGTGATATGATGATGGGTTTTCGCTTTGGGGTGGGATTCGCCGTCCCCTTTGAGATTTTTGCCATTCTAAGCGAAACGCACTAGAAAAACGGTCGCCGTAAGCCTCTTCTTCTTCTTCTTGTTCCTCATTCTCCATTTCTGCTTCTTCTTCCTTAGCACTTCGAGTGTTTTCGAAACGCAAAAAAAAAAAGAAACAAAAATATTTTCAACAAAAATCGGAACGCAACACTGCCAAGTCAGTCGTCGTCGCCGTCGTTGTTGTTGTTGCCGCCATCATTTATTTTTCGTCGTTTCTTTTTTTTCCTGCTACGTACTACAAAATTAAACTCGAACGAACGAACGACGAACGTTCGCTTGGCTCCGTGCTTTTGGAACGGCAAAAGTTGCGATATTACGTCCCTCGCTATCAACAGCACAGCACAGCAAAAGCAGCAACAACAGCACAGCAAAAGCAGCAACAACAGCAGCGAACAGAGAGACAGCGATGGCAGCTCTTACCCTGTACAGTGTACATGCATATACACGAACAAACGATTTTAATACATGAAATTTTACTGTGCAGTATACACACACAGTGGTACATGCGAACGGAATACATACATACACACAGCACACTGGTTCCATCATCATTATTTACCAGCATTCGCTTTGTTGTTTTACCCTCGCTCGCCTCGCTCTTTTCTCTTTGCATGCCTGTACCGCTCGTTCCCCTACCCGTCGCAGCGGCCCACACTTTATTTTTAACTGTGCGACTGTACTTCGTGTGTCGGTCGTTCGGCTCTGCTCTCTCGCTCACACCTACATATAGACGAGCGAGCGTCTGTATGTAAGCGGTGAGTCGAGTCAGCAACATTGGATGTAGATGTGGATGTACATACGTATGTACGGGATGTGGAGTGGAGTCTTTGTTGGTTGGGGCTGTGTGTATATTTCGGTATATACATACATATATACCGACAGTTTTTTCCATGGTATTTTTCTCTTTTTTTTTTTTGTAATTTTGTGTTTACCAAGCGGCTTGGTGAATGTTCGTACGTACGTACGCCTTGATAGCTGCTGTGCTGTTGTTGTTGCCCCGTCGTACACTGCGCGACGTGCAATTTGCGCAGTGTGCTGTCGCTCCGACAATTGTTAACGGCAATTGTTGTTGCTTGGCTCGGCGGTGGCTGTAGCCCTGGTTTCGATTCGGAGCCAGCGATTAGCGCACTTGACGCAATGCCCTGGCTCAACTCAACTCTCTTTGGTCTTCGCTCTCCGAGCTCTGCTCTCGTTCTCTTGTCTTATCAGCTGGTTTTGGGTTGATAAGAGCCGCACGGCAGAAATTTAGCATGCAGATCGATGATCATCGGTTATCAGGCTGTGGGTTGTCAGTTGGGAGGCGAATATGGAACATCTATAGTTCCGGGAAACCATCTGAAGGGGTTCCCATTCAGAGCGAGGCCTTGAAGGTTATGCAGGGAGATAGTAAAAGATATCTGTAGGATCGGAGATCGCAAAGGTAGAAAGACTTAAAAAAGATATGATATGATGTCTTCAAACCTAAGATATCTTTAAAAAATTAGTATATTTCAATATGTAAGATTGTTAAAAACATATTTTAAATAGATCCCCAGAATATGAATTGCAACTGAATGTTATATAAAAATTGGATACAAATCTTAAAGGTACATTTTCCCTATTAATATAGAGAAAATTGGCTATTTCTCATTTTGAAATAAAATCTTTCAATATTTGCCTGTACAAATAAGTTCCCACCATCCTATAAACGAGTTCTTATTAGCTGGGCTATCAATCGACCAACAGGTTGATTTCCTGGCAATTACCATCCCATTTCGTATCCCCAGCCACTTGGCAAAGGTTCAATCACAGTCGAATTCGTCCTTAAAGTCTCGACAGTCGCAATGTCATATTGATGGATCGCTTGGAATGGTCAGGTAGTAGAAAGTGAGTGCTGTGCTGCAATCCTAGAAAAAAAAATCCGAAATTGAACCCGAACCCACTGGCGTGTCTAATGCGCTGCATCCTTTTCGGGGATTACGGTCCTCCTCGACCTTAGGTAGAAATGCTCGAGCGAGCGACCCTTGGGCGGCTCACAATGGATAGAGGATGAGGATGGGATGATGATATGGGTTTTGGGATTTGTGAGGGTCTCGACTCACGTTTCACGAAATGCCGTGTTCTGCACATCGCGTAAACAGCTGAGTTCAAGGAGGAGATGTTGGGAGGTATGTGGTGTGTGGTTCATTGACCAAAAGTCACCATTCTTAACCGAGGGGGGCTTTCCCCACTTGCTCTCATGTGGGTAATGTATGCTGTATGCTGTCAGCTGTTCCCCCATTTCGCAAAAAGCACACAAAACACACACGTACGCAAAGTGGGAAGAGCGAGAGATGCCTTGCAAATTTTCAATGTCACCAATTGCGATGCCAACTTCGCTGTCGACGTCGCTGCTTATAAATCTTCGACATGAAGCGCAACAAAAAGCCGCAAAGAGCAAAAAAAAAAAAAAAAAAAAAAAAGGAAAAAACCGAAACAGCAAGCGGCGCGCATTGAAAATTGCTCTAATTCGCCAAAAACAGCTGATTTGGTCGACGACGCCGCCGCCGTCGCCGTGGCTTCCTGCCTCTCTGCTGCCAATCGACGGCCCCACATCGACACGGGGACTCGGACTCGGACTCGAAACTCGGAATCGAAAACGGAATCGGGGGTTTTGTGTCTGTCAGTCGTGCGGCGAACTCCGTGGTGCGGCAACATGAAATGGCCGACGCAAAATATGCGCACATCAAAAAAGTCTGCCTCATACAAAGCAACCCACATACCATTATACCCCACCCCAAAAAGCATACAATCCATAGCCTTAGCCAAACTTTACTTCATAACATGGTCTTAAAAATAACTCATCCTAACTTTAAGTAGATTATAAATACAACACACTTTTTAAAAACTAGTACCAGTGGTCATATAATCTCGCTAGAATCAAAAAGATTCAAACAAGTCTATATCAAATACTACAATTTATCATGTTTAGAAAAGATATTTAAAACAGTCCAGGTTTTTTTAAAAATTATTTATACAATTTCAAATCAACAAAGTCTTTATAATCCTAACATTAAAAAGATTTGTTTTTTAATTAAATCCCAATATTATAGCATAGTTTTCCAAAACTCAAATATTACGAGTACTAACTAGCTACAGCTCGAGTTATGGAAGTTAAACAGTAGTGGGAAAGCCGGGTTCGAAAATCTTTCCGTTCCCACATCGTCATGTGCCGCTATAAGCAAATAGCTCGCCCCGCTCTGTTATTGTTGTGGGTGTTTGCATTCAAAGTTTTCACCATGAGGGAGGGAAAAATAACTAAGCCAGCATGGGAAACTCCGAGACACAAGCCACCATATCGGCGTCATCTTGAGCTTCCCATCCAAACCAATCCACCAACTATGAAACTAAGAAACGAAACTAAGAGAGCCCGAGAAAGAAGAATGGGAGAGCGGGTGGTGCGTCTTCGTTGGTCTTCGTATTCGTCTTCATCGTCTTCAATTCAATTCATTTTTATTATGATGAGCAGAAGACCGCTTCTTCTTCTTCAACTCCGTTGAACCCCAGCTTGCTGGTAATTTTTTTTATTATGCCTCATCGTCTTCTTCTTCTTCTTGGGGCCGCGCGCTCTTTTTTATGTTTCCAAAGTTTCTTCTTCCTCTTTGGCTCGTACACTTAAATTGCTTTGGCGGAGATCGCGGCTTAAAGCCAAGCTAAAACCCAAACCCAAGCTCGAAAACCGAAACTCGGCTTTTTTGCTTCTACTTGTTATTTTATTTTTTCTTTCTTGATGGCTCGGCTCGTTTCGCTGCTATCGCACGTTGTGCTGTGCGCCCCAGCCGAAGAATTCAAAGTGGGGCCCCCAGACCAGCTACGACCGGAGTGGATCGAGCCCGAGTCAGAGCCAGAGTTTCAGAGCCCAGAGTTATAGCCAGAGTTTTAGAGACCAGGCACTGGAGGTAGCGACAACGACAACGGCCACGGCGACCGACTTAAATGCTTGGAAACCGACTCTCAAGCGAGCACAGTGGAGTGGAATGGGGTTTTTGGAGGAATGTTTTGGGCTTGGAATAGAGTTTCTATAGGGTTAGAAATTATTATCAAGTATAAAAGTTTCTTAGGGTTAGATATTATTATCAAGTATTACAAAAATAAAGTTAGTATAATTTTTTATGTTAAAATATATGGTTTAACATTGATGAAGTATCATCAGTAGCACCAATATCTTTCTTATATTTTAAATTAAGGCATATTCTTTTGCATCATATTAAAATGTTTTGTTTTTTTTTTACTAAATTTTAGATTGTTTTATATCACAGCTATAAATATATTTTTGTAGAAAAGGAAATTATAAGACAATTTACAGAAACAGGGAGTTTTATGGCTGATATAATGATATTATCTATAGTCTATAGTTTTTTGTGTTACATCTAATTTTACTGTGGGCAACCAACATATAGAAACCTACTTCAGTTTGGGCCCACTGTGCCGTTGCCTTTGCCGTTGTCCCGGGCCCTGGCTCTTAGCTCTTGGCTCTGGCTTTCGGGCAAACATTTCGTTTCGAGTTGCTGTATTGCTGTTGCTGTTGCTGTTGCTGTTGCTGCTGACGATGACTGGCTCCGGCTCTCAGGTTGGGTTGGTTTCTGTTCGCTGGCTGCCTGGCTGCTTGGCTGCCTGGTTGGCTCATAACCTGAAACTTGAATATTGTGGAATTTGAAGGTAGCGACGATGTTGCTGTTGCTGTTGGTGTTTGTGTTGTTGCTGTTGTTACTGCAGCAACAGCAACAGCAACAGCAGCAGCAATAACAACTGCAGCGACGCTGCGTGCGAAGCTTTAGACTCGGGCCGTCAATTTGGAGCCAGTCGGAGCCGGGGACCCACGCCCCTCGCTCCGCCAATCTCCTCCTGCTTTTCAGTTTTCAGTTTTCAGTCCGCTGCCAGTGCCAGCTGAAACGAGTTGCTGGCGAAGCGTAAAATGCTGCTGCTGCTATTGCTGTTGCTGTTGTAGATGTTGCTGGTGGGTAAAAAGCAACGAACGCTTGACGGGGGACTGGCTTTTGTGTGTTGCTGCGGTGCCTGGTCGCTGTTGCCGCTTGAAACTGCCTGAGTGATGTTGGTGTGGCAATAAAAATCAACTTCCAGCAACATTGCCAGCGAACGCAGCTCGAAAATCATCATCATCATCATCATCATCATCGCTGCCAGATAGTCAGCCTGTGAGCCAGTCCCCAAGATGATGGCCAGCATTGTATAAACGCTGTTGTTGCGGCTTATAATGATGGCCAGCATTTCTCCATTCGAACGAAAATTAGCGTAGAAAGTTTTCTTTTATTTTTGTTTTTTGTTTGGCTTGATGTTGTTGATGCTCGCTGCTTTGGTTTTCCCGTTGCCAAGCTCAGCTGATGCGATTTGATTTGATTGGGTTTGGGTATGGGTTTGGGTAGTAGGGGGGGCAGAGCTTTTAGCTGATTGGGTTTTTTAGCGCAGCTTTTAAGCGCACACGGCGTATGCGCAACGAGCTTCGCTCGCATTACACATACGACCAGTTGTCAACAGAACAATGAGCAATGAGTGAGCGCCGCCGCCTCGCCTTTAAAACCAGCGATGATGATAAGAATGAGTCAGTCGTCGGAATGGGAATGGAGCAACCAATAATTCCAAGAAGAGGGAACTTCTCGCCGAGGCAAAAGACGGTTTTTCGGTTTTCCGTTCTCTGGTCCGTTCCCAAAAGGGCGAATCATCCGGAGTCCGGACGCCTGGGCCAGCATGTCTAGACTCGCTCCAGCCCCTATACCAAAAATAACACCGAAAATACAGCTGCAGACGCGAACGAGAACGAAACGAGGGATGAAATGCGATGATGAGACATGCGGCAGTGGCAAAGGCACAACTCGGAGGCAGACAGGCAAACAAGGGAAACGGGGCAGGGGCGGGGGCAGGGGGCAGGGGCATCCAGGGGTCGGGGGTAGAAAAATGCGAAACACATGCGACTCAGCGACGACGACCGACCTCGATGACGATAACACCCAGCACACACAGTACCACACAGCGGACTGAAAACTGAAAACGAAACGAAAACTCACCCTCGGGTTCGGGTTCTCGTATTATATTCCCCCAATGCTGAAGGCAACTGCATCAGCAGCAACATCACAGGCAACATCACTGGCAAATATGCGAGCATATGGCAACCCTTATGGATATATGGATATATATGGATATGACAAAGGCCGTTCTTCGGCCGACGTACGCACAGATGTTCAAAACTCAATGGGGAAAGTAGCTCCGGCGAAGGGCACTGAGTTTTTGGGCAGAGTGCCGTGCCGGCAATCGAAGGGTGGCAACTCTTAAAAGGGCGATGTGAGTTTGGAAAATCCCCAGCATGATTCAACGATCGATAGATATGCTCTAAAGCCCAAGGGGTGGTGACAGTTTTTCGGGCGATGAAGCTTAATTAAGCTCCTCTTTGATCTTGATGAGAGATCTTGCATATTGTATATGACATTATCAGCACTTGGTGAACAACTTTCAATGAAACATAAAAAAAAAGTACTTAAGAACCAATTTAATAGGCTTTTATGGGTATACTTTCTAAAATGAAACAGAAACTATAATATCAGGGTACAATTTTAGAGTATTTTAGAAAACTTGTATAAAAAAGATTCAGATCTTTATAAATCAGTTTTTACAAAACTAATAGAAATAAGTATATTACCCAGCAATGTTTTCATTGTGAATATAGCCTTCCGGGAAAATTCTTCCCTGGCATTGTTCCGTTCCAGTGTTGATCCAAAATCATGGCTGGAGCAGAACTCGAAAGACTTAAAAATAGTTTCGAAAAAAGAAGAACGGAGGAAAGTCCCACAGCAAATGTGGCGGAAGTTGATGGGAAAGAGCCAGCAGAGCAGCAGCAGTAGAAGAGCATTCAGAATGGGAAGACTACGACTACGGCAATCGAGGCAGCCCACACAATTCTCGGGGTCCCGCCCTCTCCTTCCGTCTCTGTGCGTTTTATTTTAAGAAGATTTCGAGCAACGTCGATGAGCAATGCCACAGCAGTCGAGAGGGGGAGGGGTTGGGGTTGCGAGTGGGTGGCTGGGAGGCGGAGGGTGGCTGACTGAGTGACGGACGGACGGACAGACAGCCTCGACTTGGCCTGCTGGCTTGACTGTTGTTGTTGTTGCCTGGCATTTTCCATTTCATTTTCATGGCTCGAGTGGGTGGAAGTGGTGGAGGTGGAACGAAAGAAGGGTGGGTGGTTGGTAGTGGGCGAAAAGGGGGAGTTCAAGTCCCTGCCTGACTTCCATTTCCTTGATAAGTTTTTAGCTGGCTGTGTGTCCTTTGTTGGCTCGTGCGAACCGTGAGGAAATTTATGATGCACAGAGGGAAAAACCCGAATCGAAATCTATGAATAAAGAAAATGATTTAAGAACATTGAAAGATTAATCAGGGTTGTTAGATGGTAATATTAGCTACATTTGTTTAACTCAATAATTAAAGAACATACTTCAAAATAAATTTAAATTGAATTGAATGGAGTTTTTTTTTTTCTCTGTATACTCTTATCCCTGCTCCCTTTACAACTCCTTTGTAACTTGCTTTTCATTTTGGCGGCAAATCACTAAATGTCTTTTATATTCTCCTCCTCTTGCAGGTAAATTCCGCGATGGGTCTTCAAGCAACAGCCGCCACCAAGCGGAAGCATGAGCTGACCTTCGACAGCAAGGATGCCAACACCACCTATACGGGCAACTGTGCCCCGCCCCCCGTCAAGGCCAACAAGTGGGCCATCAGCAACAACAACTACCTGGAATCGCTCGAGGAGCAGCAGCAGCAGCAGCAACAGCAGCAATCGGAGCCTGCTGTGGAGTCCAACAACAACCACATTGTGTTGGAGGCATCCATGGATGCGATGAAGCCAACGGAGCCAAGTATTAGCAATGGTCATGAAGTTACTACCGCCGTCGCCACGCTGAAGAGTCAAGCGGAGGTGCCACTGCCGCCGACGGCGAGTGCAGCGATACCGGAGGACAGTATCGCCAGGCTGGAGGTGGTCACCTCGGCCGTTCCCTGTGAGCCCTGGACAACAGCAGCGGGCAACGGGTCGTCGACTCCCTCGGCGGTCTCCGTTTCGAATGGATCCAGCGCCGAGCCCGTGGACTGCATCTCCAAGCTGCAAGCCGTGGCGGTGCCCAGTGATCCATGGGGCAGCATAGCCACCCGCTCCACGCTGGCCACCACTCTGCTCAGCGCCGACGAGCTGGACGATGATGATGATGACTTTGAGGACGACTACGAGGAGGAGGAGAGCATCATACCCACCTACTGTCCCATGCGTTTTCATCCCTTTGTGCCGCACCCCCATCCGCACCAGCTGGCACCGCATCCCCACCAGCAACAGCAGCAGCAACAGCAGCAACTCTCCCAGCAGCAACCACATCCCCAGCAGCAGCAGCAACTCGCCCAGCAACAGCAGCAGCATCCGCAACAGCAGAGGAGTTATGCCCCCGGCTATGGCAGCAGACAGCCCAACTACTACTCGGAGCCATTCCCGCAGCAGAATTGCTCGCGAACCGGAGGACCGCAACACATGACGCAATCTCCGCCCACGCCGCAGCAGGCGCGCGGTTTTGCCCCACCCCAGTGGGCGACGGCGGGCGGCAGTCCGACCAATCCATCTGTGGGTGGAGCCCAGCAGTTCTACGAGGCCACCAACGGAGGAGCCTATGCCCCACCGGCGGCGCCACAGCAAACGATCCGCTGTGCCGAGAATGGCAAGTCCTATCTAGATCTGGGCTGCAGCAGCGGTGCATCCGGCAACGCTGGAGGATCGCCCATCAGTCCGCCACCCTCCTCGGCGCCCGTTGTTCCATTCGCCGGCCTGCCCCTCCATGGCCTGCCCCTCAAGCGCTGTTGTGATGGACGTCCCGGTGGCTGGTGCAGTGCCAACAGGAGCTGCTACAAGGACACGCGGCTGAAGATACGCAATCTGTCCATGTTCAAGCTTTCCCGTTTCCGCCAGGTGTCCGAGCAGTCGCTCTACCGCTCGGTGCTCATTTGCAATACGCTGAAGCGCATCGATCGCGAGATCGAGGCGGAGGCCAAGGAATTGCACCAGGCGGCGCAGCAGCATCACCAGCAGGCGGCGGCAGCGGCTGCGGCTCAAGCGGCGCAATACCACCCAGCCTACCAGCAGCAGCAACAACAACAGCAACAATCCCCGCCAGCACCACTGCATCCTCATCCCCAGCAGCAGCAGCAGATGGATTATGCACCCGTGTTGAACTGTGCCCGTTTGGCCAACATGGATCACTACCAGCAATTGAGTTTCCAGCCCCAGCAGCAGCAGCAACAGCAACAACAGCCTCCCCAACCGCATGGCTATCATGAGCGTCTGGAGCCCGCCTACAGGGGCGTGGCAGCGGGAGCGGGTGTGGGGGTGGGAGTGGGAGGCTTCACCACGCAGCCCAGCAACTGTGATACATCAGCGAGTGGTGCAAGTAGCAATACCAGCGGCGGCAACAGCAACAACTCCTCAGCGACAACGGCGAGCGGAAGCAGTAGTTTGCATCCCTACGATCACTATCCCTTTCGGGAGTCGCAGTCGGGTCGAGCCACGCCCTTTCCCGCCTGCCCCACGACCACAGCAGCAGCGGCAGCAGTCAGCGGAGGAGCAACACCAACCCTGAGCAACAACAGCAACAGTAGCAACATCAGCAGTTCCCCCGCCACAAGCAGCAGCAGCATAAGCATCAGCAACACCAGTTCCTCAACGCCAATGAGCAGCAGTAGTGGGAATACAGCGAGCAGCAGTGTTGTCAGCAGCACGTCAGTTGCCCCTGCCGCAAGTAACAACAACTGCGATACCAGTGATTCCGGCTATGCGGACGACGACTCCACGCGTTCGATCAACTGGAGTTCGGTGCTCAGCCTAAGTTCGCAGTCGGCGCTGGATCCGCTGAACAACAACGATCTGTTTAGCATACTGCCGGCGGCGGCCACGCCCACAGCAGTGCCGGTTTCAGTGCCAGCGGCCAGCAGTTCCAGTTCATCCTCCGGTTCCACATTGGCCTTCAGTGGCAGCTTCACCACCGTTCAGGCAAGCAGCGGGAATAGCAGCAGTTCCTGTGGCAGCAGCAGCAGCAGTTCCTCCTCTACCACCGCCACCTTTACCACCCTGTCCACCATCTCCTCGGCCACCCACTCGCTGACCTCGTCGTATGTGAGCAGCATTAGCTCGAATGTGTCGGCGGGCGCTAATACCTGGGAGTACGGATTCCTGGACATGGAGTTCGGTCTGGGCTCGGAGTTCACCGAGCTGGTGCCCAGCTGCAAGCTCAGCTCTGAGGATCTGTTCAAGAGCGGACTGGGTGGGCAGGTGGTGGCCGCCTCCCGCCTGCACGACAACGAGCTGGAGCAGCCGGCCCACATCATGGTCGGCAGTTAGTATCAGTTGTAGACGATGAAGACGACGACGGCGGATGAGCGGATGGCGGCGTGCTGGTCGCGTCGCCTGCTGGCGCCCACTAGCAATTCCAAGCAGTATTGAATCGACGAAACGAGTGAGGGGAGATCTAAAGGAAGATCTTAATTGCTAATTATGCTCAGGTTGTGAACGTGCATGAATATATATTATGAAATATATATATACCCTTACCCCACTTTGGTCCTATTTCCCCTCGCTCCCTTTCTTCACACAAGCAATCGAGGACACACAAATTAATTGCAATCTATAAATGAAATTCGTAACTAAGTGAGAGATCGACGTTAAGGCAGAACAATGATTATGACAAATGAGCAAGCAAAACTATTAGCAAATTTTTTCTAAGTGTAAATATTGTTAGTCTTAAGGCAGAGCAGCGAACACCCTAGCCAAGTAAGTTTGAAACGGAAGCAAAACAAAAATTCTATATTAGCGTAACTTTAGCTTTGTTAGTTGCAATTGTTGCAGTTTTTCGATTCAACACCACACAAGAACAACAACAACAATAACAGCGTCTTAACGAACAACAAATGGCCGTTAAACATTTTTCAAAAAATAACTCAAACAACAGATCAATTAACAAAATTTACGTTTGGCCTAAAGACGATGCAGCATTCGGCAGCAAGACAAAATTAATGAGAAATCGAAAAACGTTTACTATATTACTAGCCATAAGTATTATTATTTATATACAAAAAACGCAGAAAACAGCAAAACAAACAAAAGAACAACTTAAAACAAAGTTTTATAAAAGAAAAAACAAAGAAAAAAACACAAAAAGAACAAAAAAATTAAAAATGCAAGCAAATATAAAGAATTTGTTAAAAAAATTACACCATCTTTTGAATATTCTTGGGATGCGTGGGGACGTTTTTTTTCAGCATGGTACATACCGATCGGCATCGAAGAAAGGAACAAATTTTTACGTAATATATGTGACTGCTGAATTTGGAAAACATTAAAGTAAGGTTCAGGAAAACAAGAGAAGTTCTCTTCCTTTCCTTCTCCCAATTTTTATATTATCCATTCTCGTTCTTCTCTGTTCCTACACTTTAATAAAGCTAAAAAAGATCAACAATTTTGAATCAAGGCGCCATGTGTTCTTCCTCTTCCATGAACACGAGTCATATTTTTCCTGATCTGGTAACACCAACCTCCTCTTTTTCTTAGCTTGTGGCAGCGCCGGAAATTTTAAAACATGGTTTGGGTCCAGACTAAGTTTAGATAAAGGCGCCATTTATTCCAATTTGAACCAGACAAAGAGAAAAAATCGTGGTGAATATAAAAATGATTTTGAATATGTAGCGCCACATGCGTGTAAAATAGAAAACAGCACGGTTCGCGCCTCCGCTTAAACTAGTTCCGATTTCGGCCGTCTGGCATAAATTCGCCCAGCCACTTTTGAATTCGCTTCTTCTACATGACATATTCGCTTTCTACATAGCGAATTCATTGCCTACATGGCGAAGTCAAGGCAACAACCAACATCCAACATGGCAAAGTCGGGGCAAAAACCAGCATCCAATATGGCGAAGTCAAGGCAACAACCCACAGCCAACATGGCGAAGTCAAGGCAACAACCGAAATCCAAAATGGCGCGCAGAGATAAGACCATAACCGGAAGTCACCTATACTTAGCCGGTTCAGCAACCATTTTATAAGGATATTATATTTTAAATGACCACCGCAGCTTAAACAAACTTTCATTCTTCAACTTTCTCCAGCTCTCTTGGCGGAAATGTCAAAGTGACATGACAACGGAAAAGCTGTGTGTACGAGGAGAGCGAAAAACAAACAGGTAAAGATAAAGCCACCCCCAAAAAGCCGCCCTTTCCGTATCACACGGACCTCCAAACACACATGATAGCCAAACAACCCCCGAAAATGTATGGAAAAAATGTAGGAAAAATACCTGAATGAGATTATGATGGGCCTTGAAGGAAATGCAAGTGCCGAAGAAAATTGGGTGTTACTTGTAAGGAAGGCGGGGGGCTTGCTCTAAGGATATGCACCACCCACAATCAGCCCTTAACAACAAATGTGTGTGGGCGCTCTCTCAAGATATCCTTTGCTACTCTCTCGCCTTCGCTCTTTTGGATGCTTTTTGGCTCTGCGCAGCAATCTCGACGAGATGGGGCGAAAATCTCTAATAAGGATGCCCGATGATGAAAAATTCATGGCCTGGCATCGCACGCATCCTGCGCTGGCTCCTGAGTAAACGAAAACACTCCGACTCAGCCACACGCAGCGAACACAGGCCAGAGATATAATATATATATATAGTGAAAGACCCCTCAGAAAGGACATATCCGAATTGTGCAATTAAAAAACCGCTGCATTCCGCAGGGCGAAGCCAGATAGTTCCGATAGGCCAAATCGGGAAATACCTCGAACGCGAGTGCCACAAAAAATTCATTGTTTCGAAAAGCCAGCAAGTGATTGTATAATTTCCATTGCTTTGCTATTTTTACGGGTGTGGGCGCCCAACGGCAGCGGCCAAGGAGATATATGTACATATCTTCCAGGATATACGGATTAACCAATCTCCGCCAGAGATAATCAGCAAAAATTTCCCAAATTCCACGACATGAAAACTTAATTGACTTAAATAAATAATTACGAGTTCGATTTGTTGTTGTTTGTGCGCCTACGGTTTTTTTCTCGGTGAAAGCGAATGCGGGCCCAAAGAGGAATCGGAAAAAGTTACTAAAATACAACAGCCAGCAGAAAAAAAAGGAATACATAGAGAACTTGCCGCTGCCGTTGCCGCCTGTAAAAGCAAAGAGAAAAGTGGGTGGAGAAGGAGCGTGGTGGAGGAGAACGAGGGGAAGAAAGCGAGGAGAAGGTCGCGGAGTTGGAGAAAGGGGGCTCAAGGAGTAAGAGAAAGCAGCCATTACTGCGAAAGAGCGCCAACCCTAAGAAGAGAGCCAGAGAGAAAGTCAAAGAGACACCTACGCTATTTTGTAGCCCACTGTGGACGGAAAACTTATAAACAAAACTTGGGTTCCACAAAGAAATCTGAAAAACAAAAAATGCTATGCCCAATTAAATAAAATAAATATATATTTAAGAAATGTAATTTAAATTAAAAAGAAAGACTCAAATCAACACATATCATAAATTAAGTCTTTCGAGAAAAATTCCAAATAAATAAATATAAGCTAAGAAAAACAGCCAATTAATTCCAGTAATTACCAAAAATAAAGATATTATATTAACAAAATAGGGCCGTACATATCATGTAAAAGCGCTTTAAAGAAATCACAAAATATATCTGCAAATAAAACTAAGAAAAAGAATTGGAAAGAAATGTAAATCTTAAGGAATTTTACCAAAGAAAACGTAAACATATCATGTAATACGCCTAAAAAGCTTGCTGACACCTTAATCAAGCTATTTTATCTTATCCAAAAAATAAAACAAAACCAAATGAACTAGTCTAAAGAAAATTGTGCAAATTATCGCATACATATCAAAGCTCTTGCAAAGAGTAAATGCGTAGAATAAATCTAATGTATTAAATTTACAAAAATATATGCTATCGACAAAAGCAATTTTTGTTAGAAATTTTACATTAGTTGTCAACTAAATACTAAGAAAAGGATATATACACAAATATCGCCACATATCTTTGAGGAAGCCTCACCAAATAAATAGCAAAAGTAAAAAATCATCACGACTAGAAAACTTATCAATTAATTAGACTGCGTGTTTGAGACAGCTACGAAAAAAAGTTACTTACTTTATCAAGCGGACCAATTTCATATGACGAGAAGACTTAATTTAATTCCAGAAAAAGCAGCAGAAAATATAACATTAATAGGTAAGTTTTAATTAAACCAAATTAATTAGCTGAAGGAAAATGTAATTTGTTTATAAAGGAAGGGTCACCAAAAAAATTTTGGGTACTCATAATTTCATTATTTGGTGCTTGTTCCTCCTTCTTCTGTTTTGCTATAGTTTTTATCATATTAGATGGTGAAGTTTTCTAAATAGTAGATATTCTAAAACGCAAGGACAAAATAAAAATAGTTAAATACTTCTATAACATTTGTTCTAAGACATTACCATTTTTAACCCAGAATGGATCTTTTAATTGCAAGTTCCATTTCGAAGATAAAGTTTTGGAGTACTCCAGATAGATTCCTATTTACCCACCCCGTATCCTAAAAGCAATCATAAACTTTTTGGTTAAAGCCTGTGGGCGCGCTCATAGGTAATCCATAAAACAGCCTAAAATAAAACCGATGAGGCCCCAACATTTTATGCTCCAATGGCTCTGGAGGGGATTCGCGCTCAGCCCGACTCCGGAATGGCGCTAAACCGTAATGAGCCTGTCGAAGTGAAATTTGTTGCTGCAGCCCCTAAGAGCATGCCACAAACATACGCAAACACACACCCAAACAACAAAATCAATAGGCGGCCATGTGTGCGTGTGTGCGGGTGAACAGCTAGAAAAATCAACCAACACTCACGCAAGATTCGGAGGGAAAGCCAGGGGGGAAATTCGTCGACGTCGCCACGCGCGCTATTAAAATTTTCATTTTTATGATTATCGCTTGCGAAAATCCGCAACAATTGTGCCGGTTCACACGGTGCAAAAGGGACGAAGGACTAAGGATACACAGGCCAGGACACCTACGATGACGAGGCCAGAAAGGAGTGCGTATGCGTGTTTGCGCGACTGAGCAAATGTTTAACTTTGGCCATAAAATTAAATTTAATTTTCAATTACCTCGGCTGGCAATCGTTTGTTTTTGGCCTTGCAAGAATTGCACCCCACGGCGGTATAACGAAGCGATTAAAAAATTCTCCAGCTGGCCGGAGTTGGCTCACCTTTTGGCCATTAGAGCGGTGGCCACTTTAAGGCCGCTCTCGCTGCAGCTGCCTCACTTTGGGGCATCAAAAATTCATCTCCTGCATCCAGAGCTCTCTCTCTCCATCAGCCAGCGGCCAGCAGCATCTGCTGGCTTTTCGCCTTTTCCCGCGCCATTTTCCCCGCACTTTCGGTCTTGGCCATTTCTGCTGGCCAGTTCCTGGTGCTGCCATCCCCTAATGAGTGCAAAAATGAGCTTCGGGAAATGCTGGACGGCAGCGGCAACAAAGTAGTGCTAGGAAAATGAAAGGAAACTCTCCAAGCAGCCTTGGATATCATAATTACACTAAGCTACTCCTCAGTCAACTATGTAATAAATAGGTTCCTTAAAGTTGCCTTTTACGAAAGGAGGTGTAAATTAAAAGAGTAAGACGTTGACGTCATAGTTGGAAGGTTTTAAAGATCAAAGACAACACACAAAATCTCAAGGCGTTTCGAAATCTCTTCAATAAAATGTTATTCATTGCATACTTTTTGACACCTTTAAAATGAGTTTATAAGTTTAATAAAATACAATAGATTTTTGAGACATCTGGGATACACTTGATCTAAAACAACTTTAAAATATATTGTTTATATATTTATAAGTTATTTTCTTAAGTCGGGGTCCTAAGATTTTTCCGTAAAAGTTTTATAACTTTAACAGCAAGTCGGGCAAGCTTTTTATGCTGTTGCCAATAAAAATTCACGATTTAAAGTAATCTTGCCTGCTTTTCTTTTGGCCAAAGTTAAAGTAGCCAGTGCAAGGTTTTTTTAGCCAACGTAACGCCAGCGGAACTATCCACCAAAGTGGGTGAAGGTAATTTTCCACGTAGTCGTGTCGACATTTCATGCAAATTGTTTTTTCTTTTTGTGCAGATTCTCTCGTTTTGTTGCGTGAGCGAATTTTTTATGTTATTTTTGTGCTTTACTTAGTTAAAGTTCTTGCAGAATAGAGTGGTGGGGTAGTGAAATCGAGGATAGGGCGATTTTAAGCGGTATTCACGAAGTCGTTTACATTCTGTGTAGCTCAAAACTTGGGTGCATGGTTTATGGCATTTCTGAGGGCTCACGCAGGTCGATTGGCAAGCAGGTGATGTCATCAGCTGGGCTGCAAAAAGGGAGTTGAGGGAGGTTGGGAGTTTGTACCTACAGGTGGACAATCTAGCTTAATCGCTGGCTCCATAAATTAATCAAAATTCATGTAGCGTTCTCTCTAGAACACAACAAATGCAATTAGGCTGAGCTGTTTCTCGTGTGTGTGTTTTGGCCCAGAGCAATCATTTAAATAGCTTACGCTTCAGCCACCTCAAAACGCCTCATGACATCCGCACAAATATATCATATGCGAGTGGGGAAAAAAATAGAACAAAAAAAACCCTGGCTGGCATACGAAATTTCTGCCGCTTTGGTAATAAGCGGAAAAGCCGAGCTACCTTTGACCCCCCGAACACCCACCATTTTCTGCACGCTTCATTACATTAGATGACACGCCCCCTCGTCCGCCGCCCACCTTTTGTGTCCTTCAGCCTTATGTAGACGTGTGACAATGACGTAGTAGAACATTTCATTTTTTCGGCGGCCGGAAAAACTTCAGATGACTAACTGCCAACGGCGCCACGCACTTTTCCCAACCCTCATTTTCCGTTTTCCGAGCTGTGCTCATTTTTAATTCATGAAATGTTTGCCACTAACAAAAAATTACACTTAATGTTAACCTGGCCAAGAAGACGGGCGAGCAAAGTCCAAGTAAATTTTCCGAGCCGCTGCAGGCAAAGGAAATGCGCCCGAGGTGAGTGGGAGGGGAGGGACCAGAGACAAGGATAATTGTCACTTACGGCTGCTCCTGTCTATATGTATTTGTATCATATCTTATATACTTTAGCACGAGCCCAAGCACGCATGAAATATTTATGAAATTACAGCCCGGGAAAGATATATGTATATATAAATAAACAAAAAGTTGTCTTTGTATACGTATATATACATGGAAAATTGATTGACTGACTGACTGCTTGACGGCTGATTGGCAGCTTACTGGCCGGGGGGCGTGGCTGTTTTGGGTCCCAAACTTCTGCTAACTTTCCCAGGCCCTCCCCATATGAAAAATTTCCCTGCTAATTGTCCCATTTGGCTTAATTTTTAATGTGTCAGTGGGAAAGTTTAGAGCCCATCACATATGAACAGATGTCTTTGTAGGGGGTCTTGAAAAACCCGCCAGCGTTGACCAGTTGTAATTACATTGACAGCTGTCAGGTTTCCGCAAGGAGTTTTAAATTGGACTAATTCCCTAGACATGCAAATGATGATGATGATGACTTCCAAGGCTTAAAGCCAATCCTCATCCCATCCAGGCGCTTCCCCTAAATAGTTGCTCACATTTTTACGCAAAGGGAAATTCAAATTTCAACAGCACCGGGGAAACTCAAAGGACAGCCAGGAAAGGACAAGAAAATCCAAACTCGAAACTGATTTCCAGCTCAAGTGCATGCCAATTGCTCCCCAGCTGCAGTTTTGCTCGCTTTTCGGCAGTACCTGCCTTTCTGTCTCTGTTTGCATTCAATTTGATATTGACTGATTTGTAATTTAAGATAAGCAAGGGGAGGAGCAGCGAAGGAAGTCGCAATGGGAATCTGCAGGAGCAAGGCAAATGTTTTGTCAATATTTGTCTGAGGAGCTGAAAGGGGGGTCGAATCAGCGTGCCCAGGTGAACGTTTAGAGAGGGCTTTAAACATTCAAGGAGTCAAGAGTATGGCCCAAAAACTTAAAAGGTTACAGGGGAATTTCAGGATTTCGTTTGCATTGTCTTCAGCTTGTAAAGACAGTTGTTCACTTTGTTAATCAAGAGTCCTTAAAATATTATACAAAATATGTACATCTCCTGGTATTACAATTTTTTAAATTAAATTAAAAAGTTAATATCCTAATTCTACATTTCTTAGGCTTCAGCTTCCAAAGACAGCTATTCACTTTGTAAATCGGACTCTTGATTTACAAAGTGTTCAAAGTTCAATATTATTCAAAATATGTACTCTTCTGCAGAAGCCACATTTTATAATATATTTCTTAAATTTAATTAAAAATGTTGTGGTTTTGGGAACTTAGTCAATCCAAGTTCATATCACGATTCTGAATTTTGTAGGGTCCTTAAGATTATATTGGTACTTAAGCTATTATATAATATAACTTGCTTTGTAATAAATATTTAAACTCCATAATTAACTTCATTAGGTTGCAAGGGTCAATAGCAAGTCAACTTTTGATTTCAAAAACCCATTTATTTGGAGTGTGGTGACCCAAACAAGTGCATTTAGTGCCGCCGAGAGCGATTTATGAGCGAGAAGTTAATTGGAAGACTCAAAGATGCGGACTTTAAGGCAACTTTTCCTTATTTTCCGTCTTAGCCGCAAACCGCTTTTCATTGCTGCCGGGCCCCAAAAATCTGTGTCAAGTTGACATTTTGACTAATTTAAAATGAAAGCCTCGGGCGGCCACGGCAGCAGCAGTAAAATCAGATGAAGGAGAGCAGGAAGAGGAATTGAAGGGGAGAAACGGGAAGAGAGGTAGAGGGGAAAAGACACATACACACGCTCACCCACGTGTGCGCACACATGCACACACTTGCCCATACATAATGAAATCTTTTTGGCAAGGCAAACGCACAGAAGTATGCTACAGTTCTTGCAGACACACTCAGACGAACACTAATGAACACCCATACACACATGCCGCACACACACACTCACTCACACTCACACCAGCTCGCAATTCCTGTGGCTTATGCGCATATTGTGCAATTTTATGTAGCATACTTTGAGGAGCATGTTAAAAAGCTGCCTTAGCACGAGAGCAAGAAGAAAGTTTGCTCTTCACCCCGATTTCGCCCCCACCTCCCAGGCAACCCACTCATCCACACTCTTTTGGCATTTGTTTAACTGCGCCACATTTTACGGCATTAACCCAAATTAGCTCTTAACATAAAACTCATTTCGCAGGGGCTTGGACCCCATTTTCCATTTCCCACATCCCTAAGCCACAGCAACCCCTTTTTGGGCTAATTTTAAATATGAAAACAATATTTTGCTGTGTTTTTGCTGTGCACAAGAGTTGGCCAAACATTAATCAAATGATATTTTGATTATCATGCAAGTGAATTAATTATGGTGCCCATCTTTTTCCAAAAATCCTGTAAACTGTTTGAAAACCTACCCTCCTTGTTTTTGGCAACCCTCCCCGTAGATTTTTATTGATGACTGTCTTTTGGGTTCAATGACTGAATAACTTAAAGTAGAGCCACAAACTCAATTTCCTCATGTTTTTGTATGTACTGACCACGCCCAATTACGCCTAGCTGCCATTATCTTTTCCTTTTTCCCTGACATTTAACGATTATTGAGTTGTATTTCATCATCGTTATTGGCGCTGACTAAAAAAGGAAATAAAAACTAGGGGAGAAATTCGTTTCTAAATCGTTGGAAAATAGTTTTAAACTAATAACAATCTGAAAATAAAATATCACTTATGAATATTCTTATTCAAAACTTATAAAAAAGGTAATAAACCTTTATATTTGTTTTTAAATTTAATTTTTCCATTAAAACTTTCGAATTGGTTATGTTTGACTATACTTTATTAAGGTATCCAAAAAGCGAGAGATAGCCCCCTGGCATTTGACGCCTCAGGACTTTTCCAGGGTACACGCACGGACCTTTACCTGATGAAATATTATTTCAATTTCATTTACGGTGTGTTGTCTGTGTTTGTTATTTTTTATGTAAATTATCGACCGCATTTCATGCGACGCGCGTCTGCAGGACGAAGGACTTACAACTCGGCACGAGGCCGGTACTGGCATGTTATACTTTCTGTCTCTTCTCTGCTATGTGCTGGCCTGCTCTGGCAACACTGAGAGAAATTGAGTGGGATTTTTACTTTTAGCGGGGGTCAAAATTTAAACCCATTTTCATGTTCCATTTTTTCGAACTTCCAATGACTTTTAGAATGGGACCACAAATCTTCACTTCTAGATTCCATAACTTAAGTAATTGGACCCCGATTTTGACGTGGGATACCTCTATGAATTTGTATTTGAATTATTTAGTAAACGACAACAAAATATTTTCTTTTAGCGGGAGTCAAAATTTTAACTCACTTTCATGTTCCATTTTTTTGAACTTCCAATGACTTTTAGAATGGGACCCCAAACTTGCACTTCTAGATTCCATAACTTGAGTAATAGGATCCCGATTAAGACGTGGGATAGCTCTATGAATTCGTCTTAAAATTCGGTAATAAACTGCATTTAAATATTTTCTTTTAGTGGGGGTCCAAATTTTAACCCATTTTCATGTTCCATTTTTTTAAATTTCCAATGGTTTCAAGAATGGGACCCCAAATCTATACTTCAAGATTTCATAACTTGAGTAATTGGATCCCGAATAAGACGTGGGATACCTCTATGAATTTGTATTTGAATTCTTTAATAAACTAAATCAAAATATTTTCTTTTAGCGGGGGTTAAAATTTTAACTCGCTTTCATGTTTCATTTTTTCGAACTTCCAATGACTTTTAGAATGGGACCATAAATCTTCACTTCTAGATTCCACAACTTAAGTAATTGGATCCCGATTAAGACGTGGGATACCTCTATGAATTTGTCTTAAAATTCGGTAATAAACTGCATTTAAATATTTTCTTTTAGTGGGGGTCAAAATTTTAACCCATTTTCATGTTCCATTTTTTCAAATTTCCAATGGTTTCAAGAATGGGACCCCAAATCTTCACTTCTACATTCCATAACTTGAGTAATTGAATCCCGATTTAGACGTGGGATACCTCTATCAATTTGTATTTGAATTCTCTTATAAACTGCATTTAAATATTTTCTTTTAGCGGGGGTCCAAATTTTAACCCATTTTCATGTTCCATTTTTTCAAATTTCCAAGTCTTTAATAATGGGACCCCAAATCTACACTTCTAGATTCCATAACTTGAGTAATCGGATCCCAATTAAGACGTGGGATATCTCTCTGAATTTGTATTTGAATTCTCTTATAAACTGCATTAAAATATTTTTTTTTAGCGGGGGTCCAAGTTTTAACCCATTTTCATGTTCTATTTTTTCGAATTTCCAATGGCGTTCAGAATGGGACCCCAAATCTGCACTTCTAGATTCCATAACTTGAGTAATTGGATCCCGATTAAGACGTGGGATACCTCTATGAATTTGTATTTGAATTCTCTTATAAACTGCATTTAAATATTTTCTTTTAGCGGGGGTCCAAATTTTAACCCATTTTCATGTTCCATTTTTTCAAATTTCCAATGTCTTTAATAATGGGACCCCAAATCTGCACTTCTAGATTCCATAACTTGAGTAATTGGATCCCGATTAAGACGTGGGATACCTCTATGAATTTGTATTTGAATTCTCTTATAAACTGCATTTAAATATTTTCTTTTAGCGGGGGTCCAAATTTTAACCCATTTTCATGTTCCATTTTTTAAAATTTCCAATGTCTTTAATAATGGGACCCCAAATCTACACTTCTAGATTCCATAACTTGAGTAATCGGATCCCAATTAAGACGTGGGATATCTCTCTGAATTTGTATTTGAATTCTCTTATAAGCTGCATTAAAATATTTTCTTTAAGCGGGGGTCCAAATTTTAACCCATTTTCATGTTCCATTTTTTCGAATTTCCACTGGCTTCCAGAATGGAACCCAAAATTTCTACCTCTTTTCCATAACTTGAGTAATTGGATCCCGATTAAGACGTGGGATACCTCTATGAATTTGTATTTGAATTCTCTTATAAACTGCATTTAAATATTTTCTTTTAGCGGGGGTCCAAGTTTTAACCCATTTTCATGTTCTATTTTTTCGAATTTCCAATGGCGTTCAGAATGGGACCCCAAATCTGCACTTCTAGATTCCATAACTTGAGTAATTGGATCCCGATTAAGACGTGGGATACCTCTATGAATTTGTATTTGAATTCTCTTATAAACTACATTTAAATATTTTCTTTTAGCGGGGGTCCAAATTTTGACCCATTTTCATGTTCCATTTTTTCGAATTTCCACTGGCTTCCAGAATGGAACCCAAAATTTCTACCTCTTTTCCATAACTTGAGTAATTGGATCCCGATTAAGACGTGGGATACCTCTTTGAATTTGTATTTAATAAACTACATTTAAATATTTTCTTTTAGCGGGGGTCTAAATTTTAACCCGTTTTCATGTTCCATTTTTTCGAATTTCCATGACTTTTAGAATGGGCCCCCAAATCTGCACTTCTAGATTCCATAACTTGTGTAATTGGATCCCAATTAGTTTGTCTAATAAAATAATGTATTCTAACATGCCTACAAAATAAGATTAGAAGAGATCAGATTAGAAGAGAGTTTAGATTATCATCTTACTTATAACCATATTATATTTGTTCTATAGCACATTTTCTCTCGGTGTAGGTCTGTCACGCAGCACCGCTGCCTTTGGGGCGGTAAGTGGTTAATGCCACTTGCCCGCTGGCCATTTGTGGACTGGCCTCGGGCCTGGTTACATTTACACGAGAAGGATATGCAGAGTCCACTAGCACACTCACACAAGCCCTACGCACACATGAGCAGTTCATATCCCACAAAAGCACACACACACACAGGCACATGCATACCGGCATATCCTCATGCGTGCCATTACCTAGCAGGAAGTGTCGTTCTTTCTCCCTCTCTCCAACGCTCGCTCTGCGGTCACGTATTCATTATCATTATCTTAATGAAGCGTTATGTAAGGTGCATTATAATTATGGATTTTTTTCGGTCGGATTGCCGGCTAATGACGGACACTTTGGGTCCTTGCCCTTGCTGCTCCTTCTGCTTCTTCCCGCTGCGGCAAGAAAGTCAATAAAGTGGAAGTCATTAAAAGGGCTTTACATCGCAAAGGAGGTGACTCGGTGGCCCACAATTGTTCTTCAATTTTTATTTGAGCAGCGTGTTTTTATTGCTGGAAAATCTCTGTAGCAGCGGTCAAAGGCTTTTCATTTCGGCCATTAAAACGTCAGTCATATAAAAAAGATTCCCTCTCTCGACGGCTGTAAATATATATATATATATATTTATTGAATGGTATACCACTCGAAAAACAAGTATCCTCTAGATGTGCATATATGTTATACTACCTTATATGTATATGGCATGTGAACATATTTTGTCCGGCGCATTTGGTGAACAATTAAAATTAAAGTTTCATACGCATCGCATCGAGCGGGTTGGGAAAATGTTTGACATGGCTGACACACAAATAACGACAACAACCCATCCACCGAAGGACGGATATAGTCCCATATCCTTGTTATGGCCAGCTCTCCATGGTTTTGTGTGGAGTGCATTTCAAGTATTTTGGTATTCCATTTAAATTTTTAATAATTTTCAAAAATTGATGAGTGGCAGACAGGGCAAGCCGAACAATGGTAGCCCTGCCCCGAACAGTCCCCTTTGTGTCCTCTGGAAAGCTTTTGATTTGATTTATTGTGATGAGTCGAGTCCTGAGAGAAAGTTTTGAATGGCATAAAATAAATTTGGTTAGCTCTGCTTGATTTTGTCCAGCAAAAGGTCCTCACAGGGGATAGTTATCCTTGGCTGGGCCCAAAATTGTATATGCTGCTGAGTTTTCTAAATAATTAAAATTATTTGTGACATACTTGTGGTCGCAAAGGACGCACAGGAGTCTCCACAAATTTCAACCCCCTTCGATTTGTCAATTTCCAAAAATTTTATTTATGCAGGCAGTTGGCTTTTATTATAGTCAAAAAACTGTCAGTGGCAGAAAATCAGGTTGTGGCAAATGACAAGCGGCTCAGACGTCAATCAAAATCCCCAACTCCTGCCTTTTTTTCCGCCGTTGTCAAGCTATTTTCCTTTCATGGCCAAAACTCCGCCTGGAAACAAAAGTTTCGCAGAGCCTTTAAGTGTCAGTAAATGGGAGAAACGGGTTAAGGGGTCCCGGCGCGGGATTTATGGAAATTCAATCGCCAGTTGCCGTTTCCCGGCAACCAGGCAAATCCCTCCCCCATTTCGCTGCTCTTCCTGCTGTGTTGTTGTCTAATGAAAATTCAATTCCATTGGAAATTGCTTAAAGAGAAATTGATTTTCACTTTGAAGTTGGCCCACCGCTGGAGATGTCTGCCGCTGACATCGCGAAAAGCCTATAGAAGAGGGTGGAGAAAAGTGCACGGAGAAATATTATCACACGAATTTAAATCGTGTTCAAAACAGATGAAAAATATTTTTAAAAATCATATTACCCATTTTGAATCTTAAAAGAAATAATATTAATGATTATAGTTATAATGATATAAGTAAGAATTTTAAATTTCTAGATATATTATAGAACTTAACTTAAAGCCCCTATTTGGGTTTAAATAAAAACGTTTGTTTTGTGGTGCCATCCTGGCTGAAATGTCCTTGCTGCCACAGTGTGCGTGCCCATTATCCATTATAATTTATGCAATTAGCCCGATTAACAGGTTTCTCTTGTTATTTATGCCAACCGATGGGTAGCCACAAGAGAAAGCGGGGGAATCCAAATGATAGGGGTTATACGAGATGGAGGAGGTTGAAGCGGACGAGGAATAGCAAGGCCGGAAGGGAAAGCGACATAGACAGGGACAAAGCGATGTATGCCAAGTAAATTTGCATAGTCTGACCTGAACCAACTGAACCACTGAAACAATGAAGCCATCCCACCCACCACTTCACCGAAACTAAGCCAACCACCCAAGCCACCCAACCCAACCACCGCCCCACAATTAGATCGATATGCGTAGGTCCTGTCACTGTGATTGCTCTTCTAATTACCGCAATTGCGGGCACTTGAAGCGTCTGCTTTAATTGAAATCTTAGGCCTAGAGAAGTGAGATATTTTTATACAAATTAAGTAAGCCTCAGTTTCCCAAAGGAGTCGGTGTAGTGTGGGTGGTGGCTGCCTTGGCAACGGCCTAACGATTTCTTGTTGGTACTACCCAAACAACCAGCAAAAGCGTTATTTACACAGAAAGAAAAGTATTTCAGAAACGCATTTTAATTTCATACATGATATTGAGATATGGATCTGCAAAATTATTTTTGCTATAAACTTGCTATAATAAATCTATAAAAACTAATACAGTACGTAAAAAATTTAAGAATAGGGAAGATATTATTAAAATGAAAGAATTAAAAATTAGTGACGAATAAATGTAAATATAATATTTTTTTTCTTAAACTAACTCTGATTCCATTTTTCACTAAGGGACTTTCCGAGTGCTCTATTCTCTCGAATTCTCTCTCTCTCTCTCTCTGGGAACGAGGGCTAGCCACGAAGTCCTTTCTGCAGGAGGTGGATACACCTAGATGTGGATGTGGATGTGTTAGCCCTGCGGCTTAGCCAGCTTAGCCTATCGAGCCAAGGACCTCTGGCACGCAAAAGGAATGCGAAAGCTCCAACACATATTGCTAGGATACGAGCGCGAACTGGGGGAGGCCAAAACAAAACACGCATTGTCCTGGCACGCCAGTTGGCAGTTGGACTCAGTGGCAAATGGCAGCAGTCGCAACAGCAGCTAACCAGTAGGAATACCAAAAACTTACCCTTGTACCGAGAAAAATACCAAAATACCGATAATGAACTAAGAGAGAGAAGAGGGTGGAAAGTACTCGAAAATGGTGACATAAGATCGCAGTGGGACGATGTCGCTGGGTCAAAAGATCTACAAAATCAAAAGTTATACCCAAAGGTTTTGCCTGATATTTGCGATCAAATTGCGCAAGGACTCGCCGCAAGGACACGCGAGGTGAGAAACCAAAAAAAAAAAAACGAGGAAAATAAAACAAGTTAAAGAAACCCCCAAAGAAATTGCAATAAAAGCTTTAAATTGCAAACAGAAGGACCAAACAATAAGCTTTACAGTTGAACAATTATAAAGGTTAAAGGTTACTGCGAGGCCAGTAAATAATTAATCATAACCAGCGATAGTGAACTCAATTACAAACAAGTGACGCTCCATATGCAGTATTAAATTATTCCCTCAAGCCAAAGTGGACAGAAAAAATAAATAAATATTATTTGCATTTCATGCTCAGTGTCCTGTCTGCGAATGTGTGAGTGTGAGTGAGCGAGTGTGTGCGTAAGGGCAAGTTTGTATCCTTACCACAAGTGTGCGAGTGTGTGAGCCTGGCTTATTGACGACGCGTAGCCAAGGCAACGCATGTTGGCCCCAACAAACAGAGGCGGCGAAATGGGGGCCAGGCATATAATTATAGACCAACCGTCCCCACCTAGATGCCATGTATATACACAGACAGAAATATTTATGAGTTCTGCCTCAGATAGACTCGATATGTTTTAATTAGAGATGTATGTGATTATGAATGATATATGTTCGATAATGAATTATGAAAATGTTTATAAATATTTATTTATTTAGAAATTAATTATTTTCTGTACATAAATTGGGTTATCTTTAAAGGATAGATTTAATGCAACCTATTAAAAAAGATTTTATGATTGTTAAATGTTTTTAAATAATTGTTAATATTCTTACTATGCATTTGTTTGGAAGTTAATCATTTTCTGACCATTAAGTAGATATATATGATAGTTAGAAATAAATAGATTATATTTATAATAATTTTTTTTGCCGTGTACCAGAGTAGTTATGTCCATGTACCATATACTGCTATATGGCGTGCCTGGCAGGCACTGGCAACACTTTACTCGATTTGTTTAATCGATTTTTCTGCCAGTACCTCTGTGTAAGGAAAACGGAGGTTTGCGGAGGCGGTGGCACGGTTCTCAGAGGGTGGTGGCTGCTATGGGGAATGGCTCAAAATTGCCTTTATTATAGATAAATATGAACGATTTAGTGCCGCACGCAACTTAAAATGACCAGCGGGCGTTGGAGAAAAGCTTGGAAAAGTGGGAAAATGAGGGGGCGTTAAGGGGGCGAACGCAGGGAAGACGCAACCAGCCAAGCGTCATAAAATATACGCCACTGGCCGTCAGATTTATAGGCGCCGTCCCCCTCTGTTTTTACTCGGCTATTAATAATAAAAACAAAATAAAATAGAACAGGTTAAGTAGAAGCAGCAACAAATTACCATAATTGCCTTGCATCATTTTCATTCAGCCAGCTCTCAATGCGCCAAAAACGACTTAAGGGTACTTACCAAAACTTGCACATTATTCCCAACTTGAAGAACTTTTATAATAAGGCAACTCGATCCATTGTCATACGAAGATGGGATACTCTGATGATATCATTGGAAATATCTGAAATAAGTACAAAGTGAACAGGTCAATATTATTAAAATATATTTAAACCAAAATATTATTAAATGGTTATTTTAAGTACCAGTTAAATAGTTCTATAATACTTAAATAGTAGATACTATGTGTTATTAGTGCTGTGGAACAGAATCTATTGTTATCTTGATTTTAAAAAATGTTTATTATATTTTTGTAAAACAAATCTTTGAATACCAAGTCCAATGTTCAATTGATTGTAATCCTGCAGAAACGCAGAACTCGAAACATTGGCATTATAAACTTCAATTCCTTCTTTATAACTCCTTAAATCGAGTGAGTTCTACTGGACTTCAAGTTTCCGTCCCTCTTGATTGGTTTACAAATTGAATAGCCAAATCATTAGACTCATTCAGCAAAAAGCTGGCAAAAGTGTACAAAACCGAGCGATGCAAACTGCTTTTTATACCGCCTCCCCCGTTCACCTTTCTACCACTTTATTTCTACCCCATTCATTTAGCTGGTCATTTTGCAGTTCAGCACGAAGGCAGCTTGAAAGCTTCGACTACTTTTCCTCTCCAGCCATTGTTGTTGTTGTTCTTGTTTTTGGGTTCCATGGGCGGGGGAGAACCGAGGGAAGGGGGACGATAAAAGTGCAAAAATATTTTTCCTTCTTCATGGTCTGTCAATTAACACGCCTTTTGCATTTATTCAATATAAATCGAGTGCCTGTCCGAGGAAAAAAGGGGGGATGTGGAGGGGGGCAGTAAAAAGCAACGCTCCACCTGTAAATAAAATTAGTTTTCAAGAATGACGAAGCTCTCGAAGCACACTCAAATAAACCAGAGCTGGACTGAAACTGGACCCCGGCAGGAAACTGAAACTGAGGAAAACTGAGGAACCGAGACTAAGGCAGTGGGAAATTCAGGCAGTGAGACTGGGGAATCGGAAAATTCCGAGGAAAGTGCACAGACTGAGCACTCCAGTTGCCGTGCAGTTCATTACACATTGGCGCAATCCTTAAAAATACTTCTGCCGAACACATGGAAGCCATTTTCATAAAAGTAAACGAAATGCAAAAGGAGGCGAAAGGTGTACCCCACCCAGTTTTCCACCATTTTCCACCGCACTTAACCCCTTCTGCCGTGAAAAGCCGAGATCTTTGTATTTAAACCGAGGCTTACACACAGTGCCGACGAGGAGTCCGTTCCCAGGCGAAATTGCACGTAACCGTCTACGTCTGTGGAATTGTTATAGAGTTGCATATAAAAATCGACTCTGCAGCAGGGACAAGTCTCCGCACTTTACTATTCTCTGCCCCTTTCGCTCCTTCTATCTGTCTGTCTGCGAAAAAGGAGGAAAGCTAGCTTAAACAAGCTGCCGGCTATTAGCAGTGTGAATACACAGGGAGAAGTGTCGAGTTCGAAGTTGCAAGTCCCCAAGCTGTCAAACTAATCTGCTAAAGCTCTTAAGGAGACAGGTCTTCATTGAAATATTTTACATTTTATTTTTTTTCTTGATTTATGAACTTTATTATAATAAAATTGGAGGGCTGGTAAACTATATAATAGAGATTATATAATATAATAGAGATTATATAATAGAGATTCACATACAGAAAGCCCCGATAAAAAGGAATTATAACAGAAAGCTAAAAACCTAAGATCCTAAAACAGTTTTTTTTGTTATAACCACCCTTGATAAAAAATGCTCTTTGGTGAAATCTTTTTTCCTGGCCTACAATCTTGCAATTTTATTTAAAAATTTAAAATTTCTTTTTCGCTTTTTGCCAGTGTATTCACCAAAGAGTGTAGGCTAGATGCAGAACTAGGCACATCACACAATTTCCTTTCAACAGCAGCAAAGGGAAAACGAAATGCGAAATACGAAATAGGAAAATATAACACACGTGCAACGTGCCACAGTGCTCCGTGCACTATGTTCCACATATTCAGTGCTAGAGACTACTACTCTAGATTTCGTGACTCGTTGCTGAAGACTTCAATTTGTAGCACACTCTGTGCCATATCTCTCTGTGCGAGAGTGAGTGTGCCACGTGCAATCAGCGAGCAGGCACAAGGAGCTCGCCTCCAAAAAGGACTAGGAGTTCTGAGGCAATCCTGGAGCAGCTAAATTGGGTCAAAGTTCAAATGGGATACAGCGGGTAAACGAAGGAGCTGAATATCAGCGGCAGCAGGAAGAACCTGCCTTTCTTTCTGGATGAATGAACCAACCAAGCTCAACTAAACCATTCCCAATCCCAATCCCAATCCATACCAAACCGAGAACTGAGAGCCTGGAACCCAACCAAGCACATCCTAACTTTCTCGGGACTGGGCCAAGAGCCCTGGCAGCCTTTTTATTGCCAACGAAACTTAAACATTTCCATTTTAATTGACAGCCTGTCGATTGCTGGCTTTGAACCGAGCACCAAAAAAAAAGTGAGGAAAAACCCGTTGAGTTTTCCCCCAATGCTCATCGTTGAGTTTGTTTTGACTCTCTAGACTCACAGACATCCACTTCGACGTCAAATTATGGCCCAATAAAAATCCTTCAAGAAATTTTTAAAGCCTTTAAATCAAAAAAGAGGGGGTGGGAGAAAATTCAATTCCGATAAGAAGTTGCCTTAAGAAATATCAAAGAGTCAGAAAGTTTTAGAGAGATACAAGCGATAGAAAAGTAATCCTACATACAATAATTTTTTGTAGTAACAGTTTAGTTTTATCATAATCAAATTAATGGATTCGCCTTAAGGTGTACTTTACCAATACTTTAACTTTATTTCATTGAAGACAAAGTTGAGGAAAGTTAGAAATTTGTAAAAAATATTTTGTGAATATTTTCCACTTCAGCCTGAAAAAAGTCCATCTGTGACAAAAGCACAGCTTTCCCTGAAAATCCGCTATCAACAATGGGCAAACTGCACCGATCCGAGGCATCTGCTTTATAGCCCGCACAAAAATTCCCACACCTTATCCGACAGGCACTTTGGGATTATCTTTTAGCTGCCTTCGAGAGAACACAGCTCTCCACACTGTAACCATAACAATCTATTGCCATTGACGGGCCGCTGGGCTCGCAGCACTTTGCCAGCAACTTTTGACTATTCTATTAGATTCACTTTGCATGCAGTGCAGGCTCCATGTCCTGAAAAGCCCTATTTCCCCACTACCCCCCACTCGATTTTTAGTGCCCAGGCTGGGTTGTTTTTGTTTACTTGTTGGTCGGCAGCGATGTGCGACGAAATTGGCTTAGAAAATAGAGCCTCCACTGCCCAGGGAAGCCAGAAATAACAACAAAAAAATAAAGTAAAAAACAGGAGTGGGGTGGGGATTTCGGTCAGCTTTAAAATGCAACTCTGTGTTTGGCACTCTATGGTGGATTTCATTAAACATTTAAGCAACATATGCTAAATTTCCACCGAGAACTGCAAAACCAAAAAATACCAAGCAGGCAAATAAGAGAGGGGGCAGCAAAGGAGCCTTGGTCCAAAATGACCAAGTGTAAAAATGACATTGTTTTCACATGGTAAAAGGAATAGGACAAGGGGACAAGGACACTCCTGTGGGGGCCCTTTGGCTGTGGTGCCTGTAATAAAATTAGTTTGGTAGTTTGAGTGTATGTATTTTTTGGTTGTTAGCTACTGGCCCTGTTGTTCCCCGGTTTGTAGCTACTTTTTGCAACCAATTTCAGTCGGTGGGGATCCTTTGTCAGCTGCACTTTCCTGCCGGATTCTCGGGGCCTGCTGCATAAATGCAGTTGCCCGCCGCCAAAGGAAGGAATTTACGAGGAGCAAAACGAAATTTACAATGGCAACAGGGTATGGGAACGCAAATTGATTTCGGTGGTCGCTAATTGCGAATGTAATTTACTAAAAAGGATTTGGACTATGGATGCTAGGTAAAAACTGTAATTAGTCCAGGGACTCAAAAGGTGGGCAATTAAATTGCGAGCAAAAGATGCTGCACGTTTAAGGTCCTCCATGCCAGCTCAAAAAATATACAAAATTAATCAAACCGACATACACAGGTGTGGTGGCAGCGAAATGGAGTGGATTCTCGCGTAGTGCCGTGAAAATCAAAGATAAATTGAATTGAACTCCTGGCGAGAGCATTTTGCAATTGCAATGCAATAAAACTAAAAGGCAAAGGGGATTCCGGATTGCAGAAATCAGGGAGGGAGAGGTATTTGGTAAAAGCAAATGGAAATGGAAATGGAAAGGAGCGGGGGAAATGGTTCCAGATTTTGGAAAGTATTTCAATAGCGAAAGGTTGAAAAGAGGGCCATTATATGGAAGCTAGATTAGGGATTGCCCCATTTTTAAGAGCTTAGAAAAATATTTTTAAGATTGTGATAATGGGATTTATTTTAAAAACCAATAATATAAACGCATTTCTTATAATACCTGTATTTAAACACTACTGCATTCAGCTTTACTCAACTATTAAAACTGGATTTAACAAGCTTTCCTTAATCACCTGTTTTTATCTCTATGTTTTCAGACTCTAATTGGGCTGCTATCGGAAACCCCGATCAATTTGTATAAATTTTATTTGCCAAGGTGAGTACTCTATAAAAATGGAATAAAATTGATCTCGAATTCGGGCACTTACATAACGGCTCTCGTAAGCCATAATATATTATTATGCATGTAAACCCAGGGCAATCAATTAATTGAAGCACATTTTAAGATTCATCAAAACAATTGGATATTCATTTGCCTTGAGTGTGTTGTAATTATTGGAAGCCGTGCGGCTTTTGCTCTTTTGATAGCTTAATCTCGAATGCAAATGTGCAGGAAGTCATAAATTACGCAAATAGATAAGTGTTCCGATGCAGATTGATGGATAGATGAAAGTTGGAAAACCGCAAGTCGAATGAGCTAAGCCAACTTAATTTAGAGCTTCGGCCAGTGACAGCATTAATCATGATGATGGATTTTGCATTACAATAATGCTGACCATATTTTACAAATGCTGCTAATGAGCTCATAAATGAGTAATGTGAATTTGCATTTTCCAGCAGGGTTTATATAAAACAATTATTTAAAGAACTATATATACTCCCATTTAAACACTACCTAGTTATAATATTATTTCCTAAAGCTCAAACACTTCGTTCAAGGGCTTTGAGTATATTTTTCTCACACAGCTGGCTAAGCCATTATCTCTGACTTTCTTTGATCTCCAAGGTAAACCGCTTAACTTGATTGGACCTCAGTGGGAGCCTGGCACTTGGCCACCTTCCACTCAATCCCACAATCCCAAAAACTCAGGGCTAGTAAATACAGAATTCGAAAAACCGAATTCCCTTGGCCCAAAGACACACACACTCTTGGCTTCCCTGCGGCGTAAGTGCCACACACACGTGGAAAATGGAAAATGGACCATGGACCATGGAGCATGGACCATGGCCAGTCGCATTTTCACAGCTCCCCGCTGGCGACTGGTGGGCCAGTTTTTCCAGCATTTTCCGCTATTTGGCCTTCGGTCTGATGTCCGACAATCTAATCGGAACTGCAGGCAGCCTGGAAAGCAGCTCAATCGGAGTGCTCCTTTTTTTAATTGAAAAATTTTCGCCTCAACCTCGGCGATATTAATGAGTCAGAAAAGTGTCGGCAAAGGTTGACAACTCCAGACACACAGAACCCAACTCACTTGGAACTGAAAAGTGCTTTGTGTTGGAGTTATTACTACAACTCGTTTGCTCTTTTTACCAGTGGAAATTGTGCGCCTTTTAATGAACTTTTGCTGCTGACGCTTCTTTAAAAATGACTGAATGTATGTGCTTATACCTGTATACAGACAGGTATGTATAATTATTTGTCACACCTGAGTTGGCGGCCCAGACAACAAGAAAAAACAGAAAAAACGCGTCTCACCTGGCTGAGCATTTGAAACGCAACCAAGCAACAAAGCAACCACTCTTCTATATGCCATATATATCCACCATCTGACACATCAACTATATAGTATGGTATATCAGAACCTGGCTATATCCCGGGCTTCCTGCCCACCTTATGTACCCCATTTGTAGCCCATATAATTTGGCATAAAGTGAGACAACACCAATTCGAAGCATTCAAGTTTCAGTTTTGGATGAGGTTTCCGTTTTCTGTGGCCGTCTTTTTTCTGTGTGACGTAAGCTGAAGAACGTTGACCGTTTATGGGGGAGGGCCTTACACTTATACAAACTCAGGGGGCTTATAGAGTACAACGAAATGTAGATTTCTTTCAGCCTTTTGAACATTTAAAACGGTCTTAAAGTTCATAAATAGTTTATTGAATATAAGTTATATTTATTAAGTTAGGCAAGTTACAAGTTTCTGAAGTAATCAAGAGTTATACGTTCTTGAAAAGTATTTTTATAAAGAATATTTAGTTATTGAATGTGTTATAACCATTTTATTTAATTTTTTAATGCTCAGATAATATTTTTTGGAGTGTTGTCGAGTCATGAGCGGGTGGTTCATGTAGTTGGTTTGATTGACAGCCTGTACGCACCCCCTCTTCCTCAAAGCCCAAGAGTTATGCAAAAAAGGGTTGCAGCTCACCCAGTGGCCTTAAAAGTTGGTAGTCGATTTTTTAAGCTGGTCGATTGTAGAGCTGTTTGTTAGCTTTTTGCTAGCCTTGAAAAGTCAGCCATCAAATTTAAGTTTATATATAGGTGGGTCACGTATCTTTAACATATTTTCCGGTCTTTTGTACACGACACGACCATTCTCACCTGGCCCATTAAAGTAATTTCCACCATTTAAATTTCCTTTCCTTTATTTGGGGGCTTAACTTTTCTCTCCTCGATTGTTCTCAATCATTGAATGCTGTTTTTATCAGTTATCGTCGTTACAACAGTTGTTGTCGTTTTTTAACGCTATTGTAATTCCGTTGATTGCTTTCGCTCATTGCAGCTGATATTGTTATTGTTGTAGTTGGCGTGGGCCCTACTGTTTGTTGTTGAGTAAATCACAATAAAGCTATTAAGAACGGAAACGGAAGCATTCGCCGCTGCGCACGCATTGAAGCATGGCCGTCAACATTTGTCTCTCCCATCTGCGAACCCCTCAGATACTATACTATAGTATAGCTATAGCTATAGCTATATAGTATCTCCACCCATCCACCCACTATTATTGCTCTTTATGTCGTTCAGTTCGGGTCGCTTTGGATAGACTACTTGCATAACTCAGCTGCCCTGAATGACAGACTTTTGTTCTATTATGCCTGGCAAAAGTAGGGGAGCTCTTAGTGCATCCTGTAGTTTTGCGCTTGAAAGAGAATCCAGATGGGGAGACCATTAGATCTTTCTGCATTAGCCAATCAGTCAAAGCGCATTGAACGTGGAAGATTACCAAGTGGAGACAAGTGAGTAAAAAAAAAGGTAAATGTTTCTGATGTCATGTGAAAGTGTCATTAGGCTATGGCATCAAGATGATAATAACATAAAATATATAAAAATAAGTGTTCCTTAATTTACCAAGGACAATAGTGGCTTTTCCCCAGAACATAACTGACCTTTCAGTTAGGAACTCCCCTCCATTTAAGTACATCCTTTGGGGGAAGACCCCTAACTGCACCTTAAACTGCATTCCCTCCTCGCATGCGGCTAATAATTTCTTAATCTGACATGCATTATGCATTTCTATGATTGTTTATTGCATTATTCGCCCGACTGGTCGTGGTCATTGCCATTGTCCAGTGGGGCCAGCAAAATGCAGAATGCAGAATGCCGAATGGAACCCAAAAAAGTGGCAAACTCATGGCGAGTAAGTGCCGCAATGACTGGACTGACTGGTCGGAATTCTCTCGGTTTATTCCACTGTCTGGGCCCCACAGCCATTGTCATTGTCTTCTGGCAATTGCAATTGCAAGTACTTGGGCTGCAGTTGGAGTTGGACTGGCGACGGACTGGTTTCCGAAACACTCGCCTCAGTCCGTTCACCCTGCCCAAAAAGTAACCCTCTAAAAAAAAAGAAAAAAAAACAGCAGGGAAATACATAGAGCATATGCCTTGATAGAGACCAAAACACCTGACTTTGTGCCGCGTGTTGTTTTCTTTCTGTGTTTGTGAGCAAGTACGCTTCCCTTTTCCTGAATTTATTAAAACCATAACAAAGTACGACTGCACTGGGAGAATTTTAATTTCTAAATGTTCCATCTAAATTCCTTGCAATATTTAAAAAAAATTTAAAGATATTCTTTGAAATAAATCAATAAGAATTGACTTTGTTAAATGCCATTATCTTTCCTAATAAAAGAAAATTTAATAAGGTATTGAAAAAGAAAAAAATTATTTTAAAAAATGTTTGCGAATGTGTTGTTTAATAGAAAAAGTAAAAGATATTCAATACGTATTTTGTAAAATTTTTTTTATTGATTTCTATTCATGAATGATATTTGCTATTTATGATGATATGAAAATATCGGAGAGTAGTTTTTTCTCAACTTAAAATACTGAAAAATGGGTTAAAAAATCCAAATAAATTCCAGAATTTGAGGAACTGTTTCTGTGAGTGTTCTTATAGTCGGTGGTGCACCTGTCCCATCTTTGGCTTGAGCCATCGCCAGAGGAAGAGGCAGCACAAGCCGGCTGCCGGCTGTTGGCCGTCGACTGTCGACTGTCGACCAGACCATCGACCATCGAATGTTGGCCGTCTGTCGTCTGCCGTCTACCTGGGACAATTGGCCAAACATTAAGAGCACCGGCAATGTGGATGTTGTTTGAATAGGCCAGCTATGGGGAAGAAGGCACTTGGACTCGACTGTTTAGATTCCCAAAAGAGAGAGGCAGAAAATTCAATTTTTGAATTTGTTTTCGATGCATAAACAAGAATTGGTAATGGGAATTCGCCGCCCAACTTCCCTTCTCTGATTAGGCCCTGCAGAGTCAATAAATATGACCAAGTTATGACTACGAATCACGTCAGGGTTCTGGAGAGAGTTACTACCTCCACCTGTCCTACCCACAATTTTCAATTTGTGTACGCAAATCCAAGGAAATCGTGGCCCGACATGAAACAACAGGGCTAATGCTGAACGAAAAAAGAGCCCAAACTAAATCCGACCGAACTATTACCAAACTAAACTGAACCGAGCCATCTTGTGTATGTAAAGTTAATTCTACTCGGTGAGTTATGAATAAATAAATATTGTAAATGGTTTATCGTGACTGCCTGTCGTTGTGTACCAGTTCCCCTCTGTTTTATCCACGACACACATGCAATGCCTTCAAGGATAAATGATATGGGGGTAGGCGAAGGGCTGTGGGGCGGCGATTCATGACATGCAAATTGCATTTTGTCATTATTCCGGGTTGTTTGATCAATTTTTATGACAAATTATCGAAGGGAAACAAAAGAAAATGTGACAACGATGGGTTGCTGGATATTGGATATTGTTAGGAATAGTTGTTGGCAGGAGCTCCGATTTCTTTGCCCAAGTTGGAGATTTTAATGGACGATTATTAACTATTAATAAGGGAAATGATTGTTGTGAAGACAGTTTGTACTCATTAAATTCCAGGAAAGAGAGGCCTGAATTATTTATAAATTGAACTGAACTATTTCTATCCTAAGACTATGGTCTAAAACTTTGGATAATTTCCTTTGCCTAGCGTTGCTTTTGTTATAAGCTAAATTGGGATTTCATGAGTAACCATGGGTAACGAAACTATTAAATAGTAAGTTACTGTGTTACATGAAGAAAGTTTATGGATGGATAAAGTTAATTAAATCAGTTAATTAAATCAGCGGAGAGCTTATACCTATGAATTTACCTATTTAAATGAAAGGCTTAGAGATACCTGATTGCTTTTAATCCTATGATATCGTTTGGCAAAGCGGTTATTGTGTATTGGTTAGGATTTTTTGGGGCTCAGACTTGTGGTCAAGCATTCAGCGAGCACTTTCGACCTGCTCAATTAATGAAAGCTGCCATGGACAGCACTCCCATGCGGTGGATATGGTCCTCCGACTCCTTTCCCCCGTTTACCCTTATACAAACCCAAAAAGTGCAAGTTTCAAAGTTCCCCAGCGCCAGGAAAAAAGTAACTATAGCTGGAGAAAAGAGATAAAACCGAAACTCTCTGGGAAAAAGTGGGAGTGAGAAAAAATAGTGGTAGTATGGTAGTATGGATGTTGGGGATGCGGGGATATAGCGAATGAAGTTTTAAGTGTTGTTCATGGCTCTGGTCGGGCAATTTGAACCGCAAGCCTGTCTAGGCGACACTCCCAGACTTTTGCACCCAACCCCCATTCCCCCATCCGAATTTTCCCGCTGCAGTCTGTGGCGATCCAGTTTGCCACACATTCGTGGCACATTCCTCGGGGCGGGAAAATGGGGGCATGGTGGGAGGTTAGTTAGCGAGCGAGTCAGTTTTCTTGCCTCTTACATAATCCCCGCACCCCTCCAGCCTTTGCCGAGCCTGGTGTGCGAGTCAAGTAGATTTCTAAAAATGGCAAATGATTTGTTAACCATTTCTGTGACACACTGCAAACTCCCCGAACAGCAACCCTAACGAGACTTTTGCTTTTTGATTGGAAAAGTAGCTGACACACACACACACCGTCATTCACCTGAGGGGAAGGAGGGTCGCACGTGATTTATTGTCAGTGTGCCGATTTTTCTGTAAGCATTGTTCTGCACAGTAGAAAAATGTGGCAGGATTAAAGAGCTGTAAAGTGATACGATTTCCATGGTAATTTTAAAGTCTAAAACTGCAAAATGTTCTATTGAACTCCATCCTTGGTACTACAATTCAATTAAAATATATGTAGAACGTTATCTGTATGGTAGAATTTTACATTCCTTACAATCCGTGGTGATTAAACATGATTATTTGAGGTTTTTCTATTATAACATAAAATATTCTAATGAACTTTGAAATGATATTATGGTTTATAATATTTATTGTTAAAAGTTTAAGTCTAAGCTCTGCGAATTAGACTATAATAAATATTTTCCTCTGTGTGGCCGCGTATTTCCAGTTTTTGAAGGGTCTCAGGACATTTCGCTTTCATGTTTGAAGTGGTCAGCCCCATTTCCACCCTCGTTTTTAAGATGGGGACACTAGCAGTACCTAAAATAACCGAAATAGAACCTAACTAAACGGTTTTCTCTTAGTTAGATGGAGCCCACACGGGCAGTTCTCTTAAGATCCACTATGGATTCTCTTAAGACCGTATGCTCTTTTCCTTTTGGGGGGCCATTGGCGAACCGCAAAAGCAAAACAAATGTGAGGAAAATGCCGAATGGCGCTCCGAAAATTTTACCGCTAAGAGAGAGCGAGAGAGAGAGTACCATAATAACGATAGGGGGGTTGGGTGGGGGTGAAAGAGAGAGACCATATTGGCCCAGCAACCAGTCGCCGTTGTCGCTGCCGGCGTCGCAGCCGACGTCGCAGCCGAGCGAGAGCCGAACGCAGAGTTTTAAGTTCAGCCGATTTGGGTTCAGTTCAGTTTCAGTTTTCAGTCTAATGTCAGGAACGCAGTTAGCTGCTCGTCTCGTGCGGAACTCTCAAAACTGGCCGAATAATATCTAATATCTAATAATAATATAATAGCCGAACAAATAAACAAACTGCATTAACTGTAATTACTACCAGTAATAGAACAACAACAATTACAACAACCATCATCGGTCGAAACTTGAAATATTGTAATCAAAAAATAAACAAAAACCCCGCCAGTCGAGCGATAAAGCTTCAACCACAAATACCAAATATCAAACACGCAAACACACAAATATGTTCATATATGTATATATATTGGCCTATCTCGAAACTAGAAACTATTTCGCATAAATCAAAAAACTATATCGCAAACTCAAAAAGCGGAAACAGTGGGCAATTACATTCGTGAATGTGTATAATTCGTGCATTTCGATACACGGCTCCATTTCGCAAGCCAGGCTTTCAGGCTTTAATTCAGCATTTTAATTGCCCTCGCTGCGAGAGGTGTAATTGTTTATTAACAAATTAAGGTGTGCATGGTGTGCAATTTTTAACCAGCCACTAGACACAAATGAGTCACGTTCTATAACCCACAAAATACAATGTGAAACTCGAGCCGATACGAATCCGAAACTCAGAACTTTTTGCTCGCCCATTTATTTGGGTTAAATGCAAAGCAGATAATAAATAAAAGAAAATAAGAGAACACCAGCCAATTCATTAAAAGCCAAAAAAAAATTGAAAAATAAATATTTAAATACATATTTAGCCATGCAAATTCAGATACGAACATCTGAACAGCCGGTGGATGATGAAGAAGTTAAAAGCTAGAGTGAAGATCGGAGAAATTAAATGGGATTTTCGACCATTTTATGGAAACTCCATTTCAAACTCAAATTAATTTTGTTGCTAATTTGAAACCTATTTAAAACGTTTGCCTAATTTTTTATGGATCATTATAAACTGAAAAGCATAATAACTTGATTTTAATATTCTTTACATCATGTTTCTTAAGTTTTTCTAACTAGTTTCCCTTTTGAAACAAATCAAAAAGTTTTTAAAAATGTTTATTTGTTATACTCGAATGTTGAAACTGTCTAGAAATAGTTTGACAATTTTGTTTAAGATACTTGAGGATTACGTTATCTTACCCAAGATCTTTTTACAAGATACAAAAAAAAAAACTTTTTAATTTTTAAAAATATTATTCCGTGGCTTTCATTTTTGTTTAAGTTTACCTCACCTCAATTAACCTTCAGTTATGGAAATTTTCCAGATGCACGTCTGCTTTCTGAATTCTTCGCAGTGCTTGTTAGTTAGCTGCTTAGTTAAGGGATTGGCAATCTTGGTCCATAATCTTGCGAGTGAACCGCAAAATATTTTCCTCATTTAGTTGGGATGAGGGAAAAGCAGCTGCAACCGCAAATTGAAATCCAAAGCCCTTGGCAACGGGCTAGACTTTCCCCACTCTCCTCTCAGCCTGATATCCAGCTGCAATTGCGTGCTGCAATTGCAAAGTGCCAATTTTATGGCAACAGCGTTTTTTTCCATTTGCTAAAACCCAACCAAAATCCATTTAATTGGAGCCTTCACAACTTAGGACTCCAGTCTGCAAAGTGATCACTCTTCTATGTCTTCATTAAGAATGCCGCACAATTAGTAGCAAATTTAATTATGAATCCAATACATCAACCAAAAAAAAATGAGAAACGAAATAAGTTTCTGCAGTATATCTGTAAAGTTGAGGGCGAAAAAGAAAACTATTTCATTTTCATTTGGGGTGCGAAATGTTAACTTTGCCAGCGACAAAACTTTCCTGACACCCAAACTGGAAGAGCTGGGGGGCGCTGGAGTTGGTCCCCAGTTGGTCGGTTGTATGGCTTTATTTATTTTAGCCAAGTTCAAACAGCAGTCGACAACAGTCAACAGTCGAGAGTCTAGTTCTTGGCCAGCCATCCATTTCAATTCCGCTTTGCGCTAAACTTTTATTTTATGCCCATTGCCTGATACTTCTATCCTGCTTCTACTTCTTCTCCTCCTTATTCATGTTCTTGGTAACACCAGCCGCTATGCCGCTGCTGCTGCTTCTTCTTTCTCCTCTTCTTGGCCAGCTGAACCTGGCTTTTGTCTTTATGTGTCTGTTGGTGCCCTCGGTGGTACCTTACTTTACGATTATTTCCGCTGAAGCAATGCGGACATGGGATCGGACTCGAGTTGGACTTGGTCAGCTTATGCACTGCGAAAAACATATTTAAAAATATTTGAGATAAAAACCTTGAGTGTGGAGTTTTAACTACCAACTTCTGTGTTCTTAGCTCTACCATGTTTCAAACTTACTCCAGGAACCCAAAGTTTCTTGTCTAAATTGATAAATTTGTTATTTAAGACCAAATAATTATTAAGCCAAAGTCCTTAAATAGGTTTGCCTCACACTTTAAATAAAGAAAGTGCAGGATGATTACAGAAAAAAGATCATATGTTTTTTTTTTAAAAAGTATGGGGTTTCAGAATTGCAGAATTGGGAATTATAAGCAATCCCTTTCCCCTAGAAAAAATATTTTATTAAAGGGAACATTTTTAATCTTCAATTTTGATTTTCTCTCAGTGCACAATCTGTGCCGTTTTTCCCCTTATTCCAACCGCTGGTGCCGCTGACCTTTCAACTCTCGCACTGCTGCCTTTCCCCTCATTAGGCTCGCACTCTTTGGTTTTGGTTTTGGCTATGGTTTTTGGTTTTTGGGCGTGTGAAAGTCGTTGACTTCCACTGTTCTTGCCGCGATTGCCGCACCGCAGCTTGCTGCACTCATTATGCAAGTGCCCCGGGGCCCCAAAGTCCGGTTGCTGGCGGCGGGACTTTCCCACACACACGCCCGCTAACGGCCATGAAAATCAGAGAACAGCAACGCCAGCAGAAAATTATCCCGCAAATTGTATCAATTGTTGCCCAAGTCCAAGACTTTTGGCTCTCGGGCCAAGAATCCGAGACCCAGGCGCAAACCGGTTCACAAAACGCTAGCTCTATAAATATACATATTTGTATATATATATCTCCCAGCTCGGCAACATAAATCAGCTGCTGCTGCGTTCTTGTCTTAGCCAACAGGTTTATTTGATTATGGCCAACTCTTGCCGCATTTGCAAGAACTTTCAACTCTCGGCCTCTACATATGTGTGTGTGCTTGTGTGTGGTGTTTATAATGTTGCATAAAAGGCCTTACAAAGTGCTAATGACCGATGTGTTTATGCAACTGATGATTTAACTAACTACCTTGCAATTATTAATTCCACAGAAGCATCAAAGTGAGGATATTTCCAAGAAAAACCAAACAAAAGAAAAACAACCCAAAAATATATTGTGATACAAAAATTTGATTTACAAAACCTAACTGAACAAGCGAAAAAACCATAAATCTATATAAAAATACCGATATATATATGTGGAAATCCCCCAGTGCATATATACATATATATCAAACGCGAAAAATATTATTCAAAGTGGGCGGTGCAAAACAATTTGAAATGCTTTACAGCAACAACGGATACAAAAATTTCAATTACAGTGCAGCTGAAAAGTAAAACTCCCAACAACTATAACAACACTAACGGCCCGGCACAAAAACCAGTTAAAAGTGACAGGCAACAGCAGCAGAAAGACACGAGAGGGAAATAAATAAATAATAACTATAAAAAGGTAAAATATTTCAATAGCCATAGCGCGGCCAAAGAGTTTGGCTTCAAAGAAATTATAAAGGTCCACGAAAAAAAAAACTAGTAGTTTGCCTATAGCCATACAAAATTCATAAAACTTGATAAAGGCTTTATTAAAAGCCCCATAAAAACCTATAGAAAATCAATAAAAACCATCAAATTTTAAACCGATTTACTGGAATTCAAAGCCAATAAAAAAATTAAAAAGTGAAACGTAAATTGGGAGAGTGCGATTTATATATACAGCTAAGCGGATCACAATGGGGTATCATTTTTGCACCACTCTTGCTCCACTGCAACCGCGCTGTACTTGACCCACAAATTATGCTTAGGGAACAGAACTCTTATCGCTTGAGTTGCCCTAGAGGGAACTTCGAAATGGGAACTAGAACTGGAACGGCGGACAACCACACCATTATTTAATGCTTTATAGTTGCGACGTGACGATAAAATGTATATGTATAGGCAAACTTTGCTCGTATACAAATATCTATATCAGGGGTTATCCATAACTGAGTTGAGCTTTTTCCTGGAATTAGTCATAGAATAGTCTAGGGAACTGTTTAGTTTGAGTAGGAGTACAAGAAAATATGAATTACTTGGAATTTTGAATCAGTTTTCAGTTTGCCTTAGGTTCATATATTTTTGACTGACTCTACTTAGTAGATATTATACATAATATTGCAATTAATTATAAAATATTTTATTCAAAGGAAATATCTCTCTCTTTAGTTCTACCATAAAAACAATCTTCAATAAAACTACCAAGCGCCGGTTGCTACCGTATAGGTAGAAAATCTTATCTAAAGCCAACTTCTTGGTGTCGCCTACCGAGTCATAACAGCCCCTTATATAGTACTTATTTTGTATTTCTTTTTTTTATCAATTTACCAATAAACGATTACATTATGTGTGTCAGAGGCGAACGGCTTTTCGACTCGATCCACTGTCTTTTTATAACATTCTTTATTTTTATGAGCGAGATATTTTCCGTGATTCGTAATCAGAACCTCGCACTTGACGGCAGAATGAGGTAGATATCAAACAACGAAAGTGGTTAACTTTATTAATTGTTGAGTAATTACGACAGCAGCAGATAGAGAACCAAATCGGGGTAGGGGCAAAACTTGTATCTTGGCCCTTGACTTGGATTCAGTCTCAAGTAGCCAGCACCTCGACCTTTCTGTGGTTGCAGCTAAAACAATGAAAACCTGGGAAAGTGGAGCAAGTATCTCTGAGACAAAGGCAAAGGGGTTATAGATCATAAAGCAAACTACAACAGCCAACGGCAATGTGCAAGCTCACGAAATTTAGAGAGCGAGGTACTGGAAATTGTTTAGCTCAGCTTAAAGAGGAAACTCGGCGAAAAAAAAAGTCAAACACAAAATAGTTTTTTAATTATCGATGTCAATTAAAATGAACTGTATGTAGATTGTAGTTGTTGTTGCTTTCCCAACCGCTGTTGACTTTATATAAGTCCCGGTCTGTCTATATAGACGTACGACCAGCAGCTGCTCAAAGCGACGCCGAGCAAGTCAACTAAAACAATAAACCCAAAGCAATGGGAGAGTAAGATATTGTACATAACGTACATAGCTTACTTGTGGGAGAGAAAAGCGAACTTTGGGCAAGTCATGCTCGTGCACAGCAAAAAATCTGACTTCTATACCCTCATGCTGCAATTACGAATTTCATTTTCAAAGTTTTATTGTAGGTGTACCTTGACAAAAAAAATGTTTAAGGTCTCCTAGATCTACTTTCCATTGAAAATGTATAATCTTTAACCTTTTTAGCCTCACATAATAGTCACAACTATTTATAAAATATATTTATTTTAATAATAAAGGTAATTTTAACAGTAATATGTCTGCTCCTAAGAAAAGATCAAGATTAAGATCATTAAAATCAGAAGAAACCTTAACTTGAACAATAAATTGTGATATTTTAAAGCCATGAGATTTGATAAATATTATTATGTGTATAAAAGTTGTGGTAGTACCTAGCAAAAAAATGTATGAACAAGATGATTACTTGTGATAGGAAGTTCATATTATTTTCTGACAGTGCATCCAACTTGCAAGCGGCCATGTGGAATTCCCTCTCGCTCGCGCCGGGAATGCCAGAACAGCGACCCAGACCTCCCAATAATATCCGTCATGGGTCGCCTAACGAGCCCCGCAATAAGTCGAACTGATCGATGGTCGGAGGGGTGATGATTATATGAGGGGAACTCGGCTCTTGGGAGGGGGTGTGTTTTGGGCGGTACGGAGTGTTGTCAGCTGTCTTCAGAGTAGTGGGAAACGAAGCTAAAGCCAATTTCAACTTATCTATCGATTGCTGATGGCCAAACGCTGTTTGTTTACAATATCGATAAAAGGACCGAATCGTATACAAATATAAATATAAATGTCAATACATATCTAGGTATATATGCTTATATGGCTGATAACATGAGCCGGCAATTGCATGAATATTTTCTCATATATTCCATTTGCTCCATGGCACAGACAGATAGACAATGAGACAGCAAATCAGAGACAGAGAAAGCTATAGGAAACTATATCAATAAACTTAGATTGTTTGCCTATCTGTGTGCGTGTTTATTTGAGTTTGGGAGCGGAAATATTATAACGAATCCATAAAATATATATGGGAAACAGGCGATATGAGAGATAAAATCGAGTATCTGATGAAATCAGCTAAGAGAAAAGGGAACTGGGGGGAGGTGGAGATGCCTCGTTAGGTCACCGCAATTGAAGTTAAGTGTGGGTTGGTGTGTGTGTGTGCCTCGGTCCTAATTGAATTAAAGACAATTAGCGCGTGTTTTCTCGAAGAGAGAGAGAAAGATCTCCAAAGATCTGGCGGGTAACTCTGACCTCGCTCCGCTTTTACCCTCCCCAAAACGAAATCAATCATCAATAAAATGTAATTGAATTTAAGTCAAGAACTCTCTCTCTCTCTCGACCGCTATGAAAACCGATGTGAATCGAATGATCATTACGTTCTTCAGTTCTGAAAAGAGTGGAATGCGTGGCGAATGTCCAAAGTGTTGTAATGAGGTTCGCCACATAAGGGTCATTTGCTTTATAGAAATCCGGTGTGCGGGTCTGCTTTGTAACTAGTTACAAACAATTATCGCCAACATCGCAAATGGTTTTCGGAAGTGTTTTTTGAACTTTTGTAGTTTCTATTTCTGTTTGGGGGAATTAATGTTCTGTTCTGGGAAATTTATATTTTCGAAAATGTTCTCGGTTGGTGGGGAGAACTTCGGAGGGCAAGAGAAAGGTTGAAGATATAGGGAAAGCAGCTAATCAACTTGAACTTATTGGCAGATGATATTTCAGGAATGGTTGTTTGGTATATATCTACTTTTCAATTTTTATTGAATTATAGAACATACATAGTAGGAAATATTTCAGAGGTCAAAGGGGTATAATTACAAAAAACTTTTCTATTCCTAGTCGTACGTTAGAATTTAACCACCCTACTGGACAACTTCCTAACGATCTTGTCGCATGTACCTAATGCCATACATTTTATAGGTGTATTTATCCAATCCACCATCAACAATGCAATTCACTAAGGTAAAACGCCTGCGAATGCTCAAAACTCTCCAGAGAATGCGAGTCTCACGGCGCGGAAAAGCGGAAAAAAGGGGCGGGGAGCTGGGTTACCTGGTTGCTTGGAACCTAACCTAACCTTTCCCTACCTTTACCTTCCCATCCAACCCGCCCCTGATAATGCTCACCACAGGTGTGTCAATGACTTGCCAGGGGATTGCGATAGCGGGTAATGAAAACGAAACGAAACCAAAATGCTAAGACCAAAAGGGAGGCCCAGAGGGAGACAGATACCAGGGTGTAGAAACCGGGGGGGGGAAACCAGTCAGTCACCGGGGCAATGGCAATGGCAAAGTGCACTGCGGATAATTTCCACTTCCGACATGAAACATGACAAACCAGCCGCCCAGCACACAGGGCCAGAAAGAGATAGATAGAGGGGAGTGCGAAAGAGAGGGCGACTGAACAGATGGGCGACAGGAAGAGGAAGCCAAAGGGTCAGGAAGGGAGCGCCGTTGGGCCAAAACGCGAACCGGTGACGAGGTCAAGCCAAGACTATTAAAACAAAAAACATTACAAAATACGAGAAAGTATCCAGTTTATTTTCGGTGACCGAATACTAAACTACCCTTATGAAAGAAATTTGTTTAGTTATAAAAAGTAAGGAACTATTTGAATATAGTTGTTCTTAGGAACCATTAAAATACTTATAGAACAAAATCTTCCTTAAGATATAATGTTCTGTTTTTCGTTCATATAATAACTATTTTTATTGACTTAAGGTGGTTACAAAAAAATAAAAACCAAGCCTACAATAAAACCAAAAGTCAAATAGGGTCATCACGAATTAAATTGTCAAGATGATCAAAAACAATATGTACTCACCTAACAAAGGCGTAGACTACTTTTTCACACTCCATGCTTCTGGGAACTATTATGGAACCCTATGTAAGGGTATAAAAACCGAAAACAAAACAAAAGCGACAGCAGCGAGTTTGAAGACCTAAGGCGGCTGCTCCCATGTGTCCATGTATGGCCATTTATTACTGTAGCCCATGTGTATCTGTCTCCGTGTGCCCTGTGTATAGTTTTAATCAAACTGCGACTTGGCCACAGTTTGCTTTAGCGCCTTTTTTTAAGGTGCGGTTCAGTGGCCTTTGGGTGGCCATAAAACCAATTGCCAAGCGGGCCAGAATGAGGAAACCATGGCCATCAGCTGTCGCGGCCCGTTTTTAGAGGCAGGGCGAGTAAAGGATCTGGAATATGGCAAGGAGTCCTGGCAAAACCAGTCCAAATGCTGGCTACTTCAGCACGAGGGTTGCAACCAGGGTTTTAGGGGTTCGTTTGCGTTCGGTGGCCCTGTGGCCACTGTAATTTACTACCAGCATGAGCCAGAGCAAGAGCGTCGAAAGACCTGCACGCAAACCAAATGAACATGCAACATTAATACAACCACACATGCAGCAGGAGCGGGGTCAAGGAGCCGGGTGCCAGGGGTGGAGGGATGTAAGGATGGAGGGGTGCAGGACCCGAGGGGTTGAAGTGGCCAAAAAGGTATCCTGTATTTTTACTGTAACCAGGCTATAAATTTCGAACTTTTATTGTAGGCGCACGTGCTTAGTTGGAAGGCATAAGCACTCGAACAAAATATGGACTATACTTAGATGTTTTACAAAAATGAAAATGAAAAGAAAAAAACAATTTATGAACTGCATAATTTTAATACCAAGAAGAGAGAAAAGATATTTAGTAGATATTTAAGCAAATGTTTATTTTCTGTTTCTAAAAATGGTGCATGCAAATATCCTGAAAGGCAATAAAAAGTCTACAAATTCATTTCGAACGACCAATCATTGGAAATTAAATTTAAACTCAATATGAGAAATCTTTCTGTATTGAAGTACAAATAATATTTTGCTTAGTTGTTTGCCTTTTTATTTATATTCCCCATATTCCCATAACATCCCTTTTTCCCCCTTTAGTCTTTCGGAAAATGTCAAACATTTATTTATAAAGAAATTGGCCATTCGCATTGAGTGTCGTCTTCCGCTGATTGATTGTTGAATTTGCCTCGTTTCATATTTATGTATCTCAGAGATACAGATACAGAAATGCTGCTTTCGATTCGTGCAATTTATCAAAAGGCTTTAGCCTCGCTGGCACCTTAAATTGATAAACTATGCAAAAGATGCAAATGTAACGCGCCAATCCATCTCAATGTGTGGAGATGAGTTTTTTTTTTCTTGTCAAGGGGTTTCGTTTTCAGTTGAACATATTTGATATTGGCCATATGGATTACCCAATTCCTGGCAAGCCAACAACAATACATATATTACACAATATTCGCCCGCAAATGCGAAATGCGAGACGATTGAGCGACGGGCGACGAGAAGTGGAGCTCTACAAGTGCACGACAGCAGATACAAAGATACTTGGCTGTATAGAGATATGTAGATACTCCACACTCTTGAGCTAGAAATGCCGCTCATGACGTAAACATCATTACATCGCCTTTGTGGCTGTCTTTACAATGCAATAACCGACTGGCAGTTGAGATCCAGAGGGGCTCGAGCGAAGATGACGACTCTAATGGAGAGATTGATCCCCATGCACGAGTTTCTGACGCGTCGCAAAAGGAAAAAAAAATGTATAAAACAAAACAAAACGAATCCGCATACAAATCCAAATCCGAATCCCAACTGGAAGTGGCTCACAACTCCAAGCGATACCGAAGACAATGGTTTCAGGGCAAAAACAACAGAAATCAGCGGGAAACGGCGAATGCCAATAAGCGAGGCCAACTCGGGGAGAAACGTGCTATGTGGTTGTTCCCGGAGATGGCAGCGTGAAAATGGGATGGGAAAACTCCGGGAAAACTATAACTGAATCTTAAGTGTACTCAAAAATGATCCGTTTTAATAGATGAAACCTAAATGGAAAATAATTGAAATTTTCGCTATGCAGAATAGTTTTATAGTATTTTATAAGGACAATATAACTAATTCAGATTGTTTAAAAAGTTACTAAAACGTAACACAATTTACTAGCTATTTAAGAAATGTTTTTTTATTAATATAACATCTCTTTAATCTCTATACATAAATTGAATAAAGTTGTTTTTAGGAACATCATATTTATCTGACTTAATTCAAGATACATGATGCATCCAACTATTATTATTTCAAAACGACATCTTAGTAATCTTTCAAGTATTTCCCCTCACGATTCCATCTCTAATGGGTAAACTGCATTGACAGACTGCCTTCAACATCGTCATCATCATCAGAAAGCCATTCGTTCCCCCCGAAAGCCACATCATATGGGGATATTTTCGCGCTGTGTGTTGCGAGTGTTTCCAACTGTTAGTTGGGGATTATTACAAAGTATCCGATGCCGCGGGTTGTCTTATTTTTTTTGCCTTTTCCTCCAGCTGGAGTCGAGTGAAGTCAAGACCTCGACAGCCATCGAAGATCGAACGAGAAAACGTTGACTCTGCTTTTCTGCTGAGCTTGACTGTTTGTTGCATCATTTGAATTTGCATTTGAACTGCAGCAGCAGTGGTTTTCCACTTTCAGCCGAAGAAGTGAAGTGCAGCCTGCAGCTGAGTGAACTGACATTGCCCGGAGCCAAGAAGTAAGAGTCTTGGAAACTGCGAACCTAGTGGATAAAGTTGAAACATTGAAACACGCTCGAGCTGGCTCAAGTTGAAAGCAAGTCGACGAGAAAACAAAAGCGAAATGTGTAACTAAATAAATAGATTTCGCGCTTCGACTTGCCAGCGAGCCACCTGTTGACGCCATGCAAATTTGCGCAACTGTTTGTAGTACCACTACCCCCACTACCAAAGTTCTGTATCCGTTTACACCTCGAGCTGATAATATATCTATATGTATGTATGCTTCACTGGAAATGCCGCCAATCGAAGAAAAACTTTGTTTACTTCAGCCTCCTTCAATCGCCTTGGTCATTCAACCACAGTTTACTTAACCCACTCGACGGATACTTTCCATTTTCTACTCATTATGGGTAATTATGCGGATACTTATGCAGCTACTACAACAACTGGTCATTTGCATAAACTTCGACCAAATGTTCATCAACTTGAACCGAGTCCCATTTGACTTTGACACCGCGCTGAGTGAAGAAACCTTCCAGCTTTCTGTCATCCCAGCATTCAGCGTGTGCGGCCAAAAACGCAAATTAATCATAGTTTAGCCCGCCAAGATGTCTTGTTCAAAAAAAGGGGTTAAATGACTATAACATATAGTTGGTATTTGGTTATTTTGGTTTTTATAAACAAAAAAATAGATCATTACCCAAAAAAAAAAAAATAAATACAATCCTTTATGCATTTAGTCACTTCATTAAAATTCGAATTGAAAATATTGTAAAGGGTATTTAAAAGAGTATTTAAAGTAACTCCTACTATAAAAGTTACAATAAATGCAATGCAAAAATTGTGAGAAATGTAAATGTATAAATATCTTTAATTCTCAGAAACTGGTTCCTATTACTCAGCAAAAATGCCCTGAAGAAAAATTCGTAACACCACTCATCTAAGGCATTAAAATGAAGTGCCCATGGATGATTCTTTAAATAGCTGAAAGGGCCATCCGCGGTTTTTCATCTCCCCATTCTTAAGCCTCGATTGCTCCTTAAACTGGTTTAACTAGTTCTTTGCGATGACATTCATTAGCTAAGATTCTTGTCTAGACATTGACCAAAGTTAGCTTGCCAGATTTTTTTGATCGCCTACATCGCAGACTCCTCTTCTTCAAGCTCTGCTTAAATTACAGCCCAAACATCTTGAGGCCTTGACTTGGCTTTGGCTTTTGGCGTGGCCCATCTAACAAATTACGGTGGCTCTCGCGTAGGCGTTAGATGTCAGCCAACTCCCTTTACGCTGCACTGGGAAAAAAATATTTACAAAAATTGTATAATGTATTGCAGAACATAATCTACAACACAACTTATAAAGATTTCTGGAATATCATTTTAAAACATAAGAAATCTCTATATATTACAAATATTGCTATGTTTTTTCTACTTATAACTGAATTCCTTATAACTAACATACAATTCCCAACTAGTTCTGTCATAATGTTTTAGTTTACCTTCAGAAGATATCATATTAAGTAAGATCCCAGTAAATTAATTCATAAATTCTCATCTAAAGGTATTTTAAGATTTAATAATATTTTTGTGTAATACTTACCAATTTTTCTCACTGCTCAAATGTGTTCCACTTTTCTTGGCTGCCTTTCCTGTCGCCAAACAATTTCACGACGCTCTCTACTGATTTCTGGCTTCTGCTTCTTGGTTGGGAGCGTTGCATTGTTTTGGCTTGCTCAGATACGCCCAACCCCCTGTTCCCCCTGGGAGACTACCGCCCTGTCCCATTTGCAGGCTTCACTGTAAGCCGGGACACTTTGTCGGGTGTCTGCTGTGTGGCTCTGGGCCGGAAAAGCGGGCGGCAGTGGGCGGGGCGGGCGCAATTGATGAACATGTTAAGTGCTTTGCCGAGGGGTTGGCCTGGCCCAAAGTTTTCTAGAGCGCCTTTCCTTCGCCTTCGCTTTGTTTGTGGGTGGTTGGGAGGTGTTAAGTGGTTGTGGTTTGCCTGCCGGCGTCTGCTGGTGGAAAAGTCAATTATGGCCAGGCTTTGTTCAAGTGCCGGCGAGCTAAGAGAGTTTTGGGCTTGGAATTGGAGCACATGTGTTTGCCCAACAATTGGGCGAAACTACTGGGCGGTTGGTGTTTCCCTAATTCCGGGCTTGCAAATCGATTCCATGGTTAGGGATCGCCCTAACGATACATTCCAGCTTCTCCATAATTATTTGCTACCTTCTCGCTTGCACTGCATCCACATTAATTAAATGCTAAATTTAACACAAAGTCAATTATGCTAATCAGCTGAGACTCCAGTCTGCGTTCCTTGGCCTGTTTCCACTGTCTCACTGCCTCAATTTTCCCTGGCTAAGACACGAGCTCTGTTCCCAATTTGATTGCCAATAAGCCACAAGTATGCCCAGTGGGGGGATTTATTTTGTCTGCTGATATTTTCCGGTACTCTCCCAAAATTCCCCATCAGTCCTCAGTCCTTAAGCCCTCGCCCTTCGTTACGGTGATTGTGTTTTGTGGTTGAGTATTTCTCCGGCTTGGAATTTCGTTTTCGGTAGCAATTACAAATTAGATAAACCGCATACGAACAATCAAAATTGCGTGAATTGTTTCCTAGGGAGAAGGAAAGCCAATTCCACAATGTTGGTTTAAAATCTATCTAGCCCTTGAACACCCAGAGAAAATTGAGTAAAGTTAAATTTAGCTATTCGATGATTTCACAACAAAAAACAACATTTAAAAATGATATAATATATTTTGTTCGTATAGATATTACCTTTTATATATTAGATTTTATAATAAGCTGCTGTTCACCTTTTACGATACCCATTAAAGGTATATCCTAATCGACGTTTTCTCATCCTCCCTCTTCTCTCTCATTTATGTTTTTCGCGCTTCTTCTCTCACCTGTCGACACCTGTTCTTTGCTGGGTAGCATCTGTTTATCTTGCGTCATTCAGCGCCAAGCGGCATTAAATCAAAACCACTTCCGTGCCAACTGTCACTTGTTCTTCACCCCGAAAACCGCTTTCCCCTCGCCACGGATCTCCGGGCTCACTCACATGATTCTTCACTCCGGCGGCGACAACCAGTTTTCTGTGTTCTTATTTAAGTAAATAAGCGAAAGGGAAAAGGTAGAGAATGCGCCCATCCATCCATCAAAAAAAGGGCTGCCAGCATGTAATCCGAGACTTGAACAGTCTGTGTGCGAATGCGAGTGTGTGTGCAGGAGCCCAGACACCCCCAATCAGGCAAAACTGCCACCCCATGAGAACTAAGAACAGGTAGCCACAGAGAAAAAAAATATATATTACGCTCAGATGATCCTTAACAATTCCTAAAAATAATATTAATTTCAATATCTTAAAAAGAAAATATTCTGGGTTTTACGAACTACTGGAAATATACATATAATATAATCGTTGAGTCTTATATGCTTAGTATTAGTAATTTATTGAGCTTTATTATTCTGAATTTAAATACTACTCAACCTGTATCAAGGCATTTATGTGGGTGATGATTATTAAAACAGTTAGTGAGTAATATCTCAAGCTATAAAACTAAATATTTTTCTCTCTGCACCAAAACATCATGTGTAAATATCGAAGGAAACCAGAAGTTGAGGATAAAAGGGATTCGGATACCAAGTTTGAGCTGCTTATAAGTAAATATCGCTTGGGTTTTTGTTCAAGGGTTGTCACTTAGTTTATTATGTGTGGGTTGCTCCACCCCGTTCTACATTCTACATTTTGTCGCTCTCTCTCTTTCTCTCTTTCTGGCTAGAAGCTAATTGAGGAATGCAGCTGCTGGCAAAGGGCCCAGAAACTGAGAATTCGCTCAGGCTGATTTATCTGGCTTTCCTTATCTGTCACCTCTCTTTCTATATATTTTTCTCTGGCCCGTTCTTTATTTTCTATCCCTGTATTTGCACATCATTAGCAAAGACAGCAAAACACTTTGAGATACTCCTGTATATATCGCTAGGTATGTAAGTCCTCTTGATGGATACATTTTTGTAGCCCTGACTGACTGATTTCCCATTGACAGATAGGAATGCAAGCTGATTGCAGGTCTCACTTACCATTTATTTCCCATTTCCGACCACTGGGAAACCCCAAAAAGTCAGGAAAAAGAAAATCCAAGCACATTGTTTAAACGGGGATAAAAGCGAAGCAGGGATAAACAAATTTCTCAGGTCAGGGGGAATAACCAAGAGCAAAAGGGGCTCAGTTACAGATTTCGTCGGGCCAAAAAAAAGAGGGGGGACGAAAACATGACCAGCCCCAAAGTGGCTATCTCTGGAAAAGGGAGTTCATGAGCTATGAACTCGGACCGCACTCAATTCTTCCCTCTTTTTGTTCCTCTAGTTTGGTGAAAGGCTCTTGACCACAGAAATTGTTTCGCCTTCGCTGCACAAACACATACCGCAAAATCACAACCCAAACTCGAAATGGTGCTCTTGCCTTTCGCCTTTTTGCATTAACAAATTGTGGCAACAATTGGCCAGGGCAGCAAAAACAAGGCCCAAAATCAATGACCACACTCGATAGCCAATCGTTTGTCTGGAACATGCAATTTTGGTTGGCAAAGGGGAACAAATCTAAGTTGGTCTTTCAAAAATTTCAAGTCTTGCCAAGTAGAAACTTATGAGGCTTCTGTGTTAGATGAACAACCATTTAAATTTAGAGATTTCTTCTCTGACTCTTCCAAGTAAATTTTAATTGATTTTTCATGAGTTGTAAATATTACTCTGTACGGCTTCAAAGAAATCGTTAAATGAAATATTATAATTTATGCTTTTTGGAAGCCATAAATCAATTCCATATTTCGTTCGCTTCATTAATAACTTATTTAAGTAGCTATAAAGTATAGGGTTGCGAAATAAAAACTTTAAAATATAATGATTAGTTTATCTAGCGAATTAAGTAAAAATTCTTAACAAACATATAACTAATGAGTCTTTCTCTTTTATCTTTGCAGGTGAGTTAAAGCCAAGTTCTTTGTGCCCCCAAAAGGAACAAAGCAATGTTTTCGTAAGTAAGCGCAGAGCTAACAAAACTTTTCCATTGAGTTTGATCTGCATAATGCCTTTTACTTTTGTTTTCGTGCTACGTTTTTGCTGTACTACTTTTTGTTCGGCAACAATAATAAATCATGGCGAAATTTCCCCAGTTGGATTTTCATTTTATTGCATTTACTTAGTGTTATTATATTTCTGGTCTTGGCTTTTTCATTGGGCGTCGAGTTTTAATGATTATGCCAGCCTTCTTCTTTTTTAGTGGCTATTGCGAGTGGGTCTTAACTATTGTTAAGTACTTTTGGCCAAAGTTTTCTGCCTGCCGAAGATAAAGCTTTCAACTTCTTTTTCCTAAGCTCGGAGCAGCTGCTTATGATAATCGAGGGGGATAAAAGAAGGGAATCTCCAGAGCTTCCGGACTTATTTGAGCCGCCAGTTTGTCTGTCTGCAATTTTATTTTGTATCTGAGTGGGGCATTTTGTGTCGGTGTATGCGGCTGTTTGGTGGATTCCCAATGTGTGTGTGGGTGGCTCTCCGTCCAATAACAAATTACCCAATGCACTTTGCCTGCTGAGCCGATGCTTCAGCTTCAGCTTCTGCCTCCAAGTGCGCTTTCCGCAGCTAATTGACATCATACTGAACTCATTCACATTAATTAATGACATCATTCCCAAGCCGGGTCAGCGATGAATGGTTGCTTAAAGGGGACAGAAGGGGGCATGTCAGGGGGCTGGACGGGCGGCATGATAAACAAAGCGCAATTTATGAAAAAGAAAGAGCAGCAAACAGTTGAAGACGCACACGCACTTTGCGCTTAATTCGAGGCAATTTCAGAAATGCACAGAGGAGAGTACTTTGCTGAATGGCCAAGCGGAAGTAGCTAGATGTAGTCACATTTTTATACAGTGGTTGCCAAAACACTAGTACGTTCTGTAAGCTATCAAACCTCATCTAACCCAGCAGAATCTTAAATTAATTAATTTATGTTTTAACTTTTCTTTTCAACGAGGGTCAAAAGTTGAAGTTCAAATTTTGAACCCATTTCATATTTAAATTTTCCGTAATACCAACGGCTTTCAGAATGTGAACCAAAACCGGAACTTCTAAACTCCATGACTTGAGTTATTGGACCCCGATTAAGACGTGGGACATTTCTATGAATTTGCGGTTGAATTCCCTAATATTCTACATTTAAATATTTGTCTTACACGAGTGTTGAAATTTTAACCCATTTTCATGTCAAAATTTTCCATATTTCCATGGCACCCTGAATGAGAACCCAAAAACTGCACTTCTAAATTCCATAACTTGAGTTATTGGACCCTGATTAAGACGTGGGATACCTCTATGAGTTTGTAATTGAATTTTCTAATGTTCTACATTTAAATTTCTGTATCGAAATTTTAACGCATTTTCATGTCAAAATGTTCCATATTTCTAATGGAACCCTGAATGAGAACCCAAAAACTGCACTTCCAAATCCCATAACTTGAGTTATTGGACCCCGATTAAGACGTGGGATACCTCTATGAGTTTGTAATTGAATTTTCTAATGTTCTACATTTTAATTTCTGTATCGAAATTTTAACCCATTTTCATGTCAAAATTTTCCATATTTCCTGAATGAGAACCCAAAAACTGCACTTCTAAATTCCATAACTTGAGTTATTGGACCCCGATTAAGACGTGGGATACCTCTATGAGTTTGTAATTGAATTTTCTAATGTTCTACATTTAAATTTCTGTATCGAAATTTTAACGCATTTTCATGTCAAAATGTTCCATATTTCTAATGGAACCCTGAATGAGAACCCAAAAACTGCACTTCCAAATCCCATAACTTGAGTTATTGGACCCCGATTAAGACGTGGGATACCTCTATGAGTTAGTAATTGAATTTTCTAATGTTCTACATTTAAATATCTGTGTTAAACAAGGGTCGAAATTTTAACCCATTTTCATGTCAAAATTTTCCATATTTCCAATGGCACCCTGAATGAGAACCCAAAAACTGCACTTCTAAATTCCATAACTTGAGTTATTGGACCCTGATTAAGACGTGGGATACCTCTATGAGTTTGTAATTGAATTTTCTAATGTTCTACATTTTAATTTCTGAATCGAAATTTTAACGCATTTTCATGTCAAAATGTTCCATATTTCTAATGGCACCCTGAATGAGAACCCAAAAACTGCATTTTCAAATCCCATAACTTGAGTTATTGGACCCCGATTAAGACGTGGGATACCTCTATGAGTTTGTAATTGAATTTTCTAATGTTCTACATTTTAATTTCTGTTTCGAAATTTTAACCCATTTTCATGTCAAAATTTTCCATATTTCCTGAATGAGAACCCAAAAACTGCACTTCTAAATTCCATAACTTGAGTTATTGGACCCCGATTAAGACGTGGGATACCTCTATGAGTTTGTAATTGAATTTTCTAATGTTCTACATTTAAATTTCTGTATCGAAATTTTAACCCATTTTCATGTCAAAATTTTCCATATTTCCAATGGCACCCTGAATGAGAACCCAAAAACTGCACTTCTAAATTCCATAACTTGAGTTATTGGACCCCGATTAAGATGTGGGATACCTCTATGAGTTTGTAATTGAATTTTCTAATGTACTACATTTAAATTTCTGTATCGAAATTTTAACCCATTTTCATGTCAAAATTTTCCATATTTCCAATGGCACCCTGAATGAGAACCCAAAAACTGCACTTCTAAATTCCATAACTTGAGTTATTGGACCCCGATTAAGACGTGGGATACCTCTATGAATTTGTGGTTGAATTTTCTAATGTTCTACATTTAAATTTCTGTATCGAAATTTTAACCCATTTTCATGTCAAAATTTTCCATATTTCCAATGGCACCCTGAATGAGAACCCAAAAACTGCACTTCTAAATTCCATAACTTGAGTTATTGGACCCCGATTAAGACGTGGGATACCTCTATGAGTTTGTAATTGAATTTTCTAATGTTCTACATTTAAATTTCTGTATCGAAATTTTAACCCATTTTCATGTCAAAATTTTCCATATTTCCAATGGCACCCTGAATGAGAACCCAAAAACTGCACTTCTAAATTCCATAACTTGAGTTATTGGACCCCGATTAAGACGTGGGATACCTCTATGAGTTAGTAATTGAATTTTCTAATGTTCTACATTTAAATATCTGTGTTAAACAAGGGTCGAAATTTTAACCCACTTTCATGTCAAAATTTTCCATATTTCCAATGGCACCCTGAATGAGAACCCAAAAACTGCACTTCTAAATTCCATAACTTGAGTTATTGGACCCCGATTAAAACATGGGATACCTCTATGAGTTAATAATTGAATTTTCTAATGTTCTACATTTATATATCTGTGTTAAACAAGGGTCGAAATTTTAACCCATTTTCATGTCAAAATTTTTCATATTTCCAATGGCACCCTGAATGAGAACCCAAAAACTGCACTTTCAAATCCCATAACTTGAGTTATTGGACCCCGATTAAGACGTGGGATACCTCTATGAGTTTGTAATTGAATTTTCTAATGTTCTACATTTTAATTTCTGTTTCGAAATTTTAACCCATTTTCATGTCAAAATTTTCCATATTTCCTGAATGAGAACCCAAAAACTGCACTTCTAAATTCCATAACTTGAGTTATTGGACCCCGATTAAGACGTGGGATACCTCTATGAGTTTGTAATTGAATTTTCTAATGTTCTACATTTAAATTTCTGTATCGAAATTTTAACCCATTTTCATGTCAAAATTTTCCATATTTCCAATGGCACCCTGAATGAGAACCCAAAAACTGCACTTCTAAATTCCATAACTTGAGTTATTGGACCCCGATTAAGATGTGGGATACCTCTATGAGTTTGTAATTGAATTTTCTAATGTACTACATTTAAATTTCTGTATCGAAATTTTAACCCATTTTCATGTCAAAATTTTCCATATTTCCAATGGCACCCTGAATGAGAACCCAAAAACTGCACTTCTAAATTCCATAACTTGAGTTATTGGACCCCGATTAAGACGTGGGATACCTCTATGAGTTAGTAATTGAATTTTCTAATGTTCTACATTTAAATATCTGTGTTAAACAAGGGTCGAAATTTTAACCCACTTTCATGTCAAAATTTTCCATATTTCCAATGGCACCCTGAATGAGAACCCAAAAACTGCACTTCTAAATTCCATAACTTGAGTTATTGGACCCCGATTAAAACATGGGATACCTCTATGAGTTAATAATTGAATTTTCTAATGTTCTACATTTATATATCTGTGTTAAACAAGGGTCGAAATTTTAACCCATTTTCATGTCAAAATTTTTCATATTTCCAATGGCACCCTGAATGAGAACCCAAAAACTGCATTTTCAAATCCCATAACTTGAGTTATTGGACCCCGATTAAGACGTGGGATACCTCTATGAATTTGTGGTTGAATTTTCTAATGTTCTACATTTAAAATTCTGTATCGAAATTTTAACCCATTTTCATGTCAAAATTTTTCATATTTCCAATGGCACCCTGAATGAGAACCCAAAAACTGCACTTTCAAATCCCATAACTTGAGTTATTGGACCCCGATTAAGACGTGAGATACCTCTATGAATTTGTGGTTGAATTTTCTAATGTTCTACATTTAAATTTCTGTATCGAAATTTTAACCCATTTTCATGTCAAAATTTTCCATATTTCCAATGGCACCCTGAATGAGAACCCAAAATCTGGACTTCTAGATTCCATAACTTTGGTAATGAGATCCGGATTTTGACGTGGGATAACTCTATGAATTTGTGTTTGAATTCTTTAATAATCTATGTTCAAATATTTCTTTTATAAGAAGGTAAAAATTTTGGCCAAAGCAGAACTTCTTGATTCCATAACTTGAGTTTTTTCATTCCGCTTTAGACGTTGGATACCTATTATCTTGTTGCCATTTTTAAATTATTTTATGGAGACGCACCAATGTTAAAAACAGTTTCTTAATCGTGGTCATAGTCGCGGAGGGGACGCTAGCTGTTAGTACGATTTTTTCTGGAACACAAATATAACCTTAAACCCTGAAATGTTCTTTAACATTACACTAGGACTCCAAGCAAATTCAATTATTTCGCCCACAACTTCACCAACTTGATTGTCAAACATTAACCACAAATCGTCTTGGCTTTTCATAAATTTTTGCGGCTTGCCAGGGATTTGCAAAAGGCCAACAGTTGAACAATACTCTTAATTTATGCCAAATAATTGAGTAATCAAATGTGGGTTTATCTCTTCATCTCTTGCAGAGGAAATTAATATAAATTGAGTTGGCCGGAAAGCTTTTCCTTGTTCGCTTCTCGAGGGAAACCCTTGACACTGACCCACTGACAGACAATCTGGGGATTGCTTACTCATGGAGGTTTTCCGGTTCCCCCCCCCAACTTTCGGTCTCTTTTTCTATTGTTTTTGGCTTCTGTCGCTCTGCTCGCTTTAATTATGCAAAATTAATGTTAATTAGCCTCAGTTGGAGGAATAATAATAAAAAAAACAGTGTATATAGAGGGACATATAAAGTTATATATACATCCGAGAGCTTAGAGATTTTTCCCCAGCGATTTGTGTTGGATTTTTTTCGCATTTCATGGCTTTTTGTTTCCCTGGGCTGGCTTAGAAATTTGTAAAAATTCAGCACAGATGGAAATTAATTGCGAATGCTAATGGAAGAGCCCGAGATTGTGGTTTCAAAAGGGCCGGTGGGAGGAGTCTCGACATTGATGATGATGGAGACGTCGACAATGGCATTTGTCAGGCGTCAGAACATTTGTCATCGGTTCTAGTTTCGTTCGTTTGGTGCGGTTACAAAATTGCCTTGGCCCAGGGTTGAGTTCCTCACCTTAATCGTACCGTATTGTTTCGCCCCAACTACTTGTCACCGACTCGAATGAAAATCATTGATGCACATTGATGCCTGCCGTTTGATTTGCGGTCTTCTGGCCAAGTTGGCATTACGCTTTGATTGTGAATGTGGCAACTGGCAAAAGGCATTCTCGGTAACCGCAGCTAGCTCATTGCTGGACCTTGCTATAAATACCCTGAAATGGGTCTCAGACTTTTAGCCCAAAACAGAAGCCCCCCAAAAAAAAGAGCAATCTCATTCCGACTCCAACTCCCTTTCTCTGCGATCGTGTCTTCTGGTGTCTTTCAATCTCCGCTTTTTCGCTTGAACTTTTGAACTAGATTCTGCAGACTGAGTGTGTCTATTGTCTTGCCGTCTTTCTTTGCTCAATTCTCCCAAGACGTGAGACTTACTTTTCCCACATCGCTCTTTCTCCGCTGGCAATTTTGGGTCCGAGGTTTTATTACATTAACGTTTGCAATTTGGCGTAATCGGTTCTATGATTTATGGTATCTCAAGCTATCAGCTAAAAGATACACAACCCATCAAAGGGGGAGGGGGATTACGTCGTCTATTGAAAGCAAATTGGAAAGTATCGAAGAGCTGAAGAGAAAAGTGTAAGCACAAAGTTCGTCAGTCAGACGAGGCAAGGAAATTAAATTGAAAGCCTGGCAGGCTGAAGAAAAGGAAAGAGGGTACAGGGTACAGGGCACAGAATACAGAGCCAAAGATATAGATGTCGACGTAGACTGGGCCCAACCTACTTACCTACTCGAGTGTCTGAATGTTTGTGCATTAAATATGGCGTGGATAATAAAAGCAGCCGAATCAGCAGAGCAGGGGAGGCGCATTAGTGGGCGTGCCTAGTGCATGCTATATGGTATGGATGTGCTACCTATACCATACTATACTATACCAACCATCCACCACCCACCACTTGCAACTTGTCCTTGCCTCTCTGTATGTGTGCCACATGGCGTATGATGGATTTATGTTTAAGTTGCGTGCAAGCAACTTAATGGATTTTGTAATTTTCAGAAAAACGAAGGAAGTACACTCTTCTCTTTTTGTATTCATGTCTGTATAGAGATGCCGAATATATACATATATAGAAAGAGAGGTTCGAAGCCAAAGGCAAGGCGGAGAAAAAGTTGGCCAGAACAAACTATCTTGTAGATACTTGCGCACACAGTCGGAATGGTTCATCCTCAAGTTTCCACCGCCAATCCCCCTGCCGATGGCAAATAGAGACGGGCTGCCGTGAGCCATGAGCCGGGCTCTTGCGCCAAAGAATTGGAGCATGCCAAGTTATAAAAAATGTTGCTCGAGCATCATAATATATGCGGCACATAAGCATCGCAACGAGCCAAAACCGAGACTTCCTCTCAGTCTCTGTCTCTTTGGCCAGGGAAAAGTTGAAAACGAAAACAAACATTCGGGTGGGAGAACTTGTAGAGCAAACCGAACTTATCATGCCCTGCAGAAATAACCTTGGAACGGGCCAAGTATGAATTAGTGTTTCACAAGTCAAACTCAACTGGGAACTTAAAGATTAAATGCCAGATGGTTGGACAGGCAAAGGGAATGTTCTTATGGAATGGCTATTACATAACTGAATAGCTTAATTCTATTGAATATATTATTATTATTAATCCAAAAAACCGTTTAAGATATTATTCTTAAATAACATAAGCTAAATAGAATTTAAAATATTTAAAGGGTTTCCTTATTATACTAGCTAACCAACCCAAAACCGAAGAGTTCATCAAATTTGCGAATGTAGACAAGTGTATAAAGAAGAGGTTATATATATAAAGTAGAAAGGAACCTGAGAAACAGAATATTTCACTCGAGAAAACTTTTTGGCAATGCCTTTCGACTTGTCTTATTAAATATTAATTATGCAACTGAGTCGCAATGCGAGTGTAGGGCAATAACAATGACAGTGGGTATATATTTTTTTCCCATTTTATGGCCAGAACCACTTGGCCTTTGGAGACGAATTGTTATTCTAGTGCCACTAGGCGTGTCAGCTCATCCAATTCCGAGCTCCTCGAGAGTAATAGCCACCACTATTATCATCAACATCATCATGGTGATGAGGGGCTGTTGACAAATTTGGGCATTTGACACGAAACACGATACATTTGCATCTGAGGCGAGAGATGAACGAGTGTATCTATAACATTTCGTGTATCTCAAGTGCTGTCAACGAGCGGAATGCGCAACAATCTAAAAAAGCGGAACACGTGGGAGCTGCAGATACTTGCAGCGTACTTACAGATCCGAGTACTTTGGGCTTTGTCTATCCTCACGCATTAGCAATGCTAATTGTGATTTCAGTTGCTGACAAGTGATCTGGCCAAAATCATCTTTATTTTTATGGCAAAACTCGTTTGCGAGCTGATCATCATCATCTTAATGCCCCCGAGGATCGTGGGCGTGCATCTATTAGCTCGCGTGTGTGTGCTTCTATCTTTTACAATGGATCTCGACTGATTCAGGGACTGGGCCTTTAGCTCCCCCCTCCATCAAATCGAGAGGCTAATCGAGCGAACAGCAGGCAAATCGACTTTGCCAGCGGGCAAGATACAATTTTGGATTTTTTTACAGCCATCGAAATTGATCTGTAAACCTTAACTTTCGAGCTGCTCTAGATTTCGTTACGGCTCTTTGGGATACACAATTTTTGATTTCGTTTCGGTTTCTGTTAATGGGCTTTTTGTGCTCCAAGCTCGGAAATAATTGCCCAGACCAACTTCCCCTTTCGGTGAGGGCGCGCCGCAGACAACAAAGCATTTGTCATTATAAAAATTACATTTAATTATATTTATTTTAAGCCAAAACAACAAATGCTCCCGCTCCCAACTTCCGTTCCAACATGGTTAAAAAGAGCGACTCGATTCGTTTCGGTTTGGTTTTCTGTTGTTGTTTAGCAAAGCGTGCGGGAAATTCATTAGCAATATTTATGACTCGCTGTTTCGAGCTTTTTCTCCTCCGACCTTTTCTGTACACACATATTTTTTTTTCACATTTCTACCGACTAATTTCCATGGCATTGGAATAGACAGACACACAGCAGCAAAAAACAACAGAAAACAACAACAAAATGGTAGATAGTCAGCGTCATTATTGTTACTCTCTGGCTTCTATTCAAACACGCCCCTTACCTTTTTCCGATTTTCCCCACCTTTTTCCATTGTATTTTGTTAGAATTCGTAGCGTTATTGTTGCTGCTTATGTAAACAATACCCTGTGAGTGTTAGTCACTTATTTATTGCTGCAAAAGTGCATTGAGAATTCAGATTTCGCAAAGAGAAAGATAGAGAGAGAATTCTAAATCAAAGCCCAGCTCTTTTGGGAAAAATTCAATTCTATTATACACACTGGTATCTCATTATCTGATCAGACGAATTACGGCAACAAGTTGTTTTTGTCAGCTCCAGCTCCGAAAACAAATTAATTGCCCTTACGGAAATCAATTTCATTTATATCATTGGCGCAACAAAGTATTGTAGTCCATAAATGGTAAATATTATAAGTGTATGTGATATATTTCCCATGTTTTCTGGCCATTGCGCATACGCCTGTTTGGCCACTCATTAATCGCTCTGTGTCCGCAATTTTTGGCCATAAATCTCACGCCATTCGATATCGAAACACACTTTTAAGCACACCTACCCACACACATATCTGAGTTCCATTGTCTATAATATATTCATAGTGTGGTTGGAGTGGTTATTTTCTGATCAATTATTAATCACACAGGATTAGTGGTGCTGCCATTCCCAAATCATCGTTTGTCTGCTGATTGGTGGGGGTCAAATTAAATTCGTATTAGGTCTTCTTCCTCAAAGTTGATGAAGTCTTGGTTGTCGGAAAGTTATCTTTATCGTTAGCATATTTTGTCTTATGCATAATATCTGAAATAATCAAAAGTTAGCTGCATAGATACATTTGTCAGATACAATTCACAGGCGTCGAGGTGAAATGGAAAGGGGGGCGTTCGATTTGTGTCCTTGCTCCATTATAATCCACATTCAAAGCCCTGTTTGTGTTCGGTCCCGCATATATTTACACACAAACTCACATCCCCATCCATATGCATACATTGATCCCCAAACATATCTTCGAGATCTGAACTTTAGTTATGTGCATATTTTTGCCAGCTCAAGCGAGCGTTTGTAATACAATTTCGGTTTGTTGTCAGCTCAATTTTCAAGTTGTTTCAGCTCTCCCTCAAGTGAGTTCTGGATAGTCTATCCAGTGTATTTGGGTTTTTGTTTGTTTGTTTGCCTTGCGGTTGCTGTTATTCCCATTTTGCTGCCGTTGCCTCTGTGTATTTAAATTTTTTTCCTAACCAAAACCCAACTACGCAATGGAGTTGCCAGCAGCTGGCCTTGTTGTTGCTGCCGTTGCTACTGATGTCTCACTACGATAAGAATAAGTGAGTGTGTGCTACACTGCAAGAAACAACAAGAGCGGTCTGTGTTCTCAGAATCTGACCCACTGTATTTGCATTCTTTGCATACTTGCCCACGTACGCAATCTAAAATGCAGATTGAACAGACAAACATCTGCTCAATGAACTTGCTTTGGGATCGAAGTAGCTTTTTTAGATTTTAACTTTTAGTTAATTGCCGTTTTTGAACTACCAGCTTAATACATTTGATTTATTAGAGAATCATTCCTTATTTGTAATTTTCAGTACATTTTGGATATAAATGTTTGTCACCCGCTTTTTCCTCCCATTCTCCATCGAACACATTTGTCGTCATATTTGCTTTTGATTTATGCAGTGTTGTTCAAGACCTTCGTGCCAGCCATTTCCTCTCGTGTAAACATTTGCATTATGTTAAATAAACCCGAAAGTATTTCGACAATATCGAAATATTATTTGCATATCGCAAAAAACAATAACTCACATGATGGTTAAATATTTGACTTGTATTCGAAGCTAAAATTCTAGCTCTTCTGTAAATGAAGGGTTACAGATTTTTGTGATTTTATTCTAACACTCATTTAAATTCATTTGAACTTAGTGTACATCATGCGTGCAAATAATTAGTTAAAAAACAAATTGGAAATATATCTATTTTTTTTTATAAAGGACAATGCACATATATTTTTATACCCGTTACTCGTAGAGTAAAAGGGTATACTAGATTCGTCGGAAAGTATGTAACAGGCAGAAGGAAGCGTTTCCGACCCCATAAAGTATATATATTCTTGATCAGGATCACTAGCCGAGTCGATCTAGCCATGTCCGTCTGTCCGTCTGTCCGTCTGTCCGTCTGTCCGGATGAACGCTGAGATCTCGGAAACTATGAGAGCTAGGCTATTGAGATTTGGCGTACAGATTCCTGAGCTTCTTACGCAGCGCAAGTTTGTTTCAGTAGACTGCCACGCCCACTCTAACGCCCACAAACCGCCCAAAACTGTAACTCCTACAGTTTTGATGCTAGATAGAAAATTTTAACTGAAATGTATTGTTCTCATCAATACCTATCGATTGACCTAAAAAAAACGTTGCCACGCCCACTTAAACGCCCACAAACCGCGAAAACCTGTGACGCCCGCAATTTGCATGCTAGATAAAAAATTTTAACTGAAATGTATTGGTGTCGTCAATACCTATCGATTGATCCAAATTTGCCACGCCCACTCTAACGCCCATAACGCTTAAATCTGTCTACCGCCGGTAGGTGGCGCATTTTAATCTCGCTTTGCTGCTTGCATATCTCCATTTCCCTTTGAGTAACGGGTATCTGATAGTCGAGGTACTCGACTATAGCGTTCTTCCTTGTTTTATTTTAAAATAAATTTCTGTATCAATAGATTTATTGCTGAATGAAATATGAATATGAACATGAATGCTGAAGAAAATGGGAAAGGAAAAATGGGAGTTTCTTAGAATGTATTTAAAAGTTAACTTACCGATTTCCCCTTGTTCTTGTATCTTTGCAGTTACACTGATTCGTCAAAATAGCCAACTACCAGGACCTGTTGGGCAGCCATCATCAACTGCTCATAGCCGCCACCGCCGCCGCCGCTGCGACAGCCGCCGAACCGCCAGTGCAACTGCAACTGCAACAGCAACTGCAACTGTTGCCCGCGGGGCCGACGACACCAGCGGGTCATCCAATCCAAAATAACAATCTACCCATCAATTCGATTAGCACGATCAATCAGATCAGCAGCGCCAACCAGAACAACAACAACCAGCAGGCGGTGTTTGAAAAAGCCATCACCATTTCGTCGATTGCGATAAAACGCAGGCCGACGCTGCCGCAGACGCCAGCAAGTGCCCCACAGGTGTTGTCGCCGTCGCCCAAGCGCCAGTGTGCCGCCGCCGTCTCCGTGCTGCCGGTGACCGTTCCCGTGCCCGTTCCGGTCTCCGTACCGCTGCCCGTCTCCGTGCCCGTGCCCGTCTCCGTCTCGGTCAAAGGTCACCCGATCTCGCACGCCCACCAGATCGCCCACACCCATCAGATCTCCCATACGCATCCGATCTCGCATTCGCATCCGCACCACCACCAGCTGAGCTTCGCCCATCCCACGCAGTTCGCGGCCGCCGTTGCCGCCCACCACCAACAGCAGCAGCAGCAACAACAGCAGCAGGCGCACCAACAGCAGGTGCAACAGCAACAGCAGCAACAGGTTGCCTACGCCGTTGCCGCCTCACCGCAGTTGCAGCAACAGCAGCAGCAACAGCGATTGGCCCAGTTCAACCAGGCGGCAGCAGCAGCTCTGCTGAACCAACACTTGCAACAGCAACACCAGCAGCAGCAGCAGCAGGCCCAGCAGCAATCTCTGGCCCACTACGGCGGCTATCAGCTGCACAGATACGCTCCCCAGCAGCAGCAACAACAACATATCCTTCTGAGCACCACCAGCAACAGCAACAACAGCAGCAGCAAGCACAGCAGCAACAGCAATACCAACTGCAACACAGTAGCAACATCAGCGGCTGCGACAGTAGCAACATCCGTTGCTGCGGTCCCGACCAGCGGCGGCAGTTTGCCGGACAGTCCCGCCCACGAATCGCAATCGCACGAGTCCAACTCCGCGACCGCCTCCGCGCCGACCACGCCCTCGCCGGCAGGCAGCGTCACCAGCGCCGCCCCCACAACAGTGACAACAACCACATCGGCAACTGGCACACCAGCAACATCGGCCGTTAGCGACAGCAACAACAACCTGAACAACAGCAACAGCAGCCGGGACAGCAGCAACAGCAACGCCATAATGGAGAATCAGATGACTCTGACCCCGCTGGGACTTTCGCAGAGCATGGACTCCGTGAACACGGCCAGCAACGAGGAAGAGGTGAGTGACAGCTTCCATTTCTCTAACCGAAATGTATATACAAAATGTATACCGAATAAAAGTAAAAGAACTTGGAAAACGAATCCGAAAAAGAGTTGGCCCCAAAGCAGCGAAATGCGACAAAAGTGACAGCTCTGGGAATACGGAATCCTGCATACTGAAATATTGCATGAATTGGCGGAAAGTCGCTCAAACTTTTTCGGGACAGCTGAAACTCTAAGTGGAGTACTAGAATTTGGGCTAAAATTTGCATTTATGTACATAGGCAAGGTCCATGCAAATTATACTGGGGATTATCTTTGGGGAGCTTGGGTTTTAAAGAAATGCAAATGTGAGAATCTGAACGTTCGGACAATGTACAAGATTTCAAAGAAATTAAATGGCTTCCTCTCCTTATAACCTAAAACACCGAGTAAAATCCCTTGTTCTTTAAACTAACTGGTTTTCATCTATAAGAATTTTTGGTTGAGCTGAAATTAAAAATCCTTTCAATGTTCATAAATTGCAGCACATGTGCTGTATAGAAATCCCTTTCATTCACTCGCTTTCATTTGATTAATTTTAAGACTTTCGCCCGATTTCGAGTTGCAATAGAAAGTATGATCGATATGTGGAGTGCTGGTGCAATATACAAGCACCACCTCCTTTTAAAATCCCCTGAAATAATGGTGCGCTACATCAACTGGCAGCTCGGGCGTAAGATTTTTGTTCGGCGCCCTTTGTTTTTGGCCAAAAAGGGGGGATAGCCTGCTGCTTTATGAAGCCTGCAAGTAATGGGGGGTGAGAGAAGGGGTGGTGCGACGCCTTTGCACTTGTGTAAGTGGCATGTGCATCCAATGGTGGTGCTACTGCTACTGCTGCTGCTATGTTTTGTTGTTGCTTACATTTTGATTATGCGCCTTGTCTTATGCTACACATATTTCACGCTGCTTTCCTTTCATATTTCTTCGCAGCAGCATGCCACGCGTAATCCGCGCGGCACGTGCCGAACCACCCAACCCACCAAACCCACCAGCCCCCCACTGAACCACCCAAAACCCAGCCCCACCCTCCTTCATTCGCCTCGCTGCACTGCCTTCATGTCAAGTGGGTACGTGGCCTTACACGCATACAAAGGGCGTCGTTGGAGGGGGGCTTGGCGTTGGGGTTTTGAAATGGGGGGTCCACTGCCACTACTACCAAGCGATGCGTTAAATTTGATTTCATCCTGGATAAAAACAAAAAAATGTTCTTACTTTGCTTTTACTTTTCCCATTTCCACTACGATTATGGATTTTTATGTGCGCGTGATTTTGGCAAACTTATTGAAGTCCTTTATCGCACAGGTTGGTGAATAGTTGGCTAAAGGTTAATGGAAAACGAAAAGTTCGCTAAGTTAACGTGGCAAGATAGTAGGAAAAATGCATTTATCTATTTTTAATGTTCATCAAGAAGAAGCTTGCAATAGGGAACACATATCCTTATATATTTTTTTTTTATAAATACTTCTTTTGATATCAAAGTGCCAAATACCTTAGGCCTAACCTTATCTTATAACAAACCATATTTAAACCAGAATTTATTTCGAAAACTAACAGATATTCTCTTACATCTAAAGAAGTTTTGGCGCCCTACTGCTGCAATTCTCCTACGGAAATTCGCATTAAAAATGCATCAATCACTTGGCCCCACTTGCATTTCACCCCTCTTCCCTGTAATTTTTGCTCGAAATAAAAAAGGCGAGAAAGATCCAGGACGAAGGATGATAAAGCTGCACATGAAAATGAAAAATATTACTGACTAGGAGACTTAAATTAATCAAAATAAATATCAGGCCGAAAAGTAAACGAAGGCAATCTTGCTGCAGTGCGAAAGGATAAAAAGTAAAGATGGCATGGGGTTGAGAGTCGTTGACCTGAACCTGGAAAAAGAGTTGTAAATGCAATCCACCTTTTCCGTAGCGCTACCTTTACCCCTAGCTCTACCTCTCAATCTCCATTTGCTCTCACTCTCTGTCGTTTTCATTCACACTGCAATCTGACTTCATTTGTATTTATGAGTATTCATTCTCAGCTCAGGTCCTCCCACTTCTTTTGGTCCCTCACGTGTGTCTCTCTGTGTGTGTGAGCTGCATGAATTATTGATAAGTCAATTAAAAAAGTATGACAGCGGCTGATGGTTGGTAAATATTTTACAGAGACCTCAAGCCAGGGCAGCTAGGGGAACCCGATCCCTGAACGATGCATCCTGGCCACGATGTTTGCTTGTCATCTGCAGGCGGCAACATATTGCTTTTCTTTCATTTAAACGTTTTATGAGCCAGGAAGCCAATTCCCCACAGCTTCACTGCGGAAAAAATCTGATTTTGATTGAAGTTGCATCTTAAAATTGGCAGGAGAAAGGCGTATTAGTTAGCAGAGAGATCTCCTTGATTTTAAATTAGTTAAGCAGTACTATTAAAAATTATAGAGATCACTTGTATTTTCTGGTTATAATTTAATGGAAGGTCTAGCGACCATTAACCAATAGTATTACATTCAAGGACTCGGAAAGTATACTTTTTCCAGTGTTTAACTGAGCAGTAACATTTTTGGGATTTATTTTTAAGGCTGGGGAACGAGTGCTGCCCAAGAGTCCTGAAACTGATGCAAAGTGGCGGACTTCTGGGGCCATCGAGCAGTCAAGTGTGCGCAACCTGCCATATAAAAGTGTGTGCGATGCAATCGAGTGACCCCTGGTCCCCAGAATCCTTCCAGAAACCACCTACTTGCCCCCTGACTCCACTGACTACCCTAACTGCACCAACAAGTTTGTGGCAGCACGTTTCTGCTTTGTTTAAATGCAAAATGTGAGAATATATATAAAATAAACTTAATAGAACTTGTCACAGATGTCCTTTGGACCCGGTTGCCAGGGTTGACATCACATCCTGCCCAAAGTTGCGCACAATTAAACTTTTAACTTTTTGCCAGTTTGCTGAAGGAATTCCCCCCTGCCACCCCCTTACCCCACCTTTTCTTCTGCCACTTTTTATGCACATTCCACATTTTTGTCATGTGCACTCAACGGAAATTGCCATGAGCCAAAATGGTAGCTGCCTCAGCCTCAGCTTCCATTTGCCCCTGCTTTCCATTTCCACCGTTTCCACTCCCCTGACAGTTTGCAGTTTTCCAGTTTGTTGGCATTATTTCGTTTCACATTTTTTCAATTTGCTTATTTATTTGCCGTTGTTTGTGCGCAAAATTGCAAATAGAATAATGGCCAAAAGAATATCAAAGTTGCGAGTTTTGGTCACTAGGTGGCGCGCGTCAGAGTGTCAGGCTGCCTAACGAAACAGAAGGAAAAGTTTGCAGTTTCCCTGCCGCAACTGTTGCTCACCTATGGCTAAAAATATATATAAAACGAGAACTGAAACAGAAATGAGGCTAAAAATGCCTGAGTGCGAATGGGAAAGCCAATGCTTTTTGGCCCAATGAATTTGGCCAAACAATTCACGCCCCCCTTGAAGGTCTCTTCACACTTTTAGCCCGCCCCTGTACACAAAATGTCAACTGTGTGTATTTTATTTACTTATTTACATTTGCATTTTATTTGTCCTTGCTCTTTGCTATCTCCACCAACCCCTCAAAATGCCAAAGAGTTGGCTTTTCTGATTTTTCCTATTTTTTCCTACGTTTTTTTTGTTTTTGACAAGGCTTTTAAGCTAACATCGATGCAGTTGGCAAATTGCTTTACGTGGTCAAATGTTTTTGGGAACAGTCTGTACCACTTTCAAATTCCATTTCCAATCAGGTACCATTCCCCTTAACAAAGTCCACTTTGCGGGCAAGTCCTCGAAGCATCTTGAGCGCCATTAGGCCAAGTCAAGTAGCAACCTTTAAGTTTGGGTTAAGCTGACCAAACTGCACTTAAGATAAAAATAATGGTATTCTGGTGATGATGAAAATAAGAACTAGACAATAAAATAATGTCTTAAGAGACACAAAAAAAGATATGTGAAATTGGTTTAAAAAAACCTTGGATTCAAAAGAATTTTTTTGAAAAATATCACAACAAAATCACAGATTTTACAACACTTTTTTCCAGTGCAGCTAAGGACTCTATAAAAACGATGAAGTTGCCTTTCTTTCCAAGGAATGGGTGGTGGCCTAATTCAATTTGGCTAAAGACAATTTCGCGCTAAATGAAATTATTAAAAGGTTGGAAAAGAAAGGAAAGGACAGCAAGACTCTCAAGATGTTATCGGAAATAATTTGTGTAAAACTAGAGGTGCCAACATAAAAAAGAATCGAAAAGAAGGTGCACTCAACTAAAGGTCGTTGGATCTAAGAACCAAGATTTGAGATAGTTCAAGTTAGTTCGGAATGGTTATGAGCAGCAGTTAAAGTGGCTTTAAAACTCCCGGGAGTGGATTTGACCTTTTCGAGGGAGTTGGGAAATGGGAATATGGAACGTGACTTGTGGCAGCTGTCGCTGATTAAACTTCAATTAATAAAACAAACGCCATGCAACGTCACCTCGTGTGACACTTGTGCTCTTCCTATCGGCTTGCGGTGCTCATTATGCATTTAACATGCATTAACCTACCGCCGTGTAATGCAATTAAAAATGCCAGCTGAACACATAAATTACACGCTTAAATAATGCAGAAATTAATAAGTTCTTTTCGGCCTCGACGCCCACGACCATAATTCTTAATTACCTGTATATGCGTGTGGGTGAAAGGGACAGGTCGAGAAAAAGAAAAGAAAGAAAGTACACAGCTGATGGGCAAAAAAAAGGGGGAAAGAAAGTGCAGTCATAAACTCTGGCAAACATTGCAGGTCGGCAGAGTTTTCTTGGCCCCGCTGGGTATGCTTCCAAATCTCCCAGCCACATCATCAATATTCCCTTTAAATGTTCCTGGAATCGCATTTTCCCTCAGCTGAGCCAAGTCTGCTTTTCCGATTTGACCATTTTGTGGTAGCTTTTTCGCCTTTTGTTTTCCCTGCTCATTACGTTCGGAATATCACACCCGGGAGCCACATTTCTTGGCCCCTTAAAACTCATTAGTCGCCGCTTTGTCTCTCTCTAAACACAGTTCTTTGTTTCTGTCTCGTGTTCTTGTTTATGCGTTGCCATCAAATCGACACAACATGCAAACGCCTCATAAACGAGAATTCCCCATCAACAGACCACCCAAAAAAAATGAAAATAGAGAAAGAGTGCAAAAACAAGTAATTAAAGCATAATAAAAATGGATTTCATTTTGGCACAGAGTGGGTTTTATTTCTTGGGAATAAGGATGTAATTGTACTGGGTGGTTTTGGCATAGTATGACTAATTTTTCAAGAAAATGTGACTTAGAGAAATTTTTATACCCGTTACTCGTAGAGTAAAAGGGTATACTAGATTCGTCGGAAAGTATGTAACAGGCAGAAGGAAGCGTTTCCGACCCCATAAAGTATATATATTCTTGATCAGGATCACTAGCCGAGTCGATCTAGCCATGTCCGTCTGTCCGTCTGTCCGTCTGTCCGTCTGTCCGTCTGACCGTCTGTCCGTCTGTCCGTCTGTCCGTCTGTCCGTCTGTCCGTCTGTCCGTCTGTCCGTCTGTCCGTCTGTCTGTCCGGATGAACGCTGAGATCTCGGAAACTATGAGAGTTAGGCTATTGAGATTTGGCGTACAGATTCCTGAGCTTCTTACGCAGCGCAAGTTTGTTTCAGTAGACTGCCACGCCCACTCTAACGCCCACAAACCGCCCAAAACTGAAACTCCTACAGTTTTGATGCTAGATAGAAAATTTTAACTGAAATGTATTGTTCTCATCAATACCTATCGATTGACCCAAAAAAAGTTTGCCACGCCCACTAAAACGCCCACAAACCGCGAAAACCTGTGACGCCCACAATTTGGATGCTAGATGAAAAATTTGAACTGAAATGTATTGGTGTCGTCAATACCTATCGATTGATCCAAAAATAAATTTGCCACGCCCACTCTAACGCCCATAACTCTTAAATCTGTCTACCGCCGGTAGGTGGCGCATTTTAATTTCGCTTTGCTGCTTGCATATCTCCATTTCCCTTTGAGTAACGGGTATCTGATAGTCGAGGTACTCGACTATAGCGTTCTTCCTTGTTTTATTTGGAATTCCTTTTATTCAGAATATTTTTAGAAAATAATTATATATTGTCAAAAGATAATTATCTATTCAACATTGTTTATTGTACTTTTAAAATAAATTTCGCATTGGCAAAAATGAAACCTTTGCCATCTTAGTTAAATTGGTCCAATTGATTGCGACTTCCTCTAAAGAACTCACGGTCTTCAAAAATATAATAGTGAAGTGAATTAGTTCCATTTTTTCTTTTCCTTTGACACTTGCAATTTTACTATTTCTTGCAAATGTTCGCCTCCATCTCGTTTTTGTGCGAAAATTCTTTTAAAATATTTTTTCCTGTTCTCCCTTTCCCCTCCCCTCTTTCTGACCATCAATAAATAAGGCTGTCTGTAAACACGCATATACAAAAAATGTTGCTGACACTTGCAACAATTTCCGCTTACGGTCAGTTGACTGTGGCTGTTTCCTCTCTTCGCACGTTTTTCCACTCATTTTCCTCGTTCCAGCGCCTTTTTGTATGCAATGCGACATCTGCCGTCTGCTGCCTTTTTTATGATTATTATAAGTTTTCTACTGTGTTTGTAGGTGTGGGAGTAATGATGGTGGGTTTCCCCTTTTTTTTTGTGGATGGCAAAAAATTTCACTTAGCGTTTTTGTTGCTCCCTTTGTTGTTTATTGCTGCTGCTCCTGATGTTTTGTGTTGTGTCATCATCGACACGCAAGTCAAACAAATCACCAAACAAATAAGTGCAAAGGGGCATTTTGGGGATGGCCGGCACAAAGGTAGCGGCCCTGGTAAATGAAAAGATTCAACCCACAAAATCGGGTGGGAAAATGCCATATACCTTCCGCTCTTTGTAAACACAAAATCGTGACAAGGCCAAAACAACAAAGTGAATAAAAATACGCTTCCTTTCTTTTTTCTTGTTTTAGTTACAGTTTATGGTCAGGGAAAAACTCTACCATTCTCACCCAAAAAATAAAAGAAAGTAAGCTCCTCACCTTCAGCTGCTTATTTTTTACGTGGAATAATTGAAGTTTCATTTGACTTGTCCCTTTTTGTTGTTCTTTACCGAGGGGCGGACAAACTGTTGGCAAGTTGAAGTTGAAACTCCTGCGGTCAACGCCGAGTGAGTGAAAAAAGGTTAAGCTCAATTAAATATTGATGGAGTTGGGTAGAACTTGGTGGGTTGATGAGGAGAAGGGGTTGGGGACAAGTGAATTCCCATCAATTGAAAATTTATAAGCTAGCTGACTATTCTGCCTTGCGGAAAATTTAATTTACACGCTGCGGTTGAATTCCGGTTGCCCTTGTAAAAAAGGATTTTATCGTGAGGAAGGGACGAGGTTTTCTTTTGTGCTTCAAAATTGCTTTGAAGGGGAAGTAAAAGGTGAAATGCCATTGCCTAAATTTATTTGGTATTTATTTGTACATTTCCTCAAAAATATGTAACAATATCAACAATTAAGCTGATTATTTTGCTTTAATTTCACATAAGCTGTGGGATTTTGAGGAGTCCTTTACAAATTGTTGAATTTATTATCGACCCTTATTTGTTTTCACTCAAATTGTTAATGTCCCTACAAGAGTGGCCGAGAAGTGTAAACTAAGTGATGTGGCACTAAATAAATAGAGGACCCGGACCCTATATACACCAGATTCTTCAGCCAAAACCCCCTTTCCCCCCCTCGACAAAAGGTTAATGTGTTGAACATGTTGGCGGTAATGTGCTGACAACACGCAATCAGGAAGCTTCTTTGGGGGCGGGGAAGGGGGATCAACATCCTCTACAGGGCAAAGACAAATGACAATGCCACATGCCACACGATTTCTTGTTACTCCTACTCAGTCCCCCAAAACACCGCCCTTTCCGAGCTCCTTTGACTATTTCCTTGGTTTCCGCTTGAGTTCCTTGGAGAGTCGAAATAATTCTTGGACGGCGCGTGCTGTGTGTTTGATCTGTCGCACTTGGGAGGGCTTCATTAGTGGGCACAGAACACCAAAAGTGTTTGCCGTCCATCATAATTAGGCCATAGACCGGAACATGTGTTTTGGGCCGTCCCCCCCTCAACAGCAACAACCGCATCGCCGCCCCTGCCAACCATCAACCATCTGCAGTCATGCAAACATTCTGCTTTTTTCGCTATTTTGTTTTCAGGCTTTTCTATCAATTCATTGGCCATGCCAAAGGCCAATTCATCCAATCAAGCTCAAAAAATACAGAGCTTAGTCAAGACCAGTAGTTGAATTTCAACAGTGAGTGGAGAACTCTAAAGAAAAACTGAAGGTTGTGCAATATCATTAGCAACGAGTGTTCTCAATTTCTATTTATTTAATGAAAATAAAGTACATATCATCTATTTCTTTTTAACTAATCAATACGAATTCTAGGGTTTGTGGTATTTTTCTTGTCAAAAATAATAATAAACTTGCATAATAAAATTGCAATAAATATGTAATGGCTTCACTGGCTAGAATTTAAGTTTTTTACCATGATTTTTGGTGGAAGTGCTGTTCTTGTGTGCTTTTTCAGTTTGCCAAACTGCGTGGTGGGGTCAATCATGAAATATGAAATTTACACACCCCAATAGACACGCCCACATGCCCCCACGCACACATACCAACAATTACCCTGCAGCTGCACTCAATCTCGCACGGAATTCTCACACGAAAATTGAGGGGTTTGGGTGGATGGTTTCGTGGCACAGGCAGCCATTTGAGCGGAAACCGGAAATCAACTTTAGGGCGCCTTTTGTTTATGCGATTTTATTTTTCTCTGCACTACAACGCAAAAACATAACAAAACAAAACAACAACAACAACACTGAACTGCACCCCAGTGAAAACAAAAAAAAAGCGGCCAACAGCATTCGGAAAAAATCATAGCACAGCTTTAGGGGCCGCCATCATTCGGTTTTTCCACCCACTTTTCATTTTTTTGTTCATATTTCCCAGCTTCATGGTCCTTATTTGCTTAGCATGTGCAATGGGTGAAGAGGGGGGGAGTTGCGTTAAAGCCTTGGCAGCAGGATTCTGTTTTCACACAGCTTTTGATGTTTTATGCAAGCGAAGAAAAAGAATGGCTGTCAGGTTCCCCAACGAGGGGACAAGTAAATAACCAAGAAAAAATTCACAGAATAACACCAAAGATTGAAAACGAAACTGAGGTTGCTCACAGATAAATAGGACACAATGGTTATTGGGTGGTAACAGATATGGATAGGAAAAAGTGCGACAAAGTCCAATTTAAAGCTGTAATTTGTAAAAACAATTTACCCGATTAAATACAATTTTTAAAAGTTTAATATAAGGGAAAAAAATGGATAAATAGGTTAACTCCCTTATTAAAAATACAATTTTATTAAAATTTCCCTAACATTTTAAGAACACGCCTTCCTGATTCAATATATTAAAGGCAAACCCTTGGCCACTTGCTGTACTCCCAACCCCTCGTGATTTCTCAAGATTTTCCTTCAACTGACTGGGAAAATTGCTCCATTAAATTTCCCAAAGTGCGTAAATCATTTAGCAGCCAAATGTTCCGTAGGTTCATTTACCTAGAACAGAAACGGTGGGCGTGGCAAGAGACTCACTCCAGGCTCCACGTTCCACTTTGCCACTTGGCTTGGAACTTTTGTACGTTGCCTTCATCTGGCGATGCAACAAAGCTGAAAAAAACTTCATTCAAGCCGGGGCCAACAACAACAAAAAGAGCGGGTAAAAATGGTCAAAAACCATTCAAGCATGATTTTAATGGCAGTAAAAGAGTGGTAAAAGGGGGCTATCCAGGGGGGTAGTGGCAGGAGGGGCAGTGGCAGGGGAGGGTAGAGGCAGGGGGTATCCATGTAGCTGGGTAAGCAATTCATTTAATTTGCGTGCCCCGTAAGGGTGCGAGTTTCAGTTCGGCCAGGATGCACTGTGGTTGTCTTTCGAAAACCCAAGTTATAGAAGGGAACTAATAGAAGGTTTTCCCAAAAATAATTTAAAAATATTGTAGGTTTGGTAAGCTAAAAAAATGTATTTGAGTTAAAAAGAATTCTTAAATATATTAATATCTGACTTAAAAATATAATTTTGGTTTCTTTAATAGCTTTAGAAAAATTAGTTAAATTTCAACTAAGAATTATTATTTTAGAAGGAAAATTTTAATTATTTCCTTATGCTATTGAGCCCACTGTACACTTACCATCCCAAAAGGATACCCGTTTGAAACCTGAAACCGGCGGAAACTCCCATGCCACACAGCCCCGCTCCCTTTGCGTAAACATAATTTTCTTTTCCGCCTATTTACGTCACAAAAGGCAAACCGGGAGTTTCCAGAAAGGCGGCAAATAAGAAAGGAATCGCCGCTTAATTCCAAAATGTCGGTGTGGCAAAGCGAAAAAAAGGAGTAGAAAGGCAGCAGAAATACTTGGGCATATAAAACATCATCGAGTTTTTTCTTGAATGGGCATTGTTGTCAATGAATGGCAAAAAACCCATTTAGAGGGCCATTGGCAATCTGTAGGGAAAAATTGTCGCCGGTCAACATGGGTTAAGTGTGCTGGGTGCGGCATAACTGTTGATTCAGCATTTGTGGGGAAACTGTCTATAATTTATGGATTTTCTCTGGTCCAACCAAAATTAAATTAAGCTTTAATGTAATATATCTAATTTTCTGTTTTATTTTTTTATCTTTGCAGGTATGTACCCATTATATGGACTATCAACTTACGTGTATCTATTGAAATTTATTTCATACCACACGCAAGTATACAAAAATAGCATTGGTTACGCTTGGCTGACAGGAATATCAATGAAAAAACAGACTCAATCAAATGCTCATTAGCCAGCACAGAAATTTGGGTCATGAAATGTCCATTTAGCTATGGAAAAATCGCACACAAATTATACAGATCCCCTGCCCTGCCCCCCACCTAAACATCCTCTTTAAGTGCACGATATCAAGCGAAACATATATAATCCCAGCTGAAAATCAAATATGCATGGTACATAATGCCGACTTTATATGAGGGGTTGTTGAAAACCCGGTGGATCGGAGGACGATGGCTCCGATAGCCGTTGGAGCGGTCAGTTGACGTGCTCTCGCGTAATTACAGTCCGAAATGTCGACGTACCCCTACCCAAAAGCCCCCCGATTTTCCACCAAAGCCTTATTTAGCTTGCAAAATTTTCAATTGTGTGCGGGAGCCAAAGTCGCACAATGTCGCCCCCTCTAATGATGCCTTGTTGTTGTCGCACTGTGCAATTTGGCGAAAACTAAATTGTTCTATTGTATTTAAGTTAATTACTCATACTAATGCTAATTTGTGTCTCGTACGAGTCGACAATTGTCGTGAGTGCCGGGCAGCAACAATAGATATACAGATTGCCTCCCTTGTTATTGCTGATGAAGAGGTCCCAACCTTAAGTAACTCAAAAAGTTCCTATAAAACATTTTTATTTAATCCTAAACTATGTTTACAGAGGGTTTCTGAACTGTAGAGTAATAAAAAAATACAGATAAATATTTGTTTTACAAGAAATTGATCAAAAACAACAAGCTAGTAAATCTTTTATTGCGTTCTAAGCCCCACAAAAATTTCCCATGGCTAAATACTTCCAGTTCCATATAGATTGCGATTGTTCCATCATTCAACCTTCACGGTTCCGCGATTCCAAAAAAGTAAAGAAACTAAAATTTTCATTGCGATATGTCCAAATGTCTCGGCTTGATTGTTTTATTTACGACCCTCTGTTTAATGTTTGACAAATTAGAGACAAAAAACAGCGGCAACAACAATTAACAGTGGCAAGTACAGGAAGTTAATGGCATTTCGCTGCCAAAACAGAGACAATGGAAAATGGCAAAAAGTTGTGCAGAAATGAAACTGAAAAATAATAACTTTTTATGCAGAAAGAGGGGAATAATGTTTACATTCGAGTGCGGTTGAGCTGGGTGCTTTGAGGTGTTGGCTCGAATTACACGAGCGGCTTATGCAAGTCGAGTTGCCACAAAGAAAAAAAAAGAATTGCTCAACTTATCCAGTTACTTCGGCACACACTCATCATGTTTTTTTTTCGTTGGCCACGCCCACAGCCTTAGGCCTCACGCTCAAATTACCCATAACCACAATCGAATCCAATTGAATACCATCCCCTCCAATTCGATCCCCACAACCACCCACAATTGCATGTGATGTAATGAGCTAATGAAATAATAAATATTAATCAGGCCTTTGATTTGGCTCAAAAGTTGTTTGCCTTGAGAGCGATTTCGAATCTGACTACGAGCACTCACTCATCTTAATTGAAACAATGTTTGGCAAAGCCTTAATTAAACAAATTAAGTGGATGGCCCTGAATGAGTGGCGTTAACTTATGACAGCCAACGATCTAGCCATCAATCAAACAGTCAAACAATTAAACTAAACTGATCGCTGAGAAATGCATTTAAAATGTGCCTTAAAAATATATACTTCTCGAATATAAACCAATCAAAGCCAAAGCCTAGAAACTCATTTGATAAAAACCAAATAAATAAATTCCTTCTCTTGAATTTACCCCAATTTTGCCAGCTTAAAATTGCCAAATAATTTCCATTTGAAATCAAATAAAATCAACCGCAAATCAAATAGTTTTAATTGTTTTCCAACTGATTGGAACCGTTTGTTTGCAGTTTAAAGTTTAATAAAAAGGAGTACACAACAAAAATCAAATAAAAATGTGACTGCCATTTTTCCTGTGTGAACGAGAGTTTTCTAAATTTCTTTCCCACCTTGAAAATGTTTAAAAATAGGCCTTTCTTCCACTCTTTAAATTGCCTCAGCTAGCTGCTTAAGAATTCTAAACGCATTTGGCATTTGTGAGATGGTGTAAAGTGGATTTGCATGGACATTTCAGCACGCTGTCTTCCATTTCCCCAAGAAAAAAAAAAACATAACTTGTTGCGAATGTGTTTCTGTTGGCGCATAATTAAATATTTCATTTGAAATCTGGTAGCCCCCTTAAAGAACTGGCGGGCTGTCATTTGGTTAACAAATTACTTTACACACTCGGCAGCAGAAGACACAGACACAGACTCCGGCAGATTGCCCAGTTTTGATAAATCTCTGCTCCGCTTCGGTTTTTCCGACACCCCCCAGCCGCCACCCCCTCCGTTTTCCACTCCAATTTTCCCAAGCAGACGGAGCAGACACTTCCATCAAGTTTATCGCGGCAATTTCATCTCATGACTGACTAGGCATCGTCTGAGAGCAAAAGTTGAGTGGCAGTTGCAACTATAAACCAGAGGCGTAGTTTTTCCTTATCAAGGAAAGATTTTCCGGGGCCGCTTTGGCATCTAATCAGAAAACCATTTCGGTAAATGGTCCGTTAATAGCCGTACGTAAACCGAGGGAAATGCGGATAGGGATATGAAAAGTAGCAGAAGGGACAGCTGTTGCCTAATGGCTGCGACTAAGCCGAACTTAAAGCCCAACTTTTGCCTAAGTACCTTCAACTAAGCCAATTTGTCAACAGGAAGTGGAGGAGTATGTATTATATAGATGAGCAGATGAGATGGTAAAACTTTTAAGCCACCGACGACGGCGTTAGGTGGTTTTAAAGTCAAACTTTAAGTCTGATGAAAACCGCTGAAGGTGCTCATTAAAAACATGTCAACTTTCCTCCCCTCGGCCCCTTGGTCCCCCTGCCCTTTGATGTGGAGATAATTTTCTAACCAAATGTGGTTACATCATTAGCGTGTGTCTACCCCCTGGAATCCCCATATACCATATATAACATCTCTTAGCTTCGCCAGCATGCGTGTGGATGTAATAAATTTATTAGTATCTCACCCCCCTGCCAGCTGCCTCAGCAAATGATGCATGGTGGATATACCGGACCATATATCAAGGGCTGTGGGATCTCTCTTTTTTTTATATCCCCCAAGTCCTGAAACAAAGGCATCCTCCCACCGGCAGTTCCTTGAACTTGCCGTGTAGACATATTATTTAGAGGCCCTCGGAATGAATCTTCCGCCTGAAGGACGGGCTGGTGGATTCGGTGTTTGCTATATGTATATTAAAACTGACATTTTAATGAGCTCTGGCAGATTAATCTTTGTCGGCGACAGGTGTTCCACATGGTATGAGTTCATTTACTTGGTTAGCTTTGCAACTTTTTAGGAAAAGAAATTCTCGTATTCTGGCTTAGACAATTAAAAAGCAATTTAAGGTAATCGCAGCGGAGCCTGGGAATACGTTTTTATGTTTGCCACTTTAAAGTTTAAACATTTAACGACAAGTCATGGACAAATCTCCCTCTCCTTCTAACAGCACTTTTCCCCCTGCCCCTTGCCATAACCTCGTACTAATGGAAAGTTCGCGTAATTTGTCAGCAGACCATAAAAATGTACATATATGTGCCATGAAAAATAAAAAACTGAATTTGCCACATTCATTTTGCATATACGAATGCAAAAGTGCAGTTGGCAGAAAAATGTTAACTGGTTGACAGGGCACGATAGTACACAGAAAAAAATATTCTGACAATCGTGGTCCCAGGTTAAATATTTCTAAGTAATCAATATCACTTATTAAAAACAGGAGGATATATTTCTATTATTTATTATATTTTTGGTTTAAATATCTTTAATATGATGTAAGCTGTAAAATGGTTAGCGAAATCAGTAATCAAATCAGAAATATCTGGAATACTCTATCATTACGAAGGTACAAAACGGAACAAGAAATTCCATTTATGATATAAAAAATTTTTTAAAGTTAGTTATAGTTTTCTGAAGTGTAAGTTGAGCTGGCTGACGGGGTTAAAGTTTATTTGCCGGGTCACGCCTGCCAGGCGAGTCGAGTCTGTCTGGTTTTTACTGTTAATTAACGCCTGGGAAATATCATCATCAGCATCTACCTCATAATTTTCCTTCAGTTGCGTTTTTGCATCTTTTCTGACCAGGTGACGATGACATTTGTGGCAAATTGATTAATGATTTGCGGAGATGGAAACTGTCCGCAGCTCTTGACATTTAACTAAAAGGTTTTCCCAAGCTTATCGTGGCATAAGTTCTCCGCTTTCCGCTTTCCGTATCCCCCGCCTCATGCACTCCGCAAACAAACTAATAAATGCCATGAAAATATTATGTATACGCCACATGGCCAACATAAATATTCATTTTACCACACGCACTCCTAAAATAGCTTAACTGTGCGAGTGTTTGTGTGTGGCAGCCATTTTGCCACTTTAATGGCCACAAATACATCACATGACTTTTCATAAGCGTCGCCAGCCACTTGAGCAGCTTTTCCACCCGCTTTTCCTGGCCAAGGACGCTGCGATGTCTCAGGGCGGAAAAGTGCGGAAAAACGGGGAATCATCCTTGGCTCTCGTTTTTCTCCCCTTTTCCCGGCGACAACTTGTCATATTTATGTGGAATCGTTTAAGCCAACTTGGCGTTGTGAATTGCTGTTGGTTTAGCAATACAAATGCGGCAATTGCCAGGAGCAAAAAAGAAGGAAAGCAGCAGTAAGCAGCTCAGAGTTGTATGTTTTTTGAGATTGAAAGAAGTTACTTTAATGCGACCACTTCCCTGATCTTCTTCTTAGCCATCACCCCATGTGTTGTCGACAACATTTTATTTAATTACTGCCATTTGATTGTTGCAAACCGATGTCTGTGACTCTGTGCTTAAGAAAACAGTGGCACAAACTTGGGGGAAAACTTCAAGGATTTCCACAGAAAAGCATGGTACTTCAATTGCATTAACATTTAAATAGAAACGTGTGTGTGTGTGGGAGGAGCGAGTTCCATTTGGAATTTGTTGTGTCGTGGCCCGTGACAGGCAAAAATGTTTTGTTATGAATTTTTCATAAACCAAAGTGAAATGTGCGATATGCTGGGTTGGGAGTGCGGGAGTTGGGTGAATTTTTCCACAGGATATATACGTGTGAGGGAGGAGGAAGTGCTCAGCATGCCAGGCACGTTGTTACAGGACTAAGCTATGTTCAATGATATGCAAAAGTTAAATGTGTAAAAAGAGAATGTCCTGGAAAAAAGTACAATGCATAAAGAAGTAAAATTTACGGCTGGAAAAAAGGAGTAGTAGGAGCAGTAGCTTGTTAATGAGTTAACCCATTTGCACTCTGCATATTAGTTAGGCTTTCAAGGAAAGTAATAAAAATTCTTTTTGATATTTCGCATGTATTTAAAAAACAAATGTTATTACTAAAACAATATGATTATATGATATGTATAACATATCTAAAACATATTTAAATTATTAAGGCTATGAAAAATAGTTAAGGTTCCTATCCCTTACTCGTATATTTATTTTTCTGCTATTTAGTAAATACTTTGAAAATAACATCCCATTGCTAATGGGTTAAAAATGCAGTGAAAAGAAGCCAGTAGCCGCAGTCGTTTTTAAAACTATTTATATAGTTCTTTTTGTGGCCCATTAAGTGGACCGCAGATTTCTCATAAAGCCTGTGTCTAAGCTGGCGAATAAAAAATCTCCGAGCTGCAATTGCTGAGATTTGTGTGAGCAGCAAGGCGGTGGCAGCGGGTTAAGGTTGGGGGTTTTCAGGCCAGGTAACCGCACATTATGTTAATGAGCTTTTTGGACGTTTTCGCCAGGTATTTCTGTTGCTATTTCTGCAGCCAGCTGCAGTGGGATGCTAATTATGGCAGGCGCTGATCCCTCGGCTCCCTGAACGGCCTGAACTGGCTGACTGACCTGCCAGAGGCCTTTGTTTTCCCCACTTTTGGCCCTAACCACCTGCTCCTTTTTTCTTGCCAGCCTGACAAATTACGCGCTTGAAAATATTTTATTTTCTCCCACCATTTTTTCGCGTTGCATTGCTCATTTGCTGTATTCTTTTTTGGGGCAGCGAAAAATATGCAGAAAAAATCTACAAATAAAAACAGAAATATAAGCATTTTCTGCGGTTTAATTATTAAAATGTTTCCATTTTGCTGCCATGCATTTTGTGAATTTTTAAATGCAATTTTTTTCGTGTCGGTGTCCTAAAGCTAATTAAATTAATTGCAAAAATCTGGTTGTGCCGTCCGCCGGAGGGCTCCAGTTTGTTGTTGAATCATAGATTGTGGTTAGACCGCAGATTCAGTGCAGCCCGGAAAAGAGCAGCTTAAACTGGTGTGGCGTGAAAAAATATATGTGTGGGCTTTAAGGATAATAAATAGTACGAGAAAAAATATATTATTGAAAACAAAAAATTGCAGGCCTGCAAGGAATTAGTATTTATCAATGAAAGCTAATAAAAGTCAAATTAAATTGTAAAGAGTCGTAAATATTGAAAAATACATATACAAAATTTCCTAAAAAATATATCGTTTTACAAAGATTACTTTCCTTTAATTGTTTGCAAAATCGCACTAACGAAACTATCCCCCAATTTGGCTATCTGACATGTTTGGGCCATAAACTAATTTAGCTCTGACCGAAAACAGCAAAACCTACTCACAAATCAATGGAACATGTGTTGTCAGCTGCTGCTGCTGCTTGCATCGATGCCCCTCTTCCGGTTTTTACCCTCGTATCCGCCTGTCAACGTCAATTTGCCAATCGGAATGACTAGACAAGGTTGACCCCTGAACCCTAACACACTATTTACCCAAGCACCCCGCCCACATGACATTCAACCGAAGGCTTGCAAACAGTTTTTGCCCCAGTCATGGACGAATATTTAAAATGTCCTGGACGCCCACACCCACACACACACACACCCACTCCCTATGACGCATCATTAAATGATTTGGCAACCTGATTAGGCAACGTGATCGGTGTTTCTGATGTGCCGACTTCTCCAGGAGAGGCCGCAACACGTTGCGTATGCGTAATGTGCGGCATTTGCCACCCTATCGATGGCGGTCCGAAATGAATGCAAATTGTTTCTGCAACAGAAGCTCTTTTCAACCACGTCATATTTACCCAAAAATTCTGCCATACCAATTGGCGCTTATCTCACGTGCCACAGCCACAATATGCAGCAAATGCCGCAAGGAAACAGGACGTAAAAAACTGCATTTACGCGGCCACTGTTGTTGGGTCATTGTTTATGTTGACCGAGAGTGCAAATAAAGAAACAACCATAAAAAAGAGAGAAACGAAAAATGAAAGAAAAATAGGTTTAGCTGGAAAAAAGCGTTCCCGATTTTATTTTAAATTCTAAACTTTTACAATAGGAAAAAAATAGTTTCAAACATAAAATAAAGAAAATGTTACTCAAAAAAATGTTTGTAAAGTATAAGGTTTAAGTTCTTAATCGCATATAAATATAATGTAAAAGTTGCTTCGCTTGAAATTTTAAAATTAAATCTATAAAAATACTATATTAACTTTCTTATCTGTATTATTTTTTTGACTAATCCCTTTCAATTTTAAAAACCCTTGAGCACAGGTTTTAATTCTCCAAGAGCCAACCGGAAGCCCAAGATAAACAAACAATCCAAAACACAATTGAGCGGAAGTGAACTCTAACTAAGAGGCGGTGGCAATTGCAGCTGCAGCAGCAACATCGCTCGAATCGGTGGCACCCTTTTAAGATGCGTTCTGCCGCAAACTGGCCTACACCCATTCTGGGTTTCCCGATAACAATGGCCACCAAGCGGAACACAAGCAACAACGTGCAAACTGCGGCAGCAATGCGAACGGCAGCAGCAGCAACACATACAGCAGCAACATGCACAGCAGCAACAGCTACGGCAGCAGCAGTTAATACCCGCTTCTACGGCGGACTCACATGATTAACCAAGCGCAGATATAATTGTAATTGGTTTTTGTTTGCTGCTCGAGCTGCTGATGGTTGCTGTTGCTGTTGCTGCTGTTGCTGTTGCTGCTGTTGTTGCTGCTGATGTTGCTGCAGTTGTTCTATTGTTGCTGCTGCAACAGTGGCCTGGTATTGGTGCTGCAGTTGTCGTCTCTGTTAGCCGCTTGTTGCCTCTTGCTTTCGCATATTTCGCAAGTGAATGGCATTCCTTTCTGCACCAGTTTTTCGCCAGCTTCTACCCCCCAGAAATCCCCATTTTTGCACCATTTTCCGTGCGGAGCGCACACTAATTAGCGCATATTTCACCTGCAAAGGGAGAAAGGGAAACCAAAGGGGCAAAAAGCAAAAAGCTGATTTCCTTGCTGTGATTTTCACCCCTGCATCTCTGTGTGTGTATGTGTGTGTGGAAGTGCAATTACAATTGCAATTAACATTGTCGCTAGTTACCCTGAACTACAGTTCACTTTAATTTTGATTTGTCAGTTTTGGTCGCATTCTGTGGGGTAGTAATGGAATTTTTAATATGCCCCAACCATCTCTGCTGGCCCAGTTTCCCGGGAAACCAATCAAATGCTTATCGCACAGAGGGAAAGCGACAGGAAAAGCAGGATACGAAGACCTGAATGCAATAAGGCTTTTCAATGGAATGTCTAATGAATGACAAGCTGGCTAAGAGAGTGCAATGAATGGAAAAAGTTAGCTTTAACATTTGTAGCATACTTTGCAGCCTTTAAACACCATAAAGCTGCTTTTCATTAATTAATCACACTGTCACTTTACGGATTTATTTCGATAATTACGCTCCTAATTCAAAATGAAAAGTTAAACATAAATATACATTTCACAAAAAAGCTAAAAATAATAATTGATGGCAAAGCAAATATGGGCGATGCAGCAAAAGTATTATATTCAAATTGGATTTTCAATAAATTCGAACAGCATGGAAACGAAATATGGTTTCAAACGACATCGAATTTTTTGTTGTTTTAAAGCCGGGGAAAAGCGACTGAATAGATACTGTTTAATGGTCTAAATGCATTCGCAGCGAGGAAATGGGTGCAGCCTTTAATTACGAAGGGTGCAGCAGCAGTTGCAACATCAATTAGAAATCCCCACCCATTTTGGAGGCCAAATTATGTCACGTTTTGGTCCAATGATCATTGCTTGGGCAGATTTCACAGTGATTAGCTGCTCACAATGCATGCCCGATGAGGGGGTAAAATTAAGGGGGGTTCGTTTCCCCAATCGGTAAAGGAAGGGGCGTGGCTCATTACCATTTCCTATCGGTGGCAATTAATCTACCGCCTCCTCCTCTGAGAACGCTAGCTCTGGGGACTCAATTGGCTCGCCATAAAGTCGTTTATGTTAAACATCCAAAAGCAAAACTCATTTCGATACCCATAGGAAAAAAATAACAAATTGATATGGCTCAAAAGTCATATAGCAACGTCAATAAAGCGGAAATTAAAAATGTTTCCATACATCGAATTGGGAATGCACTTCAGTGGACTTCAAGGCTTAAAAATATATGCATATCCATTCGAGAAACCAAGAAACATTAAAGGTATCAATCAAATCTAAGTGAATACCAACTCGAAAAGCTTTAGTTTGAAATACTAAAAATCAGTTGGCTTAAATTTCATTCAATCTGAGAAATAAAACCACATTGATCCGGTGTCAAAGCCTTTCGTTGGTCACACATGCCCCGGTGAAAGTTCGGTTGTAGAAAAACACATTTTACCCCTTTTACTGATTTGCATTTTGTCAATTTATTTTGCATTCTGTTTTTCCCTGCCGTTACCCCTACTGTTGCCTTTATTTTCGGTGTTGACTCGCAGCGCATCAGCCTGAAAATATGCATCACAAAATTGTTATTAATATTTTAATGCCTAAAGTGATTGCGAGTGAGAGTGGCGAGCTGGAATTTCCACAGAGATTTCCCAATGCCACACAAATATTGAAGTGAAATTCGTGCAACTGGCGCAAAAATCATTAAATATTTACATAGAAAAGTCGAAATGAACCAGTCAAATGAAAAAGTTCGGCGAGCGAGCTCGAACTTAAAGAGCTGCAAAAAATCATTTAAGCTGACAAATAATTTCATTACAACGACAGGAAGAGTCCAAGGACCAAAAGTAAATCCTGTGGCCAAGCGAAAAGTAAGAATTATGCATTCGCTGCGGAAAAAAATATGGGGAAAAGTGAAGAAGGAGTTGCCACCCAGTCAGCCAACAACAATAATAAATTATTCCCCAGCCGAAAAAGGTGCAAAAACGTAGCTGGCAGAGGAAAATCGAATAAAATGCGAGGCGAAACTGGCGAAAAAGGCGGCGGGGAGCCAGTCGAGCATGAAAACAGCAGCGTGCGCCACATGCATCCATCCTTGGAACTCGAAAGGGGCAGTCAACGGTATAATTTCTCATATACATGTCACGCGCCCCCAACGAACCGTGCCAAATGTGTTGAGACACTTGCCTGACGGACCATCCTGGAGGGGGTGGGGGGGTGAAGTGGGTCTTCAGGATAATACGCGCCAGGATCTGAGGACGATGGTCAGTTGCGGTGCCACAGCACTGGGGAAAATATTATAAGAGTTTCATAAAAAATATATTTCGGAATTTTTACCTTATGTGTTTCTACCCAACTACCAATTTTTGGTACTTTATTTTCATTATGAAATTATATTTCCCAAAGATTGGTTTTTTTTCAACATATTATAACCGGGTATTTAATTTCAACCCTATTTGTTACACCTACCTTATAATATTCGTTAAAAATTATATCGATTCTTTATGATGCAAATTAAAACAGTTTAAAGATTCTTTTTTATCAATATTAAGTTCTTATATTAAAATTCTTCAATAACGTAATTAAATCCTCAAGTAAAATAAAATATTAAAAATGTAAATGATTTTCACACAGAGTTTTATAACTGATAATCCATTTTTTTTTTATTGAAACATGAGTTAAATGAATATAATATTTTTTTTGTTTGTTATATTTCGTATCAATTTTTTTCCCAGTTTCCTCTGACACTGTGTTCTTGCCACGAAGGTGTAAGCGCAAAGTTTTATGCGCCGCATTGCATAAAATACGAAATTTGTTGTGCCAGGCAGACAGGACAGGACCCGAGTTGAGAACTGAAACTGAGTAGCAGAGGGTGGCTTGTGGGTGTGAAAGTGGGGGTGTTGGGCAAACTGGAGGGACTCCCTCTCGAACAGGACGAGCAACAGCATCGCCGAGCTGCGAGGACAGTTATTACCCGGCGGTTGTTGTACATGTGTCCAGGAGACAACGTGCGTGCCACAACAAGTCCTTGTTACCCTCTTACCCCCATCATTTCTCCCCCACCCTGAACATCCTGCCACCCCTTTAAGCCAGAACTCTTGCTTATTTATGGCAACTTTAACTCCCATTAGAGACATTTCAATGCATATGCAAAAGATTTATGCGACAATGTGCATAAATACAGAGAACTCAGGGGAAACTGGATCTGGAGGATTTTAAACGAGTTAAAGTTTTGGCAAAGGAGTCCTTGAAAATGCTAGGATGTTAGAACTTTTTAATGGGAGGATAGTTCAAAGAAAGATGAAACCAGCTTCACTTTAAGACAGATATTTTGCTTAAAAATGTAAGGGCTATTTAAAAAAAAAAATAATAATATTTGTCATATATCATTTCACCTATTTAGCGTAAGATCTCCTTTAACACATAATAGAAACACAATTCTAATTTTACCATTTCCCCTTCTTTTCCTTTCAGGTATGTACAACATAAATTTCGTTTATTGCGTCCATCTGTAAGTCCACCGAAATACATCGGGCATTATAAGCATATAAGCACATAATTCCTCGCCGATCAGCCCAAAACGAACTCAGCGAAGGGAATGTGTCGGGCAATAAATTAGTCGCAAATTATTATAAATTCGAGGACATTTATCGCTGTCAACAGCATTGGTTCCCCCGTCGACAAGTGCAAATGTTGCACATATGTGAAGGGAGACAAGTGGCACAAAAAGCAGGAGAAAGCGAAAAAAGAAACCACATTCGAAGGAGATTTGCTGGCCCCTTTGACTAGGTCACTGATTAATTGCAATTTGATGCTAAAAATTGCACACGGCGTTTTGGCATTAAATTTTCATTCTTCGGTTTGCCAAAAAGTCAAATTAGACTGAAATACAACTTGTGGCAAGGGGTTGCCAAAATATCAGAATATCATCTTTGAAAATGTTTTTGGTTCGTTGAACCCTTCGCTGGCAGCCAAAATGTTGTAGAACAATATGCTCGAGATATTATATAATTTTAATGCCCCCTGAACTGTTTGTTTATCGCTCTGGCTGCTATATATATATATATATATATGTGCCTTCTTTTTATGACAAACTACTTGGAACCCACGAAGCTGGTTCCTGTCACGTGTCTGTGTGCTCCACTTTATGCCCTATGGGTAAACTATACCATATATAGCACCCCCTCTCAAAATATAACCCCCTTTTTCCGATCGCCTTTTTTGGCCACGTCGCTTCATGTTCGCATTCATGACATGTTCCGGCAAGTGTTGAAAATTTTGTTGCACTGGGCCCCCCTCCCCCTGCCAGCAGTTTAACTTTTCGATCCCTCTTATTATTAAGGCTGCACCCCCTTTTCGGCCGCCCCTGCCCTGTCCAACTTTTTGGCCCATCAAGTTTGCTGCTGCTGTTGTTGCGGAGGCTATTAAATTTTCGTGTCTGCTGAATTGCTAGGCGACCAACAATAACCCCACCCCCCTTAAAATTTGATGTGTTTTTTGGCGCCTGACGCCTCTGCCTTTTGTTTGGCGTTGCCATAGTTTTCCGCTCATCATGATACAAAATAAAAGAAAAATTCGCCTGACAACATTTCATCAATAACATGACAGGCAAACACAGGCCCACACCCTCAAGTTGCTGTTGTTCTGTTTAATGTTTCATGAGCCGCTGCTGGACGCCTTTTGTGGGTGGGTTAAGAAAACGTCAGTCGTTAAGCTCTGGCAAACAACTTTTACGACACCGAGCGGTTTAAAATTTCACCAACCTTTAAGGCAGCCTCCGCCGGTGGTGACGTAAACTCAGATTAACCCCAGCGAGGCCATTTAATGAGCTCAATGAGGTGTTACGTGATTTGGCATTTCGTCACGTTCCATCAGTCCTCTTATCCTTACGGAGAAAAGTAAAAATTCTTGGACAAAGCTTATGCTTAAAGACACCTTAAAAGTGGATTTCTTTTCTGCCCGTTCAATTTCCATACCTCTGAATATTCCAAATGTCGTTGGCCGCCGATGTGGCTGACGTTTGGACAAATACAATATTGAATTCGCCCCCTTCCGGTCTGATGCCTGCCACGCCCCTTTGGTCACTGCGGCCTGCTGGCGAAATTACAGAACTCAACACAGCAGGCCGCAAAAAAAAATACAGAAAAATACAAAGCAAAGTTTGCAAAAGAGTTGCACGAATCGAGGTTTTTTGCCTGCAAAAGTGGAAAACTTCAGCCGGGCAGACGGGCGACGGGAGTCGATTGGAAATCGGGGATGCATATGAGAATACGGGAATATGAGCCTGACACTGAAGTTGATGGGTTAATGCCATTAGACGGCATTGATTTGATTGGCGTTGATTGGGAAATGCCATCAGCTCGGTGGACTTTCCCGTGTGGCATCCAGTCCGCCGTCTTCTGGCAACCCACTGCGTATACGTAATGCGAGAAAATTAACCACGAAAAACCCCTGCGGCTGCGAGGCATTTTAACGCAACACGTTTTTAAGTTAGGAAAATTACGACAAGAATTTACGACAGCAAAAAAAAATGTGATAGAAAAAATATTTAAATCTAGAGTTTTAAAATCACTTATTAAGATGGCTAAAAGTATGCAACGATATATTGAATATTTAAGACCGTAAATGCATATGCCACAAAAATTATTAGAGGTTTAAAATCACTTATAAGGGTGCTTAAGAGTATGCAATGATATATTTTAAATCCGAAAGTCCCATGTATTCACTCCGTAAGACAAAGTTTTTTTTTATACAGCACACTTTTCAACACCTGATTTAAAAGCCTTGAGATTTGAGTGTGCAATATAATTTCTAAAGGCAACAGTCAACTTTAATAAATTATACCCAAATAATGGAATGTACTTCCATCAAGTAATTTAACAATAGACTCTTCTCCCTCAATTGGAGTGCCTCGTTAGAGGAGATCACGCATACGCCACGTTTGACGCGCCGCTTGACGCTTATGATTGCCTCTTTTTCAAGCCTTAATATGGCCTGATTTATATGCACATCAATCGTGGAGCCTGGAAACTTGATTAAATTTCACCCATCTCACCTGGCGAGTGGCTTCGAGTGGAACACGCACATTGCTCATTTATTTCGAAGGCGAGGACGTTGCCATTAGTTACCTGGGCATAGTTATGTCCTTTGATTGATTCCGAATGATTATGAGCGAGTGTGTATGCCTGCGATACGATGCGAGAAATATTGTAGACGGGATATTTATTACACTTAGCTGGGAGCTTCTAGCGTGAAGCAAAGTTAAATTTAGCAACTTATGCTTCGAAAATTCTTTTGTCACTCTTCTTTGTGAAAACCAATAAAGTTTGCAGCGAGGAAAAACTGCAAGAAGTTTGCACATGTCGCACACTTTGGCTTTCTTACCAAGAAAACATTCTGAAACCCGTTGCAAAGAAAGGAAAAATGAAAAAGTGTGATAAATGTTGGCTGTACATAATTTTTTGCGACTGGGGGTGTGGTATTTTTTTCTTTTTTGTTTGCTGTGGCTTTTAAGAGTTTGCTTCATTTGTCTTTTGTCGCCTGCTGTCAGATGTCGAGGAAAATCCACTGGCACTTTCCCGATCTCTTTGTTTCTCCGGCTCAGCCTCAGTTTCAGTTTCAGCCTGACATGCAACTGGCAGTCGCTGTTGGTTGCATTTTCATTGTCACTCAATGTCGTCGGCTGCCATTTGATTTTGCATTATATATACACATTTATTTATGTATGGGCCCAACGCCGCTTAAAATGCTTTGGCATAAAATTTACTGCATCATAATTCCATATCCCACAGAGAGGACAAGTCATGGAAGGCCATAATATTGATGAGGCGGTTTGAGTTTGAGAAACGTGACTGGTTGCTCAACCTGATTCCCCCGTCGATATTTTTTCGGTTGGTGTGCGCGCGGTAAATTTGTGAAATAAGCCAGAAATCGCATAAAAATCAGGAGCTGCTACCACTGCAGTTGCCATGACTGCGTCCCCGGGGGCAGGGATTTTTCTGGTGATGTTTGCCAGGACAATGATGTAGGTAGTGCTCGTGGTGTGCCCACTTGAGCGAACGTGCTGAGCCCGAAAATATGGGTCGTATTTACCCCCATCTCCTCGCCATCGATGAACTCTTTTCCTGCTACTGCGCTTGATTTAATTTTGAGTTCATTTCACAGGCAACAAATAGAAAATAAATCGTTCAACGTTTGGCCAGCCCGAAGCTCTTTGGCACTCTTATCGCCGCAAAGCCGGAGCTCTGGGCCTAGTCCCCAGTTACTCGAAACCTCTAGCCACTAACCACTGGCAGATAAATCTGCACAAAAGCCAAAACGACGGCGGCGCAAAAACAATAAAAATGGTTACAAAATGTCGTTGGGAAGATAAGCCAGAAGATGGATCGGGCGGTACTGCTGGTGGTCTATCAACTCAGCCACGTTAAGCGATAAAAAAAATGGCTACCCATAAAAAGGCAAAAGATAAAATGCGACAGGCAGGCAGACAGTCGAACAAACAGGACGAAAAAAAACAAACAAACAAACGCGCCGGGCGACAAGAATCCTTATCCTCGAGGCCAAACGCACACACATGGATGAAAAATGTCTTCATCTCGTGGTTCCAGATTGAGTTTTGCAATTGTCGGCGAGAACACTTGGATGTAGTTGCCCGGCTTCAAGAGGATTTTCGCTTTGATAGTAACCCACAAAGATGTGGGGCTTGAAACAATGCTTCACTTAGAAGACATCCCGGAGTGAGCTCAAATTCTGGGGAAAGTTCATGTGATACAAAGCTAAAGATTTTATTGGAAAATACCTCAGATGTGATGGTTTCATTCAAGGAATTTGTCAAATATCTTACTCCAGCTGTGATTAAAAAGTCCCCCTGTTTCTATCTATATAATAATACCTATGTTATTTCAAACATATAAATCGTATTACTCAAAGGTAATAAGCCTTGAGATAATCATTCGTAACATTTTGGAATCATAATTATGAAAGGAGTGGCTTCACTAAATATATATATATCATTTCCAAATGTTTATTGCATAATTTCCCCTTCAATACAAAACCAGTTACATATAATATTTATAAGCTTTAAGAAAACGCTACTACAAGGCATTATTGTGACTTCCTGTCTGCCATCCAATGAAAACTTGATTAAGATGCAACTTATGCGATTATGAGAGATACTTCACAGATTGTGTTGCCAAGTCATCTTGATTCTCTTGAGGAATCCCCTCATTCTTGAGCTCCCCTTAAGCTGGCATTCATTTTCACTTTGGGGTTCTCTGCTCGGGGATTTGCCCGATGTTTCCTGCCCACTGCTCATTCCATTTGCATTTTATTATTTACCTAAATAATTTAAACAATTATAATTGTCTGTGTCGATGCATCGTCTTTCGACGCTTCAGCCAGCTAATGACAACAGACAGATGGAAATTCCAGAGTGGGGTTATCCTGGTTATCCTTGTTATTCCTGCTGGCATTGTCATTGAGTCGAGCGATGGTGAATGGCAATCTGGCATTCGTTTCAGCCCCTCAGAAATCCCTCTAACCCCTGGTTGCATTAGTTATTCGGGGCATTTTAAGTGCTCTGGCATTTTGTGTTTAATCTGCACATTTGTTGCATAATTCATGGCGCCACGTCGCAAACTGAAACTGAAATTGCAACTGCATTTTCCAGAGCACCAGTGCCACAGCAATTGTAGTTTGTTTTTGTGTGAATTTCCCGCTGAGTGATGCAATGTTTGTGGCACTATATACCCCCATGCCCAGCAAACTCCATTTATTGTACACTATACTGGCCCATCATCTCTCTGATGATTTGAATTTTAAATGAAACTTTCCTCGCCTCGCACTGAAATTCCCCTTGGCCATTTGTTATATTTACGCAATTTATTTTACAGTCAAAGATCAAAGCAAATTGCACAATTGGCCACCAGTCGTTTGGAGGATATATTCTAGTGTTTTTGGTAGTTTTTTTTTTTTGGTTTTTTTCTTCAGCCACGTTGAGTGTTGTCAAACAGAATTTATTTGTCAATAAAGCTGTCACTTCATTACGCGCATTGTCCTGCGTCCTGCAGCCTGCATCCTGCGTACTGCGTGGTGCTTCAATAACTCACTCTCGAGTACTCCCTTTTTTGGAATCTCCCTCCCTTTTTGCCGCTGTGCATGCAAACCATTTAACAATGGCGTCCAGAAGTATAAACTTGGATTACCGAAGGCGGTGTGGGAGTGTGGGAGGTCCTGCCAGGACCTCGTCGAAACTGCAGCAATACCTGCTTGCCACTCCCCAATCTCCCCGTCCTCTTGCCACTTTCCTCTGACATTAATGAATTTGCCGCTGTCAATATGGCCAACTACCAGAGGAGAGAAATGGAAAAGGACGCAGGACCTGCAGGAGTAGCAGAAATGACAAGGGGCGACTGCATAAAAACAACAAACGGGCGGGACAGAGAGCTACCTATCCTGCAGGATATACACCACCATGTTATATCCACACTGCCTGACGAACCGGACAAATTCCGGGTACGATGAGTCCGGGCTGCGTTTGCCGAAATGTTCGCATTACAATTTTCATTTTTGATGTCTATTGACAGAACGATATGGAGGGAGGGGGAAATGGGCAGGGGGCAGGGGAACAGGATGCACACAGGATACTAGCTGTCATCGCGATTGTCCACCAGTCAGTAAAAAAGAAGGTTATTTTATACACTCACCAAATGAAGAGGCAGGCTTAAAATTATAATCGATACTCGATGACAAATTGATGAAACACAGATAGAAATTGGAGGCTTCAAAAAATGAAATAATATTCCTGTAAAAAAATTGTACTAAAAAATATTTGTTCTTTACTATATGTTCTTTATATCTTTTTAAATATTAAAGATTTCTTCCTTTTTGGCTTATTTGTTGATACATTGTAAAGCAACTTTTGCGGAAGAATCTATGTTATTCAATGTAAATCTAACAAATTGTAGCAAAAGCTTTAAATTTTAGATAGTATTCCGGAAATATTTATCAAATCCGATTTTGTTATTTTCATAGAGGGAACCTCATGGCAAAATTTTTATTTTCAGTTGTTATTACAGACCAAACAACACCTTTTCCATTTTTTCGGCAGCCGCTTAATTCTTGTTTATCCTGCTGCATTTTCATGCTATTTGAACTGGCCAAAAATCCGTGAAAAAGGGCAGGGACCATGTGACTGCAGTGCAGACTCAATTACGCGCTTGTTTGTGTCGATATTTGTGCTATAAAAACTCAATTGGATGACCATTTGGCATTGAATCCCTCCATTTTTCGCCAACCCCATTTTAAAGCCAAGCGCCCGAAATATTTAACAAAAGTTTAAGTAATCTTTACAAAAACCATGGTGCTGACAGCTTTCACTTGAACGGTTGACCACATTCGTTAATTACAACAAATAACCGAAATACTGTGCATTAAATTGTGCGAAAATTAAAGCCAAACATTTGTACGTTAAGATTTTAATTTAATTCAATTGCAAGTCAGCAAGGAATGGGGTGAAATAAAAAATTACATTAAAAACCATTTCCATTGCTGCTGGCCATTTCAGAAATGCTGTAACAAATGAAGTAATTAATTTCAATTAATTTGCATGGCCAAGCAGAAAAAGCAAAATACAAAATAAATAAATAAATACGCACAGTATTTCAAATGCATTTGCAACATTTTTATTTGTACTCAATCAAGTATTACCCAGACTCTGCAAACATTTGCCTCAAGTTGCAGTTTATGAATAAATCAGAGTATAAATCACTTGTCGACCTGCCCTCTCCCCAAACAAATCGCTAATTAAAATCATCGACTCCCTAACCCCAAGTTGAGTTTCGGATCCAAAGGGTCCCCAACTGAACCCTCCACCAAACTGATTTCGAAACCAAATTTCCGTTTTCAATTTGCAAATCAAATTGCCAGCAAGCCAAGGGGCGGAAAATTTCACCTTTCAACTTTGACGACAAGTTTTTCGAACACCCCTTTTTTGTGGAGAAATTAAAGTTCTTTGACTGGATTCCTAGATTGGTTTGGGGGCACGTCAGTTTCCTGTTCGCCAACTAACGAAAGCCAGTAATTTTCTAAGTTTCCGAGTGTTGAAAATGGTAAAATAAATTGAAATACCATTTATGACTTTAATTCATTAAGCTCTTTTGGCCCACATTTATGTTTCAGCTTAAATTTCAGTTGCAATCCGCTTATTTTTGTTCAACGTAATCTGTTCATTATACTGTATCGACATATATTTATGCATGTAATGCCGCAAAATGGATTGTATAAATTGCTTGCATTAAAGCGGAAAAACTTTGTTAAGTATTATAAATCGAATTTTAAATCTCATGTAATAAACTCGTATTTATTATTTTTCACCCTTAAAAAAAGGGTCGAATTGAACCAATTAATTACATTGTAGAACAGTTAAGTGCACTATCTGTAGCTCCTTCAACAATTTCGAGATGTTGTATTACCATACCTTATATGATCCCTTTAAGAGGTTAACGTTTGCCAAACGGTTATGAATCGGGTATGCGTTTCAGCTCCAAAACAGCTACCGAGCATAAATATTAATGTGGCAGCTGAAGATTCTCTTGTTAGTGTAAGCCATGTTTTTCCAGCTATTTTCCACCCACACTCGCACACTCTTGTCCATATAAATATTCATACTCCCCCACACACACACAGATACAGATACACGGCTTTGCCTTGGCGTTTGCATTTCATTAGCCAAAGTGGCATTGTCTGTGTGTGTGTGTGTTAGCCTTATTCACCCGCCCACTCTTTGGCTCAAAAATAGAGCACATTTAGCAAACAACAGCAGCGGAAAAATACGAAAAAAAGAAGAAGGGGAAAAACGGTAGAAAATGCAAAGTATCCAAATAGACTGAAGGACACTTGAATCCTTGTGTCCAAGTGTGTCTGTCCTTCTCTGTAGCTTCGAAAAAAGAGGAAAAAATATGCTAAGCGCTGGCTATCCAGCTGAAGTGTTTGCCAGTGTGTGTTGCCTGTGTTGTGCTGTGTGCCGTGTTTGTTTCTCTGTATTGTCACACGCTGTCAAACCCGTTTTAGCCCCAAGTCAGTTTGAAGCACTGTCCCATACCCCATACCCCATTCCCCATCCCATATCCCTCCATGGCACATCCTTATTTTTAGCCAAGCGGCTAATTGTGACTGACAAGCGGGTTAGAGACTGAGGATTTCAGATGCGTGTGCACATCGATGGCAGCTCAAGTGAGTGTGAAAATTGCTATACCCCTTCTCGCATTTCGAGGGGACTCGCACATTTGTCCTCTATAAATAGTCGCCTGCGAAAAACAATAAAAACCCCCCAACTGAGGCCTTGAAACACAGACACACATTCAAGCCATAGAAAAACCACAGGCTGCAACAATTCCCCGCTGCAAGTTTAAGATTCCTTTGGTTTCCGCTTGGCCACCTGCCAAGCAGCTAATAAAGTTCCTCAACAATGGCAGAAGGGAAAAAAGAACGGAAAAATAGGGACACAAATTCACAAGGAAGCACAAGGAGGGAGAAAAGTTTTGCCTAATTTGCGGCAATAAAACAGCCACAAAAAACAGCTAAAATGTGGTGGCCAAAAAATTAACTTCGAAAGGAGAAAAGAAAAATGCAAGAAATTTACAGCATTGAAAGAAATAATGAAATTCACAGTTTAAGTGATACAAAAAATAAATATATTCAATGTGCAAATATACAATAATGTTTAACAAAAACAAAACTATTCAACAAGGAATATAAATATTTACCAAAATAATAGAAATGATTAAAATAACAAAGACAAAATCAACAAAAATTCTCAGAAAAAATCCATATTTTTTGTGGAAAACATAAATATCACATCATTTGAAAATAAAGTCCTTGACTAAGCATCATAGCCAAAGAAACTTGATCATATCATTAAAATCTCAAAAATAAGCCAAAACTTAAAAAATACAACCCATCAAACTTTCAACAAAATCAATAATAACAAAATAATAAACTTCGTAATAATATGGCAATTTCCTTTAGCTCAGCAACTGAATTATGCAAATATAGACAGCTTCCTTGCTTATTGTCTTCTGCAATTTAAAATATCTTTCCGTTGTTTATCTGACAATATTGTGTTTATTTTGTATATTTATATTGTGTAATGGCAAATCAGCAATTCAAATAGTTATGGACGGATCTGGCCACAAAGAATCCCCAAGCCCAAACCCGAAATGCACTTAACCTGGCCAAATGTGTAAATAACATTTATAAATATTTAATTACATATTTGTGGAGCAACATTTTGCCAAACAACTTGACAACAATTCACATGCCCAATGTTTAATTGTCATCCCAACACACACACACTCGCTGGATAATTGGCAGCTTTTCAATAATTCAGTTGATATTTCATTGTTGTTTTGCGGTAAATGGCAAATGAACTTCTACAAGGATGCAAAATGTTTTTATCGTTTCGGGTCCTCGGTGACTTACTTAAAAATTGATATCATCAAAATTGTTTGTGCCATAAAAATGTTGTTTTCTAGCGACAAAACTAATTATCAAAAACAATCAGCAACACAACAAAATCTATTTGCAAAGGGAATGCAAATGTTGTGTATATTATTTCTTTTTTTGGCGCAACGAAACGAATCATTAAACAGCCGCATTGAAGAAAATTGTGAAAAGCTCTCTAATGATTTTCTACTTTCCTTCTTTTTTTTTTGCTGCACTTGAAGCAAGGCTTTTGGACTGGCTTTGATTGAAAAGCCGCAGCGCTGCTTAGGTCAACATTATTTATTTAAGAGGAGGACCTATAGAGGAGGGGCTATAGAGGGGCGTGTTTAATATGCGTACCCTGTTGTTTGGTCAATCGGAGCAGAACAGGACATGCCGGAAAAGTAACGAAAGTACTGCTGGATGGATGGCAGGATGGGCGCTCGTTAGCCGGAGGATAACCAAAAAGATGGCTCAAATCTGGCACAAGGGGGGCTGGGATTTTCATAGGACATATCCTAGGCACGTAATCCATGGCCTCCTTTCGCTCTATCTCTCCTCACTTTGCTGTCTCCGTGATTGACCCAAAAATGCGATGATTCGTTTTGATTTTTCACTCTGTTTTTCGCATCTACTCCTGCTTAAACCATTTTGTTTTCATTTTTTCTCTCTTTTTTTTTTGCCCAGCCTGGCAGCAAATTGAAAACAAAATAAAATAAAACAAGGAAGAACGCTATAGTCGAGTACCTCGACTATCAGATACCCGTTACTCAGCTATATGGAGATATGCAAGCAGCAAAGCGAGATTAAAATGCGCCACCTACCGGCGGTATACAGATTTAAGCGTTATGGGCGTTAGAGTGGGCGTGGCAAATTTTTTTTTGGATCAATCGATAGGTATCGACGAGACCAATACATTTCAGTTAAAATTTTTTATCTAGCATGAAAATTGTGGGCGTCACAGGTTTTCGCGGTTTGTGGGCGTTAAAGTGGGCGTGGCAAACTTTTTTTTGGGTCAATCGATAGGTATTGATGAGAACAATACATTTCAGTTAAAATTTTTATTCTAGCATCAAAACTGTAGGAGCCACAGTTTTGGGCGGTTTGTGGGCGGTAGAGTGGGCGTGGCACTGTGCCGAAACAAACTTGCGCTGCGTAAGAAGCTCAGGAATCTGCACGCCAAATCTCAATAGCCTAGCTCCCATAGTTTCCGAGATCTCAGCGTTCATCCGGACGGACAGACAGACGGACAGACGGACAGACGGACAGACGGACAGACGGACAGACGGACATGGCTAGATCGACTCGGCTAGTGATCCTGATCAAGAATATATATACTTTGTGGGGTCGGAAACGCTTCCTTCTGCCTGTTACATACTTTCCGACGAATCTAGTATACCCTTTTACTCTACGAGTAACGGGTATAAATATGGCCTAGGGCAAACTTTTCAATTGGCCCCCAAATTCAATAAGGGGGCAAATTGTTGCAAGACGAACAAAAGATGCGAAAATTGTTACTCGCAACATATTAGTTTGCCCAGTTCAGTGGGTTTCAATTATGGTCTGTGATTTGATTACCCTATACAATTGACTTGGTGAAAAAGTTTTGGCCATAATTAGCTGTAGAAGCCAAACGCTGTTGATCAACGGCTAAAATAAGCCCTAAACCTGCCAGTTAACACCTGCACTTCAACACCTGCAAAGCACACACATGTTGTAGAACAACAAGAAGCTGTAGCACAATTTTCCCATTTTCCATTTCCCCTATGCTACTCTCTCTCTCTCTTTCCCGCTCACATTCTCTATCTCCTTTTTACCCCTGTGGCCTGCCACAACATACTTTTGGCATAATAAATTAGCTTCTCCAGTTGCTGAAGCTACTGCCTTTTGCCACCGCCCTTCCTTTTGGCACTGCGGCAACTTCAATCTTAATTAACTGATGTCGACGCAGTTTACAGTTATCCAGCGCTACTGCCATGGCTAATGTTCCCTGCATATATATGTGGCCACATATCACGTATACGCCGCATATGCATTTTATTAGATGACACGAAATTGCAATTACTTGCTGGGAAAGTTGGGCGTACAATCTTCTTCTATCTCTATGTCAAACAACAGTTGTATCGGTAATTAATGACTTCACTTGATATTGTATAAATAGAGTTAACTCTTGACCAACATATTAATTTCAATTTAATTAAGGCCCAGCTAGTTAATTAATGTCTCAGTGACAAACTTTGTGGAAACTTTTGCCTCCTCTAGTCATTTATCTTTATACCCATCCTCGGGCACTTCAAAATCTTTTACTTTGAATAATGTTTCTTGTCAAATTGTCTGGCAATTTATTTGTGTTGTGCAGAAATCCTTTTCTTTGGATTTTTCCATTGTTTTGTCATTTGTCGCTGTTGGCTTTCATTTTTTGTTCAAGCTTTTCCTTTGGTTTCATTTCATTCTGCTTCGCTGGCGGAAACAATTCGTTTTGTTTGGTTACCTTGGCCTAAACGCTGAATTGTTTGCTAATAACAAAGGCCTTGTGCTGGTTTTTTTTTTGGTTAGGGATATTTTTCACCTGGTAAATTTAGTAGTTTATTCATTGCAATCACAGAAAATCTCATAAATTAGAAGCAGCAGCAGCAGCAGCAGCTGGTGGAGAAGATTTCCCAGACTCCGGCTCGGTTCATAATTAATAAGCCAGCATAGCTGACGCAACACTTAAGCTTGCCACTTGGATTTTGCCACCCGCATTGCGCCCCAAAAAGTATGCAACGTAAAAGTCATCGCTCATTTGTTATTTAATCCTTGTTCGGCCAAGGGGCTGCCTCTGTCCTGCTTAACCCTTTCTGCCACCGTCCGCTGGCAGGCGAAAGTGTTAATGAGTTTTAATTATTAAAACTTTCAAGTTGCTGCCACTGCTGCCAGTGCATTTTTAAGGGCAGCCGGGTTTTATTTATAGATATTATATATTTCATGGGAAATACAAACACCCCCCAACCCACACCCTTTGCGACTTTTCCTTAACTGCAGCAATTCCCAGTCGCAAAATGGTTTTCCTGGGTTTATCTTGTTATAAATTTTGGTTGTTTTCAAACTGCCAAGCAACAACGGCAACAAGAACAACAACAACGATAATAACAACAAGTAAATTTTGCTGCTGGCAACAAACTTTTGTCAGCCAGTGTATAAAATTCGGTGACTGTATGTGTATGTTGCAAATAATTTGCAATCAAAAGTTCCCAGCTATGGAAACTCCCAGCGTTGTATGTGTGTGTGGGGGGGGCTTGGCTCAGCCTCTAGCTACTTATCTCACTCACTATCTGTATCTCTATCTCTCAGTCTGATTTTGGGGCTAATTTATAACTTTGTAGATTCTTTGCGGATCACAATTAAAATATTAGTTTTGAGCGCGGCTTATGCAAAGATTTGTCCCATCCAAATAAACTTTAATTAAATGCAAAATGGCGACAGGCGCTAATTACCCGCAACGCCCCCAAGATTGTCTTGTTTGAGGAGAAGGAAAGAAATGCGCCCGAAGAAAATAAATAAGCCAGGATGGGGAGAAAGAAAGAAAGAAAGAAACCGAACAAAAAGCCAAAGAAACAAGCTTAAACAATGGCTCGAAGCTGGAAGCTGAAAGCTGAAAGCCAAAAGGAAAATAAAAACAAACCAAGGCTAAAACAACAACCAGAGCACCAAGATTGCGAAGAGATTAAAACCTCGACCAGGCTTAATTGAGCGGAGGAGCAGCGGGGAAATGGCAATCCACATCGCGTATACGCGATGTTGGCCAGACGCGTGAGCTAAATGCCAAAAGCCGAAATGGCGGGGCGGAAAAAAAGAAAATCTGCAGGAAAATACAAAACGTTTTCAACATTGTGATGCAGTGGCAACGAAAATAAAATGCACCATCGACAGGGAAGGCAATAGAGATGGAGAAAGAGACAGGCAAGCTGAACCATTTGGAATTCTTATTTATCCTTTCACCGACTTCAGTTCACATTTTGTATGCAAAATGCGCCAAAGCAACTACAGTACAACAACATCAATGGCAAAGAAAAGGAAAAACCTACAATGGGGGGCAACAACAATGGAGGCAACAAAAGTCAAGCCACATGCATTCATTCATTCGGTTTACTCATTTAGTTGCAGTTCTTTTCTCTCATTGCAGCATTCTGCTTGAAACGACAATTGTAGATTGCACAGGGAGAAATATTTTCAATTATTTAAATATTTTCAATCAAAGAAAAATTACAAAATATGATTTATAATATAATTTCTAGGCAAATACAACAACATTCATTAACATTTCATCGGGAATAGAACCAAATTTAATTAAAGAAAATACATTTGTTGACCTATATTTTTCCCGGTTCACTGTTAACAATCGCTGTTGCGGCACTCTTGAAGATTTTGCTCGGATGCTGGTGTTGTAGCCACTATTATTATTGTTATTATTGTTGTTCCGCTGCCGAGAGCGAAGAAAGGAGCAGAGAAAGCAGAGAAAGCAAAGAAAAGCTAAGCAAACACAAGTAGCTGGCAACAATAACAAGAGCAGCAGCAACAGCAAAACAATAACAAATTGTAACATAAACTTTTGGCCGCTGGCATTTTAGTTGACTAAATGCTCGACTTAATTGGCTAACAGTCGAGGGTTGAACAGAACAAAGTTAAGAAAAAAGAGGAAAATCTGAGGCATTGAAATCCATGCTGCAGACCATTGAAAAGTCTTTGGCCTGACCCGATTTGACAAGAAAATGAGTAAAGTCATGTAAACAAAAAGCCCACGCGGGTCCAAAAGAAAACCAGTTTAACTTAAAAAAACAAACAGAATATTTAAGTTTTAAGCTAAATTAAAAAAACGAATTGGTAACAAAGAAACAACTGATATTAAACACAATTAAAATAAACAAAATCAAACAGTACAAATAAAAACAAAGCAATTTAAGTGGTGACAAATATTTACACAATTAAATCAAGTTTTAAAAGGAACAAGCAAAATAATGGTTGACAAAACATAAGCATATAACAAAAAAACTTATGTTATTTAAAATCAATTAAACAATCGCAACACTTTGTCTAAAAAAGTAATATATTCTTTAATTAAATTTGCTCTATAATAAAACTAAATGACTTTTAAAATAAATCAACATCAATCAATCTCTCTTTTATTCGCTCATTTTTCGCCACTCGACATTGCCATCAGCTAGTTTATCTTTTTTGCATACATCAATTGCAATTTAATTGCCAACTATTTATAGAAAATAAAAGCGTTTGAAGCTGGGATGCTGTTTGCTTTGTGAAAATGCCGCCAAACGATAAAAATCAGCAACAAATCAGCTTAAAAGTGGCTCAAAAGCCTCTCTCATTTATGGCCGCAACACATGGGAATATGCAAATTTGTTGAGGCTAAATAGTTTTAGAGTCGACTGCAACACGTTCAAGTGATTGGAGGCTACTTTGGCCGGCAAATTGTCTGCTTTTGCTGTTTTATATGCCATTGCCACGCCCACGTCGACGGCAAGTGGGCGTAAGTGAGTGGCTTTATATGCACATGTGTCTGTGTCTCTGCCATGCTTAATTATTGTAAGTCAACACTTGACTACCGAGTGATTTATAAACGCTGTTATTTTCCCTGTTTATGTTGGCCCAACAATGTTGAGAGACAAGGTCGACTTCTTCTCAGCCACTCCGTTGACCACAAAATACCTGTGGGCAACGCTGCGTATACGCAATGTATGGAAAATTCAAGTAAATCACCCCAGCTAGAACATTTATTTGCGGGGACGAACAACAAATGGAATCGAGCATAATTATAAACAAAGTTTGGCCAAGGAATATAGACTGACAAAAGGGGCGTAGCAGGCATTGCGGCAAATGTTAAAGACAGAGAGTGGGAAGAGGGGGCTGGGGGGGACTTTAACTTCTTGGCAACAAACAGCAAACCGCAAATAGCAAAAACAAACAGGGAGACAAAAGGGGGGAGTGCATGTTTAGCAAGCCAAAATCAGAGCCAAGTTGCAAGGTTGTCCAAAAGACAACAGCAGCGGTAACAACAACAACAGTTTTGCTGTATTTAAATGGATTTTGGCAACCAGAGTTAGACAAACCCGCAAAGTGCAACAAAAACAACAACATCAACAGATGCAGATACAAATACAGATACGGATACAGGAACAGAACACCCACAGCATCGGAATCAGCATCAGAAACCAACTTGGAAAGAGGATAACACTGGGAAATTTAATTAAGGGAAGAACAATTAAAACTGAATGGAATGCAAGACAGGTTTTCTAAAAGGCAAAGTAACTTTAACGTTAAAATTTTTGTTAGAAGGCAAGGACCTTAATTAGAAATTGTATATACGGCAGTTTTCCATTTTATTATTTAAGAAATTCAAAAAAAGAACCTTAAAAAAAAGAACCTTACAAAAAAGAACCTATATACCGTTTTAATATTTATTATATTGGTAATCTTATAACTTAATTACAAAGATACTTATGCCAATTATCTTTTTTATTATTAAAGAAATTTTTAAGAATATCTTAAAAATTTAATTCAAAAAGTTTGCATTTTTCCCAGTGCACTGATATAATGTCGCTTGCGTGTGTTAGCCAAAGTTTGCATTTGGAGTTGAGAGTTGGCCGCCGGAGTTGGAGTTGCAATTGCAGTTGAAGTTGCCAAAATACTAAATGTCTATCCGCAATGCCCACAAGCACACACAAGCCAAATCCACGTTCCCAGACAGAGTAGGAGATTAAGATATATAGCTAGAGATAGGGAAAATGGGAAACGGGGAAATTCAGAGACTCAACTCGAGAAAAAAGGAATAAAAACTTCAACATCTTTTCCGCACTTGCCTTAAGTTAATTTACACACTTTTCGGAGCATTTAATAATTGCATTTCAATTGCCATTAGCGGGAAAGCCTTTTAGCCCCGACACCAGTCGACTGCCTTTTCCTAATTAGGCTGCTTCTTGGCCGGCTGCCCTTTTCCACCCGCCGACTCATTATTGCCTTCAATTAGCCAACCGCTTACTGCATAAAAATTAATTTAAATTGCTATTTAACTGACCATGCTAAGGCTTTTCCCCCCAGTCAACCACCTTGTCTTTTCTTCTTTTTCGCCCAACGAATATTTGTTGTTTTTCCGGGTGAAGTTTGAGTATTTGTGAGGCAGAAGCTTTCCTAATTAATTTGTGAAAATGCCTGGGATGGAACGGTGGACAAATACAAGCTGCTCTTGATGTTTCTTATCCTTCTCCAGATGCACTTGAATTTTCATCAGGTTTAAAGGATTTACCCCTGCATCCAGAACTTCCCTGCTAGACAATATTCGTGACATGTTGCAAACTTGTATCGCTATTTTAATAAAACCAAATTCAAAACACACAAGGACAGAGTTTGCAGTAGATTACACCAGGAACAACAAAAAAGAAGGTAGATGGCAATGATAGAACACGTTTTAATTTTGAGCACAACACGTCAGCTGGAAGCGAATGAAACTAAGGGGAAGAAAAAATCAGTTTCCCGGAAAAATGTAAACTTCATTTTAGGGAACGCTGTATGTTTTATAAAGCTAAGAGTTAATATGAACAGGTTCAATATAAGCTTTTAAAGAAAGAGTTTGACTAAAGAAAAAAGTAGTTTGTTGTAATAGAATAGGTAAAATCATGTTATATAAAAGCAGCAAGAAATTTCCAATAGAGTTTTTGGAAAATTATTATAAGGTATACTTAGCTCATATGATAATGAAGTAAGCAAGGACTAATAGGAAGCCTAATAGTTATTACAGCAGTGTTAAAATATCGTCGGTACTAATAGTCGTAATGTTTTGGCTTTCCCTTATATAATTTAACATTATCCTTAAAGGCTAATGATGCAACAGCTTTAAAGTCCCACAACAAAGTAAATTTACCTGCTCAGCACAAAAATACACCCGAAAAAGAGCGAAAATAAACAGAGGAGGTGGGAATTTAACCCAGTTGCACACATTCACATCGCTCAAACGTAACGCTTGCCACCTCAACTCAAACATTTTCGCCTAGGTGTTAAAAATAAAAAGCTGTCAGTGCTGGGGACTCATTTAGTCCCTGCAGCACACATGTAAGTTTTTTGGGGGGTTGGGCTTGGGTTACCTGACTCACCAGTAATGTTCCCCCTCTCACAACCCCCTAATCCGCCCTTGGAATCGGTCCGCCCATTATTCGCCAACCCCCTTTTCCACCAACAAGAGTCACGTCCCTGGCGTTGTCATAATGAATTCAGCGTTTATGGCGCTTATTCCATTTGGTTTCATTATCAGTATGTACCAGTGACCCCCCTTCGCCGCCCCCCTCTGTAATGTCATGTGCGTGGCGAACGGGGGTGGGATGGTGTCATGAACTTTTTGGCCAAAGGGGGAAAGAGGGGGCTGGGGGACACAAAGCGCATTACAAACATTTGAAGTTGAAAATTGAGGCTGAAGGTTGTATTTGTGTTTTCGCTGGGACAACGTGACAGTTTCAACTTAATTACGTAATCATAGGAAATTGGTTTTTGTGAACTAGCAATCATCTAACCATTCTCTATCAACTTTGTCACTCTTGCAGGTTCGCACACTTTTTGTCAGCGGTTTGCCCATGGACGCCAAGCCGCGCGAGCTTTATTTGTTATTCAGAGCCTATGAGGTGAGTGTTTTTAAAGTATTGAATGAGTAAAACTATATTAAAATGCCTAATTTTCTTATAAACAGGGCTATGAAGGATCTCTTTTGAAAGTAACTAGCAAAAATGGCAAAACTGCATCGGTAAGTAAAGCGTTTTTGATTTTTAAAGTTTATATTTGTAAATTATTTTATAACTTCCTAATAATTTATTGAAATATTTATAAAATACATTTTCCACAGCCCGTTGGCTTTGTGACATTCCATACAAGAGCTGGAGCAGAGGCAGCTAAACAAGATCTGCAGGTAACTATTAAAACAAAATCTATCTTTATACCTTGTATAATCGAAAGAACACCAACATGATTTAGCAATTTTTTTTATGCAATACGACAAAAAGTAAATCGCGAAACATCTATTCTCAGCGAAGGCAAAAAGAAACTTACACTTTTAACATAAGAATTGTAAAGCACCCAAAAAAAGTATTCAAACTACAAAATATCAAAATACTTGTATACTCGTATTGCCTGGCTTAAATACCGTTAGGCCCCCGACGCCGCAGCTCAAGAACCGAGCTTCAAGCTCCTTTTGCATCACCCGAAAATCACAAAAAAAAAACAAAAAAACAATAGCAAACAAAACGAACAAACAAACAACAAGAATCCACAAGAACACGTGCTTGCATTTGAAAAGAAACGAAACTCTTAAATTTCACCCTATCGCATTAAGTGTTTCCCTCTCTGTCTAGCCTTCGCTGTCCCGCTCTCTCTATATATCTCTATCTCTCTCTGTCGTCCTATATATATCTCTTTCTCTCTCTAACTTCTCATTGAGTTGTCTTATTGTTTTTGGTATCTGCATCCCCCCCCTTTTATTTGCTCATTCTACGAAACTCTTTGACACGCAGAGAACACAAACACACACGTAAACTGGTACACTCATCACTCTCACACACATACACACACCCTCATCTCTGGCAAAAATCTGCAAAAATGGCAAAAGCAAAAAGCACCAACAACCAAAAGAAAGCAACGACTCAAGCCTGTGGTGCATGTCCCCCCCTGCCACGCCCCCTAAAAGTCACTTTGCCCCCTTGGAAGAGCACTCTAAAATTCCTAGAACTGACTCGTAATGTTCCCTGGAGTTTTTGGCAAATAATTTTTAATGCATTCCAAAGAAACCTACGCATTTTAGGAGAACAAAAGAAAAATTTCTAAAAATGTTGTTTCAAAGCAGTCTGATATAATAACGTTTTTGTGAAATAAACTTTAATTGATGAAAACTTTCTCCAAAAAATGTTACTTTATTTTTTTTGTAATCTAAAAATACATTTATTGGCATTATTTTGTACAGTTAGGACCAACTTGATCTCATAAATTTTACAACGTTCTTCCATTAAATATAAATTGCTGCCTTGACCCCCATAAATAGCAACCCACTTAGCCAAAAACCAGCTGCCACGACCCCTACCTAAAACTCAGATTACAGAGCAGGCACCATGCAATACAAATTCTACGTTGAATGTTTCCCGTCCCAAGAACCTCAAGCAATAGCTCTCTAAAAATACAAGAAACATAATTTCTACCACCATTTTTTTTCCAAACGTTACTTTCACGCGACATTCAAAATTATTTTTGGCGAATTGTTGCAAAAGAAATACTTGAAAAATACCCCCCGAAACTTTTGAACTTTGCTGAAAGAATAAATTACATGAAAAAAAAAAAATAGAAAATACAAACCGCTGTATTTTGATCTGATCATTTACAGCAGGGTGTACGCTTCGATCCCGATATGCCCCAAACAATTCGCTTGGAATTCGCCAAGAGTAACACGAAAGTGAGCAAACCCAAACCACAGCCCAATACAGCGACAACAGCCTCACATCCTGCATTGATGCACCCACTCACTGGACGTAAGTAAAAAATAAAAAAAAAAAATCAAAAGAAAAACCAAATACCAAAATGAGAACTCGGCAGCTGCTAATTTCTTTAATTTTATTTCGTTTTCCTTTTGTGTATGTAGTTGATATTTATGAAAAACCGATAATATGTTTAAGGGTACAAGAAATCCGAACCGAAGGCGTACTCGAGCACCTCCTAACTATCGACAAAAAAAACCACACAAGAACACACCGAACACTCACACACTTACACACCGATCTATCCAAAAATCGAGCAGTTGAAAATGTTAAATATTGATATGGACAAAATAAAACCAACAAATCTTGCTTCAAGTGCACACAACTTTATATATACATATAAATATCAGCAATTACGTATCGTAAATACTTTTGTATGCTAAATCTACCATATGAAATTGTTATCTCTGCATACTTCGAGTCGCTATTGAGTTATATATATATATTCCCAACTAGGTTACAGCCACATTAACTACAACTTCTATATATAATGTACCGCACTTTGATCACTTGTAACACTTTGTGCAACTCACACACACGCTCAGAAACACAAGACCATACACGCCTACAAAAACCAGAAGAAAATAAGCTACAGAGCAAAGCAGTTTTGAGACCTTAAAAAATAGTTAAATATTTATATTTATTTAATAGAGAATTCTTTAAATTTTAACTAGAATTAATTAATTTTCTAAAGATTAAATGAAAAGTTATAAGCCCTTTGGCATTTTAGATGCATTTTAATCCTAATCTCAAAAGAAAACAAAAGACTGAGACAACGAACTTTAAACATTTAAAACAATTTCTTAATATATTTTTTTTTGTTTCGTTTTGGAAACCGTTCTTGTTTTTACCATTTAGATTTTTGTCAACTAAAACCTGTGTTTAATACTCAAATAGTACCCCACTTAGGTGAGCTATCATCTGATCTACCCTACTATCTCTCTTCTCGACTCGCAGATCTGGGTGGGCCCTTCTTTCCGGGCGGACCGGAGCTATGGCATCATCCGCTAGCCTACTCGGCAGCCGCCGCCGCTGAGTTGCCGGGAGCAGCTGCCCTGCAGCATGCAACACTAGTGCATCCGGCCCTGCATCCGCAGGTGCCAGTGCGCTCCTATCTCTGACTAAATACAGACAAAGTAATGGAGCAGCCTATGCATCAAGTAAGTGGATCATATCTTTATCTATCACGATTGCCTAAGGAAAATAGCCAAGATTTATGGGGCCTGAATCATTCAAAGAGAACTGGTTAGGCATATCACTTTTAAAAGTCAAGGAATTTTTTATAATGCCATGAAATTGGTGTGATCATTGAGAAAACTTATAATTGGAAATTTAAAAAAGATACAATGTTCTACGGGTCGTATGAGTAATATTCTTAAAACTATTAAAAGTATTAGCATTTAAAATTTACTATTACTTTGCTCAATCTACTTTATGAAATACAACCGAAAAAACTAATTTTGTCTTAGTGGCTTTATCGAAAGAAAATTTAAGTTTTAAGCAACCGAAGCATATAAAAACCAAATAAAAAGCTTTTTTCAAGAAAAAATATGTAATGTAACAGGTTTTATGATAGTATTCATTTAGGTCTAGAGCGGTTCGCTGAGATTAGGACTTAATATTTATTATTTCAGTATGACTTATTAGGAAAAGAAATTTTAGTTTCATATGAAATGGCAATTGTGAAATGTGGGAGTTTTTTAATGTTGATATAATGATGAGGCAATTGTGAAATTTTTATCCCAGGAAATAAGAAATGTTATTGATAAATAATATCCTTTTCAGACTCAAATGACCATGCCGCCACATCATCAGACAACTGCTATTCATCCCGGAGCTGCGATGGCTCACATGGCTGCTGCTGCGGCGGCCGCGGCTGCCGGCGGGGGTGGGGGAGCGGCCGCGGGTGCTGCCGTGCCGCAAAGTGCCGCTGCGACGGCCGCTGCCTCAGCCGCTGCGGCCGCTGCTGCCTCGCACCACCACTATCTGTCGAGTCCGGCGCTGGCCAGTCCGGCCGGGTCTACCAACAACGCCAGCCACCCGGCCAATCCGCAGATTGCGGCCAATGCGCCCTGTTCCACGCTGTTCGTGGCCAATCTGGGCCAATTCGTGTCCGAGCACGAGCTGAAGGAGGTGTTCTCTAGGTAATTTCCATTTCCATACAAGTGACTCAAAGTCAAGACCTTGTATTTTTTTGAGACACAATGAAAATTGCACACTGAAATCAGCACAGGTGTAACCAACCAGCCACAGTAAAAACCACCCGATAACGATCACGATCACACAGTACCACCATATAACAACCACAACCACTCTCTTGATGGCACCTTGTGAACTTTTCTAACCGAATACTAACCGAAAACTTTTGCGTTCTCTTCCTTGGTTCGTTTGTTGCCCACCATCCCACCCGATCACTCTTCTTGTATGATACATGATAACCGACATATATATATCTAACAACAAATTAAATATATATACCCAACTATGATATAAACTATGCACAGTATGCCTGGCTTTTGTCGCCTACGAATGCACACAAAAGGTACGCACCCAATCACAACTTCTATGCCTATGACTTTGTCTTCAACTCTGACCTCAACAAAACCAACTTCAACTTCCTACTCCACAACAACAACAACAACAACTGCGACTGATCCTACAGCCATGGTAGCAGCAACTGGCTCAAGCTGCTCCACCAGTAACAGCAACAACAACAACCAGAACAACAGCAACAACCATGGGGGCAGCAGCAACAACCACATCGCTGCGGTGCAGCAACATCCGGTGGCATTCATCGAGTTCAAGGACCCACCGACCGCATCCCAGGCCATGCAGCAGCTGCAGGGTAAATATCTGCTCAGCTCGGATCGCGGTTCCATCCGCATCGAGTTTGCGCGCAGCAAGATGATCAACGAGGTGGCCATGATGAACAGCACCAAGCCACCACCACCGCCGTTGAGTGTTGCTGCTGCGGCACCAGCACCACCTGCACCACCACCACCCATGTACATCCTGAGCGGCGGCGGTGGGGTCGAGCACTTGCTGGTGCCTGCACCATCGCCGCAGACCCAGCAGCACCAGCAGCAGCAACTCCAGATGCAGCAGCTGCAGCAGCAACTGCAACTGCAGCAGCAACATCAGCACATGCAGCAGCAACACCATCAGCAGCAGCAGCAACTCCAGCTGACCGTGGCAGCACCCTGCACCACTGCAAGCACCACCACCAACAGCACCACCACTAGCGTTGTTGTTAACTCACTACAGCACCACCAACTTCATCATCCAAATCAGCACCACCAAAATCATCTCTTTAGAGACGTATGTATTATTCTGGGTGAACCAAATGAACCAAGTTTCTTCTAAGTCTGTGTAGAGTAGTCTAACCCTAGATTGAGAGCCCCACCACCACCGGCATTATCATTAGTTGATCCACATCCGCTGAATTGCACACACACACACATACACCCTTTAGCCTATAAATATTAGAATAAGCCATTCAATCCGCAAAAAGGTTTTGCCAGGCCCTAAAAATCCCTCATATGCATGACCCCAAACATAAACCCAGAAACGTAAACAAAATAAAAGGGAACCCTATTAAGTATTTATAACAAATTTTGCAAATTGTTATTGTTAAGCTTGCTCGTTTACTTTGCATGCTACCTTCACCACCAACACCACAACAACAGCAGCAACATCAGCAGCAAGCAACAACCCAGCAGCAATCAGCAACAACAAGTAAGAACCTACCTAAGGGATGGCCAAAACCATATGAATTTTGGTCCGGAGCACTCACACACCTAACCCAACAATTGGAGCCGCATTTAAATACAAATTATAGCACACAAAAAGTTAGCAGGCCAACAACATTTATGGCTCAAAGAGAGGAAGTGGGGGGATGGAAAGGTAGTGCTGGTGGGACTTCCTCATAGACATCCGTTTTCTAAATGCCAGCTTCCGTTGGGAGACTGCACCCACCCACCGACTTAAGCACCACTATATCTCTCCCTCCACATGTGGGGAGTGTGACTCACGTATTTCAAATGCCAAAAGACCACATAAATTTATTTTTTCAATTTGCTGCAAGAAAAAGCAACAGCAGCAGCAACTTTATAAAAAATGCAAAAATTAAACGCAGCATGCCACACCCATATTGCCATACACATAACCACTTGAATGCCCCACCAACTTAACCACTGCAGCAACAACGTTAAACGTTCGAGCTTTAAACCACTTTTGTTCAAGGCATGAACTTTTCTTAACATTATTGTAGGTTGTTTGCCTGACAACCCATTTACATATTGAGGGGTGTGCCCGTTTAAGCTGCAATATATTTAAAAACTACAAATTGGATAATGGTGCTTTAGAAAATATAACATCCTTTTTTATAATTTTAAAATAGTACTAAAATATATTTTATTGCTTTTAAATTAAAAATTTCTAATCTAAAAATTCCTAGTTCATTTCCACTAAAATATATTTTATACAATAATTTTTATATCTTCTCTTAACCCCTTTTAAAATATATTCTTACGTGGTTTTAAAATTATTTCAAGTCCACGCATGGGTAATCACTCATAGTCACTAAGGTAGCCAGCATGTTTAGCCAACCAGCACCACCGAAACTCGTAGCTGAACCACCCACACTGACAAAAACTAACTATTGCTTTCGTTTTGAAAATTATTTTCAGAGGAGCGGGTATGGAATCACGGCATGATTTGCTCGCTAAGAAGCTAGAGCGTGAAATGCAGCAGCAGCAGACGCAAGTGCATCACCAGCAGCAGCAGCAACAGCAGCATCACTACCACCACAGCCACCAGACAGCGCACCACCAGCACCACCAACAGCAGCAGCAGCAGCAGCAACAGCAACAACAGCAGCAGGCACAACAGCAACACCTGAGCCACCACCACCACCACCATCACCATCATCAGCAGCACCATCAGCAGCAACAGTTCTTGATGACGCCGACAGCAACCTGACCCGGTGGCAACCTGAGCCACCACTATGCGACCACCACGCAGCACCACCAACACCTTCACCACCAGCCGCACCACCAACAGCAGCAGCAGATGCAGCCGCACCACATCTATTCATACGTGCTGCCGGCGGTCAGTCACATAGCAGCCTGATGGAATCACATTTGAGTTTGAAGATCGAGGGCAAACAAAGCTCCGCATGCAACGGATTCATGCGAGGAGGCAAACCTTTAGTTCTAGATATAACAAAAAAAACATTTAAAAAATGCAAAAAAAAACTACAAAAAACCAAATGGAAAAAATGCAAAAAGAAGTTAATTTATATGTGACAGAAGAAGACGATGAGTATGAAGAAAAAGCAGACCCCGTATAACCCAGTTTAGTGAAATTTTTCGACAGGCAACAAAAAAGATTTGTAGTGGAAACCAAAAACGGGATAAACTTGTAGTAAAATATACAATTTACGATAGATCGGAAGCTGAGCGAACTACTTAACTAAGTTAGTTGCAATACAGCCGATATGCCCCTATAAACGAATACACATATATACATAAACCTATATATATATAAATTATATATAGCATGCTGATCAAGAATTTGTTGGTTATTTTACACCTTTACAATGTTGCGTTTTTAGCTTGATGAATTGATTTTGTTCAAGAGTTTTTGTTTGAAGCAGAGTTGATGTTTCTTTTAAATCGTTAGTACTCCCTCATTCATCCCCGAACTTAACCGACTTTCAACAAATGGAATTGAGACATGAAATTCGTATTATTTGTATAGTTTCGATCTGTTTTTCGTCGATATATCAAGCAGTGTAAGGGAATAAAATATAAAAAAAGTATAAGGATGAAGAAAAGTATATAATTATAGCTTAACCGAATGTGCCCTTTAAATAGCTCTCTTTCTAGAATTATGAAAAATAATATGAAACAAAACCAAAACAATTTAAATATATGCATTAATGTAATAATTGTATAACTAGTAAGGTAATTTTCAAAATGTTACTCAACAAGAAAATTCTACAAAACAACCACAACGAGTAGTCGACGTCATCGTATAAATTTAAATTTATATTGAGGAATACTGAAAGCTGGTTTCGAAATTTATTTGTTAAAAACGTAAGAATAACAACATTTAGATGTGAATTTGAAATTTACCCGATACGACCTATCGACGACTTGGTATGAACGTTGCAGGTGCGCTGTAGTGAAGCAAAGACTCGAAAACGAAAAACGATTTTTAACAAACAGGAAAAGCTGAAACGGAACTTTAACAGAAACTGGCACAGGACACTCTAAACTTTCCGCCCAGAAAAGAATATGTTTTCTTTCACCACTTTTGTTGAGAATTTTCTGCGTTTCCCCTACAAAGACTTGACTAACTTTACTAGAGGGCCCCCAACCAAAAGGACTCCATCTAAATATTGAGAAACTATTCCTAACTAACTTTCGAAATGCTAGAACAATCAAATCACATTTCTTGCTAAACCAACGATCGATTTAGTGGGGGGGAGGACGGAGGATGAGATCGAATGAGGAGGGATCGGAAATAGTGGGTGGGTGGGGAGAGTGTAGACGAGGTAACAGCAAACAAGGACGAGTAAATAAAATCAATTGCATATCATCTTACGTAGCAAGCATAAATCGAGTATGTATAACTACAAAAAAGGACAAAGACAAATTCAATTGTAACTAAGCGCAAGAAAACAGCAGAAACCAACTACAATTAATTGTAAAACAATGTAAAGCTTAAAGGCTAACAACTATATATAGTTAAATACGAGAAACAATTTATAAGCAAGCTTTTTACATAATAATTTTCTAATGTTTGTCGAAAGAGTTCGTTCAGCCTTGTTTAAACCAATTTAAGTATATATAAATACGGATAAAATCTTACAATTTTACCAAAGTTGTCCTTACTAATTTAACAAGTTATGTTAATTACTTCACACACAATTTGTTAAACAAAAAACAGAAAAGACCCACGAGTAAATCAACTAATTTTAAATGTTTTTTAAAGCTTAGTTTAGGCTAAATGTGACTAGACATACCAAAGGCATATTTGACAAAAAAAAACACAATTGTTAAGAGAAAATATGAAAAAAGAATATTAATTGGTAAAGTTTTAGCCCTTTTCTACACATTTTCTTTATATATTTACCTATTTTATTTCCTGTCTAACTTAAGTCGAATGTAAAATGCATATTCCGTCCAATTACATTTCGTGCTTTCCTCTTGCCCAAAAAAATCATCTCTTCGCCAGCATCGCGTTGGTTTGAAAAGCATCATCATTCGAAGTTAAGAACAGAGGTCTACTTATAAGTCTGTAATCCCAACACACACACACACTCACACGCTCACCACAAAGACAAGTAAATTAGTTAAAGTTCTAGTGTATAAGCAAGAAAATGTTTAAATATACATAATATACTAATGCATATCATAAAATTGCGCCTTTCAAAACAATTAAGAAAAACAAAAGCAAACAAGAAGCCCGATGAAGGAAAACAAAAATATTTACAACTACAAATAAGCATTATAACGAAACAAAAATTAATAGATGCTAAAGTATGAAACAAATATTTTCGAAATTAATTTTTAGCGCCTAAGTGTGGCCAACGCGCCCAAAAGTATGCAACAAAAGAAGCAATGGAAATACGCATAAGTGTGTGAGTGTGCATGTGTGTGTGTGTGCGTCTGGGAAAATCTTGTGCAATTTTCATTGACGATAGAAAGGAAAGAGGGAAAACCAGCGCGATGGCAAGGTTGTTCAGTCCCCACCCCCAGAAACCATTTCGAGGCTTGATTTCCAGACATTCTTTAATCTAAATTTCATAGCTATATACATCCAGATCTTACAAATCTGCAGCATGCAAATATTAAACTAGAAAATTGGGAATATCTTAACAACACCAGAAGAAGCAAAAGAGGAAAACCTAGCTCGTAAACGATAAACTAAAGAAAGCTAAAATGAATGAATGACAGAAAACCTAAACTAAACAATATGAATTATGGGAACATTATATGAATATATATACACACACATATATTACATTTTTGAAACAAACGAAAACTAAATAATAATTACAAAGAAGGAAAAAATAACAAATACATATCAGCAAACGGATAAAGAACAAAATAAGAAGAAACTTTTACAAGAAAAATTATTAAGGAAAAATAAAACCGATATGTTTTGATGTGGTTTTTAAATTTTTAAACATTGTAAGCGTAAAAAGGCAGAAAAGCAGTTACCAAAAAAAGGGGGAAGAAAGCATAACTGATTGAAAGCTTAGTAATAGATTACGGAACTACTTACATAAATGCTAGCTTATGCTTACATAGTAACGGCATATCTACATATGTGGCAGCAGTAATAGAAAGACAGTAAACAGTAACAGTAATGGTAAAACAGTAACAGTAACAATATTATATTCTATTGTATTTATTGTGTTTGGTATAATTTGCATCTCGAAAATATCGTTTGATTATTCGTTTACTTTAAGTTTCCTCCCAAATTGCCTTATGTTTGCCTAAAAAACTAAATTATAAACAATTCAATACTAATTTCTAAGTAATTTATATGTATATGTATTGTATACCTCTATTGTAAACCCATATATAAATATACTTATATCATTTGTGTAGCCTTAACTTAGAACTTTTCAATTGACGGTATTAATTATGCATAATAAAACTTTATATTTTGTTCGTTAAACAAATTATTTATTGTTTCATTTTAACTCAGACACACACGCGATAAACCTTTGAAGAAACGAATTTTAAATTAGTGAAAATTTTTGCAAGAAAATTAAAACCAACTATACAATTACAAATATTATACTACATATATGATCTCTCCCCACTTAAAGTTTTGAGTCATTTGCGGGAGAGCCAACTATAGAAGCATTATACTCAACCACAACTGGCTATGGACAGATCAGAGAAATTCGCTGTACATTTGTAATACATAACGTATCTATAGAGAGTTAAGTAGGAAAGGAAAATGATATTGAATATTGAAAATATCAAGGCAGAGGTAGTGGAAAACCAGAGCGGAAATGAAGATAACACAAGTCAAAACATATCAAACTCGTGCCCGATTAAAACTATATATACACATATATATATATACACTATATATAAATGAAAAGCAGCCACAAATTATGCGCAGCAGTTTTCAATGGTATAACAAGATGAAAATGATGAAATTATTAAACATAAACCGAAAGTCTAACGGGAAAATGCAATTTTTATTTGCATAACTCAAAGTTGAGTCTACTTTTATCCGTAAATAATACGAAAATAATGATTAATATTAATTAAAATATGAAAACTACAACAAATGGCAAATATTTGTCTATTTTGAGGCTCATTTATTTAACATTTTCGCGAAACAAAAGTACGACTTTCTTTTTAAAAATCGAATAAATTTCTTTTTGCTAATATTGTAAAAAACAAATTGATTTTTCAAAGCAAGTGAAAATGAAAAACTTATAGCTAAATATTATTATAAAACTTACATAAAGCAGAAACAAAACTCGTATATATATAAATATAAATATCAGCCTTGTTCTTTATATATATATATATTTAAAAAAACAAAAAAATGAAAAAACCATACAAAAAATACATACATATAAAATAAATTATTAACTACTATAAAAAAATGAATACAAAAACATAAAAAATATTTAGCGAAAATATTGTATTGTGAGTTTAAATGTATTGTTGCATACGAAACCAAAGAAACGACATAACAAATCGGTACAGATAAGTTAAATGTAAAACTAAATGGCAATACCAACCGATTGGCAGCGACAGTTGATTGACAAGAACTGAACCGAAAGTTCAGAGGCAAACCGAAACAGAATGAAAGGTGAACCATTTTTTCACAGATATCAACCAGCGATAAGAACTAAAACGAAATTGAATTCAATTAAAATTACCAAGCAGATTATTTCAATTCAATAATAGCAGATGGGCCAGCCCGCAAGACAAATTATACAATTTGATAATGATAATATTTTCAAGCGATCTCGATCGATGAGGCACAAACGATATGCCCTGCAGCTAAAAGGGAAGCAGAACAACAAATCGCAGTTTGCAGCAGGCGACAAATTATAATAATAATAATACGAATAATAAATAAAAACTTTAACAATTGTTTTGTGTAATTGTAAAGAACTGGAATTTGTTGTGGCACAAGATGGACTGGGCGAAAGTGGATCGGCTAGCAGGGGTTTGTATTATGCGGCATCATGACTTCAGAATAAATTGAATATGCCTTCTTAATACATTTTTAAATTCAATAAAATCGAAATTCCTGAAAGGATATTTAAATAGTTCATTTTAATTTTACTTACTAAAAATAGCTTTTTGAATTAAAAATTTCTTATATTTCCCGAATTTTAAAAATCGGAATACGGTATATTGTATATTCGGTGTAGCCGCATTTTTGCTTATCGCTCAGCTCTGTGTTCGAATGATCTTTGGCAATAAGTTGCTAACCCCTCAGATGGCAGACAATGTGTTGATAAGCTGACTACAAAGAAAACCAAAAACGGGTCACTTATTTGCACGTCCAGTTTTAAGATAAAACAGGTAAAACATTAGGATACCCCAGCCTTTATTTGCTTTAATCTTTTTACCTGGTGAAGAAATGGAATGAGATTGACAAAGCTTTATTTTTCGATTGAGACACCCTGTTTGGGGGCAGCTGTTGATTGGTTTGAGCTCATTATCTCTCATTCAGTTGTTTTCCGACCGAGCAACTTGAAGGTTGTAAAATGAGATCTCTGTGTTTTGTCTTGCTGATCGTTTGGTTTTCATGCCAAAAAGAAGCTAGTGCTAAGGTATCCTGCAAGGATGAATCTGGAAACGATGTGGATTGGTATGTATACATTTAGAACTTAGAACTTATCAAAAGAAAACAAATTTGCACTAAAAAATGTGTTTGATTGTATATATTGACATTTTAAAACATTTTTTGTTTGAATGATAATAGTGTTTACAGGCCATTAATCATTTGCAAATATAGACACTCATTTATATGGTATTATAGCTATAATTAGTTCAATTGCTAAAATAGTTAAACAACTACAACCATAGTTCATTAAAATGTTATTATAGAACTATTTTTATTTCTTTGACAAGTCTGATAGAAATCCATTGCTATAAAAAACAATTTACTATTGAAGAACGAATTTTATAAAATCTGTAAATATTTTTCTTATCACGCACTTTTTCAAAACGTTTAGAAAAGATTGTTTTTTATTTTAAATGGATTGAGATTGATGATTTAAAACTTTTTAACAGGCATTTTTTTTTATTTGTTCTCTGATATTATACCACATTTTCAGGTGGCACCTTTACAAGTTGCCCAAGCACTACCAGCACAATGATTTGGGCAAGGACACCAGTGGCCTGAAGTATCTGTACGTGACAAGCCAGAGCTACGACACCTGGCAAATGTCCGGGAAGTTCATCAGTGACCCCTTGTCCCTGCCAGCCCAGACCCTGAATCCCCTGAATGCCGATCCCACCCACACTCTGCTGGCCGCCTACAACGATCAGCTGCCGAATGGAACTGTCTTCAGCACTGGTGGTCATGCCAAGGGAGTTGTGGCCAGTGATGGTGTGACTGCGATTTGGATTGTTCACTCGGTGCCCAAGTACCCCACTGTTCCCGACTACACCTATCCCACTTCCGGCGAGCAATACGCCCAGAGTATGCTCTGCATCACTCTGAAAGCCGAGGATCTGGAGAAGGTCGGTCAGGTGTTGGTCTACAACGAACCGCACTTCTACTACGAAAGGAATCCCCTGGTCAGTCGGTCTGATGAACTATTTCCGAGCTTGGAGAGGGCCCTACATGGCCAATGGCGTACGGAATCGCCCTTCCAGAAGGAGGTGGAGCTGCGCACTTTGGATGGCAAGAAGTTCCGTTTGTTCGGAAAGAGTGGACGTGCCAATGTGGAGCTATATGCCGATGTGGTGGCCCCCGCTCTGGATGTCAGTCTGTTTGTGGAGGCGTGGCGCGATGGAACCGGCAATTTGCCCAATAGCTGCGATAAATCCGATAAGGTCCTTAATGTGGAGGCTATATCCAGTCCGGAGCTATCTGTGGACTTCCGGACCACCCAAGATCATTCCAAGTGGGCAGTTTCTCGTCCCACGGGAGTACTGATCTACCATTGGCGCGTTGGAGGCGGCGATTGGATTTGCGTGGGCGACATCAACCGCCAGCAGGGTCAGTTGCAACGAGGAGGTGGAACTGTTTGCCACAAGAGCTCGAGGGTCTCCAACTTGTACCGCCAGCTAGTCGCCAATTTCGACAAGTGTGCCGAAGTGCAGTAAAATTCCGGTCTTTTTCTTGATTTCGCCAAATAAATAATTTGTCTAAAAAACTCTAAAAAAATAAAAAAATGTTGAGCTTTAAACACTAAATTAAATTCTTTTTTGGCGTTTATTGATATCAGTTAGTTAATTAGATATATATATATATATAAAAACTACATATGATTCCTCAAAAAGAGACCTGATTTATATATTACATTTGTTTTAAATAATTCAAGTCTGGAATTTATAACAAATGTAATATATAATTCAGGTCTATTTTTGAGGAATTATATGCCATTTTTTACAGTTTGTATTTCAAATAAACTTAATTATTTGAGTTTTATCTATTCATTCCTATAGGAGCTACAAAATAAATTCGTACGATCGGTTTTTAAAACTTCAGCGCCTTTTTACTATTTACATTTTGGCGGGCATTCTATGTACTAGGCCAACTATTGTACACTCACGAAGTAGATGGCGCCAGGCGGTATATTAGCGCCACCTATGTTTCACTACATTTGTTTAATACTTCACAGTATTAAATTAATACCAGAAAACACAACATTCAGTATGACCGTTTGCAACACAAACAGCTGTTTACAAAAACAAAACCAAACGAAACAGCGAAAAATATTTGCAATTTATCAAATCTAAATTAAATAAGGCTAACACGGACTAAGTTGGAAATATAACATCCATTTAGGTATGTTCTGCTGCTTACGCACCTGTCTCAATGGCGGACACATGAGGAAGCCCACGGCAGCTGCGAGTCGTCTCCGGGAGCCCGATGTTCACCTTGATGCAGCACATATGGGTAAATTTTAATGGGACAACACAGTTTTGGAATATCATAAGGAGAGATGTCCTTAACAAGCAGTATTATACTTTTTATAATATAACCTTTGATGATCCTATGTTCATTTCTAAAGACCGTAATTTTTTCATATTTAGTAAGTTTGGTTTGACAATTAAGATAGAGACATTGAAAATTTCCATTAGGACTAGATAAAATCATGATATTGGAAAAAGGTGGAAAGTTGTAACAAGTGTTATTTGGCCTTGTTCCCTTTGGTTCTTTTATAGATTCTAAATGGGTCATTTCTTTTAACTGATTAATATCCCTCCACTTTGCAGGACCTGATGTAATCCTGCTGTCTCATCAGCTGCGGGTTACAGGCACCGGCGGCGTTTTGGCCACAGCTCCCTTGGTCCAATCGAAATCCTACTTCGAAGTGAAGATCCAGCAGGGAGGCAGTTGGTCCGTGGGACTGGCAACCCGGCAAACGGATCTCAGTCGCAAGAGCGGAGGTGGGGATCGCGAATCCTGGTGCCTGTGCTCTGACAATGCCACGCGTCACAATGACCAAGAGGAGTTTCGACCGGTGGTGCAGGCAGCCTGCACCACCCAACCATCAAGGACGACCAATGGGATCCTAAACAATAGTGCTGCCAAGGCGGCTGGCCTCATCGCCATTGAGGATCTGCAGCAGGAAGATCTGCTGATGACCACCGGGGTGGCATCATCTGATGTTGGCATCGGTGATTCATTAGTTACATCGCCACCGCGTGATTTTCCCGACGAGGGTGACATTGTGGGCGTAGCCTTCGATCATGTGGAGCTAAATTTCTATTTCAATGGAAAAAATCTGGAGGTTCCCTTCCGGAATGTGCGGGGCGCAGCATTATTTCCCGTAATCTATGGTAAGCTTATTTTCTATTATAGTAAATCAACCAAATCTAAAATATCTCTTTCAGTGGGCAACGGTGCCATTCTGGACATTATTTTGGACAATTTTTCGCATGGTCCTCCACCTGGATTCGAGCGTATACTTCTGGAGCAGTCGTTACTTTAAAAAGTCCATAAAAAAGCCTTGAACAAATGAACAGCTTGAGAACAAAAAACATTGAAGAGATAACGAAAAGACAGTGCGTTTTAGGACTATAGGACAGGACTTAATTGCCGAAACGTAAAGCCTTTAGAGTAAGTTAATCAAAGAGCACTTAATTCAACACATTCGTTAATTTATTTTTTACATTTTAATGTAAAGATTTTGATCGTATAGACATACAATATAAGTTTCAAAAGATATGCGATAATCATTGGGACTATAAGCACTTAATAAAAATCACCGTTTGCCATGTTTCCTCTCTAGTCAAAAAATGAACATTTAGGATAAATTTGAATAATTTGCATCTTATAGTCGTAAAATGCACTGTTTTACTCATTAGACATCAAGTGTATAAACTTTGTAACCTCTCTAGTCCTTATACTCCCCAAACCGAAATGTATTTCTTTTATTTTACTAATATTTTGTAAATTATTTACGTAGCTTGACCTCGCGACTGCTTTTGTATTATACACAGACATACTTATCTATATACAGATATGAATTTTTTTGTAGTATCTAGATCGCCACAAATCAATTCTGACTTCATACACATTCCAATTTACAATGGCAACGTACTCGAGCACGGAATTACCTAACTAACCTTAAGAATATATCTGTATATCTAAATAAATTATATCTACATGTATCAAACGCTTTGAAAACTGATTTATCCGCGCGCGGACAATAAATGAATGTTATGTACTTAAACAATTCGTAAGAAAAGTTTTCCTAGTTCAGTCTGTCAATGAAAATTTGGTTTGATTAAGTTTCGGAAAAGTATTTCTCCAATGGTAGAAAATTAATGGTTGAGATTAAGATATGACACATGTCCGGAAAGGGGGAGATCATTCAGATACACATCGGTCAGGCTGGTGTGCAGATAGCCAACGCCTGTTGGGAGCTCTTTTGCCTGGAGCATGGAATTTTGGCCAATGGAAGACTTACGCAAACACCGATGGACGATTCATTCCTGACATTCTTTGAGCTCACCAGCAGCCAACCATGCGTACAGCCTCGACTAGTTATGATCGACACGGAGCCCACAGTAATAGGTCTGTTTTTGGAAAAGCCCTGGCATTTTTGAAATAATTCATATCCTTCCTGCAGATGAGATTCGCACAGGTTCCTACCGCAATCTCTTTCATCCGGACACCTTGATCTCGGGCAAGGACGATAGTGGCAGTAACTTTGCCCGGGGCTATAATCTTATGGCCAGCGAGTTGTTGGATCGCTCCATGAATGCCATTCGTCGCGTGGCCGATCGCTGCAGGAACCTCAGGGGCTTTCTGGTCTTCCGGGCGATTGGCGGTGGTTCCGGTTCTGGGTTAGGCACTCGCATAATGGAGAGACTCGTAGAGGACTTTGGCAAAAAGATGACCGTTGTAGAATTTCTGGTCTATCCCTCGCCCTCGTAAGTTTGGGATCTCTTATCAGCATTGATTAAATGGGGGGAAATATTCATTCTTATCTGATACGAAAATTTGACCTACTTAATATTTCGGTATTTGGTATATTTTTAACTAGCGTGACCTCTTTTATACCCAGGATATCTCCGGTTATTGTGGAGCCCTACAATGCCCTGCTGGCTGCCCATTTCTCAATGGACTGCACTGACGTCTCGTTTATTGTGGATAACGAGGCATTGTACGACATTTGTGCTAATACCCTTAATGTCCCTGCACCCACATATACAAATCTGAATAGAATCATCGGACAAGTGGTTTCCAGCTTCACAGCCTCACAGCGTTTTGGCGGAGGATCGACCGTAAGTTTTCAGGAGCTGCAGACGAACCTTGTGCCATATCCGCGAATCCACTATCCGCTAATCAACTACGCGCCATTGGTTCCCGTTACGCACTCGCAGTTCGTCAATATGTCGACGGCCCAGCTTACGGGTCAGTGTTTCCAGATGAGCAACCAAATGGTGAGGTGTAATCCAAGTCACGGCAAGTACATGGCAAGTGTTCTCCTCTACCGCGGGGACATAGCCCCCAATGAGATCAATACGGCGCTGGAGAACATTAAGAGGAACAGGTCTTTCAGATTCGTTGACTGGTCGCCCACGGGCTTTAAGATCGGCGTGAGCCCCATGCCGCCGTATTATGTCCCTGGCGGGGATCTGGCGCCCACCAATCGCGCCTGCGTAGCGATCTCGAACAACACGAACATCCGGATCGCCTGGTGCCGCCTGGTCAATAAGTTCGACAAGCTGTACCAACGGCGGGCCTTCGTCTATCACTATGTGGGCGAAGGACTGGAGGAGGGAAACTTCAACGAGGCCTCCGAGAATATCTGCCAGCTGGTGCACGACTACCTGGAGGTGGATGCATCGGCTCCTACATCGCGTCGCGATTCCGATCCGGAAGAAGAGTAGAGGCCATTGAATATATTGACTATCTCCCTTTTCATGTATATTTTTTTTTTTCAACAAAATAATATGTAGGTAAATTTTCGGCGTGAGATTTGGCATTTTTTTTTCATCTTCCAGATAATTGTATATTTTAATGTAGCTCACATAATTTATAATCTTGTCTCAAACTGATAAATGGATTTATTTGTCCGAGGGAGAGGGTCTCGTTTGATAAGCCATCCGCATCAGCAGCGAAATTGAAAAAGCTAAGCAAGATTATTGAATATTTGGCATCGGAAGAGAGAAGCTCGATTTGTGCGACGCCAAATTAAATCAAAGCGCAACCAAAAAAGCTCTTATCAGGTACCAAAAAATATACAAATGGATCCAAGACAAGACAGACGTAAACCTTTGACTTTTTCCAATTGTCAAGTTATGGAGCTTAAGTCACCGGTCTGGATGAAGTGCGGTCTTCTCTTCACCCTGGTCATGATGGTGATCTTTGTAGAGTCTACAGACACAGATGGCAAGGTTGCACTTACGCAGAAAGAAATATTTAATATTGAGCGACGATTGCAAAAGGAAATAGAGCAGATAGATGAGTATGAAAATACGGGAGTTGCCACGGTGAGTCGAATCTAGTTACAATCAATTGAGAATTACTAAAAAATCAACGGATTTTAGTACGTGAGACTTCCGGCGTCTGCCGTTGAACCAAACAGTCGTTTAGGGATATTATTTCGAACGTATTATATAGACAACGTACAGCTTCCACTGAATAGGCTATCATTGGATTTCAGCACATTGTTAGAATATACACGCGAGTCTACGGTTCCGGTATTGATAAAATTGTTTGCAGAGGAACAGTTTTTAAGAAGACACCCAGAGAAAAGTTTCAATTTCGGTTTCCATATTACATTTTACTATAGATTTGATAGTTTTGTAGCAGAGCTGGCGAATGGCAATCAGGTAAGATCAATTAATAAGCTTCCCGGATTTTTTATCGAACATATCATTTTCTTTTAAGCTGAACCCCAATATTACCTGCAGGGCTCTCCATTCGCCCCAGCAATTCCTTTACTCTTTCTATATGGCTAGCGTGCTATACGCATCAAAGGAACACGCCTTAATTCAGTGGTCCAATCTAATCCTACATAAGACGGCAGGCAGTACTTATGCCTTCTATGAAAAAGAAGCTAGGGAAGAATACGAGAAGAGGTTGGATCGTGTGCAGACTGTGATAAAGGATCTTATAGTCACTGCGGATCGCAAAGTTTGGCGCTGCGATCCGGAGGAACACAAGCTGGGGGAAACCTACGAGAGGGTCACCCGCTTCTTGCAAGGATATATCTCTAATGAGGCGGATTTAAGCAAGGACGAGACTTGCATGAACGAGTGTGCCGACTACAAATTCACTAGATATGAGGGATACACCGAAAGTCCTTTCTCTCCCACGCACGCCAGATGCTCTGGTAACGTCCATGATTGCCGCTATGTAGAGTCCGATATGAGGGTGTGTGAGGCCGATCATGGCTCCGATAGGCGGTACGAGTTCATCCAGTACGAGAGCGGACTCGTGTACGGCCAAAAGGACGTTTGCAGCAATTGGTTTCCCAATGTAGAAAGCTGGCATCGCTGGATCTTCTGGAGATGCAGCTACTGCCTGTGTTTGTGCGATGATACTAGCGATCAGTCAGATCGCTTCTTTAGCCTAAGACCTGTGCTATCCGATGTGCAGAGGAACAGGTGAGCTTCATAGGATATATATATTTTATAGGGTATAAAGATGATATAACCTACTTTTAATTAACAGAGTCGTGACGGGCCTGCGATTCGTGAAGCTTAATCGCATTTTCCATCTGCAGATACAGGAGGGTGAGCTCTTGCCACATGGAATCATCAACCAGACCGAATGGAAGCCCGTAGACGAGTTCAATGTTCAAAGTGTGTGGAAGGACATAGACTATCACGAGCTTAGCTATAAAAGTCGTTCCATTGACCTGGATGAGGTGAAAGTGGAAAACAATTCTGTGGTTACCGGACTGCGTTTCCAAAAGGTGGGAACCCATCTTAACTTACAGGCCCGGTTCAGCGAAATCGATTTTGAGAGCGGCCAGCTAAGAGGGGACACCTACTGGAAGTTAGGGGGCGGCGATCAACCAAGGTTATTTTTCTAAAATCTTTAAATTACTTGATTTGTATCCCTAATCACAAATTGCACATTTTTTTAAGGCAAAAATTGCACCTGGAGAATACCAACGTGCCCACGCGATCCAACTCTACAGTTCCACTTTCAAGCGATAACCAGTACATTGATTTTACCAATACTGGATTTAAAGATGATGCTGCCCAGACGACAGTGCCCTTCATCGATATCCAGGAAGTAACCTCGGACCCACCGGTACCGCTCTCGGGAATCGGTATATATTACAAGGGCCTTCATGGCTTTGGTGGCTTCCTGGCTCCCAAGCTCATCACCTATGACTACTCGCCCTACATCCAAGTGCCCACATGGGCTTCCTCTAGTTTGCCTGATGAAAAAACATCATCAGATGAAAATACATCGTCAGATATAAAGATATCATCAGATGAAGAGACACCATTAGATGAAAACATATTATCAGATGAAAAGACACCATCAGATGAAGAGCCAGAAAACTATGATGATTACTATAACCCATAAAAACAAATTAAGTTTCTTCAACAAAACAGAAAAAAAGTTTCGCCATTTAAAATACATTTCCAAAATAAGGAATCACACAGAAAATTTTGATAAAAACACTTTTTTTTTACGAACTAATAATATTATATCTGAAAATTATTTAAATAAATATGGTCAAAAATATTAAATCAAATGTAATTTAAATATGTCTGTACATTTTAAAATATATATATTTATCGAGAGTATTTTCCGATTCGTTCTTTAAGTCGTTATTGCTTTTCTTTTTTGAGGCTTTCGTCAGCTTGAAACCGTTGGCCAAATTAAGTATTTATGGTTGGCTAAAACAAACATTGACCCAGCCTGTAATTTGCGTTGCTTGACCCCAACCCTACGAAAGGAAGGAGGAGGGGGCTATATCGAGCTGAGGGGCGTGGCCAGCCAAGCCGATATGGGGTATAATTAAAATGATCGCAGCCCGAGGGTTTAGCACGTACCGAGGCAAAAGTCGCGCTTATCGCGATCGCACCCAGGGCAAGGTCTCTCCGATCCGGCATCTTCGGATCATCTTGAACCCGGGTTGCCTGGAGGTTCCCTAAACCCCCTGGTGGACCCTCCGATTTCTGTGTGACGTGACTTACGCACGCTTAATGCTCGATTATCGATGAAGGGATCTTGGCCAGCACGCAGACCGCTCACTTGGCCATCTTATCAGCGAGCTGGCTGGCTGACTTTTGGTGTGGTCCTTTCGCAGGATGACCGCTGTTATTAAAGGCATTATCATTATGAGATCCCGGTGCCTTTCCGCCAATTCCTTTGTGTGTTAACTGTTGCTAATCTTAAATTGAAGTCGAGCCTTTTGCTTTTGTTTTGCAGCGTGAGAACCGATGCGTGTGGCTCCGATCGAGAGGTCTCCTTTCTTTCTTTATTTTTCAGGGGGTGTTAATGAGCTAAAGGAAATGCCACAGGACCACCTTGGGTCCCGAGTGTTAGTCGGAATTGAGCTGTTACTTCGATCGACATGGGCTAATAAAGCAATTTGGTTAAATTGCCAAAAGGAAAAATGGGCATTCCAAAAAAAAGGGGTAGAAATAAAAAAGGAAAATAAGAATGGCGGGAGGGCGATGACGACCCCTGTGCCACAACATTTGAAATATCTAGTTAACTCTGGGGCCGCTCTGACCTCCTTTATTTATGCACTAATCCGTGGGAAATGCTCGTCGAGACACCTGGGGCCGATTTATGCCACAAACGAAGCGAACAAAAGGAACAACAACCATTGCAGGCCCGCACCCGCAACAAAAAAAGAGACAGCAATAAAATATATGGCAATTAAGTCGATTAACTAATGCTCTATACGGTTATTCCAGAAGTACTATAGGTTCCTTATACTCAATAAATTTGAAATATATTTGTAGGTCCTTTTTGTAAAAGATTTAAGTCAAGAATACGGTTCTCACATTACAGCCCTAAAATTTAACTTAAATGTTCCGAAAACTAAAGTTAGGAGTAGAGCAAAATAATTTCTTCTCTCATTACTGACCATTTCCTTGATCCTTTCTATCTATTGAATAAAGTCCCTAAAAGTTTGATTGACAAAAAGGATCAGACTTATACCAACTTTGATTAAATGTGTCAAGACAATTTCAGCAATCATCATAGCCCACTGAAATAGGGTATACCGGAGAGGTAAAAATATTAAACAACCGTCGAGTGAATTAATAAAGCGCCTTGCGAGGCGGCCACGCATTAAACGACACACACCGCAGAAAACATTGCAGCGAATCCAGGCAGGAAGAGCTCTATTCCGAGGACCCATGCCACATGTGTTCGGGTTCGAATAGATGCCACATGACTGACCACTCCAATGCACTGCACTCCACTTTTGTTGTTGTCCGTTTCTTTCATTTTTTTCGTAGCCGAGGGCAAACATTTTGGAATTGCAATTTTCGACTTCATTTCCAGGCTTTGAACGCCTTGGTTGCATTTGGTTTTTTTTCCTCTGCGTTTGGCAAGGAGACTTTGAGTTCGAGGCACAAGGCAACACCTACCAAAGGCACCAAGAAAACCAAATGGGCAGAAAAACACAACAGCCTGCTGAGCCAACGGTGGGCGGTTGAAACTGAGGCAGGGAACATGGGGGAGGGGACTTCACACTCTGAAAAAATCATATGAGATTTAAAAATTTTTTGAAGAATAATACAGATGGCAATTTCTTGAATGGGTTCGAAAATTTGTTTTTAATGAGAGAATTATTTAATATGTCTAGAAAGATATCCAAAATGCAAGCTTTTATTTTTTAAGCTATAGCTTAATTTTTGACAAAAATTTGAATTTTGTATTTGTGACAAAAATTTTAACTCTTTTTTCGCCATAAAAATTCAGTTTTTTGGCTGCCATATAAGTCAGAATGAGGAATGTCATACCTCGTTGTTTAATTTCCAATCGATTGGCATTCTAACCTGAAAATGTTTAATTTTTGCCATTTTTCGAAAATAAGTGATGTAACCCCTACAAAAAATGAGGAAATTGGTCAAAAAATAAATTTTTCTAAATGTGATGAGGGTCGTTAGCATATTTAGCAAGCTGTTCAAAACAGTCGGTCTTTTAGCTGTACGCCTTGATTTGGCTGAACTACGATGGAAAAACCGAAAAAATGTCGAATTTTTGACAAAAATCTGAATTTTGTACTTGTGACAAAAAATTTTAACCCTTTTTTCGCCATAAAAATTCAGTTTTTTGGCTGCCATAACAAAAATTTAAGTCAGAATGAGGAATGTCATACCTCGTTGAGCTCGTTGTTTAATTTCCAATCGATTGGCATTCTGACCTGAAAATTTTTAATTTTTGCCATTTTTCGAAAATAAGTGATGTAACCCCTACAAAAAATGAGGAAATTGGTCAAAAAATAAATTTTTCTAAAAGTGATGAGGGTCGTTAGCATATTTAGCAAGCTGTTCAAAACAGTCGGTCTTTTAGCTGATTTGGCTGAACTACGATGGAAAAACTGAAAAAATGTCGAATTTTTGACAAAAACCTGAATTTTGTACTTGTGACAAAAATTGTAAACCTTTTTTCGCCATAAAAATTCAGTTTTTTGGCTGCCATAACAAAAATGTAAGTCAGAATGAGGAATGTCATACCTCGTTGAGCTCGTTGACCTGAAAATTTTTAATTTTTGCCATTTTTCGAAAAAATGTGATGTAACCCCTACAAAAAATGAGGAATTTGGTCAAAAAATTAATTTTTCTAAAAATGATGAGGATCGTTAGCATATTTAGCAAGCTGTTCAAAAGAGTCGGTCTTTTAGCTGTACGCCTTGATTTGGCTGAGCTATAGCTCTATGTGTTTATCATTAATAAGAGTCTAAATTTAAAAATTAGTTTTACAACTTTGCACAGGTCTATGTCTAAAATATACATACAATGTGCTCTTAAATGCTCGTTAAAATTATAGAACATGGTAGAAATAGAATATGGATATTGGTAAAATAATCTATAATAAAATTTCTTGTAACTATATTATTTATTTACAATTCTAGGGGATCTTTTTCTTTAGTGTAAGCCACGCAGCAAGTGTTTCGATTTATGTTTTTGCGCCTCGGCCGCCACAGCTAGCTACATGCCACATGCTCTGGCCGACTCCACTGCGACTGCGGCATTTTCATTCAAAATGTTTAACCAGCCCGCCGCAAGACCACTTGTTGCTCTTTTATTCATTCAATTTGTCAGTTTTGCACTAGCACAAAACGAAACCCAGTCCAAAAGAAACGATACGAACGATCTCTTACCCCCTTTTTGCCGCGGATCGGAGTCAAAAGGTTATCGCCACACTTGCCGCATTTATACGGCCTCATCATGTGGCATGATCATCACGACGATGATAATGACGCCGATCGCGGTTGTGGGCATGACGCCGATCTCTCCTCCGTTCCATGTTTACATGGCAAAATTATTAGTGGTAATATTTGTGAAATATTTGTTTTCTAATCTGTAAACACCAATCATATTAGCAATTTGAATATGACAGCGCCAGCTCCAAACAGTAACAGGCCTTGTTGTTCCTTTTATTTGTATGCTATACAGGGGGTATTTTGATTTTAATTAGAACTTCAGATGGTCTTTTACTTTACAATAATATTTAGTATTATGAATTAATGGTAGGAACTAGAAATAAGGAACATAAATAAATTCATTAAGCCATAATGAAGATGATTGGAAAATATTTTTCAATGATATTGTTATCATACTATATATCTCATGAATAAGCCCCATTTTATAGTTCAGCTTAATAAATTAATAGGTGCTATAAAACGAAAAAATAAACAATAGTGATTTCTACAGTTACAGAGATACATAAAACAACAATATGAATATTGATTTTGATAATAACTAAATAAAGAGCATTTAAATGTTCGGCAACCCAATACCCATCCCATTTTTATAGGGGCTTTTTGTGGTCAACGGTCAGTGGCTTTCGGCTAGTATTTTGGTTATTACGTTGGTTTGCCCAGTTGGCTTCGATGGGTGGGTGGGTAGGTGGGGCGTGAGTTATTATCTATTCAATTGTTGCACTTTGCTGCTTCCTATTGCCTTGGGACATGGCAATGGAAACCACCTACCCCATCACTCCTCCCTTGGAAATTTGTGGCTGTGCAGTTATGAGGCGACTGCCATGAAATTTATGATAAATGCCAAGATCTCTGCAGCTTTGAATCCGACTCGGCTCGTTAGCCGTCTCCCGAGCATCGTTTACAACACTTTAAGAGGATTTTACTGCAGCCCCAGTCGCCTCGACTCCTCCATTGGCAGCCATTAGCAAGCCAATTGACATACTCCTTGACAGACAGTCTGAGGAGAGCTCTAAGTGCATGGAATTTATCATAGACGATGAATCGACAGAGGCGGCGGTGGCGGTGAACGAGTATGGGGCTTTTGCCAAAAATGGCACAAATAACGACATAATTTGGCCACAGATCTGGCCAACATCGCAGATCAGCAGCAGGCCACATTTGAAGGCAAATGGCAGGCAACTTGCAACATGCAACAACCGACTTGCAACGACAATCGACATATGCAAATTGACTGTGAAACGCAGACGACGCACGCGGGATAACAGCCAAAAATGGTGTGCAAATCGTTAGGCCACTTTGTAAGTGCACTCAGCGAAATGAAGGTAACGCTCTTTAAAAATCTTGAAAAAAGTCCTAAATGTTTTATTCCAGTAACAACCATATATACCTACAGCCGATATGAAATCTTCAAATATTACAAAAACCACAACTATTAAAAGATATTGGATCAACATTATTAGATTTGTATTCCCTTTCAGGACCAAAAAAATATTAATTTTCCCCAAAACTCATCCCTTTTCCATCCAATAACTATCAATTTCCCTGATTTAGGTCCCCCACATATTTTTCCCCAGTGCTTTTCCAGTCGTGCCTTGCATAGCTCGCACATAAATAATTCAATTAGTTAAAGTAGAAATTAGCGGACAACAAAACATTTGTGAAAAGATTTGCCAATCTGACAGTCTTTGATCTCTCGGGGGCCATTTGAGCCGGCAGATGACATCATTCGCCAGCCAACTGAAAAACGGCCAGATCAAATGGATTTTTTTGCGGCTTGGCTAAATGGCTAAATGCTTTACTGGCTATCGGTTAGCATGCGAAAAGCCTAGGCCATGTTTGAACTTGAAATTCCATATTAAGTGCATTTTGAAATAGAATCGAATGGGTGAAACTGAGTCGGAGTCTATTGTGTTTTTTTTTGTGCTGGCATGGTAATTACTCTGGCTAAAAAGTCTCAGCCTGTTGGCCAGCCGCAGCCTTGCAATTTGAGCAACAAAAAAGTCAAATTCTGCACTAAACGCAATTAATCAAGCGCCTTGGGTCGTGCCTGGCCAAATGTTTTCCACTCCTAATGATGCCGTGGTCATATACTCTATACCAAGCACCAGCTCCCCCGCTCCTTTCCAGAAATTGCTCAAATATGGCCTGGGTCGAAGTTCAAGCCGACTGCAAACTGTGCTTAATGTCTCACTTATGGCCAAAAGACCAGACTGCCAAGCCTCTCCAGTCGCCGTTGCGTGAGAATGTTTTTTTTTTGGGCTAAAAAACCGCGAAGCGTTTGTCAAGCTCTAATTTTCCGCGACTCACAGTCACGTGTCTCGGAGCCAATATCTTGATGGATCGGCCAGCTGGATATCTCGATTGGGGAGTCGGGCATTATATGGCCTGATAATTTGGCTTAAATGCGTGGCCAACTCCACTCAACGGCCGTCAGTAATCACAGGGTGAATTAAAGTAATTGTAACTTGGATGGCGATTTTTAGATACCTGATTTTCAAATCTTTAAACTACAAATACTTTTTTTACAAAATTTTTAACCAATTTTAAAAAACAGTTTAAAACTATAATAACATTTTAATTGACAACTTTTAAAACATAATGCCTACCAAATATATAAAACAGATTAAAAAATTTAAGCCTTACTAACTAATTTTAATATTACTTCAAAATATTTTTTATTTGTTTATTTTTGTTATTAATATATTTATTTTGGTATTAAAATAAAATCGATTTAAAAACCAAATATTATTAAAAAACGAGATTAAAAACGGATAATATCGCAACATCCGTAACTAAACTCTGGGTAAACCCAATATACCCCTCAAAATCCAGTCCCGCCTAGTCTAATAACTGTCTTTGGAAGTCGTTCCTAATCCTAATCAATTTTGAACGCCTCACGAGGCGTCATAAATACGCTCATTCCAAAGATAAAGACTGAGGGGCAGGGAAAAAGTGTTAGAGCTCCATCGCAAAGGAGGTTGTAATTTTTGCATTTTTAAAAAAACATTGCCAAAGTGTTACAATTTCCATTAGTTACAGTTATTTGGCCGAAACAGAGAGTGAGGCAACCGGGCTCGGCCAGGCACAATTATCAACTTTTTGCGTTGATTACGATGATGGATTATAACACTTTGCCAGTGGTCCAACCAGTGGCGGCTAGAAAAACTGGACCGGCCGACAGCGAAATTGAATGAGCACTTGGGGGCAGGGCAGCAGCCGATTGCCTTTTTCATATACCTGTATATAGTACATGTGGTTAGTATATAGTATATCTGGTATCCTGCACTCGGGGGCACAGAAATTAATTTAACAGCTTGACAGGATTACGCGAGAACAGGGTCAGCAAAGCAGAAAAAGTCCGCTGACAGGCGGCACGAAAACTGATTGGTCACAAGTCAAAATCGGGAGACAGCGCATCTTGTGGCCCTTGAGGCCATGGCGAATGTGGCCAAGAGTTGGAAACTGTGGCCAATTAGCGGATCACTTAACACGTGCTCCTCCTAACTCCTCTGCCGTGGCCAAAATCGGGGGGACTGACCCACCGGAGTACAGACACAGGTGCATGCCACTCCATCTCGCTGTCTCCGGGTGTGCTAATTGAGCCGCGATCTTTGACAAACATAAATGTATTCGGGGAGGTTCCGAAACATGCACCACTTTGAGTTATTAAACTAGGGTACCGATTCGGGAAATGCTCTAAAATAAAATTCTATAAACAATGGTGTGCGATTATGATCTAGCAGACACTGAATCTCTTTCATACATCATCTTTATAATATAATTGAAATGTTCTCTGCATATAAATAAGAGTATTGTTTGGTTAAAATATACACAAATTGAAGAATTGCTTTCACAGCTGTCAATTTCCGGTGAATTTAGTTATGAAATGTTCTAGAACATAAATAAATATTGATGAATTGAGTAGGTGGGTCTATGTATTTAAATATTGAATTTTTGTGATCTTCACAAAACAAATACTTCCAAAGTAAATAATTGTTTTTGTTTTTTATAATACAAATTTTAAAATAATATATTCTTAGTATCATAAAAAAGGATAAAATATTTTTAAGACCCATATTTTCAAGACCCATCTCATATCACACAATACCACCCCTTTGAAGGGTATAGCAAGTCAGAAGTCGGCTTAACGATCATTGACTAGGCCATTTGCTATATAAAGTGACATATGCAAATATGCCGACGATTAGGACTGGACTACGACTGGTTACTGGATTGGACTGACTTTTGACTACTGGCTACTGGCATCTCCGGCTGCCGCCGGCCGATTAATCAATGATAAATCCGAAATAGATAAATGACCAGGCACATGGCAAATGTTGTGTGGTCCCCAGTGCAGAACTGATCACCTGCTGTTGCTTCTGTTGGCCAAACCCATTGGGCCACTCTTTCCCTGCTCCGGCTCCAGCTCCTTCTTCTCCTGCTCCCCGGACTTCAATAGCGGGTGCAAGATAAATGCTCCGCTGATGATGCTGACAGAGAGCCAGCATTCAGGCCTGGAATCCAGAGCCAGCTCCCCTTGCATCATCTTGGCCATCGTCATCATCATCATCTGCATTGGCTCTTTATGGGCATTGTCAATGTCCCGAGACGCATTTGCATCGTACGGTTAATTGTGACCGCTATTTTTTGACCAATTGTGGGTGGCAGCCGCACCACAAAAGTACTGCACCACCATTGAACCACCGAATTCGGCATCTCGTGGCATTCTGCATATGCCGAAAAAAAATTGTGAACAGGTTTAGGTTTCCATTCTTGTTTTCTATATTCCCTTGCTGTGGGTATTATACTTTCGTTTAAAGCAATCAGTTGATTGATACATATAGTTATTCTACTTTGGATTGGTTTAATTTTATACATGATATTCTCTTGGAAATGGAATCGCTTTATTTAAAACGTCTGAATCGTGGTGCAATATAATATTTAGTATATTCTTCAAACGGCACGTATAATGGCAGAATTTTTGTGCTTATCAGTTTCTTAAGTGCTGTAAAATATTTTCACTTGCATCACATTCTACAAAATAAAATATTCTTAAATAAGTTGCTATAACAGGAAATGCAAGTACGTTTATTTGGAAAAAAACTGAGATCATCATTGAGCTTTGGCATATAGTTACTGCCATTACATTTAATGTTAAATGTATTGTTGATTGAAATTGAAATTATTAAAAGAAATTTGTATTTAAAATGGCGTTATAAAGAAGGCTATATCCGTTTTCGATTTCTTTCCCTCTTCAAGGGTATTAGAAGCTTCGGTGCTCGGTTCTAACGTCTCCTCCTTTGGCATTTGCATGGTGCTCTTTGCAACTCTGGCACTCTGATCCAGGTTCGCACAGGTGGCACTTGGAGTGGCGACACCGGAGAGATCTCCAGTGGTAGTGGTCGTGTCCTCCTGCGAGCTTTGCCCTCGTTAGCTCAGCACGTTGCAGTTGCAGCTAGCCGGATATCTATATATAGCCAACTGGTGTGATTTTGATTCATGGCGCGATTATATGTGCGCACGCAGTTTATCTTCTTTTCTTATTTCTCTTCAGCGTTTTTGTTTTGTTTTTTCCCTGAGCAGCAGCACAGTAGCCTGGGCCCAGCGTGAAGGCTTGAAATCCGAACACTTTCTGGAGGAGCGCCTCGCCGGGTCTCCGGTCCCCACAATCCGATGCGTCCCTGCTGCTTCCTTGTGGCACTTAACATTTTATTGTTAATAAAATATATTACAAGGCGCAATACAAAAGGCCAACCGGGTTGTGTGCCAGGCTCTCTGGTTGCTTTTTAGGCCCAAATGCGTTAACGAAATCATCTACCACATCCTCCGGCCCCTTTCAGATCTCCTCCAGGTGCAAATAGCCCCCCATCCTCTCCGCCCCTGGGAATGTCGCGTGAGTTCGTGTCGTACATTTAACGCGTGACTCCTTTTGAAAATTGTTCATAAATTTTGCGTTTAACAGTAGCAGAAAGGCAACGGCGAAAAAAGAAGACCCACAAAAGTCAGTCGGATACAAGATCGTTGAAGGCTGCGGCCAAGGAATTGGGTAACTGAAATTATCGCGAATCGGAAATTGAGTCTGCATGGATGCTCTGTAAAGGATGGATCAGTTGATAAAGATTGGATCAGTTGAGTATATTTGGGAAGATCTGAAAATAATATTATTTAATTTTAGGTAATTACTGTTTGTTGAATAAACTAAACATATCCAGACCTATTAGTAATATTTTTAAAAAGTTTATGCTATAATAGTATTATTATTCACAAGACATCAAAATCTCAAGTGCACTCCAAGATCGCCGAAGGGCATTACCTTTTCGCTACGGATTGTTTGGATCGTAATTTTGTGCAACTCAACGAAAATGATTTCACAAATCCGACAGATGCAGCGACCACGGACCATGGCGACAAACAAAATAAGGTAGAGAGCGAAGAAAATGAATTACTGAATCTCTACTCATCGTATCGTTTTGCTTTTGCCTTTCGCTCATTATAATGCAAATGCAATATATAGTCTCATAAATTTATGCGAGCATTCGAGTATTTCTAATTAATAACACACAAAATGTAATCAGCAATGTTAATTAGGCACATCCGCTGCTCGGATCGGCTCATTCAGCGTTGTCACCTCCAATCCACTCCACTCCACGTTCGTTTTCATTCATAAAAATCCGACAGAGACTCTGTCACAGTTTTCGATTCGGTTTCGACTGCTGCCCACATGGCAAAATGTTGGCTGGATTTGCATAGTTCGTAAGCCAAGTCAAGTGATCATGGCTGCTGTAGTAAAAAGGCACAAAATCGTTAAAGATTTTGTGTGCTTGTTTTCGATCATTCAAAGTTTTTAGCCCGAGAATTGTCGAACCGGTTTGCCAGTTATGAAACTGTTTCAGCTTTATCGCTTGTATTTTTTTGTTAGTTTTGGGTAAAGTTTTATGAATGAAAGATCGTAAAATTTGCATTTGAAACACGTGAAGTACCACTCGAGATTACTCATACGCCCCAGTGAACTTTGGAAAAGAAATAGCAATTCAGTTCCTAGGGAAAAGGCTGATTCCACTGTGAATCAACAATCTGCTGACAGGTGCGCCAAACTGATTCATCTTCTTGCTTATTCAAATAAACAAATTGAATTATTAATAATTTATTACTTCCGGTGCTGTTCAGATTAAATTGCTGTTCAAAGCTCCGAGCGATAAATAATGGATCCATAGAAATGCTAAAACACCTAATGCTTTAAGCACTTGTCAAACTTTGCCCTCCGTTTGTTCCATTCCGCTGAATTATCCCCACAAAAGGCGCCAATTATGTCGGTGGCGAAATGATACCTCAACTTGCCTGATCTGCCTTCGGTCCGCCTTTCCAAACAAAAAGGCCCCAAGACGAGGTCAGACTCAAACTGTGCAATCGACCAACTGACTGACTGACTGACGGCCACGATCTGGACGATCGACGTTAGACAGGCAATTTGTAGACTTTTAAAATAGTTTCAAATGGAACCCAGTCCGCCAGCAGGCACTCCACCAGTCAACCTGTGCGCTGTCCGATCGCCAAAAACGATTGACCACAGCAAACACAACAATGAGGAGTCTAAATTTGCAAGATCGAAGTTTTTCATACCCTTTTTCAGGATGTTGTTATTTTAAAATATTTAAGAACTTCAATAGACTTTTCTTTGTTTCCCAATCGACAAAAGTTAGAAACAAAAGGTCTCATTTGTTACTATATCATACTATACAATATGATACGAAAATACAAATTATTCACTTGGGAGCATTTTCATAATAATTTCATGATATGCTTTAAAAAAATCAAAGTTAATACTAAAATATTTTTTTTTTTTGATCCCATTACTTGGATTCCCCCTTGAAAGGGTATAAGGCGCATGCAAATTAATAGCCAACTTTGGCCAAAAATTAATTGATCACTCGAGACAGGCAACAGCGGCCACATTGCAGAGATTGCAGACCAGACTTACCGACCAGACTTATAGACCCGACGATCGATCGATGGCCGGCTGATCGCCACGAATTATGTTGGTGCTAGTGGCTAAGTGCCCGCATACTCGAGCTGATCATAGACTTCCTGAGGTAGCCGGCTCGATTAAGTTGGTGAAATGTTTTTCATGGCTCCATGAACAAATTTCAATTAACATATTCACGCAATAATTGCAGGGGTCTCCGCGGCCCACGTCGCTTGTGGTCAGTAAAAAAAAAACAGGCAGCCCACGCTTTAATCCCCACCAGACACGTGTCAAACTTCCGATCATTAGGAGGAGACAGCCGCTCATCGCACCACGCCCACTCGCACCGCTGGAGGGGCCCTAATTAATAAACAGACAAAACAATTTTAGGGCCCCTCAAAATGAAAAAAAAAAAAAATCGAATTGATAAATTATCGAAAATGCAGTTTAGCGTGTGCCTTAGACAAAAAGATATTGAGATTAATCATTGGACTAGGCCGCTCGTCATCATCATATTATCAGATGCGTTGGCGATCCTCTACGGGTAATGCCGCCTAATTAATGATGGCCACGCAAGGAAAGCGATATAAATGTCGTCGTATAATCCAGTGGGTCACTGAAAAATACAAAATCATAAAAACAAAAGGCAGTCCATGATGGAATAGGCAATGGAAAATATTAGACAATTTAATACGGTAGTGTTAGCTTCCAGAATTTATTAGGTGTCAGAACAATGAGATGAAAGGGGCATTAGGCAAAGAATAAAACATGCTTTCAGAAGTGTCTATTACCAAAAGCGAAGAAATTGTGTTCAAGAAATGATAACTCATGAGAAACAAATAAATATTTAATAATTATTGTTTATATAATGATGATGCTTTTAATAATACTTGCGATACGTTTCAAAGATTTAATTTCATATAAAAATAATAAATTGAATATTCACTTAAACCACTTAATATTCACTTAATTAAATTCATATTCAATAAAAATACGTTTATCTAGGCTTCACAACAGGTTAAACGATGAATAAGTACGCCAGCCAATATCAATTTAGACTTCTGTTGGCTTCCACACCCACATTAAGTCATGGCAATTACCGCTGATCTCTGGTTTAGACCGGCTCATAATCAAGACACAAGTTTTAATTTAAATTTGCCCCAATGCCCATATATCTCGCGAGTATCACACACAATGTTGCAAGATCGCTGGGACCACGACGGCCCACAGATCTAAGTCGGCCAACTTTTGGCCCCTGGCAGACTCTGATCATTGCTAATACCCCTGGAACCCCGACGTCCCCAAAAATCGGACACTCCACAAATCTCCCGCAATTACAATACTTTATAAACTTATTTTTCTTCTCCCATTGCGGGCCTTGTATTATCGTCTAATTGCATCGCCGACGCTCTTGGCATTTAGCGCGTCAACAAACGAGCCGCCAACGCCGCTGCGACCCCAACCCCAGAGATCCCCAACCCCAACCCCAGCCCCTTAATCCCCTCACACCTCGGCGGCGGTTCGGAGCTGAAAAAAATAAAAATAAAAAAGAAATACCTATATTTAAGAGGAAGAAAAAAAAAACAACAGAGTGGACCGCAGGCCTTTCCATTCATCATTTTTCGTTTAGTGACGCGCGTGCCTCGTGCGCCTCAAATCGAGTGTTATTTTTTTCACAGATTTTCAAATTGAGACGTCATGATCTCTCGTCGTCGGCTCTCTTCGGCTATGGTTGGTTATGGTTATGCTCATGTTTATGATTATATTTTCGAATACAAGTTCGTGTACAACATTTATTGTTTCATAAGGCAAGGCACTGCAGGCATGCAACTAACTCTAAGATAGAACATTGTTGTGCTTATGGGCTACGAGTATAATTTAGCGAGTATAAAACTGCGAATACTACAAAGATCAGTACAATCAGAAATACAACAGAAATACAACCGAATCTTAATCATAGCTTATTAGTAATCATACTAGTTTCTAAGATATGTCCTATAATATACTTAAAATAACAGCTAAAGTGGGGATAAATTCGAGCTGCTGCTAGTTTTTGGTTTTACGCCTTTGGTGCAATTTTGGTAAAATGTTCAAAAGATATACAGACTTATATCAGAGCTATATACATAAATTCGAGCTTAGATAGTTTTTTTTTCGAAGGAGTTACCTAAAGACAAGTCCTAGGATTTTATGATACTTTTCTTGGTAAACTTAGATCTTTCAAAGATTTTGTAGGACTCCGCTTAAATGGTTAAATAGACATTTGAACCCTTTCTAAATAATCTCTTTTTGACAATCTGATCTTTTCCCGGGATCCTTTGGTAGGTTTCGTTCAGTAATTACACCACTTTTGCAGGTTGTCCGTTTCCTCTTCTTCCTCATCACTTGTCGAGGGCGGCGTGTCCAGATTGGCAATATCCACATCCAGATAATCCTCCTTCGTCTGCAGCAGCTTGTCCATATACTCTACGATTTCCGTGAAGGGTGGCCGATCATCGGCATTGAAGTGCCAGCACTGTCGCATGAGTATGTAGATGTTCATGGAGCACTTGGCTGGCTTCTCCATCCGCTGCCCCGACATCAGATAGGTGTAGAGCTCCTCCGCGGACATGATTGTGGGATACGGTTGCTGTCCATATGTCATGATTTCCCACAGCAGAATGCCATATGACCAGACATCGCTCTTCGAATCGTAGAATTTCTCCTGCAGCGATTCGGGGGCCATCCATTTGATCGGTAACCTGCCATTCGTGTTCTTCCTGTAGTATTCCGTGCTCTGGATATCCCTTGCCAAGCCAAAATCGGCTATCTTTAATACATAATCATCGCTGACAAGGACGTTCCGGGCAGCCAAATCTCGATGGATGCATCGTCGCGAGGCCAGGTAATCCATTCCTCTGGCAATTTGGTGGGCAAACTTGATCAGATCCTTTTCGGTGATCATATGAGCCGGCGGCGATGGAGGCGGCTGTGAACTATCCCTATCCATATCCCTGCCAAAGGGTCGATTTTTGTACAGAAAGTCCTTTAGATTGCCATGAGGTGCGTATTCAACAATCACATATAGTGGTCCACTTTGACTGCAGCAACCCAACAGGTTGATAATATTAATGTGACGTCCAATGATCTTCATCACTTCCATTTCCCTCACCAAACTGGCAATGTCGTCATCCGTGTGGCCCTCCTTGACCATTTTCACCGCCACAATGGCATTGTTGACCTCCGCCATAACCACGCGCCCAAAAGCTCCTTCACCCAAGGTGGCGCCCAAAACGAGATGATTCCTGGGCAGTTCCCAGTTCGAGTCCAGTGGGAATTCGTACTCATTAAAGGGAGCCGGCTCGTTGCCATTTTGAAGGACAGTGGTGCGCTGCTTCTGTATCCTCACCACCGGCATGATCATGGTGTCCATGGAACCACTGGAATCTCCGCCACCCTCAGGCTTAAAGATGATCACCTTTTTGGTCCATTGATGTACAGTCTCTATGCGCTGTTTCAGCACCTTTTCATGCTTCATTTTTCGCATAGCATAGCAGACAAACAAGGCGGTCATGAGGATGAGAATGCATACACCAAAAACGAAGATGTACATAAAGCTGGCCGAATTTAAAGTGGCACTGGCCACACCGGGCTGCATATCTGTACGACTTCGCACCACTTGCAAATAGGCGGTACTATTGGATTGGCCCAGACTGTTGCTCTCCACGCAGGTGTACCAGCCCTCATCCTCCATCGTCACATTCACAAAGTCCAGCCTGTCCAGATCCTCGGCAACGATCGATCGATTGTTGGAACAGTTGGTATTCCCCTTGCAGGGCACAAAGATCCAGGCCTTTTTGCTGGTTAAATCCGACAGATACTTGCAGTCCATGCTGCCACTCTCGGTAATTTCGAGTGTGAGATTCATGGGACCGGTCATTAGGATGGGTTTATGATTCACCCGATCGCTGACTATTAGCTGGGATGTGTAACGAATGCAGTTCAAGGAATTGCATACCTTGCAGGTGTAGTTGCCACCATCACCTGGCACCAGATCCTCCATGGTTAAGGTCCAACGATTCCGCTTGATGGTTCCATAGGCACGGGTGAAGGGTTCCACGGTTCCATTGCGATACCACGTAATATTGGGTTCCGGACTGCCCAGGGCATGGCAATTGAAGGTGACCAGAGAGCCGGAGGGTCGCAAGTGCAGCTTACTCATCTTCTTGGGGTTCCGCCAATAAGGCATTGAAGTGCCACTTTCCGGGAGCTCAGCCTTAACATCATCATCATCCGCACCGCCATCGTCTAGATCCGCAATAGATTGATTGGTTTGATTGGTAACATTATTCGCTACAGTTCTGTTTTGCCTGGCTGCCAAACTATCTTTGGACAGCTCCTGACTGCTGGCCACATGGCGACGTCCTTCAACTTGCAACGATGGCTGTAAAATTAAAGGCACCAGCAGCAATATACCCAGCGATCCGCTCTTCATTGTGATCGTCAACGGACTGACTCGCCAACTCCAGGCAGCAGCCATTTTTAGGATATTTATTTTTGTAACTCTTGCCAGAAGAAAAAAAGGGCAGGCAGCACCCTCAAAAGTGCAACAGCAACTGCAGCAGCAACTCCAACTGCAACTGCAACTCCCTTGCTGGAGTTTGTCGCATGTGCTGTTGGTTTTTTAGTCACCGGAAATCCACTTTAGAGTACTCCGCTCTACATGGACTGCTCTCCCTTTTTCGCTTGCGCCGGAAGAAGATCGGTGATCTTCTAGTTTCTAATTTATAATGGAAACAACTACAGTTGCCTCTTTAGTGCAACATGTGTGCCTTTGAAGTGATCCACTCCTACACTCCTCTTACGATTGCAATCGGATGCCGATGATGATGATGATGATCCTCTTGATGATCACAATATCTTGTTGGTGTAACGGAAATACTTTCCACCAAAAACAATGCCGCCCGGCTTTTATAATTATTGGTGGGGGAGGGGTGGTTGTGTGTGATATTCTCAGTGAGTTGATGGATTTATGGCAGCCATCTTGTCACCAAAAGAGCTCCACTCGTGGGCGTGGATGATCGCAGATTCCATAGATCATTCGGCAGCTTGGATGGAGGGTGGATTCTCTGGATCGTGTTTGATGTGACTGCAACACCTGGAAGAATGCATACGATTAGATTTATGATCACATCCGTTGAGTATATTACTCGAAAATATTTCTAAAATCTTAAAAACAAGTGAAAAAATGATTGTGGAAAAGGAAGTGTAAACGATGCATCCGCTTAGTTTCTTTGACTCAAGGAATTTCCTTTCCATTTTGTTTATAGGCACTTTTTGTGTATTAACTTTCCAGACGCTTTGCAGAGATTCTTTTTGGTCTTGACTCGATTAAAGGCCATTTCCATTTGGCGAGCTTAATTAAAATGTCGCGCACATTTCCGGTAACTTGTTCAACATTTCTCGTATACCCGGTTTCTGATTTTTGTCCAGCGCGTGCCATAAATTAAAAATGGTCCAGAGGAATGAGCTCAGAATGTGCGGCAAATACAACAAGAAATACTGAGGTTTTTCATCTTTTACGCGTTGCATGTTTTATCGATTTTGAAAATAGCTTTATAGCCGTGGGCACATAAAGATTTTTCGGCTGGCACTCTTTTAATATCGCCGTAAAATTACGACCTGTCCTGACGTTTACCTTTTTGGCGAGAGGAAACTCTTTTCAACTTGTTGTCGGTTTACTTGACGATGGGGTCTATATATATAAGAAGAGCGCCCTCAAAAGTCGTTCTGTTTAATGTTCCATTCTATTTTTTGCACAACTCTTCCACTCTTCACTCACGTTGCTCCCTTTCTCTGGAGGGGTTGAGAAAATACCTTCCGACTTTTAGCGATTTGTGAATTTTCACGGAGCTGAACGAAAACTGTTCCAAATTGGTCTGGGTAGTCCGATGTACTGAATATGCCCAATGCCAATTCCGATTCCCAGTGATCGCACATGATCTCCCTCTCTCTTATTTCTCCGACACTCTCTCTTTCTCTCCCCGGATCGCCCTTCTCTCTTTCACTATCTCATCTCTCCCACATAAAAGTCCTACCCAATGCGCCGGCGTCGGGGAAGAACGACTCAATTTAGTAGGCCCTCGAGTCGCTTCCACTTTGACCGTTATACTTCCAATGCCTAATACCCTGTATTTTTTGAGTGGATAGGTATATACGAATTTTGGTACAATATAAAAGGCAAAATAAGTCTTAAGAACATATCGTAATTGCTTAAGTAACTGATTAATTTTCTGAAGAAATTTAGAATCCAATGTAAGTTGAGGTAATGCAGTTCATTTCTTAGTTTCAGTTCTGATATTTGAATTTTTTTGTGCTTTTTTTATAATTTGAATTTTTTTTAACTACAAAAAATAAATTATTAATTTATACCATCATGACCTTTTACTTTTCGTTTTTAAGAAATATATTTTTTTTACAAAAAAAAGTTGCAAATTTTTAAAACTTAAGTATAAGCTTAAAAACTGTAAGAACGAGTTCAGAACATCGACTCGTCAAGTATTCTATAGTCACCAAATGGAAAAAGTCGCGTTCCCATTCTTGTTGTGGATCTGTTTTGTTGGTCGTTGCCATTAGCGTCCCGCATCTTTTCGCTTTCAACGGCAGCCTTAATTTTTCACATATGCTCCCTCTGTATCTCTATAGCTCTCATTTTCCCCGAGTATTTCTCTCATCTTTAATTAAAACAGACACAGTTTCTCTCGCTGTTCTGGTGATCTTTCCAGTCCCATTCAGCCCACATCTGGCGGACAAAAAATTAAAGGAATTATAAGCAACAAAAATAACGGCCAAAGAGACTACTGAGTTGTGTTGTCTCTGTTCTCCCGCCCCCAGGGCCACGCCTACAGTCAGAGTCGGAGACAAGGGCAAATATTGTTTCGGTTTGCATTTGGTGCTCTATTGTTGACTGCAACATGTGGGCACATCATCAGCACCAGCCATATACACATCTACCTAAGATCGTGCCACATGTGTTGCACAGACATTGTCGTCGGCTCTCGAGGGGAAGTCGAAATCGACGTCGACGGTATGATGATGGGGTTATCCAAAATTCTGACTTCCAGGAAGCCATCCGCCAAATCGGAAACTGCCAAAAATACATGGAATAGTTTTTCCTATCCCCCTACGGTGAATTGACCTTCACCTCCATCGAAAAACGACCGCACATTTTAGTATATTTCCTGTGCAGTCCGAAATAATCGAAAATAAACAAACAGGGTGCGGAAAGTGTTTGCAAAGTATACAAACAACGTACACCTCCTGTCGAACTGAACCGGCGGTCACTTGGGATCCATTACACTCGCACGGGTTCACCCCAAGTGACGCACTTGGTAACCCCGCCACCTCGCAGTTTATTCCGCTTATACGATACCAAGTGGAGACCGGCACGAGTCTGTTATTTCGCACGGTTCGTCGGCAGGTTCCAGCCACCCAATCTATCCATTCGTCCATCCATCCATCCATCCATCCACCATATGCCACTCAGTACGTGACAGCGAGAAGGTTGGATCCCATGGGGGAAACGAAAAGAAGCAGACGGAGCAAGAGGTTGAGTGTACGAAACCGACCTTATCAAAGAGCGAAGCTAAGGATTTTCCAATTGCAGAAGAAATGTTTTTGAAAACTTTACCACGACCCTAATCTGTTCTTCGAATCAAATTCGAATGAATTGAAATTTACAAAATTATATATACAATTTATGTCAATCAAAAACATTAAGTCTTTTTTGAGTCATGTCACCCAAGTTTTTTTTAAAATTATACTTAGTCAACCGTCCTTTCTTTTTTTGGATAAGAAGTGCATGCTATGTATATCTTTTGCTGCAAAGGAAGGCTTTGAACTCTATGAATATATACAATTTGTATCAATCAAAACCTTTAAGTCATTTTTGAGTCATGTCACCCAAGTTTTTTTTTGGAAATTATACTTAGTCAACCGTCCTTTCTTTTTTCGGATAAGAAGTGCATGCTATGTATATCTTTTGCTGCAAGGGAAGGCTCTGCACTCTATGAATCATATTTTATAAGAACAAATTTTATACAGTATATAAAATGGTTTTAAATTAATAAGAAACATTTCTTGAAAAAAATGAATTCAAGAAAAGATATGGAATCACTCTTGAGAAAGTTTATATTACTTTGTTTATCCTCTACTAATGAATACAAACATTTGGAATGACTTAAGAGCAAAACCATTAAAATAGAATAAATATTTTAAGAATCTAGAGTAAACTAAAATTTTGTGATCGAATCTTATAAAAACGGAAATAATTATAATAAAATGAAAAAATTTAATGATAAAAAAAAATTATAAATTCCAATATTATAGAAACTAGAAATATTTTGAGCCATTAAACTGCACTTAAGTGTTTATAATATTTTGTTTTCACACGAACTCAATTATTTAATGTTTTTGGTAATGATTCACTTCATTATCACTAAAGATCAAAAGATCATTCCGATGCTATTGGGTTTTCCCACCTGGAATGAGAGAATATCAGGAATTGGCCCCACAATCAGCTAAACAAACCTAATTATCATTCATAAATACGATTGCCGACCAGAGAGGAGAAAAGTAAGGAACGACGATCGTCGGGGAGCAAATTGAGTGATTGCCAAAGGCAGCGGAACAGAAGTCGAGACAGTGAGAAGATGGCATCGTAAAGCTTCCCGACCGACAAAACAGATACCCGATAAATATATACAAATAGCTATAGCCATATACACACAGATATAGAGCAAGTCGGACAAAGAGCAGACAAGTTGAAATGTTTGTTTACGCGGCTAGAAAATATTGCATGTTCCCTCTAGAATCTAGATGCTGCTGGTTAATAAACAAAAACCCATTCCCTAAGTCAAGCTGAGAAACAAAAAAAAAACAGAACAGAACAGAAAACTAAATTATGAATTTGAAATATGTTCTCAGCTCGGTTAGGTTGTAAAAGCAAATAAATAAATATAAATTAGAATGGGAACGCTGTGGAAAAGTGCTTTCAATTTGAGCATGAACCATAACAGAACCGAACTAAATAAAAAACGTATTCTATGGGGCTCTCAAATCCCGAACTGGCCATATTCACTGTGTTATGGGGTAGTCAGAGAACAGATAATTGAACGATTGACCACATACACAGCGAGATAAACGACACAAATTGCTTTGGTTCACCAACATGGGACCACAGCACTTTTTACACATTTTGGCCTTTGGGTGAAAAGTCAAATTGCTGTGCGCGGTCAATCAAAAAGTAGACCAAACAAATGATTTGCGCAATTACGCAAAAAAGCAAAATAAACCAAAGCGTTGCAATACGTATAGTAGCCAAAGCATATATATTTTTAAAGACTTACCTCACAATGTGCGTTGCTCCAAAACAAAAAGCTTCTTGCCAAATAGCCAAATATCCAAAGTGTCTTTGCCTCTGCGTAGGAAATTCTCTCGCCTTCGTTTAAATTGTAAATGTTTCACCAAAAACACAATTGAGAAAGTTCACAGAATTCGAGAATGTTTCCACTTAAAATTCTTCAAATGTTTTAGTACGTATTTATATGGCACTTGGGCACTTAAACAGAAGGAGAAACTGTTGCACACTTGACTCTGTCTCACTCTTCGCCTCTTTGGTCTTGGTTCCAAATGTGTTTCTACAGTATACCGTACTGCCTGCAATAATTATTAAACATAATTATTGATAATATATTCGATCGATCGATGTCGATTTTCCTCCGATTTTCTAACTGTAACGGCACGCAGTCCGATCGCAACTGAACAGAACATCGAGCCGAACCGAGCCAGCTCTGCGAAATAAATCTCTTCAATTAAATGAGGGAACAAATGAAACGAATTCATATTCCCCCATCACAACATTCTGCTGGAGAACACATCTCTGCAATGTATTTTCGCGGCGGCCGCATAAACAAATACAGAAAACACACAAAATTGAACGGAACGCCAGCCACACATTGTATAATCCCAGCCGAAAGAGAGGAAGGGTCGAAAAACGGGGATATGTATGGATGGTATGGTATAGGGGCTAGGGGATACACATGTGTGTATCTGAGTGGCGGTGGTGGTGGCGGCCTTCCCTTGGAAAGTGAAATGTAATTGAGTGCGGAGACCGCGCTCGTTCTAAATTCGTTCAATTGAGTCGAAAGAAATATCTCAACGAGGGTCGACCACCACAAAGTGTTGCATATTTTCGAGCGCACTGAAAAATTTCATGAATATCATTATGAGGGTAGTGAACACTTGGGAACTGTACCAATGATCCCTTATAACACCATTAATACAATATCTCTATTAATGTCAAATCCATTATATGATAGCTATACCTTATAATACAATTCTAGTTTTGACAATATTGAAATATTATTTTGAAAGAAATTACTTTAGTTTTTCAAAATTGATTGTTTTGCAAATTATTCAAATTTTTTGATGACCATAATATATTAAAAAAAATTTCCAATCGATACCAGTTATCAAACCAACATTAACAAATAGTTATCAATTTAAAACTAATTTTAAGCAACCTTAGGCTTTCTTCACGCTTCGAAAGAGGTGGAAAATTCGGAATGGGATTCATTAGTGTGTACAATACCACGCTAAGTAAGTTAGCAGTTATTAATTATGGGCTACTTATGGCAAATGCCAAATAGCCAAAGGCCGAACCGGTAGCCAAGATGGAAGAAAGCCTCCCTAATGAATGACACTTGAGTAGAAATAGCATCAAAGAACACACGCTGTGAGCTCCAAAGACAATGGGCATCGTTTAGCGTTTGTCTCTATGGAGACCCCAAAAAGGGTTAACCAAACAATGGACTTCTAGGGGATTTTGGCTGAAAATCGAAAACAATTAACGATTATTGGCCATCAATTGTGGAGTGAGAGAGACCCGCTCTGTGCCAAATGGCGTTACGCCTGACTGATTAATTGATGTTGCTGCCCGGAATGGGAGGATCCCCATGAGTGGTTAGCATAGTTTCAACAGTTAACAACCTCGTAAAACCAAAGACCAGGGAAACTCGGGTTAAAGACGGCCACCACCAGCCAGTGTATGGTCATAATACTTAAATTTTATGCACTCCTGGGCAATCCTCCTGGCCGCCGACTCCCAAACTCCTCGGGCTGCCGATTCTCAGCTTCCGTATGGCTTTTCAATTTGGCCAGAACGAAACGCAAGTTGTTAGCGTTTCGAACATAGAAATAAATATTGGAAAATTGGCTCAAAGTCTGGAACGCTGGCTCTCGCCTTTGGCCATTGGCTCTGGGAATCTGGGAAATGGGAAATGGGGACCGGCTTTTGGAGACACGATCTGCCGGGCCGAGTTGGGCGACACGATCTGCAACCATCTCGCAGAGATCTCGTGCAGAGCAGCCAAACAGCATAAAGTTAATTGCTAATATGATTAATTGCACATTAACATGAATTTTTATAGCCAATTATATGCGAAATATGCCAATGAGAAACTTTTTCGACCAGCAAATTAAAGACCAAAAAAAAAACACGAAAAAAACTTAAGGTAACTGAAGTGCAATAGGTAAAGAAGATGGGCTTTAATGCTGTCATTGGATACAATATATTTAAAATGGTCAAATTGTGACTTATTAAATGAGGAAAAATATAAAAAAAAAATTAAAATACATTCTTATAACATTTTATTTATATCTTTTAGTCAAGGCAATATATTTTTTTGTTTAACCATATAATCAAAAATCTAGTCTGCTCTTGGCACAAACAAAGTAGGTTCACCTTTGCTATAGATCCGAAAACCCGCTTCCAAACCAGACCAATTCCATAGATGAAGTCGATAATTTATGCATAAACTATGCGTGGCAATTTGGCATCATCCCATTGCGAGTGGGCTGCTAGCAGGCGAAATTATGCGGGTGTGTTTGCATTTGCCACAAGAGCAGGCGAGTAACGAAAATAAATAAATAAATGAAAATGCAATAACCCTCGAGACAGACGGAAAACAGAGAAACAGAGAGCCCAAATCACATTTCCAATCACTCAAAAACTATTGGAGATTCGAATTTGAATTATTGGCTCCACCTTGCCTGCACGTCATTTCCGGTCTTAAATCTTTAAGCGCGTGAGCTAATCATAACTTACAATGTGGTCCGGCAATTTGACAGGCGGTTGGCTGTTGGTCGTTGGCTTTTTTCTTTCTGGTTGGCCAGTTGGCCTGCCAGAGAGATACCATGCTCTGGTATCCCAGAGCCGAACTGGGGATCATGGATCATGTGGGGCTGGAAATTGTTACCATCGGGACAGCAGAGCTTGGGGCTCGGCAAGCTGTGCGAGCTGTCAATGAACTTGTATGCTCTTGATTGATTTATATTGTGCCGGGTGGATGATGTATCTTTGTATCTATGGTAAATCAGCTTAGGCTCAGGACCGCTGATATCTTGCTTTTAACACGAGGCCCGAAACGAAACCCCTGTACAGAAAGCAAACCACCAGAAATCTCGATTCGAGTCGGCGAATCTAATGAAAGGTGTATTAATTATATTAGATATCCCTCCTATCCCAGGCAACACGATCTTCGCTGTTCCTTGGCTACTGTTCAAAATGCTGGCCTTAAAGTGGTTTTATCTGCCCATTTTTGTTTTTTTTTTCTTCTTACCAAAGGGCCTTAGCCTCCGTCGCGGTCTAGGCCATAATTTAAAGCTGGCTTTTTGGGGAGGGGGGCAAAATGGGTTGAGGCGGCTAAAACTGGCGCTTAAAAGTGCGTTTAAACAGACCTTTCGGCCGGATTGGGCTTGGCGTGCGGGCGTGGCCTTTTTATATATTCCCTGGTTTTATTTTTTTTCTTAGCCCGTCCTGGTCCCCATAATCCCTAATAATAATCATGTGCTGTAATTGACGATTTATGCTAAGCCCGATATAATTTACGCCGTTGGAAACACCGGGGCCTCACCTCAAACCGTTGAGCAGGAGGCGGAGAAGGAGTATCGCATAAATCATAACTGCACCTGGGATAGCTGAAGGGGCGGCCGAAGGAACTGGGACCCTGGGACTCGAGATCGGAGGTGCCTGCTGCTACTGGCCATGGACCGATGGACCGATGGCTCGATGGCTCAACAAATATTTCCCACACACGCCGGCGTTGCTTACATGGACCAAAAGCATGGCAGTACACGGACATACAAGTATGTCGGGCAGGTTACACACAATGCAAATGCGTTCGCATAAGTCAGTTAAGGTAATGGCCAACAAATTAGGAAACGAAGAGCTTATACTCTAAGGAAAACATTGTTAAAGGAATAAGAGAATAAATTTATTTTAATTTTCACACAGTTCTATTACTAGAAATATTAAACAATTTTCAGGTACCTGATGTAAGCTATAAATTACACATTTATTTTTATAGAGATATGGCCTTTATAATAGACTTTTTTTATGAATTCTAGCAAAATACAAGGTAATATCATGGTTCATTAAAGATTATTTATTTTCTTAGTTTACTTGTTCTTTTTTTATTCAAATCATTTATAATAGGCAGTATAGACGTAAATCCTTGTAGTATAAAGTATATAAATGTTTTTATATTTTATCCTCAATTTTAAGATCAGCTTATTCAAAAATCTTTTATACCCCTTCCGGCTCAAAGTGTACTCAAAAGTGTTGGCACGCAAATTTATTGTTGTCGGTTGTCGGTCGAACCGCCGATTTGCGATCCATTCCGCAAAAGGCTACCGTATTTGATCTTGGCCTCCCTGACTCCCCTGACCCCTTGTTCCCCCGTGGACCCCCTGGAACCCCACTTACCCGCCACTGTCAAAAAAGAAAATAAACTGCAGGGGTAGAAACGGGGAAATCTTTTGGAGCTGCGTGCCAGTGCCAGTTTGTCTGGCATTTGGGCAGGCCTTCCAAAAACGTCGCTGACATAACTGTACCAACCGCCGAGCGGTGGTTGCGTGGTGTGTGGTTGGTGGTTTCGGTGGTTTTCGCGGTGGTTTTTTAAGAACCACTGCTCCGGCAGCCCCAGATTTCGGCGAACGTCGCTGTTTTTGGCATCAAACACATGTCGAGGCACATGAAAGGATCGCTGGCTGGATGGCGGGGACCTGGAATCTGAATCCGAATCGGAATCTGGTGGATATATGGTCGTGGTGGTGTGCCGGTGGATCGGTGGATTGGTGGCTTTGCATGTTTGGCGTTTCAATGCGCATTAATTTTGCATAGCCGGCCGTTGTTGTCGACACGAATGGCTATGAAAGGTTAATAAATCAAATGCATATGCATGAGACAGCGTCTGCACCTGAGATCCTGGCATGCGACTCTTTTTTTTCTTCTTTCTGGATTTTTGTAGTTTTTGCTTGCAGGTTTATGCGTTTATAATTTCCTCAATGACCGTTTATGGCCATTCCAGGGGCATTCAAAATCAGCGCCTTTTGTGACCGAGCCGCATTAACACCAAATTAAGTTTGATTTTATGGCCCAGCAAAAGGAAATTGGGTCATCTTCATAGGCCGGAGAAGCAATTTGGTTTACGATTCCTCTGGATTCTCTGGCGTCTTGAATGAGTTATAAGCCACGCCACTTGGGTGCACTTAATCTGCGTTTTACGACCCAGATGCTCAGTTTCCACAGGCTGCCGGCTTTGTTACACCGATCACGTACTGGGATTAATCACTAAATTAATTGAAACAATTTTCTAGCATGGCCGTAAACAACAGGCAGGCAGGCCAGGCCAGCGCCACAAATTAATCAGGCGATCTGCGATATGTGAGAGATGCTGATCAAGTCGATCATGTGATCACCGATCATCGTTTTGCCCGGTGTTGATCGCCATGTTCGAGGCTCGTACGTGTCTGGCATTTGCAATGGCTAAAACGGCCAAATGAGTTGTCCAACCATCTAACACATGTCGCTCAGCTCATCAGCCGGCGATCAGTTACTGATCAATAAGGTCCGCCGATCATTGGACCGCCAATTACCCCCGAAAAATGGGGTGATCTCAAAATGGTTTGCCATATATCTAGGGCCAATTGCCAGCTACTAAAGTGATCATTAATGGTCGTTTTACCAAGGAGATTCCCCCATCATGGAAAACCCCACTGGCTGCCTGCTAATAACTTTTAATTAAATTAAAACTCCGCCTATTTGCGTTCAGCACTCTCTCGATCGTGATCATTTCGGTATCATCATCATTAACATCATCATCGGCGTTAGCGGCGGCCAAACAACAAATGCCTTTTCACACCACCGATCTCCGATCAGCGATCAGTGATCATAAGGCGACCCTCACCAAAAGGCAGCCAAGGTGCAACAGGTGCAGGCACGATCTTGGGCCGCTTCTTGCCTTATTTTCCCGATGCCGCGGTGGTGCTTGTTTTGGCATTAACCGTTGGCTTTCGAGTCTAGCCAGACGGAGACTGCGACTCCACCCACTTCACGGCCCCATACACTGGGAAAAAAGTCTTGAAATAGGGTAAGTGTTGTGGAAGTTAGAAAATGAGTTGATCTTAGCAATGGTTAACAAATTTAAAATAGTAAATTTCGTCTTGAACTGCTGAGTAAGGGTTCTAAATTCAAATATTTAAAATTGTATGTTATATATTGGAATATGAAAACCATCAAAAATGTGATTCATTTTAAGTTTATCATATTATCTATTAATAAGGCAAGGTCCTAAGAATTTTATTTATATCATGAAATTATAAGAAATTCATAACCACATAAAAGTTCTTAAAGAAAACCATATGACACCATAAAACTGGAAGCCTAAAGATCCCTAAAACATTTTGAAGACAAGATCTAGAGAATGATATTTTTCAGATCTAATAAAATGTTTTTTTTCCCAGTGCACCGCACTCCACCCCAATCCGCAATCCAAGACGCTGGAATGGCAATCACTTAAATCGTTGCGATTATGATCAGCAACAGGCATCGTTCGGCGTTATGTTTTCCTTGAGCTGTACCACTTTGGGTTATAGTTGCTGGTTGTATGTAGTTGCGGTTTCCTTCTATTGCCGCTGTTATTACTGCTGCTTTGGTGGTTGCTCTTGTTGTTGTTACCGCAAAACATAATTGATCAATTAAAAATTAATACCAACTTTGTTTAGCTTTGGGGTGATCGAAATAAACTTCCTCATTGGGCATGCAAGTTTGTCGTACGAAATTAAAATAAAGATCTGCCAAGATAACAAGGAATTCGATCAATATCCATTGGTAGTCTCAATTTTGTCATTTAATCATAATTAATCGTTATGGAGCTTAACGAATTTTTTTAATTTCTGAGCAAGGCAGTAAATGATTTAACCGGTTTTTTTGTCAACAAGTTAAAGATATTAATGATTCCAAGGATTAAAATTTATCTTTTATTAATTAAAACATTCGTACCTTAAATTCAATATTGATTCAAAAAGTGTTCTAATCATACTTCAACATATTGCGGTCGGTATAGATTTTGAATAAATTTTCAATTATTTGAAGAACAAAAAAAGAAACGGCACCTTTTGATTCTCAAATGTCTTTATCGTAAACCAATAGTCCAAAGCCCTGGAAATTTCACCTCTTTGGGTGGCCTTTTGGGACCCCACACGACTGGAGCGACTAAAGTATTGTCATAACACCGCGATGACCGGCTACTTAAATCAAATGAGTTAATGCCTCCAAAATGTCTGTGACGCACAAAGTGTAAACAATGGAGCAGAGCTTTCGGCTCTTTGATTTATATAGTAGATCGGGCCAGAGAACGAACTCCAGCGGTCTTCGATCGCTATATAGGCCTTAATTCTCCCGTCGTCATGCACCGACTTTGTTGTGCTAATCAGCGTTCAAGTTTATGTGACATTTTAAAGTATGCCACACACATGGCCGGCGATCTGATCTGATCCACCAGTGGATCCCAGTGGTTGGTGGCTTATATGTCGATGGTGGTGCGGCGCTGTCGAGGTGTCGCGGCCAACGATCGTTACAACCTGGATGCCATTCGACCACTTTCCTTGTCGCATTGATAATTCAATTTCTTCTAACGTTTCCCTCTGTTTATTATCTTGACTTAATTTTCTTGGGGACCACCAGCGATCTGTTATTTTTTTTTGGTTTTCCGATTGGTTTGGGGGACAGCAGCCGATCATAACAATCGTCACTGAATGCTGCGGGTTGCGTGTGGCCTTTGTCCGATTTATGATTCAATTTTATTGTTAATTGAAATTCAACTAGTTTAGTGTGTCGCCATTGATCGTTGGTGATCTCTGGGTGCGGTCCCAGCCTCTTTTTTTTTCTTTGTTTTGACCCCTTGGCTTGTTTTGGTTTTGTTTTGATCACTGTTAAACTGTCAGGCCAATTGACTCGCTGTCCCCTGTGCCCCACTCCAATCTTCGATTTGATCATGACGCGCTGATCCTGATTTATGATCATCACCATCATTGCTGCTTTATTACTCTTGGGGTGGGCGTTGTTCGAAACAGTAGTCTGGCCATAAATCCGATAATGGGCTTATGACTCCTTTTACATCTCTCAACTTTCACTGCGGCGTCAATTGAAAAGTAGCTCCATCTAGTCGCCGGTAATCAACAAGTTAATGCCGCGTGGAGCAGACGCCATTATAAGGGTCTGTGACTGTCCAAGTTAATAGAGAGTCCAAGTCCGAATCGAGAGCCCGAGGGGGAGGAGTTCGGTTCGGAGTACATGCAACGATTTCCTGATTAACACTTTGAGCATAATTCTACCGCCGGCGACAGAGTGCACATAACAAACAGCCAGCCCAACTGAATGGATGTGGCTGCCAGCATCTCATGCAATGCACTTTGGGAATGGGAGCAAGTTAAATGAAGTGGTCCAGGAAATCGACTGCGAAATACCCGGTACTTTTGGTACTTCATTGGAGCTGGAATGCTTATAAAGGAATTATATTTTCAAAAAATTTTATAATATTTTGAATGGATTCTATAAAATTCAGCTAATATTACAAGCCAAGTTTTCTTTAAAGTGGTTTAAAATACTCTACTCTCTACTAAAACTTTCTGTTTGACAGAACATTTGATTTTTAATAAAATTATAGAAGAATATATTTTTCTAAATTTACCTAGAACATTAAAGTATACACAACAGAATCAATATCTCTATAGCCCTTGCTCCTTATAACATTTTGTTGTTAAAAAATTTAATTTAACTTGTAATAGAAATATGATTTTCTTTACAATCCTATACACCCTTTTACTATCAAACTACACAGTATATTTTGCCCATTCTCGGTTTAGTTTCAGTTAGATTTCCCATTCCCCGATTCCAAACCGAACCGAACCCAAACCCAATCCGCGTTCATGGCGCGTGCGCAAAGCCGCCGGCAGCCGCAGAGACAAATTCTAATGCTGGATAACAGCGGAGGAATTATGGCTGCTGCCGGGACTCGGGAACTCGGGAACTCGGGGTCTCCGGCCTCGTGCTGATTGTCTGTAAGTAGCTGAGGGCAAAACTTCTTCAAAAACCAAAGACTGCACATTAAACAAAGTGAATTGCAGTCGCCGCTGCAGTTGCATTTGCAGTTGCAGTTGCATTCACGTTTTGTATTTACCACTTGAAACTAGTTGCTGGTCGCTTGCTCGCCGGACTTGGATTTTCCGCATTCCTTGGCTAATTTAATGGCGTGAAAATACATGTTCTACGCTAGGGTTAGTCACTGATTAGGCTTGATTATCCGCGATCATATTTCGCAGACAGATCCATTGACAAACGGCGCCGGCGCCGTTGAGAGTTGTTTTAAATGAAAGTGAATTGCTGACTACGGGACATTACTCACGGAATTTAAAAAAAAAAGGGTAAATGATTTACTACTTACTAGCATTAGATAATATTTCATTGAGGATATTTTAAATATTTTAAATTACCTAAAGTAAATATGATGTCAAGTTAGATTCTAATGGGTTATATAAAATTGAATTTTTTTGGATGTTGGTCGTCTTCGTGGTGGTACCAAGTTTTTATATCTAACGTTTTTCGATAATATTTAGTATAGCTAAATAAGCTAAACTTTACAGAACACTGAATCAAAAAATTCTAACACTGTTCCGAAATAGGACTATGTATATCTTATTTAAAATTCTTAAACTTTTTAATCATTTTATTTTTTGATTCGATCATCAAGTTTACTTAAGCTGAATAATAAAAACCAAATATATATGGAAGAATGTAACTTAATGAAGTCTACAATATGAAGAGATCCCAACCAGAAACCCATTGAAACTGGGTTTCGAGTAGGATTCGAATTCAACTCGCGATCAGCCAATGTCTCGATCGTTGCTCTTCACCACGTCAGCTTGAAAACTCCCCACACCTTATAGAGCGCTCTCTCCGGGGACTTTCCCCTACTTTTCCAGACTCTTTCGAATTTCGAAATGCAACTCGTTTGTCGCTCTGAAAAGTATTTCCCCTGACAAACCGGAGATGTGAGATACTCGTAAGCCCTCCAGTCAGTCATCCGCGAGCGGTGACTTTTGACTGGCAGTGGATGGATGTTTTGAGTGACCAAGCACCACCAGTAGCCATAAAAGTCAGAGAGCCCCAAACGGCCGCTTTTGTCTAAGCCATAAACTGGGAAAAGACGGCCAAAAAGGCTAGGAAACAATTTATTTACGAGGCGGGCTCTTTCGCTCGCAGCAGGCGGAACAGACAACTATTGATTTTGGCCCCAAACGCGGACAACAATTAAACGGAGCTCCCAGCTGTAAAGCACTGTTAATGGCTCACTCTAGCCGGAGTTTTTACCCGGACTCTGGGGATCTCTGTGGGTCTGTGGCTCTCGTCTGGTAGCATGCAAATGATGTCATTTGGTTTGGAAGGCTCTACCCCCAAAAGATCTCGGCTCGAGTTGACAGCTTTGGAGATTGGTCTTGGACGGCATTTGGCAGCTCGGCGAGACATTTATGGTCGGTCAGTCAAGTTTGAACGTTTGCTTTGGGTGTACGCTGTTATAAAGTTGTAAAATTGCCTCCATCAATCGCGTTTATGATGGCGTTTTCGTTTTCGACTCGGTCCCGGAGGAAGCTTTCCGATGCTCCGTAGAGTCAGGTTAAGCTGTCCAGCTTAACCTTTAGCTGCTCTCTGCGCGTGCCAAAAGGCAACAAACGAGCTTTTTACGAGACGCGGACCTCCTGCCTCCAACTCTCCTCGTGGGCCACACCAACAAACCCAGCATGGATCCCCCGGACCATGTTGAACTCGGCTCACAGATTTATAACAAAGATATCGGCCCGCAAAAGCCGACACGCTGCGTCGTCTCCTCAGAGTCTCCGGGTACTGGAAAAAACGTTGTTCTCAGGATAAAGTTCTAGAAATCTACCTATCTATATCTTCAGAGGGAAATTTATGAAACATTTAAGTGTAGATTCTTTAAACGGTGTTATATTTGATGGCTTCGTAATTTAAGTTATTATATATTAATATCCCTTGGAGTCATTATTAATATAATTATTCTTGAATCTGATGATAGTACTATGATATTGGGGATACATATTTTCAATTTAACAATAAGTTGCATATTTACTTTAATAGAAAATAGCAGTAGGTCAGATAAGTAAAATGATACAAAGAATCCCCCAGTTTCAAAATCAATTTTTCCCAGTGCAGAGACTCCGTCTAGCTTTACCTCATGCTATGAGCTATTAGAGTTCAGCGAAACCAAGTCAGGGCCCGAAGAACCCAAACCCAAACCCAAACCCGAACCCACTGCAGTCCAGGCAATCCATTAGCAACTGCGTTGTTTTCTTTGCTGCTTTTCTTTGAGGTTTTCTCGATGCGTTTTTCTGCTCTCGCTCTTACTGACTTTTTCTTCCTTTTTTTTTGCATCGTCGGCATCTAACAAATCGTTCTGTAATTTGATAGCTCAGATGTTTATGACTTTGGCCAGGCAGTTTTTAATGTGGCGGCTTACGGTCCTACAGAGCAACTCTCGCGAATCGCGATTCGCAAATCGGGACTTGGTACTATGTTGCCTAAAAAAAAAACAAAATCAATGCGACTAAGACAACAACTCTTTTACGCCCCGGAAAAACTGGACCTCGACCGACTCGATGGTTTGGGCCATGGTAATGGGGCTGCCGGTGCGTTGATCGCCTGCCAAATCGCACAAAATATGCTAAAAGGTTTCGCTAGATCAATTTAAAGATTTTTTGTTTAGATAAGCTTTCGTTTATTGGCTAACCAAATGGTTTAGAGCCGGGGCCACTCGCGGACGGACCCCAAAACATGTTACTTAATCTCAAATGGCGCTGGCCCCGTCGATACGGATACCCTCCCGAAAATCAAGAGGGGCAGCAGCCGGATTGGGGGCCAACATATGTTTCTGCCTCGTATCAGATCCGAGCCAACGGCAATGACAAAGCAAAGCCGCACCGAGATGGAGACCCAGATGGAGCTGCAGATTTCGATGGAGCCCGAGATGGAGATGGAGTGGCCAACTCCAAGACTCAGGTGCAGCAGGAGGCACAGACTTCCGGAGGCCACTATCCAGCCACTGAGAAAAGTTTACGACATTTTGATATATTTTAAGATTGTATATTATCGACTTATACATTAGTTTTTAGGCGTTACCCATTTTAAAATTTATAAATATTTTTTAATGATAATAAAAAATTTAATAATCTCTCAATAAATCAAAAACCTCCTAAAATATATATGTAAACAAAATAAACTTTATTCTTCATTTAAAAAATGTATATTAAATATATACTTCTGATGTTTAAAATTCGTTACCTAAGCTAATACATTTTGTAAGAATGGAATTCCAAACACATTGTTATGATTTATGGCCAAACAGATGCCAAATTTGGGAGCTGTTTTATATTTTTCTTCGAGTGGAGGTGTGTGCCAGTGCCTTATGACTGGATGAAATTGACATAAAAGGCCAAACCCATTGCAGATTGCATAACCAGTTGACCAGCAGTGCCACCGCCCACCCCTGGGCCGCATCAGCAAACCATTTCCATGTTGATTAATGAGCGGGTTGTGTTTTAGCCGCCAGACTTTTGCCATGTTGCGACAGGGGCACGTCAGTTTAAGCTGGAAGAGATCTCGCGCTCTCCTCGGCCTGGGAGGATGATGATGATGTGGTGTCAGGTCAGCATCAAGAGCTGTCCGTCGCCCCTGAAACAACGGACAACTGGATATACGGACAACCGGACTCAGAGTTTAAATGTTTACATTTCCCCGTCGCCAGTCGGTGTCACTAAAGATGAAAACGAGAAGGAAAAGGAAAAACTAGGTGGGGAAAAACGAAGTCTAGAGTGCCCTAACAAAAGTTTATATTCCAGGGATCTTTAAACTGTCTTAAAAAGAAAATCAATTGTAAATCTGGCATAACTTATTTTGTTATGAACTATATTATGAACATAAAAATATATAGAAGTACAAGATGTATATATCTTACATTTTTCTTTAAAGAAGTGTTAAATCGATTAGATGATTATAAATCATTCCATTCCTCGAAGCACTTTCAAGCCTAGTGCATAAATGCAAACCCCCTTCGAGGGTATAAAAAATGAGAGTCGCTCATGGAAATAAAATCACAAAAAATTGCCAACTTAATTAAATGAAAATATATACTTTTCCAAAGCGATCTTGTTGTGGTCTTTGCCTCATGTCGCAGCATCCCTGCCCGCGCCACTGCCCCCTCCTTTTGCTCCTGTCGCCTTGCGTGTCAAGTGAACATCATGCGTAGCGCAGTGTCCCCCCTTTTGGGGCATTCTCCTCCCCTGACAACCACAAAAAATTAAAAAAAAAACCCATCCCCTTCTCGGACACAACCTCCTCCCCCGGCAACTGCTTACATGTTACACCAATTTCAGTCTGGAAATCCTTGTCTGGTCTTAATATGATTTAGTAGCCGCATGCATGGCTTGACAAGTGTCCATTTGAATACTCATTGGCTCAACAAGCAGCTAGCCCGCAGACTGGCTCCTGGGATCTAAGTCGCCCCCCTTGACACACGCCCCTGGCAGCCCCACCATCATTGATTTGTGTGTAATTTAATGAAATTTACATAATATTTTGTTTTTAATGAGGCCTAAGGTGATGTTTAAATGCTTTGACTTGGCTTAGTCGGTAGTCTTGGTCGGTAGCTGGTTGCTAGAGAGTCCGGTTGGTGGTGCATGTGGCGAGTGGTGCTTGTTGGACTACCAGTTTTGCATTATTTTTGGACTTTGTGCCCCCGACCTGCCGCAATAAAGGAGCAAAGAGCCCACAAAGCCTTTAACCAAAGCCAGGAAAGAGTGGCAAAACAAAAAATCCCTATAATTGTCTGACAAATTGGCTGCAACTTAATTAAGGGGCGATAAAGTAGTGGCCCAATCCACCCGGCTTTCCCCAGCTAATTAAGTCACTTTGGCACCGCTATCTGCTGCTGGCACACACATATTTCATGATGAATCGGAGTCGCAGTCGGAGTCGGAGTCATCCTGTACAGGTTGCACTCCCTGCCGCCACTCGGGAGCGTGTCGTTGAAAGGGGCCAATCAAAACAGACAAACACCTTTGCAAAATGCACTCGAGCACTGATAACTCGCATCCCGTTCCCTTTGGGGCCCCGTTAATAAGCGTAGATTATTTATGTTTATTAACCCTTAACATGTTTACATTTTGTAAAACGAGACTCTTAATGTGAACTTTATCAGACCGGGCATTTGCAACTGCCATGGGTTAGGCTCTTCCATTTGGCAAAGTGCGGTACGAAAAAGGAGTCGGAAAAGTATTAGGGATATAAATTAAAACGTTTATATTAGAACGACAAAATCATACATAAAAACCGAAAATCGGAATAAATTTGTTTAATAATTTTAAAAACATGGTATATGATAGTATACTCTACCTATAGATACTAACATTTCTTCTAGATTAGTATTAGTATTTCTTCAGGCACACCATATATATTTGGGATTTATAGACCATTGATGGTTAGATGTTATTTTGTAATAACCTGATAGTTTCAGCTTTTCAATGAAGTTATTACATTGTTAACTTTCTCCTGCAGGGCATTTGGAAACCGGAAAAACCCAGCCTTAACCCGGCGATAAGTGCCAATCGCAGCGCTGCCTTTTCCTGTCAACCACTGGCGAACCGCTCCTCCAACCCAAATACTATATATACGAGAAGAACCTAACCCGATTCCATTGATTTGACGGCGGCGCTCCTCTGCAGATTTTTTTAATGATGCTCGTCTCTCGGGGGAAACTGCGGGGATTGGGATTCTCCGCTGGCGCCCGATTCGAGGATGGTCGGTTAATGCATTTTTTTTTACATGATCATACGCGTTTATCTTTTTGTCCCTCGATGGCGGCCGGTTATCGGCCGGTTTTTGGTGCTTTGGCACTCATTTAATAAGTTTGTTCTGGCTAAGAGATTACATGAACCTGCAGTGTTCAATCGCAATCATATTTTGCAAGACGGTGCAGGTTGCGATGTCGCTCCTCAACTCCTCAGGAGTCCCAATCTCAGGTATTCCGCGGTCCTTCCTTCTTCCATATCTGTCGCAGGGTTTTTGCCTTTTTTTTATTTTAGGTTCTGTACTTTTGAGTTGGGTCCCCGAGAGTTGGATCGGAGTTTGCGTATTCGTGTTTTGCGTTCTTCATTTGGACTCTTGGCGTAAAGTGTCGGCCGGCGAGTATCGTGTGACATATCGAGTGTGAAGTGTCAATTTGAATTTATTGATAACGCTCTGAGGTCGTCTCACTCGGCTCCTCCAACTGCAGCTACATTTTATTTCTGGTCTAAGGAGGGAACCCAATTACAGGCGCATAAATTGCGGGGCCAAGTGCTTGGCCATTTGCGGTTGGAATTTATGAAACGCTGATTTGGCCATCGCCATTGCAATCAGCTCTGAAAAGCAGAAAAGCTCCGGGGGAGAGAGATTCGAGCGGACATGGCCATAAAAGTGTCCTCGTCCGCTCATCATCAGCTCTCTTTTTTTTACCCGCAAATTGTTATTTATCACGGCGAGCTCTATAAATTCCCGCATGCAACCATTTCATATTTCGCTCGGTGGGTGGGGGGTTGTGCATCTAATCAATTTTCGTATGTCTAAATCAATGATTAAGAATGTCCGAGTTCTTGAAATGGCGAAATCTCGAAGAAATAAAAGAGACCTCGTGTCTGCTCTGAGATTTGTCTTTGCTTGGCTTTATTTCTTCCATTCGATACACACTGAGAAAAATGTATAACTATGTAATTATAGGGACCATATACGTTTAACTATTTTAAGAATCAAAAATACTTGTTAGGATGTGTTTATGTTTTAAATAGTAAATTTTAAATTAGTAAATCGATTGTCAACATTATAACTTAGCCGTAAAGAAATGAAAAGGGAAGTAAAAAGATTTCTAAGTTCAAATAGTGTTTGAAGGAGAAAATGAACTTTTGAAATACCTTATCTGAATGTTTTTGACTTTTGTTACCATCTCTTTCCCAGTGCATATTGACAACAATTCGATGCGGCTGCGACGACAGGAAACATCTTGTAAAACTAGCTAAAGGTACATGTTGTGAACATGAAAGGGCTCGGTCTGAGTCTGATCTGGTCTGAACCGCGGAGCAGCGGACATGGCTCTTATCGTCGCGCCAACAATGAGAGCAACAACATTATAATGGACAGGCCAAAACCGATCCAAAACCGAGCCAAAACCAAAGCCAAAACTAAATCCAAAAACAAAACCCCACAGCTGCGGGGAAACGCCACACGCGCGACGATCGCGCGATCGATGATCCCTTTTTGCAGCTCCAGCTCCTGCGACCTCCACTTTGGACACGCCGGTGCACCGGCCCCGATAAATAAAAGCCGGCGCTGACTTGGAGCCCCAGACCCCAGAAGATCAGGCCCAGATCCCCGAGTCGGGTCCAACTTAAACTCCAACTCAAACTCCAACTCCAGCGCCGAGTGCCAGGCGACAATGAAACGTCTATTTTCCCCACATATCCAGACTGGGGGACGGACGACCGAGCGACGGGCTAATGTACACACGAATGTGTTGCAATTGTCACGCCAAGTGAAGTTACAAATTTATGAATGCCAAAAAGGCGGCGGCCCTCCTCCCTTTATTCCATTCCATCCGCGAAACTTGCTGGGCGTCTGTGGCTGAATCTTTGTTTTCCTTTTTCTTGCCATCTCTTGGATGCACGAGTATCTGTGAGGTTGACTTGGCATACGGCACGAGGCAATACCAAAACCCATAAATATGTTAAGAGTCAAAGTCAAAAGTTGCTGGTGCTGTGCGGTCTGGAGCAAGAAAAAAAGACGTATCCAACTTTCTCATTAAGGAGAAGAGTTCAATTCGATTCGATGGGCAGGTCAGGGTCCTCAAGACGTAAAGATAAACTCATGGAGGTGAACCCATTCAGTGTGCTAAAGGAAGTAAGACTCACGCATCTCAGAATGTAAAATATGGTAATATGGATTAAGATTAACATTTTTACCATATAAGGTGCTCATCTAATATCATCATCATTCCATTTAAATTACATTTTCTATTACCCCTTTTAAATGTATATTATCGTAGTTATCCTCAAACATTTCGCTTGTCAGTTCATTTACGCATCTTTTACATTACTATTATCTCTCCCATTTATTACCATCTTCTAATAACCATCTAAACCATAATTCAGATCAGGCCAACATCCCCCTCCACTTAACTTAATAGCCAATTTAAATGAGATAATGTCCGGGGCAAAGACGCATCGATGTGAATGCCCCCCAATTGTAATTAAATCGCAGTAAGCAACATGGCAGGCAACCTTTTTATCCCGATTCAGAGCCAAAGACTAACTCCCAGATTAAGGTATCCAATCCTCAGACTCTGCAGAAAGCACACTCACACTTCCAAAAGAACCAAGAGGGCATTTCGAGGGGCCTGGTGGACCCATCAATGGATCGCAGCTTGGCTGGGACAGCGCTTCCAATGATTTATTGAATTTAAATCACTTGTATTGGCAACAGTCCCGCTGTGAATTTGTGACATTTTCGTAAACGAAAAATGTCAGTTACGATTTTTTATTGACTACAAACTCAGCCAAACCTTTTAAGAGGCCCAGAAATGCAGGGCCTAGGATCCCGATGAACCCAACGACTCTATGGTAATCTCGGTGATGGCGTTACGGTACATGGCGACCATAAAACCAGCTTAAACTACTGTAAAATATAGTTCAGACTCATTTGGAGTTATAAATTCCAGCGGGGCCATTAAATTACAACACGCAACACGACGAAAAAGGCATCAACGTAGCCTTAACCGCTAATAAAGTTATTAACTCGCATCAAACTTTGGCTTGTTAAACTCCCATAAAAATTCAAAATATATCAGAAGACACGGCAAGAAAGCAAATCTATAAACGCATATAAATGCAGTACATGACGTCCAGATGACGACGACGATGATGACAACATCGTTCATTAATTAGAAAGCTGGCTTGAAGACCAAAGTTCCCTAATTAGAAATCGACCAAAATGACTTCATTAGAAAACTATAACAGCCTTGTTAACATTGTCCCCAAAACATGCGGGTTCCAGGTCTAAACTCACGAAAAACGTTGAGCCCTAATGATCCAAAAAACCTCGGTCGTGTTTTGAGTAGTATTTAATTATTTTATGGAAGGTACATTTTTGGGTCTGTCATAAAGTTTTACCTCCAGTTCGTTCTATGCCTCATTATCGGAGCTAAGCATTCGATGGACATTCCAAGAGAGACCTCATAAATTTTCGAGACTCGGGAAAAAACTGGGAAATCAAACATATTTATATGACAAGCAAATCACTTAGCCATCGGCTGAATTCGAGGCCCCGAGGCGTTCCAAACCAACACCTTCTATCCAGGCTATCTAACCACCAGGCAATTGAATTCAATTGGCTTCGTGGCCGGAGCACGACTTGAGCTAAGAAAAAATCAATTTTTATGATCAATCTCACTTGGCGTGCCTCGAAATTGGCAAATTAGCCCGGAAAATTGCCGCAAACAATCTCCAAAGGTTTTCATTTTTCGCCGATCTCTCCACAACCATCCTCTCCTCACCCCACACACCCATAATATATTAGATGGCAATTTATTTTAGTTTAAGCCGTTCGCCCCGCTGCCCAAAAATGCAAATTGGAATAAAAATTAAAAGCCCAAAAATGCAGGGGGGAAATATTTTCGATCAGATTTTATCGCATTTTTATTTGTGCCTTTATCTCTTTATCTCGATCACAGTGTCGGCATCTCCAGGCGACAAAGTGAAAAATTTCTACCAAAACAAAAAAAAACACAACGCACAGAGGCATACGAATACCTAATTAATTGAACGAGAGTTTCAGTTCCCCGAAAATTTTCGACCTAATGACTTGCTTTGACACTTCGGCTTTGTCTTAGAGAAGAAACCCTTATGCCACGGCAGCCATAAATTCAACGGCAATTATGTCAGTTTATTTGGAGCAAAGCGTATGTTAATTTATGTAGCTCCAAAGATATAATGGATCCAATGGATCGATGCAAGAGGCGGAATATGGGCAGTTCACAATTAGATGTTGATTTCAGTATGTAAACAGCAGGTGTTAACAAAGCCAAACAAAAGTCGGCCTTAAGTTGCTTCATAAATGTTTTGTTAATAATGCATAGACACATCCATTTTACAAAAGCGATTCAACTATTTAAGATTCGTGTATTTAAATGGGACGCAGCATGTTCCCAAGCACAACCTGGTTAGGATAGAAGAAAGTAGCTGATTAGGAGAAAGAATTTAGGAAGAAAGAGCAAGTTTGACCTTATGATCCTAACCTCAGTTAGTCTTAGGGGAGTTACACAAAATTATACATAACAATGAGTGGAAAACATTTTCGTTTACCAAAGATACAAAGTACGCAGATTCTAAAAATATATAGTACTTAAATTCCTAAGGTAACATAGAAGTACTAAAGTACTATGCGAATTATGGAAAGTATTTTTCAAGACAGAATATCCAGGTTCCAAGCCGCTTCCTATGCTTAATTTCAGTGCTCATTAATTCACCCTAGGCCTGCTAATGATATACCCTCAATCATTTACACGATTTACAAGCCATAAACATGTGCGAAATTGTGGGGGACCACCCTTCTTATGTGGCATTTTCCTTTGTTGCCACCCAGGCACTTGTCAGCAATGGCGCCAAGTGGAAGATGATGGGGATTGGATTGGCCAGAATTCCCCTCAATGACGAGTGCCACAACTGGGTGACTTATTAGCAATCTAATTAAGTTGTTCCAAATGAAATGTGACGTATGTACAACATGTCATTTATTTGCCACGATTAAATTGGATTTAAGTGGGGAATAAAAAGGGGTGTTTTAAATTTTATAAAATTGTATAGGCTATCCAAAACTTTTTATTTAAAACTTTAAGTTATGGGGCAAATTCGATTGATTTTTTTGCTGCTTCAATTTCACTTTTTCTTTATTCTGTCGACAGGTTTGCTTGAGTTGTCTCGGTCGTCCTTCGCACTTGGCCATCATAAATTATCCTCGTAATGAGACTGAACAGGCGCCGCCGTGGATGCTGCTTCCGATGCCCCTTTGCTACCCATTGCCACATTCGAATTGCATTTAAAATACATTTAAAAAAGCACTGCCCCATTTATCATTTTGGTTTATTTATTGCAAGCCAATCCGTTCTGGAGACCCTGCTGCTGTTTGTTTGCGTCCCGCCCGATGAATAATTGCCACCATCTAGGCGGAATGTTATCAGCGGCATAATTAAATAACGCCAGGAGGGCTTCGGGGAAAAAAAAACCCTACACTTTGTTATGGCTAACACCTTCGGTTAACTGTGATCGGCGATCGTGTTCTTCTAATTGCCATGAGCATGCAATTTCCATACTCTCTTTCGACAAGTCATGGCATTTATCTATATGAATAACCAAATTCATAAGCGAGTCAAAACAAAAATCAATTAAATCGAACGCAACAATCGATCAATTGCAATTGCCGGAGCGGGAGAGAGTGGCTCAGATAGTGATCGCCGGGCCAAGATCGTTACGTTTTGGCCCCCTGAACACCTGATCTCGCAGGGAATGAAAAACGAGTCGAGTCGGACGAAAGATCGAGCAACTTCCAATTAAACGTCACGCTAAATGAAGCGTAAAATTGCCCGTTGCTGCCGGTCTTGAATGCGGTTTTCTTAAAACACACACGACCAACAGAGTGAGAGCCAGATATCGAGAGGAATGTGCGATCGTCTTCTGCAAATGTGACAGTGTAATAAAAAATCAATTTCACAATAAATATCTCCTCTTTCCGTGGCGATCGGCGATCGGATCGGCGAAGGAATAAGAAAACCAGAATATCTTATCACAGCCAGGCATCGCGGAGCGTGAAGTGGTACTTAGGATGAGGATCGGGGAATCGGAAATCGGGAATCGAGAATCTCGAATCGAAGAGATTGGAGGGACAAATGAAAAGTGTGGTAGCCCAACTGTCAGCGATTGATGTAGCAACCCTTTATCATTATCACATCTGGCCCGAGGGCAGGTACCAGACATTGACAGAGCCGAGAGTCAGGAGTCTGGAGTCGGGGGTCGCCGCGTGTCCCGCTCAGGACAAATGCCTAAGCAGCCCGTCAGCGTCGGGAAGTCTGGCCCAGATCCGTAACGCGGATTCGCCGTACACTTGAAAAAATTCCACCAAACCTTTGCCTGGTAATTCCGCATTCTTCTTAACGTTTTATTTTCTATAAAACATTTTTCTTCTATTCGTTTCGGGTATACTATAAATTTTCTATAAATATATCAGTTCACTTTATAGATAAGCTTTAAAACATATAATGCTATAACTCATAAAATACTCATACTATCCCAATTAATACCAACTTATCTCAAAAACTTAGGTATAGACAATAACAATGAATTCGGTTATATAGATTAAGCTGTAGCCCAAGAACTATAGTTCTACTTTAAGTTTGTCTGTCGTTTCATATAATACTTTTTTAAGATATATTAATATTTTCCCTTCTTTTGAATGGGTTTCCAAATGGAAAGGTAATCTTCATATAGATCCTTCCGATATTTTTTTTAATTTATTAATTTTTGTAATAAAAATTTTAACCAAATGTAGATAACATGCTGGAAATGGCAATTAGACATTCTTTCAAAAAGTAAATATCCTGAGATATTTTCTAAGTGTACGCATACCGAAAATAAATACCCTGTAGCATGTCGTTGTCTCTGTCTGCTGTCTGTTATCTTAAAAACCTTGTTGTCGTCTTAATTATTGCGTTAATGAGTTTTCTGTTTGCTCTCTTTCCTTTCAGCTAACCCGTTCTGGCGTACAGTAATACAGCATCAGCATCTCGTGCTATTATCAATCAATCGGCGATCGTCGATCGTCGATCGGACGTCGATGGTCGATCGTTGCCCGGATCGAAAGTCTGCTGCAGGGATACTCGGCTGATCATATGCACCGATAAGCGGCCAATCTACAATATGTTTGTATAATAAATAGTGTGAGTGCTATCGCCTTGCACTGATATTTATTAAGAACCGGCGATAAGCGATCTTACGTAGCATGCCGCTTCAAAAAAATGGAAAAGGAATGCGATCTTAAAGACCGACAGGATACGAACTTCCAGTAGTGGGGGTCATACAGCTTATGGATTTTCATGACGAAAGATTCCCCTCCGGAATCCCACATTTAATTAGCATGTTCAATTATACTCGAATATATATCCACAACTCAACACAATGGATCAATAAACAAATTATCTGGGTGTGCGTGTTCCATTTCATTGCCTTTGCCTCAACTCTGAATTTAAATTTGATTAATTGTGGGAGCCAAGATTTCCCACTGCGAAAGGTTCTCATTTCTCCCCCATTCGCATTCGTTTTCCATGATATCGGTGTGGTTTTCCAACTCGGACAAGAAGAAATTGTTAAGGTACTCAAGCGTGTAGTTCTCTTCGGAGGAGTGAAAAATTAATGATTTGTTGATTTATGAATTGGATCGGGAGGTCAAGTCAAGTGTACAATGATAAACGAAGGCGAGATCGTAAAATATCCAGAGTGAGTAGGACAGGGGGTTGTCCGCAGTCTGTGGGGTCTCTAGGGAAATTTGTGAGTGAGTAATTGAAACCGATCTTAAGAAGGGGAATAACAGATAGATTGTATGTGATATGGAATGGTCAGAATAAAAGTTCTACTTAAAACAAACTGAGAACAAGAACCAAAGTAATACACCATCTTAAGACTTACTTTCTGTAAATTAAACAAAGTTTCCATATATTTTCCATTCCCAAATTTAAAGATCAAGCTCCAAAACAAGTGACCAAATGATCGCCGCGACTTGAAAAGACCACTTAAGAAGCTATCTTAACAACGAGCTGAAATGTATCTCATAGTTAAGACATCCAGAAGCGAAAACAATCAAAGCTGCATAGAATTGAAATCTCAGATCGATAGTTTAGACATTCAGAAGCAAAACAATTTGCAGTAAAAGAGCAGTAAAATAAATTTCATCTCATCGTTGGATCGCTCCAAAAAGCATACAATAGATATCCGCTCTTTAAAGACAACAACACAATACACTTCATCTGGGGACGACATCAAGTGTTGGAGCTATAATTTCGGTTGCATTTCCACCAGGGACGGGACTCTACTCTTTATGACCGAGGAACTTTTGTGACTAAATGCAGGTGAAAAATGCGGAGCTACCACCGCAGGTTGGTTGCATTCTTATGCAAATCGCCTTTGCAGTGGGGTGCCAACAAAAGGAGATCATGATCATAGTCCGAGTTTGTGACGCTCTACATTTTGTTAGCGATTGTTAGCCGCTTATTGTTTGGCCAGTTTATGGATCGCCAATTTACGACTGCTAAGAAGGAAACGTGTCGAATGACACAAAGTGCTACCAAACATTAAAGTATTCAAAGGTATAAACATTAAGTACACATCTGAGATCATGTTAATTTCTCGATTGTTTGCCCTATGCCACCATTCCCCTCAATTAGTTTTCACTTTTATGCAGAATACATCGGCGACAGACCGAACATAATTGCAACAACTTAAGAAATCACAACAAACAAGCAGCAAAACAAACTCGAAGCTCGAATTCAACCAAAGAAAAACCCCAAGGCATTCAAATTGATTACAACACATATGTATACTCTCTGAGCCATGAGGATGAATCCTGTCCGGAGTTCTCCTGATAAACATGACTTGGCGAAAAGTTCTGTTCAGTTTGTTTGGACTGATGCTTGTTTTTATTGTTTAGCTCGTTATCAAGTCAAAATAATCAGCAGCCGGCTGTGGACTGTGGCACTAACAATTGTCATTGTTAAAGGCGAGCCGAGCTCACAGGAGCCAAGTTCAAGTCCACATGGCAAATGTGCCCCATCATGCCGCGGCCATCCAGGTTGCAGGCTTCCAACTTTCAGCTTCCAGGTTCCAGGGGCCCCATAAAAGTGAAGCTCCTCATCATCGCCACCGAAACAGAAACAGAATCACCCGAGGCTAAAGCTCCCCCAGACGCCCCGAACAATGCAACATGATTCGCGAATTATAAACACCACGCGCTGATACAAAATAAATGGGGATTATATATACGAACTGCATTTACCCTTGGATCTTATTCTTAACTAAAATGTACTCTTATAAATAATATACACAATTTACTTTGTGTTTTTTAAATCGAATATCGTATTTGCAGGTCAAAAACTGTATAGAAAACATAAAGTTCATTATGCAGTAAATTCTTTTATCAATATTATAAAAATATATAGTGCACAAGTTTCTGATTTCATTATACCCCTTAGAAAGAGTAACTCAACCATCATTTTCGTATATTTCTAGAGCAATATAATCGCAGGCTGTCTGAAAATTAAGCAGCCGCCGCAGACAGACTCCGGAGTTTCGCTGCAAGTCCCGTCCCGGTAATTGTGGCAAGTGGTGCGCCTCTTGTGGCTGCTGTTGCAGCTACTGCTTTCCATTGCAACTGCAGCAAACTAACAACACAGAAGCCAAAACGTGTCGTCCTTTTGAGCCACTTGAAGTGTTGCCCCTTCAGCTGAAGAGTGTGTCTTGATGTTGCAGTTGCCAGTGTTGCAGTTGCTGCTGCAGTTGTTGTCATCATCTTGGTACGTGTTGCAACTTCCACAGCAGCAGCAGCAACAACAACAGCCTCGTTTTTAATTAAACAATGTAAGCAGATGGCAAAAAAAAAATAAAAATAAAAAAGGCAGCCTACCAGCAAAGCCAAGTTCAAGTTGGCCTGTGTGAGTTATGAGTTGCGCAATCACGACTTCTTGTCTCTGCCCAAAAACGCAGTCTTCCTCTTTTCGCGGCGGCTGATTAAGTTTTAGAACAAATGAATTAAAAAACGTGCACTTACCTTTTTTCCTGCCGGCTACCGATCGTGTTGGCTTGTCGGTTCGGAGGTGTGAAGTAATTTGGCCAAAAGGGCCTTACCTGATTTACCAGTGGCAGCTGCTGTTCTGCGCCTGATCCTTTTGTGTTTGCCCGGTTTTTATGGCTATAGGAATTTCAGGCAGCTGCTTGGAAAGTTCTTTTACCTGTAAATAAAGAGACAGAGAGAGTCAACATTTTAAGCTCCAACGATCTCTGTGTAAAGATAAAATAATGTAATTCATTTAAATGAACAAATCAGGCAGAGATCGAGATCGAGGCTAAAAAGAACTGTCCACTTGGGAGCCAGAGCCATACAAAGTCAAAAAGCCAAAAGACTCCACGGTAGATTGTTGTGATGTGATTACGTCAAAATTATTAAAACAGTCTTGAGTCCCTCCCCAAATACATACACTTCTCATACACATACTCCGTATGTCATGTTTCACAATTCGTCTGCTGCCTTGATCGACACTGATCTCAGATAAGACAGTCAAATAACAAACCAAAAAAATATTATAGCCGAAAACCGAACTCAGGAGACAAGTGCATTTGCATCAGAGATATACCCCGATCCCCAACTCGTTTTTTTCAAGTCTCGTGTGAAGCAACGTTTTCCCAAATAAAAGACGCTGAGAATTTATGAATATGAGACTTTGAGGAGTACCAAACAACTTGTTGAAAAATATGAACAAATGAAAATATTTTCACCAACCAGGCCAAAACATAAATGTGCATTATATAGACATTAAGTTGCCTCCCCGGTCAAAATTGTCAGCATTGTCTGGTCCCGAGTTTTATGCTTTGACAGGCCATAGGCACACACAAGGCTGACAACAATGCCATTAGTCCCTGACAAAAGGCATCGCCACGACAATTGACATCAACGGGGTATCCAAAAATTATCAATGAGAAGCGGAGGGAAACTGTACAAGTTTGGCCAAGAAACGGTGTGAACCTTCTGGGACACTCACAGAAATTTCTTTAGAATTTAGTTGAGAAGCTTAAAAAACCTATTTAAATATTGATTAAGTATGTCTTACAATCCTTTTTAAAAGTCACAGTGGAGGAAAGTGTTTTCTACCCTAAAATATTTTATATAAATGTATTATCCATTAGTACCTTATCCAAATACCTTTTATAAATAACTTGGTAGCAATTGTTATATGTTACAGTGTACTCCCCATCGTTCTGCTTCCAATTGTGATTCCTCTAATCGCTCGCTAAGCTGCCAGACAAAAACACACTGCTTTGATTATTAGATCGTTGAAGCTCACAGAATCCCGAAGAATCCATGGGACTGTTCTTTTCTACGATTGCTGTGCGAGAGTTGTGTTAGCATTTCCTAGAAGCCGAGGCGAGCCAAATGCTCACCACGTTTTGTCCAACGCATCCGGCCAAGATTCCCGACTGGAGGTAGGGAGGTGGATTGGGGAACACGTCTGGGCTCGTGTAATATGCAAACTAGCGACTCGCTCTGCGATAACTGTACAGATAGGGGTTTTCCTGCAACACACGCTTACAAATTGCAGTCGGTATACAAGGGGCGATTTATGAGGACCGGCGAATCACGGCACGATCCTCCAGATCAGGTAGTACTAACCACAGGTAACTACTAAAGAAAGCTGGTGCAGCTGTTGAAAAGGATTAGCCTACGGCGAAAACGGTTGCCTAACTATCGGTGGAATAGAGATAAGGATAAGGATATGTAATCCTCCCCCACCTACCTGCCTCACTCCTTAATAAACTACCTATATTTGCATAAAAACCTATGTTTTTCACACCAACAGCACATTCAACCGACGGCAGCCTTCAAGGAAGCATCACATCTTTAACAGCGAAAGGTTATACACATTATTATGACTCAAATGCACAATACCGTGTTCTACAAGGAGGCTTTGGATCAAAAACAACAAAATAGTTGTCAATCGATGGAGGATCTGGAACCGAACTATATCGACAACCTGCACATCATATTTTTTGAGCAGATCTTTGAGGAGATCGAAAACCTTAGTGATCAGGTTAGGATGGCCAGGGCCTATCCACAGTTCATGCCCCAGATCCTCAAGTTCTGGCAAAGAAGACTACATCTTGTAGTGGGACCGAATACCCCATTCCTGGGACTCCTGGACATCGAGGATTATGTCTTCTTTATGGAACATATGGCCGATAGCTTCACCGATCTGCATGTCCACGATGGCGTTGGCCCCTTTTCGGAATTCTACGATTATATCACACATCTGTGCGACATCAACATCACAAGGTTTCCCAAGGTGGACACTTGCATATTGGCGGGAAATCCCAATACAGTGGTCGATGAGGACATCAGGGATCTCACAGTAATGTTGCCAAATCTCAAGCGTCTGATGACCTGCATGAACCTATCTGGTTTGTATATGCGTGGATTTAGGAAGCTGGAGGAGCTGATCTTCAACTCATTGTACCACTCGGTGCCTCTGGATAGCCGTTGGATGCAGGAGATCTGCCTGAATATGACCCAATTGAGGGTCTTGGACATTACCGATCAATTTGACAGTTGCGTTAGGTTATCAGAGATTAAATTACCCAATCTGGAAGTGCTGAAAATCAATCTAAGCACTGTGGAGGGAATGTTATCAGAGGTTCTACAGCTGCCCAAATTGCAGAAACTATCCGTGAGATTCGACGACTCGCGGCAACTGAATGCGGATCAGGAGACCATCTTCCAGCAGATTGTGGTGGCCAAGAGCGATAGGATCACCCGGATTGCCCTGAACAACGAGGTGGTGCAATTGCCAGCCCGTTGGCAACACAGTCTGCTCCTGGAACTGCCCAAGCTGAAGAAGGTAATCTGCGAGAACTGGTGCCACAATGACTTCTTCCTGGATCGCCAGCACATGCCTTGCCAACAAATGGAGGTGATTAGCTTCAGTGGCTGGGAGATTGTGAGGGAGAATCAGCTCATGGAAATGGTCACCGAGTGTGTGAATCTCGAGCACTTGGCTTTAAATGGTTACCATAGCAACTGGGAGAAGCTCAATAAGCTGGTGAATATTCGCAATCAGGAGAGAAACCCAAGACCCCTCCAGGTTTTCAGTGACATGATGTGGGGCAACTTCACACCCGAGGAATATTATCACTGGCAGTGCAACAAGTATGTTCAAGTCACCTGCGACAGCAGTGAATACGAATACCAGGAGGATGGCTTCGAGTTCGATTTTGAGTAAAGAACTGGTGAAAAATGCGAAATTGTATATATAAAACATTTTTTAATATTTTTTGTATTGTAAATAAACAGACGCACCGAATCCAACGCAAATTTTCATTCTCAAACACTCCCCGTTTGCAGGCAATTTTCCAAGAGGCCTCCTCTACACCAAACATTTATTTATTTCGCATTGCAGCGCTTTAGGGTCTGGCAAATGGAAAAATCAACACACTTTATGGCCAGCCAAAAGATTTAACTGTGCTCTGGGCCCCGAGTCTTCGACTTCTTGGTCTCTCCTCACATATGGCATGACCTCCACTCACTTGGCCAGTTAATTTTGCGAGGCATAAATTATTTGATTTGATTGAGTCGGAAAATGAGTTTGCAAAGTGCCCAAAGCTCTTTGCCGACGACTGCCCAGCTCAGGTCCCCCGATCACCAAACTTCCTAACTATTGGCAAACTGGCAGAAAATGTGGTGAAGTTTGACTATGGCTTATGATTTGGCTTTGGTTTTGGCTATCTGACTTCAGGGCTGGCACATTAAAAGTGCTTTTAAGTATTTTACATTCTACGTACAAAAAAAGAATGCTCTAAGATTGCTTCATAATAAAAGCATAAATATTTCTTGCAAAATTCCTAATTTAGATATTACAGAACTAGAATATTGAGGATATATAAATTCGCTTCTCCCAATTCTTTTTATTTTCACCATTTCGTGATCTTTATTTTCTCATTCCAAAAATTCTATATAAGCCCATCCAATATCCTATCTAATTCCTATTTTAAGACTTTTCATCCCTCGATTTTCTAGCCCATGCGTACTTGCATGCGAAGGAAATTAAGCAATTTTGAAAAATGTTCAGCCATGTGCATGATTTACATAACTTTTCTCCCCGAAAAAAATATGGCTTGGGTGGAAAAAAGAGCGTATTTTGGCTTTCATTTTCCAGCATTACGTGAGCCGATCGCTTCGGTCGGCCTAAATTATTGGCCGCACTGGCAAGTCAACACAAAGTCAGGTCTGGACTAATTTGTGGCCCCCATCGCTTCATCGAGAGATTAAAATGCAAACGAGGGCAGTCAGTTGGCTCTGGGCGACTCGGCGACGACAGTTTGAAGTGGACAAAAATTTAGAAATAATGGACTATTAATTTATGGCCAACGGAGAACAGAGATCGACCAACTGACCAACTGACCGTTGCAGTTGCCATTTCCAAGAGCTTACGGACCTTTTATTTTTCTTTTGGCTATCGATGAATGTTAGCCGCATATTTATGGGTTTTTCATTAATTGACTAATTGCAGGGGCCGCCTCACACGGGGGCATCTTGCACCACTTAAGGCTCGAAACTAATGCGACCCAATTAAAAGGCGGCTCCGCACTCCAAGAAACTCCAGCATTTTGCCTAATTTCTCTATCAATTTTATTTAACATGACACTGGGCCACGCAATTCGTCATGGTATCCGACGACCTCTACAACCTGTGCCAAGTGTATCGAATTTCTAGGTGAAATTGGAACACGACTCGTAGGATTTCTCGACTTTTAGACCTAATTCGTTCGGAGCCATAACTATGTGGATTTGCGGAGTTACGTGGAGAACAGGCGTTGTTAATGAAATCGAATCGAATCAAATTAAACGAAATGCAGCGGACTGGCATCAAATGATTTTACCATAATTAAATTAAACATAAAAAGTTCCAAAACGCCGGAGACCCTTAAGTGGTGTACTGTGTCGGATAAGTCCGATCGCTCAGACCATAAATACGGCGATAAGACGATGCGGCCTGCGTTTGATATTGTCTTTGGTTTGGTAAAATGCAGTGGCTGTTGTTTCCACGGTTATAGAGAAACTAGAGCTTGTAATGATCGGTGATCAATTATGGGATCTATTTTATAAAAAGGTTGAACTCTGATAAATTTAACAAATATTATCTTAGTTTCTATTTAGAACAATTAAAAAACAATCAAGATCAATTAAGATCATTATTAATTTAGATTTCATTTGGGCATTAGGCGTTGACATTTTTCTTAGGAAACTTATTATTTCCTGCCACAGAATACCCAATCGATTGGTATTCTTCCACGAAGTTTCAACCATGAACTGGCTTTCCAGGTGGTCTGCCCCGTTGATTTGCATCACCACCAAGCCAAGAAAAAATACGAACAGAAACGAAAATAACACAAAACATTAACACGAGTGTCAACAAATCTTAACGAGCTAACAAAATGTTTGGATCCGGTGCCAGTGTTTCCCCCTTTGGCGCATAACTAGCTAAACGTTGACAAATCGTTCGGTAACTCTATACTTTTGTAATGCAAAAAGAGAAAAGTAAGACCCTATTTTGGGTCTACGCACAATACAAAGACCTCGGACACAGGCGAACAACGCCAACGAACTACAAGATAAATGCTTACAATTTTATTGCCAAACCGAAAACTTGACATCTTGTCGCTGGTTCGTTGAATGCTTGTTCGAACCTGTCATTTGTTTTCAGCCAAAATGGTCACAAAAAAAAAAAGAAACCAAAAAAAGTATGTATAGTAAAATTGCATCCCGTGTTGCAGTTGAATTGACATCTCATTGATTAATGCCAGGCGGACCGGACCCAGACGGTCATTGCGGCAATTGCCGCGGTTCGATTAATTTGTCACTTGGCAAAAACTTAATTACCCCGAAGATTGTCATAGCTGGCTCAGTTGGAGGCCACTTTGATGGCTGGTGTCTTTCGAAAATCGCGTGACGTATCATAAATTCCAAATGATTTAATAATGTGAGCGACTCAGCCCCAAGCCAACGACTCTCCCATGAAAGCGGTATTTGCACGAAACAAAAATATGCCACATTAGAATATCATAAAAAAATATTTTGCGTTATCAGTTCAAAACAGTGTGATAAAGGAATTTTTACCAGGAATTTTAGTTATTAAAGTTGCATATTCTATGCTGATAAAATTATTACATACATAAAGAGTATTTTTGATATTTCAAAAAATATATTCCCCCCTTAGAAATCTTGGAATCTAAATATTAAATACATAAAAATATACTTAATTTTAAATCTCATCTATTTAAATTTTCCAGAGTGTAACGGGGCAGATGAACGGTGGATCGATCGACAAATGATCGCCTGCTTTATGATGTGCTATCAATGGCCTATCAATGGCGGCGATTTTTGTTCTGTACGCTTATTTGTAGAGCCATCAAAATGCTAATTGAAAACGCTTTTCCTTACCGCTTTTCCCTGGCAGGCCGCCTTTCATCTGCTGCCGTCGCTGCACCAGAAAATCAAACACGCGGCTGATAATGCTCCAACTCGAAGTAATTTAGTAGCCGCGGCGGCTCGGCATCAAAGCTATCGCCAACTGTAAACTGTCAAATTTAATAACTGCATCTAACAATGCTTAAGAAGCAGCAAAGTGCCTAAATTGAATATCTTCAGGCGACTTAACGATCCGATGCACTCACAGGCAGCTCAGATTTGCATTTAAATTGTCTAGCTACCGCCGATGAGTTTTTGTGACAAAAGGCTTTTACTCTTCCACTCAATTAATTAAAAGCATTGGACCGGGTTATTAAAAACAAATTTCCAGCATTAAACAGGCTTATCGCTGGACGTCGCTAATGAAGACATCAACGGAGGCGCTGCGAAACAAAAGACTGAGGTGACGAACTTGACGAAATCTTCGGGAGGCTCGAATCAGATCAGTTTCGTTGGTTGGCCGCCGTTTCTAATCTGGCAAAGGAAATTAAATATATTTTAAAGCCGCTGGATTGAAAAGAAAGCCGTTCTTATTAGTTCTTATTCGGTATAAAACTAGAGTAAGTATTATAAAAATAAAGTTAATAATGAATATATATTTATGAATTATTTGAACTATCAAGACTGAAGCTTTTATTATAATATGATCAGTTCTAAGGACAGCTGTAGTCCCAGCTCTTAAACGAAATTCCCTGGCTAACAATTTTCCGATTTCAATTCCAACAAAGTTCTTCATCTCCGCAGACTTCGGCAGCAAAAACGGCGAAGAGTGCAACATTTTATAGCTCGAGGGCACGTGCATGCAATTTTCATTCATACATTATTCATTCATAATGCGCTTGGGCTTTTCACGAGGCTGAAGGCAAAGTCATTGGCTCAAAGGGGGAAAATGCAGAGGGACAAGCACTCACATATGGACGTCTGTCTGGGTCTCTCTATTTACCATTTACCTTTTTGCCTGTCTCCGAAACAGACAAAAAATAATTGCCAATTTCAAGTCAATTGCCTATTTACCCTGGTTATGGCTAATAGAGAAATCGTAGGGGCAATCATCCATGCAAAGATATGGGATATCCGCGGAGAACTATGGTATAAATGCCGGGGGAATATCCATTTGCATAGAACGAACAATTGAAGTAATGGTGAAATTTTCGTAATTGGACCCAAACTGGCAATTACTTTTACACCACAGACCCAAAAGCCAGGCTCAAGACTTGTTGACAAGCGCATTTCGAGGTGGTAACTCAATTTATTTATTTAAATTTTCGCATTTTGCTGTATTTTTTCGGTTTACAGGAAGTGAGCTAAGCAAGTTGACGCCAGTCCAAGAGACTGAGATCCGTGTTGGTTATGATTTATGTGACATAGTTCACTAGCGATGCAGGAAAGATTTAAAGGGCGTTGCACTAATTGAAATTGCAAATTTTGGTTGCTCTGAAAAATTGATAGAAATTTTATACAGCTCTTGACTGTGTCAGCTTGGAGATTTATGAAGCTAAGGCACGGCAGTGTCACATTTATTAATTGAAGAATTATAAGCTGTTAATCCCAGATGCCTGGGTTATGATTACTATAAGAGATGTTCGGCCGCCGGGTTAGAAGTGGTAACCCTAGACACTCAACCTGTGTGGCAAGCCCAATAAAACAATATAAATTTGAGAAAATGCCCAATAAATATGACCACCAATGAATAGAAACATATTTCTAATAAATTTGCATAAAATGAATGGAACGCGTTATCGTAAATCACCATGAATGCAAGCAAATCCGACCGAAATAAAAGTGTCACCTTATATATCCACTTATTAGATGCATACGTATCTGGACCCAAAAGATGTTGACGATATTGATGATGATGAAAACAAATGCCGCAGAGCCACACACAGAGACCGCAGTCCAATTGAAATGTTTTTCGAAAATTTACGACTTGGAAAAGGAAATTTTCTAGGCTATTAAATTATCGGGGGACCACCAGCATGATTTGGTAAATGGATACCACAAATGCGGATCAGGTTTTTAATAATAAGTTGGTTTTTAACTAAATAAATTATTATTATTAGCTTCTCAATTTTTTAAAAGAAACTTACTACTAAATATTTAAATAATTATAAGATCTTTAAATATCTATCCTTAGAATGCCATACAAATTATGGTTAAAAAGCCTTTACAAATATAGAAATGGGAAAGAAATAACAACCGTAGGCGTGTTTGACTAATTTTAAACGCAATTCAATTAAAACTAAACACTTTGTTAACAGCGCCTGGTCAAAGCCAACTAAATACAACTGAGAGATGCATTCAAAGCAGTTGTCCAGGGTAACCATCAGGTAAGCAACAGCCGCAACTACGACTGCGAATGCTAATGAATGGAACGCGTTTTGTAAATTGTCTGCCAAACGAACGAATGAATGAATAAGTGACTGAATGAGTGACTGACAGCCAAATGGCAGAGGAGTTGCCTTTTAATGAGCAGCCCCTTCTTAACCATCTCCAATCCAGTCGACAACAGAAGCCCCAGACGACGATGTCGTTGTCTGCATAGCCCTAAGGTATTCCTTCAATTTGCGGGGTCTGCAGAACTTAAGAGTCTGTCATCAATTCATTAAATGGTGTTAAAAACGGAAGCCAGCGTCAGTTGCTGTGAGGGACTTAACGTGGTCAATCAAGCGCCAATGATGATGTTGTTGATTGGACTTAAGAAGTTATTAAAAAGATAATTAACAAATGAAAAATGATTAAGACAGCTAAAGCTTAAACTTCAGTTGTGCAAGTCTGTTTACAAGTCTCTCCAAGTTACAGATTTTTTTTTAAATTTGGTATATTTATATGTCCTTAAAAATTTATAAACAGTACCATATTTTCTTATTTAACCACATAAATTGTTGTAAACCTTCTAAACTTACACAATGCGAGATATATATGTAGTAATATTGGTTCCAAAAATATTTACAAACAACAACGCATAGTAATATAACATTTTTTCATAATCTTCTTATTCCATTTTTGTATTTTGGCAATATTTGGGTCACCATTGTTCTACATATAATGCCATTTCTCAAATTTATTTCCCCTGACAAAGTATAAGCTTTATAAGGTGCTAGCTAATTGTGCTGCCTTTTGTTATTGCTGTTGTTTGTGTCACATTCTGAATGAGCAATTACAGTTAATAAGAGTACAAATGTCAAATGGCCATGTGGGCGATTCGGCTAAGTATAATTAATTTGACTTGGGGGCTTAGGTTTCGCTCAGTGTAAGACACTTGAACTAATTGACAAGTTTCCATATATAAACATTTTGTGAATGAATGAAGTCGGCTTTTGAATGTGGAATGGGGTAAAATATGAATATGATTAGAAGTCAAAGTATTAAAATGTGCTTGTGTGTGTGTGTGCAGAGCTGCTTAGTGGGCGTTTTCAACTGGATGCTCCGTCTCTTTCTCGGCGCGTTTCGCTGTCTCTTTTCGAGTTTTCATTCACAATCTAATGCCGAGCTTGATCCACACCCACATCATTTAAAGTGGAGCAGTGCAAAGAGGGGCTGTCCCCGTCTCTTTCGCTCCCGTTAGCTCCATCTCTTTCGCATACCCTTTCTCCACCTGCACACCCTTTCTAGCCTTCTGTCTCTTTCTGCTTGCACAGCTGCAGTGTTTTGCAATTCAATTTGCAGTCAGCCGAAAGAGCGAGAGGTAAAGATACGAATTTATCAATGAAACCACCTACGCGACCCCTCTGTATTTCTATCTGTATGTGTGTATCTGTGTGGGTGTGCATTTGTGTGGGTGCCCTGTAATGCCAAGAGCTTTCCCTAAGGGGAGCCAAGCTTTTTTTCGGCAGGTAAGCTTTCGTTGGTGTTATTTTTAGCTGCCCAGCGTTCCAGCAAAAGCTTTCAGGATTGATAAATAAATTTTGATTGCAACCGATTCTATGGAAAACCCTCGCAAATCACTGCATCTGCAGAAATGCGTGATGAAATTATGTTTGCACAAGTGCAACGAATGACGCAAATGCCAAAAATATCCTGCAGAAAGGGTTCTTGCACGAAATGGCCGCGAGGTGCTCCAATCTTCAGAGAGGGTTGAGATCAGCAGTCTTGGCTAAGTGTGTGGGCTTTTTGACTGAGGAAAAGCCCACACAACCACTCACACAACTAGAACTTGGCACGCTCTGATACACAAAAAAAAATAAAAACTATTTGGGGAATAGCTTAATGTAGAATACTATACCAGTACTAAAATTTTACTTTACATTAATTCCTTGGATATATATAGAAAACCACTTAAAGAACATCTTTAAAATTAAGTATACATGAAAGGGAAAACTAACAGAATTGAACAAGGAACTGTATATTGTTTTTTTTGTAATTTTAATAAGTGTTTTTAAGAGATTCCTCACTGTTCTACTAGAACTGAAACGTCTAAGTCGATAAGTTGTCGTCAACTAAATGAACTTAACTTGATTTCAGCCAAAACGCTATTAGACAGGCAAACCTTCTAAGGAAACTAAAATTATTAGGAAAAGCTTACAGCATTGCTGCATTTTCCAAACATGTAGTTTCTTAAGAATTTAAAATGACGCAAATCTCTAGGGGTCTATTAAAAGGCAATAAAACTGGTAAGAATAAATTGCATTGAATGACTGTGATTTTTATTACTAGATATTGACAGTATTCTTAACTATTATTTAATGTTTAGAAAAGGTGTTTGTTTTGGCTAATTACTGAATCTGGCCCGATGATTTACAGCCTAAGGACTATAGTTCCTAGACATCTTTTGAGTGTAGGAAAACGGCTTAAGAGCAATCCAAAGGTGTTAGAGCCTTATAATGGTCGATAGAAGCTCAGCGAGAGAGAAAAGCACTTTGTGAGGCGTTGCGGGGGTTGCGAGTGTGGCTTGTGGTGTTTGCTGTTTGTTGTTCGGTGTTGGTTGTTCGTTGTTTGTTGTTGTCTTGCCCCACCGGCAATCCGCCGCTCATGTGTGCAACAAGGACGGCTATCTTAGCCCGTTCGCATGTACAGTTGTGCCCACACACGGCAGTAACAACAACAACAACACTACTAAGACGAGGCATCTCGACTGGGCGACAGATCTCTAAGTAAGGCGATGATCGGCCCACGACTGCCGCACTAACACTCTGCAATTCCAAAGATACATTCACAGATACAGATACATCATACGGATACAGTGAAACCGAGGCAAGACAGTCAAGGCAGCGCAGCAAAGCGAAGCAAACCGTATTTTTTTACACCGCTAACAGTCGGACGACGAATCGAATCGCAAAAAACGGATCGCAACCGGAAGGAAATTATCGTCTAATAAGTTGGCACAGTAAATCCGAAAGGGAGAAGGAATATACAGCACCGATTTACGCGCCCTGTGCATGAGATCGTTAAGCGAATTAAGCCGAAAGATAGCCCATAGCCAAGCCAATATCTTGGCCAGCCCATCAAATTGCGTGTTTCAAATCAAAATTGCATAATCTGCGAAGAAGCCGGGAACGAGTTTCGCAAAAGCCAAAAAGATCGCGATTACACCGCCAGTGGATATATCTTTCGCGTAATCGCAGTAGCTCGGTCGCTTCCTTTGACTTGGCCACGTTCTATAGCCGGATCTTATCGCTCCTTGGCCATCTGAAGTTGCAGTTGCAGTTGGCAGTGCTGGTTGCAAGTCGCGCGTGCGTTCGCCTTTTGGCCCGCCTCGTAATTAATTACAAACGCAGTCGCGATCCCCCCTCTTCCCCGTTTCCCTTTTTCGACCGGCAAACTCCTGAGGAAAAGCAGATCCAACGATCCAACGATCCTGCCTATTTACGCGCCCAAATCTTGATTCTTTGGACTAGCTTTCTGACTAGCTTGCGTGCTCTGTTGTCGCCGGCTTGGTTCTGAATCGACGACATCTGATTGCCTTTTTATAGCTGGTAAGTAGCTGGGCTTCCACCATCGACATCTAAACAAGTATATTAATGGTCACGGATGGGCGGGGATTTCTCGGTTTGAAGAAGCTCGTTGGTTATGGCCTCTAATGGCCTTTAATTGGGGCGAAAATAAAGCTTTCTCATATATGAATGGCGGGGAAATTGGACCCCGCTCAAATTTATAACTGCAATATTGTTTTTATTTCTTTTATATCAATAAATTCCTGGTATATTTGTAAAGCTTAATAATTTTATTGGTATGGGAGTATAGACCATATAATGTCTTAACAACGAATTAATAATTTCTTGTAGTATGTATTCGGTATTTTCAGGTTTATAATTTTACAAACAGGTGAAATGCAAAAATGAGATCACTTTGCAGGAAAAATATTCTTCAAACTTTAAAAACTTTAGAGCAGGTATTGCCATAAACCATTGGCAGATAGACTCCATTTGGAATTCAGAACAAACCGCGTTTTTTTAACGGAACCATCGAATCTTCCAGAATTTATTTCAAGTTCATTGAATAACATACGCATTAAAATAAAAATGATATACTTCTTTCTTCGTTTGCTTATTAATTTATCCAACAAAGCCGAAAAGTTGTTTTCTTTTAACCAATATACATATGTAACCAATAAGAGAAAATATATATCTTTAAAATAAAAACAAAGAAGTTCCTTATAAAACTTCTTAACCAATATATTATAATAGAGGCCTTAAACATCTCGTTTGTAAGAGCCTTTTGACTTGTAGGATATTCTTATTCAGTTACTTTTGAATGATAGATAGTAAAGACTTTGACATGCGAGGCCCACACGAAGTTACTTCCCACTCCTGGAGAGCGACACGTGCCTGAAACAAATCAATTAGTCCTGTCACATTAAAAGGTTAAAAGTCGCGCACACATGTTCCTGCGAATGGGCGGAAATAAATGTGTGGGGGCCCGTTTGCTTAAGGTCAACCGGCAATAGGCACCCGCAAATTTCCTGCAACAAGTTAAAACTGCCTGGCTAATTAAACGCTGCGACTTAACGGTTCCAGCTAAAGCTCCCTGCAAAATTGAACGGTTAAAATGGAGTCGCAGCTGACATTTGAAATGAACCCGAAATGTTTCAGCAAAGGGAAGCAGGACTCCTCAAATACCAAAGTTCAACCGGATGGCAGGGAGCTTCCATAGTTCCTGTTCTCTATTCCATTAACAGAACTCGGGACGTCTCATGAATGAATTTCGAGTTGAGCCCCAACGTCACGGGAGCTTTTTTCATTGATAAGCTCAATCTGTTTTCCACTCATTCATATAATATCCGAATATGACCGGGAACTTTTCGTCCGCCATTGGCCAACAACAGGCAGCAAGGAGCAACAGGAGCAACAGCTACAGGAGCAACAGCTACGGGAGCAACAGCTACAGGACAACCCACACACGTGGCAGGCATTTGGCAAAAGGGCAAAGCACCAGCATCCTGTATCTACGCTCCCTATGCTCTTATCAAGTGGAAAGTTCGAGTGGCTTCTAGCTTTCCCCGCACAGTGGGGCAAATCAGAAGAGCCACTTAATTGAAAAATGAAATTAACCTTTTAAGTATTTAAAATTTATAAGTGTCTTGGTTTTCTTAAAACGCTTCTGCAATTTTTTGGTTTGCAAATTTTCCGTCTAAAATAAAATTGATTTAATGACAATTGTATCTATAAATTCAAAAACTCATATAGAAAATGTTTTTAAATCAAGAAAATTTACAAAGTAATTTTTTTTAATTTTTAAATATGACCATAAGCATTAATTTTCTGTTGAAACCCATTGCCAACTTGTGTTACAACATATTCTTTAATTTATTTGTACTCAGTTTTAATATTTAATTAATGTAATTTTTAAGCAAAAATTGCAGATTTGTTGTTTCATTTACTGTGGTGCTTTGCTTGATTTTGGTAGGATTATAAAAATATTCGAATTTCCCTCTGTTCCCACAACCCACTGTGCAGCTTCTGCTGCACTTCATCATCGTCTCCCAGTCAATGGTATCTGACAATGTGGGCGTTTAATCGCATCTATTAGCATCCTAGTCGAGCATTTTCTTACACGCCCACGCCAGAAATGATTTCCACTAGGAAATTGAAGTACAAGTGTAGAATTTTTGCGAAATAAAGGCAGGCAATCAACAGGTCCAGCTTGGATAACCTTAATGGGCTAAGCCCACTGGCCTCCTGTTTTTCCACCTGCCAGTCTCTGCTGTCCTTTCATTATGATTATTAATATTATTGCTCTTTTGTCTTACCTAGAGCAAATAGAGTGGGTAGGACCCTACATTTTCGTTGTTGCTTTTTTGATTGATGCTCGCAACCTCTAACCTTTAAATGTCATAGCAGGGACGAAACTTCCACTGTGCAACTCTAATTGCCATTTTGCGGCGAAACGGGGGCGTTTTAGCATTTTGCATGTTGTCTGTTTTTTTTTGGCTTTTCAAAGTTTTTGGTGTTTTGGCCCTTCGAGTGTTTGGATTTCAAGGAATTCCACAACATTTTGGCCAAATGTCAGTAAGTAAGTGATAGGTTGCTAACGGAGGTTTTCTTTTCGGTAAGGAATTGAACTTCAATAAGTTAAAGGGCCACCTAATAAGTTCACTTGCTTTAGATTGATTTCCAAGAATGAAAAAGATTTGGGTCCTCCTCGATACTTTTTTAATTTGATGATAGGTTGTCATAACATATTTTAGTTTAATGGATATTTAAAATTTAATAGATCAATAAACACTGGATAATTTTTTACTTAAATAAAAATTTAATTTATATATATTACATAATATTTTTAATTCTAAAAAATTTAAGAAGTTTCTTTTATGAGACTTTATAAAATTTAAGAACTTTCTTTTATGAGACTTTAAATAAATATTTAATTAATTTTAATACCATATTCAATTAATTAACTTAGTTTGACTCTACTTAGAGACAACTAGGCGTATGAATAATTACCATAAATTACTCATACGCCCTGTGATGACGCCAATGGTCATGAAAGTGAAAGCCTAAAATCGAATGGCTTATCTGCGCTGATAAGCGAATTACGTTTGCGAAATACACACATGCAATAATGCAGAACTATTACGTAGATTTTGGCAAGTTCAGTGGCACATTTTCCGCTCTTTTCCTCCGCGATTGCTTGGGCATTTTCATTTTCCCCCACAAAACATCTCATGGGTGCTCAGTGCTTCTCACACTCGCTCCCAACCACTCGCCACCCACAATTGTTGACATTTGCTCCTCTCGGAATCGGAAATGCGGGTTTTCACTCTCACCCACGCACACACTGATGGGCCGGGAAAATTGGGCGAGAAAACGAGAGAGAGAAATGTGTGTGGGCCAGGAGCGAGAGTTCAGGCAGCAGATGCTTCAGTACAAATAAGAATCAAAGTTACACGCAGACACAGACACAGCAGCGTTCGGGCGGCAAATAGATGATGGCCAAAAGCTAAACACACATTTTCAGGCATTTTCCGATGCTTCCGACGCCGACGCAGCCGATTTGCCGCCGTTTTCATGATTTTTTTCACCGATGGCCCGAGTTTCCCATTTTCATTTTCAATTTTCACCGCTCGCGCCAGTAGCGTTTCGACGGCTCAACGGCTCGTCTCGCAAACTTTTGGCAAAATAAATCGAACACAAAAAAACAAATCGCCGAAATAACTACATCGCGCGCGTCAGGCCAAAACAAATTAATCAAAATCATTTTCGAATTCAAAAATAATTATTAAAATTAAGCAAAAACCCAAACAACAGCGTGAAAAATTACCGAGAGTTTTTCTTTGGCAAAAATATGAAGCCAACAAAAATAAAAGCATCGAATATAAAATAAATAAATTGCCGACGGCAAAGTGAAAATATATTGGGCATATTTTTGGTCAACATTTTTGAGATCTATATAAATGTGTATTTTTGAGGGTCAATTTTGACAAAATATATATATTATTGAATTCTTAATCTAAGTGTCATATTGTGATTATTAAAATCTGAGTGTTTATCTACTGTAGTGCATATTTACCCTAAACATTTTTATGAATGTTTTCCGGTGTTATACTTATACAAATATTTTTAAGATTAAAAGGGTGAAACAAGAATTTACAAATCAAAGAAATACATACAAAAAATACATTGAAAAAAGGTAAAATATAGTTTAATATTTAACATTAAAAAAAATAAATAAACCTTATTGTCCATAAAATTTTTTCAAATATTTCTTCTTATATTTCAGCTTTTGCGAAAACTTCAATCAAATAAAAACACAATCAAAGTAAATTGGCCAAGACTGATTTGATCTTTAAAGAAATATACAGTGAAAATCAATCAAGCTGACCGCAGCAAAAACGTGAACAAAGTACGACAAAATGTGTCAATTGAATTTAAATTAACCAACAAAGTGATTGCTCACCAAACAAATGGAGTCTCGGTTAATACGTTTGTGTTTCAATTTTTTGTTTTCAAAATATTTTGTTTTATTTTCGAATCGATCAACGTGCAAGGCGCTAAACCACAAAAATGTTGCTGACAATGCGGCGTCAAAATGAACTGATTGTAGGCAGCCAACAACAGCATCCATCGGCGAGTTCCACAACATCATCAGTTGCAGCAGTGGCAGGTGCCACAAACCCACCTGGTTTACCTGGACAAAATCTCAGCTTAGTGCCACCGGCAACGGCAAATTCCACGGCAGCCCCAGCACAGGATTCTCTGAATACACCCACAACACCTTTATTGGGTCTTAGTCGGAATCCCCTGCAATTTGCACCGCCACCTGCACCACCCATTGCGGTGCCAAGTGCCCCGGCTTCCGGACCCACTTTCGGCTATTATCAGACTGCAAGTGCTGCACCACCACCACTACCCACTGAGGCAACCACTTCGGGGCAACAGCCACCCTCCGTGGAATTGGATGAATACGTAGACATATTGCAGGTTCAACAATTGCTGTTGGATTCATCGGCAGCAGCAGCAGCGGCTGCAAATAATCCCCCGACAACTGAACAATCCATTCAACAACATCCACAGCAACAACAGCAAAATATTGTGGTGCCACCGCAGCAGCAACAACAGCAAATTCTTGCCAAGCCGCGACCGCGAATTAATCTGCAAAAGGCCACTGAATACGCTGCACAATTAGCTCAGGGTAAGGACTCGAAAGCACCAGCCACTTTATAACCCATCCACCATTATTACTCCAATATCATTTGACCCCTCCAGCCGAGTCCTCGTCGCCCGGCTCGCGTCGTGTCCTGCTCGATTACCCGAGTCCCTATTTGTACGGCAATCCCTATCACCACCATACGCCGCCGAGTGAGGACCTAGTTGCCCTCTGGTTCGGCAGCAATGGCACAGGTGAGTCGTCCCTCATATGGTCATTAAAACAGGGTTATTAAGTGCCAATGGTTCTACATAAATATTTAGCTAAATAAACAAATTTTTAAAAATGTAATCCTTAAGGATAGGATAGTTTTATCACATTTAACAAAATCAATATTCACATAGTACATGATATATCTCAATCTAAAAGTTATCTTAAAGATATCAAAACAGTTATAAGTAGATCAACTCGTATAATAACTTTATGTATATTTTATATGGGGCAAGAGTTTCTCTATTCTTCTATAACATCTCAGCCTCCTTTAAAAAATGTAAAAAAACGCTACTGACATAAAAAATTTTTATTTCAATATAATAATTACTGATATTTTTTAAAATTTTCCCATATTTTATATAAAAAATTTTAATAAATATTTCTAACGAGAACCTAGAATATTTCCTAAAAACAAATAAATGCAATTGAGTATATATTCACATTAAACTATCAAAAATTGCAATTAAGTTGTACACTCAAAAGAAAAAATGCACTCCATGTTTGGTGTCAATCAACTATTTAAGCTATTGCATTTAGCCGAAATATTTTTAATGGTTAAAAATCTACCATAGTGGCCCAACTCCCCCCAATACCAATCAATAACTCACTCTGGACGACGGCTCATTTTCCCAGGGTATCGTGACATTTCTGTTAGTCTGTCGCCAACATGGGAGTCAAATTGGCGATCGGCCGTCCCTCCCCTTCCTCATTTTCCCCTTCCCGCTCATTACATAACTCACGGTCTGCGCACTCCATGTTGCGAATATGTCCATGATGCAGTTACTCAAAAACTATCTCGCCGGCTATAAATTGCCAAAATTAATCTGTGAATGAGCTGACAGCCAAACTCCTGCGCCCCTCTCTCTAATGGCTCAATAAATAAAATAGAAATAAAATGAGATTTTCGCGCACTTTAATGCCGTTCGCTGGCAAATTTTTAGCTGGCGCCTTGGCGCCCGCCGTCTACTTGAGTTTCGACGACCGGCCGAAGTCAGCCGCTCTTTTGAAATGCTGCCAAAAGGCTGAAATTGAAATTTCAGCTGCAAATGATGCAGTGCGTCGTCCGGAGACGGTGGCGGAGGCGGAGACGGAGACCCGAAGACATTTCACTCCGGCTGCGCCCTTTCAACAGGTGGCATGCATGCACCTCTGTTTCTGGGCTGCCATCGCACGTCTCATCGATTACTCGCCTCGAATTGGACGTGAGTGCGGTTGGACTTTTGGTTTATTCTCTTGGTTTTGGCTTCTTTTATTTTTTGGCTTTAGGTTTTCTCCCTCGCCGGCTTGCCAAAATTAAGTCAGCGCGCCAAGACCACCCAAAGTGTGTCAATGTTGGCGCTGGGAAGCGCGCCACAGTGCGTACAAATTAAATTATATGTCTTGTGGCTCCGATCGAGGCCTAACGGTGCTATTTCCGCTTCGAATTCAATTAAATTTTTGGCTGCGAATTGGTTAAATGTCAACCATGAAGCGGAAGGGATTGCATGTGGGATATCTACGCAGATTTTTAGACAAGAGAATCATAATTTTTTTAATTTAAAAAGTTTTTTTTTTCGATTTTATACGATTTTTCTAACTCTTATAACTTGGGATATGTTGGCATACCTTTTTGTGCTTGTGGTTAAATTATCTTATATGCTACATTAAAATGTTTTTATTTAGCGAGGGTCAAAATTTTAACCCATTTTCATGTTCGAATTATCCGTATTTACAGGCTTTCAGAATGGGGACCCAAAACTGCACTTCTAACTTTCATAACTTGGGTAGTTGGGATCCAATTTAGAAGTGGCATACCTTTTTGAAATTGTGATTGAATTCTCTTATATTCTACATTAAAATGTTTCAATTTTGCGAAGGTCAAAATTTGAACCCATTTTCATGTTCGATTTTTCCGTATTTCCAGGGGTCTTTCAGAATGGGGACCCAAAACTGCACTTCTAACTTTCATAACTTGGGTATTTCGATTCCGATTTAGAATTGGCATACCTTTTTGAAATTGTGGTTGAATTCTCTTATAGTCTACATTAAAATGTTTCAATTTTGCGAGGGTCAAAATTTGAACCCATTTTCATGTTCGAATTTTCTGTAATTCCAGGGGGCTTTCAGAATGGGGACCCAAAACTGCACTTCTAACTTGCATAACTTGAGTATTTAGACTCAGATTTAGAAGTGGCATACCTTTTTGAGTTTGTGGTTTAATTCTCTTATGTTCTACATTAAAAGATTTTAATTTAGAGAGGGTCTAAATTTGAACCCATTTTCATGTTCGTATTTTCCGTATTTCCAGAGGCTTTCAGAATGAGGACCGAAAACTGCAGTTCTAACTTGCATAACTTGGGTATTTCGATTCCGATTTAGAAGTGGCATACCTTTTTGAAATTTTGGTTGAATTCTCTTATATTCTACATTAAAATGTTTCCATTTTGCGAGGGTCCAAATTTTAACCCATTTTCATTTCAAATTTTCCGTATTTCTTGGGGGCTTTCAGAATGGGGACCCAAATCTGCACTTCTAACATTTATAACTTGGGTATTTCAATTCCGATTTAGAAGTGGCATACCTTTTTGAAATTGTGGTTGAATTCTCTTATATTCTACATTAAAATGTTTCAATTTTGCGAGGGTCAAAATTTGAACCCATTTTCATGTTCGAATTTTCCGTAATTCCAGGGGGCTTTCAGAATGGGGACCCAAAACTGCACTTCTAACTTTCATAACTTGGGTAATTGGGTTCCGATTTAGAAGTGGCATACCTTTTTGAGTTTGTGGTTTAATTCTCATATGTTCTACATTAAAATGTTTTAATTTAGCGAGGGTCAAGATTTGAACCCATTTTCATGTTCGAATTTTCCGTATTTCCAGGGGCTTTCAGAATGGGGACCCAAAACTGCACTTCTAACTTGCATAACTTGAGTATTTAGACTCCGATTTAGAAGTGGCATACCTTTTTGAAATTGTGGTTGAATTCTCTTATATTCTACATTAAAATGTTTCCATTTTGCGAGGGTCCAAATTTGAACCCATTTTCATGTTCAAATTTTCCGTCATTCCTGGGGGCTTACAGATTGGGCACCCAAAACTGCACTTCTAACTTTTATAACTTGGGTATTTCGATTCCGATTTAGAAGTGGCATACCTTTTTGAAATTGTGGTTGAATTCTCTTATATTCTACATTAAAATATTTCAATTTTGTGAGGGTCAAAATTTGAACCCATTTTCATGTTCGAATTTTCTGTAATTCCAGGGGGCTTTCAGAATGGGGACCCAAAACTGCACTTCTAACTTTCATAACTTGGGTAATTGGGTTCCGATTATGAAGTGGCATACCTTTTTGAGTTTGTGGTTTAATTCTCTTATGTTCTACATTAAAATGTTTTAATTTAGCGAGGGTCAAGATTTGAACCCATTTTCATGTTCGAATTTTCAGTATTTCCAGGGGCTTTCAGAATGGGGACCCAAAACTGCACTTCTAACTTGCATAACTTGAGTATTTAGACTCCGATTTAGAAGTGGCATACCTTTTTGAGTTTGTGGTTTAATTCTCTTATGTTCTACATTAAAATGTTTTAATTTAGAGAGGGTCAAAATTTGAACCCATTTTCATGTTCGTATTTTCCGTATTTCCAGAGGCTTTCAGAATGAGGACCGAAAACTGCACTTCTAACTTGCATAACTTGGGTATTTCGATTCCGATTTAGAAGTGGCATACCTTTTTGAAATTGTAGTTGAATTCTCTTATATTCTACATTAAAATGTTTCAATTTTGCGAGGGTTGAAATTTAAACCCATTTTCATGTTCAAATTTTCCGTATTTCCAGGGGGCTTACAGAATGGGCACCCAAAACTGCACTTCTAACTTTTATAACTTGGGTATTTCGATTCCGATTTAGAAGTGGCATACCTTTTTGAAATTGTGGTTGAATTCTCTTATATTCTACATTAAAGTGTTTCCATTTTGCGAGGGTCCAAATTTGAACCCATTTTCATGTTCAAATTTTCCGTCATTCCTGGGGGCTTACAGATTGGGCACCCAAAACTGCACTTCTAACTTTTATAACTTGGGTATTTCGATTCCGATTTAGAAGTGGCATACCTTTTTGAAATTGTGATTGAATTCTCTTATATTCTACATTAAAATGTTTCCATTTTGCGAGGGTCCAAGTTTGAACCCATTTTCATGTCAAATTTTCGTTATTTCCTGGGGGCTTTCAGAATGAGGACCCAAATCTGCACTTCTAACATTTATAACTTGGGTATTTCGATTCCGATTTAGAAGTGGCATACCTTTTTGAAATTGTGGTTGAATTCTTTTATATTCTACATTAAAATATTTCCATTTTGCGAGGGTCCAATTTTGAACCCATTTTCATGTCAAATTTTCCTTATTTTCTGGGGGCTTTCAGAATGAGGACCCAAATCTGCACTTCTAACATTTATAACTTGGGTATTTCGATTCCGATTTAGAAGTGGCATACCTTTTTGAAATTATGGTTGAATTCTCTTATATTCTACATTAAAATGTTTCCATTTTGCGAGGGTCTAAATTTGAACCCATTTTCATGTCAAATTTCCCTTATTTCCTGGGGGCTTTCAGAATGGGGACCCAAATCTGCACTTCTAACATTCATTACTTGGGTATTTCAATTCCGTTTTAGAGGTGGCATACCTTTTTGAAATTGTGGTGGAATTCTCTTATATTGTACATTAAAATGTTTTCATTTTGCGAGGGTCCAAATTTTAACTCATTTTCATGTCAAATTTTTCGTATTTCCTGGGGGCTTTCAGAATGGGGACCCAAATCTGCACTTCTAACTTTCATAACTTGGGTATTTCGGTTCCGATTTAGAAGTGGCATACCTTTTTGAAATTGTGGTTGAATTCTCTTATATTCTACATTAAAATGTTTCAATTTTGCGAGGGTCAAAATTTGAACCCATTTTCATGTTCGAATTTTCCGTAATTCCAGGGGGCTTTCAGAATGGGGACCCAAAACTGCACTTCTAACTTTCATAACTTGGGTATATGGATTCCGATTTAAAAATGGCATACCTTTTTGAGTTTGTGGTTGAATTCTCTAAAACGCTACATAAAAATATTTTTTTTTAACGATTGTTGAAAATGTATTTTATTTCAGAAGTCATAAATCAAACAATATAATATAAATTACTTTGAAACATTCTTAAAGCTTCCGATTATTATTAAGATTTAATACCATTTAAATCTTGGCATTTACAACCCGATTTTTCGCGTTTCTGCTTCAGTGATTTCGAACCGAACAAAGTTCCTATGCAAAGTTAGATCGCTCACAATGCCGTTCTCCAGGGATCCAATGCCATATATGGCAAATTAAAGACAAGCCCAACGCAGTTCTCGTATTTCCCCCAGATAAAGACACGCCACACAAATTGTCTTAATTAATTAATATCATAAATATGCGACGGGGCTTAATTGCCGATGGAGAGCAGGCCGCTAAAAAAATACACAGAAGGCAAGAGAAAAACAAATCTCTCATGGCAACTAATTAGCCAGGAAATGACCCCGACTGACCGAGGGGCATGGCATTCGGCATTCAAGACTGGCCGGCTGAGTGACCCTAATCGACAGGAAGCTGACTCAATCTGGGAGCGATTCGCAGGCCCAGGGCCAAATGCAGCTGCCACTTTTTGCGATCGCTGCTGCACTTCACTTGCAATCAATATTCATAAATCTCTTGGCAAGGGTTAACCAATTAATAACGTGACCCGTTTATTTTATTTCACTCCGCTTTTCGCCTCCTTTTGTCAAATCAACCTGGGTGATCGTTCCACGTTTTCCAATGAAAATCGCAGACAGACTCGCACACAAAGCCTTTCAGCATTTGTCAACGAGAGGCGACGTTGACACCGCCGACAACAAACACGAACGAATGAAAGCCAACAGCCAAGAAAACTGCAAGAAAATTAAGGCAACCATCCGGGCTCAATGCACACGGGGCACAGTGGTTCTAACTATTCTGGCAGTTCTTCAGAAGGAATGTTAAATGGGAAATCTTAGTTTGCTAACAGAATGGTTTGCTGATGAATTATGGTGGTAATCTGAATCTCAAATAAGTTTTATCTTTGAATTTTAAAAATTTGGAGTAGATGGAAATTTTTTTTTTAGGATCCTGAGTGTAGAATCCTCAATTTTCAATAAGGAATAATAAAGTACATAGATTGTAAACTGATGATGGTTTAAAAGAGCAAGGTTAGCATTTCTTAGGAGCATCTTAAAAATTTAAAAACCCTTTTTAAAAAAGGGAAAATGTTTGAAGATCGGTAACTTCCGAGCCACCCTTTCTTATCAAGCCCAGAACCACTGTGCGCGGCAGCACAACCTTTGTTACCCTGTGCCGAACGGAAATCGCTGACATGGACCACACCACAGCAGTCAAGTCAAACCGAGGCAAGAAAACCAAGCCGGGCACAAACACAATCTCCAGAAGCTTGGCACTCAGCGAGGCTTGCCTAATGTTTAATTAAGGTGATTGCTGTGCGGTCACCTGGCGATGTTGCTGCTGTTGCTGCTGCAGCGGTTGGTGTTGCTGTTGCGGTTTTGGCGAACGACAACAACACCTCACGATCGCCAAATTGGTTTGTAAGGATAAGCTTTTGAGGGGTGGGGGGATTGGGAAAAGTAAAAGACCTGTGTCAAATGCCTGGGCCAAAGGACATCTCCAAAGAAACGGGCAGCAGAATCTGAAGCAGTGGCCTTAATGAAGATTAATTGCAATCAGCGAGCCACTTGAGCCGCGATTAATTGCAGGAACCACTGGACATGGAAATGGAACCGAACTTCCTCCTAGACTCGCAGCCTCGCAGACCTGATGATGATGATGATGATGCCTTTCGGAATGGAATGGTTCACAAGTTCACGACTGCGACGACGGCAACTTAATTGCCATTTACATGGGAGGCAAGATTGTGATTGCTCCCGGCCAGGCTTTGTTGGTGGCACAATGCAGTTGATGGATTGCATTTGCCCCTCCATTTCCCCAGTATTTGCATAATGGTCCGATGCCTTTGGAGATTCGTCACAGCCACTAACATAATCGACCCGAACTGGTCCAAAATCAAAAGTTGCGTTAAGTCTGCCATTAGCATAAGACGTGTGTGGGTCGAAAAAGTGTGCCACAAATGGCTTCGTATAGGTCAACTTGATTATTATTATTTTATTTATCTATATCCATTTTTTTTTGCATTGTCACCTGTGGTCTGTGGAAGTTGGCGCCAAGTCTGCGCCGCTGGCCAAATCAAATCAAATAAAATCGATTTGGAACTCTAAAATGTATATATCGAAAGCCACAGCATGTGGGCCGATTTTTGGTTTCTGCGGTTTGCATTCGAGTTAAGTTATAATTTGTGTAAACTTTTTGACAACTTTCAAGTAGGAATAAATTGCCATCACTGGTCTAAAAATATAAGCTTAACTCAGAAGCCAAAGGCCAGAGTAGAACGTGGGATTTATTGGATCTTAAACATGGCTTTAATGGCATTAAGGGAATGAGCCAGTTCCGTTGACGATTGTAACATGTCAATTAGGTAAATTGTAGTTAATGACGTTGGCTTTTATCTTATAAGGGATGTAATGTTGTATAGATTTTTATAATTTACATTTTTAGGTGAGCAAGGGATTCTTTAAATTTTAAAAAAGTCTTAAAGTTAATATCATTTATAAAGTGTACCATATTTTTTTGTTCATTTAAGTATTTTCAAATTAAATGATGCAATAGTGTAGTTTCGTTTTGAATATAACGTTTTTATTTTAAATTTTAATACTCCACTTTTTTATCAGTGAGTGGATTAAAACATATGTATATTCCGATTTGTTTATCATAATCTGTGCTTCCTGCTATTTTTCTTTAATGTGCCACTTATCTTGTTTTGCCATCTTTTGAACAGAGAAATAAATGGTAAACTCCTTTTGAGATCCTAATCTATCTCTATCGCTTAAGTGGACTTCTTGATCTTTGTAGTATAACGCCCAACCTGTCGGCGCCTTATAGTGGAACTTGGTGGCAACCCACGCACATTACGCTAAGAAAAAGACCCTCAACAAAAACCCAGATCGAAAACCGCAATCATTTAAATACACCAAAATCAAACGAGTGCTAGAAAAGACAAAAAAACAAACTATAAGCAGAGTTCAGTTGAAATTGGTTGGATTTTCGTTGAAAAACCGCAAAACGCGTTTTTCATTTGCATAAAAAATTGTTGTCTGTGCCAGGCAATCGAACATGCGGCAGACAGAAGACTGAAGACAGAAGAGTCGAGAGTCGGGGACCAAGACCGAGACCAAGCCCCAGAGTTGATTTCATTCATGAGGTAGAGCTCCATTCATAAGCCGAGCATTTCTAGTTTAAGGTAAGCCACACTGGACACCTACGATCCGATGGAGAGTTGCATACAGCATGCAGCATATAGCGTACTGCATATAGCAAAAGTGCAAAATTGCAACTGCAACTGCACATTATTTATAACATTTTGCCGTTTTGGGGTCACATGTTGGCGTGTGTTGCAAATTAAATTTGCAAATTATAGGCTGTCGCTGGGGGTTTCCGGTTAACGACCAAAGTCAGTCCTTCTCCAGAGCACAGCCACATCTTGTGATGCTTCAGATGTGTTGCAGCACAAATAAACTTCATCTCTAGAGATCCCCAAAAAAAACATTACCTTACATATATAAATGTATATATCTTGAGTCCCAGCTTTTTGGCTCAGCTGCACTTCATCACGCTCTTTTTTTTCGGCGCGGGGGTCCTCTCATGACAACCTCAATGGATATTCACACACAGCTGGGCCCAAATATGGCGCATTCGGCACAAAATGGTCTCGTCTGAACCGAACCGTGTTTTGGCCACATTTGAACTGTCATGCCGGGGCCAGCAGGCTGGATCACTCGTACTTGGCCAGCACCAGCGAGTTCCAGGCCATCTGACATTTTGAAGCGAAATGTCAGTCACAGCTCAACATCCCGCCATCGTCGGTCCGTCTGTTCTGTCTCTTATTTTATCATTTTTGTTGTACTTTCTGTCCAGCGGCTTCAGTCTAGAGCGCTTGAGCCACTGATGGTGGTTTACTGGGGCTTCGGTAAGCGGTTAGCGGCCATTACCACCGTGGGTTGCCCAAGATGGCTTAGACAAAACGCTCGAGGAAAGTGTCAGCGGTGCGAGGAGACGAAGTAAAAATGCCCTTGATTTTTATAAATTTTATTCAAGATTAATAAATAAATGAAGCATTATTTACTAATTGTAATTAGGAAATTAATTATTATATTCTTTACTTTCCAAAAGAAACAAAAGAAGATATAATTACTGAAGATTTCCTTTTTAAGAAAAAACATTTACAAGTCTTGCTATAATAAAATTCATTTGCCCAACAAATAATGAATTATTAGAATCACCTTCTTTTCCGAAAAAAATCATCAGTTTATATAAGCAAGATGATCAATATTGTCGTTGTTTTGCATACAACTCTCTATATCCATAAAGATTCTGCTTACTAAATTATAAGGTATGAAAATACAATGATTGTATTATACGTCGATTTCAACACTAATATTACGATCTTATATCATTTGGCTGAAATTATTGATCTTATATTATATAATAAAAATGAAAAATAATATATTTAAAATATTTTAAGAAATAATTACATATTGAAAAACCCGTATCCCTCTTATAATGCCCCCAATTACTATATCATCTGCGTCTTTTACGTAAATCAATTCACAATGGAGCTTTCCAAAAAATCCCCTCTGCTTCATTGAGATCTCGACTGTCCGTCATACCCTTTTGCCGTATATCAAGGGTACTCCACTCGAAAAACAGGGGCAGCCATCATCATCGTCATCGCCGCCAGAGATCACAGATCATACAAGATTTCCAACTAAATATGGTAGCCAAATAATTTACATCAACTCTTGTGCTCTTTATTGTTCTGTTTGCTGTTGTCGCTATATCTTTTATAGTTGCCATTGCTGTTGTTGTTGCAGTTTTGCGTGATTTGAAGTTTTATGTTATTGCTCTTCTAGTTGTTTCTTGAATTTTTTGTGGGCGTAGCGCGCGCCTGACTGCCCACTCTTGGATTGCCTTTTTCAGTGCCGCTTTTTGTTTGGTTTGGTTCGGATTTTTATTTTGTTTTCGAGAAATTCGATTGGTGGTCAAAGTCTGGTAGCCAAGTTTCAAGTGCGTCCTCCCCTTTTCCATCAAAAGAAATCATCAAGGGGCTTTGTGTGCTCACGCCACTTGACACATTTCAATGGAGGGGAGCAGACAAATCAGAAAATAGCTGTTCCCCGGTCCATTTTCAGAGTCCGAAACTCACAAATTACGCGCATATTTTCTAATGAGCTCAACCATGCCGCATATCGCCATGGTTCGAAATCATTCGACGTCTCACACGGAACGCCTGAGAATTCAGTAAAGATGAAATTTTCCGAGAGAAAAGAAAAGTCTTTTTCGTTTGGTGGCACCAAGATTTATGCGTCTCCATCCCAACCCCTTGGCACCACCTCATCCTTGGCAATTGGTGCCAACTGATGGCTTGGACAGACACATATCGTTAGCACAAAAGCCGAAAACTGTCCGCTGGCATTTTCGGTTCCATGTCAAACGCTGAAAGATGCGACAATTTGTGGCCCATCCCAAAAAGTGGACAGGAGGGCTAATTAGTGGGAGGATGGGGATGGGGATGGTCACGAAACATCTCTTAGTCGTTTAGCTGTCAATGGGTTAAATGGCGACTCCAGTTGTGCGGAAAGTTAATGAAATATTTTGCTTAAATAGCACCTTCTATTGATCTATCAGCAAATTATAGTAGATCATTAAAATTAACAAAAATATTTATTTAGTATTAATATTTTTAGCGACAATCATTTTAACCTTGAACTTATAGGTTCATTTGGTTAAAATTTTTTTAGGCGCATACTACTCGAACTAATAAGTTTTTAAATCATATAAAAAGCTTTCAGAGTATTCCTTTGATATTACTAAAAATAATACTCCAAAAATGAAATAATAAATATTTTCCTTTTAAATATATTTCTTTTAACTTCAAGCTAAAACATAGTCAAAACAAAATTATACAATTCATAGTATAACAAATATTTTGTTTATGTATAGTACATTTTAAGTAAATATAATATAATTAATCTATGATGTTTATAAATTATAATGACAACATAGTGTGTACAGTAGGCAATAGTTACCACTTAACTGCGTCTATTAAGGAAGATTAAAGTTAAAGTAACCCGACAAAAGTCCCAACCTTTCCCATAACATATGCGAATGCAATCGCAGTCTTTTCTGCCTATCTCTATCCCTCTTTTCCTGGCCAGACCCAGCAAAACTGTAACCAAACTTACTAACTTTGCCAACGGGCCCCCGCAGAAAAAAGACTAATATAAAATAAATAAAACTAAAAGAAGTCAAGCCCGAAAAAAAAGCTACGCCAGCAGCAAGTTTTCCCAAATGCGACACGCGTTGACTTTGGGCCACTGCAGAGACTTGGAATACCTTTTTTTTGTTTTTTTTTGTATTATTTTTTCCGTCTGTCGTTTTGGCCGTCTGTGAGTTTCTGGTGGAAGCTGTTGCCACTTCCTCGAACCTCTCGCTCGCACAAAGGCGACATTGCATTTGAACAGTGGAACAAATTTGCAGCTGATTTATGTAAATCGCCGACGAGTTTTATTTAACTTTTTGTTGGTGGTTCCCAATCAGCGTATTGAATGCTCCCGCTCAGCCGCCCACCACTCCCTAATCCTCTGGTGCACTACTTGCTGGCTTTCTTCTCTTTTCATATAACCCCCTCCCCCCTGAACAGTCGGTCGATCGATGCCGTTAGTTGGCCCAAGTTTGTTGGTGGCGTGTGTATCTGAGAGATACAAAACTGCAATTCATTCAGCGAAAATTTTCGGTCGTTATGAATGGAGCAACCCACGCGACGATACTAAAGTGGCTCTTGTTGCGACTGTTGTTCTTGTAGCTGCTGTTGCTGTTGCACTTACTGCTGTCGTTGTCAACTGCAGTTGGCCATGATGCGACTTTATATTTGAGCTGGAATATGATTTTTAATTATTTTAATTTTTAAAAAATATTTTCATTTCTTTTAAGATTTTTGATTTGTTTTTGCAGTATTGGCATGTCAAATTAATAAATTACAAATTAAGAAATATATAAGTACTTGTTTCTAAAAATAATGTTAGCTGAACAATTTTAAAGAGTAGTAATAAAAGTTAAATAAAATAAACTAATACATTGTTGTGTTTATTTTAATATTATTATTATCCAATATTTTAATTTGAAATTTTGTTATATTAAAGAACGAAATAATTTGCTGAGTACTTGTTGTGCTTCCTAATCCAGCTTGCATTTGATTTTCTTCAATCTCAAATACCAAATGTTTCCCAACAAGACCCAATTTTGCATTATTTTCCGACTCCTATCCGCCATTACAGGCAATTTTAAATATAAAATAATTTATCAAGTGGCAAAACAAAACACACTTCCCTTATGCAGGCCATAAAATCAAGCAACAGGGGAAAAAATCGATCAATGCCCCAGAGCTGTCAGACATCGTGACAGGCGGCAAAACCAAAGCTCAACCTAAACTCCGGGGTTATGGTTTTTTTTTCTCGCTGTTGGCCAATATTCAAATGCAATTTATGTCATCGCCGCTTGCATTTATGCATTTATGACGTCAGCCTGACCATGGGAAGTGGTTAGCAGTGGTTGTTGTTACTGCTATTGCAGCTGTAGCAAGTCGTAAAATTGTAATGGCCGCAAAAAAAAAAGCCTGGCGGAGGAGTGGAAAATAAGCCATTCACGGATAAGATTTTGAGAACCGTAATGAATAGCGCTAAAGTGCAAATTAATTACGAAAATACCTTAAGCCAAGATTTTTACTAGTTGCAGATACATTTTATGGTCAGAGATACGTTCAGATAATCCCCGCACTTAATGGGCATTTTCTCACATATTTAACAACTTACTCGTCGCTTTCTTGGGAAAAGCAAACGACTAAAGAAAATGATTCTAGGCCGAATAAAAAAGGTAATACGAACAATAGTAGCCGTTGACAAACGCCTGAAATATGATAGTTCCGATCGAAACGGTTCTCCAGACGATTAGTCCGTTTCCTACCCACTGAGCTTTTGAACAAACATTTCATTGATGGGGAAGAGATTTCTTTCGAAATGCATTTCATTGAATGCATCTCGAATGGCTGTTGAAGCGCTTGACAGTTAATTTGTTTGCATTGACAAAGCGGCGGGGAAGAGCAGTAAAATTTCGGCATTTTCCGGTCCCCCGATTTTCAACATTTCGGATCTCGGATCTCGGACATGCTAATGCGGTTCCGGTGTGCCTGGCTAATGGCCAAGAGGCAGCATATTACCAACAGCATCTTAGGCCATGGCCATCAATTTGCATTTGCTGCCCACATTTACGACTCGCGTGCCCTTTTGGCACCTGGGGTTTCTTCTCTTTGGGTCCAAAGTTTTATCTTGAGCTTCGTTTCATTCATGATTTCATCATCGTGCTATGTGGGCGCAGTTTACTACGATGCGTTTCTTCATTCATAAAAAAAAATGGGAGAAAAAAATAAGCCAACTTCATTAAGAAACGCGTGCCCAGCCCTCAACCATTCCCTATATCTCTTTCACTTCTTGGCCAGTTAGTAACCCAATACTTGCTTTTATTTGGTTAGGCTTAAAAACTTGGGGAATGGGTTGTCCGTATTTTCCATATCTTGATTTGCTTCTGGTTGCATCTTCTATCGCTCCTTTGCGGCGACTGCGTGCCTCGCTTAATTTTAGCAACATTTAACCCAGTTTTTGGCCACTTCGCTGTTTCTGCCGCTACTGCTTCTTCGTTCGCTTAATTTTTTGTTTGCTAATGAAGTGTCAACAACAAATTGAATGTCTAACATTTGTTGCATGTCGCCAGTGGAACACAAACAACAACCATCGTTGAACATATGTCTGTGTCTTTGTTTAATGCTTTAAATAAATAAAATGTGCATGCAATTGCAGAAAAAAACGAAAGGAGATTTAAAGTAAGACCACAAGTGGTTAGCGAATACCCTTTTTAAAGAAATTAAATTGTAATTTTTAAAGAAAAACCTTTAATACTAATGGAGTAACATCCTCATGGTGGATAAGGCATGATTTTTTTTAAATATAGTTTATTTTCACACCTATATTTTTTTATTTGTAGGGCTTTAATAAATTTTCTATATAAAATGTATACAATGCAAAAAGTACATTTAATTTTCATTATCAATGTAATTTATAACCGTTTAAAAATATTTTTAGAAAATCCTTGCATTAATGTTGTAAAAAAGTTGTATTTTTTAGTAAATGGAAAAGTTGTTGTTCACCAACATTTTTTTGAAGGCGGAAACTTATTAGACTTAGCATTGTAAATTATAGCTAATTTTCCAATATAGCCCTGCTGTTGACAATTTAATACACATCTTATCTAACTGCCTCCCCATTAGAGGCATCAAATCCTCAGGAGTTTCCATCTTCCATAAGCTACTTCGAATCCATCGAACAAGCATTCAAATCCACCATTCAAAGAGCATTAATATATAATTTATGCCAACACGTAGCCGCCACGTAGGCAGAGGCGAAACGGCGACGTGAACGGCAAACATGCCCTGGCCCAAGGCACAAACCCAATTCATTCATTTGGTTGTTGTTTCTGTTTGCTGCCTGGTGTTGCTGTTGCTGTTGCTGTTGCAATCATCGAACATCGCTTGCCAAGTGTGTCGACTGCGCAGCTACTGCAAAAAGCCAAACTAAAGTTAACATCGACAACAACAACGATCAATTTGCATACAACGGCGGCCGTTTTGTGAATGAAAATATACATTTTTTGTTGTTGTTGTTTTTTTTTGTTGTGATTTTCTGGTTTTGTTTTTGGCCAAGTAACAACAACAAATTAAAGCAACAAATGCAATAAATTGTTAAATTTTATTATTCTGCGCCGCAGATACAGGGTGCTGCCGACTTGTACGACCTACGCACAGTGGACACCGCCAGTGGCAACCCACACAACAAACGAAAAACGCGACAAGTATCTGGGTATCTGTAAGATACTCAAGACAAACTACGGACTGCGAGCTGCGACTGTTGTTGCGGCTAATTTGATTTCTGCATTGGCAAACGCTTTGCCAACTAAGTCAAAAGCTGCCGATTGTTGTTTCTGCGGTTTCGGACGCCAACACAAAAGAGATATGGCCTTAGATACAGATACAAATAGATATTGCTTTGGATGGGGCTACAACAACTTGGTTTTGTTCATTGATCACTTGATTTTTTTTCTACTCGTTGTTCGTCGCCGTTGATTCATTCATTTAATTTTCTATTTTCTGTTTCTGTTTCCACCATTTACTTTTCATATTAATTGCTGGCGATGCCAAGACGTAAATGTGATAATAAATTATTACAGCAAAAGACATTTACTGGGTGGGCGTCCATTACAACAACCATAACAACCAGCGACAGACACTCAAGTCAAGTTGAAGCCGATGTTGCTTGGATCGGATCGGCTTGGTTTTGTTGCCTTTGCAAACCGCTCAGCCGACTGACTGTTTGCTTTATTCATTTTCAATGCGTTTTAATTATATTCATAAGAAATATAGTTACACAAACCGTTTCCTGTCGCCGTCAAGTGAAAGAGCCCACTAGGCAGAACCAATTAAAAAAGGCTGGAAAAGAAATTAATATACATATTGCCAAGGTTAGCCACCCAATAAAACTATAAAACATAAATTAGTTGTACTTCTAGGAAAATAATATGTTAATATGATAAAGCATTTGAAGCTGTAAACATAGTTTGTCTGCTTCGTAATCAGTACTTAAATTGTAGGGCCGTACTTAGCTGCATTTTATTATGGGCGTCGGTGGTGTAGTGGTTAGCATAGTTGCCTTCCAAGCAGTTGATCCGGGTTCGATTCCCGGCCGACGCAGACGAATATTTTATTTATTTTATTTTTATTATTTTTATTTTTTTATTTACTTCAATTTTTAATCTCTTTTTCATTTTATCAATTTGTTTTTTTTTTTTTAAATTTACTAATTTATTTGAGGTATTATTTATTTTTTAACATGTTTTAAAACTATAAAAATAGTTAAATTAAGAAAACAAAACAATGTGACTTCTTTAATAATAATTTATATAAATTTATCAAATACAAATTTTTATTAAAAAAATTTTTTTTTTTTAACATTTGTTTTTACAAATTTTTGCAAAAGTATAACCTTAATGGTGTAGGTTAAGCCGGGTTCGTTTCCTGTACTGACATTCAAATCTCAATAAAATTAAACACTGCAAGCGAGGAATGATACCAATAATTTCTGCAGACAATAAAAGTATGTAAGACCCTTGGTAGTCTAGTTTAAGCTCCATATAGAATATTGATCATACATTCTATAGCAGTGACCAATAAATGCCCCAATTGTAGTGTCAAGTTCAATTGCTCGAACTGACCACTTGCAACCCCGAAAATGATCGGCTGAACTGCACATAATTTGCTCAAGCGCTCACCAACTCATAACCAAAATCCCGTGCACTTAACGCATCAGTTGCCCTCTCGCCAAGAACCCGGGGGAAAAAACGATGACAAGCGAAATGAGAATTTATATGGGAAGCCATAAAGAAGGCGACGCATAAATAACAAGGCGTTCCAACTGAAGCATGGAACCTGGGCAATGGCAACTGGCAACCGACAACCGGCAGCTCGAAGATCCCACAAAATCGGGAGAGAAGCTGCCGCACGCGCAACTAATTAAATTAAAGGCGATCTCGCCCAGGTCTCTGGGGTTCCGGATCGGATCGGAATGGTTTTTTGGGTCCGTTATGTTGGGTGGGCGGTTGCAGTTTAGTCGTCGGACCAAACTACTTTGTGTGTGAAATTTATGTGCAATAATTTATAAAAACAAAAAAAAAATGGGAGAAAAAAAACATAAGCAGCAAGGCGGCGGTACGCCAAAAAGTTCCCACACCCCCACTAGACGAAAATTGATCGCGCCTAAGCGAAGTGTGCATATTAAGTGCACCCACTTTCCAAGCCAAATTGGCAAACGCCTCCATTCTCTGGCAGATCGGTTACGTTTTTTCCTCACTTTTTTGTATATTTTTTAGTATCTGCCTTCTTTTTATGGAGCAAGTTCAGTTCGAGTGACTGACCCATGTGTGCTGGCTTTTTTTGTGTAGGACAATGTGGCACGCGACTCGGCCACAGATCGCGGATCACGTGGGGCTGTATACTATACAGTATACTACTCCTCCTCCACCTCCACACAAAAGCGAAAATTCTGCGTGCGAACTTGGCATCGACAAGTGTAGGAAATGACGTCGTAATGTCTGGTCGCAAAAATGTTTGTGGCCGGTTTGTTTTTCTTTTTTTTTTGTGCGGGGGTTGCTTTGTGTGTATTCCACCCACCTGAGGCGCTGATCTGCCAAATGTCGGTCAGTCATGAGCAAAATTCACACATATACGCTGAGTTCAAGGGCGGACCAAACCTTTTTGGCACACGCCACGGGCGTCTAGATGATGCAAGGAAAAAGTATCTCAAAAAACGGAGGCGTTTTTGGCACGCTTCGATCTGGAACGCCTCTTCGCCATTTTGGCCCCCACGTCTTTCAGCTTGCAACTTGCACTTTTTTCCACTCTAGATGCGTATGTCATTGTCGTCTGGTCGTGTGCCGACTCAAATAAATCAACATGTTGCTGCCTATCTTAGGCATCCGGTTCGCCCAGGCTCAATACCTATTTCTACACAATATTTCTTATTACCTACCTCGTTCTTTTTTCTTTTTTCTGTATTTTTTGGTTTTTGTTTTTAGCGCATTATGCAAAAGGCGACTCAATCAAGGCATTTTATTAAGCATTTTCAGGGGTTTTAATTTGCACTGGTTGAGTCGCAGCGTCGGCTCGCATTGTTGTTGGGTTGTTTGGCTTTTTGGCATTACTTTTTTTCTCTTTCGGCCATGTCAGTGTGAGGCTGCGGCCACAAACATGGCAGTCAACAAATTTACGACATAATAATTTACATTTATCTGCTGCAACGAGGCAGTCACACTGCCACAGCAACAAAAACAACTGGATCGCGGCATAAGTGCGTGTGTGTATTAATAACAAGAAAGGAAAAGTCCGTAACCCCGTGGCCGAAGTGAAAATGTCCTTGCAAGGGCAGCAAAGTAAAAACAAAAAAATAAAAATAAAATAGATCCTTAAAATTCCATTTCTTATAACAGCAAACAATCAAAATGTATGAATTAAAATTCGATAAGTCAAGATATCTTAAAAATATACAAGGTCCCCACTGAATTCGTATCGATAATATACCAAGAAATCCTAGAAATAGTTGAAATACTTAAAAAAAACAGCTATCATATTTTGTCAGGTTTAAGAACTGAACAAAATGGCATCAGAATGCTTGATACAAAATCGGTAAAGTGGACTTTGTTGATATTTCTACACAATATAATATGATATATAAGATATAACTTGAGCTAACCGACTTGAAAGTATAACCTCACCCGTTCTTAGGTATCTTCAGGTGAGGGTATCAAAAGCCAGCGCCATGTTGTTTAATAAGTTACCTTCTTGCGATATGTCGACGTCAGACGCAGACGTCGCCTCTTTATCAGTTTATTACTTGGCAAACTTTTCATTTTAATATCATTCGCATTTGCGCAATGCATTTTGTTTTTTTTTTTTCATTTTGTATCTTTTTTATGCCGCAGTTGAGCGACTTTTAATTTTGAACGCCTTCTTGGCAAGGCCTCTGCAAAGGAATCGGGTTGGTTGAGCGACGACGACGACGACGACGGCAAAGATGATAAATGCTTACCGGTTTTGCCTGTCAACCGGTGAGCTAAAATAAAAAATACAACAAAAATAAATACAGACCCTGGGATAAGGCCCGGTGCACTTTGAACCGAGCGCCACGTGTGGAAAACTTATCTTAGTTCAAAGTCAAGGAGCATTTCCCCATTTCTCACTCTCTTGATTGCCGAGGAAACTTCGAAAATCGATAGAGCTAAAAATTGCCGGCAATGTTCTCCTGCAATTTCCCCAACTCTCTCTCAGTTTTCTTCGCTTTTCCTTGCTGGCGTAAACTTTTTTGTGGGCCCGGTGAATTTTCATGAATGAAAGCGGCAATTTATAGCATACTTAACAGGGCGCCTGCGTTGCCAATTTGATGGGTGTGTGTGTGTGTGTATCTGTGTGTTTGCGGAAGTTTGCTATGACGAAAGCAAGGCCCAACAATGTCCTTGACTGCGGAAAGTTTCACACAACAGGTGGAATTTTAAAGATGTCTGTGTCTGCGCCGGTTTCTTTCCCCATTTTCACTTTCCCTCGATTCCGTTTGACGTAGTTGGGCAGCACACAAAGTTGCGCGACTCGTAAATTTTCATTAGACGATTGTACAGTCGACACATTCGGCGATAAAAATAGTTCCAGTAATTAAAAGACAAACAAGCGTGGAGAGCTCTCTTATTGGATAATCCAATTCTATTAGGGTTTTCATAAAAGCAGCAGAGATTTAAATTAAGGGATTATTCTAAAGCAGATCTACAATTTCTAGTATTTTTTTAGAGCTTTTATAGAGCTGTTGAAAAAATAATAATAAAATACAACAAAATATAAATAATTATTTTAAAAATCTTTAAGTTAAAAATCATAGTAAAATTATTATTATAATAAAGATAAAACATTCTGAGATACTTGCAGTTTAAAAATCTTAAAGATTTAAAATCTCTAGCTAAATTTCATCTGATAATACACAAATCCAAGAGCAAATTCAATGGCAGAAGCTCCCCGGACAGAGTCGCAACACGTTTCCATGGTGAAATGTTTTGTTAAAAATAGTCGGCTCAGAAGCCTGACGTGGCTAACGATGATTAAGCCAGCCATGAAATTATTAACTTGTTTTCGCGACTCTCGACACAAATGTTACCATAAATGGTCAGCCGAGAGGGAGAGAAGCGAAAACCGCAATTAAGCACAAATCACAAAGTTTGCCCAAACTTGGTTAAGACCAGTCAAAGGGAGTCAAAGAAAACAACCAAAACAGCCAAAACGATGAGATGATGGTTGAAAACAAAAAGCAGACACTAAATTTGTGGTGCCTACTTTTGACCAAATTTGGCCGAGTCTTTTTTATGAATTGTATAATATGCTCATACATTGTCTGAGCATTAAAATCACTTTGTTACTTGACCTGTTTTTCGACTTTGGCTTAAAGAGTGTCAAAATAAAATGTAATTTTTAAGTGTCTGACATTTCATTAAAGAGCTTTTTTTGGGTTTTTTCTTCGTCTTCGACTGGAAAGTCTTGAATGGAACTGCACGAGAAGTGAGATCTTGAGACACATTTATATGGCCTGTCCTCACCGCTAGGTGCAGCCAACAATTCGCTGTTAATTAAGAATAACATTCGCAATGATTCATACTGATGCATGTTAAGACTTTTCCACTTCGTGTTCAGCATTAATTTGCCGTGAGATTATCAACATTAGACCAGGAGCAAACAGATTAGTGTCCGAAATCAAATCTAAATCAGCAAAGAGACATCTTTGAAATTGGAAAAGGTCGAGAGTTGTATGCTCTGTAAATGGAAAGTAAATTTTTAAGGTATTATGCACAAAAATTATGATATATACTATATATTGTACTTTGATTGTAAATATTTGTTGAATAAAGAATAGTCGTTATATCAAAATCATTCTGTATAAAAAGAAATATTAACATTTTTGATTTCAACATTTTTTTTAAATTGATTTATAAATTGATATATTTTTAATGAAATAAATAACATGAAAGAAAAGACGTATAAAGATCTAAAAATTCTAAAACTCCTAGGTGATTTAACCTTTTGCAGGGTATTATAGAAACCATTTTTAAAACGCAAGTTGTCTGCCGGCAAAAAGAAATTTCATGTACTGCTTGAAGGAAAGAGAAAATACTGCCGGGGCGAGACGGGGAAAAGTGCAGAGCACTAAGATCCAAAAAACTATTTGAAGTTATTTTCGCACAACTTGGCCTGACACTCGTCTGTGTCATTGTTGTGTTGGTGTTGTGTGTGGTGTGGTGTTGTTTTGTATCTTGTTGCTCTTTTTGTTGTTAAAGCGTGCCTGTAAAGTGTTTGCATGCCAGAGTGAAGACAACAAAAAAAACTAAGGCGAACAATGTAGGCGTATTTTGATTATGATAAACTGGCGAATTATGTTGTCACTTTGCATTTTTCTTATAGAATGAAATTATATTTTATAAGCGCGCTGTGCAAGTCAAGAGAGTTGTTCGGCTTGTTGCCGTTGCTCTTGGCTGCCATAAGACTCGGAAAATATTTACATGTCATGGCATTTGAAGGGATTTATGTGGCCCCAATGAGACCTGCCTGACTTGTAGACGACGACACATCCACCCCGGACTTTCCGCCATGAAAAATGACGAAAGCGAACCGAGGAAACCAAAACAGAAAATACCTAAGAATTGTATTAGCCATCGGAGGAGCAAATGTAGGTGGAGGAGAATCACCTATCCAGAAAACAGATATCTCTTTGCACAAATTCTCTTTTGTTTTCCGCCCAATTTGTTTGGCTTAGCAAAGAGATCAAAACTATATAGACAAACGTTTTATGGCACCAATTTCACTGTGTATCCGTATCTGTGGCTAAATATAAACACGCGCAAACTATTTATATCGCTCCACGTAACGAGTATTAGCTGCTGATTATTATTGAACAACAAGCGAAAATGCTTTCAGCTAATTATTTGCCGACGTCAAGTTCATGAGAATTTGAAAGTCTCGAGGCAAATACAACTATGACGTCGCTATCATCTAAACAAATCCAAACGCACACCGAAAAATGTGGGGGAGCGAAGTAAACAAGGCCTATCTATATGTCGGTGCTCTATAGATATTTGGGCTAAATATAGGCTTGCAATTTCTGGTTCGTCATGAAGAGGAAAGGAGCTCTAAAAATACACCGAAAAGAGGAAACAAGGAAATATGCCACTAAATCAATAAAAACCCCAGCACCAACGACGTGACACACTTCAGTTTGGATCAAAAATTCCACTCGACAACACTGCGAACATTAAAAATTACAAGATATATCAAGAATGTCTAGGCCCTGCCTTCCACACCCCCCTCCCCTCGCTATAGGGATATATCTATATAAATATAAAATTAATGGCAATCTGGCAGCGTAAACACGACAAAATTTGTTCTTGCCTCTAGCCGTGTGCCTTGGCCCATTGTCCCACAACCAGATAGTTTTGTGTCATTAGCCCAAGATACGAGGGACTGCCATTCCATCCATATGGCTGAGATGGAAAAGCCGAAACGAAAACTGAAAATTAATGATGCAACTGCGAAGTGTGTCACGGATGCCCCGGCCGAAAACCAAGAGATCCAAGAACCCAAAAGATATTTCCTCACAGATAGTTTTTCCTAGCACTCACAGGGCGAAGAATCTGCTCATTAGCAGCTGACAATATTGGAAATTGGTTCACATTCGACTTGCCCGGTTGCCAGGCCCCCTTTGGTGCTTTTAATCAAACGGATATATATTTCCCGATATCGCCAGCTATAAGGTATACTACATACTTTCAGCCAAGGGACTATATTTAGCCGTGTGACATCTATATATCCGTGTATATTATGCTGATTGACGCACAATGCTTTTGAGAGCGAGTTCGATGACGCCTCTCGACTTATCTCTATATAGTTACACGTACGTAACTTTATCTATCCTATCGGTTATCCATGGTCTATGACGTTCATGCCAATTGATAAGGAATATATTCGCAAATTAATACGGCGAAATTTGGGTCAATAGAGTCCAAAAAAATTAGAATAGTAATATGTATACAAGATCAATAATATTCCTAATTTGTATGATTTATTTCTTATTACTCCTGGGACTTAATCCAAGAAAATTAAAGTTTCAGAAATGTTTTCCTTCTGAAAAACAGTACAAAAAATTTTGAATTTTCTAATTCCCTAAGTAAGCACGAAAAATAGGCATCACAAGAAAAATACCCCACTAAGCTAAATGAAAAACAATGAAAATCAATCATAAAACCGAAACTCGGATCACTCGGCATATGCAGCCGTAAAAAGTTGCGCATTTGTCACAATTCTAAAATTAAAATGCCCCAATATCTTTCATTTTACCCAGCACAACAAATCGTAATATAAACTATCAACGGCATTTAGTGGGATTAACTTTTTGTGGCCGAGACGGCAGTGTCATAAATATCCAAAAGCGAAAAAAAAACGCGCTGCCCATGCACGCCCCATAAATAAAGCCATTAAAATGGAATTCAACGAATTTTCAGCGAGCGGCAAAATGCATACACCCAATCCATCAAAATAACAGAGAGAGAGAGATAGTTAAAGCCAAAAACCGAAAAATGCAGCGGAATCTATTTATTCCACCCATGTGATTTGCCAATCATTGTTGGGATATTTTTAGAATTCGCCCAACGCCAAGGAATTGAACGTCATTAGATAAGTACGAGTAGTGTGTGAGTTCCTAAAATTACCTTGACCGAGGGAGGAAAAAATAACACAAAGGTCTATAAATAGATGGAAAATCTACGTGAGCATCTAAGGCAAGCGATGCTGATTAAGCGCCGCAGTATTTATGAACTTGACGTGGAAAATTTATATTGTAATTATTTTGCTATTTGCACGCGGCGCTTTTCACGTCATCTACGCGAGATCGATGGGGATTTGCCATTTGTATCTTAAGATCTCTCTGCAGTTAATTGTTTACTGACGTATCCAGCGGATCGAGAGATCGCCGGCAGACCGCCTGCTGACTTTGGCCAATTTAGGTCTTGTTTCTTTGGCCGGCACACGTATTTCCGCGGGCTCTCTCTCTATTTTCAGCCAGCTGATTGGGCATTTCAGCCAATTTTTCCCCATAGCCCCACCACTTGCTGTCAGTCTTGCCCCCCTCACTATAATAATAATAAAATAAAGATGAACGAACGAAATTTTGATTTGTTTTGGTTGTCGATTTTTTTCTTGTGTTTTTGGCTAAATATGTTCATCGGAAAGCGTTTTTAAAATTAGTTCGAGTGAGCCACGCGTTTTATAATTAGATGATTGCCATGTTTTTGTGTGCGAGCGCCAAAAAAAGGAACAGGAGATCAACATAAATAGAGTATGAGTACCTATCAAACACATTCGTGCAATCTATTTCCGATGCCATTTTAATTTGACCCACTTTCACCAGGCGAAACAGGCTGAATCGAGCAGCTTATTCCTAATTGGGATTGCGCCGAGTTATTATTTATGAATATTCATGTTGGTGCCAAAACCCATAGAGTCTGCAATTAGACAAAAGCAATGGGGCAGTGGGCAGCTGCTAAACAATTGTCAGACAGTTGGATTTTCGCTTTCCAAAAATCGAGGCTGACAAAGAGACAGCGCAGAGAAAGTGTTAACTAAGGTGATTGTTTACTGTTGAAAATCCTGAAAATATTCCATGATAAATAGAGGCATTTTTTAAACGTATATTTTATTTTCAAACGAAATTTGTTATAATCGAAGCTGATTTCTAGTTATTTAAATAAAAATTGTTTTTTCATAAAAGACATTAAGGAAATGTAAGATATATCTATATAATATAAGTCTCATAAATACAATCTTAATTTGCCAAATTTATCGGCCATAAATTGTCACCTTCTAATAAAGTTAAGACTTTTCCAAAGAACACTGCAATATATCTAATACCACTTACTAATTTTCTAAATTTTATGCACTTGTTTTGGAATACTGACAACTAATAAAAAACCGAAAGTCAAATTTAATTCTCACCTCATTTTTCGCCAGAGACAGGGGGAAAATGGCGCTTGGTTTCTCTGATTCTCCGATTCTTTGTGTCCCCCCTGCGATTCTCCGCCCACTCCTTGTCTCTTGCTCTATTTCAGCCAATGGAATATTTTTTCGGGGTCTCCAAATGTTTAAATTTCCAATTTGTGTCTCTGAACAACAATATTTCCCCCCTTTTTCCTGTTGACTGCAGCAATTTACGGCAACATGCCAAGATCATAAAGCATATTATGATGCTCATAAATTAAATTAAATAAAATATAAAATAAAATATCAAGAATTTTATTTATGAATTTACAAAGAAATTAAGGCAGACGAATGGAAAATAAAATTGAGCTTTATCTCTGGTCCTGACAATTTACAAGTAGAGAAGTTTTAAGCACTATCAAAACGGTCGCTAATAAATATATGTAAGATGTGTATATTATATAAGGCATTGGTGGTAAATAAATTTATTCACACCTCAACTCTAAAGACGACGCCCACTTGGCGATTGGTTTATGGCTCTCACCTATGTGGACCCAAAAACCAAAATGAAGTTGGCTTGCGTAATGCGCAGCAATCAAGTGCGTTTTGAATCGGAGTGAAAACTACACAAAGTCTCCCCATTGGCAGCTGGTAGGGCTGAAAAAAAAACAAAACAATTCAGCACCGAGGGCAATCGAAAGACTTGCCAACCAATAACAAGTGAATAGAAAGAGCACTAACTCAAGTGTATCCCATAGATATAACAGCCGATTCGAGTGGAAGCGGGATGGCAGCAAACGAGTTGCATTGCCAGTCAGTCGAGTCAATACGCTTTTAATTACGGCCTACGCGAGAGCTGTAACTCAAAAGTTGCCCTAACAAAACTTTTCACCATTTACGGCAAAACGCGGACCTTGGCTAAAACGACAGATAGACAGACTCAAGCCAGGCTTGGCATTGATGCCAATGTTTGTTTGTTTGTTTGTCAAGTTAAGTTTTGTTTTTGAATTTTTTGTATATTTTTTGCTGTCGTGTATCTGTATCTGTGTCTGCGCTGGGCGCGTGCCATGTGTCATCTGGCTTGCGACTTGCGACTCGCGACTTGCGACTATCTAACGCCTCTGCCTCATCAGCCGTCTCCCCAATTGACCCACGCACGTTCAGCAACGTTCTCAATGAGATAACACGGCTGAGGAAACCCACACATCCGCGAAATTGGCATATAGACAGATATAGATATCAATGCGATGTTGGATATTCAGATAGGCAAGGCATCAAGCCACAAAAAGGGTGAATAAATTAGCTGATCAAGCTGATTTTAAGGTCTGTGAATACAATAACTTTAGAATATTCAAAGTTTCTTCATTTTCAAAAATCTATAAACATATTTATAAGTTACAATTAGACTTGAATAGTTCACTTTCTAAAATACTCTAGGAAAACTAAAATAGTATTTTGAAACCATCTCCTAATTAGTAAGACTTGCATCAACAATTTACCATTTGACATTAAAGATCACCGAAACATTTTCATATCCATGTTACTTAGGGTATAAACAGAGGCCTACCTCTCGCCAAACACCGAAAAAACATTAATTAGTTTGTTAAAGCCACAAAAAATCCAACAATGAATGTCAGCTAATTTATTTATTTGTCTGTACCAGGCAGCTTTATTGGAGACCCGACCTGTCCTGGGTGCGCTGTTGTTAAGGCCACTGTGCTACCAAATTGAGGAAAAGGTGCAGTGGTGCTACCAGTCATCACCTGGGAGCTCAGCTGGTCTTAAATCCGAAGAACGCCCGCCACATCTGGGTGCCAAGCATGTCCATCTTTGGATGAACGGCAATCAAAATCAAACTGGCAGTCAGCAGGCAGCAAATAATTTACAATGGCCACAAAAGTGTATTTTTAGATTGTGCAAACTATTTTCGTGGGTGTTTTGTCAGGGGCTGGGCACCCAAGCACCTCTCACGTTTTCTCCTTAAACGAAAGCAAAACAACACCATAACAATCCCAAAAACAACGTCACTAGAAATTTACGATGAATATTAGAGAAAATATCTGAATAGATATTCCTATATTTAGCGTAATGAGTTTTCATTTTCCTCGCTACTGACTTGATGAAAATCGCACAAGTACGTTGGCCTACAGGTGGCCGACGGCCTCTACATTCGGTCCCTTTCCATCTCTTTATTTTGACCATATTCACATACCTCCCATCCCTTGCAGCCCCTTACAGAATCCTCGATCGGTCAGCATTATGTGAAGGTTAAAAATAATCGGGAACGTATGCGATTTGTATTTATTTTGTTTGGCAAAAACTTTCACAAATGAGGCAAAGTTCTATTTTTGGGTGGGGGCGCATATATCTGTATCTGTATCTGTGGCCGTATCCCTTGTGTATCTGTTAGATATCTGACGTAGTCTGTTGTTGTCTGGTGCTGAACTTTTTGCCGGCAAAAAACGAAAAGAAAACACTTCCCCAGGTGCTTATTTTTAGGTCATGGCGTGTGCTCCAATCAACACACAAAAAGGTGTCTGGTTGGGGCTGTGTCTGAGTTTTATCACCTGAGGTCGGGTTAATTTACCCAAACCCTTTACTTATTACGGAACTTAAGGGTTGACTGAGTTTTGTGGCTTCCTATCAAGCATCCATACAATTTAATTTCCGTACTATTTCTGACTGCAATTTTGTTTATGTTTCCCAGTAAAAGCAGCGCGGAATAAATGCCTTTGCACATTGCACATCTGACGTGCAACCTTGTCCTTAGCACATGAAAACTGTTGTTTCATTTACAATGTGAACGAATGATAAACATATGAGCCGAAATTCCAAACGCTGTCAATGGAATTTTGGAAAACAGACAGAGTCAGAACAGGAAAACTCGGCAGTGTAAAAAATAATTTAAAATTTGTACATTTTCGAATTTTCAAGAAAAAATTTTAAGTTTTGGGATTTTATATTGAATAAAACATGATTACAAAACGATTTATAGACTAAATCTAAATATTATGAAAATCTTTTTATAAAACCAGTCAAGCAGATAACCATTTATTCACCAGCCAAATAAATCAATCATCCTAAGAACTCTTTGATATTTTATAATTCTCACGAAAATCAGTCACCAGAACTTATGGTCATGCCCTTTTTTGCCCACTCCAGTTACGCATATAAATGAACTGCTTTTCATTAACTGTCTTAAACTTTGTGGGGAAAGAATGCATGGGAAAGTAAAGTTCCTGACCTTTTCTATATGCAAAAAGCTTTTCAAAAACTAAATTGTCCAAACTGACTTGTTTAACTTAATAAAAGCGCCCCAATTACCCGAAAATTACCTAAACAATTCGCTCTTTCGAGACACCTCAACTGTGAAGTATTTCAGACAGACACTGCCAAAACACTTGCTCAACTATTTATCATACAATTTGCACCCTGACCTTTGGTGGCTACCGGAAAAAGTATCTCGAAGATACAATGCCCAGACATAGCACCGAAAAACTGTCCATAAATGGTCAAGTGAATCATTTGTTTAGAAATCGGTACATTTTTGGCGGCCGGCTCATGCAAACAATTCGGATGGGATCTCAGTGTGTTTACGTCGATGCGAAAATTTCAATGGCTAATGGGCCGCAATTTTCGCGCACACTGATGACGTATTTCGGGAAATCATAACATTTGCCAGCCGCTAAAAGTCTCACACAAGCGCACGAAATGGATGGATACCGAGAGGTATATGCTTAAACTTTTTGGGGGGGGGTTCGTAGTACCTGTTGTATTATTTTTACCTCAAGCGAGACCGGAGAGAAGTCGAAATCGAATTCGAGAGAGAGAGAAGCGGAAACTCACCACGGCGGAAAGGCCTGGCAAACTGTTGATTGGCTGGAGTGCGCGTGCGCGATGAAAATGGCTGCAGCGTAGGAGGCAACCAGACCTACGATTGGATCGACATCGGGCCCCAAAACCGGCCGGCTATACCATACACACACCTATATAAGTGCGCTAGAGATATATGACGTCGGTGAGCGTTACGATTTCCCCGCCAGAGAGCGGGTTTTTTTTCGATTTCGACTCTGAGGCGCGTGCCGCTCGAGCAGGGGCACATATAACGATGAAACTGGCGCCCGAACAGGGGCACCATGGGATGCATCGGTATGTGTGAGCGGGTCGCGATGTTGAGTTTCATTCATAAAAACCGAAAGAGGGCGCATCTCGTGCCTCAGTTGTGTTCGGACAAGCAAACGCGACGGTTGGAATAGAAGAAACTAAAAAGCAAGCAAGCAAGCAAGCAAGCTAGCAAACTAGCAAGAAATCAAGAAAGCAAATCTAAAGCAAACATTTTGTATAGATATTCAAACGGTTGATATCTATTGGAAAATTCTAAACAAAAGAAAAATACGAAAATAACAAATCGTTTTGTGCAGTGATACAGCGAAAGAGCAGTGCCAATAAAAACAAATAGTAAAAAATAATGCTCCATTATTAAACTAAAACTCAAGTAAAAGTGAAAGGATATTCCGGCAGTTGGCGACGGCATGAATGAAAAAAGCCCACAGCCCCATAAGATGATTACACGAGCAGTGCTTTATTGATTTTTGCCCCGCAGTGAGAACGAACGAGACTTTCGTGCAGCTGACAGTGAAAATTATTTAGACCGTCTTAGAGCGACGAAAAGCCGAGAGGGCTACACAAAAAAAAAGCCAAAGGAAAATCCCTTTGAATTCTTCTGCAAGTGCCATTGCGATCCAGGTGGGTGTTTGTTTAGCAGTGATGCAAAAGGAAACTGTTTTCGTGATGTGTTGTCACATAAAATATCTTATATTTTATTCACTTTTTTAATAAAATGACATATGTTTGCTGTGAGCTTGCCTGAATTATTGGCCAACAAATTTAATTTATAAGAACGCTAAGAGAGCATAAATTTTGATGCTGATTTATGTGTGCCGCGTCAAATTGGAAATTCAATGTTAGAGGAAGAAACATTTTTTCAGAATTCTTATTGGCATTTGCTTAAGATTCAAGATGTCTTTAAAATACATTTTATAAAGGTGTTTCATTTGTTCGTTGGGAACTATTTATATATTTAAAATATTTTAAAGAAGAATTCCTTAGTTATAAAACTAGTGTGTTTTATAGAACATTCTTATTAGATTCTCATTGTGAAAAAATAAATTAGTTCCTCAAATTTATTTTCTTTTTGACTATAAACTTGTTGCAATAATAGTCCCAAAAATATAAAGAAAATTCAACAACCTTTGCGTCCTCTTGCCAGTCGGCGTATTTTCTTTTCCCAGATTTAGTTGAAAGATATAAAAATTCATTTAACGCATAATAAAAATTTCTGCACGTTATTTAGATAGCACCTGTGAGCAGGCACAGCCAAGCGGCAAAATTTACGACTGCAACAATGTATTCCTAAATTTATGTAGCCGAGCACAAGTCTATCTGTATCTGTATCTGCATTAGCCATTTGCAGTTTTTGTAATTAAATTATTGTCATACACTTAGCGCTCAATTAAAATAGCAATCTGCTCAGCTCAGATGTTTACAATTTGATGGCAAATTTTTGGTCCGTCTGCATTCCCCAAATTTACATAAACTTATATCCCCCAGAGGTCCGCCCCCGTAACGCCCAAAAACTTTTCCCGCTAATGCATTTCCTAGTGGCGCTTTTTAATGCCACAGCCACAGTGCATACGAAATGGAAAAACAATTAGCAAAATGATTTACATGCAACCTCCCATAACGAAAAACGCGCGGAATGGAAAAGCTAAAGATCATTTATCAATTTTTAAAGCTTTTCCATCACTTTTCGTCAATTTTCGTATTTGGGAAATTAATTATGAGATCAAAACAAAAGGTGCCGACGTGCGTTGCTGGGTCGTAGAGTTCATTTAACACTTGCCGCAGTTGCCAAATGGCACTTTGACATACCCCCTCCTTTGGATCTACCATTTTAAGTGGCCAAAAGCATGAAGTTGCCGTCGGGAGTTTTTTTTTTGGTTTTTTGTTATGCGTTTTTGTCTGCCAAGTCAAACAAGAAAATTTTCATTTAAGTGCCCACTAAAATGATTTCGAACAAAAAAAATCTTTATAAAAATATACATATTCGGTGTGGTGTGGTGTTGCTGTTGTTGTTGTTGTCTGGCCCGCGGCTGTTTATTTTCATTAATTGTTCTCATGAGGAGGGAAAAACAGGCAACCAGAGCTGTTGGCATGAAAAGTGTGACAAAGTGTTACGCATGCAAAAGACGGCGGCAAAAGATACATTTTCATGTTGTCCATGTTAACTTGTTGGACACTCCTGGTGAAGGGAGGAGGATGGGGCTGTGGATGTGGATATGGATGGGTGGGGTTCCCACTGCTCCCGCTGTGTGAATGATGGACTTTGTTGCCGCCCGGCCATTCCATCATCGTTTCGTTTTGGCTCCGTGTCGCATGCAACTTGCATGTTTTCTATCTATGTATCTGCAAGATACTCTTACTCCTCTCACACACCAGCACACTCACACACTTGACTAATGATCGCCATCCCTTCTCCTTTAAACGTTTCTCCAATTTCTTTTCATATTAATAACCAAAGATAATGAAACAAAACAAAAAAACTTGTATTATTATTGTTATTATTAATTGAGATGCCAAGGTTGGGAATGCAAATCCAGCGATACTTGAGCATCAGATAGTATTGCACAAGATCTCCCAAGACAACAAACTTGTAGTTTATTTTTGGAGCCGTTAAGTAGCCAAAGGTCGCTTAGCACGTCTCAACATTTAATCCTCAATGAGGTCTTCACAATGCTGCCAATGAAAACAAATGGTCAAAAAACCGGGGTCTGGGGGTCAGGCCTAGCCATATCCCCTCCTCATTTGCCAAAGCAAACAAATTGGCGCCCATCTATCGAATTGTTAACACTCTCGACTGGGGCGAAATAAAAAAAAATAAGAAAAGAAAAAAGATAAAAGAGCATATAGAACCCCAAGAGGAACTATCTATGGAAATGGCTAGAGCAGCGACAGCTGCAACCGGTTTGGCAAAACTTAATTAAAATAATATCAACATAACAATTTTTTCATGCTCGACGCTTTTTTTTCTCTCCGCCTTACCTCTTCCTCATCGAGCCGTTAAATGTATCTTTCGGATATCCATCTCACTCTGGCGCACAGCCACTGCCAATATTCATTCATGGCAAAGAGATCTTGACGTGTGTTGTCTGTCCTACTACACTAAAAACAAAATCAGGAAAAATGCTATGCAAAAATATGCAGAGTGAAAGAAGTCAGGGGATCCGGGCCGGAGACAAGATTTACAATATACATAAACGGAACAGTGGCGATTGGCTAAGATGAACGTAGAGTGGGAAAGCCTTCACATGAAAGTGTAAGCTATGATAGATTTTCATAACGATGCTAGTCAGTAGAAGTAATGTTTCCTATCTAGCTTTTTTTTTCAAACCCAGCAGTAGTAATCTTCTTAGCCAGTTGCCACTGTAGATAAGCAACAGCTTTGGCTGGCCGTTGTTGGTTTTTCTTGATTTTTTTCTTTTTTTAAGGGAGTGTCAATTGTTAGCCAAGTTATTAAGAACCACAGGGGAAGACAAAGACCGGGCCAAGAAGTCCAAAGAGGTGGAAGTGGCTTCGATGCTCTCCAACCAGTTTTCAGACTTTGAGAGGTTCGATCCGAGGTATTGGATTTTATACCCAATTCGGCCGCCCGCGGATGATTCATGTGGCAAGAGAAGAAAAAGATACAAATCTTTGATCGACTGTAAAAATTATTGACTCGGGCGCATAATTTTATGAATGAACAAAACACAAAAGGCTCGGGCACAGGCACAGCACGCGCTGGCTCAACACACAACTAAAAGTATCTCTACATGCTGTGTGTGTATCTGTATCTCTAACCGTATCTGAATCTGAAACTGAGCATGAATCTGTGGTTCAGTTGGCGGCCTACAGTTTTGAATGTAATTTCACTCGCCGAACGTCTCGTCGAGTGCACTTTGCCATGGAAATTATGCGTGAAATCAAATGTAAATAAAAAAGCAAAAGTGCCAAAAGCGGCGAGCTGCGGCTGCCTCTTCGTAAAATGTCGGATACGCCGTGGCACGGTAGTTATTTTGGCGCATAGCTGCCTGTCAACACAAGTGCACTTGTAATGCAAATCAACGCGGTCAAGCCTTCGCCACAGAAAAAAAAAACGGAAAAACTGAAAAAATAATAATAAAATAAAACAACACTCGAGAGCTGGGATGACGCCACATCGAACAGATCGAATGAATGGTGGGGGAAGACCCAGACCCAGTGCCGAAACTCGTTGCAGATGGCAATCGCAATTTCGGTTAGTTTATCCGTGATAAACATACAGGCATAACTGCAAAACTACAAAATTAATAATAAGCCAAGTTTATGAGACATTTGTTTAGAAAAATTAGCCGGACAGGCTCTAATTGAGAGACTTGCATAAGTACGCGGCGGTGGGATTGCGTAAGGTCACCGCCTGACCCACTTCCCGGGATGTGGGTCCCCAGTGCAAAACCCCAAACCTGGGTGATATGCGACCACTTCCATGGGAAAGAGGCCAGTTCTACTTCTCAGGGCTGAGCCAAGTGCTTAATCGATCTTAATTTAATTGCCTGCGATCGTGGGCGCAGGAGGCGAAAGTCTGCGACTGTCTCCGAAGACGACAACTCGATGGCAAATTAAATTGTTAAGTAATTTCACCACTTGATGACCCGAAAGCACTCACTCACCCATCGACGGATTGGTGGTTATGCAATCGAACAGCTGTCGTGGCAAATCAATTGAAAGCCAAAGTGCGCACCATTCGCATTATGATTTTGCATGAGTTTGGGCTCCGTCTGCGGTTACCAACTCTGATTACACTTGACATTTCATCTTCAATTTATCATGAAATATACTATATCATTTTTCTTCGGAATAATGAGTTGGGAATTATAAGTGTATGACTTTGAAGGGACTTCTCATCATACATATTTTTTATTAAAAAAAAGTTCTTTACAATCAGGAAGATCAACACATCATAAAATCTTTTCTAAAAAATCCTATGTTTAGTAATGTTTTTCAATCTTTTTTATTAAGATCCTCAAAATATTGGGATTTTTTTTATAATAATATTTTTCAAATTATAATCTATTTTCCCCATTCTTTTTTTGCAGGCGGCGTAGCCCCTGGAACTCCATCAGCGGCCATGATCATGGAAGGGCTTGAAACCCTGGTGGCGCCAACGCATCACGCATTCCTGCTCACCGAGACGGCCGCGGCCGCCCACTTCAATGTGCTGAGCTTCGACACCTGTCTGTTCAAGACGAGCACGGCGGCCCAGAGCAGTGGCAGTCCCTCGACGGCCACCTACCTGAGTCCCGCCCAATTCGGTGGCAACCACGGTGGCGCCAGCACCAGCAGCTCCCTCAACTCCTCCGCCGCCTCCTCGTCGTCCTCATCCTCGCTGCTGCACTACACCACCGCATCGGCAGCCGCTGCCGCTGCAGCAGCAGCCGCCGCCGCATCCGCTTCCGCCAACAATTCGGTGCTTCGGGCCCGCAACCAAACGGCCACGCCCACCCAGGGCGGCAGTCCGGGACACGTGGCCGTTCAGCCCAGCGCCAACGCCAGCAGCGGACGCAGCTCGGCCTCCCATCTCAGCCTGCTGAACACCAGTGGCCAGCACAGTCCCGCCTCCTCGGCCGTCGAGCAGGTGGAGGCCCACAAGCAGCTGATCGAGGCGCTGCCGGGCGACCTCAACACGCCGGTGACCACGTCCAGTGACATACCCTCGTTCTTCGGACCCAGCACCGTGGTGGAACCGCCACCCATTACTGGTGAGTACGGGCTTATAATAGTCTAAAAAAAAAATTAAATAATAATTTTTATGAAAAGAGAAACTTTAAACAAATTAAAAAATAAATACCTTTAATGTTATAAAATATATAAAAACAGGTAGAAGCTTATAAATTTATCTTGATATTTAATACAAATTTAAGATGAATAGAAGATCATCTATATATATTATATGTCTAATGATTTTTTAAATATCAATATTTTTTCAGTATAATTTACTTTAAATAATATTAATTTTTGTAGGAGTTTAATGAAAACTAAAAATATTGATAATTTAAAAACCAAAGTACTATAAATATTCCATAAAGTTATCTTAACTTAGAAAAGTTAGCTGTCGTACCTCCTTAAAAATACTAAGATCCCCAAATCAATATAATTTAAAATGAGGCGAAAGTGTATGCATTCCTTGCCACGATAGTTCAATATTATAATACACCCTATAAATCGTGGACACAAAAGCCTCGAAAAACATTTATGGAGTTTTGCTTAGCTGCGCCATCGGCCGGGAGAAACTCGGGCCGTGAGGTTTCTTTATCTGCTGCTAATGGATGCAGCTTGCAGCTGCCACATGCTGCACCAGTGGCAAGCAATGCCAGTTGCACGGTCCGTATGGAGTCTGCAACTAATCCGTTGTCAGTCTTAAGTCTCAACATAAATCAGCCTCAGCGGAGAGCGCAGAAAACTGTCGTTATGTTAGGCCATATCTTGACTTACTTCTTCTGCGCCACTCCAGCGAACATACATAACTCGGCTTTGTCTTTCACCGGACTTCCCTTCCATCAACCTTTTCTCCCTGGGCCCGGCCCGAATAACAAGTTCAAAATCAAAAATAAACATTCGAAAATGCTCAAGTACCAATTTTTTCTTTATTTGCACGTCTTCTGATTTGTTGATCTTGTTTTTTCGTTTTTGAGTTTCTTATTTACTTTGTGATTTTTCGTTGTCTGTGTCTTAATAATTTTGTTATGAATGTTTTATTAAGTTATGTGGCTTTTAAAGCGGCCTCCAGCCAAGAGTATTTATATATTATATATAGAAACTTTTCGTCTTTGGTCACATAAATATAAATTAATAAAAACGTTGACATCCCAATGGCTATATCACCTTATAGACTACATAAAATTTTGTCATAAAATTGTTGTTTTTATTTTTGCGCTCACTTTTCATTAATGTCAAATAAAATTGAATTTTGCAATACTCACGACGCGCAGCGTTCTCATATTTCTAAGACTGCATAATAAAAATAATAAATAAAAAAAGGCAACAACGTCGCTTAATTAATCTAGAGGCAACAACAACAGCGCATGTATTAAACATTTCCGTTCAGTGTCAATGTTTCGAGCGCAATTTTCTCACTAGCAACTGTCTCAAGATACGCGGACCCACAGAAAAAAAACCATATCGGACTTGGGCATATATATACATACAATACATATATATCTACAGACATATGGAGCTGCATTTCTAATTGAATTAAGGCAAAGCAAATAAAGTATACTAGATTTGCTGCTGCTATCAAAAACAATTGAGTTTAATTGCTCCCTTTACCCCAAAGAATTAAAACATTTTTGTTTTTCCCAGAGAGAAAGAGAGCGCAAAGATCCATTGAAAATGCATAAAAACAATATATTAACGTATAGCTGGGCTAAAATATGTTTTAGCTACATATAATGTTAGCCAGAAGCCAAAAAAATGTCACTCATAAATTCTGGCCACTGCCCACGCAGCTTGGACTTTTTGGCCAAACGCTAAAAAGAAAGAAAGGCTAAAATCATAGACATGGGCAATTTCCAAATGAAAATCCATTAAAACAATTTGCATGACAATGATGGAGCGGCTTTTAATCGCCAAACTTGGCAAGCTGGCGAAACAACTGGCCATGTCTCACTCGGATTCGAGGGCTTGGACGAGTTGGTTGGCCAAAAAGAGGATGGCCGGGCCAAAGGCTCCATATTGGCCAGACTAGAATGCGTCTGTCAGAAATGATACATAATTTGTTGTCGTATTTTTTCTATTTCTTATTTTTGGTAGGAGAGGGACATAATTTGCCCTGACAGCATTAATGGGGCTTGCAAATATGTATATGTGTGTGTATATGCGGGGAATAGAACAATAGAAACGCTATCGCGAAAATTTCTGTGAATCCCAAGGCATGACTACTTCCCCTACCCGCTAAAAACCAGATTGATGTCGCAGCACATTAGGCGCATTGCAACTCAATCAATATCCAGGCTAAAGCTCAAGTCCGAGCGGCATTAATGACGACAATCGTGAGCAGTAAAAAAACAAAAAACAAAAAAAAAGGGAAAAAGAATAAGAGCGCTGGAGAAGATTCCCTCGGCCTGGTAGCCGCGTAATTAGTCTTCTCGCCGACACTTTTGCCTGGCCCCCAATCCCCCAAACCCCCACTGTCTTCTGGTCTTCTGCCGCCGGCAGCTTCTGCACTTCTGGTCTTGGACTTCTGGCACGATGAGCGATGATTCCGACCTCCCGTGTCGTTCGATTTCCGCGAAATCAAAGCGCGCCCAGCTGCAGCAGCCCAGTGCCACAGTGCCAATGCCGTTCAAGCGAACTGTGATTGATATCGTTGCAACAGCAACATCAGCAGCAGCAGCAGCAACAGAAACAGCAGCAACTTTAGCAGCACCAGCAATCAAGACATTCAGGGCAATGATTTACTTTCCTATAAAACCAAAATATATTATTCAGTGTGGCAAACAGTCCCAGGAGAACTCTCGTTCCTGCTAATTTTCTGTATTAACTTCCCTTGAAATTACAAAGAAAATGATTGCCCTTAAAATGTCTGATTCATTGGAAAAATAAAAATATTTTTTTTGTTTAGGTCAGACAAATGGAATTTTAGATAACTTTATTTCCTAAGTATAAATAATAATAAAAAAAATGTAAGTGTAGGAAATACAAAGCTTTATACCATTAAAATGAATTAATATTTATAGTAATAAAGCCTCTTATTTGTAATACCTAAATTAAACAAAATATCCATCATCTTTCAATTCCAGGTTCTATCGAATCCGAGGATCTCTCCTTGGAACCCCAGGTGATATCTGTGGCCAGTCCCGTGTTGTCACATTGCAGTCCGTTGAAAGAGGAGCGCAGTACTCCGCCAGCTTTGGCCATTGTCAAGGAAGAATCAAGTAATAATAGTTGTAATATGTACCCACAACACAACAACACCACATCATCATCAACAACTACAACAACAACCAAACAAACAACCAGCGAAAGCATCAACAACAACAACAACAACACTGAATGCGTTGGCTCGCCGGGCAACCACACACAATCACACCAACAGCAACAACAGCTACATCACAACAACAACAACCCCACCAGCAACAACAGCAATTGCCACCACAGTCACCAACAACAACAGCAGCAACAACAACAACACATGAGCTCCCCGCAACATCAATACCAACAACACCAAATATTACACCAACAACAACAATTGCCAAATCATCACCATCATCATCATCATCACCACCACCATCACAGTCAGCTACAACTCCAACAACAACAACAACAGCAACAACAACAACAGCAGCAACACCAACAACAACAGCCGCTACACCAACAACAGCAATTGCAACACCAGCAGCAGCAACAACAACACTATCAGCAACATGCCATCCAACAACAGGCTAGCAAAATCTCATATCGTGGCATTTTCACCACCACAGGCAACGCAATGAATGCAGCAGCAGCCGCAGCAGCAGCAGCACAGCAGCAACAGCAGCAGCAGCAACACCAGCAGCAACAACTTCCATCCCCGCAACTGGGCGTTTTGGCCGGGCCAATGTCACCGCCCTCGAATAGTTTGGGCAACAGTTGGGGTCTACCCAGTCCGGATAAGACCATGTTCCAGCCACCCCTGTTTAGCCTGCCCGCTCACTATGCCACCATGCAACAGCAGCAGCAACAACAGCAGCAGCAACAACACCAGCAGCAGCAACAGCAGGCGGCAGGAGCTGCTCCATCTCCCTACGACGATGGAAGAGCTGCAGCAGCAGCGGCGGCACAGCATGCTGAACTTCTTGGTCTAACCATGGATTGCACACCCCTTCTGTTGAAGCAACCACCCCCAACATACGCCGGAGCCTCCTCCGGATTCGCCGGCCTGGCTGACCTCCACACCAGCCACGAGCAACAGTTGCAGCAGCAATATGTGCGATCGCAGCCAAAGTACCAGTGGCTGGACTCACCAGCGGATTATGCCCAGCAGCAGGTGCAACAGCAAGTGCAGCAACAGGTGCAACAGCAGCAGCAACAACAGACCTTGGTGCTGCCAGGACCCACTTCATCCGCCAGTTCCAGCAATGCAGCTTTGGGCGTTCTAATACCCAAGCAGGAGAGCTATCCGGATATGCAGCCCAGTTCAAATGGTACCGGTTATTCGGCTGGATCCGGCGGAAGCTCGTCGGCAGCAGCTGCGGCCGCCGCTGCAGCAGCAGCAGCAGTCCAACTGGCGGAATATAGTCCTTCCACCAGCAAGGGACATGAGATTCTGTCCCAAGTCTATCAACAGAGTACTGTACCCTTGAAACTGGTGCCCGTGAAGCCGCGCAAATATCCCAACCGCCCCAGCAAGACACCCGTGCATGAGCGACCCTACGCCTGTCCCGTGGAAAACTGCGATCGTAGGTTTTCCCGCTCCGACGAGCTCACCCGCCACATACGCATCCATACGGGGCAGAAACCTTTCCAGTGTCGCATTTGCATGCGCAGCTTTAGCCGCAGCGATCACCTCACCACCCACATTCGCACCCACACTGGAGAAAAGCCTTTCAGCTGCGACATTTGTGGCAGGAAGTTTGCGCGTTCCGATGAGAAGAAGCGACATGCCAAGGTGCATTTGAAGCAGCGCATCAAGAAGGAGAAGGTACGTGGCGAGCAGCATCAACAGCAACAGCAGCAGCAACAGCAGCAGCAGCAACAACAGCAGCAACAGCAACTGCAGCAGCAACAACAGCAGCAGGAGCAACATCACCTGAGCCTGCAGCAACATCAGCAGTACCAGCAACATCACCTGCTGCACTCCGCCGACCTGGCCATAGTCACCTCGAGTGCGAGCATGTAGAGACTAGAGAACTCGGCATCCAGCGCGGCTAAGGCCAAGACTCCCCGGCACAAGGTTAGTCTGGCCCTAGCCCTGGATCTCGACGAGAACGCCTTTCCCTTCGAACTCACATCGGACTATGGAACCCTGTCGCCACTCACCAGTCCCTGGCAATCGAATTACGTGTGGTTCGGCCAGGATTCCAGCCAGCCCTTCTTCTACAAGGACAGCCACATCCTGGAGAAGATGGCCTAAGTCCCGGGTGTTCCGGATCCAGTCGAATCAATCGCTGATGCTGAATAATCATTTAATGTAAACAGAGTTGTAGTCGTAAAATCGGGGTTGTGCTATCAGCAAAATCTATGCAAGACATTAAATCGTAATGAAGAATACAATATGCTACAGTTAGCCTAGATAATATCACACAATGGTCAGGATAGGATGGTCAAGCAAAGCAAAACAGAGTTACTAACCAATACAAAGCCTAACTAAAGCAAATTGATGATTACTAATTATATTCGATGTAATTGAAATGGGAAAAAATATTTAACTTATGTCTCTAATACTGTGATCTCATGTGTAATAATTATTAATTTTAATTTCCTTACATTTACATTTACATAACTGCAAATAACCAGAAATAATTTTAAAAATTATAATCCTTTCGCCTTTGCCTAGCTAATGTTCATTTTTTAAAAATGCTAACACAAAACACACACACAAACACTAATTTATTGCATTTTAAAATAATTATATATATATTATAATTATTAACTTATTGTCTTAAAGGTTTAGATTTAGGTTTTAACCTACAGAATACACAATTGAACACACAAATCTTAGCATATCATTTTTTCCTCTAAGCATTATAAATTGCATAAGTTAAAAACAAAAATTACTTTTAAATCGAATAATGGAAATTTCGTGTGCTAATTATAAAAGAAAAGAAACTTGTTTAACAAAAACGAAAACTTAAATTCGAAAAATGCCCCAGTGTACTTCCTTAATTGATTCGAAATCAAAATGGCAAATAAAAATTAAATTTTATTATATTATATTTTAAATAATTATAGATGTTCAATCTACTGTAGAAAACAATTTCTTCTTAGTTTGTAAAGGAATATTTTAAGTTTAATTAATTTTTATATTATTAGTTTACTTTACATTTGAAAATATATAACAATTTTTTAAAAAACATATTTTATTTGTGTACAATTTATTTTCGTTTTTTTTCGTTTTAAAACTCTTGAAAAGAAAAAGTAATGGTGCATGCTAAATATATAGATGGTTTCGGTTCACAGTATCTGGCAATAAGGACCGAATAAAAAGTACAGAGTTTCGTAGGTGTTAGACAATAGGAATATTGAATATCCTTCAGTACAAGAAAAGCTTTCAGTCCTTGTTCGAACCTTTCCCACAACCTTTTCCAAAGCTATATATATTTTCGTATGGCTATGAATCACACAGTATACCTATAAAATAAGAATACATTTAATGAGATATTTGATGTTCAGCTTATTCTGAATGAGTCTGGCGCCTCAAAAATTACAGCCTAACGAACTTGAAACGAAGTAGAAAGTGTAGAGAAAACACGAAAAACAGAAACTTAAATGGAACTCTTGTGCCACTAGACAAATATATTTGTTGATGTATACATAAATATTTGTAGAGAGCAACGATAGCTGAAATACGAAAGTAACGAATGGTTTGAGAATGTTTTAAATTCGGATCTATTTTATAGCAAAAATAATGGTGAAAATACATATATTTTGCATAGCCGCTAAATCAGACACAAATTAGCATTAGGGCCGAAAAAGGTAAAAACGTATAATAGATAGCAGATAGGTAAAGGGCAGTGCCAAAAATGAATAAAGAAGTATAACACACCCTTCCCAAAGGAGTATAATATTAATCTATATATTTGTATTGAAAGTTTGTCATTTCTTAGCCTAGTGTAATGTTCAGAATAAGTCACAAAGTATCCAAAATACAAATGAATGTGTGAAACTTATGTGCCATCAAGAAAATAATGAAGCTTATAAAACACAAACAGAGGAAAAATAATTATATTTAAAGAATCGATTTTGACATTTTAAACGTTGTGATTTATATTGTTCATTCGATGCATGGTTCAGTGTTGATAATTATTAATAAATATTATTCAGTCATCTATCCAAATGGGCAAAGCTTAAGCAGAATATATCCATAGGTGTATTTAACTGTGTACATATGTAGATGTGTTTATAACTCAAGTTGCTTATGGACAGTTTTTCTTCCATATATAAATTACATGAATGTGAAATTCACTTGGATAAATGTGTTTTATTGATGCATTCTTAGCTAGACAACAATTATTCGTAGCTAAGCAAAAAGATTCAGAAACATTTAATGCTCAAATGGTGAAGCTTGCAAAATGGTTTTTGTAGATTTCGCATTGCAGTTCAAATATAATTTGTTTGTGCGTTAAATACATAGGAATATAAGTGTTTCTTAATGTTTTTTGTGTGCACTTTAAGTACTTAATTACCATCTAAAAGAATATATATTAAGAGACTCTCAATTCGTAAACTCTAATTTCCAAGACTGTCTTTGTGTTTAGATCGTTAAGTCGTCTATCGAATCGGTTCTATCATCCAAAAAAAAACCGGGAAGCTCAATCTTCCCAACTATATCAGTTCTTTCTTATAAATTAAACACCTAATATACCTATATCCTTAAACATAAGTTGATATTTTATGTCAAAGTAAACTTACAATATTCAAATTATATATTAAATACAGAAAAAAATATGCAAATTTGGCGAAAACACTTTTTGAGGAAATTAAAGAAACAAAATTTAAAATTAAACTAAGCCTAGTGTTTGTTTTATTTTTGCTTTATCATCTTGCACGTTCGGCGAATGGATTCCGTTCTGGTCATATAAATTAGTTAGGCATTCGTTTCAATAAGCCATATCGTGGCCATATATAGCGAAATGCAGCCCCAATAAAAAGCGCAATAAAATTGAAAATAATAGCCAAAGCGGGGCAGAAGACGACGACACAGACGATATATGCCAGCACTCAAAACTAATGAAATGTTCCAAACTCCAAAGCGATTGCAGCCACCAGCCAAAAGCCGACTGACCAGAAAGAAACGCTCGATTCTTCGCCCGGGTTCTACCTATTGGATGGTGGTGGTGCAGATTCTCCTCCTGGACCTCCACTCACCTGTTGCCACCGATCACCGATGGAGAAGGCCGGCTGGGCTGCCAGCAGCGACAGGCGCATGTCGGGCCTAAAATTCTTCAGTTTTTCTGGTTGCCAAAGACGAGCAGCCAATGTCGGGGAAGCGGCAAAAGTTATGAGCGCAATTCTCTCGTAAAAATGCAAAAAGGAAAGCAAGTTCTGGTGGCTACCGAAGAATCAAAGATGCCCTCACAAGCAGAAAAATTTATATATTTTAAATTTTCTAATAAATTTTTCAAATTCTGAACCCCTGAGTTTAACTTGGTTTATATTCATTAATTTTATTCGCATCTAAACAAGTTTTAATTTAAATTTTAGAATTGATTCACAAATAGTTCTTAAATATTTTTAAGTCGCTTATCAACTTCTAAGATTTTTGTTGGTTTTTTAATGTATTTTATAGACCAAACATGTGTATCAAATTACAACAAGTTCTGTTCTATAATTCATTAAAAATCAGCTTCTGAACAGAATTATAGTTTTGCTAAAAGTGATCAATTAAAAAGTGTAGAGCCCTCTAATTCTGCTGGTATACTTTATATGCATGGAATTTCTTTGCTATTTTTAAATATATTAAATTAACATGATCATAGTATAATGTAATAAAGTATTATTATATTTTGATATCTAAAAATAGTGTTATTATAATAGAGTTTAATAGTATCTTTAAGATAATGCATATCTTAGGCAAGTTCTGATGGCTTTTAAACAATTCTTCACAAGAATTTTCGTAGTATGGTATGTATTCTTCACAAAGTGATCATAAAATTCCAAATCCCCTTTAGACCAGGGCATAGAAATGCAAAATGCTTTCACGGCTGCGGCTTCCACGTCTTCGGCCTCTGGACTGCCACAGTTAAGGTTCTGTGGCGGTTTTCTGCCTTCTTGGCCGAAACTAGAAATTCTTGTCTGCGCAGCAATCATCATCGAACGAGAGCAGCCTCATCTGGCGTGGAAGTGAGGGAAGGGGATCTGGAGGAGATGGGGCTTGGAGCTGGAGATTCGCCCGGTGATTTGTGGGCTTGCGGTACAATTTGAGCCGCGAGCTGTGGCTACCAATGGCCAGTTGTTACCCGGGCCCAGTTTTAGCTTATGACAGGCGCAAACAAAATTATTCCGAATATATATATATATAGCCGGGGCCAGTCGGCAGTAATCCCCATTCTTAAGTCCAGTTCTTGGGCAATATCGAATCCTTGGACAGACAGGACAGGTGATGAACTGTCGGCAGTCTGGGGAGGCACACACATGTGTAGTTGTCGTCTTAAGTGCGCCTATTTGACATGTTTAGGTGTTTAGATGGCATGCCCGATATGCACCAAATTGATTTCGATTTGATAAGCTGCCACATTTCATCTTGGCCATTCGGTAGCTTCAATATATGGACACCAATATTGCTTATCTGTTGCTTGGTATAACGAAGATATCGGGATGCGAGTCAGGCGATTTGGAGGTGGATGTGGCAGCTGGATGTGGACCAGGTATATCTGCCAGCGAGGTGTCGCTGAACAGTCACTCAGCCAAAAGAGCGACAACAACCGGCCGCAAACTATCACAAACCGGACTTTTTTATTTTAGAAAACCACAAAAAAAGGACCGGAGGAATGTCATGCAGGCAATCTCCATACTGCCTCGGCTTAATATCTTTGCTTAACTGCTAATGAGTTGCCGTTAGTGATTTATTTCGTAAATAAATAGAATTGCCAGCAGTTAAGCCAAGTTCAACTTTGCATGCCGCATGCAACACACGAACATCGACACGAGCTCCTGACACACTGATCGGTTCGGAACTGAAGTTGAATAGAAAATTGTAGACGGCAAGTCTCCTGGTAATTCGGAACTGGGATGGGGCCTAGGTATTCTAATTTTAAATATATATTTATAATTGCTACTAGTTATTTTTAAATATATTTTAAATATTTTGAACTATTTCGGTGTAACTTACCTTGTTATCTTTAACTAGACATATTTATAAGCACTAAGATAATTATCAATTATAAAAAGTTGTAAGTATATTTAACTAGTTGCATTTTAATAGGATTAAACTTAATATTAAATAAAACTCATATTTATATTGACTGTATAACATAAATATTTAAAAGTTTCTTGATCTTATGTAAGCTAACAGTACAATGATCAATAAATACGTTCTTGTGAAGAACTTTCTTATATAAACCCAATAAATGTACTGCAACCTCCAACTTCTAGTACCTCCACTTCTAGTACCGCCCGGGAACCCGCATTCCCAGACTCTTGATCACAGGGCGTGCCCGTTAAAGATATGCCAACTTGGGGTTAGAGACCCTCAGTGGTCAGTAGCGTAGTGCTATTAATAAAGCCGGCCGTATCGCACTGTCTGCGACATTTGACTAATTGAAAAGCCCTGATATATTATGGTCAGATCAGCGAAAGTTGGCAGAGCCAGGAGACTACTAGGGGTAGACGCACAGACACACTGCATCTGCATCTGGCCTAATCAAAACTAATTCATCATGGGTGCTGCCGATGCATTAGCAGCATCTCGCTAAGGGCACCGGCCACTGGGGGCCATCGTCATGTGAAAAGCCCAGGTAGCCGGATGGCTACCTTGCCCCAAAGTATTCCCCGGCTTGCGTATCTATGGCCACATATTTCATCGTCGTCGTTGTCATCGGTCGTTGTCTTCTCTTCCGCAACTCCAGAGAAGAGCCCAAAGAGCTCTATGGTGCTCCACGATGCACAGAAGCTTTCCTGGCCATAAAGAAACTAGATCAATTTAATTTCTTTTCGGTTTTTTCCTTTTCTCTCCACTCCACTCCAGTCTACTACTACTATACGTTTTTGAGGCAAGTTGCGGAGAAGCACTCGACTGAGCTCGATCCACTTTGGAGACACTTTGCGGAAGCGTGCCACTTTGTCACAGAGCATTGTGCCGCGGGCGTTTTGCATTTGGCCAAAGGCGCCGCTGGACACTCGATACTGGACCAAAGGACCACTGGACGATGGACTGGGGAATACTCCTGCAGAGATGCCAGTTAGTCAAGAAAAAATGCTAGCTAGCTCATAAATAACAGGGAACTATTAAATATTTACTAATAAATAATTTAGAATATTCCTCTTAAATCAGCAGTCTGCACATACAATGATATTTTGCCTTTATTTTGAGTGGGTAATTGTATACTGTGCGTGTGGCAGCAGAGAATGGGCAGAGGTATCTGATATTCCCATTTAATGGTATATGGCTTAAGTTATTCGAACAATAAAATCCTTAATAATTTCTTCTTACTTCTTTAAAACAAAAGTAAACAACAATTTAGTTTTAATGATGCTCGTAATTCGTTTTGAAAACCTGGACAAAAAGCTAGTTAAAAGCTAAAACGCCAGCACTATTTTTTTGGCCAGCGATCGTTGGAATTCCTAATTAATGCATTGGCCGAGCCTCCAAGACCCGCCCGCCTTATCAGTGTTTGTAATTAGCGCATTTGCATTAAAAATAGCAATAATTTCCCATAAAAGAAATGCCCAACATTGCCATACATATATATTAGTGCATTTTCCCTCTCTCTTTCGCTTTGGGGCCCAGAGCTCGGGAGTTGGCTGCTCCTTTGGGTAATTATTGCGAAGTGACAGGAAGTGGCACAGAATTAAAATCGAAGCATTAAATAGATAGCTGACATATCGCAAGTCGCGTTGCAGACATCAATTAAATTTGTCTATCGTTTCAGGCCCCTGCTAACTGCCGCACAACGTCATCGGTCCCCCGACTTTTCACTCCATCACTATCGCCTCGCTCCCCGGTAATTAACAATACCTGCCCGGTGATTTCCCAGAGCTAGAGATGGGCTAGTGGGCATACTATATTGGGAAAGCAAGTCTGCTGAGTAGAGGTCTTGAACGAATTTTTGTCTTTTGAAACTTAGGATCCACTTATATTATGGGTGATATTGTATTATATGTTCCAAAAAAAACAAAGACAATAATATTATTTTTAAACTTGATAAATATAAAAGAACGTCTTGATCGAATTTTTGTCTTTTGAAACTTGGGATCCACTTATATTATGAGTGATATAGTATGATATGTTAAAAAAAAAAAAAAACAAAAATCATATATATATAGATATAAAACTGGTTAAATATAAAAGAAAATTATAATATATAAATTTTTGTTTTTATAAATGATTAATTTTCTAATATCCTTAAACGATTTATTGATTTGATCTGGATAATCACTATTTCCTTCAGTTTATTCCTATAATATTAAAGAAGGTGCTTTAAATTTATGACTCTGCCAATGATTGTCACATGGAAATCGTTTGGCCATATCTTCATATTCCAATTAATCTTAAATCTGGCTTCGGCAATTATGGCCACTAATTAATGGTTTTTTAAACAAACTTGGCAACGCGTTCTGCTCACGTTTGCGCCAATTACCAAAGTCCGGGCCACGCCCCCACCGCCCCTGGAGTGGCCAAGGCAAGGCGTGCATTTATTGATTCACAATTAATGTTCATTATCGTGATTGCATAGACCAAACTCCCCATCCGATCGAATGACACGCCCCAAATTTACAGATATAGCCGAACATTGGCAATTCAAGCTTATCTACAGGTGCTTCCTCAATCGCTCAAAATATCGTTGATGAGTCTTTACTTGGCGATTTATATTTTCGGCCTGCTCGATCGCAAATTCAGTAGCCGTTTCGACTGCCTAATGATGGCCCCCGTTGCAGGAGCCGATGAATTATTACGCTAACCACAAGCCATGTTAGCACAACTGGTCCAGAAGTCTATTATTATTTATGCGAAAGCCTGCCAACGGTTGATCGCTCAGATCGCCTGGATCGAAACTGTGCGATCTGCGGTCTGAGATCTGCGATCCCCGATCGACGATCAACGGCAGCCGTTAACCGAACTACGCGGCCATCAATCATGAAATTATTGCCGCTCGATTTGGATTTGCATTCGGGAAAGAAAAGGAAACTGGAGGAACTGTAAGATATAGTAAGTAATAGTAATTTAGTGATCGCACCTCTAAACAGTGAAAAAGAAAGATTTTTTAAGCTTGAAAATTAAGATTTTTTTATAAAAGAATATTAGTGCTTCAATTGGACAAATTTTAAGGTCATAAAAAAGCTGAATTTAAATATAAATATATTATTTAGAGGTTTTTAAAGTATATGCATTGTTTTTTGGGAACTTATAACCTTGAAAATCCTAAGGGATCCCAAAAAATCATCACTCAGCCTTGAAGCTGCACTTCCTACTCTCGATCCCTTTGCGTTAAAATTAATTAATGGCTGGTTCAATTAAAATTGCAACATGCCGTTGAACAGTGGACTGGGAATGTGGCTGGTGGCCGCTTGGAGCGGAATCCAATCCTTGTCCCTGTCCCTTTGGTTTGGCGGCTACCATGTCCAACTTGTAGCTACATCTTGCGTGCGTCGTTCCTTGATGAGCAGCAGCAGCAAATGCTGCAGCAACACATGCAGCAGCAACAAAAGCAGCAGCAACATGTGTTGGTCACTGCTAATCTGGCTTGACTTTAACTCGAGCCACTCTCTGTGTGTGTCCTTAGGCAAACGTTGATTCCGCGAGCCCATGCACTCAAAAAAAATATAATGTTTTAGATCCAGAAGAATAGAAATGTTCTTCACACATACTTATAGTCCCAATTTTGAAATTATAAAATGGGTACAACTTCTTCTTTAATTTTGAAATAATTCCAGTACTTTCGATAGAAACTTTCAAATACAGATATCATTAAATAACTTAGTATCATATGGTATTCTTCCTAGAAAAATTAAAATAAATACAAATTTGTAGTCAATCACCAACAAAATATATATATTTACAATCCTACATTACTGAACGTAAGGCTTATCAGTTCCTTCATTTTTAATACATAAAAAACATTTTCTACACAATCTAAATCCAAAAAAAAAAATCCCTAAGTAAGAACCAATTGATTTTTGCCAGTGTACACACACTCAGACAATGCTCAAGTGTAAAAATCAATTTAGTTCTTCCACCTGCACTCCTCCTTTGCCCCTTCCTCGGGCCTCACGTCCTTGGCAATTTGTGGCGAAAATGGAAAATTGCTGTTCAATTATTGGTTGCCATGTAAATTTGTTCTTGGGCCAGGTGACAAGAATTCTAATAACTTGCTTAGGACTGGCCTCTTGGCCAGCTCTCCTCGTTTCCCAAAGTGGCCCCCCAGTTTCACCTCCTCGTTTGGCGGCTTCGTAGCTACTTACACTTATCTACCATTTAGGAAGAAATTTATTTTGGGGCCTTAGTCTTAGTTTTTTTATTTGTTGAAACCAATTAGTTGGCGACCACACAGGCGACGGAGAAATTAGCATTTCTTTACAAATTCCCCAACGGTATTTAATGTAAAAGCTCGTAGATAACAAAACTCGCTCTCCCGCCCCGGCAAAGAAATACTATCTAAAGATATATAAATAAAAATAACTTGTGGTAATTATCACAACATATCCAAACAAAACGAAGTTCCCTCATTGGGAAATTAGCATTTAAATTGTTGAGAGCTGCGACTTGATGCTGAGTTCACTTCGGTTGAGTTTTAAATTTCTGGGGGGTTTCGTGTGCATATCTAGTGTCTTCGCTGATAAGAAGCCGAAAATGGTGCACTTATTGACAACTTTAACGAGTTGTCGACAAAACAACAAACACGAAACGAAATCAAAGCGATTTCTTTGCTGCATATCTTAATTTTTTGGGTCAAACTAAAGCTACTACCAGCATAAACCATCCCAGCTAAAACGACCTAAGCCCTTTTCCTAGTTCAAATATGGGGGCGATCTTCATATAAATGTCAAATTGTTGGCCACAAAATGACGCAAATTGATGGACATTTTAAAGAGCCAAAACAAAGGCATCGCAGACCACCTACTCACTCACAAATTTACGGACTTTGATTAACTGCCCTTCGTTTGGGACAAATTTCAAATTAAACGCTTCACTGGTCACTGGGAAAAAAAGCGAAATAAATGCAACAAGTGGAAGCAAGAATTTATGATTCCATTGTCTTTGAGAATGATTTCTCTGAACACACACACATATATATGTTTAACGGTTCAATTGAGTTGTGCCATGGGTAAGTACCATCTTCGACCTGAGCTGGCCCAACAACAGCCATCGTCTTAACTTGGCTGACAACATAAAAACTTTTATGCGCATTCCTTGACTTCAAGTTCAACTCCAACTCCTCCGATTCCAGCCTCAACAAGACAGCAAAAAAAAAATAAGAATAAAAACAAAAACAACCAAGTCAGAGTTAAGGTAAAATAAGAAAAGATCAAAACATGACAATAAAAATCAGGACTCTGAAACGGGTCGGACTTTTTCTGGTCGGTCGTGTGCCTGTTTTAACGCCAAAAGTGTGACATATAATTTCGAAAATGACACGGGGCAACAAAAGCAAAAAGAACAGCGAAAAGCCATAACAACAATTCAACAACGAGAATGTCACCAAAGCGAGACACGCAAAAGGGTCCAAGATTTTCGGTCTTATGGATGAGGGGGTATACACCCATATGGTATACCCGAGGAATGGACTGCCCTCGGTGGAACCCGGTCTCTCAGTTCGAACTGATCATTTACTTTACGACTGCCGTGTGCCGATTTTTATTTTCCCTCGTCTTGTTCCTTTAATTTTATGCCCATTTTAGGCTCTCATTTACAAATTTTTGGTTTAGCATGAGCAAAAACAAAGATGGGGTTGCAGAAAAATATTTAAAGGATGAATTTATTAAGCGCGAAGAATGCGCATAGATTTTTTATCTTTTAAAAAATATGGAGGATATGGAATTTCTCAGCTTTGTCACACAATACAACTTTATAAAAAATTATTTAGAATATAGTTAAATTTAACCTTATAGAATTTACATTATATATCAAAATATATAGAGGAACTAACGCCTCTATATTATCGAAAATCAGCAACTCACATGCTCACATAAAAGATTTTCATCTCTGACTTCCTTTCTTCTGAGCTCCAATCGCGTTCTGGCCAAAACTCTTATGTTTTCGATTACAACACCCAGATAAGAAGGGCTCACTGCCATCTCTCTGGATCCCAAAAAGATCCGAGCGGAAATAGAAAAAGGGTTTGGCCCAGGCCCAGAGATCCAGTCATCTTGAGATGGGTGCTGCTGTTGCAACTGATGTTGATGCTGATGCTGATGTGGATGCTGATGTTAAAGCTGATGTCGTTTCTTCCGCTGATCCCCAAAAGGAGTGACGCCTTAGGGCAATAACTGGCAACTGGCAACTGGCAACATCCCGACACGTCACCAAAGCGGGTAACAAAATGGCTAAAATGCATTTGCAACGCTCCAATGCGTCTGTTTGTCTTTTGTTGTTGTGTCGTGTTGTTTGCCATTCTGACACAGTCTACCTTTTTGCCTTCTCAGCCAGGCTAAGTTCATTACTAGCGCAACGAAAGTTGGTAACTTGTAGGAGACATGGTACCAAGTTAATGGCCAAGACTTGACACGCATTAAATGGTCTCAGCTCAGTCTTTTATTATTTTTATTATGACAGTTACGGAATTTTTGGTTCTTTTTCTAAATAAAATCTAACTTTGATTTTATGGATGTCTAAAAATACCTTTAAAAATATAAAACAAACCCAAAACTCTTATCAAATCATGTTTGTATTTAAAATCTTACCTATCATATCTTACTTATCTTATTTTACTGCTTAAAAATTAAGATTGTAAAAATTTTTAATTGCCTAAGTAAAATGATATCAATTTTGAAACTTATGAAAATAGAAATCCAAAGATCGAAATGATATTTCTGCATGGATCTCTAAAGACAAAAATCAATGCCCAATTTAAGATCGATGGTTATAGATAATTTGTTGAGAAACAAACATTAGTAAAATACCAAATGAAAATTAATTAAAAATGCGACATTTTATGGCTGACAGACAGACTCGGGCCCTCAGCTCAGCCCTCATGTGGAGCAGTCTAGTGCAGTGTCAACGTGGCCAAGATTATTTACATTTACACCTGGTCAGGCGTCGATATCGTCGGATGAGAAGGAGGAGGAGGGGTAGACACTGCTCCACACTTGCCACGCTAATGAGGCCTCAAGACCAAAGAAGTTTGACATTTTTGGCCTGGTCAAAAAAAGAAGAAGAGGGACCACCAGCCGAGTGCGATCATCTGGTGATTTCTTTTCTCGATGTTTTTTCCCTGGACCGGCGATGCTTATCAGCGATTTTGTTGCCACAGCAGCATCATCCCAGAGATCTGATCGGTTTTCTGTACCGTTTCTCTGCCTCAATTAATGAAAATGAAAATCTCGGACTCGTCTCGACTCAACTCTCAATCTGATGCTTATCGCAAAAATGCCGAAAAAATCGATTAATGCAAATGCCTCTCGATTCACGTCTGTGCGGCCAAATAACTTACAATTATGCTAAAGTGTTGAAAACGATTTGATTGTTTGATTGGTCTGTGATTGTGTGGGGAAGATGGGTCACCACACCATTTTTGGGACTGATAAGCCAAATATTAATTTCTTTACACTTGACATGGAAAACTGAATAAATTAGCTGCGGCCGGGAGAGATCTCATCAGTGCGGCTTGTTAACCGGAAATGAAGCATTAATCGACCAGCTCAAGTCAACTGTACTCGGCTCAGCTCAGTTCACAATTTGTCAGGCCGAGAGCATCGCATCTATGTGTTCACCATTCATTCATATGGATGCCCATCGATTGTCTCCAAGTTCTGAATGAAAATTGAAAATTTTTCGAAGAGAGGCAGGGGCAAAAGCCCTCGAAAAAATAAAAAAAAACCTTTGTCCGACTGGCTTGTTTATAAATAGAAGTAAATTAATAACATAAGTACCTAATCCAATCAATCAAACTGGTAAATCACACAGCCAGTCTATAGAAACCAAATGCCAAAAGCCCAGCCAAAGGTAACTCGAAAAAACATCGGAATCGGAATCGGGGGAACACAACAACCATGACAACAACAACTGTGACTGACTGACTACAAGATAAAAACATCAACGGCAACAGCCACAACAATCACAACAGCAACAACAACGGCAGTCCGTCCGTAAAGTTTTAGCTGTAACAAAAAAAATCGGATATGCCCATCCCTAAAAAGGCAACAGAAACAAATATGAAAGGGAAAAGTCACATTTGTCAGAGTCTTGAATACCCTCAAAGGGTATTTCGTTTTATGGAGCTTTAATAAGTGGCTTACAAACTAAAACTAAAAAAAAATGTATGTAAATAAAGCTGAAATGTTTGTTGGATTCGAGTTTTAAGATTAATCAAAAACTATAAAAGATAATTGGATTTCATATGTATAAGGAAAACAATAGTTATATCCTAGTGGTGTATTTATGAAACTAAACATGATGATTTTTTTTTAAATACCAATAAGATCTGAATCGGAATTTTTCTACAAATGATGGAATTTTTAATTACTCTAAGTTTTGAACGTGTATTTATCTATCATATTTATATTTTAATAATCCTACTGCTACAAGATTGTCTTAATATATAGGGCCATATTTTAAGATAATCAAAGAATTCCGGAAAGGAAATAGTGTTTTAATAATCTTATCCCAAGACTTCCCGAAATGGTATGTAAAATAACAACATTATAAAGATCCAAGTATAAGAGTATTTATATACCCTTTTTTCTTCCCTTTCTGTTTTCTCCTGGGCCGTGAGTTGCTTTCTATAGTATAAAGTATATGGAGGCATGTTGAGTTGATGTTGATGCTGTCGCCCGGCGACATTGCGGAACTGTAGCCGACATTCAGTCTTTGGGTCTTCGGTCGTGGGTCTCTCGTACTCCCCTCTTGAACCCGCCAATCTCCCAGTGACTGTCTGTCTCCCGAGGTCCGTTTGCTTTCGTTGGGTTCTTCAGTCCAGTTTTTTGCCTGATCTGAAGCTGCTGCTGCTGCGGCTGCTGGCTCAGATTCCCAACCTCACCCACCCGCCGTCCAAGTCTGGCCAATCCTTTTTTTATATTTTACTTTTTTTACCATTTTTTTTTTTAGCTTAGCTTGAGTTGGCTCTGGGGTCTCTCGCTGTGGCTCTTTTTATGAATATGAATGGCTTAGCACGCGCCTTTTAAGCCACCAGCTGAGATGACTTGTGGCTTTTCAATTTCTCGTTGTTGCGTTTTGCTCTTTTACTTGTCGATCCCTCTTGGCCTGGGCCCCTCTCGTATTGATCGTTTTATTTCCAACGTTGGGGTTTTTTCACATATCTGTATTTTTTTGTGAATTATTGAGTACTTGACGGTCTGTGGGTCTCCGTTTTTCTGTGGTTCTGAACCAGGTCTCTCCTCAGCTTAATGACGGGGCGCAATTTATTTTTTTTTCTGCTTCCATACTTGAGATTCTTTTGTCTTAGAAATCTTCTAACGGATAAATGCACTAAATATAGTTAAGGTAGCAAGAATTATTAATGATTTTCTGGGTAGGGCATCCACAAGTTCATTTCATGATCTCCAGCCTCTTGCAATTGCCTTTGACAATAATGTTTTGAGATGTGCGCCGGAAATGAGTAATCAAGATTATGAGATATTAGCAAAAATAGATTTTCGATTTCGGTTTACGAGCATTGATTGATGAGGTGAGACAGCAGCCAGAAATCTTGGAACATGACGAGCGATCGAATATTTCCCCGTTGAATTGATGTTCGCTGGAAATTCAATAACTCCTTCTGTATAAGTCAGTCAAATCATTTTTGGAATGCAATTAAGTGGTAAATTATGAAGCATTTCGAACAGGTGAAATGCTAGACACCATAAGCTCCAGATTTATGAAGCTTTGGTAGCTTTGGTAACTGCAACTTGTCACACACATGCCTTGCATTATTGGGTAGGAAAAATCGGGGAGTATCGCTTACCCATATCGGCTTTCCACCACAACAGAACCATCAGTACCGAACTGGGCCGCAAAATGAACTTAATCAAGTAATGACCGGGTTGATGAGGAGCGGCCACATTTCTTATGCCGTCCGTTCCTCGACGGTAACATGAGTAATACAACAGATACAGATCAGTAGCTAGACAATAAAACCAAAGCCCAAACATGGCTTGGCCCATTGCCATTAAAACCGAGTCTCCGCCGAGTTCGAGTCCCAGTCGAAGTCCCAAGCCCTTCTAATTGGCGCGTCCAGTAAAAAAAAGAAGAGAAAAATGCCCGACTCTCAAAGTGGGGCATAAAACTCAACATTTTATGTAATGTGTTCATTAGAGTCGATAGCTATTCTCATCTTCCTCGACTGAATAATTGATCCAATAACACAGCGTGCCGTTGATTTTTTACAATCAAGCGATAAAGTTTACTATCGCAGATCGATATTATCGCCAAATAGTTATTAATTGAGGCGTCTGCTCCAGAATTTCCTTGAGGTTTTCCCTTGTCTTTTGCTTTTTTTTATTGCCCATGCGAATTACCTTAATTCCTTAATTTGCATATTAAAAATCGGAATTTTTATAGATCTACACCAAAACGTTTTTCTGGTATTTTGTCCATTGGCGGAGATACCCAGACCAAAAAAAAAAAAACAGGGAGAAATTAACGATCTATTCGTATTAAAACCCTTTGAACAAGGTCCATAAAAAATGTTGGAACCATCAAAATGGTAAACGCTACACAATGGAGTTTTGGAAAGGCATTTCGATCATTTGACGAGGTCTTTTTTTTTAGTGTTGGGGTATTGAGAGGGTATACTGAAATTCGAAATATAACTTCTTTGGATATTGAAGTTTTAATGGAAAAACTAAAATAGTCAACATCTCTTATAGAAATGTATAAAAACCTACGTCAATAAAATAAATAAAATATTCTCAATAGGACTTTTTTTACATACCCAAAACATACCCAAGCTTAACCTATACTACCTAATAATATTATTCCAGGGTAGTATGAATACATATTGTCAAACATAAAATTCAATTCCTCCCGCATTTCTTATCCAAATTAGTATAGAAATAGATGTCGGTTTTATTGCGGTTTTAGGTGTAAATGGCAATTAGTGTGATGAGAGTGGACAAACCTGGAAAACCAGGAGGGAGATGGAGGGAAGTTTACATGGCTGTCGTCTAGGGCAACATTGTCACTAGACTTTAGGCCTGTCTTCCTGGCCTGACAGTTCGACATAAATGCCACACGCACGATCCCAGCCAATCCCAATTGCCCGCTGCGGTAAGATCAGGTCCGGTTTTTGGTCCTGTCCTCTTGCAGTACTCTTGGCCATAAAATCACAGAGCGATGCGCTTACAGTTGCTATCATTATTATTATTATTACTATTATTGAATGCTGTTCGATGCTGGCGCATGGCATAAAGTAACCAAGTCAACGACTGATCATTAAGCCGCAAACAAAATGTTTGTCCGTTCGCATTTTCCAATTGAATTCCCTCTTATAATCTGGGATAACATTCCGTAAGCCGCTCTTAAGATCCAACCGCATAAATACGTGTTTTATATAACGCAAATTGCGCGCATAAATCAAAACCAACAAGTGGCGGGAGGATAAAGACATTTAGAAGGAGTACGAGAGGAAGTTGTGCCAACAAAGTTCCGAACCAAATGGTCGGAGATTCAACGTGATTGATAAAACGTGTACTTCTGCAGCAGCGAGTTTAAGATACTTTGGTTTACAGGTTACTTTAAAGACAAAGTGCAGGTTGACTGACCAGAAAGGAACTTTCGGAAAGGTCAAAGTACCGAGAGTCCTGGCAGTAAATATTTCAGATACGCAAAAAAATTTGAAGCTCTTTATACTACTTGGGAGTATGGATTGTTTTCTTTTGAATGTTAATGAATACTGTTCTGTACACTATAAAAATTTAAAAATCAATTTAAAAAATACAAAATATTGGAAATAATATTTATTTATTTATTGCTGAAAGTAAACATTTTTTCAATTTCTTTATTATATGTTTTTGAAAGTATCTAAATAAACCAATCAGATCTAAATACTATTCAATAATACTAGGTACCTAATAATAAATTTTGATAAATTTTAAAACTTCTTAACTAGACTTTTTTTAGAACTAACATTTTTGGAAAAGAAATTAAAACTACTTCAAGTACATCTTATGAATGAGTAACAATCAAATGAAATCTTGCATACCCAAAAAAAATATATTTTCAGAATACAATGAAGCAAACTAAGATGAGGCATCTTTTTTTTCCGATATAAAGCAGAACGATAAGTGCCATTTAACGCAGTTCAGGCCACCAATTGAATTCCCCGGACATCAAAGACCTCCCAGAGCTTTCTGCCGACTGCCAAGGAACCCTCTCATATTAACCGACACATCGGCCGACAGTAGCTCAATCTCCAGGCCGAGATGAATGCAGGTGGTAGCCCTGGGGGCCGTCAAATTACCTTCCTTGGTAGAGAGAGAGCGATCCAGCGATGGCCCAGCTAATAAAGCCGTAAAATTAAACGCCAACAGGCCTGCAAAATGGCAAGTCGTCGGGCCAAGAGGCAGTGATAAACGCCCAGAGATGTTTGGAATTGTTTATTCGCGTGCAAATAATTGCAGCTCACCTGGTTAGTTGGGTATCGGATTGGCTGCGCATTGTAATCAGTTGGCCAGGCCTTAATAACGAGCTTCCCGTGTTGAGCGATTTGGTTGCGGGGCGTTGAGGGCGTCAATTGGCCAAACTAATGAGCCGCTAATGAGAAAGCATCGCAGCAGGTCGCGTCGATCAAATGGAGATACATGTACATTTTACCCACCTGATACTGTGCAAATCCATTCACAGATCTTAGATATGAGGAAATCTAGTTCGCGGGGCGTTTACATATAAACAAAAATAATTAAAATATTTACCCAAAATGCCAGATGCTAAGGCACCACAAACCCAACCAAATGTCCGAGATATTTAAACGGGTTGCGGGGCAAAACCAAATGTAAACGCCCCAAATGCGGGCAGGCACAAATTGTATCTATGTATCCATGTGTATCTTGCAGTTGTATCTGGCTTTTAGGCCCACCCGACAAGGCCATAAACGTTATTTTTTCGTCCGCTCCAGACGGCCCAAAGCCAGTAAATGAACAGAGAAATAAAATGTTAAGCACTTGTTGATTGGGTTAGGGAGAGTCTTCGGATAGAAACGTCTTGTCTGGTTCCGCTGATTGAAAAATGTGGAAAATGTACAAGTTTTAATATCCAAATGATCAATTTATTAATATTGAAAATGCGTCTAATGAACACATTAAAATATTTGTTTATTATAAGTACCAAACTCAATTGAAAGTTTTATTTAAACTTTATGATACCAAGAAATTTGTTAGAAACAAATTGTTATACATTGATTTTACATTTTATTAAGTTTATTTTTATTAAAGACTTTTATGGTAAAATTAAAGGCAACTTATTTAAAAAGTCTATTTTTATTACATTAGTTAAGTGCAACTGACTTTTTCATTGGTTTAATTATAAATTAATTATAATGAGTATAGAACTGGTCAGAGTATAGAACTAGATCAGAATACAATGGTAATAACTTTCCAAATTACTACGTGAATATTTAAAAAAAATTTAAATATCTTCGTAACGGACAATTTGGTAGCCTGGATATTTCTGCCTTTCGCAAATCTAATCACATCCACATCTGGGGTGGAGTTTACTTTGCCACCCAACGGCAAGCTATTTCTTATTCGCCTCTTCGAATGTGTCCGAACTGTCAGAAATAGCGAGAATTGCAACGGTTGTCGACAACAGCAATAAACGGCAATGGAAACACAGAAACATTTATTTAATTAACTTGCATCAAAAGTTGTTGATGTATATTAATAAAACATTTCAATTTTCATATTTTCCAGCAGCCCAACGTATGCTGCACACACAAAATTTTAACGACTTAGTCGTTTTCCCATTCGCTTCCATTGTGAAACTTGTTTTCATAGCAAGTCTAGTGTCTATCGCTTAATTGATGCCACAGCAAAATGTTTTGGAAACAAAAGCCGAGATATGAGCAGGCAAGTGTCATAAATAAGATCCCAAACAACTCGTCGGCTCATTAGTGGAGAGTTTTGGAAAACATACGGATCGGAATCGGAGGAGAGCTTCAAGAAGCGCCGCCAGAGATGAGATTGGAAAAGTCCAACTGGATCGCTCCGAGTGTCCCCGTCGATCAGGTCGGGCCCCATGCCTGGGTCCATAAAACAAAATCAGTTTGAAATGAAAACATATCCATGCCTCGTTAGCATCCGATCTCAGCAGGGTGGTAGCAATGCCACAAGTGTTACATGGAAAGTGGTGCATGAGGAGATTTTCACCAAATTGTTGCGGGAAAATGGTTCAGATAAATGGATATAAATTGTGGGATGGAAAACTGTTCGATTTAACCCAATAATCGTTCTTAGTTGCGAGAGAAGTGTATGAAACTTATAATCAGAAAATTATAGATCTGAATACAAAATACTAATAGATCAAAGATACAAAAATTAGGGCCTTTACATTTATTAAATATTTTTTGTTCTTTAAAATTTTGACTTTCACAGCAGGCAAAGCATTTTCCTTATCTACACAGAACACTTGGAAAATTTTTCAACTAAAACACACATACCTCAAATTTAAGACAACAAAATGCCTCCACTAACCAAGGAGGATAAAAGTAGGAAGTTCATGGTGGGAAGCAGTGACTCAGAGACTGAAAATGAGGATCTAGCCCTTGTACACTTGGTGCTCAGGAAGTTGAGTATCAAGGATCAAACTCTGCTCCATCGTCATTTTAAAAATGTCCCAGAAGCATTCAATATCCTTTGGCGGGATCAACACCAACGTTTGGATTTGGGACAAATGCAGTGGAAACTGCACGGATCTGACCTCCATTTATTTCTGCAGGACATGTGTACGGAATTCCGGAGCATCCATTTTCGCAGTGAACAGCTGCAGGAGGAGCTTAATATTCTGGAGCAGGCGGGTATTGAACGACTGGTCCATGTGGAGACCTGTGAGATTTCCTGGGGTAATTCGATGATCAAAAATATTAATTTTCCACAATGGCCATTTCACGCCTTGCCAAAACTGTTAAGCAACCTGACTCATCTTGAGATATATGCTCCTGTGCAGGCCTGCTTTATAGAACAATTCCGAAATTTGGAATCCTTAAAGATCCATCAAGAGATTTCCAGTTCAGCTTTGGAGGCAATTTTGCGCAATGAGGCGCCATTGATGCAATTGCATTTATTGGGGGATTTTAACTACCAACTTTTTGGAATCTCAAAGTGTAAACACCTTAAGAACCTATTGGTAAATCTTCAAACCTTTTTATCCAGTCCAAATGAGATCCTTCGATTGCCGAAACTGTTGGTCTTAGGGATCACTAAGCTGACAGAAAATGGAGACTCTTTAAAAGCATTATCCAAAGTGATCAAGGAAAAAGGAAGTCAGCTTGAGAGTTTTAAACTTAACTGCAGTTTCATGGATCATGGAAAGTACCTATCGCAATTGCAGTTAAATCGTTATCTTAGCTTGGATGAACTGGAGTTGGTGGACTGCAAATTTGAAGATCAGGAAATGACCAAACTGTGTCTTCCCGTAACCCAAAGCTATGCCATGTTTGGCAATTGCCCCGACCTCATGGATGACCAACTTTTGGACTTTATCAAGGCCAGTACCAAACTAAACGAACTTGTACTTATTGAGTGCCCAAAACTGACGGAAGCTCTACTCCATGATGTTGTTAAAGTTCGCAACAGTGGTGAGAAACAGGAGCCCTTGTTAATCAGAGTTAAGGATTGCCAGGATATTTGGGATTCCTATCAGAAGAACGTAAGAATTATCTGTGATTTATTAATGGTTTTTAATAGAACTTGCCTTTCAGTTTTCTAGCTATTGGGATCGTAAACGATCTTTAGTCAGGTTGGAATGCATTACAAAAGAGAGGAAGCCTATTGAAAATGTCCAGTTTATCTTTCACGATCCACCGGAAGGTCCCAGTATAATCCAAGTGATAGTTTGACATGATTTATACAGTTTCTCAATAAATTTCTTTACAAATTAAAGCGTAGATAAAAAGTAAACAAAGTCTATACAAAATATAACGTACTATATTTATTGATATCATCTTAGTATTGTTAGGAAGTTTTCAGGAAGATAAAAATTTATAACTTCCTAATGATTAAAGGCCAAATTTAATAAAATTTATGTTAACAAAGATATTTATTTATTTAATACCTGCTTTGAATGAAAGTCTTTTCAAATGTATGCCCCATTACCTTAACCATAAGAACTTCTTAATGATATATGGGATTACAAAGATAGGATCGACCATCCATATATTCCACACATAAGGGAGCTTAGCCTGGCTTTTAGCCGTAATTAATCTTGGGTCTATCAGGTGGCATCAAACCAGTCTGTATGGACTTCTCCTCTTGCTAATTGGCCGCCTGCCATGTGGCGATTTGTCATAGTCACCGACTCCACCACGCATGCGCCACGCATGTGGCAACCGCCTGCCTACCGCCCACCGCCCCTGCCCCGCCACGCCCCCTTTCGATTGGCAAAAGCCACACGCAACAGCTACACGATTTTCAACAACAAAATTTGTCATATGTGACGATGGCTTGGTTTATTCGCTTCTTGGTTTTTTTTCGCATTTTTTCCGCATTTTGTGCGTTTTGGTGCTTTGGGCTTTGAGCATTTTGTCATTTTGGTGGCGACCACCGTTGCGGAATGCAGAAAACAAATTTGTGAACATGACGCAGTTTACAGCTCCAGTGTCCACAACTCTGCGACTGTCGCGGTGGCCACCCATTGTTATAATTATTGGGCGCCCGTGTGCAAGTGACAATTTAGCTCTGGTTCTCCGGCTTTCTGGCTGAGCATTTGTGGAGCAAACAGTAAACAAGCGACATGTGTTGAAAGTCGTCCGAGGACAGCTGTTTCGGTGGTACTTTGAAAGGAGTTGTGCCAGAAGAGCAGCCATAAATTCCTGGAAATTGAATTTTTAGGCATTTTTCAATTGGATTTGGACCAGAAATGGGTTCCCAAAGGAAATTGCAACCCATTTTTCAGGTTTTATGGAATTATGAATGGGATTTCCAACTAAAAGAGATAATTTTTTAACAATATTAAGGGATTCACTTCAAAAGTTTATGAAACAAGGTAAATCTGCAATAGATTCAATCAATATTTTGGGAAAGTATAGTAAAACAATGGTAAAATTATACAATTTTTCAAAATTTATTAGTATTATTATTATTTATTTGCTTAAAAATTTGTAATAATTTCCTTATAGCATTTGTAAATTTGTAACATCTTAAGATTTGAATGTGGCACTATATTAGTTACAGAACATTTTGTAAAATGCATATTCACAAGAACTTGTTCATACGTTAAGTCAAATTTTACCGCCGACCTTATCTCTACCCCATATTTGATTTCACCTTAACGATTCGCTTAGACATCACGAATGGAAAGACCTTAATAACTTTTGCGACCTCTGTCTGCCCTCGGCCCTCGTTCCTTCAGTCAGTCATACTCTGAGCCAGTTTCGGTGTGGGGAACCCGACTTGGCCAGATCCCTGAGCTCGAGCACTAATTCGTTTTCACACTTTTCATGCATCGGACAGGTCGAAATGGCTGGCGGCGCATTGGCAGCGCCTAATTTCGTACGCCAGACTTAGATCGCGTCCTCTTCTGCGACACAGGAAGAAAAAATGATCAATAAAATATAGATATCAGGTTTTTATTATATGAACAAAAATGATTTTAATCTAATTTGTTTAAAATTTCTTAAAATTATTTTTGAGTTGAGATCAGAAAATAATTATTTTAAAATTAAGTATTTCTTAAAATAATACTTGATAAAAAAAAGTGCTTGAAAAAAGTACTGAAAAAAACTTTGTAAAGGAAAAGAAGAAAAGGAAAGTAGAAACCGAAGCAGACTTTATAATAAGGATTTTAGGAATAACACTCATCTGATTTTGCTTATAAAAAAACCCTAGTAAAATAATATCACCTGGATTTTTTTCAGTGCATGTGACACCCGTTTCCAGCCGGCTAATATTTATATTTGCCCTGCATTTCTCACTCTGCCGATTGCAAGCGATTTGATAAGCAAATGGAAATGCAGTTCGCTGGAGAAAGAGAATAGAGCCGGCGATCGGAGGAGGATGGGGAGTACGGGAAGGAGGCCAGTCGGAGTCAGACGATGGCGGCGAAAGGTGCAAATAAATAATTTGCAGTAGCCAGGCGGCGACCACTCGACGACCCACTGTTGGCCTACCAACCGCAAAAACCCCACTCCGATCCACTGAAAGCGACGGCCAGACAAATATTTTATTGCAAATTTGCTGATATTGGACGACAGGCGGCCACTGGAGCAGTTTGTAATGCTGCTGCGGCTCTTGTCCGGCTGTTTTGCATATTAAATTTATTTTATTGAATATAGGCAAAGATTTAGTTAGATATGCGAGGATGGATTGTGCAGTTTTCGGAAATTCCCATATGGGAAAATTGTAATAAGAATTACTACTTATGTATCATTATTTTTCGATATTCTTAAATTACTCTTTGCTACGAGTCGTTTTATTAAGATAAGAACCGTATTTCCTGTATTAAAAATAACTATATTCTTTAATATTTATAAGGTTTTACTAAGATCGTATTATAAAAAAGGAAGCCTAAAATCTTAAGACCATTAAAATTCATAAAAAGTGGCAAAAATTAATAATTTTCAGGTTGAAATGCCAATCGATTAGAAATTAAACAACGAGTTTAACGATGTATGACATTCCTCATTCTGACTTATATTTTTGTTATGGCAGCCAAAAAAACGGAATTTTTATGGCGAAAAAAGGTTTAAATTTTTGTCAAAAATAAAAATTTCAGATTTTTGTCAAAAATTCGACATTTTTTTCCGGTTTTTCCATCGTAGTTCAGCCAAATCAAGGCGTACAGCTAAAAGACCGACAGTTTTGAACAGCTTGCTAAATATGCTAACAATCCTCATCACTTTTTGGAAAATTTATTTTTTGACCAATTTTCTCAATTTTTGTAGGGGTTACATCACTTTTTTTCGAAAAATGGCAAAAATTAACAATTTTCAGGTTGAAATGCCAATCGATTGGAAATTAAACAACGAGCTCAACGAGGTATGACATTCCTTATTCTGACTTATATTTTTGTTATGGCAGCTAAAAAACTGAATTTTTATGGTGAAAAAAGGGTTAACATTTTTGTCAAAAATACAAAATTCAAATTTTTGTCAAAAATTCGACATTTTTTCCGGTTTTTTCATCGTAGTTCAGCCAAATCAAGGCGTACAGCTAAAAGACCGACAGTTTTGAACAGCTTGCTAAATATGCTAACGATCCTTATCACTTTTAGGAAAATTTATTTTTTGACCAATTTTCTCAATTTTTTTAGGGGTTACATCACTTTTTTGCGAAAAATGGTAAAAATTAAAAATTTTCAGGTTAAAATGCCAATCGATTGGAAATTAAGCAACGAGCTCAACGAGGTATGACATTCCTCATTCTGACTTATATTTTTGTTATGGCAGCCAAAAAACTGAATTTTTATGGCGAAAAAAGGGTTAACATTTTTGTCAAAAATACAAAATTCAGATTTTTGTCAAAAATTCGACATTTTTTTCCGGTTTTTCCATCGTAGTTCCCGACAGCTAATTATTTTTAGGGATTATAATAGGGTTTTTCTGATAAAATCTCTGTATTTTGTCCCCAAAAATCTCTAGTAGTTCATAAGTTTTCCGAACTACCCTCTTGCTGGCCAGCACATGCGCTTTTCCAGCTCATTGTGCTACTCTTTCCTATGGAAACCGTAGCCCCCGCCGGCGGGGTGGCGCATAATTGCCATCGGATTCGGACGCCATGGATGGGGAAGGCCCAGCGGGCGATGAATTATTAATTGCCGTTGATTTGCATTGAGATTTGAACGGTCCGGGATCATTACCGGGCCCGGCAATCTTGGGCACCGTCGACCGCCGACCACAGACCGCATATAGTGTAAACATAATAATCAACGGGCATTATATGCCGATATATGGGCGATCAGTAGAATGCGCTTTTGCAAAATGGCCGGCGGTCAGCGTGGCCCCCAATTGACACCTGAGCGGCCGAGTTGCCTATTACTGCTACTATTATTATTATTGTTGCTGCTGCTGCTGCAGCTGTAATTGTTATTTATGCACTTGCATTTAGCCGCTTGTAATGGCATGTGGACCGCCGCCATGCCCCCTGGGATGGGCGTTACGCCAGCAATTTGCAGTGCGGCGAACGCTTACGTAACAGTTCGAATCGCCTAATTGTGGGGCGATTGTAGGGGCACAATGATGCTCGAAATTAAATTGTATTGGGTCATTATCTGCCTGAAGTAGAAAAGGATATCGTAAGATCTTGATATGTTGTTTTATATGAAAATACATCTGATATTTTTTATTTTTATTGAAAATATTGTTTATATTTTTATATTAAATTTAAATAAAGAGACAAAAATAAACACTGAAAAAATCTTGGGACCATTGTTATTTAAAATCTAGTTAGAACAATTCAATGTTCAATTCAGTTAAAAAAGATCGAAACATCTTTATTTATTTATGTGCTTATATATTTTGAGTGTCCCCCAAGATAATATGTTTTAAAAACAAAAGCTAAAAGCATCGAAATAAAATATTTTTTTAAGAGCCATAACAAATTCTTCTTTACTTTTGTTTTGAGGCATTAGTATCTCAAATGTCTTCCATGATATCTGCAACCAAAAGTCTACAAAAACTGGGCTTAAATGATTTTCAATATATTTTGAAATTGCTAATATGCTAATATGAAGCAGTGAAATCCATCTTACAAAGTAGTCAAAGTTCAAGCTAACTACAAGGAGGTAAAAAATCGGATGTGTAGATAAATCTCCCAGTTTTTTCCTTGGGCAGGGCACACGCGCTTAAGATCAACTTGAAAAAGTCGCGGATCCCTGGAATCCAAGGGATAAACAGAAAAGTAAGAAAAAAATAAAGAGCTGCCCTCCTTTGTTGTTGCACTTAAAGTCGCTAAAAACGCGGTGTGTTCGCTTGTCAAAATTGCAGCTTCCAGGTTTTTTTTAAACGTTAAGAAGCCACAAAGAGATGACGCAGTCGAAATGGTTAAATGAATTAACCCTTTTACTTTGCACAAACACACACATAAGCAAGCAGCCGGTAACACAGTGGCAGCAACAACAATAGCAGCCACTGATTTTTCTTACTTTTCAGGCAGTTCTTGTAGTTTTTGGTCAACACACAGATTAACCAACACCTTAGCGAAAATATTTTACGTACTAACACTACACTATTCTTTTAAAAAAATTAAAACTTGCTGTTATTAAGTATTTTTGTAGGACTCTTTTTTATCATATTTAAACATGACAATTTTTTAAGATTTATTAATATTTAGGTTCAAAAACTATGTTAAATTTGTATTTAGAAAAGATGTGAAATTTTTTTTAAATATAAATAATAAGTTTTTAAAAACGTTTTCTGAAAAAAAAACTATTCCCAAAACTAACGTTCTTTTATTCAAAAATAATTAACAATTTTGTTTTAGTGTATATTTTTGGACAGGTTTTTAGAAGTACTAAAAGTATCACTAAGGTATAAGCAGAAGTTGGTAAAAATTAGTTATTTCCGAAGAGGTAGTTAGGGTGTGCTAACATTTTGGCTTTGCCCTGGCGGCTCGTGGGTACACACATTTATTTAAATGCTTACCTTACCGCTTGGACTACCTCTCGGCACTTGAGATGGAGCTGAAGCTGAAGAAGCTGAAGCACGGTGGAGAATTGCGCGTAAATTCGTTGCGGTCTCCGCGTCATCAACGTAATCGCCGTCAACAGCAGTCAACAGCATCAAACTGGCAGGCAAATGTTGCTACTGTTTCCAGACGCAGTCCGTCCGGCCAACAGAAGCCACAGAAGCACCAACAGCCAAAGTGAAGTGGTTTTTTTATGATGAGATGAGATGAGCCGAGCCCAAAGAGCAGCACTTTCCAACCGAGAAGACGGAGCCCACAACAAAAGCGTGTCTGTCGAGTTCGGTAATGGGATGTATCTATACCTCCGTAAAGAGTACATAATGTGTGGAACCTTTTCATACAAAATAAACACAAAGCAATATTTGCAAAAACAAAAAAGGTAGGAATGGGATTTACTTATTTTTAAGAAAAAAGTCTTTAATATATCCAATTTAATCCGAATATAAATTTTAGATTTATTTTATAATATCAAGATTAACTTCACTAAATTCTTAAATTTTTCTAATCTGAATACTTTATACCTCTGAGAATTTTGTCAAATATTCCTAGCCACTTTTGTCAATTGTCGGTGAAGTGACTGCAAAAATGAGGGTCTACCTGTATCAGATGCGCCCGGTGCTGTTCCTTTTCTACATCGTGGAGACCGCGGCCAATATGTTGCTGATCCATTATTATCTGAAAACGTTCGTGTTCGTCAACTTGGCCTTGATGGGTTGGGGCGACTTCGTTAACCAATACTTGTATATGCTTTGCTTTTACATTTTTACTGTGCTGACGACCTTTGCCAGCATAAATCTGTGCACCGGCAACCATTGTTCGATCGTCGAGGAAGTAGTGCGACCACTGCTCGGCTTCGTTACCTATACGATCTGCTCTCTGATGGTCCTCAGCGATGCCCAGTCGGACATCTATGTTCTGTACTCCGATAAGAAACCAGATGATTTACTAATGCCCGAGAAGCCAATGCATCCGTATTTCGATAATATAAGGCTCCAGGCGACGATCTCTTTGGTGATCAGTGTGATTTTCCTGCTGCACTGTCTCATCGCATTGGATGTCCTGCTGTCCAACGAGGACTCGGATGATGAACGTTCGTCGGATAACTCTCAACCCTCCGATCCCTCCGACGATATTGTCGATGAGCTGGACTACGTCCCTGTGCGTCTCTATGTTTTGGGAGGAGTGGCACAACGCTGGCTGGAACAGTACCAGTGGTTCCAGGACTTTACCCGCTCTGGAGTCTCAAATATCTGATTTCTTTTTGGATTTTAAATTTCTCAAGACTGAGCAATAAAAGAGTCAATAATGTATAATGGAAGTATTATAGTATAGGATGGATTGTCATATGTATATAGTAAATATTTAAAATCGATGAAGATTGTTAATGAATTTTATTTTTTAGAATTCAGTATACGAGTTTGTATACTCAGTATAGATTATTATTTTAAAAATTAAATAATGTAAAGAGACATAAGATATTCGGATGCTTATGTAGAGATTGTTAGCTTAAATACCTCGCCAAATCTGTTTAATCGTAACATGTCATATTATATCCTATTAATACCAGATATTGGCTCACTGAAACGTAATACCCGTTATCATGTCCCCTGGTAATTATGCAGCGTTTAGTTTCCGCTATATGCAATGAAATGGACCCTCCCCATCGCTGTTCTTATGACGTCAGCGGGAAGCAACAGTTACGCGCTGCATCATACAAAGCTCATTGTCGTCAATGTGTCAGCGATAAGCAGCTGGGGTCTTATACATATATCTGTATCTATCCGGGGATATTGCGCATGTCCAAAGTCGGGAAAGGAATCGATAAATTATGGGGCCGAGCGGCAGTCAAGAGCAAGGTAAAGCATTGCCCTGGTACTGTTGGGTGTGGTGCTTTCATTCATGAAAAAGTGCTGTATATGTATGGTCCGTGTCCATGGCCCTCACCCTGTGGGACTTACTCAAGGCTATTTTTAACGCAGGCCAAAGGCTGCCGGCCGGATGTCGAGGCTTTTGAAAGAAGTTTTCCTTTCTGTTCGCACAAACTATGCAATGCAATTACGAAGTCAGTCTGCCAGTCTGCATTGTTTACTTGCATCATTTTAAGGTAGATTTCCTTAAGGTTGTAAAATACCTGAGAAAAGGAAATTAGAAAGAGGTTTTAAGATAGAGATATTTAAATAGAGTAATATAATAATGCCATAAGCACTCTTTAATACCCGATAATGCAATTTTTGTGGCCTACTTTTCGGGGTTTTCTATCCATACATATTCGTTTTTAATTTTCTTCCTGCAGTGAGTTGTTTATTTACGTCACAAATTACATAAAACTATTAATTAATATGTAAGTTTCACAATTGTCAATTACATAACAATTAAATTAAATCTAAATTCTGATAGTAAAGTTATAAGGAGTGCTTTAAAATATTTTAGGAATTAAGAAATGCTTTTAAATTTCTTAAAAATAAACAAAATATAATATTAAATTAACCACAAGAAATTCCCCCCAAAAAGCTGAATTTCAAAGGATAAATTTAACTGAAAATTCCATTCCCTAAGGAGCTGACTTTAAGCACGGGGTCAAGAAATCAAGAATAAATCTTCACAAATTTCATTTAACAAGGAGGAAAAACGTCTTTTCTCCCACGCTGAAAGGGAATGTGAAAAGTACATGAATGCGAAAGGGAAAATCGATAGGGACGCCATTCCGAAGGAGCGTTGTGTCCTTGAAATCGAAAAGGGAAAGAGCCATTCATGAAATTAGTCGAAGTTTTCATGAATGAAAAAGGCGAGCGAGGAGTTAGGAGAATTTTCTTCGGGATTTGGTGAGTTTGCGCAGGATAAAACGGGTGTTTTTAAAGGGGTTTATTGCTGGTTCGGTTTTCGAAAGGTTCCCCTTTTCAGGGCACTGACGCAACCACATTGCGCTGTTCCAAGGTCAGCGTAAAATTTCATTCATAAAACTGATACGCCCCATGGCGTATACATATATATATATACCCATGGCGCGTGTAAGTTCCCAGGGGGTGGTTATGGATTGGGTGGTTTGAATTTGGAGCCATGGATCCACTGCGGATATGGGCTAAGCGAGCACTCCGTTTTCAGCTTGTTGATTTTTCTACGCGTGCAAACACAAACAAAGCGTGAAACCTTTTCATTCATAAAACCAACTCAGGGGGGCTCCAAACTTTTGACTTTCTAATACCGCAACCCCCCAGTAAAATGCTTGGGGCCCAAAAACAATTTTTGGAGCGAATCCAAAAAACAATTTCGCGCTAAGCTGAAAGCAATTTTTGCCCCTAGGAGCTTGTGGAAAACTTAGTCATTTGGATGTCGTTGAGATGGGGACTAAATGTGGATGACTGTCATCTTGCTGACTGCAAAATGGCAAAGGTTATAGAATAAATGATGCGTGTGGATATTTATAAAACTCAAATAATACATAAAATGAAAAATGTACTGAAAATTATAATAAACACTTCTTTTAAAAATAATACATGTTATAAAAAAAATGATTTATATTAAATCAAAAAAGTTTTATAAAATTAGAAAATGCTAAAATAATACGAAAAATGTGGTTTCTCAAATTTAATTTAATAACACTTGTTATTACGGCACACTTGTCGTATGAGCAATATTTTGAGATCTGTTGGCACACTACGTATCCCCTGGTGGTCACATGCTGCATGAATTTCCCGATGGCAATGCGATGCAGTAAAGTGGATTTCAGAACCAGCAGGCACTTGCACTTCTGAATTTTTGAGTAGCTGAGCTTAAATTCCATTAAATTTGTACTTTTATAAAAAAAGCTAAAGGTTCTGGTAAAATACGAATTAAATATGTTTTTCGTTGGGTCTTAAATACTTTAGAATGTTTTATTATTGGTTTTCTACGGGAATATGTGCCAAATATATTATATGCGAGTATATACAAAATAAAATAAAATCCATCAACTTTCAAAAAAATAAAAAAGTTTCTTAAAGTTTTATTTTTAATTTTCCTCTATGAATTTCATAATTGTATACAACTATTCAGTTCCTCTTCATTAAGCTGCACACCTCTTAATAGTAATAAATATATTGGACAAAATATGTCATATTAAATTTATTTTATAAAGTGCTTGTTAACAGCCAATTTGGTAGTTTTAAATGTGCAATCGTCAAAAACACAGTGGGGCACACATAAACGATTTTGAGGCACAGTTTGATATTCTAGAGAACATATTTTCAGCTATAACCTAAAATACATTTTTAAATCCATGCTCACTTATCTTTACAGAGAGCCATTAAGCGATACACAAAAGATCAAAAACGCAACTACGTACAAGGTAAGATGAAAAATAATAATAAGTTAGCATCGATTTATGGCTACAGCTGTGTCGTTTGGTTGCCGCCCGCGAGTCCGGAGGTCGCTCCCTTCTCCATAACGCTGGGAATGCCCGGTTCCGATTCGGATCGTTTGTGCGTTCGCTTGGGCAGCCGCTGGGTCGCCTGCTTGGCCTTGAGGCTCGCCTCTCCGTCGCCGGAATGGTTGAGCAGCATCAGATCCGGCTGGCTGCGCACCAGGTCCTGCTCCTGGTAAACCTCCTGGACGGCTGTACTCGCATTGTTATTGGTCACCTGCTCGTTAAGACAAACATCATCCAAATCCACATCGCTGTTGGAGAAGAGAGCAGTGGCGCCCAGTTCCAGGGAGTTGGTTACATCCAGCTCCTGCTCACTGACCGCTTTCTTTGGCGTAGACGTGGAGGCAATCGAGACGCGGGAGAAATTCTTGCTCACATCCAGATTGACGGCACTGGGTGGGGTCAACAGTGTGGTCACCTGTGCTGGCTTCGAGCCAATGCTAATGTTATTATTATTATTGTGACTCTGCCCGCCCATCGAAGTTGTTGAGACAGAGGCAGCTGGTCCTCCAATAACAGGCACATTGGTCATACTACTCGGTGTTGAACTATTCCGCTCGGTCTGATGTTCCTTCATTAATTTGCAGGCCTTGCCCAGGGCACATATGGTCAGACAAATCCGCAAGCCCATGGCAAACAGATAGGCGAGCAGGAAGAGTAGCCAGGCAGCCAGGTTCTCGAAAGAGACCGCCGTATAGATGGCTTTTATCAAGACCACCGCCAGGGGGAATGGAATAAATCCCATGCGTCTGGCCACCAAATCGGAGTGATCCGAGAAAGCATGCTTTTGTCGCGTCTGGGTCATGTCGTAAGCCAAGCTGGTTGTGTACTCTCTGTAGATGCTCTCCGGCAACTCGTTGAATCTTGTGATGAACGCATGCTTTACCCAATCGATAAGTATTTCCGTAAACAACACGGCAAAGCAGTCGGGCAGCATCACACAGAACTGGGTAATGCTCCAGTCGAACTCCTTCATGGTTTGGATGACTACAATAAACAGCAGCACTGAAAGGTGGAAGCGCTCACGCACATCGCTGCAGGTCAGCTGGAACAGATTGTTCTTGTCGAACTTTTTGAACACGGATCCTTTGAGCTCCACGAAGTTGTTCGATATCATAATGGTCAACAGACCCTTGTTGTTCGAGTTCACTGCCACATTCAAACAGGTGGCCTGAAAGAAGAAATAAACCATAAATTGTAACCCAATCAAGGAAAGTTAATTTTCTACAACTGACCTGAAACATGATCAGTCCGCTGTGCAAAAACACGTAAATTAGAGTGAAGAGAACGTGCGTGAGTACTCCAAAATGTTCCCTCTTTGAGTTCTTTGGTTCGGTGGCTGTCCAGAAGAGAGCATCGATGGTGTCCTGACCGAAGGCGGACAATAGTCGGTCGCCCACTTCCAGCATATTGTAGAATATGTACAGCTTGATGATTGACTGCGATTTTATGATGTGGTACACCCGATTCGTGTCCACCAAGAGCATTATTAGCGTCACCGTCATCCAGATGAAGCCTTTGAGCAGATCGCAGATTTCCGCAGGCGACAGCAGCCTTTGTCCGCTGCTGCGAAGGCGAAAAATGCGCGCCACCGTCCTTGAAACCAGGGCCCAAATGGCCATCAGGAATCGGACGGGCAGAAAGGTGTGAATGTACAGGAAGGAGTCGGCACACTGCATGATCCCGTAGACCATGAACCGCTCCAGATCTCGTGGTATGCGCATGAAACTGTAGATCTTCTGTCGGCGCGCCGAATAGCGCTCCTCATCATGCTCCAGCATATAGCCGCGTGTCATCTCCACCTTGAAGAAGTCGTAGAATGTGTTGGTGCAGGTCTCTGTTGTTCCTAAAAAGGGTACAAATTGTTTGGTTTTAATGTGCAAAATAAAAATTAATTTAAAACGTAAATTGTAGAATACTTATATTTAAGGGAGTTTTTTTAATCACTGGTATTGTAAACTCCAGAGATCAAATAAAAATCGTGACCGATATTTATCTTTATAGTTATTATACATTTTTAGTGAAAATGCAATTTTTAAAGTTCCCATGACATTCCTAATTGGTGGACTTTGTATTTGAGTTAAACCGGAACCGGCTTTTAAGCCCGTATAAAAAACCTATATTGTACAGTTGTGTTTACAATTTTAATAAATTTTGTATAAAAAAGATATAAACCTCTTTCTTAGGACCATGAGACTAAGGATATTAAATAGATACCCCAAAATGGTTCTTCCCCCAATATTTACCGCTCTGCAGTCGCTGCTGCGCTGCTCCCGCTGCCGGCGTCGCAGTCGGCGTCGCTGCAACGTCATCCTGGGCGAGCGGCGCCTTCTGCTTAATCTCCTCCTGCTGATGATGCAGTTCCTCCACGCGGCTGCCGGTCATATCACCGCGGAAGCGCAGCTGCCGCTTACCGCCCGCCGAATTGAGTGATGTGTTCATTAAGTACGGTTTGTGGAATCCATAAAATTAATAATAACAACGAGTTGAGCTGGGAAATGTCTGGGTGAAACAGCAGCTAGTGTAAATGTACTAACGCGTGGCGCAAATACCAAAACGTAAACACTGTCACAAACGGTCACACTGAGTTAGCAGAGACAGGCTCCTCACTTAGCGGAGACATTCGCCTGACGTAGCGCTGACAAGGGAAAATACCAGCTTGTCTATCGAAAAATCAATCGCTGGAGTACCGCCACTAAAGAAAAGCGTAGAAATTTTTTAATATAGTTTATAATCAGAAAATATGACTGCATCCGTTGAATTGAGCTCATATCGCGATCAGCACTTTAAGGTGAGTATGGTCGGAAGTTTGGCTACCAATTACTAACATAAAATCCTCGTTGCAGGGCTCTCGCTCGGAGCAAGAGAGATCGCTTCGCGACTCGTGTACACTATATGTTGGAAATCTTAGTTTCTACACGACGGAGGAGCAGATCCACGAGCTCTTCTCCCGCTGCGGCGATGTCCGGGTCATAGTAATGGGTCTGGACAAGTACAAGAAGACGCCCTGTGGCTTCTGCTTCGTGGAGTACTATATAAGATCGGAGGCGGAAGCTGCCATGAGGTGAGACATCTGGTCGCTGGGGAAAGCCACATTGTTCCCGGTAATTGAGGAGTTTTCTAGATCTCTATCCACAAAGGAACAAAGGAGCTCCTTAGATAGAAGAAATGTATAACCTATGTCCGAATTTCATATTTTAGTTGACCAATTAGTTCCACTAATTGCAAAATGTTGAGAAACATTACTAGAAAAACTTAGAAATGTAGCATTTTAGGGAATTGTTATTCTTGTTTTTGTAATGAAAACATGTTCTTTTGTGTTTTAGAATAGATTTTCTCGTTTGATAAACCATTATTATGATCTACATAATCTACATAAAACCGTATAGCCCAGCTTATTTGTATCATTCAGTTTAGCAGTTAATAGATAGAACCTGTTATATTTATATTTAGATCAAAAATAAGCTTAGCTTCGAACTCAAATTGGATTACTTATTTATTAGATTAAAATGTAGTTTTTAAATAGAATCTTTTTAACACAGCATTTTCTTCTTTCCCCTCATAAAGATTTGTGAATGGCACCCGCTTGGATGATCGACTGATTCGTGTGGACTGGGACGCCGGCTTCATTGAGGGCAGGCAATATGGACGCGGCAAAACCGGCGGCCAGGTGCGCGATGAATATCGTACGGACTACGACGCCGGACGGGGAGGTTACGGCAAGCTGCTATCCCAGAAGATCGCCCCAAACACCGATAACCGCTAGCCCTACGATAAGATTAACGTCTAAGCCTCCACAATTAGTTATTAAAGCAACCACCTAGATATAACATCTCTAATCGCATATATTTATTGTACGTGCTACATAGTTCTTTTGAAGACGTAATTGATATCATTGCGGTCTAGCATTACTTTGTGAGTTTCTAGTATTTTTGGGAGACTGGAATTCATTTACTTCTTGCCAATGTTGTTGGCCAGCGAGCAGCTGAGTCCGGTGCCATCGGGCTCCACGTTCAACTCGGTCACCTTGCCGTTCTCCACCACCAGGGAGTAGCGCTTGGAGCGGACGCCGCCAAGTGGGGGCAGATCGATGGTCACGTCCAGGGCCTTGGTGAAGCCACCGGCGGGATCGGCCAGGAGGCGCACCTTGCCAGCTGCTCCGTGCTCCTTGCCCCAGGCGGACATCACGAAGGGATCGTTGACCGATACGCAGACGATCTCATCCACACCCTGCTTGGACTTCAGCTCATCGGCGGAGCTCACATAGCCGGGCAAATGGGTCTGCGGGTTAGGAAAATTGTTTATTCATTTGTTAAGTACTGCATGAATTACACTGCGAGTTAACAAAACTATGAATTTGAGAAGTTTTGAATGTTATTTCTAATTCTATTTTTAAATTAAGGGTTTTTATTTGTTTATATTTTGAAGGAAGGTCGTAATTAAGCCCAATCATTTTGTTTATACAAATTTGTAATGGAATTTTTTGTAATTCTTATAATAGTTAGGTTATGATCTTTTTTTCTTTGAATGTTTAATATTACTTGGCGGACTATACAAATCGACTAGAAGTTTATTGTTTTAATTGTTAAATCATAAACACTTTTAAATTCCATAGTATTTTTAACATTTTCATCTTATAAAGTCGAACCTCAAGAGTCTGTAGCCTATCGTATAAACTTTTTTTGCGGTGTAGAAAGGGATATTGTTACGTACCTTGGAGCAGCCGGGAGTGAAAGCTCCGGGAACGCCGAAAATGATCACCTTCTTGCCGTTGACCAGGTCACCGGTGTTGATCTTGTTGGCCGGGGAGTCCTCGAAGAGGTCCACCGAGGGCAGGGAGTCACCTACCTGGAATTTGGGGAAAACACACACACACAGAGTTAGAAAAAAGAGGAGAGATGGTGGTAACCTTGAAGCGTTGCAATTTCTCAGGTCGCTGCAATCAATATTCATGCAGTTCGTCCCCCGGCTTATGTAACGCACCACGGGCACTACGGCAGATGGAAATCGGAGTTTTCCGGTGACCTCCACTTACTTTCACCATGACTGCGGCTGTTCTGGATAAAGATCGCTGCGAAATGATTTGTTGGGGCAGCGCGGAGTTCACAACTCGGCCAAGTAATTTGCACGACAGCACACGCATTTCTCCTCTCTTTCTTCTTCTCACACACACACAGGCTCGCACGCACACGGCCAAGCACTGCATCTGGGCGAACAGCAGCGTTGCCATACCGCCGCGAAAAAACAATATGGGTTGTACTTTTCAGTCAAGTCTTAATTTTTACTACCTCATTCTTTTGGGGGGGAAATAAAAACAATAGGTTGAGGATAGACTTTCGTCATGCTTGGAGGGGGTTGGGTTTTTTTTTAAGTTTCTAGTGGGGCTATGTGGCCGCCCTGCTGACTATACTGTCCGCCAGTCTCTCCAAATCATCCAGGCTCTGTTCGTTGATTTTCTTCTCGAAGTCGGCCATAAACTCGTTGGTCAGACGTTCCGCCTGGTGTTCCGAATAGTGCTTCCGGAATCCGCGCAGAATGCTGTCCCTCAGGCACGGTTTCATCACCACTAGATTGAGTTTGGTGCCCTCTTTGATATTGGGATAGGATGCGATGGTCTGGTCATTGTTCAAGGGACGTCCCAGAAGCAATAACTTTTGATTGGCCGCCGATATTTGCAGTTCCACTTCTATCTGTTGTTTCACCTCCAGAATCGTGGATGTCGGCGCGACCTGCGTGGAAAAGAGCTCCATGAATGACATCTCTTGATTTACTGAACTATGGATGGCACTTACCTCGATCGTGCAGTCCTGGCCCTTGAGCACTTTGATTGTGATCTGCATAGTAAATGCCGAAAAAGTGAATATAAAATATGAAATATGGCTCGCAAGTAATATAAACAATCTGGCTTTTGCGTTGCCAGCTGGCGGGAGTTGCCACAAGTTGCGAACAGGCAGCGCAGCCCTGGTTTATCAGAAGTAAATAAAAGATAAATGTTTATTCATAATCTATTAATTTATTAGTGTAGATGATTAAAATAAATGTGTAAATAACATTTGACAAACTATCGCAAGCAGTCACTGTTTATAAACGGAAATAGTATCGAATATTTGGATACTTCCTATCATTTAAAACAACTCCTAAGCTGTTGAGTAATTGTTTATTATCTTTTCACGCTTTAACGTATTCTAAATATGATAATTTTACACAAACTATAGCCAAGGCCCTGGTATTTAGATAAATAATAAATGCTTTTAAGCTGAACAATATTATTTTATGGCTAGAAGACAACAGATAATACATATTAACTTGTTAAAACATAAAACTAGATACAAGTGTAAAAACTATCGAAGGCCCGCGACATCTGGCAACGCCGCCGCACGCCTGCAGCCCTGGCCTGGCAACTCTATTTTCTATTGAGCACCGACAACGTTGCGTGAATAAAACAGTTTACATAAATTATTATTTACAATTGCACTGGCCGTTGATGTTGTGCGTTCGCAGCTAAAAGGTGAACTTGACCCCGGTGCCGATAGTCCGCCAAGCAATTAGGTGTGAAATTCGCGAGCGAGCCTTGTGAAATTCGCACGCGAAAATCAAAGCGAATCGCAGCGATCGAAGAAATTGCAGCGCAAATAATTCGTAGCCTCGGCTGAATTTCAACGCGAGAGCGGTGTGCGTGTGTGTGTTTGAGTGTGCTGTGCGAGATTCTGTGATTCTGTGTGCGTGTGCTAGCGTTTTTGTTAGAACTCGCATTTTACGTAAAGAACCAGCTTTTATCAGCAGTGAATTTGATGTTGGCGAACCTATATCGCAGCAGGGGCAATTTGAAACAGTTCTTGCAGCTTCTGGCGGTAAATTGGCACTATTTGCCCCCATTATCAACACCCAAACCCCCCTTTAAAAAGAATAACCCAAAAACCAACCTCGCCCCTTGACATTCAAAGTTATATTTATTTCCCCCTTACATGCATATATATATATATATCTATATAATTATTGTGTGTTTGGGTCTTGGAAGTGCAACTATTAATCGTGCCTAGTACACATTTTATTTTTATGCTCTCTCTCTCTCTCTGGCTGTGCTGTCTCTTTCTCTCTGTTTCACCCCCTTTTGAAACTGCATATTTGCTCAGTGCTTTAACAATATTTGTGTTGAAGAATGCCCATCCTTGCACCTCCAAAAGAAATGCAAAAAATAGTAAGAAAAAAATCACCAACACCACCCAAAAGCGCTCTTCTTCCCCCATTTTCCTTGGCATGTCTGGCAACCCTGGCAATTGGTCGACGGCCATTGCTTCGCAACTTGTTGCTCGTCCCTCGCATCGCTAGCTCTCTTTTGCTCTCCCACTCTCTCTCTCGCGAGTGTTTTGGCATTTTTGTTATTTATTTCCGTTTTCCGTAAGTTTTATGCGAAGCGAAAACAATGAAATGCCTGTGCTAAGTGCTAATGCGATAGTTCCATTCGGTTCGAAATTGAAATTCGAAGATTCCTAAATTTTTACCACCTGTCCAATTGTAAGTTACAGCATTAATCGGGGGAACGTGTTTGGTACCGTTTAGAACCGGATTTGCTATGCTAGAGAATAAGAATATGATCGTGCTGCTGTGGGGACTTCTTGTGACAACTTTGGATCTCCGATTCGAAGCGGTTTTCCGCCATTAAGGCAATTCCAATTGGAAAGCGCGCAGCAAGAGATTCTAAAAGGTTGCTCCGTTTCCCATTGGCAATGTGTTTACAGTGGAGCTAAAGCGACTAGATACTGGAAAATATTACAAAAAAATAATAGTAGTAGATAAATTAAAGAAGAAATGCTTTTGGAAATCCGATTTGATTTATTTGCTAATAAAATAATGAAAATCATAAAAAAATGCCAGTGAACCCTTGGTTTATTTTGAACCCAGTTGTATGAGAATGCGTGTGTGTTGATTGTGTTTTTGTGGCTTTAATTGCATGGTGTGTGTTATTGCTGTTGTTATTTTTCTTTTAGTTATTGCTACGTTAATTTCTTTCTTTCGACACTCTACAGTGCAAATATAATTTTCAGATAGCAATCAATTGAGAGCGGTCCAACCCGGCTGTTGTATTTGTTTGTTTGTCCGGTTGTTTACGTTTTTTTTTCGTTTATCGCTGGTTTTCATTTTGAATTTTTTTTGTAAAAAAAAAACAAGAAAAAGGAAGAGCACATCCAAAGAGCCCAAAAAAGAACCGATTGCGTATTATGGATAACGAGGCGTTAGAACCAACAACAAAGAGCAGTACGTCGGCAGCGGCGCCAGCAGCAGCAGCAGCAGCAGAAACAACAACAGCAACAGTGGGAGCAATAGGAACAGCAACAACAACAAGCACAGCTTCAGCGGCAGAATCCAAAATCGAAACGGCCACAAACAACAACACAAGCAGCAGCAACAACATAGTCATACCGGCATCGGCCACTAACGGTATCAAAGAGAGTAACAGTAACTTAAGTACAACAACAGCAGCAGCAGCAACAACAATACCACCAGTTGGAACAGCGGCGGCAGCAACAACAACCACAACGGCTACCATACCAATTGTGGTGACCAGCGGCGGTGTTCCAATCAGCAGTGAGGTGAGTAGCTGTCCCCCCAAAAACACCACCCAACACCCACCACACTCCCCCACTCACTCACTCTCTATCTCTGTCTCTCTCTTTCACCTGTCGCCCTATATGCATGCCTACCGTTATTTTGGCATAAACGTAAACCTTAGAATAATGCTTACTCGTACTTTTTGTATGTGTATGTGTGTAATTGGCACTCCATGGAGCACAACACTTCCTTGACTTTATCTTATCTTATCTGTACAAATGATGTGTGTTATTATCCCCTTTCCCTTTGTCTACCCTTCGCACGATTCCAGTTAGATTGACCAACACCAATTAGATTCACATTGTTATTTGTGTCGTTTGGATAACAAATCGAATCAGAAATCTATCACAAGTGCTCGACAAGCCAATCAGTACTTTCCCCTGTTCCCTACTTCCAATTCGCCTTTTTTGGTAAAAAATCTGATTATCGGGGATTATTAATTTTTTTTTATAATTTTGGATTCCATTTTAAAGAAAACAATTAAATTACAATATAAGTATTTAAACTTGTAAGTTTAAAAAGCATCTTACATTTTTTGCTTTATAATAGTAATTTTAAATCGCCTTATCTTAAAAGTGATTATGGGTAATATACGAATTACTTCAAGTACGACGATTGTGTAGATAATAAAGGCAATCTAGTATTAATCATTGCTTTTACAATTACTTTACAAATCCTTATCTTTATAAATTACAAAGATTTCTGGTTTTTAGTTTCGACATTTTAAAGCCAACTATAAAATGTTTGGCTCCATTATATAGAGTCCATATTTACAAATACTATCAAATTCACATGCCTGTTTTCAAATTTAACCATAAAAACCAAGGCAAGCACTTTGCTTTTTGAAACTGCCAGCAAGAATACCTATATGTTAGTGCCTGGAAATGATATGTACATAAATGCAAAACCTGAGATTGCGACACCACCTGATACCTGGTAGATGCCAGCAATATAATCCAATATGTGTGTGGAAAGCCCTCCGAACTCCGAATTCCGACCTCCAAGCTCCCTGACCCAGTGCACATCTCAATGTTCAGCATTACTAAACTCAGACTAAAACACACCCACAGGCAGCTCGTCTTAGGCGTCAAGGATTCGCCCAGTCCAAGGTAAAAGCGATCGCCGAAATGGCAACGAAGGACCCCATCTGCTTTGCTCTGATTTTGCAAGTGCTACGTTTTGAGTATGCTTTCTTTACGACCATATGTGTATATTGCTTTGCATTCGTTGTTTCAAATATTTTTTCATTTACTAACCATAAGCCATACTGTTGATGTGGACAAGATAACAAGAAATGTGGTAATTGTGCGCACTTGCAGGCTAACAAAGACAAGGACAGCACTCCACCGCGGGATGCACCGCCGCCCACGCCGATCACCAAGGGTCTGAACCTCACCGGCACCCCGCTTGTTCGCAAGGAGAAACGCCAGGCCAGCGCCCGATACAATGCGTCCAAGAACTGCGAACTGACGGCCCTCAGTCCCCTGAACGAGAGTGAGTAAGCCCAAAAGGATATGTTATTCTATAATATATGTATTTCTAATAATTAAGTTGGCTCACTCACCAATTTGCAGATCGGTTGTATAGGATTGTATGGTCTGTTTGGTGTAGCATACTTTTCGAGGCAGGGTTCCTGTCTGACTGATTTGGAAAATCATATAACTTTTTAAAAACTTTATTTGAAATTCTGTGTTTGCAACTCCTAGAACCCAAAAAAAGTTATTTTGTTTTATATTATTTTAATATAATTCTTTGTTTTTTTTTATTTCCCTGTAAGAAGAAAATTTTGAAAATATTTTCATTGAATTTTTTTAAGTAAGTCCATTAATTTAGCCAAGCCATCTAAATCTACAAAACATTTACATGTATATTAAATCTTTTTATTAAAAAGTCTATAAAAACTAAGTAAATTTCCGTTGTTAAAAGAAGAGCTTCAGAATTTACAAAAGGCACCCTTGCTATAATAGAATCCGATCTGCAAGTTTGTTGAGAAGAGTCGTCGGCGTGCCGATCTCAGAAGCTTTTGTTAGCGGCGCTTGATTAATTTCGCTCAGCTGTTGCAATTTGTTTATTATTTGTTAATCACGTACGCGAAAGTTAAAGGTCAAGGGAGTGTCGTCTGATTAGGTGGGTGGCAACACTGACGCACGGCCCACCCACACACCCGCACATCCTCAGCCGCATCATTTACACCTCTCGCAAGCTCTCTTTCTCCATCTGCGAAACTTCAACACATGCGCTCTCTTCGCAGCCTCTCATAAACCGGAAAAAATTAATATTGCGATTTTTTTACACATCATTTGCAGCAACATATACCAGAACTCCCATATCATAAAAAGATCTTCACAATCTTAGCAATTTAATAAGCAAATATCAAATCTATATTTATTAGGCTGAAAAAATCAAAAAATCATTTATCAGCGGTTGTATTTGAACTCGGGCTTTGTTTTTTAAGGGTATTTCCTATCTTCAGCGAAATAAAATAGTATGCAACTCTGTTAAATCATCTCTCATCACGTTACATAAATATTGAATTACTTATTTTTACTAATGTTTTTCGATTTTATAAAGATCTGATTTTTTTTCTGTGTAGTATTAATATCGTCGAATTGTTATTCGCTTACCTTTCCGCTAATTGATTGGGCGGTTTCGACTTACGAATCGAATAAACACATTTTGCTTGTTCAATATTTTTGTTTTATTAGGTTTAATTGTTGTTGTGGCTCTCTCCCACTCTACCGCTCTCCCAATCACCCACCCACCCACTCATTTTTTCTCTCTCTCTTTTGAATTTCTCTCCATTTCGTTCTCTCGATATCGATTTTTCCGATTGGCGCAGCAGTCGAAGAAACAAAAAAGAACCGTTTCAAGACCGTGCAACATCGAGAGCCCCCAAAAATTTAAATATTAGTTGAGAATATTCGTTCCCCTAGTTAATTGCTCTCCTCTCCTTTTCCCTGATTTTTCCCCCTTCAAATCGTAAGTTTTTTATAGATTTTTTAAGCCCACTGTATTGGGAAAATAGAAAACTTTTAACCAGAGGCGTTGTCGTTCATTTCCATTTTCATTTCCATAGCATATCATTTCGTTTTATGTTCCCATCAACGCATAATCGCATTTGGCATTAATCTAAAACCATTATCTATATTGCAATTCCATTACAGATTCTATAGTTTCATGCTTAGCGTGCCCAAATTGAGTTTCTAGTGTAGTGTTTCTCATGTGTTGTTGTTGGTCGGCGGGGGCGGCTGAAGAAAAAAAGAAAAAGGCGTTTCGAATCAAGATTAAAGTCCGAGTGCCGATTTGTACCAAGTGCCGGCACTAATGAGATGGTCTTCGGTGCTATGCTGCTGACGGGCAACGGGCTCAAAGGTCCCAAACAGCAGCAACATCAGCAGGAACAGCAGAATCAGCAGGAGCAACATCCTACCCAGCGACAGGAGCAATCCAAACCGGCTGTCATTAGATCCGCCAGCAAGGAGCAGGATCCTCAGCCGATTGCAGCCGGGTATTATGCCCTCGGCATACGTATACCCAAATCGCCATCGTTTCACAGTGGCCTAGATCAGCTGGCCGACGACGAGTTGGAGGATCAGGATCGGGATCAGCAGGGTCAGGAGCATCAGCAGCAGCAACAGGCCGGCAGCAGATTCAAGTTCACCAGCGTGGAGGAGCTGAAGGCCAAGTTTGAGGGGCGGAAAACGCCCCTCTCGCCACCCGAGGCAGGAGCCGGAGCATCGGCAGCCGGATCAGGAGCACCCACCACATCCTCCTCACCCTCGTCCTCGTCCACCAGCTCCAATTCCTCGGCCTCGGCCCTCTCATCGCTCTCCCAGGCGGCCTCATCCTCGCTAGCCTCGGCGGCGGCCAATTCCTCGGCCTCATCCTCGGCGGCCACCTACGGCGGTGGGGCCAATTCGGCGGCAGCGGCTCTAATAGCCTCCTCGCCATTTGGATCGCAGTCCTCCACTTCTTCGTTGTCGCTATCCTCGAATGCCGGCATGTCGAAGAACACGGCAGGAGCAGGATCCTCCGGATCGGGATCTGGAGTGGGTAGCTCGACGACAGCGGGCCCCACGAATACTGGCAGCTCGCTAGTGTCCACTCTGGCGCAACACTTCTCGGCGGCCACATCCGCCGCAGCTTCGGCGGCAGCCGCTGCCGCTTCCTCCGCCTCGGCGGCGTCCTCCTCATCAGCTTCCTCATCCACCGCCACCAACAACGCAGCCAGCTCCATCGCCGCCAGCAAGGTTTGCAGCTTGGTTATGCCTACACACACTCAGCGAACCCAACACCCAACGAATCCACAATACTCCACACGTAACCAATTCCGCACCACCGAAATCACAGATATGACACTTTCTTCAAAACTTTCACTGACTGTATCAGCTTTTGGGATAGGAATAATTAGGATATTATAAAATTTCATAAAAAAAATTAATTATTCCTTGAAAAGTAATTTGTTTTTTGATAAAAATGTAAATATATATGTTTACCTAAAGAAGCCGAGTACTAAGTTAAACGATCAGATCAGGGTTTTTAAAATTTTCTCAGGCCCTCATTAAAGCTAATCCAGTCAGTCAGTTTCATTTCACTAAAACCACACACTATCTGCTTCCCAATTGAACGAACCGAAAGTTGATAAACCAAAAAACTACTCTGCTCTCATTTCATCGCTACCTCATCCTCCAGTCACCTGTGAGCGCGGCCGCGGCCATTAAGAACATACTGAATGCCACCAAGAATGTGGGCACTAGTGCTGCGGCGGCGGCAGCAGCGGCGGCCACCTCCTCCTCATCATCCTCATCCTCCGCCACGCCGGTGGTGCCGTCGTCCGCCGCCGCCGTCGTTGCCATTTCCACAATCAGCGATATGCCCGCAGAGGAGCTGCGTCCGACGGTGGCCCAGAATCTGGTGGGCGGCATTAGCATCTCATTGGGAATTGGCCAGCGCAATGGCGGGGCCGCACCCGCGCCATCGGCAGTCTTGGCGCCATCGAACGCCTCCACCCTGGTGGTGACCACGTCCAGCCTGAGCATCCGGCAGAACGGTGACATACTCCCGGGTCCTCCAGGAGGTCATCCGGCGGGTCTCCAGGCATCGCCCCAGACGCTGCAACAGCTGACGGGCAGTCCAGGAAGGGCTCGCGACCGGAATCTGTTCTACTCGCCACCCACCGCTTCGGTTGCCCTGGCGCTGCCTGCACTGCGAGGTTGCTATCCAAAGTGGCTCCGGGCCAAAGGCTATGGGAGGAGTTGCCCTATCCCATTGCCCTTGGGCCTTGAGGCCCTTCTTGAACTACTTGATCCTTTTTTCTGATCTTCATTACTTTCGTTTTGAGTTTCGCTTGCCTGCTTTTGTTGGTCGTTTAGTAGTAGAGTTGTACGTTTTATATATACTTTGTATTAAGATTCATTTCGTATGCTTTATTATAGAAGACATATCATGTGATGGCAAGTAATCTGATTATGTTTTTGTTTGTATTGCCTTAGAAACGGCCGCTAGTGAACGGGAGGAGCTGTTCATACAGAAGATCCGACAATGCTGCACACTCTTCGACTTCTCCGAGCCGCTGAGCGACCTCAAATGGAAGGAAGTGAAGCGTGCGGCCCTGCACGAAATGGTCGATTTCCTCACCAATCAAAATGGCGTCATCACCGAAACTATTTACCCGGAGGCGATCAACATGGTTAGCTCACACTTTTGCTACTTAATATGCTAACTTTTCAGCTAACAACACACTTATATATTTGGCCCTTACCAGTTTGCTGTCAACCTTTTCCGAACGCTGCCGCCGTCCTCTAATCCGAATGGCGCCGAATTCGATCCGGAGGAGGATGAGCCCACGCTGGAATCGTCGTGGCCGCATCTACAACTTGTCTACGAGCTGTTCTTGCGCTTCTTGGAGTCACCGGATTTCCAACCAAACATGGCTAAACGTTTTATCGACCATCAATTTGTATTACAACTATTGGATTTATTCGATTCGGAGGATCCACGTGAACGTGATTTCCTAAAGACTGTTTTACATCGCATCTATGGAAAATTTTTGGGCTTGAGAGCATTTATTAGGAAACAGATCAACAATGTCTTTTACAGGTGGGCTTGATTTTAAAAAAACACTAATATGAATCAGTTCTTAAACCAAGCACTTCATTTTTACAGATTTATTTATGAAACAGAGCATCATAATGGCATAGCCGAATTGTTGGAAATCCTGGGCAGCATTATTAATGGCTTTGCTCTACCGCTGAAAGAGGAGCATAAACAATTTTTACTTAAGGTATTGCTGCCATTGCACAAAGCCAAGAGCCTCTCCGTCTACCATCCGCAGCTCACCTACTGTGTGGTGCAGTTCCTGGAGAAGGACCCTAGTTTATCCGAGGCGGTCATCAAGTGAGTAAAGGATATCAAGAAAACCCCATTAAGAAAGTAATTATAAAATGTAATATATTTCTTAAATATTTTCTGCAGAAGCCTGCTTAAATTTTGGCCGAAGACGCATAGTCCCAAGGAGGTGATGTTTTTAAACGAGCTAGAGGAGCTATTGGACGTGATCGAGCCGGCCGAATTCCAGAAGGTTATGGTGCCGCTTTTCCGCCAGATAGCCAAATGCGTTTCCTCGCCACATTTCCAGGTGGCCGAGCGAGCGTTGTACTATTGGAACAACGAGTACATTATGTCGCTGATAGCAGACAATTCGGCGGTGATATTACCCATCATGTTTCCAGCGCTCAACCGTAACTCAAAGACGCACTGGAACAAGACCATTCATGGTCTAATCTACAATGCGCTCAAGCTGTTCATGGAGATGGATCAGCGGCTTTTCGATGAGTGTAGCAAGAATTACAAACAAGAGAAACAAATGTAGGTAGCGGGATATAATATACTCTAGTCTAGTAGAATTTTAACATAGTTTTCTACCTTATTAATAACTAATGCATGTTGTTTTGCCATTCCTTGTAGGGAGCGTGAGAAGCTGTCGCAAAGGGAAGAGCTTTGGCAGCAGGTGGAGAGCCTGGCCAAAACCAACCCGGAATGGACGAAGGCGGGCCGCTTCAATGACTGCCTGCCGCTCAGCGACAACCGGGCCCTTTACGATCAATACAGCGAGAACAGCGATCTAGCCTACGATCAGAGCGAGCAGAAGGCGCGCCAGCCGCCGCCTCCGCTGCCGCCCCAGAAACAGGCGCTCCAGGAGCCCCGAGAGGTGAGACAGGCACTTGCCACACTAACCACACTAAACAACTACTAATCCGCCAAGTGTGATCTTGGTGTCTGCTGTAAGCTGTGAGCTGTGCCCAGCCAAGGCCCACTCTGGTTCAACTCTAATTCTAATCGAACGAATGTCTGTTAAAATAATCACACTCATGTCATTTAAAAAAAATACATATTTGTATATCTTTAACTTTGTCTATTTATTTATTTACAACTTATTTGGTTACCTCACTGTCTGCCAACCTAAACGAATCCATGAATCCACCCACGACACAAAATCTTTCAATACCTGTGTCTAACATTTGGCTTGCACTTTTGGTTGAGCGCAGTGGTTCACCTCATATGAAATCGGGCGGAATCCATCTATTAATAGTATTTGTTATTAAGTAGTTACTGATAATTTGCATCATCCACCAACTCATTTGTGATATTTCTTGATATGAGAATGTGTCTCTTTTGTAACATTCATTTTGTTTCCATGATAGATTTATTCTAACTCAAAAATTTTAACTTTTAACTTGTTCTATAAATATTTCCTATTTCCGAGCATGACTCTAGAAATCTCAACCGATTTTTCTTGCAATTCCACATTTCAATTGCAAGACAATCTTTGGGTTGCAAGACAATCTTTTTACAATAATTACTGTAAACAAATAACAAAATTGACCAATGGAATCTATTTGGAATATTTTTTAACAACTTCTTAATGTACCTTTTTGAATCGCAATATCATTGTTAAAAACTCAAGACCCAACACAAAAAAACACTTACACCCATTCGATCTCTAACGGACTTTGTAATATATATAATTCGACTTATGGGTTAGTTGATGTAAAATTTGTACTAATGTTGTCCAACTGTTGGGCACCTTGGGATCCACCAAAACCCAGTCCGATTTCGGGTTCCATCAAGCACCCGCACTCGATATCGTAACGAAAATCACCCTGCACCTCCGTGTAACCTCACCTGTCCAGTGTGTTGAGATCCAATAATCCGTTAGTGGGTCCATTTTCTATTGCCAAACCCCTTCCCGTTCCACACAGATTCGTGGCGAGCGGAACAAGGACAAGCCGCTGCTGCGCCGGAAATCGGACCTGCCATCGGACAGTGGAACCGTGAGGGCGCTCATCGAGCACAAGCGAACGGATGAGTACCTCACCACGCCGCCGCCGGATGGAAACAACTGCTAGGCAAGGAAGCTGGTCAGACGAAGCCACCAATATTACATCTTTGAAGCCCGAGGCTTTGGGGACATAGTCCAGAAAATACCCAAATACACACTCCAAACTTAGGCCAGAAAGCATATACATATACACACGCCCAGAGAAGAAGGATATATCCGATAGGATCAGCACAACTAGAACAAACAATTTTGAAAGATGCTTTGGTGTCATCGCATTTGCATTTTGGGGCTTAGTGGGGGCGTGGCATCGGAATGCAACCCAATTTCTTTATATAAACATACAAATTACCTATCTATAACGAAAACGCATAGTACCAATAAAGATCTAAAATCCCAAACGAGATCGATTATATTGTTATTTTGTTTGCGAATGTATTTTGAGTTTACTTTTCTTCGATCGCATGCCAAAGTTAAGCTTTCTTTTAATTTATTTTTGCATTTGCATGCTGCTGCTAGCGTTGCTTATAAACTAGAGCTCTATAGATTCGATCAGATATGCAATAATTTTTGGTATCCTAATTTTGCTCTTACCATTTCAGTAAAAACGTGAATATATAATTGTACAGTTGAATTTGAATTTTCTAACTTAAGGCGTAGGCGTTTACCACCTTGATTGAGTATATCCCTCGACTTCTGCCACATACTTCGACATAGCTATATGACATCCAATCCTCACGACATGCATACACAAACATACTAAAATTTACAAATATTATATGCTATTTAGCCTAGCAGTTAGCAGCTTACCTATAAATATTTATAAAAAAAAACAAATTACCCAGAACAACAGATAAATTGTGGTATGTATGTACATGAGTGTATTTTTGTATGTATTACATATTATATATAGAAATATATGTGGGAAAACTGTATTCCTAGAGATCGAAAAACGGAATTAGGAATTTTTCGCTTCTTGAGGCCTGTCGAAGGATCCTGAAGATCTTGAAGAAATAAAGAATGTGCCAATATCTGGGCCCCTAACCACAGTTAATATCCAGCAGGAGAATATATATATATTTATAAGCATCCTTCTATCGTCACCAATCCCCATTCATTCACAACAACAGACTTGGACTTTGCTGGTCGTAGCATCTACTTCTATATGTTAATCTAAATATATACCTATTTAATATTGGATCCGTGTCAGCCACTCGTTTGGTTCTATAGTCATTAACGGGTCCGTTAGACAAAAATGCAGATATTCTCAACTATTCTGGATAAAGGCGACGAAGCAGATCAAAAGTTTTGCTACCACTACCCAGTGATGTACACGCCAAGAAAACGAAAGGCTTCAGTTTAGCTATAGACACAAATATATATTATATAAAGAGATGTATTTACATATTTTTGGCATTATAGATACATACACAATGTGGAAAATTGCAAACAATAATAATGCGGAAAGGTAAAAGGGAAAGTAATTCTTAGAAAGGCAGATTTTTTCATACAGGAAACGGTGAAAATCAAACTTTTCAATATAAGAATTATATTATATATAAAAAAAACTATAATATTTACTAAAAGTGAAAACAATAAATAAACCGAGTTGTACACCCTTTAATAAAATATATGTGCAAATTGTAAATGGAGCATGTAATTTTGTAAAATTATAAATAAAAGTTTATCGAGTCGAGAGCTATTGAACCTATGCCAGAGGGGCAAAACTTAGGATCGAGGAACATTTACAGAGCTGCCTAATTACAAATAAAATTTAATTAAAGAAACTAGATCAGAATCCGGATGGATAGATGTCATTTGGCCATTTATTGCAATAAATTTATTCACTGAAACTTTTCAGTGAGTCCTCGCGTCTTTATAGCCATCTCAGACAGGTGCTGCTGCAGCAACCTCTTGTTGACCTTTTCCCTGTGGATTGAAGAGCACAATCTTTAAAGAGAATCCCCAAAGAGGAGATCGATTTCCCACTCACTTCACTATTAGAGCTGTGTAACGCGTTTTATCCGCGTCGGTTATAAGTTGAGTGGGGAAATTGGGGGTCGCCATCAAAGTCTTCATCCATACGGCCATCTCAGCGGGATATTTCTTGTTCATCGCCAGGAGAATGTCGGCAAACTTGTCCACTTGCGATCTCGGCGTGAGATAACCCACGCACATCATCGCCGTGTAGAGGGTCTGCTCGCCAGTCGCGAGAACCACTTCGGTGACGTGGGGATGGTTGCGAGATTGCATTACAAAGTGGGCAAGAAACTGGATGCTGTTTCGGATGGCTCCACTCTCCGGCAAGGTCATGCCACGTTGGGCATAAAAGACCAGTCTATCGTAGGCCAGTGTCTTGTCCTCCAAGACTTGTGGAATTTTCTTGACGATCTGCGACAGGCAGCCAAAGAAAGTCTCCATAGTGTCGGAGATGTTGGAGAAGTTCTGCTCGGGAGTGCTCTCAAAGAGCTTGAAGCTGTGCTGAATAAACTCCCTCAAAAGCTGCTGCATCAGCGGCTTGCAGCCCTCGTCCTTGAAGAACATGACAATGGCCTGGAACAAAGAGTAGTATTATCCTTCTTACTTGACAGGAAATCTCACCGTTTTTGATATCTCTAATGTGGGTGCGCAGCATCTAGTCTGGAAGCTAGCCACAATAAAGAGGCAAAGATCCTGAAGCATGGGTTGGAAGCTGCTCCTTAAATTCATTATTGCATGCTTCATGGCACTGCATGCGGCCTCTAGAACATCAATTTCCTCTACCCACATCTCGGCGATACGTTTAAAAATGGGCATGGTTCGCTGCATTACAAGGAGAACTGGTTGGACAATAGGTAGTGCCTTTGTTTCATCATCCACATCTGTGTTTAATGACGAGAAAAGTGTCGAGATCATATTCAGCCGGAAGATGGTTCGAATCCGAGCAGCGGGAGTTTTCTGTAGGTAGTAAATAAATGGGTATGAGGCATACTATACTTCTAATTCGAATTTAATGTTTACTTACCGACTCTGCTTGGCAAATGGCCTGTAACTCCTCGAAGCAGGGACTTACAATGATGTCCAAATACTTGGGTATCTCTTCGGGCTGCAACAAGCTCATTAGCTTGCCGATGCTGAACATGAGACGTACCGAATCTGAGTTCTTCATGCGTCCCGTGTTGAGGGAGGCATGACATGCATTCAAAAGCGGATCCGCGTACGGTTTGAGCTGTAGCTGACAGTCCCGGCACAACTCCTTGAGGCCAAGCGTGGCCTGGGCGGACATTGAGGAGTTCAGACCGCGCACCAACAGGTTGATGGCTGGTGGAATGTAAGCGGGATTCTCCATCAGCCAATTGCAATAGGAGCCAATTGTCTCTAGTGCAGTGCCCAGTAGCTTGACATTGAGCTTCTCGTATGGGATCTCGGCCAGAACTCTCATTAGCCTGGGTATCTGACGCGACTCTTCGCCGCCAAAGTGCTCGGCCACCGACTGGAAAGAATAGATGCATGCCTCCAGCTTTGTCCAGTGAGTCGGATGTCTTTGCAGATCGGCAATGGCCTCGTCCAGCATGGCGGCTAGGATCTCTAGGATATAATCGTTTAACACGTCGTAGCAGTACATCTAAATAAGAAATAAAATTAACTAAGAAAGAGCCATATAACAACCACAATAGCCACTCACAAAGGTGTCGGAAATATCCTGCCTGTAGCATCTGAAGCACTCCAAATCATCAGAATTCCACTTAGCGAGAGACTTCTCGTCCGGCTGTTCCGATTTCCTCACGAGAATTCTGGTGAGGTGGGCGTACAGTGGTTTAATGTATTCCCAACATTTGTGCTTCTGTTCATCGTTCTGCATGGCGAATACCTCATCCTGCAGCATGTACCAGAAGGCCAAAGCCATGGTACTACAGGACTCCTCTACTGGATAGATGCCCGGCTTGTCGGTGCAGTGCAGAATCTCTTGCACTATGCGATGGACGAGCACAGATAGTTCCGGATCTGATGATGTGATGCCGCTGAGCAGCAACGTAGAGTGCCGCTCCACGGAGGATACGAACAGCATGTAGATGTGAACAATGATGTCCTCGTTGTCATTTTCCCTTTTCCATTCAGTTTTGGTTATTTCAGCCAAAGAGTCTAGAAACATTTTAATGAGTACGAACGCAGTCTTCGGGTAGTTATGGCAGTCTGGCTGAATGATGATGTTAACCAGCGTCTTCAGACAAGACTCTGCTAGCTCATTCTCATCGGCGGTCATGCAACCATCACCTGCATGAATGCAGGGCCAGTAGCACTTGTGCACCACTTCCAGGAGCACGGCTGTGATGGTGACACATCCCTCAATAGAGTAGCCGATGTTTCTGGTGGAGATGCAAGCTCAATTAGCTAGAATTCAATGTTGTAAATTGTAAAAACTTACTTAATCCAGGTGCCTACACACTTGACAGCCCGGTTCATATTGCTGTACGTCTCTGCATCCCAAACACGGTTCATCTGGAGCTTGAGATACCTCTCGGCGGTCTGAAGAACGAGTGGCACTCGCTTGCCGATCTCGGCGCGCAGCGTTACCCGCTTGACGGAGGTGTGGATGACCTGGGCCTCCTCGGGAATGGCTTGCAGCACCTCAAGCATGATCCACAACTGCACATCGGCGCTGACATTGGGCATCCGCTGGTTCTGGAACGTGTTGATCACCTCCTCGATGGCTCCCGGCCATTCGCCCAGCATGTGGACTATGTAGGCGCCCAGCGAAATGCACAGGCGGTTGAGCACGATCTTCGGCCCGCCGGCAAAGCGAACGATAGACTCAAGGATCTTCTGCTTGAGCTCCTCGCGGTTCTCTGGCGGCACTTCGTGCCAGTGCTTCATAAGCTTCGAGTGCAGTGTGATGGCACCGAAGAACTGCACCTCCTGGCTCTGCGTGGGTGGTCGATTGGGTGGTGCAGGTGGCAGGTGGGAGTGGGTGTGGGAGGTAGGTGCATTAGTATACATATCCGGGGCTATCGATGCATTGATGCGCAGGTCCTGCTGGGTACTGGGTACTCACCTTGCCGAGCTGCATTAGCTGCCATGAAAACTGCCAGGCCTGTGGACTGGCCTCTGCATCGGTGAGCCATTCGTGGGTGATCGCCTGGTTCTGCGAGTTTGATCGATAGAAGGAGACAACGGCCTCCTCCAGGCGCACAATGTCGATGGGTTCCATGGGCGATTGATATGGATACGGCTGTTGCTTTTGCGTTTGCTGCCGAGGGGCAGGCTCCTGTCCGTTGTTAATCCTCGGGTGGTGGTGGTTTTCTTCGCTGCGTTGGGCGAATGTGACCGTTCGTGCGTCGTTACGAATTGCCGCCTTCATACCGCTGAGGATGGTCATTTTGGTCACTCTGCATACCTGGGCGCGAAATTTGATTACTTACTACATTATCTGGTTTATCCGATGTTGGTGAAGATCTAACATTCAAAGTTGACCTTCAAGTGCCAGCAAAAATACACTATTTTGGAGCACTGTTGAGAAATTAAATCTCTGCTGTCTTCGTCGATGTATAGCTCTATCACTTCGTTCGGACAGAGGTCCGTAACGAGATCGGGATCGCACGTATCCACAGGAGTGCGATCGACGACACTCCACTTATCTGTAACCAGAGTCGGGTTCTGTTTCTCCATTAACGAAAACATGCTACACAATGGCTCGCCGGGTCGCACCAGAGGCAGTACGAATGAACATCTTAACAGATCAAAGAATTTTAAAAATGGCATGCACGAATGGGGTGGGCACAAGGAGTCCACCGCGCTGACCACCCAATTTGCGGTCTCATCGTCCACGCACACGATTAACAGATTCGAACCGAACTTGGCCATCGAGACGCAATCGCTAAAACGCAACGCCGTAATACTACATGATTCATATAATTGAAATATGTGGGCCACCACCGCTTCCGCGTCCACATCTTCGCAGCAGTCCAGATTGCTGACCACCAACCCGTAGCGCCTGTTTTCGGGCATAGTACGTGCGTAGGGGGGTCGAGTATCGGGCTTGTTGCAGTTCTGCTGCTGGCAGCAGTCCTTTGTCCTGTCAATGCACTGCGGATTAGCCACGCTCGAGCTGCTCGAGGGCTGCTCCTGCTCCATGCTCGAGGACGACTCGCATTTGAGCTCATCAGCAGCGGCCAGGATCCCAGACCTGGGCCGATTGTTGTGCAATAGCACCGACCTTGTGCTAGGGAATTAGAGAATATATTAGGATCATTAATGCAATATTTCGTTTTTTTCACTTGCTTACCTATCGCCAGCTGCCAGTTTATCCAAATTAGGGAGCCTATTCCTTCGCAAACCCGATACGGCGCTGCTACTACTGGAAGACGGATCCAAAATCCCAATGTACTCCGATTCCACAGGTTGCCCATCTCTCTTTAACTGCCGGTAAAACGACAGATTTGCCAGGTAAGTATTGCCTTGGAATACATGGATAAGCGCATCCTTTCCCGAATCTTGTGCTCTCATAACGTCCGAAATAACCTCCTTGTCTGAAATTCTCTCTTCAGATGTATAAATATTAATCTGAGATAGAGGAATCGCTAATACTGGCTCCAGCTTTTGCTTTAGCTCGAAAATTCTGTCGTTATCATTTATTTCGAATAATATTGGATCCTGTAAAGGCGTAGACAGAAAAGAGAAAGTTATTGAACCGAGAATTTAAGTTTACAAATTAGCAATCCGCGCGAAGAGATTTCCGTGACACCCGAGTGGAGTATACGATACTGTTTCCAAAAGACTTACCATATCCTGGCTATTTTCAGAACTTGAAAATACTTTCACTAATAACATTTTTGACTGGGTAAAAATTACGTGAGACTACGCGAAATTTCCGTTATGTAAGTATGAAAAGTAGCACCAAAAAAATTTTTAATATTTTACAAAACAGGCATTAGAAAAATGAATGTGGCCCGATTGGAAACTGGTAAGAAAATAAACCTAGACATGGGCACCCAAAAGTTCGAATGGATAAAACGTCAAGGCACTCTAGATTTAATCGATCAAATTGTTTTCCACACTACATTTTTCCGAAGAGATTTCCGTGTCACCCGCGTTCACGTAAAATTTGCGATACAATTTCCCAAAGACTTACCATATCCTGGCTATTTTCAGAACATGAAATTACTTGCACTAGTATCATTTTTGTTTATCTAAAAATTACGTGAAACTATGTGAAATTTTAGTTACTATGTAAGTTTGAAAAGTAGCACTAAATAATTTGTAATATTTTACAAAACAATTATTACTATGTAAGTTTGAAAAGTAGCACTAAATAATTTGTAATATTTTACAAAACAATTATTAGAAAAGTTGGTTCGAACTGAACGGCAAGTAGTATGAAAGTGAACCTTATACATAGATATGGGCACCCCCAAGTACAAATGGAAAGTCATGGCACTCTACAACACTGGATTTGCCGCATTTTGTTTACGAATCGAGGAGAAGCGAAACTGAGTGTTTGCCGGATGAAAACTACTTAATTAAGCTGCTGCGATGGTGGGCAAACGCATTCTGGTGATTGACAATGGATCCTACGAGTGCCGCGTGGGCTGGAGCGACTCCAAGGAGCCGGAGTTGCGTTTCCGCAACGTGCTGACCAAACCGCGCAAGGATCGCAAGAAGGAGGCAAGTCAGCAGGGCTCCGCCGAAGGTTCCTCCGCGGCGGCGGCTGTGGAGACACCGGCCGAAATCCAGGTGGGCAACGACATCACCAATATTGAGGCAGTGCGTGCTCATTTGAAGAGCCCCTTCGAGCGGAACGTGATAACCAACTGGAATCATCAGGAGCAGATATTTGACTACATATTCACCAAGATGGGATTCGAGGGGCAGGAGAGGATCGATCACCCGATCGTCCTCACCGAGGCGTTGGCCAATCCCAACTTTTGCCGCCAGCAAATGAGCGAGCTGCTCTTCGAGTGCTATGGGGTACCGGCGCTATCCTACGGCATTGATGCTCTATACAGCTGGGAGCACCATCAGCAAAAGCAAAAAAAGGTTGGTAATATGACCTCCTGATAGCTAACATCCTTATAACAAGAGTCTCCCCTTTTAGATTGCCGATGCCTTGATCCTTTCGTTTGGCTACAGCACCACCCATGTGATTCCCGTGCTCAATGGCAAACTTCAGCTGGAACATGTGCGCCGCCTTAATGTAGGCGGCTACCACATCATCACCTATCTCTTTCGGCTCATGCAAATGAAGTATCCCGTGCATCTGAATGCCATCACCATCAGTCGTATGGAGAAACTGGTCCACGAGCACTGCCACATCGCCGTGGATTACAAGGAGGAGTTGGTCAAGTGGGCCCAGATGGACTACTACGACGAGCACATCATGAAAATTCAACTGCCATACAATGCGGTGACTGCCACCAACGCCCTGCTCACCGCCGAGCAGAAGCAGGAGAAGCGACGCGAGCTGGCCCACCGCCTGTTGGAGATCAAGAATCGTCGCGAGCGGGAGAAGCTGCGTGAGGATGAGCAGCAGTTGTTTGTCTACAACAAGCTGAGGCAATTGTACGAGCAGAAGAAGCTGGACAAGTTTGAGCGGGCTCTGCAGCAGCAGCAGATAGGTACGTTGGAGGACTTAGATTCCCTTATCGCCACCATAAACTTGCGCATTAAGCGTGCCCATGACAGAGCACAGAGTGCTCCGCGGCCCAGCAAGCAACAGGAGAAGCTGGACAAGATGCCGAAGCCGCCAGAGGGCGTGTCCCAGGCGGACTGGTTGGCCGAGCTGCATAGCAAAAGGGAGCAACTGCTCGGTCGCAAGCAAGCCCGCCAGCAGCAGCGTTCCGAGATGGCCAAGAGGCATACCCACGCCGCTCAGGAAAGAATGCGAATCATCTCGTCACTGGCCAAAAGCGAGAAGCGTCGCAAGGCCAATGGTGAGGAGGAGGACGACGGCTTTGGGATGAATGACAATGACTGGGACGTGTACAAGCGAATCAATCGCTACAACGATGACAGCGATTCGGACGCGGATAACGAGCAGTTGCTGGAGTTCGAGAAGATCCTGAATCACTATGACGCCAACTTTGACGATGGCAATTCCAACGCCCAGGCCCAAAGTGCCGCCGAAAACTACCAGCTGCACTTTGGAGTGGAGGACATCCGCGTGCCGGAGATCCTGTTCCAGCCAAGTATGATTGGCTGCTCGGAGGCAGGTCTGGCGGAACTGATAGCGTTCGTACTGAAGCTCTTTCCCGCAGGGGAGCAGCAGCGTCTGGTGGACCACGTCTATCTGACCGGTGGATGTGCTCAATTCAGGGGTCTTAAGGAACGACTGACCAAGGAACTGCTGGAAATGCGTCCGTTCCAATCCACGTTCGCCATCTACGAATCTGATGAGCCCACTCTGAGCGCCTGGCTGGGAGCATGTATGCTTGCAAGGGAACCCAATTTTGGCAAGACGTTGTTCACGCGCCAGGACCACCAGGAGCATGGCAGCGAGTTCTTCCGGGAGCACAGGGCCAGCAATCTCTTTTATCCTACACCAAAAGATTAACATTTATTTGAAACCACCGAAAAATAAATGTACACGTCTAAAACAAAAGTTCCGTGACATCGTTGCCGAAGAGCAGGTTCCAGGACTTGGGCACCGTGAGCTTAAAGCTGCCATCGCCGCCGTTGCGCAGCTGAAGGAAGTCCTCGCAGAGTTCGTTTAGTTCCCGAACGATCAGAGAAGCATCTGTGGAGTTGTCGCCTTCCAGGAGGTAGCGGAATAAGAGCATGACGGGAACCTTTTGCTCATCGAAGGCCTTGAATAGCTGCAGGGCATTGCCACCGCCGTAGATAGCCTCGCCCTTGTGCTCCTTCCACTTGATCAGCTCGCTGTTTCCAAGTTGGGCGGCATGGGCTTCCTTGAAGTTGTCGCTGGCACGGTAAGCCCATGGCGACTCCTCGATCACACGCTTTTCGAAACCAAAGCTGCCGCTTAAGATGACCACACGACGAGCGCCCTTGAGCAGCTCCACCAGTTCCTTTTGAAAGTGGCCGGTGTGGCGGGCAACCCATGGCGCCCGGAACTGGACCACCAGCAGCTTGTCCTCGGAACCCTCGTAGAGTTCGCAGGAAGAGACCTTTTCCTTGGGCTCGTGCTGGTAGGCGGAGGGTCCGTAGACCGGGATCAGGGCAGGATGTGTGAGGGATCCGATGCGCCGGAGTTCCTTGGACGCAATCAACAGGTCACAGGCCAGCTGCGCCGCATTGCCCACGCAGATGCTCGGTATGATCACCGTGTGCTCGGCCAAGTCCAGTTTAGGACGCTTGTCCTTCAGAAACAACATGATTCGGGCAAATCTCTTGGAATCCGGAATGTGTTGGGAAGTTAAATCAAGTCAAAAATATGAAAGTAATGTTTTGGCGTTGCTATACTTACCAATTTTTGAAAGGTGGCAACGCTGGCCAGGGGCTTATCGGAACGGGGTAAATTTTATTCTTATTTTAAAAGGTTGCCGACTTTTTCAAGTATATGTATAATCAATAGAATATTTCAGCCCGACTGCTTTCTGTGAGTGCTTCAGAGTAGCTAAATATTTCTAAATATTATTAATCATTAATTTAAAATTTGGTTTTCGTCACTTATTTGGAGGTTGCAGAATTAAATTATGACTTCGGCACTATCTTGTAAGCAATTATCGGCTTCCATCACTCTGTTTTATGGATAACCGGGCGCAGACGTTTTCCAACACTTCATATTTGCGTTTTATTTTTGCTTGCCAAATGTTTTGTTTCCCGGCACAAAAATGTCCAATTCCGTGAATATATCGGTGGAAACCACCTGCGAGAACCAGATCCGTGAGATTGGCTACGATGGCACCGAGTTGTATCAACCGTAAGTGTTCCCGGGAGGCCGTATCCGCTCTTCTCAACAAGTTGTTGGTTTCTGCATTTCCAGGCCGCCCACCTTGTCCGAAAGTCTGGCGAAATGCGCGGCTCGAATTGACTTCAGCAAGACGTCGCTGGACGACCTGAAGAAGGAGGAGAAGACAGCGGCGGCTGCCACCGAGGAGGACAAGGACGCCACCCAGTTCCAGGAGAGCCTGTGGCCTTGGGACGCTGTGCGCAACAAGCTGAAGGATGCCCTCACCGAGATTTGTGTGCTGTCCGATGTGATTTCTGTGGCCAAGGATAAGCGCTACCTGGTGCTGGATCCCTTGCTGGAGGAAGCAGACGACACCAAGCCCATTGTGCAAGTCTACAGCCGCAAGAAGGCCATATCGCAGGCGGCACAGGTGCTTCTCGGCGGAGCTGAACGCTTGAGGAATGCCCACAGTGAGCAGCGTAGCCGAAATGTCTCGGATTTCCACATAGAACTACTGCGTCTGCGACAGAACTGGCGTTTGAAAAAGGTGTCCAACGCTATCATAGGGGATCTCAGCTATCGCACCGCGGGCTCCAAGTTTGGGATGAGCGGCACCTTTGAGGTGACCAAAGCGGAGGAGGCCGGCGATGAAGACACCCCCAGCTCCTCCAACAACAGCAGCAGCAGCACTTCCGGAAACAATGGCATGCAACAGAAAGCTAGCTCCGCTCTGAGGGTGATTGTCCCAGCGGAGCTACAGGGTGTGGCCTACATCAAGGTGATCACGCAGAAGGATCAGGAGGACCTTTGTACCGCCCAGGTTAATCTAATGGGCCACGGACCCAACATAACCGCACAGGTGGGCGTGTGGCAAAAGACCTTGGAGTTTGCCCAAAATGTGCTTTTCTGCAAGGAGCTGTTTGCTCAGTTGGCTCGCGAAGCCATCCAGCTCCAGGCACCCATTCCACATGTGGTCATTGGCAACCAGATTCGAGCCACCCTGCTGCCCAATATCCAGCTGATCATCTCATTGTGCCACTCGACCACCTTCGATTCCAGCCAGCCGGCACCAATCAACGATCATGACCATGTGCTGGAACACTCCCTGCATCAGCTGCTGCGCGAGGTGCACTACAAGAACTCCCATCACCCGTTCCCTCATCCGGCCAGTGCTCCATTGGGACCAACGAAAAAACGCATGCTGGCCGGGCCCATGGCTGCGGATCGGGAGACGCTCTTGGATATGACCAAGTCCCAGACTATTCTCGAGCAGATCATCGCCCAGGCGCAGCACATATTTATGCGCAAGCGGACGCAGTATGTCCTCGATACGCTGGCTAGGGACGTAAAGGACCCACAGATTGTGTCGCATTGGAACGCTATGAACAGCCCGACCATGTCATGTGTGAAGATCAACATTGTGACGCACGGGTACGACGCCATTGGACGCACCTCGCTGGTGATCCATGTCAAGGAGCGCTCTCTAAAGTGCATTTGTCGAGATGGGCGAGTTATGCGACTCTCCTATGAGCCGCAGGAGTTGCGCGACCTCATTCTCTGCCAGATCAACTCACACCAGATCTCCTGCCTGATCAGCTTGGCCCGATGCATGGCCTGGACGGTGCTCTCGAATAGCAATCACTTGGGCATCGGAAAGGTGGAGCCGCTGGGCAATGCCAGCTCTTGTCTGCTGGCCTCACCCAATAGCGATCGCATGATTGCCGTTCAGATCCGCTGTGATCCACAGATAGATGTTAAGGTCTATATAGCCAGAAGTCCACGCCAGGACTTCTTCCCCAGTCCACTGGTACCGGAGAAATTGTGGGAAAATCTGGGCGGCAATTTTAAAGAGGTTGGTCTGTTTTTAAAATTAACCAATTAAGTTCCTAACATATTTGGTTTCATGTTTCTTTCCAGGTGCGGTTCGACAAAATCGAGGGCAAGAGCTTCCTCAATAAAATGGAATTTCTGATGGCTTCATTGACCAGCAACTCAGCTTAGAAAGCTCTACACGCATCCACTAGTGAATAAATCGATTTATAACTCTGTCTTAAGGATTATTTAAAGTAAAAATAGTTGTAATTAGTTTTACACACAGATTGTTTGTCCATCGGTCTACAGCTATTGTATTGTGAAGGATTAGTATCTTGAGGTGCTTTCAGTTCAGTGCATCAGGCTGTAGCTGACGTTGTTTTTCCACAGGCGTGGCTGATAGTTGAGAGATTCCGGCGACTTATTGCGCTGCTGCATGATGGTAAAGGTGTCCTCCAAACTGACAACATTGGCGCGATTGGTGCTCTGTGAGGAGACGAGATCAGTGATCTGTGGATAGCTGTCTGCCATTCCGGACTCACCCAACGTTCCAGATCGCAGAAGCTGATGTTGTAGTTCTGTCCGCGTGGTTGAAGGGTCAGCACCTCCATCTGCTCCCCCAGTGGCTGGGCGAGGCGCAGATAGAGTCCTCGATTGGTGGAGAAGAGGACGGGCACCCGCTTGGCTGGCGCCGATCCAGCGCCCGTTCCGGCGCCGGGAATCTGCCTGTAGGTCGGCAAATGATTCAGCGTGGATACCGACTCCTCCGGCAATTGGGCATCGCTGCCGGCACCGACCCCGACTCCCACAGTCCGCATCAGACCCATGCAAGTGTAAAAGCAGGACGCCACCTTGCCGCATTTATGGAATTAGTGGCCCTACTCGATTTCCTGATCCCTCAAGCGGACCACGTATGAAGTTCGGCGTTCAATATGCATTGCTAGCACCACACACTCCTTAACCTATCGATTTTGTGCAGCGACGAGCGCAACGTCAACACGGTCCGAGTGTCCAGCGAGTGTGTATCTTAGCCCCCTCAATTTGTATGGGCCACAATCGAGCGGCCGGTTGCCCCGACGACCAGTTCCACTCCCGCTCCCTGTCCCAATGGCCGGCCAGTGGTGTCCATTCATTAGCCATGTGCGTGTGCCGGACCAATTGTCTCGGCCAGAACGAGATAGCCGGCCACACGCGTTTTCTGCAAAATTGTTCAATTAATGCCAGCGGGAACAGAAATCTGTTTGATGCATGTATGCAATCAGGAGATCAAGTCCAACTGATGGTGCTGCGATTGCAATTAACAAGACTGCTATTTCACAGGTTTTATGGATACCCCTTAAAAAAATATCGGATCCTTAACCATTCTTCAATTAAATATAATTATACTTATATAGGTATTTGGTCCTTTCAATTCAAAGATTGTACTTCTTTCTTTTACTTTTTACAAATATTGTTTTAAAACTTTATTTCATTTTATATTATATTGTTGTTTTTGTTTGTGTTGTGTACTTGTAAATTGTATAATTAACACTAAAATACTTATTTAAACATATTTTCATATTCAATCGGTTTTTTTGTTTTTGTATTCCCTTCATTATTTTTTTCGATTTTTATGTGTTACTTTTTTGCAATTTTTTTGTTTTTGTTATTTGTGGTTTGGGCGACTTATACTTTTGTTTACTTAATTCCGCTCCATTATACATTAGATTTTGTTTTGTGGTTTATATAGATCCAGCAATTGAAACGCTCAAACCTTAAGCGTTAGTTAATAAATTTAACTTAGTCACTATTTAAGTTGTTTCGCTTGTCGCATCATTGATGCGGCGTTCCATACTATCCATACTATAATTTAGATATAATTCATGCAGCACATACTATAAATTTCTCCACTCCGCGCTCGTACATATTTTAAATTCCGACACATTAAACATATACAATATTTAAAATAGATTTCTTCCATTTTTTCTTCTTGTTTAATTATTTTATCAATTGATTTGTGTGGTGTGTGGGGATGTTAATGTGTGTGTGTGTTTTTTTGTTATAAAGAAATTTTTATTCGCTTCTTTATAGGTATTTCTTTTGATTTGTTTATGTTGCTGGGCTTACAAATTAGTTTCGAATCTAATGCTACTATACGGGTTGGTTGGTTTCTCCTATGAATGCAAAATGTGCTGTATCGCTAGAAGGATGCAAGCACAGACATATACAATGTGTATATAGCTTTATTTATATATTTTATGCACTTTAAGACTTTTGTTTGTACAGCATTCGTGTTAAGTGTGTGATATTTTGAAGTAAACTTTGCATTAGGTTATGTTTCTACAATTGTTGCTGCTTCTGCTGCTGCCTTTACGAAATATATAACATATACTTTATATGCATATTAAACAGCTAAATCTTATAGTAATGCGCGTAGCTATTTGCAATAAATTAGTGCATACAATAGGCTACATCTGTATCTGTTTCTGTCTATATATAATGTTTACATATAGCTTTCTATATAATTTTCTTTCGCTGCCCTAATGCACACACAATGCCGTGAGGAAATCGAAACGAGTGCAAACTGTTGCCGCTCTCCAAAGTGAGGGAAATCGTACAGATCGTGTCATATCTCATACAAATGGTATTGCTCGCCGTTGGAAGGAACTTAAATAACGATTTTCATTTTAGTTTGTTTGGTTAAAATATAAATACATACATACACATACGACAAATGAGAAAAAAAGACTAAACAATACAACAAACAAACAAACAAGCACAGACGGGCAGACAGAATAGAAGCGTTAAGAGACGACCACAAAGTGCCAAGTTTACAATTTGTACAATGAGAATTAAAAAGAATAAAATTTGGGCCAAGCGAAACAAGCGATCTAGACATTGCCCATTCTGCAAAATGGAGCAGTTCAAGAAGAGTCCATATGTGTATGAGTGCGGGCTACAGACTATCCATATACAAGTCCAATAATGCTAACTATATACTCAACTAGGTATTATGCATATCATTATAAATATTCCATTCATATGCTTTTTGCTTGCTTAACAAACAATTGATCTGCGATTATGATTTCGATTTTCTACATAAGCAAGTGAATGGGTATAAATAGGGGATAGGATAGGCGAATGGATCTGGAGAGTTTGGTGAGGTAAGGTGAGTGTTTGCAACAACTAAACTAAACACAAGGCTCACTAAACTTGTTGCATACATGTTTAACATTACTTTAGTATACAGTCGAGTATCTGTAAATCAAACCAAAAAGAGAACTTACAAGTTGCTTTACAGATTTTGCTTGTATTTCTAGTTCTAGTACGACTGACAGAAGTTCGACTATGCTTGTTTGTTCATTACAATTACAATTTTTGCTTGCTTGGATTGGTTTTCTTTACTTTTCGGTAGTATCTCAAGTTCTGCTGGAAAAACTTTCATTCTGTCCTCCACTGCCCTGCCCGCTACCTTTTAGTGCCTTTTTGTGAGTTGAATTTTCGACGGAAAACTAAAATTAAGCATAGAATACAACAACGAAACGAACTTATCTAGAATCAACAGCGAGAAATCCAAGACGAAGGACAGTGGCAGTGGCAACAGAACGCTTCTACGTCCGCATGATCCTTTCACAGTTTTACATTTGCTGCTTTAGTCTATTATATTTAAGGGTTCTTCTTTTTTTGTTTCGCTTTTCTCTATTTCTCATACATGCGTTAAATGTTAATTACTTTATGCTTATGTATCAAGGATTTCTACTACCGCGTTCTTATTTGCTGTGTGGTGTGGTGTTGTGTGTGGGTCTCGCCTTCAGAAATTGTTGTTGCCATTGCTGAGCAGATTGGAGGCGGCGGCCCCAAGAGCAGCAGCCGCAATGGAAGCGGCCGAGGAGCTGCCCGCCGATCCATTGGACGCCGCAGCCGCCACCACAGCTGCCACAGCGGCTGCCACCGTGTTGAGATGCTGCTGATGCTGCTGCTGTTGTTGGTGATGTTGTTATGGCATGAAGTAGTCCGGATGATCTGTGTCTTTCTCGAACCGCTTGGCCTCCTCGTGCATGCTCTCCTTGATCTTCAGAATGGCCGCCGATTCCGTTTGATCGTTTTCGCCGGGTCCGCCGAATCCGCCCAGATTGTAGTCGCCCATGCCGCTGCCGGAGTCCTCGCGCGGCGTACCAGGTCCCCCGTTGGCCGGCGAGTTCTTCATGCCGTCCAGGCCGGAGCCGTCGGGTCCGCCGCCGCCATTAAGTACGGGGCCCATTGAATTCGGCCCGCCGCCCATCGGACCCATTCCGCCGGGTCCACCTCCTCCACCGCCGCCATCCGGCCCACCGCCCATCGGGAATTCGGGCTTCATCAGGGCGTACATGCTGTCGCCGGGTCCTCCGACTGGTCCGCCTTGCGTGTTATCCTGCGGCGACGGCATGATAGGCGTTCCCGGACCCGGCGGCCCATTCGAGCCCGGCCCGGGTCCATAGTTTCCTGGCGATGATGACGAGTACGCGTTCAGTGGCGCCGAAGCATTCGGCTGCCATTGCGGCGGTCTGCCGCCCGCACCGCCCATGCCCATAGGCGGCATTCCGCCGGGTCCGGGTGCCGGGCCACGCATTCCGCCCGGTCCGCCGTAGCCCATCGGGCCCATGCCGCCGGGACCGCGTGGCGGATTCATGCGCGGATTCATCGGCCCCATCCCGCCACCTGGCCGTGTGGGATCCATGCTATTGGGCATCATGGGCTGACCGGGCGGTCCATTGAACTCATTGCCCATGCCCTGCATACGCACGCCAGGCCGCGGTCCTCCCGGATATCGGGGTCCGCCCATGAACGGCGGCTGGCCGGGCATCATCTGCGACGGCGGCGGCTGTGGACTGGAGGCGTGCGTCGGTGGCGACGGTCGCATCGTCGAGTTTGGGAAGAAGTTCGGTCCCATCGGTCCGCCGGGACCCATTGGGCCACCATCGCCGCCGGGCGGCATCTGTCCCAGTGGGCTGGGCGCCGGTCCGCCGGCATTGTGCGGGCCACCTGGTCCAATTCCGTTCACCCCATAGCCGGAGCTAACGAAGCCATAGTCGTGGAAGGCCTTTGCCTCCGAGCTGTGATCGCACTGATCCCGGCGCTCGGGCGCCGCACAGTAGAGGTCCCAGAAGACGCACCACCAGGTGTGCAGGAATCCCGGAGGCTCGCCCAGCGTTATGTTCTTCTCCCATCGGATCTCCGAGAGGAATGTCTGTGCCGCCTTCTGGGCGCCAACGTGCAGCAGATATTCGTACACGTACAGGGCCAACTTTTCGCGGGCCTGGGCGTCCGATGGAACCGCCGATGTCTTTGATTTGCCGTACATTTTGTGTGATGTTGCTGTTGTTGCTGGATGTTGAATGTTGCTTGTTGGCTGCGTTCCTAGTTGCTGTTGTTGTTATTGTTGCGCTGGTGCTATTGGTTGTTGGTTAGGTGGTTTTTGTTTTCGGAGTTTGGGTTTTCTCGCCTCTCTTTTTCGTCGCTAGTTCGCTTTTTGTCTACCAACGACTTCCACCGTATTTAAATTTTTTATACTTTTTTTTATGTACTTTTCGAGGCTCTTGCTGTTTCTTCCTCCTCTTCGGTTGTTTCAGCTTCTTCGTCGTCGTTCTTCTTCTTCTTCCTCAGCGGCTGCTGTTACTGCTGTGCTGTTGTTGTTTTTTAATTGGCCGCGCTTTGGGCTCACGCAGCCGTTCTCCGCCGCTCTATTACTTCCACCATTTTTAATAAAAATATATATTTTGACTTTGCCTTTTGGCTGGTTAAATTGGATGTGGATTGGAACGCACTGTGTGCCTTTACTTTTGGTTTTTTTTACTTAATAAACTTTTTAGCGCGCTCTCCGCCGTTTGTGTGTGTGTCGCCACTTCTTCGTTTTACCGTTTATTTTTTTTTCAGGTATTTTTTTGCCTGATTGTTGCTGCTTCTTCTTGCACAACCACTAAAAACAGAAAAAAAGAGCAGAGAGAAAAAGAGAGCATGAGTGAGAGAGCCTGAGTTGGTGTGTATGTGTGTTGCAAATTTCCGTGTGCCTGTGTGAAGTGCGGCTGTGTGTGAGCGTACTTGCGTGATTGCGAGAGAGGAGAGGGAGCGCGCGCATTGTCGACAAAACGGCACAAGTGCCACACTGACCGTCAAAACTTTTGTACAACCTACTAATATTAATATTAATTTGTTTTATAAAAAAATAATTCACACGAAAAATTCGTTTTTATCTAGCCATTTATATTTTAGGTTTGTTTTTGATATGTCTAATTAAGCTTTTTATAATCATAATGTATTTCTCAGGAAACTCAGGATTAGTTTAGAAGCGACTTTAGATTTAATTTTAAATTTACGTCATAGATTTCAAGAAATAAGCTTTTCTGGTAGCCAGTTTGCAAAGGAGGGCATGAAAAGCCCATTTAAAGGAAAACTTTTCGAATCGACTTTGTTGCGTCGCCCGTTCCGCACAGGTGAGTGAGTGATGCTCTTGGCCTCTCGGCTTAGTACATATGTATAGTACACAGGTAGGTAGCAAAAGGCCAACGGGCAGCATAGACCCTCTGTCCGTCAGTCAAACGGACAATCAAATCACAATTCGTCTCTGGAGTCAGCGAAAGGCGGCCCCAAATATTGGTGGCACTGTGCGGTGGAGAGTGGGCGGTGGGTGGTTGAGTGACAGCCCGAGAGACAGGGCGCGTGGCGATAAGGCCAATTGGTTCTACGGACAGGTGCATCAGTTACTAGGCACTATCGACTATATATCCAATGGCTGGGAAAACTGTACGACCGATTTGAATACGGCCTCTGGCGAACTCGACGAACTGGCAAATGTACACAGAGAGCGAAACTATGGGCTGTCAGCTGTTATCATTTTAAACAGAAGGTGTTATCGGAATCTATTATGAAACCAGGTTGGAAACTATACGAATTCCGAACCAATAATCACAAAAAAAAGGGTTAAGAGTACCTAAACTTGCAATGACTACGAAATACCGGTCCATCTCTCTCGCTCTCTCTTCTCTGCCGCTGCCCAGCCTCGGCTGGCGTCGCTGTCGGCACACACAGCAATGCAACAACAAAAAATAAGTAAAATCTACATTATTTCTTCATTGTTGTTGTCTAGTTGGAGACGTCATCAAATTGGGTACGCGGGTTTTCTCTCGCACGTTCTACTTTTTGCCACACACTCTCGCACACACGCACTCACACTTGAAAGCACAGCTTCACAGATGGCCGTTTGTTGTTGTTGTTTCTGCTGTTGCATACGCACCTTTTGCCGTTTACTGTTAGTTTTTCTGATTTTTTGTCGATCGCCCTCCTAATACTTTGAAATACTATTATTTTGGCGAGTGTCGTGTGCTGCTGATTGCAATTTTATCACAAAATCAACAAGAAACACAAACACACGTCGAGAGGCTGCTGCTGCTGCGCTCGCGAAAGAGAGAAGAGAGTGAGAGAGGAGAGAGCGGGAGCGAGTTCGGTGCGAGAGAGGGAGGAGCGATAGCGAGAATACGGAATTTTATTACAATCTTCATTGATTTTTCGTATTCGTATTTGTATTAGCGGCTCCCCGGCTCCTCACATGTTTTGCGCGCATACATATAATTATTTATTATTAAACCGCGCGCTATTTTACTTCGTTTTTTTTTTTTAATTTGCCTTTCGCACCAATTCTCCTTGCTTCGATTTAAATTGTGTGTGCGAGTGTATGTTTATTTGTACGCTTGTGTGTGTGTATGTATATGTTCGTGTGTTTTTAATTTCTTTTCTAAACACACTTTTTCGCCTGCCGCCGCTGTGTTGTTGCTGTAATTTTTGCAAGTTTTCTCTTCACACGCCTTTCATTCGCCGTGCGCTTTGTCCGTGTATTCGACGATTGCTTTTACTGCCTGTTCGGCTGCTGCTGCTGCTTCTTCTTCTTCCACTAAAAATCGGCTCTTTTTCGCCTGTACGAAATTTTCACAGCGAGCTATTGCGTTGAAATGCATTTTAAACGGATGTCATTTCGAAAGCAAACACAACGTTCACATTTTCACTTTGATTTCCATAGATTATTAGTTTGGTTAATTTGTTTAAACACGGCAAAATCGTATAAATATTTTTACTGCTACAAGTTGCGTCTTCGTCTTTAGATTTCATCGATTTCGATTGTTTTCAAAGCATCGGTAATCGATGTTTGGCACTCCAACATCGATGTTTTTCATCTCTTTCCCGGCGCCTGCTCCACGCTCTCTCTTTTCGTTTCGTTCGAGTATGACCGTTCGCCGGCGGCTTAAATATGCCGCTGGGCTGCGGAAAAGGTACTATAATTCACTAAAAGCACGTCATTTGTAGTGCTTTTAATTATTGTTTTCGCATTTTTGGCTTTCTATTAAGAAGTTTAAATTACTTTTTTAATTGGACAAGTAATAAAATAAGGAATGGATATGAAAGATTGGCTGTAGGTTTTAAAAAAATCGATTAATTAATGCATGGCTGCCAGACTGGTGGAAAAAGCTTACAATTCGAGTTGCCAGATTGATTCGAGGTCTGGCAGTCAGCACCCCTCTTATTTCATACGGTAAATTACAGTCGAAGGGAAGTGCAAGGAAGTTCACGGAAAGAATACATTTGTTTAATTGTAATAAAACAAGCCTAGAGGTTGGAAGTATTTCGTTAACTCAGTTGTCAATGGGTAAGTCCTGTATTTTAAAATAATGATATATCTTAAAGTTATGGGCGGGGACTTCCAAGAGCCGGTGTAATTTTTATGTGTATGCATTTTACATTGTTGTTGGTCCGCTACTGCAGTGCTGTTAAGTTAACATTTGCAGTGTGACCAGGCGCCGGTTTGTTTATGTTTAGGGCTCCTCAGAAAATAACGGTGTTTGTTCGAAACGCATTCAGTGCGCAAGAACCTCCGCTTGCCGCCAAATGGAAACCGTTAGCGAAGCAATTCCCGTGGCATAAACAGTGCGGAAGTTTAGTGCAACTGCAACTGCTCGCGATTGTTCAACGTGTGTGGCGGACTTTTTTTTTTCTCGGTTCGAGCTCCCTGCAATTCGCGCGATTTCGACGACATGCAGTTGGAGCAAATTGACTGTTGATTGAACACCACTCGAAGGGAAAGAGGATTAAACGGCTTAACAGTTAAGTTCGAAAATAGTTTAAAAAAAGAAATGGCAAATGGCTTAAACTTTTTTTTATCCTTTCTCAACGAGCACGTGATGTCCGAATTTTAAGCGTTCCCCACTACTACCCACTTTAAACCTTTTATATCCCATAGTTTAAGAGCTTCGCTTATTTTGCATATGGCCTCTTGGGCTGAGCATTCGAAAGTGTTGAGCCCATCGCTGGGCATTCGAATGGAACGAATGGAAATCCCCTTTTTTGTGCGCCCCCCAGTTGGCAATCGTTTACCAAATGAATAATGTCGCTTTTGGGGCTCCCAATTTCCCCCTTTGTCAATTTTTATTTGACACATTTTATTGGGCAAATCGTTTGCCCGGTAATCCTTTTGCATTTCTAATTCTGTCAAAATCGAGGGCGACATTTCCCAAGGGTCGCTTTTTTTTCCCGTTCACTCTAAATTGGAATCGAAATCAGATTTTGTGCTGATGTCTGTTTGTTTGCGGCTAGGGCTCTGTTGACTTTCGTTTACAAACATTAGTTTTTTGCAATGCTGGCGAGTTTCGGCCCCACCCCCCCAAAAAGAACACACACAAACTTTCTCCCATTTGCTGGCCCATTCAATTAGAAACATTTCACATTGGAAACACTGAATTGCAATGCTTTCGAAAAGTCAGCCATGCAGCATCTGCAACTGTCGCCATTAGTGGAAAAGTTGGTCCCCAGTTGGTCCCCACAAATCTGTATTAATTTACATTTAATGTGAAGCGCAATAATCCCACTGACTCATAACTCTCAGTAATTGAATTAAGCTTTAATTAATGGCATTATCTTGTTATTTTTATTCTTCCATAACTAATTGCTTGACAATTTAATGCTTTCTGCACATTGATTAACACACACACTCACATGCTGTAACAATTACGGTAGAGAAAAGGTGAAGAACATGAGAATTAAATGGGAATCTGATGATGGTGCGAGTGCTTTTTCGCCGTGTCATTTACAGTGCGACTTCTTTAAAGGAAATCCTTAAATCCTTAAATGGACTTTGGTTTAAAATTTGTTAATTTACAATAATAAAATCTTTAAAACATCACACATTTATGGCATACTATTGTACTTCTTAAACTACTTTTTCTCTTAATATGACATTAACTTTAAAAAAAGTTCTTGATTATTTTTAAGATAGTAAATTTATAATTATAGCATAACTTTACCAAACGCATACCCTTATTCGAAAGTAGTCTGCTCTTTATTGTTATTCCATTAAGTTGGACTCAAATTCGCTTTTGAGGACGTTGACTATAGTATTTTTTGCGGATTAAGCGCATGAGAGTGAATAATTTGTGTAAGGGAAAGGATGGAATAAGTACTTATCGTCGTTGGACCTTCACTCGTACCGCTTGTTTCGTTTTGTGGAGCAGCTGCAGCTGGATTTTGGCATCGCACTGACGCAAGCATATTTCAGTGGATCGGGAGTTGGGAGTGGGAGGATGTGGATTGTCGGGTGCTGCGGTCGTTGCCAGCCAGGATTTATGAAGCCCCAAGTCCCGCACTCTCCGATGGCAGGCGTTTCCGTTTCCGCCTTGCCTCTTCCTTGCTCTTTCCGCCCTTGTCGTCTTGCAGCACAAGTGCTGGCAGTATTTTCAGGTTGCTGCACTTGTAATTCAATTGCCTTGAAAAGCGGCAACGGGCCAAAGGTTGAAATACAATCTCCACCCCTTCTGGATGACTTTGAAAGAGGATCTAACATATCATTGTCTTGAACGGTCATCGGTATTTGGGTTAGCCTATAGAGAAAGGTATTTTACTTAATTCAATAACTTCAAAAGGCTTCAAATGGGTAGAAAAACAAAACTATGTATTTTCGAAACTGATATATTTGATATATAGGTGAATATAAAAAATACTTAAATAAATTAAGAGCTCATAGAACCAATGCAAAATTTTCTTTTCTTATAACACGCTTTCTCTTTTACCCATAAAAGTAGGCCACATTTTTTTCTATCCCCAGACATTATCTTTATTTCTGCCCTCCCTTTTTGCGATATCTCAATATCTCTTTGGGGACATCCCCTGAGTACTATCTGCATATATTCTGAATGGCCTAATTAAAGCATCGCAGCCACAGTTAATTAACTTAATTTTGATTAACGCGCCAAAATTACATTTAAATATTTCATTAGCCACGGCAAACCGGGGAACTTTTGGCACACACAACTTATTTATTCACACATTCACACTTTGGCCACCGCAAGCGAGCGTCCAAAGCGGGGGGGGAGGAAATGGGGAAATGGAAAATGGAAAAGGGGAAGTCCCGGTTTATTTTTACAATTTTCATAAACGCATGAGCAGGGAAAACGAAAAATTTTCACACGCATACAGCCTCTCTGCGGATTGTGTATAGTTTAAAACAATGGGACCTTCCCCACGAGACCTGCTGTCCGGGATGTCCAGTATGTCCGGGATGTCCAGGCTGTCCAAGTCCGCTGAGGCCGAGTGGAGCTGAATTGGCGGCCAGAAAAGCCAGAATGTAAACCCAAGGAAATGCGAGATGAGAAAAAGGGAAACCAGAAGCATCCATGCGTGAAACGCAACCTGCGGACAAGGGAATGGGTAAATGTGGCGATCCGAAAGGATTACATGAAAGGAAGAGCTTTATAAGACATACCGCAGTCCGGTAATTGAGGCAGCTCGATTTACTCCAATGTATGAGCATAATAACACAAGAAGTTAACAATAAAAAGTTTTTTTTAATATATATTGCAATCTAAATATATATAAAGCTATACACTAGAAACTAACGACCACCTAACAGCGAAATCCGAAAAATAAGACTAGTATTTAAATATACTATTATAAGACATCCGATTATTTTTTAAATTATTTATTAAACACCCGATTTACCACGATCCTTGACTGTTCCCAAATATGTTGTATAATAGCATAAGATAACATGATTAGTTCTATGTTTCTATTATTTTCTGTTAATACAAAAATGATTTCTTTGAATAAGAAAGGTACTATTGTCCAGAAAAATAAATTAAAAAAGTTCTATATTCTCTACATTTGGCCGGCAACCAAGTCCTGGTAAATACTTAAATTTAGCATTCCCTGTGAGCCCACCATTTGTTGGCTCACTGTGGCTAGTTGTTTGGCGGTCATGCAGGCATCCTGTGCTTCATTTAAAAGTTATTTAGAGCGCTGCCGATGACATCGTGTGGGGAAATGTCCTGCGGATTGCAGAGGAGTCGTGTCGAGTGGGATCGGATCGGGAATGGCACAGGGACAGGGAATTTGCCAGGGAAAGCGCTGTGCGTGTGCTCCGATTATATTTGCATGAGTGCGTATTGAAGTCAGGACTTGGCCTGGGGGAGGAGTTAAATGCAGAGTGGATCAGTGGGGAGCAGGAGGAGCAGGGGAAGGCGCTGCGGGTATTTGGGCAGACGGTGACAACCAAAACGAAAACATTGCTAGTGTAAACAACCAGGACGTGCAGCAGGATGCGCAGGATACGATGGATGCGGAGGATAAGGGACACGCCTCTACGTGCAACATGCAACAATAGCATTAAGCTCGCAGCGGAATCTCATTTGGAAGCCTTGCAAAATACGCCACATTTCTCGCATGCAAAGTGGGATGGGTCTGGTGGATGGGATGGGAAAAGCGGGATGAGGAGGATGAGGGGGTCACCAGCGGAACTGGCACCAGTTGGCAGGAGTCGTGCGGACCGCAGACAAAAGTTTCCTAGGCTCATTTCGTGCCCCCCAACGGAGCAGCCCTGCTCCAATTTGCATTTGCGTAGCTATAGTTGCAACTTTGTCGGGGGCATAAGAGGTTCGTTACTGGGGTTTAGAGACGCAGTCAAGGAGCTCAATTCAACGCGGGACAGCATTCGTTTTTGTGAAAATAATATCATTTCGAAAATGGAGTTATTACGTATTTTTGGGGATATTAGCGACTGTATTCTCAAAACTATTATAAGGGGGAACCGAAGACTAAGAAGATTTTTAATAGTATTTTTTTTGTACCAGCTAGAATTATTCCCCCCCGTTATACCCCGTTGAGCTCGTTGTTTAATTTCCCATCAAAACAGTCGGTCCTTTATCTGTACGCCTTGATTTGGTTAAACTACGATGGAAAAACCGAAAAAAAATTCTCAATTTTTACGAAAATCTTAATTTTGTGTTTTTGACTATAATTTGAACCCTTTTTTCGCCATAAAAATTCAGATTTTTGGCTGCCATAACAAAAATATAAGTCAGAACGAGGAATGTCATACCTCGTTGAGCTCGTTGTTTAATTTCCAATCGATTGGCATTCTAATCTGAAAATTTTTTATTTTTACCATTTCTCGCAAAAAAGTGATGTAACCCCTACAAAAAATGAGAAAATTGGTCAAAAAATAAATTTTCCTAAAAGTGATAAGGATCGTTAGCATATTTAGCAAGCTGCTCAAAACAGTCGGTCTTTTAGCTGTACGCCTTGATTTGGCTGAACTACGATGGAAAAACCGCAGAAAAATGTCGGATTTTTGACAAAAATCTGAATTTTGTATTTTTGACAACAATTTTAACCCTTTTTCGCCATAAAAATTCAGTTTTTTGGCTGCCATAACAAAAATATAAGTCAGAATGAGAAATGTCATACCTCGTTAAGCTCGTTGTTTAATTTCCAATCGATTGGCATTCTAACCTGAAAATTTTTAATTTTTGCCATTTTTCGCAAAAAAGTAATGTAACAAAAAATGAGAAAATTGGTCAAAAAATAAATTTTTCTAAAAGTGATGAGGATCGTTAGCATATTTAGCAAGCTGCTCAAAGCAGTCGGTCTTTTATCTGTACGCCTTGATTTGGCTGAGCTACGATGAAAATACCGAAGAAAAATGTCGCGTTTTTGACAAAAATCTCAATTTCGTATTTTTGACTCAAATTTGAACCCTTTTTTCGCCATAAAAATTCAGTTTTTTGGCTGCCATAACAAAAATATAAGTCAGAATGAGGAATGTCATACCTCGCTGAGCTCGATGTTTAATTTCCAATCGATTGGCATTTCAACCTGAAAATTTTTAATTTTGGCCATTTTTCGAAAAAAAGTGATGTAACCCCTACAAAAAATGAGAAAATTGGTCAAAAAATAAATTTTCCAAAAAGTGATGAGGATCGTTAGCATATTTAGCAAGCTGTTCAAAACAGTCGGTCTTTTAGCTGTACGCCTTGATTTGGCGGAACTACGATGAAAAACCCGGAAAAAAATTTCGAATTTTTGACAAATATCTGAATTTTGTAATTTCCCAATGAAAATTACTTTGCTATTATTTGAAATCCTTGTTTTTAGACAGAGTAGATAGAAAATAATAATAGAAATAATTTTAAGTTTCCCAAATTCAGGGAGAATATTTTTTGACTGTAACAGCAAATATTTACGTCTTATTCTAATTTCTGTAATTTGTGTATGTTTCCGAAGCTATCTATGTATTTTAAATGTTTATTTAAATGATTGTTAAGGCTTAAAAGTATAATCTGTACCTTTTATATCTGTTGCAATCATACAGAGCTATTATATATATTTTAATGGTCTGTCTAAATGGTTTTTAAAGTTTAATGACAGCAATTTAATTTACCATTCAAACCAAATCGCACAGTTTAGAGCAGCAATAAATTGTCCATTAGGCCTTAACTTTTATTTGCAAAAATTTAAATCGCCTAAAGCGGAATTCGTGTTTGATTTCGATGCAAATTTAAATCTAAATGCAGCGTGTCGGGGCTTCGTAGTGTCGAAATAAAAACCCCTCCGTCTGTTTGTTGCCGTTTTTGATGCTCACACACTTTGCATTTCCATTTGAATTTACATTTACAGGATGCAAAACGAAATGGGGGTGGAGCTGGAATGGTGGTTATTTGCTGATGCACTTAATGCATTTGAATTGTTATAATTTGCATGGTAATTCTCTCGCTTTTGCCCGAAATGAAATTAGTGAAAATATTTTAATTGCTGCAGACGGCAAGAGTTATGCAAATATGCGGCCAAAGGCAGGAGGAGAAAATGCCGTTGGAAAATATGAAAATGCTCCGCCTCTTGGCTTTGTTTGTCTAAACTTAAATGGGGTTTTCGGGGTGCGACAGGAGGGGGAAAATGGCTTAGGAAGAGTTAAATTTGACTTTGGCTTTGGCTTTGGCCCACTTCCGACAGCTAATCTCCTACTTTCCCGCTACTGACTTTCCCAGCTGCCTTGGCTTAATTAATTTTTAAGACATTTTAGAAGGAGAAGGCCAAGGGTGGATGGTTATATATAGGAGTGTGTATATATAGGTAGTGCAAGTCTGTGGGCGACATCTCAAGCGGAGTTGCGCATACGCCGTGTTGTCTGACATTGCACCGCCGGCTGACACTGATTAATTGGCTAGCGTCTCCGGAGCTTCTGCTGCAAGACTGCAAGACAAATTAGGAAATGCGGTCTTCTATTCCATAGTTACTCGTATATATCCCCTTAAACCAAAGCGTGCTCTTTCAAATTCAATCACCTCGAAAGTCACTACGAAATTGGCCAAAAAGTTCAGCTCACTTTGTTGATCTTGGCTAATGCCCAAAGCCATGGCCAAAAGGTAGCCATCTAAACAACTGACCAAAAGTTGGACTAAAGTGTTTGACATGTCCTGGTTACCCTTTACCCTTTACCCCTTCCCTTTGGCATAGAATTCATCCTAAAAGCCAATGTGCATGCGGAATGTTCGACAAAGTTTGCATTGTGTGGGCGTGGAAAAGGGGGTCTGTACATTAGGTTACCTGCGACAGGCGAGCCGTAAACTTAAAACACCTAAAGTTTCTACCTTGCTCTTTACGGGAACTTTGTAGACTTTTCAATTGATGTGCAACTTAATCCAAATGGGACATTACCTGCAGCCATTCCGTTTAATCTGCCGGTTATGGACTTGTCTTTCACATTAGTTTACATTCTTAATCGGCTTGACGTATCTGAGTTTGCGTACAGGTGCATTTTAGTAGTTGTTTTCTCCGTACTTCGAAAAATCTTGTTTTTTCAAAAGCAGCTGGAATTTTATCTGGACTTGTTTTGCAAAGTTGTTTTTCTTTTTTTGCGGAATTCCCACTTATGTTCCATATTATCAAGATTGCTACCTTATTTGTACTTCAGTTTATAGCATTTGCTTGTAATTGCTTTACTTCCTGTGGCTTGTTTAAGTATAGAAAATAGAGTTCTGTTTAATTATAAAGGTGTCAATCTTTATTGAACTGTTTTCGAAACTCGGTCTGACAAACCTAAACAGAATAGAACTAACTTGTATTTGTTATTTTCGGTTTGTTGAAAAGAACATTGCCTCTAGTTAAAAGTTTTCCGTCAGATAACCTCTAACTTGATGATGAGAAACTAAGTTTTTCCGAAACAGAAACTTAACAGGATGACAAGAGTAAACATGGCATTAAGAAATCGGACCTACATAGGTGAATTTGATTTTAACCCAAAAACTAATAAGTTTTTTAATTTAATCTATGGTTTTAAGATTGCGTTCGTAAGAAAAAGTCTTCAATAATAAACTGGAAGCATTGTTTGAGTTTTTCTTAAGTGGCATAATTGCTCACCATTAAGTTGATATCAAGTTTCAAGGGGACTTGAAAACTCCCAAGTTTCAATCGTCTTAGAATAATTGAATCAGTTACACTTTAGCTCGTCCCGGAGCTGGAACTTTTTAATCTGGGTCTCCGACAATGTGTGCTTAAATTGCAGCTTCCCAACCGTTCTGTGCTGGCATCCATCAACTCGTCGTCGGGGATTGAAGGCAGATGAAGTTGAGATGAGTTGAGCTGCTCTCCGTGCAGTTACTTAATAATTCATAAACATCAATCAGGGTCCGGGTTCCACTCGTTCCAGGGTCCTGGGAGCCCCAGAGTGCATTCCATCAGCGATGTCACAGCAGCTGCCTTGTTAGGAGGCCCTCCATGTGCTCATCCACTCCGATCCACTACCATCCACCCAACCAACCCAACCCATCGACAATCCCCAAATGTGGGCCAACACTTTGCTGCCACTGCTTTGGGCCTGCATTAGTAAACATTTTGTTGTCGTCGCTCGTCATTTGCCTGTCATCAGTCGACAAGTCAACATTGCAGCAGGCGGTGCATTCAGCACTCAGGATCAGCCTAGTCTGCATTTTACTGCATCCCCAACAAGAAAATTTAATGGCTTTTACGGGAATTAAAAGGCTACCAAAGTTGGCTTTATCCCTCGTCGAAACAATAGTGCAAACGGCAAAATGAACACAAACACACAATCAGACCTCCATTTGCATTTCGTTGACATTCGGAATTAATGATGCAGAATGTTTGTATGGTCACGGCATTCTTATCGCTAAATAAATATCACCCATACGCAGCGTTGCCCCAGTTCATATATGTACTTTGGAAAAGCCACACAAACTTTATTAACAAGGGGTATACAATATGCGTTGAGGGCAAAATGAAGAAAATATTTCATTAAATTTAAATGCTCTGCGGTAGTGGATAATTCACTATATATAGCATTGGAAATTACCATTTAAACCAACGCTTAAATTTTATCTGCACATTTTGGCTGAACATTTATTTAAATGCATTTACTAAATGCCTTTTAAGCAAAGTGAATTGCAAATTTAGTGCAGACAAGCTCAATATTATTTATTGCTTCATTTTTATTGGATAATCATTGAATTATATTTATTTTACTATAGTGTTTTTCAAATATCTTTTAAATGCCTTGGTTTTCCTATTTTCATAACGAACTTTATTATCTTCTGATACCTAACTTTTAAGGCCCACATTGTCGTTCCAAAGAGGAAAATTAATCAAGAGGCAAGTTCATTTTGCCTGGCTTTTCTTCCCCTGCATTCCAATTTATTTGTCTCCCAGAAAAGACTCATAAATCACTGTAAAGCCCATAATGCAATTGAAATCGATGGAGCATATGTGCCTGGCTTTGTAGGATGTGGAATGGGGGGTGCGGGATGTAAGGATGCAGGATGCAGGATGTGCTGTGTAAATTCTGATTGAATTCTCTGTTCCAAAGACAGTGTCACTAGGAAAGCCTGTGGCATATCTCACCCAATAACAATCGTTGCTGACCACACACAGCAATCGTATGTACCTTTTGAGTAGCCCAGCCCCTATATACATATATATTTTGGTATTATGTACCTCGCAGGACTATCTAGAAATCAGTAGTGCAACAAAATGGCCAAACACGTTTCCCCATTCAATCACCCGCCTTTCCCTCGCCTGCTATCTTTGCTCTGTCACCCGTTTTGTTAGCAGTAAAATGCAGCAAAAAATCATTTCAAATTATAAACACGGCGTCGTCGAGGGTCCCTTTTTGAGGCGGGACACTAGCTACGTGTCCTTGCCGTGATTTCTCTACACCCATTAGTTGCCGGGCATATTTGGTTTTAGGTAAGGCACAAAAAAACTGAAGTAATGTGACCGTATAACGTGCATTTGCATTTTTCAGTATCAATTTAACATTACTTAAAATGGTAAGCATTTCATGTTGATCCATATGTTTCAGAACTTTTTATGGGTTTCTAAGGGGGGGCAATAAGATTTACACGATTTTTCTTTTATGGTGACACATAGTCGAGGCAGTCAAATGTGGAATTTTTTTATGGATTCAGTTTCTTGCTCGCGCTGCAGCTGTTGCTGTGACAGTTTTGCTTTTTTAACGTTTGCTTTTGCTTTGCTTTTTGCTGCTTAGCAGCGCTTTCAAGCGGACAAACTGAGTGTTGCATAGTTATGGACGCTCTGTTCTGATTCCCCCTCAATTTCCCGCCTTCCTTCCCTTTTTTTTAGCCCCCCCTTTGCTGTTCTCTTTTTTCGCTCTAAACTTTTGCAGTTATAATCTACTTATGAAGTAGGTAACAACGTTTTTATTAAGACTGGACCGTAGAATGCAGACTATTTTCGAAACTCTGCAAAGTTTTTGCTTCAGCACGGCAAGTTTGTTAGTTAAGGGATGGGAGAAAATGACTGGGAATACTGGGGTACTAGTTCATCAGAGTATTTTCATTACAGCTGGCGAAAAGTTTCGTTACTTTTTTGTTTGTTCTCATTTTCATTCACAGTTGGTTTGCTTTGCCAATTATGATTGCCAGACTGCGGGGGTGGAGAATGTGCGGGCTTAGTGATATATTTGCATACATTTGATTGCCAATTTTCGTGCCATTCTGTTGCCAACAAAATAGCAGGGCTTATGCTGGAATTAAAGTGTTTTACGACACTGCATTTCTGGTTGCTAGTTTGTAAACAGAGCCTTCGATATCCGTATACATTTATTAGGAACGTGTCCAGGCAATCCCTGGCTATTTATTCCCCTGCTCAAGCTGTTTCTCTTGATTTCCCAGATACATTTCAACTGGAAATAACCCCTGCAATCCCATAAAGCAATCGAGAAGGCTGCATTCTAGCCTGCTCCACACCATTTCCAATTATTCTCCCCAGTGGCAAGTGCTGCACTCTTCTCAGCTGGTCAAATTTATTTGAGTGGCCATCGAGGCATCTTGAGTTCGCCCGAGAAAGCAGCCAAAAAGGGGGAAAGATGGATGTTATGCTCGGGTATGCCTGGCCCACGGATCATCGTCCATTAGTGGTCGCCTGCTAATGGATGTTAATAAGGCGTTAAATGGCCTAATTGCCGATTATGGCCCTCAGACCAAACCGATAAGGTACCGCAGGGAGAGGCTAGCACAATATTTTGCAAGCCCAAGTGCTCAGCCCAAGTAGCAAGCCTCCTTTCAACACGTTGTACACTTGAAGGAATATTTGTGAATCCTTTTACATATAAAAATAAATTAAGTATATTACTGTTTTATAAAAGTATACTACATTTTTCAGCTATTGTATTAAATAGGCCTAAGGTCACACTGCAAATAGGTATTTTTTAGTATTAAGTTTGTACAAGGCGTCACTTTGGATCGAAGCTCTAGAACCAACTTGTCTTAGCAGATTATGTTTTGTGGAAATATACATAGAAGAAAGTGAAAAAACTATCTTGGTATATATAATCGAAATGCCTCTGAAATCTCTTTCACAAACTGGAAGTTTATTAAAGGTTACCTTGAAATCTGTAGAACTTGGAAAAATAAGAAAACAAGAAAACACGAAAAATTAAATCCTGACTCTTTATAAAAACCAAATAGATAGTCAAGCACAGGAATGGCTAATTCAAAACGCAGCATAGATCACGAATCTTCTAGGGCCTTTGGACCTCCCAAAAAGCGTTTTAAGGCCATGCACCTGAATGAAGACACTGATAGTACATGCAGCTGCAGTAATCCAATATTAGACAGCGACGAATCTCAGGAAACAGGGGACTTTGGCTCCAAATACTTACCGGAGTTGGGGCCCCAGGAGAATATCTACTACTTACAGAACAAGATGCTTTTTGATTTGCATGTCGAGCGTGTCAAGCGTAGGAATTCAGAAAATATAAATAATATGTCTTGAAAAAAAGCTTACAAAAATGTAATACCACAAAAATCTCGATATTCTTAAATCAAGTAAAGGGTTCATTTAATACTGGATTAAACATTGAATTCTGCTTTAAATTGCGTTAGTTTGCTGAGATAACCGAAACCTAATTTGGTGTAAATTTTAGTCCTGGTCAATGTGATCTTTTACCGTGTAGACTTCTTCTAGAGGCCACAAAAGTGAGCTATGGCCTGACCGGCAGCTTTATCCTTAAAGCCAAGTTAAGGCAGCTTTTGCCTGGCTTTCTCCCAACCCCCTTTTGTATTGCAGTGGCAGGCAAATTTTATGCTGCTCAAAATGCAATGCAGGGCATGCAATATAAGCGATGCGAGAGCCACTGAATGGGAAAGCCAGAGAAACAAGTGCCGGTCTAAAGAAAATACCCGCCTTACCTAAAGTTTCATAATGTGTTAAAACTTTACTGGATTTAAGGATCCAAGGCTTACATTTAAAGCCATGGATATTTAAGCATTTAAAAAGTCATTATTTTGTCTGTGTGTCCGAGCAATATTAAATATTTATTTTAACAACAATAAAACATTTATATAGTTGTTTTATTTAATGTATTGCTTGATAGTTATATATTTATTTTAAATGAGCTTCTGCAATTGAAATGTTTTCAGGAAAATCTATTTAATTTATTGATTTTAAAGCGTTGTGTTGGGGATATAAACAACTTTATTGTAGACCCGTTAAGCACTGCGAATGCAGGCCTCATAACCAGCGCTCTAGTGCATTTCAGCGCCCCACTTTAAGGATATTTCATGTTTCATTTTTTGGGTGTTTTTGCCGTTTTTGTTGTTTTTGAAAATACTTCAGTTTCGTTTTATTTTTGTGGCAAACTGCCAAATTGTGCGGTGGGCGGACACTTCACAGGACATGGCTGCTATTTCTAGCACTGCTCTCCATTCAATGAGTGGGCGGAGGTCACAGTGGGGCAGGAAATGGACGAAATGGCCAGGGACGCCGTGAATTGCGACTGCAAATTGGCCTGTCGGTTTTGCGGTGCAATTACATTTAATTTCGGAAACAGTCGCCCCCCAACTATTTTCAGTTCTGCCTGACGAGCCGAATGCAATTAGCACCGATCCATTCTCCTGTCGAGACCGTGTCTTGTCAGGATCTGTCGAAAACAACCGAGGAAAATGAAAGTGTTAATTGTCTGCACTGGGAGAAATTTCTTAGTAGTACCTTAAGAACTAAGAAGAAATATTTTCACTTCCGTTTCTTTATAAATGACCTTTTCTCGATAGCATTTTACACTGAAAGTAGTTTATAAACCAAGAAAACGTACATATTTATGTGAATTTAGAGTTCAAATGATGATAAAACGGTCTAAAAACTGCAGCTAGAAAGGAAAATAAGGGTTTAATATTGTTTTATTACCTTTCATGATGAAAGATTGTATAAGCCAATTTATTATTTAACATTTAGATGGTATTGCATTTTTCGAAATTTCCTTTATTTTTCTTATTTTACCCTTTTTTAGTTGGTTTTAAAAAATGTTTATATTTCTGAGTGTAGAAATCGACATGAAAGAACATGCGAATGCAGGAGAGGTTTCCTTTTCTAGCTCATATTACCGCACATACATGAACCATCACACATCACCCCCCCTTCCGGCGCCTCTGTTTGCTTAGTTTGCTTTCTGTATTTTTGCATCCTTGGCGAGAACTTTTGCCAACAAAACGTTTGAAAAAGGAGAACAACCATTCAAAGTAGTTGTTGTGGCTGCGAAAATATAGAGATACCAAAGAAAAACTAACACTATTTCTAGGCCATTTTGAATGAGCCAGGAAAAATGTTTTCGAGTGTACCATTTTGGCAACAACAGGCGTTGGAAAGTCAAGAGAGAGCGAAATAATGCAAATGTGGATTAAGCCAAATGGGTCAGCAATCGAATTTGGATTGGCTGTTTACCAAATGCAAAATTGATGACGACGAATAGCTGTTGAAATTACTAAATCTATGCGGCTTGTGATGTGGGCTTCCATTTAGAACCAAATATGTGCAGGTGAAATTGTTATAATTTTGAATAATTCGGTTTGAAATTCAATAAATTTGAGAATAATTGAAATGCAATTATAGACCTTAAATGACAAATATTGGGAAATGTATTTATTATGGGGCTTCCATTTAGATCTAAATATGTGCAGGTGAAATTGATATAATTTTCAATTATTCGATTTAAAATTCAATACATTTTTGAATGAATGATGTGCTATTATAATTCACATTACAAATATTTAGGGGGAACTCTTTTTGGGCATTTCATGATATATTGATATTACAAATTCAAAGCCATAACTATTTACATTTGCATTGAAAATAAATATAACAATACTTTACATTGATAAATTGAAGCAATAACCATTTCTATAGAAACATATATATATTGCACATTATGCAATCCCCCTTGACAGTTTATTTTTCGCACTGCAATTATTTGCTTTGCCCATTAGAAAAGATAGCAAACTTCTCATTAAATCACCTTTTAGGTGGTCACGCCGCTGATTCACACGAACCACTCCACTCAACCGACTAACAAGTGTCCACAAAGACTTGAAACTGTTCCGCGTTTGTCTTTGCTGGCAGTTGAGAACCTCAAACCCAGCCTGACCCCTAACCCCTAACCACGAACGACGAACCGCCAACCCACGAACCGAGTGAGAAGTGGCCTAAACTGCGCTCTGGCATCCATCCGCCACCCACTGGTAACCCAGTGAAAACTCAATTCAATTTCCGCCAGCCAGACAGCTGCACATTTCCACTTGAGCACTTGCATTTATCGCCTGTCGATGTTGCTGGCTTCTGGATGCCATTCTGCCATCCTTCCATCCTATCATTCTACCATACTGCCATCCTGCAGGTCCTGAATAACGCCTTTTATCCGCCTATTTGTGCGATATACCCACCTATGCCAAGCTAGCTGCTTTTATGACTCCTGCAGAGACTCATTTAAATAAGCTGCCAGTTGTGTCTATTTAACCGAATGCGGGCAAACTATCAGGCAAGTCATTAAATCCAGGATGCAGAAAACTTTCCCTCTTACTCCGCTCGAAGCCAGAAACTTTCCGTAAATATGCTGCAGAGATGTCTAAATAGATTATAAATATGGGATATGGAATAGAGAGGATATTTCCAATTATAATTTTTCTTTTTAACTGAGAGCTTATACTGTAAAATTATATATTATATGTAACATTATCAAATTGAGATACTGTAATAAAATACGAATTTTAGATAGTAGAGAAATAGGAAGCTCCTTGTCGCTCTTGTAATGTTAAAATGATATACTGCTACAAGTTATAAAAACAATATATCTTATATATATTTTTTGGCCAGTTTTATAGTCATTTTAACTCCATACCATGGTGCAGAGCCGCAGGAGTTGGGTAAACACAAAGGCATGGGCCAAGACCCACAAGAAACGCAAGAACAACAATGGAAACAGCCCTTAACTCAACCTCAATGGGCTCCTCTGCCCGTTTCGGTGGCGTATGAGTAACGTGCGGCTGGTGGCGTCGGTTGTGGGTGGAGGATGTGTGGATGGATTTTATATAACATACATAACTCCGGGGGCTACTTGTTGGATCTTCAAATATTTATGAAAAGTGATGCAAGTTTTTACTCTGCAGCATTGCAGTGACTTACTTTCCACAACCTTACACTGAAGGAATATGTTTATCTTAAATGGGGAATGAAATTGCACATACTATTTTAAAATACCATACATTTTTGGTATTATGTTTCCAGTTATGGTTCTATTCTACTAAATCACAATATATAAATGATGAAATATTTAAAGTTGTATCAGAATTTTAAACTGTATCCTTTTTTCTCACTGCAGATGCACTCAAATCTGTGGATATTTATTTGGCGCCGGAAACTCTCCTTCCTACTCGTCGTGTCTGGCCTGGTACTTCTCGGCCTCTGGACGTGGGCCATACTAATCGATACAACAGCCGCCACACAGCCTCCAGCCGCCTCCTCCAGTTCTGAGCGCCTGCAGCAACAACAGCAGCAATCCGCCGGTTACCAGCAGGTGCACATCATCCAGAAACTGATTGCCCAGGCCAACCGGGTGCTGAGAGCCGACCGTCTGAGGGACAACGCCGTCGAAAAATCACCGTCTCCAGTACAGCGTTTGGGCAACGTACGATTCCTGCGGCCCACGCAGGCTAAGAAGGCCCCGCTGCCCATGTCCGAGAGCTATCTATTCGAGCAGGAGCGCCTCAAGATCCTCGAGCAACAGCAGCGACAAAAGAACGCCGGCATGGAGGAACTGAATGCCAATGCCGAGGATGAGCGAATGCTCAGTTCGGCAGAGCGACAGACGCAGTACGAGCACGAGCTCCAGCGGATGGGGGTACCGGTGGTGGCCGGGATCGGGCCAGATGGTCCAAGGGCTCCAGCCGAGCGTCTTGTGCATCTGGATCTCAAGGGCGCACCGCCCAAGCTGAGTTTCCTCAAGCAACTGCTGCCCATGCTGCGGGCGCTGGGAGCCACGGGTCTGCTCATCGAGTACGAGGACATGTTCCCCTACAGCGGTGTCCTGCAGCCACTGGCGGCGCATAATGCCTACAAGGAAGATGAACTGAAGGTGAGTACAGGAATGAGTATAGCAATTTCATAATATTGGTAATTAAATCCTTTTCTGTTTCTTTGCAGGACTTCCTCGAGAGCGCTGCCCTACATGGTCTGAGCGTGATGCCCCTTGTCCAAACCTTTGGGCACATGGAATACGTCCTAAAATTATCCGGCTTCGAGCAACTGCGCGAGCTGGCGCTTAGTCCGCAGTCGATCTGCCCCAGCCAACCGCAGAGCATGGCGCTCCTGGAGCAGATGCTCACCCAAGTGATTGAGCTGCACTCGCAGTGCTTGGGCCAGGCTACACCGGCGTCTGCCGTTCCCTCGGCACCCATCCGGTTCACCCACATCCACATTGGCTGCGACGAGGTGCAGCGCATGGGCGAGTGCACCACCTGTCGCCAGAGAATGCGCAGTGAGCTCTTCCTCTCGCACGTGGTCAGCCTGGCGCACTTTATCCGCCGCCAGTGGCCACATTTGGGTGTTATCATCTGGGACGACCAGTTGCGATCGATGTCCCTTAGCGAACTGCAGCACTCGCAGGTGGGCAGCTACGTAGAGCCCATGGTGTGGGTCTATGCCAGCGATATCTACCGATTCATCCAGCCACAGCTGTGGGATACCTACGCTAAGGTCTTCCCCAGCGCTTGGACTGCTTCCGCTTTCAAGGGAGCCTTTGGTGAGAGCTTGTTGGTGCCGCCGCTGCAGCATCATCTGGAGAACAACATTCGCTGGCTGGCGGTGATTGCCAAGGAGGGCGGACGCTTCTCCAAGGGAATAAGAGGTCTTGCCCTGACCGGATGGCAGCGGTACGATCACTTCGCCGTTCTGTGTGAACTCTTGCCAGTGGGCATTCCCAGCCTGATGACATCGCTGTCCACCGTTTCCAAGGGCTACTTCAGCACCAACCCGCGGGACAATGAATTGCTGCGCGTGCTGCAGTGCGTTTTCCAGCCGGACAGCCGACGATCAGGTCGTCCCTGGCTGGAACTGAATCCGAATGCCCATCACAGTCAGCTATTCGCAGTCTGCAACTATCCAGGTCACATGGTCTTCAAGTACGCCCTGCGGCTGTTCGACAAGCTGGCCGAGATGGGACTCTATCTGCAGCAGACTCGTGAACAGAGCGCCTGGCTCTCCGACTACAACGTGCGGCACAACTTCAGTTCGCCGCTGAGAGTGCGGGAACTGACCGCCAGGACGCCGATGCTGATCGAGGAGTTGCGTGCCATGGCGCGGGAGGCACAGCAGCTGCTGTGGGAGGTGTACGATGAGTACACGGTGACGGAGTTTGTGGAGCAGCATATTTATCCCACCATCGAGGCATTGCAGCGGCAGTTGGCCAGAGCGGAGATGCTGCTCCAAAGGCGCACCTGGCCACAGAGACCACTTCCGCTGCAATTAAAGGTGCAGGAGGACATGGGACTGGTGACACATCAGCAGCAACCATGAAATGGGCAGGTGAGGGTGCATCTAAATACATAAATAGATTGTTAAATGTATAATATCCTTTCTCTTTTTCAACTCTTTAACTTTGGTTTCCTTTTTTAGCCAAACTAGGCCAAATTGGCCTACATATGATTTTATTTGCTTTAATGGACTGATGAAAAATCGGCTGGCACTTCTGGCTCTGGATCTTAATCTACTCGCATAGTGATGGCGTTCGAAACGCCCAAGCCCGGCACGGCTAATAGGCCAGGATATTTCGAATGTTAACAGCAGCAGCGGCACTTCCCAAGATACACACATAATGGTAGCATTAGCCACTTGTAATACTAAATAACATCAAATGTTCATTTTTTCTAAACTACTTTGTAAGCCGAAACTCAATTATACATATATATACAATTTAATCGTACTGTAATAATAATAAATCAAAAAATTTTAATTATCGTCTTCCAATCGAACGCATTTTTTTTTTCGAAAGTGAACAATTCTTGTAATTTGTACTGAACTGAAATGGGAACTTTCCTACAATGTTTACAAAGACGTCTTAAATTTCTTTAATTTTCTTTCATTTTCATTAAATTTATTCCCAAATATAAAGTAAAGTATGATTTTAATAAGTTGTTAATATATTCGGGGATAATCAGTCCGGAATATTATCAAAGAGCGGGCCCGTCCTATATTTTTCACTTATGTATGGAAAAAAAAGCACGGCCACCTGCGAAGGCGAATTTCTCCAAATATAAGTCGCAGGTCGCTTGATGACCGTTAAGACTTCCGATTGTCGAGCAAAGATATCCACAGGGGCATCCAAGTGTGTACATTTCCGGACGACAAGTAGCCTGGTGGGGGGCCAGGCCGCAACTTATACTGCGGCGGCAGGTGGGGCACTGACCCTTCTTCACCGGCTTCAAATTATACACTCCTCTCTTAATATTCCGAGCAATATGCTTCCACAACCCAATCAGAGTATCTTTTCTTGATTTCTCGAAAACCACAGGATTCTCATTCCTAGTCAGTTTTTTTGGTGGTCCCTTCTCCTGGCGTTGCCCATTCCGATTCTGGGCCACCTCTCCCATGCGGTTGCCAACTTCATAACGCATCGGTTCAGACTTGATTGCCAAACGCTTCTGTTTTTCATATATATCATTTAGATCCCACCGCGCGTGTGGTTGGGATTTCTTTTGCTGACTTGGTCCTGGTGGCGAAACTATATCGCTCTTTTTGGCACGTGAATGAGAAACTTCCTCCTGAATCATTGGAGAAACTTGGACGTTCGATCTGGCCTGCTGTTGGCCTACAACTCTCGGTTTGGCCTGTTGTTGGGATGACTCTCCCTGATGTGGTGGAACGTGAGTCACTTGCTGGGGATTCAAAGGGCCCACTCGCATTGCTGGTGGAGAATGCGATGGCCCCTGCTGGGGTTGGGCAATCGGCGGATCAACTTGTTGGCCAGTCGGCGGGGCAATGGAGGCACGAGCATATGGGTGATCACCTTGACGGTTTCGCTCAGAAGGCACCTGCTGTTGTGGCGAAGAAGACTGCCGGGGTACCACGTTCTGCCGAAGTGTTGCAAATAATATCTTATTGTGTTGGAATACATTCTCCGCGAAGACAATAAACTAAGCACTCACCTGGGATTGTCCTTCATCCTGCCGTGCTACCCTTTCCTCCAGCAGCTTGTGATAGCAATGTAAAACACAATTATGTGAAGTCATCCTTGCATTCCAAAAACTGGACAAGATTTGAACAAAAGCGTGCGAGTGGCGCTGCTCGCGTCAAAAAGAAAATCTTCATAAATTCTGCCCGTATGGCCACACTAAACCTTTCTATCGATAACACAGCCAATAAATTCTTAAATTCAAAATATTACATGCCACATGTTAGCTTATTTTCGTTAACCTAATTTTGTACTCAAGTCCTTGACCTTTAAACACTGCTGACGAATGGTAACCAACTGGCGAAGTCCACGTCTTCAAAATCTTTTTCTTTAAAAAATGAATTTAAACACGCAGTGTTTTAATTTCTTACAAGTTTTATGTCACAACAAGAAGTTTAAAAAACGACTCTGTCATTCAAAGGAAATGGCATTGCCGCATTTGAATGCAACCAAGTGTGGCAACACTGAATTAAAATGGCGGTCATTATTAAAATTAATTATAGGTCCATGTGCTATATATTCCATTCAATAATGAATTTTATAAAAATTATAATTTTATAATTGTTTAATATGTATTGCATTTTATTAAAATCACATCTTATACGTAATGGCCATAGTCGTCACGTTGTAAACGTAAGAAAATGTTGAGGAACGTTTCCCAGGGCTGCCACTACGTAACGGATAACGAAACCAAGCAACCAAAAAAAATAAGGACATTATTATTATTAGGAATTAATTAAAGCTATGCATAGAAAGCTTACTACTTAACACCAAATAAAAAATAAAATATAAACTAAATACAAAAAATGAATGCTATGTTAGGTGTGGCAAGTTTGAAATTATTATCGTGAGGACAAACATCACGAAAAGCACGAAAAGGATACGGCAAATAAGGAAGAAGAAGCATGTAGCAGGACGAAAAGGAACACATGTTCGCGCAAAATCGATTACTAAACTTAAAAGGTAAACTGAAAAAACGGAAAACGAAAAATTACAACGCTATCGGCCATTAGTTAAATCCCACTGTTTCCGAAAGATTAAGAACAAAGGGTTTCCTGTAAGAGCCAGGACTCCTTGGAAAATGGGTATTACGGAAACGGCAGCAACAACCACAACAACAACCGGAATGGGAGCGGCAAACGCCGTGGAGGGCAAACAAATCCTGTCGCTCGAGGCGTTCCAGGATATTTTCAAACACGTGGAACCGGAAGTGCAGATTGATGCCTTTGAGGTAAGCACTTTAGTGGGGGCGCTTAACCTGAGGTTAACTTTCGGCTGTGACATAATTCGCCCCATTCTCCTATTCCAGCTGACCCAGGGCTCCGACCGGGGTGACAACTATACGGCCGCCTTGTATCGCATAAAGCTCACTGGGAAACGGCGGGATCTTAAGTGGGAACAGAACGTCATCTGCAAGGTGATGCCGGAAAGCCTGGTCGCCCGGGAGGCCTACAAGAGCGACAAGCTCTTCCGGTGAGTGCTCCATGTTCCATTATATGATCCTTAATAATTCCTTGACATACCTCTTCTATAGCAACGAGGTGGAGTTCTACACCACCATCATGCCGGAGCTGCTTAAGTTCCAGGCCAGCAAAACGGAACAGGACACTCCTGTGTTCAATGCCATCCCCAAGTGCTATTCGGCCAGGCATGATCTGCTTATAATGGGTAACTATCACTCTTGGTTTGTCCCTAGAAAGGATTCCGATTTACTTTAAAAGTGTAATACATTTTTTAATCATTAACACATTACATAAATTTTATTTTAAATATACTAAGTTCTTATTGAGTAAACGTGGTCATAAAGGTTGGTCTGTGCTGGCTTAAATTTAAGAGTTCCAAACTCTTAAGCCCGATTGTTCGATCACTGAATAAATTAAATTTGAATATTTTCTGCGCATAAGAATATTTTCTTCAGACAGGTTTATATATATTACGCTTAATATAAATGACTTTCCTGAATTTTACTTAAAATGTATTAAAGAATATCTCAAAATTTTCTCCAGAGGATCTTCGCGAACGGGGCTTCCAGATGTCCGACCGCCACAAAGGCCTCAGTCTGGAGGAGACGCAGTCCGTCCTGCTGCAGGTGGCCCAGCTGCACGCCCTCAGTCTGGCTTACAAGTTCGAAAATCCGTTGGACTTCAGCAAGCTGTGCAGCGTGATCAGCGAGGGTATCTTCTGCACGGACAATACGAGTTGGTATCGCAACTACTACGAGCGCCTCACCAAGAACGCCATTCAGATGGTGTCCGAGGTGCTGCCGGCGGACTCCAAATATGTCCTGGCCATCAGTAAATTTGCCGAGAGCTCCTCCTTCTTTGGCCGGATGGTTCAGTTGGCCAGCGCCGAGTCGCCTTTATCGGCCATTTGCCATGGAGACTGTTGGGTCAACAACTTTCTGTACCACTACGACCCAGAGGATCCGCAGCGGGTGCTGGAGGTGGCCCTGCTCGACTTCCAGCTGATACGCTACAGCTCCATTGCCCTGGACATTGCCAATCTGCTGTACTGCTGCACCACCAAGGAAATGCGGGATGCCCAGCTGCAGAATCTGCTCAAGACCTACACACAGGAGCTGTTCCGATGGCTGCAAATCCTGTGCACAAATTTGCCCGACCACTGCGACACATTGGAGAAGCTGCAGGATCTGTAAGGATATGATTACGATACAGAGATAAGTTAATTGATATATTTCCTCTTTAGTTTTGCCGAGGAGCTGAAGACTTACGGACGCTTTGCTCTTGGCCTGGCCATGGATATCCTTCCCATCAGCACGTGCTCCTCGGAAGATGCTCCGGATATGTACTTAAAACGAAGCGACGAACTCGAGGAGGATGTGGGCGCGCCCACGCTCAACTTTCCACCCAACGATCTGTGCCGCAAGAAAATGTCCGAGATAGTCATCGATATGGTGGATCGGGACATGCTCTAGGCCCCACTGCAGCGGAAATGGAATGCTTGCTGTCTGCCCAAAACACCAATTACAAATAATATACCAGCTCAGATAGCGTGCTCCAGTTGATTCTCACTTAACCCTTAGTTATATGCAAGTTAGTGAATATTACCAGAGGCTTAGCAAGACTTTGTACGTTTAGGGTACTAACCACCGCTATAATTTATGTTATGATTCCATGGCAGCCAATTTCGTGGCCCTGCGACCCGGATTGAACTTTGTGTAGTCGGAGTTAACACTTCCCAGTATGACTTATTTATTTTAACCCTATGTTTTAATTGTGTGCAAACCAATCGATGCCAAAATAGTGTATTAGATTTTCTTGGTTCTATCTTTCTTCCTGATCCCCGTTTTCAAATAAGAATCGAACTATGCAAAACAGGCATTGGTAAAATTTCCATTGCTTTAATATTATGGAAATGGAACTGGGCACAGGGCCTTGAAATACGACAGGAATTGTGACAGTGCAGTACTTGATCTAGCCGTAGCTAAAATGAACAATACATTTGTTGAACTTAGCTCAAAGAATCCAGACAATAGAAAAAGCATGTCTAGGCGTATTGTGTTTTTCTAAAGTATTCTTTACACAAAGTAATAAACTATAAATGAAGAGTATGATTCCTTGCCTTAAATTAGTAATCCGCCTTGGCAGTCCACGTAGCTTTGTTGCCCATGACGCCCTTGTCGCAGTTCTCTCGCAGGAACTTCAGGCCAGCTTCGATGGATCGCTCGAGATCGGCCTGGGATTTGGGCCGTTTCGCAGCAGGCGGAGCAGTCGAGACATCCAATCCAGGGGGCGGAGGTATTGCAGCACCCAGACCACGAACTGATGTGCTGGGTTCTCCATCATAATTGTCTTCCTTGTAGGTGCTATAGTTCCGCCGCTGAAACTTCTTCTCCTGTTTGGTGCTATGGAAGTTGTTGAACTCCGGCTCCTGGCTGCTGTGCCACGATGGAGACGGAGGCGGTGGCATGCTGCTGAAGTTGCTGCGCTTGAGGGGAACCTGCTCCGGCATGGGTGCAAACTCTGTCTGTCGCTGGGCCCGCTGCTTCTCGTTCCACTCCTCCTGGGACATGGGCAGCCGTTCGGATCTATAATTCCACTCCTCCTCGGTTGATTCGTCGCCATCTGAGTCACCTCGCTTGCGCACACCAGGCTTATCTTTGTCCCAATCACGTACATGATCCTTTCGTAGTTCCTCCAGTTCAGCCTCCTCCTTGGCCTTCGCTTTCTCAATGGCCGCCTTCTTCTCCAGCTCCTCCCGCTCTCGTTCTGCGGCTTCGGTCGCTGATTCATCCTTCTTCTGCTGCTCCTCCCGCTCGTACTCCTCCTTGCTGATTGGTGGCAAGCCGTTGCGCGCTCGTATCCTGTTTTTGGCTGCAAGCACGCGATCGGCCACCAGACTGTCTCGCTTCGCTCTCATCTCGTCCCGTCGCGTTTGCTCCGCAGTCGTTTCCTTGCGAGCCATTTCCAGGTCCAGCTGCTGCTTTTTGCGCTCCTCCTCGTCCGTGGAAAAGGCATAGTAGCCAGCGCCGTGGGTGCGCGCCTCGTCGAAGAAGACATCCTGGTAATGGACATCGGGTTTCTCAACATTTTCAATCTCCTTGCGCTCCCAGTTCAAGCGCTGCTCATCGTGCTTGGTCATGGTCGACAGGGCATCGCTGAAAACGCTTTCCGAAGGCCGTGGGCCAAAGCAGGACTCAGCGTCGTCGTCATTGTCGCTATTGTGGGCTCTGTCCTGGTCGCGACTTCCTTTCGTATCTATCATCCAGTTGGCCTTGGTCTGATCTATGCGCTCCGGCATGCTTTCGGCCAGTTGGCGATCGCGCTTCTGGGCCTCCTTTAGGTCCTTCCTAAGACACTTTCTGGTGCGGCCAAGGCAATCAATGTACTCCACCTCGTCATCGTCCTGGACTTGTTCGTCACCGCTGGAACTGCTGCTGCTTAGCCGCTGGCGTGGATCGCCCCTCAGTGCAGACGGCTCCTGGTCCGCCTCCTGCTTCTTGCGGTTGAACATCACAAGGAAGTTGTCATCGGAGTTGAGGGTGCCGCCAGAGCGGCTCATCCGGTCATAGAACTTGCTCTTGGCCTCCAGGACGCGCCGCGACTTGTCCAGCTGGGCATGGTCCTCCGCCTCGTACACCTTGGCGCCATCGTTGCTGCTCCCGACCTTCTTGTAACCCCGATCTTGGGATTCCACCTTTTCGGTGCTGCTTTTGCTGGGCCGGAAATCGGTGGTGGATGCCTGCGTGGCCTTGGCCACCCTGACCTCATGCTGCTTCCTTAGGAGTTCCGCCTTCAGGCTGAGCAGCGAGGATAAATTCACACTGATGGCTTTGTTTGGATCGTTCATAGCAAATTTTAAACTAAAATAAAAAACAGCTGTGGAAGAAGAAGAAGAACTGTAGCTTATACACTGTAAGAAATACAGCAAAGTGGGTCCCGTTTTTGAACTTTATAAATGTTATTATTTAGAATTAAATTGAGATTATAAAATGTATTTATTCATGATCAAAAGAATATGTATAAACTTAAACTATTGACTAACATTATCAATTTAATTAAAAAAATATTACTAGTTGTTGAGATTCTCAACTTTAATCAAGTCTATAAGAAATTCAGTATTACAGATGAGGTTCTATAACTAAGTTATTTAGTAAAAAATAAAATAATAAAAACAAATAAACATTTAGATACTGATACTATTTTGTTTTGTGTGTAACTGAACGTCCTAAGGAACGGCCACACTAAGCGAACTGCCAAGAAGAAGCAACGTGTTTATTTACCTTTTGGAATGTCGAACTCTGGAGAGGATTTCCAGGTGGTAACGCGCAAAAAATGGATGGCCCGGAAGTGCCTGAGGCGGCGGGATCGCCACAAATCCGAGAGCGATTACTTAATCGACTGCCCGGATGTGAATGTGGAGAAATTTCAGCCGTGAGCATATAAAGAAGACCAAAGGAACTGGTCCTAAACCTTGCACCACTTTCAGACGCCTGGAGACCTTGTGCGCGGATATGCGCCAGAGCGACTACTTCCTGGTGGCCATAGAAGCACTGCAGCAGCAGTTGGTTGTGCTTAGAAAGCCGCTGGAACGGATTGTCTGCCTGGGTCTGGGACCGTTCTCACGCACCTACCATGCCCTCCATCAGGCTGCCTTTGTGATAGAGCTGCAGCGGCACCACAAAATCAAGGAGGCCCTCTACTTTGACCCCGTATTCAGGGACAGCGAGAAGGAACTGATCCGCATGTTCGATGGATGTTTGATGAGCGAAGACTGTGCGGGCAAACACGAGGCAACGGTGCCCACGCTCTATTATCTGCCACACTGCCCCTACGCCCTGATGCACAACATCTTGTGGTCCAACTGGAGGAGGGAGAACCTGCCCAATGTTTTCCTCATCTCGAACAGCTTCGAAATGCTTACAATGACGCCGCGAAGTCAGGATGACCACATAACAAGAATTGTCGAACATTGTAAAGAGACCACGCTGGAGGACGACTACGAGCACCACAACGTATTCAATGACTTATCGTTGCACACTTTTCCACTGGAATCCCTGCCAGCCAACGATGACGAAGTATTTTGGACACGATGCGCTCCCTTGAAGGTGAACGAGGATGAGCTGATTACGGAAGCGGAGACGACCTTTGCCGCCCTTAAGTTGGACTCGGAATAATTTAAGTTCTTGCTATTTAGTTTTTATAAGGGCACTGCAATGGAAGTTTTCATCAAAGTTTCAAAACAAATCTAATCAAATTTTAAATGGGAATTTCATTGTGGTTGCAAATTCTAATAACAAACTATTTACAATTCTATTGGTAGAGGCCTATAAATGCTGCAAGACCACCTTATCGGCAGGCTTAACTCCATATTTGTAGACCTTGTTGAGGCTTTCGGGAAAGTCGGGCAGTAGATTGTTGAAGTTCTCCACGTGATGTGTGTGTTGCTCCGTCCAGATGCCGTCGCCAGTAAAATGAAACTCAGATTCGATCAGGTAGAGGATGAGAGTCAGGATCTCGTTGTTGCTCAGTGAGTTGAAATCCGCCACTGGCAACTGAAGATCTTCTTGGGCATCTGGTTGTTGCAAAAGAAGCCACTTTTCCTCAATCCGTTTGCTGTAAAATATGGTAAAGTATTAAGAGAAATTCGATGTAATAATTTAATTGTACTCACATGGGATACAGAAGCAAGTGTATGTTGGCAAAAATCTCGTGTAGCTTAAACTTTTTGCTGCGGAGGTACTCCAGACACTGCTTCACATGCAGCAGAGGTATATGGCACCAGTTGGGATGGCGGGAGAGCAGATTGCGCAGAGTTAGTTTATCCTTGGAAAAAACGTTACCCAGGTAAACCACAATGTCGCGACCTTTGGTACGATCCGAACCATCTCTGGCAAATCTGGAATGAACAATAGGGTTAGTTGAAGGTTGGATATTAACAGAATTTAGTTACTAACTTGGCAAAAGCCTCTGAGCCGCAAGAGAGGATGTGCAGGGAAGCGCAACGAACCCTCAGCTGATTAAGGTAATCCAGACGCAGTCGCGCCTTGTTTTGATAGTGCACCAGTCTCAGTACTCGCGGATTGGTGCCCAGCACCTGAAACTCCTCGATCTCCTGCAGATCCCTGAGTCGCTCCAGCACCGTTTCCGGTCCGAGGGTTAGCACCTCCAGGCAGCGCAGAACGGCATCCTCACTAATGCCAAACGCATTGACGTATTGCAGGGTTTGCTTTAAACTATCGCAGGTGGACATGAGGATCTTGGGACGACGGAAGCCAATTTCGCGAATGTCCTGCGAGTCAATGGTAGGGATCTCCCGCAGGATGCGTCGCACATTATCAGCCTCTGAATAGAGCAGAAAGCTGTTCTTCCTTAGCCGTTCGGCGGGAAACTTGAGCTCGTTGGTCAGGAGCTCCACAGTATCCTGCATGGCGCGAAAGCTCTTGTGACGGATGCGAGAGTAGACGCGCCACAGCTTCTGCAGATCACTGTCGTCCATTTGAAGGCGTTCGCGCAGGTATGCGTTCAGCAGAGTTTGCCTCAGGCTCTTTAGCGTGATGCTTTCGCTGTCCAGCTCCCGCAAATCCACTGGCAGGGTGATTCCGTCGAATAATCCCGCCAAACGCTCCGCCACCTTCACGTCGTAGGGGATGAAGCTATGGGCCTTAAGGACTTCTATCGGCTTGTTGACCACCGTGACATATTTCGCCAGCGTTTGGACAGTCACGTTCTGGAAGCCACACTCCTGCAGCACACTGTGACGATTGGCTAGCGTGGTGGCTCCATAGTAGATGATCATGGGCTTGGCTATGATGTCGTCAACGCTGTACTCCAAGGATTTCAGCGTGTCGTAGGAGTTGAGCAGGTCCTTCCGCTTCAACGTCTTCAGTTCGGGGTGCTTCTCCAGGGCAGCCACCCAAGCTCGGTAGCTGCTACCTATAAAACACAATGTAGTCAACGTTTTAATCAACTTTAAAGAGCTGACCTACCCAGATTTTTGGCCAAATAATGCGCATTTAGGGGCTCCTCCGCCGGCATCTCAACTACCGGGCGCTTGGGCAGCTTTATCTTCTCCTGCTTACTGGATGTTCCTTTTGAACTGGCCATTCCCCGCGCCAACTGCCCCAGGCTCCGGGCCAGGAATTGGGCTTGATTCTGGCCGTTGCGCAGCATTATTATAGCATTTCTCGGGGTTTTATTTACATCCGCCGAGGAAATGTACCAACGAACATGTAACTGACATTCGTGTGAATGGCAACTGTCTTCTGGGTGAATGGTTGGCGGCTAGTGATGACATTTCAAAAAGTAATAAATACAAACCATAAAATATAAAAAATATTACAAAATGAGATAAAAAAAAACAATTAGGGACCCTTTAATTTTACAACTATTTTACTTTTTCAAAAATTGGTTTCATTTACAACAATCCATAAGCTATCGATTAAAATCTGATCTATCGATTAATCGATACCGCCACCTACGTTATCACACCCCTAGCGTACTTACACGTGCGTGCTTTCATTTTAGTTTTTGTTTCGCCTAGTTTTTAATTAAGAAAGCATTTAAATATGTCGCTTTTACGCATCAGGTAAGCTGTATACTACAAACAACCGAAATACAATCGAATACAACTATATGTACTTTCAGGAAACCCAAAACCCGCAAGGGAAAGAAGGTGCTGCTGGCCAGGGAGCCGCAACTGATTGAATCCGCCCGCATAATGCTCTTTTTGGACGGACGCAAGTGCGGTGGCAACGTGAAGCTGTGCATGAAGGATCTGCAGACGCTGAAGAAGCCGCTGGTGAAGGTCCTCAACCGCAAGAACGACATAACACCCTTTGACGATCCCTCCTCACTGGAGTTGTAAGTTGATCTAGTCTACCTTAATTTCATGATTCTTCATTATAAACTTCACACTGATCCGCAGCTTGACTATGAAGAACAATGCAGCCCTGTTCTCGTTCGGTTCCACATCAAAGAAACGACCCGACAACATCATCCTGGGTAGGATCTTCGAGAACGAGGTGCTGGATATGTTTGAACTGGGCATCAAGCGGTATCAGGCCATTTCCGAGTTCAAGAACGAAAAGATCGGAGCCTGCGTAAAGCCCTGCCTGGTGTTCAATGGACCCAAATGGGCGCAGACCGAGGAACTGAGGCGCCTTCGCAACCTGTTCATTGACACTTTCCAGCGCGAGAAAGTTGAGTCTATTCGCCTGCAGGGCATTGAACACGTCCTCAGCTTCACAGTGACCGATGACATGAACATCCTGATGCGATCCTACCGGATTCTATTGAAAAAGTCCGGCCAGAGGACGCCGCGCATCGAGCTGGAGGAGATTGGACCCTCGGTCGACTTTGCTATTCGTCGCACCAAGATTGCCAGCGAGGATCTTTACAAGCAGGCGCGCAAACAGCCCAAGCAGCTGAAGGTGGGCAAGAAGAAGAACATCAGCACGGACGCCCTGGGCAACACCAAGGGACGCGTCCATCTGGGCAAGCAGCAGACGGGCTCCATCCAGACGCGTCGCGTCAAGGCGCTGCGCAAGACGCCCGAGGAGAAGAAGGACACTCGGCAGCGCAAGAAGGTTGCCCTCAAGGCAGCCGCCGCAGAAGCTCTGGCGAACTCGAAAGGAAATCCCTTTTCTAGTTAGATTTAGTTGTAATAAATTGGTCCTGATTAAATTAGCTTTAACAAGTGTATGAGTACTGGAATCGTATATCAGTGTATGCCTTCGACTATGTTGCGGATGCGTCGCGTCTTGGACTCGGCTAGGGCGTCCTCCAGCGTTTTGATCATGTGCACCAGGCTGCTGACATCGGTCTGCACCAGCATATCCTTGCGATGCAATCGCTCGTCCTCCTGCATGGCCTTCAGCTCCTGTTCACTGCGTCCGGACATGTCCACCGCCAGCAGTTCACGGTTTTCGTTCTTCGGTTCGGTGTGCAGGTATAACTTCATGGTCACCACTACCTGACACTTCTTTAGAAGACTCCTTGAAGCAGTGCGAACCTCCAGTCGCCAGTCAAGGTTGACCAGCCGATAGGCACGTATGTTGGCCGATTTGATTGAGCCCTCCACAAAGTTTCGCTTGCTGGTGACAAACTGTTCAAGGACTTCCAGAACATCCTCGCCGAGATCGGGGAAGGTCTGGCGCAGGGTTGCCTGCATGTTAACCGTGCTACTTCCTACTCTTGTGGTAGCGCTGATGAGCAGGGATATAAGCGCCTCCACCGCCTGCTGTACAGCCTCCGGACTTTCCGAATCCGAGTACTTCTTGGCCAGCGCTTCATAGCGGTCGGGGTTGGGTCCGTTTATCAGGTAATCGAAGGCGGATTTGCACAGCTCCACCACATCGCTGGAGTGTCTTTGGAGCAGGGTCAAGTGGTCGCGTTGTTGTTGGCTTAGCCGGAGAGATGACATCTTTGTGATTCTGTGATCTAACTAAACGAAAATAAACAAGTAATTATTATTATCCAACGGGGCGGCCAAATAATTCTTCCCTCTTCACGGAAGGAAGTAACTTAATATTTAAAAAAAAAAAAAAAGTAATTATTAGGCAGTGAAACTAACTGTGGAAGCTTACCTTTAATATATTTAATTATTGGCTAAATGAAACTCCTGTTCATATCTGTAACTGCACTGTAAATGCCTTAATGTTTGTTAATTAATAAACATAAACAATCAGTGGGGGTAAAGTTTTCACCTCTTCGTCTTCTTATCTACTTAGAATTTCACTTGCAATATGACCAGACCCTTAAAATGTTTACTAATTTTTAGGCTTTTGATTATATTACTCAGAAACACTAGGTTTAGCCGGTTAAAATAAACATTTATAGGGAAAAACAAAAATAAATGTCTGCGGCTCAATTTAATAGGGTGTCTGCAACCAAGTTGGCAGTTCCCTCCGATTATTTTTGATTGTTATCGATAAGTGCAAGTTCAAATTTAAATTTTCAAATAGTTCTGTTATATACAAAGTTAAAAAAGCTTAGAAGGAATAGATCATTTCCCAAAAAGCATACATAATAGTAATAACATGATAAACAATTCAAGATCCTTTGATAAACACAACATTTTAAGTAGATAAACTCAGCAATTAAAAGCTTTTCGTTCATATAAAAGCTTTTTAGTAAAAGCAACCCTGTTCGCCCCCGCCACCCCGAAAACAACAAAAACAACACTGTATATTCGCAAATCTGTTTCATTGGCCCGTGGGATTTTGCTGGCAGAACTGCTCTCGTTTAATTGTTTTACCAAATACATTTTGTACCAAATAACATTGCAAATATGCTGAAGCAAGTGACGAAGCAATTGGCCCTGCAGGGAGTGCGCACCTTTTCGGTTGGCCAGCAGGTGAGCATCGGTATCTCCGAAAATCCCGGCTAGAATCGAGCCCATTCTACTGCAACTGTTTACGTAACAGACCGATGATATGGTGCATCTCGCACCAATAATTATAAGAACCTGACATAACACCATGACTCCATGTAATATATGCGTTCTGTGTTTTCTATTACCGAAATAGAACAACTACAAGGTGACCGTTTGCGGCGCCGCTGGAGGAATTGGCCAGCCGCTGTCGCTGCTCCTCAAGCAAAATCCCCTGGTCACCGATCTGTCCCTCTACGACATCGTCCATACGCCCGGTGTGGCCGCCGATCTGTCGCACATCGACACCAAGAGCAAGACCACCGGATTCATCGGTGCCGACCAGCTGGGCGATTCCCTGAAGGGTGAGTAGAGGGCAGGGGCCACGAGTGAGGTTATGTGATAAGGGGATACGAGTGGAAAATTTGCTGGCATCCGCAGGGGGGGTTGATGGGGTGGATAAACCCACTTCCGTAGCTCATGGTATGATATGCACTAAACTTGAAATGTATACATGGCTTGTTTGGTTCGTACTGCCATGTTCAAAATTCTTCTCTTTCATAATTCTTTTCTTATAACCATAGCCAAGATAGCATAGTTAATTTGTGAAATTTTTTGAAAGTTAACTTTACGCCGAACAGTAATATTTAATAATAAAAAAAATATATATATAATTATGGACATACAATTTTTAAAAACAAGTATCGTAGCATGATATTGATCTTATTATATCAAATATTAAGAGTGTTGTTGGTATCTAACCAAAAGTAATATGAAAAACTATTAAAATATTGAGATTTAACGATAAATATTTTTTAATTTAGATAGAACACTACCTCTAACATAAATATAGGGCCTTTTTACTTTATGCTCTGATAAGATAAGCAGCAGAGAATATAGGTACATATACCCTAAAAGCACATAAAGTAATTTTATAACAACGTAATCAAAACCGGCTACTTATCAGTGCAGTAGCTACGGAGATTGAACCCATAAAAGATCAAAGCTCAAAGAGTCTCCTATATATTATTCACATATATACACCCACCTTTTGCAGGATCCGATGTGGTGGTTATTCCCGCTGGTGTGCCCCGCAAGCCCGGCATGACCCGCGATGACCTGTTCAACGTGAACGCCGGCATCATCAAGGACATTTCCAACTCCATTGCCAAGAACTGCCCCAAGGCCCTGGTGGCCATCATCACCAACCCGGTGAACACCTGCGTGCCCATCGCTGCCGAGATCCTCAAGAAGGTGGGATAACATAAGATATGGGTTGCCTAGAGTTTAAATACTTATGAAGTCTATGTTGCCAGGCTGGTGTCTACGATCCCAAGCGTCTGTTCGGTGTCTCCACCTTGGATGTGGTGCGTGCCCGCGCCTTTATCGGCCATGCCCTGGGCGTGGATCCCCAGAGCGTGCAGATCCCCGTGATCGGTGGCCACTCCGGCGTCACCATCCTGCCCGTGCTCTCCCAGAGCCAGCCCCTTTTCAAGGGCGACCAGGCCACCATCGAGAAGCTGACCGTGCGCATCCAGGAGGCCGGTACCGAGGTGGTCAAGGCCAAGGCCGGAGCCGGTTCCGCCACCCTGTCGATGGCCTATGCTGGCGCCCGTTTCGCCGGCTCCCTGCTGAAGGGTCTTAACGGCGAGAAGAACGTGGTCGAGTGCTCCTACGTGCAGTCCAAAATCACGGAGGCCACCTTCTTCTCCACTCCCCTGGTGCTGGGCAAGAGCGGCGTAGAGGAGAACCTCGGCCTGCCCAAGCTCAACGACTACGAGAAGAAGCTGCTGGAGGCTGCCATTCCCGAGCTGAAGAAGAACATCCAGAAGGGCATTGACTTTGCCAACGCCTAAGCGACTCTATTACACCAAATCCATCCCCAAAACCGTGTACTTCATTAGCGCCCATTGTGAATTGGCATACTTCCCTTAGCAAATCTTTCGTCTTAAGTCCAAAGATTAAACAGATCTACGCTCAGTGTGTGGTTAATAATGAAACCAGTTGATGTCTGAAATAAACAAATTGTAAACTTGGATATGATGCGGCAGTGATTCTTTGTGTTAAATTATTAGAATTGGAAAAAGGGATATTGGTTAGGAAAAAACAGTTATGGAACAGATTTTTGTAGACTTTTATAGTACCCTGAAAATATCTGAGTTATAATGGTGCGGGGAGATCTTATGTATTTTTTCCGATTCTGTAATATCAAGAGAGGTAAAATTGGAGTCCATTTTACACTGCTCAAAAGAGAGGAGTTCTTTTGTTGACTTGTTTTTGATAGATGGTATTTGCAATACGGAAATTTCGACAAGTGTACGCTACACTGTTGCAAACAACCACAATGCTCACACGCACAGGCCCACACAGGCACAATCAATTAAGCTTCGTTAAGATCAATTTAAACTTGCCCGCATGTCATGACGGCCCCCTCCCGACGCCCATGAACAACCCCTCCGGAATCCCTACCGTGACTTTGGCTCAGAATCCAGTGCGTACGCGATTCGGAATTTCTTTTTCAACTATATAACATATATATTGAATATTTTTTTGTAGTATTATGCCATTCTTATTTTTGTCTACACAAAGAAATATGTAAAACCAATGGAATTTTTTGACTTCAGCTACAGTTTATATAAAATACTTTTTGTTTTGATAGTAGGTCGCACTCTTTAATGGTTTGTCACTATTTAATCAAATATTACTTTGTTTTATTATGATATCTATAGAAAAAAAACATATCAGTCAATAATAGTATCACAGTTTGGTGCTAAAATCATTGGAAAGGGTTTATGGTTTTACTGACACATTTGGTGACCCTAAAAAAGGTGTATCAATCTGATTGAAAGATATATATTGTATAAGTATGTTGGATAACGATAATTAATATTTAAGTGGATTTTATTTTTTGATAATAGATGCAAAACTATGAACATGAAAAAGAATATTTCTTAATATTTAAAAACAGGTCGGTAACACTCAAAACTATGCTTTTGAAATTAAATATGCGATTAATAAATTTTAAGTTTTAAGTTGGATTTTTAAGCTTTATCAAAATTAATCAACTTTATATTTTGGATATGTTTAACTAAAGAGTTGTTTAAGATTCAAGGACCATCAGCCAATGGGAAGTTAAATCAATGGCATAATCTTTTAAAGATTGTCTTGATCCAATTGTCTTTTTTCATAACTCAACATTGATTTGCACTTGTTTCACCAATTAAAGTGCTTGCCACCATCTCAAATCAACTAAATTGGATTACTATTAGACAATTTGATTTGTTCATTAAACCGAAGACGATGCAGAGCCACAGTTTCAATAATTCTAACCTATTTAGCAGTTGAGAGGGGATGGGCGAACACACCCCCGTCTTAATTATCGACGATCGAAAGGCAACGATAACAAGACCAAAACAATCAATTGATACAATTCCATTCATAAAATCAAATCGAACTGCAAGCGAAAATCACGGAGCGCGGGAGACAATTTGATAGGCCAGTCGATTCGAATTCTTGGGGTTCCGCCAATTGGCAGAACGCTTTTAATGAAATAATGAGCAGGAATCAATTTTCCAACGCCGGCGCACGTACTATATGCGATACAAAATTAAATTGCCGGCCGGCGTTTTATATTAAAACAAATTGGTTACCATGGATTTACCAGACCCGACACTCTGTTTTTGTAATCGACCTTGTACAATTTTATTTAATTACAAACAATTAAGTCGGCGCACAGGCAGCACAGCGCCAAAAACGATAAGCGACGCCCACCAGAAAGACAGTGTCAAGTGCAACCGCAGTTATTAATTAATTAATTAATTATTATCGCACAATGCAATCAAGTTGTTCATTCAAAATTTTCAAAGGGCTAAATTTGAATTTGAACGTGCGCTTGATATCGATAGACAATCGTAACGGACTAGATGAAGTCCCGTTTACACTGTCGCACTAATGCTATCGATTTCAAAATGCAGAATCATCATTGCTACTCCAAATAGAAATTTAAGAAAAATGTTTAAATTTATTTTAACTTATTGATCCCTTTTATGTTTGGAATAATGATAGTTATGAAATATAAATATATTTTAACAAAAACGCAAGACGCGAGGATCAAGCCAGTGTAAACATGGCATTTCGAGTGTTCTGTTTTCGAAAACCGCGTTTTCTGACAAATTCAGAAGCTCGAAAGCAATTTGCTTTGCCCGGGCATCGATTTCAATTACATAACACCACAAATTGGTCTGGGACACCGATCGTGCCGCTTAAGTTATCAGCCGCAGATGCAGCGCGCTCAGCTGGCCCATTAAATGGCGCCTTCGCCATAAATAAGTCACAATTGTCGGCAATTAATTTGAATTGCGCTCACTGTGTTGCGATTTTTCGTGCATCGACAGGCCCAGAAGAAACCCCAAAGCCAATTACACCAACCAGGCCCAGCGGTTGACATCTTCAGTTATCTTCTTTATACTATATGCCCCATATATAGTGTCTGATATGCGCTAGCAATTGTGATTGCCTTTAATTTATTGGCGTCCTCTCTCACTTTCCCTTTGATTGCATTAAGCTTTTAGTGCGATTTGTGGGTGGATGCGAGGATTTTCAGATTTTAAAGGGTTATTTAAGAGTTGTCTCGGGAGGTGTTGATTCAACAGAAAACAAGGTCCCAGTCTATGGTATCATAAAATATTTTAATAAATTTTTAGAAAAAATGCGATGTAAATTTCGAAAACAAACAAGCAATATTTTTTAAAGATTCAATACCTATAACTTGTATCTTGGGACTCATACTGGGACCTCTTCATTAAGTCTCAGACTTTTAAAATCAACCAAAGACCTTCACTGATTTTAAGGAATGTGATATAATTTTAAACTCCCTCCATAGTTCTTGAACTCCGATCTTTGGTACAGTCAAGCCCAAAAAAATCTCATGTAAATGATGGCAAATTCATAAGGCAGCAAAAAGCAAAATGCATAAACCAATTTGAGTGGACGTTTGTGATCGTGGGTCAGATGTCAGATACGAAATACGAATACGTCTCACATCCGTCCCCCCGGACGAGTGTGTATCATGTAAAGGGGGTAACTGGCAAGAAGAAGAACAGTAAGTACCAGGCAAGTGTGGACCCCAAAGTGCCATGGAGAATTAACGAAACGAAAAATGGGGAAAAAACTATACATCTTTGTCAGGGCTGAAACGGATGACTGGGGGAAAAGCCCGGCTCCGGGAGCGGTTACGGTTACGACTTTGGCTACGGGTCGACTTGCAGACTTTGTCTCGTGGGCAGTAGATTTCGAAATGTACACTGAGATCATAATGCTTGAGGTAAGCAAAAAATAATACTTAAAATAAATACTATACTCAAATTACCATGTTGTAAAGTTAAATTTTACAATGATTTGTTGGAATTTCAAAAAAAAAACAATGTATTTATAAACCTAAAAGTATTTTACCAACAATTTATGAACTAAATTCAAACTGCATACCTTTAATACTGATATCGCTCAGTGCATTCGCGTTCATAAGTCGAGGTTTTCCTTCTTTCGTTCTTTTTTTTTTGTTTCTACTGAACGCTGAGAGCGAGAACGAATAGCGACAGCCGAGTCAGAAGTGGAACTAAAATACAAAAACTATTTGATATTTTATGCGGGATTTAAATTGATCTTAACGAAGCTTAATTGGCAGCGTCTGTATGGGTGAGCGGTGCTCTGGACTCTGACACGAGTGTTCTGTTCTGATCTGAGTTGTGTTGGTCCGTGTGAGCGGGACTTGAGCCCGCCATATTGGAATTTCGTTGTGCGAACTGATCACAATCGCCGAACCAAGATAGCCCGAATGGGAATGGGCGAAACGTGTATATGTATGGTTCTGAATCGTTGCCACAGCACATATAGTAGATATCTGTGGAAAGGCACAACAAAATGTCGCCGCTGTCTCCGCTGATATCGTAATACAATGTGATAATGCCACGGCGACGGAGGAGAGAGCATGTCGGTGATGTTACTGCACCGAAAAAAGTTGGGACCTTATAATATACGATTAATACCTAACTCTTTTTTTAATACCGAATTCTTCTCAAGCTTAAGACATTTTTGCAGTTATACAGTTTTTGAAATTTTGAATTGTCCATCACTGATGAATATGGATTGAACGTTATTGATCTTACAGAGAATTTGATAGACCTGATAATATTAGATTATAAGATCAGTTTTCAATATCAATTATGGTTATTATTTTCAGATATTTAGGACCTCATTTCGATGTGTTACAGCTGATTATTACCAAAACTCTTCCGCTTGATTCGAAATTTAACATTTTTCCGAGTGTTGCTGTTGTTAGTGTGGATATTGCTACTGAGGATGGACTGTCATCTCGGTGGGACAAGTGTGGATGCGATGATGATGATGATGGTGGCGATGGGCTTGAGTATCTGTCTACCCCTCAGTCTGTGTATCTGTCTGTCTGTCTGCCAGTGTGTGTATCTTAATGGTTATGGAAAAAATATGAAAAAATATTCAACAAAAGCTTAGGCGCTCACTTTGCCGGCCAGCGACAACTGTACCAAGTATTTTCCTTAATGTTGTTCTAAGCAAGCTCAAGAGTACGACAAAAATGGAAAAACTTTATGTACGTTGGATATTTTACAGGCTCCAAGCATGTGAATTTTAATAATGATTGATGAAACCCTTTAAAAAAAAACAAAGTGATCTTGGCAAACTTTTAAAGAAAAATGCGTGGAACTACTTATAAGATATCTTTCGAAACTTAAAACAACCATATCGTTACAAAGTATTTAAAACTCATTCCTTTTAACTACATACATCTAATGAAAACTTACCCCCAGTTTAAAAACTCCTTTCGGTGTTAATTAAGATGGTATCAGCTGTCTGCTCATTTTTCTTATACCTTATTTAGGATTCTTCTGATTACCTTTATCAAAGTATAACCTCCTTAAGTTCAAGGATCAATCGTAATTAACTTTTGATCTTACACGAGATGCTATCATCATTGCTTGATTTTCCTCCCTGAGAGTGTCCTTGTTCCTTTCCGATTTCCCACTTTTCGAGTCCTCGAACCCAGACCCACATAATTGGCGCATTGGATAATGCAAAATATTGTCTGATTATTCACACGCAACAAGGCCCGGACTCCTTGCCCTCAGAGACCATCCCTCCCATTCTGGGTCGCGACCCAGAACCCACAGTATGGGGTGTATTTATTTGTTTTCATCTTTCGCCTCTGATCGCGTGCCCCGCGTCCATTCTCAGAGACTTCGACTTCGATTCCGTTTGCCCGCATTTTGGAACCTGCAAAACCGAAAAGTATCGAATTGTCCGCTTCAGTCTGTGTGAATGAGATTTTTGTGTAGTTTCCGTGTGGAATTCGATGGGTTTTCTTCTTCTGGTCGCTGTTTACGATGGGAAAATTGTCGATCCTTTGTGGGTTCCTGGGAAGCTGAAGTTTCTTTGCAATTTTCACTCGACCCGATCAATGCGGGTTGGTGTTTTACTGACAATATTAACTTTATCCCAGAAGTTCTTCTGGATATTTAGCATTAAAAAGAGCCTGATTTTTAAAATGTTAGATCTTAAGAGATATGTATAACTTAAAAACAATACATCTTTGCCATTTATTTATCAAATCCATATGATAAAACTTAAGGATAGTTATTTCCAAAAAAAATATATTCCATAAGCAATTAAGTTTAGCTTTATTTGACTTTCGATCTCAAAACATTGAACTGTTCCACTTTATCTTTTCTTGAAGATCTGATATTCCCTGATCTCAAGCTAAAAAAAATGTATAACTTTACCAACTTTCACCCTCCTTGACTTCAATGGCCCACATGATCCTGCATCCTCCCTTCCTCCCTTTTCAAATGCCCCGTGAAATCTTGTGATCTACCCAAATGAGCCATAACTTAGCCCCTGACTAAGTGCCCACCTCGCCGCGATCGAAGTACCAGCATCTGGCCAAAAGGTCACACGCAATCCCAGAACGGAATATGGATATGCCAATCCTTCGGAGGGTGACACGCGCTGTGGGAAGAAGGCCAGAAGGGAGTGGGAACAGAAGTGGAAGACGAAGGTCGCAAGCGTGCCAAGCCGATCCCTAATAGGGGTTGAAATTTTAGATCGAATCACCCTATAAGTCCAATTGGAACCCACGGACTATCGGTATTTCCTCTGCATTTCAAAAGTTAATTGTTGGTCCAACATGTGTGACGATGAAGGTGAATTGTTAGGGATGACCATAAGCTGATGAGGTGGTCAAGGATTAGGGGGGCACACTCAACTTTAAAGCGGAAATGATCTGAAACAATGCAGAGCAACAAGAACCCCCTAATTTTGAATTTTAATCAAATCGTTTTGTGATAGTGGTAAAACACTTTATTTTAATTTTATCGTTTATACTTTTGTTGTTTTTTTCTTTTGTAAAACACCCTCTCAACTAAAATATTAAAAGTATAAAACATGGCAAAGAGATCAAAGAATTTTCAGATTACCGGAAAGTAAACCCTTCGAATTCTATAAGTAAGCTACATGAAATTCACGAAACAAAAAAATTCCGCACTTTTCAGCTCCGAAAGATTAAAACAAATTAAATACACCAAGTACCCCTTGTTCTGGGTCGCGAAAGTTTGATGTTTTTTGTATAAAAATACAATTTTTGCCACATTACCATTGAACTATAAGAAGGCTCTAAATAACCAAGTAACTGGCTATAAGAATCAAAGGTGTTTTTGCATTTTTAAGGTGGTTTTTTATATAAAGATCGATAAATCTATGAAGTAATTTACCTGTATCAATATTAAAAGCAATCCTAAAACCTAAAAACAATCCAAGATCTTCAAAGTAATAATATATAATAACAATAAAATGATATTTATAACTTCTTTAATGCGGATCAAAGTTAGAATACGAGATCAAGCTTCTTTAGATTCGCCAGTGAGTTGTTATATTTTGATATTATAGTTATTTGGTTTCTTCCATAAGGATCCTTAGATCTGATCTTGAAACTGAGAACCAGTAGAAGTGAAAGTCCCGTTCCCAGGACCTCTTTTTCCGTTCCCAGAGCTACAGATCTGCTGGTAGCCGTGAGCCTTAGATGTTGAATCCCAAAACTGGACTCAGGCAGCTAGACCCAGTCGGTAGAGGAAGAGAGATGTGGGGGAGACCACACCCCGAATCGCGAGGGAAACGGAAAAGTCACACGCGCCAGCATGAAATGCACTAAACGGCACAGCGGGCCATCGCGCCGTCTCGCTCGCACAGCGGTAATGGCCGCCGGAGGAGGGCTGCGATTGGTCGCTGCCAACGCTGCTGCGGCGCTGCCTCCTGCGCCGGTATAAAAGGGCAATCATCGCCAGTAGCCGAGTCAATTAAGGCCAAAGACTCGAGCGGTGAGCAGGCTGTCCATATCCTATCCCATACCATCCTATCTGATAAATACCAAACAAGCAAACCAAGTGCGAAAAATAATATTAGTAAATGATTTCTGTAGTGAAACAACAAACCAAATCTAATTAAAAACAATCGATCAATGGATTAAGAAAGGCTCGGGCCAAAAAGTTCAGCTAGTGTTATTGTGGTTAGTGCCTTGTGCTTTAAGGATAAAGATCTATAACTAGAAAAATGGAGCACGATAGCTTCGATGATCCCATTTTCGGGGAATTTGGCGGCGGTCCTTTAAACCCGTTGGGCGCCAAACCTTTAATGCCCACCTCAACGGCCATGCATCCCGTGATGCTGGGCAGTGTCCACGAATTGTGCAGCCAACAGCAGCAGCAACAGCAACGACTGCCCGATTGCAACACCATCCTGCCAAACGGAGGAGGAGGATCATCCGCAGCCGGAGGATCACCCAACTATGGGACCAAGCTGGATTTTGTGAACAAGATCGGTTGCTACTCACCCAGCCAAAAGTACGAGTATATAAGTGCACCCCAAAAACTGGTGGAGCAGCAGCAGCATCATCAGCACCATCAACACTACACGGCCACGCCTCCGCCCAGTCACAATGGCATCCTGCTGCACAAGCAATCCTCGCAGCAGCAACAGCAGCAGCAACAACTGGTGAGCATCCTGGACTATCACCCACTCAACGGCAAGCTGGACTACTCCTCGTCGCCCAAGGATCAATATGAGCCACAGCAACAGCAGCAACAGCAACTGCAGCATCTCTACGGTGGGAGTCCGCATCATTTGGATCATCTGGATCATGGCAGCGATGGTCTGCTGCAGGACTCCTCGCCCGTGATGATCAATGGAGGATCCTCTGGTGGCAAGCTCAAGAAACCCGATGAGATGTGCTCGCAAATGGAGGCAAGTGGCGCTGGAGTTACTCCTTCCACTCCCACGGTGGTCAATGGTGTGGCAGGAGGTGCCACCAATGGCACAACCAACAACTCCTCCTCCTCCTCTTCGGTTGGCGGTCAGGGGGCGGCGGTCACAGCGGGAGGCGTGGCTGCTCCTGCTCCCAAAAAGGACGGCAACAGCAGCAAGAAGAAGGGCGATCCCAATGGCATCAAGAAGAAGAAAACGAGGTAAGCATATTGTTTATCCACAGCCAATTAATTTAACGACGGGAAATCAATGGAATTATGTGGCACAAGATGATAATTCTAGCTACTTATGATGGTCACCACGGGACGTATGAGTAATTTCAAACTCTAGGGGGAATCCCAAGGAATCTGGGGGGTTAATTATTTGTTAATGAGTATGGGAAGAGGATGTTGATCATAGTGACAGGGCTGGATCTAGGATTTTATAGAATTTTTTACCGAAAAAATAAAATAAATCTTTAGATGAAAAAATGTTGATAGCAGAGATATATATTATTAACTTTTCCTTTTTCTTTAAAATTAATTAGAATTATAATTCGAATATTATTTTACAGGTACCACCTTCAAACATTTTACTAAGCATTTTTTAAAGTTTTCTTTTAAACATTTTCAAGAACTTTTTTAGAAATGAAAATGGTTTTAACTTCAACATTAGTATAACCCTATGAAACCCAATAAGATGACTGTCTAACCTAATCCTTGTTATTTTCTCAATTAATTTTAGAACCACCTTTACGGCTTACCAATTGGAGGAGTTAGAGCGCGCCTTCGAGCGTGCCCCGTATCCCGATGTCTTCGCCCGCGAGGAGCTGGCCATCAAGCTGAATCTCAGCGAGTCCCGAGTGCAGGTGTGGTTCCAGAACCGACGGGCCAAGTGGCGCAAGCACGAGCCGCCCCGCAAGACGGGCTACATCAAGACGAGCACTCCGCCGACGGCGACGCTCAATCCTGGAACGCTAGCGCCACCGTTCACCAGCTATCCGCAGACGACGACGGTCACGCCGCCGGGCAGCATGGACAGCTGGACCAGCTACCAGACGCCCTACGAGCTGACGCCACAGTTCAGCCTGCTCTCGCCGGCGGCCAGTCCGTACGGCACCTATTCCGGCCAGTATGGCGCCTATGTCCACGAGAGCCAGCTCTTCCCGATGCGGCACTACGAGTACGGCAGTCCCACGCGCATGGAAATGGGCGCCACATCCGGTTCGGTGGCCGGTAACGGCGAAGAGGCGGTGGCCAATGGCGGCAGCTATCAGCCGGCGGAGCTACAGACGGCCCAGCAGCAGCAGTTGTCCGACGGCACACTGGTCACCGTCCATGCCCACCAGCAGCAGCAGCAGGCGCAGCAGCAGCAGCAACTCAACGGCAAGTACCTGAGCGCCGAGGAGGCCAAATACGTGCATCTGCAGTGTCATCAAAGTGGAGCCGGCTTGGAGCTGAGTCCCGGCGCCAGCTGTCACCTGGTGGAGGCACAGGGACAGCACTACGTGACCACTGCCACAGGAGGAGCTGCATCCGGTGGGGGCACCAGCAGCGATGACAACGATAGCGGCGGCATGCAGACTGTGATCAAGAGCGAGGAGGCTGCCCAACAACAGCAGCAGGCACAGAGCTACGTCCTGCCGCCTTTTTTGCACTGAGAGAAATGCTCACACACCGGCGACAGCAGCAACATCAGCGACGCTGGGCCACGCCCCCAAGCATGCCGAGCTCGCGCTTCCGGCGGCCATTTTAATAAAGGGGCGTGGGTTGTGCAGCATTTCCAACTGTGCTTCTCCGACTGAAAGTGGGGCTCCAGAAGAGCAGACAGGCCTCAAAATTAGTAGAATTCCACATCAGCAGCATACTTAAATGTAGTCGTTTCCAAAAAGATTCCTATAAAAGAAATAAGGAAGACCAGATATTTAAAAACAAATTAGATGAAGGAAATATTAAAATTTACATAACATTTAAATCTCCTTACTTCAAAGACTTTTGGAGTTTCTCTGGCCAGTCCCACTCAGTCTCTGGCCACTATTTTCATATTGCCATAGGTTCCTTTTAGGTTTAATTCAGCAAGTTGCAACAACAACAGAATCAACAAGTCTTGCCAAAACTTAACACGGTTTTTGTTCAGTCTAAGTCTAGGTTAATCAAGGGTCAGGGGCTCAGAAATGTCAGCCCCACCCCCAGAATGCATTCCAAATGTGCCTTAGCAAATGGATGACGAGTGGATTCCCAGCTAGGAGCCTCGTCGTCCAACAAATTTAGTTATAGCTACCCCTAAGCCTAAATTAAACCCCCTTTTACTGTTGTGTAGTTAGACAATAAAATGCTTTTTATATTGTATATTAGCTCATTTGGCTTTACAAAGTTATTACTTACTAATTTATCCATACCATTTTGTATGACGGTTTGAAAATTTTGTTGTACCTACATTTAATCTAGTTTAATTTTATAATTGTAAGCAATACTCTAGGACATTTCGCAAATGTATATAATAGACGTATGAATAAATCGTATTTTGTACCAATAATTGATCAAGTGACAAGAAATCAAACAAGGATAACATAAAAAATTGCTTAGAAACAAAAACAATGGTGATCCCTTGAGCAATCCTTCTATACTGGGCTGTCAAGGTCGAACATACAGTATTTTGAAAACATAAAGACGATTCATAACCAAAAAGGAACTAAAATTATAAATAATCAATGTAAGATTCGTGTAAGGAATTCTAAATCAATACCGATTCAGGACAAAGTAATAATTACAAAGTAGATTTCAGCGAGTTACGTTGATACCTCTGTCAGGTACGAGATTAACCAAACACTTTGAAAAGCGCAAATAATAATTAGCAAAAAGAACTTCAAATCAATGCCAATAGAGTCCAATCTCACGTGGACACAGTTCCATGTTCCAAAACCGATTGCCAATCGATTCCCTTGAAGAACGCATGTGCCTGCAATTGATCGTAGTCCAAACGAAGCTCTGGTGTCAGCTGCAGCAGTTGCTCTAGCAGGTCCTTGGCATGATCGGAGATCTCCAGGGACTCACTGGGATACTGGACACAACCATAGAGTTCCAGCTGCCCCGGATGAGTAACTTTGTAAGGCTAGAACAAAACCATTATGTAATAAAAATAAAATTTTCTATCTGAGTTTTAAACTCACCACGCCTAGCAGAAGTTGATAGAGCACCACGCCATAGCTCCACCAGTCCGAACGGAAGCTCAACGGTCTCTCCGGAGCCACAAAGTGGTTGGCCAATGCCTCCAAACTCAGAGCCTTGTGTACGTAGTTGTCGTCCGAGCTTAGACCCTCGTTCTGGTAGAAATAGGTCAGCAGCAGCTGGCCCTTAGCGCCCAGCAATATGTTGGCCATGTGCAGATCTCGCAGAATTACGCCCTTGCCGTGCAGGCTGTGTATGGCGATGGCCAGCTCGCAGGCCCACTGACGCAGACACTGCTCCGGAATGGGTTTACTACGGATGCGATTGACATCTGCTCTTTGTTTTTTGGGCGTAAGGACTCCAGCTTGCAGGTTGCTCAGTGTGTTTGTTACAGACTTCAACAGCTGCTGGGAGCTGCGGACTAGATCGCTGACATCGCTGTCCGCGGTAAGAGGCTTATCCTCCAGTTCCTTCTCCTGCTGCTCCTGATCCGAGGGAAATAGTTCCCCGTAATTGAAAGACTTGCTGCCCGTGGGCGTGTAACTCTGCAGGTAATCATACAGCCTGCCACCCTCCGCCTGCCGCAGCAGCAGAAAGATCTTCTGCTCCGACTGGAAGTAGGCCAGCAGCTGGACCATGTAAGGCACCTGTTGGGGCAGAAAGATGCTCTGGGTGAGCGAATGACTGGCCGGCTTTTCAATGCCCTTCATAATCGCCGCCGGCTGCTGTGATTTCGTCACACACTGCACCTGCATCACCCGCTCTTGAAGGACTTGCATCACCTTGTAGCGGGCCAACTGGTTCCAGGGGCACTCCAAATGGGTCACACTTCCGCCGTCTGTCATGTCCAGCGAGAGCTGGAACTGCAGCTTCTTCGTCGGACAGTCGTTGGCCAGAAAATTGGCATGTATCTCCTCGGCTCGGGCCAAATACTTGGCAATCTTGGCCTTGGCTATAAATCTGCGCTCTTCGTTGGCATCCTGTTTGGCTCCATGAAGCAGCAGATCCACGCCATGCTTATAACGCTCATGTGCTTCGGCGTACTCCAAATTGACCTCGGCCTGGACGGCGTGGCTGAACTCCAGGGCCGCCTCATAGATGTAATCGCTGTCGTCGCTTTCTATGGAAGCCATGGGCGTCAGAAGCCTCAGATAGTCCCGCTTGGAAGGGGCCTCATCCGGCTTGGGTTCCGGTTTCGTTTCCGATTCGATACTAGTTTCATTGGCCTGGGATTCTTCGTTATTTGACTGCTCTTTATCGCAACGCGGATCTAGAGGCGTAATGCCCCCCGCATCGTGGTGGTCATAGGGCAAGTCGAGTTTATCGCAAATGTCGGCTATGGCTCCAGCTGCCGTTCCTGTCCCCAAACCGCCTCCTCCTCCGCCTCCACTGCAGCCACTCTCTCCAGTTTGCAGCCGCAGGGATCGCTCCACATACAGCTTTTTGAGCGGGGAACCATTTGGCGAGGGTGTCTCCTGAAAGAACTGCGTGAAGGTGGCACACTTATAAAGAGCTGGATGTTGGGCGGCAAAGTCCAGCAGCTGCAGGATGTATTCTTTGCGTCGCTGGATCACCCCTACATCGAAACGCTTGAAATAAGAGCTATCCGTGGGCACGGGCAACTTTCCCGGCAGCTGAAGACTCTTGTGGCGCCGGCTGAGCTCGCGATGCAGCCGCTTCACATCGTGGAATCGCTTCCACACCACCAGGCAGGTCAGCGCTTGGGGTACCGACCTCGGGAAGACCTAAAAGTGGGTGAGCTTAGTATCTTACACAGTTTCTCCGCCCCCCCCATAAAACCGACTTACGATCGAGGTGATTTTGTAGATGGTGTAGCCACCCTTGTGCTCCTGCGTGTCCGTCACCGTGAAACTGTGGATCCATCCTCCCAGATTGAGGCTCATTCTGGCAGCTGCTTATATCCCGGCGCTTTAATTGATCAACATATTTTCCATGTTAAATTTCGCGTTTCCCCAATTTTTTTTCGCCATCTGAGCAGTGTGGCCAAGACTTTCGAGGAAACGTATGCCAAATGGCGTCCTTATTAGAATGTTTCAAAAATTAATGCAAAATCATAGGTAAAAATAACAGCAATCTTTTTGGAATGTTAAGAAAATTACAAAATTGTATGTTGATTTGAAGTTTACAAAAACAATTAAAACGGTCACATTTTAAAATTTAAAATTTTAGTTTTAATCGACATATCGAAATTTTATTAACGGGTTGTGTCTTAACTGAGAACTAATCAAATATCGGAACCTTTACTGAAGTCCACGCTGGGAGTGAAGTTTCGGTTCCGAATTGAATATTAAGGAAATGGGCTATAACTTTTAAAGGACCGTCACTAACTTTTCAAATTAAAAACAGCATATATAAGCACAGTATGTTGCCAAAGATAATCTAGCAAGCTATACTGTCATCCGAGTTACCCGCCCAAGCTCACAACCCTCGCTCGCGTCTGCGCACCGCACGCGCCATGCCATTTTTAGGCTCTCTTCGGGCCATCGCCCTTCAATTTTAGTGTTTTACCCGCCGCCCGACACGGTCACACCGCTCGAGAAGTAGAGAAAAAAAGAAGGCGACGAATCAAAAGTAGCAAGCAGCAAGCAAAATCGACGCCGCACGTACCGGGAGCATTTAAATAATTTTTTCTGTGGATTAATTTAACCGAAAAGGCTTCACCACAATGACTGAGCGCGAGAACAATGTGTACAAGGCAAAGCTGGCCGAACAGGCCGAGCGCTACGACGGTAAGTAGAAAAAAAAATGGTAGAAAAAACGAGTAGAGTAGGGGAAAATTTTCTCGACAGAGGAGCGCCAACGTTTTGGGGAGGGGTCGTCCGAGATTTTTTTTCTTTTTCTCTGATCCGTTGCGTCGTCGCGTGGTTGCGGAAAAGCCTCTAGCGCCGCTTTTCCACCGAAATTGCCAATTGAGAAGTGTGGCAAAGCTTCGGGACGAGGGAAAATGATGGAAATTTTCAATTTTCACTAGTATAGGTGCAGCCGAAGCGACGCAGCGTCGCGATGAGTAGTATTTCTTGCGAAAAAGAAAGATGGGAGGAGGAGGAACTCGAAGAGGTGGAAGAAGAAGCAGAGCGTCGGAAGAACGAAGAGGCGAAAAAAGAGATGAAAAGAGTGTAAAACCTGATTTTTACCGGCAAAAATTCGCGTGGTTTTCGCAAAAAGAGAAAGAAACGGAATTGCGTATTATAATTTACAGCAAATAGTTCGGTTTTTTTTTGGAAATAGTATTAGTGCTTTTAGAGGGGGGAAATTTTGTGTATTTAGCGTTGCGAGCGAGGGCTGCGCGGCGGCCAACATTTCATTTTCTTCCTTGGTTGCTAAGGGCTGTTTGTAGTTGTTTCCAGCTATATTTTTTCTTTAGTGGCAGTTGTCAAGGCGTAACTTTCTAGAAGCGACACAGTTTTTCTTATATTAAATATATTTATTACACGCCCAAAATCGATGCGATAGCCGAGGGGAGATGTGTCTCCCCACCCCTCTTTCAGCCCCCTTTTTCACGAAATGTGCTTTTCATGCGCAGCAGCAGCAGCAGCGGCGTCGTCATCATGCCGTTGCTGCGAAAAATCGATGAATGAATCGATTGTGTCGCAGAGTTGTCGCCGGCCGCCTTCTCGCTCTTTCCTCTGCCCCTCGCCTTTCCCCACTGCCTCTCCTGTCTCTGTCTGCCAGCTATTGCTTAATTCTTTATTTATGCAAATTAGTTGCGGCTAGTTGCAAGCAGTTCTCCAGCCACTTTGGCAACCCTGTCTGATAGTGCAAAAAAAAAATATATAATCTTTCCTTTCTGTTGCTCTCGCATTACTCATGCTTTTGCGCATGTATGAATTTGTGTGTGTGTGTACGAGGGTATGCGTGTGCGGATGAGTGTTCGCCGGGCGGTTTTTATATTGTTGCTGTAGCGCTTTTGCGTATATATTTAATTAAAAATACTCCAATTAATTAAAAGGAAGCTCAAAATGCAAAGATAGACGGCGAGAGAGGGGGACGGCAAATTCGGCGTTTGCAAAAAGCGCGCGCTTAACCAATTGCCATAGGCGCTCATGCGGGGAAACGAGATAACTAGTGTGTCTGTGTGTCGGCGACGCTTGCTGCCAACACAGTGGCTGTAAAAAGTTAACAAACATTTGTTATTTCCCTCTATTTGTTGCTGCAGCTGCCGCTGCTTATGGTACAGCAACAATAATTGCAACAGTACTCTGCTACTAATTGCCTGCAAAACTGACAACATTAACGGGCGGCGGCGGCAAAGAAGTCAATCAACTATTAGCACACACAGACATACACTGGGATATTTTTGTGTCTGTATCACATGTTTGTCTTCTTATTTTCGCCTGCGTGTGACTCTCCGTCTGCGAGTGTATTGGTCTTTTGGAGCACTTGGCGTTGGCCTTGTCGCACTTGGACATTTTGGACGGTGGGGCTCATGCTGGAGCACCAATACCAATGCATTCAAAGAGAGGAGAGGAGAGCAAAGCAGTGCCGCCAGCCGGCAATGTCTGCGCCCCTAATCTGAACTTGCCTCGCCCTCCGCCCCCTGCCCCCTTTCTCAGACGCCCCTGCGCCTGCCCTCCCCCTTTTCTACACACATTAACGTCAGCCTTTAAGTGTGCTTTCTCAGGTGCTGCCCCCTCTCCGAGCGCTCTCTCCCTCTTCCTCTCTCCAAGTTCTATCTACATTTTTTTCGAGGTCGCGCGCTGCTTTTTCCGTTGATGTTCGTTCTCGTCAATGTCGTCAATATGCGAAAAAACAAAAAAGCATACATAAAGTTGATTGATGGGCGGTGGGTGGTGGGGGAGGTGAGGTAGGGAGAGGTGTGTTTTGTTTGTTGCTCGCTTTTTGCTCAAATTGCACCATTTAGGCGGTCCTCTGCCTTCGTTTCTGTTGTTGGTATTTCCTTTGTCTAATTACACATTCTGTGCTCGCTGTAACGGTATGTGCGCATGTTTTTTCAGCTGCTGCGCCCTTATGTCACACACACAGGCGCAAGACACACCCACAGGCGGCTGATAAGGGAGGGGGTGGATCAGAGGGGGAGGCGATGAGTGGGAGCCTGCTCCTGCCATTTCCTTTTGGTCCCTCTTTCGTCTTAATCTTTTATTCCAGCTCGCGTGACTTTTTTTTTTGGGTTTTTAGGGTGGTGCGTCAGTGGGTGGCCTTTTGGCGCCCAACAGGGTTGTCACATATTCATGTATTCAAATTTCCATGAATATTATTTGGAACTTAATTTCAGCCAAAAAATATGCTAAAATAGAACAAATGATTTCTTATTCATTATTTTATGTGATGTTTTTTTATCTTGGCAGTTCTAAAAATCAATATGTAATCTACTCAAGAATACAATTATGAATTCATACTCCGACAGTAAAAGTAATTCTCTATTCTCGCCAATATTTTAAGTCTTAATTGAGTTCTATTTGTTTGTATTTTAGTATCAATTGTTTTTCCCACATTCCAATTTCAATGCCTTATTCAAACATCTTTTGAGTTAAAGATTTTTTGCAACACTCCTGATATGGTAGATGCTTCTAGATGTTTCAATTGTGCGCCTATTTGACTACGCTAATGATTTATCATGCTCATGGGACATGGTCTTTATTTTTGGGACGCATTTATTGATTTTCGCCTTTCTATATGTATAATATTTAGTGACTGGGCTGACGCGCATGCCTCATAATTGGTAGTGGATTACTACTAAGCAACATGTGCTGTATACTTTTAAGGCTGGGAGGATCCCATCCCCCTCCCCCTCCCCCCATCTCCTTATCCTGCCCCAAGTTCATTTTTCTTGTTTTTTTATGCGTAACGCAACCTTGTCAGTGTTGCAAAATGCGTATGCATTTGCAATTTCAAATAGTCCGCCAATGCAAACAACAATTTTTGAAGTTCAACCGAAACCACAAAAATTCGTGAATCATGCATGTTTATTGGCAAAATTTCACAAATACGTGCTACAACAACAAGCAGACAGTCGGCAAATGTCCCGCCGTGTGTGTGTGTTTGAGTGTGTTTGTGGGAACTGTGCGGGTGTCTGAGTGCGAACTACGTCAGCAGCTGACTGGGGCAACGGGTGCGAGCGAGAGGGCGGCAAGTGCAAGTCAGCAACGGAAGCAAAAAGCTAAAAGCAGCTCTACAATTACAATATTTTTTAAGCACTGCTCTATATTGTTATCAACCAAATAAAACCTGCATCTGCTTTTCGCCAGACAGCACAGGAAAAAAGTTTCAATCTGATGATGCCATGTATCATATTGGATTTTACATATATTTGGATCGAAATTTTCAAAAATGTATCAGAATTCTGGAAAACGTTTTGTTTAGGCTTAAAAAGTTGACTGTTGTGGGTTCTTAACTCGGACTTTGATTAGCTAGCCTACAGTCATAGAATATATTTTAATCAAAAATTACTCACAATATCAAATGGATAAGAAGAACTATACCAATCTACTTATTTTTCTTTGTGGAGTTCCGAGCATGTGATTCATGACGCAGTTTTGGGATGGTGATGCAGAAAGGTGATAAAGATGCCCTAAGGAGCCAGCCGATAGGGAGGGGTGCAACAATGTGACAGAATCGGTTAAATCGGGCGTAGACGCAACACCAAGTTATGCATAAATAAGTATGTGCATGACTTATATATCATTTTGGATTGGGCGTGTCACTGATAATAGAAAGAAGGTAGACTAGTCGTGCGGGGGACAAGGACAAAGGGAAATCCCAGATATCATGCCTGTCCAGACCTTGGAGAATCGTATCTACTGCTTCTACGGAAGTTTTTTTTTTTTAGAATGTACTACATTTGGGTAAGATAAACTATCTTTAATATTTAAAAAAATCAAATTAGTAATTTATCTTAACAACATTATAAAAGATTGCTATAAAACAACTTGGAAATTTGTGTTTGTTTTGCAAAGCTTTATGATGAATCATTAAACAATTTATGTTCTAAATAAATGTTGACTAATAGGGACTGATAACTGTTTTTTAATTATTAAAAGAGAATGGAAATTTTAATTTTTTTATTAGCTGACTCATCGTTGTATACTATCTATAGATGTCTGGCAATGCCAAGAGAATAATATATAACTATGTCTTAATTGAAGCAATTCAAAACTATTAAAATATACCCAAGACTTAGGGACTGTCTATATATGAATGGGGAAAATTGGGTTGCATAGTTAAACTCCTGTACTAAAGATCCACTTTCGAACCATCTTTTTTCCCTTTATAGAAATGGTGGAGGCCATGAAGAAGGTCGCCTCCATGGACGTCGAGCTGACTGTCGAGGAGCGAAACCTGCTGTCGGTGGCGTACAAGAATGTGATCGGAGCACGCCGTGCCTCGTGGCGCATCATCACCTCGATCGAACAGAAGGAGGAGAACAAGGGAGCCGAGGAGAAGCTGGAGATGATCAAAACCTACCGGGGTCAGGTTGAGAAGGAGCTGCGCGACATCTGCTCGGATATACTGAACGTGCTCGAGAAGCATCTCATTCCATGCGCCACATCCGGCGAAAGTAAAGTATTCTACTATAAGATGAAGGGCGACTATCATCGCTACCTGGCCGAGTTCGCTACCGGTTCAGATCGCAAGGATGCGGCGGAGAACTCGCTGATTGCCTACAAGGCGGCCAGCGATATTGCCATGAACGATCTGCCCCCAACACACCCCATCCGCTTGGGCTTGGCATTGAACTTCTCGGTGAGATTTTGAATCGATGTTTCTCCTAGGACATTATACTTATACATGGTTTTCTTTTTTTGGGATCATTACAGGTGTTTTACTATGAGATACTCAACTCGCCGGACCGCGCTTGCCGATTGGCGAAAGCCGCTTTCGATGATGCCATTGCCGAGTTGGATACGCTGAGTGAAGAGAGCTACAAAGACTCGACACTCATCATGCAGCTGCTGCGGGACAACCTCACATTATGGACGTCCGATATGCAGGCAGAAGGTAAGCATAAACATACCCACTTGATCAGCTCCGTTATTAAGTTCTATATATTATACTAAGAAGTAGACCCCAACGCAGGTGATGGCGAGCCCAAAGCAGAAATCCAGGATGTTGAGGATCAGGATGTGTCGTAATTTAAGTAAACCCCCGCCCTTCCATTTAAAACACATTATATACCTTCTAAAGTAAATATAATACCATATAATATATATGCATACAACAACAACAACAAAAACAACAACACGACAGCAACATCAACAACATGGAAACAACACGGCAACAACAACCACAACATCCGCAATCAACGAACGACAACAATAGCAGACGAGTATATAAGTAGCAACAGCAGCGGCATCATCAACATAAGCAGCAACAACAACAACAAGCAAACCAGCAAGCAACAATATGTCATCAACAATAAACAACATGGAAAACAACAGCACAAAAACAGAAAAAAACCAAACAAAATGTTTGAAAATTGGGCGGCCTGGTGGGCGTGGCGCGGCTGTTGCTGCGGCATGGAATCGCAACCTAAAGAATTCGCGGCACTATTTTTTGTCGTCGTTTGGCGATGGTGGCTCCTCCACGTTAGAAACAAACTGCAACATCAACTCTACTACATTTGAAATTTTTGCATTCGAGAAACCAAGCATTATATTATATTTAAATAAATATTATATTTAATTATGAGAAGCAAAAAAACAAAACAAATAAACTTCATTTAAACCACAAAAAAAAAAACAAAAAACAAATAAGAAATTAACGAAAGTCAAAACACTTAACGAAAATTGAGAAACAATCACACACGAGTAAATCACAAAGCAAATTTCATCGAGTTGGCATGCATTAATTTTTAAACTTTAAAAAACAACAACAGCAACACGTAAAATACAACTTTAATTTTAAGCCAATAATAAACGTGAGAACGAGGAAATAAAAACGAAAAACGATTTAATAAGCGCAAACGTAAAAGTAAAACATAAAGTCGAAAATGTAAGGAAAAATACAGCAATTAATTTAAATTTAATACAAGAATAAAACGTAAAAGGAGTAAACGAAACGAAATGAGCAAACAGAATGAAAGACGCAAATAAAGCTAAAAACTATATTAAATGAGAAAAAGGAATGTTAGTTAAGCGAAATTCAAAACGAATTCTTAAGCTTAAATTTGTATGTATGTAAGTGTACTGTTCAAACACCGACACACCCACTCGCATACAATCGCACACACACACACACACACACAGAGACATACACACACCGCCCACTCGCACAGACGCCCACAATACGCATACGAACCGTTTGTTTTCTCTTAACGTTTCCTTGCTCTCTTTCACTCACTCACTCACACTCCCACACACTGGTCATTATGCATGGTCAAATTTAAACAAATCGAACGGGAATTTGGTTGATTTCTGTTTTTCGCTTTTCGTTTTGTGTTCTCCATCGCAATCGCAACAATTTTTCTCATCATCTCTTACCTTGCGCAACAAAGAAAACATATTAATAATATAGAAAAGTATTTGTAGTTGCTAAATACAAGAAACAAAAAGAATACAAAAACAAAAAAACAACGGTACATATATATATTGTATACATATATACTTGTATATTTTCTATGCCTACCACTTATGTAATTTGTAGAGATTTCGAACTTTTTCCCCTGCCCCCCCCCCCCCCCCCGAAACTAACCCATCCAGCAGCCCTTTCCAAAATCCTCTCAGCATTTAAAGAGAAAATATCCCCAATCCCTGGACAGAATCTAGAACCGCAACAGACGAGAAATATCATTTGATTTAGCTTAAATCGACTAAAACGAAATCCCCTACAAGAACAACATCAACGGCAGCATTATCTGTAGCGTGTTTGCGTGATTAGCGAAAGAAAATAGAATGACATGATGATGATGAGCAGCTACAGGAGAATTTTCGCACGAGCTTTTTCCGGGCTCTCCATTTTCTTTTTTGATAAATGAGGCGCGAAAAAAAAATGAGGGCAAACTAATAATTCGCAGTCGCTAAAAAGAAAAGGCCCGTGCAGAAAGTTAATTAAGCATAAATCAGCCGCAGCAACAACAACCGCAACATTCTTGAACGGAAGAACAACAGCAATACAAGAAACCAGCAGCTAAAACTGACATTCGTATTCATTTCAAATAAAAATCATAAAAACAAACAACAATTGGGCATCACAATTTATTGTTAATTGAGTTTCGGGCTCGTGTGTTTATGGGGTTACGAAATGGGCAGAGCCAATCAGCGAGATGTTCAATACAATAGAGCGGAAGTTTTGCTTTCTCGGACCAGACAAATGTCTTCAATAGATAGTTCAATATTCTGTTGAGTGACGCCTATCAATAATATTGAAAAAATATATTTTTTTATTTATTTGGACAGGGATTTTAGCTCTTGATATTAGTATTTTGCAGGGATTTTGTATTACAGATTTTGTATTTTTCCTACGCAGTTAAGAATAGCTTGATAATAAATAATTTTAACACTCCTTATCACTTTTTTCGGTATCTTCCGTCTAATAATTAGTAAGACACTTTTCCAGATAATTAAAAGTTGTACAAAAGGATGTAAGCTCAGAAAGCGCACTATATATGCCAAACTAAACCGGCAGTCTGTGCTTAGGCACAAAATCAAGGCAGAAAAGAAAACTACAACGCTGCTGCGTCAAATCAGAAGTGTCCACTTAAGCTCAATGTCATTTGGCCAGCACTTTCGTTGGGCCAGAAGCAACAAGAAAAAGTGGGTCTAGTGGCTATTGTTTTCTGCATGCTGATGCGCACAATGGAAAAGCCATATACATATACTTAGATATCTATATTTGAAAATCTGGACAGCAACTGAAAGAGGCAATGGTAAAGGTAGGAAAACAGCAAAGGGCAAAACTGCGGTTTAGTTGCAAAACGTAGCTCGAGTCTCGGAGATGGCACTGCAGCTGCAAATCGAGAAGCTCAAAGGTCTGGACAACTACAAGGCCTGGTCGATGACTGTGCGGGCGTATCTGGAGTCCGAGGCACTCTGGTCGGTGGTTGAGAATGGTCCCGAGAATAACGAAGAGGTGAGTGGTGGCTCCACATAAGCGTACATCAAACCCCTGCCCATGCCGCATTACGTTGCAGTCCCTGCTGAAGGACAAGCGAGCCAAGTTCTTGATCCTCTGCCTGATCGAGACCAAGTTGTGCCAATTCATGGTCAGCATCCGCACGGCCCGGGATCTGTGGAACTATTTGCGCACCCAGCACTCGTTGCGCTAAAATCAAATATATCAGTTTCAGTCGATTGTATTGCATAAATATATATAAATTACATTTCATGCGTAGTGCTGTCCCCCTAGGGCTCCGGAAGTTCAATAACCACGGGCTGATCCTCGGGGTCCTCGTCCAGCAGGCCTTCAAATACCCATCCCAGCTTTTTCTCCAGTCGCTTGCTCAGCCGCTCGGCACTGACACTTAAGCCGCCTGCATGCAGATTGACCAACAGTTCGCGTACATCTTTGTACACCGTATTGTGCGGACTGGGCACCATCAGCTCTTCGGGCAAATGGGGCAGCTGATGGGCCAGTACCTCGCTGTACTTCATGAACGCCAGTTTGTGCTTAGTCACCGCCGTTTCCGAGTGAGCCAGCAAGCCCAGAAGCTTGCGCCAGTGGGCCAGGGACTCTACGGAGTAGCCCACTAAGAAAAAAACGTAGGCCAGTTGCAGTTCCTCAATGAGTCCGTCGGCGGTGTCGAAGTTTTCGAACAACTTGTCCACAGCTTCTATGCAGTCCATGGCATGTCGAGAGACATCTGCGGGCGGGGCATCCTGAGGAACACGCTGGGGTACGTTACTAAAGCGTGGTGCAGTTCCCTCCACGGGTTTTAAGTCAGGCAGGAGTTCGCTCTCATCCAACAGGAGCCGGGCGGCGGCATTCCGGCGGCTGATGCTGCTCGTTCCCGCCGATCCCCTGGGACGCTCCGCATCCGGGCAGGACTGCAGTTCGATGTTCGTTCGTATGGTTCCCTCGGTCGGCCGACAGCGATCAACACATTGCTCTGTCACGCTGCCGGTGAGCTCCTTCCACTGGACCACGTAGCGATAGTCGTAGGGCGCCAGCATCCGCTCCAGTTGTGCCAGGTTCTTGCGGATTCGGTCGCGCTCCACCTCCGGTTCGGCAATCCGTCGTGGACGCAGTTCCTCCAGCTCGTGATCCCATTCGCGCACCACAATCTCGTTGGGATGGAAGAAGTGCACGAAGCCAACGCGTGGAGCTGCATCACCGTAGGGACCACGAGATGAGCACCACACGTAGTGGACACCCGGTGGAATCATCTTGACGCCACGGAAATCAGGTCCAATGGTGTATGCGCATAGATCTATGCCGAACTCCGTGCCCTCGGGGACACCGGCGATGACCAGGACTCCGCCGTCGGCTAGCAGGCGAAGGGCCAACTGGGGATCCATCTGCATGCTGGAGTTGTCCTTGTTCATCTTTAATATGTGTTTATTTGAAGTTATTGGGTAAAAACAAACAATTGCAAGCGCGGCTCTTTCAGATGGTTGCCGGATTTTTTGTTATCGATAAGTTTTCTGTTCTTCATCTTAAATGGTCCGGCAGCACTGGCCTTTTAAGGCGGTTAATTCAATCTTTACAATATTAATAAAAATGGTTTTATATTAAGTTAAGCCATTAATTTAAATTATATTATTATTAGAGAATTCAACCACAAATTCATAGAGGTATCCCACGGTATTTGGGGTATTGTTCTAAAACCCATTGGAAATAAGAAAATATCCAACTTGAAAGTGGGTTAAAATTGGGACCATCTTTTAAGATAAATATTTAAATGTAGATTATTAGAGAATTCAACCACAAATTCATAGAGGTATCCCACGGTATTTGGGGTATTGTTCTAAAACCCATTGGAAATAAGAAAATATCCAACTTGAAAGTGGGTTAAAATTGGGACCATCTTTTAAGATAAATATTTAAATGTAGATTATTAGAGAATTCAACCACAAATTCATAGAGGTATCCCACGTCCAAATCGGGTTCCCATTACCTAAGTTATGGAATCTGGAAGTTGAGTTTTGGGGTATTATTCTAAAACCCATTGAAAATAAAAAGATATTCAACGTGAAAATGGGTTAAAATTGGGACCATCTTTTAAGATAAATATTTAAATGTAGATTATTAGAGAATTCAACCACAAATTCATAGAGGTATCCCACGTCCAAATCGGGTTCCAATTACTAAAGTTATGGAACCTGGAAGTTGAGTTTTGGGGTATTGTTCTAAAACCCATTGGAAATAAGAAAATATCCAACATGAAAATGGGTTAAAATTTGGACTATCTTTTAAGAAAAATATTTAAATGCAGATTATTAGAGAATTCAACGGCAAACTCATAGAAGTATTCCACGTCCAAATCGGGATCCAATTACTAAAGTTATGGAACCTGGAATTTGAGTTTTGGGGTATTGTTCTAAAACCGATTGGAAATAAGAAAATATCCAACATGAAAATGGGTTAAAATTTGGACTATCTTTTAAGATAAATATTTAAATGCAGATTATTAGAGAATTCAACGGCAAACTCATAGAAGTATTCCACGTCCAAATCGGGATCCAATTACTAAAGTTATGGAACATGGAAGTTGAGTTTTGGGGTATTGTTCTAAAACCGATTGGAAATAAGAAAATATCCAACATGAAAATGGGTTAAAATTTGGACTATCTTTTAAGATAAATATTTAAATGCAGATTATTAGAGAATTCAACGGCAAACTCATAGAAGTATTCCACGTCCAAATCGGGATCCAATTACTAAAGTTATGGAACATGGAAGTTGAGTTTTGGGGTATTGTTCTAAAACCCATTGGAAATAAGAAAATATCCAACTTGAAAGTGGGTTAAAATTGGGACCATCTTTTAAGATAAATATTTAAATGTAGATTATTAGAGAATTCAACCACAAATTCATAGAGGTATCCCACGTCCAAATCGGGATCCAATTACTAAAGTTATGGAATCTGGATGTTGAGTTTTGGGGTATTGTTCTAGAACTTATTGGAAATACGAAAATATCCAACATGAAAATGGGTTAAAATTTGGACCATTTTTTAAGATAAATATTTAAATGTAGATTATTACAGAATTCAACCACAAATTCATAGAGGTATCCCACGTCCAAATCGGGTTCCAATTACTAAAGTTATGGAACCTGGAAGTTGAGTTTTGGGGTATTGTTCTAAAACCCATTGGAAATAAGAAAATATACAACATGAAAATGTGTTAACATTTGGAGTATTCAAACTATCAAAATTATCTTAAGTTCATCGTGGGTTTTACTGAATTATATTAATATTCGTTTGTTGATAGCAATGTATATTTCGATTAAAATTCTTCCACTTCTTGATTTTATTTATTATCCAGACCTTTAAACTTATGCTAATATTTATATGTAGTGATTAGTATTGCAAGCTGCGTTTAGTGCCGATATCGTCTAGTATTTGCCGCAGCTCCTCGTCCTCGAAACGACCCTCCAGCGAGGGAATCAATGCCTTGGCCTCCTCTGGCGCCTCTGGACACAGATTACCCAGGGCGGCCAGCTCGAATTTGTGAAGCTTTTTCTGCATCAGCAAGCTGCCAAGTTGCCAAAGAAATAAATATTTATATCCAATTGGGAATGATTTGATTGCTGTTAAGTACCTTCTCACAGACATGATGGTCTCCTTGTTCTTAAACTTTCGAAAACTGTCCGTGTAGGCGTACGTCTTCATAAACACCTCCGAGAACTCCTGCTCCTCGTCAGCGGATTCGTTTTGCCGTTTCCGATGATCGAGCAGCATGTGCACTTCCGATATCAGCAGCGTCTCGGCATTTTCGAACTCTGAAACGAATACCAAGGAAATGGGTTTCGTTAGCAGTTGGCAGGGAACGAAATAAAGGCAATTTACAAGTGAAACATGGGAGAATGATTAAGTTCTAGCTGTAGGATGGAGGCCTGCTAATATGGCCCTGTTCCAGCAGAAAATCATAGATCTGACGCGTTTTGTTCACATCTATCTTAATGAGACGTCGCGCATCGGCCAATCGAAGATATCCGAGCTTGGAGTGCTCCGAAACCAGTTGGTTTTTGTAGTCTAGATAAGACTGTGGAACCAGACGAACCACACTGCACAGCTTTCGCTCGCCATCGTCCAGTTTGGAGTAACCAGGCAGATCTGGAAATCAAGAACAAGATTTAGGCGGCTTTCGACGAGGATGTGTGATTTTTTTTACCTCCAATCTCAATGGGGCTCGCCTTGCGGCGGGTGTTCATGGCAAAGAACTTCGAGCTGATGCCCAGTGGCAGCTGCTCTCCGTTCCGGTTGCTCTCGTAGTGCTGCACCAAGTGCTGCCAGTCGAAGCCGTCCAATTGCTTCTGCCTGGCATAGTCCCGATAAGCGTGTTGACGCTCCTTGTACAGGCGGGCATAAAGCTTGCCTCCCGAAAGCGTGCGCACGCCGTGCTGTCGCAGATCATACAGCTTGTGCAGCCAGGTGTGCAGTTCCCGGCTATAACGTAGAGACTCCAGGAGCATGTCGAACTGAATGGGATCTGGACAGATCTGCATGAAGACTAAGAATCGCATGCAAGTAGTATCGCTGCTAAAGGCGTGCATATATTTGGATATCCAGCTGACAGTGCGATTGGGCATTATCAAACCGTGCTGCCGCATGATCTTGTATCGACGTTGACGCTCTCTGTGGGTTATAATGGATCTTTAATTGACTATTAAGCAAGATTGATACGGATTCTTACCTCAGGCGATTGTTATATGCACGGACCAGTCCCAACTGCAGTTCCTCGGTCACCTCGCGCTCTACCTCGCTCTCCGCCGTCTCCTGATCCTCATCCCTGCCCCTGTGATCCACCATAATGGACAGAAGACTCTCAGCAGAGGTGTCGTAGGGAGTGTCGAAATCGCCCCTTGCACAGCGATAGCCCGCACTATTCTTAAACTGCATGGAGGCAATGTCATCATGTCGCGGTGGATCCAGGCTGCGCATTTTGAAGACATACGGCATCCGCTCGGGAAGGTAGCTGTGCCTCGCATGCTGCAGTTTGAGTAGCCGTTCAAAGATCCCGCCAAAGTAGCAATCGTGATAGTGGCGCCGCACTTCTGAGGGATCGTGCCTCTGGTCCAGGGCCTGGGATACCGCCTCCCAGTTGCCGTAGCCCTGGGTGCGGAGAGTCTTTAGCAGGATTCGCTCCTCCCGGGCCGTCCAATGCGGTTCCTGAGCGAAAACTTGGATGCTGTCGCGGACTATGATGTAGGCATGGTTGTTACGATGCGAGGAGACCTCTCTTCCTCGCGCGAAGCACTGCAGGCACAGCACGATGTCGAGGCACTCGGAGCACTTAATGTAGGGCTCTGCTAAACTACTGCGACACGTTGCACAGCGACTGGAGTCATTTGGAGCCACTGGAACAGCGCTGTTCTCATCCCGCGCCAATTCCTCCAGTTGCTCCAATTGCCTGTGCAACGAGTGTGGCTTGTACACCACCGTGGAGCTCCTGGTGTTCCAATCTGGGCGAGCATATGCGAAGCGCTCAACCCCCAGTGGCTCAACTGCAAAGAGGTAATTCAATGTGGTAAACATGTGGAGGAGCGCCGCTTTCGGGGCACTCGAAGCCAAAGATCTTCAGCCAGTTTCACTTGTAAGTTGGGATTTGGTTAGTGGGGCGTCGTCGGTTACCTTTGGGAAACTGTAGGTCGGCGGCGTCCTCGTCCACCATATCCACGGGGTTCATAAAAGACATGCTTAACTGTTTTAAAAACACTTCTTATTAAGAAAATATAAATTTTTCGTTCTGTACAAAATAATGCCGCTTTTTTTAGTGATGGTAAGGCAAACCGATAGCTAGCACACAAACTATCGATAGGTTAGCCACATTGTGCTTGCTAGATTGATGGTCACTCTAGCCGGCATGCAATGCAGTTTTGTTTTGTTCCGGGTGTTTTAATTTTATTGGGAACTCCACGGCTTTTTACAAGAAAGTGATGAACCAGGAGTCTGTAGTAGCTGCACCGGAGTACTGTCACTTCTTCAAGACCCTGCTGGTGGAGGAACTCGAGCTGGAGACGGACTTTCAGAGGCTACACTACGGCCAATGCGCGATAATTGGACGACTGGTGCTAGAGTCGAAATTCTATCGTTTGGAAAACGTGCGCGTTAAAAGCCTCCCGGAGTAAGTAGTGATAAACAAAAGATAATTAGAATGTGAATAGTAATTTACGAACTTCCAGGTCCTTATCCTTGCCCGAGGGCACAATATCTCTGCTCATTTTGGGACTCACCCACGACAAAGCCGTTGAACAGAGCGTGGCCACCGGTTCCTATTGCATTGTGCGCGGCGAAGTGGTTCTCTGCAATGTGGTGCATCCCAACAGTCGCACCCTGACCGCCCGCGGAGTCCACGAGAAGCTCTCCAGCCTGTCACATGATCCGGCGGCCAAGAAGGAATACCTCAGCTGGCTACGACTCACCCACAAACCGGCCATCGATTTATGGTTCATTCAGTCCATCGACAGGGCCGAAGATCTGCTGAGTCGCAGGTTGGAGATCCGGGGACTGACCGTGAGATGAACACACACTACCTCACCACGTCGCGAACCAATCCCCAGTTCTACATATTCAGCCAGCTCTTTGGCGACGATCTTGACTGGGCCAGCCAGTGCGATTGGGAGGGGATTCAAAACGTTGCCTGGCAGGAATTCTGGCAGCGTGAGGGGCACGAGCTGCTGGAGCAGAAGTGGCACAAGCGCTTTCCCGAATACCAGGACCTTATCGAATCTGTGACGCCTGAGGAGCAAGCCCTATGGAAAGAACTGTGGGAGAAACACGCCAGCGATTCGAGTGCCAGGTTCTGGCACATTTTTAGCTGTGCCTTCGAGAACTACCAAATCGAATTGTCCAAATCATTTGGCTTTAAATTAAATGCAGCGCCAGAAGAAGTTGAACAGGATTTACAGACTTTGAGCCTTAACAATAAACCGAAAAAGTCCAAACAGCGAAAATCCACAGAGAGCGAGGAGGACGAATCCTATCTGACTGCCAACGACGATCCTGAAGATATTGACGAAGAACAGCAGTTGCTACTTCTAGGATTGCCTACATCCTTTGCCTCCAAGGGAGTTCACAAGACCCGAAAACAAAGAAAGCCAGTAACTGAATCTTCTAGCAGCGATAGCGAGGATAGTGACGATCTGTTAATCATGGAAGACAACGATAGCAGCGCTCTCCATGGCGTTCAGAATGGTGGCGTCAAAAAGAACAAACGTCGGCAAAGGCAAGCCAACAAACTCAAGGCGAGGATGCCCGAGTTTATGCTGGAGGAGAACAGCCGGATGGTGAAGTACTGGTTTAAGCGATTCTCCTTGTTCTCCCGCTTCGACCAGGGCATCCGGCTGGACCGCGAGAGCTGGTTCTCGGTGACTCCTGAGAAGATTGCCAAACAGACGGCCCGGCGACTGGCCTGCGACTTAATCGTGGATGCTTTTTGTGGATGCGGTGGCAATGCCATCCAGTTCGCCAACACCTGCGGACGCGTTATCGCCATCGATATCGATGCTGAGAAGCTAGCTATGGCGAAGCACAATGCCGGCATTTACGGTGTGGCCCACAAGATCGAGTTCATTCATGCCGATTTCCTGCAGTTTGCGGCAAGCACAAGGATTCGCTCAAATGTAGTGTTCCTCAGTCCTCCCTGGGGTGGTCCCGACTACCAGAAGCAGGCAGTCTTCGATATAGAGCAAAGTCTTCTTCCCGTGGGCGCCAGTCATCTGATGCAGCTTTCGCGTCGACTGGCGGATGACGTTGCCTTCTTCCTGCCACGCAACGCAAACATGAGTCAAGTGATCGCCTTGAGTGGAGCGGGGCAGCAGTGCGAGGTGGAACACAATTATCTGGACACCAGAATGGTGGCTCTGACTGCCTATTACGGCAATGGAATTATAAAGGGTTCATTAGGGGAACATTAGCCGAATTAAGAGTAAGATCCAAAGTAACTTGTTTTTCTAAATATTAAAAAACTATTTCTTAAGAAAATATTCAGGCAATATTCAGTTAAAAAGAAAAGGTTAATTTGTAGAATGTTTCAAAAGGAAACCAACTTAAGTATTTCAAAGTGAAATTATCTAGGGTCAGAATTTAGTTTGTGACTATGTAAGAATAAAGAGAAACATTTTAATTTTGCTGTTAATTTTCTTTTGTTTAAGAAAAAATAAAATTTAGCTATTATTTCTATTGTTTTGAATAAGAAACCTTTGAACATATACCTTTTTTAATTTGTTTTAATTTTACTTACAATGAAAAAACATGTATTTAAGATGTTTTACAATGTATATAAGAGAAGAAAAATCATAATCATCATCATCATATTGCAAAATGTTGTTAGTAAAAATAGCTTTTTTAACCACGAGATGTAACTGAAAAGAAGTCACAAATCCGTGTAATTATGCATCAAAGAAACGTTATCGTTTTTTATACCTTTTTCGTTCATTGTTTATCCTCTTAAGTTTTTGTGTTCATTGGCCACATCGTGGAAAAGTTGACAAATGAATAAAGTCGCCTCGCATGTAACACATGTAAAGTCTTTTTTAACCCATCCCGTCGATCCAGCTGACCTGCCTGTGCAGTGATTGTTGCCAAGTGACCAGCAATGCCAAAGAGTCCGAGCTCTTTAGCCAATTTAGACAGCTTAACAAAGCTCAACTGACCAGTGGTCAATGGTCATAACCATAACGTTTCCAAATCCCTTCTTGCAACTCGCTCCGGACTTTTAATTAAAAAGCAAAGGAAACAAAGCGTGCGTCAATTTTTAAGAACTTTGTGGAACAAGTTGTGACTTTGGGATAACGCTGGGAAGGGATACGAATCCTGGTCCTGGCAACGTCGGTCGGGGGCAATTAACATGTTCGTGTCACAGCAGAAGCAGCCGTTTCTCCAGAATTCCAAAGCAGTCAACGAGCCACCAGAAGCAACAACCCTTTTTCATGGCTTACAGCATACTTAGGGCTTTCGGATGGGGTGAGTTCGGTTGAAGGGGTTGCGGTGGGGGCGGGGCATGTGCGGAATTTATAGCTGCCAACTGGCAACAGAGATATTTTCCCCATCCTTTTCCCAGTTGCGGAAAGTGCCCTCCTCTCCTGCAATTAGTTTGATTAACTTATTAGTGTGCGCCGAAACAACTTGGAAGAAATTTGGAGCGCGCTTTTCATCGCTGATTTGTGGGTATATCTAAAGATCTGTTATTATTTACACCCTCTGAAAAGCTAAGCAATGTTTCAAGAGACTAAAGTATATATTTTCTTAATCCTTTCAATGTCAGTTGATTCTCATATAAAATGTTTTAAAAGTTTCTTTGTTTTTAATATCTTTTTATTATTCAAAATAAGGAATATAATAAATTTTTATACGTAGAGTAAAAGGATGAAAGGATGAAAGAAAACCTCTTAAAGAGAAACGAATCGATTTATAATTCGGGACCATTAAGAACCCAAAGTTTCTGCCATTTAATTTTGTGACTAATAAAGTTTATATTGTAATAAAAGTAATATGTAATTGAAAAAATAATCATGTACTGCAGTAATACACCCCTTTAAATGAGATAAAGCTAAGCTCTGTTGTTGGCGATTAAAAGCTGACTTTTATTGTTCAAATTGTTATTAAAATACCGGAGAATTGCCCGTCACGCGTCAACTTCGGCATTATCAGCTACTTAAATCTAAGCTCCCCTTCCGGAACTTGGGTTCCGGTCTCTGGTTTCCAGACCGTACCTCCGTTATCCTTTATTAGATACACGTAATTGTCGTTTTAACGCGGGGTTGACAATGCCAACAATTTCAATATCCTGGCTTGGCGGCCTATAAAAGGCCAGGCATCTCTCTAAATATATAGAAATATATTTTATTGAAAAGCAAACACGTGTTCACAGCTCATCTCATCGTGCGGCAAGTGGCTGCCTCCGCCGTTTGGGCAAAAAACAAATTAAGTCACCCTTTTATTACGCTATTTAATTTCCAGCGTAATGTTGTCATCCTTCTTGACAAATGGTCACCCAAAACAACGAGGTCCCTGCTTCCGCATTCACCCCCCGACCGACTGACTGCCTGTTTGATCTGTAATTTGCGCCACTTGATGATGGTTTTAGGCGGAGAATCCGTACTCGAATCCGGGAAACGGAGTCGCTAAGCGGCGGGGTGGTTTATTTGTGCCGCAAGTTGCGACAATGCCGAAATGCGATTACGGCGTGCAGTCCATGGGAACTGTGGAAAATGCGATTGTTCGGCTCCGGTGCAGGTGCAGATGCTTCTTCATGGGCGCATCTAATTAAGCTGGAGGGGGGTTTGCCAGTAATTGCCTACTGATTTATGTCCTTAGACCTGCTTTCGTAAATATTGATTCGAAACAGAATGATAGCGTTGAGGTTGGATTTTCAGGGCTTAGCAATAAGAGGGTGCCAGAAAACTTCTATCTTGAGAACCTTGATGTTAAAGTATATTTAAAATATGTAAATGCAAATATAAAATTGTTCAGGATTTGGCTTTCGCTTGTAGCCTACAGCAACATGATCCTAAAAATTAATGATTTCTTAAGATTAGCTTCTTAAAAGCTTAAGCTTATTTTGAGAAATCACCTATTTTAAGGATCATGTTTACTATTAGTTAATTAAGAAATATTTACTAACGTACACTTTACAAAAATAAATGTAAATTTAAGCAAGTAACTTTTAAAAATTTTACAATAAATATTCAAGGTAGTTTTTCCTTGTAAGGAAAATTTAATATATTATTATACCAATTTCCTCGTTAACTTCCTTGCTGAGATTACAGCAAAATGGTGGCATGCCTCTTATTGATTAACCGTTATTCATTTGGTGGCAGCCATTAAAATTAATAAACGGTACAAGGGCGCCAACAACCACAAAGGCAATAACAACAACCAGAAAACCAGCAGGAATTACATACATACATACAATACCTATATAAACCAGCATCATAAAGATGAAGAAAAAGTGCGAGGGGAGGAAAGAAAGGGGGAGGCAGGCAGAACCGTTATCCGCCCACTTGCCATTGATGGGCAATAAAAAAAAGTCAAGTAGAGCGCAAAACAAGAGCAATAATATTTAATAAATGTGCACAGGGCCGAGCAATATTTATATGTGTGTACATGGATGGAATTTCGCTTGTTGTTGTTGGTGGTTGAATGCGAAAAAACCATAAATAAATAAACGAGCTTACGCACACAAGTACATGTAAGATTATACCGTGATATCCCACTACAACACTGAAAAAATATAGCTAAAAACAGAATATAATTCTTTAAAACTTTCAAGTGTCTTTTCTAAAACATTCTATATTTACAATATTATCAGAATGCCCACATTTGTTAAAGTTTTGTCAATGTGTTCAAGTAAATAAATAAAAAGTGTTTAAAAATATAAAACCTTACTTAAAAATGAAATATTTTTTAAACTTTAAATTTTTGATTAAGTTCTCATATAAATATTAATACTAAGTAAGTATTTCAATTTTAACAGTGTACTTTTCCTCTTCCTCTCTTCCCTTCCCTTCTCTCCCTTCGTATAGGTAGGCAGACTCCATGTAAGGTGCATGCGAGTGTGTGTGCGTGGCCCATGCATTTTTGGTTGAATACTTGAGAGCAGCAGAGGCAGAGCAACAACAATAACAACAACAACAACAACATGGCAGTGAGAGAGCCGCTCACTTACAGGCAATCCACCCGTCCCCACCTCCCCTCCCCTCTCTCCCCTTCATCCCACGCAACATCATTCTTCATGGCATTTCGGTGAAAAAGAATGCTTTTGATCTTCACAAGCGAATGATTTTTAATATGACTTTTTTTTGTTGTTGCTGCCGGCAGGGGGTGGTTTTTCAAGGGGCGAGAGGGGGCGAGGGCAACGTCTGTGGGCGGCGGAAATATGTTTGAGCCATGGGAAATGGGAAAGTAAAGTGCGCCGGCAGTCAATCAAAAGCATACGCTTTTTTTGTTGTGTACATACACACATAATGACTGTGATAATTAATTAGCTTAATTAAATACCAATGCAAGTGCAGCTCACTCACATACACACACACATACAGGGTTGGTCAACCGCAGCGCCTAAAATTAGGCAACGTTTGCATTTGGCAAAGTTTAACCGAAGAAAGGAGGAGAAAGGGAGCCCGAGCTTTCGCATAATGATGGTAATTTGTTGGTTTCGGCAAAAGAGCAAACGGCATCCTTGGAATTTCAATTAATTTCCATAATTTCCAACGCTTTATGAGCGAGGACGAGAACCCCCAAGCGGGACAGACAGAGATGGCGATTGAGAAGAGCGAGCGCGCGATTCCCCATCGAAGGGGATGATTTTTCCTGCCCTCGAATACGATTGTGTGTGTCCTTTGTCTGTGGGTGGTTTTCCCCGCCCACTTAGCCTCCCGCTTTGTAAGTAGGCCCAGGATCCCATCGCTCAACGCTAAATGCTTGGGAAAGTGTGCCGGAATCGCGAAATGGCCCAGGTGAAAAGGTCCTCAGACCCAAATACCTGCGGCATTATCTGGTGGGAAAATCAAAAGAATACTTTTTTGAATTTTGAACTTTAATCACTTGCTGAAATACTTAATAACTCCAGGTTTTCGTATTATAATTGCTTACACAATTTAATTGTGGGTTTAAATTTTATTTTCGTAGGACAGACCAAACCATTTAAATGTAATCCTGATAGTTGTAACTAAGAACTTTTCATGAAGTCGCAGTTTTAGTAACCTAATAAAACAAACGTCCAAGTTTGACCAATAGATCCAGAAACTTTCACATCAAAAGAGTCAGTAAATAAAGTAGATAATAAGCCCGAAATTAACTATTTAAATAGGTGTTCTATAAGTATTTTTAAATAACATAGAATGAATATCAGATGAGTATTGCAGAGTGTTTATGGTAAATATGACAATTTACTACATTGGTTACAGTCTTTTTCAAACGTAGTAACGTTTTTGTGACGGAAACTATTTCCCGCATTTGTTGACATCATAACTAATAATTCCACTAGCAAGTTATGATCCTCGAAATCCGCTTTACCATGGCAGCTGGGCCATGATTTTAATTAAAATCCAACAACCCAACTCCCCCATCATCCAACAATATGCAATTAAAAACGCAGTTATTAGTGCTGCGAGCATAACCAAATAAATTTCCAATTAAAACAATGACAGGCCAACGTAAAATCTGTTTAGGTTTTGCATTATTTTTGGCATTGCAAAATGGAACCAGAAAAATTGAAATTAATTTTTGGCGGACCCGAAAAACGGTCGAAAGGGGCCGAAAATATTTGTTTCGAGTGGCTCGCCATCAGGGCGTAGAGCAGCATTTTGGCCAAAAACCAAACCAGGACCAAAAACTCATTTTGAATATGGCCAAGAGCGGGTTTTGCATACACACTCAAGTGGCCCTAGTGGCAGCAAATGCGGCGGAAAAGCCACCGGAATAGCCGGATTTAATTAAAATCGCAAAATGGCTGCCCTTTCACCTGATTTGCTGGCCGTTTGTTGCCTGATTTTTGAGGGCAATCGAAAAATTTCTAATTTGCCGCTCATTATAAGTTTTGATTTTGTAATTAGTTTCTGAATTGGCTTTGATTTAGCGATTTGAGAGGACTCTAAAATTCAATAGCCATAAACGTTGAACAAAATCAAGTATTTTCCGTTGTGAGGCCATAAAAAAGAGATTAACATTTCGTTTATTTCGACCCATAAAAGGAATTCTGTGCAAATACATCAAAAAGAAATGGATGTGGGTAGGGGAATGCGGAAAAAAGTACGATGAAATAAAATTGAGGAAAAATCAACATTATAAACAACATTATTAAAAACATGCCGCAAATGTTTTGCTCCTCTCGCATTTTTGAGTCCATTTTGTTGTAAGCCAGTGGCCAAGAAAAAGGGGGCAGGACGAACAAAAGGGGCGTCGGTTGATGGGCAAGAAGCAGAGAGGGGGCTGAATGCCCAACCTCATGATGATGTTCTGCCCGGCAAATGAATGCTGCCCTGTCGAGGGGTGAAGGCGAGTCAAGGAAGAGGGCTAATAAAATTAAGCTCTGCCAGGAGATACAGCCAAGAAAGGGCAGGATGTGGGCAGCACCGGATTAAGTTGGTGGAGCAGCTTAGGCACTTTGTTCCTGCCAGGGTCTGGGTTTTTGTGCTCCTGTTTGTGCCACATCGTCATGCGGCTCCATAATAATAAAAATATTTTCATTAAATGAGAAAGGATAGCAGGGAGCACGAACAAAGTGCAAAAAGTGTTCTTTACCGCTCACTTAAAGGTTTGCCAAATTAAATCTAGTTTTTGAGATTTCTATCCGAGTCAAAAAACATCATATATGTATATAAACTTCACTTTGAGTTTAAGAAATTACAAAGCTATTGTATAATAATGCTTACTAAGCCTTACGTTTGTTTTTAATAATTTCTCGACTATTCATTATGTAAGTATCTATTTAAAATATTTTGATTTTTTATTAAATACAATCTAAACATAAAATGTTGTGCTAGTTTTAAAGTAATCATATTTTAATGAAATAAAATAATCTAAAAAGCAGAAATGCCATAAAAAACGGACTTTTGTAATTTTTAAAAGCGTGTTGGAAATGTTTGCATAAAAAATTATCATGAAATTAAATCTAAAAAACATAAAAACATTTAAAACCGATATAACTCATACACAATGATGTTTTTTTGTTCTTCAGATCAACTTTTGTTCGTTGTTTGGTAATCCTTTGATTACTTAGGGTTAAAAACATTTATGTAGGTGACTATAAATATAATCAAATTTATATCACTCATACGCAGTGTGCTCCTACAATTCTACAGGTTGAAACCGCATACGCCGAAAAGTAGGCAACCCTGTTGCCTTAATGAAACCCGCGATGCAGCCCTGTGCTAGGACTAACGGTAATTTCATTTGGCAGTTTGCCGAGCCGGTCCCTTCCCTCCCTCCCCTCTTTTACCATCCCATGTTTCCTTTTTCCTACTTCCTGGCACTTTCGCCGTAATAATTCATAATGAAAAAAGTTTCCCTGCCGCTTGTTTGTGTTTTATTTATTAGATAACATTATAACGTTTGTGTGCGGGTGGCTTTTTATTTAATAAAAATAAATAAATGTTATGGTTATGGCAACGCTCTTGCCCTCTCTTGTGCTAACCGCCTCTTCCCTCATCTCCCCTATCCAAGCGCCAAAAAGGGACATCATCATCATTACGCCTCTCATCTCATTTTATCTCTCGTCCTCAGGGCAGCAACAACAAAAACAACAACGACGACGACGAAGTTTATCAAAAGGCCAAAAGCACAACAACAATGGCGACTGCGGCAGAGGACCCTCTCCCTCCCACGCTCCTCTCCACCCCTCTCTTTCTAACGATTTAAGAGCATGCGCAGGGCATACTAGTGCATCACAAAGTATGTTTGTGTGTATTGTGGGGATTCGTATTGTTTTTGTTGTTTTGCACCTCAAAAAAATATTAAAATTGTGGTAAATAAATGAAAAATAAAATATGTGGGTATATAAAAAGTATGTATACACAGGCGTTTCCTGGCAGTTTAAAAGAGATTTCCTGTGGAGCCGTCACCCTCTCTTTCTCTCTATTGCTCTTTCCCCCACTCTCTCTCACTCCGCTGCGGCCGCCATTGCTAAACGCCGACGCCAACGCCAATGCCTGCGTCGACGTCGACGTCGGCGCCAAGTGGCTGGCCAATTCTTGTGGGTACATTAGCACTAATGATGATTGAAACGACAAACGTGACGCCGAAGCACCCGAAAGGATCCTCTCCATCCCCACGGCCATCCCCCCTTTTCCATTTCCCTTTTTGGTTGCAAATTCCTGGCTCTGATTTTTGAATTTGTCTCTCTTTGGTTTTTTTCGAAAGGAGAGGGGAAAGTTGGACATGACGAGGAGATACATAGAGAAAACAGAGAGTTATAAACCATTTAGTTCTACATAGGCCTAAAAGAGAATTATTTATATTTTAAGTAACAAAAAAAAAATTTCAACAAAAATTGTTACTATAAAAATGAATATGGTTAAAAACCAAGGTGATAAGTTGGTGTGAGCCTTAAAAAAACGATTTCCTGAAACAATACTTATTACTTATAAAATGTTTTAGTATCTATGATAATAAAATGTTTTCGAATAGCTTATTCTTAAAGTTTTAATTCTTTAAAATTTACTTATTTATTTACAATGTACGTTCTTGTTAGGCTTTAAAATACCATTAAAGTCAAACAAACTATCAGAATTTTTGAAACCAGCAAAGCTTGATATTCCTTAATCTTTTATGTAACTTTAGTTTAATGTTTTATTTATCTATGTGTACGCCCGTCATCAACCATTTGCTTTGTTCTTTTGGGGCTTTTCCTTTTCTGCTCGTTTCACGTTCTCTTGCATTGATTTACTTTGATGGGCCACTAATTGGAGCCTTCTTCGTCTTCCTGCGTCCGCCGATTCCGCAGGCTCGTAATGATCGTTAGCATTCCGTGTAGTTTATCAAACGGTAAATTGAAGACCCGTTTGGTCGGAAAGGGGGTTGGGCGAAAGGCATGGCTAATTGGGGCTGAATTTGGGGTTGAGCTGCGGCTGAGGATAGTTTTCACTACCAACTTAGTTCGCCAAATTCGGCCAAGAACCAGTTTCAAATTTTAAGCAGTTTTTAGGTAATTTAAAATTATAATACTTTGATTTTTTAAGCAACACCTTATTGTGTTTTTTATACCACCACAATTGTCTGACAAAAATATTAGCAGACATTTTAAAATAATAAATAAAAATCATCGTTTATATTAAACGTAATTAAACTCTTTGATAAAATACTGTTAAAAACTCCTTTCTTTCTTCTACCTGATCTTTAAAACTTATAAAGGACCTTATGGTTTGTTTAATAATTGTTTAAGTATATAAAGCTAATCCAGTTTTATTTAATAGCTAACAAGGTAAACCTTCTGTACATTTAAAGAAAATGTTTATTTGCCTTGACCATTGCCATAATTTGTCCATCTTATTTTTATATCTTTCTGGACCTTCACTTACTTATTATGTATCCGCGATGTAATTTCACAGCTTATTGCTTCATTAATTATGTCTGTCCCCACAGTGACAACCCCAGTGACATTTCAGCTTATTCAGAAAATATTATTAATCCAGCGTCGCCATATTGTTTCGCATTTATTTTCCGGCTGCTTTTGGTACCGCCCATTTACCAAAAGCGAGGGAGACGGAGTAAGCCAATTATCCATTTATTTCATAATTTCAATAACTTTTCATACACTCGCCCTCGAAACGGGGGTTTACCCAAATGGGTGTGGGCAGGGTTGCTCTGATAGGTGGGTGGTTCGAATGGTGGGTGGTGGGTTGGTTGGCGGATTACTCGCTTTGGTGGGTGATTCCTTTTTATGTAACTGCCTGGTGGTTGCTCTTGAATGATGACGATGATGATGATGTTGATGATGGGGCTTCGGTTGACGATGTTGTTATGCCTTCTTCTTCTCTTCAAAACGCTCTTTCAGAGGCTTGGATCTAAGTTGAGGGCAGGGTTGTCAGATATTGCAAAAAATATCAATGATATTCATGGTAGATTACTTTTAAATTTATTTAACCACAAAAATAAATTTTAAATGGTTTCTCTACGGGTTTGCTAAAAGGTCCAATAAAATGATAGTTTCGAATAAAACTAAATCTTTTATAGAACCATTTAATGAGTTGAACTGAAGTGTAATCAGTTCCGCCCTAATATATATTTTTTATAAATTATGTAAGCTTAATAAAATAATTTATAACTTGTAATAATAATTTGTAATTTTCAAAATAGAGCAAAAATAAAACTCAACACCTTATTGCTTTATAAGTTTTGAGTACTAAATCCAAAAGTTTCGACAACCCTGGTTAAGAGCAAAAAAAGCAGAAGGAAAAGCGGCTAGAAAAATCACAACGGCAACTCTCGCACACCCACAAAAAGAATCACTTACTCACGCACACACACTCACAGTCTCGCCAAAGCAGCGCTGCTGGCGTCGCTGCCGGCGTCGACTGCCAATAATGTAAAAATTTTACGGCCACGAACTTTTGAGTTCAGTTCAGTTTGCAACACGTTCGCGTTCGCATGTGTTTCCGGTTGTAAAAGTTTCCCCCGACTTTCACTTCGATTTCCTGTGCGAATTCCGTTATAGCCGAAAATAAGGCGCAGAACTGTAGGCAACAAATTTTGCAGTGCCGTCGGAAGGACTTAGTTTGCGGATTGTAACACCATTTTGTGCAAATAATTGTGAAAATTGAAACATTTTGGATTATCTTTGTTAGCAATCACACCTCAAATTGAATTCGATGCTCTTGGTACTTGATTTATAAAAAAGGTTAGTGCATGTAGTAATAGAAAAGTATTAATTGTCCTAAACAAAGACCGACGGCGTTTTTATTGAACACATTTCTTTAAAACGAATTGTAATTATTTGTATGACATAATAAAAACTGTTTTTAATATTTTCTTTATAAACATTAGTCAATTTGTTATAGATAAAAACAAAATACCCTTTTAAGATTTGCACATTACATTATTTCATTACCCTTTTTATACATACAATTTTTTTAGCTGAAAACTTTATAAGTTTGTGATCCTTTCCTCATAGTTTTTTATTCCAAGGTGTTTTTCCGATATCTTGATATGTCTCGAGTAAGCCAAAGATCCAAAGATTGTTTTGAAAAAATGTAAATTCTATTAATAATGATCTTCATAAACATCACAACAAATTTCTAATTGCTTAAGCTACGTTTTAAATATTTGTTAAATATATTTTAGTTTTTGTATATTATTAGTTAGAACCGTTTTCCTCATCTATGTTACTTCTCTTGGTTTTCGCCGTTTATTTTAAAATGGCTTTTTTGTTTTGAAAATTAAAAGATTTGCAATATTTAACGTTTTTAAAAACTTATTAAAGATAAAAATATTAAAAAATCAGGAAGAAAGGGAAATTTCTTAGAATTTGTCTCGGAAAGAGCTTCAGAATTAATGCAGTTAGTTTGTGTCCCTTGACATTCCCATGCGGAATGTGTGTGAAATCCACTTGTTACACCCAATTTGCATTCGCCTAATGAAGCTCATTTGGCTGGCACACGACGTTAGTGAGCTCCAGCTGTTTAGTTAAATCAGCTTAAATGCAGCTCGAGGCATCCGCATATTTGGCCAGCAGCACAAACAATGGAGACAACCGAGTTGATGGCTGTTACCTGGGATGCCTCACGCACCTGGGAGAGCAACTTCATCGGCAACACAAGGAGCAGCTCTTGCGGCAGCCACAATGAAGCAGCAAACTGTGACAAGGTCTCAATTAGGATATCACATTGCCACAAACCGATTCAGGTTCAGCTGGGGAATGCGTGCGAGCGAGAGGAGCTGCAATTAAGCAAATGAATGCACCGCTAAGAGGGCGATTTGCTACACTAATCAAAAATCATTATCATTAGCTTCATTAAAAAATCAGAATTTATATAAGTTCGAAAAGGGTCTTTTGGCTTGAGGTTTTGTTTATTAACAAAATAGTCTAGAAAAGCCTGTTGAAAGAGCTGTTCTTTTTTAAGACAAGTTAAGAACCATCCTAACAAAAAATTAAATTTTTTTTTGATCTTGATTAACACAAATTATTTGTGTCGATAGAAAATGTTCCACTTTTTGTCTATAAATTTAAAATGATTTAAGTTCATTGACATCTTATTTAATATTGTTAAGTCATTTAAATCTAAAAGTAAAAGCTGATTTTTAAAAAGGAAAACTTTTTTAAGCACTTTTCTAATTTTCAGTCTAAAATTCTAAACTAAGTAAGCATGCTAAAACTGGATTTAAGTTTTAAGTTAAGAATTTAACTTAAGACTACCAATACATTTTTTAAATATTTGTCATATCTACATAGGTTTTCGTTTGGTACTCCTTTGATAATATTATCTTAAAGTGTTAGAGAAAGTAACACAATTTAGTCAGTTTTCTTTGCTGTGCTTAGGGAAAATACATAAGGTAGGGGACAGTCCTAACCAGTTGTGTTTCCATTGTCCCATCTCAGACCACTGCTGACCAAGCACTTCATGGTCGGGCAATTTCACCAGGCAGGGATCACATTTCACTTAATTGTGGATTTAATCGGGGAGTCGTTGACACCTGGCAGCTTGCAACTGTGTAACAATTAAAGCAAGGCATTTCTCCCATTCGCAGAGACCGAATCCCAGAGGCCAGAGGCAGACGACAACTTGGAGACAGTGGCAAATACCTAAGCATGCTGCAGAATCCTTCCAAATATCACGCAAATCCCTTGTCGCACTTCCTGGCATTGCATAACACACAGGCCAGTGGCGGGGGGTCGGGTGTCGGCGGATTGGCCAGCCTGGGCGGGGGCATCCCGGCACATGGTCAACCGCATCATCATCATGCGCTGGCAGCGGCTGCAGCAGCGGCGGCCGTCGTCTCGGCGGGTCAGAGTTCATACCAAATGGAGCACCAGCAGCAGCAGCAGCAGCAACATAATCATCAGCTGCAACAGCAGCAACATCATCATCAGCAACAGCAACAGCAGCTCCACCCCAACAACCACCACCACCCACCGACAACAGGGAGCAGCAGCAACAGCAACAACAACAACACCACCGGCAACAACAGCAACAGCAGCAGCAACAACAGCTGCCACAGCAGCAGCAACAGCAACCACCGGGAACAGTTGGCGGCGGCCGCCACTGCGACGTCGCACGCGCAGCTCATCGAGGCGGCAGCGGCGCATTCCTCCCTCGACGTGGGCAAGTCCTTCACCATCGCCGCCATTTTGGGCCTGCAGAGCCAACGCAAGGACTACAACAATGCCATCAATCTCTCCCTGCACGACAACAACAACATTGCCGACGACAACAACAAGTGCTACACGAGCAACACGAGCAGCAGCAGCAGCAACAACAACAACAGCCAGAGTGTAAACAACTTTAATTGTGATATCGTGGCCGGCAGTGGACGTTACCTTCACGGTGGACATCCACATCCGCATCCTCATCAGTCAGGTTTCGCCGCTGTGGCCGCCGCCGTGGGAGCCGCTCCCTCTGCTCTCCAGAGCCTGCAGCAGCTCCACCAGCAACACCACGCCCAGCAACAGGCCTCACTGAGCTTCCAGCGCGAGAAACTTAAGTCGGGTAAGTTATAGTTGACTAGAGTTAAAGCATTTCATATTAACATCTAGGGTTTTAGGGTTTAGAACGGAAAAATGTCTAGATTAAAAGATTTCAATTTAAGAACTTGTCTTCTCACTTATTCAAGAAAAAACGTTCTTGAAATCAAGTTGGAAGTGCTCTTCAGTTTGTTTTTTAAAAAGGGAAATAGTCTTGAGTTTTTTTTCGACACGAAACGAGAAAGTGTATTTTATATTCTTAGCAAATAAATATTCAGCTTTATTATATCTACAAAAGTATTAAAACCGTTTTATAATAATACTTTTAAATTCAACAAATTCAAGTCAAAAATAAATCGCTATAATGACTCTTTACCCTACCATCCTTCCTAATATCCCACAGACTCCCATAAGAAAAGTGCACTGAAGAACAAGCGCGTCAGGACAATTTTTACCCCAGAGCAGTTGGAATGCCTGGAGGCGGAGTTCGAGAGGCAACAGTACATGGTTGGGCCGGAGAGGCTCTACCTCGCCCACACACTCAAGCTGACGGAGGCGCAGGTTAAGGTTTGGTTCCAGAACAGGCGGATCAAGTGGCGCAAGCACCACCTGGAACTCACGCAACAACGACTCGCTCTGATACGACAGACTCAGCTGCCGGGCTCGGCGATCCTGGGCAACCAGGTGTCCGTGGCTGCCAATCCAGCCCACTCGGCGTCCACGGATCTCACAACCGGATGCAGTGCAGCCTCGCCCAGTCTGCAGGAGGAAGACAATGAAGATAGCAAGCACTCTCTCTCGCTTTCCGGCGTCATGCCGCCGCTGAGTCGGGCGCAATCCGAGTCGGATCTGTCCATCTGCAACGACTCCCTGGATGGCGACAGTCTCATGGATGGCAGCGAAGAGGCCTAAACACCACTGGCGTGGCGTGGCAAAGCAAGTTTTCTGTAAATATAGCCGAATAAATATGTACAATATGGGTTTTCTTTAGCTCTGCGTGTTTTTTATCAGAAACTTTATATTATTTATACTATTATATTATACTAGGATTTTAGTTAGACTCTCCAAGGAGTCCTGCCACACGGATATAGACAATTACATTTAATTAGCACTTTATACATTGATCAGTTATCACATGAGAGTATTTATTTATTGTTCAGCAGCCCTCGCAATGCGAGCATGACAGGAGAGGTGCACAATCTGCCCGTTCGGGTAGCGTACAAAGGCGGACTGGGGGGGAAAGCGTTTCTTGCACTCGGGACACACGCTAAACTCGTTTAATTCAAAGCTAATGTTTCGCTGAGCCTCCAAAGCGGCTTCTAAACGGTTGCTCTCCGCCTCCAAAAGGCCGCACATCATCTGCATCTGGTGCTTGTCAGCCATTTTCTTACGTATCGACTTCTCGATGTATTTCTCCAGCTGGGGCATGGGCATGTCATCGGGAAGGTACTACAATAAACGGAGAATTAGTACCAAAAGTATACACACTCCATGCTAAGATCACCTCAAAGATATCGAAAGGGTCGATTTTGGTGGCGTAGGTATTGAGCAAGTCCAGAAGAACCTCTCGATTCACTTCAACGAAATCCGGATGCAGGGTGACGCCCTCATAGGGCGGCTCAGTTGGTGGTACCATTATGCACTTGACAAGCGTGTGAAATATCTTTTCATCGTCCTTGAAGTTGGCTTGCGCATAGGACGTTGCCTTGGCCACATCGCCCAGAATATTTATATAGATGGACAGCACCTTATCGTGCTTCTTGAGCCGGCCCAGAATGAGGGCACGCTCCTCCAGCAGCATATTGGTGGGGAACTCCTCTAGGACGCGATCTGGCGAATAGTCATTGGACTCCTCCAGCATCTTGTAGAGCTTGGCCCGTATAGGAATTAGTTCGGGAACTTCCTCACTAGAAAGCATAAGATTTCAATTGAAATTTTTTATCCCGTAGAATGACAAATTCTCACCCTTTTTCCTGCTGGGCCATAAGACGCTGCACCTGCTCGCGATATTGTTTGAGCAGCACATTGTGTAGCAGGGTGTTACTATCCTTCCACTCAGTGATCACATGCTCTAGATAGGGAGTGACCAGTGCCTTGTGCTTGCTGATCAAAAAGTCCAGGACTTTGGCGCGTGGCAGGGACTCCACCTCAATAAGTTCGTCGGTGAAAATGGATAGACCTTCTTCGGGACTTTCCTTCAATACCCAATCGGCAAACTCAAATATCAGCGGCAGGTGATCACCGCCCAGTTCCTGCAGATAACGTATTGTACGCTTGCGACCCTGCAGCACCGATCCCTCGATGCTGGCCTGCTCTCGGAGCAGTTTAAGGGCATCCTTGTGCTTGCCCTTCATCTGATAGAGAATGATCAGCTCCGATATCTTGTTGTGCTTTTTGAGGGTATTCTCCGACTCCTCCAGGTGGCACTGGTTGAGTCGCAGGAGAGGTGCCACCAGCGAGTCGTTTGTCTGCAGGTAGCACTTCAGCAACGTCGTATCGATAATCTCCAACAGGGACTTCGAACTACTCTTGGTGTCGCGCAGCTTGACCACCTCCCGCTGGCGAGCCAGTGCAAGGTACTCGATCAGAGCCATGTAGGCGTCCTCCAGGTCGCTGTCCTCCAGCGCTGGTGCACTAGACTTGGGCACGGCAATGTCCTCGGGGCCGGACTTGGGCTCAGGCACCAAACTGGGAAACAGTCTTATCACGTCATAAGGGTCTATGGATGCCTTTTCGAACTCCTTCATGGCCGCCGAGTACTCCTTGTTGGTGAAGAGCTCCTTGGCGTAGAGCATGTGTATTTGGCGAATGGTTTGTTCTCGATCCCCGGCTGGTTCATCAGATATTTGCTGAAAATAATGGATAAAACAATCGAGTTGGAAATATCTCTTTATCCAACTCACCGTCAGCTCTATGGCCAGTTGGAACTTCTTTTGCTGGAGCAACTGTTGACGCTGGGCGCGAATATCCACCATTCGAATGCACCAAAGCTCTGAGGTGGCGGCTGCAAAAATGGTTCCCTTGTCGGCATGGACCAGGAACTTTGTTTTCTGCAGCTCGGGAATGGTCTGGACCAGGGTGTCCTTGCCCACCAGGCTGCGTACCTCGATGGCATTGTTTACCCGACCCACGGCATATGGCTCATCCCAGACTGTAATTTAAAAGATTTATGAAAGAGTGCAGGAGTGGAAATATTTGTTTACTACCCAAATCTAGCAAGGGGCTTGACCAGAGCAGCGGAGCCATGGAACTATTGCTCTCCATGCCCCCCGGTCGCAAGTCAGTGGAGCTATCAGTGGATTCCTTGTACTGATTTGGATCTACTGAAACGAGAAAGCTGTCCTTGGAGATGCCCAGCATATTATTTCGGATGAGGCAGATGCAGGGATCTCTGCTAATGGTGGAGGAGGTTAGGAACAGGTCGTGTTTCTTTGGTGACGTTCCAGATATCTAAAAGAGCAAATGAAGGGAATTTAAACACAAGGTTCCCACGTTTTGAGTGCATCTCTCACATCGTAGACCACATATTCGTCCTTGTAGCCCACGCAGACTGCATGGCCCACCCAGCAAAGGCTCCTGGGCACATCACTCAGTTCAATGCTCAGTTCCAGCGAGTTCAGTTTGTCCTCCTTCCAGAAGAAGAACACTAGGCGCCGACGGATGGCACAGCACACGCGTATCAAAGTGGCCACCCGCCCGGTTATGGACTTGGGCGTGTCCACGTCCATGGTGAACAGAGTGCAGCCCTTTGTGTCCGGGGCACTGTGCATAAAGGCGAAGTTGCTCTCGATCCTTCTGATGTCGCACACCTGCACCAGGTTGTCGGTGAGGACGAAGAGCAGGTTCTCCGATGCAATCACCTCCATTTGGGTGATTGGCTTCCGGCTGAAGTTTTTGTTGAACATCCGCATGTCCACGCCGGTCTCCTCGTCCACGGAGTACATGATGAGCTGCCCGCTGCGGGTGCCCAAAATGACATGGTTGCCTGAAAGGGAACAATGCACCCGGTGAGTATTGATTAGTGGACTCCTGATTTTCGCACCGACCATACGCCGCTATGGACTCTATCTGCACGCCTTGCTTCAGGATGGAGTGAACACTGTAGGCCTGGTGCATCCTGGCGAATTCCGAGGGTTGGGTTTGGAAATTCCTCCGTCGAAATTTATTTTTCTACAAAGCTTATAAACATTAGAGCGGGAGTGCCCCTAACGTTGTTATCGATATATACAAATCAGATGTTCATAAATCGGTGCTTATGTTTTGATAGAGGAGTAATCCCTCTTTAAAAATGTTTTCTATTTTTTATAATAAAACAAGGTTAAATATTTTTTGTGTTTAAAATTATCCATTTTAATTAAATTTTAAATTAAATTAAAAAATAACGGATACTATCGATATTTTCGAACCAGTGCTGCCAGACCCTTGCCCGTTATCGATAGCACCAGTTCGATATACAACACTGGTTCCGTGCGGAACCGCTCTTTTCACTTTAGCGAGGCGAAATTGTCACATTTACATTTGACAAAATTGTAAGTTTGGAGCAGTTCGATTGGGATTACTCGTGTTAAATATGTTCGTTACATTGATATGCGCCTAGTGCAGTCGGTTATTAACGGTTTTAATTTGTCTCCGAATCAGCGTCGACAACACCGCAGACAGCAGCGACAACAGCCGTAGAAAGCAGCACATCAGCAAGAGCGAAGAACAAGCAAAATGCCCAAGAATAAAGGAAAAGGTGGCAAGAATCGTCGTCGTGGTAAGAACGAGAACGAGTTCGAGAAGCGAGAGCTGATCTTCAAGGAGGATCAGCAGGAGTACGCGCAGGTGACCAAGATGCTGGGCAACGGTCGTCTGGAGGCAATGTGCTTCGATGGCGTCAAACGCCTGTGTCACATTCGGGGGAAACTTCGCAAGAAGGTGAGTTCACAGTCGCAGTCGCTGTCTTTTGTCTGCGTTCTCTTAAATTGGGGAGCAGTGCTCCCTTAACTTGCGAGCCACTCTCTTTATCCACTCTCTTAGGCCAATCTGGCATTGATTGCCAGCGAATGCTACGTATTTACATTATTGTTTTGCAAAAATGCAGCCTTCATGTAAAATTTTTGATTTTTTTCGGTAGTCCCCATCTAATTCGCTTTTTATGGCCCTAACTGTGGCCTTGCCATCTCGTATTTGGCTCTCTTTGTTGGCCATTCTCTTTCATTGAGTGGGTGTCATCGTCCTTGTGCGAATGCCTTAACAAAGGGGCGTAGGCGGGAAGGGGAGAAGAGGGACAACTGATTAATAATACTCAAGTGCCTATGTACCATATGTACACACATAGTTAAAAGCAAAACATTAGCATTGCAAATACAGGGTGCCCCAACATCTTATTTCTTACGGATAGTATGTCAAATAAATTAAATAACATATTTATTGTCAGTTTGTATATTTACATCTCACCTAAAAAAAACGTGGGACTTTGACAGTCATAACTTATAAATATGAAATTATTTTTTAAAGCCTTAAAAAATCGTGATTTTAATGCCATTGAATGATTAATTTGAAGTTTTCGAATACAAAACTAAATTAGGGATATAATAGATCACTATGAACGAACGACATCCTGTTGAAAATGATTAGTTTTGCAGCAAAGGAATACGAAACATCTTATATAAATACTAATATTTGTATGTATACTTCCTGAATATGAATACAAATTTGAGTTACCTGAAAACTACCGCGAAAACTCCCGCCTTTATTCCTTTCAACAATGCAGGTTACTTATAAAGTAGGTCTGCAATTGCAGTTTTTCCTTATCATCTACCTGAGTTAGCCTTGGTCGAGTTCGCTCCCAAACCGATTATATCAATTCTTCCGAAAGGTATGAGCACATGTCAAATTTTTGATGGTGCTTCACCCCGCAGGAGACGGGCGTCATAAATAAGATTCCAAATCGACTACGTCAAGAATCGCGAGTAAGTAGTGACGTACGGCTTTAGGCTCTTGTAGGTGTCAAGTAAATATACAACACCAGAAGTGGAGTCCAATCGAAGCGAACAAATCAAGCATATGAAGTTATAAACAAAGAGAGGCAACGCAAGGAAAATTCCTAGACAGTGAAAAACATGTCTCAGGTTAATTGCGATATGGGAGGCACTGTAAATGCAAATAAACCGATCGAAATCGGAGTTGGCCTTGCGAAAACAAAACAGAGATAGTGATCTATTTTTGCACTAGGATTTCCTATGAATTCAGACGATAGGTTTTGGATTTCACTATCTTTATAAATGCAATAAATAAATTGATTATAAAAAAGATTATTCGACATAGATTATAATAGAAAGTCACCTGTTGTTTAAGGTAAGATAGTGCACCATTACCTCGTTTTTGGTTTCATATGCAATTTGAAATAAACACGGTGAAAGAATTTTTAAACACGTGCTCCGCCATAAAATTAACCCCCTACAACATCCTGACTTGGCAATTATTCTTTGATAGAATTTGGTCTTTGGCATTTATTGGCATTTATCTTATCTTCTGTCAAAAGTCATGACTGAAAGAAAACGTAATTATATTTTCAAGCGACGCAATTTTATGTTTTCCATAAATGGATTTGTAATCTCACATGATCACATAATGAATAGTTATACAATTTTAGGCACCCAGTGCACGTGTCTTAATTACCATTAAGTCAGGTCCTTATCTTTCAAGTAGGTTGCCTAAGGACTTTATTGGCGAACTCACTGTTAAAATTATGTGGTTCAGTTCTAATCTTTTTTAAGAGATAAAAAGCACACTTTTCTTTAAGTAAAACTTTCTTTTTAATTTCTAGGGCTAAAAATTTGTAAAAAATAATTTTGAAATAAAACTAGGAAGTACACGTAACCATTCTGACGCATTCTAAAATTGAAAACCCAGCGATTATAAATGTATCCCCTTTCCTATCTGAAAAAATACAATTATTTTATTTTATTCCTTATCTTTTATCCATGAAAATGCCTTCTAATTGATTTGATCATATCATGGAATTGGAATACCTTATGGGACTTTCCTAGACCATCTGTCAAAGTGAATTATTTGATAATTCCTGGAAGTGCGGAATTATACCTTGTTTCTCCCCCAATTACTCAGTTCTCGAGGGCTCAAAGTGCAACGGTGGGTTTGGTCTCAAGGTTCAACGAGCTAGCTCTCAGATGTCTAGAGTGTAGACCCCATTTTCGTGGTAGTAAAAAGAGTTATATGTATCTTTGCACAGGCTGTCCTCAAATGTCTGTCAATCACCCAGTAGTCAGCTGATGGCCCCAATTTAGCTGTCTTTATGAGCTCCCTGTTAATCAAGTCGCAGATCCTAATCTGACAGTCGTAACATGCTCTCAATTTGCCATTTTTTTCGGCCAGACAGTGGGAGCATGACTAATGCGTGGAAGGCGCCAGGTGAGTTGTGCTTTTGCCCCCCAAAACTCCGCCTGCTCCCCGCCCGGCAACAGAATTGGGAATATATCGCATATTCTTATCTGGCCGAGGGCCCCAGCTTATTTCACAATTACTTTCGACTGGCCTGAAGTGCCAAGAACGGTGCAAACGCACTTTTCTAATAAAAATCTGCGCAATTTAATTCGGACCTAACTTGGAGATCCATATTTCTATTTTGGTTCTTATTTGTTGAGCTATTTTAGTCGAAAAATAAGATAACTATTCTTACTTCCATGTGATATCATAACTGTGGGATAAAATGGGTCATATGAATTCTATTTTTATCCCCTTTTCTTTATCTAGATTAGCTAAAAATAAAAAGACAGTGGTGGCGTTTTTTTCCATTTAAATATATTCAACATTTTATTCAGTTTTTTTTGTAAGCTTAAACTAAGTCTTAAATTACAAGAATCAGGGCAGTATATAATTCTATATTTGTTCATCTTAATTGCCTAGTGAGATTATATAGAGAATCTAAATTTTTCTTTGGGTTTTTCAATCTTTTGTGTTTTTTTTTTTCGTTTGTATATTTAATTTTTTCGATATCTTCACATTCGAGCGCTCATTCCTTTCCAATGATCATCCTAAATGATCCGGGTGGCCGTGCTGATGACCTCATTGATCCAGTCAGTAAAAGCAGAGACACGGACAAAGACCGAGGGGGCGTTCTTTTGGCCGCAGGGCATCTTGCCCCAGGACACGATGCCGATGACGATGTTGGCTCGTTCGAAGTGCTCTTCGCAGCACTGTTGGATCAGCGGACCGCCGGAGTCGGCGGTGCAGATGCTAACGCCTCCAGTCAGTGGACCAGTGCACAGATTGGTCTCGTGCAGCTGCAGGCCGGAGCGGGCGAGGATCTGTTCGCAGAGCTCCATGTCCAAGATGGGCATGTTGGCCTCCTGCAGGCGATGTGGATAGTTGGGCACAGCCGTCATCGAGACATTGCCCCAGCCGTAAAGAGTTCCATAACCCTCCGGCTGAGCATCCTGCTCCGGCAACGTGGCTGGCTGGACATAGTCGTCGAAGACCAGTGGCTCCTTGGTGTAGATCAGAGCAATGTCGTAGGGATTAACTCCGCCCAAGTAGAGCTCATGGCGCACGTAGTAGTCGATGTGTCGCATTTGGATGTTGGTCGCCTCTCCCTTCTGATCGTGGATGTCGTGACTGCCCGCCACAATGACGGAGTTCTCCACCGCCTGCGGTGAACTGAGGCAGTGGGCCGCCGTCAGGATCCAGTGCTCGTTGATCACAGTGCCGGCACAGTAGTGGACCAGTCCTTGATCCGGTGTCATCATCTGGATGCTGACCACATAGGGCGCTGAATGTGGAGTCGCTTCCCGCTTGGCCAGGAACTTCTTGCTCCAGTGCGTTTGTCGCGGTGCTTCCAGAGTGCTAATCCGGTTCTCCAGCAGCCCGTAGGCCGCCAAGTTCATGGCCATAGTGTGGGCTGCTCCCGTGGAGCTGACGCCACCGCCGCACTTGCGAACGGTGGGCAGCTGCATGGAGCCGGAGGATGCAGAGCTGAGGACCACCATAATACTGGCTATGGTGGACAGCAGCACCGAGTAGATGCATCGGTAGGATAAGAGCATGATGTCCTCACTCTGGTTGCACGCGCCGCACGAATTCGGAGGGTAATAGTAAGTAATTTTGACGGTTAGGGTTCGGTCTTTTGGATTGTGGAGGCGCGACGGTTCTTTAGGGGATTCCGGTCGCGACTTCTTTAGCTCTTCGCCCTTGTTCTGGCGTATCGATAGCACTTCACTTGTATTCCGTTTCGCTTTATCATGGAATTCACTTTATTCGGCCCGATTTTGCCGTGTCTTTCGTTTTTTTTGCTCAGGTGTTTCTTGCTTGCTGCCGATTTTAGATTTGCCCGTTGCAGGCGAGTGAGTGTTGTATTTATAGGGAGAACAACTCTGGAGAGAGTCGCCCTCCCCAAATTGTGGTTGGTGGCTTCTTATCGGATTCAAGAAAGCGGGAGCGAGCTACCTGCCCCCCATATATGGTTCGTTATCAGTGTCGAGTTGAGATAGCAGAATTTTGGCGAGTGCCAATCGCCTGTCTAAGATTCAAGTATAGGGTATGTCTTGCTCAGGAATGCCCTACGTGGAGATGATAGCTCTCTGATCGGTCCTAATCTACACTAGCTTTTATTATGTAAGAGAAGTGCGTACTTGTTTCGCAGATAAGGACAGCGTGGGAAGATAATTCTCATGGGTTCATTGGTATTTAACCGATTGACAAATATTTTATTTCGGAATTACCAGTATTTTTTTATTTATGTTAGTTTTTCAGTGTAGGAATGTTTATGACACATAGAATTATGCCGAATAAGTGGTTAAACCCATGAACGTATTATCGTTGATTAAACATATGGGAGTTCATAAATTGAAAACTCATAATAAATTGAAAGTAGAGTACTAATTTAACTGATTTTAACCTCTTACAGAAGTCCGTCTGTGGAGAAACGAAAATTTTACCTCTCAAACAGAGCAAACCAGTGCAAACTGCCTGATAGCCATATGAAGTTCAATGATGCCTGTAGCTATGTATAGTCTATAAAGACCTGCTGCCTCGAATGCCAAACCTCTGACGGATCACACACACTCGTTAACTTACTCATTGGCACACTGCCGTACAATCAGTCGAGGAATCGGGTGCTTCCCAGAAAGTTGGGTTCTCGGATGGGGGAATGTGCCCAATACTTATCTGCTACCCATCGTAAAATGGCAATTTCGATTCAATTTAGTCACGATTCTTTCGGGCATGATCTATCGTGTTGGGTTTCCACAACGGTAGGGAATACGTAATGGAACAGATAGCAGGATGGAAGCGCGACTCGACGCCACCCGTTTAATGGATGATAAATACTCCAAAGTTCACCGAGGGCCCAAAATGGTTATTTATTTCCAGCACATACGTAATGCGGGAATTATTCGACAGTGGCGTCGATTCCGTTCAATTTACTTTAAAGCCACCACTGGGTATCGTCGCTTATCGATCCTTACGTGGTCAACAGATTCTATATATGTGTCATCTAGTCGTGGCATTGGAATTTATATTGCCCCCCCTCTAGCGTAGTGCTACTGGCAGGAAGTAGCTTTTGGGAAGTGAATTTATGAATGGGCTTTGAATCACTCAACAAGTGCAACTTGTCCTAGGTCATCGACTCTTTCAGTTGAGTAAGATTACATTTACAGGGGGGTGTTCTCATCAGTACCTCAGGTTTGACTGCAATTTGCACTTCCTACTTCTCCAATCTTTTGCTTGACGTCACAATGAGGGGGTATCTCAATCAGTTGTCAGGCCTCCTCGTTTATTCGCATCCGATTAAGGAAATGTTTGCTCAAGAGTCTTGTTATTTATATTGCAGAACGACTTTCTTATCAGTACCATCGCTACCAAAATTCGGTTAGCCCGTGATTGGAGTGTCTTATCTCGTCGGTAGAAAAATTCTCCGTCTTTCGTGGAATTAACCACTATTACGCGTTTCATTCAGCGTGCCAATTTATCTTCTCTATGTGACGGTGAACTCGTTTTGGTGGAGTGCCTTGTGGTTGGCTAGCCGTTTTAATCTTTGATTTATCAATGTTTGATGTTTTACTTCAAGTACTGATTGTGATCCACGGGGATTTAATTACTCCTCAGCTCACGTGAGCTCTTTTCCCTCCTCTTGCGAAATCGTCCTAGAAATGACCATGGATTTCTGTATTTCACATAACTTTCTCATAAAATGGAACCTTCTTGTGTTTGCCACACTTTTTCCAAGGTCATTTTGCATGGCCATTCGTTTCACTCTTTTGTGAAATTCGCGAAATGGAGTCGCTGTGCGCCATAGATCAGTTATCTTTTATCTATTACACAGAATACAAGCTGCAAAATTGAGTTTGCTTTTTCCCCAAAGAGTTACTCATAAAACAAAGAAAGCGATTCGTTGTGGTCTTTCCCAAAACAAAAATAGCGGGTATAAAAAACTAGATAACATTGTTTGATCATGTTTTCTGTTTGCTGTTTCAGGTGTGGATTAACCAAGGCGACATCATATTGGTGGGATTGCGTGACTACCAGGACTCAAAGGCAGATGTGATCCTGAAGTACACTCCTGACGAGGCCAGGAATCTGAAGACCTACGGCGAGTTCCCCGAGTCCGTGCGCATCAACGAGACGGTCACATTCGTGGAGGATGGCTTCGACGAGGACATCGAGTTCGGCGATGAGATCAGCTCGGAGGATGATGCCGACTCCGTTGACAACATCTGATTAACAAGAAACAAAGTGGCGCCGGGAGGGACGACGACGGCGGGAGCGGCTGGAACGTCCGCCTCGGCAGCACCAGCAGCAGCAGAGTCAGTTCGAGAATAGTAGGGAATTTAAACAATTGTAAAAAGCAGAAAGCAAGTAGCCCCGAGTCCTCCTCGAGATCCAAGCAACAACCAACCAGTCCAACATCCACAGAGCGGCGCAGCAACAGCAAAATAGCAAAGAGATTTATCAACAGAAACCAAAACTATAGTATCAGTTCATTTTTAGCCCCCTCAATGTTCAATATTCTCTTAAATTTCTTGAACTTGGAAATTCAAGTGGATTCCAAAATTCAAATGGTTTGACTTATGGCCGCCTTAAACCACTAATTATGAAAAACAAATAGTAGAACTGTTACACTGTGCAAGGAATGCAACTTTGCGAAACTTAAACTAATATTATTTGAATTAAAAAAGAAAAAACAAAGAAAAACAAACGGATATTAGTTATTATTTACCCAACAAATCTATCGAACTATATGAGAAAAATATACAACATATTAATGAAATCTACAACTCATACACATAAAATAGGAGTTTAGCGAACACACTAATGTTTAAGACAAAGGGTAAGAATAAAATAATGAACAATAGGCAGCGAGAGGAGGTTAGAGAGTTTCGATTGTAGCTAGCGAGTAAGCAAAATCAAATCCATGAGTTTTTGCCAGAAGATTCTGTGCGCTCCATCCCCCCAAAAAGTGTTCCTTCTCAGCATTTCGTCTCATGTCTTGTTTTTATTGTACACCTGTGTTATATTTTGATTATTTTTCATAGCAGCATCATATTCCAAAACGCCCTTTTTGTTTTTGCTGTCCATGCATTCAGTTTTCTCCACTTAGTTGTAATTCGAACCAAATGATGAAAACGTAAAAGATGTAAAAAGTAAAATAAAATATTGATTTTTGTATGAGTTGAACTCCAATAAATGGCGTTGATTAACCCGAATGCAAAACAGCAGATGCCCCCAAGGTCTTTTCACTTTCGTAGTTAAAATTCAAGCTACAATTTATTATTAAATGCAGAAACTCGTACATTTCAAGTGGAGAAAACCCCCGAACATTTTGGCACCGTTTACAGCTCCTCGTGGCGAGATGGGAACTTCTTGAGTATGGCATGGTAGAGATTGTAGAAAGCATACACCGAAACCGTGATAATAACCAGCAGAGCCCCGCCAAAGGCGATGCTCAGGAAGTTGCCGTCAATAATGCCCGCCGATCGATGGCGCTTGGTGGAGAATATCTCCTCCGTGGTCGCCGGGTTGTTCTGCTGCTGGGACGTCCGCTCGGCCATCAGCCGCTTCATGGTGCTGAGCCGCTCCCGCAAAACCTCCACGGATTCTGTGTCCAGGTCCGAAGTTCCTAAGAGGTTTTGGGCATTGCAGTTATCAGTGAAAGTTGGTGAAATATTCATTATTCGTTATACCTGTGGACTGGGAGGCGGAAGCACTGGGATAAGCAGACATTTTACAGATTTTCTTTATCAACTATTTGTGCAAAAACTGCAGCTTGAATTGGCTAATCAGAGTTATCTTAATCGGTTTTGGGGTGGGTTTGTTAACATTTCAAGTTTCAAAAGCGCAGGCGCCCAACGGAAAGCAGGCAGTGTTGCCAGACAATAGCGTTGCCAACCAATGAGGATAATATCGATAATGTTGTTTCTCAAACAACCGATAGTATCAAATATAAATCGATTTAGTTCCATCTCTCAACACGTGAAACGCGTTTTGAATTTACCTTTTGTGTTTTTAATGCTGCAATGGGCTTAACTAAACAATATTTGGCCTACCGGGCTATAGACAGCTTTAATATCATCACCTCCGGGCGTGCCAATGTGAACTTTGCCATTGTGGACAAGACGGAGGGCCGATATGTGGCCGCTCCAGCAGCAGAGAATGTGATCGTGTGGGACTTAAGGTGGGTTTTGCATAAATGGTTATTTTACATCCCCAAAACTACAATTTAGAATTTATTATCCCCAGAATGGGCGATCGCAAGCTGACGCTACGCCGTGAGAAGTTCGAAGTCACCTGCCTAAGGGTCTCGCCAGATCACCTGCACATTGCAGTGGGCTATGCGGATGGCATGGTCCAGATCTTCGATCTCAGCTCCGACAGGTACTACGATCCCATCTGCACGCTGGCGCTGCACAAGAACGCGGTGAGCATCCTGCGGTACGATCTGCAGGGCATGCGCCTGGTCAGCGGAGGTCTGGATACCGAACTGGTCGTCGTCGATGTGGTGGAGCAGGCGGGAAGAGCCCGTTTGAGCGGTCACAATGCCGCCATCACAGATGCCCATTTCCTTCAAAGAGTTGTAGACGACAGCATCGTGGTCAGCTGCTCGAAGGACACACAGATCAAGTTCTGGAACCTAGAGACGCAGTTCTGCTTTAAGACCATCGTCGATAATCGAACCGAGGTCTGGGGCCTAGCCTTTATCGGGGATCTGATGGTAGCCGGAGCCGGCGAGAGCGGTATGAATGTTTATCGCCTGAGGAAACACGATGGTGCAATCACCGAGACCCTGGAGTCGGCCGTTGACGGCCTTTCCATTGAGGACGAGGACACCATTAGTCCCATCAGTGTGAGCAACTGCGGCACCATCCAGCGGGCTGGAAAGGGTCGCACCGTCAACCTGGTGACCGATCCCAGTGAACGAGTGCTTAGTTGCCACGGCACCAACGATTTAATCGAGAACTTTTACATCTGCACGCCGGAGGAGGTGAAGAAGCGTCTGGCTAAGCGGCTAAAGAAAGAGAAAAAGGCCGCCGAGGAGGACGGCTCAGAAGAGGCCAAGTTGTCAACAGAACAGTCGCTGAGCGATGAAATCAAGCGACTGGAGAGCATCCGAGCGAAGCAAAAGATAAAATCCATCGATGTGGTCTTGGGCCAGAACCAGGAACTGCGTGTCCTGGTCAGTTTAGCCAACAACAGCTTGGTGTTGTACTCGCTGGAGGCGTCTGTCAAGACACGCAAGGCAGCCGATCCGAGCGTGAAACTGCTAAGGTCCCTTACCCGATTGGGACACCAGTCGGAAGTGCGATCCGTGTGCTTCAGTAACGATTCCCTGGCCGTTGGCTCGGGCGCAGGAGAATCCTTTAAGTTCTGGGATCGTGATGCTATGCAGTGCCTGCGAACAGTGCCGACGGATTACATCCTCTGCTCGAAGTTCGTTCCCGGCGATCACTACGCACTTCTAGGTATGAAGAGCGGCAAGCTTCTCATTGTGGACGTAGCAGCGGCTGATATTGTGGAGGAGATTCCCGCGCACGAAAGCGAGCTGTGGTCCATTGCCATACTGCCCGATCAGAAAGGATGCGTCACTGGCAGCGGCGATACCACACTAAAGATCTGGACCTTCGAACTGATTGATGCCGGTGAAGGCGACGCCCAGACCAAGGTGCTGTCCCTGCTGCACAAAAACACTTTGAAGCTGGAGGAGACCGTGCTCTGCGTGGGCGTCAGTCCGGACATGAAGTACCTGGCTGTCGGTTTGCTGGACGCTACCGTCAAGATCTTCTTCCTGGACACATTCAAGTTCTATCTTTCTCTGTATGGCCACAAGTTACCTGTGCTTTGCCTGGACATCTCCTATGACTCCAATCTTATCGTGACCGGATCGGCAGATCGTAACGTAAAAGTGTGGGGCTTAAACTTTGGAGACTGCCATCGCTCTATCTTTGCCCACGACGATTCGGTGATGAGTGTACAGTTTATACCCAAAACTCACATGTTCTTTACCTGCGGCAAGGACGGCAAGGTCAAGCAGTGGGACGGTGACAACTTCGAGAAGATTCTTACCTTGCCCGGCCATATAGGCGAAGCGTATTGTCTGTCAGTATCTCCAAACGGCCGATATCTTGTCACCTGCGGTTCGGATCGAACTCTTAGGATGTACGAGCGCACAGACGAAACCATTGTGCTGAAGGATGTGCAGGAGGAGGAGCGGGAGCAAATGGAGAACGAGCAATTGGCCACGGGAGAGGACAACACAGTTCCCCTGCTTCCTGGTCTCAAGATGCCCTCCCGCAAGACAGTGGGTTCCGAGCAATCTGCCGAATCGATTCTCGAATGTCTGGAAATATCCAAACAGTTTGAACTCGAGGCTGAGGATAAGCCTGAATTGCATCCTCTGATGCAGGCGCTGCAGGTGAAGAATCCCGTGGACTTCTTGGTCGGCACATTTATGCGGATACGAGCCTCGGATCTGGAGGAGGCGCTACTTCTGCTGCCCTTCTCCACTGTGTGCGAAGTTCTCGAGCGCCTGCCCACTCTGCTGACCCAGCGACCCGATCAACTGGAGCTGCTCTGTCGCGTCACCATCTTCCTGTTCAAGGTGCACATGAAACCCATCTCGGCGGCCAAGAACATGAAGCCTCTACTGGTCAAGCTCCTCTCGATGCTCAAACGGGACGTCGGCCAGCTGCGGGATGTCTTGGGCTGGAATCTGCATGGGCTGGCACTGCTCCAAACCGAGGTGGAACAGCGTGATGGTGTCCAGCTCTTCCGAGAGGCCACACAAGCTCGCAAGAAGCGCGACAAGAAGCGGAGAGAGGCCAGCAAACGGAGGCTGCAGATCCAAATGGTTTGAGACGAAATCCCCTAGACTTAGTTGTACAAATCCAATTAAACACTGTTAGTTATTCTATGTTCTACTGGATTTCTATATTTCTGTGAACATACTGTAATTTGACAACAAGGAATACACCTTAATTCGTAAGCCAAGCATAGGAGCACTTGCAATTTTCTGTAGACATGTACATATGAGATTGACAAAATGGATAAAATGGACTGAGGAGCAAGGGAAACGTTGTGTTAATTAGGACAGTTACGCAAACGAAATCACCTTTAAAACAAGGACATAACGTTTTTGATTGGAGACCTGGACGGGATGATTTTGGTTTAACATAAAACGTAGAACTCGGGGATAAGCGTAGGAGCAGGGCACTTGAAGAGCAATCAAAATGTATTTCCAGGTTAACAAATTCCGGCCTTGGGGAAGGTACCATCGCCACCGCCAGTTCCACAAGGACCTGTGGGTTTAATACGATTTTTTTTCAGATAAGTTAAGGCCTTAATGGGCTTTAAACTTACCACCACAACGCTGAAAAGCACCCGGCGGGCCGTAGCTGAGTTTCTGGATAGTACACTTCTCGATGGGACCGGTTGGACGACAGTAGGATGTGTACCTGGCCCAGGGCAGCGGCTCCTTGGGCGGAACACAATTTGGCAAGTAGCTGAGCTTGTACGTGGTGCACTTCTCCATGGGACCCTCGTTGCGGCAGAAGCCCTGTCGCGGACGAACAGACTCGGCGCGAGGGAAGCAAGTGACGTCCACAGGCATGTAGGACAGCTTGTTCACCGTGCAGCGCTCCATAGCCCCAGTAGGACGGCAGAAGGCGGTTCTTGGCATAATGGGTGCCCGCCTTACATGAGGCTTGGCCACAAAGTCGTGCTTCTGGGTGGTCATCGCATACATGGGCCCATCGAATCGCAGTCCATTTTCCATTGGCCGTATGGGCGGCGTGCGTTCTGTGCAGTTGGGCTGATAGGACAGCTAAGAAAAGGAGGTATTAAGGTATATTAATCTGGTTGAGTTTAAAAACCCCATTTAGAACTTACCTTTTGAATGGTGCACCTCTCGAGCGGTCCACTGGGTCTGCAGAAAGTGTCCCTGGGCAGGACAGGAGCCGGCTTGGTCCTGGAGGCATCCACTGGCATGTAGCTGAGCTTGTAGACCGTACTCCCGGCTCCGGAATCATTGCCACAGAAGCGCAAAGTGGTCAGTGGTGTCACTGGGGCCGTTCGCGCTTCGTTGCAGTTCGGCATGTAGCTCAGGTTGTAGGTGGTGCAGACGTTGGAGTACCGTGGCGGCACACAGCGGATCTTGTCGGCCCAGGGAGTGGGTTCCTTGGCCGGCAGGCAGACCGGCATGTAGGACAACTTCTGGATGGTGCAGCGCTCCATCGGACCGGCTGGCTTACAATAGTGCGAGCCCTGGATCATGGCCTTTGGCGGCGGATTCTGGCACACGTCAATGGGCATGTAGCTCAGCTTCTGGATGGTGCAGCGCTCCATGGGCGCATTCGACGTGCAGATGGCTACCCGTGGCACAATGGGATCCCGCTTCACGATACCCTTGGGCACGTAGTCGTGCTTCTGCGAGGTCATCGCGTAGATGGGACCCTCAAAGCGCAGACCGCTCTCCATGGGGATGATGGGTGGCGTCCGCTTGACCGGACATGGTGGCATGTAGGACAGCTTCTGAATGGTGCACTTTTCCAACGGCGCCGTTGAGGCCCGGATCTGGGAGCAGGGCATTACCGGACGAGCCCTCAGATTGTCGCCACAATTGGCGTAGAACGAGCGCCGATAAATGGTGTCCGTGTCCAGCGGCGCTGTGGATCGCATGAAGTGCGACTTAGGCAGGATGGGCATGGTGCGAGGCGGCTGCTGGTAGCAACATCCTGCGTAGTCGCCGCAATCACACGGCGGACACGTCGAACCCGGCGGACATGGCGAGAAGTCCGTGGGAGCCTGGCAAGGATCGCAGCCACTGGGGCAATATGTGTTGCAATCACCGGACATGGCTTCGAATGGTACGATAACTTCCAGAAACCCTCAGCCAAATGTGAATCAAAACGGTTGTGGAACCAACGAAAGTCTGGGCAATTGTCAAAGGAAATAATTTTGTTTGCTCAGAGCTGGGAGAACCGGTTGAGTGGACTTCAAAACACTTCCAAAACGACTAAAGAATAATTTTGCTCGGACACTTGACGACGAAAAGTTTCCCGATGTGTGCTACATAGGCAGAGATGGTCGAATGGAATTGGCTTTGAAAATCGTACACAACAGATTGAAATGTAACACCCGGCCAACCAGGAAAACATGTTTTAACGGGTTTTTTTGTGATCATCTTCATTTATTTCAGTTTACATTCTTCATTGCTAGGATATCCTGATATTTGATAAATGATAAGTCCTACAAATGGTGAGGGTAGCACTCTCTTCCTGGGACAGATAATTAATCATCTTCACATTGAACTCCCCTAAGCACTTGAAAGACTTTAAACGCATACATAAACAAACGGTTTGCATCATAAATTGGAATCTGTAAATGTGCCTAACTAAGCGTCTAACTAAACTCGATTTAAATAATTAAACATTAATAGAAATCACGTACATTTTAACTTATTTACAACATTTTTGCCTGCTCTATTGGTTTGGGTTTGGGTTCTTATGGGGCGTGGGCGAATACTTTAAGGATCAGCAAATAATTTCTAATACATAAATATTGAATTATTCAGTAAACAAAACAATTCCATTCGCGGTTTAAACATAAAATCAATAAATCGATCCCGTGTATAAGCGGGGTGAACTGAAGGGGGCGCACGTGTCCAATGCTGCCATTAAAACATTTTTCGATTCTCTTACAAGTTAGTTGTCTTAGACTATATGCTCGTTTCTTAATATTTTTCGCAAAGAATATAGTAAAAATACAATTATTTATGTGTGTGTATATGATTCAGTTCGCTTGACGTCTTCTCGCTTATCGACAATGTTCGGGTATACATTATATATAGATAGATCGCTAAAGATTCCGGGCTGTGTGTACGGGTTACAACGTGGGCAGATTGGCAGGCACCTGGTCCAGAAAATTGGCCGGAAACTGGCCCTGACGACCGCCCACCTCGCCGTACAGCCAATCCTCGTTTATTCTATAAAGCACTGTGACCAATTCATTCTCCTGCGGATAGACAACAAGATTAGTATATTGTAAAGCTGGAGGCTTAAAGGATTATTACCTGCAAGGCCAAATCTCCTTCTACTCCGCCAGGGAAGTGGTACAAACAAATCGCTGTGGGCAGCTGCTGTTGCGAAGGAGTGGGTGGAGCTGATGCAGCAGCAGCGGCTGGAGCAGCAGCACCACCGCCACCAGTGGCACCCAATGGCACTTTGATGTCCACGTAGTTGACTGGAAATATGCCCTCACATCCGGAACGCGTACGTCCGCGCATCCACTCCGGCGTGGGATGGTCCAGCAGATAGATTTTCTCGCTCTCCTACAAAAAGTAACATTATTATACGGATTTTAGCATATCGAGATTTCAAAAAACATACCCTAAAGCTGAGATCACCCTCCTCAACGCCATCAAAATCATAGAGCGCAATGGCATAGGGAACGATCTCCTCCTCCATGTAGCCCTGGCTTCCGTTGCTCAGCGCCAGAGCGTCCACCTTTCCGTTGATCACGTCGAGCAGTGAGATTCCGCCAACAGGCAGCGGCGGAGGTGGTCCCTTGGGCATCGGTGGCGATGGTGGTGTCTCCGATCCTGCATATCCCCCATTCATGACATAACCTGGCGGTACGCCCCCAATGAATGGTGGCGGCTTTGGCGCCTTTGGCTTTTGCGATATCTTCGGCTTGATGATGGTGGGCATGGTAAGCGATTGCGTGGGTGGCAGCAGGCTTTTGCCATTGCACAGCGGATTGTCCGAAGTGCGTGCCGCCAACTGGTAGGTCTGACGCACAGGTGCAGATCCAAAGCTATCGACGCCGCCGTGTCCATTGCTGCTGTCCACCGCCTCCCACGGATCCAGCGGACTCTGTGTGGATGGTCGCGATCGATGGTAATCGTCCTCGAATCCGCTCTCTGGCTGAGAAACGCTGCCATTGTTGGGCGAACTGAAGTTGCTGTCCGAACTGAAGCTGTCCACGCTGACGCAGTCGCTGTTGGACTTTTGGGTAAAGGTGGGCGACGACGGTGGCGAATCGAAGCTGATGAGCTGGGCATCGCCGGTCTGCTGAGAGGCATAGTGGGAGGAGCTACTGTGGCTGCTGCTCGAGGTGGTGTATGTGGTGGTGGTGGTGGCCGAGTTCCAGACAGCGTTCCAATCTCCATTGGTAAAGGCAGCCGAGGAGGAGGCGGCATTGTTGATGCTACCGCTGCTGTGGTTTGGTGTCCCGGCATTGCCGCTGCTCAGGCCGTAGACGCGATTCTCGGCTGCAGCCTTGGTAGCAGCGGCGGATGCCGTGGACGTGGACTTTTTGCGGTGGAAGATGTTCGAGATGAGTCTGCTACCGCCGGCGACCGCCGATGCCGTCGAGGAGGAGGACTTGGCCATGTTCTGCCCATTGACCAGCACCTTGGGCGGCGGCGGTCGCGGCGGAGGCATCTTCTTGAAGCGATCATTCCCGTTGCCCCCAAATGGATCGTCGTCCCAGTTGGTGGCCGGCGTGTAGCGTGCCTGTGGGAACTTCCTGGTGATGCTCGATCCTCCAGTCGGCTCATCGAAGAGGCTGTTGTTATTATTATTGTTGATGGCGGCGGCGGGGGTCCGCTTGTGCTGCAAGTTCTGCGACTGCAGCGGACCCTTGGGCGGCGGCGGCAGCTTGATGGTCAGCTTCTGGAGTCCACCGCCGGCGGCCTGCTGTTGCTGCATGTGCTGCTGCTGCAGCTGGAGACGCAGCTGCTCCAGGGTGGCATTTGCCCCAGCCGCGGCGCTCTGGCCACGTGATCCCGGTGGAGCCGGCGCCGGTCTCGATGGAATGGTCATGCTTTCTGCAATTGAAGAAGGTAAGGAAAAAAAGGGGTATTAATTATCTTGTAATCGTGAGCAGCAGCACGGAGTTCGCCAAATGGCGTTCTCTAATTAAACATGCAAAATCAGTTTTCTTATCGCAAATATTTGAGGCCCGATAAGCGACACTCACGACAAGGGAACTTGTATAGAGGGTTGCTCCGAAACCGTAGACTCGCACCCCTCCAATGTGATCTGATCTGTGTGACTATCTGTGGCACTTTTCTACTCGAAATTTCTAAAACAAAAACAAATGCGAATTTTTCAACGAGTTTGCTGAGTTTCTGTGAGTAGAACAATCTGATACAACTGGGAAATATAGGGAGGAAATATATGTAGATCTGACATGTGTCAAGATGGGGACATAAAAAGCTAAGGTAAAAGGTCAAAATTCTAAAAATCGAATTTCAGCAGAATATAACTTATGCCTGAGGGTTTACTGTCCATTAAAACAGAAATACAAATCTGTATGATGAGCATTTGATTTACAATTCAGATTAGAAAAGTAATTTCCAAGAATCAATGAACTTTCTTGGAAAGAAAGTATATATTTTTCCTAATTTCAATACAAAATATATCAAAATAAATCATTTAATTCAACTTTTTCTTTTATTAGAGGGTCACCTGCCTTCTTTATAAACAAAAAACAAGTTATATTTACAATGCAAGATAAGATATTAGTCAAAGCACTTAATACAAGGGGAATTCGAGTTGAGACTTTTAGATAAAATAGCCTCGGACACAGACCGATTAAGTATATTGATAACCAAAGTGGCTCTTATGATGTCGAATGACTCACATGAAGTAGTTATTACCCAGAAAGCCTAATCTATTAAAGCAATATACCAAAGCACACGCACAGAGATTTTCAGCTATCAACACCTGGGGGAAATTCATAATTAAAACGCGAACACAACAATCAATCGACAGAACCGAAATGCTCTTTTATTGCTTCGCATTTACGGTGCAATTGGAAAAAAAGCAAGAAAATAAATAAAAAACTTGTTATTTTTGTGGGGGTTTCGCGAACATTTACGTCATCTTCCCAGCCCCACAACAAATGCTCTTCTGCTAATTACTGCGGTCTTTTCTATTTCTGTTTCAGCTTTTCACGTAGCACACATGCGATGATAGAGAGTGAAACAAAAGTGATATCAATGACAGAGGAATAAAACGTTTTCAAGTTAACGCCGGAACCAGAAAATAAGTAGGTGGATTGCTGTGGACTGCTGCAGTTGCCCCAGTTCTCTGGATTGTCGGTGCCCGGCACATGGTGGAACCGATCTACATAGAACGCAGCTGAAATGGACTGCAAGTGGGATATTTCCTCAAATGGAAAACACATTCACAATGGCCGAATGATAAGAGAAAAAAGCCAATGTCGCCCTCTCACGAGAATAACAAAACGGTTTGCGTAAACAAAACAATATTATAAACAATTTTAAGTCGCAAAATATTTTAAGCAGACAGGGGGCGGCATAGAATGGCTTTATACTGGTGTCATTTGATAAAAGCTTTCCAAACACACATATATAACATATTTTTTGCGATTCGCGAGATGGATCTGATCGCTCGAAAATAAGTGCGTCATATGAAGAATTCCCTGATGCATATTTCGCGGAAAAATATTGACTATATAATAATGGGAGGAGGTACGAAGATCCGCCTCTTGGGTAGGGGTGTATTTTTTTAGTGGGAAAAAGTTCTAGCATATGGCTGGAATTACATATGTTTATTGTTTGCCAACACAAACAGAAGTTCACAAATATTTGTAATTACTTCCGGTTATTTGAAAATTGTTTTCCCCTGAGAATTGTGGGGGAACTTCAATGAATTAGCTAGCTTCAAAGGAAATACACTTTTATACATAAGTAAAAAAAATTGACTGAGAGAAATTCAATTTATAAATAAATTGGTAAATTTCCATACAATTTGGTTTGAATTGATCAATTTGGCGATGGGATTTGAAATTCAAAATATATACACACACATTTATTCATCCCAAGTCAATGATCGATCAAAGAAACTGAACAATATAAGGCATTTAACGGATCGTTTGTATGTCTATACATACGGACAAAAGAACACAGATCTCTATTTTAGATTTTATGCCAACTTTCAAAACTTTCAGCTAGATACATAAACAAGCTATCATAACAAATAATCGTTGCATGCGAAATTCATGCAAATCTCTCATGTCTTCCATAAGAAACGGCCTCCGCCCAAACACAAAAATGGCGAGGGAACGAATAGCTAAATTTGTAAAGTGTTGGACTGTTGATTTTGCCCATTATTGGGTATCTGGCTGCCCAAATGACTGAATGACTGAGTGACTGACTGACTGTGACGCTAATCGCAGACACATTCTCACCGGTTAAAGCCGCAATGGACGAGAATAAACCTTGCAGTTGCAATCTAATTAAAATCACCTTCAGAAGGTGATGATGGCAGGCAGAGCAAGAGAAAGGGAGCCCACCCACTTTGTTGGGGTTCTGAATGCCAATTTAATCATTTGCACAGCCCCCTTCCTTAACTATTCGCTTTGTATGGGCATGTGCAGAAAGTCAAGAGCAAGAGCAGCCTATTCCGACTGATATATATTGTATATAACAATTGCAAACACGCTTTCCTTTTCCTATTTTCCCCCGCGGCGTCCAAACAAAATTGATCAAATAATCACCCTAATGGAGGGGTAAATCGAGCTGAACATTTATGGGGTGCTCTACATTCGCATATTTACACTTGTTATCAGGGCAATTAAATAAATCAAACCATTAAAAGTTAATGAGGATCGCGCAAATAAACTATGCCAAAAGAGGACTATTACTTAAGATAGTCTAAAAGGTAGGCGTTCAACTAAAATGAGAAACAGGTTTGCTAGTTGATTTTATTTTGGTTAAGTTTGTTTTTAAGCATCGATTAAAGACTGGTTTATTCTGAAATCGTTAGTTCTACGATTTCTAAAATGCTCAATCAAAGCTCTTTCTTCAATCAATAAAAACTGGAAACGAGCTGAGGCCTTCGGAAGTGTGTAACAAAAGCTACCTGTAGTTCTGCGGTTCAAGCTCAATGCCAGGCAATACTAACCGGTTTTCTACGGCGACTCCCTCCCCATTACAACTTTAGATGAGAATAAAGACTGTGAAAATCTTTGCTAATTGCTACTTCGTTTCTTCGGTTTGCGTTTTAAGTATTTACCGACATGGGTTCTCTTGTAACTGATTTCCAGTGAAACTGTTAGAGGTAGAGATATCTTGTAGGATCCGTACCGATGATTCCATCAGTTGACAGAATGTGTGGGCTTGGGATTGGGTTGGTTCGGGCAACTTTTACTTTGGTATAGGCCATCCTCAAGCTTGACCGCACGTTCCGAGCAAACTCTCACGAACAATGGCAGACGAATGAAAGCAGAACAAAAGAAAGTGACAAACACATCGATCTCTGTATTTATAAGTGGGATGTGTACATCTGTATGTATGTGGGGTGGAAACGTTGCATTAAAGCCGAGTGAGAGCGTTATTAATAATCGAATCGAAGTGAAATGAAATGAAATGTATTGCATTTGAAAGAGCAATTTCCATGCTCTGCTTTTAATAGACTGTGCTCAACACACATTTCTCTTTCTCGTAATTGCTGATACTTCGACATTTTCGTGCACGGCACACACCTACAACACGGGCGTGACGACCTTGAATGCTTTTATTTTCACTGGTCGAATAAAAACTAGACCACAATCATATCACAAAGGGCTACAAATGCTCCATTAGTCTCAGACTTGCGCCACTTGAACGCTCCATGAGCAAATCATTAACCTCTCTATGGACTACACAGTAAAAATTATATAATTTTAAAGCTAATATTAAAAAGGGAAGAAAGTGTTTCTACATGTCACGTTTTTGAGTCACATCCATATCGTTAAAATCGCTGGAAAATAGAAAACTCTATTTACCGGCACAAATTTAGCTAGTGCATTGACGTAACTTATAAATATTCAGCCACTTTTTCATTGACAGAAAATAGGATGCATATGAAAATGAGATTTTAGGCGGGATTTTATATTTGGATGAGTCACTTCATATAAGTAACGCAAGAAAACACCTAAAATTGCTTATAGAAACACCCTAGCAATGAATTAAAAATCCCGCGAATGTTCAAATAAGAAAAGTTTTTAAATTTATACCAAGATCCATTTCTTTCTTTCCAAATAACCAATATAGGTTTTTAATTTGTACCATACATTGTGTAATAAATCTTTACATGCAGTTATTTTTTAATGTGTAGCATAAAAATATAAAACGGGAGCAGTGGCAACAAAAGCTTCCCCAACAGATGAACGACAAAACGAAGGCAACGCGCCGAAGTCAATTGAATTTAATGGCAGGCCTGACAAGTTAAATGAACTCAACTAAAAACACGCCCCAATTTTCGGGTTATTTTAATTTTTTTTTTTACGTTTTTAAACCTGCTTAACATAAAGTAATCGGGTAAAACGTGCCTACAATGCATTAATGCAATTAAAGCAAATTACTGGAGAGAACAAAGCCGAAATCATTCAATTTACATCAAGAGCGATAAAGAAGAGCAATGGAGATAGATGGATGGATGGATGGGAACAGAGCCATGCTTTGTATGGGGGGTCTTTGAGGTTAAGGTTTATTGAGCTCTGGGGATCTCTTAGCGGACAGTCTCGAATAATAAGAACTCCTTAGCGTCAGCGGGTTAAAGATTAATTTGATTTTCTGTTTGGTTTGGCTGGCGCATTTAACGAGCGTTTTGTGGATACAGCTTGAATCTGGTGCGACAACAATCTATTCATATATACACGCGTACACATATGCTGGCAAAATATTTGATCAGCAAATTTGGCGCTTTTGAGCAATGGCTAAAATAAAACAAAAGACCAGAAAGTCTATAGCAAAAAATCGTATAAGGGAGCGAAGACACATGGGCAAAACCCAAATGCTGAAAACGGGTTTTTCAAATATAACCCATGATTTTGCATTGTCGGTGGCAAGTTTTCCTGCTGTCTGTAGAAGAAAAAGGAATGGAAAGAATCAAAATAGGTGAATTAAAAGTTGGCGAAATCAACTGCACCATTCTATGAGCATTTACATTGTCAGCACGTTTCCCTGTTCGTCATAGCATTTTGTTCCTCTCTTCCAGTATTTTTGTACCAGCTCGTGCAATTCGTTCTAAAAGCGCATTTGCATACACACAACAACGATTGATAGGCAAAACTACAATGTAGTTTTGTGTTATGCCCACAAATTCTAGACAAACAATGCGGGCTAAAAATTGCACGTTCGAATATATAAAATATGTGATGTGAGGAGCTGCAGATGAAATCCATCGCTGTGGGACCTCCTCCGCCTCCAATCCACTCGTGCGTTTCATGGCGAGACACTTGCCGAATGTGGGTCAAAGTTGAATACAATCAGAGCTGAAAGCTTGCATCAGCACTTTCGAACACACCCACATTTTTGTGAATCGAGCAGTGAGTGCAAAACACTTGCAGGCACTTTGAAAAACAATGTTCTTTTTAAAAGGCCCATAAAAAGGATCTTTTGTTTCAGTCAAGAATACTATTTGCATATGGAGTCCATTTCAGCCGTAAAAACTGGAAACACTACACTTGTAAAAAAATAGCCTTCAGGTTATAACAGAAATTGATTATTCAGTTTTTTGTTTGCAAAATCGTTGCTATGACAGTTTTATGATATCATTCATAATCAAAATAATGTTATAACGAGTAAAACTCTACACTTATAGACGTTAGTTCTCAGGAAAAACATTAAATCCCAGCATTTGACGATGATCAAGATTGAATACCATGTTATATATCTATCACGAATTCAGATTACCCTTTACTCTATGATGAATTATGCATTTTGATAATAATGTATTTTTCTGTGGTTTTAAGTACTTATTTCTTATATACTGCCACGATATACATTTCCTGTTTGCGACATATAAGAGATTGCTCTTCAAAGGGTTTTATCATCAAGCAGAGGCGTAGAGAAGAGGGGTGCTTTGCTGCCATATGTTATATGCGTGTCATGTGAGGATCGGTCGAAAGTCAGTCAGCTGGAAAGTGAGGTAAGCGCAAATGCAACACCTGCTGCGCCCGAAAGTGACAAAACGAAACCGAAATTGGGGTTTCTATTTAATTGCGCAAAGAGAAGGAGCTTCATAGTTTATAAAACCAATTTGATAATTTATTATAAGAAAAATATTCCATTATATATATTAATTTACTATAATATAATAATGTATTTGGATGGGGTGGGAATTACACATACGTTTTTATATTACCAGAACAAGCTTCTCCAAAATAACACATCACATTTTAAGTGCTGTTTTTTCTGTGTATGGAACATTATGCAGTCTGCATCATAAAATTCCCCCTACACATAGTATTAGAAAATGGGTCTCTCATCCATAAATGTCACTGTACCCCGTTTCTTATCGCTAGGGCGCCAGTAAATAGTCGTAACTAACGTAGCATATCGGTTTATGCAATATTTTTGTATTGTACAATAGCTGCAAAGTTTCTTCTTGCCACACTAGTCACCCAGGCAAACATTAATTAATTAACAAATACGACCTTGACTGGAATTTCAATTAAGCAAATAGCTTGTGCAAACTTCAATGGAAATAAAAATGGAAGTGGATGTGGCTAATAAAATAAAGTAAAAGCAAAGTTGTCAGGGTGATGTGGTTAAATATCAATTGCGGGTAGGATGGGATAGGGTAACTAACCTTTTGACGACGTCCGATTCGTTCCGATCCGATTCGATTCAAAAAATCCGATCCGCAAAGCTGGCTTAGTAGGTTGTGGTTGTTGTTTTTGGTATTGTCTTTTTGCGATGCGCCCAAAAAAGGTGGACCAAAAAACGTTAAAAGTTAAAGAGAGTGACTAATGACCGCACGCACACAGTCTAAGTTAATTTGTTGTCACACACAAACACACACGCTTGCGCACACTCGCGGGCATCAACTTTGCACTCTTCTTCCCTCTCACTCCCTCTCGCTCTCGCATTCAAGGTGGTTAAACGAGAGGTGAGCCAAAAACAAAAACAACAACAGCAGCAGCGGCCAGCAAACACTCACACACACACGCGCGCTAAATAGCTGAACAGCAGCTGCAATTGTAGTAGCGCGAATCCGAGTAAAAAACAATAAAGGAAACAGGAGAAGGAAGTGCGCCCGCAGCTGCGACAATTATTGCTCGATTATTTCGCAGCGCGTATTGCAAAATATGCGACTTCGTTTGCTTAATACTTTTGTTTAATTATACGCACGCACACACATACCAAGGCACTTTTCCATAACGAATTACACGCACGAATCACTTTGAATTATGCTATTTGATAGCGATATTTGTCTGCCTTGATATGCTTCGGCTTTTTATTAGGTGGTGTCGCAGCAATGTTATGGAATAAATTAATTATTTTCAGTTTTTATTGCGCCTCGAACGCGTCCGTTCCGTTATGTTAGTTCTGCCAGAGTGACCGTTGTCTAAAGCCGGAAAAATCTTAAGAAACGCAATAACGATTTTAGTTTCTGCCGTTTTTCAACACTGTTTTTATTTGTTCTCACTGTTATGATGCGTTCCCACTGCGGTCAAATGGAAAATACGTTTAATATATTTAATATAAAATGTAATCCGTTAGCTATTAAATTGTTGAAAATTCCACATAAAATGCTAGCAGTAAAAAGAGCAAACTAAATCGTTTCTCTTCAGTTTTTCAATAAATGTCACATTTAAAAATTAATATTATTAAATTAAAAATAAGCCAAAAATATCTGAATATGTTCCTTTACTTAATTTTTAGTTAAAAAATACTTTATCTAAAAAATATTTATATTACTGTCCGTTTCAGTTATACTAAGCCTATAGCCTATCCATTTTCAATTGAATTTTTTGCCTTTGCAATAAGTTAGTTAAATATATCTTGAACTAAAAATAATGCCAGTTTACTTGATTAGTTTAAGAAATAAGTGCCAAATTGCAGGATTTTAAATTATATATAAAAACATGAAGCTCTATAAAACAACTGCGGAGGTGTGCAGTGGCTATAATAGCCCGCGATGTGACCGTTTCTCCAGGTAAGTTCCCGCCCAGTCTGCCCACATCAAGACGCCCCGAAAATACTGGCAAATAAAACCGAAGTAGGCTTCGCACATCCCTTCGAAAAAAAGACTCCCGACATATTTTATTTCGCCTGACCAAACGCCGCCGACGAACGCAAAAACGCGCGCACATTTACAAGGACAACAACAAGGACCATAGCCCAGGAATACTATATTTTTGACCAGCTGTCGGAACAATTAAATCGAAGCTGTGAAAATGGATGACTCACGCGAAGAAAGCCAGTTCATTGTGGACGACGTGAGCAAGACGATTAAGGAGGCCATCGAGACGACCATCGGTGGCAATGCCTATCAGCACGACAAGGTGAACAACTGGACCGGCCAGGTGGTGGAGAACTGCCTTACGGTCCTTACCAAGGAGCAGAAGCCCTACAAGTACATAGTGACCGCCATGATCATGCAGAAGAATGGGGCGGGATTGCACACTGCCAGCTCCTGCTATTGGAACAACGACACCGACGGATCCTGCACTGTGCGCTGGGAGAACAAGACCATGTACTGCATCGTTTCGGTCTTCGGACTGGCCGTGTAGAGAGGAGCCTACGGAGGATACTAGAAGGATTCGGGACTCGAACTGAAGGAGGACTCCCGTCGCGGGGCATCACCCGGGACTTGGGGAATCAATAATAGCAACTAACTGATAAGGGGGAGGGATTAACAAGATTGCCGTCGTACACACTCTACACAGAACTACACACATACCCACTTTGATCGGCCATCCTGCTGCTAGGACAAAATTAATTATGATAAACGCCGGAAAACAATGTTTTCAAGCAGCTGCCAGCAACTATTAGTTGCCAGTGTGCGCGCCTAATGTTATTCTTGATTTTCAATCTAAAAACTAAATAAAATTGTCAAAAAATGTAATGAATTTGGTGGTTGATAGTCCTGGTGAAATGTCCATAGTTTCCATGGCAGCTATTTGCTTAAAATCGATTATAAATAACGAGAGGTTGTCAATTTCTGTTATTGAGGCAATATACAGTTCTCCAATGTGGTTAAAATTGGGAAGATTTGATTAACAACAATAATGAAGGTTCTACAATTCTCTGGCATCCAGGAAATATACCTCCGTTTGAATAAAGACATTTTCAGTGAGCGACAGCCAAGACCGGTTCAAAATAACAGTATTCAGTACTTGTCTTAAATAAACTTTATTGACCCGCCTCCGGGTTTTGTTAAATCGATGGCGGGCGCGGTGTCCTTGAAGATACTCCCTCTACTTCTTGCGTTGGAAGCGACGCCCCAACTTAAGTGCCGGTACTTTGCTGGGCAGGCGCAGGACCAGGATGTCCGAGCGGGATTTGGGCAAGGCGTTCACAATATGGGCGTACTGCTTGATTCGATCCTTGCTTGTGGCCAAGGCGCGGGACAGGACGTTAATGTCCACCTCGTACTTCTCGCTGATGAGCAGGGCCAACACAATAAAGTGTGTGAGTGCCTTTTCACTGCTGAAATTTGTGCGTGTTCCTCGCCTGGCCACATTGGGATCCGCGAAGCGATGGCGTATATCATTCTCGATCTTTTCCGTGATTCTCGAGAGTTCCTTACCCTGCATTTGCCGCGAACGAAGGGAAATCAGCGACTGCAGGGCGTCCATGTAGATGATAAGCTTGATGTGGAGGAAGTCCTTCTTAGAGCTGACTGGTTTTTCTTGAATGCGAACCAAACAAGACTTGAGGTATTCCGATTTGATGCTGAAATGAAGAGATGTTTAGACCTCTATATCATTTTATTGGGATTAAATAACTTACGGGAGCGTCTGGGCCGGCGTCGAGAACACCACCTTCGCCTCCTCGTCCAGCCGATCAAGCAGGTCTTTCGGGATCACATTTTCCACATCGTAGACAGCATCCAGCTCGGTGGCCTCCTTGTCGAACTTGGGCACAATGCTGGCCAGGTACTCTTCGTTGTTGACAGTCACATCTGCCAGCGTGTCTTCGTCCTCATCTTCGTTCTGAGCAACTGACTTGACTGTTTCATCCAGATCCTGACGCACCACATCCACGTTGACCATCATCTGCTCACGATTGTCCACGAATCGGGATGCCTTGCGTCCGCCGAACTCCTTGAGCAGCTTCTTGCTGGCGTGCTCCTTGCTCAACGTGGGAATCTTTTTGCCCTCGCGCTCCAGTTGCTTGTAAATGTGATTGGACATCAGTGCCTGTTGCACGGGAACGATTTGAACTTTGTTGGTGGTCTTGTTCCTCACGGCGATATAGAAGTCGACATCCTCGCTGTCCTGCAGGTCACCTGTGTAGACATGGTCACCTGCCTCCAGCACAGCCTTCCTTTTCCGATCCGTAGTGCTCTCAACGGCGTAATATTCTTCGTTGCCCAAGAAGCACCCATTCTGGAATTTCACTGAGGATGATGAAATGTTTAGTTATTGTTCTGTGGTATATAAAGAAATTCCATTGCTTACTCCGGGTGGACAGAATATCGTTCTTTTGGTGAAAGCACGCAGTCTCAACTTCTGCTTCATCTTCCATTTTTATAAGGTTTTATTATACTTATATTCGGAGGTATTTTAAAAACAATTCAAACGCTGCACGTGGAAAGTGAAACAGCTGCTCACAGGTGATAACAGACACAAGCTGAGTGCTGTGAGAGTTGAGTACAGATCTATCGATAGACATCGATACTTGATTTGATTTTTAAATATATCATCAACGGTCACTTAGAGTTGATTATTAATGGAAAATAAATCTCAAGGGAAAGGAAAATATTCAAACATTTTTTCACTATTATTCTGCTATAAAAAAAGAGAACATTAAACATAGATTTATTCGTATTCCGGTATAAAAACTACGTTTTAAAAATATAGATTTAAGTTAAGGAAATATTTTATGGACGTCTGGCAGCTTCCGGGGCGAAGGTAAAACCGGAAAGTGTATAATGCTTGCTTTTGACAATCTTCACCACTTGCTGCAATTATTAAATATATTTTAGTGATTTCCAAGAAATAATTCCTTGTGCAACGTACCATAACAAGTTTTATGAGAAAAACGGCGAATGTCAAGAAGTTGATGCTCATGATTGCCGCCTCAGGCGGGAAATCTATATTTGAATCATCCAGTAGACCACGTCGACGTCGCCTTTTTCGCTCTGGTGGTTGCCAAAGAACCGCAAACTGTTCCTCTGTTTAAAAAAAAATTAAAAATTAATATCTTAAAAATTAATTTTAAGCTTATGGCTTTAAAAAAATACTCAAAAAATAAAAATTAAACCTAACTTGTTAGAATTCTTTGATCGATTTAAAAAAGATATATAACTTTCAAGGTCTTATTTTGACTTACCTATTAATCGCATAAGATTATCTCTTAGATTTTGTAAGAGCTTTATCTTTTTTCCGAATGTCAGTCCTGATTTCTTTATCCAGGTGTTCTTCATTGTTTTTAGGAAGTTGAAAAACCCTTGAATACTGGGAGCCAGTTCCAGTTCCCCTTCTTCCGCTGGCTGCTCTGTGGTCTCCTCATCTTCCTCCGATTCCTGACCTGCATTTTCGGGCGGATTGGAAGAATGTTTCCTGGAGGTGGTCTCCACTTTTGGGGTCACCACAACTACGCCTACAGTGGGTGCCTTGGTAGAGCTGATCATCAGGGGATTGTTGATGCCAAACCTTTCCCGCTGATATTCCAACCAGGCGGCACTGGGCGTGGTAAAGTCATTTCCCTGCTGACTGATCCTGGGAAGAATTACCAGAACGAAACACTTAACCACAAAATAAAGCATTTTGTCTGTTGGTTAGCTGGCAAAGAACTGCTGGAAAGTGTGGATAAAGTCTTCTGAGAAAGGTGTCAGCCGTTGCAGGCCAGTGATTTGTGGATACGGTTTTGCACCTTAAAACGCAGAGCATCCATGTGGGTGACAAACTAAACAGCCATGGACAAAATAATATTTAACTTAAAATTAAAAATTAAAAATTAACCTATAGCTATACAAACAATAACCATGACTCAATTATGTAGAAATTACACCACAAAAATTTAGGATACGTTCCCAAAAATCTGATAAACTTACATTATTCTTACCTATTTTCCCGCCCACCACTGTAAATAAAAGAGTTAGGTGCACCGCTTAATTGTCAAGCGTTATTTATTCAGCTATATTTTCTCTGCCATTCGTTTGGTTGGTGTTTCTTGTATACCTTATGGCCATTGGTTCTAAACTGGAACTGAGCTTCACAGTTTCTTCTGGGTTTTTTGTTTTTTTTTTTTGTATATTAAGTAGTTATTCATAAGAGTTGCCTTTAGGTGGTTAACGAATTAAAGCTATCGACTAATTTTGATTCTAGAGAAAAATTTAGCACACAGAGTTGTAGGTAAGTTAGAATAATTCATTGTTGTTTAGCGTTTATCGAAAAGCGAGTTAGAGGAGATGGGATAAACTTATGGGCTAGGCAATAGGGTTGTACTGCTATTTGATGTGCCGGCAGAGATGGAACCGCATCCATTTCAGGGCCCTGTCGCTCATCGCCTCCGATTTGGGCGAGTGGCCGCAATCCGACAGCCGATGGCATCCGGCACAATCCGCCGGAGATGGACGATAGTTCTCGGTGGTGGAGGTGGTGGTGGTGCAGCCCATTATCTCGGTGGTGCTCTCGAGGATCGCGACTGGTTCACAGCCAGGTCACATGTCGCCCGCACAGTCCCAGCGCAGGTCATCCGCCTCGTGGGTCAGGTACCGACCACCACCCACCTGGGTCTCCAGGGTCCGGAGGTCGCGGTACGTCTGCTTGTCCTGCAGCCAATAGTGCAGCAGACTCTTGTCCACCGTGTACCGCTTGCGCTGCTTCACCTGCAGCAGGTTGTTGATCAGGTCGATGGCTGAAAGTAAAAGGGGGCAATATAAATAAGTACACTAACATAAAATATATATGTATGTTTCTCCATATTTTTATTTAAGATACTTAAAATAAACTGTTTTTACAGGTCCATGCAAAATAATTCCTCTGAAGATACCTTGGTTAGAAAGCATTTCTTGTTTTTGGAAAAACTATCAAAATTTCCATGAACTATCGTGGGCATAACAAAAAATTATATTAAGTTACCTTTATTTCTCATGAATTTAAAGTTTTTAAACCCTTATTACCTTTAAGTTCAAATAAGAACTTACCATTTGAGGAGATCTCCTTCCAAGGATTGGGTGGATACATGAAGGCCGCATTTTGAATCTGGTCGTTAATATCCTCTTCCTCGTTGAAGGGGAAAGTGCCGCTCAAGCTCACATAGATGATAACGCCCACGCTCCACATGTCTAGCGATCTATTGTAGCCCTTATTCCGCAGCACTTCCGGGGCCAGATAGGCAGGAGTGCCGACCACCGATCGCCGGAAGGATTTCTCGCCAATGATCCGAGCGTAGCCAAAGTCACAGAGCTTAACCTGTGGGAACTCGGCGTCCGAGGAGAGCAGGACATTCTCGGGCTTCAGATCGCAGTGGACAATGTTTTGCGAATGCAGGTACTTGAGGGCTATCAGGATCTGGGTAATGAGGAACTTCGTCACCCGCTCGCTGAGCCGGCCCCTCGCATGCGAGAGGATCATCTCCAGCATGTCGCCCTTGAGCTTCTCCATCACCACGAAAATCCTCTCAGGGGTCTCGAACATCCGCTCGAGATTTACGACTCCGCAATGCGAGATGTTCTGCAGGATGGCCACTTCGTTCTTCAGCTGTGCTTCCTGTTTGGTGGGAAAGCGCAGCTTGTCGATCACCTTGATGGCCACCTCACGCTGCGTCTTTTTGTGGACTCCACCGTAGACCACTCCAAATTGTCCGGATCCCAGAACCTCATCCGGAAAGATCTGGTACAACTGACCCATGTCCTGCACTTGCTCCTCCGATTCGCAGCATTCTGGAAGGGGTAAAACGAGGAATTTGGATTATACTATGCATATTAGTACTTACTAAGCTGGTTGTAAACGATAAAGCGGCAGTATTTTATTAAATAGACTGGTAACAACTTATAGAAAGTGTTCAAAGGTATTTCTTTTACCATACAGGTCTTTAGGAATTTATTATGAATTTAAAAATATTATTCACAGTTGCTCCAATCGACTTTAAACATGCAGGTGCTGTAACGTTTACAGTCATTCTAAAAGGATCTAAAACCGCAGTACTCACTGGAAACAACTTTTAGAAAGTGTCTAAATGTCTTTTTGTTTCCATATACAATGGCCTCAATCGACTTTATACATGCAGCAGCTGTATCGTTTACAGTCATTTTAAAGGGATCTATTACCACAGTACTCACGCGTGTTGTTGACGTGCATGAAGGCCTGTCGGATGCTGGTCTCCCAGCTCTTGGCAATGTCGCTTCCGATGCCGCTGTCCGGCGGAGGTAATCGGACGGCCTGCTCCTCCTTGGCGCCCACCTGCGGATCCTGTCCGACGAAGTAGCTGAGATTGGGCAAGCGCAGCTCGAAGCAGTAGTTGCTCTCCGGTCGAGGATCACCCAGATGACTCTCGATCGACAGGAGCTCCGCCAGCGGCAGCTCCTTGTGGTACTTGCTACCCTGTTCCGAGACGAAGAGTGTGATGGTCTTGGAGTCCAAGCGCCAGTAGTACCTCTTGACCGCCTTGTCCAGCGAGGTGTAGTGCACCAGCCAACCCTCCTTGAGCGCTTGACCTCCACGTTTCTTGGTGTGCTTAACGGACTGGACGATCCTCATCAGCGGGATATTGGCACTGGGTGACGAGGAGGTTGAGGATTGCGATTGCTCCGACTGGCCATCACTGCTGGACTTGCTCGTCTCACCACCACCGCCACTGGAATCGTCTCCCAATCCTCCGTTGACCAACTCGGGCGGTGAATTGTGGGCATTTGTCAAGGCTTTGGGGGCTTCCCTGGGTCGACCGGCCACCAGATTTACACCACCCATCGACGTGGCCGACTTGTACTTGCCATAGTCGCTGCCCTCGTCGCAATCGCTGTCGTCGAACTCCTCGCGGAAGAAGTTGTCCCGCTCCCTGGCTCCGGCCTGGATCTGCAGCTGGCTGAGCTGAGCCTCGCCCGTACAGTCGTGGGGCACCTTGTCCATGCACTTCTTGTGCGTGTTGTACTGACAGTCGCGGCACTGCAATCCCTGCTTGAAGAGTCCCTTCAGCAGCTTCTTGCACAGCTGGCACACCGTGGGTATTCCGTATGTGTGCACCATGAAGGTGTGCGGAATACGGAGCACCATAGGTCCGTTCCGGCTGCCCGACGAATGGGTCCTTTGATGGCGACCGGGAATATTCTGGGAATTACAGAGGAAGCAGGGTGACTTAATTAGCAAATTGAGAGGCTCTGGAGATGGATTTGCGCAGGCTATTCCCTGCGGGGAGGACTCCTTTAATGGCGTTAATTGGGCAAAACTAATTTTCATAATTTGTCTGGCTAGCTAAGCTAGCTACCAAGCCTCCTTCCTTAATTTTTCCGTTCCGAGAACTTGAAATTACGATGATTGGGGAAATTTCAGAGGTTTTGGGTACACACAACAAATTCGATTTTTGTTATATTAATATGAAATAAAACAATAAATTGCTTTAGAATCTTTAAGTTATGAAATTTTGTAAGTTTATAATAGTTGGAATTAAAGCAAACTACTCTAAAACTCTAGGTAAACTTTGATGTAACAGGATAAATGCCAGAATAAATAACTACGTTTTGGGATCAATATAAGAATACCTTAAATCATAAATATAAGATCAAACAACTTCACAAAAGAATTTCTCTAGTATTAATGAAGGGACTTTCCAATCATACTCTTAATATCTTTAACTTCCCCTTAAGTTAGGTGTGACTAGTGTCACCAGATATTCCCCCTACGAGTATTCAAAAGAGTTAAGAAAACATAAGAATGTGCGCAGTATAAAAGTTTATTAAAAAAAGCATGAAAATAATACAAAGTAAAAGTGTGAGTCAATTTAAGTACAATTTTAAATACTCGCAGGATAACCGGAAACTGTCAACCAACACCCTTGAAAAGCACACACACAAACAGTCACTCGCATTCACACAGATACTATATAACTAGATACTAGATGGAGGAGTACAAAAGGTGCTGTCAGGCTGTCAATTCTTAATAATATCATTCATAAGGTCCGACATGCGCTTTACCAGTGAGCTGCTCGAGTCGTTCCGTCCCGTTCCGGTTCCGGTTGAGTCCTCCGTGGAGACGAGCGACTGCTGGGAACTGCCGGACGGACTGCGGGGCGTCTGGAGCGTGAAGGAGCGCCTCGAGGTGGCGTCATTCGAGCGGTTGCAGTTGTTCGGGATTTTCACCACGCACCGCTTGTGATAGTTCTGACCGCATCCTGTGGGTGGCAAGGTTTCGGTTGGGGATTAGTGGGGGCTGTCCCTTCATCTTCTTTATATATATATATCACATACCATCGCACTTGAGACCCTGGCGCACCAGACCGAACAGCATCTCGCCGCAGAAATCACAGAAGGTCGGTCCCTTGTAGGAATGCACATTCAGGCTGTGGGGCTTGAGGGTCGGCATCTCGGAGGTCGGATACAGTATGGCTACAGGGAGAGAAATATGTAGAAGATATTTTATATTATACTAGAATTTTAGGTGTATACTCCCCACTCAAAAATGTTTTTACATATTCTTCAACAACAAGCATTTCGATACTTGAAAATACTTAAAAACTATAAATATCGATTCTTTACTATGAGTTTTAATATAATATTTTAACTTTGGGTTCAATTTTTTAATGGAGAAATTCTAGCATGCTCATCTATAACTCATATAATGAACATTTGTACTTTTTGGTAATAATATTGAAAAACAATGGACATTTACTTTTTAATGGACAACTTCTTGTTTACAGAACTGTGGAGTGAAAGTGTAAATACCTTTAATGTTTCTAAATGTCAATTAAAAACATTTATCATAATAAATATTATGTTATCTATATATTTAGCAAGGAATATCAAAACTCATTGGTTGACAATGATTGTTGAGAATTCCAAAGTTTCTATGCTATTTGATAGGTTAACCTTTTGAAATGTATGAATTTGATGGGTGATGTCGGTGAATGTTTTCCCCTGATATGTGATTGAAGTGTGTGAAATTCTAAAGACCCGGATTGTGGGTGGACTGGTGGCTACTTACGGCTGGCTGTCAGCACGATTTCCACGAGGGTCTCGTCCACCACCTCCGCTGCCGAGTTGATGATGTGCAGCACATTCGGGGTGCTGTAATCGTGGACGAAGAGCAGAATGCGTTCCGACAGATACGTGAGTCCGCTGTCCGGTATCTGAAATGGCCAACGGGATAGAATGTGAGCACTCTACTGGTGACTATGACAATGGAAATGACACTGTCCATTTGCGATGTTCGGCTTCGTTTAACGCTTATTTTTGCATTGGGCCACCCATTATCATATCATATTCGTATCTTAATTGATTGCCCGATAAGATCCAGCCTGCCATATGCACAAAATTTCGTATTGATTTCGATTGATACGGAGGGAACCACTGTGGAATTTAACATGTTTGCTTTCGGTCGACATAGTTGCAAATAGCCATACAAATTGGAAAAATATACTGTTCTATATGTTGCGATAAGTTATTCTGTTTATCATAATAAATGAATTTTCCCAAGAAATCGTTTCATGCCATTGTATGACTTGATGAAATACCTGCTTTACTGGAGTTATTTGATAGAGCCCACTGACTGTCATGATGGAAATCTATGTGGCACATAGAGGTCCACCAGTCTTAGATCCTGTACAAACCAAATTAACCATTCCCTGCTTACACACCCCCTCCTGGCCAAAGTTATACGCACTTCGAGGTGGGTATCCCATGGATGGCGGGGAACCGGACGGAAGGAGTCGTGCCAGGAGCAGCTGTCGTCGGCAATGGATGGTTATGGAACTACGGAACACCACCAGTTGCGGCCTGGTTAATTGAATTGGCCATGGTTAGCTGGATGGGAGGGAAACAGGCCAAGCGGAAACGAGTCCATGCCTATGTAACTTGGACTTACTTAATGAAATAAAGCAATTATTGGGCACACATACATTTATTAATCCGCCCTTGCTCTGTGCTGACTTTCTTCTATGTGCCTGTTAGAGGTACACTGGTATGTAAACCACTTCTTATAAAGGTTAATTGCGGAAAAAATTATATTTGGTAGAATCGTTACAGCATATTTTTCTTAAATTCATAATCTTAGATATTATTTTTCTAACCCATATTCTCTTTTGTGACTTGTTAAATAGGAAGTTCCACTGTAAACTTATTGGCCAACTGCACCGTATGTTGACATGACCGCCTTCCGACTTTCGTTCAAATATTCTACGATTGTCATGTTTACTGGACTCCTTGCATAATTAACTTGCACTAACTGCCAAAAAGGGTCACCACATGTTGACCTCATTAGATATTTTTCGGAAGTAAATGGGACTATCTGTATACCATATAATTATACTAGTCTATATACTACTATTAAATATTCTAATAGGGGATTCAAGTTACCTTTAAAACCAAGTTCTGTATGATAATGGTTTGTATTTATCTCTTTCTAGGAACTAATTAAGCATTATACCTAATTAGAAACTATCACAAATTAAGTGTCTTAAAGTATTATTTACGCCATGAAATATGCTATAGTAGACATACTATCAATAATATAGCTGTTCCTAACCCTACATACAAAGGGGTCTCTTTATCGCTGCTCTTACCTTTGTGTTGATGAAGTCACAGGCCAGATCCTTGAGCGTTTTGAGGGTCAGGGCGTTGGCGGGAACGCAGACTGCATCGCGGACGCTGCCGAACTGGAAAAGGAATGTGACTTCGGGACCCTCCATTATAACGGGAACGCTGCCGACGCCGCTGCCGACGCTGGCTGCGCTGCTGCCGTTGGAGGTGCTGTGGTTTCGTTGGGCCAGGATTGCAGTGGTTCGGGCGGTCCCCCTCTTTCACGGAGGTCCTGTGTCCCCAGATCCAATAAAATTCCTCCCCGTCCCTTTTGCTTTTCCGCTTGGCCTGCAGTGATTTCTCGAGGTTTTCCACCCCCCGAGAGTTGTTATTGCAAAATGCCAAGGACGAACGTAAGTTTAGTGCTACTCCTGCCACCGCAGTCCTTATTGCAGCTCTCTGTTTTGGCTGCGGTTCAGAGTCGGCTTGTGGTTCAAGGGTTCCAGTCGGTCACGGCTCTATATGTCCTGGAGAGATATAAGCCAGATTTGACACCACACACACCGCCTCTGGGTCATGAAAACTAACTGAAATGATATGAAATGTTGGGGTAAGTTTTGGGATTGACAAAGAATGCACTTTAGTCATAGAAATGGATAAACTTTAATCGGTTTCAAAAATATCGAGCAAAAAGATATGCCTTTTAGGGATTTTTTTTAGGATTATAGAGGAGGGTACTAAGAAATAATATACTACCAATAATAACTTTCTTAATAATTTATTTCATGTTCATATATCTTATTGTATTTTGGACCTCGATTGTATCTTTCTCGAAATAAATTAGAAACAGTTTTAGTACTAGAATTAGACTTGTGATATCCAATTATATTTATCTACTATGTGCGGATTAGTAAGTTAGGTCATGGAACGTGTATCACTGAGACAATGGGGCCATAAATAATACGGCAATCGATTCCCCGATTCAACAGCCATTACGTAGCTCTCGGCCCGATTGGCCATATGTATACTGTCATTATATTTATATACAAAAAACTGGTTGCTAATTGTGATGAGAAAAACTAGAAAGATAAGATCGCTCTGGGAAACTGACGGGGCGATTTGAATTCTTTCCAATTATTTTGAAGTGCCCTGCCTGTTTGTGACCCATTTATGGAGTGTGTGCGAGGCATTAAAAAATAATTAAAAAATCATGACGGAAAATATGTGCTGGCCATGAAAGGAATGCCAAGAGATGTGAAAGAAAGGGAGAGAAAAATTATAAAAAAAAAATGGTAGAACAACAAAACGAAAGCCAAGAAAGAGACTTCGGAGAGCGGCAGCCAGGCCAAGCAACTTTCTAAATTTGTATCTCGGCTTTTTTCTTTCTGGATTTTCGTTGTTGTTTTTTAAGTAGGTGTATCAGTCAAAAGTCGCAGCTGGGAGCTGAGTGCGTTTTGAATTTCAATTGAAGTGGTTTGGCGGGGGGTGTGGGTCTGTTTTTCCAGGCATCTGGAAGCGGAGGCTGGCTCCAAAAGACTTCAAGTGTTTGGCACCAAAAAAAATATATATATCTAAATGATACCATCAACGAGAAATAGCCGAAATTGGAGCACAAGCACAAGCACAGGCAAATGACGCAGCGCAGAGGCCTAAAGTCAAGGCTAAAACACGTACGCACTTGGATATTAAGATACTTTATGGTATCCAAGAGATATATATATTATTGACATTTACATAACAACACAACGCACAAGCAACAAGCTGGCCTCTCGGCGAAATTTGGTTAATAATTTATTAGGCAAATACACACACTTTTGAGGGCCTTTTCACCGCCTTGCATCCGATGGATGCCACTTGGCCATGGTGACTAAGCCGAATTCTTGCTCTTGCCTCGCTTTTTACTGCTCCACTCAACCACCGGTCTTAAGTCCCCCTGCTTTTCTAGCCGTTGCCGTTGTTGTTGCCTATTATTCTATGCGCTGCAATTTGATGTCACTGCCATCGTCGCCGCGGCACGTTCTGAGTTTGTTAAGCCAAAAGAGCAACTGACTTGGCCAACTGACTGGCAAAGCCGCCGACGATGCCGGAGACCCAGTCCCAGTCGTAGTCCCATTCCCATTCCCCTTTCGAGACCCAGACACAAAGCCCCAACAACAGCCCCAACGCGAACCCAAACCCAAACTCAAACTCAGACCCAGTAGCTAGTAGCCAGCGCAAAAGCAACTCAAAACCCGTTTTGCGGCACTGAGAAAAATATATTTATAATTTAAATCAAAAAGGAACTTCCAAAACTAGGCTCTTAAGAACAGCTTAATTACCTTAAACCTTTTTTGGAACCCATTTATGATTTTTTGCATAAGGAATATCATTCCTGTCACATTCCATCTTAACTGCAATTAAACTCTTAGTTAAAAAGCTTAGTTTCATATTTACCAATATTTAACAAAATATTTGTGAAATTCCATGGTTTAAATTAAAGTCGAAACTATCCAAATCCAATACCAAATCTTAAAAAACTTTTTATTTGAAAAACTACCAGCCTTTTGTTTCTAAAATAATATATGCTTAAAATTTGATTAGTATTAAGTCTGTTTATTTAATAATTTCTAAACGAAAATGTAGTTTGAAATTTAATTTAGGTATAACATTTTTTTATTGTATTTTCTTATATATACATGTTTTTAAGTTCAAGGGTTAAATATATTTGAATAATTACAGATTACAAATTAATATAAAATAAATATTTTTATTAGTTTCTTTAGTTCAAAAATGGAAAATTCTCAGATAGTTTTCAATGGAAAATAAATAAATATTTATTTTTGTCAGTGTAGACAAATGTATGGAGAAAGACAAGGCCAGAGCAAGACAGAGGGAGATGGGGACAGAGCGAGAGAGAGATAGGGAGAGTGAGAGACTGGGGCGTGTGTGAGTGTGAGCCATGAACCAAAGCACTCGACCCGGCATAGTCTTACCCCCTCCCCCTTTCATTTCTCCCCCCTTCATTTGTTGCCCAGTTTGTTTGTTTCCTTTGTTTGTTTGTTGTAACGGCCGCACTCTCCAATTTTCCCCGCCTCCCTTTCCCCACATTTCCTTCCCCCAGAGGGCTTTCTCCCCCCTCTCGTTCTACGCTTCAGTTTCTGCACTCTTTCTCCGCTTTGAGCGCGCCCATTTAGCGCCCATTTTCTTCGCTCGCTGTCATTGTCAAGGCTGTGCGAGAAAACTACCTGTGGGGTGGTGGGGTGTGTTGGGTGGTGGGGGGTGGTGCTGGGCCCCCTAGCCTGCGGCTTGATAAGCGATTTTCCCGTTACCGTTAGCCGGTGCCAGGGCCAAGGTGATTTCCCTTCATAGTGACAAGCAAAAGTTGTGCCAAGTGTGCAGATGTGAGTGTGTGATTACAAAAATATTCGATTTTTCCTAACAATACCCAAAGAGAAAGGAAGTAAAAGTGAACTTTATAATCACATTTACTTTATAAGAAAGACGTCGGTAAGTTACGTCGGTAAGTTAAAGATTGAAAACCCCTTAAGATTTTCACAGAAATTTCTGCTAGAAAAACTCAAATCTTAAAAATTTCAATCGTTTCCTTCCATTCTACCAAATATTATTTGCTTATCTTACACTTCCGAATTTTGCATTTTTTCTTTAGAATTACATTAAGAAATATTTCCTTGAGTCATATGTTCATATTTATCTGTAACAGCAACAAAATGTAACACATGTTGTTCCACTTTACTTATTAAATAATGAAATAAATTGGCTGCAGAGTTTGCCAAAACGAAAATAATTGGGTCATGTACTTGAAAATGTTAAATGTATTTTTGTGTTGTGTCTGAAAATATTTTATTCTGTTATTTATATTCATTGCACTTAATGGATTCATTAGGCATATTCGATTTTTGCACATTGGCATTAGCACAATATATATTTATTGCTGCTAATCAATTTTGAACTAAATAATGAATTGATATATCAAATAACAAATCAAATAAGAGCAGCAAATAAATTGCAAACAATTAAGATAGGTTTTCTTTAGAATCAGTTTTAAATAAACTTTATTTAGTAATTGGTTTGTTATTCAAATGATATGTTGATATTGTTGGAATACATTTTTAGATTTTAAATGTATCAGTAAATTAGAGTTGTTCATGCCAAGAACGCTCAACAAATTTGAGTTTATTGATTTCGTTAAACAAACAACCAAGTGTTTTCTTTAGTTTTATAAAATTAAATTGCAACATTTTTGTTTCGAAACTTTGTCGAATTATGAAAATCTTGTTCACGCAGACATCTCCAGTTGGAAATCATAGAACGGCCTTTTCTCATGGGTTTTAATATTTGCCCCCTATCGGTTATCGGATGGTTTTTTTTTTGGAGCTTGGGCCATCCGTACTCACATGTTTATTTGTTGGAATATTATTAGAATTCTCGATTCATGTGAAACAACAAACAAAGCGAAATAAAATGCAAATAGGCAGAGCCGACGCAAAAGTCGCGCGCTCTTTTCTGATAAGAAAATCGAATGAGACGGGGCTAAGGGGCACGATAGGGAGGGGTCTTTCGCATGGCATCATCATTATCATCGATAGATAATTAGCAAGGTGATAATAATTCCGAGCTGAGAGCGAAAGCGAGAACGAGATGCGATGATGATGCCACGACAAGTTCAAATTCCACTGGGGGTGGAGCCCAAGTAAATCCTCTGCAGTGAAAAAAAAACTTAATCTGGGTTTTAAGAATTCTTAAGTGTATCTAGTCTTTTGAAGTCGAATTGGTAACGGCTTGGAATAATAATTGGGAACGGCTTTTAGATAATAATAATTGCTTTTAAGGGTACATATACTTTAAAACCTATCTTAGGAACTATTATATTTCTTTCTGTATGAAATCTCTAGAGAACTAGTTGCGATAATGCCTCAAGATTAATGGAATTCCATGTAAGTTTCAGTATGGAAACATTTTTAGTAATACTTGGTTCTGAAGAACAAATACATTTTGCAACCTATCTTAGAAACAATTATACTTCTTCCTGTGTAAAATCTTCAGAGAACTAGATGATATAATGGGACCAGCTTAATAGTATTCCATGTCAGATTCAGTTTGCAAACAATTTTTAGATAATAATACTTGGTTCTGTAGAACACATACATTTTGTAACCTATCTTAGAAACTATTATGTTTCTTTCTGTGTGAAATCTCCAGAGAACTAGATGCGATAATGGGACCAGCTTAATGGTATTCCATGTTAAGTGTGTGTGCCACAGGCTGACGCACCGGCCATAAATACCAAGGCCAAGGAACAACTCGAATGTGTTTTTGTTTGTTTTTCCAGCTCAAGTGCCTGGCGGACTCCGAAATGGGAGGTTTTCCGCCCGGCCAAAGGAGAAAATAAATATTAACGGGCGCGGGCGCAGACAAACATTTGCATTGAAGCGTGGCAGGACAATGGTACAGTGTATACTCGATAAATATAGTTAACAGAAAAATAATACAGTATATTGCCTTCAGGAAATATCAGGGATTAACTTTAGAAAGGGAGTATAGGTCAGCTTTTATAAGAAATATTTTGTAATATATTAAAATAATATTTTTATGGAATATTACTTTTTATCCAATTCAGTTTCGGATCTATTAAATATGTTTTCCGTAGTTATTTACTATTTTATTAAATTTTTCTACTCTGTATTTGTATTGTCCAAGAGCGACTAATCTTATTGATTTATTTAAGAATATGCACAGTTAAAAGACATTTAGCACTAGCAGAGTGGAAAAGCACCTCCTCCATTTTCTTTCCCCACTTAATAAGCAGTTACCCTGTATTTATCAATATATTTACCATACCATTCGCATACTTTGCATGCTATGATTAAATTTTGGTGTGTAGTAATTACATGCATTAAAGACAAACCACCACTTTGCCAACTTACGACCAACAACAAAACGTGGCAATTTGGCAACAAAGGCACTCCACTCCACTTATGCACAGTATGATATAATAACAGGAAGCAGGAAGCTCGGGAAACTCGGGAAACTGCGAAGGAGTCGACTGTGACACTTAATTTTTAATGTTTCTCGGGGAAATTTCATTTCGTTTAATTTGTTTTCAGCTGGCGTCACTCGACGGCGACTTTCCGTCGATTATTTTTTACACTCATTTAAGATGCAACACTTGGTATATATATAGACTTGTTGAAAATGTGTTGCAATTAATTTGAATAATTAATATGCACACGGACAGGGGCTAGATACAAACACACACACACCTTTGCTCGTGCCCCATTTCCCTAGGCGCTTTTCCTTAGAATTTTCAATATTTGTTTGCCGTTTCTCTGTGTGTTTGTGTGTGTGTCGTAGTATTTTCTTATTTTTTTTTTCTTTTCGTGATTTTTTTTTTATTTGTGTGGCAGCATCGTGGAAAGGTCCACGTTGCGCTGATTTTGTCGTTTGGGCCAACGAGAAAATTTCGCACGTTTGCACTTCGCCTCGACCGCCGCGCAACTGAAGTGAAATTCTCAAAAGCGGCCAGCAGCAATCGCAAACAAATCAGCAACAACGGCAGAAAAAGCAAAATCCAAATGGAATTCCCGAGCTCAACTCAACTCTCGATTTCGGACTCGGGTTTATTCGCTCTCTCTTCCTTGTAAATTCCGCAGAGATTCTCTCAGAATTCGGGGCAGAGTACCCAAGATTCTTGGGATGCTGAATTTTCGAATACCCCATCACTTCTCACATCTTATTCGTTCTTGACGCGCTTCCTCCAATTGATTCTACTTTATTTTGGCTTTCCCATTGTTTATTTACTCTTCTCAATTTCGGTTGGGCGTTTGTTTACAATCCGAAATCCGCGGCAGAGGTGAAAGCCATGGTCGCGAAGCTTTCTCACAGGTGTCTTAAAAGCTTGGGAGTTGTAACGAAGAGAAATGGGCCTATGTTCTCGAAAAAGAGAAGGTGTAAAGCTAAGAGTTGTCAGGGTTGACAGGTTACCATAATCCTAGTAATACCTATAGTATTACTTACAAAAAATAAAAATTTAACAACAGTTTAGCGAGTTATAGAAAATTTCTGGACGGGCCTCGAAAATAGTTGGTGTACAGCATATCTTTCCACAGAATCTATATCATCAACTTTAAAATCAAACACTTACGTATAACTTTGTCTTATAACTTATAATTTACATAAATATTATTGTTTTACAAAGATACTTCTAAAAGATAAATAGTATTTATGAAGTACACATACTTGATATATTACATCTTCAGATTGTTTACGTATACGTAATATTAAAAGTCTTATAAAATCCAGAGAAGTGTCAAACAAAGAGCAGTCGAAACTTAAGAGATAAGCATTCCCATCGAAGAGAGTCAAGTGAGCGGGCTTTTTATGGGCCACTGTTGCTCCCCAAAAGCTCTATTTTGCACTGAAAAAAATTAGGCAGATTAATCACACTATTTTCAATGGATGCACATGGTACACCGGAGGCCAGTCGCCTTTTGGAGTTCCGGGAAACCCCCTTTTGGCGGCCGAATTGAAGCGCGTAAACTGTATATTACGGTAACATGCCGCTGCGGAAAGGTAACCGGAAACGTAAAGCTTTTTGCCAGCAACGTAATCGCTTTGCCACGCTAAGAGCTTTTCATTTCGCAGCGTCAGAAAAATGGGGAAAATGGGCGGAAAGAAACTGGGCCAGTCAAACGAAGGAACTCCGAAAAGGGAAGCATGAAATTGCTCTAGCAACACATGGCGCTTACCCCGCCCGGAAAAATCGAGGGGGATGGGAGTTTCGGGGGGGAGAGTTGGTTATGGGTGGTGTGGGAGGCGGGAGGCCATTTTTCCAAATGGGGGAGGCTGGCTTTTGTTGTTGGGACTGTGCCGCCTGCCAACTGACAACAAAAGCGTCGCACGTAATATAATAAAGAGATTTTCCATAGCATACAAAGCGGGGCTGCGTCGAGACAGTTGCATGTGTCCTTCTACACAGAAAAATATATTGATATAATATAATATTTTAATGTAATAACATATTCGAGCTCTTATTTTAGTTCGGTAAACTTGTTTAATATTGAATTTTAAAAATATTTCTTTAGGTAAAGCGAATCCAATTTGAATATTGTTACCAACATTCCATCATTAGAATTTAAAACTTATAAGCGATGTTTTATTTTAAGATCAACACTACAAATAATATATATATTGTTTTAACCATGTATGAATTTTTTTATCTTATCACCATTCCGATTATAATTACCCTAATAATAATAATTTTTCATGATTTAGTTAAGATTACAACAAATTAGCTTAATTTGTGTTCAATCCTTAGTTCTTACATCTTACCTCTTAAAACACAAAACTGACAGACGATTATCTTGATCCTACAAAATCAGATACCAAATAACCTATTTATTTTGTTCTGTGTACAAGAGATCCTGGTCCTCGGAATGTACAATTCTCTGTCTGCCCCCAGCATGTTCTCGTCTAAGCCTCGCATTGTACATTGTGCACACATTATAATGGAAATCGGTTTTAGCTGAACTAAAAATAATTGGCCTTGCATTTCTGGTTTGTTTTCCGTCCATATATAGATTTATATCTATGTATCTGTATGTGCTGAAGACCTTGTTGTTGCTGGTAATCAACAGTTTGTTGGCACGCGTTGCCATTTTGGCCCCGGGGTTTGGGAGTGGGCCAAGTTTAGACGGAGCGAAAAACATTTCGCAATTAGCTGATTCTCCTTCATTCAGGCTTTCGCCCATGGAAATCCCAGTATTTGGTTTTCTAAATTTACGATTACAATTCGGGGCTGCTATTTTGGGTTTTATTTACACATTGTTGCTGCAATGGAAATTATTTTTGAATTTTTGCATGGTTCGGATTAGTTTCTAGCTAAATTTTCGTTTCTAATTAACAAAACATGTTGTTTGGAAGAAAAAATAAGTTATAAATAAAGTTTTTAAAAGGATAGAGAATATTAAAGTCTAGTTTAAGTGCCAAAAAATATATTTCAATAAAAATTCAATTACAAAAAGTTATTTGGCAAGGTAATGTCTGAAATAAATTTCTAGCATTCTCGGCTTCTTTAAAATCCCCTTAAATGCGCCCCGCCTTCTCTATTATTTACGCAAATTGCCTGGGACTATCCATTCAGGACTTTTGTAGGGATTCTCGCCCAGCCGAGAGCATTTTAAATTGGAAATAAATCAAAGGCACAAGCACCAACATATTTGGCCCATCGACTAGAACTCGAAAATCCTCTCCAAGAAAAGTACAAATTCGGCAAATTCTTGCTGCTCGCACATTAAAGTTGCATTTATTTTCTTGGTGGAATCATGGGGGGGCTATATAAAGTCGGGGAGCCATAAAAAAAAGGCAAAAGGAGGCTGCCTAATGCGGCAATTGTTAAACCAAATGCAAATAGACGTTGCAGTTGGCAGTCCCCAAAGAACTGGGGCCGCGTGCCAGGCATAAATCACTCCAATGACTGCTCCTTCTGCTCCTCCTCTTCATCCGCTCCCTGGTTCGTTTCCGTTTCCGCTTCCGCCAGTGCCTCTAGCCTCAGTTCAGAGCCCGTCTCCAGTTCCAAATCCATGCCGTACGCCTCCCTGTCGACGGTTAGTTTGGTAACGCTTTCGAGGGTTTTTATGGTTTGCATATACAGCTTCTTGGCCAACTCCTTGTCTTGGCCCGTCTCCGAACTTTCAGCAATTTCGCAGTCACTGCAATGGACAAAGAGGGGTAAAAAGTGGCCAACAAAGTGCTGCTAATGCGGCCAGCAGAAACTGGAGTGGCCATGGCAACTACTCACTTGAAGTACTCGCCGGTGACTTCCTTCAGCTGGGGATCGGTTGCCAAGCGGATGGCGCACTGGGCGCCCTCGTAGGCGTTCTTCATGAAGAGCCACATCCACGGGTAGGTGACCGCCTTCACGCAGATGGACGACATCAGCGGGGAGCTGGAAAGTTAACCAATTATTGTACCCATTGTAAGTCAAGCTTGCCAGCAACATTGCAGACGTTCTAAGTAATTAAGGCCCTTTTAAATGCATTTTTTGTCTTCAAGGGGAAGTTTTAAATATCTGTTTAATTCCTAGGCTAATTTAATTTAAAATTCCTTAGAGCCACAGTTCAGGATACGAAATAATATTGAACTGTATAGGTTAAATAAATAGTAAAACATAATATTTACTACATAACATATAAAATTGCATTATTTAATTTGAAAATATTTAAGTCAAGGTCCTATTTTTAGGGATTTTAAGAATTTTGATTAAAGTTATTTCAATGTTAAAAATTAGACGGAACACATTACATGAATTTCACAAATAAAATATTTTATTTAAATTATGTCACTTAATATCCTTTATTTATCAATGTAGTTGTATTGATTTACTTTATGTTTTAAAATGTCCTCGTAAATAATTTCAGTGCAGTTTTGACATCTTAAATAATTACATTAAGTAGAAAACTTGCAATAACTATTTGATTTATTTATATAGTTTCCCCAATAAATGCCAGTGACGAGAATACTTCTGTTGATTGTTTGCCAGTTGAATTTCTTTTGATTCAGATTATGGAAATTATCTTAAAACTTTCAAGTTATGCCGAAACTTAAAAATCAAGTTTATTGCTTAACTTTCCTGTTTATTATTCAAAGCAGATTCCGTTTTCAATTAAATAGTTAAATCCAAGTTAAGTTTTGTATACAGTTTGTACTAAATCTGGCCTGTTAACGAAACTTCAACAATTCCTTTTTGGTGCATTGTTTTAATGACATTTTCAATTGGGGCGATAAAAGGGCGGCAGTGCCTCCAGATGTCCCCCATTCAATTCAGCCGCTCAAACGTTGATCTCCAGCTTTTGGCCATCTCGGCAGCTGGGCGTGGGCCAATTCCAGCGACTGAGCTCAGCGAGTTGTGCGAAATGGCTTTCAACCATTTCTTTTAACCTCTCTCTTTTTACACTGGACACTGAGAAAAAATTAATCAATATATATTGAATTTATCATTTGTTGTTCATTGTGATACAAATTAAGCTGTTGTTTAAAAAAACATTTTGCTGTTGCATACTGTGCGTGTGGCGGCAGAAAATGCTCTTGAACACTGATTTAAAAGCATATATGAAGGTATAAAGATGATACGAATTACACTGGTATTTAAGAAAAACATTTTACTATTACATACTGTGCGTGTGGCGGCAGAGAATACTTTTCAACGCTGATTTGACATATATTTGGCATATATTTTAATTTTTTTTTTCTTAAATGTAAAAAGCGAATGTTAAAGTGTTATGTTTTTCTTGGTGTGCTACTGATGCTGCCTTTTCAGGAAGGATTACGAACTTGCGCACAATTTGCTTAGCTGTCGTTGTTAATGCTTTGCGCCCTCGTTTGCCGCTTTCCTTTTGTTTTTCCAGGCGGGCAACGAACGATGAACGTAGAACGTAGAACGGTGAACGGTGAGCAAGTTCACCGACACTTGAACACGATAAAACGATAAATAAATAATTAATGCGTTTAACTTTTCCATTTACGCTTTTTCCGTGACTTGAGCATTAACTGCTTTTCATTTTCATTCATTTCATAGTACGCACAGATACGGGCAACGCATAAAAGCCCTAGCATGTGTTCATAGTGATGGGTAGTATTCTATACAGTTAGTTATAACTAGGTACATCATAAGGAATATATTCTAAAATTTAAATATGTCTAGACTTAAACTACATTTTAATTTTTGTTGTTGAATGTAATTATTATTTTGCAATATTATATTACTAATTTTAAGAATATTTTTAGTTGTTAAAATTTAACGAAAGTATAAAATGTTATACAAGATCTACTGATGTTTCATATTCATTATATTATGATAATATTTATGATAATTTTTTTTCTAACTCATATCAGGTTATATTTTTTGTAGGTAAATGGACCTTTTACTTGGTAAAAGATTTCACCTTTCCCATCACTGAGGATGAATTGGTCTGACCTGGCCCTAGGACCCTCCCTCTGACCCCATGGAACCCCATTTCTCCCACAAAGTTAAATCTCCTTGCCCTGGGTCGAGGCTGGTGTTGATTCCATTCATCGTTTTACGCCAGCGTTTTCATAGATACGAGTATCTGTCCTTGCACCCACCGACCCCCCCCTGCTCCCCTTTACTTAACCCCCCACCCCACTGGTTGCATTTTTAAAGTGCATAGAAAGCTGCAGGGGCTGCAGATGGTTGGTTGGGAAAAATGGGATAAATGTGTAAAACAAAAAATAAATGTGTGTGGCTGGGTCGTGTGGCTTAGACTTGGGGGTTACTCTCTAGATTCACTGATTAATGGCCGTTTACAAAGTATAGTCAGAAAATATTGGAGGGCTTAGAAGAGTAGATAAATTTCCTGGATTTAATTCGGAAATAATTTCTTATGAAGCTCCGTTGACATTTAACAAAGTAAAGGTACGAAAAACAGAAGGTATCTTATAGATAAAAAATATTTGCTGTAATTTAAAATGATTTCATTCAACAAAATTTGAATACAAATTTTTACTTCTGTTTTTTGAATATAATAATATGTTCTTTGGAGTAATATTACTTATACGCCACCGACCAGTCTGATATACTCCTACTTTATATGGGCCAGAACCAGGTGGGTGGGATTGAAAAATTTCTGCCTGACTCGCTAAGCTGGCGCGGTGCAAAGTTCATTTAAAGCTCCGACCTGCACCACCTGCTATTACCAACGTGGAAAATCTCTTAGCTGAACGTGTGAGTGCGCTGCCGGCCAAAGGAAAAAGCGCAGCAAAATGGCTTGAAAAGGAAAACGAGCATGGCTTTTTCCGAGTATTTTCCTTTAATACCACAATAGATGGGCCAAGAGCGGAAATTGAATCCACTCTAGGGCAAAAATTAATAGCGTATGCGCTACGTTAATTGTTTTTATTGGACAGCAATTTAGGCGGATAAGGTTTAAGAGTCCTTCTGGCCATTGTTTTTTATAGATAGTTGGTTATTATTATGTTGGCTTTAAATTTGATGTGTATTCTAATAAAATCAACCAATTTCCATTTCAACTATAAAATGAAGTACATTTTAAACTCTAGCTTAAACTGGACCGATGAAAGTCACAATCAAAACGAAGTAAATCGCTGAGTTCCGATCAGCTATGTAAATATACAACCATCAAGTGGATAAAGGACCCCAATAAATCAGCTCTGATGCGAAACCATAAACTGACCTTCCTGCCAAGATGATGCAGTACAAAGGCAGTCAGATGATAAGCGTTCGGGCCACAATCTCGAAAGCCCAGCAGGTATCAGTTTTTCAATCAATGGCAGCTGGGGAAAAAATGCCCGACGAGTGTCGGGAAGTGGGCGGAGATGCCAGGATAGGAATTGCAGTGCATGGGTGAGGATGACAGCTGCTTCAGCACTTTTGCAGTTGCCAACGAAAGTCAGAGTTATCTCCGATATGAATAGTGCATGGTATATACTTTATACTATGGTATAGTATGTCAGGACGAGAAGGCGAGGGCGTGGGCGTGGTGTGTAAGTACAACAAAAGTTCAATTTGGCGCTACAAAGTCTGTAAAAAGAAAATCTACTTGCAAAGGCAAAACATGTAACAGAATGCAGCAGCAAAAAGCACAACAGGGAGACAACCGATGGACAGGAAGCCAATGCATGTAAGCTACAGGCACTTGGAAAAAATATACCCGATATAAGGAAAAGATCGGGAATATATAAAAAATACATTTATAAAGACCTAAAAATAATTGTTTATTAAATATACTCAGCAATTATGAAACTATTCTGAAAAACATTTTCAGATATATTAAATTTAAAAGGGTCTTTATGATACATTTATATATTTTTTAAAAAAATTGTATATAATAAAAGATCTATCAATTTCAATGTGTATAATACACCGTAAACCAATATTCCATTCAATAGTTTTTCATAAAAATGATATACTTTTTAATGCAGTAACCAGGAAGTAGGGCTCCTAAGTCGATATAAAATTATAAAATATATTTCAAAAATCCCTAGAAATCTTCTGAGTGCCCCTTTTGTGCATCAAGCAGTTCCCATACTGCCAAGCCGGCAGGAACCCAACTCACATTCACCTACATGTACAGCCACTTGATGTCGCTTCCGCTGTTCATTTGCTGTTTTATTGCCGCTGCCCGCAGCAGTTGGCCAAGTTCTGGGTTGAGTGGGGCGGGCTCTTGGCCACTAGAGGTGAGCATGTGTTTTATTTCGTTTAATTTGTTTTGGCTTTCTCTTTTTCTTGTTCGGGCCGAATACAATACAACTAAATTGAGCAATTTTTGTTTAAACCGCACGCAATCGGTGACAACCACAAAATTTCACAAATATTCTAAATGTTCTACAAATATTTTTGAATTTTCAATTCATATATAAAATATTTTGAGTGTTAGTTGAGAGTAGGTATTACAAAATTTAATAGTATTAAGCTTTAACATTCTTCAAGAATAATTCTTTGTGTTCACTGTATACTTTAAGCTAAGGAAACATGCTTAGGAGCTGTACTTTATAGTAATTGCTATCAAAACTAACTCATCTGGAAAAATACAAAGGAGGATAGAAATCACTTTTATTATACTATTAAAACAACAGAAAGGTTTTAGCAAAAAGTATACTTCTAGACATCTTTAGAATAATATATTTGATGGACTTTGGACTTTTAAATACCTCCTTTTTATAAGGACTGTTTTTTTTATTTAAATGAAAATATTTTTCAGAAGGCCTTATAGAATCAAACAGTAATTAATTCGCAATTTGTTAAATATTGTTCTATAGGCAACTGGGCTCATCTCTAAAATATAATTTGTGTCTCGTCGGCCTGGCTTTTCCGTTGTTCTTGGCGCTGCGCTGGGTCACGTGCCATGCCTATAGGAGCAGGACCTCCACATCCCCACTGCCATTATCATTCCCACTCCCATCTCTCTGGCCATATCCTTACCCATGTCCTTGTCCACACCGCCATGCCACCTCCACCTGTCAAGGTGCTGCGTTTTATGTCCAAATGATTTGTACGCTAGCCAAGGCATTTGATTTCCTTTCTTTTCTCCAGCTTTTCCCCATTTCAGGGCACTTTTTGCTGCCGTATTGTTATGGCATTTTGCAAATTGTAATGACGCATGTTAACAATGTTTCTGCTTGGGCTGGGAAATGGATCTGGGAATGGGAATTGGAACTCAAGCTGGGTAGTTAAACTTGTACATATGCAGACAGTACAATTTGTGTTCTATGATGGATTATGCTTTCCTGGCTTCTGACAGACCAACTTTTGCTTCTTTCGGTTGGAGTTTGCAGCACAAGGGAAGTGTATCTATAATCGTTGGCTCTTTTACATCATTTATTGCCATTGAATTGTGTAATTTGTTGGACGTGCTGGTCGTGTTAACCGTGCGCAACTGTGTTCGTTTGTATCTCTGTGTGTTACACACTTGAGCACCTGCTCCATTGTCCCCGAATGAGTGGATCCTGTCCTGTTCCGGCTACCTATTGTCCTGGGCTTTCGGTTTTCGGCCTTCCACAAGGACCCCCCAAAATCCCCATTTACATGTGTATGCCACATGTGCGAACAGGGCTTTATGAACAGGCTCATAATAACTTACAAACTCAATGGACGTTGGCCGATGTTTAATCTGCCTGCCTTATCTAAAATGTCTGAATCATCTCGTATGTAAGCAATGTATCAACTTGAAAATTACTTTATTTGCTTAAATGCCACAGAAATTACTTAAAGTGGTCCCTCTACACTTGAAGTTATTTATCACTAACTGAAAACCCTTTTAGTTCCAGCTTGCAAGCCCCATTAAAACTACATTTCTTAAATCCTTTTTATCTCTTTTAATACTTTAAAAGAAATTAATCAAGATTTTTATCGCGACAAAAAAATGGGAGTAGGTTTACGCGCTTGAATAAATAAATCAGTGAATGTTTCAGCCCCAAAACTCACCCACACTGGACACTCCGAATAGACGTATTTCCCGAGAAATGATTTCGCATTCAGGGTCAGCCAGCCAGCCTTCTGTACCAGCACATTGTCGGCAAATTCTAATTTATAACTGCCAAAAAAAAGAAAGCCGAGGAAGAACAAGGAAAAACTTTTGTGCCAGCTTAGAGGGCATCAATAAATTTCGCATTAATTCTGGTCCCATCATTAGGAGACTGGGCCCGGACATGTTCATGTTCATGGCCGGCAGTAAGTTCACAGTGTGTCACCAACTTGATGCTGGCAACCAGAGATGCCAACTCTAGTGGTATTAGAAAGATTAGGTAATATATCAAAGCAAATGGCCTTTAAATATGTTTTTTATGCAAAAACGTATCTAAAATTGAGTGTAGAAAATAATTTTCCAATTGAATTCATACTAATTAAGGTTTTAAATTAATTGTTGCATACTTTTAGACACCTTTTTTTTAAGCCCATACAAAAAAACCATTATAAACAAGGAAGAACGCTATAGTCGAGTACCTCGACTATCAGATACCCGTTACTCAGCTAAATGGAGATATGCAAGCAGCAAAGCGAGATTAAAATGCGCCACCTACCGGCGGTATACAGATTTAAGCGTTATGGGCGTTAGAGTGGGCGTGGCAAATTTTTTTTTGAGTCAATCGATAGGTATTGATGAGAACAATACATTTCAGTTAAAATTTTTATTCTAGCATCAAAATTGTAGGAGCCACAGTTGTGGGCGGTTTGTGGGCGTTGGAGTGGGCGTGGCACATTGCTGAAACAAACTTGCGCTGCGTAAGAAGCTCAGGAATCTGCACGCCAAATCTCAATAGCCTAGCTCCCATAGTTTCCGAGATCTCAGCGTTCATCCGGACGGACAGACAGACGGACAGACGGACAGACGGACAGACGGACATGGCTAGATCGACTCGGCTAGTGATCCTGATCAAGAATATATATACTTTGTGGGGTCGGAAACGCTTCCTTCTGCCTGTTACATACTTTCCGACGAATCTAGTATACCCTTTTACTCTACGAGTAACGGGTATAAAAAGTTTAGCAAAGATTTTAGCCAAATTATAACTATAAATCTTAAAGGATTACTATTACTATTACCTTTTAAAAATTGATCATGCTTATCTGATAGTTTTAATTGATTGTGTGTTGTGTCAAGAAAATATTTATGTGGCTTTAAATTTTATATAAAATATAATTATATTTGAAATCTTACGACAACTTCAAATGGTTTTTTTAAATCTCTTAAATGGAATAACAAATTTAAATGTTTTTTCCATTGAATTTACGACTAATAAAAAGTATATATTAAAGATAAGCATAGTTCTAACTATTTGTTGAGCAAAAAAAGGCTGACTCTATCCAAACCCAGTAGTTTGAACGATTAGCTGTATGTGGGGCATAATATCTTCCTGCGTCGCTCCAAAGAGAAATAAATCTTTTCAGTAAAAGTCGAGCTGCCAACACAACTGGCAGCATCAGCAGCGTCAACGAGGCGAAAGTAGGGGGTACTCTAACTGTCACCGGGGTGTGTGTCTGGGTCATAACTCAAAGGGACGTCGTGGCGGGGCCGGCGGGCAAAGTTGACCCCAACGGAGCCTGGCCAAAAGTAGGACCCGAGCTTGACCCGCCGCCGTTTCAATTGCGGCCGACCCGCGTCTCTGACTTGGCCGCTTTTAATTACCGCATTTCACTTTTCCCCAGCAGCCCTCTCTCTCTTTCTCTCTATCTCAGTCTGTCTCTTTCTTTTTTTGGCGACTTTGCCACTCGATGGCAGCTCATCTGCATTTGATGATGAGCTGTGGGCGTGGCTGGGTGAAAGTTCATTGCAGCTGTTGTCATTTGGCTCTGGCATTGCCGTTTGCCGAATGTTGTTGCGCTCTACACGGCAAAAAAAGAATTTCACTTTGTGACACTAATATCATTAGGGTTTTGAAATATCTAAGGAAAATATAAAGAAATCGTCGTTTTTTCGAAAAATTTATCCGATTTCCCGTTGTTAAACTTATTGTTGCATACTTTTAAACACCTTTATATACCAATACTTAAAAGAAGTTCAAGAAACCTATATCTTTTTCAAATTGATCAATGATACCCAACCTTTAATTGGGTTTATTGATTATTTTTAAAACGTTCTATAAGTTTTGGAGAATGGGAAATCGAATTTTTTTCTATGAGCGCTCAACAATGGAAAAATTCTTCTTTGAAATGGAAAGTACTATGATTTTTTTCCAGTGCCCTGCTGATGTGGCTGTTGATGGCTGTTGTTGCTGACATTTTGTCCTTCCGCAATTTGCAACTGTTTCTCGTGTTTGCACGTCCTTTTCTGTGTATTGTGCAAATGCCCTTCTTTGGTTTTCAGCTTTTTCTCACAGAATCACAACTAATTTGCATGCCTCAAAAACGGATTTAGAAACAAAATGTAAATCCCCCTTTTCGCATATTGGTACGCTTGAACATGTTAGACCTAAGTGTTGCCAACTAATGGTGAATCGTGTAGCCTGAAAATCGATGGCAACCAGAAATGACCATGAGTCCTAATGAGTTTCTGCGTATGTTTTTTGGCTTGCTTAGTTTTCCATTGCTGTTAAATACCTCTTTTTTGAGGACTAGATTTGAATGGGTATAGGAAAATATTAGAAAATTGAATTGAAATACAAGTTTAAATTATTTTAGGAAATTTTAAACTTTGATTTCTTGTTTCAACATGCTAACATGTTATCCACTTTGTTGCTTCCACTTCCCCTGGCAATCCAATACCCAATTTCTCTGGTTGCATTTAGGCCGGCTTTCGGTATTTGACCAACTCATTTGGAATTTCCAAATGAATTTGGCCTTCGTTTGAAATGTGTTACCTTGATGCTGTTGCCAAAAAAAGGGGGTTTCCATTTCAAGCCCCGCCCGAATGACTTGGCAACTTTTTGATTGCATCAAAACGAGACGCCCCCTCAACCTCAAAGATATATAGATACAAAGTTGTAGAGATAGAAAAAGAAAGAGAGAAAGTGGGCTACAAGGACAGGGAGATGGAGATGGAGATGGAGACAAAACTAGCGTTGCTTAATGAAAGTGCAAAAGTTGTCTTTCGCGCGGCCACGAAATGAGCTTAAAATTTAGTTAGACTTTCAGTTGCATTTTGCACTTTACACTTTGCCCCGGTTTCGTTTGAATTTCAATTTGGGCTGCGGGCTTTTCGGTTCGGGTTCTCCTTGGTTAGTTTGGTCTGAGGTCTGGGTCTCACTGGGTCTTACTTACTTGCGAAAATGGCGGGTTCCACGAACGAGTCCTGGGGTACAGCAGTTGACCGTGACTGAGGTACCTGTGGGGAAATTAGCGGATTTTCGTTACTTCTTTCTCGGAAATCAAGATTGCGCAGTGAATGCATCAATAATTCACAGTGCAAACTATGCAAAAATGTTGACACTGCAATGAGAGAAAACTTCAAGGGAGAAACCATCAGCATTGATGAATTTTATGATACAAATATGGAGGTATACAATTTATAGGCACTGTTATATAATATAATAATATATTGAAAACCTCCCATGTACTTTAAATAAATTCATTTAATAGGAAACTTTAACTAACTTCTATAGTATATTATTAATATTATATGTTGTTCATTAGTTAACATCTAAAAAAATATTTATTACAACTCAACGGTTTTCCCCAGAAATAAACTATACTTTTTCCCAAAATAAATCATATTAAAGATGTTAAAGAAAAGTTAAAGAGCAGTAAAGATATGAACTCATTAATTACATTTTCCGGCCTAATGGGCACTAACCGAGCAATTGAGATAGCCCGAAAAAAGGGTTCCTTTGAGTGCAGTTTTTGGTTCTCTCGGGAGGAACCCGTCCCCCTTTCCGACCCCCAACTTTGGGCACTTACCTTTCAGTTCCCTGGCCAACCATCGGGTGGCCAGCAGGACGCAGAGCTTCGAGTGGGCAAAGGCTTCGCGGGCATGGAACCTGACCGACCAGGTGCCCACATTTAGCGGATCGTCGAAATCGATTTTGGCCCCCTGATGGGCGTGGGCCGAAACGAAAATGATGCGTCCTTGGTCCGACCGGTGCAGGTGGGGCAGCAGGAGGTGGGTCAGCAGGAAGGGGGCCAGGTAGTTCACCTGGCTGTGCCGCTCGAAGCCATCCTCGGTGGGCACCTGGGTGTTGGCGAAGACCACGCCGGCATTGTGCACCAGCACATCGATCCGCTCGAATTCCGCCATCAGTTGGCCGGCAAAGTGATGGACACTGCGCAGGGAACACAGGTCCAAGTAGCGGGCCTCCACGAAGTACCTCTCCGCAGGATTGTCATCCGGCGACCTCAACGGGGTGCGGCAGCCTAGCTCCCGTTTGATTATGGCCGCCGCCCGTTCACCGGCCTTAAGATTGCGGCAGGCCAGGATTATCCGGCCACCTCGACCCGCCAGAGCCTGGGCAATTTCAAAGCCTATGCCACCACTGCCGCCGGTGACCACCACGATTTGCTCATTGATTTGATTATCGTTCGGACAGCGCTGGCCGCTCATTAAGGTCCTGGCATGCGGGTAAAGGATACAGATTAGATGGCGGATGGACAAGTGAGGGGAAGGGGGGTGGTGCTGAGAGAGTTGGTGGGAGTGGCATGCGGCATGTGGCATGTGGCCTGTGGTTTATGGTTCGCTTAATGACGTCCTGCATCCTCGTCGCGTGTGTGCACTCAGCTAAATTTACGACAAGGTCTCCAAAACTCAGGGGGTGCCAGAAAAAGGAACATTTTTAAACGCAAACTTTCATTTAGTTTAAATTTCTAAAAACGTCCTAATCTCATTTTAAGATTCTAGTTGTTTATCCGACAGAGAAAGTTAACCTGTAGTTAAACATTACGGTAAGAAATATCATTTTTCTGAATGTGATGCTAATTTTATGAACGAAAAATCTTTACAGAGTCTTTTAGTTGTCAGTTTTAACTTGTCGATAGAAAAATTTGACAACAATTTGTATAGTTTAAGACAAAGTTAACATGACATTGAGAAATTGGCCCTCTATGAAATATTAAAAAATATTAGCTTCCAGTATGAAGAGCTTACGATGTGATAGATTCTGCCCTCTTTTTAAAATACGAATCTTAAAAATCTACCTTACATTTCTTTAAGTGCCTGGTGCAGCTTATTGACTGAGGGTGATGGAGGAATATTATCGGAGGTTTGGCTTATTGATAGGCGTTAATGGAATCAGCGTGCCCATTTGCATAATTCTGCCTGAGGGCGATTCGGGATTTAACTAACTCCGGCCACTCATTTTCATCTTCAATAAATTTGTCGAGTTTGTATAAACTGTTATTGTTAAATTATTTAATTTTAAGCCTCAGGAAACAAAATGGCATTGACTTAACACAGGTATTTAATTGACTAATTAGTATTTATTTCTGGATTTTCAATGCAACACAACATTTTAGTAGATTCCCACATAAACAGGTAACTATAGGGACAATCACTATTGGAGTCAATTATTTCGCATGACAAAGTCCTAATTTGTTTCCAATTCGTTTAATTACATTTTATGTTCGTTAGTGCTGTTGTGTTGAAATTTGAGTTTAGTATAATTTAAATAAAATGCATGGCAAATTCGCAAACAAGTTAGTAATTAGACATTCATTTTGTGAAGTCACAAATTAAATTATTCAATCTACTGTCTGTCTCTGTATTAATGATTTTTATGCAAAATAGTGTCATATTTGCTATTGGATTGAACGTAGCCATTTTTTTAATTGCTTCCACAATCGTAGCCACTTAAATTTCAGCAGTTTGCAGTCAGTTATTTCCTATATAATCTTCACCACATTCCATTTACTCCACTTCATTTGGCGAAGAGACTTATTTTGGCACTTAGCTCTAAGTTTTCCGTGCCATCCTTCATTTTGGAATTCATTTGGCATTTCATTTACTTTGAGCCCAACTTGCGCAAATCCACTTTGTAAATATTTGGCGGTGCTGCAGGGGAAGGGGGTGGGACTTAAAGGGGGTGGCTGGAGTGCCATATTGCAGTCGCTTCCATTTCCGCTTCCGCTTTTTCGGCTTATACTAACACCTGCAACTGCAAAGCGACAGATAGCAAGGGGTCACAAAAAACCGCGAGTCTCGCAGAGCGCAAGAATAACAAAAACAAGAGTGTAAGAAGGCTAGGTAATATCAAGACTTTGGGATACCCCGTATATAAATCGAGCTTTTCTGGTGGGTTTCTCAAATATAGACTTTATTTAAGAAGAAAAGATTTAGAAATTCTCTAATAAATTAACCTAAGATTTGGATTTGCGATGGGGTTAAACAAATCCAAAATTAAACTGAAACGTATCTGGGAAAATATTCTAATTTTTGTATTCTATTAAATACCTATCATAGAAATATGATATGATAGAAATAATATCATGGAAATTCTCACTTTCTACTTTTTAATTTATGCAGAAGTTATCTTTATCCAACTCTAATTTGTTTAGATCACAATTTAGTCTTTATATAGAATACTCCTGAGTACCGGGAGTAAAAAACAAAATGGAAATAATCCTTAGATACTACATATTACCCGGGTCTTCACTGCAACACTGCTCAGGCATTTCCTCTTCATTTCTCTGCCGACTTTGTATGAAATCCACTTAAAAAGTTTTTCGCGAATGGTGGAAGTGGGTGAGTTTTCACTGGGCTGCTGCGACATTTATTTACGTGTGTCCGAGGCGAAAGTTTTTATGCCCCGAGAAGAGGGGTTGGGGGTGATAAAAATGGGAGACAAAAAAACACAGTTTCCGTTGACTCATCGCACTCACCGCACCGTAATCACAATGCCCACCGTGAGGGCCGCTATCGTGGGCCACCACGTGGAGAAGGGATCCGCCTCCTCGAACATGGTCAACAGTCGCTCCATCCTCGGATGCTTCTTTATGGATATTCCCCTGAGGTAGCTGCACTGGCTGCACTTTGTCTTCCTGGCTATCGATGAATGAATCTGTGACGTCGTCTGCACGGCACAATTGTTGAACGCCAACTGAACGGGATCCGTAGTAATAATAATAAATTATCTTTGCGTGGTCACCCGCTGGGCGCAGCATATATGTAAGCACACACGCGTAAGTACAGTGAGCACTCTCTAAAGGAAAAGTGGGGAAATATTTATGACAAGAATATGGAACTTAAGTGTTTTGATTATAATAACTAAGAAATTATTATAAATATTAATACGAAGAACTAATATCCAAAAAAGGTACACTTAAGGAAAAGAAAGAATATGAAATTAAAACACTGAGAAAAAATATATATTAAATTATTTGATTTACCAATACTTATCTTGTTTCGGAATATTAGAAAAAATCAATTTGTATATTGAATTATGATAACATAATAATTATAACAATTATTATAGTATTTTATTTTCACCAAAAGTTGAAGATAGTTTATAATATTTGTATATATATAATGTTGGTTATATCACATTTAAAATTTATTTAAATGAATTTTAACGTCTTAGAATTTCTGATATTAAATTTTTTATAATTTCTGGAAAGTTCTTAAATGCTTTAGCCACTTTTAGCGAGAGATCCCGGTTTAAATGCGGGCTTGGGAGAGGATTCACTCACATTTGAGCGCAGATTTGCAGAGCCGGCAAAGAAAATGTCGTTGACAATTGAATTTAAATGACCACCCTCACCCCCTCTCAGCACAGCCTCCTATTTTTCGCCCCTTGAAACGTCACCGGCATATTTTCAATTTACATAAATGCTTGTTGCGCGGCATACAAAATGAGTGCCGTCCCCTGGCTCCTCATTTTCCCACCCCTCCGCATTTTCCAGTTTTCCCACCTGTCGTCGTTTTTAAGGTTAGGTGCAAATTTGCACAGGCCGCAATAAAAGAACGTGAGAGGGTCGGGAAATTCTGCTCGCTATTTACACGCGTTTTCCATTTTTTAATTTGTGTTTTTATTTCGCTTTTCAACCATTTTTTTTCGCTTTTTTTCCTGCGGTTTACGCATTCGGTTAGCATATTTTTGTATGTGAAAACGCAGACTAATGTGATTCAATTAATCTTACCGCGGCTTCTTCTCGAAGGTCCCACTTTTTTTGCCATTACTTTAATTTATAGTATATCCTGTGGCCACAAATTTAAATTATTTCTTAATAGCTGTTGTTGGGATAAGATAAGGAAAAAATGGTTGAAATATAGGGTTATATTTACTAAGTATTATTTAGTTATTTTAACAGAATTTTTTATTAAATTCAGAAATACACAGTTTTTAATTTGAACCTATCATAGGATTTAATTGAATTAATACAATGCAATTTCAAAAAACACAGTGGCAAGGAAATGAACAGAAAAGGGTTTGATAAAAATAAATCTAAAGGCTAATAACTGATGTATGCAATTACATCAATTATGGAAATATGGTTATTTAATTGAGTAATTGCCTAACGTCCCTAAAGTGGGAAATTTAATTACCCCCAAATGCTAATTGTCAACGGCTTCAAAGCTTTATGATTCAACAGTTTTACAAATCAATGCAAAATAATTGAGTGCAAAACAATTGTCTGTCGTATGTAAATAAATAAATTGATGATATTTTTAATTATTTATGATTTACACTTGATAATGTTTATATTAAGTATAAAGAAAGTTCAATTATAAAGCGAAAAATTACACTTGATATGAACATAAGGACTATAAATGTTCTACTTAAACATCTTGTTAAAAGAAAAAAATCTTAAAATCTTAATGAATATTAAATATTCTAGTTTAATATTGTTTAAATAAAATACAAACCTTCAATATTCCACGCCCTTATTTACCTTGGCACACAGTGTCCAAATTTATTATCCAGAAGAGATCTCAGCGGAGGGCCTTCATCACTCGTTCGCCGGGTCTGTGAAAAGCCATTCATTCGCTTTCGGTCCATTTCGTTCCACCCTCTCACCCTTTGAAACTTCAATTCAATTACAACGCATCCATAAAACATGCCGGCAACTAAATATATTTTTCGAGTAATTTAGTCGGCAGCACACTGACTACCGTCGTTTGTAGTTTTCATAGCCCCTATGGGAGCTATGGAAAGTGCACTCAATGCACTTTACGCCTCGCATTCGCAGTGTGTTGTTTCCATTTCCGGTTTAACAATTGATTGAACAGCATCCCAATATATGGGGGCTATCGTTATCCCCATTTCAATCCTACCCCCTCCACCCGTTTCGAAATAAATGAAATTGCACACTCAAATGGATCTTTGTACGTGTATTAATACTTTTGTTATATTTTTCGCTTTCTTTTATTGAACGTTTCGTCAATTTACATACTCTGGTGTCTAATGTAGCCTATGTTTTTTGCCAAATTTGCATATTCATTTCAATTTTCAGATGCGTTGCCTTTCGTATTTCGTGTCTCGTGTTTCGATTCGATTCGATTGCGTTTTATTGTTACATTATGTGTGGTTTTAGTCGTTTGCTTTAGCTAGTTGGTTTTCGCTCAGACAGTGGTTTTTTCCATTAATTTTTAATGCTAATTGGTAAATTGTCTCAGATATTATGCTTCTTGCATTGATGTGCGTGTACTTATATACGTGTATGTGGTGTTTTTCCGTGTGGTAGTGTGGCTGTATGATAGATAGATAGATATAGTATCTGCATATTTTTTTAGAATTGCGTGGAACTTGTTCTCATTTCGTCTGCAAAATATAGTAGTTTCCATAAGCGAAAGTGCATGAGTTTTAATGTCTCTATGTCTTTGTGTTAATTGGTATACGTATGGACAGTGCGTTTCATTAAAAAAGGTTCAGTAAATTAAAATATTAATGCCGATGGTAAAGAGATACCAATAAATATTCGCTTTCAAATTTATTTATTTAAGTTAGTTAATAGATTTTTAAAAATATATTTAAACAACTGATATATTTTTTAAATTATAGTTTTGAAACGCACTGTATGTGTTGTTACCTTACTCTATATCGCTCAGTTATATAAAGATAGCTAAAGCATCTTGTTCGTGTGTTCAAGAATCCTATATACAGATGATATCGAATTCAGTTTAATAACAAATAATCGTTTAACAGAAATTTAGTAACAATATAAACATTTTAAGATTCGCTAATTTTCAAACGTGGTTTGTTTTGTTTTTATGTATCATTTGCTTTGGTTTTCTTTTTAAAATTAGTATCACTAACAAGCTTTTGTTTTATATTTGCTATGCTGCGAGTGGTGAGAAGAATGGCACCTCTTTTTTTGGGGTCCTCACAAGTAGTTCCTATCACCACTCCTAACATCTTACCAATGTCTTATGTTTTCGATCTACTTTAGTTCAGTTTGTGTGTGTTTTTCGTTCAATTGTGTATTTTGTGTTTGACTTGTTACTAAAGTTAAAGTTTTACTTTTGCTTGGTCGTCAATTGTAAATATATATAATTATATTCGTAGGCATAGAATTTGTAGTATCTATAAATAGGTATATGTAATCGTATATACGCACAACTAATCTCAAGAACCTATGCAATATTGCAACTCTCGTTTTCCTATACAATTTGAAAAATGTACCCGAACTCTTGAGGGTATGGGTGATATCTACTTAGAGCTTACTCTTAAGAAAAGCCAACTTGCCACGCCCATCTTACCTATTTAAGTATGTATAAATGATTTACAAGCTAGAAATTGTAAATTTATGCTACGTAAAGTTGAAAAGGACAATAAAAATAATCTCTGGGATATTTACAGCGGACTTCTAGGGTGGGCGGTTGGATATGTGGGAACTATCGGGGTGCTATCATTATTGCCATCATGGCCTCGACATATGCATACTAAACTGGAAAAATGTTTTGCAATATATTTGTGTATGAATAAATTCCGCTTCTCCACGCTGGGTATTCCGTGTGTTTTTTTTCCTGTTGATGTTCAACTTTGTTTGATGTTGTCAACTTTTTGGTTCGAACTTGTCCGCAGAAATTGTTATTAATAATTTATTGATACAACAATTTGTGATATTTTTAGAATCGTTGCGTGCCATTCAATTTATTTATTTATGCATTTTTAGTGTCCGGGATTGGGCCATCAATTTTACCTAGAGCTCCCTCGTCTATAGTTAATCGATTCTGGCAATGTGCGGATTTGGTTATATACTATGTACAAATTGTTCTAATGTCCAGTTTCGCTGATTTATGCTGCTTTTGGATTTCCAATTTTGTAGCTGCTGGTCGGGCTGCTTTCACATGGCCGATATTAGGGTCATAAAATCTGCAAATAGCGAAGCGAACAAATATGAAAATTAGATTAGCGGTCGTCATGGCGGCGGCAAAGCAAATACATAATTCCAGAGTCTGTCGATAACGCCCGATTGATTCGGCGATGTTTGTTTGGCATATGTGGTTCAATGAATATCACAGTGAAGGGAAATATTCAATTTGCGGTCGAAATTCAGACCACTTATTTGCAGCCCTCAAAAATTCCACTTTATTACTTTATTTTACCTTGTAAATATGTATAACCATCAATCAAAGCATTTTATTGTTGGGTAGTATATCACATTTTAAACTGGTTAAATTATATCATTAAAATAAATTGGCGAATAAATTCTTACCCATACTATTAATATCCCATTTTATCTTGGGTATAAAAAGGCTTGCAACCTCTTCACATTTATGACCTAACACAATATTTACAAAATTAAGATTTAACCGTATTTAATGGCCCCCAATAAATTAAGTTCATGACTCCCAAATTAATGAACTTTTGCTGGCAATTAGCTCATATAAATTTATTACGTAATGCATGAGAGTAATTTCGGGTAATGCGAAAGGGGAAACCATAAACGTAATCTACTCCCGTTAGGAGGACAGCCCCCATTTTTGGTAACTGCCATTGTCAGGGCCTTTGCCATTAGCTCTCAACACTTTCTGGCCATGGCTGAGGCTCATTTGGTATAATGGACCATTCGGTTATTTGTTATTAACCCAAATGGGCATTCAACAAACCTAAAAATCTCCGGAAAATATGGCCTCCCTCTGGTTTTGTGCCAAAATTCTAACAGTAGCAACCAGAATCCAATCGATTTTAATAGTCTGAAACCAAAAGGTTTTCTCAAGGGAATTGCGGGTGAATGTTGGCCCCAGTTTATGACGAAAACAGTGTGTCACAAAGTTGGAATGCGAATAAAATTGGGTGATTGCTTTATTTTCTGATCGAAGTGTTTAGTTTAAGGTTTCGAAAATTAAAAGTTGAAGTATAGATACCTACTGTTTTATATATTACCTAATTTTAGTTACATACCCTATATATATTTTAGGATAAAATCAATTTCTTTTAATTTAATTTAAAACTTTATTTTCAAAGCCCCCCAAGAAAAGGCAAAATGTTTATCAAAAGTGACCTTGCTACCCACTTTCCATTCAGGCCATAATAAGAAGGATATGGGGGCCATGAATTTTCAGAACCTGACAATTTTTTAATCAACACCCAGATGGCCGACAGCAACAAATGGCCCGAAACGAAAAACTCGGCTAGGAAATGTCGCTAACACAAATAAAAAACAAATGCAAAATATTCCCTGGCAATTTTGGCACGTGCACGCCCCACATTGTTGGTGTTGTTATTGTTGTTGTTGTTGGCGATTGTGTGAACCTTGATTAACGCAACAGGAGGGGTAAATAGGGGGGAGGGGGGTGATTGTGCAGGGGTTTTCGGCTGGCAACATCAGCGGTAGGAATATTGTTGCTGTTTGCCAAATCTCTCGGCGCTGTCTCTCTAAATTTTAACTATGAATGTCCTGGGCCGCCAACAACAGCTGAAAATAAGCACTGAGAAAAAAAGTAGGGAAATAAGAAATATTTTTCCAGTTGAAATATATTTCCATAGTTCAGAATATAATATATGTCATAAGAAAGTTTAAAGAACCTAGAAGAAGAAAACATCATTACATTTTTGAGATATTTCATGTTCCTTAAATACATTTTATAATACAATATTTTTAAAAGGTTTTGAAATGTAAAGGGATTTATCAAAAATTCTATCAGAAATCCATCAGAAATTCTATCAGAAATTCTATCAGAAATCTATCAGAAATTCTATCAGAAATCTATCAGAAATTCTATTAGCAATTTCTCAAAAATTGTATCAGAAATATCTAACCAATACTTTAAATTTTGGCCTATATCTCGAAAATATTGATAAGTATTAAAGTACGCTTATACTAATCGGTTTAATCAAATCTAATCTATTCTAATACAAGTTTTTCCTAAGTGTATTTGCCTATTTGTGTGTGTGGGCTGTTTGTGTGCTGTTGGCAGTAAAATTTGTTTACCAAAACCTTCTTAGCTTGGCTTAGTAGCCCCCGCACCGCCATTGTTTGTGTATTTGCATTTCGGCTCCTCTGGCTGTCTTGTGCACCCCAAAAACAGCCCAAAACCAACCATCATCGTTCCTCCCCTCCCCCTAAAATACCCCCCTTAACCCTATACCCCTTCACCTACGCCCCTGGGTGTGAAATTTCATGCATATATGTATCTATGAGTGGCAGTGCGAGCGGGTTTGTTTGTGTGTGTTCGTGAGAGAGTTCGTGCCTCGCCTTTGGCCTTTTTGCAGCTTTTGCTTTTTAGCCACTTTTGTTTGCCTTGCTGTTGTTGCCTTTGTTTGTCGCTCCTTGTTCCCTGTTCCTTGTTCTATGGGTTTTGGCCAGCTCAGAGTCCTTTGACCAGGTTGTCAGCGAAAAAAAACAGGGGAAAGAATAGACCAGACAGAAAGAGAGCTCGGAAAAAAGGCGTCGCATTAAAACATCCCAAGCAAGTGAAATGTAAATCGCCTTGCCGCCACTTTTCCGCTGTCGCGGAAAATGGAAAGTGCATGTGGTCAAGGTATTGTAAGCAGCATAAAAGATATTTTAATAAAAGCAAATATAGAAGAATAACATGCAGAAGATTTGATTTTAGACAAGATATTAATTTTAAATTAATTTTATATTTTAATACTAATATTGAAACAACAAAGTTTAAACATTTAAAAGTCCCTCTACATTATTTATAAATATCCTAGGACTTTAGGCACCTTTTAAAAAATGTATTCTCTAGTTAATTGTATTTTATTATATTTTTATCAAATTTGTATCATTTTAATTTTGAATTTGGGGGCTCCCTAGAAATTACTTTGTGCTAAATTCGGCAGGAATTTGTACTAATATATACCAATTTAAGAATTATATGTAGGTTCTAATAATATTATTAGTTGATAAATATCTTACACTTTACTATACAGGGTAAACCATTGTCGAGGTCAGCTCTCTAAGAACTTTCTGCTTTACGATATTGCTAGAATTTTATATTTCACGGTAGCCAGATGTGGATGGAGGGATATTTGGTAGCGCAGAGGCTTAAAAATATATGAAACCAGCCGCAGCTGCTCGGTGGGCGTGGGGTGTCAGAATCTCGGACTCGGCTTTTTTTTTAGCCACCGGAACCGCAATGTGGAACGTGTTATGCAAATCTGGCTTGGTTTCAGGTCTTGTGTTTTCCCTGCCGGTATTTGGCATTTGGTATTTGGCCTGCAATGGGATCTGTTGACCATCTGCAGTGCCAACCCAACGGTGGCATCAAAAACAATTTAGCTGCTTCGCTCAGCAGTTTTTTGTCACCGGTGTGGCCTTTTTTTCGCCTTTATTTGATTCACTCAAAATGTTAATTTAAATTGCAAACAGTCCATTGTTTCGTGCTTATTGTTCTTTTCATGTTTACCTTCGTTTTGGCCCGGTTTTTTTTGCGCTCTCTCCGCAATTAGCATTGCAATGAGGCAAGGGGTTCGGCTGGGCTGGGTTGTTGCATTAAAAATGATATCCTAAGTAGATTGCACAAATTGCTCGCAATTATATTTAATAGCTCGTACAAGTGGGCTCCATAAACGAAGAACGAGCGGGCCGTTAAAGCTTCGAGTTTGAAATAAAAATATGGGATGGGTTCCCCATTCCATGGCGTTTCCATGCTCAGAGGCAAAAGCAATTTATCAAAAATCGGTCAAGAACACTCGGGAAACGGAAATGGGGAACGCGTGACCTTTTGCCATACAAAAACTGACTTCAACTGTGTGGTTGCCATTGAGAAATAATTGCAAGTGCACTTTGTATAAGCTTCGAATGATAATGGTTTCGATTTCAGAAAAAAACAGAGTTTGTCCTTGGAGACAACTCTTTTTTCAAAGAAAGCAAAAGCACTTTGCTAAAAGGGTCAATTATTCAAAATGCACAAAGGTCAAAGGAATATTTAAGAATTGATTTGAATTGCTTTAAATTTAGGAACTGTAGATTATTAAATGACTAACTAAACTAAAGATTTGTCTTATAATACCAAATATACTAATATTATACCATTGGGTAATTTTTCAAATATCTTACAAATAAGAACTTTTAAACATTTTTAAAGTTCGTTATGGCTAAAAATTTAACAATTCGTTTTAAATTCAAGAAGCTATAGCTCAACAGCTGATACCTCTCGATAAAAAGTAGTAGGTAAGGCATACAGTGTAATAAATGAAGCACATGTCCAATCACTTGTGCCATTTTGTTCGCCAATCAAAGTTTTCAGAGCGCTTGAAAAGGCAACTAAAACAAAAAGACTGAAAAGTTGCTGAACTTTCTGCAGGCCAACTTATCGACGGTCTCCGGGCCACAAAACAATCAAAGCGGCCCCAGTTAACAAAAAAGGGAAGTGGAAGTGGATGTGGGCGTGGCACACATCCGAGGGTAAACAATAAACTTCAATTATGAATATTTCAACAACTGTGGGGGATGGCAAAGTGCAGGCGAAAGAGTTGAAACATGCTCAAGGTGCGACAGCAGCAGGAAAAGGACAAACTTTGGGCAAACTCTCCGTGGGAAAGTTGGGCCGAGAAGGTGAGGAGAGGACAGGTCAGGGGCATTGACTTTGATCTTGGTCCCACGGCTTTGTTTGCCACTCGGAGGCAAATAGTAGAGGGGACAAATTAAACAAACAGCTCTTCGGGAGTTCAAGGCAATTAAATTGGATTTGCGCCTGGCTTAATGGCCATAATAATACGACGGGACTGGCTAATTAATAATTCAATTAAACTTGCCGTCCCCTACCATAAAAGTATTAATTGCTGTCCACAAATCTGGCTTACGTCGATCCCTCAAGTGGCCAATAACCCAGCGAGCCCACCAAGCCCCAGGAACCCACTCAGAAACCCAACCGTCAAACTTCCATTCCCGAAGTGTTGGCTTGTTGCTTCCGGTGGCAGCTCGAAAAACCAATTGCACCTCCACCTCCTCTTTTCTCCTCCTCCATTTCTGAGGAACTGGGTTCCGAGATTGGATTGGGCGATAATAAAAAATGAGCAGTGCCCCATCCCCATTCCCATTCCAACCCCCCCAAGTAGACGTAATGCGATGCTCGGGCAAAAGGGCGACGCTTCCGCTTCCCGTTGGACAACTTCCGGTGGCAGCAGTTTGGCGCCCTGTCATATTGACAGCCTCCACACGGTCTTATTAATATTGAAGTAACGTGTCACGGCTGTGTGAGTGTGTGTGTGTTTGTTTGGCCTCCCAATGGCCGCATAAAATGCTTTGGCAATATGGAAGTGGCAGAGTGTCTTTAACTGTACTGAACAAAACTAGTTAACAGGGATTTTTACTTAACTTAATGGGCAGTTAGAAACAAAATAATTCCTTTTTATTGCAGACTTTATTTGCTAAAGTAATGTATGTATTTATATTTACTAAATTCTTTGTAATAGTTTCTTTTTGTAGCTGTTCAACTTTATAAGGTATAGGGTTTTGCTCGTTAAAGAATAATTCATTTTTATGCGGATATCCATCCAAAATATTATGAAATTCTTTTTTCTGTATCTGTTATCTGTGTTTTTCTGTTAAGAAAAATTCTTATTATGGGGAATACCAATTTTTATAGTTCTTTATTGTTAAAACTTATATAAATCTGCAAAATATTTTGATATATTTTTTTTTGTAACTGTATGAAACGCGTGATAAACATCCGGTGATGGTGAGAGAAAAAAGACAGAGAGCCCAAATTGTATTGCAATAAAATGATTTATTTGGCCATATTTCCATTCACCAACCAGAAAGCCTGGGAGCCACAGGGACTCAAACTAAAAGTGGCCGTAGAGCCAGTGACATGCTGAAATATGCCATTGTCTTGTGGCACGCGTCAAGGACAGGAATCCCGGATTCTCTGTGCGGTGGCTCCCATAAAAATGTAATAATTCCATTGCTGAAAAGGACAGCCTAGACCTGGCATGTGGAGTGTGTTGATAAGACCGCACGGCCGTAGCAAAAGATTTCACATCTCCCTCGGACTGGTTATGTCATCCGCCTTCGTTTTTATTGCAGCCGCAACTTTTATTAAATCGCCATGAGGAACCACCGAAGGAGCACTAAAAGGGAGAAGAGAAAAAATTCATTTTTGGACTGGCCCCTAAAAGTCGAAAAAAAATAATAAAAAAAGGAGTGAAACCTTATCTGCAAATGTCGTTTGCCTTCCTGTCTTCATTCCCTTAACGATCCGAGCGAAGGATTTGGGGGAAAAAAAGGAGTGAAGAAAAGGATTCACTTTGGCCTGTCTCTAATGGCCTTAAAATAGCCTGCCATGAATGCCATTTGCCGGGTTTATCAACGGCAATTGAGCCAAGCCAAGCCATTGACGTAGATAAATTTAATTTACCTTCTATTTGGCTTGCGAATTTATTTATATGCTGATTTTGAAAACGAATTTGCTTGATGGAACAATAACAAGGAGTCCTGTGCGAGCTTATCAAAGGCCAAATTGAGTTAAGTCGGCATAAAAGCAAGCCAACTGCCAAGGGAGTCAGATTCGCTTTGACAGGTCACGGTGGCGTATGCGCAACGTATCACGTATACGACATGTCAGCCGAATATGCGTTTGCCCGATTCTCGCAGATTCGATTTAAGCACGCCCCATCAATGCCATCCAAATAGTTTTCTTTGATTGCTTAACTGCATTTGCATAATGTTTGCCCATCAAATTTACATTTTATTATTTTGCAAATCATTTTGCAATCAGCTTAAAAGAGAAAAAACGTTGAATTTAATCCCCTTTTTAAAATAATAATAACGTGGCATATATTGAATTAAAATAACTAAGCATTTAATTAAAAATTTAGTTGAATAGAAAAACAAAAAGCAATATAAATTATAGAACAGTGTGTGAAAGACAATTGAAAGGCAATCGTTTAATCAATTTGTTGACCAGAATTAGGCCATATAAAAACAGTACATTTTTCCATAATTAATTAATGGGCAGGCAGCAGGAAAATGCCAAGGTTTGATACTCTAAAAAAAAGGGAATGGTAGCTAAATGGCATTTTAATTACAAAATGAAACGAATAGACCGTCAAGGCCTTCGATATTCGACTGTCAGCCAGGGATATGCCCCATTTTGTTGCCTTTGTGATTATTATTATTGTTCTTGTTGGCACGGCGTTGTTACAAATGGTCGAGCTATAAATTGCCAGAGCCATAGTGTCCATCATGTTGAAATGCTTGAATTTTTCATTGCTTGCATTTCAATTTCATGGCCAGCCATTAAAATTGACAGCCCACCCACAAACACACTTACACAAAGAACCCCACAATGTGTTGGGGCGAAAGATAGAATGGTAAAAAAGAGGGCCCAAAAGAATAACCAAAAAGTCGTTTCTTTAGGCCCCCAAAGGTCGCCAAAAAAAATATTTGAAAGTTTTTCATTTTTTATGGGCCTCTCTAGATTTGACTACAAATTTAACAACTCATAAGGTTATATCTCGTATATAAGTGCCCTTACTTCGAACTTTGCTTTATAAAATAAAAACAAGTTACACCTGCTATTAAGCGCAAGAAAAATAAAAATTTTTGATCAGAAAGACACTCGTAAAATGAAGAACTGAAAACAAATTCCCTAAAGGCTTTTGAAAACCGCGATTCTTTATTTATCGTTTTCTTCTTTTTTAGCCGTTGTCAATTTTACTGTTCTCAATTTATTGCATGCGCATTTGTTAGTCTGTGTAGTTTTTCAGTTTTTCCGATTGGTTTTTCCCCTTTCTCCGTTTTTTTCGCAACTCGTTTTGTGCAGGAATTTCCCTAAGTTGCTTTTTTCTCCGCCATCGCCTTAAAAGCATGTTGCATAATTTACGGGCTGTGAACTGCGCGGAATGAAAGGGGCGTATCAGCTGATTTGCTATTGGCCTGGCTTTAACATTTTTATTTCAGTGCCGCATTCGGTGTTTGGCCCCCAAAAAGTGTGCTACACACACATTAAAATGCTTCTTTGCATTTGAGATTTGTGGCTGCAACAGCTGCTGCCACAGTGGCTGGCTTTTCAGATTTTGGCCAAATCATCATTTAGAGTCAAACTGGGCCTGAAAGCGACTAATGTCTGTGGGAATTATGAATGCATAATTCACTGGGGAATGGCGAGGATTATAGAAAATTTTCAAACAAACTAAACATAAATATAACACTGGGAAGTATTTTAATGAAAGACTTTTAAAGTGCTCTGGGCTTGAATGTTTTTGAATTTAATTCATTCACTGCCATTACTTACCAATGAAAATAATTTTTAAATATTTTTTAGCCTAGAAATGACAGAGATTTAAGTTTTCTTCTCAGTGCAGTCTGACAATCTCACAATAACCGAGTGTCCATCTGTTACGCTGATTGATTTATCGCTCGATTGAAACAATTTGATCTGCATGCGCTTGACAATCGCTTGATTTACGCCAGTGCAAACATGGGCTAATCGGCCTCCAGCCATCAAATGTGTCAAGTCAACACTGACCCACAAAAGCCAATGGCTTTGCGATTAACCCACCACTGCCCCACCATCCCACCGGGGAATTCTTTGCCCTCCGCCAAGTCGTCGGTGTGATGGCAACATTAAATTTATGCTCGCTAAACTTTATAATTAATTACATTCGCATAATAAACGAACTTAAATATGAAAATGAAGTGCAAATACAGGCAGCACAATCAGTTGACAAGGGGGGTGGATTAAATTGAAGGGGGGTTTTTGGGGGAAAATCAAGGGGCATGGAAAATGGCTGGTGTACCCAGCGTCGTTTATGCATAAAACAGACAGCCACAGAACAAGCAAAATGGTGCGACAATTTAATGCCGCGTACATGAAATTAATTTGCACAAAATCAATTTCAATTTACATTCAATTTGGCAGGCAAAAAAGGTGTCAAAATAAGCCGGAAAAACTAAGGAAAATTGGAAAGAGTGGGTAAACGAAGGCCACTGATTTCTGACGTCGTGTCATTGTGGTTCTGAATTTTCCGTCAGGGGTGAGAATAAGTGCTAAGTACAAAATCATGAAACATCAAATTTGCATTTAGATAAATACTGATGTGTTAGGCCAGCGATTAGTTAGTGTGGGAATAATTACTGAATGATGTGGTGAAAAAAAAGCCGTTACTTACACGTAATTCATTTTTCATGTAATGAAAGTAAAGTGTAAGTAAGAAATTTAAAACAAAAATTTCTCATGTTTTATAAAGAAGATAAGAAAATTTTGGGTACAGCCCAAGACTCCAGAATCTAGAATCCATAAATACAGAAGATTGATACTTCTATGAAATTGTATTTGAATTCTCTAATGATCTACATTAAAATATTTCTTTTAAGCGAAGGTCCAAATTTTTACCCATTTTCATGATTGATTTTTTCGTAATTCCAATAATTTTTCCAATTCCCATTCAAAATTCCATAACTTCAGTCATTGGATCCCGATTAAGAAGGTTGATACCTCTATGAATTTGTAATTAAATTTCTAATGATTTACATTAAAATATTTCTCTTTAGCGAGGGTCCAAAATTCAACCCATTTTCATGTTCAATATTTCCGTATTTACAGTGGCTTTCAGAATGGGACCCCCAAAACTGGTCCTTTAGATTCCATTACTTCAGTCAATGGATCCCGATTTAGAAGGTTGATACCTCTATGAATTTGTAATTAAATTCTCTAATGATCTACATTTAAATATTTCTCTTTAGCGAGGGTCCAAATTTTGACCCATTTTCCTGTTTGATTTTTTCGTAATTCCAATGACTTTCAGAACTGGATCCCAAAACTGGACTTCTAGATTCCATTACTTCAGTCAATGGATCCCGATTTAGAAAGTTGATACCTCTATGAATTTGTAATTAAATTCTCTAATGATCTACATTTAAATATTTTTCTTTAGCGAGGGTCCAAGTTTTAACCCATTTTCATGTTTGATTTTTTCGTAATTCCAAAGACTTTCAGAACTGGATCCCAAAACTGGTCTTCTAGATTCCATAACTTCAGTCGTTGGATCCCGATTAAGAAGGTTGATACCTCTATGAATTTGTAATTGAATTCTCTAATGATCTACATTTAAATATTTCTCTTTAGCGAGGGTCCAAAATTCAACCCATTTTCATGTTCAATATTTCCGTATTTACAGTGGCTTTCAGAATGGGACCCCCAAAACTGGTCTTCTAGATTCCATTACTTCAGTCAATGGATCCCGATTTAGAAGGTTGATACCTCTATGAATTTGTAATTAAATTCTCTAATGATCTACATTTAAATATTTCTCTTTAGCGAGGGTCCAAATGTTGACCCATTTTCATGTTTGATTTTTTCGTAATTCCAATGACTTTCAGAACTGGATCCCAAAACTGGACTTCTAGATTCCATAACTTCAGTCGTTGGATCCCGATTAAGAAGGTTGATACCTCTTTGAATTTGTAATTGAATTCTCTAATGATCTACATTTAAACATTTCTCTTTAGAGAGGGTCCAAATTTTGACCCATTTTCATGTTTGATTTTTTCGTAGTTCCTATGACTTTTAGAACTGGATCCCAAAACTGGACTTCTAGATTCCATAACTTCAGTCATTGGATCCCGATTAAGAAGGTTGATACCTCTATGAATTTGTAATTGAATTCTCTAATGATCTACATTTAAATATTTCTCTTTAGCGAGGGTCCAAAATTCAACCCATTTTCATGTTCAATATTTCCGTATTTACAGTGGCTTTCAGAATGGGACCCCCAAAACTGGTCTTCTAGATTCCATTACTTCAGTCAATGGATCCCGATTTAGAAGGTTGATACCTCTATGAATTTGTAATTAAATTCTCTAATGATCTACATTTAAATATTTCTCTTTAGCGAGGGTCCAAGTTTTAACCCATTTTCATGTTTGATTTTTTCGTAATTCCAATGACTTTCAGAACTGGATCCGAAAACTGGACTTCTAGATTCCATAACTTCAGTCATTGGATCCCGATTAAGAAGGTTGATACCTCTATGAATTTGTAATTGAATTCTCTAATGATCTACATTTAAATATTTGTCTTTAGAGAGGGTCCAAATTTTGACCCATTTTCATGTTTGATTTTTTCGTAGTTCCTATGACTTTCAGAACTGGATCCCAAAACTGGACTTCTAGATTCCATAACTTCAGTCATTGGATCCCGATTAAGAAGGTTGATACCTCTATGAATTTGTAATTGAATTCTCTAATGATCTACATTTAAATATTTCTCTTTAGCGAGGGTCCAAAATTCAACCCATTTTCATGTTCAATATTTCCGTATTTACAGTGGCTTTCAGAATGGGACCCCCAAAACTGGTCTTCTAGATTCCATTACTTCAGTCAATGGATCCCGATTTAGAAGGTTGATACCTCTATGAATTTGTAATTAAATTCTCTAATGATCTACATTTAAATATTTCTCTTTAGCGAGGGTCCAAATGTTGACCCATTTTCATGTTTGATTTTTTCGTAATTCCAATGACTTTCAGAACTGGATCCCAAAACTGGACTTCTAGATTCCATAACTTCAGTCGTTGGATCCCGATTAAGAAGGTTGATACCTCTTTGAATTTGTAATTGAATTCTCTAATGATCTACATTTAAACATTTCTCTTTAGAGAGGGTCCAAATTTTGACCCATTTTCATGTTTGATTTTTTCGTAGTTCCTATGACTTTCAGAACTGGATCCCAAAACTGGACTTCTAGATTCCATAACTTCAGTCATTGGATCCCGATTAAGAAGGTTGATACCTCTATGAATTTGTAATTGAATTCTCTAATGATCTACATTTAAATATTTCTCTTTAGCGAGGGTCCAAAATTCAACCCATTTTCATGTTCAATATTTCCGTATTTACAGTGGCTTTCAGAATGGGACCCCCAAAACTGGTCTTCTAGATTCCATTACTTCAGTCAATGGATCCCGATTTAGAAGGTTGATACCTCTATGAATTTGTAATTAAATTCTCTAATGATCTACATTTAAATATTTCTCTTTAGCGAGGGTCCAAGTTTTAACCCATTTTCATGTTTGATTTTTTCGTAATTCCAATGACTTTCAGAACTGGATCCGAAAACTGGACTTCTAGATTCCATAACTTCAGTCATTGGATCCCGATTAAGAAGGTTGATACCTCTATGAATTTGTAATTGAATTCTCTAATGATCTACATTTAAATATTTGTCTTTAGAGAGGGTCCCAGTTTTAACCATTTTCATGTTCAATATTTCCGTATTTACAGTGGCTTTCAGAATGGGACCCCCAAAACTGGTCTTCTAGATTCCATTACTTCAGTCAATGGATCCCGATTTAGAAGGTTGATACCTCTATGAATTTGTAATTAAATTCTCTAATGATCTACATTTAAATATTTCTCTTTAGCGAGGGTCCAACTTTTAACCCATTTTCATGTTTGATTTTTTCGTAATTCCAATGACTTTCAGAACTGGATCCGAAAACTGGACTTCTAGATTCCATAACTTCAGTCATTGGATCCCGATTAAGAAGGTTGATACCTCTATGAATTTGTAATTGAATTCTCTAATGATCTACATTTAAATATTTCTCTTTAGAGAGGGTCCAAATTTTAACCCATTTTCATGTTTGATTTTTTCGTAATTCCAATGACTTTCAGAACTGGATCCGAAAACTGGACTTCTTGATTCCATAACTTCAGTCATTGGATCCCGATTAAGAAGGTTGATACCTCTATGAATTTGTAATTAAATTCTCTAATGATCTACATTTAAATATTTCTCCTTAGCGAGGGTCCAAGTTTTGACCCATTTTCATGTTTGATTTTTTCGTAATTCCAATGACTTTCAGAACTGGATCCCAAAACTGGACTTCTAGATTCCATAACTTCAGTCGTTGGATCCCGATTAAGAAGGTTGATACCTCTTTGAATTTGTAATTGAATTCTCTAATGATCTACATTTAAATATTTCTCTTTAGAGAGGGTCCAAATTTTGACCCATTTTCATGTTTGATTTTTTCGTAGTTCCAATGACTTTCAGAACTGGATCCCAAAACTGGACTTATAGATTCCATAACTTCAGTCATTGGATCCCGATTAAGAAGGTTGATACCTCTATGAATTTGTAATTGAATTCTCTAACGATCTACATTTAAATATTTCTCTTCAGCGAGGGTCCAAATTTTAACCCATTTTCATGTTCAATATTTCCGTATTTACAGTGGCTTTCAGAATGGGACCCCCAAAACTGGTCTTCTAGATTCCATAACTTCAGTCGCTGGATCCCGATTTAGAAGGTTGATACCTCTATGAATTTGTAATTGAATTCTCTAATGAACTACATTTAAATATTTCTCTTTAGCGAGGGTCCAAATTTTAACCCATTTTCATGTTCAATATTTCCGTATTTACAGTGGCTTTCAGAATGGGACCCCCAAAACTGGACTTCTAGATTCCATAACTTCAGTCGTTGGATTCCGATTTAGATGGTTGATACCTCTATGAATTTGTAATTGAATTCTCTAATGATCTACATTAAAATATTTCTCTTTAGCGAGGGTCCAAATCTTAACCCATTTTCATGTTCAATATTTCCGTATTTACAGTGGCTTCAAACTTTTACCCCATTTTCACGTTCGGTTTTTCCGAGTTTGGGTTTCTTAAACGCGGGCAAAGTGGCTGAGCGAAAAGCTGGTTTGTTTATAAAACCTTAACAAGCACTAGATTGATTTCCGTTAAAATCTATTTAAACATGGCTTTACTTCCAGGGCATATAATGCACACAATTTTGGGTCTGTTTGGTGTGCGGTGTATGGTTTACACCAGCAAGTAATAGAATCCATGGCAGGATAATGTGGACATGAGAAGCGGCTTCAAGGAGCAAACACAAACACACACAGATATGCTAGATTGCATGGCTTAGTTGTGTGGCATGTTTGGCTTTAACCTTCTCCCTCACTCCACCACTTACCCCCTCCCTCTTTCAGCCATATAGTATCATCATCAATCAGGACCAAAACAGATCCGATATGCATGTTGTGTTCGCAAACGATACTCCTGGGCAGGCCAATTGGTAGGCACAAATCAAAAGGATTTACTCCCGGGAACCAGGACATTCAAGTATATATTATCCATATTTTATACATATTTGATCAAGCACAGTTCACAGGGGACTATACTCGTAATTTATGACCAAACTTAATTAGATTGAAGTTGCTGATTTAGTGAGTTGCTGGGATAACAAGTGTTATTAGTTTGCAAATTTATCTTTATAAATTGGGAACTTGTTTTAGGAAAAATGTACAAACAAATTTGTTTACAATAAGTTGAATAAATACAAAATAATGGAAAAACGAAATCATCTTTGTTTTAGGTACACTTCATATTAATCATAATCGTTATCTTTGTCAACTCGCAATAATCTAAATAATTCAAGTGCTGGGCAAACCCAGATTTTCATTCTGATAATCTGAAGCGCAAATAGTTAAATAAATGCATAATTGAGCACTTAAAATGGCAGGCATTCATGGCAAGTCTCAAAATGGACAGAAACCTACTCAGATATCGTGTGTGTGCACTTAAAAATTTCATTGCCTGCTTTCAGGCTGCAAAACTGGGTGAAGCGGAAAAACAAAGGCGTAGGGAAAAGCCAAGGGAAATGCTCGGGGGCAAGGAAAAGCGAGGGGAAATCGCCTCGGGGCCAAGCCTATGCAAATGTGATCCGAGAGCGAGCTCATGGTAATTGAATCACGCTGCGAGTTGTAAGCGAGTTGTAATGCATTTCCCCAGTTTTCCCCGCCCCAAAAATTTTCCAAAAGCGCCCCCAGGCTAGCCATTAGAAAAGTGCACGAATGGGTGGTTGGGTGGTTGGATGGTTGGATGGTTGGGTGGGTGGTGGTGAAGGTTGGGTGGCTGTATTCGTGTTTGACAAACGGCATTTCAATGCTTTCAACGCACACGCAAACTAACAAACAAACAAATAGCAAATATCATTACAGCGACTTACACATGCAACGGCTGGCTGACAACTACAGAAATACATTTGATACATAAACAGCTAAAGTCAATAAAATAATGCAATACATGATTATATAAGTAAATATTTCAATTTATAATTCAAAAATAAAAATGATTTATTTTTGTCACAGATACTTTCCTTTTTGGATAATATAAGTTTACATTAATAAACCATTTTAATAACATTTTTATAATTTTAGGTTCTGAAGATCTTATAATCGAAACCTACAAAAATGATGCTATATGCTATAAACTATTTTTAAAAGAGGCAACAAACAAACAAATTCATAGAAGATCTGTTCAAAAGATTAAGAATGCACAGTTTTTGAGAGTAAAAACTATTTTCGAAAATTTAGTGCTATTATTTTGAAGGCTTCTGTATACATGAACGCTGAAAAGGATATGAAAGCCGGGGACGACAACGAGCATACATAAAAGATGAAGAAAAATTGCATATAAATACGGAAAACACTTGCAGGGGCGGTGAGAAAGGATAGTAGGGATTGTAGGGATGGTAAGGATGGTAAGGATGGTAAGGATGTTAGGAGATGAGAGAGCTGCTTGCGATTGTCAAGTGGTTGTTCGGATGGGAGGCGAAGACAAGCGCTCTACCGCCGATTGAACTTGCCTTGACGTATACGTAATTTATGCAGCTGTATACGTACAGTGGAGCCTCTATAACTCTAAACACCAGATGCGTTGCAGAACTTTAATTAATATTTAATGATTATTTTACAGAAATTATTTTGACTGCCTTGAAACTACTTCAATTTATATACTACCGGTAAAATAAGTTTTCAAAAAACATCCATTAAAGGAAAATCTATAGGTACTTTTGTTTTAAATCTTCAAGTGATTGTAAAACCGTAAAATATATACATTTTATTATTATTATTATTATAAATATTAATTATTAAAGGTTCGTATTCCTTAGATCATCAAAAAGTTTCATTTAAATAAGTTTGACTGTGCAAGGGTGTACCTATGTAATATACATGCGACTATATCTGAATAAAGTATGCATAATCGCATACATAACACGTACATATATCATCTTGGTTTCCCCCATACATCTTCATTCAATATACAGTCCGTTATGTCAAAAGCATTTTCGCGTTGACGACAACAACAATAGCTGTGAAATAGCATTAAAAAAGGCGACAGGGAGTGAAAAGTGGGGTGGAAGTTGAACTCAGGATGGATGGCGACAACATCAACACGTACTAAACCGGAATGTCATTTAACCCCTTGCAAAAAGACAAAACTAATTCTAATAAAAGGGTAACAAAATACAAGGAAGTCACAATTTTACAGTCTAAAACTTCAGATTACTTTAGAAGCGTATATATAAAATTATTGGTCGTAAAATAAGTCTTAAAAAGTACAATTTGTTTCTTTAAATTCTTAACATAATCCTACCAATCCTGACTGGCACTTGAATATTTTTGTTTGCCTGGCAGAGGAGACTTTTGTATTTCTTTCTTTGGCTTATTCTTGATTATGTATTGTTCTATTTTCTTAGCTTGGCCAACTCTCTATCTTACTGTTTTCCCTTGACACATTCGTTTTCTTTAAAAGACCAACAAAGGGTTAAGCCTGTGACATTTGGCCTCACTCTGCCTTTAAATTCAAATGTTCTTTCATGTTGTATGTTTCTGCTGGCTTAGCCAAAAACTGGAACCAAAGTCTGTCTAGGAAAAGATATAGCCACAACACAACAAGATAAATCCAACAAAATAAGCTCAAGATACAGCTTCAGTTGTATCACACGAAAAGTCTCATAAAGATTCTAACATTTTGTGGTATATTTATTTTAGCTTTTTGTGTTATGAAATGTTTTATAATTATTCAATATAAAACATTTTTAAGTATAGGCCCATTCTGAATAAAATTAAAAAACAGATTTTTTGAAAAGAAATAGGGATCGGTTTATTGTGTTTTTTACTGTTCAAAGCAACGTGTTCTTCATCTTTGGGTTCATTTTGTCCAAAACCATATTTTTCCAGTCTAGATCCCCCTTTGAAATTTGGCTGCTGAGAGCTGTAATATCATTGCACATCATTGGTCCATCGTTTGTATTGGCAGTGCGTAAACTTTGAACTGCTATGCAAACGATGACCCGAAAGGGGGGTGGGGAAAGTGGTTAATGGGCGGAAAAAAGGGGGGCAGTTGTCAGTACATTTGGGCGGTAATCTTGGCATGCACAATGGGCCCTCGATGACGTCGCGTGTGTGTTTGCTTACGGCCTATCTGGCAGCCGCAGTGGCTGGAAACATTTTGGCCTCGCATGCAGCACAAACAACTCGAGGTGGGTTTAAAAAGAGGCGTTGTTGAGGGGGGTAGTTAAAAAGGGAGAAGGGGGCGGTGCAGGTAAGCCGGTGCACAGGTGAACAGGTGAGCGAGTGCAAAAACAGCCGAGGGCCCGTTTTCGCGGCCCGTTTGCACTGCAATTAAGTGTCTGGCCAAGAACAAATGCACGCAATTTTGCACTTGGTTCACATTTGGCACAAACGACAAACCTAATTACCCTGAAAACCAAAATCAACGTGCAAGCATGCTCACACATTGTGGTGCCCTTTAATGTAGTCAAAAATAAGAAATCCCTTTTAAGTGAATTTGGAAAATGGTTCCAAATAAACCAGCAGTGATATTTGCAAGGCAATAATTTAATACTGAACATCTCTTTAAAAAATGTTTTAAAATTGTTTTTAAGATTTGCAATACAATTACAAAACACCAAAAATAGTTATAATTTTTTAAAACAACTAATTAGTTGTATATATAATTATCGGGAAAAAACCTAGATCTTCAATCTTTAAATGGAATAATATTTTAAACCGATTAAGACTATTAAATATGACATGTATACCTCATAAATAGAGCTGTCTTGGTCCTATTTTAATATAGACAAAAATAAACGATATGTTTTAAAGGTGTTATAATATTTCTGGCCAACGATATCGGCACTTGCTACCTTGCAACCCGCCCCCATAACCATAACCATAACGCAAAAAGACGCACTCAAAATACCCATAAAACACTTACACTCACCAGTACACCCACACCCGCACTCACACTCAAGTAAAATACACACACACATGCCCCTTTATACACTCACTGTGGAATGGGTGTAATTAAATATGAAAACATATGTTTCCCCTTTGTTTTTTCACAGAGGCCAGAACACAAAGTCAGAGAAAAATCAATAAGGACTCCGAGGTCCACGGAATTCGCAATTTATTTACCATATTTATAAAGGGGCCTCCAACGGGGGAGGGGGGCGTGGCAACTGCATTCGGCAATTTGTATTTAAGTAAGTTAAGTAAATCAGTTGACGAGTCGGCGAACGCAAATCGTCAAATATTTATAAGCTGCCAGTTGAGCTCGCTACAAATTTTATGGCAACCCAGGGGCGGGGTCGAAGTTAAGGACTTTTTAGGGGGGCTATGGAGGGGGAGATGGCCTAGTGGCTTTGTCAATTATGGGAATTATGAGCAGTGAGTGCGTCAGCGGAATGGCTGTTCAAGCTCATCCACCGCCAACTTTATGCTTCTTCCCCTACGACTTTTCTCCCCTGGCAATTGCGTCAGCAGTTAATTTTTATGTATTTTTAAAGGGCCCCCTCTCCGGGTTTTTGGCCTTATTAAGTAGGCCCTGGCATATTAACGGCCATAAGCGACAGGCCAGATAAATATCGCGAGAACGATGAGCACTCGATATGAATTTATGCACTTCACTCGAGTGTTGGGCCCTAAAAAAAGGAAAATAACTTGAGAACAGCCGGTAGATTGAAATAATGCCCACAGAATGCGAGAGACAGAAGATTTTTTGTTCTTCTCGTTATCAGCGTTTATTTGAAGCATATATGGGGGAATGGAACGAAAAACTCAAAGTATTGTTGAAATATTAAAGAAGAATTAGGTTTTTCTTAGGACTACAAACTACCATCTATACATTTTCGAGATTATCATTACATTTTAACGATTTCTTTAATGAATTATATAGTATGATAAGCATTATTCCTAAGGAGAACCATTTTTTTTAAACCACCTTAAAAAACATTTGACTTTTTAATAATACAATAAGGATTTGCATACATAAATCCAATAAATCCAAACACAGGGTAACTGAAACCAAGCTCATTCTCGACGCATTCGAGAGTGCACTGAGAAAACGGGGCGTATGAGTGATGGGGACGCAGAAAGCACAGGATGATGAGCTTGTTGTCGATATGCCAAGATAAAGCCAGCAACTTGTTGTTTTTGTTTCTGCTTTTCATGTTGCCATAGCTGTTGTGATTCCTGCTGTTGCTGCAATGTGTAAGCTTGAAGTTCATGCACAGACAATTACAAAGAGGGTGAACCAAGAGGGCGATGTCGAATGGTATAGGGGGTACTATACATATGAAGTGGGTCTGCGCTTCCTTGCCGCTATCTGTACTGTGCTCTTGCCCCGTTATTGTTCCCCGATTTTACTCCCCCGGATCCGGCAGCTGCCTCATCTACACAATTGTTGCATTAAATAAATGTTTTTTGTGCCAGGGCCCGCTTTACGTGCTTACATTCGGGAGCAGAGAGGGAAATTCAAGACTCTCAACTAGAATATTACATATTTTATACAAATAAATATTTAGATTTCCAAAAATAATTTGATTAACAAACATAAGAAAATTATTTAAGTCCTAGATCAACTAAAAGATACATTTTCGGTCCCAAAAATTTTGAGATATGAGTTAGCAAAAACAATTTAAATACTATAAATTTAAGGCCAAGATACATGGTATATTGTTTAAATACATTTTTATTTTAATCCTAATTACTCAGGAGGACTTTTTTGTGCCCATACTTGATTATTTTGCAGAGCATACTCCTTTTAATTAATTTACAAGTTCTTTGTTTATTTCTTTTCAAATTAAGACATTGTCAAGAAACTAAGATTGCGACAACCATCCAATATTAATTGTTTTCTGTGCACTAAAGAAGGCATTCCAGCTGAAAAACTGGGAGAGTGCCTTCCAGGCACAGACGTTGATAGATTTCCATGCATGGCCGACACTCATGGGCGAAGGAAACGGAAATGGAAATGCCAGGGTTGCAGGGATGCAGGCAGGGCTGTGGAAATTTAGAAAGCTCACTCACTCACTTACACACACACACACACTGATGGCTGTGTTTGCGGTGTGTGCAATGCGTTTTAATGAGTTTTTTGTTCTGCCGTAATTATTTTTGCAGTCTGTTATACTTGTAAGCGTAAATATCCTTGAAGAGTCGGCAATCAGGCCCAGAGCCATTTTAATAACAAAAAATCCTAAATGCAGGAAATGCAACACTTTCCTTTTGGGTCTATTTGTATAAGTAACATGAGCCACATGAAAGAAATGAAAGAATGGATATCAAAGCAGTTTTATTAAAATATTTTCATGTTCTTATTTATGGAATTTGATTTTGCAATTCCAGGCTTAACATTTTAATCCCTTCTTTGATTTCCTTCGATCAATAACTTTCAAGAAATTCTTTCATTGAGTAGTTGGTCTAAGAAAACAAAATGGCCTAATAAATTATAAATTCCTTGGCAGATTTCTTTGGAGGGCTTTTCAAGGAATGGCAATCAGCAAATGGAAACAGAAATGCAAATGCAAGTGGCAGGGAACAAAGGCTACAGCATTAATCGCCCACATATGTTCGCCGGTGGAATTATGATGTTGATATTTCATATTTACATTTGTAAAATTGGAACACCACAAATGCAAATCTCCCCGCCTTCTGTCAGTCGTTCTGTGACCATTATTATCGGTGCTGCAGCAAATTGGCAGAATGTCCAGACCAACTGACATCCCTGCCATTGTTTACATTAATTTGATTTAAAATGCAACGCCAGCGAATCGGGCTTGCTAAGCTGCCAACTGTAAACAATTCATGATTTCGCAATTTCTGGGGCATGACGCCAGTCTCATTAATTAAAATGTTATTGAAGGCCTTCTCTGAGACAGCCGAGGAAAAATATAGCCTTTCTCCATTGCGAATTTGGCATCATACATATTTTACACTTCCATTGTCTTAATGATTTATGATATTTTATTTTCCTACATTTTTTAAAAATCGATATAAACATATATGCATTTTGTTAGTTAGCTAGAAGAACGAAGAGGTGTATTTAACATATTTCACACTTCCATATTTTATAAAAAATCAAGAATATATATAATATTTTTGTTAGTTAGCTAAAAGAACGAAGAGGTTTTTTTACCAGCTCATAAAAATCAAAAATACCCCCAAATGAGGTATGAATTTCTCAAATATTTCCATAGTTTGCGGTTTTAAAAAAGTGTTGGAATTTGTTATTACCCCAAGTAAATGCCATTTTTCAGCCTAGCACTATACCACGCTATTTATGGCTAAAGTTTTGGTAATATTACCATTGTAAAATGCCGTTTGTTAAGCTTATTATATTCTGGCTGCGTAAATATTTTGTTCGCCATGGTAAACAAAAGCCAACAACGGAATCCACGTGGTTGTTGTGGGGCTTTTAATTCGCCTATTGTGGGAGAATTATTACCCGGGGTATTGACTCTGCGAGATTTACTTTCCCTTTTTTGTCTACAGTTCTCACATAATAATTATATGGTTTGTAGTATTAAATACCTGCCTTTACACGTAATATCTTATTTCTCATTTAATACGAACAAATTTGCTGGGCCAGCTATTTTTCTGCTTTTACCTCAGGGCAGGCTATTTTTATGCTGTTGTTGCTGCTGCAATGGCGTTAAATTTTGTTTTCAATTTTCAACACTTTTAATAGCCAATTAATTAAACGGGCAAACAACAACAAACGACTATCCAGCCAAATATTTACACACACACTAGCATAAATATCCACGGGTATATATAACTCTATACGGCTGCCGTGAGTTATATATACAAAGGTATACATATATTGAAAAATAATTTCCCCGTCGGCTTCTGCACATGTACCAAACATTTTTATAATTGCTGGCCGAGCTTTTATTATTCAACCGCCACTTGCTCGCTTCCCAGAACACCTGATTCGCACCTGGAACCTCCCACCATACAACAACATCCAACCAGTTTGAGGAAAGGAACTTTTCGCTATCGCCACATGCATAAATCATTGGCCAACTTGACTGTGGTCTTGGCCAGGCCAGCAGCCGCATTCGTTTCGCCTTATTATTTATGCTGACCAACTATTGCTAAATAATGATTTTTTAAACAATGCGCCCGGCCAGACAAATTGTAAATTATGAATGCGAGTACGGCGAGAGAGCCAATTAAGATAATTACTATTTATGAGGTTAACATGAAGGGAAAATGTCGACCCCAGGAGATTAGTGGTAATTTTCAGTTTATCCTTCGTCCAGCAGTGCGTTTTGGCTTGTCAAAGTTTCGTATTTATATCTACGCATAAATTATTTATGCCTGAAGAAGGTCCCCCAAAACTGTGTGGATGTGGACCAAACTTGATTTTCCTAAGTGGGTGTGGAGAAAGTTTCGACCCAGCTTCCTTGTAGACACTTCCACAACCCCACTTTCACATAATTCTAGGTGTTGGGTATTAAAAGTTTTCAGCATATGTCAAACGCCTGGAAATTTTGTCTTTGTTTAATTACAATTTTAATGAATTAAACAAGTTGAGAAGTGTAACTGAGCTTATAACAGGAATTATGACCCTTAATATTTAAACATGGTTAGAAGTTATTAAAGGGGTAGGGAAAATATGCGTATTTACCCTAAATAATAACACTTTAATAATTTATATGATTTAATAAAAATATTAAATACTTCATATTAAAATACTATTTTTAAACACATGGTTTAAGCTTAGTAAACTAAAAATAAGAAAATGAAGGTCTTCCAAATTATTTATTTAAAGAGAGAGCAGCCATTAAGTTCAAAACGTTGTCATCAAATTAGCCACACGAAAAGGTTGTGGTCAATATATCTATATATAGATACATATATGTATATATATTCCAAGGAAAGGTAAAAAGACAGACACCAAGTATTGTGGGCGTGGGCAATGGTATACTTTAAAAGCATATCAAGCGGTCATCAATTTGACAATGAGCCTATTCACATTAATTCCCTGATTCCTACCCAAAAGGTGGGCGTAACCCTTCTGAAGTGACTTTTGGGCGTTACCAGGGGCAACAATTAAAATGAAAATCTCATATTCATGGGCTAACCCTTAAATGGTAAGTATATCAGGAAATTGACTTGGGGCTCAGTGATGTGACTGAATAAATATGTCAAGACGGTGTCCTTCCTCAAAAAAGGTATTCATGAATTCGGAAGTAAGCAAATAAAAGTTCTGAAGGGAAATTGGTGCCAGGTGTGACAGGTGACAATTTAATAAGAACTGGCTTTCCGGCTGACTCAATGAGTATTCTTTGCATTCATATTGAATCTTGACAACATCTGTCAAACACCAATCAGTCAAACACCTTCTGAGAAGTATATAATTAAATGTGTATAACTTTTGAAAAATATTAACTTTGATTTAAATTGGCAACTTTTAAAATAATCAAATGAGCATAGGTTGTTTGTGAATAAGTGATGTTGTTTAAAGAATAAGGAATATAAATGCTTCGTGTATAAAACAACATTTATTTGTATATAAAACAAAATTCCTGATGGCTATCAGTTTTCTAGCACATTTTAGAAATCAATTACTAAACAGAGCTAACAATTTTTATTGGATTAAATAAACTGGAAAACTGAACTAGACTGAACTAGAATAATGCCTTATATTCTGGTAACTATAACATTTTATACTAGAATTTATTGGATTTTTTTATTATTTTATAGCTTTACTAATTTTCTACCTTTACATTTTTTTTTTCAATGAAGACTTTAAAAAATCATTTGGAATAATTATAATTAAAGTAAAAAAAATATACTTCGCATGATAGTGCTTTTACACGCAACCAAATAATCGCCCTGAATTTCAGAAATTTGCAGTTGGCTCTCAATTTTCGTCTGCAATTTTCTGTAGTAGTAGATAATTTTTCTAAGTGTATTTATAAAAACTTTAAAATTTGGAAAAGTATGGGTGAATATTTTTTGGATATATAGATACTATATTTAAGGGTTTCTTAACTAAAAATATAGTTTAAAAGGGGTACTCACACAATTCGAACTGCTCCAGTTGCTGTTCCTGCTCCATTTCCGATTTCGCTTCCGTTTCCGCTTCCAGTGGCATCTCCGACTCCTGCTGGCCGTCGGGGAGGGGCTGTCACTATGTGCTGGCCGAATCGCCGAGCGGCGAGGCTATGTTGCTGTTGCTATTGCTGTCCGAGGCGGAGAGGGGTCGGCAGATGCCCAGCCGCGTTAGTCCCGGCGGCATGCCCTTCAGGATGGACACCGCCTCGTCCAGCTCGAGGCCCTGGAGCAGGCGATCGCCAACGCTCATCAGCCGATCCCCAGGATATATCTCATTGGTTGCCTCCGCAGCACCACCGCGTATCAGGCCGCGAATCACAATCACACTGCCCTCCGAATCGAGGGGATCCTGGTAGTCCAGTATGGAAAAGCCGAATCCCTGTTCCGTTTTCTCAATATCCACGGCGGTCACTTCGCAGCTCCACAGAGCCAAGCCGGAAACGTTCTCTAGGGATTTGGAGCGCGGTCCTCCAGCTCCATTCCCACCTGCTCCTCCTCCTCCCGATCCTCCAGCTGCTCCTGCATCCGTTAAAGTCGCCGTGCTGGACGTGTACAGCGAGCTTTCCGATTGTGCCTTACTGAGCAGATTCTGGAGACTCTGGTGGCCACCGGGCAAAAGGCTGCGGGTTTCAAAGGCTTCCGGATTTTGCGAGGTATTTATAACCGACGGAACGCGAGTGCCACGGGCACAGACCAACTTAACCCTGGCGGGCAACTCCTTAAGGATCTTAACCACATCGATATGCCGCAATCCCTGGAGCTTGTGCTCGTTCACCTGGAGGAGCTCATCCCCCGGCCGCAGGATGCCCTGCCTTCCCACAGGCCCGTCGGCCAGAATGGAGCGTATATAGTGATGCGGACGCTTCTCAATGCCGCACTCCACGTCCACGGTGCCTTCGAGGCTGATCCCTAGACCTGAAAGTTTATTTATTTCGGCAACTATAATTTCACTGTCGGGAAACTCACTTTTCCAGGCCACGCGCAACGAGGCGGCTGTCGGGCTGGCCGCCTTCACAGGTGCCTCATTAGTGGGCGTGCGCAGCTGGCCAGGATCAGGATCTGGATCGACATCCAGATCCTCCAGGTCGTCTTTCAACCTCTCCGACTCTGGCTTGGACAACTTGCGGGCTTTTGCCAACTCCGTTTTCGTTACCGGCTCCTCATTCTGAGGGCCCTGCTCATCGGTGTCATTGCCACTGTCATCGGCCAGGATTAGGCTTCTGCCATTCGTTAAAGAAGCTGTGGGACTGATCTTGGGTTTGGTCATGCCCCCTCCACCGCCACTGTGATCACTGCGGTCCAGCACGTGCGACATGTTCGACTCCACGGTGTCCCGGGAGGGCAGCTCCAGGATGCCATCATCATCGGCCACATCCTCCCCATCGACTGCCTCATCGCCCTCGGTGGCTATGGAATCGGCATCTACCGACTTGGGTGGCAGCCAACTCAGCGTGGCTATCGATGGGGAGCCAGGCATGGATAGTTGCGACTCCTGGTCCTGATCCTTCTCCTGATTTCTATCCAATCCCGAGGGTGCAGAGCTGCCCTTGATCTCCGTGAGGGCCACTTGAAGGTGCTCATACTTCCTGCCCCTGAGGAATCTCTCGAGCGTCAAATGAACCTCGATGTCGGTGTTCCTCAACAGTTCCACCGCCTGGTGATTGGTCACCCCCGACAGGGATCTCCCGTCCACGGCCACAATGCGATCGTTGATCTGGATCTGACCACTGGTCTCCGCGGCACTGCCTTCAATGATGCTCTTCACGAAAATCCCCGACAGATCCTCCTCCTCGCAAACGTAGCCGGCCACCGTGATGCCCAGGCCGTAGACATTCTTGTGCAGCTCCACCACGTACGTTTCCGTTTCCGGGGAGTCCATGTAGGAGTCGGGCGAACCGGAACCGGAAGCGGAACCCGAACCGGAGCTACCACCATCTTCGTTGGCCAACAGCTTCTTCCGCTTGCTGTCGGCTATCACAGTCTCTATGTGCTGGTGATTCTGATCCTGCACAGATCGCCATTGGGCCTCCAGGGGCAGCATCTGCAGGGCGGGTCGTGGCGGTGGCGATAGTATCGAGAAGGGCACTATATCCAGATCCAGACGCGGACAAGGTCGTTGGCCTGAAGCGCTGGAGTCCGTGAGCAGTGAGTTGCCACCGCCCGGTATCGGAGGCAGTGGGAAGTCGGCCAGGTCGCCCAGTTCACTCAGTTGCAGTGGGGCCACCTGAGGCACCTGAGGCCGGGGCTCCACGGCGGACAGTTCCGAGCCCTCCGCCGGACCGCCGCGCACCAGACCCACCAAACTGGCCACGTCCAGGACATCGCCACCGGTGGAGCCCGCCGCTGCAGCCGCAGCAGCTGCCGCAGCAGCAGCAGCAGCAGCAGCGGCGGCGGCGGCTGTTGCAAAACTCGGATTCTGGAAGAGATGACGCGACAGTTCTTCCGGGTCGGAGAGGAGCTTAGTTGGTATAATCGGCGCCTGACAGGCCAGCGTTTGGTAATCGATGGCCGTCGGCTCCACCGGCCGCGCCACTATCAGACGCACCTGAGCTCCGGTCTGACGAAGAACTGTTGCCACCTGCTCCGAGCTGAAGCCCCGCAGATTGACCTCGCCGATCTGCAGCAGATGGTCGCCCAGCTGCAGGCGCCCATCCCGCTCGGCCACGCCCCCTGGGGTTAGGGCCTTGATCACCACACCGGTACTGCGACCGCCCACAAGGATGAAGCCCAGGCCGTTGCCATCGTTGATCAGATCGATAACCTCGACCTGCGACCATTCGGTGCTGAGAACCATCTTTTCCCCCAGCGAATCCTGATGATTCTGATGACCTCCTCCCTTTCTTTGTTGTTGGTTTATTATAAAATGTTGCTGACGATAGTTGTTGCTCTTGCTGTTCTTCTTGTTGGGTTGTGTTTTTTTTTGCTAACATGTCGCAATGTCCGAAATTTAGCGGTGGTGCTGTTGACAAGTGTTTATAGTCGTTGTTGCTGCCGCTCCTCTTGTGTCAAATGGAACCACCGTGATGAATTTTATGGCTGCCGAAGCAGTTGATTTTGCTGTTGTTATTGCTATCGCATCGAGAGTCATTCAACCGACAATTATGGCCCGGGAAGTGTGCTCCTGGCACCGCCGACGCCAGCCGCATCATCCACGACCGCAACAGCACAGCGCACCTGTAATTATGCAGCACACGCACGCACATCAGTTGGGGAGTGGGCATACGCGGCGTATACGCAATGCGAACGGCAGAACGGCAGCGAGTGGAATAGGCGGCGTATACGTAACGCAACGCTGGCGGGAGTGAGTGCGTATGTGGGCTACGCGGCGTATACGCAATGCCATAAGGGGACAAAAAAGAGGCTGAGGCGTGTCACGGGCGTGAAGAGAGAATTTAAATTGCTGCCCTGCCAGGCATAACATTCGACGTTCCTTGCCAATACCCTAACTAAAGGTACTTAACTCAATAAATTGCAATGTTTAATTATTAAAATGAAGTGATGGGTCAGTAAAGCGGTTTAAAAAATCTCTAACGGTCCATATTTTCATCTAGAAGTATGTTTCAAGCTCTAATTTTCATGCGGCCTATGAAAGTGTATTTTATTAGAATTTATTGTAATAAAATATTAGTAAAATATATAAAAATATCTTTAGATATAAACACAAAATTTTAAAAATATATATCTTAACAATTACCAGGCAAAAAAAAAAATTTTGTGTTTTATGTTGTTCCCTATTCCATTTTCAAGCCAATCCTAGCAGGTTGGAATATTATTAGATATGATATGATATATAAAATCAATTTTGTAAGGATCTATGATGTTGAAGTTACATATTATAAAGCCTGGTGCTAAAATATTTACTCAACGTTCCAGAGATCTCTAAGAAAGATATTTGACTCATATTGGAAAAAAGTACTTTACCCTTGTTTATCCTTCTTAATTCGCAAATCCATGCATGTCCCTTCTGCAAGTCCTTTTTTTTATGCCTACATTAATTTTTAAAGAGGTCTGCTAGGGTATGCACAACTCGATGTTCATTTAAAGTTCCCATTTGTGTGTTGGGTGGCAGTTGTTCCTTTTTTTTTGCCTGTTTCAGCCTTTTTAATGGCACCTTTTTTGCACGATTTTGTAATTTACATGTACACACACGCACATGGGAAACGAGAAGTTTTTACCTTTACCGCTCACGTGCCACGCATGTTTGGCACCAGTCCTGCTTTCCCCACTTTCTTTTCCCTCTTGGCCAGGCCAAAAGGCAGTTCTAATTGGAAAATGCCATGAAAAGAAGTGGAAAGAGAGAAAAAAGGAAGGCCAACTTGCGACTACTTAGTGCTGCATACTTTGCGGCGCCGTCTTGGCAGCCGAGAAACAATCTCCAATCGAGCGATAAGTTTCGAGCTGCCGCAGCAACTGCCACCAATCACTGACAGCCATATGGCTAATAATAGGGGGAATGTTGGTAAAAAGGCGCTCAGAGGGGGCTTCTAAGCTGACTTGAACTTGTTCTGCGGTTTCCGATTTTTCTCCCTTTTCCCGAAAAACAATTTCTGGTCAGAAACAAGCAATACAGCTAATTTTGTAGAGGCAAAGAAAATGTTGATTCTATAACCCCTCATCAATAAAGTTCGATGAAAGCAATTAGTCTTTCTTTAGGGCAAATAGTTTAATTATCGTTAATTTTCCATTAAGTTTCTAACTAGAGAAAATTGTTAATAGAAAACAAAGCTTGGTTTTATGTATGCGCGGCTAAAAATAACAATAATATCAAAAAAAGATATTAAATCTTTTTATAGTTTCTTGTGGAAAAGATAAATATTTAAAATAGTATTCGCCAATTGAATTGATAAAATTTAGAGTCCAAGGCAATTATTTTTAATTTTAGAAAATTGTCTTTCATTTAATAAATAACTTTATAACGTATTCTTGGAGTCTTGGGAGTACAAAAACTCGCTATAGACTCAAAATTTCTGAATTTTAGGGTGAACTCTTTTTTGACTACAAGAAACAAATAAAACAGTTTACAATTAAAATGCCCAATATTAGTGTAACTAAGTTGATTTTTTATAAATTAAGCATACAGGTGAGAAGTAAGCTTTCGTTATATAGCACACTATATGTTTGCTCTTTTTCCAGTTTTACATTTCTTTTATCATCAACCATTTATAGTTTCCGCACACAGTTGTTACGTCAACCCTCACTTGAAATCATTAATCAAAAATACTTCCCAAGCCGATTCCGTTTGGGGGATCCTCCACTTTTTGGGACACTAATGGCCTGCGTAACAGCAGCAGGACGCAAAAGCGTAACCGAAACCAAATCCTGTTCAGTGGGTTGTCGTTTTAATTGTTGTTCCTGAGTGCCGCTTGCTGGGCGATTTTGGGTTCAGGGTTCTACGTTCTCGGTTCCCTGCTCCCGATTCTCGGTTGTGGGCCCATTGTTGGCCGTATCTGGCAGTGACTGCAGCTGTCAATTAAACGCTGGAGCTCGAGGAGGATCCGGAGAAGGAGGAGCTGGAACAGGAGCAGCAGCAGCAGTTGTTGACGTCCCAAGCCCATTACCCGGAAAAGTAGGCCAAGCGCGTTTGAAGTTGCCACTGCGTTTGTGTGTGAGCTGGGCTGCTATTTTTATACGCCTCAAGTAGAGCCAGCGGTTCGTATTCCCCATTTCGCTCATGATAACTCGCCCCGTCTCTGTCTAGCCCCATATATTCCCTTCTCTTTCGGGGCTGTGCCAGTTTTCGGTTTCGTTTCAGTACGCCTTTGGCCACTGTTGCTTCTAACGCACTTCAAACTGCCGCGGCGCTGACCTACTGAGCATTATTAGCCGGCTCCGGCCCACGGCTCACGGCTCACGGCTCGAGTTTTGGCCCAAAGTACCGACGTCAGTCAGCCGTCGAAAATCGATAAGCAAAAAAAATAGAGCGAGCACGAGAAAGGTTAACCCCAGGTCTAAAACGAAGTTATGCATACCCTTGAAGGGTGGATATCAAATTGCTTGGTCATTAAAATTGCTAAGGCCTAATACCCTAACCTCTGATGGTTACAAATTCGTCGATCCCATCGTATTTTCTTTCATTTTGTTTAATAATTAGATTAATACTCAAAGCTACACTCTTCCTTTGATCTAAGGAACCCATTGTAAAGAGATAACCCTTTCGGAAGTTTCTTACTTTATTGTTACCTCCTAAATAAAAATGTTATAAAGCAAAATATGCATGGAAGACTTGTTTAAAATATTTAAATATTCAAAAGCTACCTTTATTCAAATTTTATAGTATCTAGCTGCACACCAATATTTTGAAAAAATAAAGAAAACTGAATTGGCAATTGGCAAAGGGCAATTTAAATGTTCAATTTTATCGAATTTCCTTCTCAGTAAACATTCAAGCCCAAACCGCAAAAATGATTTAGCGAGCAAACGCAAAGCTTGCAGAAAAATGTTTGCTCTGTTTGCAATATGGAGGATGTATCAATTAAATAGGTAATAAATTGAATAAATTATATTTTTTTAAAAAACCTCTATTTATAATCATGACAGTGCACCTGTTCGTTATTACCCACTTTAAAAGAAAATACTTAATTGCTCTTCAAAGTAAACATTTAAGGCAAATATTTTAAGTAATATTATAGTACGTTTGTTTTATGACACTGTTTTATGGTCTGGTAAAGTCAAAGTCGAAGGATTTTAGTTTGAAATTCAAATAATTGCAAGTTCCTTATGTTTCGGAAATATTTTTTTTAAGTCTACCTTTTCTACGATTTCTTTCTCAAACTGGTCTACTCTAAACAAGGAGGTTTGGGTTCCATTTTATAGCACATTTCCCTTTAAAAAGTGCAGTCAAACTTTAAAGTCACGTTGCCAAGGTTTAATTTTATAACAGGGCATAATTTTTCGACTGTTAAGGAGATTTTTAAGAAGTTCTTCTAGGGTATTGGGCGTCTTAACGGATGTGTGTTCTTTAAGCCACGGCCAGGCCAAGCCAAGACTTTCTGATGCCGCTGGAGCTCTTGGTCTAGCCGCATTGACTGCGGCTGCTGGCTGGGTAGGTTGGTGGTTCGAGGCTGCAGTTGAAGGTTTCTGACTGTAGGTTTTGGTTCCAGGGCTTGGCGGCTGTGGCTCTGGCTGCGGCTGTTTGCTGGTGTCGTGTGGCTGCGCCTTTTGACCCACCTAACCGCCCCCGCAACCCCCCCAACCATCGCAAGCTCTTAGCCAAATTGCTGCAGCCAAAAAAGGGGGGAGAATGGAAAGGAGCAGGAGAAAGTGAGCCAGTGAGAGCGAGGGAAAGGAAATAACTTGTAAACTTGCGGCACGCAATTTGCAATTACTTAGGCGACTGTTGCAAAAGGACATTAACGCATGCAAAGGACAAAGGCAGAGCGTCGGCCAAAAAAGCAAAAGTTCCCTGGAACTATTTTCTATTGATTTAACAACCATAAGGGAAACAACTTAAAGGGAAACTGTTTTTGCCGCCTGTTTCGGTTATTAAAGCTGATTGCGTATACGCCGTGTTAGCCAAGCACGCTTTTCACGCCGCCTGTTTCACTCTAGGATTTTTTGTGTTCGGGGTGTTATTAAGCCACTTTGCCACCGGTCATTCAGCTGGCCAAGATGGTGTTTTGGCCAGGGTAATTACCCGCACTGGCTGGCCAGTCGATGGGCCAGCAAACGATTTCCGCTGCGATTCCGTGGCACTTCATTCACATTCACAATCACAGGCACATGGCACGCTACACACTCGCTTGTTTGCTCTGCCAATTTTCCCCTTTGCGGGCCACAATTTTCTCACACATCTATCACCGTTTTACGCGCGCATTTTCCAGGTCAGCAACACGCCCGCACGCCACGAAGCTTCTTGGCCAAATGAATTGCCCGCTGGCCAACAGCAGCCGCTTCGCTCAAAGTGAGTTAGCCCGAAAGGGGGTCCGGCTCTCTACGCCCATGCGCACTGCATGGACACATGACTCTGGAGAGGATTCTTGGAGGGGGCCCCATTGGGCTGGGTGCTCCGTGCTCCTAGAACCCCGCTCGCAATATTTACAATTTGAAGCTGCCAGGCGGCGGATTTCGACGCCGCTTCGCCTTCATTCAACTGTCAGATTTCGGGAGAGACACTGAGAGAAATGTCCCGAAAAGAGAGAGGTTGAGCGAGAAAGTACTGGAGCGCAAGCTCCTTGGCACAGGGGCGTCGGCACTAGAGCTTTGGGGGGATACAAAAATTTTAAATTATTAAGGACTTCGCACACTTCAGAATGAAGTACAGACTGAAGTATAGCTTTTATAAAACTTAAAATATCATTTACAATCAATTAAAATTATTATTTCTTAAATTTATAATATTGTCTTATACTAAAAAGATATAGATACCTTAAATAAAACAACCATATTCATATCTATAATTTAGAAAAAAAATTTATAGGGACTATTTTAAAAAGATTAATGATTAAAAATGTAATAATACATTTAATTAAACAGTTATTTTTAAAACGATCTTTAAGTTAAAATTTCAAGTTTTTTTTTTATTAAAACACTTTAAGAATTAGTAAATGTCCTAACACAAATTTTAATTTTTGGTTATTTGTGTATGAAGATATTTTATTTGTTGGTTTTTTGTCCGAAAAAATATTGAATTCTAATTATAGCAAGTTCCTATAACTTACAACAGTTAAAGTAACTGTGCTAATGAACACTAATTTTTGGCCAACTTTCAATTTAACTAATATTTTAGGTCATGATTAAAATGGTTTTGCTTGCTTTTATTGTTAAAACTTTAATTCATCTTAAAAGGCACACCAACTTTTTTAATTTATTCATTTTTAATTGTTTCTTCTTTCTTGCTTTTATACCGGTGTCACCCTTAAGTTAATTTATTTAGTGTTTTCAATAATGGACGTCAACAAAAGCCGGCAAATTGCTGCTGAGGCAACCAACAACAAACCGCCTGCGCCTGCTCCGTTGTCCAGGACAACCGCTGGCCAGAATAAATAAGTTCCCAGGTGTCAAGTGGTGGCTCCCCCTTCACCTGGTCGCCTCAGCTCCAGTCGACGGTTGGCAGCGCCACCGCAAGGCAGCCAAGGAGTCAAAGTCGCGAGCAGCGAAGAGCGTGCCGAGTTTTCCCAAACGGGGAAGTGGAGTGGAGCAGGAGGAGCACCTGCCCCAACCGGGGGGGGGCCAGGTGTCAATCACAAAGGACGCATCAAAATCGCTGGAAATCGAACTCAGTAAACAATTAGCCACAACTCGGCTGGCATCAAAATTCAAAGTTTGAGCCTTTTCACAGTTTCGACAGTACTCGATACAAACTACAGAAAGACACACGTATTACCTAGAACGTTTGACAACGCTTTTTCCCCCCAAAAAAAACAAAATACACCCCAAAGAGCGAAGGGAACTTTAAGAGCCAACGAAGGATACGATTACAGGATGTCGGAAGCTGGAGAAAACTCTGATGAGGAGTACTATGCAGAGGAGTCATTCGAGGAGGACTCGCAATCGGAGGTGGAGGAGCAGGAGGAGGAAGAGGTGGAAGAGGTGGAGGACGAGGAAGATGAGAACGTTGAACTGGAGAAGCCCAATCAAAATGGAGCTCTTCTCTTGGACGAGAGCGACACGCAGAGCGAAAGCGATGCGGAGGCCGAGTTCATACGCGGAAACGTAAGTCCTCCAGCTCCGGTCCAGGAGCTGACCATTTCCCAGTTCAGCCTTAATCCCCAGCCTACACCACGCCCACAGCCACACGCCCGCCGCCAAATGGCCGGCCGATCCTCCAGCGGTTTCAATCGCGATCGAATGGTCTCCTACCCGAGCTCCTCCTCCGAGGACGAGAGCCAAGTGGTCATCACCAAGACGGTGGCCGAAGTTAATCAACTCAGTCTGCGACTGGACACGCCGCTGGAGGATGATGCGCCCTCGGTGCGCACTCTGGTGCCAGGCAGTGCCCATTCCCGGACTAAGGATGAGGTCGTTGACGATGACGAGGATGCTGAAGTCGAAGAAGTCGAGGAAGTCGAAGAGGAGGAGGAAATCCAAAGCGGCGATGACGATGCTCAAAGTGATGGTACCATGGAGTCGAACGACGGTCGTCAATCCGGCGAAGAAACCGATGAGGATGAGGATGAGGGTACGGATGTGGAGGTGGAGCAACTGGAGGAGGATGAGCCCATAGTCACGGCTTTGTGCAGAGAGAAGGTCCAGAAGATGCCGCTGCCGCTGCAGGAGGACATTGTCTCCCTGGTGGATGCCAGTGACAACAGCAGCGAGCACAGTGTGGCCACCATGTGCATGGCAGGAGACGAAACAGACGTCACCTTGGAGGAATCTCCTCGATTCCAAAAGCAGGTAAACTGTTTGAAATATATAATATTTTATAAGGTTTAATAAAATATTCATTGACTATGCAGCAACCTGGAAGAGAAGCAGTGATAGAGGAGGAACCTGAGGAGGACGTGCTGGAGGACCATTTAAATAACCTCAGTGAACTTCTAAATAATGAGAGTCCCTCGCCAACTCAACAACCAGATCTAGCGAGAGTCCGGTACCTGGAGCAACAGATGACCCAGATGTCGGAGATCATTATGAAGTCCTTTCAAATAAATGGAGGAACACCTAACAGCCAAGCCTTCGAGCAGCTGGCCATGGCCAAGGACCTGATGCAACGGCGCAGTCTCAGGCTAGAGGAAACGGAGTCCGAGATGGCATCGATGACGGAATCGGCGATGACCAGTGCCCGCAGCTTGGGTGGAGGAAGACCACCGATTAGGATGCGCATGCAGCGCTCCCAAGAGGCCCTAATAACCACGCGACCTTCCAAGTTGATCCGCCCCAAGTGCCGGTGTCCCTTGGAGTCGGAACTGCTTGACCAGGAGCAGGAAATGCAGATGGATCAGCAGTTGGCTCAGAAGCTGGGTCAGGATCTGGAACCTAACTTAGGTATGGGCATGGGACTCGATGAGGACTACCTCGTAGACGAATGCGGCCAGGGAGATGGACTCATGAGGCATCCACAACAGCGCAGGCCTGCGGAATTCAAAAGACGTGCGGCCAGCGGCACTCCCAGCAGCTTCAACAGCGATGGATGCGAGTATCCAATCAATGTGTCCCGTTCACGTTGCTCCAACGACAAGGTCAAGTGAGTATTTCTCTCAAAATATAAAAGCAATCATATAAATCTCCTTCTGCTTAGCTACAAAAACCTTGGCCGCAAGAGCTTTAGTTTTACGAATCCCCAAGTGCGTGAGATCGAGCGTCAGAATCAGATCCTACTCCGAAAGATGATGACTGTGAAGCCCACGGCCACGATAAAGGCAAGCACCAGTAGCCTTAAGATCGGCGGTCCTGAGAAGGTAAGTACATGTTGTGGCCCATGATGTCCAATATTGATTGTGATACTTCAGCAGCGTCAGCCACCGCCGGCAGCACGTCTGTCCAGTGCTGCCGTCAACCGGAAGAAGTTCCAGCGCCAGATCGATCTGGATAACGATCTGCTCAAGCGGAAACTGGAGGCCATCGGCACCCGGCGACCGCAATTCAAATGACGCCTCCACGGGCAGCTCCAACTGTGTTCATTATGTGTTTAGAAGTGTTTAAAGCGAATTTACAAAATTAAAATTTATTGCAAGTTGAGAAATGTAGGAAACTGTATAATCTTTACCTAATTTTGGGGGACTAAAGTATTACTAAGGCCGAAAAACAAGCCAACAAGTTGTAAAATGTATAGTGAGCTTACTAAAAATGTAAATACTTTGATTCTTACATAAAAACTATTCCTTAAATGTCAGTTGAATCAAAATATCAAGTTGACATTTTTTTAAAGAATATCTAATTCGATTTGAGAAGTTGAGATTGTACAAATATAAATAATTCAACTGGGAAAACCCTAATAATCAAAAAGACTTGTCAGCTATAAAATTGAAGTGATTGAAACAGTAAGCAAAATGTTAAATGCAATTTCTTAGAACATATCAACAAGATCACAGAGTTACCTCGTTGATCTTGGTTAGAAATGTTTCACCCAATGCTTTTACAGCTTTAAAGGCAGCATCCCCATTCTTTTCCTTAAATTCCCCTTCATTTTTGAGCTTGGCCTTTTCGCGGCGCTCCAATTCGCGATATATAACTTGACCGATCTGTAATCAAACAAGACATTAGACTTTTATTACAAATTAAGTAACTTTCAACCTACATAGACATCGATGGCAGCGTACATCAGTTGATTCTCGTCCAGCGGAATGACATGCCACTTGCTCATGCGCACCTTCTTGCTTTTGTCCTGGCTTTTCTTGGCTATAAAGTTGGTCAAACGCTCCAAGCTCCACCGACCGCCGGTCTCACATACCTCATTGCACCACACGCCCAGATCTACACATTTCTCGATCAGAGGTTCAGCGGAAACCTCGGGAAAGTCCCGCGCCAGCTTACGGAAATCACTAAAAAGGAATTAAAGATTAGTTGGGTTTATTTATTATATTCGTATTACTAACCTCTTTATGTTCACGCCATGCAATCGCACTTTGGGATGATTGATAAGGGCCACCAGGACCGCGGGCAGTTTCTTCAGATTCGTCAGCTGGTAAATGTAGCAGCACTTCTCATCCACGCAGATCTGGATGACGGCGGACTTGCCGGGACCGGTTTGGAAGGAGAAGGGCCACTCCATATCGAAGGCCATGGGCACTACCTCGTCCGTCTGCTTCTCCACCCATTGCCTGAATGGAAATTCACATTACCTTGACATTCCATTTTTAAGGACTTGGTTTTTAACTTACAAAACTTCGTCGGCAGATGCGGCTATGTCCTGATTTTCCGTGTAGTACTTGATGGCTCCCGTGTACTTGATAAAAGGCAGCTTCTCGGGCTTTTTCTTTTCCGGAGACGGTGACCCATCCTCAGCCATAGATCGCGTGCTTCTGGTCTGCCTGGCACTCCTGCGCTTCGGGGGATTCTCAGTCTCAGCTGTGATCTTCTCGTCTTTCTATATAGGCATTGGCAATTACTACATATATTATATTTAATAGATATGAATTTTCTTACCTGTTCTGGGGTATCTAGATTCTTTCGCTTGGTAGCAGGTCTGCCAGGTCTTCCTGCTTTCCTTTGCTTCGGGGTACTGTCCTCGCCGGCATTTTCCTTGTCCTTTAACTATACATAAAATAGTTATTAGTTAGGTTTGAAAAGATAAGCCAACGTTTGTATGAAAGTCCAACATGCATTTGAGATTACAATGACGGTAAATATCAAATATGTTAAACAAGAAGAAAATATGTACAGCCTTAGCAAAGAAATATAAACGCTATTTACAATTGTAACAAATTTCATAGATTTATAAACAAAAAAGTACAGACCTCTTTTGGAGTATCTTTTTTTGTTTGTTTGGCCGACATTTTGGGCGTCTCCTTCTTTACGACCGCTTTTTCCTAAAAAATATTGTGAAATTAATCTTAATCACTTAGTTCACTGTATATTTAACTAACTTGCTTGACCACTTCGTTTGCTTTTGATTTAACAGGCATTTTTATTAAGTATTTGTCCATAGCCCGCGTCTTCGCTTCTGTTTTCTTCGATGTTTTGTTTACTACTGTTTCCCGCCAAAAATATAGAGGGGCATCAGCTCAAAAATACCAAAGAAAATACTTATAAATCGATAAATGGAATTTAGAGATTTTCCCGCTAGATTTCAAAATGAGGAACGGTGGGAATTGAAACATGGAGACTATGTTGTAAATAGAAGAAAGATTCTTAAAATTAATAACATTTAAGCATATGCAAGGTATTTAAATATTTTAAATTTGCATCAAAATGAAAAATAGATATTTTGTGGTAAACTTGAAAATTTTTAATCGGTATTAGTATTTATTACAGCCAAACGGCATATCTTATCGATAATTCCGCGGGCCAATCGCCTATAAGCCGCATTGTTTTGTTTATATTCTTTTATATTGTGGAATCTCTTGAAATACCACTGAAGACATGTCCATGGCCAACGTTTCCACCCACTACATATCCGAGAAGGTGGCTCGTGTGCGCTGGCTGCCGGAGCAGCTGCAGCAGAGCGAGCGATTCGTCACCGGCAGCTGGGACATGGACAGGAACTTCGTGCGCCTCTGGAGGCTTCAGTCGAACCAATATGCCACCGCCACGGAGTCGGACAATGTAGACAATGTGCCGCGTTGTATGGACAAGGTGGCGATGGAGGACGATGTGACCGCCATGGAGTTTGTGGACAAGGACACGCTGGCTGTGAGCTGCGCCGATGGTGAGTTTCTCTTTGGGGAATCCAAGTGAATATAGAATGACTTCTACTGTTTTCCCATCACCAACAAGGTCACCTCAGCGTGTTTAATGTTCAACGAGCCGTGGAGGAGGATCAGATGCAGCGTACGGCCAGATCCGAGAGGCTGCACTGCTTCCAACGCAGCCAGGAGTCGGCTCCCTGCACCGACCTCTCCGTGTACGGCACGGACATAGCCACCGCCGGCGAAGATGGATGTGTGAACATCGTCTCCGTGGGAAATGTGCGCCAGGTGAAGCGCACCATCGAGGCAGACAGCATGGCGCTGTTTTCGATTTGCTACATCAGCCAACACGAATTGGTGGCGGCCAACAGGATGGGCGTCATTCGAATGCTGGACGGACGTGTGGCCACCGAGGCACAACCAAAGCTGACGTTCATGGTTGCCTCTCAGGATGACAAGTCCTCGAACTTTGTTTCGTCGCTCTCCACGCATCCCATGCAACAGCACATCCTGCTCTGCGGCAGCGAGGAGGGTTCGATAACAGTGTGGGATCTGCGCAACCTAAACTATCCCGCCTCTTATCTCAGCGCCCACAAGAGCCCTATCAACGAGATCGGCTTCCATCGCAAGGATCCCAGCAAGCTGTTCACCGCCGCTGAAGGCGGAGAGGTGTGGATGTGGTCGGAGAATAAAGTTCTCGGCTGCGATTCAAGCAAGAAGGATGGAAATAGCCCCTGGTTGTCTGGCGATCGAGTTCGCTCACTGGTCGATGTCGAGGGCGTGCTGACCAACATCCGCAAGGCCGTCAACTCCTTCGATGTCCATGGAAGTCGTCTGGTCTGTGGAGGCGACACGGAAGCTGTTTACCTAGTCGATAACATTGCCTAAAGTTTTGTCCCTTTCATACAATATAGAATTTTCCAATTGTTATTCTTGCAATGTTCGTTTCAATTATGTATTTAAGGACGGGTAAATGCTTCAACGCAAAAGTAAGCTGCGATTTCAATAGTTGTATTATTTAAATTTCATATTTTATTTATAGTTTTCTTTGATATACTCAAAAATTGGCTTAAATCAAAGCACCTGTCTTATAGCTACATCTAAGTTAAGCTTATTATAATCATATTCATGAATGTGTATTATGCCGTGGCAAATCCAATTTTAATATTCTCGTTTTGGGTGCTGCTGTGTTGGTTGGTCTTATGATTCGTACTTATATCCGTCTTAAAACCTAGTTCGTTGGCTAATTTGGAATAGATTTATGCGTGTTTTCAACTACCTTATTATATCATGGATGAACTAACTTGGACTCGATACATATTATGCTAGGCGAATATAATAAATACAGTATGTATAAGTATGTACAGTGCAGCTCTTAGGCCTACATTTGTTCGATTCTCCGCGATCCAATAGAAATTTTATATTTGAGCATTTTTAACTGCAGTTGGGTGAGGATCTGGGGAATGAGTATTCAGGTTTAACTAGGGTTTTCATATCAGCACTTATAAGGAACCCAGAATATTTAACTACAGAGAATGATCTTAGGTATGGCATCGGACTGCTAAGTTAAATTTATGATTTTGATTATATTGCAGCGCATATATATTCACATATGTAGTTCTTATTTTATGTTTCTAAAAGATTTTAGTTTCAAGAAGTAATGGAGTCTTTTTCAATCCCCAGATGTTTTGTCTCTTGATTTTTCAGAGCTAGTTTCTGGTAGATACTACCTATCAGTATACCTCGATTTCAAGACCCTAGTAGAATCTTTCGAACTTGGGCGGCTTGTTGAGTGCGCAGAAATAATACCCTGAATAGTTTTGTGTGGCTCCGGGTGGAGTGTAATCGCCGATGCCGTAGTTCCCGTAGTCGTAGTTGCCCATGTGGGCGTGGTGGTGATGGTGGTGCATGTGGTGTGTGTGCGGGGGGTGGTAGTGCTGGAAACCGCCTGCACTGCGTGGCTTTTGTCATGTGAGGAGGCTGTTGCCACCACCACTGCCGCTTCCGCCGGAGGACTCGCCCCCAACTCCGGTTCCACCATTGCTGCCATTGTTGCTGTTGTTGTTGCCGTGGACGCGCATGTGCCGATTGAGATTTCCCGACTGCGAGAATCTGTGGGGAAGGGGAGAAGAGAAACCAATTAACTCGAGTCTCCGTATATACCTTCCAGGTAATGGAACGCCCATTAAAGGGTTAAATTCTCAAAAAAAAAAATATTGGAATCGAACTAATTGTCGCCAGGAAACCACGTTTTAAAATATTTTAGGAAAATATAGATATCTAGTATATTTATGCAAGTAAAAGGGCATATAACACTTCATTATAGATTTATTTTTGAGAAATTTCAATATTATATTTAATTTTCTTTTTGAAAATGTTTTAAAAGTATGAAAAATAGCATTGAATCGGGCTGTCCCTATAACATTTGCAACATGTTTTAGGAAAATATGTCTATTTTATTTTTTCAAAGATTCAGTTTTGAGAAATTTAATTATATATATTTTTTGCCCTATTATTAAAATGTTAATAAAACAATGAAAGCCATTAAATTGGAATATTACTTCAATTGGGTTTCCAAAATTCACCCAAAAACCCTTTTTTAATGTGGAAGGCGGAGGTGTTAATCACCATGGACATCCCAGACTCACCTGAGCAGGCAGAGTTTGCACTGGTAGGGCTTCTCGCCGCTATGGATTCGCAGGTGCTTGGTGAGAGTGCTGCTGTCGGAGAAGGACTTCTTGCAGGAGGAGCAGCGGTAGGGTCGTTCGCCGGAGTGGGTGCGCATGTGCGTGGTGACGCTGGAGCTCTGCGAGAATCTCCGGTCGCAGATGGGGCATCGAAACGGCTTCTGGCCAGTGTGTGTGCGTACATGGGCCGTCAGGTTGGCGGCCTGGGAGAAGCTCTTGTTGCAGTCGGGGCATCGATAGGGTCTTTCGCCGGAGTGGGTCCTCAGATGGGTCTTGAGCGTGCTGGGTCGGGCGTATGTCTTGCCGCACAGCCGACACAGATTGGGTTTCATCTCGCCGCCACTGCTGCCCTCGTCTCCGTCCAAATCCTCGTTGCTGTCCTCCTCGTCCTCGAAGGCGGAGAGACTCAGGCCCAGGGCCGCTGCCTGGTGGTAGCTACTGGGACTCTTGTGTGGCGGCGTATATCCCTGATTGCTCACACCCGTGGGATAGTAGCCACCCAAGGCGGAGTTGGCCGGCGGCGATGGGGACTCCTTTTCACCCACCGTCAGTGGTGGCAAGGAACCCAAGCCCGTGGGAGCCGGCGCTCGGAAGTCCGCCGTAAAGGAGTACGTGGCCGAGGCAGGATAGTGACCGGGACTCAGGAGCGGTGGATAGAGAACATTCACCGCCGCCGCTGCTGCTGCCGCTGAGGAAGAGTTGCTCGGTGGCGTCCAGTTCATCTGGGAGCACTGCATCGGCACTCCACTGGCATCCCCGGCCCCATAGCCATGATGCATGGTCATGTTCATACTGACATTCACACTCATGCTGGGATACATGGCAGCCGCCGGCGGTGGAGGAGGTGGGGCGGTTCCCGCTCCCGTTTCATAGTAGCAGGCAGCTTGATTACCCGCTCCACTGGAGGCTCCTCCATTGCTGCCCATGTTGTTGCCACCACTGCTCTGGAGGACCGAGTTGCCGACGTGCGATGCCTGGTTTTGGGACTGCTGCTGGTGCTGTTGGTGCTGCGAGTGCATCTGGCCATGGTTGTGGGAATTGGGCGAGATGAGCATCTGGTGGGGATGGACCGTGTAGGAGAGCGAAGCCTGGTGCGGATTGCCGGCGGCAAAGTTATAGGAGGCGCCGCAGGGCGAGAAGGGGAAGAGGCTGGGCAGCGGATCAATGTCCAGCGGCGGCAGGCCGGGGAATGTGGAGGCCATCTCGTCGGTGCTCCAGTAGCCGTGATTCCCGGAGGAGCCTCCTCCAGCACCGTTGTTGCTGCTCCCGTTGCCGCTGCTCGCCGGCGGTGTGGTGCTGATCTGGATGTGGCCGCCACCGATGCCCACGCCCACTCCGATCGTGGGATCGAAGCAGCCGCCGCAGTCGAAGTCGCTGCTGGTGAGCGAGGAGATGGGCAGGGCGGTGCTGCCCTGGCAGGATAAACAGCCGACGCAGGAAGCGGCGCACTCCTGCTGCACAGGCGAAAACGGAAATCGAGATGGAGACCAAGGCAAACCGGTTAGGAATCAAGAGTCACAATCTTTAAATTTGTTTTCTAATCCACATGTTAAATTATAAGTAGGTTTTAAACTAGAAATAGGTTTATAGGTGGGTTTAAAACCCATTCTAGGTTTTAGGTCCTTAAATTATAAATTCATCAATAACTAAAAGTGAACTTTAAGCACCAAACTTCCCTACGATTTCTAAGTTTAAAACCCACATATAATTAAACATGCTGACAAGAATATAGCATTCTTAACAATTTAATATCTGGTTTTCTTATTTGATTTTATGTAAGGGTGAAATTATAATTTACTTTTAAGAGAATTAAAGTAGATCTTTGAAAAATTTCTTTAACATACCAAAATTAAAACTTACGGAAAAAAATGTTTAAGTTAGTATAATGTTTCTTATTTTTTATTTTTCGGTTTTAAAATTTAACAAATTTAAAAGTTCAAGTTGTGCAATTTTTTTTATCTCCTTCTAACCAAATTCAGAAAATGATATTAGTTTTAACCTCCTGGTTAAACAAACGAATTGTAATAATTCTAACACCAAGTTAATTTATCAGAGTTTTAAGTTAATTTTAAGGGAAAAACTAGCGATTTGAGTGATGATTTTCCCTAATGAAGTACAAGCACGACCGAACGCGAAGAGTTTTACGGAGAGATTGAAGCCCAATTGATTCAGGATTCCAGGACTCACCTGCGGGCTGTCCAGCGCCAAGCCGAACAGAGGATTGTTGGGCACATAGCCCGTCTCTGGTTCCACAGGACCGCCGTTTGAGACATCGCACGATATGTACATAGCTCCACCCTCTTGATCTTCCAGGGAATCTGCGCAGCCAAAAAAACACGGTTTAAATCCACTGGAAGTACGACGGAGATGCTCGGAAACAGCTTGTATCTTATGGATACGTTTTAGTTCCGTGACAACCACTGTGCCGTTAGCTCCGCCCCTCGGCATACAAACACACACGCACACAAGAATCGAGAGACCGCCATTTGCTTTGCTCTCTCGACTCGCGATTTTGTATCTGTGTTTCTGCGTATCTGGGCAAAAGTGCTGCTGTGTGCCAAGTTTACTCACCCAGAATTATGTTCAGGAGTTTGGAACCCTTATATAACAATCCCATGACATGACTCCAGTTCTGTGGCTTTGTTTCTGCTCTTTCTACGCTTCATCTTGATGCGTTAATTTCCAACTGCAAGGCGGGGATAGGTCATTATTGGTAAATACTTGTACACAACTCGGTAAGGTTCAGTTAGTTTCGAAGTAGGGTTTATCATTTACACTCCGAAAATAAAATATTGTTCGCAAGTTAACAGATTCACTTATCGTTTTGAAGTTTTTCCACTCCAAGATTCAACACATTCAATAAAGACTGATGAAGCCATGAATAGTAAAATTGTACTTTAAAGTGTGTAATTGAATTCAAGAGTTTTGAAATCAAATTAAAACAATTTAAAATTTGGAATCGAAAAAAAAATATAACGAAATATTTTTATAACGAAATTTAAACTGATTGCCGTTTTTAACTTTTATTAAATATCAGTAAACCAATTTAGCTTAAACCTAGGATACTTATAAGATCTGAACAGCATTACTATTAATAAAATGGAAAAATTGAAAATGTAATTAGATTTAAAATCGAAATTCTAGATACTTTTTATAAATTTGAGTTATACATAAATAAATGTATCATATCAAGAGAGGATCTTTAATTTCTTTCTTTCTAAAATTCTTTATTTTTTAAGGAACAAGACTTTAAACGTTTAAACTATTCCAAGTATTAAAACGGTGCTTTCTGATCGACCCCGGTTCTTAGATTAGCTTAATCTTTTTCAATATTTTAGAATCCTTTTAAACAATTATATTTTCTGTGATTCGCTCGTTTTTAAATGTAGTTTTCGGGATTTTATAGTTTGTTTGGTTTATTGTACACTATTAATTGTACACTATTAATTGTACACTATTAATATATTCCATTTTCGCACCTTCTAAATTTATTCACAAATTGCATAATATGAAGAACACCAATAGAACTGGAAACAGGAACTCCTTGATCAAAATGTTGTTCTCCTTCTTTTGAAGATTTAATATTAATGGTTTTTGACGCGGTAGTAGTATCACACGATCGTTGTTTTCCGATTAGAAATTGATGTAGTTAGATGTTGAGCCGTTGTGCAAGTTTTGAGTTTTTGATTTGAGTGCGGGGCAAGAAGCGACTTTTGGCGAGGAGCATAAGACGGCGACTAATTGTCAGTTTCAGTTCGAGGCACCTCGGCCCAATATCGACTGACATATCGGCAGAGCGGCAGCAAAGCGACAACCACAGAGGAAGAAGCAGGGCGCAAAAAAAAAATACTCACTTAATTATAAACAAGCGACAAAAGGGCGCAAAAGACAACGGCAGCAATGTGGCAACAACAATCTCGCTCGCACTCACACTTAGAGTCGGATATAATGACACAAGTACCCAGCACTACACGCTCGAGACCCTTGCCCAAAGCACCCCCTCTCGGCACCATAATATCCCATCCACACTATGCGACACCATACCATACCATACTATATCCCATGGCATACCCACTCCAGATCCATCCATCCACCACCACAACAACGTTGCCGTCATCGTTGTCGGCCAACCAATGCGCTCCGTCTACCGGCTTTTGCGGCTACTACCCCTCTGCTGGTTCCATCCACATCCACATCCAAATCCATACACCCTCCTCCTCGCCGATCCCGCCCAGTCCGAGTTTCAGGCCCATTCATACGTGGCCAGCGACATCGGCAAACCAGCAACAGCGGCAGCAGTTTTCAGTAGTTTTTATTTGTCACCCAATATCTTTACAGCTCGACACCAGATACCAACGAGACAGAGAAAAAAGGATACACCTACAAAAAATGTGCATAAATAATAATATATACCTTAGAATGATCCAAAATAAAGTGGGATTAGTTAGTCTTACCTTAAAAAACCATATACTTTAGAACAAATTGATTAAAATAATCAGATCCTTCTAAAAGGTGTCTTGCAAGATCCAAGAAAATATACAAATTCTGCAACAGCGACAAATGATAATGTTATTTTTACAGAATAAAGGACCCCTAATGCTTTTTTTATCGCCAAAAAGTAGGCCATGACTTTATATAACTTCAAGGCGAACATTTCTATTCAGTAACATACATTTCAAATTTTAAGCAATTCAACAAGAAAAATTCTTACACTTATTTCGAATTGATAATGATAGTAATCAATCTTATGATCCAATAAAGTAATATATATTTAAATGATTATATTTAAAATTGGCAAGTAACATGATATTCGTATTAGTATATGTAAAAAAATTTGTTGACCTTGTTTTTTATAGGTTACTTTTATTTTATAGTTTACAAAACTAAGGCTACCTTTACAAATATATCTAGTTAATTTTCTCTCAGTGCAAGGGTTATCGGAGGGCGGATAAGAGGCAGGGTAGGGGTAGTTGGTATGGACTTGCCAACCATTGATCGGCACTCTGCTTCCTTCGCTCCATTGTTTTGTGGTTAAGTGAGGCAGTCCATCGGCCAGGTCGGCAACTCCCTGACTGCTTCTGTAACTTGTATCTTTATATCTGGCCCTGTGTATCTGCTTCTGTTGCCTGTATCTTTGTGCCTCCGGTGCTAATTCTCAGTTGTAGCTTGGCCAATGACGACTGTCTATCGATCGAAGCTGTTGTCGCTGGGCCGACAATTGTGAATACTTTGAATGTTATTTGATAGTTCGATTTGTGGTTGCAGCAGAAAAAGCAGCAGGGAATAAATCACAAGCCAGAGAGAAAAATTATGAAACATATTTGTCTATCCCAGATATTTGTAGCTTAGAAGATACAAGCGATATAGAGCCCAATTCACAGCAAACCCCAGCCAATCCATAAAGGTTCACACGCCCGAAATTGAATTCGCCAATTGGCAAAATCAGTTGAGTGCAAGGGCTTGCAGTGATCGCACACATATCGAGCTATACTCCCCATATCGTCTTACCTTATCGATGGGAATTTCAGGTCAAACCCATCGAGCGTCGTGTGTGTTAAAATCAGATCCACAGTCTGATCAGATCCGAACCAGTTTCATTTTTATTTTTTTATGATGTTTCGGTTTCGGTGTCGGTTTCATGTCAACAACTTGGCTAAGGACATGAGCCTGTCTGTGCTGCCGATTGTCAGAACGGATTAGGATCCGCTCCTTAGAGGTAGCTGGTAGCCAAGTATGGGTATCAATAACAATTAGAGTGATTCCTCAGGTGTGTTCAGGTGTCAGCTGATCAAACTGTCCGGCTAGCAACAACAGCTTCCCCCGTTGGGTGACCACAAAAGCTAATGAATCTGTGAATTTGCTACAAATTAAGCCGCAGGATAAATAACTTCAAGCACCCTCCCAAAAAAAGGACCTGTTATCACACCAGCCCATCAACCACCTAACCACCTTATCGCCGCACGTTGAATTGTTTGCCCCGCGGCTCATCGGTAGCTTCTGTTTGTTTTGCGTATTTAAATTGACAAACAATGGCAGGACATCATCCTGATGATTGCCCATCCCTTCCAACAATTCCCATGTTGCCACCAGCAACGCAAATTTCACTCAATTTCATTCTGCGAGTACGTTTCTGTTCATTTCGGTTCGGTTCGTTTCATTTCTTTTGCCTTCTGTATATTGCCGTTGTGTATTGGCGAGGCTTCAAAAATCAATGAAATACTTTTCGGGCGGCATTCGTGGGGCTTCTCCTGGTTTTGGCTGCGCTTTGCTTTTTATGCTGCCACTCAAGTCATTCAACATGTTAATGCCATTCGGTCATATTAGATGCCATGCCGGCTAAAATGAGCTAAACCAACTTGGGTCAAAGGGGGAAAGTCAGTCGATGATAGCTATAAAATTAAGGATTTGGCATCATTTTGATGATTTTTTATAATATTAAAAATATCTTTACCTATAGGCGTTGACTTCACCAAAATATAAAATACTAGGCTATTCTCTTGGAATCCATCTGGATTTAAATTCATCATAAATTCTATTAAAATGGTTTAGCCGAAAGCAAGGTGGGTAATAAAAAAATGATATACAAGCATTCTTTTTAGTTTTAAGAGGCGGTTCCAGTATAGTTTGTAAAGTAAGAAAGTACATTTAGAAAATTTCCCCTCTTTGGATCGACAACTGCTATCAAATATAAGGTTTCTATGATATGCCTTGACTCCTTATAGGAATTGTAAAGTTCTGGAAATGGAGTTTTCAAGACATCTGCTAGTGCAATTGGGCAGACAGCCCACGCCCCCGCTGGAGAGGAGAGTATCGATGACCGCGTGACAGGCGCAGCCGTTGGCAGTTGACATTTGCTGGACAGGATGGAGAAGGACGAACCGCTGTCCTGACAGCTGGACGAGCCGGGATCGGGACTGTCGCATAACCCACTTCTTATTAAAAACCTAAGCCAGCTTATTAAATGCCCGCGACTTATTACAAACCCTCGAGCAGTAAATATAAGTACGGTTGCAGGACACCCCCTCAAGAAAAGGAGACAACTACTTGAATTACAGCTGAACTTGGCCACAACAATGTCTTTTCGTCCTTTTGGATGTGAGTACACTTGAGTGAAGCGCGCCAAATTGAATTTGTAAGGCGATACTTTCGGGAAAACAAAAAGAGGGAGCACAACCAGAAGGGTTCGTTACTGGAACTGCCTTATCAATGGAGTTACCATCCCGAAGGACAGAAACAGAAACAAACCAATGCAGCAATAAAAACTCACTAGATGTATGTTTTTTATTAGGGAATCACTTCCGCAAACAAATGCTGTGAGAAGATCTTGTAGATGATGTATGTATAAGTTTCTCACAGTAGCGTTGCAGGGGCGTCGAAAGGGGCGTTTTGTCCCTCAATTATCTGCGGTGCCGCACGCTCCGTTATCTTTAATACCATTTTGGCGAACCGCAAATGATTATCCTGTAATCCGTTGGATAAATATTAAATTTCAATTACGCCATTTAACATATTATTAGCCACCGATCGGCACTATCATCATTGAGCAGGTCACGTGCCTGCCAGTCGAGAGCTGATAATAATCTGCCCAAAAGCGAACAACCGCAACCCTCTTTCGCTGCAGATACAAAAGTGGTGACAACCAGCAAAGGATGCGACTGCAATTTTATCAGATTATAATTATACATGTCGGTGGGGGAATCCCCTGAGAGTTCTCCCAGTTCTCGTCCTTCTCAACAGGTGAGAGGAGAGAGAGACTGGCGAAATTTTGTGTGAGAATTTTTTGGCTTTTCCCCGCTTTCTCTGCCTTCCCCTTGTGCATCGTATCGGGTTACTTTACCCGATTGGCGCTGTGATTTGTCGTTCTCGGCAATTCTCATGAACCGAAATCGAAACGTTGTGGCCAGGATGAATATCTGATGACTTTTAAAATTAATTCAGTATTAATTCATTACAGATGAAGACTGAAAAAGAAAAAAAGCCAAGATAAATGTTCTAGATTTAAGAATTCGACTTCTAACTAGTCCGAAAAAAAACCTTCTTGAAACCAAGAAGAAAATGCTCTTGCATTTTTTTTAGAAAATACTGAAGGAAGTACTAAGTCTAAATTTTGATTCTCGAAACGAAAGAAGTTTTGCAAATAAAAAACACATAATTTCAATTTTGAGAATTTAAGATTGAATGAGTAAAAACCAAATTTTAAAATTATTTCCAGGTCAATAAAAAATGCAGCCTTAGACTTCATAAAGTTTTATTTATTGAGATGAAAAACTTAAGCTAGAGTAAACTCCCCCTTAATAACAAGAAAAGCAAATCAGTTAATTACGCATATATGTATAATCCCTTAGATCTTGGGTTCCTGGGGCGTAAGCTTGACGATTTTCAGGGACTCCTCCCAGATCTTGAGACCCTTCTCCTCGTCGAGGGCAGCGGCATTGAGGGTGGCCTCCTTGCAATCCATAAAGTACTTTCCAGAGACGTTGGCCACCTCATCGGATGTGGCCAAATAGATGGTGGTCTGGGCTCCGGCCTTGGTGGTCTTGAAGAAACCCTTGGTGATGGCCATCATTGGCAGGTTGAGCGGGAAGGGGATATTGCGCCAGATGCCCGAGTCGATCATGCCGGGATGCAGGAAGTTCACGGTCACCCTGGTGCCCTCCAGCCTCTTGGCCAGCTCCCGGGCGAAGTAGATGTTGGCGAACTTGGACACATAGTACAAGTAGGCAGCCGGGAAGGTGCCGATGGGGTTCAGCTTGGCCAAGTTAACCGAAGACAGGCGGTACAACTCCGAGGCCACAATAACAATGCGAGCCGGAGCGCTCTTCTTCAGCACATCGATGAGCAAGTGCGTCAGCAGGAAGGGTCCATAGTGATTGGTGGCCATGGTCAGTTCCACGCCATCCTCACTCGTCTGTCCACGGAAGGCCAAGGCCATGCCGGCATTGTGGATCAACACATCGATCTTGGGCTCCGTCTTCACAATGTCAGCGGCGAACTCGCGGACCGACTTCTGGGAACCCAGATCCAGTTTCTTAACCAGGACCTTGCTGTTGTTCGTCTCCTTGACGATCTCATCTGTTAATTGGGTTATAAGCTATTAGCTGGATATTCACTTTAATAGATGTCAAACAATATTGAATATAATTATATGGCACTATGATTTTATTCATGAATAGATATTCTGATTCCCCTTACCCTTAACAGCATTGGCAGTCTCCAGGTTCCTGCAGGCCATTATAATGCGGGCACCGCGTCCTGCCAGATCCTTGGCCGTCTCCTTGCCGATTCCGCTGTTAGCGCCGGTGATAATAACGGTCTTGCCCTCCATCTTTGTCTGTAATCAATGTCAGAGGTTAATAAGATGATTGGAGGCTGAGATTTTAAATGACAAGGGCGTTGCTTGGGCGGTTCGGAAATATGTTTACAATAGTAATTAGTAGGCGCTTGGTCACAGTCACAGTAATCGCAGTTCGTCTGGAACGGAAGGTATCATAGTTTCCATACCCATTAACGGGGCTCTTAATTGCCGTCCGAGCTGAGAGCTTTCTGTGAATCACAGGTAAGCCATCTCCCAGATCGTAACCGAGATACTAAAGCTTAGATGTTTTGTGGGATCTAGACAATGTACTTTTAGCAGGTAACCGTATATCACAGATGTGACGTACCGCATCTCTCAGAAGGTATCTAATTAAATCTGTAATTAAGTCGACGCGTCATAACTGACCAATGTACTAACAAGATCGAGCAACGTTTTACAAGCAGTGATCTCAGTAATTAGATTTTCATAATTGGAATGTAGGCAGTCTATAGAAATTTTTAATTTGTTGGGGGTTTTCCAGATACTATGAAATTTTCCTAAGCTTGACATATTTGTAATAGAGTTAATCATGTTTATCTATTAGGTTTACCCTTTCCTTATATCAATATTTTTATGTACTACTAGTACTTGTAAGTGTATATTCAGTTATTAAAGTTGTACCAAACTTTAACAATGTGTACTTTGTGAACTTGGCTTAGTGACCAACTTGTGGTAATAAAAAACCCCAACCATGAATGAGTTCCAGTCTCTCTCGAAGCAATATAATTTGTATGTATAAGACGCCTCTATCTATACGATCTGAGAAGAATTCGCTGCGGAAGTTGCTAAAACCGACTTAAAGGGGAGAATTATTCGAGTCGTGTAGCGATTTCTGGGAGCGGGAAATAGCTGGACTTGTTTTTTTTGGGTAACGTGGTTACTGGGTTTGGATTTTGGCAATTGAGGGAGGTTCATTCGTTACCTCGGTGAAACATCGTCCCGCCGTGATTCGCAGATAGAACCGAATGCTCATCAGAGTGGCCACTATGGCGGCCAATAATGTCATGAGGAAGATGTCGCGCACATAGTGCTCGGTTGGCAGAAAATTGAAGATGAAACCCATCCTACAAATATTCCGAGGTGTGTATACTACATATTGTATATATCCGTGTCAACATGCAAATCAGATTATATAATGTCTGAGGCAGCGAAGGCCAGACGATTGACTTAGGGTATAGCGAAACGAGTTTGGTTTAGGGTTTTGGGGTTTCAGTTTTTGGTTTATCGGTCAGTCGGCGGAGGTTTTCATAACTCAAATCGTTTATCAGCGACTGTCAAGAAATCGATTTTGGGCACTGTTGTGAAAACTTACACTTTCACTTTCACACATGTGCGTAATTATGGCTTATTATGATGAAACGCCGAAAAAAATATATACAAAGTTCATTGGCAGCCGAAAAGAAAGAAGGTTGGAAAAGAAAGAAAGTCTGGAGTTTCATGTAGTTTTGAGTTTCTGGTTTTTTCTTTTCTTTTCTGTTTTTTTTTTCTTTTGTTTTGCTGTCCACGTCACAAAGATTTCCGAGTGCTTTCCGCAAGACTCTGAAGACTGGCTCTGGTTACGCTTGCATGCACCGCTTAAGAACCCCCGCCCCAAAATGCAGTCTCAAAAGATCTATATAAAAGAGGTCTAGAACTGACCCGTTTTCGACTTCTTTTCGCCGATTTTTGCCACAGACTAGTTTTTAGTGCACACTCACCTGTTTTGGCTCTTGGCTGATCTATAATTTATAGCAACTGCTGCTGACCTGCACTTTGGACTATCTGCGGTGCGAATCGGTATCGGAAGATCCAAAAGCTTGTGCCACAACCTTCGCCTTGAACGACTGCTCGGAGACTGAAATCCGAGTTCCGATTATAAAGCCGAGGCTGCGGAGAATGCGCGATCGTCTCCACAGGTTTGGTATTGCCATAGTCGCGGTGATTTTGTTATTTCAGTTATAGCCATGGTAACAGGTTAGCCGCTTTCTTGGCTCCTCTTTGGGCCCGTCTTCACTCACAGGGCAATCCGAAAGAAAGAGCGAAGCAAAGTGGGAGAAAAACTAGTTATCAACAATAAGAGAAAGATCTGGGGGAGTGGGTTTTCAAGAAAGCGGGTCTAGAAAAGCCACCTATCGGGAGCTTCACAAGGCTTCTCAGTTGTTATGCGGCTCAAGAAATGAGCTTCGAATTATGAAGAAGAAAATAATGGCCAGTAATTCATTTTTATAATAACCAAAACATTATTACTGCATCAAAAACTTTAAAAAATCTCGTAAAAGTGGAAACGATTAGGGTAATTAGGCGGATGATTAAAATATGCATTCCAAGCTGCCTTTGCTTAAATTGTCTAAATACGATAGATTTAAAGTTATAGCTAAATATGGAAATGACAAATTGTTTTTAAATTTTAAACTTTATAGCCCTTGAGATTTCTCAACTACTGATATATAAACCTTTATTCATATTTAAAATCCCGATTGGAAGTTTTAGAGCGGAAAAACTCCAAGGTTAAGCTATTAAACAAAAGACAATACTTAATTTAGATTTCCTTTTATTACATAGATGTCTTATGTACAAGTACAATAAAGACAGTTCAACAAATCTAGGAAAAGCTTATCCTAAGCCCATCTAGTTCGTTGCCTAAGTCCTGTGATTTTTACTTGAGAGAGATAACTCCCTAGAGTTATCGCACAAATAAGATTCCGTTGAATGCAATAATGAGTGTATTGTACATAAATACATATTTACATTAGGTTTTACTAAAGAAAGTTTACAGAAGTTGGTTAAATGTCATAAGATTTCTACTTTTCGATGGTGTTTTGCCTGCGTGGTCTTTCAGGTTCCATTTCTGAATCCAGATGCTTGGTTAAAGTGTTGTACCACTCGTTCATGTGGTTGGAGATAATGTTTATAAAGCGGGAGACCTTCGATTTCACAGTGCTAACGAGGCTTTCGGAGATCTTAGTAAGACTGCGATCCTTACTAGTAGACTGCGTCTTACTACTTATCTTCATGATCTTGGACTCCTTCTCCTCTTTGGGTTGGCTGACGTCCTTCTCTGGACTCTGGTCCACCTTGTACTCGTAGAAGGTGTATCTTCCCAGGGGCATCATTTCGTCGCGATCTGCTTTGTCTATGGCATTGGAGGGGAGCTCGTCTAAGGAGTTGGTCAGGGGTACTGCACGACGCCTTCTCATCGCTGGAAGATCCCACCAAGAGGTAATACCTTCATCTGCCGTCTTCTGAGGCAATTTCTGATGCAGAGAGGGGGCGCTTTTCTTTGTTCCAAAGAGGTCCTGGGTCAGAGATTTCTTCCCGGAATTTTCCGATTCCGTCGAACCCTCCCGCAAACCCTCATCTCCTAGAGAAAACTCGTGCTCATGCTCGTTGATGTGACTAAGGAAATGCTTTCCCAGCTCTTTTTGTGCCTGCAAGAAATCATTTGCCACATGACCAATCTTGGAGTGACGTCTTCTGGCAGTTGGAACTGGGTCCACATCCTCTTCGGGCTCCTCTACAGGTTTGGATTTGATTGAAGCAGCCTTGGCCATGGTGGCCTTGCTGGAGAAGGGTTCCGGGAAGAGCAGGGAGTTCAAGGTGGCTCCCAGATTCAATCGCTTGCTCGGCGGGAGCTTGGGAGCCGGCAGAGCCTCAAAGAATTCCGTGGGCAATAGACGCAACTTGGCACGACCTTCGGTTGGCTCCGGTTCCTGTTCCTGCTCATCTTCTTTTTCCGTAGCTCTCTGGATAATCTTCAGCTCTTTCCTGGACTTGGTTCTGCGTTTCCTGGGTACTTCTGGTTCAGGATCCTGCTCGTTTTCTTCGCCATCTACACTCTCTATATGTTTTAGATGCACATCACCTTCCGGAAGACGTGTGTAAGTGGGTGCCTCCTCTGATTTCTCACCAATACGCTTGAAGAACTTCTCTTCATCAAACTCATCGAAGTCGAAGAGTGGCTTGTTCTTTCTTTCCGGCTTGCGAATCTCTGTAATCTTCTTGGTTAAGGCGGTTTTCTTACCCTGACGATTGTAGAAGAAGGGTCCCGAATAACTGGAAGTGCTTCGCCTGGACCGCTTTTTGTTCACATCACGGGTTTGCTCGAGGACCTGATACAACCAGGCCAAAGCTTTATGGGGTTTCACTGACTTCTCCCTGTCATCGGCCACCTCCCGTTTTAAAGGACTGTCATCCTTAAAATGCTGCAGCAGGCGATCGAGCAGGCTCTCTGGAGTGTCTTCCTTATCAACGACAAATCGTCGATTGCGATTAATGGAACTCTGGACCGATCCCTTGGCAACTGCAGTCTCCTCGATCAACCGCTGGAGCAATCGATCGGCAGAACTATAGCGGGATGTACGACGCTTCTCCTTGGAGGAGGAGGATTCGACACTCGAATCACCCGCCTCGATCTCCGTGAACTGGCAGTGCTCCAGATTAACATCGGGCAAAACCCAGAAGCTCACAGACATGCTGGGTGTGATCAGTTGCAGGGGCTTAGTGGGATCAATGGGTTTGATCAAGGGACGCAGAGTGGTGTTCAGATGCAAACGGACATTATTCAGCTGCACCCTTTGATCCAGGCCAGTGAGCACATACTGCCAGATTTCACTGCTGGTAAGGCGACTGGGACTCTTCACCGTAATCGTGGTGGGCTGCTCCTCCGTATTGACCACCATGAAAGCCAATCCACCCGAGACGGCATTCGCACAATGGGTATAGAGCTTGTTGCTCGGAGCAAAGGCATTCAGGGGTCGGGATGGGAACACCCTCGATCCCATAACCTTCTTGAACAAGGCCGTTACATACAGACCGAAATTGGGTCGCTCAAAGTCCACAAGGGTCATCCGCTTGAAAACCACATCGAATCCACTGGTCGCAGCATCTCCCAGGGTCTGGGCCCATCGCAGGGCATCTGTGGTTTCGTCACCTACTAATCTCTGAGAGGATCGCTCCTCAGGCAAAGTCAACCACAAGGGAACACGCTGTTGTCGGAGGATTCGCAGGGCGGCATCGTTGTCGTAAATGTAGCTTCCCAGGCTCGTCTTGGGTACCATGTTTGCGGGCCTGAAATTAGGAAAAAGATTTTAGTATAATATAAAAATCATAACTTTTAATAGATCATAAAAGATTCTTCCAAAATTCGATTAAATAATGGGTAGAACTTTCAAATAATTTCATATTATAGGAAAATACAAATAATAAACTATTTTATAACTTACTGCGTCCACCCGAAGGCCGTGTTCAGATCCTTGGACATATCCACGTATCTCTTGGTTTCATCGGCACTGCTTCCCGCCGAGATGTCCGCCCCCATCATTCGCCAGTCATCCACATACGGTTTAAAGGTATCCGTCATCAGTTTGAGAGTTCGCAGTTCCTGAACGTAATCCTTGGCCCTCGCGGTGCCGAAATCCGTTCCCAGTTGCCAGATGCAGTCGGTGATGCCCACCATGTAGGAGGTATTCAGGATTTTAAGGGTGTGCATGGAGTCCCACTCATCGGGGGCATAGGGAACCGGAATGATCATGGTCCAGTTTACGGCCCTTCGAGGAAACATACTTAGATGATCAGAGGGAAAAGAGGAGTGGAAACCATCGACTTACCGCGTCCATCGATTGAAGCCCTTCCAAATGATCTTGGTGGGATTTCGCAGCTTAGTCGGCGCATTACTGGCGAAATAGAAATCGCCCACGAATTTGATGTGCGCATCTCCCAGTAGATTGGCCAAATTGGTGACCGCCTTACGGTTCTTACCATCCAGGGCATCGTATAGATCCTCCGGCCGGACGGCAAAGCTCACAAACTTTTCATTTACATCGTTATAAGGACGATTTACATGTAGCTGAACCAGGGTATCCGCCCAGCACACAACCGCCAGGCCCAACAGAACCAGGGAAAAATGCCACATATTTTAATCCAGAATTAGATATACAGATGGATAGTTAGACTGGAGACCTGCCCGTTTCTCGATGGCTCCACAACTGACCGGAGCTCGAGAATGACCACCTCTAAATAAACTCCCCGACTGAGCACTTCCCTCCAATTTCGCTGACCTCCGCAACAATTTTCCGCTGAGCGCTGCCCTCAATGCATTGGGATGACCTTTTTGCTCAGCACCACCAACGTAACCAAAGCCCACATGAAAGTGGGCCGTGGGTTGGAATGCTGCGTGTTTATCAATGAACCATAAGGTGACCCACTGAGGTTGGGGTTTCACTGCAGAGGCCATATTCATAGGCATCCTCGATCACGGTCACGGTTTGTTAGAAGTCGGGGTAGGTAAATCCAAGAAAAGTTGTGACCTGACCAGCATAACAGTGGTATTAAACAAGGTTACACAAGAAAGTTTAAAGTTACGATGACTTTTCAAATCTTGGATCACGTCCAAATTGTTAGGTTACAAAAGGTTTTCAGCTTGGTTAATACTCCAAGACATTTCGAGATCCACTGCTGTAAAATGTTAACTTCTGTTGGATATATTTACTGCTATTATCAAATGTTATGCTTCTTGCTAAAAAAAAAATTGGAATGGAGTTATCATATTTTGAATTAAAAAGCGGTTTCCCCACTCTATCTGAAAAAACTTAAGCTTATTACAAATAATTGAAAATTTAAATTTCGCGCTCTTGATTTGATCGATAAAAAGTCAGTCCCAAAGATTGCTATCGAAATCGACATGTTCGTCGTTTTTCAACACTGGTTCCGCCATTTTGTTATAGTTGATGCCAAAAAATTGCGCCATAAGTTGTGACAAAAATTTCGCCAAGCTTAAGAAGTTATAAAAGACATTTAAAACGTGATTTAAGGATCGCAAATTACCAAAACCATGACCGACAAGAAGAAGGATGACATTGGCAAGGCCGTGAATGTTGCGGAAGTCGAGGAAACGCCAGCTTATATAGAAAGAGCCCTGGTACAATTGGCAAGTCATTCAATCCTTAAAGTTATTTTTGTTGTTTTATTTAATAAAGACTTTAAATACAGCGGTCTGATAATGCTATTCGATCAGCCTATATCGCAGAAATGAAGAAACAGTTGGTTGCACTGACTAACGTGAAGTACTCCGCTATGTCCAACTTGAACTATGAAGAGGTGGGCCAGAACCTGATGCCCGCATTGCGCGTTATGGTTGCCAAAAACGCAAGGATCGTCGAGTATCTTACTCAGGTGGTCCAGTCAAAGAGCACCGTGGCTCAGGCCTATGATGATCACTGCAAGAAGGTGTTAAAAGCCAAGGAGGCACAGAAGGGGCAGAGGGTGTATGACGAATTTACCACGATGGTATGTGGGGTGCTCCAGAGTCCTGGAAACTATAATTGACCCTCTTACTCTTAAGACATTCAAGCTAAAAAACATGAGAGCTAACAACATCAGAAACTTAATCTAATAATCTTACTCTTTCAGTCCCACCATGAACTACAGCAGCGCATCGACGAGGTGAAGAGTGAAGTGGCCGTGTCCCGTGCGAAGTTGGCATTAAAAGTCAAGGAGGTTAAGGCAAAGAGGGAGCTGCTCAATGCCACCAAAAAAAGCTTGCTTGCTGATATTCGCGCTCTAGCCCAAGTCGAACGTGATGCCATGTAAGTAACTACCATAATTTAGATCCTATATTAAACTAATTAATTTATATTAATTTAATTATTTAAATTCATTTCAACTGAGTGCCTATTAAACACATTTATTTGGCCAATTATTTTTATCCGTGGTCCTTAGGACAAGCACCTGAATAAACAATATTTACCAATTTTATCAATTTCCCATTTTTTCTCAATAGCGATATACTCGAAGAACTCAAATTGGATATTTCCATTAAGACCGCAATGAGAGCAATCAAATAATTTCAATCTATATCAATCTAAACTTAAAAATAAGCGCCAAACTTGTTAGGATTAGTATTGGCTCTCTATTTTGATCAATTCAGATTTGATTTATCTACAAACAAAAAAAAGAAACCCTCAATTAAAATGAGTTGCGTTACGTTCTTATTAAACTAGGATAAAGAAATCCCAAATGTTATTTTTTGTTGTGACACGTGTAATAAATAATGTGTTTTAAATATTTTGTGATGCCTCTTTATTTAACTTTCTTAAATATGAGTGACCCGATAAGGTCTTCCCATGTGCTTCTAATCATCCTCGACGACGATCAAAATGTCCCTAAAGCAGAAGGGTGTGAAAGGATAGCCGTTTCCAGCGTAGAACTTGCTCATGAACTCCACCCAATGCAGACGCAAAGTGTGCAGGAAGGCGGATAGGCCCTCCATCATCACCATGATGGCGATGGTGAAGAACTCCCAGACGGCAAAGATGAAGAACAGGGCAATGGCGCCCACATAGCCGTTCATCTGCAATCCCATCGCCAGCACCATGGTCCACAGCACCTCCGAGAGCTCTGAAATAAGATGACTAATTAGTAATGGATAAATGTGGAAATGGAAGATCATTACGGGCATGAGCCAAGGACAAGGCCCAGAGACGAAGATAGGAAGCCGTGTGGGAGATGGTACTGAGAATGTACTCGATTGTGTGGATGGCCTGGTGGATCCAGATTTCGCTCATGGGCTCATCATCCTCCTCGCTGTGGCCACCTGACTCGTGAGACTCATGTACTTCTGTAATAATGATCTCCTTGCCTGTGGTAACCTCGATCTTCTCCACGATCTCATCCACCTCCACTACGGAGCCAACGGGCTGAAAAGTACATATTTTATTAGTTTAAAGTCTATAAAATGCCAACCCGAAAATCTCACCCTGTTTCGGCGCTGGAATTTGATATACAAAGGCTTTCCAAGCAGGATCCATGGGATGCAGAGAATGGCCACCACTAGGAAGATCATCTCGAGAGTTTTCTGAATGGGGAACATATTAACATCGCAGCCAGGCGTGGCCGTCTCCGTCTTGAAGAGAACCATGTCGATGAACATGATCAGCACCGAGGGCGCACATCCGGGACTATCGGCCTCCACGTCGGTGGTGGGACTATACTTGACCCACTTGTAGAACATCATGAAACACATGTAGCCGAACATGAGCAGCAGGAAGAGGACCTGTGGCACGAACTGCAGGATAATGTAGGCGTACTTCTTGAAGAACACAAAGTTCTCCACTGACATGCAAACACCAAAGACCATGTGCAGCACTCCGAAGATGATGGACAGCTTCATCTTGTAGGTGTTTAGGAAGATAATCTTATTGGAGGCCGACTGCCAGATGGGATCGATGCCCATGGGGTAAACACCGCGCGTAGCCACCGATGGATTAAGCTGTAAAGTGGGATTGGTCAGCACAGTGGTTCGATTATACACATTGACCCAACGAGTGCCGAAGACGTTGATCGACTTTGAGAATATGTCGTTGTAGTGGAAGCCCGTGTACATGGCGAACAGACCCATTAGCATGATAATGTATCGTCCGGCGAAGAAGATGGTCCAGATTTCACCACCTCGCTTCTTCTGCAACCGCTTCTCGTCAACAACCATCCACAGACCCAGGAGGAAGAGAATCGTTCCGTGGCCCATATCTCCAAACATCACGGCGAAGAGAAAGGGGAAGGTGATGCAGGTGTACAGACCCGGATTCACCTCCCGGTAGCCAGCAATTCCGTAGGCATCAATCAGATTCTGAAAGCCACGGGTGAACTTGTTTGTCCGGAAGTGAGTTGGCGGCTCCTTCTTGGTGTCCAGCACGTTGATGAATGAGGGCACTGTGCTGCCCACACTGGCTGAGCCCGCTGCGAGAGCCACCTCCACCAACTCTAGCTCCCTCTTGGGCACCCAACCCTCGCCAATCAGGCACTTGCTGCCCAGATCCACATTGAACAGATTCAGCGTGTGGTAGATTCCCTTCATTTTCTTGATCATGGCACTCCAGGTGGGCAGCTGCTTCATGGCAGCCTGCAGGACGCATGTCCTGTGGTCACTCGTCTGGTTAATAATGGCCTGCAGGTCCTCCAGTCGGGTCTTCACGTTCTTTACCATCTCCTGCCGCTCAGAATGCGAACTGGGACACGGATACATGTGGGCATGGAAGCCAGTGCACACCTTGCGGATCCTGGCCTGCAGCTGATCACCCTGGAAGAAGACCACGAACACGCTCTTGTGGAGAACAGTGCCCGTCTTGGGATCAGTCAGGGCCACATCTACATCGGCGCGGCGAACGAAGACATTGCCGCGAGATATGCGCCACAGCATCCGCTCGAAGGCGTACTCCCGCTCTCGGCTGATCACTCCCGCCACGAATCCCAGGTGGCCATTGGACTGCTCGGGATCGCGGTGGGTACCCTTCTTGTTCACATCGAAGTTGTGCGACTCCTGGTCCGAGAAGAACTGATCGGTGCGCTCCAGAACTTGGATCATCTCGCTAAGCTCAAGGTAGCTGGTCTGCAGGTTCACATTGTTGGCAGCCAGCTCCATGATTTCGGTCTCCGTCTTCTCCAGATGCAACTCCAAATCGATGATCTCACGCGGCTGCGGAGCCGGCGGGAAATCGTCCATAAGGTCGAGCACCTTGTGACCTTCCTTGCTCAGCTCGGCGGTCACATAGCGGATACGCCGCTCCAGTTCATCGCAACGTCTCACTTCGCCCACGAATTTCCGCTGTTGGGCGTTCACTTTCTCGTTAAGCTGTTATAGGAATGGGAATAATAGATCCCGGGGTTAGATCGTTGGAGTTATTGAACTGAGTGGCTCAAAATAATTCGGGATTCCTGAATGGTTACGTTTTTTACTCCAAACACTTACATCGCGAAACTGGACAACTCCTACTTCGCCCAGAGCAGCAATCGTATCGTAAGCTGCCTCAGGTTGCAGATACATCTGCACCAAGGACATCACCTCGCTGCGGAAAATGCTGTTGCTCTCCTGATTGGAGCCGCAGCTCCACCACTTAGACATGGTTGCTGATCCTGTTGCTCCTTTCCTGGGTTAAAATATTCCGAAATGAGCTCCTAACTTTCGGAGCGCCGCTGACGAACTGATCGGTGTGGTCACTTGACTTGGAAAAGGAAGGTTCTGAGGTAATACCTGACCCACGAGCTACTTTCCAGGCTTATCAGTCTGGCTGCCTTGGATAAATATTTGGGGAACTCGGTGTCCAAGTGAGCCATCCATCAATGTGATGGAATGTCCGCTCCCTCAGTTGCGATTCCCCTTCCCAAGACATTTTCTATCAGTAGATAGTTCGCCCTGGGTGTAATTCTAAACCAGTAGGAATTAAAAATCAATTGTCAGATAATTACAGAGTGATTTTCAATTCATCACATACATATTCGTTACATACAGCAATCGATTTATACATAAACAATATAATAAAAATAAATACTTGGATGACAAACAATTTTTGGAGACAGCCCAAAAGAATGCAACACAACTGAAATTTAAATGAAAGTAAATCGACTTGATATGATAATAATATTTAAGCGAATCTTTCCTATGTTAAATAACAAACGCGTCCAATTTTAATAAAACAAAAGGCATTCTTCAGAACTCGTTTTCTTAAGAATAACCTCTGCACAAATAAACATTTTTGCTGTTCTCTTCTTTGCTGTATATTTATTACAATTAGTATTTGTATAAGTAGTTCTTTATAACAATGAATATCAAATTATTGCTTTTGAAGGGGTTTCTGAGAATACTAGGCACAACTCAAATGAGGAATACTTTGACAATATATGGAATACAAAACGGAGGATACAAAAAATGTGGGAAGAGCACCACAATACTGACAATATCCAAAAAAAAATTAAACAAAACAAAAACATTTAACAAACAATCAAAATAGTTCGGGCTGGGGGTAAACAAAGCTCGCCGATAATTGTATACATATTTCCCTAGTTTGAGCACATTCGGATGGGTTTACTCCTCCTCCTCGCCGTCGAGGATGGCCTTGAAGCTGAAGGGCTGGAAGGCATAGCCCATTCCCTCGTAGAACTTGCTCATGAACTCGACCCAGTGCAGACGCAGGGTGTGCAGGAAGGCGGACAGACCCTCCATGAGGACCAGGATGGCCAGAGTGAACAGGCACCAGGCGCCGAAGATGATGAACAGGCCGATGGCACCGCCCACACCGGACATTTTCAGGCCCAAGGACAACACCATTTGCCACAACACTTCGGATAGCTCTGAAATATTATAATCCATTAGTAACTTAATTAAAAAGTCGTCTTCTAGAGATACTGACGGGCATGAGCCAGGGACAGAGCCCAGAGACGCAGATAGGAGGCCGTGTGCGAGATGGTACTGAGCACATACTCAATGGTGTGGATGGCCTGGTGGATGTAGATTTCGCTCATCGGCTCGTCATCGTGACCATGAGCACCTCCGGCGTTCTCCTCGTTTCCAGAGAAGCCAGTGGGCAGAGGAGTCTCACCTTCGGCCAGTTCAATGTTGCCGGTCAGTTGACCATTGTGGTTGGCCTATCAACAAAATAAAAAAAAATCGATTAATTTGAAGTTTAACTTGAAATCATTAAAGAAAAAACCCACATGAGCCTTGTTCTTGCGGGTGAACTTGATGTACAAGGGCTTGCCCAGCAGCATCCAGGGAATGCAGCACAGGCCGATGAGCACAAAGGTCTTCTGCAGCTGTGGCTGGGACTCGAACATGAATTCGTCGCAACCCTTGGGCGGCTCGGTGTTCTTGAACAGCATCATGTTGATGAACATGATCAGGACAGAGGGAGCGCAACCGGGTGTCTCCGGCTGGAAGCTAGTCCTGGCGTTGTAGCTGAACCACTTGAAGAACCTGTAGACCAAAAACATTCGTTAGTTCAAAAATCCAAAAAGATATTCACAGACAAACTCACATCATGAACACCATGTATCCGAAGAGCAGCAGCAGGAAGAGGATCTGGGGCACAAACTCCAGGAAGATGGAGGCGTAGCGCTTGAAGTGGGTGAAGTTCACAACAGACATGCACACGCCGAAGACCATGTGCAGTACACCGAAGATGATCGAGAGCTTCATCTTGAAACTGTTCAGGAAGATGATCTTGTTGTCGGCCAGCTGCCACACGGGATCCATTCCGAAGGGATAGACACCCACGGCGGAGCTGTTGGGCGGCAACTGCAGGCTCGGATTTGAAAGCACCGTCGTCGTGTTGTAGTTATTGTGCCAACGCGATCCAAAGAGGTTCATCGACTTGGAGAAGACATCGTTGTAGACCAGACCGGTGTACATGGCAAACAGACCCATCAGCAGGATGATGTAGCGACCGCCGAAGAAGATGTTCCAGATCTCACCACCGTTGCGGATGCGGGCCAACTTGCGCTCGCACAGAACCATCCAAGCTCCAAACAAGACCAGGATCAGACCGTGGCCCAAATCGCCGAACATCACAGCGAACAGGAAGGGGAAGGTGATGCAGGTGTACAGAGCGGGATTGCATTCCCTGTACGAGGCCACTCCGTAGGCATCGATCAGATTCTGGAAGCCACGGGTGAACTTGTTGGTCCTGTTGAAGGTTGGCGGCTGCTCGTTGGTATCGATCACGTTCAGGAACGAGGGGATGGTGCTGCCCACAGCGGCAGATCCATCGGACAGAGCCTTCTGGACAACCGGCAGATCCTTGGTGGGCACCCAGCACTCTCCAATCAGGCACTTCTTGGTCACGTCCATGTTGAACAGGTTCAACGTGTGGTAGATGGCCTTCATCTTCTTGACCATGATCGACCACGAGGGCAGGTTCTTGGACACGGTGGCCAAGACACGGCTGCGGTGATCCTCCGTCTGGCTGAGGACCAACTTCAGATCCTCCAAGCGAGTGCGCACATTGCGAACCATCTCTTCGCGCTCGTTGTGCGAACTGGGACAGGGATACAGGGAGGCATGGAAACCAGTGCACACCTTCTTGATGCGGTTCTTCAGCTGCTCACCCTGGAAGAAGGCCACGAATACGGTCTTGTAGATGGGGTGACCGGTGGCCGGATCATTCAGTGGCTCGTCCAGATCGGAGCGCTTCAGAAAGACATTGCCCCTGGAGATACGCCACAGCATACGCTCGAAGGCGAACACTCGCTCCCGGTTGATCACACCGGCCACGAATCCAAGCCGTCCGCGATGCTGGGCAGCGGCTTCATTGTCGCCTCCACCTCTGTTAGAGGAGTCCAGGTTCAGGACCTCCTGGTCGGAGAAGAATCCCTGCGTGTTCTCCAGCACCTTGCGCAGTTCCGTGAGCTCCAGATAGTTGGACTTCATGTTCACCTCGTTCTGGGCCAGCTCGATCATCTCAGACTCGGTCTTCTCGAGGTGAGCCTCCAGATCGATGATCTCGCGTGGATTGGGGGCACGTGGAATGTCATCCTGGATATCGGGCAGGACGATTCCGTCCTTCTTGATCTCCGTCTCGATGTAGCGGATCTTGCGCTCCAGCTCATCGCAGCGACGCACCTCGGTGACGAACTTCCGCTGGAAGGCGTTCACGTTCACATTCAACTGGTGGCCAGGAAGAGATATATCATCCGATTAGTTGGGGCATTTGCTAAAGACAATCCGTACTTACGTCGCGGAACTGCACACAGCCGGTTTCGCCCAGCTCGGATACGGAGGTGTACGCGGCCTCTGGCTGAATGAACATCTGGCAGAGTGCCATCTCCTCACTACGGAACATGTCCCCCATCTTGGCGACTGCTTACGTTCCCTGTGGACGAAAAGAGGGGTTGGGATGGGGGTTAGTCTCGGCATTCCGCAGACGTGCAATTAAAATAGGGAAAAGCACCGCAGACCACGAATTGTTTTCGCCCTCAGTGAGTGTTTTGTCTGAATAGATTATCGTATACGATAAACAGTGTGATACATTGGGAAAAATAGAATCATCGATTGGATTCGCAAATTGGAGATTTTGGAAATCAAGTATACTTCTTATAATATAATACTTCAGATCCAAATATAACCATACTGAGTTTCTAATTTTATTTAAATTAACGTTTGTCCAGATGTTTTGTAAAATTGATTTAAGATTAATATATTTTTTGTTAAAAAGAGTAGTTTATTCCATTTCACCAATTTGTTTTTCTTAGTGCTTAGTTCTTCGCCCCCTATCCAACCCGACATATTTATGTACAAAATTCGCTAGCTTGCTTTGCAAATGATTTTATTTATTTGTCTTTAATTTGTTTTTCTCTGGTGTGGAATGGCAATCACTCTATTTTCAGCTCCATATGGCGCTCGGACTTGCCCGAATCTCACCATGTGTTTTGGCTTTACGTACAACAAGAGAATCAAACAAAAGAGTCAATATATTAAGATTCCAAATAAGAATCGGTTCCTCAATTACAACACCTTGTCACGTTCTACTACATGAATTTAACTGCAAAATCACGTAACTTCAAACGGATCGTTAAGTACAAACATATTTAAGTTCGTTGTTTCTTTCGAGGGTTTCTCTAAGCAAAACTAATATTATATAAAGGCTTATAGGAAAATTCCAATGAAAATAAAAAATATTAAAGCTAAACAAATGACTTACGTTTTTAAAAAAGTTCCCACAACGGAAACACTTATGTTCCTCACTTTCAAAACAAACATCGATCGGTACCCCGAGGGAAATCATATTACGATATAAACAAAGTTCCAATTCCTAGTAATTACCGATTTATGATCGATATATAAACAGTTATTAAGATATCCGAATGTCGTAATCATTGTTTATAGATGTCTAGCCAGACCAAATGGCATGGTAATAGATTTCCGTGTATTTGGATCCTGTGCTATCTGCTTTTTTCCTGACTGAAAGAAAAGAATGTTGTCCTCTGTTCCCAAAATGTCATTTTGTCAAGTAGGTAATCTTAAAGGGTGTATACTTGCAAGACAATTTTTATCGCAATCTTGACTTATTTGCTTGAGTTATCTCCAGACCCGCTGCAATATTGTTTACTGCCCAAGAAAAAAGTTCTTATCGCTATGTGGACTGTAAATGCATTCTCTATCTAGATTCTCTTCCTGAATTCAGTTGAAGCACCCGAAACCCAGAAAACATATGCGGGTACTAATATAAATTATGGTTCAGCAAATCAACTGATAATTGTAACATTATCAAGAACAGCCCGACCATGTGCAAATAGAGTAGACTTCTCCCAAAATCGGTGGAACTCAGATAATGCAAGTAATTACTGTTTTTGATTTAATTGGGTCGTCTGCGGGTGGGTGGGCTGATGAGTTGTGGAATGACATATATATTGTGGGGTGCGGTGGGGCAGGTCCTGGGGAAGGGCAGTAGTCCGCATTATGGCGTCTGCACTCGAGAGCATTTCGCCATTTCGCAGTGTACACACAGACGACACCAAGGTTTGTTGTGACATCATCGGACCAAACAGTCAACGACACGGCGACGTCAGCCTCGCACATTATCGAACTTTAATGGGTCCCCCAGTCCCGGGATACCGTCCAAATTCCCAATCCCATAGCGCGACAGGAGAGAATTAGCTTTTGCTTTTTGCGGTAGATATAAAATATATATGTACCATGCATATACACATATATAGACTTCTTTAAAAAAACATTAGGAATATGTTCTTTTGAAAGACAAATTAGAACACTGAACCAAAAATATATGTGAAATGATCTATAAAATAAAATATTTTAAAGATAGATAGTCTTTACTAGGGAATTTCCGGACATGACTCCACCCAGAGCATTTAAGATAAAACCGCTGAATCATTTAATAAGTCATTTTGTGAAAAAAGAACACACGATAGATGTGATATAGGCTTTGTGTTTATACAATATCTCATAATTTTAGAAGAATGACCCTCTCAGTGTAGACGCGTTTGAGTCGTTTGTGAAACAGCATTAAAATAACAACTAATGGCCCAGACAATTGGCCAGGAGCCAGTTAATATAGAAACGTCATAGATATTCACCGAAATACCCAACCCCCCGGTCTTTTAGGTTCATCAATCACATGACCAGCTTCTACAGTAGCTAAAGTCGGAATGGAACTGTAGATTCGAAACTTGAATTCTCCCCCAAGGTTTGTGCATATCGAGTTCGCAGTGGAATGAGACCCCTTATGGTATGACTGTACAACTTGATGCTCCCTATCGCCTGTTGATTCCCTTTGTCGCCACACATTTCGAGCACTTTCAGCATTTTCACACATACTTTTATCAGCGCAACATTTATGTAGGTTGACACTTTTGTTGTTTGCTGTTTTATAACTAAGAATCGTTGGCTGGTTGTCGCCAGTTCGCTAAAAATAGCAGACTCATGAAATTCGTAGCCTTAATTGCTCTTATTATTAATTATGAATACGGCTCATTCTCAGCTCGTTAGGGCTCATTTTAGAATGTTTATCGAGCAATTGTTCTTGTACACTTTTATTGGATTATTATATTACTATTGGCGTGTGCCGAAACAGAAGCGTAAGGAAAATCCCTATAGAATGGGCTCTCCAATATAACGCGGCTACTTGTTAAATTTATAATGCCATTGTTAGGGTTTTACTGTCTCAATAATTGGCTTTAGCCAAGGTCAACGGGTTAATAGTTTATTGCTGATTGGAGGTTATAAAGGACCTTGACTTGTGGAGTACTGACCTGTACATAGTATTACAGTGTATGCTAAAAATTGAAATTTGTAGAATTTGAAAACCCTACAATATCGGAATTTTATTTTTGTTTGGTTCTGCCTGGATAACCGCAAATTCTTCTCAAGGTATGGAAAACTCGACTAGGTCGTTTATATTTATAATTCATTGTTGGGCTAATTAAATATTTATAAGCATACGGTTAGCTGGAGACGCTTATCATTTTAAAGCGGATATAGCTTTAGCTCAGACATGAACCTCATTAATATTATATCAGACTTTAGGTTTTTACAATATTCAATACAGCACAATTCTAGAAGCCGAGGACAAACGGCGTTCTCAGCTTAGAATACAGACTAAACGAAACACTTAGTTAGTAAATATAAATACTTTCCGAAGAATTTACTCGAAACTCGTAATACCGCTCCCAAGAACACCCCCAAAACCCGATTGCTTTCCAAATAACAGGTAAATTACCTGAGGTAATTCAATTGTAACTCGCCTGCTCAAATGCTGTTTAATGATTCAACGAGCGCACTTTCGTTTCAATAAATTCAGCTTAAATTCGAGTTTCCAATTGCAATTGCCCAATATCGCAATATCACAGTTCACACGCACAGCTCGAACACGAAAAAAACACTGAGCGCGCCTGAAAACCAACTGCTAACTGTAAACCAGTTCAACTTCAAAACAACAACTAAGCGCTAACCGACGTTGCCATTGCCGTTTACTTTGCTCTCTTCTCTTCTCTCCTCTCCTCTGCTCTCCGCTTTGCTGGTCACTTTCGTGAGTGGACTCTAGCCTGCATGCATGTGTGTAGGAGTCTTCTACGATATACAGGTAAACTTCGATAATTCGAATTTGAAAAGGTCCTTAAACTGATGTCCTCAAGTAATCATAAAACCAAATTTTTAGATATTATCTAGTAAAACATTTTTAAAAAGTATTATCTGTCATTTCCAGTTCTATAAATTGTGTTATTTAACTTTTCAATTTTTTTTTTCTGTTTAATTTTTTTTTTTTATATTGAATTTAAGTTTTTTGAAGACATTTCATTTTAAATGTTTGAAAATACCTCCATTATTATTATTACTATAATTATTACTTTTTTAAATTTTGTTACCAGTTATATGTTTTCAAATATTTTACTAGCTAGCTTTTAAGGATTCATTAATGAAGCTCTACTGTATTTGATAACTGTTGTTGTTGCCGCTCCTGACTGACACACGCGAGTTGTGGGTGAGCCTTAATCACATTTAATCGAGACGAGGGGCAGGCGGTGGGGCCTATTGAGAGGGGGTGAGGCGATGAGAGAGCCAGCGAGCGGTTGACATTGACAACCCCCTTTTTTTCTTGGGAGCGGAGCGAAAGCACGCCCATGTGTGCGTAGGCTAATATCGCTACACTTCGAAGTTTCGTTAAATTTTTGCTCTGTTTTGTTTGTTTTTCTCTTTATCGCTCTCCTCTTTGGCTCTCCCGTCCGCTGCTCTGCCTCCGCTATTTGTTGTTAATTCGAGCACAAATATAACTTCTACTTTTTATTGTGCTTTTACGCTCAGTTTTATTACAATACCATTTTTTCCACTGCGGGTAATTAAGAACTCGCAGGCCAAGTAAACGAACAAATTCAATGTGAATCCACAAATGGAGGCGATCGAGAAACAAAAACAGGCCACCACACTCATCTTTTTATTAACGCCAATTGTCAATTCAATTCATTTTCTTCAACTGCTTCTGGGCGAATAAAGATACTAGGGCTAGCAACTTAAAACTTTTTCATTGCGTCACAAATACCATTATTGGCGATGGACTTATCATCGAACTTATGGTTGGGGTCTAAAAATAGACTGAAGTTATAAAACGGAAGCAACCTAATCAATTCGGTAACACTAAGTAGGCGTTGTTTCTCGTAATATTCCAAGATACACAGTTTTAATGAATAGGAAAAAAATCTTCAACAAGGTTACCATTTATAAAAGTTCCCTTGATGAACTTTTTGTACGTTTGGAAATACTATATCAACAGTTCTAAAAAGTTGTTTAGTGTTATACCAACTTTTGAAAGAACTAAGAAAAAGGCAAAGCTCATTAAATTCTGCATTATTCCGATTGAAGTGCATTGTTCGCCGCCCAATGCTGATAAGGCATGGAGTTACGTAACTGGAGATCGGCAACTCAAGTGCTGGGCTTTATATAGCTTATTCTCCAGACGACCACTTGTGCAGCGAATACTATACTTGAGATGTGAAACTGCTAGATTTCCAGAACAGTTCAGATTTTCCATTCATAAACCGGGTCTGGGGCTGTGGCTAATCAGCAGAAATTGATTGATCGATGAGAAGTGCTAAGGAAAAATTATAGCGCGACCCATAAATCATAATCGACTGGAATTTATTGTGCGCTATTTGCAACTACTTGAGCTTAGCTTTTTTGGTTCCCATTCCAGCGGAAGATTTTTCTAGGCAAAACTGCAGAACCGAGACCCGAAGATCACATGATAGCCTCCCATATGATTGCATAAAACTCGAAAACTCGCGACTCTGTCGGAGAGCGCGAGTCACAGATACTACCAGAGGTATTATATTTATATGGGTTCGACTAACACTCACACTGCGAAAGTACGGTGCGTAGCTGAGTATCTGAGAGATACTCGGGGGCTTACGAAAGAGATAGCGCTACGGTAGCCAGGTATCTGGCGCTCTGACTTTAGCTGTGACTTCGGGCAGGTGTTTGCACAATGGGTCCCATGACAGGTGATCCCACCCCACCCCACATCTCACTTAGCTAACTAGTAGCTGTCATTAGGTAGCATCTCGTGCCAAAATGCTGGCAAATTGAGATGAATTACGGATACTCACTGCTGCCAAAGCACGTGCTTTCGATTGGTACACCATAGTTTTTGTGATAACCCCTGGTACACCTTCTTTTCAACCCATGATCGCCTTGAACCCGATGGGGTTTTCGAGTTTTTCGCTTACCTTCACAGCTCCGAAAAAGACACCAGATTCGATTCCGTCGCGAGTGCGAGCGATAAATTTAGAACTTGTTTTTGTTGCCGAGCGAGAGTATCCGTAGAATCTTTATTTGAATCTGAACCTGAATCGAGCGGAGCACACGTCTGCTCACCGCCAGCGATCGACTGCGTTTAAATTTGGCACTCGCTGCTCCGACTTGGGAACCTCGCAATCGCAAATCAGCTCTCCATATCTCTCACTCTCTATAACTCACACCCTCTATAAGATCCGAACCGAGTCTCTCCCGTACCATACCCATAGCGTACTCACTCACTACATGCCAACTATGTATGATCGGGGGTCGTTATCAGAAATCAGAAATCGACAAATACCCGTACTAAAGTCGAAATCCTCGAGTGCTACATATGTACAAATGTCCGCATTGCGTAGCCACCGCCGGCAACATTATCAATTTAAATTAATAACGCTTCAACCAAGTAATTCCCTGGTCTAGATAAGTCGAGTTGATATTGACAGTTGTTTGTTTTGGTTTTGTCAGCACTATAAATCGACCCTCTTCGAGGCCCTAGCAACTGGAAAGGGGATGAGTCGATCGATCTTTGGCTAAAATGGGAATGATAAATTTATACCATTTCTATTTCTGGTTAAGAGGCCTCTTGACTGTCTCCTGTCCGATACGGAAATTGTCAATTGACTAATCGTTTTTTATTTGTCATTCAAGTAATTCATTAATCAAGCGGCATAATTATATTTTCCTACTTAATTGAGACAATAAGAATACTTACAATCCAACGGACTTATAAAAATCACAACTTAAGAATTTTTAGACCCCCATTAAAGTTAATGTAAGTAACAACTTGAGCGCTGAAAAGGCAAGTTAAACTATGTATATCACGATCATCTGTTTATAATTTTTAAATTCAAACTGAAAACAGTGTTGTAAAAAGTGAAAAGTGTCAACAGGTGGCATTGCAATTCACTGTGGCAAAAATAATGCGTTAGCACCTTATACTCAAATGGTACCTGGGTATATTCACCGGATGTGGTCACACCCTGCCTTTGTTTTGTTTTTTGTTGAAACAAAAACGCATTTAATTTATTGAAAAACCCGGCCAAAATCATGTCCCACGCCGGCTATAGCCAGCTGCCCAGTGGCAGCGACCAGGATCGCAGGCAGGCGCAGCTCTCGGCCAGCACCTATGACGTCCTGCAGCGGACGACGGACAGTATCCAGCGGTCCAACCAGATTGCCATCGAAACGGAGACAATGGGAGCGGAGGTAAACAGCCTGAAAATAGTTATTTTTGGAGCCAACTAACATTGGGATCACCGATCAACAGGTGCTGGGTGAACTGGGCGAGCAGAGAGAATCGCTACTCCGCACCACCCGCCGCCTGGAGGACGCCGATCAGGATCTTTCCAAGTCGAGGGTCATCATCCGAAAGCTAGGCAGGGAAGTGCTCTACAACAAGATCATCCTAATCCTCATCATTCTGCTGGAGGTGGGCATTCTCGTCGGGTTGCTGGTGCTGAAGTTTGTAAAACTCTGAGCAGCTGCCACATTATTCCAAAGTTGTAGCCACGAATCGGGCGTGGGACTATAAATATATATGTTTTAATCGTTACAACTACTTTGCCTTAGATACGAATAAGTTATACCACATGTATGTATATAAAGTATATGAACAAAAATATATGTACTCAGAAAAACCAGATAGTTATATTACTCTATCTCCTTTGTCTGAAGAAGAAAATACAGCTTATAGGATACACCCAGCAATGTATCGGGTGCTTGATTATGTTTATTCATGTTTGCTAAAACGTTAGTGCCTTAGACATCTATAATATGTATTATGGTAGTAAACACAGATAAAATGGGAACAGGATTCGGAAGCTCTGCACTCCGAGCCCTTCATCCCAACCCCAATGCATACGCATGTATATGCTATAACAATGATAATATGTAGTTCGTGCAGCACGATATGCCACGACTATTTGGCAAAAAGCAACGATAATTACACTCAGAGGGCGACACCTAGATAGTAGAACATCGTGAACAATGTCTGCATAATACTTGATCTATGAAAAACGGTTACATATAAGCATGAGCATCGCCGTGGGATGCGTTTGTTCGAGAGATGTTTTGTATTTCGCAGGGCTGCACCTCCTCATTCCTTTGGAGCAGCTCTCCGTTTCAGCCGCCTTCAATTGTCTTTCGGCAGGACAATGGACCAGCCGAAAACGCGTCGATCAAAGCCGCACGAGAAAAGGTCGCAGTCCAGCAGCGGCTCCTCTGCCCAGGCTACAGATGAGACCATACGCCGGTGGCCCTGTCGACTGGTTCGAGGCAAACGGGCCACACGTTGCCCATTCAAATCGAACAGCCGGATCTGTCGATTGTCGTGCGGTATGGCGATTATCCCTCCACTGGACACCGCCAGTCGGTTGACCGAGGAATCTGTGCGTATGGTGGCCAAAGCGGATCGCATGTTGCGCAACTCCCACACCTTGATTGTGCGATCATCCGATCCGGACACCACCTTATCATCCCGTGCAAACACACTGGACGTAACCGTTTCCGTGTGTCCCTGGAAGACCGAGACCGCCGGAATGGCTTCTCGAAAGTCCCACAGCCGGAACGTGGTGTCCCTGGAGGCGGTGACCACCAGACGCTGGGTGGGATGTGCCGACACGTGGGTCAGCTCGTGGTCATGGCCTGTGAGCGGCTGTAGTGGCTGGCCCGTCTCGACATCCCACAGAATGGCAGTCCGATCCCAGCTTCCCGTGATGATCTGATCCATCGAAGAGAGCCAGTCGGCGGCCACCACAACTGAGAGATGGCCTCCAGGGCCTGAAAACTCGCAGAGCGGAGTGCGCAAGGTATCTACGCGATCGCGGTCCTCCACTTGTTCATCACTGTCATCCAGTTCCTCTTCTGACGAGTGACCCTTCCTAAAGAACAGACACATTTTGCTTATTAATTTGACGGAATTTCTTATAATCTCCAACTACTCACTTAGTCACCTCCCAGTTGACGGCTGCCTGCCAGATATGGGCAGTTCCATCACCGCTGCCAGTAAGCACGAGATCCCGCTGCTGGTGGAATTTAATGGAGTTGACGGAGCCGGCGTGTCCCTGGTATTGCAGCAGGCACCTGGCGCTCTCCACTCCCCAGATGCAGGCCGTGTGATCGGCGGAGGCGGTGCCAATGATGGGCTGTCCCGCCTTTGCGGCCACCTGCCAAATACCGTCCTTGTGCCCGCCGAATTCGCGCACCACCGTGCTGACCACTGTGGGTGCCTTGAAGCTGGACACGATGCGGCTGGTCTGGGCCTTGATCTTGTTGCTGGCCTTGGCCTTGCTGCCGCCGGTGGCGCTGCTCAATTTGGCCTTCAGGCTCTTGTGTGTGCTGGATGCGGCAGCCAGGAAGCTGCCGCCCACTTCATCCGCCTGAGTGGCGGGCGTGGCCAAGGCGACGGAGGAAGCCTGAGTGCTAAGTGATCCTCCTGCAGCGGTGCGCTGATCCTGCTGGGTCACCGACTCCTTGGTGGCGGTGGCTATGTCTAGTTTCTCCTGCACTGTAATGGGGATTATGCATAACTGTTAGAATGGTTTTTAGCTGGGTTATCTAAGGTACTCACAAGTCTGGTTCTCCAGGTAGAGCTGCTCGAACTCCCTTTCGATCTGGGCGAACAGGAGGTGGAGACGGGCCCGGAAGGGCGCATCTTCCGGCACGGCGGCCACATCCTCCGTCAAGCTGGTCAGTCGCACAGCCCGCGCCTTGTTTGCCTTCATCCTCACCCTTTTGCCTCTTTGTTTTGTTGTGTATCTCGCAAGCGAAGAGCGATTAGAGGTTCGCAGGCCTCGCTGGTCGGCTGCTCGATTTCCGTTTCCTGTTGGGCGCCCAAGGGAATCCAATTAGCGGTCGGGGGTTGCAGACTGACGCTTTATTGATCCATCTTCCACTGGTTGCGTCGCGTTTGCTGTTTTTGGCTGCTGTTGCACTTGGTTTTCGCAATGATAATGCCCGAAGGGGTGGCGATGGGTGAGGAGGCGGAACAGCTGGCAAGGGAGATGTATCAATTTTGTATATCGAGTGATATCGATACTCGGTAATCGCACACTGCCTATCGTACACTTAAGAAAAGCAGTCTATACTATAGACTGACTATTTTTTAGTGCTCACATTATAAATGGTTTTGTTTAAGTTATGACAACAATTAATTTATCTATAGAAAAACTGTACATTTCAATATCTTCTACCCAACAAATGTCATTTGAGTATAATCAAATAAACCTATTTCTCTTAGTGTAGTTTTTGTAAGAGAGTGCCAGTGTTGGACATCGACTAATTTAGTTTGCAAACTGGTAAATTTGACACGTTAAGGTAAATAAGTTTAAATTTAACAATTGAACATTTTTAGGTCAACACACGTTGGCAATAATTCATAAGCGTGGATTTTATTGTTCACAAAGCTTATCGTGAGTGGCGAATATTACCTTAACAACACTGTCTACGCTAACAGCTGTTTTTTTGCCTGTTAGTTGTAGGTACTATTTTTGAAAAGACACTGTGGAGTGGGAGTCGGATTGGGGCTGCGAGACTAACAAACCTGGCCACCATTTTAATTGAACCCCAATCGAACAGCTGACGTACCGCAGGCCCCGTTAGTTTTTCCTGATCGTGTTGCATATCATATCTCCCATTACAAAGCTGTAGTCGAATCAAACCGGTTTGTCACCTCTCGATTTCTCGGTGGTCTCAGTCTCAGTTCACATTCATTTCCCAACAAGTCCATTGCTTTTATTTTGCTCCGGGGGTGCCAACGAACTCGCTGGGCCTTTATAACACCACCGCCTTCATCCTTTCATTCAGTTCAGTTCAGTTTGCTCTCTGGGATAAGCAGTATGAAAAACGTTTTGGATGTAATGTCGTTGCAGCAGCACGTGGAGTCGAACAAGGCGCAGACCATGAAGCCCATCGACTATCGGTGAGTTGGAGGATCCGATCCTAACTCCTAAATCAGTGCCTAATTCAAGATACATGTATGCCACAGCAAGCTGAACAAGCCCGGTGTGGTGCCGATGTACATCTTTGAGTGCGCTGCCAAGTTGAAAATGAAACCCTTGACGGCAGCCTGTGCGGCCATAGTCTACCATCGTTTCTTCCGGGAAGTCAAGGCCAGCGACTACGATGAATTCGTGGGTATACTGATCATCCGAAATTAAACTCCTCATACAACTTTCCCTCCTAAAACCCCAGCTCATTGCCGCCTCCTCGTTGTATCTGGCTGGCAAAATCAAGGACGACGAAAGCGTCAAGATACGCGATGTAATCAACGTGGCATATTGCACCCTGAACAGGGGTAATGCACCACTGGATCTAAACGATGAATACTGGTCGATGAGGGATGCGATTGTCCAGGCCGAGCTGCTCATCACACGCACACTGGGCTTCGATCTCAACATAGATCTAGCCCACAAGGTGGGTTTTTTGTATTAGGAGAGATCTTACCATCTATAACACTGAATATTTTAGTACTTACTATACTACATGAAGACCCTACAAGACTGGGTGGGCGCCGAGGTGTGGAACTCGGTGCCCATTGCCAAGGCCGCTGCCTCCTATTTGCAGGACTTCCACCACAGCGCCAATATCCTCAAGTACAAGCCCACCCATGTTGCCATTGGATGTCTATCGCTGGCCCTTCAGACCTACGGCATCCAGGTGCCGCTCACCGATGAGTCCGACGAATCCACCATGTGGTACAAGCCCCTGGTCAAAGACTTCACCCGCGAGAACCAGTGGGAGATCATCGAGAACGTGATCGAGGTGTACCGGCATGAGGCCTTTCTGAAAGCCGCCTAATCCCTCCGAGACTGCCAAATCCATTCCTTGTTCCATCCGAATTTATTTATTTTCCCTTCACACCTCATAAGCCTATCTCAGTCTATGCACGACATGTGCTCATATGTCCACTGCATTTACATGCTTTTAACAAAACAAATGAAACTACCTGGAATGATATGATAGTACGCTCGAAAGACGAGACTTACTATTGGTTATCACCAGAACCGACATCTTAGATCTATTCCTCAATTTTAACTATTTATACAATAAGGAAATAAAAAGGTGTTTTGTTCAATGGAAATAAAGGGGTGTTGTTTTAATATTTTAATATCTAAAAAAAATGGTTGGGCATGGGAAAAAGTAAGGAATTTTAAGGCCTTCCACTGACTGAATAAATTTGAAAAAATTGGCTTAAAAAACTAAAATTTAAATCTTATAAATGTATATTTGATACTTATGTAAAACACATAAGTTCAGTTTCCGAAGAGCCGTCAATAACGCTACTATGAATTTATGTTAGGAAATTTAAAAATATTTTAATAAAGTATAAAAGTATATATAAAACTTTAATTATAAGAACGTACCGGTATACTTGTATATTTTACTTACACTAAAACTAAATAATAAGTATTATGCAAAATATTTTTAAATATATATGTATATTTTATGGAAAATAATTCAGACTACCCAGCTTTTAATAATTTCCCAATGAGTGATGACAACTCTAATCCATTCGAAAGAGTGTTGACTAACGCCGGAAATTACAAAAACAATGCAACATCGTAAACAAAACATATTTTTTATACAGAACGGAGCATTAGCAGAGCCAAAAGACAAGGACAATATGCGCAAGACGTGGGTGAAACGGGAGAACATATACTTCAAGCCCTTTTACAAGCAGAAGTCGAAGATGTTCCTGCTGCTCATCTTCCTGGTGGGGATTTCCTTCATCGCGTATCAGGTGAGCCGCGCGAGGATTTGGCTTGGTTGCAATGTGTGGTTTAATGTGTGCATAAAAAATAACATCAGGCCTTCTCGCTGAACCAGCTGCCCGGAGTGCCGGCTCCTTGGAATCTGCAGCAGATCAAGCGGAAGCACCAGCAGATGATGCAGTCCCTGGGCAGCAAGCAGCGCGACGTGGACGACTTCGACGGCGGAGGGGCGGATGCAGTTGCTCCGGCAACAGGGGCCCCCTCAGCGGTTGCTGGGCACGAGAAACCCATCAAGATTGTCAGGTGCGGTGGCTGATTACCCCCCACTTGTTTATAAATGCAAATTCCTCATCATCCTATTGATAATCCTTCAGGGGTACCCGTCTCTTCGACTACGATGCCTACAAGCCGAACTTCGAGGGCAAGTTCCGGTGCCTGGATGGCTCCAAGGAGATCGCCTTCGACCATCTGAACGACAACTACTGCGACTGTGAGGAAGATGGCAGCGATGAGCCCAGCACGAATGCCTGCGCCAAGGGTCGATTCTACTGCCGCTACCAGAAGCGCCACATTACGGGCCGCGGTCTGGATGTCTACGTGGCCAGCAGCAGGATCAACGATCACGTGTGCGACTGCTGCGACGGCAGCGACGAGTGGACCACGGGGGCCAGGTGCCCCAATCACTGTGCGTAGTTGCAGGCCGGGATGCCCCATCCACCCGGCCCGGCTCTGCCCTCCTCTTCCAACTCCTCCACCTGTGCACCCAGAACACCAATCTCAAGGATGAAGCTGTCTGGCGCATCACAAGCGATATTTTTTGTACGAGTACAATAGAATTGTAATTTATTTTAAAATAAGTAGATTGAGTAAAAGAATTCCAAGAAATACGATGGCTGGGAATGTTTCTGTTCTCACAATTAATGAATTTGATAGGCTGTTTCAAGTTTTTTAATCCATAAAATTCACTACAAGAATTGAATTATCAAATATATTGTGAAATCAGGAAGAATCCCTTTCGTGCTTGTTATTTTATCCATATGTGTATGCTTATTCATTTTATTACCAGACCACAAAAATCATTAGAATTTACATTGGGAATTCTTTTGGGTTTTCTTTCTTGACTTTCTCTGAACTTTTTGGTTTCAAATTCGCAGCGTTCTCATTTATAATGTTTAATTTACATCTACATACTCATTAAAATGGTATGGCCGTCTGTATTTTTAGTTAATAGGTTTCTTGCCTAAAATTGTGCAATTTAATCCGTAAAATGTACACCGACAAACTCTAAAGCAATTTTGAACTGCAAATTCTACAAAGGTACGAAATTTTGTGTAATTATTCCCTTATATGCACTATAAGTTTAATTGGATTCTCTCGGTTTTGCTGTCTCTGCCTTGTCTGTTGGATAAGCGGAAGCGGTAATGATCTCCATATCGATATATTTAGTTTAAGGAACGCGCGCCATTACAATTATTTCTCGGATCTGACTTGGCAAAATTCACTTTATTCGCATTGAGTACTTTATTGTATAGCTGCAAAAACATCGATGGTAGCACCATTTTTGTAATACTATCGCGATATTATCGATAGTACTATTAATATTATCGAAATACAATCGATATTATCGATAGTACCATAGATTTTTTACAGCTCTACTTCATTGACTTGCCCAGCACAATCAGATAAAACTACGTATACTATGCCTGGACGAGAATGTTGCTATTGCGGATTCTCGTCTCACAAATTTGATACTTTGACCCCAGTTCGCGATCGAAACTGAGGATCGGCCTAAGTAAAGTACATTTTGTTGTGGTTTTCTTGCCAGTTGCAACTTAAAGTAAGGCTTACATACGCTAAGTAATACTTAATCAGAGGGCTTTGTGGGGTGTGTGTGTTTTGGGTTGGTTAGGTTAATGCGTCTGTGCGGGTGATATATAAATTCCTTGGGGTACTTAAAACGAAAATTGCTTGAGACACGCTACAATTACAGTGGATGCTCTGCGAAGTTCATATCATGTGCGCAAATCACAAATCTTTTTCAATTACAAATAAATAGATTGGAGTGTTTGTATAAAATAAGAGATGATTTTAAAATCAGCATATCAATATATATATATATCAATATACATTTTAAGATGTATGTATATTATTGCACTGATGAGATTGTTCTTTCAGTTTGGGGACAATTACGAAAATGAGATGCGTAGGAATACGAAAAAAATTGGAATAAATAAATACATATACAAATAGGAGGTACGAAGCTCTGGACATATAATAGGGGTCGTGACAGGCGTGAATCGACTTAGGCTAGGTGCTGATGATGCTGGTGGTTCTAAGAAACATTCTCTCATACAAGTATACATAGATATAGTTAAGTTACAGATCTAACGGCAAAGCGTATAATACAATTTCTGCAGTTTGCGTTTCGAGCGACACTGATGATGATGGTGCGAGTGGTGATGTGAGTGGTGGTGGTGATGGTGATGATGCCTGTGAGATGTTGCCGGATGATGGTGATGGCGCGCCTGTGGCGGCTGCTGCATATGGCCGTGGTGATGATTATTTACAAGGCTCGAGGACGAGGCGCTCAGGGCCACCGCCGACGAGATCAGGGCCGCAGCCAGGCGCGAGGAGGAGGCCAGTGCGAGCTCCGGGGCGGCGGCCAGCAGCTGCTGGTGGTGCTGGCGCAGCTGCGCCACCTGCTGACGCTTGAGGGCGGCGGTTCCCTTGCGCATCGCATGCAAGCGACGTCTGTGGTGGTGCGGATGCAGTTGCAGCTGTCACTTTGCCTCCTCGCCGGCTTCCAACAGATTGTTGCTACCATTGTTGGTGGCCACCGTCGCCGCAGACTGCTCACTGATCCCCACACCCTGTTGCTGCTGTAGCTGCTGTTGTTGCTGGTTCAGCGCATGGACGTGCTGGCAGAAGGCTTGAAGCACTTCGAAGTGGGTCATCAGATTCGCCGGCTGGTTGTCGTAGTGCAAGTGCCGGGTGATCGGCGCATTCAGCCGTCTCAGCATCTCCGTGAAGAGCTTCTCCTCCTTGCGAATCCAGGGTCGACGATCATCCTGCACCTGGTAAGGCGTCAGGTGGACGTGGATGTTCATGCCTGCTTAAAGAGTCCCACTCGTTAGTTGATTTCACTTGACATGGACTCTCTGCACTTACCCATGCGCGTGAGCGTCTCCAGTAGGCTACGCGATGTGATCCATGTGTTCTTCTGGCCGCCGTGCCCGCCATCCAACCAGTACATGTCCGAGATCCGAGAGAGCAGGCGGCACATGCTGCTGTCATCGGGCGTCAGTGTTTTCAGATAGTGGAATTCGTAGATGAACTGTAAAGGAAATAAGATAAGAGATTAGTAAGGTCAGAGAGCGAATTCCCGCAATTCTTTCATATTCCGATTTGAATTCATCGGACATTCTGAAAGGAATTGGAGCAGGCGTAAAGGCGAGTGGGTCAACCAGTTAACGAACCAAACGCGACTCACTTGATTGAGCACGACGCAGCCCTTGCTAAAGCCAATCAGCACCAGCTTGGACTTGTCCAGATTGAGGTTCTCCCGCCACCACAGGGGATTGCTGTCGCTGGTTGCCGTGGATGTGGATGTTGCCGTGGCCGAGGCTGATGTTGCAGTTGCAGCCGGAGTCGGCCTCGTGGCACAGTCGTTGTTGTAGTGCTCCACATTGTTGGTGGTGGCACTAAGCGCCGTTGTGGCAGAAGTCATCTTTATGGCCGCCGCTGTCTGCTGCTGTTGCAGTTGCTGGTTGTTCACCTGTTCCTGGTGGTTGTTCACATTGCTGCTACTGTCATCGTTGCCCCCGCCGCTGATGTTGCCATTATTGCCGGATACATTGTTCACCGTCTCCGGTGCTTCACTGCCCACTATCGGGAATATTACAGCACCATCAGCATCCACTGTGATATTCTCCTGCACCTGCAGTATATCAATGTCCATCTCCTGGCTGCTGTCGTTGGCCGGTGCCGATTGTGAGTTGGACTCGGACGTGACCGTGGCGTTGGATAGCGTCAGGGCAGCGGCCGCAGCAGCAGCAGCCACCGCCGCCGCAGCTGCTGCTGCCTGGGCGGCCTGATCGAGGATTTCGTTCTCGGGTATGGAGATCAGGCGCTGCGACAGATTCTGGAGCAGTCTATGGAAGTACAAGAGGGGTTATATCAGTGCTACCCCTTGTAGAACACATTACACTCACTTTTCTAGGTGCTGGAGGGCATGGTTCATGGGCGTATGATCCGGGACTCCAGCGTTGTTGCCTCGCACAAAGTTGTCAAAACAACTGAATGTCTTAAACTCCATGCTGCAAGAGAAGAATCGTTTAATTTATGAAAGTAAAAATATATACTAGACATTCAACTTACCGCACTGGCCGGATGACGATGATGTGTGACCTGGGAAAGGCCTCGCGCAGAAGAATGGCCGAGTTCTCGAGGTTGTACTTCATGTAACCCCGGCTGTCGCGGTTCGTCTCCATGCTTTCCGGAAAGTCCTGCACATCCCCGCCAAAATATATAATGGCTGTGGAGTCCTCGGGGACGTGCACCGAGTGCTGGCGCACAATCGGTGGACAGTAGACAATGTCATTGGCCCGGTTCTGGAATCCGGTCACGGAGAAGATGCGGAATGGGCCGGCCGAAGTGCTTGGCGTGCACAGACGCTCCCCGCTGCCGCCGCCAAGCATGCCCTCGAAGTTACGGATCCGCTCTTGCAGTTGCAGGAATTGATCAATGGTGAGCTGCATGATCGAATCGGTTCAGATGGGAATTACTTGTTTGGCATAATAAAGTTGGGAAAAACCAATTGCAGCACAAATTTTCACAGCACACACACTAGCCCTGGCACTCAAACCTCAAATGTTTGCTTCAAAAGTAAAAATCCCTAAAAACACCTTATCTTTTATGTTGCTCCTTCCCTGACGGTTAGGTTGCAATTGCTTTCCAGATTGAAAAGGAAATTAGTTACGAGTTTACAATTTGACTGATAAGGCACAGGGTTCTGTTAATATCTCTTACAAGCTATAGATATAAATTCATGGCTATCTTGATAGCTTAGATCGAAAACATAAGTATTTCTACCCAGAAGTCCAAATATGGGTAACTCTAAAATACATTTGCAACAGTTGCTAATCTGTTCTAAATTAAAGGGCAGCGCATATCGAAACTCCTACAAATCTTAATGAATCACTCGCTCCAGAGCACCTCCCATATTCCGGTTAGTTATCCTAGTAGTAATCGTCCTCGTAGGCATCCCGGGGGTTCCCGCAACAGCCGACAAAGCGCAGCCGCGTGTCCTCCATGCAAAGTTTGGCATCCTCGCGCATCTCCCGCGCTTTTAGGCGCACCTCCTCGCGCATCAGGTTGCGACACATGGCCACCAGACCCATGCCGAGCAGCATGTAGACAAAGTTAATGGCCAGCTTGGAGTGCTGGTCGGCGGCTACGGACTGCAGCTGGGCCAGCTCGGCAGGATCGGCGGCAATGTCCTCCTGCAGCTTCTGCGTCGCCGCATTCACATCCGCCGTGGTGGTCAGTGAGGCTCCGGGAACAAAGTCACCAAATCCAATCTTGCACAGCGAAGTCATGCAGAAGTAGAAGCTATTGAGGAAGCTCCACTTCTCCCAGTTGGCAAACATCACGGTGCCGGTGAGGACGTAGAAGAATATGACCCACAGGCAAGCTGTTGAGGGTACAATGACCTTCTTTCGCGCCATTGTGACACCTCCTTCAAGCGCGTCCAAACGATCGAGGCGGGGATGCTCCTGGGTACAGTCGTGCATGGAGCGATAGAGGAACTTGAACGAGCGGGCCAGCACTCGTCCCATGTTCAAAAAGTACAAGATATACAGGGGTATCCCGAAAGTGGCGTAGATCACGGTAAATCCTTTGCCCCATGGAGTACGGGGCACCATGTTGCCGTAGCCAATCATGGTGATCACTGAGAGGCAGAACATCAGGGCAGCCGGAAAGCTCCAGATCTGTTCCGGACTTCGGCCCACATAGCCGTGCTTGACGACTCCAGCTATTTGCTCCTGGTACTCCCGCAGGACCGCATTCGTGGCCTCCGTCCAGCGCCGGCGATCGACGACGTTGTGCTCCTCCGTGATGCTCCACAGCTGCTGGGAGCAATTCTGTCGCAGCTCCATTACATGGCCAGCCGTCTCGTCCACGAACTGACGCTCGATGTGCATGAAGGCAAAGGCTCCGCAGATGGCATAGAACACGATCAGGGCGCCCACGCCCACCTGGGTGCACATAAAGGTGACGAAGTTCCGGCAGCATCTTTTCACCTGTTTCCGGGGCTGATTGCTTGGCGTAGACGAAACACTGGATGCCCCTCCCACACCTCCACCTGCTGCTGGGGAGCTCTTCCTCTGAAATTTGTTGGCCATTTTAATCTTTCATGGATTATATAACCAATTCCACGGATTCTGGAAATCTTCCGCCTTCTTGTCGAAAGACCTTAAAGCCTGGTGATGGGCAATTAGTTGTCCAGTTGTCGATTCTCAACCCGATTTGTGGAGCACGACGAGTGTGGAAATCAGCAAGTTGGCTAAAAATAAACCCACGCCTTTGCACGGCACATTTTCCAAAGGCAAAACGAACGATTTTCCTCCGACTGAACAACCGATCAACGCGGGCGCCAAAATACAACTGGGTGAAAACTATTTCGAGGGAAAATCTCATCAAAGGTAGAGAGCAGATGAGCGGAAAAGCCAGTGGGGAAAAAGGCGAATGTATGGAAAACAAATAATGCGGCTATGATATTTATGCCAGCAAGTGCCCGCTGTTCTAAATAAGGCAATTTACGTCAAATTTATGAAAAGAGCAATCAAGATATCACCCGGGACAGGTGCAATATAGTCGGGAAAAGGAAAGATGCCGAGTGAATAGATCTATTAGTGGTTTACTGAAAGAGCGGAGACTAGGAAAAATTCAAATCAATTTAATCCGGAACTGACATTCTCAAACAATAACATAATTTGATGTCAGATATGCTAACCTATCAGATCCTCCAAGTTATAATAATAGTTAACATTTTGATGTATTGTAATTGGAATCGAAAATTAAATATCTTTTTGAAACTATAAGATACATACTAGTTTTGTAAATTGTTGAAATATGGATATCCCCATCTAATTTTTTATCGTATCAAATATAAAATACAATGATATCATATTTACATATATTATGCGAAATGATGATAGTTCTATGGTCCAAATTAATAAATAAACAGATTTATCCTTTTTTTTGGAGCCAATTGGAATCGACCTTCAAAGATCTTTAACCATATATATCTCTTTGGGGATTTAGCACTTTTAACCAATACCAAAATATACCTCTCACGTTATTTTCACAGTTTTCCGGAGGGGATAGACGGTCATAACAAATTATGGCACTTTAATTAACGGCAGTGTGTGTGGTTGAGCAGACGGCAAAGCTTTTGGGAATCTCGGAATCGGCCACTATTTTTACAAGGCGATAAATCAGAACGGGAAAGAGCATCCGCCATCGGGTAACAACAATAAAACTGGGGGCCCCCCAAAACAAACTATACGTAAAGATAAACAAAGAATTAAAAAACGAAAGCAGAGAACGCACTCACACACACAGACGCACACAAGCGCACGCAGGCGGCTGTGCTGATACAGAAGAAGAGGAAGAGAGATGAAATACGCAAAAACGGGGGGTGAAAATGCGTAGCGAAGAGATAGATTTTTTCAACACCAGCGCACTCGCACACACACACACACGGGGCCCTAGCGCACACACACACTCGCTGCTGCTGCTGCACACTCACACAAACGCACTTGAAATTTCACAAAAATTTATGCAAAATTTTCCGGTGCATTGCATTCTGCATTTACCGCTGCAATCGCCCTGCGCTTTTCCACTACTTACGCTGTTTATTCTCGTTAATCGTTGCGCGTGAAAATTGGCGATTTGTCTACACACTTCCCGCGTATTTCCCGTTTTCCCTCTTCGCCTGTTTTTCTTTAATCTTGCGTCTCACAGCAAAACTAGTAGGTCCCGCACGAGTCGCCCTGTGGCACAGGGGGATTTCTGTTCGGCAAAAGCCGCTCTAGTCACCCTGTCTTATAAGAAATACCAAATACCATTTTAGTATTATATATATCGATAGTTTTACTCCAGTTTGTGCGATTGTTGGCGGAAAAGAAGTTACTTTAAAAAGTCAATGAATAAGTTGTGGCGCGGAGCAGAATGTACGTATTATGTAGACGGCACCGAAGAGTTTATCCATATTTTTAAATATATTTTCAGAAATGAAATTTGAACAAATGCCTCAGTTGCCCAAAGACTAAAAAAATGATTTTAAAACAAAGCGTGATAGCCTCTTAAATGTAAACGTATACATTTTTAAATGTTTTTGTTTTATTATCGACGTATAAATTTGTTTCCGATAGCGGTGTAATTTTTTCTTATACCTATCGATATTTAAAGCGCGGACACACTAACTATCGAGTAATCGACTGGGATAAGCACAAATCGATATTTAGTGTACTGTGTAAAAGGTGGCAACGCTACAACGATGGCGCTATCGTCTTTTAAAAAATTCAAAATGGGACAAATAACAAATTTTTGTTTTTCCCAAAAAATATAACAATTTATTTAATTTAATCGCCATAAAACGGATTTATTGAAACATATTGTCTGTTAATATATAAATTTACATAAATTGGGCAAAAAAATGTTTGATTCGAATTTGATGTCGGTAATACTTTAAAACTGGCAGAAAAGTGGTAATCATTGAAGACTTTTTTTAAGGATTTAATTAGTCCAAGAAAAAGCCGATATGGGTTATTTTATTTTTATTCCTACTTTCAAAATAACACATTTTCCAGTAGAAAGAAAAGAAAACTCCTAAAACATTTTCCCTTTACGGAGTATATCACTCAGTTTTATAACTTTACTTTTTTAATATTGGATATTTTGAAAGAATTCGTCGATACAAAAAGGCATTCAATAATTCAATAGTAATATTGGACTGGGTGACGTTTGAAAAGGAAATGAGAAAGATTTTATGTTTAGAAAATTATAAAATTATGAATTATTTATAAATTTATAAATATTTTTGTGTAAAAAAGTACACCTTAAAAATTTGAATAAAAAACGACCTTTTGTTGAGTCTTTCGGGCTAATATTTTTTATTCTCATATAAAAGCTGAAATCTTTGGTTATAAGAAAAGTGTATCAATAGCCATTTATAGCTTTTTAATGCATCTTACCAAAATAACCAAGTACTTACCCCATCTCCAAAGGTCCCATCCAAAGGGGAAAAACATTGCCTGTAAAATGAAATATCCACCCACAACTTGAACCCAAAAACCCAGAATCAGGGCTCCGAACCCAAACTCAATCCCGAACCTAACGATTTGAATTGTGCTTCCAAGTAGGGGCGTGGTCATGAAGGGCAGAACATGAAACGAGTGTTGTTGATATATGTAATAATAATAATCATAAATTTTATTTGGTTTTATTTGCTGTTTCGCTTGACATTTAAATGCTGCTAGTGAATTATATTTTGATTTTAATTTGAATAAATTTGAAATATATATATTTTTGCTTGATATATATATATATATATATAGATCTTTATGGATTGATTTATTTAAACTGGTAGACGACGAAAAACTGTTAATAATATTTTTCATTGATGTGTTGTGTGCCATGATTTGGGCACCGCCACATTTGTATTTGCATATTGATTAATTGAGTTTTGTAACTGTAGAGCAAAAAAATAAGTTACAACTCGCTGTTGTTTTTTTGTATTTGCGCGCGTGACGAATGTGAAGTCATTTGAGATCTGGGATTTAAGTCCCAGAGCCGAGATTCCACAGAGCAACCCCTTCTGGCCGAGATCTTTAGTAGCTCTCCTTTCGACCGACCGATTACAAGATGGATGTATAAAAATATTTCATTTACGAGTTATTCTTATGTATGGAAAAAAGGTTAGAAAAATCCAGCTAGTCTCCTTTCAGCTTTCTCTAGTTAGTTTTCTTTTGGTTTCTCGCTGCTTGGTTTTGTTTTCTGTGTTCTTTTTTCTTTATATAATTTCATATTTATTACATTTTTGGTACATAAATCTGTGTGTAGTAGTGGTTTGCCTTAACATCTGTGCTGTTTTTGTTTTGTTGTTTTTAATTTTGCGGTAGTTTATTGGCTTAAAGTTTCTCAACTCAATCAACGTAAAACTAAATAAAATTATGATCTCTGTGTGTACACATTTTCGAATGGATATATACACACGCACATGCACGTAACTTAAAATTAGGAAATCAAGTAAGATTTTAAAGTTAAAGTAAAAGTAGGATTAAAGAATAACTAGAAAGTAATTTTATACATTTTGTGCTTTGGACCGAAAGATAACAATTTTGAATAATGCTATAACAAAAATCTTCTAAATAAAAATGCAAAAGGCCAGCAACCTTAGCCAAATGGTGCTTGACCCTCGCAATATTTTATATTTTTTTTGTTATTTTTTCTTTTTGTTTTTATGTAAAGTTTTGTGCCGAAAATATCACATTTAATTTTATATTTTATTTTGCTTTATGATAGATATTTTTTCTAAATTTATTTTGCGCCGAAACATAATTTTGTCTATCACAAAATGTTTAAAATTAATTACTTTTGCCGTCTCTGCGGGGACGTTTTGGTTATGGTAATCAAAGAGCAAGGAATCGATTACAAATTATAACGAATTCTTCCAATTTCTTGCCAATTTAGCAGACAATTAAGCCATTTTAAAATATAATTTCTATAGATTTTTCCAATCATTTTTTTTTGTAGATTTTTGTGATATGATTTTTTTTCTTGTATAGCCCTCATATCAACTAACTTTATTTTCTTCTTCCGGTTTTAATATATGTTTTAGTGTACTTTAACTAAATTAACATTTGACCATAAATATAAACAAGCTTAACAAAAAAGTGAGGTGGTTCAAGTGGTTCGAGCTAATCCTAAAAACTTTAACTTAACGCATAGGACAAAATCAGAATTTAGGGGAGAGAACATAATTAAAAAAAATAAAAACAGAGGAAAACGTTGGTAAACTATTGGCTATCGAATCGAAACCGATTAAAATAACATATAATATATATATATGGGGTAGTTTACGAATAAGTGCTAACGGTCTACATAGATTAAAATTAAGCAATCAACAATAAAACTGAAATGCATTTGAGGTATATGAAAATTTCTTTGTAGTTGGTTGAGTAGCCCTCATCCGTTGCCTACTCTGCAGAACATATTGGTTAACACTACGATCTAAGCGGTAAACAGTAAAGTAAACTAAAACCTAATGTGACCTTCGTATGAGTAGTAGTGGTTGTGGGTGACTGTAGCTGTGTTGGCTGATCCTCCTCCTCCTGCTTCCTCTTCTTCTTTGTCGGGGTCACCAAATGTGCATGGGTGACCCCAATCCACTGACCGTATCAGTTGTCCTTCGACCTTCTCTCTCTATCATTAGTGTAGTTATTAATTTCTGTAGTTTAGTTTTTAGGAAACAACATTTAGAAACCTTCGAAACGGTTTGTTCTGCCTTCGCTGCTTTTGCCCCGCCTTATAGGGTACATATCCTTCTCCTTCTCCTTAATTAGCAACTGAAACCTTTTCCTAACTCTCTTTAAGTTAGACACATTTATAAATTGATGGGACGATTGTGTCAAAGTTTACCAAATAGTTTATAGTTAAGATTATCGATATATATGTATATATGCCATAGCATCTTCGGTTCTACTAGTTTTGGGTTATTGTTATTGCTTGGATAGCTAGTGGGTAATGTACAGACGACGACTAAATGCAAGAAAAAATCCATCTAGAGCTGCAGCGATTTACAATAAATTCTCGCTGTAGCTAAATCTATTGCTGAAGTTGCTGCTATAGTTGCTGATGTAGTAAGCTGGTTGATGTGACTGTTGTAGATGTTGCTGCTGTTGCTGATGTTGCTGATGTTGCTGCTGCTGATGTTGCTGTTGCTGCTGCTGGTGGTAAAGCTGGCGATGATGGGCTGCTGGGAGGCCCCGGCCACGCCCTTAAATGGACGAGTTGAGCTTGAGCAGGCGGTCCGGATGCTTGACCCGCAGATGGGAGCGCAGCGTATCGATCCTGCTGTAGGTGGCCGGGCAGTAGGGACACATGGACCGCTGGGCGGTATGGGAGTGGAAGTGGTGCCAGCGATTGGTCACCTCCTTGCCGCAGGAGCGGCATCGCCACATGGTGCCCGGATCGCGGGACGGCGTGAACATGTTGTGGTACGACATGGTGTGATGTGAGTTATGGCCAGCTGCTCCTCCACCAGCTGCTCCTCCTCCTCCTCCGACAGCTCCAGCTCCTCCAGCTCCCGATCCTGGTCCACCTCCACCAACACTATTTGGCATATTGCCCGTACCGGGATTGTAGCCATGGGCGGGCGGTCCATTGTGACCATTGCCGGCGGCGGCGATGTAGTGCAGCGGATGGAGATCGCGTTTCAGGGCCGCCGACAGGTGCATCCCGAAAGGGGGCGGCGGGGGCGAGGCCGACGACGAGGTCGACAGGGGGGTCGACAGGTGGTGGCGGGCGCTGCTGCCTGCGGTTCGAGAACGAGAAAGAGAAGAACAGAACACACAACAGCCCGTCGAGCGGGACGAAAATCAGCCCAGAGAAATAGATTTCTTTTATTTTTTTTTTTGGATTTTTTTTGTAGTTTGGTTTTGGTTTTGGTTTTTCGTTTTTATAATAGACAGAGAGAGAGATATAGTGGGTGTGGGTGGGGAAGGTGGTGTAAAAGTGAGTGTGTAAGACAGAGCGAGACAGACAGAGAAAGAGGGAGAGAGATACATGGCTTGAGACAGAGATAGGTAGAGTTTCGTTTTGTGAGCTAAAAAACAAATATACTTAGGCGGCATAATGAAAAAAAGATCAAAAACTAAACTAGAAAACTAAGGAAAAAATACTCAAAAAATTGGTTGTATAAATTTAAAAACAAACAAACGTCACTAACTACAATCAAGCAACTTAGGTCAACGGAAAATATACATAAATGTGTGTAGCTAACACAAAAGGTTTTTTTCGGATCGTTCTGCGTCTCCTCACATATTTCAGCGTGCAAATGAAATATTTTTACTTTCTTTAATAATATAGTTCATAGTTTAAAATTTAGAAGTATAAATGTAGTATATAAATGCGGTTCGATTTACAACTAAGCGTTTATGAAATAGATTTAAACAGTGCGCCGGATAAGTAGGCAACATTTTTGTAATTTCGCTTTTAAGAAAATGTGGCTCATGTTTTCCTTCGCACTGTTTAGTTACAAATTAACTTATAAAATGCCTCCGTTTGTTCCTGCAATATCCTTTCTTTCGGCTTTAGGGTATATCATTAACTATTATTTGTATACAAATAAAATTAGTCACAATCGACGCATACATGTAGATGTATTTTATATATAAATATATATATTTTATAGCACAAATGTGGGCAATAACTCTTTTATGAATTCAAATGAGGGGTACGTTCGGCTGCTTCGCACATTTTTCCTGTATATTCGTATTTTTCAATACCAATTTTATTTTTTTTTGGGTGTAACTCATTTGTGCAAAGAATCATTTTGGCTTACACTTAACGAATTCGGGCTGAAACTGATACATAATAAATCCATATATATTTATTTAGATAAAAGTAGGGTATTCCTAAATGTTGAAAAAGAGGTTAACAAATTCAAATCATAAAAAAACAGGAAATTGGGCCGAGGTTTGAAAATTCTCTATGCGAATATGTAAGTGTGTGTTTTGTGTGCGCGCATGTGTGTAGACAAATGTGCAGGTGAGTGTGTTGGTTGGTTGGTATATATAGTATATAGTAGGTATATGGTTTCTTAGACATTAGATCGACTTTTCATGGGCACCCCTAACATCGTTGGAAGCACAATTCAAAGCGCACAGCAGAACGGGATTCGGAGATACGGATTCGGTTTTCGGAGTCAGATGATCAAAAATAATAAAGTGATCACCATTTTGTTTTGTTTCCATAAAATTCAATTTATTTGATTTAGTTTTGATTTTTTTGTTTTGTTTCATTTGTTCCTGTGTGTGTTTGTGTGTGTTTGTGTGTGTGTGTTTTTCTGTCTGTCTGTGTGTGAGATTGGTTCATCTGCCTGTTCATCAGTTAGGGTTTTATGATTTTATTACGGTATGGGTTTATTTTTGTTTAGTTATTCAATTCTTTTCATTGAAAGGCTGCCATAATAGATAGAATGTTTATTAAAAATCGTTTTAAAAAATATTGTAATATATATTTTATATGTGTATATATAAATTGTAACAAATGCTGCAAGCATTTTGTGGGCTTGCTTCAATTTGCTTAACTTTAATTAAACTGATTTCATATTTTTTCTGCGTTTTTCTATTTTTTGTTTTTTTATTTTAATAATTCAACATTCGTTTGTTGTTGCTGCCGCTGCTGTTGTTGTTTATAAATAAAACTAAAAATAGTTTGTATTGCATTTATTAATACAAAAGATAAGATTAAACTAAGTTTACATTGAAACTAGCACGTCATTAAAATTAAAGGTTCGAACCACTCTTGATCGACTGCAAAAATGCTGTTAAAATTGGTTAAACGAAGTCAAAGTCAAAATCGAAATCAATTACTGAATTCAAAATGTTTTCAAAAAAGGCACCAAAATAAAGGTGAGAGTGTGTTTATGGGCTGTGGTGTGTTGGTTTTTGTGTGGGTGGTGTGTGTTCGGTAATTTGATAAGCTTTTTATGACATTTATTGTAAATAGACACAGAAATTGTAGCGAAAAGTTCTCATTAACTAACTGCTCTTCTGCCTGCTGCTATATCAGATGTATATATATTTTTTTATAATCATATTCATAGTGATATGCTAACATTTATTTAGTTTTCTGGCGGTGTCCGTTCCCCTCTCTTTTTTTTGTGACATTTAAAAGGACTTTGAATATCTGTTTATGTGTAGGGGGTGAGCACCGCTTTGTATTTACATATATTTTTTTTATTTTTAAATTTTATTTTTCTTCGCATAATTGAAAATTGTTGGCTTTTGCGTGGTCTCGTCAACATCCTGCACCTTAAACGAAAACTAGTCATATTGCACATACGATACGATTCAAGGGGAGCTGGCCTCCTCCATTCATTCCCTCTCGTCCTATTCATTATACTTTAAAGTATATTTGGATTTAGCACCATTTTGCATACCACACAAATTATAGATTACTTTCGATCGTTTTTTAAAAAAACTTCAACTCTCTACTCTCCTGCTTAATTAACATAATTTCAATTTGTAATGTGTGTGTGTGGGTGTTTTTTGTTTGTTTTGTGGGCGTGTGTGTGTGTGTTTTTAGTTTTACTATAGTTATCACATCATATATAGATAAATTTCTTAAATTTTTGTTTAACAAAACAGCGTTAAAAATAAACATTAAACAAACATTAAGTCGGGGGCAGTATTTGATGTAGCATTATTAATAATAAAAATTTAATTACTAAACATTTCATGTTAAGAAGTAGAACAAATAAATATTATGAATATGTGTGTATATAATATATAACTATATATTTAATAGAATTATGCATTAATTCTTTAGGCAATTAGACGTTCGTTTGTGTGTGTTTGCATATGCTCGTGTTTGTGTTCTTATATATGTGTGTGTGTGTGTGCGCACCAATTTCGGGGATTTGGCAATCAATGTACAACAACAAATTACAAAAAACTGATTTTAAATATACATTAACTAGCAGAAATCGTGGGAGAATCATCAATCATATTTACACCGTAAGAAGAGTCTGCAAGAATTAATAATAGCTCACGCATGTGTGTATAAGTAGGTATATAATATTATATAGACTGGATAACAAACTCGGCCACATGCATTGACAATCGGATCTGGCGATGTTATCGCTATCGCTAACTATAATACATCAGATCATATCGGATCGTATCGATCGTATTGCAGATCCATCGGCAATCGCTCAGTTCGAGACTCATTCGCACACACTCCCAGGATGGTTATAAATAAATTAACATTAGTTTAGTATCCGTAATCAGTGAATTAGTTTAGTTTAGATTAGATTAGTTTAGTTTAAAACTGCTTCGCTAAGATTAGGGCTACCGTAATGCATGTCTTCAAGGTCAACTAACATCGATATCAATCGCACCGATTTGTACATCATAGATGCAGAGAAAATCCCATTGAATATTGTTTTATAAATATCGATTAAGTTCAGAGTAACGCTATCATTATATTTTACAATTCTTGTTATTATTGTTCGTAAAACGTGACATTCATTAGATCATAATTAAATATACATTTATATAAAACAGTAAAATGGTTAGCAGCATAGAAATCTCTCGTTCAAAATGTCTTCAATGTTCGGTGTTTGCTCCTAACTTTCATAATATTTTTGTTTAGAGTATCAGAGTGGTTTCCGGGTGGGTTAGTGTGTGGTTTTGTTTTTAGGGGGTGTTGTGGGGTTTGGTTTTTGTGGGTGTGCACATATTAATGTTAAATGCAACAACGAACAGGTGCAAAAAGAGAGAGTGCAGCCAAGGAAGTTGGCACTACCACCAAGAGATTTGGCACAAATGTCTGACAGGTCCAACGATTTTAATTTGTAAAATTTGTATTTTGTAATTTGTAATTCCATATATGTGAGTAGGTAGTTCTTGAAATACAATTAGTTTACGTTTTTTGTTTTCTTCTTGTAAATATTTGAGTGCTGTTAGTTAAAAACCTTTTTTTCGTTCCGTATTTAGCCCTATTTGCCACCCACTTCATCTTCTTAGCTGCCTTGGAAACCCTTTTTTGCTTGCCCCACGAAGACAAGACTTTTACAATTAAAAACTCCATTACAATTAGATTTACTATACTGTATATAAGTGCGTGTGTGTTTTGTGTGTGACTGCAACATCCATATCTAGTTGAAACCATGACAATATGTCGCTTTCTGCACAGATCAGCATTAGATTCCTTCTCGCAGCCGGCAATTTATCCTCTCCTCTACATAATTGACAAATAAATTTGGCTTACCCTTAAATCGATTCAACATTTAAGATCTTTTCTCATCTAAATTTACTTTGCATTGAGTATCAATTGGTTGCTGTTGCAGGTTGCCCTTTGCTGTTGCCGTTGCAGGTTGCAGGTTGCTACTCCTGTTGCCTTTTGCTGTAGCTCCTAGCACTGTTGTTAGCATAACTATTGTTATTAATATTATTATTACTATTAGTAGTAGTTGTAGTAGCTTCCATTGGATTGGCATTCGTGGGCTCGCCGCTGCTGTTGCTGCTGCTGTTGTTAATGTTAATGTTGGTGTTGCTATTGCACAAAGTTTCTTGGGGATCGTAGGGCGCCAGCTGCTTCAGCTGCTCCATGTACCGCTCGAAATTCAGCCTCATCTGCTGCTCCTCCTCCAGCTCATTGTCGCTCTCATCGATGATGATCGTCTGGGCAGGAGGATGTTGCTGCTGTCGTCGATGTTGCTGCTGCTGCTGTTGTCTCATGTTGCCATTGCTAATGGGTGACTGTGGCTGCTGCTGCTGTTGCTGCTGATGTTGCTGGTAGTAATAGTCGCGGGCATAAAAGTTAAAGGGCGGAGCCTTGCGATGTTGCTGCTGCTGGGGTTGCTGTTGCTGCTTGAGGTTGTGGTCATCGTGGCGCCAGGCACCATAGTTCCAGCCCAGGTACTGACTGTATCATTCACTTGTGGCATTGTGTTGCTGCTGCTGGTGGTGTTGCGGCTGCAGCTGCAACATGTGTTGCTGGGCAAGGGCATGGAGTTGCTGCTGCGATTGCTGCTGTTGCTGCTGCTGCTGTTGCGACTGCGACTGCGACTGTTGCTGCTGCTGGTGATGTTGCTGATGCTGCTGTTGATGCTGCTGTTGCTGCTGCTGCTGCTGTTGCGCTGCATTAAAGGCCGCCGCGGCTGCCGCTGCCATGGCCGCTTGCGAGGCGACCGCCAACTGGCTGGCCGTGGGCGTGGCACCCGCCCCCACCGCCGACGAGGACATTAGGTTGTCGAACTTTCGCGTATCCGGATTGTACATCGGGTGCTTGAACTTGCAGTGGGTCCGCAGGTTGTCGCTGCGCGTGTAGGTGGCCCGGCAGAGGGGGCACTCGAAGCGACCCGGGAAATGGACGTGGTAGTGGTTGCGGATGTGGGTGACGACCTTGCCGCACAGCTTGCAACGGTGCAGGTTGCAGCCGCCCGAGAGCCGCTCGAAGGTTAGCCGCATGTGCCAGGCCTTGGAGCCTGCGCCATTAATTGTATTTTCGATTGATTGATGATTGCATTCGCATTATTATTTTTCATATTAATCATGGGTTTTTTTTTCGGTTTTTCAGTTTTCAGTATTTTTTTTTTTTTATTCATTAATTTGTTCGTTCAAACGCGCAAAGAAAAAAAGAAGAGAAAAACAATGTTGTTGTTGGTGATTCACAGAAACAGAAAAATCATTTTTATAATAATTCTTAAACTGTATAATTAGATGGTTTTCAGAGTCTGCGTGTGTGTTTGTGTGTGGTTGTGTGTGTGTTTATGCGTGTATGTGTGGTTTTCTGGTAGTAGATTCATAATTTCTGTTTTCTTTTTTATTTTGCCATGGATAGAATGATTAAAACTGTAACGAATGATTGTTAAATCAATTTTGTTCATATCCCTGAGACATGGTGTGTTATGTTGGGCAGAGACACTCTTCTTATTGTGGGTAGGGTTTTTGTTTTTGGTTTTGGATAATATATAATATATTTAATTTTTCGCAATCAAATTTTGTTACACCCAAAAAATCGATAAATAAATACAGTTAAGAATTTGTTTTTCTTTCTTATTTTTCCATGGGTTTTCGAGAAATTGGGGAAATGTAGAACAACACACTTGAACGGGGGAGGGGGGAACATTATTAAAATTATGATGCAAATCAAATGGTTTTATCTTCTGTGGCAATGGGTTCACTTAAGATACTGAAAGGGAATTATTTACATTAATCGGTGGGGCGACTGAATATTGGATATTGAGGAACCCAAACCAAATTATATGTATGTATGTGAAAATGATTCGTGTTTGGACACTTAAATATGATCTAATAGTAATGTTCTATTTTTTTTTATTAGATGATTGTTGGTGGTTCCGATTCATTTTCGTTTTCTTTTCAGCTTCTTTGTTAATTTCTTTGTCAAGAGAGCCCAAGAACCGTATTAGTGTCTAATTGTTGTCACTATTTTCGGGGGTAGTGGTTGGTGTTTATTGTTTTTGTGAATGTACATAAGTTGGAGGGAGACAGAGAGTGAGCGAGGGTGGGGTCAAGGGTCAGTGGAGGGCCAAAAAACGCAGATGAGGTTAAAAAATGAGACAAAACAAGTAGATAATATGACTGATTTCAGATGAAGACTAAACGAAATAACTGTAGCGCAGCAACGTTGATAAGAAAAGGCATATCGTATATTGTTTATCGAAAATCGAATGTCGCTTATCGCTTATCGAACACATTTCATTCAACACCCCTCCTGCCTGGCAGAATAAAATCAAATTTAGATCCTCGTCCAAAACGGAACGAGACAGACTGCATACAATATATATAGAGCGAGAACAAGACAGAGTGAGACAGACCGAGTTTTAGAGGGAGAGAGAAATAGAGCTATAGAGTAGGACAGATAGATCGAGTGAGTGAGTGAGTAGAGGCAAGTGTTTCGTTTAAAAAAGTTTAAATAACTAAATCAAATTTTCAATCGTTTGGCCAATTCCTGTTTTTTTTTGTTTTGTTCGAATTTGTAGATTTTCTCTTTAAATTTAAATCATAATACATAAATCAGAAGTATATATATTTAACTTAGGTAACATAATTCTAAATTAAGGGGGAGGTATTTGTGCTTAAATAGATCTTAGAAATTTCAACTTACCGTTAAGAGAGTGCGCTTGATGTTTAAATTTTGTATTTAAATTTGGATTCGTTTTTTTTTCGATTCGAAATAATTTTATGAATATTATTTATAATCTTTTAATTGTGTTAAGTTGATTTTAGTACCTAGGGGACCTTTGTTTTGTTTTTATTGAATGAAAAGAACTGGAATTTGATTTGAAAGAGATTTATTAAGTAAAGTTAAAGATGTTAAATATTGATTTATCCGTTTCACATATATGTACTTGTAGATATCTGTATTTAAGTGTTAATTAATTGGATTCATTGCTTGATTGGTGTCTATATCTAATGTTTAAGTACATTTCCCGATAAAATCTGATTTGAATTTGTTCTTTAGCAAAGCACTGAATCGTCAGCGGTTAAGTTAATAAATCATTTGCATTCTAAGCAACTCCAATCAACTTCGGTGGGTGTTTTGCCAAAGATGTATGTAGATCAGTAGAGCGCCCAACTTCAGATTCCCGATATTTTTCTCTGGGGGCTCTGGCCAAACGGTTTGAAATTGGACGCTATCTGAATTTTTGCCGAACGAATTTGATCAGAAATGAGACAAATATAGAGCGTAATAGAGGAATTTTGTCAAAAATATTTCAGACTAATATATTTTTTTTAGCATCTGGTTCAAGTCTCTTTGCTTTTCAGCATTTCTTTCTATTATTTATTTAATTATCTTTTTGCGACCTTAGGGCCTATGGACTAGAAGAGAGATTAGCTAATATGGCACAAAATGACACGAACAAAAATTAGTCAACATTCACTACAGCACATGTTAAGTAAATAAAATAATAATAATAACTGACGCGGAAATCGATTGGAATTCTACATATAATACTTGTCAAAGTTTCCCTCCACTGAGTACTGGTCGCGGTATTTCTATATCGTTATAATAATCCATTTGATTTGCTAGTGTCCTACAAAAAAGCATCTAGAGGTTCAGACGATTTAACAATAAATAGTTCAAAGTCTTGAAATCAACTACGTGTAGCATAGGTTTTTCTTTTCTTTTTTTTTATAAGGTTTTTTTAAATAGATATATATGTAGATGTACATCCAACTGATGGCTGTTGGCTCCTCACTCTAGATTACGTATACGTTTTGCTTGATACTTGGTTACTTAAAAACACGCTAGTTGTGAAAACCTTTCGATCTGTTACTGATTTTTGATTTGATTTGTTTTGCCTGCCTAGAGAAGTGATCACATATGTACATAGTGGCTAAAGAATCGATCCTTGATGTCCGCATGCTTGATCTTACAGTGGGCCTTCATATTATCCCTACGCGTGAACTTTTGCCCGCAAACGGGGCACTCATGACTCTGGGGTCGATGGATATTGGCATGATGCCATCGATTCGATACGATCTTGTTGCAGCTCACACATCTATATAGAGTGGGCAGGGTACCCGATAACTGGACAAACAGGGTGGAGTAGTCGATGTTGTGATCCCGTCGATTCGCTGCCGCAGCAGCTGCCGCAGCCACCGCCGCTGCCGAGGAAGTGGATCCAGTGGAACTGGAGCTGGGTTGCGGCGATACTGCCGAGGTGGCCACCGAAGCTGGTGCGGATATGATTGATCCTGATCCCGATCCTGATCCTGCTATTGAAACCGATACAGATCCCGTTCCGGAACCCGATCCCGTTGCCGATCCCGAGGTCGTTGGATAATGCGGCGAGCTTTGCGAGTGACTGGGTGGCGGAGCTGTTGCCATCGACAAAGGAGGCGGATGATGATGGGAGTGGTGATGATGATGATGGTTTCCATGACCATGATAGCTGCTCAAATCCAACTGCTGCACCGATCCATTGCTGCCCAGGTAGGCCTGATTATTGGCCACGGGCGGTGAGTAGGCCGCCTCGGCGGGGCAATCCATCAGGGATCGGTGGTGCGGATGATGCGGCGGATAGTGGGACATCAAATGCTGCTGTCGGCTGCATCGTATGGCACGCATATTGAGCTCCTTGCACTTGTACTCGCAATTGTAGCCACCGCCATCCACATAGATATCCGAACCAGAGCCCGAACCGGAGGCCGCCTCCTCGTCGGGATGCGGAGGAGCATAGACCACCGCCCTTCGGTATTTGGGTGGTGCGGCATGGTACTGTGCCTCCTCAATGTCCTCCGGCTCTTGGTCCTCCTCCGCATCCATGTCACGATCACGATCGCGATCCACAACGACCTCATCATCGGCAACGCCTCGATGATCATCGTGCTCCCGATGATTTCGATCCTGTTCCCGATCCGGATGACGATCGTGCTTACTGTTAAAACACTTGACGCGACCTGCAAACATTTGCTTGGTTTCATATTAGGCGTCATCACTGTGGGGGTGGGAACTGAAGGGGTGGATATAGAGATGAGGAGGCAGGGGACTCGATCGCGCCTCTCTTGCATTCCATGCGCACAGTGGGCAAAAGGCCAATGGTTTTCGGGTGTGTACGGTGGGTGTGGATAATGTCTAATTTCAACTGAATAGCCACGGATGGAAAGGGCAACGAAATATCGCGTGTTTAAAAAGTGTTGTGGGTGGGCGCCTAAAAATATACACCAATTAGGGTGGGCCAATATTTTTTTTTAGGAAAATGCCTTCGGAAGTTGAATACAATTAGGATAGTTCTGTCTACTTTATTACAAAAAAGATTTTGTTTTAACCGAATAAATAACTGTAAATCGTTAGCCTAAATAGATCATCAAGCTTAATAAAAAAAAATATTAGATAAAATATTTGAAATGTCAGCTTGGACCAAGTTTTTCAATTTCAAAATTCCAAAAAAAAGTTTGAAGAACTTTCTATCTAGTTAAAACTAAAGCTCTCTCTAAATTTAATAAATGTATTGATACTTAAAAACATTTTTTAATTTAAAAAAAATTGTTTTGTCTATAGACTGGCTCACCCTAATATTGGTATTATTAATAGGGTATACTGTGTGGCGGTGTTCTTTAAATGCAAGAAGAATGTAGGATAATACAGCTACGAAACTGGGTTCAATGTGTTTTTGGACATTTCCATTTCGTTTCGAGCATTTGGAACAAACGTTGTGTTTGATTGCGTGTGGTGACCAAAAGATATAGAACGTAAGGCAAAACACAAGCCAAGTGATCGGCAAGGATAATGGGGCTGGGAATCGAGGCTGAGGCAATAGCAAAGCCTGGAAATCATAATATACAGATCGATCGAAGGGAAAGGTGGGTGGAATCAAGTCAAATCAAGAGTCTTAATCATACAATTGGCAGAGTCTGTGGAAAAAACAAAACAAATCAAATCAAGGCTGGACTTAAAGCTAAGGCGGCATCGTTTCGGATCGGCAGGACTTTATAGCTCTAAGAAAACAATTCAGCTAAATGAAATATATACTTTGCATCAAAGCAAATCAATCAATCAACAGTGTGAACAGTGTGAAACGGATTGGGGGAAATCATAAGTAAAACAAAATCAATGTAAACAACTTTGGTTTCGTGTCATTTTGTGGCATCGACAATTGTTCGGCAGGGCTTATATCTTATAGTCTGGCATTTTTGAGTCTTTATAATACAGTTCTCATACACAATATTTCGGTTTGTTTTCTGGGATAACTTTCGTTTTAGTACTTCAATGTTGCAACAGATTTTTTTTTATAGTTTTTCTTGGTATTTATAGGTATATATATATATTATTATTTAAGTATTATAATATTACACTCTTTTGTTATATTAGCAAATTCCAGTTCTTTTTCTTTTTGATTTTTGTTGGTTTTGAAGGTGGTGAGGGTTTTTTGGGCGCTGGGTGCGGGGTTTTTTTTTTCTTTTAGCTGTAAGGTAATTTCAATTTCAATTTCGATTTAATTTCATTCTAAATTTTTATAAGTTTTTTGGTATATTTTGTGCGCAATTTGGAGCCAATGTGCGAATTTTGTCGCTCTCCTTTACACTTTACCGTTATTATGGCGGCTTCTCTCGTTTAAACTTTTAAAAGGATATGTGCAACACACACAGACACAAGCATACACACACACAGACAGTTAAGTACAGAGAGAGAGCGACAGAGAGAGAGATAGAAAGAGAGTAGGCAAAAGAAAGATAGTTGGAATACACTTAGTTAGCTTGGCAGAAAAACCAATTGAAAAAACACAGACAGTCAGTTACGGTTATCTCGTTAAAAACAGTGTGACAAAATATGGTTCAACGGATTCTTCACATTAAATCATAAATGCAGCAATGTTAGTAGAAATATCCAAAAGAGGGAAAAGTACAGTCTGTATCTGTGTGTGGGCGAGTGTTTTCGTGTGTGTGTGTGTGTGTGGGCGGGCTTGAGTTTGTGTGTGTGTGGAAATAACGGAAAAAAGAACACATTGATTTTGGAAGCTTGATTTTTTTTTTGATTTCGTATTCACACTGAAAATATTATATATTTTTTTGTTTGCTTGCTTTTTGGTTTCGTTTCCATTTCTTAGACAATAAGTTGCAACATTAAAGACGAAAAGAGATTTGGAAAAATTTTACAGGGTTTTCATGTTTATTTTTTTGGAATTGAATTTATTTTTTCAGTAGAGTTTTTAAAATGAAGCATAGAAAAAATAAAAAATGAGTAATTAACAAAATGAAAATTAATTGGGAATAAATTTAAACGAGAAGCGCTAGGAAAATAACTACGCGTATATCTAATGAAATTAAATTGAACTTGAAATTTGTTACATGTTTATATTGTATGATTATATTTTTTATTATTTATAGGTGTTTAGTTTTTCTTGTAGTGTACGCCAATTGAGATATTTGTTTCTGTTTCTTTTTGGATGACAACGGAGGCATTTTGTTCTAAAAACTAATGGTTTTAATTGTTTTGGAATTTTCGAACTGACTTAGGACTAGTTATGGCAGCATGAAGAAGGTGAAATCAATTGATAAGTTTAAAATAATACATTAAGAATTAAAATAAATTTATACGTAAATGATAATCATAAATGTATGTGTATGTGAGGGAGTGGGAGTGTGTCGAGGGTATGTAAGTGTGTGTGTGTATCTATGTCTATTCATAGGCGTCATAAAACATGCAACATGCGGCAAACATACGTCAAAAGACAAGAATCGCAATAGAAATTGCGATCCAGTCCCAGCTCAAATGGAAAACTCATCCTAAAAGCTAAATTTAAGTTTATATATCAATATAGAATACCATAAGATACGACAAACAACAAAATAATAAAGATATGCATGTAGAGAGATATTCTGGTAGGAGAGGTGTTGATCTGTTGCTCTAGCTAGCACTTTGGGTCTTACTTCTCTTAGGTTCTATCATTCGGAATATATCCATAAATACATAGCACAAATAAGGGTACTGTACTTACAAAAGCATACAAAATAGAGGTATTACTTGTCTCAGGGGGTATAGTTTAATGCATGCAGGAAGTTTCAGGAAGTAAACATATAAATTGGAGATCGATTGGGTTTTACAGTTTTTTTTAAATATATTTCAAGCCCCATTTGCTTCTCCAATGTATACATTTACTTTGTGAGGATCTAAGGGGAATCTCCAGGGGTTTAATCTACTTAACTATATATTATAATAGATTTCTCATTTGGGTTAGATTTTAATTACGGGGCAGGGGGCAGTAAAGGAACAGAAATTAAACTACAAGTATTCTACAATTTTCTTTACAGTTTCTCAATATATATAGTTTCTTTTGGAGGGGGTTTCTCGCTTATCTTGAACGCATGGTGGAAACAAAGTTGGTTAAACGAAAAAATATAGTTGTATATCAACCAAAAGCTAATAACAAATTACATACGCAATATACAGATACATAAGGTAAGATATTCTTTCGTTTTTCGAGTGCGTTAGGTATTCAAAAGCTCAGAGAGAAGAAGATTCTTTTGTGTGTGGTTTACTTGTAGTAGTTGTAGTTGTAGTGGTGCTAGCTCGGTTCTGGCTAAGGCTAAATGGCTAAATGGCAATGCTTAGTGGTCGTCTACTCACCGTCGATATTGTCCGTCTGGTCCAGCTGCAGCTGTTTGGTATCATTGTGCTCCTCCCGCGCATCTGCTGCTTGCAAAGCATGCTGCGTCAGCAGAGTCGACATGTCCTCCGCGTGCATCTTCAGGGCGGCACTCTTAAGTTGCAGCAAGAAATTGGGAGAGAGGGTAAAGGGGATATAGTAAATTAAGCCAAGGGCTTCTTTAAAGGTCAATTTCACTACGGGTTTCCCTAAAAGTTTTGAGAAAGTAAGGAAAGCATGCCTAAAGCATGCTATAGACCTAGTTTTCCGATACTAATTTTGAGGATTTTAAATTTTTGATGATTCAGTACATTTTACATTGATTAAAAATCAAAATAAATTATTTAAAAACATATAATGAATGATAAATCACTTTTTTTGATAAAAAAAATTTTCTTTAAGATCGAAGATTTTTATTTACCTACATATATCAATATAAAAATGTAAGCTTTTGTATTTCACTTAAAGAAAGGACATGATCCTCATATTCATTCATTTCCTAAAAATGTATACAGCCTTTTCATACCAATTGCAAAATGCTGCCACGCTCTTTGATTCAAATGAATTTTTTTTATTAATGCTTCTCATTTTATTTTTCTGCTGACAAAGCATGCTTTTTGCTCACAGCTGCTGCCAAGATCTTAGGTCACTAAACATATTTTATGTTTCGTACATTTATTTGATTAACAAGGCTTAATGCTAAGGCCTAAGGCTAATCCTGAGCGGTGTGTGGGGTGTGGAGTCCTTCCTAAGGACCTGTCTCTATGCGCTGTTCTTGCCCACATTTATGGTGATGATGTCGGGGGAACGTCGCTTGCTGCTGCTGCCAGTGGCACTTCCACTGGGAGTCGGATGTTGGTGCTGCTCCTGGAGCTCACGTTCGTAGCACAGGCGATGCGATTTGCATTTGTTATGATGATTGACGATCTCCAGGCGGAAGTTGGAGTTGCCCTCCACGAAGGAGGTGCGTATATCGGCCAGCTCGCCGCTCCATTTGCGGCAATGTCGGCAGAACATGGTATTGGCCCTTTCATCGTATTGCAGCCACTCGAATTGGTAGAGCCAGTTGGCCCTGAATCGGCCACTTTTCCGAGAGCCTCCTCCGCCAGAACCCGATGCTATCGCCGGACTTAGGGATTTTCCCACCGACTGAAGGTGTTGCTGCTGCTGTTGCTGATGTTGCTGCTGCTCTTGATGTTGCTGCTGCTGGGCCAGCAATCTCTGCATGGCCGAATCCAAGCCCTCGTTCTGGTAATGCAGTTGCAAGCTCTTCAGCTGAGCCTCCACCGCCTGGTGCAAGAGCATTTGGTGCATGGACTTGTTGCCAGTGCTACCTAAAAACGCCTCTGTCTTTTTCACCTACACGACGGATTGAGAAAATTGTGTTGTGCAAAACATGGTTCTGATAGAAGGAAGGATTTCTGTGGTCTTTACTTTACTTTATTCTTTTTTTTTTTACTTTTGCTTGAGACGCAGCATTGTTGAGATTTTTTCTTTTTCTTTGGCCGATATTCCGCTTCAAGTTTTTGGAAAATTCAATTAAACGCAATTCACCAATCCTTCGTTCTGCTCCCACTTTGCTTTGATTTACTTAAATTTTTAATAGGAATACAATTTTTAGAGCTTGGCTGTCTCATGTATTTTTCGGGAAGCATTTTGCAATTGGCTAGCTTAGAGGTAACACATTTGGATGATTTAATAAAAAAGGCTTTACAAGAAAGGTTCTGTACATTAGCTGGAACCATCGAACCGGTTCAAAAAAAGAAAAAACCTTAACAAACTAAACGATGCAGCAACAAAATCATAATCGAAATTCAATCAAAATTGAGATGTACTGTTTGTATTCGACTAAACTGATCTGAGAATTTATCTGAACGGCTGACTGACTTTCTAGACTTACCGGCAAGTAATCGGGCGGCAGGGCCACATGGTGTTCGCGATGCTGCTGCTGCTGCTGGGCGTCCATCAGCTCCTGTTTGATGCTCAGGGACTGGCCTAGACCGCTCAGGGCGCTGGCCGCGCCCACATTGCCGCCACCGCCGCCCAGGTGGACACTGGTGGTCATCGAGAGCGGCGAGTCGTGGCGGCCGCCGGCGTCCTCCGACTCCGATGTGCTGCCGCCGGTCTTGGGCACGGGACTCGACTTGAAGTTGGCCTGAAAAAGGGTTAATAACAGTTAGAAAATATATAAAATATAAATATAAATATAATAATTTAATATATAATATATAATAATTAAGAAATCCTTATATTTATTATGTAGGCAGTAGTAATTAATCTAATTCAAACCAATATTATCTCTAAAATCTATCCAAAAACTTCAGGAATTGCAAGTTCTCTTGCTTACTGAACGTTTTTCAAGTTTTAAATAAGTGACTGGTTTGCATTATAAATTAAAAAGGAACACATGGTCTACAGGAGTAAAATGCTCTTAATTATCTACATTTTGAATGATTTGAACAACTTAATCTAAATGGGATCTTCATAATATATTAGCTGTAGTTATAGTACACTGATAAACAACATTCTCTATCCAAAGATTTAAAATTTAGTTAACATTTTTTCAGCTATAGTTGTTATCTATTGATATTTTTATTAACTTCAAATGTGGAATTATTAAATTTAACGAAATAGAATAGAATTTTTTTAAATGTATAAAATGTTTTCCAAAAATAACAATAAAATTGTATTTAATATTTTCTAACTTGGTTAAAATATTTTCATTTTAATGTAATGAAAATGAAATTTAAAACATACATTCATTTGTTTTTAATATTTAATTTTTATCAGTGTAGACATATATTTAGAAATAATGTATATAGTATTTTCTAGATATATTATATATAGATATATTATTTTGAAAGAGTGTAGAACAGCCACCACAACCGCACGTGTGGCACTTGGGGAAAAGAGAGCGAGCAACGGAAAGGAAAGGGAGAGCGGCACGTGCCCAGCCCACATAAAATTCACACTGGCTGATAACAGACAGAAATAGCTGCCAAAAATACCAGCACAGCACTATTTGATCGCAGATCAGCGCCCACCGTTGATACCGCAGTCATGTGAGCGCGTGGAGCGTGTGCCCATCGTATCGCAAGTGCCAAACATAAATGTTGATATTGTTTGTTTGTTTGCCCGCGGCTGCCACCCGCCGACCGATGAGCGAAAAGTTTGGCAGGCTGATGGCATTGCGGCACGAAGGCCAATCCAAATGTGGGGTTCCCAATATAGTTATGCGAGAGATAGATATACTCCAAAACCGAACCGGGTTTTTCCAGATTAAATTGAGCCATGTTGGGACTTAAACAATTACTAAGACAGGTGGGAAAAAATAATATTTGACATTTCCTACGTTTAGAAGCTGTTTATTTGTTTTTATCGTTTTAAAAATATATAACAATGCTAGCAAAAACTCAATTAAGCAGCAGTTAATTACTTTAAATGAACAAAAGGGAAGAGAAAATATAAAACTTTTACCATCGACCTAATAATATTAGTAAATTAAATTGAATTAAATTACCAAAATAACAAATCAATGCGAGCTAAACAAGCCCAGTGTAAATTTAATAACTATAATGAATGGGCAAATCAATCTTGACAAACACTTCATACAATTTTAATAACATAATTATGCTGTAACTAATAAGCATTTGACGCCTGTTTGGATGTGAGATAATTTCTAATTAATTTTAATTGTCAGGCAATTAAAGTACATACCGCAAAAAAACATTGCTTTTAAATTTCAAATGCGGAATTGCTGACTGACAGAGCTGGCAAATTGTTTAGGTATGTTTGTGGGAAACAAAAAACCAGAAACAGAGGTAATTTAATTACGAGGACAGAAAGAGCTGGCCAATAAAACAATTAAATAAACACGGAAGGCTAGCTTCGGGGACTAGGCTAATATTTTATGCAGAAGCCTGCGAACATTTGTATTTTTTCAAAATAATGTTTATGAAGGTAATTAGGGGCATCAGTTATTTATACCTGTTTTTATAAAAAATAAACCTAAATTTAAATACTTTGAAAACTATACGTCTTATACTCAATGCATAAAATTAGACGGAGTGGATTTAAATTAAGGGTTTTTTTATAAATAAAGTTATTGAGATAGATTTTGTAATACCAATGAAAACTTAAAAGTATGTATTAATATTCTGTGGACCACATTGCGTATACGTACTCTTAGTCGCATGAAAATTAAGTATACGTATAAGCTTTGGTTTTTGAAATACTTTTATTATAGTTGTATAACTCTAACTTAAACATGTTTTGCTACCCTTATTGGTAATATAGACTAGAGTTATGGTCAGATCCCAAAAATTTTGATATTTTATAGTTGTTTGTAGGATATTTTTGCTCACCTGAGAGTCCTGCGGGTAGTGCCTGTCCTGGTGGCTCGAGGACAGCGAGTTATCACAGTTGGATGATGAGTTCTTACGTCTGCGCTTACTACTACTCAGCTGATCCACCGGCGTGGTGGACAGCTCCCTGTCCCTGTCCCGCTCACGCTCTCTTTCCCGCTCCCGTTCCCGTTCGCGCTCTCTGCTGTTGTTGCGCTCCCTATTGTTGTTGTTGCTGCTGCTATTGTTGTTGTTATTATTGTTGTTGTTGTTGCCGGTACTACTGCTGTTGCTGTTGTTGTTATCCTTGTTGCTATAATCCAATTGCAACAGATCATCGCGACTATCCGTCCGCTCGAGAGTTCCGCGCTCGCTGCCACGATCGCTGCATCCATCGGCGCTGGCACTACGATTGGCGGCCGCTACCACGGCCGCTGCTACCGCCGCAGCCGCTGCCGCTGCACTGGCGCTGCCCACGCTCGGAGATCGTTCGCCGCCGGTGGGCGTGGTCAGGCCCAGGGCGACGGCGGCCGCATTGACATTGCCGCCTGCAGCGGCCACCGCTGCTGCCGCTGCCGCCGCCGCTGCTGCCGCCGAGCTGCGTTCGCTCATGCTGCTGCTGCTGCGCTGCGTCAGCTCGTCGCGCAGATCCCGTTCGCAGCGGGAGCGCAGGGAGTCGCGGGAGTCGCGCATCGCATCGGCCACGCCCCCTGCGCCGCCCATGCCGCCGGCGTAATTGCTGGGACCACGGCCGGTCGGCGAACTGGCCGCCGAATCGCGCAGCTTGTCGCAGTCGGAGCGGTAATTCAGATTGTTGTTATCTGTGAGACCACGCACCTGCAAGGGTTCCAAAAAAAATATGCTTTAATATAAATCTATATTAAGTTAATCTATATTAAGCTATTGGGGTATTCCCAAAACTTCTACACCCAAAAACAAATTAACATACATGTAGCTCAAATAAGTAAGGAAGATCATATCTGGTTAAAACTCTTTTTTTCCAATTTTTTTGGACCATTTCAAAACATTTACTAAAGATCCTTTAAAAGGTAGAAAATTAAAGGATAAAAACAAAACTCCCAATAAATTAAAAAGCTATACCAAATGTTAAAAATATATCCCAGTACTAGGACACAGGAAGGATAAAAGGTAAACCTTCATATCAATTTTCATTTTAGTTTAGACTGTACACTTTGTTTACTTTACAAAATTCATATTCATTTAAAAAAACACCTTTAACTTATTAAAATTAAATGAAAATAGTTTTTTAGCCAATTTAAAAGACCTCAAAGATGTTATCCCCAATTCCCGATCAACACACACCTGCAGGCTCTCGGCCGTTTTGAGAAACATGGGCAGCGAACTCTGACCCACGTTGACCTCGCCCTTGTACATGAAGTCGAGCAGAGAGCGCATCTCTGCGTATCTGACATCTTTCAAGTAGATGATGGGATGTGGATGCTGGTTCTGTAGGAAAATCGTCTCGAAATACGGACTGCAGGCTGACAGTATGGTTTGGTGAGCCTGCAAAGGGAATGTTCTTGGTTATACCTATATTATTAATTTGAAATATTCAAATGGACCCACCTTGACTGTTTCGCCCTCGCAGGCGAGCGTGACATCGCATAGCGCCTCCCGCTGCAGCAGTGAGGTGAGCACGCCGGTCAGATTTGTGGGATGATTGTTCCAGCGCAAGCAGAATTGCTGGTCCATCGCTCCTTGGTCAGTGTTGTACCTGTAATGGGAAAAAAGTTCCATAAGTGTGTGTCAAATATTCAAAACCTAACCATTTATTTTGGTCTTGGCAAAACAATTTGTTTGTTGCATTTATTTTTAAGATATCTTAGTGATTGTCATTTATTTTTGTTTTATTATATATTTTTGTAGATATTTATCTAGTTTTTTGGTTATTTTGGGGTATTTGTAAGACCCAGGATACATTTTTAAATCGATGGTACCAAGTTCTTTCTGGTAAAAAAAAAAACTAGTTTCTGTTATGTTTTACAACACTATTTGTTGAATAACTTTAATTTCAGGAATCCCTTAAGCATAAATGATAAAAAGTTGCAAATCGTAGACCTAAGCCTGGAACCTATATTTATTTCCAGCGCGTTATAATTTCGCATTATTCCCAAAGCGGAAGCGGAAACGGAAGCAATTCTCTCTCATCGAATCCGTTATCGTTATCGGCGGCCGCTCTATATACATATATATAGCCCACAATTGTGGGCGTGTGTAACGTGGTTAACGTGTACAAGAAATACCAATGATAATTTGTCATTGAACACAATTGCTCATTACAATTGCCAAATGCTCGGGGCTGTTCTCAATTATTTATTGCATTTCCGGTACCCGATAACAAACCGCACGATGTGTGTGTTGTTGCTGGTGCCAAAAACTCCACAAACTCCACAGTTGCATCTGTATTAGAGTGTTAATTGCCATTTGGCCATGTTGCCGCCATGTTTGGCTGCTGGCTAACTGTTAATTACTCGGCCAAATAGACGAGCAATCCATGCAAATTTGGTTGACATACCGAGAGAAGGGACTGGTGGCATAATGGATGGTTTTTGTGGCTTATCTATGGCAAAATTTATTGAGCCCTCTCCCACCCACTTACAGAGCTGCCTAAGAATAGAGTTTATGTTGATAATTCTTTATAACATTTGGGAAACCGGGCAGCTTAATCTTAACCGCTTTTGGCCAAAGTTCTGGTTGCGGTTTACGGGGGGTAACAAATTTTGGGACTAGACTGAGGAATTCGATAAGAAACACTTTGGTTTTAAGTTTAAGTTGCTGCCTTTGTGCTTAAGTCAATAGAATTGGAATATTTAGGATTGATACGATTAGTACACAAGGGAGAAATAAAATAGATAGCGGCAAGGTCGAAAAAAATTCAATATATTTTGACATTAAATAAATATCAACCTTGATCATAAGCAAAAATACCTTTTTTTTTGTTAGTATTTCAGTAAAATATGATGTGATATATGAAGAAACCTGGTATAGTTGGTATACCCATCGGATCTACAAAAAACATTTTGAAAAAAGAGGGAAATCTAAGAGAGAGTGAGAGCTTTAAGCTTTTGCCGGCGACGCGTAGCGCTTAACAAAATAAATAAACAAAACGTCAAAGAACTTTTTCGCAAAACTGAAATGTTGACCGTGAGAAAGAGGCATCCAAGGGAGAGTGATAGAGAAGTGTAGAGGCGGCGAGAAAGAGAGGGTCCGAGTGGGGAAGACAGAGAAAGGGAGAGCAACAGTGGGGGCGCGCGTGCGAGAGATTAGATCGCTTGGGTATACATGTGTACTCATATGTGTTCTATGGCAATAATAACAATTACAGGGGCCGCTGTCGTAAGAGTTTTTTATTGGTGATCTTCTGTCTCCCTCTCTCTCTTTGTTTGATTTGCTATCAAAAAAAAAACCCCCGTAAGCCAAAATCACCTAAAAAGTAAACTTTCGCTTTCATTCGCCCAAAACTTTTTTGCGTTCTTCTTATACGTTTTATTTTTTTAAAGGGTCTACAAGTTTTGCTCCTGTTTTGTATCTGCATTATTCAATATGTATTCTGCATTTTTAATACGCACATTTCGCAAGTTGCGCATTCCATTTTTGAAATTCCAATTTTACTGAATTGAATTTAATTTCGCAATTGTGTGTGGCATTATTCAATCACGTGTTTTATAACGATTTATTTAGCGTTTATTCAGTAAAAGCGTTCTGAGTTATTTTAAGAATCCCATATTTTCTTAAGTTACTTTTATAGTTTTTTGATAAGATACAATTTATGGCCCGACTACAAAAAGGTAATAAATATGTGGGCCCAAATAACAAAGGGAAACCCAAAAGTTATTATTTTTGATTGTCACTCACAAGTCAGTAAAAACTGATTCATAAAAATGAAAATAAACTAACACCGGAACAGACTTTATGGGGATTAAGTATTTATCACCTAGTAGGAATGTGGTCAAACTTAGGAATTTTTTGTTGGTAATTACTGCTATTAGTAGAACCCAAAGTTAAAGAAAGTTCAAATACCTTTTAAAAAATTGTATGATTTATTTATTATATGCACTTTATTTTTAAAGAGGACATATCAAACCAAAAAGTTATTTATTTTGGCATTTCTGAAACCGGTTTTGCAGCTGTCACAGAATAAACTTGAATCGCCCATAAATCATTTTGTAAATATAAAATCTCTTTTAATTGTGCCATTCTAGCTTCAATTTTTTCTTGATACCTTTGCTGGCCATTTATTTACAAAGTCGGGGAAGTTAAAAAAAAATATAGAACGCAACGTAGTCAGCGCCGGCGCCAGAGTAAAAAAAAATACAGCAACCAAGCAATTTCGACGTATTCTGCTTTTTATAAACATTTTTTTCATTCAATTTCGTTTTCGTTCACGGCGGGCAGTGCAGTCGACGTCGACGTCGCCGCTGGCGTTGCATGCGATTGCAGTTTTTATTTACACTTGCGCTTTCAATGCAAATTTGCTATGAATGCAAACACAAAGTTGCCGCCGCTTCACCGATTGTTCTGTTTAATTAATGAGAACTTTTACTTTCAACGGTAGCGTCCGTTGCGCTTACGTAAATTGTTTGAAAATATTTTAGCGCTTATCAGCGAGTGCCGTTAGCTTTTGGGGGCGGGGCAGAGCGGTAGGAGGGGCGGGAGCGGTAAGATCAGCAAATTGCGCAATATGTTAAATGCCGCTCAACCATCAACCATCAGCTAAAACGTGTTGCTGTAACGCTTGGCGAATCAATATCAAGATGCAGATACAAAAATCCAAGATACAGATAAGCGTCAGAAGAAGAAGAAGAAGTTTAATGGGGAAAAAAATCATTTTGTCACGCGTCAACAGCATACTTAGATAATCAACGCTAACTGCCAGTCACAAAGTAAGTAAATAAAGGTGATTAAAGAAGCCGAATGTGGAGTACCCTTTTTATTTGGATGAAAAAATATATGTAAGAAGAATCCACGTAAAGAGAGATTTATAAAATTTGGTTTTGATCCCAATACTCTTAAGAATCGAATATCCCTATATCAAAATATTTAAAAGTCGAACTATTTTTAACCAATATTCTAAAGTCTTCATGGCTCCAAATTTAACAAAAATGAAAATGCAAGAGATCTTAGAATCTTTAAAATATGTCTCTAAATTTAATTAACGATTTTCGTAAGTCGCAACTAAAAGTATTTCACTATATCATGTCAAAATAAGAACCTATAAGTATAAAATATGATATTTTTTTAGTGGGAAATATCATTTCACCATGACTACTGAACAAACTTCCCACCAAAACTGAAATACCCTCTTGTGAGGGTATAAAAAAAGAACAAAAAAGTAATACACACTTATGAGGCGCACGGGGCGTATCAGTAATGGCCTTCAACTTTCAGTTAGTGGTGCCTTATCGTGCGAGACTGCGACGCCGGCTGCGCTGCCGACTGCTCTGCCAGCGCTGAACGCTCAGCTGTAAGCGAAATAGTTTTTTTTTTCTTCAGCCTTTTTTTTTCTGTTCAATTTACACGTTCTAAATAGTTTGCGCAAAGCCAAATGAGTATATGTACATATGAGTATCCGTGAGATACGCGAGCGAGCGAGCACTCACACAGATACTCGAACTGCGATAATAATTATAAATACAAAGTAGTTTGTTGATATTTGTTGTTGCCTGCCGCTGACGTTTGACGTTTGTTGATCTTCTCGTTTTTTTTTATTTTGTTATTGCTGCTAGTTTTCAATTTTCGCTTTGCTGTTTATCTTTTGCTTTAGAACTTTACATGTTGGCGTAGGTTGTTGTTGCTGCCGTTGTGAGCGTTGTAAATTTACCGTTGCGAGTTCAACGAACGCGAAAAAAACGTGGCTAGAAATAATGAGCGCCCACATGGTCATTACACGGATTTTGTATCCGTATCTGTCAGCAAAAGATAGTCCAAAAATTTTGTTTTTCATTTTGGCGGTCAAAAAATATTTATAATAAGATCATAATTGATTCGTTTTCAATTCAAGGCTGCTTGTAAAAATGTTAGGAATTGAAAAATTTGTTTTGTGAAAATAACTTAAAAGTGTTTGTGTTTTAAGTATAACAAAAATTGGTTTAAAAAAACGTTTGTCCATGACTGGAATTTCTCTAAAAATCCAGTGTTTCTACTTCTTTTTATTCCGGCAAATATTATTTGCAAGTTTAAGTATTTTCTTATCGTTTTTTTAATGTTACGATAATTTGTATGACTAAAAAAAATGTTTTCCAACTTTTAGAAACATAAAAATGGCTATTCCGAGTAAATAAACACCCTTATTTTTGACCAGTGCTACAGAAACTTTTACAAATTGCCCGTATTTATCTGCCCTTCGATAAACCAGAGCGGTTATAAATCACTGGAAATCGCAAAAGTGGAGATGCGTTTGTTCAGATAACCAAAATGAATATTTTAAATTCGCTAATGCACACAGATACATTTCCAAATACATATACAAATACAGACAGAGTGATGCACAGATACAGATAGACACTTGCAGAAGGCAAACGAGATCAAGATTAGCGCGTTCGCGGTTCACCTTGACTCAATGGTCAAATGTGCAAAATGCCGCAAAGTAAACTTAGAGCAACAACAACAGCAACGGCGGCTACAATGAATCAGCCGGGCCAAAAGCGTTTGCCAAAGGTTTGGCCAGCTTGTAAAAGATGAAGGTCAGCGGTTACAGATACAGATGGACGATAGACCCGACTCATAGATACAGATACAGCCACGCCAGATCATGATTGATTAATCGCGGCCCATAAGCTGAGGCCAAAAACTCCATTTAGCCTTTTGGCTCGAGGCTTGGCTTGGCTTCGATCGCGCGCAAAAAAAAATGAAAATAAATAAAAAGCCAGCAAAATGTTGAGCAAGGTCAACTGTAGGAGGTTACTGGTGCTGGGTACTGAACACTGGATACTGGGCACTGGGAAAATAGCTAATGGCTAATAGTCGGGCCTAACTGGGTCATAAGCCGGATTACTCTGGTGGGCGAAGTTGTGGGAGTGAGGGATATTAGGGTAATGGGTTCGCTAAAATGATTTATGCACGTGTTTGCCGAACTAAATCAAATGTTTGCCTGCTTAATTATCTTTGGACTGTAGGTATTGGCAACGGGCTTTTAAAGCCCATAAAAGTTCCCTAAAAGGCTGTTAAAATAAGCTATTAAATAAAATGGCTTTTTTACTACTATAAAGAATATTAGTTTATTTCAAAATATTTTTAAAATATGAAAACAATGCATAAATAATGTTTGTTAAAAAAACCCCCTATCAAAAAAACTACTATTCAAAATATTTTTAAAATATAAAAACAATGCATAAATAATGCATATTCAAAAAATCCCCTACCAAAAACTTGTTTAAAAAATTTACTAAAATTCAATTAACACATTTTCCTCATCCTAATTAATTTGTTTACCACTTCATTGTTGTGAGCATTTCTTAAATGCGTCCCACTCTGATTTGAAATTTCATGGAAAACATAAAAAATGTGCAATTTTCCAAGGCGTGTTTACATGGCGACCAGCGAGCCAGCAGATATAATAATTTAACTTGTCGCTCATTGAGGGGATATTTTTAGAGAAATGCATTATTAAGCAGCAGCACAACAAGAGTCCATATATCCAGGGGTGTGGCGAAGGGGTGCAGAGGGGGGTCCACCAAAAGATACATTTTACATTTGTCAGATACAAATGTGTTAATTGCCTTGTAGTGCGTGCAGTGCAGTCCGCGGCCAGGAATAGAACGCCCACACACGCGAAACTGTTTATGCCGTTTACCCCCGCCCATGAGTGAAAGGGGGGGGGGATAGTGAAAAGGGGGCGGGGTCTGGGGGCATCAGGGATGCAGACATTAGTGCGAAACTGTGTCGAGCAGCGTGTGGGCGGCCAAGAAGTGCGAAATTGTGTAAAAGGCGACAAATGAAATTAGCCGACTGCTCGCGCCTATCAGAAATATCACTGGAGAGGGGGGCGTGGCGGGTTGGAGAATGGGGCGGTCGCAGAAGAGGCACCCATAACATAGCCTGAGTTATGATCTGAGGTGAATTGGAATTGCCACTCGTTAGCAGGTCATGATGATGTCATCCCCAACTACTCTCAAACGATCTTTCTACAGGGAGAGAAATATATTAAGGTTTAACTTCCTAAATTTGTTTTTACATAATAATTACATAATAAAATCGAATCAAATTTGAGGAACTTAAGATTAAATATCTTAAAAACTAAGAGACAGCTTGCAGAAATGAATGTTTTAGGACGGATAATTTAAATTGAGTATTTACATGTGCTGCTATCCTAACAAAAAACTCTTTTTCAATACCTTTCCTATAAACAACGATTTTTTTTAATACTATAATAAGGGGTATATGATAAAGCCCTCAAGATTTTTTCAACTTATATATTTTTAAATATAAGTTTGAATAAAAAACGAACCAATGATAGTAAACTAGCAACAAGAATGCCTGAAAAAGGTTAACGTTTTAAAGGTTCAATTAACTTGTGTGATAGCTGAATTTTCTCCCAGTGCATCTGGTTATTCTCCAATACTGACTCACTGACGGCCAACGCTTGTAACGACTACAGTTACGCGGCTGCGGACTGTGGGTGCTGGTGGCCAATGGCCATAATCTGGAATCTAGCCAAGGGGCACCAACCAGCAGCCACTCGATCGGGCTTGGGTTTTCAGCTTTCAAGTGCCCCGATGCCCGCCACTCGAGGAGCTGTCTTCGATTTTCGAAATCCGCCGTGGGCTGAACCGGCGATTCGAATTTGAACGACTTTTACAAGAATCTTCAGCTGTCAAAAAAGTTGCTATTGTCTTTTTCTAGGCATTTTTTCTTACAATGGTTAGATATTAGAAAGGTTACAATGGAAAATGGAATTATTTTGCTTATAAAAATATAAGAAAAAAAAATTTCTTTAGCCTAATTCCTCGACTCATGTAAGTTATGCCATTTATAAGTCCTAGTTTCTCCCATAGTAAATTAAGATCTTTGCGCATTACCTGGCAAAAGGGCATTTGTTAGCTCATAAAAGGCAATAAAAACTCTCCAACGCTTTATTGGCTGCTAAACGAAGAGCTTTCGCCGATCGTGCTGCCTGAATTAAACGGGGCGTATGCTTAATATATTGCGCATACGTCACGTGGTGCAGCGGCGCAACTCAATTAGCAGGCAAATTGCATATATCGAAATAATCAAAACGAAATTCATTTCGATTAAATTTGGCAAATACTTTTATTTGGCAGGCATAAATACTAGAAGCACAAGAACAATTACGTCAAGTGTCTGTGGTCAGAGACACACTCTCTGGGCAATTAAATGCGCCAAATGCAAAATATATATATATGCAAAGAAGTGCAAAAAAATAAACAAGTAAAGATGATGCACAAATTCTGACATCTTTCAGCTTTACCCGCGTGGGCAGCCGAAAGAAATGCTCGAGTAGTTCGCCAGATTCTGTGGCCGTATCTTTTTTGTCCCTGCCTCGGATATTTGCAATTACAATGACACTCGGATGGAGAAGAAATGAAGGGGGGGGGACGTGGCGGACTTTTTCGCTGACTGACCCAAATTCGACGAACACACTTAGAAATTGTCTATGAGAGAGCAGCGACAACAACAACTTGGATAGCACTAAGTACACGCAAACAACATGACAAAACAAACAGACGCGCGAAGGCGTATATACCTATTGATATATATATATATGAATATATATCTCCATACCTATAGATGCGATGCGTGTGTGTGTGTGTGTGTGGGCCCACTTAAACCCTGCCAAAAGCAACCTCAGGCACATGAGCACATGAGCAAGAACCGACAATAAACACCAAGGCACCAGCAAAATAAACGAAACTCTTGCCGGCTGACAAATCGCGCGCGCTTCTGCGTGGGCAGACCTTATAGACGGTACGGTCCTCCGCCCCCGATCCCCACTCCCCATTCCCGCGATCCTCCGCCACAATCCTCTGGCAACGTCGATCGCCGACATGTGGCCCTAATTCATGCAAAAAAAATAATACACGAACAACCAAATATTGGGCAACATGTGCCACTGCCTTGGGGGCTGCGAAATTCCCAAAGGTGTACAGGAAAAGGGAACTTGGGAGCTGCAATTTACAGCGATACTTTAAAATTAAATTTCCCAGAAAACATTAGATTTTAAAGCACCAAATTACTGATAATTTTACTTATTTTTACCAGCAGCGCAAAAATTACTTAAGTATATATCAACAAATGTACATACTTTTAAATAAAAATAATCCTTACTAATTCATTTTAAATAAAAACAAACTATAGCTCATTTAATCTGAAAACTAATAAATTAGTCATATTCAAAATTCATAAGTACCAGATTGTAATTAAAAAACTTCAGTCTTCCATAGGAAAGTTATAATATTAAATACAAATTTAATATTACCTATATAATTTTAAACAAAATCAAACCAAAAGACCCAATAATCTTAAAGTCCTTTTATAGAAAAAATATGTAAATATCAGAACTGTAGTTAAAAAACTCATAAATGTATCTCATCAATCTTTAATTTGGTAATAATAACAAAAAGCTTTTTAAAATGTTACTTACAGCTAAGTAACATTACTCAACAGCCAGTAATAACTCAAGTAAGTTCCCATTAAACCCACTCTTCCCATCAGAGAGTTCTAATATTAAACTTGACCACCAGAACACACCCCAAAAATGAGAGTTATTTATAGATTAAGAGATCTCTAAACGCGCAAATTATAAATATGCAATCCATTGAAGCAAACAAAATAATTTATGTTTTTGTTTGCAAATACTTGGGAGGTATTCGCATTTGGCATGTCTTCCGATTCCTGAGGTGGGCCAATATATATAAACATACATACGGCTACTACAAAGCTTTCATCCTCCGCTGCCCTCTGCCATCTTTTTAAAAAATCTATTTATAAGTTTCCCGCGAAATACACGAAAATAACCAAAGGGAGCCGAAAAAAGGAGGCAAAAATTCTTAGTGAGCCAGAGATGATGATCTTCCCCTAGGAAAAAGCGAACAAATGGGGATCATATTGGCCCTGGGTTTGGGCTGATATGTGTGCCACACACATGGCTATAGAACCCACCCAATAGGGTGGACCAACCCCCCTTGCCAATCGTGTACGTCTTATACAATAACATCACTCGTGTTTACACAGTTGTGCGAACAGAATTCGCACTGAAAAAATGTTTTCACTGCTTCGCCTCATATAAATACAAATCACACAAAAAAAGGTGTACAATAAATAAATTGCATAAATACATAAATAAATAAATAACACATTGCGAAAAAGGTAACAATGCAATGCTTTTGTGTTTTCTAGCGTTCTGTTAGAGCGTCGTTCTGTATTTTCTTAGCAAGATATGAATAAAATGCGTTCTAATCCAAGTTTTTTAAAAAGGATTAGTCTTTATTTAAAGGGAAAACCACAACATATTTTTTATAAATTAAAGTAATACAAATCTATATAAGTAATGTCATTTGGTATTTAAAATAACCAGGATAACTGAGTTTTACATTTTGTTATCACACAACATTACTTATAGAATGAAGTGGATTTTAAGAATCTGTTCAAGTTTTTGGGGCTTCAAGATCTAATGTAAGTTTTAAAAATTAATGGTTTTTATTTCAAGGGAAAACCACTGATACTAACAAAATCTCTTTATGAAACTAAAATAATACAAATTCAGATAAGAAATTTCATTTGTTAATATAGTAATTAAAATTCCCAGGATAACTGAGTTCCCCATTTTGTTATCAGCAATATTACTTATATAATAAAATGGAATTTACGACTTTACGGTTCCCAGAATTTTATGAGGAATTCCTAATGACGCCGTTAAATAGAATTTTTGATGAACTAAATAAGTTTTGACCCCAAAAAGCGATCATCTAGGGCCTGATGATCAGTGATCACCCATCCGCTAGATAACCTCTCTTTGTGGGTTTTTTTTTCGCAAACGTTTCGATTATATTTTCTTTGTATTATTTTTTTTTTTTGCCTACTGGGTGGGCTGTGAAGGGGGCGTGGTCCGTGCTCGTTTGCCTTTAATCTAAATTGGCACATAGTAATGAGTGTGTGTGTGTGTCCGTGCGTGCCAGTGTGCGAGTGTGTGAGTGTGATTGTGAGTGTGAGTGTGAGTGTGATTGTGAGCATGAGCGATCGCCCATGTCTTCCATATAGAATATAGAGTATAGAATGTGTATATGTACACATGTACCTACATATCTCTCTCAATCTCGCTGCCTGCTTTTCGTGCACACCCTTAATTGTGTAAAATAAATTGGCGCTGCCAGCGAAGCTGTCGCTGCGCGTTTGACGTCAGCTCAAAGCTTTTTCTTTATTCTACTTTTTTTTCCCCATTTTTTTGGTAGCACTTTTGTTGTTGCTATAATCGCGCACAGATTGTAAAAATTTAAATTTATAGATAATTTTCGCATGTTTTAGGTTTTTCTTCCGCTAGTCTGTGTGAGTTGCCCCTGTGTGTGTGCGTGTGTGGGAATTTTCGTGTATATTTTTAGAGATAACTTTTACGCATGACTTGATATGCTAAATTGAAAGGGTGAGGGTGGGGAGGGGGGTTTTGGGGTGGTGGAGGGCGTCGGAAGGGTAGAACGGTAAATACCTTTGCTTTACATCGCACTCACGTAGCCAGATAATAGATAGTCGGGCAGATAAATCGCTCGGATTGCTGTTATGCCATAGGGTTTTTCGCATACATAATGGATTCCACTCAATCGGATTGTGATGTAAGTGATCCGTCGATTTTTTTTCCTATTTGTCATGTCTGCGCATACAGACTATATGTATATGTTTTTCTATAGATAAGAAACGTCAAAATCAAACTCTCGTTTCGGACCGTGTAGGACAGTTGAAGGTCCCTTAAAAAAAAGCACCTCCTATGGGGGTTCTTTTTGTTATCTTTTTTGGAAGCAAGCAATGGAAAAAGAATGGCAATACAACAAATCCTACAAAAGTTCAGCGTTTATCATATTTTTTCCTTTTTATGTGTATTTATGTAATTATTTTTTGGGAAGGTATGTAATTACTTATGAAATAGTTGAAAGATCATAAAGATCTTTACGTTAATACAGCCTATTCTAACCAAAAATATCACAAAATGATCTCCATTTAGGGTTCTGTAAAATTAGTCTTAGAAGACATCCTAAAAAATCTTAGATATCACACTTTTTCCTGCCACTCACCCTGATAATCGACACTTTTTTAGATTACATAACACTCGCCGGATGAGCTGATGATGCCCAGATAATCGTATTTCATGGGTCTCCCGGTCTATTCACTTTTTTAAATTTAAGTGACCTAAATATGTAGTTGGGACTTCGAGAGTCACTGAGGCTAAGGAATGCCAGTTGGAAATTCGCAGGAAAAATATAAACCTTATCTACACTTGTTCATACTATATGCAATATGCGATTATGGTTCCACAGTATGGGTATTACTTAATGCGCAACACTTGGGAAACTTTCGCTTTCGATTCTCGGTTCATTCCGAGTTCTCCATACCGATTTCTATACCCCCATTCACTTTCGCTGGCGTTGAGACAGGTCGTATACTTGATGTGTGTCGGGCTGTACTAACCTTTCCCAGAGTGATTCCAGCAGCCAAAAGTTAGGGTAATCCAATGTGATGGGTTTGTTTTTAGCCTTTTTTGGGCCGTAGAGCAAGAAGTACAGTTGGGTTCAGTTAATGCTATGCAATTTTGATTACTCGCTGACCAGTCTATGTTAGACATAAAACTTTAACATTTTATAAAGGCACCACATTTTTTCTTCACTGATCGATAGTGATCTTCTGGGTATGAGGGGGGTATTTAATTTTAAGTATATATTTTTTCAAGGCACTGATTTTAGGCACACACTTTTATTTTTTAATTTTAAAAAATATATATTTTTTTAAATATTTTTTCTTGCAGTTTTTTCCGACTGCAAATGCACTTTAATGGGGCTCTCTTTTTTTTGGAGTGGGCGTATGGGCGGAACTATGTATGTGTGTGTGTTTCTTGGGTGTGTGTGTGAGTGTGTTAGAATCCGCGCAAACGCAACCCGTCCGTATCCGCCGCGTATCTGCCGCGCAACATCACAACAAAATTGTAACTAATGCGAGGTTCGCGAGAAAATAGGTTAAGAGTGCCGCGCGAAACGTGCGTCGGCGTTGGCAGCGCAGTCGGCCGGCGTTGGCAGAGCGATTTGTGAATTTTTTTTCGCTATATTTTGTTATTTTTTTTTTGAGCGCACGCGAGCGCGCTTATCTCGGCGCCGCAATTTGCAAAAACAGAAGAAGCGAATAAACGCAGAAAAAGCAACGCAGCACCGTCCAACTAGAAAAAGGCGCAGTGGCAGCGACGTCGACCGTGGCAGAGGCAGAGGCGGAGGCAGCGGCAGAGGAGCGACGTCGAGGCGACCTACCAACCGACTGAAGCGGCGGACGCGAACCAAATTGCCAAAAACCTTGATACCGATCGCCGCTCACACACACATAGACACCCAAAAAGCGCGCTGCCTTTTTTTGCACCGAAGAGCGCCATTTCTCTCTCTCTTGCCATTTGCTCGCAAAAAAGAGAGGGAGAAAAGCATAAAAGCGCAAAATGTTTGCAAAAAGTAGTTTTTAATGAAAATGTATGATAGAGGCCTGCGATCCTAAAACAATGGTTTTTATTTATATCTTTTATGATCAAATTGTTAAGAATATAACAATTGTCTATAACAATAATGAAAATCTATACCAAAAATAACCATAGGTGAAATGTTTTGATCCTATGATCACTTTTTTTTTAAATTTGAATGTTTTTAAAAATTGCAAACATGATTTTTTGAACATTTATGTATTATTTTGCAAACATAATAAAAAGTTGTTTTAATAATTTATCAAAAAATGTCCAGCAAAGCAAAAAAAAATATTTCTTTCTAATTACTTAAATTAAATTAAAAATTTTAAAATTTAAAAAAAAAAATAGATTTAAAAATAAAAATTAAGGGAATTTGAAAGGCCGTAGAAACTGCCGACTGCGCAGCAGCAGCGACGTCGGCAGCGGTCCCCCGCTTGCCATCTATTGCCCTCTCTTTCGCTCTCTTGCGCTTTTCGCTACTCTCTGTAAAAATGCGCTCGCCAAATTAGATTTTATGAGACAACAAAAACAGCAAAAAAAAAAAGGAACATCATGGTATGCACATAGCGTCATCGCTGTTACTGCTACTTCCCCGCGCCCCTTGCCCTATTCGTATGTATATTTTTATACACGTGTTTGTGTGTGTGTGTGTGTGTGTGTTCGTAGGGGCGCAGCCCAAAAACAAAACAACAATAAAAAAGCTTGCAATTTTTTGGCCAATTTTTGGTGTGGCTTTGGTTGTGTGCGTGTCCGTCGGATTGTCGTTAGTCGTGTTTTTTTTTCTTTGGTTGCTCGTATTTTTTCGGCAAATGTTGCTGTTTGAAGGTCAACTTTACGACCCATAAGCGCAAAAAATGTGTGTTTTTGATACCCTTGAAGAGGGCATTCTGGTTAAGATTATAAGATTGTAAGTTGCGACCACGTAGCTACATATTTAGTAGCTCAAGAGGTATTTATTTAACTTTAACTTTGATGACTTAGTATGTTTTTGGAAAATAGTATGACTTATAGATTCATTTGTATCTTTTATGTGCAATGTATCTTATAGATACATTCTATGTATCTTTTATGCACAATGTATCTTATAGATACATATTATGTATCTTTTGTGTACAATGTATCTTATAGATACATGTTGTTTTTATGTTTATTGTTAAGTCTTTTAATGTATTATTGTATCATATCTGCTCACAAGTTTTTTCTGTTATTCAACTGAGGTTAAAGTTATGAATGAAAAAGCTTTCACATCCTTATCATATCAATTTTTTTGGCTTTTTTATTGATCTATAAACTTCCGAAGGGTATTTAATCTTCGTTTATAATTTAACCATCCGATTTACTTGGCGTTAGTTGCGTCGCAGTCGCCGCTGTCTGTTGGCTTTGTTGTTGTTGCCTTATTTTTGGCACACTCGAGTGTCCGCGTGAGTGTGTGCGTGGCCGTCTGTGTGGGTAACTTTACATGCGCGTGTAGGGCTCACTTTGCTGCTTTTTTAACGGCCGACGTCGACTGCGCTGCCTTGATCACTCACTCACACACAGATACTAAACGGCACACAAGCCCACACACACAGGCACACTTGTTTGCCAGCCCAATTTGTTGTAGCTGTTAGTGGATTTTAATACATAATACACACATGTGCGAAACATGTGTACGTTTGCGTGTGTGCAAATTTGATTGTTGCTTTTTTTTTATAAATTTAGAACTTTTTGCATTTTTTCATTGGGCATTTTATGATATACAACGAAAACTTGCCCTGCTTCTTTTCTGTTCTATATTGTATATGTATTCCTGATCCTGAGATCAGGCCATTTAAAGTGAAAGTCACTCTATTCGAGAGGTTTATGAATGAACCACAATCTGGCGAATAATTGTGTGTGTTTTGTTGTGATAAGAGCGCCGATAATCCGCTTGCGTGGGTTCGGGGACTTTAATCTCAAGGGCCCTCTCAACCATTCTTTATCTAGATTTTAACCGGAATTTATCTTACCTCTGGGGTGGTTGTGGTATGCTCAATGTTCTATTCAAACACACGTTATGTAATCTTTTGCTCATTTTACTTGTTTGTATAACTAATTTGTAAGAACAGCCCTATTTCAAGGCTAACTTTTTAGACAAACGAACTGAAAGATACATTTTACAAATCTTATAAAGCTTCTGCGTAAAGTGTTAACCAGAGTAGTAAACTACTATCCTTATTTTTTTAATAAGGTTTATATTAAATATTTTTACAGATATGTTTTTTGACTTTAAAGTAGAATCACATTGCAAAACTAAATACAAGTTTGCAAAAACAAATATATTTTTATTTTGCATGTTCCTGGAACACATCACTTAGCTTAAAATTACTTTTATAAGTACATTCAAATGCTTTCTAGGAAAAATTAAAAATGGCAAAACAATGTGCATGTCGATAAGAATTTAAATTCGGTTGAAACGAGTTTTATACCCAATTAAATATAGTAAAAGTCGAACTCTGTTCTATCAACAGTTTCAAAACTGTTTTTACAAATCAGTAAATCTTTCTTAGAATTTTTGATACACCTTCAAAAAATTCATTCATTTTGTTATTTGCAACTAGGACTTGAACTTTAAACGCTTGGCTCGGAATCTTTGAGTACTCTTATCTGGTTTCCTGACCCTTTGCCAGATCGATCGATCGTTTCATGTAAAAGGGGGCAAAGCTCGGCAATCAATCACATTTGATTAGGCTCTATAAATACGCATTATTATCGATTTGCACACACTATCACACAGTCACGCAGTCACTTCAATTACAAGTCACAGCATTTGGTGTCATCGTGACAACTTCACTTTTCACCACGTTCCGAGATATACAATCACATGTGTGTGTATCTATGTGAAGATCGGAGAGCCGAGCAATATTATTACCGTAATAGCAGCGACAATTGAGTGCGAAAAAGTCCAATGATTAGGAGGAGAATTACATTACAACCGCATGCCGCTTAGAAAAGAAATCAACTGAGCAATGCCGGCAGAGCTTCGGCAGAGCGCTGGCAGCGCTGCGACTGCGACGCCGGCAGCGCTGCTCGCATAATCGAGAAGAGAAGAAAAGAAAAGAGCGGCGAATTATTAAATAAATACACAGATACACCACACACACATACACTAGGCAACTAAAAGTTATGCGAATTCGCAAAGGAGGAGAAAATAAAGAACGGTATTTGCGTCGCAGGCAATGCGGGAAAGAGAGAGAGGAAGAGCAGGAAAGAGAAGGAACCAGATCTTAGAAGATCACACATCTTCGCTCTTCGGGAAGCTCTATCAAGGGGATTATCTATTTATAAGGGGGTGGGGGAAGAAAGGGGAGGGTTCGGAATTAGGACACAGGGCAAAGGCTAAAAAAAAAGAAGGCAACAAATGGCGGAGCGATTAATTTTCAAACGTGCGCCAAAAATCCTAAATGATATGGGGGCATATGAACTTGGAAAATCAGAACTTTACAAGTTCTAAGAAGATAAAGGATAAGATGGCTAATATTTATGATGCGATTATCAAACAACAATCGAAATACATTATATTACATAATATTTCAATAATAATTTGGTAAATGGTATTTTTATGAAAACCCATCATAAAAGTAATATTAAATTACATTAAATAATTAATGCTAGAAACCCTATGATACAGAAATATATCAGAATTGTAAAAAACAGATTCTCAACCGCAACACGTGAGCTGAAACTGCCTCAATCCGAAACCTTCTAAGTCAGGGCGTGACTGCTATAAATTAGCGACCATTAAATATGAGTCCCACAAACGGCGAAAATCCCCTTAAAAGGCAGTTAGGCAGATCAGCTGGTGATCGGATCGGATCGCTTTGAGTTAGGATCGTTTGAGTTGGGATCGATTGAGTTGAGTATGTATCGAATTGCATCGAACCAGTAGCCAGCACTTGCAGTTCAAATCGCAATCCGCATTTGCAGTTGATGCCTTTTTGAGGGTGGCGCAGCCGCCTTGACACACTCGCCTCAAATGTAACCTGTGGCGCATGCGCCGTGCCAAAAAGTGCAACAACAAATACGATACCAGGCATTTTCGCTAAGCTTTTTGTCAAGCAAACCTTCTGGCGCCCATAAACGGCAATTCTCTTGCCGCCAGCCAGTTTACAACATCAAAAACAATAGCAAAAAAAAAAGTAACAGCCATAGTTAAGACAATGTGAGACGGCAAAAACCATATTTTGAGCGTGAGAAACGGTTATGGCCCGACCATATAGCAGATATAGCCGCTGCTGATAGCCGATCCAAAGTTCTCTATGGGCCACAAAAAAAAAGGTGCGTGGGTGGCGCTGTAATGGAATATCAGAAAATCAATCCATCGATGGGATGGGGTGGCAAAAGGTAAAAATACCTAGAAAAAATGCGTTCAACGGTCACGTACTGGGTCCAGAGATATAGCCAATTGAGAAAAAAAATTGCCAGATCCGCACGAAGAAATAAAAACAACCAACTGCGGCATGCTGGATAAGAACAAATAGCTGCAATATGTGTAAAAAGTATTTAATCGCAAATGTTTATCCATAAAAAAGTGTCGCTTAATGAGTCAAACACACTGGAAATTATTTATGCATTTAAGATACAATTTACTTATCTAAATAGGGGTTCCTTTAAAGATTGTAACTATATAATGTATTATAAATCCAATAATCATTAGTCCTAATGCTTTTCAAGTTATTATAATTGAAATATTTTCAGTTATTAAATTCAATTTTCAGTGACCAGTCCAGTAGCTTCATATTTACATGGCTGAATGGTTTCGGGCCCAACTCGACCGCTGAAAATTTTGCCTGTTTACACAACAAATTTGAACAAATCAGCATCGCCGGGGTAGGCCAAAAACAACTGGATAGATTGTAAGCGAAACGGAATCAAATCAAATGAAATCAAATTAGCGCCTCGCTAATAAGCCAAACAAAATGGTCTCACTCAATGGAATTTCTAATTAACTGACAACATATTTATTTATTGTCAAATATTCATTCCGACCATTTCATTTGGCCATTCTCCATGTAACAACACAAGTGGACACACCACACCAAATTCATACAATCAATGCCTCCTAAACACAATAAATGTTTAATTTCTGGTCGAAGCATGAATATCCACATTCGAAGGGTAAATAAACTTTTGGCTGCCAGCGTATTACATTCATCAATGGAAATTGAAAATTTGGTAGGGTCAATGTAAGGTAAACATTCACGAAATTGCCAATGGACAATTGTTTTCCAAAAAGTGAGCAACGAGAGGATTTCATTTCGGTCAAGGGTGAAATGCGGTGTAAGCGGAGACATTTTAAACGATATTTAATTTAAAATGTACAGGACTATGTTTTATTGGTCAATTAAAAGGTTTAAGCTTAAACGTTTACAAATTGAAGTTAAATTTAAACGAAACACCGTCAATAAAATAGTAAATTTGCAACAGTTTAGAGCCCAAATGACTTGAACTTCTGTAAACTTCCTTGGGAATTCGGGTGACAAAAATTGTTGAACAATTAAGCAAATTCAGGGCATTTCTATTTCTATTTCAAAAAATACCAAAAAATATATATATTTACATACGAGGCAAACGAGTTTATAGGAAAAACTATTTTGATATGGGCCAACATTATTTTTATTTGAATAAAATCAACAACAAAATTTTTGGTGGGCTGCTCAGGGTAAGAAAATAAATATCAAAAAATGTCTGTCCCCCTGACGATGGAGCTTTGAAAAATGTTTTTACAACATTTGTACCTACATGTGTGCACAAGTACTTACGAGTGCATATATGTACATATATTTATGTACTACATGTTTTTGCTGCCGCTTTGCATTGCATATTTTAAGGCGTATTTGGGTGGGGAATTCCCCCCGAGGCGAATGCAATAAATAAAGGACAAAAAACACTCGAAACACACAGACACAAATACATCTGCTTGTTTAATTTAATTTTTAATGCCCACAAAATATGCATAAAATATTAAGCGTGCGGTTTTTGTTAAAGTTCACTCATTTTTTACTCGGCTTGCGATGCCGTTACGGGGCTTCTTTTTCTTTTCCGTATCGGGGAAATTTGCATTTTCCGTACCGCTTTGCGGGGCCCAATGGATATGGATTGGCTCCCCGGCCGTAAACCGAGCACAAATACAAACACAAATGGTTCCAGACCCAACCAGACCGAATCCAATAACCCGTGTGGCAATGCGAAAATGTGAAAATGTGCAATGTGCAATGTGCACATTAAAATCAATTAAATGACAAATTGAATTTCGGCAAAAAATGGCGGGCCATAAAAATTACATGTCCTTCTGCCGGGAATTGCAATCAACGCGTCATCAGGCAGTGCGAATGTCAATTTAATAACTCCAAAAACAATGACCATAAAGACCCAGGCTCCACTGTACGGTATGACACTGTCCACTGCCCTGGCAAATTAACACAACAATGTTGGCTCATTAACAGCCCAATCCCGATAACCGGCACCCACTCCCGTTGGCCCGCCCACTTTCCCTTTACAACTCCACAAGAGTTGGGCAAATAATTAAAAAACAATGCGTGAAATGGACGCGGAGCAGAGACAATCCTCTGACGGATCAAAGCGCAGCGCCCAAGATGGCAAGACACTTTCAAAAAATGTCTTTTCAAAGGCAGGAGGATTTTCTGGATATGCTACAAAATTCTAAAATAGTTGAAACGTCGCCCAAACTAAGAACAAATATTAAAATCGCAATCGTAATTATAAAAAAAAACAATCATGTTTTTAACTGTTTTTAAATAACAAATATTTAAAATGCAATCGTAATTATAAAAAAAAACAATCATGCTTTAAACTGTTTTCAAAGATATATATTTAACAATAAAATTCTTAAAATAAAAAAATATTGATTGATGGTTTCAATATAAATATGGACTGTTAAATTTTAAGGAAATTTAGTATTTATTTACTTTGAATATTCATTTTCACTAAGGATCCCAACGCCACTAAAAGAGGTTATTAAAAATTATGTGAAGAGTTTTGAATTTTAACAGATCTTCATAATTCAAAATTATATTAAAAACAATATTGTTGAACACCACAATACAGAAAATATCAGTTAGCTTTAGACTATTGTTTTACCAACAATACTCTTTATAAAATATAAAATACATTTATTTATTTAAAAGATTTTTTATTTCTTATCTATCTCGATGCAATTAGAAATTTTTATTAAAGCTGGTATGGTATAATATGGTATGATATGGTATATTTTCAGTTTTTAAATATCTTCAAAATTCTTAATCAGTTTTTTTTCACAAAATTTTTTTTTTTTGCTCAATGTAACGAACTTCGCAGAACCAGAGCAGCGCAAATTATGGCGTAATTAAAAGTCGGTAGGAGGCCGGACATCTCACTGGTGTTGCCCCTTCACCTTTCCCTGCCCCCCGCCCCTTCCCCCTTTCCCGGCCCTCCATCAATTCAATCTCGACTCTTTCACCGCAGGAGGCAATCGACGATTGCTGTAAATCCCTGTAACCAACAAAAGCTGAAAATAAAGGATGCAGCAATGGCAAACAGTTGCCGATGCAGTTCCGGAATACAGAATACGGATCCGGACAAGTCAAGTGACGCAGGCGGTTGGCCATTAAAAATGCTCCACAATTGCCGGAGAAATAAACGCCGACTGCTCTGCGACTGCGACTGTGGCTGCGAGCGAAAATTGACTTTAATTCCATTGCATTTAATTGTCAGCACAAGAGATTTTCAATTGCGCCCGCCATGGAAATCGTTTATTATTTATGGTTTTTCATACCCCCGGAAAACACACCTACCCACACAGACATCCATCTCTGCTGAGCATTATCGAAAATTTGTCAAAGTTATGGCCAGTAATTGACTTTAATGGCTTTTCAATTTGCCCATGCCCACAAATTAAATAAACAAAGACCGAAAAAACAAATGCACATCAAAGCATTAAAATATTGTAATAAATAAAGAGCGATATTGAAATGCAATAAATAATTGTAATAAAATATCCGGCAATCAAAAAAAAATATTGTTTGCCATTAAATATCGATGTAATTTTATTCATTGGCCAGTTGAAAGCCATTACAACTAGAATCAGTTTAAAATAAATTTAAGTAAAATCTTGGCTGATCTCTTAATTTACAGCAATAAACATGTTTATTCGCATTACATTATTTTGTAATATTATGGTAATTGAGCTGCTAAATCACCAGTATATAACTTATAAATCATTTGGAAGTGTAAACCAACTTGTTTTAGTTATGGTAGCTAAAAAATATGTTTTTATTACCCGGACTACGAATTAAATTATCCAAAAAAAGTGTAATTACCGTCCATTAATAAATGCAATCACGATTGCATTGCTCGGATGTAACCATGCTGTGTAACTTTTATTTATTGTTGCCTAGTTAAAGCCATAAATTCTATGGTAGCTCGACGGAAAGGGAAGTGGAATATAAAGCTCTGGCTGGGTGAAGGATATGGAAAGTCGGAAATTTACATTGCGATGAAGCCAGCTGCTTTGGGTGATGCATAAATTTGCAGACGGGGGCTTCGGGGGGTTAAGGGTCGGGCAGCGTCAAAGAGACGCCGCTCTGAACTTCCGCTTTGCAGCCAAGGTTGCATTTTGGCCAAAGTCAGACATTCCGCCAGGCAGCTTCGTTCTCTTTTGTTTGGCTAAAAGTTTTGGGGATTGGTAGAGAGGGGCTGTCCCAAGATTTGGCAACGTGCGATTTGTAAATGCAAAAGCATTCAGATAGTGCGTTTCAAAAATGCAATACAAAGAGAGGGTCAGAAAAAATTGAGTAAAATTTAAGAGGGTCCTTCAAGAACTAGGACTTTTTCAATTCTAATTTAAAATTACAAAATACATACACTGAAATACATTTCCGTAAGGCACTGTATCTTCAAACCCTGAAATCTATAGCTAAAAAACAGTTACCATATCAGGGTGAAATGGGCGCGTCTAAGCCGCGATCTATTCGCCCCAAAAATCACTGAACTGTGAAATTAAACTACGCAAAAATGTACAACTTTTTCCGAACCTTTTTTTCATTTTTTTTTTTTGCTGAGAAAACAAAAGGCTGATGATTTCAGACCGAGATTGTTACGTCGCGAGCGGTGGGTGGGTGGCTTATATAACCCAACGGGTTTTTAGGGCCCAGCCAACCACTCAGGTAGGGCCAATAAATACAACTAATAATATTTGCTCAATCAGGCAAATTGCCTTTAATCTGATTCATCGACGATGCCCGCATCTGATCGTTCGAAAGCGATTTGAGAAAAGGAAAGCGAAAACCTCAGAGGCGGGGGCAACAATAATACTGCTATAAATTAAATGGTTTGCTCGCATTTTCCATTAAGCGGGTACAGTGGGGCAAAATATTTAATATATTAGAGTTAAAAAAAAAATTTTTTTTAAGTTCACGGAAAGTAAGAATAACCATTTTCATATCTATACGGATTTTGGAGATATAATTTTTAAAACTAATGTGTGAAGCTAATTTTCTTTTAAGAGAGAGATGATCTTCACAAAAAAAAAGTTATTTCAGACTTTGTATAAACTTAGTTTTAGTAATTAGTAAGTTTTTTAGATCTAATTATTTCTGAAAAACAAATATCTAACCCATTTTGAACCCACTATGCAGCCCATAATCACTATCTAGTAACGGCGTTACCTTGACCCCGAGAACGCCAAGCGAAAAATGAACGAAAGAGGGAAAAAGCAACTGAATGAGTGCGAAAACGGGAATGACGGATTGAATGGCTGAATGATTGACTGACTGACTGACGGAGTGACTGAATGGCGGAGTGACTGAGTGACTGAGTGAGTAAATGGTGGGTGGCTGATGGAAGCGGCTGCAAATGAGCGAAACGTGAGTCAGTCGGGCCCATGATGATGGTAATACCCCAACAACAATGCCGGCGACCTTCAGGAGATTGTAGGAGAGAGAGGGGGGGAGGGGTGCGGATTGTGGGAGGAGGTGCTGGTGGGCGGAAGGGGGGTGTCTGGGTGTCTGTCTGCTTTGACAGACAACTTCGATGCAAAGGGGCACGGCTTCAAGCGGCGGCAATTGCATTGTTATGTCTGTCTGCCCCCATCTCTTTCTCGCCTCTGTTTCGCTCTCTTTCACCCCCCGCCTATTGCCACCTCTTTCACTCTTTTAAGCCAGGATGTGCTGGCCCTGAAAAGAGGCGCCTAACCAGCTTTGTTTGTTGCCTCTTGCACTTCTGACACGTTTTTCTCAGCAACGAAAAAATAAAGCCCCAGACTTGTTGCACCCAATTAAGATGCTTTCAATGGTGCACTTTAAAAATTAAGGTGTTTTTAAGCCAGATATTATAATATATAAGGAAAAAATACTAGTTGTAGTTAATATTTAAAATGAAGACATCCCATAAACTAAAAATCTTTAAATAAGATACAAAAGAACATTCCAATTTGACATTTCTAAAAACTTTACCTTAAAACGTTGTACAATTATCATGGGTTTTATTACTTATAAATATTTTCTTCAGTTTTTAAATCAATATTATCTTCTGTGTAATAAAAGCTGCTACAGAAATGGCTTACTAAAGGAGCATACAGAGTTTTTGCTTCTTGAAATTTTGCTGCTTTACCCGACTTTTGACTTTTGTTTACCCACCAGCAGCATTTCATCACTTCACACCGTATTTTGTGGCTGTTGCTGCTTGTTGCACTTTATGAATGATGCGCAGCACGTGCCAGCAGCAACATAAACATCAGCAACAGCAGCAACACCAGCAACATCTACAGCAATTTCAGTTTACGCTACAATTTGCAGCTTAATTATTTTGATTTCGTATCTTGGCTGGTGTTTTGGTTTTTGTTTTGTGGCTGATTTTGGCTCTGATTGCCACTTTTACACGGCTCATTGGCCGGCACGTGTCGACAATGGCTTACTGCCGCCCTAACTGACCTCAAAATATTGGCAAATCGCTTAGCCACATTCGCCAAAATGGCTAAATTGTAGTGCGCTTGTTTGATTTAGAAATGTAACAATTGGTTTATTTGTACAGCTGAATGGTTGGGTGATGAAATATCACTCATTAATGTTGTGAACAAGTGTTATTATTAATGATAAAGTAACTGAAGATTTTTATAGAATTTTATCAAGAAAATAAAATATTTAAGTAATACAAAATTCTTTTAAAAGTACAAATATCTATTCAAGGCCCTAAAGAAATGTATTTTAATGTTGATTACTGACAAATTATATTTTATTTGTACGCTCATTATGAAACATGGCTTAAATATGTTGTATTTATGTGAGCTCTTAAATTTATCGATGTAAAAATACATCATGAGTATAAATCCGAACTCCAAAGTTTGACAATAATTCCCCAAAGTGTAATTGTATTTACAAGCTGTTCATTTTAAAGTTCCCAGAAATGAAATATCCCTAACTGCAGCTAATCGATAAGATTTATGGTATCACAACTGCAGCATTCATTTATCATCTTGGTGTAACTTCTTGGCCAACTGCAGTTTGTCTTCAATTTGTAATTCCCTCCTGTCAGTAATAAGCGTTTAATTTACAATCAATTGCGCTTCCTTTTTACAGACTGGCGTTTTCTTTGTTATCCCTAAGTGACCACAGACAATAACAATGGCAAAAAAGCAACTGCTGGCTCATTACTTAAAGCGGGATATTAATACCCAGTCATATGGCCATTAGCCCATTAGCGGACACCCCATCTTAACGCAAGCGCAACGCTCGGCCAATTACACATAAATTAAGCGCCGGCTTACTGCTAACTGCTAACTGGTAACTGGCAAGTGCAGATATAAGATATATCCATATTCCAGATACTTTTATCTATATATAAACTGTTAAGTGGCTGCTCACAGACAGGCGAGGGGAAGTGTAGGTTGAGCGGATAGGGATTTATATGTGGTATCTGTGATGCGCACGCTGATTGTACGTTCAATCGAGATGGAAGTGTGCGCCAGCAGACGGCTTAAAAAATAATAATCATAATAATGAGCATAAGGTAAAAAACGAGTATAAACTATGAGCCCAGGCAGCCAAGTGCAGCCGAGTTAAGTCGTGAAAAATCCACAGCCATAAAGTAAGCAAGCCCTTTCTCGCTTTTTTACCTTTCCTGTGACACGTGGCTCACACTTACTAAAAATACTCTTACTTAAGTGGGAAAATTCCAACAGATTCTAGGATTTTGCATACTGGTATACGAGATATAGTGATGGAAATCATTTAATCTATTTTTCTATGGTATGATGTATCGTCAATATGATACAACCCAAAATGAGTTAATATTTCAAAGAATACAAAATGTATTTTATGTTTATTGTATTTCATATAATAAGTTATCATGTTTAAAAAAAAGCAATCCCATTTGGAAGACTTCGGATTATATTTTATTATTGTTATAATGTGTTCGACTACTTTTTATATTTCATATTAACATTTTTTTTAGTAAGAAATATACAAGATTTTCTTAAGAGATATACAAGATTTTTTTAAGAACCTTTTGTTTTATACCAATTAATTTTGGTTACAATCGGAATCTTGCTAACATAAATATATATCTCAGGGAAACAAAGTAATGGTCTTGTGAAAATACTTATAAGGATGTATATTTTATAATTTGTAATATTTTATGAGAGTATTTAAAGTTTGTTATAAGGAACTCTTTTCCTTTTATTGATGGATTAGCCAGGCAGGTTTTTCTGCCTTTGCTGGCTGGAAAATAAATATATATGTTGGCATATGTTAGCCTGGTGCCCCTCAGACCCTCTTCCCCCCTATTATTCCCCCGCTGACGTTGCATGTGCAGTTCCATATATTTTTTTTTCGCTTTTGTTCTTTGCATTTCTTCCTTCTGTTTAGAGATTTTCCGCTTCACCCTCTGATATTTTTCTTGATGTGTGTTATTTTTTATATTTTATATATATATTTTTATTCGGTCAGTCAGAGGAGCTGCTGGTGCTGTTGCTCTAGCATTTGTTTTTGGCTTTTTGCAACTGCAACTGGCGACTGCCACCAGCAACTAGCAAATGGCAACCAGCAACCAGCAACCAGCAACCAGCAACTTGCAACTGCAACCGCTTTTGACCCGCGAAGCGTGTCGTGGCGCCAGCGATTATGTTTGTTTATATGCCTGCTTTGGTTGCTGTTGTTTTCGATGTTGTTGCCTTTGTTTTTGGATCGCTGCTTTACTGTTGTTATTATTTTTTTTTAGTTGCCACTGCTGTTGTTATTATTATTATATTTTTGTTGTTTTTGGCACGCTGCAACGGTTTTGATGGGGCGCATTACTTCAGCACCGTTAAAAATATTTACAAGCCGCGTTAATTCTTAAAGCGTGGCCTTAATTTGATTAGTTCGGATTTGCTTGGCTAAGCTCGCCGAGCTCCAGACGCTGTCCAGTTGGCTGCCTTAAAGGGTCTCAATGAGCCACTGACTTTGTTTAATTAATTATTTGAGCACACTTAAGGGGCTTTAGAAGATTTTCCTTAACACGCTTCGGGGAGATGGACTAAAGGAATGATAATAAATGGATATGAAAGTTATCTTATAATCATTAACATATTATTTAGAACTATTAGGAAAAAATGTTTTAATAGTCCACAAGTATAAAAGCTCTTAAAACAGATCTATGCACAGTAATCACGTCGGAAAAATGAAAATCACAAATCAATATCTGTAATAAAAATAAAAAATAATAAAAAATGAATTGCTATATAAATGGATTTGAAAAATTGTTATCTAAAAATAATTAGAAGATAAAAGTAAAATCATAAAAATTAGATAAAAACTTTTTTAAAAATATTTGAAGCTAAGGATATATAAATAAGATTTTAAATATGAAGCCGAAGCAAAAGGTCAGTTACAATTTATTGGTAATGATATAAGAAGAAGGAAAACCAAAGATGGTATATAAAATTCCTATAACATACCTAAAATCGCCGTTTAATATATTTAAAATTTAAAGTAAATAAAAAAATCTTGTAAAAATGATGCCAAATATAATCTTGTATATGTAAAATGTCCGAAAAATTAAGGAAAGTTCTGTTAACTTGGCTCGATAATGATCCCAAGTGTGGGACTGCTACCGCTGCCGTAGCCTTTCCATTCAAATTTATTCCCAGAAGCCGCGCCGAAAAGCATTCAAATAAATCAGCGATTATCGCTCACGCAAATCTCGGCTATCGAACCCAGCCATCGATGACCAAAGAGGCGCTGCTCACACCTAGAATACAAGATGGAGAATAGGGTAAGGCCATCGTCTTCGCCATCGCCATCGCCATTCGGAGTGCGCACATATGGCCAAAATGGCCGCGGCATATTTGGCCACGTTGCACATTCGGCCAGCCAGTTGGCCCAAAGTTAAAAGTCAAATGTGAGCTTGAATTACCAGTAACAGCGGCTGGAGAGAAAATGAGAATTCTCGGGGATTTATGAGAGGCATGCAAAAGCTGAAACCGGCCCAAAACGGGGAGTTGGGGGGGTTTTTTGTCTAAGACTGGCCTAGGGCGACGTCTAACCAAATACGAGTAAGACTGGCAAGTCAAGTGGCGTGCAATGGATTTTTTGTTACTGCCTTTTTTCCTTCGGTTTTCTTTTTATTTTTTGTTTTTGGCCAGCTCAGCAAATGCAGTTTTGGCCAAATATGGTGATCGCATGCTGCGAGCCCAAAAGTGGCCAAAGCCAAACGACACAGATACGAGAACTTTGGCTTAGACGGAGACTCTTCTCCTCTTCCCCCCTCTGCGCCTCCCCCATTTGCCCATTCCCCATTTTTGGACACCGGCTCTGAGCCAGACTTAAACCTGGCTAAATGCCGCCGCCGCCGCCGCTGCCACTTTGGCCAATTTTTGCACTTGCGCAAAAGGTCTCAAGACAGGTTACGCGCCTGCGGCGATTTAACCGTTTTCAGGCGACCAGCAGCAGCCACAAAAAAAAAACAAAAAAGAATTGGTTAGAAAGGTTACCACTGGCCAAGTCGAAGAGAAAATGCCCTTGGAGAGCAGCCACCTGCTAGTTAAAAAATTATATTACTACCAAATTGTAATCGTTTTTTCCCCGAAAAGAATTCCTTGAGGAAGAGAAAGACCAAACTGTGGTAACAGTCCTTTTACAGTATCTTTAAGATATATCCTTTTTTAAACGAATCCTTGGTAATACATTTTGATATTATAACATGTTTAATTTTTTGAAATTGTACGGCTAAGTTTGTAGACGATACAAGTATGATATATCCCATTTAAGTTTTTTTTAAAAAAGGAACCAGATTCCATTTCTTTATTTAAGGATTGAAGAGTTCTACATTAACCCAAAGTTTAAGGCACTTAAATAAATGCATTTCAAACGAATACCCTAAGATTTAATTAAAATTAATGTCTTATCATTAAAGACTGCACTTAGTTCCATTAACCATGGATTAAACCCTCTAAAAACTCCAGCGAAATTCTCCATGTTCGTGTGGATTCGAGAAAAGAAAGGGTTAGGGGGAAATCTTCAGTGGTCACGCCAACGCCAAGGCAGGAAATCTCCAAGGGAAGAGGGGCCCAGAAGACGGGGGATAAATATGCAAAGGGTCAGGCGGCATCGGCTTACATTTGGCATCCATTAGAAAGCAATCCGTCAGTGCGGTTTTGGGCTAACAAGATAGCTGCTGTGGTCAGTGTTCTTTTTTTCCCCCCATTTATTGTGGCTGCCACTGACGCTTGTGGCACACCCACGCGATTTTGTTGGCTAGGAGAAGCCGAGGCTCTGGCTAAAGTTAAGGCAAAACCGGTCGCAAATGTTCTCCTTGACTTCATTACGAATCACGAACCAGGGCCCAACCTCCGACCACCAAGAACAATGCCAAAAAGAAGCCAGAGTCGCGATCTGACCCAAAAGCAACGCCAACGCAAAAGGTTTGGTACACTGGGAAAAACGGGGATGTAATATTATCATTCTAATTTAAAGTATATTTTAATATCTATGATATTTATAGAATAATAAAAATGTTATCAAATTCAAAAAGTGTAATCATCTTACAATCCTTATAAAAGATATTTAAAAATATGTTTAAATGGGTATCATTTTAATAAGAAATACAAAAGTATTGAAAAAAGATGTCCATTAAGGTATCCTTTAAGAAAATAGATAAAAAGTTCTATACAGTAAAGCTTGTTATAAAAATTAAGACCTTTGAATATAATATAGGTCTATATAATTTCCATATTTTTCAACCCAATCTCACTGTGCCGTTCTCATAGTTATGCATCTTATAATGGTTTTTTCAGTGCATTTATTTTTTTAGCAGGTAGCTTTTTTGGCGACACAATTATGATGAGTAATGGTAGTGGACAAGGAGCAAGTTGGGAGCCGATAGCGATCGCCGAGGGATCCGTATTTGTATCTGCATCTGACAGATGCAAGCGGCCTACGCCACAAAAAACATAATCCGGGCGCTTTTTTGGCCGCTGACATCATACAGATTTGCATAGATTTTCTTGGGTTTTGTGTGTGTGTTGTTTTTTGTTTTGGCCACTCCATCTCCATGTTAGAGCCACGTCTTGTTTCGGTTTTTGTTTATTTGTTTAATTAATTTGTAGCCGCTGCCTGTCGCTTTATTGCTGCCCACGTAGCTGCAGTTGCATTTGCGGCGTATTTACAAAATGAAGTCATAAAAGAATGGCAGCCATAAACCGAAATGCGGACACAGTGCGTATTAAAAGTTGCGCATACGACGCGTTGTCCCATCGGCGAGGAGCAGAAATTCAAAAAACCAAAAAAAAAAACGAAAGAAAAAAGAAAGACTGAGGCGTGTGCCACCTCCGCGCTTTTGGCTTAAACGAAAATTTATCTGCGCGCATTAAACTTTATTGCATTCAAAATTACAGCAATTATTTGACCAACAATTATGGCAGACGCTCTTGTTCTGCGGCTTTGGGTTGTTTTTTTTCTGGGCGTGTCCAAGTGGGGCAAGCACTTTATTATGCGTTTTTTACGACACTTTGGGTTAAGCGCTCTCCAGTTTCCGCTACCCGTTTTTTTCGGTTTTTGTTTTTTATTTTTTTTGTGTGTTTTGTTTGCCCTTCAGCTGTTGCGCTTTTTTTCCCCCGTGGCCAATTCCTTTTTTCCACTCAAGCTGCATTCTCCTTGTTTTTTTCCGGTTTGTGGTCAGCGAAAAGGGGTGTGAAAGTGGAATCCCTACCAAAAACACCAGCAAAAACAGCAACAAAACTGGGGAATCCTTGACCGCGGGAATTCCGCGTTGAAAGAGTTTTCCCGTTGGGCTTTGCTTAAATGTTTTACGCCCTTGCGATTAAATAAAATTTGCATGATCATTTTGGAGGAATTGTTTTCCAATTATGCGTTATAGGCGGCTTTAAATGAATTTAACAGCTGAATAATATTGAAATTGTTTGAATATCTTATGAAAATATAAAAGAAATTTTAGGTTGAACAGGTAATTACCATTTTGATTGCTGCCAATTAAAATTAAAATATTTTCTTTATTTTACCTTTAATTTTTTGCACACCAAATATCTTAAACTTGAAATATTCTCCTATATATGTCATTATAAATATAATTTATTTTACCTGATTAAATGCAGACAATTTTGTTTTGCCAAGTGCACCAAATAAAATGTTGTTGCAAATTATATAGACTTCAGTCATCAGTTAAACTTACCTAGAAAAGTAGAAAATTTGGCATTAGTATTGAATCATTAAGTTTAATAGAAATGTGTTGTGTTTTTAAACAAAAACTGATGCACTTAATTGAAAATAAAATAACTAAAGAGTGTAGTAAATAAATCCTAATGATGCTTTTCATATAAGTACTTATTTGTATATGAATATGCGATAACTATTTTCAATTACATTTGTTTTTATATTTGGGCAAGGCACGAGTTTATTGAGTTGGGTTTGTTAGTTATTTTTAGTTTACTAGTCTTGCCAGGGACATGTCTTAAATCTAAGCTATATACAAACAAGTTCATTGATTAGATATAGATGTATAGATATTAGCCGAAGCAGCTCTAATCTTAGGACTAGCTAACAAACCAGGTGCGACCACGCCCAAATTGCCACAAGCATCGTGTAAACGGAGTGCAAATTACAATAATTTCTTTTTTTTACCTCTACTGGTTGTTTTTACTGTCGATGGCTACTTGTATTTGCGATCTAAGCCTGCCACTCTCGACCAGCAACATGCAACTCAATTTCGATCAAATCAAATCATCAAAGCCAACGGAAAAGTCAAGAAAAAACCGATCAGGAAACCGAGCAACTTTGCCCCTTTTCTCCACATTTTCCCCACTTTTATATCTTCTGTTTTTCCCCCATTTTCCATTTTCCAAAGCCTGCAGGTTGGCCAGGACACATTGAGTACCTGTCAGTCTTCATTATAAAAGACCGGGCTAAATTAGCAAGTGCTTTCCTTATATTTGATTTTACAGCTCTTGAAGTATCTAGGCTTTTAAGAAAACATGTTTATTTTGTAAGTATAAAATGTGGCATAAAAAATGCATTTAAATTTTAAACATACTCCTCTTTTTTTTTATATAAGGTAAGTGTTTTTATTTAAAAAAAAGTTTTTTAGGCAGTAGATAGTTTATTTTGACTCAAAATATTTAAAATTCATTAGTATCTTTTAGTTTCATTATTAAATACAAAGTAATAACCCAGAACTGTTCTGCTTGCAAGAATTTTTAAATGCATTTACCCCCAGCGAATTTGCATAATTGACGAAAAAGGCAAAACAAGTGCTCCGCACAAAGTGTCGTGTGAAATTCCACAAGTTGGTTGCAGCAAGAGGCGGAGACACAATCCCTTGGATGAGGTGGCCAAAGTCAACTCCTGAAGTGTTGGCTTAGTAACCAAGTGTCTGGTTGGGGCATCTGCATCCGAGCAGTGCTCTCCACTGGCTATTTGCCCATCGTTCCATCGTTGGCAGCTAGTTTCAATATTGACTTTCAAAATGTTGTTGCGGCAGACAAGATTTGCAGCCAACTTGGAGCTGCACTAAGCCAACAAGGGGCACTAAACCAAAGATACTTGCCCCCCTACTATTTACTCGATTAATTAATTGCCCAAATGAGGATTCCTTCTTTTTCACCGTCAGCTCAACCAATTGTTATTCGCATCAATCAGAGAAAGAGTAAAAGAGGGAGCCATAAAAACAGAAGGAAAAAAAACTTGTCAAACTGGCAAATTATTAAAAGGAAATTGTTGACATTCCTGGGTAAATATGCAACTGGCAGTTGCAACGGTAACTGCAACTGCAACGCCAAGTAGCCTGCTTGATTGCCCCTATAAGGAAGCCAAAGCTATCTCTATTACAACAACCAGACAAACAAGACAGGCAGCCTTTGCCTTCTGCTTTTTTGTACTTTTTGTTTCGATCCCCCCGATTTCCGCAGGAGAACTTGGAATAAGTTTAGGAATGCCAACTAGGGATGGCAAACAATGGGGTTTTTAATAAAGTATAGAAGTAATACTTTTATTGAGCCCCAAGATTGGTTACAAATATAGTTTAGGGAGCCTTTAAAGAAGTTACATTTTTCACTATCAATTTAACATAGGCTAAAAATGGTTCAAACTAAAATTTTCTTGGGAATTTAAAATTGTTACTTTATATTACTTGGTATTGTGAATTACTAATAACATTATCCTTCTTATTTTATAATTCCTACACCTATATAACTTCCTTTCCACACTCTATCCCTGAAGCCAAACTATTGAAGCTGTCATCATTTGATTTCTTTTACTGGTCACTGTTTGCTGTTTTCCTCTGCTTTACAACTCGATCGTGTTTGCCTGTTGTGGGCCAAATAAATTTTTATAAATAATAAGCTTGGGCCAACGGACGTGGATGTTGCTGCTGCAGATGTTGCTGCTGTTGCTGCAGTTGCAGTTGCTGTTGCTGTTGCACTTGCAAGCACAGTTAGACAGCGACAGACTCGACTGGTTTTCCACAACAAGTGCGGGCCAGCTTCCTCCTTTCAGCCTTCTCCTTAGAAATGAGAGAAAAAAAAATAGAAACCGGCAATACCTTTGGTTGGCTTAAAAATTCTTGGCCAAAAGGGTATTTCGTGCAGCAGCAGCGGCAACAACTTTTTTCCGCTCGAGAGCCAGTTCGTGCAGCTCGTTGCAGTTGCTAGATAAAAATGCAGTTAATAAAACTGTAAAAACTGGACGCATGCGCAGCACCCAACACACACACAAACACACACACGCACAGAGGAATCAAAGATTTATATAGAGGGGCCTTACATATATATATATGGATATATAGTAGACTTGGGCCTGGGCTTTTGGATCTGGGCAAGTGCAGCCAGCAACGCCATTTAATTGCCTGTTTGCATTTCACATGAGCCGCAACCTCGAGCGGAAAAGAGGAGGTCTTGGAATGGAGGTAAAGGAGGATGGGGATGGGGATGTGTTGGCCGCAGGCTGGAATATTATCCCAAATCTCTGGGTCCGTATATTTATGGTATTTTTCCTGCCGTATGTTTGCCGGGCGGTCGCTTTGAACCATCTTTGGTTTTGATAGATCGCATGTGAAAGGTGACTTGACTTGACTTGACTTAGGGGGTAATCTATGGCGAAAGGCGAGAGAACTGCTGAAGATTCTGGATAAAGAAATAAGTGTTTTTCAGCTTTTTGGGTAACTTGTTCTTTATTGAGGGAGTTACTAAAATGGACTCTATAAAATGCAGTTGACATAATTTAAATCTTTTAAGCCAGTGTAATATTTTATCTAATATCTGATGAATTCAGTTAAACATTCTTAAAATAAGGGGGTAATCTATGGCGAAAGGCGAGAGAACTGCAGAAGATTCTGGATAAAGAAAGAAGTGTTTTTTAGCTATTTGGGTAATTTGTTCTTTGTTCTTTCATGAGGGAGTTACTAAAATGGGCTTCACAAAATTCAGCTTTAAGCCAGTGTTATTTTGTATCTAATATCTGGTAAATTCAGCTAAACATCCTTTAAACTACTCATAATTCCTCTAACATCCGCTAAAATTTAGTTGCCAGCTAATAAAAAACCCCCACAACTGCAGCTGTTGTTTGGTTTTCCTGTTCACATAACTAAACCGTGCAAATTAGTTGGCAAACAAATGTTTTCATATATATAAATTTTTTCGGTGGCTTTTTCGGTCAGAGCTTGAGTTTTAGCCAAGCGAAACCGAGCTAAAGCGAACCGGCACATAGCCAACATACAAACTGACCTTCGTTCATTAACGACAGCAGAAGGCATAACAAGACATAAACCTCAAAAGGCTCCACATTTGGCCAGCAGCGGACAAACCAGTTAACTGCAGCCGGTAACTAACAAATAGTAAAATTAGCCCCGAACATTTTGCATTTGATTAAAAGATTTTAATTTGCCAGCCACAAAAAAGATTACAAAAAACCAGCGAAAAAAATAAAAACTTGCTGAATTAATTTCGCATTAGAACACGCGCTTGCAATGCGGCCAAAACGCAGTTCGCCTTAGCCAAATGTCGGCGGCGACTATCTGCCAACTTAGGTACATGTGTACCTCTACATATATTTATCTGTATCTATTCTTAATTTCTTGATTTCGAGGGTAACCCAATCTGAGCTACCTAAGCCCGAGTTTTGCGGGCGGATGTTTCGCTGACGTTGCAGGTAAAATCATACAAACTTGTTCTCAAATACTCCACATAGAAAGGTGAGATCAGTTTGATTTTTTCACTATTCACTAGAGCGTGAGTTTTTTCCTCTGGCTTTATAGGTTTGACAAACCTGACAAGCTTCAATTAAATTTGAAAAGGCTATAATTACATATATAGATAATCCTACTAATGGCTTAATTTAAATTGGATTTCTGAAATGCACATACATAAAACGAGCAGACTAACAGCAAACAAATTCAAATTTTCGGAATTTTATGGCCCACATAAGCGTAGAATTACAGCAGTTTATTATCTTGCTGTTACAGCATTGTAAGTTCGCTTGACCCAATGGGCAAATATGCATATATTTATAGAGTGGATTTATGTATGTATGTTGGAATGGGCCAGACCTTCGCTCTTTTTGGCGCCGGGCGCTTTGCCATTGTAAACTGAGAGGCCCCAAAAATCGGCCCAGCTGCGTCAACATAAAAAACACAAAAAAAATGTACCTGAAATAAAAGAACAAAACAAAAAAAAAAGTGAAAACTTCGCTGCGTTTTGTTTAAACAAATCAGCAGAAATTTTTTTGTCATGTTGCGGGCCAAGTTTGCTGGCGCTTGTAAGCGCATTTTGATGACTGGGGGAAAACAAATATAAATCCGAAAAAAATTAAGTCATTTAAAATATTAATGGTTAAGGCAAATAATAGGTTTATTGCTGCAAAAAATTGACATTATTTTCTGCAAATCAGTTTATCTCTGGACTATTGTTCTGATTAATTTTTTCCGATATTTCTGCATCATGAATTTAATAATTTTTTCTATATTTAATTAACTTCAATTGAAAAATATTGGAACACATACGAATTGTTTGGTTTGCTTTTGTTCTGTGTAATTTACATATGTTAGCAGTGTGACACAATGGGATTATGCCGTTTTTTGCCTACTTTGCGTTATAAAATGTTGTAAAATGTCATGTACCCTTTTCCAAGTTAATTTCAAAAGCAAATTCATACAATAAAAAGAAGAAAAATGCAAATAAGCCTATACCTTTGCTTTTTGCTGTTCAAGTCAAGTGTAAGTCGAGGTTTCTGTTGTTGTCAATATTTTTCAAGGTTGGCCCCTGTTTATGGGGAAGACAACAAATATGCCACCCTTATATTTATAATTAATAACGCACGAATAGGTTATATTAAAATGTATAGCTTTTATTCGGAGCGGCAGACGGACTGTGAATGTGTAAAAAGCTTGGCTCCAAGATCTTCATATAGACATATGCAGGCTTACAAAGTAGTTGCTGAATAGATAAGCGACAGCTTTATGGGTATAAGAAAGAAGGCGAAAGATAAGCAGAGAGCGATGCAGGTGCCGTCGTACACCTATGCGCGCATGACTAGGCGCTGGCGATCTGCTCCGAACAGCCCCACTTTTAAAACCGAAAAACAAAATATAATTATTCATCATATCCAACTTGATTCAAAATGGCGAAAAAATCGAGAGGGATGTAAAGTAGGAAAAATTAAAACAAATATTTTTATTACAAAAAATGTATTTCTCAATTGTTAGACATTTTTTTATAGCGTGGTAATGGCAGCAAATTAAAATATATTATAATTAAAGTAGAGACTTATATCATAAAAGTTATATGTAATACCAATAAATATTTTTATAGAGCACTAAAGTTATGTAAGAGTAGAGTATCAACTCTTACTTAAAGATATTATTTATGCATTATTCATATAGATATTGGAATGGTGAAATACATAATAAAAAAGATAATAATATTTTATCAAATGGTAGCTGTAATAAACAGATACTCTTTTTAAAAATGTAAAAATAAATTAGTGGTATCCGCTACACAGCAGCAATCACTAGGCCAACCTTTTCCGTAATATCGGTAATATCAGCGGAATAAATAAAAATGTGTGCTTAACCCAGCAGCAACTGAAAGAAACCCACCGGCAACTAGCAACACCTTCGCCAATCCAACAATTCGCAGTTCGTTGCCGGCGGCTACTTAGCATAAAATGTGTGTCAGCAAGGTAAAGGGCGTTCGTTCGGTGGTCCCCCTTTACCGATCCGTAATCCCCAGTTTCAAATCCCCCCTCTCCGATCCACGTAACATACCCCCCAGCTTAACCCCAAAACGATGGTCCCACGCTGACTTGGCGCTGTAAAAATTTGAATACCTAAATAGGCTGGTTGGCCTATTTCACTTCGTTTTTTTTCTGTTGTTGCTGCCCCAACGCATGCGAAATTGGGTTTTTATTTTGTTTTCGTATTGAAATTTTGCCAGTGGCTTACAACAATGTTGTAGTTGGTATTGCTATTGGTTGAGTGGCTTTTGTACGAAGTTGACCTTGAAAAGAGCTGGGTTTATCATTGTGGTTGTCCCCGCTAACTTGCATACTAAATCATTATACGGCTTGTTCGCAGACTACTGAGAAATGTGCCAAAATGTGTAAATATAAATATCTATTTTTAACTTTTAAATTTATTTATTTATTTGGTTGTAAATAAAACGCATTAAGGGCCTCTAATTATAGGGTTAGGTTTGATAAAATTCCGAAAAAACAGGTTAATTATGAGTCATATCAAAATAAGCTTTCTTATGATATAAATTAATTTTTGATTTCTTTAAAGCTTGTAATCAGTTGTAAAGTATTTTTATGAAAGCTTAAACATTTGTGTTATAAATCAACCATTTATGGTAAAGCTTTCTCCAAATGCCGCTCTTCATATGTAAAAGAGTATTAAATAAATCCCAACCAAAATTTCACTGACGAGCAGGAATGATTCCCCTGACGAAATAGACTTCCCTTTATCATTCGAGGCTAAGGAATGGGTGGGAAAACTTGTAGTTGAAACAAAAACATTTACGGAGGTTGAGCAACCACTCATCCCTCATAAAGATAGTAGATGCACAGGAAAAAAACAAAGGGTTTTTCTTGCCTAATATAATAGAACTAAAAAGATTTCTTTATTGAAAAAGGGACTTCTCTTAAATACTAGGATTCAATATATCAAGTTTTTTATGCATTGGGTGGAGAAATGGTACTATTGATTGAAGACTTTAAATAAATAAAAAACCAATTTTTTTCTGTGCCCCACACACTTGTCAGGTTTTGCAGCAGCTATGACACATGCCACTTGCCACTTGGAGCAGCTCCGCTGCGACCCTTAAAAGTTGCCACAACTTGATGCAGATGAAGCCGCGAATGATGATGATGATGATGATGATGATGACGACTGCCGAGAGTTGTGGCTTTGTTTTGTCTTGGCGGTGATTTGATTTGCCCACGACTTGCAGACTTAGCCACATTCCCATGTTCGCTTGTAAGTTGCCGCTCCGCTGGCATTTCTCCGCGACTTGTAAGTGACTTAGCGAAGCGCACAATTTTTATTGGCTTGACTGACTCATAACCGGGACCAACTAACATCCCCCCCATCACCATCTCCATCTCCATCTTCATCTGGTGTTTGTGGGGCCTGGCATGAGTCAATTAATTTATATGCCACAATGTCCAGACGAGTGCACAACACGCCCCGTCTGATTCTGATTCGGAGTTGGGATGGGGGTCTCATCCTGAAGCTGAACCCCTCGAAAGTCCCTTAGGCACAAAGGCTTTAAGTTGACATAGGTAGATTTTATTGGCAGTGATCGAGGAATATGTACTTTATTTCTTTAGACCCAATAATTGATTCTAAACATAGAGTATTCGGAAATGTTTTTTTAAAATATTCTTAAAACTTAGAGATCTTAAATCTGTGCAAAAATTTAGTTTTCTTTTAATTGTATCTCCTAAATAAATATTTTGTTTTGTTAGGAAAATCATAAAAAATGATTCCTTAATAGATACTACTTGGAAAGATTTTTTTTAAATATTCTGAAAACTTAAAAATCCTAACTCTGCCAAAAAAAATTTAGTTTTTAGTCTAATTGCATTTCATAAATTAATATTTTGCTTTAAGAATAAAATTGTAAACGTAAATTGGCACTTTTAAAATTATTTGATGTTATAAAATTCTATAATCTTAATAAAGATTTATTTTTATAAACCTTGGCCATTTGTAAAACCAAATCACTTCTTTAAGTGCATACGAGCAGTCCATTAGAGCTGCTTATGATTCACACGCCGAAAAGATTTATATGTGAATCTCAGCCAAAAAAATACAACAGATTCCGAGCCAAAACATTAACAACAAATTAAATATATGTGCGCACATAAAAAGATCCAAATAAACAAGTGCCTGCACTCGCCCCCTGTAGTAATAATGTCCGAAAGCATTGGCATATAATGTTTTGACGACGGCACTTCCGGTGCAATTAAGCCAGAATGTTTCTAGTTAGCACACTCGACTGGAAGTCATCTAGCGGATGACAAGGAATACGAATGGTCCTCTAAAAATACCAGATGCTTCCCTTTGGCATACATAAGTTGGTCGAAAGCATATAGAAACACCATGCCACTTCACACTTAATAAGACATAATTTGCAAATTTTTATGAGTTGCAGCTTGGCGCGTGGGCAGCACAGGAAAAAAACTTAATTAAATGGTCAGCAATGGTTGCAGGAAAAATGCAGCAAAAATTGTTTTCATTTACATAGATATAGTGAGAGAGAGGGGAATACAATTGCATTGGGCCAAAACGCCTTCGCTTTGTGCACTCGTTCTGTCAGCCGCAGGCGACAGGTTGGCCCCGCCACTTAGTTTGGGACAAGTTAATTTTTTGGCTCCGTTTGTCTTTTGTCTGCTGATGAATTTAATTTCTAATTGTGCCAGACATGAGGATTTTTGTACAGCTCGCATGATAAATTACAAGCATGGGCTGGTTCTGGTGCTCTTTCATTACGTTTATGCGTGATATGTATCCAAATAGTTAGGAAGTTCCCATATTTATAGTAAATTGAGATGAATAGGAATTTCTCCTTAATATTTTCTAAATATTACTTTATTATTTACCAGATCAGGGCCATTTTTGCACAACTGGACTGATAAATTACAAGTATAACTGATTGTAATTCATTTTCATTACGTTTATGCGGGGTAAATCTGCGAATAGTTAAGATCTTTTGATATTCATATTGATTTGAGGTGAATAGAAATTTCTCCTAAATATTATATAAACATTACTTGGTTATTTACCAGATCATGTGGATTTTTGCACAACTAGAATGATAAATTACAAAAATGGGCTGATTGTAGTTCTCTTTCATTACGTTTATGCGGGATAAGTTAGCCAATAGTAAAGAACTTCTGATAATTATCTTGCTTTTAGGTAAAAGAGGTGTATAAAAATAATGAGGTATTCTTACCAAATGTTCTTATAATATTTTCTAAATATTACTTGATTATTCATCAGAACATTTCCCCGTATAAACGATTACTTGTGCTCACTCTCTCTTTTGGCCGCCGTGGCGTATGCGCAATGTGCAATTAATTATACGCCGTGTGGTCCGCGCAGAGGTGTGACCGACAGATCAGAACCGCTCAAAGGCCTCTGTCGCCTGACAATTCAATTAAAATGACCAATACTAGCTGTTAGCACGCATCTCAAGTGCCCACATACGCCTTCAATTGACATTTCGGTTAATTTGAGTGAATTAGCATGCGGTCCGGTCGAATTTGAGTGAGTGCAACCTGCACTTGCTTTCATCTCGCAAATGAGGCGGAAGATTTGCTGGCTGTCACAGCCGGCTGTCAGTTTGGAAAACATATCTGACCACTTGACAAATCACCCTACGACTGACAGCCAGCCCAAACACTTACAGTTTACACTTCCTCTGGCAGGCCAGAAAATGTTTTTCACCATCACCAACCAGCATGTCTCATAAAGATGGCCCAGAATATTCCCACTCTTCTTCAGCTGTCATCCGAATTTGGGTCAAATTAATAACGTATAGTGTGGTCGAGTAATGCCAAACGGCTGAAACACATTCACCGCAGCCAAAAAAAAAAAATGTAAAACACTTTTCAAAATAATGAAGAAGGCAAAAAAAAATATAAGAAGAAAAACTAAATTAAATGCTGCAGAGAGCCAAGATGTCGACAAATTTACAAAAGAACCCAAAACAAGCTGCCGTGACACTTTCGATTTCAATTTCGTCGTATCCGTGAGTTTTGCACTTGTATTTCGCTGGCTGTCTTGGCCGTATTGTCAGTTAAAAGTTGTTATTTTTTTGTTTTCTCAATGTGTAGCCGTGTCGAAGGTAGCGACGACAGGTGCAAAAGTTGGCGACAAATTTTAATGAGCTGCAAAAGGCAGCGGAAAAACATCAAAATATCTATAGCTTGCAGCGGACAACATAAAACTATAGGATATGCAAAAATAATTAAGTCGAAGTGAAAATAATTCAGCGAATTTTAATTAACTGCAATTAACAAAAACTAATGTGATGTGGGAGGGAAAAGTACCGAAATTCTATTTACATTTTAGACAGGAAAATTACAGAATGTTGCTTAAATGCAAGGTAATATTTATACTAAATACAATTAATTGCCCATCTTCTAATTCCCCGCAATTTGAAGTTAAGTATCTTATGCTGCACAGCAGTAAATAAAATTAATTGCAAGCTCAATTTAATATCTTATTAAATGTCCCCTGATTTGCGCCAGTTAAGTAGATTTTTAAAAATATAATTGCACTTGTACAGACGACGAAAGAAATATCTAAATTAAAATTGAGATATAAAACGAGTAATTATAAAATTCACAAGCAGAGCGTGCGTTTTGTATCTTTGTATCTATGTGTTAATGCTCCATTGTTATTTTTGTTGTCAAGTAATTTACGAATTTCATTTATTTTTTATTTATTTCTGCCTTCTTTTTATTGTTTTTATTATTATCGCCCGCTGCTTTGTGAATATTGCTTCCTCTTCGGCAACGTAATATAACAAAAGAAATACATGTGTGTGCATGAATTTTGAATAAAACGTAATAAAAAACAACAGTAACGCGCAAAAAAAAAAAGGAAAAATAAATAAAAACACAAACGGCAAAGCAAAAGAAAAAATTTCAAGGTCAGCGCCGAAACGTGCATGCAAAAATTAAGCGCTGAAAAAACGAGCGTAAAAAAAATAAAGTAAGCAATAAAAAATAACAGCAGCCGAATCCCAGCGAAAGAGCCAAAGGAGAAATCAAAACAATTTCGATGCTGTTTTTGCCGTTTGCTTTTGGCCACTCTTTCTTGTTTTCTTCCATTACTGCGCTGCATTCTCCAAGAGAAGAAAGCTGAGAAGAAAGAGGGGAACTCAAGATTTTCGAGGAACTGGAGCTAAATAAGAAAGTCAATATTATGATCGTCATAAAAAAAAGTTTTAAAAAGTGAACGAATCTAAAATCATTTTCCCAAGAAATATAAACAATCTTAAACCTTCATAAGTGATTAGAAAAATAGATTGCTAAAGTGAATCAGGTAGGATGGAAATTAAAAAGAAAAGTTCTCTACATTTAAGAAAATTCATGATCATAAATGTTTATGTGATAAATTTATGATAATACTTTAGTTTAGACAAATAAATTTTACCCTAACAGTGACTTATTTTTCGCATCTACAAATTATTAACTTCTGATACGGGTTTCTTTATGCTGTTCCAATAATAAGAAGTTAATAAGTATAACACCATATGATATTATATAACGGAAGTTAGGTTGGCTAAAACGTATACTTTATTACATAAATTTTGGAATTTCCATTGCTCTGAAAAAAAAACCATTTAAAATCTTAGTTTCCATCAGAGACTTTAAGTTTGAGTCAGAGTTTAGGGATGGTGAGAAGCTGGAGGAGGTCTGAGGAGGTGGAGAAACCCAATCGGCAATCGGTACTTGTCCTTGAAAGCCAGCAAGAAGAAGAGCTGCTGAGGAGCGGCAAACGCTCAAATGAGCCATGTTGGCAGCGCTGCCAAAATGCAGTCAACGGCGACGCCATTAGACGTCCACGGCGACGCCATTAGACGTCCACGGCGAAACGATGTCGTCAGCAGCAGCAGCAACATGGGCAGTTTGAGCAGCAGCAACACCAACGAGAACAGCAACTATAGCAGCATCAACATGATATTATACTATATATTTATAATACTTTCTATGACAAAGTATGTACATAAATCATTAAAAACATATGATGCAGATGTTGCAGATGCAACAGTACAAGGTAGCAAGGTTGCAACAGCAACAGTGTCAGCAGCAACACTAGTAATAGTAGGATGGACAACAGCAACATCAGCGGTACAATAAGTAGCTATACTGGCTATTGAAGTAGCAATACTACAGCAGCAACTTATCAGCAGCAACTTAACAGCAGTAACAACAGCAGCAATGCTACAGCAGCAACTCAACAGCAGCAACACTTCATCAGCAACACTACAGCAGCAACACTACAGCCTAGCAGCAACATGAGGGACGTCAGCAGCGGCAGCCCTCAACTTTTGGGGCTTGGCTGCCTTCACCCCCCCCCCCCCCCTGCCTTCTGCCCCCCCCCCTGCCTTTTCAACCCCTCCTTGTCGCACTCTCGCCAAATGAACAACTGTCGCTGCTTGCGACTGCTGCTTGTTGTTCTTGTGGCTCAGCATTCAGCATAAATTCGCAAAGTATGCGAAATTTATTAGGGTCTGCCTCGCATGTGCCGATCTTGTTGTTGTTGTTGTTGTTGTTGTTGTCGTGGCTCGTCTAATTTAAAGTTCACAGGCACACACACACTCACTCATCAAGAACTGCTCTCTTGTGTAAGTGAGTGTAACACACACCAATCAAAAACCCGAAATAGCGAATAACAACAGCAACAACAACAAGGGAAGGCAGTAAAAAATGTTTATATTAATTTTTTTCTTTTTTTTATGTTGCTAAATTGGTTTTGCATTGCTGTTGTTGTTGTTGCAGCTTGGCAGCTTGTTCTCCGCCTTTTGTTATTGTTTTCATTTACTTTATTTTTTCTTTTTTTTATTCCCTATTGATATTGATATTTGCTAAACTTTTTGGCAAAAAGGCAAACTAATACAACTACAGCAGTTTTGTGCTATCTTTTTGTGAGTCGTTTTTTATGTGTATTTGTGAATAGCGATTAAATTCGCGAATTGATCGCGCGTGTTTAGCACTCTGTGTTGTAAGTATTTTTATATTTAGCAACCCAATAAAGACGAATTTTTGCATTGATAAGAAATTATGCCCCATAAATAAAATATTATTTACAATCATCACATGGGTGTTATCATTTTTTGGGTTGCTTTTTGTTTATTATAATTATTTTGGAAAACCCATTTTCATTATATTTGATTATTAGACATTTTTTCTTTAATTAAAAATAATGTGGACAAAATACTGAGATCCGCTTTCTTGTTAATATCTTATTTGATCTAGTTATTTTCCCATACTGTGTTTAAGTTATTAGCCACAAATGTGAACCCATTCGCATTTAAGTACCCATAAAAAGCAAGAATATTCTGTGCAAATTACAGCCGTAGATTTATGTCCATTAAATAGACTTTTATCGAGAGTCTTTCCTGTCACCTTGCCATTACCGGAGCGATACTCATGTGACTACGGCCATTACATAATCGCCACTTTGGATGCATGACTACGGTTTCTGCCACAAGAAATGGCTAAAACAGGCCGTCAACGTGTAGTAGGCCATTAGGAACGATGGCGAGCCAAGCGAACCTAGTTCAAAAACATGTTTTAACCTTTTTCGTGGCGTGCAAAAGCCCAGGCTGACTTTACAAGCTCCAAAAATTAACACAAAAAGGTAAGAAATAAATAAAACATAAAACACACACACACACACATACATATATCTAAAGACTTGGCAACAAGAACATGGCCAAAAAAATATACAAAAAAAAAAAAAATGAAAAAGGGTAAGCCAAGCACGCGAAAAATTTGGCAAAAATGGCCAAAGACAAAACGCAGAGCGAAAAACCGAAGACCCAAAAACCGAATCGCCAATTTCTGCGCATGCGTCGCTGCCTGCGTCAGCAGCGAAGCCGGCAGCGACGCCAGCGCCGACGGCGACGCCGCTGTCAAACCTTTGAGCGGGGACTTAGACGTGACTTACAAACTAAATGCGCTCGCTCAAGGTTAAAGCCGTTTATTTGTAAGCCAACGGCAAAAAACGAAACTGAAAACGCCGAAAGAATCTCGCGAAAAAAGTTGAAGTTGATATTTGCCGATGTTGTTTCTTTTTTATGTGAAAAAACATCTGAGTTTGTGTGTGTGTATACCACCCGTTTCAGAACTACAAAACGTTCGAAGGTTTTTATTTCAGCAATCGATTTGATACCTTCAAAAAATTAGAGTTGATTTAAAGCTAAAGCAGGTTGAAAAACTACATTAATTTTAATTTTTCTTATTGATCTAATATTCTTATTAATAAAATAACACCCACTCAAATTAGTTGATAATTTATTTAATTTAATTTTTATTTAAGGAACCAACTTGATACCTTCAAAATATTAGAGCTGATTTAAAATTGAAGCCGGTTGAACAAGTTACTTAAATGTAATCCTTCTATTTGATCTGTTAATCTAATTAATTAAATAACACCCTCCCAAAGTAGTTGATATTTTTATTATTTATGTATCTATATTTGAGTTGAAATATACACTATACGCTAGTTATAATTGGTTATTAATTTTAAAGATCTCTCAGTTTATATAGTTTATTTGATTTTAGGTGCTTAAATAAGCTGGTAAAAATGTTCAGGTATTAGGTAACGGATTTAGGGATTATCTTATCAGGTTAAGCTTTAAATAGGCTCGAATATATTTAAACCTTCCCATATATATTTTATATAAATATCCACCTAGCCTCATGTTTATGAAACGCACATCACGTAATGCAATAAGATATATCCCCTATTGTACTGCAAAACTGAAGGACCGATCAGCTCTATTGGGGCGTGTTGGCAATGCCAACGCAAAAAAATACCATAAGGTTCTCTATTGATCCGCCTGCAATATCCGTTAATAATACGCATCTGGGGTCTATTGTAGGTTTTGGAGAGAATTGATTGCCCGAGTGGCTTTTGTGCGCGATAAAATGGGACTCAATTAATTAGCGGCCAAGTCCGCAGCGTATCAATGCGAGCTAAAAGAAAAATCGTGTTGCGAAATAAACAAATGATTCAACTTTAACCTGACCCTGCATGTCTGTCACAGATCGGCGGCAGCAGCTGCTGCTGCTGTTTTTATTCCGATGACATCATTCCAGAGTCTCGGCGATAGTGTCTCAGATGCCCGGGCCATTTGTTTTAATCGCAGCCAAAACAAAAGTGTTTAAAATGCAATAAATTGCAGTTGCGCACAGTTGACCAAAAATGTGCATTTGCATTGATTTCGAGTGCAATTCGATGGAATCCGATATATATTACACTGCCATAGCGAATAGCCACCCACCCACAATGCATCCACCCACGCGCATTATAAGCCAAAGCTGTCAAAATATCAGCTGCAACTAAATTAGTGAGCCTGACAAATGCCAAACAAGTTGTTGTAGGTGCCACAATTCAAATTATTCAATTAGCATGCATTGCGTATTTTCATCTATTTTCAAAGACGACGTCACCACGACTTTTGCTTCTGCAGCAAGATACACTTGAAAAGTGCGAACTGCAATCAAAGTTATATTGAATACATTGCGAGACTGGAATTATTGTCATTAGAAGAGTCCAAAAGGAACTTAAGTAAAATAGATTTAAGAAACATAAACCATTTTTAAGTGTTTCTAACATTTTTATAATAAAATTTTAAGAGTTTTAAAGATCAAAAACTAATTTTTGCAAAGGCTCCTTTCTCATTATTTGGTTTTGAAATAAATGTAAAACTCATTACTGATTCCTTAAACAATTAAATAATAGGTAGTTATTATTTCTAATATTTTATAATGATTTGGTTCTACCAATAATAAAATTAGTTTTTACATTTTTATCAATAATATAATTAAAAGGCGTTCTATTTTAAATGTTCTTGATTATTTTCTCATTATTTGGTTCTAGCAATTATAAAATTATGTCTTTAATTCTTTAAAAAATATAATACATTTATTCTGAGTGTAATTTTGGTGTTGCTGCTGTGCTTTTGCTGCTGCTCCTATTAGCCAACACGACCGAGCCGCATTTGTCCTTCACAAGCCGTTGACTAAATTGGCATCGATTTGGCAGCGGCTTAAGCGGCAGTTACTTTGACCATATGGGCGCGAGCAGACGACTTACCAATCTTTAATGGCTTTGCAAAAAAATAAAAAATCGAATCAAAAAATGGGAAGCAGAACATGGCGAAAAAATCAATTTTAAAATGGCAGGGCGCGCCACGACAGATACTTTTGGCAATTAGCAATAGTTGGATACTAAAACGCAAACACTGGCAAACAAGCGAACAGCATCGGTCGCCATGGAAGAGAGCGTGGGATAATTAATACACCGAATTCCACCAAACCCGAACATTTGCAATAAAATAAAGCCGAATTCGATGAGTAATAGACTAGATCGCAGATGCCCTTGACAATGTATTCCATCTTATTGTCTAATTTATGGCTCCACATGATCGTTTAATCGCCAATAAACATATTCTAGGGAGCTGTGCGCCTTATCAGATCTATTTTTTAAATAAATAAATTTCCTGGAATTCTTCGAAATTAAAATTCTCTGTTATAGTAACCTTAAAATTCTTAATATTTATAGTAGAATTAGTATTTCTGAAAACAGTTTCTTTTAAAATGTATCTGATGCGTTAAGAATCGCAAGATATAACAACAAATTCTATTCTTTTGAGTGATATAAAGTGTATTTATAGTTATTTTAAGGGATATAGCAAAACCACCAAAAAGCTAGTTTGATCAATGAATCACCAATACATTAAGCCTCATAGCAAAATCTTAATTTCAAATCTTCTATTGTAAACTTATCTTCCATAAAATATTTCTTGATTATGATTAGCGAACAAACCTTGTCATTTCCGCAATAGAAAGGTAGATGGAGCACTATAACATTTGCACTGCGTTTGTGGTCGGGCAAAGTATCTTTCGGTATTTCGATTATTCGATTATCTAGAGTATGCAGCTGTATCTCTCAAGTTCAACTGGCACATTGATGCGACGAGGCATTTGCTGATGATATTTTCTGCGATTGTATCTCCTCACACACTTTGTAGCAAACACTCGCGCACGTTCTCAGTTTGGAATTCCTTTGTGCAAATTATTACACAATGCCTGATGAGCCCAAACACCAAACCCATAGACGGAAAAAGATACGAAAAGAGAGCAGTTGAAAGACTGGTTGAGGTTAAAACGGTAACCCTCTGGAGCCCTCGCAGCGATTCAACTGAACCGACTATCCCGTCCCAGCTTAGATACCGATTCCGATTCAGACCCAAGACGGATACGATACGATCCCTTGGCGTGTCGCTCAAGTAAACAAAATAAATGAAATACTACTATAAAGGCGAAAACTGAGCAAAAATATCAAAAGGCGGACGACTCGTTATGCTGTTTCCAATACCCTGGCGAAGGGTTGAATGGTTGAGCCTAGAAGTTTGAAATTTGGGAGCTTCCTCTTAAAAGCATGTTATCATCAAAATAATATGAATATATTAAGGCTAGTCCTGTTGCTTGTGTCATTTTTGCTGCCAAATGCCTTCTTCCATTTAGAAACCTTAATATCTTTTATCTAACCTTATAGTATCTTTTGAAATATATATTTTTTTGAATGCATCTGTTAACCATTTTTGTATTATTCACAACCTATCTCAAAATTCTTGGGTACTTCAAGTAATGTATCTGCCTTATAATCAAAAATGTATTAGCAAAAGATTCTATAACTCATAAACGAAAATGATGACCTTTTTCATCTTCAAGCTTATATATTTCCTATGATGAATCTACAAGATCTAGAATAAATTTCGCTGTCTAAACTTTTTGGCAAGAGCATTCATATCTTCGGTGATCTTGGCTACTTTGGCTTTTATGATTTTTCGGTGGATTTATTTTGCGTTGCCAAAATTCGCCGAGCTGGCGGGACGGAAAGGGATGGGCAAAGCTTACAGCGCTGCTGCTGTCTCTATCTTTTGTTTTTTTTTAAACATTTTTTTTTTTGTATTTTTGCTGCGCGACATTTCGAGCAACGATCAAGGGCAAGTTGGACATGCCGCTGCTTCGGTCGACGTCGCTGCCTCACCCTTGAAGAGCTTACAGCGATCTTGCGGATGTATCTGTGGCAGCGGTATCTGTATCTGCCGGGGTATCTGTATCTGTGTATTTGCCCCGAAGTATCTGTAGCTTGGAGTAGGGTGTGTGTGCGTCTTGTGCTTCTTTTTGGAGGGTTTTCGCTTTCAAACGAGCAATTTGCGAATTTCGTCGGCTGCTTATAAAATTGAGTATTTATTCCTCGTTCGCCGACGTTTGCCTGCTAACCTAGTAGCCAGTCGTCTGCTCTTTTTTTGTAAGTCTCGCTTTGTCTCGATTCGTTCGGTTCGGTTCGTTTTGGTTTGGTTTCTTTTCGTATCATCCCCAGTGCCCTGGCCCTCTTAGGATCGCTTTTAATTCTATGGAATTGTCTGAAAATTAAGCACAGGAGGCAAGCACGGAACACACACACAAAAAAAACAAGAAGCGAGAAGAACTTTTATGAAATTTGCTCCTCACATGTTAGAGACCCATCCAAAAGATCGTGATAATGATGACAATCATCATCAGCTGATTTCCCTACCGCTCACACCCTGCTCGCCTCTCTGTCTCCCTTTGTTTGTCCACCTTTTTTTGGTTTTGCCATTATATATAGTATTGTTTTGTGAATTTCAGGTTTTGCTTTTACAGAAATCATTTGAATTTGCATGTGTGAGATGATGATAGTGCCATATTGCATTACATTTGAAGGAACTTCTGGAATCCGCAAAGGAACAGATAATGGGTTTCTATTTAAGCGATTACTGCGAATTCCTGAATAATTCAAATGGGTTCCCTGGAAGTCACGAAATCTGCTCTTCACTTGAGTGTTAGTCACATTTTTGGATTAATATTTCATGTGTTTGGAATTCTTGTAATCTTGCATTGGCATTACCTTTTTCTATTCTTTCAAATTCTCAATTCCATTATTCATTTATTTAATCAAAAACTTTATATCATATTTTCTATCTTTATCTTTATTTTTTTTTATTTTTCCCTGAACTTGAGTTACTTTGCACCTGACATTAAAGGAAATGTTTCTCTTCCTTTCAGTTAAGTTGATCTTCAGCCTTATAGAAACTATCTAATTCTTCTACTAGACTTTAACTTCTATGAGTCCTTCAACTGATATCCCTCCTTTTTCCGCCAGGATCGCTTTATACTTTTGATTATATTTTTGTTTTAGGCAGCCAGGCGCCACATGTTGCACTGTCGCATGTGTTGCGATTGTTCACAGTTCACGGTTTTCGATGCTGATCGCATATTCACAACACTTGGCAGACTATTGTTTTCATTCAGATCGTTTTTGTTTTTATTATATATATTTTTTCGATTTTTGTTTTTGGGATATTTGGTTGTTTTTCGTTTTTGTTGTTGGTTGACGAGCAATAGAAACGCGTGCCACAACGTTGCGGTTGCAGTTGTTTTTAGCGAGTGTTCGTTGCAAATGCTGCAAATAATGCTAAAAGTCTAAAAAGAACACGTCCAGCAACAACTTAGACGACGCGACGTCGCAGTCGCCGCTGGCAGCAGCGGCAGCAGCAACATCGCCAAGTTGCAGCGGTGAATTTCGCATGTGGCAAATGCTGGAGTTGCAGTTGCTCGCTCTCTCTCCATCCATATCCCTCTCGCTTGCACAGTATCTCAGGCTCTCTCTCGCACACTTGGCATTAGAATGGGCTTAGTCTTAGATGGGCAACGAACGGCGATCGTTCTCGGCTTCGGGGCCTCCCGAACAGCCCCCTTTTCCTTCTCTTTGTACGCCCCTGCCGCGCCCCCTTTTTCCCGAATTGCCGGTTTCTGCAGCTGAGCAATGAAAAGCTGTCCCAGTGTCTGTGAGTATCTGTGTGTGCGTTAGAGATGCTCTGTTCTTGCGGCACATGTGCTCAGTGCACTGGGAAAAATTTCAATGGATTGTGTAGATTGGATCAGAAAATTGTGTTGATAACTAATAATCTGAAGATCCAAAGAGCCACTCGCGATCATCAGTAAACCGCTTTCTTTAACCAAATGGGAATAAGTTAGTGGGATCAATCTAGTTAAAAATTTAAAAGTATATTTAGAACTCCTTAAAAACTTGTATACAAAAATGGAAATAAACATTTCTGTTTAATTTTTAAATAATTTTAAATCTACATATATATTTTCTTTCTGTGCACCTAAGTGGCTTTCAAAGTGCTGTCGCTGCTACTGACTACACACAAATGCCACACACAAGCATACTCATAGATACTTCGCACTTGATATGGAGTATGAGGGGAACATCAGATGCGTAAACTTTTGCAAAAAATGCCCACACAAAAGATTGCCAAGCAGCAGGACAACCCAGGAGATATTGAAAATTTGACAAAAAATAATATCATTTAAGTAAACTATTATCGATCATAGCATCAATGGAATTTCTTATATCACCCAACCCATTTTTTAAGAATATTTAAAAAAGTTATCATAAGAACTTTAAAAAAACCCTTTCCGTAATAGGAACAAAAATGTTTCTTCCGCCCCATTAAAGATATACATATTATGCCTCATCGCTCGTGTAAAGCAATTTGAACGCCCAGCTGTATCTCGCAGATACTTTTGGCACACAGATACGCCGGGCGATGCGGTAACCGCGATCGCACGCACTCAGTTCCGAATTCGGAACCGAACGCAAACCTAGAAAACAGCCGAAGCATCGGCGAGCGTTAAAATTGCGCTAATTATTTGCGAGCTTTTTTCTTTTTGCACCCAAGAGATAGAGAGAGAGAGCGGGAGAGAAAACCGAGAAGTTTTCTCTTACTCGCGGGCCAAAGAGAAAGCAAAAAAAGAGATAAAAAGATAGGGGATTTAATTTACGGTTCGCATTTAACCTTTGACACGCGCCAGATATCGCCCAGCCACCCACTGAAAAGTTCGCAAATCAAGCAAACTTAAATGCAAGAAAATCAAAGTGAAAGGAGGTGGAGAAAGGCGAAAGGAGGTGGGGGGCGGACGAGAGACATCAACAGTAATTGGCAAGGTCGTTTCATCGTTTGTCGTAATCACTGCGTTTGCTTTTAGTTTTCCGTTTTCGGTTTTTCGGCCAACAAAGGCGAAAACAACAACAGCAAAGACAAACGTTGACTGTTTGCCTATGTTTCTTTTTTTTTCTGGCCATAGTCATTGCGGATTAGCCGCAAATAGTAAAAAATAGTCTTCTTTACTTAAAAAGAAAGGGAGAAACATTTTAAAATGTGGCATTCTACAGGGACTTTTCCAAAAAAAAGTATTTATCTTTTTAGATGGAATTTCTTAATTAAGTTGGAGCTGTGCTCTTAAATATTACCAAGTCACGTTTATAGTTGTATAGGTTCAGCAACCTTAAAAAAATGTATTTGAATTTAATTTAAAAAAATATATATATTTATGGTTTAGATGAGTTGCTCTTAAAGCATATGTGAATTATATAATTCATTGTACCAGGTTTTAATAAAGTGATTATTTTTAGAGGGGATCTCTGATACTAATTAAAAAAAAACTGTGTATTATGTGCCCTAAAAAATATATATTTGCTTAACTAAAAATTGCGTTTTGAAAATAATTTTAATTTATGCTCGAATTCGATATTTGACCTTGAGTTTAGCTAAGTTGCTTACTTGTGTTAATGAATATTTATTATATATATTAAAAACCAATTCAATTAGAATTGAAAAATTTTTGTAGGTACTAAAACCTAATAAATGTCTTTGGCATTTCAATAAGTCTTACTAAATTACAGTTATAAATTCCATGTTTAATTTTACAGTCTTTTGATAATATCTTAAAGGCCAAGCGATTTGATTACGGGGTGTGTGCTCTCTCAGTCGGTGGTCATGGTTCACACTGCGTATGTGCAATATGGATTTTGTTTAGGCAGCGAATTTGATTCAATACTATTCGCCACAATTTTATTTGTCTTCCAATGGGCTGAGAATTTCCACACATGTGTTTCGTTTTATTTAACAGCAACCGCGTATCAGACATTAACCATTTTTGCTTTACAAATAAACCCAAATAGATGCCCTAAATTTGGCCCAGAGTTGTATAGGAATCGGCACACAAATATTCCGCGAAAGTAGGGCACCGCCTGCCCACCTTACACCTTTCTCACCCCCTTGGTCGATTGAAAACAATATGGTTTTTATCGAGGCGTGTTTTCGGTTGATTATAATGCAAATATTACACGCTGCGGTGATCTGTTTAATAGAGCACTATACTATATATATGTATTTTGCGGTATATAGCTGAATATGTCTTACAAAGTTCTTTGTTTACCCGCCGCCCCGTTTTTGACTGTTTAGTTTTTGGCCAAATGCGCGTAATTTACTTAGCCCAATTTTCGCCATTTCCGAATAAATTTCTTGTTTACTCTCGTTATAATTTCGGCAGGTTGTTGAACCCCCACCCAAAAAAAAAGGAACCATTTTAGTGGCAGCCACTTGCTATCCACTTTTAGATGAGGGCTGCCATCTCTACGCTCTCAATTATGTCACCCTCGAGTATTTCGAGCCGCTCATAAATTACGTTGAATGAATTTAATTGCCACGACGCATAAATCTAAAGCGCTTCAGTTGAGTTTTCGCCGAAAAACGAAGTGCCTGGGCTTGGCGCCGGGCAATTTATTAAAAGTATTAGCAAAAATTAAAAAAGGCAGGAAAAATATTAAAGGTGATGGTGGACGTGAGATGCACTCATGATTTAGATAAAATGATTTTAAATATGACAGAAATTTATAAAAAATTTAAAAATAAATCTCCTTTAAGAGTGAGATACACTTAGACTGGATGATAATGCAAATACCAAAAAAATACTACAAATATTTCTTACAAAAAAACTTTAAAAAATGTTTTTTTTAATACTTTAGGGTTTTTAAAATGTTAGAGCTAGAAAAATACATAGATTAAGTTTTGTTAATAATTTATAACACAATTTCAAAAATGCAGTAATATATTTGGTATTTCCCATACATATACCAACTTTTCCAACCCTCTTTCCAATTTATTATTAGCCCTAGAAAGGGTATCAAAGACCTGATGACGACGCACTGCAATGTGAATAAAAAATAGAGAACTCACAAAAAATTCGCGCATTTGCCCTTGAAATAAATTTAAGTTTGCAAAAAAAAAAGTAGGAAAAAAATGTGCGATTTTTGGCTGCTTTGTTTCTGCCTCGGTTAGACTGCTCTTCTTTTTGTTTGTATTTTTTTTGGCGTGATTTCTTTGTGGGTCCCATGTTGTTTGCATTTTGCCTAAACTTTAGATACACCCAAGCAGCTTAAACGCAGGAAGACAAGCGACGACGAAATGAAATGAAATAAAAATAAATGTTTTAGTTTGCATTTGGAATGCTTTGCATGTAATTTAAAAACTGGTCTAGCGGGGCCCCTGTCTCAAAAACCTTCGCTCGAATCGCTAAGTTTGCCAAAATTATGCTCGACTGCCCTCGAACCCCGCGAAAACCCCCTCCCCCCCTCCCAGACGTCCTCAGGTTGTCGTAATTTATTGTAGACAGCCAGGGGGGCAACAACAATTTGGCAAATACGGAAGTCTATATATCTCGCTGCGTTTTTTGGTTTTATATTCCACACTCTTGGCTCTTTGTGTTTGCCTTTGTTTGAAATGTAATAAATTTTCGGCCAAGTCTCCGAAGACTTGCTGCAAGCCGGCATCGAATCGATTTGTGTCCCTGGTTTTCGTTTTTAATTATTAACTTGGTTAATGAATCTCGCCGAGCTAAACTCGGATTTGAATTCGGATTTGGAACGCGCTGCATGAGAACAGCCTTCAAAAGCCCGGCTGACCTTTGCTATTTCGATTTTTGCATATTTCTAGCAACGCTTTCGGACCCACAAAATAAAATAAAATACCTAAAGAAAAAAAAGTAAAAAACATGTTTGCATAAGCGAAGTGGCAAGCGGATTTATAATTGCCGTAGCTTCGAAACTAGCTTAGTTCATTGATTTGCTCCCTGGGCGGATTGCGGATTGTGGACTCCAGATTCCAGAGGCCAGCTACCAGCTACCAGCTTCCAGGTTCCAGAATTCCAATTCCCAGCAAGTGCCGGGCGGTGCATTCACCTCTTGCGTAATGAACACCAACAGCGCCACCAACGGAGTTAAGGACTGGACCTGGTCGAAAGCCTGCAGTTGCAGTTAGCCAGTTTGGAGGCTGGGCACTGTCTTGTGTCTTCGGGGTTCTGGGTTCTGGGTCCTGAGTTCTCTGTTCTGAGTTCTATGTTCTGGAGCTCGAGATGGCGCGCAGCTGCGTTGCAGAAATTAGAATTAGAATTCGCCTGGCTCTTAGCGCGGCCGAAGAGGAGATGGCCCAGGCTGGAGCCGCTGATAAAGCCATGGACAAAAAGCCAACGCCAAAGTCGCAGTTTTAGATTAGCACTGCGAGAAAAAGTGCGTAGGTTCCAAGGAATGTCTAGCTCAAACACATCATAACCCTTGAAGCCATTTCAGCAATGAATTTTTTATAAAAACCAAATTTTAGAAATATTTCAAGAATTCCTTAAGATAAAAACCGAGCTTTATCATTTATGATACTTTATTGTTTGGTATTTTTTAAGTAATATTAAAATAAAATTCTTTTAAGACTTTGGTATTGGATTTATAACATTTAAAAACTTTCCTAAGCATAAAACTGCAATATTTTAAAGTAACATCTTTCAAATAAGAATGTTTGGTAAATTTATTGGGCCATTACTATGATACTTTTTATCGGTTGAAACAATAGAAAAGGGTTTTAAAACTCTTTTATATAATTCGGAACATTTATAAACAATTTTTCCAGAAAAATACTACACTTCCGTGTATACTTAGGTAATTAGTTAAAGTAAAAAAAAAATTGGTTGCTACATTTAAATTGCTAATAAGGACGCAATGAAGTATTAGTTATATGAGAAATTCTGGGCTAAAGTCCTAAAATCCTATGTTTATTATTTTTTCTGTGCATCCCCGGCCGGGTAATTCCTTTGCGCTACAAAAATAATTGCAAATAAAATGCAAGCAGCCCCGCCGTTGCACCTGAGCAGGTGAGGAGGAGCCGGAATGCGGGGCTGGGGGGGTCTGGCTGGGCCAAGAAGACATCTCTTGGCCAGCACCTGTGCGCCAAGGCGTTTAATTCCATACGAAAACAAACAGCCCAGAGAGAAGAAGTGTTGCCCGTGTGCAGCAGCAAATGTTGCATGTTGCTGTTGCTGTTGCTGTTGCAGTTGCAATCCCTGTCCTCGGCCTGAGCAATGCGGCTGTTAAAGTAACAGCATCGAAGAGCCGTTATCAATATCTGGTTTGTCCACTCAGCGGGCGCTGCAGATGCAGCCCAGCATCATCCACTCGCACATATAGCCATATATTTTTATACATACGTATATATATTCAGCGGGAAATCGGAGGGGGGAGGGGGGGGGGGAAGCTGGAAGCTGGGCGGCAGATTGGGCCAATGTACCTGAGTGGCAGCCACTTTCAGGCGGAGGAATGCGTTCAGCAGCAACATGGGGCTAGAAGCGGTCCTAGGGTAACTGCAAATGTGGCCATTTATATAGCACAATAAACATTTGGCGTTGCCCGCTCTTGCATGAGTGCACTCGGCGAAAAATCGTAAATAAAATATAAAGATTACAGGACATTTCCCAAAGTACCAGCTCTTAATTGGAGAAAGTTAATGGGCATTAAAAATATTTTAAAGAAAATAAACAAGCTTGTCTAAAGTTAAAAAAGTATTAAGTTTGAGATTTAATTAAATGATAATTTCATTATAAAGGAAATGTAGCACATATTATTGGGTAAAATTCTTGGTTGGTGTGGTAAACATCAGCAGGAAATGTCTTCCTATTAAGAATAAATGTTAAAATATTTTTACAGTATGACTCGAGATACTATATTTTTCTAATATACCTTGTAGTACAAGTGTTGCGTATTATTATAAAGATTAACATTTAAGAAAATTAATTTTTTTTAAGAAAATAAGTTCTGTTTATGTTACTTTCAATATGTTCTTGAATGAATGAATAAGAATTTTTCAAGCAAGAATATATATAATATATTTCTAGTGACACCGTTTCTAATATCATTATAAAAGAGTTTCCATTTTTAATTTATTATAATATGTTTTGACCTTTTTTAAAAATGTTTCCAATCATTAAAAAATATTTCTTTCCAGTGCTGAAAGATCCCTGCAGTTTTTGTTCCTGTTCTGGAGTGTTATCCCGTGCCGGGGCTTAGTTAGCCAACTATTTCGACGCCCAGCGCTTTGGCCTGGGCTAACCAACGGTTCGCCTCGATTTTTTCTATTAAAATTACCATCAAGATTTACATTTCAGTAGGCAACAGGTTTGGGCCCCTTTTAGGCAAATGTGGGCAGCATCATCGGGAACAGTCTGTTTTTTTTTTTGGAGGGAGAGAAGGAGTACTGCCATGGCTAAATGCCTTGGCGGCCTCATCTGCCCACTCACCACTCGCAGCGTCCAGAAACGCTCAAGTCAAGTGGAAAATTGCGGCTATTTGCGGTTGCTCCCATTTTGCTCGCGTATAATGTCCATATTTAGCTGGGGGAATCAAGCCAGGGAATGAATGAACGGCCAAGATCAATCTGGAAACAATGGCTATAGCAAATATAGCTTATCGTGGGCAGAGATTCGTTTGTAGAACGAAGAAATTCTCGTAAAGAAATTGGCAGGACCTATTTTAACCCAACCTATTTACCAAAAAAGTGATTCAAAACTTTTTCAAAACTACTTATTCCGATTAAAGTCACTTTTATGTTGGTAAATTACTTAATAAACTGCCAAATAAACTCTCAAAGAATCACTTAATCAATATAATTGGTTTCTTTTCGTCCGCTATTTTATGGTTCATTTCTAATGCAAACGGACGCAACCTTCATTTCCACCCCATTACATTTCAATGCCAGTAAATAAATAAACTCTTAAAATGTAAAATAAACAATTCTAAAAGGTTTCGCCATTATTGGCCAATAAGCCATTCATTTGGTTAACAGTTAGGCGAAGAGGCACAGATTGAACCTGACGATTCATAATCGCATCGAACAGAAGTTCCTGGCCAAGTGCTTTTGGCCAGGCCATCTGGAGAGCCAACTGGCCGTTGTGGCCATGTGCAAACGTCAATCGACGGCTGGCCAGGCAATAAATTTTAATTTCATTTAACATTTTACAAGCCTTCAGAAGGCATAAACGGAAATTTAAAGCAGGTATACGGCCGAAGAAAATCAAATTGCGGCCCAACTAGGAAGCGAAATGCCCCACCACCATCCTTATGACTTGAAATCCCCTTGATTCTCTTGCATTTCTACGCATTAGGACATCCATTGGCCCAGTCTGTGAGGGGGGGTTTTGGGTCTGACAGGGGGGAAGGGGGTGGATCCATCTAACAGCACAACGATGTATAAAACAATTTAAATATTGCCGCTGCACTTGCAACAACAACGCAGGAAAAGCGGGAAACTTGTTTCAGACACAGAAAATAATTTTTAAATAAATTAAGTTTATAAGAACTTTTGAAAAAAGATATCTTTTGAGCTAGTTTCATCTAAAAGTTAATAAATATCTATACTTTACGACGAAAAATTATGTGATGATATATAACATTGAAACATATTTGTTTTTTTTATTTAATTAAATTATTTTCTGTGCAGATAAGTTCGCGGATGCATCCGCAATCTGAATCGGCCTGCCGACGCTAATCTTCATCATCCCCATTTGCATCATCATCATCGTGTTCGTCAACTGTGTCAGCTATGGGCAACCTAACTGCAATCGGGATCGAGTCGAGGAGCTTGTGGAAGGTATAGGTACACAGAAAGAAATTATTAAAAATAACACCCATAAAAATCCACAGGAAAACATATTTTTAAACTTTTTAAAGGTCGATTTATTTTTCTAAAAATCCAAACCAATTTATCAAAGCTTCTTCATAATATGTTATTAATATAAAAATGTAATATTAGATTATATTTATTTAATCAACTGAAATTTAATTTCTTTGTTAATATCTTAAAATAATTGCGAATGATGATCCTAAGTATTAACCATATAATATAAAAGCAATATCATTTTTTTGACTGCCGAATCAGGGACTTCAGCTGGACCCGAGGTCCGCGAAGAAGCGAAAGATCAACACGCATGGGCCTGGGCATTAGCCTATGTCTGGTTGTCCACTCTCCTGGCCAGCGCCATGTTCATTTAAATCTACAACTTTTGGAGGGACAACTTGACTGCGACTGGAAATGGGAATGGGAATGGGACTACAACAACAGCACTTGAAGGAAAAAGGCAAGGGGGTTCGACTGCCATGTGAGAAAATTGCGCACTTGAGCAGGCCCAAGAAGATGCTGCCTTGGCTTTTCCCCAGCTCGATGCGAAAACCTTCGGGGCTGGTCCGGTTCACTGCGATTGCCTCTTATATAAAATGAAAATTCTTCTAACAACAAATGTTTGTCCATCTACAGGCGAAGACACAGCAACATCCTCGCCCATGCACTAGGAAAAAGACGTGTTTACTTTAAGGGAAATTCAAATTTGTTTCCAAAAAGTTATTATTAATACAAGTATTTGTTAGGAAAAAAAAAATGTTTAATAATTATTTATTTTATTGTCTTCTAATTTGTTAATAAATATTAAAATCTCCTTTTGTGACAAACCTCTTTTTCAAAATTATACAAAATCATCCAAATATTAAATCTTAAATTTCTCTATTCTTATAGTGTTATTCTATATCGCTTTTGACTATTTTTTAACCATTTTATTAATCTTAAAAATAAATTTCCCCGAGTGTGTGGACATGCGAGTGAATGGCCGCAACCTGGGGCAAGTGAAGCCAATTCGCTTATCTCGAATTCATTATTGAAATACTCGTCCCCCTTTGTTTTTTCCTCCCAGGGAAAGGCCCTAGAAAAAAGAAATCGCTTGGGGAGGGGGCCGGGTAGGCCAACTAACGGTAAATAGCAAGGGATCAGGCAACATCTTAATGAAAATTGAATTTTATGTTTATTACGCAGTGCAAACACTTTAGCAGGCAGCCAGCCCTGCACACAACCTTTGAGTGCGATCTCCCCAGCCGAAGTCCATTGGCCAGAAACCAGAACTGAGAAGCCAGAACTCGGACCCTAGGTCTCGATTTGGCCAACATTTTTCGAGGGGCGGAGAAGATAGATCGTAAGAGCAAAGAGGACTCGGAACAACGGCACCATGTTCGGCTGATAAATGAAATAATACTAATGGAATCTAAGGGGGAGCAAAGAATTTGCCACGAATTCGTAGTGCCCTACCCACAAAAAAGTTAAAAAATATTTCTCAATGACTTAAATAAAAATGTTCAGAAAGAAGAATTTAAAAATCTCTTTAAACAATTTGGAACATATATTTTCGAGATCTGGCACTATTTTTATACCATCAATATTATGAACCTTTTGATTTGTCTCCTAAACAAAACTTTTAAAATAAATGTGTCTGAAATAAAACCCTCTTATAAAAATTTTTTATAAAAAATCTGCATAAATTTTTTACTCTATTAAGATGCCCCCCATATCTCATCGAAACTTTCTACACCATATGAGGCTGAAATTCGCAGCATCAGGTTGCGGCGATCAAGAGCCCTGTGCTCCATGGAGTGGGATTGGCTCTTGTGGGATCCCACCACTTCGACCTCAACCTGCCTGTCCAACTGTCATGACAAAGTGAATGCATCCTCGGAAATTCGATTAGCCTGGCATACCAGCCGAAGTCAAGGGACAGCGACATTCAGAATCGGCCAGCCGCAATCCGCAATCCGCGATCCACCGAGGACCAACCACCAACCACCAGCTAGCCAGCCAGCTAGCCACCACCAACAGCTAGGCCAGCTCACAGCGAGTGGCCAAGTGGCTGCCCCACCCTCCCACCATTCGAGGTATCTGGATGCCCCACCATCCAGATCTCCCCCCTATTTATCACACACATACACCAACATATGGGCACACAATTACATGGGCCACATGCAACTAGGAAGCAAAATGATCTGGCCTGCCAGCAGCAACAAAAGCAACAGCAACACCACCAACTAGCAACTAGCAACCACCAACCAGCAACAAGAACCGCTCAAAGACCTTGGTATGGGGCCAAAGCCCATTGCAGCCAAGAAACGGGCAGTACAGTGAGACCTTGAGAACTGCTAAATTCGAATATAACTTTTTTTAAGAATTGGTTAGTTTTTGAGAATTTCAACTAATATTTAATATAATTTCTTAACATGAATATAGAGGGCACTTGAAAAACGTTAGTAAAAGCTTATAGCTGAAAAGATAGGATCAAAAAACCTATGATATTCTATACAATTCTTGATTCTACTTGTAAGTTAAAAAAAATTCAAGGTGGACAGATTTTCAGATGTATTTTAAAGCTGATTAAGAATAAAAAATCATATATAAAAAATGTTCTAATTGATAATTAAGATGCTTAAGTATCCAAACATTTTTAAATATTAAAATTATTTGATTGAGTAGAACTTAAAAAGAAATGTCTTTGAGCCTAAAAATATTTTATAAAATTAATACTTATTAATTTAAAGGTATCATATCTTGGTTCACTTTAGTGAAGGTCTATTGCAGATGCAACGGCAACCTGCCACACGCGGCCTACGTAAGTGGCAAGATCGCACACAGCCGCAGTTGCAGTTGCAGCCTCTCGAAGGATGCCAGGCGAAAGGTGGGCAGGTTGGTCGGTCGGTCGGATGGTCGTTGGAAGGTTGGTCCATGTGGGACGCCTTCATGCTGATGCTGCGGCTGCTGCTGCTGCCATGCCCCCAAGTTGTTGCATTGATTTAGCAAACATGCATTTTTATAGCCTTACAACGCGCCCAGCTAACAGCAACAGCAACAGTAACAACGGCAACAAGTTCCTCTATTTTTTATACCAAGCTGACGGCAACAACACACTGACAACAATACTGTTAAAATCACATTATCTGAACAAGAAAATCAGTTATATGCCCAAAGAAAATAAGATGTCCTAGAAAAATATTCAAATAAGTTATTAAAAATTGATTACTTGTAGTAATTAACATATTTAAAAGAACACACATTTTTCCCGAGTGTGTGCACTGCCTTGAAGGCATTTTGATGTCCTACCCTGTCTTCAGCCCCTCCCTTTCTTTTTGCCGCTTCTCTCTCTTTCTTCGCTGATTATTTTGATAGCGCAGGCGCACAGCTGCAGGAAAGTCGCCAATTCTGCGCATGCGCAGCAGCATCCCAAAGCCACATTCCCCCTCTGCAAACTCATCCCGTGCAACGGATTAAAGTGTTATTAATGTTTATTACGGCTGAATGAGTTTTAATGTTCGCCGAGGTTATCATTAAAATGTTGTTAAAATTTGAATACCACGTGAGAACAAACAGAGCCCGATCCGCAAGTCTCCTCCTGCTTTCTTTCACTGTCTCGCTTTCGGCCTGGTCAAAACCAGGGGCCAACTTGCAAGTGGCAGAGCAGGAAGAGCGTGTACTTTATTTTGATTGAAGCTGCCATGGAATTTCTTTTGTGTGTTCGTACAGATTTTTTAATGATCGGTGACAGGATTATTAAAGTCATTAAGCGCCAGGGAAACACAAGGAAAAATAAGATGGTTTTAGGGGGAATTCTGAAGAGTATGGTGCTTCGAATTTTATTATTTTTAATAAGGTGTTTAGTAACCTAGGACTCTTCAAACTATTTTTTATAAAATTTTTGAAAAATATATAAACATTTTTTATCTTAAGGCAAATCGTAAGCGTTTATTATAAACCAATCCAAGATATAATAGCACACAAATAGAGCTTTAACATTTTTAAAAAGCTCTTAAAATATAATCTCTATTATAATAACAAATATTTTCGCTATATGATCCAAAATTGGGTTCGAATCCTGTTAAGATCCAATACCAATTTAGGAACTACTTTTTTTCTCCGTGTACCTGTTGTTGGCGGGGCCGGGATCTAATAATGTTAACTGTAACTGGCGATGGCAGTCGTAAAAGCCGCCACTTGCTACAAGCGAGCCCCATATGCTGATGCCAAAGTCCATGCCAAAGTTGCGGTTTATACCGCTGATCATAAAGGCCTCTGTTCTCAGAGCCGCCGTGAAATTCTGTTTGGGTTGTGCGCGGGTTGTGTTTTTAATTAGGGTCATCAGCGGTAAACTAGCCGAGAGCCCCAAATTACAGGCAAGTGGCCAAAATGCAGTGTGCCAAATGATGTCTACATAAAAATAAATGCTCTAATTGCTTCTAATACACATTGTATCCTAACCCCTTAACTGAAATATCAAACTAAGTTTCCACTTGTCACGAGATTGAAACTTTTTTCGGCCTAAACATCAATTTGTATCAAATTATGAACACTTTCTGCCAGGATATTTTATCGAAATTGAAAAGTTTGAGATTACTTTTCATCGGGGCTATGCATCTGATGGCTCGAATTCAAAGTCGTAAAAGAAATTTTGCAGGTGTGGCTACTTATGAGCTTTAGGTTAAGATATCCGGTAGTCAGATTCAATCTAGTCTACAGGAAATTACAACTTTGATTATAACTGCTAATATGATCAAGATACTTTATTGTCGTAAAAAGAAAAAACCTGGAATTTGGTCATTTAGTTTGTGCTAGTTTGAAAAACCAAATGATGTTTTTGCTAAAAAGAAAGCTTAGGGCAAATGTTAAGCTCTTTAAAATATTGTTTTTTTTAATCTCTAGCCCAAGAATGTTGCTCCCTAATCAAAGCCTTTGAAACCTAACCCACATTAATAGCTTTTGTGCAAATGCAATAACGATGCCCTCCACCTGGGAAAAGCTGGGAAATGCCTGAAAGGAAATGCCTGTTAGCTGGAAATAGTCCTACTCTCAAGATAAAAAGATGCCACGGCGTGTCCTTGATGTAATTTTTGTTTTTTTATCCCGGCTCTCCTGTTCTAGCCTTTGTCTTCATCTGCACCATTTCTTTCTTTTTCAGAACCCCATTGTTGTATGGTGTCCTTATTTTTCTCCTCTGGCGGCTTAAGCACCAATTTCTCCGGCAACTTCAGCAAGTCGGCGGCTGGCTTTTCATGTCAGGCGGCATTAATGTCGGCACGTTTATCAAATTGCAGCTTACAGCGGTGCTGAGCGAAGTATCTGAAGTCGTTCAGTGACTAAAAACTGAATTATAGCCGCTCGACGAGCGAAAACCGTGAAGACATCAAATGACAGCCAAACACGTACTCGTCAAATTATTGACACTCGGCTGGATCAAAAAAAAAAAATAATGAAAAATGCACCCGCAGTTTCGCAAGTTGCAAGTTGCCACAGCATCCCGGTAAAATTTGAAGGTCCCGACGCATTATGTAATGAAAAGTTGCCAGCACACGCAACTGCCACGCCCACCCAAGCCCACAAATACATACGGAGAAAGCGATAGAGTGAGAGACGATTGCACTTTCTTGGTCAAGGTCAAAGCGGAATCCGCGATGAGGAAGGAAACGGAAAAGCCAACAACTAAAATTTCAAACACGAGCCAAACTAGACGCCCAAGTGGGCGGCCAGCCATGTTGGAAAACGCTTTTCTAATACGGAGTAAAGGGGAAAGAGGGGTACAGCACTGGAAAATAATTCAAGGAGAACTACGGAAAATATCCTAATATTATTAGCATCAACAAAATTAAGCCAACATTCTCTCTAAAAATTTTTAACACAAACAACAACATGTCTAGTCCTAAACCTTATAAAATAAGTTTTAAAATATCTGAAGTTCCTTTAAAAAAATAAATCTAACTTTGTTGGGGCCTATATTCAAAGGACATTGAGAGGACAATGGATTTGCTTTATAAGATATTATATTTCTATTTTATAGAAAATATTGAAATTAAAAAAAATATTTTTAAAAATCAAAGCAACTTTATTGTAATCTTTATTGAAGGTATTTTAGGAACAAATAATTTTCCACAAAAAATAACAACAATAATTTTAGAACATGTTTATATTATTCTCTCATAAAGTATATAATTATTTTCCAGTGCACCTGTAATCGATTGAGATTTTAGTAAAGACGAACAATTGAATTCAGCTCGAAACGAGTGCGGAAAAAAGTTACCAGACAAAGGCGGCCCCATTCCCCGAAAGCTGCAACTCCTCCGTTTTACCGCCAAAGTTTCTGCCGCCGAATGGGATGCTGCGGGAAAAGGGGGCGTGGCAGCAGAGATCGGCGGAGGCGGAGGATGGCTATATAGATGGAGTTCGATGCCGGTCGCAATTAGCAGGCAAAGCAACTGGAGACTGCAATTTTAATTGCTTAGTGCTGCGGCAGCTGGGGGACAAAAGAGAGCATTGCATTTGTGCATTTTTCTTTTCCCATTTTTTTTTTTTCTATTTTTCGACCGTTAGACGCGAGATGGCCAAGTGTGTATGGGATTGGGATCGCTGTCTCATTTTGCAATAATCAGCGACAGCGAAATGGAGCACAAACGTGGCTAATTGTAAATTGTTGCAATTTAAATTGTTACCATCGAACGGTTGGTAGTATAGCAACTGGTCGTAAAAGAAAATACAGAGCATACATTGCTGGTATGTTGAGGCCCAAAAGCCATCGCTGCACCAACAGCAACATGAGCAACAGTTGCTGCACCACAGCAGCAGCAGCAGCAACATCATCATCTTAAATCGACCTGAAACTATTGGGAAGCCATTGGCCGGCAGAACCGGGGCGTAATCGTTAAGAGGGATCGTTAAAGGTTCCACATGGCATCGTAAAAATTTGTGCATTAATAAACATTATGCAACATGCGACAGCAAAATGATGAGATGGCCAGCAACACTCTGATGTAGGCACTTTTAATTTTACACAGAAAATAAATGTTTCGAATTGTATACAAAATTTCATAAAAAATGACAAAGAAGTTTTTAAATTTTCTAATGTGATACGTTTTATGTTCATTTGAGATTGTTGTTCCCCATGTTTCAGTAGAGTTAACTCTTATATTTAAGCAGTATAGTATCAATCTTAAGGATGGTAATATTTCTCTACTTAGATTTGTTTACTACATTTGTCCCAGTGTTATTTCCGTATCTATGGGATCGTCGTCCATTGGTTTCCAGTTGACAAAGCATCCCATCCCATCTCATCCAGCGAATTCTGTGAGTGCAACTTGACCCTCCTGCGGTGTGTGAGCTTTTTGTAATAAGCGGTTAGCAGAGGGATCCCAGTTATAACGAGATTTTAGCCCGGCTAACTAACTGTTGCCTGTTCCTGATGCCGTTGTGCATTTAACGATGCGTTTATTAATGCCACTAGGGAGATCGTGATCGAGAACGCAGAGGAGCGGGCCTTTTAATGCGCCTTTATCTATGTTATCAATTCATTTGGAAATTTATTTTACGATCGTATAATTAGTTGGCCACGGCCACTCATATCTGCAACAATGTGGCTAAATAGCAGACTTCTTATGACCAAATTAATGGAGCAAACCAGGAAGACAGAAAGATAATTAAAGACCACACAGAGATATTAAGTGGAGCAGTGAATTCATAAGTCCTTTTTCTCATTCACAATGGTACTTAGAGGTTCCCAAAATAATTGTAATCATATAAGCAAAGATACAGTTTTTAAGTAATACTAATGCAATACATATATTTCGAAATAAGAATAAAATACCATGTACAACTGTCAACCAAAGGGGCTAAGATCTTATCCTTCCGTTTCCAAGGAAATTACTGAAAGACTGTTGAACTATCGGCCACCGATGTCAAATGTGAGCCTCGTTCTATAAGGAAAAAGTTATGCAATCGGCTGCCCAAGATTGCCAACCGATACATTTCCCATTGCATTGAGCAGATGCCACAGCACATTTCTCATGGCCGGCCATTTATGGCATATGGATTGCCAATTGTCGATTGCCAAGATTCAAGATCCGTCCAAGATCGATGAACAATTTAACGGGCAGGCCAACTTGGCTCGGACCTGCCTTCAGTTCTAACTGTCCCTCTGACAAAATGCCGCAACCTGCAAATGTAACTGACACACAGACAGTTGGTCAGGGCAAGAACCAAGAAAAATCAAGTAAAATACAAATAAAAATACAAAAATGCTAGAAGATCGACGAATGGATCGACCATCCCCGGCCAACGAGACTGAGTATACAATGTGCAGGCAGGGAAAAAAATAAATCAAATTTTCTCATCAATCTCATCGAACATGAAAATGCACTTTCAAAACGCATTAAATAAACCATAACGGCACGCATGCGCCGCGGCAAGGGAGAAAAAGAAACAGAAACAGTGACTTCACTGCGCAGAAAAGAGGCAGAGGCCGCGTAAATCTTTCACTTTGAGCCAAATGCAGCACAGCTAACTGCAGCTAACTGGAAAACTAGCGGCCGAGAAATAACGTAAACGATAAATGCGCATAGGCAAGTGCAGCCCCACAACCTCGAGGAATACGGATACCGGAGAGAAGGGGCGGTCAGGAGATCTGAAGGCAGCCATCCAGCTGGTCAGTGGAGGTGCCTTTTGGGAAAACCAAAATATAGCTAGATTAACCCTTATATAAAGGTAGGTAAAGGTTTTACGGCTTTTCCTGGGAAATATTATGATTAATATCGATCAGTAGTGAAGTTAGGATCATCATTATAGTGAGGATAAATAAAACCTTAATAATAATCCATAGATTTCTTAAAGATATTTAATATAAAATCATTTATCTAGGTATTCTATAACAACAGTTCTTCAAATACCTATTAAAAATGTGGTATAAAATTATGTTAGGAATAAAAATATGTTTAGCTTTTAGGTATTTTGTAAAATATTTAGGCATTGCCTTTATATTTCTGACATAACATAAAGTATAGGTACCTCTATTCTATATTTTATTATAAAATTTGTACGATCCTACAATGTGAAAAACTTCAAAGGTATGATTATTAAACTTAAGATTTAGTATTTGTTAGGCCAGTGTGACCTTCTGAAAATTAAAATAAATATTTCCCCTAAAAATAGCCAAAATCCCAGCGCTTTTAGCCGCCGACTCGGAGTATTCGCCGTGGCCTGGCCATATTTGGCATTGGCTTTGCCCAAACTCTGTGCCTCTCAGACACGCTGCGACTGCGCTGACAAATTGCTGTGGTTGTTGCCGTTGCCTGGTGTCGCCAGCAACATGCATCATGCAACAGGCAATAGGCAGCAGCCGCAGCAGCAGCAGCAGCAGCATCCGATATGCTGGCCTAGAGTCCTCGAGGCAGCGTGGCACACAAATTTGGTAGCACGCCGCACGGCGGCACTCAATAGTGTCCAATAATTCATAACGCAGCCGTCGCCGTTGCCAAAATTGGCAAGACGCTTGATAAGCCGACGCTTGTTGTTTTTGTTGTGGCAGTTGTTGCTGTTGCTGCAGTTGTTGCTGCTGCAGTTGTTGCTTCTGCGCAGCCGCGCGTAATAAATCTGAGCAATTTGTTGCGCACTAATCGGCAGAGCTAAAGCTCCGGCCGCCGTGGCTTTCGTTAGCCATTTCAATTGAAAGTATCTATCAGCTTATGGGTTGCAGGTGTTTTGGCCAAAAAATCGCCACAGCGGGAACTTCAATTAGTGGGCCGAATAAATCAGTTTAGTAATTGCGCAGAAGATATGCGAGGAGATGTTACATTGAAAAGGAATTGTTGTTTATAAGATGGGAGGTATAATAAAATCAGCTACAGGAATTTAAAGCTTTGATTCGGGACTTTGTGAAGAAACCTTTTAAATTAATTATACTAATAGTAGGCTATCTATATTTTTTGGTTAACCCTTTTAGGACTAGAATCCATATCGGTTATCCCAGACCTTTTCCACTCCATCGGTCAATTCAATTCAATAACTCGAAGCGCTAAAGATTCGCCGGAATCGCTTCGATCGACTGACTAATAATAGCCATAATTTGGTTGGGCAAATGAAATTAGCATGCATTACACAACGGCAATGGCCAATAACGGCACAAACCTGCCATTGATCCTTGGGGCGTCCCATTGGGCCTTTTGAGTTGGCTTTTTTCGTGAGCGGCCGTTGCAGTTGCAGTTGCCGGTCGACGGTCGACGGAACCAAAGTCGTCGTTCAGCAATTCCCTGCGCATGTCTGACTGACTGGCTGATTGACTTGGCCGGGGACTGGGGATAAAGACTGGAACTGAGACTGGTATTGGGGCTGGGATTGGGACTGGGACTGGGACTGGGCCCGAGCATCATCAATGAAACCTGGCGGATGTTGCTTCACGCTGGTTTGCTAACGGTATCTAGCCGTTCCACAGAGAAGTAAAAAACTTGAGTGTTCTGATAAAATGCAAGCGAAACAATATAATACAAAATATTATGTGATCCTAAGACTTTGGATCTACATAGAAAAACAAAACCTATTGTTAAAAAATATAAGAAAGTTTGTGTTATAGATCATAATATATCATCATATATCAAGGTAAACGCTTTATAAAAAAGATATTCGATAATGGAATACCCCAAAAATATGTTTTAGATAAAGCCATATATTATATACTATAATTTCCTTTGAATATTATATTAACCTTATTTTATATTTCTAAGAACTAGTAGGTATCTCCCACTTTTTCCGCATGTAGACCCACTTCCCCTAGCCATTTGAGATCTTTCTAATGGCGCACGCATCTCCATCTCCATCTGCATCGCATTTGCCGCTTCAATGGCCAACTGAGTGACCAGCGAATGGACCAACAGTGCATTTTTCCTCGATTTTCTCATCCTGTTTTTCTCAAGGCCCGAATCTTTTCAGCTGGGCGCCATGGCGTATGCATTTTTTATGTAAATTGATTTTCCTCACTGGCTGTCATTAGTTATGATGGATGTTGTTGGGAATTATTTAAATATATTCAATTAATACAAGCAGACACAACATAAACAAGAAAATAACCGCGGGAAGAACGGCTTAAGTTTGAATTTTTTAATTGGGTATTTGGGGCAAAGTTGTTATTAATTATGCACAAGTAGTACCCATTAAAATCAGACTTTAAATTATTAAAATAAAGCATAATTTATTGTACATTTTGTAGTCTCTGAAAGTTTTTAATCTTAGGTGAACCAATTTATAAATCACTTATCCGCCCAGTAAGCCCACCACAAAGTCTCTGGAATTCTTCATTTTCGCCTGCCTGGGAATGAGTTAATAAAATAATTGAACTACATGACAATAACAAGCTCAGTCCGGCATAATTGAGACCTGGCAGTAACGAGAACAAGGGCAACATGGCGATGAAGAGATGGCCAGCCAGGGAACAAGGCGAAACAAGGAAAGCGTGAAGCAGACAATCAATAAAATTCTGGCTAAAAGCGCCAGGCAGTGGCAACAGGTAAAGGCAATTTCCAATTGTGGGATTGCCCTAGACTTTTGCTGATGTTGTTGTTAATGTTGTTGCTGTGCCTGTGCTGGGTTCAATTTCAAAGATTTCTCTTGAAAATTGAATACCAAATAAAGTGCCGTAAAGCAGAGTAGAGAAGTCAGCAAGGAAAAGCCCAAAACAGTAAGCCAGCCAGGCCTGAATATGATTTACATGCGGCACTAACTTGGGACCAAGCGGCAGTAGCAACTGCACTGAGAAAAATAAGGGCTGTAAAATAATTTAAAATTATATTTAATGTAGAAATGCTCATTGACTTTTGGCTAAACAATATTAGATTCACTGTTTTCATACCTTAAAAAATATTAGGTGATATTTTACTGTTTTCCGAAATTCATTTCTGAAAATGTTCGAAAAATCCTGAAGTATTTTAAAAATGTAAATAGATATTAGAAATATTTTTTCACCCCTGCTTGGTAGTTTGAAAAATATCCATGTTAAAATTCCAAAACATAAATGCCCCAAAAGTGGGCGTCACTGTTTCGTGAACCGTTTAGTCAATATTTCTCAGATCTTAGGTCAATTGAATTTATGAGTATCATTTTTCATCGTGTGGCAGAATCAGCTTGAGCATTTGCCGTTTGTTGGTTTGGTTCCTTTGGTCGTGCCACGTTTGCCACCTGTTCCTGTTAGCTGGTTTTTTTTTGCAGCCGCCGTGTTGGCTTCTTTCTCCCGTTATTGTTGCTTGCTTAGCCTTGCCTTGCCTTTATATCGTTAGCTAATTTTATTGTTACAATAACTGTTGTTGCTGCTGCTGCTGGCATAAATGGCATTGCTCTTGCCGTTGCCAGTTGGCTGTTGCCTGTTGCAAGTTGCTGCTGCTGCTGCTGCTGCCTGTTGATGGCGGCTATCTCTCGCACATCTTATGACCGGCCTTGCTTCCACTCGTATCAATTCTATTAAGCTTGGCAGCCCAGTTCCCCTCCGATTCTCCGCTCCTCTGCATGTGACTAATCATGCAGAGCCAATCATGCCACAAGTTTATTTATTTTCACGTTACAACTGCCGGGCTTTGGGGTAACAACAACAACAACAGCAAAAAAAACATAAGCGATGGACAAAAAAAACTGGGTAATCCACTTGAAAATTCCTCGATTTTCGCTTCCTTTTCACCCGTACATATAGATTTCCCATTTTCCATTTTTTGTGTGCCTGTTATCGCCTGACTATCAAGGCTGCTGCTTGTTCTCGTTATTGTTCCCTGTTATGTTGCACGTTGCTGGCTTGTTTGGCTTTTCCCCGCTCGCTGGCTGTTCAAATTTTTATAGAGTGAGCTATCTGCTGGGCTGTCTTGTAGTCCGTCCGTCGGTTTGAAGACGACATCCCCCACACATGGAGAAAATTTGCCACTCAAATGACTTGGCATTTACTAAAAAAAAGTCTTTTAAAATCAAGTTATTTATTCTTCATACTCTTGTAAATAAAATCAGTAGGTTTTCCAATGACTTAACATTTTACCAATCAAGTATGGCTATTAAAAAGGCCAGTTTGTAATGATCATGAAGATAAATATAAAGAATATTTGATAAAATAAAGAAGTATTTCTTAGTATTCTTTTTATACTCTTGTAAGAAAATATACATTTAATTTTATGATGTTTCTTAAAAAACCTTTGATAAATATTGGCAATACATATAATTTGGAGTGGAGTATAAGGAGAAGAAATCTTTCGTTAGAAATGTTTTTAAACACTTAGTTTATCCTTAGTTTGTTAATTATATTGGAAAAATAGCTTGAAGTAGTTTAGCTGCTATACCTTGTATTATTTTAAGATGTTATTGCTAAGAGGATTTTCTGATATATGTTTTAAGTGCATTTCCATTGGCATTGCCAATCCCAGCTGCACTTGTTGTTCTCGTTCAGTCGGCGAGTGTATCTGCGAGTGTGCATCTGAGTATCCAAGCATCCGAACATCTGGGCATCTGAGTATCTGTGTGTGACGTTTACCGCTATCGCAGCTGTCACTCGACTGGCCGGCCGTTATGTGTCCTTGAAAGATCTCTAACTGGCTAACTGTTTCGGCCACCACCTGCCGCCCCTAACGATGGCCATTGCGGAAATTATAATCCACTCAGGTTCTTCTTTTTCTCTTCCCCCCCAAAATCGGAACAATGGGAGTTATTGGTTCAAGTGCCAGGAGTTCAGGATCCCATCATCCATCATCCCATTTTGGTGACGTGACCCAGTGGAGTGTCATGTAACAGAGATTTGCCGATGTTACATTTATATTGCTCCCTTCCAGACAGCTCCGAAGTGGCTTTGTGTGAGCTCTGATTGGATTGGGGGCGAATAAACAAATCTGCGAGAGATTGCAGTTATGCAGGTGTCACACTCAGGTGCCAAGGATTTTGGTAAGCCAAATAAACATTGATTTGTGAGCATAGAAATCAAAGTTGTGACACATGCAAAAGTAGTTGTCACCCAAGTGATTTATGAAATGGTATCATAATATGGGATTTAAAGCAAAAAATAGTTAAATTACATTATAAGAATCCCTGTTGGTGCTTTAAGAACTTATGCATATAATGCAAATCTATCATTTCCTCTATCTATTTTCATTCGGCATCCTTATTCATCTCTATCTTTGAGCTACAATCTAGAATGCCATCGGCCTACACATTTCCCAAATAAATCTTAATCACACATCAGCGGAACCTGTCCACGTTGCATACCAGATTAGAAATCCTACCTGGGAAGGCATCCTCTTCAACATGATTTAGCTTTAGTTTTTCTTTCAAGGGGAAGTTGGAGATATGTCGAAGTCAATGTCGCTGTCGATGGCACTTGCTTTCCTCAAATATCGCAAGTAGGGAATGCACATTTAAGAATACACCAAGCGTAATTGATAAAGACCGACAAATCCGTTGATGGCTATGTTAATACATCGGAGAATGGACGATCTTTGGAAGTTGGCTTAAAGGCAATGGGAGGCGATTTGAAAGCGGGAGGAGGCGGATCAATGTCGTTCGAAAACGATCTTATTGATGGCAGGAAGACAAAGACCTAAGATTGCTGCTAATGCCAGCTTCAGGACCGATTTTGCGACGCGTGCAGAACTAGTTGTAATTTTAACACGCTCACTGAGCGAAAAATGTATTTAAGTTCGATAAAATTATTAACGAAAAATGTAACATACAGATAAAATTTTTATTAGATAATAGAATTTTTATATTTGTCAAGTTTTTGCTGGATTTAATAACATCAATTGTCATTGCACTGTAATTATGTCCTAGTGCTACAAGTATGCTTACTTATAATTTTTAGATAATGGTTTTATTGGTTTTAAGAACATATAAACACTAGCCGTTAAGTATAGATTTTTAAAATGATCGAATGTTTTTGTTATATTTAAATTTAATGATAAATTAATTGACTATCACGTTTTGCAGGAAAGTGTCTGGAAATATCCTTAAACATCCTTAAATAATATATTTTGAATTACAGACGATCGGCATGGAAACTGAGTCATTTAAAAAAAGGTACCTATTTTTACTGAAGGACATATACTGATAAAATCTTTACTAAACTGATATCTTAATTTAATTTTCCATTTTTCCTCAAGTGTTGCTGCTGTTCTGATTGCGGCCGCTGTAAAGTAGCGTTCGATTTTTGCAATGATTATCGCCATTACAGGAACTGCTGCTGCATCTTTGCGATTGCGGTTAGCAGCTGATGGCAACTGCCACACAAAAGGTGGCTAACAATGCAACTGCAACTGAAGCTGCAACTGCAACTGGAAAAGCATCATCGACATCCACATCAGCAGCAACATCAACAAACTGGCTGCAATTAGAGGATGGGCGTGGGGCGCGGCTGGGGCGCATAAATTGCGTTAGGATAATGATCGCGCTTTGGCACAGTAAATCGCATTTCGAAATGCAACGGACACCGGAGGTACAGTTCGAATGTGCAACCTATCTACCCATTTTTCCTATATTTTTCCAACTCTAATACTAAACTGGTTCGGCAACAAATTTGACGCGCGCGCGCTCTGCTACAAATGAGCGGACACAAAGAAAGGGGGCAGAAAAGCAAAAGAAAGCAGTAAGCCAAGATCGGAAAATCTGAAAATCTGAAGGAAAACCAGTAGATGGAAGGCCAAGAAGCGGCCAGCGTTTTGGCCACGCATGCTGGGGCGCCATTTAAATTGAGATTTATTGCCAGCCACTTTTGCTGCAGGTGCATCATCAAATTGCAACGGCAGCAAAGACAAAACTGTAAAAATGCTGCCAGCACGGCTTTTGTCCTGGCTAAAATATAACAGTCAACAAATCGCTGACCAATGAAGATGAAGTTATTAGGCGACTTCTTCGCTTATTTTGCTGCAGCGTGTTGCAAGCGTTTTCTTTTTCCTGCAGCATAAGAGTTTTCCTCTCACCTCGCGCTGTGTGTTAAAATCCGTGGCAAGATTTAGAGTAACGACATGGCTTAACAAGAATTTTAATTCAATTTGCTTGATGGCAGGAAATTGGTCTCGGACTTTTGTAGGCCACATCGCTCGACATCAAACGGAAAATAATTTAGAAATATAAATTTAAAGTGACTACAAAGTTTTCGCTTCAGGATTTAATTGGATGAAACATTGTCAAAGTATTTTAAAGGAAGTTTGAAGAATTTGAGAATTTTTAGACAAGTTCTAAATAAACAGCGAAAATATTGTAGAAAAGGTAAGAGATTATAAAATTTTTATAATTTTATAAAATTAAAAAAAAGAAGGTTCATATAAGTAATATGAATTCAGGATTTTTGTACATCTTGTTTATATTTTTTAAGTAGCTGTAATACTTTGCCTATTAAAAAATATTGCATTCCTCAAAGTTTAGTAAATGCTTAAATAAGTTATATATCAAATTCTCTTTATCAGGGATTATTACATTATATTTTAAATATCTTGATAAACCAATCCTAAATCCCTTTGAGTGGGTTTCACGTATAATCCGATGTAAGCATATCACATTTCATTAAAAATCTCTCCTTTTTTAGAAAGCCCTGGACCAGTGTGCCTCACATATATTTAATTGCAATTGACACTGATTAGCATTTGCACGCCAATGCGACGGGGCGTTAAGTAGCCGAAGGCATCTAATGAGTTTGCCATGTGGCAAAACATAATTTCTGCATGTCAGTCACTCGGTCGGTGAAATGCCAAAGAGGCAGTGCATCCAGAAGGGGAAAGGTGGACCAGGTGGAGTAAAACCAGGCAGGAGGCGCTGTCAATGTTGCGGCTAATCCTGCTCATCATCTACATCTACAGTTGCAGGCACGAATGCGATTTTGAAAAATCACAAAAAACCGGTTGTCACCATTTGATGGAAAAGTCTCTGGATGTTGCTGTTGTTTTAGTGTTTGTCTGTTTGGTTATTTTGCTGCTGTTGGCGGGCAGGCACCTGCTGATTTTATCCTTGCCGTTTCGGCCATTTGGGGGCCGCTTCTGCCGATGCCGATGCCTCATCTGCCCCTCCAGTTGATTGTCTGCCGTTGATTGCCGCTGATGTCTTGCAGCTGTGTCGCCTGTATCGCCATCGTCATCGTCATCCTCGTCGTCTGCTGCAAATTAAGTTGCTGCCTGCTAGCATTTACATGCCGGCCAACTGGCAGCTTTTGATGTTTTAATGATAAGATTTGCGCGATTGATTATTCCTGGGTGTCGAATCTGTTGTAAAGCCAGCCACTTAGCGAAATTGCGAGTAATTTAAATTTAATCACCTAAGCATATGAATTTACGTTGTCCGAACTTCTTGAACCTATTATTAACTCATTCTCTAAATAGTTTGTTTTATGTTTTGATAATTTTGTACTAACGGAAAGGATTCCACCAAGTGGTTCTTGTCCAAGAAAGGTTAAGAACTTTTTCTAAAAATTGATAAAGTAATAATAGACCATTTCATTTTTCCATAAAGTAGCTATCATTAATCTAGGATAGGGGCATTTTACTCTTTGATTTAATTTAACGATTGTCTTAATTTTTAAGAAATGTAACCTCAGGTAGTGGAGAATAAAAACGCTTTTAAAATAATATCCCTTAAGCATAAAGCTACCTCAATGCAAAACATTACTAAAATTGTATTACTAATATTTCATTTATATATTAAATTTTTATAATTCTCAAGCCGTTTAAAGATATATATGCAATTGTGTACATCTGTTTAAATATGAAGATATATTGGATAATATAAAAACTTACTTCATAATGCTTGTAACTTTTTTAAAAGATTTTTCTCCAAATGAAGAACTAACTTTTTGTGCCAGTGCTAAGCGTTCAGTGTCCGAAAAGTGGCTCAAAAACGTGCCACAAAGATTTGGCTGGCGTGGTGCCACGCCCCCACCGACGCCCCCACCCCGCCCCGTATCAAGGTCAATGGGTTAATGCGGCATCAGCCGGTGATTCGGTGGCCCGGCCCCCTATCCCCTAATCTCTATCCCCACTTTCGACGCCTGTGTCCCGAGTGAATCCCAATAATTGCCACTGCCGGCAATCCGCAAGTGCAACTGTAAGTGCCACCGTTTTCAGCCGGCGGCCAAAGAGTCAACGGATTGACAGCCAAGTTTTGCAGTTGGAAGCAGGAGATGGAACTTGGAGCTGGAACTGCCACTCAGCGGCAGACGGCGCATGTTGGCCATCAAATGTCCGGGCTAAACATTTAGATTAGACCAGAGACGATTCTTCCGTCAGGAATGCCATTTTTTATGGAGCAGCGGTAGCCAGTAGTATGTAGTTGCAGTTGCAACTGCAGAACAATCGACGCGACGATGGGGTCTAATCTAGTTAAATTGTTGCATGCAACAATCGCAGCAGAAACCCACTCGCCACAGATACAGATACAGATACACAACAGCAGATACAGCTACACGATAGCAGCAGATAGTCGGATAATTTCGTCGGGCTAATTGCGAAAAGTGCTCCCGTGGCGGAGGAAAAGGCAGCAGGACAAGTGAAAGACAGCGGCGCACGTGCGGTGGGGGATCAGAAAAGAGTTCCGCCGCAAGCCCCCCTTCCCCCGGCGCCCCTGCCCACCAAACTCGATTAGCCAATCCTCCCTCGAAGCCATGACAAGTCAGGCACTTAGAGAAAAATCTATTCAGATCTATTAGGAACATTTGAGGAGATAATCCTAGCCCGACTTTGCAATTTTAGTATTAACTATTGGAAATTTATTTATTATAATCTTTTTTATATACTAATAAAAGTACTATAATAAATATAATAGTTTGGTAACCATAATCAACTTTGTTCCTTACATTTTTAATTGAAATATGAAATTTACAAGTCGTTTAAATAGTCCAAATAATTAAATTTTTATCTGGACAAATTTCACATGATTTATAATAAGATTTGATGATTTAGAATAAATAAGTTGATTTCTATTGGTTTTTTTAATAACTGTCACAATATCAAATGTTTTAGAGGTCAAATTTTTTTGAAATTAAATTAGGATTAAAACAGTACAGTGATATATTTTCTTTTCAATTAAAAAACTTCAACTATGTTTAATTTTTAGGAGTCTAAGATATTCCAGATAGCAAATAGATAATATAATAGACTTCAGTAATCAGTTTATAATTTCTAAATTTTTTTTGCAGTGCACCGATTGCCATTTATGTAAGTGACACCTACGAGGAGGCAGCCCGGAGGAAGTCAAGCGGAGCTGGGATGGCAATTGTGTTCTGCGGGCCCACAAATAATAGCTTCATTGGGCAGCCCGGCAGCAGGCATCAGGGAGCAGGGAGCAGGCAGTTGGCCAATTTCAATGCCAGTGGCCAAAATGGGCAACCTGAAAACTGAAAACTGAAACAGGCACAGGCACAGTGGCCATGTCATGCAATGGAATCTGGTCTGAAATTTGCATTGTCTCTGGTTCTATGGTCGGTGGCTTTGGCTTTGGCTTAAACTTGGCCAAAAATGGTCGTTGGCATGGCCTGACATTATTATCCTGCTGATGCGACTCCCTAATGGCTTCTGGTGGGGCATTTAAATGTCCATCAATTTATCAATTAAGTTAGCAAACTAAACAATTAATTGTCAGCCAGGGCATGGGAATTTATTTTCCTTGGCAGAAAAATAGAAATATGTCTAAGCTAGCACACGTACGATTGTCTTTTTATAATGGCTGATAATAATTTATTGGATTTTTGGTTGAATTATTTTTAAAAGGGAATTCGAAATAGTTTTGAAGATGTTTTACAATTTTTTAAATTAATATATTCAATTAAAAGGCTTAAACTTTTTTTTAAAGATTGCATTAGCTCCCGAAACTGCGCCTTTGTCACTTTTTTAATTTTATAAATTGAGATATTAGAGTAAAACGCCTTTATTTTTATTATTTTGTATGCGAATTTTTGGCCTCCTGTAAGGAAGCATTTTTAGAAATATTTTTTTATAAAGGCTCACTTGTGGACTGGGTTCTTTCTTCCCCGAACTTTTCCATGCATTTATAAAAAGCTCAACGCGGCCGATTTTATGACCGCGACGTTTCAACATTTACTAACCGTTTGCATTGGCAGTCCATCCGCAATTTAGCTTCCATTCCGACTGCAAGTGACAATAAGTGCAGTGCAAAAAGCTGGTTCATAGTAAAAAATTCACCGAGCTTGAGCGCCTGAGCGGAATTTATGGGCCGCACACATGGCGCCAAAGGTAAATGTGGGCGACCAGGTAACTGTGACAGCAGCACCGGCTGAAGGTTACATTTTCTTGCCCCTTTTGGCCACGCCGCACAAACTGCCAAAGAAGTGCCCCCAAATGGGGGGCGAAATGTTCAAAATTACTAAAGCCGCTTATGGAGAATGCAGGCATATTTGCTGCAGCTTCGCATTTGGTTTTTGTGGCACGTTGGCGATGCGTTCGTGAGTCGCCAAATGTTGCGCACGGTGGGCGGAATTTTAGGACTTAAAATGGAAAATACTTTAGCCAAAGTGTAGTTAAAATATTCTAGCTTAAAGTTTAGAAAAAAACGGTGTAATTTGGTACCCCTTGTACCATTATAATAGATAGATAAGTAAGAAATATGAAGAAGGGGGATCATTAAGTAAGTTTATCTTTTCTTCGAACAATGCCCCATGGCAATATTCATATTACATTCAATAAACTTTTACAAGAGCAATTTCCATTTACAAGCATCTCGGGTTTAATGACACCCACTTCAAGTTCTGTTGGCAAAGTTATAAATTAAGTGCCTGCTCGGCAAGTCAGAAGAAGAGAAATGTCCTCGGCAAAAAGCTGGCAAAGATGAGTTTTTATGGAAATCAAATTCAGTCATTCGAAAATTTGCAATTGCATTTAAAAGTGCTCGCTTGCTAATTGTATATATTTTTTTCTTGAAAATTGTACAAGTTTAGTTACAAAACTCCATTCAAACTTCTAAGTGATGGGCTGTAAAATGGAAAAAAGTGTAATTGAATAAAAAAATAAAAAGAAAAAGAAAACAAATTTTATTTTTAGTTGATAAAAAATATTAATAGATTTCTTAAGAACATTTAACACATATCTAAGATGTTTTTGTCCATAAGAAATATTATTTTCCGATTCTATTTTGGTTTGTTCGACCGTTTATCACTATTTCTCACGACCCATTCATCAGCTGATCAGGTGCTGGTTTTTATTTTTATTTTTCTACCTTTCTGGCACAGTAGTTCAAGCTAAATGTCATAAGTTAATTAGATTAAATTCCCCAACGTTAGAAATATTGTTACATGTTCTTTGCCCGCTTTCCATTCGGCTGCTTCCTTGGTTCTGTCTATTCTTACTATTCATACCATTCCACTCATAATACTTAAGTATTATGAAAATTTTCACTCGATTCCGCTGTTCGGTTGTCAATGCCAGATGGGCGGTGGGCGTGGTCGGACTGGAAGAGGCATACTTTGCGGCTTGCTCGAGACGCCGCACAAAAGTAGGCAGCAGGTTTTCTTGGTCTGAACGATGGCCGAACAAAAGGCACTTCTATTATATATATATGGTATGGTATTTGTTCGCATGTGTGCCGTTTTTTTTCCCCAAGTGCAGGGTAGCTACCTGCATTAATTAAAAGATTCAGGGAAAAAAATCAACTAAGCCATGCACTCGAAAATTCAATAAGTTGCATTAGGCTGCGAGAAAAACCCGTCGACCGCAAGTTTTTCACCGACGACCCCAAAGGAAAAGTTTTACTTTTGCCCCCCAAAGAAACAAACAAATGAACAAGGGTTGGGGGTTAAGGGTGGTTGGAAGAAAAAAAGAGGGCGGATAGGTTGGGAAATGGCGGAAGAAGGGGGTGCAACACATCTCGAACGCCCACGCACAAATGACGACGCTCAACCTCTCGACTTTTGCCTGCGAAATGGGGCTGCCCACTCACGCACTTTGCAGAATCACCCCAAACCACACCCTCTTGACATAGAACACTAAAGAAAATTACAATGGGTGTTCTAATTAACACTTTCAATAGGATTTTTTCAAAATAAATTGAAAAATTAACATAGATTTTTAAATGTACAATGTTATTTAAGGTCTTATAAACCTAATTCAAGATTTTTTTGGTATTCTAAGTAAGCTAAAAAAATATATGTATTAAAGGATATTTAAAAAAATTAAAGTACGAACCTAATAATGAAATACAATTTAAATTTTCAATTTTCAAATATCACTTTAACTTTTGCCCCCATTTCTCTCTGTGCACCAATACACCACCCCCAAATTCTCAACCCCCACGCACTTACGCACTTGTTGTTGGTAAGGCGCTTAAGTGTTACGCATGTGTGTGCGTTCGTTTGCATTAGTGTGCGCCATTTTGTAGCTCAAACTCGATCTGAGGGTTGCACAGCTGGATGGCATGCAATATTTTTAATGAAATATGCAACACTCAGACACTCCACTTGCAGAAATATTTAACAAACAGTAAACGAATGCACTGAAATAAGTAAACCTTAAATATGAAAGACTATTTTAAATAGGTAACAATTTAAGATACATTTGTATATTTTTCAGTTTAAGCCCGCTACACCTCCGATATACCACAAAATGTAGTATTTTTTAATTTCTTCAGTGCACCGTGACAACTCCCATTGGGAAAAGAGAGAAAAAACTGTGTATGTGTGTGGGTTTTGGCCGGGGTTTTCCATTTCCGTGTAATCATTCTTAACTTCCAGGGCGCTGCACGTGCCTGTGTAAGCTGGGAAGTCAAGTGCTTGTGATTTGCAATTGTCGAGTCGCCAGGCACACACGCACATTTGTCTGAAAATTTTATAACCCCGACGCATATTACATTCTGCAGCGCTAAGTGACCCAAATTGTTGTCAAGCAATGTAATTTGTGCATGCTTATATTTCCCTCAGTTGCACTGGTCCTTTGGCGCCCACGGTGCGTATGCGTAATCACGCCAAACAAACTTCCTCGAGAGCCAAATCTTTCACTGGCCCCGGGTGCGAATTATTAATAATGTAATTAAAATTCCAAACGTTCACACACGTACACACAACGAAGTGGCCGCTTTACGTTTAATTAAACTAATTCAATTGGCAAATAAACACCTGATTAATATTACGCATACGCAGCGTGTGCCTGTACACAATGTGCATTTGCTCTCTCTAATTGCAAAGTCCTAAGCTGCAGAAGGGGATTTATTTTGGACCGAAAAATAAACCCATTTCCACAGACATTTCGCTGGGAATAAAATGTAATCAGTAGTAAATCAAGTGCGGCATCGAGTGCAGGTGAAAAGTTGATTTCGCACAATACAAAAGTTGATGAGTCTAGGGAGGAAAATGTCAAGTGAAGGGATTCTGAGCGCCTTTTCGGGGAAAATTTCTATATATGTATACCCAGCAAAATATTTGAAATTATGATTTTTGCCGTTGGCCACAGTTGGAAGCACTCGAAAATCCTCCACCCTTCCATTTTCGTTTGCCATCATCATTTTCGGGTGACAACTTCACAAAGCTCACACAGGAAAATCCTTACTTGCCAGTTGGCAAAAGTTAATTATAAAGAGCATTTCGTTTTGTCTGTCTGGGGGTCTTTGCCTCACCTTTGCCACGATTTGTTTGTCTGTTCCTAAGCCTTGCTTTGAAGGCATTGCTTTAATAAATTATTAAATGCCAACCGAATGGCAAAACTGGCAATCAAATTCATCGGCAATTTGTTAGCTTCTGCATGCAGATTTCTTGGCAATTAGTCAGAGCTTTTGGCGAAACAAATCAAAGATTCAGTTTAAATACAGTTTTATTTTTAAAAATTCAAAAAAGAAATCTTATAAAATTTCTTTTCTAGTGACGCCTTATAGAAAAATAAAATAAAATGGAAAGTGATTAGAAAAATGCCATAGTTTAATTGGACTGCATTTTTAAGATGCATGATTTAAAAACGTGTTGATAAAAATGTCTTTTAAAGTCCATGACTGAGTTAAGCTAAGTTTATTATTGTGTGCATTGGAATAAACAAATCAAAAAAATTATTTATATTGCTTAGCTTCATCACTTAACCAAGTGTTTTGGCATTAAATTTGCTCAAGTGGTCAAAACTTTTAGCTTAAATACACCGCTGACCCTTGCGAAAACATGAAAGCCAACTCCGCTGACTTTCTCGATCCTGTCTTGACCCAAGACCCTAATGAGCCAGCGGTGGCAGTTTATGAAGTGCCAACATCTGATTCTTATCCAATTAGCGGGGGCTGTTAGACGACACGCTGCGTTTACGCCATGGCACAGACAAACTTTCCCCCAAAGGATGTGGTAAAGGAAGAGGGTAGATACACTCAGAAAAAACAAATTAAAACAATTTAACACGTTTTAGAAAGAGCTATTTTAACTACGGCTTAAGGGAAAATTTTCTTTAAACTCCAAATGTATTTCCAGCTATTAAATATTGGAAAAATATTAAGCAGTATAAGTTGCAGAGGAAATATTGTGAATTCAAGTTAAGAAATAAATATTATAAATATTTTGGCATATCCCTGAGTTGGATGTAAAATATTTATTTTATAGTTCGAATGTAATTCAGTTTAAATTTAATTTAAATATTATACAACAAACGCTTCTATCGAATAAAAGGTGTTTTCCAGTGTAATTGCCATGGCGAAAAGAAACCACTGCTTTGTTGTTTTCCACAGGAAGAGGGCTAAAAACATTTGAGCACACAAAAAGTTGAACAGTTGAGCCGGCAGGAAACGCCAAGTGGCAAAAAGTCAGCTGGAAAATGTGTTAACAGGTTAAATTCAGGAGTAAATGCCAGCCATGGTTTAAGCCCGTTTGGGCCACACTTTGCCTTGTTAACTGATTTTCTGAATTGTGATTTATTGACTGTGGCTATGGCCGCAGGTGTTGGGGTGTATCCAATTTTTTTTGTTCCTGCCAGCACTTCCGCAATTTCAAGCCAACACTCTAAATTGTTTGCAGCAGGTCAATAACAATTTTGCCTCTATTGCCTGAGTTTCCTGCCGGATAAGTGCACATAATTTGAGCGGAAGGATCTAGTGTAGGGGGTGCTCAGTTTTTAATTACAGGTATTCAGCTGGCCATATCCATGGGCGATTCATTTTCAGTTAAATTCCGAGAATGAGAGAAAAGGAGGCAGGACAGAATGAGATACGCACTTTTCTCGGCAGGATGCTGGTATCCCTGTTTCGCAACCCCAAACAAAATGGCCTAGAACAGAGGGACGAAACTTCGGAGGAAACTCCGGTCTTTTGTACTCGTCCTGTGCCAGTTCCACAGTCTGCTGCATTCATTAGACCTGGCCAAGTGGCGCTCACAGAGACTGGGAATTAAATTGCATTTACAGGCACCTCTGCAGCTCCTCCGCTCCTTGGATTCTGCGCTAATGGTGTAACATGACTTGGGGCCATCGCGCCATTATTATTATGGTTATTATGATTACTCTCGGCCCTCAGCAATTTTCAACTGGAACATTCTTAAATGCCACCAAATTGTCGCTTAGCCATGTCTTGGCTTTGACCAAAATAAGCAGAAGCCTGCTGGCCAAGTAAATTAAATGAGCTGTATTTAGTTTAATGAAAATTAAGCCATGGGAAAATTATGGTATTAAATACCCTTGAATGGGGATTATATAATAATTCTATGGGTTCTTAGGCCAGGAATTAAAAGTATTTTAAAAAGCCCTCTTAATTAATTGGGTTTTTGGATTGAGGGCATATCCATTTTGACTTGTAATCTTAATTTTAATAGCCACAAAATTGTATATAACATATGGTAACTTCCTTTATTACAGCTTTAAAGAATTTTTTAGGATTGGTAATTATCCACCAGAATGATTTGGATTCCCCAACGATTTATTAAGTTATTCCATGGGGCGGCTATTTGGCAAATTAGCATGTCTCAGCCGTCAGGACACCTGAGAAAGGCCAGCGATTTTGGCAGTTACATGTGTTACTTAATCACATGGCAGCGGCAAAGGTCCCTTAACAGGAAGTGCATGACCAGTGTTGGCAACTTGCCATGCCACACGTCACAGTTACGAGCCAGGCGGAATAAAACTTGGCCGTAAGTTAAGCACAAGTTGAAAACAACTTTTTCAATAAATGAACATGTTACAGCAGCAAAACCTAAATCACAGGGGAAAGTTCAAAGAAAATCTAGTTCAATTTGTGTTTTTAAATTGGACTTTAAAATCATTAAAATTTTAATAATTATATTATTTTTAAATATTAAAAAAAGGTGGTAAATTGCTTAGAAATTAAATATAAGACTTCTAGAATTTGTAAAATGTGTTAAAATATTTTTAGATGTCTTAAAACATAGGTATTTTTTTCTATAAGTTTTTATTCTGCCTGCCAGTGTTGAAAAGACCAAAAAAAAGTAAATTGGCCTTGTCAAATGTAAGCAATTCCTCAACAATTTCCCTGGGCGGGTGTGACCACAATTATGGGTGCAAATTTAATGAACATCTGGCATGTCAACTTGCCATTGTACTTTTGCATACTTAAGACGCTTGTTGAGACATTTCCGCTGCAATTGATTATCGCCTAGCGGGGAATAAAGTAACGCGATAGTGCCAAGGAAATACCTTTATTTAAAATTCCAAGCAGCCGGTAGAATAATTACTCTACATTTTTTTTTCTACTTCTCGATTAAGTTGCATGTGTAACTTGACTTGCATGTTAATTAAACGAATTTCGTTGCATGTGGCTGGGACTAGAGTTAGTATTTTTAGTTTCCACTGCAATTTATTGTTTGTTATTTTTCATTTGGCATGCGCAAAATGCAGCTAAGTTAAGTTGTTCATGGGGCCTATTGCCTGATTTGCTACGGATTGTTTATCACTTGCTTATCACATGCAGCGACGATCATCGGTTGCACTTTCCACAAAACTGGGGCTCTATGCCGCCCGTCATCATCCGAATGCAGTTGAGTTCTAGGCGGGTTTCACTACTTTGGTCAACTACTTTGGCTAGTCAGGGTCTTAAGTCTATGATTAAAATGGCTCTTCACTTACCGCGCCAGTTGGTGGGGATATTTTTTGTGGGTTTGTTGATTGTAGTCTTGGATTTTTGTTTTTTTTTTTGGTTAGGATTATGAGAGAGAAACGGTGGCTAACTAACTGATTACTAGAGTTTAAAAAAGGACTAACTTTAGGTTGCTGGGCTTTTTGAGGGCCCAGTTCGGGTTGAGTGTTGATTGAAGAGCAGGTCCTCCGGTTTTTGGGGGAATGTTGATTGATGATCATCTATCTTTCTTTCTGGGGGTTGCTCCATCGTCACATCTCATCGTCGAAATCTCACAGTTTGCTTGATATTTTTGCTCACTTGAAAAGTGTTTGCCTTACAATTGCTTACAATCTATATACTACTTAGGGTTAGACTAATGGGCTGGCCAATTGAGCTTCAATAGGGGTTTTACTTTACAGTTTGTACTCTTGGTAATTAATTTTTGCATTTTACATGGGTGCATATCTCGCCTTGGTGCTCGGTTTATGCCTAGGACTTAGGACTACTAATAGTGGTTAGGCATAAACTATTTGGTATACAATATGTGTGTAGTTGCGTTAACTTTGATTTATTGTTAATGGTATTGCTTGGAAAGAGGATTATATAAGCTAAGAAAAATTCATTGTTTTCGATTTACGTATACTTTGGTATTAGCAAGAACTATTTTTCGGCTAGTATGTGATTAAGTTCTGTAGTAATTAAAGGGTAGCTAGTGGACCCTTTCGTTTAGCTGTTTTTATCTATCGAATATATGCAATTGTTTTTAACTCCTTTTCTGGCTTTGGCTATATAATACCTTTAGTTAATTATTATTTAAATATTATTTTAATAATCTTTTAAGTAGCTGGGCAAGGTATTTGAATGCCTAGTTTAATGGTAATATTTTTAAAGAGACTTTCTACTTAGTTATTGTTATTGGATTGCTTGAGTTACGTATACTTTTGCTTACTTAGGTCTAGAACGGTACAAGTGCTGTCTGAAATGCTCTGCCTTAAATCTAGGTTAGTCTTAAGCTATGGAATATTTTCCTATCTGTATTATTTAGTTTTGGTGTTGTTTCTTGCAGCTAGTTTGCTTATACTTATTGAAGGAAATAAAATACATACTATAGAGGTTTACATTTCAATAGCGTAGCAAACACTTTTACTATGTGATTTCATTTTTCTCTCTATCTCTCTCTATTTCTCTAGTTTAATATATGTAATTTGCTTTTTCTTGATGGGTTCAAAGTCCATTCGCAAATGTTACGAAATGAAAGCAGATATTTTAGTAAGATTGGCTAATTTGCTTTGCTCTAAGTTTACTTTTGGGCGTGATTATTTAAGGGCATTTTAAACTGTTTTCAAACTAACTTAAAAAATTTTAAATTGATGTTGATATTTTTTTTGTTGATTGCAGACATAGCAGAGAAGTGTGTTGATGTGTGTTGCTGATGATATGCATATCAATTGGTTGGGTTTTGGTTTTTGTTTTCTCTGCAATTCTTTGCTCGTATTTGGTTTATCTGTTCCCCTTTCTCCACTTTCTCTCTTCCTCCCCCATTTTCGGTTGTTTTCGGTTTTCTTTGGGGGGGAGGCTTACCTAGGGGATGCGGCCGGAAGCGGAAGCGGTGGTGGCGGCAATGGCGGCGGCGGTGCCCGCACATCCGTTTCGATATTCCGCTTGTGCGGCGTCTGCAAGTCCAAGGCCGCATAATGCGAGTGGGCGTGGCCATGGCCGTGGGCATGGGCGTGGCTGTGGATATGCCCATGGCCGTGGGGGTGGCCCACGCCCAGCGGCGACTCGCGGGGCCTCAAAGTTGTGGGCGGACCGCGGAAGAGGGCGTACGGATTGCCAAAATAGTCCTGCGACGTCGCCATCATTTTGGCTCTGGCTGAAAGTACACAGTTAATGGGAAAGGGGAAAACAATTAGCTTGCAATTGACAAATTATGACAGGGCAGCGCACAGCCGCTGAAATTAAAAGCAAACATTGAGCGATGGCTGGCATGTCAATAAAGCATTTTTATAGCCGCCGATTGCCTCCGACTAAACGATGGCATGTGGACGGATGCACTCAAAAAAATTTGGCTCTTAAAATGTCACTTAAAATATAAGTCATACTATAAGAAAAAGTATATATGTATTAATATTATTTGACTATTTTCAATGTGATATTAATTTGATAATCGGAATCGCAAATCAATTCTTTAAACATGGTAATTTTAGAAAATATATCTCCAGTTATATCAGGAAAATTAATTTTAATTTTATTTTTTCAATGAGATCCTAACTTAATAATCGAAATCGAAAAATTTATCTTAATGGGTCCCAAGAATTACTAGATTTGTTAAATAATTTTCTGACATACACTTTTTTCTTAGTGTAGCTAAGAAGGGGCATATACCTTCTCCCCGAAAAATCACTTCACTGCCTGTGTCCGTGTCCATTCATGTTTTTTAATTTAATAGTCGTGTCATGTAAATGGGCCCTGCACGCGACTGCATTTAATTCCGGTTGTGAAATGAAATTATTTAAACATGTTCGTCGTGATTGATACTCGTACCCTGACTGTCCGTAGGATCTGTCCTTTAGACCCTCTTCCATTAAAGGGGGCAGTTGCAGATGCAGATGCAGTACACATGTCGGACACACCATAGTTGACAGCAGAGGACATGCCACGAGCGGACTACACATGTAATTAAGTGCCGGCTTGTCGCTTAAAGTGCCGGCCAATTGCCACGAACGCGTAACGAGGCGACAATGGCCATCGGCCTTTGGCGTGAGAAATATCAGATTTCAGATATCAGATACCAGATAGCCGGGACCCCAGATAGTTGGGATGAGCCGAAGACAAGTGTCTCCTAATTGAGCAATAAAAACAATTATTTATGGAGCCGTTTATCCTCAGTAAATATTTATTAAGTGCCTTTTAAGCTGCGTAAACGTTTGCAGTAAGTAAGAATTAATTACACTTCCTTGTATGAAGTATTAAATAGCCAATACTTGACTTATTCAAAATATAAGCAGCCTATAAAATGTAAACAACATTTATAAACCATGACTGACATTTCTATACATATTTTCATGACAAGAAATGATCTCTTTTATCAGAAATATTATTTTGTTATTCAAAATTTGTTGTTAATATGAAATCAAATCATTGTAACATCTTAGAATTGATATCTTGAAGCATTCCGCTCGAATATCAAAATATTAAATGGTAATAGGGCAATTATCGAATTACAAATCAGCATCTAAAGGATTAGCTTTGCCAAATAGGCCCACATCAAACGTGAATTCCTGAAAATCAGGCAATCCCTGGCCACATTCTCCACATGGCCATGTAAACATAAACGGCTCATTATTTCCTGCCCATCAAATCGGCCAACACTTGAAGTCACTTGCAATTAAATGCTTACACTGCCCACAGAACCCCCTTACTACTTCCCCCTTAACACTCGACGTGTTTACGCAATTTCCAACCAATTGGCATCAAGTGGCCAACACATTTGAGCCGCATTTGGCTGGAATCCCAGGCTCTGATTCCATTTCTCAGCCGCAATTATAACGCCCGAAAAGGGAAAATCGCACAGCAGTAAATGCTCAGCAGTGTGATGACCGATGCGAGTACTGTATTTTTTTGCTTTAATGAACTTTTTCCCCCAAGCTTTTCCCGGCATTTTCCACTTCCTTTTTTATTTTATTTTGCATAATTTAACGCGACAGCGACAGCTCAAGTGCTGACTGATTTTCTACCTGGCTGGCTGGCTGGCGAGACGTCGGAGTAAAAAAAGAAATCCCGTCGAGTCGATGATGGCTGCTTTTAACTTTTGCATAATTACGTGTAAGAAAAGAACATTTTACCAAAGTTCGCTGAAGGCAGAGCTCAAAAAACTTTACATCGGCATACGGATATCGGAGATCGAGGTGAATGCTTGCGGCACGCACTGTGCGAATTGTTTTAACTTACTTGGCTCAACTTTTTTATGCCACGCACCGCGACACTAATGGCACCCCCCAGAGTGTCGTTGGACCTGAGGGGTTGGGGACTGCGGATAAGGGATGTCGATGCATTTGCCCAAGTATCCAGCAGTGGTTAAAATTCTAGGTCTACAAATATATTACTTAAGCCTAGCTAAAAATTTGGCCTGAAATTAAAAACTAACTGACATGAGGTTCATATTTGTGACACTATATCGATTAGCTACTTTAAATCATATTTAAATTGTAAAACAGGTAATAATAGAAGTAATATTTACAAGAGTTTTCGTAGATAAGTAACACACTGCATAGAAGAAAGGCTCTAAAAAATATTAAAACATTTTTTATGAATACCAAATGTACCTAATTTTATTTTTTTTTGGAAATTGTACTCTTAATTTTTAAAAATCCCTAAGAGAGTTAGACTGTGCTATTATTTTAACGTCCACTGTATGTACGCACCGTAGCTCTTGGAACTGGAGGAAATGTGGAGCAATAGCGTCAAGTGCACGCAGTCTAGTGCACTGCATCGAGGATGAGGGCCGCCTGGGTGGAAGTCGGGGGGAGCTATACGTTCCTATATGTTCCTATATGTGGCAATATAGGCCAGACGACGTGGGCCGGCCAGAACACCTACGCGCATTGGTGTCACCTACTGAACTGAGCACTGAATTCTGAGCGCTGAGCGCCAAGAATCAAACGCCAAAAACAGAGCCCTAAGTGCCAGTGATGATATTACATTGTACTTTATTTATATACTTTTTAATTTAAATTTTAAAAAATGTTTATGTGAATTTATTTGATTATGATGTTTAATGGTTTACCTAAATATAAAACTAGTCTTCTATAAATAATATTTATAAAAAATTAAAAATGTTCTTCAAAATAAAAATGTTGTAATAAATCATAAACAATTTTCAATATCTTAAACGAGGTTCAGATATCTTCTTGTATCTTATAAGATTTAAAAATTCAAATATTCGCTTTCTAAGTGGTTCCATAAAGTCGATATGCTTTTAAAGAAGTTCTTATGCTTCCCTTATTTTTGTGGTCATTAAATTTTAATGATAAAAAGCCAAATTGGCAGACCTGCTGACTAGAATGTTTTGACGTATCAGGCGAAGTAATCTCTGCTCTGGAACGCTTTTACACCGCTGCGCTCAGGGGCTGTTAATGAGTCAAGATATGATGCATTTGTGAGTGTGTGGTGTACATATGAGTGTCTAGTTGTGTGTATGAAAGTCTGGGTGTGTGGGTGTGTTGTCCTAAGTGCGTTGGCGTCAAGTTGAAAGCCGCTAGACGGCAACAATGGCAGCCAGGAACAACAAACGCCGCCGGTTTTTGTTGCCTACTTTTGTGCGCCGCTGAGATTGAGAGTTCTGGGTTCTGGGCTCAGAAACGTACTCCTACGTACACCCATTTGCATATGTGCACATCTGTTTAATGGCTAGTGATGAGGCCCTTAGCATAGAAAAGTAGTGAAAGCGGTACCACAATTGCCAAATTTCACGGTCACTGGTTTAATTTAAAAAAGGTTTGTCTTTGTCTTTAGCACAAAAGGAAAGTTATCTTCTTAGCAGCTTTATGATACGATTATTTCTATAGTCGTATTTATTTATTCATATATTTAACAGTAATCCTAAAATACTAAAGCATGTTATTTGCTTTAATAGTTTGGAATATTTGTCACGGTGTATTGAAATAGATAATTCATTTAACGGTCTTATAAATCTCATAGAATTAGAAACTGATTAGTTTTAAGATGCACACTACTTAAAGCACATTATGGTACTCAACTATTTATGATCCTAAGCAATTAGATAATAAGCTATAAGCACACTTTCCATATGAATACAATCTTTAGAGCACATAGCACAGATAATATTAATTGATACCTACTTAAATAGGCGTGTTCACGCACTCATCGCAAATTCGCCGTTGAGAGGCACTCGTTTGCTGCTTTTGTTGTGGCTTCGATGGAATCATTTACCCCAACACATTCTGCATAATGCATGATAAATTCACTGGGGGAGTGAGAAAAGCCCGGAAATATAATAACTCTGTAAGTTGGGGGGCTAAGGGCCTCGAGTCTTGTATTGAAAATCGCCCCCTGCAGCCCTCATTATGCATTTTGTGTGAGTTGCAATTAATTGAACCACTTGGGGGAGTGCTGCAATTTGTTCAGCATACGGTATGGAAAGAAGTTTGCTATCGTTTAAGATGTCATTTTTTTTGTGTATCATTATAGTTCTTTTTATACCATTTTTGTTTTTATTTTTGAGTTGGTTACAAAACTTCGTTGTTGCCTCCTATCAGCGAGTGCTTTGCAACTTTGGCTGACTTTTGCCGGGGTCTCTTTCTATTTTTGCAGTAACTTTTCCGAGGATCCCACTCAGGGGACATTCGCTGACCCAAAGGAAAAGCAGGCAGCTTGCCAGATAATCCTTTTTCCGGCTTTATTGCTTTATAACGCTGGTGACGCTTTAAGACGCAAATAAATTGAATTTGCGGTGAAGACAAATCTTCTTAGTCCTGTCTAGCCACTGAGGAAAATAAATGTTAGAAATCTGTAAGGGATTCATTCTATGTTTACTAGTTTTTCTTATAAAATCAGAAACAACATATTGTTTTTTTAAATTTTCATTTTTAATTTTAATGTACCATCTTTAAGTGAGCCAATTGTACTTCATTTTATTACAATAATTCAAAATCGAACAAAAATATATAGAACAAGTTTTGGTAAACTTTAATTTACGGAAGATATTTTAAAATGAATAAAAAAAAAGCATAACAAATATTTTACAAAATATTTATTCATCAAAAATATGTTCATATTGATCAAAAATGAAGAAGTAATAAAACTTTTTGAAAATATTTTTATATTTTTTAGAAATTACTCTCTTGTTCGCCAAATTTTTCACAGTTTAATAATTTTGATTCAGCATCTCCAGCTGTGTACTTCTTTATCAAAATGCTTCATTTGTTAGATGATTTGTGCAGCACCCCCTCCATTATCCCGCTTCCCCCAAAGTGACTGTTTCTTTGTATTCCTTTGGCCAGAGGAACTTCGCTTGCCAAATGGCTTTGAATGTTTGCCCTCTCGACTATTTGATTAGCCGCACTGGAAATGTGATTTTGTTTTTGTTATTACATAATGCTCAAAGTGGTAGAGTGAGTGCACTCGGGGAAAACTCCTGACCTCGGGGAAAAGTCCAAACCCAACCCATACCCCACTTTCCTCAGAAATATACCCCCGTGTGACAATTTTTGGACTGCAGTCATGTGCGTGGCAGCTGATGGTGCTGTTCCGGTTTGTTTGCATGCAATTCCGTAAAGTCCTGTGCGTGCATTCAGGTTATTCCGCCAGCTCAGGCGTTTGACATGAAAAATGCATTTTATTGGGATTATTTTTATAACGTGTCCGACCTCAGGGTCCCCGCCGCAATTAAATCGGTCGTGATTAAAGCTTTCCGCGTGTGTGTTCAAAATGCAAATTCAATTAATTTTACATTTATGCTTAGTTCGTTGCCCACGCCTTTCATCATCCAGATTTGCAGTCAATTTTCGCACTTTATAATTCAATTTCTCAATTTCGTGGATAAAAATATTAAGTGTCGTCCTTTGTGCTTTGTGGCCAGGTCGCTGTTAATGGCCAATTACGTGCTGGGCTTTCAGGTGGGTGTCTACATATAGACTGTGTGTATATGGACACATATAGTGTGTCCATTTTGGCACATGTCCATGGCGGTATCCATATCGCGGTAGCGCACAAAGCGCCGCACGTGCTTGGCTCTCAAACTTTGTGATTTCATCAGCAAACTCCATCCATTTTGCCAACCCCTGGTTACTGTATTAGTTTATAAATTCAATTGTTTTTGTAATGCAATATTAGCCGTGGACAAAGTGTTGCTTTGTTTAAACTGCGCTGGCTAAATGGCTTTAAAATTCGAAATGCAAAAAAAGCTTTGTTAAGCTTCACAATAAATACGTATTATCTACTATAGCTAGTTAATAAAGGCAATATTTTTTTTTGCGGTACAACCATTTTTTTCTGTTTGCCTTGGCGAATTTTGGAACCTGGAAGTACAGTTTTGGGTTCCCAATCCGAAAACCTTTGAAAACACGGAAAACCCGAACATGAATATGTTTTAAAATGTTGACCCTCTTGTAGTAAGGAAATTGTATCGTAGAATATTAGGGAATTCAATCACGAACTCATAGAGGTATCCCACGACCAAATCGGAATCCTACAACTCAAGTTATGGAATCTATAAGTGCAGTTTTGGGTTCCCAGTATGGGTTCCCAGTTTGGGTTCTCAGTATGAAAACCATTGGAAATACGGAAAAATTGAACATGAAAATGTTTTAAAATTTTGACCCTGGCCTAATACAATAATTTGAATGCAGATTATAAGAAAATTTAACTACAAATTCAAAGAGGTATTCCGCGTCGAGATCGGAATAAAATTACTCAAGTTATGGAATCTAGAAGTGCAGTTTTGGGTTCCCATACTGAAAACCATTGGAAATATGGAAAAATCGAACATGAAAATGGGTTAAATTTGTAACCGTAGCTAAATAGAATAATTTAAATCCAGAATATAAGAAAATTCAACTACAAATTCAAAGAGGTATCCCACGTCAAAATCGGAATAAAATTGCTCAAAATATGGAATCTATAAGTGCAGTTTTGGGTTCCCATACTGCAAACCATTTGAAATACGGAAAAATCGAACATGAAAATGGGTTAAAATTTTGACCATGGCTTAATAGAATAATTTGAATGCAGATTATAAGAAAATTCAACAACAAATTCAAAGAGGTATCCCACGTCGAAATCGGAATAAAATTGCTCAAGTTATGGAATCTAGAAGTGCAGCTTTGGGTTCCCATACTGAAACCCATTGGAAATACGGAAAAATCGAACATGAAAATGGGTTAATATTTTGACCCTGGCCAAATAGAATAATTTGAATGCAGATTATAAGAAAATTCAATTACAAATACAAAGAGGTATCCCACGTCGAGATCGGAATAAAATTACTCAAGTTATGGAATCCAGAAGTGCAGTTTTGGGTTCCCATACTGAAACCCATTGGAAATACGGAAAAATCAAACATGAAAATAGGTTAAAATTTTGACCATGGCCTATTAGAAAAATTGGAATACAGATTATAAGAAAATTCAACTACAAATTCAAAGAGGTATCCCACGTCGAAATCGGAATAAAATTGCTCAAGTTATGGAATCCAGAAGTGCAGTTTTGGGTTCCCTACTGAAAACCATTGGAAATACGGAAAAATACAACATGAAAGAGGGTTAAAATTTTGACCCTGGCCAAATAGAATAATTTGAATGCAGATTATAAGAAAATTCAATTACAAATACAAAGAGGTATCCCACGTCGAGATCGGAATAAAATTACTCAAGTTATGGAATCTAGAAGTGCAGTTTTGGGTTCCCATACTGAAACCATTGGAAATACTGAAAAATCGAACATGAAAATGGGTTAAAATTTTGACCATGGCCTATTAGAAAAATTTGAATGCAGATTATATGAAAATTCAACAACAAATTCAAAGAGGTATCCCACGTCGAAATCGGAATAAAATTGCTCAAGTTATGGAATCTAGAAGTGCAGCTTTGGGCTCCCATACTGAAAAACATTGGAAATACGGAAAAATCAAACATGAAAATGGGTTAATATTTTGACCCTGGCCAAATAGAATAATTTGAATGCAGATTATAAGAAAATTCAATTACAAATTCAAAGAGGTATCCCACGTCGAGATCGAAATAAAATTACTCAAGTTATGGAATCTAGAGGTGCAGTTTTGGGTTCCCATACTGAAACCATTGGAAATACTGAAAAATCGAACATGAAAATGGGTTAATATTTTGACCCTGGCCAAATAGAATAATTTGAATGCAGATTATAAGAAAATTCAACTACAAACTCAAAGAGGTATCCCACGTCGAAATTGGAATAAAATTGCTCAAGTTATAGAAACTAGAAGTACAGTTTTGGGTTCCCATACTGAAAACCATTGGAAATACGGAAAAATCAAACATGAAAATGGATTAAAATTTTTACCATGGCTTATTAGAATAATTTGAATGCAGATTATAAGAAAATTCAACTACAAATTCAAAGAGGTATCCCACGTCGAGATCGGAATAAAATTACTCAAGTTATGGAATCTAGAAGTGCAGTTTTGGGTTCCCATACTGAAAACCATTGGAAATACGGAAAAATCGAACATGAAAATGGGTTAAAATTTTGACCATGGCCTATTAGAAAAATTTGAATGTAGATTATATGAAAATTCAACTACAAATTCAAAGAGGTATCCCACGTCGAGATCGGAATAAAATTACTCAAGTTATGGAATCTAGAAGTGCAGTTTTGGGTTCCCATACTGAAAACCATTGGAAATTCGGAAAAATCGAACATGAAAATGGGTTAAAATTTTAAACCTGGCTTAATAGAATAATTTGAATGCAGATTATAAGAAAATTCAACTACAAATTCAAAGAGGTATCCCACGTCGAAATCGGAATAAAATTGCTCAAGTTATAGAATCTAGAAGTGCAGTTTTGGGTTCCCATACTGAAAACCATTGGAAATTCGGAAAAATCGAACATGAAAATGGGTTAAAATTTTGACCATGGTTTAATAGAATAATTTGAATGCAGATTATAAGAAAATTCAACTACAAATTCAAAGAGGTATCCCACGTCGAGATCGGAATAAAATTACTCAAGTTATGGAATCTAGAAGTGCAGTTTTTTGTTCTCATACTGAAAACCATTGGAAATACGAAAAAATTGAACATGAAAATGGGTTTACATTTTGACCTTGGCCTAACAGAATAATTTGAATGCAGATTATAAGAAAATTTAACTACAAATTCAAAGAGCTATCCCGCGTCGAGATCGGAGTAAAATTACTCAAGTTATGGAATCTAGAAGTGCAGTTTTGGGTTCCCATACTGAAACCCATTGGAAATACGGAAAAATCAAACATGAAAATGGGTTAAAATTTTGACCATGGTTTAATAGAATAATTTGAATGCAGATTATAAGAAAATTCAACTACAAATTCAAAGAGGTATCCCACGTCGAGATCGAAATAAAATTACTCAAGTTATGGAATCTAGAAGTGCAGTTTTGGGTTCCCTACTGAAAACCATTGGAAATACGGAAAAATCGAACATGAAAATGAGTTAATGTTTTGACCCTGGCCAAATAGAATAATTTGAATGCAGATTATAAGAAAATTCAATTACAAATTCAAAGAGGTATCCCACGTCGAGATCGGAATATAATTACTCAAGTTATGGAATCTAGAAGTGCACTTTTGGGTTCCCTTATTGAAAACCATTGGAAATACGGAAAAATCAAACATGAAAGTGGGTTAAAATTTTGACCATGGCTTAATAGAATAATTTGAATGCAGATTATAAGAAAATTCAACTATAAATGCAAAGAGGTATCCCACGTCAAAATCGGAATAAAATTGCTCAAGTTATGGAATCTAGAAGTGCAGTTTTGGGTTCCCTTACTGAAAACCATTGGAAATACGGAAAAATCAAACATGAAAGTGGGTTAAAATTTTGACCATGGCTTAATAGAATAATTTGAATGCAGATTATAAGGAAATTCAACTACAAATGCAAAGAGGTATCCCACGTCGAGATCGGAATAAAATGACTGAAGTTATGGAATCTAGAAGTGCAGTTTTGGGTTCCCATACTGAAAACCATCGGAAATACGGAAAAATCGAACATGAAAATGGGTTAAAATTTTGACCCTTGCTTAATAGAATAATTTGAATGCAGATTATAAGAAAATTCAACTACAAATGCAAAGAGGTATCCCACGTCGAGATCGGAATAAAATTACTCAAGTTTTGGAATCTAGAAGTGCAGTTTTGGGTTCCCATACTGAAAACCATTGGAAATACGGAAAAATCGAACATAAAAATGGGTTAAAGTTTTGACCCTCGCAGAAAAGAAACATTTAAATTTATATTGTTACAAAATTCAACCACAAACTCATAGAGGTATCCCACGTCTAAATCGGAAGCCAAATACCCAGCTCAAGTTATAGAATCTAGAAGTGCAGTTTTTCTGAGACCAAGTCCATATAACCTATTAACCTTAACATAGCTACGTATATTAACTTGGGAAACTGTTCCCTAAACATCTCTTTAATTAAAGTTTCCAAAGCGGCAACCCCATGAAAGTCGTAAGTCACGCAATTAATAAAGCTGCAGTGGGGATTCCGAATCGAAATTGGCCAAATATTGGCGGCCACGCCCGTCAGCTGTTCACAAGCGTTGCAATCAAATGCCGGCTGCCCGCGTTGGTTGGAAAAAGTGAAGCTGTTACTTGACTTTCAAATTAGGCAAAGAAGCTAAAAGTTTTATCGATAGACGCACGCCAAACTTTGACCATTGCCAATTTGTAAAGACTCCCAACACTTACAGCTGTCACAGCCCTCCCCAGAGCATTTTGGCCAAGTCCTTTGCAAGTGCTGCTGCATAAATAAACCATTTCGAGGCAGTCGGAAAAGTTGGCCAGCTCCTCGCCGGTTGGGAGTTAACCAAATATAATCTGTACTTGACCGGACAACATATTCAATTCGCCTCGCCTTAAAAACGATTTACAGATATTGCGTGTGTAATTTATTTCCAAGTGCCAAACTGTTTACAAGCTCACTGAGCCAGAGAGCAGCTCATTTAACATGCTGATGCTTTGCAGCTTTTCCGTGAATCACTCCGATTTTCCCCCGTCTCGTCGATTTTCCCCCGATTCACAGTTGTTGCCCAGAAGGAAACACCATTACATGTTGCCACAACTGTTGCCATTGAAAATCATGGCCATGTCATGCCAAGGCCTTTAAACTCTTACATTGTCCGTGGTCGAAGCCGAAGACTTAAAGCCTGATTTACTTGCCATCAGATGTGTTGACAATATGTTTTGCCCTGTTTCCGTTACCAAAAAATTGATTTTTCTTTTAAATTGAGTCAGTTAATATTAAGAATAATATTGGTATAATGAATGTTAAAAAAAAATATTTCTGTGAAATTCTAGTTGAAGGTTTTTTTGAATATGGCATCATTAATTGATACATTTATGGAAAAATATCAAAGTACCTTTAATAGAATCAATAACATTAAGTTTATAATTTTGAATAAATATTAAATGAGCAAAATACACCAGCCATCACAGTTTTCCCTCATTGATATGTACTTAAAGAAATGCCATAATATAACAAAGGAACTATAAGTTCCCTTACTTAATTGAACTCTTAAACCAGTAAACGTTTTCCCTTTCTATAAAAATATATGTAAGTTGCCCCAGAGAACTGAGAATACCACCGATACAAATGTCTTCCCTTAGCGTCGATGCCAGTTACTCGATACTTATGCATTGTAAAATATGCATTAATAGCAGCTCCTTACGAGTATTTGCATTTATATGGAATACCTTTTGTTTAGCCGGAATTCGAGAAATGCCGGCACGTGGCTAATAAACCGCAGAGGAAGTGCAGCCATAAATAAGAATGCCTGCATGTCGGATCAGCCAGTTGCAAGGACCTTAAATATGAGTGTGTTAGGGATGCGTGTGTGTTGTGGATTGTGCGTGTCAGCTGGCGAATTAACACGTCAAGCGGCTTCTGCATTGACAGGTCCCAATAGTTGCCACATGCCGCACGGCCAAATGGGAAGTGCCTGCTGTTTTGGACAGCGGGCGAGTGGAGCTCCTTACAGGGTCCTGTTAGCAGGTCCTTATAGACAGGATGCAGGCAGAAAGGGACGGAAATGGAGTTTGGGCAGTGAGTGTTAACTGCCTTGTTGTTAAAGCTTTAAGACAGAAGGCTTAACTTAAAGTTTACAATTAAAAGAAAATATTTTAAAACACCAATAAAATAATCAACACTGCGTATGAGTAATAAAAGAAGTTCAACCTTTATTGTAACTTCGTAATAATTATATAAAAAATATTTAACATATTTTACTGACTAATTTGTAATGCAAATGTGTGACTGCACTTAACAACGCGCTCCTTAACTTTTTACCCCCCGGAAGTAAAATTGAAGGAAGAAAAAAGTTCGAGGCACATATTGACAAGGCAATTAAATTGTTAATTACCATGTGTGCAAATAGTTGGCGAACTTTACGTTCCGCTCTTCCGACATTAAAAATTATTAACAGAATTAATGCGAAAAGTTGTCGAAAAGACAAAGGCAAAAGGCAAAGAGAATGGCCAAAGCCACAAGAAGTTGGCCCCGACATCAAAGCAAACATCAGAGATGAATCCAAGGCATCAAACAGACAAAGAGCAGAGTTTAAGTTTCCGACTGTCTCTGTTCCGGAGCCTTTTTATACGCTTTTGGCCAAAAAGAATGGTGTGCGAATGTTAATACATTATTCATGCGACCAGCAGAGTTTTCAACGCGCTGTCCTGGCATTTTCTTTAAGAGCTTCCGGCAATTAAGAGGCGACAGAGGGTAAACTTTAAATCGATCAGATCAAGAATTCATTCAATTTTAAATATTTACGAAGGTTTTTTGGTATAATGAAAGACAGAGAGAGATTGATGACATACAATTACAGGACATCATTTTGTGGTTTCCTTGGAAATGCAAGGAACTTAAGAAAATGATTGATTAAATCGTTTAAATATTACTGCAATATTTATTGATTGTTTTCCTTGTTAGTTATATATTTACACCTGGTATTGTCTTATTTTCTTGATCGTTATATATTTACACATGTTATTGTCCTATTTTATCTTGACAATGTACGTTCTAAAACATTTGTTAAAAATAACACAGTTTTATCATGTACAATCTCTTAATTAAATCTAAGCCAGTTTATAAACACACCATCTATAAATGTTAAGTCTGTTATCAAGATACTAACAGGCACGCATATTCACAATTCTTCACACCAACAAAAAGCCCGGAAACATGAATAAATTCCGTGTTAATAAACATTCATGCCCGCAACCAAATCAGATTTGCATTTTTCAAATATTTTACAAAACTAACCAAAATGGCAGCTAAATTGCACTCTCCCACGCACTGGCACTCGCACACGTCCAAACAAATACAGTGGCGTGGCAAAAAGGGGGTCATGAGAAAGGGGGGATGGGGTGGTTGGAGAAAGGTAGGGAGAGAAAGTGACATTGCTAACTCGTGGATGTCGACAACGCTGGCGGAACGAACGCCGCTGGCCAAGCTCAAAATGAAAGGCACGCGCCCTGCCACCAAAGAATAAAGATAAATCGAAGAGGATGAAAAGTTTTTGAGTGTACATTTCAAATACCCTTCAAATATATTAAAATATAATTATAATATTATTGTTATATCATATCAATGTTATAATATTTTAAAATACTTAAGCACGCAAATTTCTAATATAGGTTCCTTTTATAATTACACTCCAAATTATGGAATCCATTATAATGGAACCCATTAATAAAGAATTAGTTTTATCATAAGGGGCAGTTAGCAATTTTAAAAGCTCTTAAAATGGTATTAAAATTAAAATATATCTTAAACTATTTTTTAGTATATATACTCTAATACTTTAAATATTGTCTCCTTACGAGCACTTTATTTTAGTTAAAGCTTGAGGCTCTTTATTAATTTTGATACAATCAAAAGTGTCCTTCGAAAGGGTGCATAAAATATATAGAGAGAACGGACACGAATTTCCCCGCCCGGCTGACTGACAGGCCCAGTGCGAATAGAAAATGGCGGGGGGGTGGTGCTCGACAAGGACGGCCAGGAGGCGGAAAAAGCGGCGTGTAAATTTTCCATCTAAGCCACAGCGAGCAGAGCGACTGACATTCGCACACGACCAACTCAACGCAACTCAGCTCGCTGCTCGCGCCGTATATCTTCATTAAAATGCAATGCATCCTTGGGAGAGCAGTGGGACCCCATTCCCATCCCGCTGGCCATGGAAACCCCTAGTGATGTCCTGGTTCCTGGTTCTAGGTACCCAATCCCCAAACCTTCAATCGTGTAAGCGTCCGCGCGTGTAATGACAATGGTGGCGCGTGGCTTTGACTTTGACATGGCCGCCGGGCTGGACTTTGGACAACGCAGGACCCATCTCCATCCCATCCCCTTCCCAACACCTTCCCATCCCCTGCCCAACACCTTCCCATTCCCTTCCCATCCCCTTCCCATCCCATTCCAACACCATATTTTTCAAATGCAATGCCCCGTGACCAAAGCTGCGGCTCGACCTCTCGCATCAACACGTACGTAAAAGTCAAATCAACTGGAGCTGTTAAATTGGAAGTTGGCTGTGCAAAACAATGGCAGTGGGAAGTTGTAGAGGTGGAAGTTGTGACTGCGGATGAGCAGCATTAACGAAAATATAAACAAACATCTAGACTGGCAGCTAAAAGGAACCAGCACCTTATAAACTTTAAATGGAAAACTAGCAGAGGCTGGCAGGCCAGCACTGAAAGAATTCGTTCATAAGGGAAAAATGGTTAAATGAAATAGAAAGTTAAAATTATAGTATATTATAAAGTATTTTTAATATTATAATTTGAAAAATATTTTTATGTTTTAGACTTTTTATGATGCAATTTTTATACAATTCTAATATATTATGTTAATGATAATATGATACATCATGATAATACAGTTATTTATGTTGAATCTATACATTTAAATTTTCATGCTATGAGCTTTTTCCTTCCCTAGGGTTAAATATTACATTCACAAAGCGTTTTTGTGTGAGATATTGTTTTAAAAATAGTAATAAAAACACACATCTTTCGTTATGCAATATTAAAGACAAAATTTGGAGTTTTAGATAAAACTACTTACTAAAATGCTGATATCATTTTTATATAAATAAACTAAGACTCCCCGATCTGGGATCAAATTTTTCTCGCAGTGCTGGAAAACAGGGATTCAGGGAGCTGTGAAAGGGCGTGACATGTGGTAAGTGCAGCACCAGCACCAGCAGCACTGAAAAGGAAACGAAAGGAAAAGGAGGAAGGACGAGAGCAGTTCGGTTTCAGGCAGCCATCATAAAATGATGCGCCCACAAAATGCACATCCACATCCTGGCTAGGTGTAAATCACGTAGCACTCTGACGCCTTTTACAGTGCCAGTTGTTTTACCCACAATAAAATTGAAAAGCAGCCAAAACAGCACCAGCCACCAGCAACAGAAACAACATCGACAACGACAGAGGAACGCAAAAGTTTTAAAAGTAAAATGACAAGAGCACGTGCGACCTGTTCGGCGGTAGTCGAAACTGAAGGAGTTTGTTTACGTCGTCTACCTTAAGTACACCGAAAAAAATAAGATCGCATGTCAAGTAAGTCCAAAAGATCATGAATATCTAATGTTAATAAAATAATGTATAACAAAATAAAGGATGCTCTTTTCACAAGCATCACTTTACCAGCACTTACGACTATTCATTGATGTAATTCATAAGACAACATGAGCACATTCAATATTTTTGGTCCTGTATTATTTATATTCTTTTCTCTCTGTAAACTTCCCTTTTATTTTCCGCCCAGTCAGCCCCCTTTTCCTGACTCCGGCTGAGTTATGGTTAGACATCGATCTCATGGGAAGCCCAGTGCCAGAGCTGACTTAGCTGGGCTAAAGCTTTGCTCCGAAAAGTTTTTGCATTTCTCGTGCGGCTCATTACAACTCCGTCAGAGCAGTAAAAAATACTCATATCAGAGACTGCAATTCCTCGACGTTGCTTAAACCGGAAGCTCACTTTTACCCACGCAAAAAGCCCAAACACCCTAGTACACCACTCTCTGTATCCCTTGCACCGGTCCACACGCCAAGTATTTTGTTTATTAAAATTAAGTGTCACGGAGCTTTGCCCAAGAACAGTGGTTCTGGTAGGGCTAGTCAGTATTATATGTTCTCAAGGGCTTATGCTTTCTGGGATTATAATATGAGTTAAAAAATAAGACCAAACTTAGGGGCTAATTTTAGAAATAATACCCTAGTGTAAGAATACCTTAAGTACTAAATTAAATACTATGACAAATATTTGTAAGAACAATTTATCAAATATATCAGATAAGCCTTTAGCTTATTACGTTAAAACTATATAACAATATTACTTTACAATATTTATAATAACCTTATATATTATCTTTTTTTAGGTCATTCTATTTTACAGTTTCTGGAAACTTAAGAGCCCAAAAATATATTATTTGGCTACCTAAAAATAACCTTAAAAAATGGATAACCAATTTTAAATTATTTATAACATATCAAGAACTGTAAGATACAATTTTTTGGACCTATAAATAGATCAAATAATTTTTGGACTTCAAAATTGTATCTTAAATTTGGGTAGGTTATACTTGAGTGTTCCGAACTCTTTATTTACCTTGGCAGCACTGTGCGTTGACCAGTGTCCTGAAACGGAGCATCATCAGCTAAGACCACCAGGTGGTCCCAGGACCTCGGACTCCTGCCGTCCTGCCTGTTCCCATATTATTATTACTACTGTTGCTGTTGGTGTTGCTCCTGCCTGTTGTTGTTTGTCGCCAGTTGCTATTAATGCCGCACAGCAACAGCAGAAGCCCCTTCTGCAACCTGATGCACACAGTTTTTTACGAGCTGCACACGCACACGTGCCGGAAAGTCCCCCCCGAGTCCTGTCCTGAGGTCCGAGGTCCTGGGGACAAGGACACTGGCCACCTACCACCACCACCACCTACCACCTACCACCGTCTATTGTCCAGTAGATACGTGCCTTTTTGCTTTGCCATTAGCCTGGGTGCACTGGGCCACCGTGGCCACATTAAGTGATATTTGTTTTACATGAAAATCAACTACTGTCTGTCCCCGGAACCACTCGTATCCTGCCTGTTGTTAAATTTAAATTTCAATTGCAAAATTGCGGAATTGATTTGCTAATTGCATTGCCGTCGCGTGGTTAGCTGAGCTCATCATGGTTACTTAGGGCAATTTTAATCAATCATCAATACGGTGAGTGAGTGAGCATTTTGAGGCATTGAGCCCGGCATTAAATCCGGCAAATCCATAACTAAACATCCCAACCATCGGATATGCAGACTTAATGAGCACCAGAAACGTTAACCGCATCAACAGCTTGTTATATGCACACAAATGTGTCAAGCATTACAGGCTCCTGTAGCTGCTGTCACTGGCATCCTTTGGCTACATATAGATATAATATCTCCCCAGATATATAGCCACAGCCGCAGAAAAAAAAAAGGAAATAGAAAATGGAGAACTTCGCCTAACCCACATCGGAGTGAAAGTTTTCGACTGCGCCAAATTCATGCCACTAAATGCTAATGCACTAATTAGTTCACGCTCTCAACTTGGCTGTCTGACTGCTCAGACTTTGCATTTACCATTTAGCATTTACCATCTAGCATTTACCATTTAGCAGACACATTGAGACAGCAGCAGCATCCGGGGCTGCAAATGATTAAAAATTCGCAGACGGAAAAAAAGCGAGTAAAAAAGGAGGAACAAATAAAATACGAACACTTTTGTCCGGCAATAAAAGTGAAAATTATTTGACAAAACAAGAACATTTAATGGGCTAAAACTAGGAAAAACTGACTGCAATTTTAAAGCCGTCCAGTTTTTTGGCAGCTGCGTTGGCCTTAACGCCAAATTTCAGTTGCTGTCTGAATGAAAAATACTGTGGGATTACAAGTTTATAAATAAATTTACTAAACAAAATAATTTTAGATATGTAGAGATCTTAAGAAATTATTTAAATATAAACTCAATCCCTTATTTAATTTATTGAATATATTTTACCATTATTAAATTACCATTACACCCACTGTGCTGGGCATTAAATAAATAAACGCCAACTTGATTTCCTCCTAACCAAATGTTATTCAGGCTGAAATTGAATTAGCTTGCCCTTGTTTTGGTTTGTTGAATGGCCTAAAGAAGGGGGAATCCCAACAAGAACAAGTCCAAGCCCTGTTTGGAGACTGTATGAATTAGTAATTTAAACGAATTTAATTAACATTTTTAGAGTCATGTCGATGAAAACCACTAAAACCATCCTTTAAATAAATAAACACTACTGTAAGGCCAACTATTATAGAGAATATCTTCGTTCACATGAATATAATACCAACCGAAATTATTTCCGTCTAATTTCTTTATACTTTTTCTTTTTTTAAGCAATTTCTGGTTGCATGGAAAACAAGCCGAAAAATTGTCAAATGCCAAATCAATTTTGGCTTTACAACTAACGAAATCCTATCAATGAAAATTTTAATTGAAACTAGCGCAAAAAACTGTTAGCACCATGCTGCACATTTATGCATGTTGGGTTTTAGAGAAAACCAATTGAGTGTTTTGTTGGTTGCACAAAAATAAATTGGTCAATAAACACTTTAGCAGGCCAATCGACTGATGTAAAATATTCTTTTAATATATCTTTTTATTGGTTTTATTTGTTTGCCAATATTTTATTTTAAGTGCCCGCCTTATAAGGCTTGAAGTTCATTAAGCTGGGCGTTGTTTTTCTGTTTTTGCTGCTGTGGGGCACGTAAAGCGGCGCTCATAAAAGCCAAAGGCATTTAAAGTGGTGGTTCCACTGGTTCAGGTAGGGCAACCAGGTGAGTGGTGTCAGCCCGGCTAGCCGCAGCAAGTTATAAAGATGTCCAAAGGCCACAACACAAAAGTTTATTACAGTTTGGCCGGAAGACGATGGGCTGAACTATAGGAAGTCCCTTCGCACCTCATCCTCTGTATTGAGGTCACGGTGGACGTTTTTTGTTGCACTTGACTTTCCTGGCGCCACTTTAAGGCCTACAAGGCTTACCAGGTGAAAAGGGTTTGTAGCGCGGAAAATAGATTTAAGATACGCACTAAATTGGCAAGCGAATAAAGCGCGCTCTAAAGTAGGCAATAGAAAAAATCACACAACTTCTTTTACCAGTTTTTGCACTTCACTTTGCCCATAAATACAGTGGATATAAAGCCTTTTATATTTAAAAAATAGTTTTTACAAGAAAAAAGCTATAGTTAAGGTAATTACCATAGATAAAACATGGCTCAATTGAAAAAAACGGGTGCCTATTGTTTTTAATATATCAAACCGCATTTTATAAAACAAAAGCTGATGTTAAAGAATTATTTTTTTATCGAGAAAAAGTTAGTACTGTATGTCAGCTATTTTTAAAAAATATTTTTCTCTATAGAAACACTAAAAATAATTTATGAAACAGATTAACTTATGAAAATGTATGTTTAACCTAAAATTTTTCTTTTAATTTTTTAAAATTGATTCAAAGAAATAGTAATAAATTAAAAATTGTATTTCATTTACAATATTTATACCCCTATTTCCCCAGTGCTTTTCAGCAAATGTTTCCCCGTCGCCAGGTGTCATAATTAATTTCCACGGCAATTTGTTTTCCCGCCGTTGTTATCGCTGTAATTGTCACAGTTGTTGTTACATTTCCAACAACAAGGTTGCCTTTACATTTGTTGACATCTGCGGATTTGGGTCCCTGATTTATTGAAAAGGGCCAACCAGTACTGAGGTCTGGGCCTGGTCTATATGCAGGTTGTGTTCCCGGCCACACAACTCTATATAAAAATGCATTTTCAGTCAATGCTGGGGCACTCAGACGACTTTGAGTAGTGCTTCAGTTCGGGCCACAAAAAGGGTGGCACAAAAACAGCACCCACCGCCCCCCGAGATAAGCCAGTAAATGGGTGAGGTGGTAGAAACTGTCCTACATTTTCTCATTAAATTGCCATGGTAAATATCCGGGTAGTTGGCATAAACTTACTAACAAGGCGCCAACGTAAGGTGGCAAGTGTCGAATATTTTTGGCCACCACTTTATTGCTGTTTTCTCGGGAAACTTTTAATTGGCCTGAGCAAATCCCAATTGTTTTTTTTTGTTTTGACAAACTCCAGTGTACACGGCATATCAGAGTGGAATAGTTTTTGGCATCACTGTATCAGCCATGTGTTCGTTAGGCGGCATCAAGAATTTTCCCCATTGAAATTGCTCTCATAAATTTTGGCCAAGTGTCAATAAGTGCAATGGAATACAAGCGATGGCCACATTGTAATGGTAAAAACTTTCACCAGCCTGCAGGAGAGCATTAAAAATGCATAACTAAGGGGGAATTTACGGGTTACAATCACGGCCTTGTTTTCCTAGTACCCTCCGAACCATATTTTATTTTTTACAACCATTTTGAGGGAATGTTATTCAAATTAAAGCTGCTGTTGCCTAACAGCCGCGTTTACAGCTTCCTGTAAGTGGTTGCGTTACAGTTCTCGCAGCTGTGCGAAAACTTTCGTAATGAAATTGCTTTCCATTTGCGGGCTGCATATAAAGCAAGGACCGGGCTTTAAGGGACAGCAAAGTTTTCGCTGAGGAACGGGTTTAAAGTTGGTTCTTGGAAGGTGAAGTTTGAAGAAAATAAGGAGCCTTTCATGTTGGTACTCTAAAATAAAATAGATAATGTTTGCTTAATGTAATAGTTTAATCTATTAAATAGTCAAATAGTTTTACTTGAAAACCCCATATTAATATCCAAATTTTAGTCCTACTAAAACTAGGTATGATAAGTATTCAGAAAAACCCATTCAAAATTGAATGTTAGATTAATAATAATAAATAATCAACATTTTTGAGTATTTTTCGATCAAGTGTTAATCATTTATTAATTTATTTTTTAAATAAAAGGTATACTTATTAGTCCCTACTTCAAATGTATAATGCATTTTATATTTTTTTAAATCTAGACCAGAAAATAATCTAATTCTAACAATTTTTTTATTCTACTTGGTTACAAAATACGATTTTTAATATTATTTATGATAAATCAAAATCTATTTCAAGATTCGATTGGACTATTTCAATTACCAATTGCATAGGCTACCACAGCTGCCCTCTCCATTTTTTACCGGGAAAGAAATGGCGTGTCTGCCACCCCATTTGCACCCACTTACCGCCCACTTTCCGCCTATTGTCCATCCAGCTTGCACCCATTTTCCCGACCTTCCCCCCTTTGGACCCCCTCTTTTAGCCTGGCCGACAACACCGATGCATGCTGGCCACGCGCTCATTTCAGTTTAAATTGAATTGAAGCCAAATGCATGCCATGATTTTAAATTGTTTGGTTTGGTTTACATTGCATTACGCAGAAAACCACCCCCCACCCCCACCCACTGGGTGGTTTTGGTGGGTGGCATTGTGGGTGGGTTGGGTATTCAGGGGGGTAACTTGGCGCATTGGTGCACAAAACTACACAAATTGCTGACATATTCAAATCAATGAGAATGGGATGAGTGCGGGGTGTGTGTGTGTTTTTGTGGGTGGATTTTTGGTTTCAGTTGCATCTTCTCCACCATGAAAAGTGCTTGCAAAAACAAATATCGAATTAAATAAATTGCAAAACTGCACCGATGATGAGCAGAGGACTGGTGAATTTTTTTTTTGGATTTACCAAGATTTACATTTTCACCAATGCCAATGCAAATGCCAGGCGATAGTCGCGATAGTTGTTGCGATAGTTAAGGCCACCCTGCCATTTGTTTACCACATTTTCCGGAGAGGATCCGATGCGGAGGAGGCAATCAAGGAGCCAAAGGAAATAAAAAACGTTTACGTTGGTGGCTTGTTAAGTGGCATATTTATGTAAGACGGGGAACGCGCTTGATTCTGTGCCAAAAAACGAATCCAGACCGGAATCGAAATGAACCCAGGACCAATTACTTGCGAGGGGGTGGTGCCCATGTCCTTTTTGCGGTTTTTCCGCCCTATTTTTTCTTTGTTTTTCCTGGCTTTCAAATAAAAACTATTCAATTTATAGAAAGCTGTGTATAAGCCGGAGACAAAAAACAAAAACAGAAATTCAAATATGCTCGAGGAGGGAAAACTAACTGGAGAAGCCTTGACATCTTTTACTTGAAGTAATTTAAAGATTTAAATCAAAGTATTTTAAAGATAATTTAGGAAAAAATGTACTATGGGTCGTAGTAGATCCTATAAAATTGAATAAAGGATCTCCGGAAAAAATACTTTCCGACCAAGGCCAACTGTAATATATGGCTCCATCAAATAAATCTAAATTCCGCTTGTAAAACTATATATACCACATCCCAAAAATCCGCCATGTTCAACCTCGTAAACCACCGAAAAGTCAAATGAAGACAAGTTCAAGCCGGAATGCAAGTGGAAATGACCCACGACCGAGGACGCCAGACAGATGGCAGTGGGCTGGGTTGAAAAAAGTATCCCATGGGCAGAAGGATACAACAATAGAGCGGCTAGGATGAGGATGCAGGGCAATAGGATGCAGGACGAGCAGACAAACAATCTCTCAGTTTGACGAACTAACTGACTATCTGACTGGCAGCTACTGCGACTGCGGCTGCAACTGCGGCAGAGGCGTCGACAACGCTGGCACATCACATACGCCCGCCGATGAAAAATGGCTGCCCTTGGCGCCGCAGCGACGCCCAACTGTCAGACGGACGGACAGACAGACGGACCAGCCAGACACCCAAGGAACAACAATAAGAACAGAAGAAAAACAGGGACAAGGCTGCAGGATAGCGATCCAGATTATCGACTATAGAGTACCCGTTTTCCAGAACCTTATCTATGATAATATATTTAATGTTTAGGATACTAACATCCTATAATGTATAACAAAAGCACAAGAAAATGTTATCTTCATATACTATTTATCATCATAAGAAATGGATAATACAAAGATCACTAACGGCTTTAGGATAAGGTTGTTATGGAAGTTTCTTAAAATACATTTTATGTAGCATACTTTTAAGCACTACATTTATATAAAAAGACAAGAAAGATATATAAAAAGATTTCACTCGAAAAAGTATGAAAGTGTTCAACATTTTTATCTATAACTAAACAATAGATCATTATAATAATAAGTATTTTTAAAAATAACATAAAATGTACATCGTTAATAAATCCTTAATATTAGTTAATTTAAATTTACATTTTTAATTTATCAAGTTGGTAAAATAGGATCTCCTGAATTTATTTTATTTCCAAGCGTATACTATATAAAAACTTCCTTTACAGAATAGTTAAGCAACCCCAAGTGAACTAAAATAGAGGGTACGAAAAAATCTGGCTGGCCTGCTGCTATTTTTGTCTCTGTCTGACGGCTTAGTCCACACTAGACAGCAAAGTTAAAATTGCAAGTAAGGCTTTTATCACGTGCTTATGGCCTTCCACCACCCAAAATCCCACTCCCTTCGTAGTGCCCTTTTCGAAGCAACTCTGAAAGTCGTAAGTAGGTTGTTTCCAGCTTTTTCAGAACTTCGTTTTTGGCATAGAAAATAGCTGAAAATCGAATTCCTTTTGTCCGACTGTTTACTGTGCCTGCGAATGTGTGATATGTGGGCTGTAAAGGGCGGTTTCCAGAAGCTAAGGAAAGGCAGGGACCGAAAACCAAATACCAATAAAACTTACTGTACTAACTTGCACACAGTGCTGAGATTGAGCTCGAGGATTGCTGTGTCCTAAATCAGGTTAGTCTGCTTAGCTATATATATGTTTTTTTTCTTCCAAATACCTTGAATTGTTAGCAAGCAAACGGAAATTTTAGCAGAACTTTAGACTTGAGAGGTAATTTATAGGTATTAAAGGGGCTTATCTATATTGTTGTATAGGTGCAATAACTACAAGTGCATATTGGGTGCTAAAGGGTTAAAGAAAATTACACGCGATTTATATATGTTCCTTTTTAATATTCAAGTAGTTATAGTTGCATAATCTTAAGCAATAATAAAACATTTGAATGTCAGTTAGACCCTGTTAGATTTTCGCCTTAAAAATTCCACTGCTTTGTGTCAAGTTGGCCAACACTGTTTCCTTTTTGGCCATAATCGAGTTGATCATCATAATGCGCTTTGTGACGTTGTGTCAGCTTCAAGTGGCCGGGTCTTCTGTGTGGAGCCGGAGCTCTCTGTGCGGCCCCAAAAGCTGTGCATATTTTACACAATCCATGGGACCATCGTGCCCACTGCCACCCCATATCGTCATCCCTATACCGCCTCCTTTCTACCCATACAACACACAACTTTCGGTTGAGATTTATCGCTATCGTGCAACTTGGCCAAAGAGTTCGGGAAATAGAGGAATGGGCTTGGGAGGGGGAATTTCGACAATGCCTTTGGCCTGGACTTGGACTTGCAACTGGAACTGGACCTGGGATCTGGGACCTGGGATCTGGGCATACTTTCGGCCTTCACGACAAAACATTCGTGGCTAATTTCTTATGCACAGTGGTCGCTTCAAAATGGCAATTTAATAATGGCCATTACTTCCTAGCTAAACGCTATGAATTAAACATCTTCAGCACATGTATAATAGTTTCTAATAATTTGAAATGAAAATGTCTCTAAAGACAAAATTTCCCAGAATTTCAGCCTGAAATAATATTTTCTGAGTTTGCTTATATGTAATAGTTTTAATATCTCCCATTTATAAGCAGTTAATATTGCTGTTAACTCTAAGATTTTAATATTTTATAAAAAGTCACCCCTTTGACTTAAAATATACGACTTCAAAAACCAAAGCAATTCAATTTCCCCAAAAGCAAAGATAAAATTCTGGAAAATATAATTTGCTGGACATAAATCGGACAATTTGGCACTGCATATTATGATGAGGATGCGAATCGCATCCATGTTGAGCAAATGAATTGAAAGTTATTTTGATTGGCAATCGATTGGATTGGCTGGGCATGAATAAATTTTTGCATCGCTCGCCGGCCGCATAATTGTATGCATGTGATGTAAGATTTTAGCATTTTAATGAGATGTTTACGCCACGGCCAATCAGTTGGCCAATCTATCGTGTTTTCGTCTAATTTTCATGTAAATAAGCCACGCCCCCAATTCCCCGCCCTTTTGGGAAGTTCAATGGCAGGTGGACAGTTAAAAGGGCAACCTTTGTCAGGAAGGAAGATCCTTAATGCCATAACTACAGAGCCATAAAGGACACTTAGAAAAAAGACTGATTTTAGGAGAACATCTTATTTTGAAGATCAAAAATGTTATGTCTTAAGAACTTTCTTAGGCCTCAGAAAATATATTTTAATATAACAAATTGCTCAAAATAAAATTTGTTATTGTTATTTAAGTAGAAGGGTTTGTTAAATTGATTCCTCATATTTACAAAAAATATAAATCCGAATAAAATATTCCAGTGTGGTATAGGTTTTGTTGGTCAAGTTATGTTAGGTAAAATTTTGTACTCAAAATTGAGACTTCTTTTTGTTTGTACTTTTAAGATATGTTTGTTTTTCACTTTCAGCCTCCTTTTAGTTCTAAGTGCATCTAGTTTGCCTATCAGAACTGACAACAATCCCTTGCTTGACCAGTAAACACAGAGGTGGGTCTCGGAAGGGGGTTAAACTGGCATACCTGATCCACAGTGACTGCACAAAGTTCGGGTCCACAAACGGCAGACGCACCGTTTAGTCATGGCCTCCCTTTCCAGGAATCCTCACCCCTCCGGAAAAAGACGAAAAATGAGGCGAAATCCAACGTAACATGGCTAAAAGGCATACCAGGCTGTAGCCAGTAGTAGTGCCCTACTCCCCTCGCTGCGTTCCTCATTTTCCACTACTTCGCAAACCGTTTCACAAAACGTTATATGCAAATCGCATTTGGCATACATATTTAGCAGTTGTTGCCAAACGGCCAAAGGAGACGACACTGGGACAAAAAACGAGGGTTTCACTTTCAGCCACTCAACTCGTATGTAAATTTGGCAAGCTTTTACACAAAAAGTATGCCATTCATATGTAAAATTTCAATCGAATGAAAGATTAAAAATTTTATTCAAGGGATGAAAAAATGGAAAACAATACAATCGAAAGTATAGATTTTTTCACTGCACTCTTGAGAAATAATGAACTTTAAAGCCTTAGTAAATTATTATTGTAAAATATTTTTTTTTTTAATATTTCTTAATGATTCTTAAAAACTTTTTAAACCTTTTCATATAAATAAGCTGCCACGTTTAGATATGTAAGAACGTTTTTTTTAATAATTTCTAACTGGCACACCTGTCGTATGAGTATTTTTAATAGCATTTGGTCGTTTCTAAATTTGAAATTAATTTTCTTAGTTCTTAAATACATTCTTTTGCACAGAGAAATCTAAAAAATTAAGGTTAAAGACATGATTGTATTTTTAAAACCACCCTAAAGTAACCCATTGTTACCATTATTTTCTTTCAGTGTATGGAGATGCCGGAGCTTGTACGCCCGGCATTAGCATATGCCAGCGACAGTTGGCTCCTGGCAAGGTTACACAAGCAAACGCACACGATAAATAGGATATTGAAGTGGCAGTTGGGGGAGCGAAAACCCCCTGGAACCCCTTCGGAACCCCCTCGAAATCCACCGCCGATGTAAGAACTTCAGAGATAGTCTTTCGCCCTCCTCCTCGCTCACATTAAAAGTAAAAGGAAAACATTTTTGAGCCGCTTGCTATTTATAAATGTGCCGGACATCGAAATACCCATGGATATGGGATGAGCTGAGATATCTCTGGACGAGATAATTCGTTTAACTTGGCCTAATAAAAAATGCAGCTGGCTTTTAGGCGCAGCAAAATTCTTCGATGAGGAGGTTTTCCGGAGAATCAGAGGAATCAGGAAATTATTGGAATCGCTTTGCCTTGAGCCTGAGCCGGGAAAACTTTGAGTTTTGCTAATTGAAAAGCACAAAACGGGCGGCGGAAGAAGCCGTTTGGTCAAAAGGAAATTAATTGCAAATGACAAACACTTGACCGTAGGATATCCTTTCAATTTTAAGTTTTTTTCTACTTTTCGATTCCCCGCCCCCTCAGACTCTCCTCCAACGGAAATATCCTTGTGCCATTTGCCAGGCCATCGATGGCATTTAATTTCCGAGCTGGCGCCAAAACTTTAAACCCGGCCCGGGGCATTTTCTCAAAGTTCGCGGGAAAACTTGCTAAAATTCCAGGCAAGGTGAGCCGAATTTTCCGCTCTCTCTTTATGTCGCCAAAGTTTTACAACTAACGGAATGGCTAACACCAACAAATCATCGGGATACCCACTATATAAATAATCCAAGCAAACAAAGCTGGTCTGCGATACATGAAAGGGTGCCAGGATGGTAACTAGAGTGAGAAAGAGGGAGATGGTGGGCGGAAGGGAAAAGGACGGAAAACAGACCGCCATGAGTGCACAGTAAATGAGCCAAAGGTTTAGGGCCCAGGATACAGTAAATACCGGAAAATTTAGGAAGTAATTTATGATGCTAAACAAGTTTATAAAGCTTGAGATATATATTTTTAAAGGTAAATATTGTAAAACGGTTAAGTATTAAACTGAGAAGTATATAAACCACTCAATAATTAACCATTTATTACAAATCTAAAATTATTCTTCACTTATGGTCATATAACACTGGCTTAAATTCTGATTAGCGTACTGGATTTATTTAGAAAAAACTGCAATCATATATCATTTAATATATTTAATAATAATAAGTATTATTATAAATACTAAATGTGGAGATTCAAGAGTCATATGGTCGTAACTAATTTAAAATGAAGAGCTCTTCGTTTTGCGGATAAGTTTTCGTAGATACTTTCCTATATCGTAAAGGCTTTACCAACACTATGTTACCATAATTTATATGAAGTTACCACTGTATCGATGTGACATTTCACTGGCAATCAGGCAGCCACCTAGTCGCGGTCGTTGTTGTTGTAATTTTAAAGGCACCGCCGACAGTCGCGACAGTTGGGTACTTTTACCTTTCTCCCAACCAGGATGCAACCCCCCCACCCCATCCAACTTTTCGCACACCATCACGTACCACCCCCCTTTTTTTTTAGCCCCCTGTCGCCGTCGTCTGGCATTGCGGTTAATGAAAACTGCGATTTTACTTGGCGAAATTGGGTCGCTGCTCTTGTTTCTGTCCTCCGCACCCGTCTCTTTCTCCGTCGGCGATGCTGTCTATGTCTCCTCTGCTATACCCGTCCCTTTCACTGTCTGCTGCCGTCGCTGTTTTTCCTGATGCGGGAAAACTGCTCGTTTTGCATTTACTTACTGGCTGCTGGCTGCCATTTACTGGAGCCCTTTTTTTTCCCCATTTTCCTCTACTTGTTTTCTTTCTTTTCGGTTGTCGCTCCACTTTTTTTTTGGCTGCCAGCCGACACCAAAAGCGTTTATAGAAGAAAAGTCGCGGGGCAAGAGTGAAAATCTGTCTGCCGAGAATTTCCATACAATTTACTCTATACCAGTGAACTCTTCGGTCGTTGAATAAATATGCGAACAGATCATAAAGCGATACCAAGTGCTAAACTGTTAAATAAATTGCTCTGTTTTTTGCACGGGAAAACTTTGGATCTAGTACATCGATGTTGCTCAAATATTAAGATGTCAAGGTATTTTGGTAGGAAATTGTAGACAAATTGTGTTTATACATATACCTATATGTTTAAAAGTTTAGTTTGTATTTCTTTTGACCTTTCAATAGATTATGTAATTTTTACTTTACTTGTGAATTCTTATTAGCAACTGAATTCAGTTTATTCAGAGTCAGGATCTCAAATTAATTCTTTTTTTATCAAACAATAATATTTATATTCCTTATTCATTTTCTTAGGAAATGTTCCTAAAAGAAATTCAAAATAATCCCAAGATTAAGATGCCAAACTTAGCCAATTCCGCAATTGTTGAGATCACACTTGGTCAGACTTAACATCGCAAATCTTTCAATTATGGAAACATTAAGAGTGTTGCATTGCAGGACTCCAGAAACAGTTTGTGGACAAAAGAAATTGCGTTCTTTTTTGTGACACATTCAAGTCTGCTAACTGAGGAATATTTATATTTTTCTGGCGCCTCTTGGTCTCTTGTTTTGGCCATGTCTCGAGGGAGTCTTTGGTCCTTTTTGCTGTTTTCCAATTTCTCCAACTCTGAAGTCGCTGTTGGTGGTAAAGCCATAATCAGTGTCGACTTAGCGTCCAGTTTAGCGGTTGCCTTTAGCCATTTCCATAGATAATTTAAGAAGTCGCCGGGCAGGGCCATAAATAAACACCGAACCACCCACATTTTTACACGGCAAATTACACACGGCTTAAAGGAAAAACATGGGGATATGGCAAAGGGGTTTACCATCTCATATGTTTAGGCATAGTTGCGGTCAAAACAATAAGACCACACCTTCCTCTAAATCTTATAAAAAATAATAAATAATTAATACATTATAAATATGCCTTTAAAATAATAAAAAATGAATTTTAAAATGTCCTTATTTACTTTTAGATATACAAAAGCAACAACGACATGTGCCACTGCTCTTTAGTTAAAAAGGAAATACCTGTATTATAGCCTTAACATTTATAAATAAATTCACTAGGTATTTCTGGTTGAATATGATTTTATCAGACTTATATCCTTTTTATTGACCACCTCTTTAGTCCTTGTAATTTTACCCCTGCTGTATTGTGTGTTTATAGTGGAATATTTTCACGCCTCAATAGCGCACATTTGTCTTCTGTAGACGGGCCAGCGTTTTCAACGTTATCATTTTAAGCAGGCGCACAGGGTGCTCATGTCCTCTGTCCTACGTCCGAGAACAAGGACGAGAACAGGACTAGGAACAGGAGCAGGCCAAGAGCAGTGGGCTAAAAAGGGGAAAAATACTGTAAAAAGGAGCTAGAATGGAGGGCAGTCTGCTGGCTGAACATAAAATGCACTTGGCCGTGTCTCTGGCGTCTGGCAGGATTCGATTGGAGTGGACTCCACCGGACTGCAGTTTAAAGCCCGACCAACACTCGTGGCCAAGTGCTTAAAATTCTGTAAAATTGGATAAGGCCAGGCCAATGGTTTTACACCCCAAAAACCCAAAGGTGTAAATGGAGCAGAAACGCAGAGAAAATGAAAAGGAAGGACACACACAGGCAAACTAGCCAGTGTTGAACTTGCTATGGCAATTCGTTTTAAGGGTTTGATTTTTATAATATTTTGTAATCCTTTTAGACTTTAACTTTCATAAGAAATTCGTAGTTGAACTATAGGCTATGTATTTTTCTGTTATTGTTTTTAGTCAAAATCCCAATTAATTTAAAGTTTTCTGTGGCAATTATTATTTTTAAAAGTTTCCAGTTGGAACGTCTCATTTATAAAAAATATTTATATTTAGGGAAGGCATACTGTAGTTGAATGGTATTTACTTTTTGACTGTACTTGTTTTTAAGTATTTATTTCTATGCTGTTTACTTTAAGCTGTCTGAAATTCTGATAAAGTTAGAGTCTTCTGTCCAGGCAAGCAATATTAAAAGGAAAGAAGTATTTTAGCATAAAGTTTGTAAGCTTTTAATAAGAACTCCTTAAGCACAAAATATCGTTAGCTCTAGCGAATCCCCACTGTAGTTGAACGGTATTTACAGGCACTCAATGTGTCCAACTAATCGAGCCGACAGAGATACAACGCATCTAATAGTCTTTGACCAGATGCAGAGGATGTGGATGCACCCAAGTGCTGGATGTGGATATTTTAAATAATTTATCAAATGCCATGTCCTGCTGTGGCATTGTTGATGCTCTTTCGGCTTCTTTGGCTTGTAATGAAATTAAATATTGATGCAGGCGTTTGCTGTCCAAGAAAAATACTAAATATCGGAAGAGCAAAACCACAGGCCTAATAAAACTGCTCATGGGCATTAGGTAATCAAAATGTTAGCCAAGTCCAGGCATTTTACGCAATTTTACAAATTCATCTCTCTGTCCTACTCGCATCCATCTAGGTCCCTACTTCCTTCATCCTTCCATCTGACCTGACCTCTATGTCTTGAGGTCCTGTCCGAGTCATTTTATTACTTTGAGCATTTTTGAGCATTTGGGCAAATACTTTTCATGCATTTTTAAATTGAAGCAATTATGAAGCAACTGGCTTAGTAAAGACATTTTTGTCTCCTTTAATTGGCAGGCAAGCAGCATTTTGCTAGTCTTATGTAAGAGCCGACTGGATTGTAAAATCTTCATCTTCAGTTGGCCAAAAAGTTGTGCACAGAAATTCATTTAACAATTTGTGGTTTGGCACACTAATTGTTTGTCGAAAAAACTGCAAGAAAGAAAATAGGAAAGAAATAAAACCTGAAAAGTGTATACAGTTGAGGTGTCCAAGCAAACCGATAAATTGGTTGGCAATTATAAGCCAAATATTTGCATATCACCAATGCTCTTATACCCAATTCAAATGGAATTAGAGAGACTTCTGGTATCATTATTGGCCTAAGGTTAACTGTGCAATGAAAATTTAAAGTGCTGGCGTTTTTATGGCAAAAAGAGGAAGTGAAGAAAGTATATTTCTAAGATTATAATAGATTTAAATAGTGTTATTGGAAAATTATTTAACTTTTTTGATAACGATATAATGATAATAGAATATTGTGTTGGCCCATTACACTACCATAAATTATGCTCTCAAATTTTAAGAGCAGCTTACAAGGTCAAAGGGCGTGCAGGGGTGAAAAACTTTAGACAATTCAAACAAAAACGCTTTGTGCATTCATTCCACTAAACTCTTTCTACAAGTGCTGGGCGCAGACTTTTGAACACAAAGGCATCGGAAAAATGTCAGCGTTACTAGGAAAGTCAAATAAAGCTGCGTTGAGAGCCCCAAAAAAGTAATCTTTAAGTTTAAATTACTTGGAGGCATTAGCTTTAACTATTCTTTTCACTTTTAGAACTTATTTTGTGGTGCAACATTTTACACCAAGCCAAATTGCGAAAGTTAAGCTAATCCCAGCTAAGCTAATAAGCTATGCGAAGCTTTAAATATTTCGCAATGCGAAAACTTATTACAAAAGCTACTTATTTTTATGGTCAATAAAATAAAATATGGGTTTATGAAACAATATTTTGTTTCTCTTTTTAACTTTAACATAAAAGGTTTTAACAAGATAGTAGTCACGTTTTCTATTTAAAATGTATCTAATAATTATTTGCTAATAGAAATAGGTATAATACCCTCATTAATATTACATACAATATACTTAATTGTCCATATCTTTGTTTGCTAATTTGCTTTCTCTCATTCTGTAAAATATTTAATTGCACAAGCCCCATTTACAGTTGCCACTTTTTACGTTTCGTTAATTTGTAATAAATTACCCCAGTTGATTTAGATGATTTTGGCGAGGCTTTTATCTAATGTGCACTCAACAAATAGCACATAATACTATATTATGACTATTTCCGATTTAGCCAAGCCACATATGTAAATACACCCACAAAAACACACGTAATCGCGTGAAAATAAACACACTCATGGAATAAAATCTGTTAATGACAATAAAGTGTAAAAACATAAAATGCTGTAATTGTCGAGTGCATGGAAATGAAATTTGTACAACACCAACCACACAGCAGATGTACTGCCCCATTTTTACTCAAACCCTCAACCCATACGACATCCAATCTTATGCAATGTTGATATTGTATAATTTGTACAATGTGTCGCCAGTTGACCAACCGAGTTATGTTTGTTAATTTCCATGTTGTAAATAAATAATTAAATTACTTTGCAGGCAAATGCATCATAATGGGCTCGACACCGGAAAGAGACCCAATAAAATACACAACACAGATATTAAGTTGTTTTTAATGTGCTCGAAATGTTGTCATCCTGTGGATCTCGATTCTCTGTGGGGGTCTGTGGTAATAATACATATCTACGAGTCTGTCACTGAGGCCAGGCCATCATCATTCTGCCAACAAAATCGAATTACTTCCGTATGTTGTGGCAATATATACTCACAACTCACTAGAATTCATATACGAGTATATCCCCAATTCAGGCCGCACAAATGCAACTCCATCTCGACACTTCACTTGTCCTTGTCATCCGTTACAGGCAGCCCTTTGCCCCCATTTTCCACCCATATTTTCCCGGGCTTCCCCGGTTTTTCACAACCCACCAACCCAAAAACCCAACCCCACACTTCCCAACTTGTTGGACTTTTGTAACGCTTCGTCTGGATGCTGTTCATCAGGCTGCAGTCGCAGCAGTTCGGCTTACACACAATTTGCAAAATAACCTCAACTCACCCACACAATCCTCATACGGATCCCCCCTCAAAACTCCGCCACTGCGTCACAGGCACAGGCGGCCCTTCAGTCAGTCACTCAGTCAGTCAGTTGGGCTGGGTGAGTGTGTAAATTGTCTTGTGTAAATATGCAAATTTTTCTTATTTTCATACTCTAGGTAGAGGCTTCATAATTTCAACAAGAACTTTACAAGGCCCTTGAGAACATGTATGTAGTTCAACTTCTCTAGCATAAACATAGTAACTTGGTGGTAGAACCTTGAAAAGGAATTTCCCTGAAGTGTTATTAGGAAAAAGTAACAGAAGTAACCGAATAACTAAGAGAAGCTACTTGATAGATTAAAGTGTGATCTATTTTTAAATAATAATCCTAATTTCAACAAGAACTTTACAAGCCCCTCGAGAACATGTAGTTCAACTTCTCTGGCGTAAATATACTAACTTGGTGGTAAGCCCTTGAAAAGGAATTTTCCAGAAGTGTTATTAGGAAATAGTAACAGGAGTAACCAAAAACTAACTAAGATAAGCTACTTGCAGGATTAAAGTGTGGTGTAGATTTTTTTTAAATGTAACCCATCAGATTAATTCCCTAGCATTTATGGATTATTTTAGAACTTATATTTGAGGCTCTTGGGATTTTTTTGTGGCATAATTCAAGAAATATCTGCAATATCAGACATATTTCTGTGAACCATCTTATATATAATATAATATCTTTATCCACAAAACATAATCATGGGTACTGAATAAAGAAATAATAACTTGTCACTGTGAATTAAAAGATTTTATATCAATTCCTTATACAATAGATAAACCCCTACTTTTTTTAACCATTTCTTTCAAGGGTATTAAAAACACCGACTTTCTGGTGTATATCCTGTCAATCCTGCTTTTATTGTCAACGTTGTTGTTGTTATTGTTTGTGTGTGGATCGGGGGCGTGGTGGGCGTGGCTCGTTGGCAGTTCGTGTAAACAAACCAAGGCGTCGGATTAAAAAGTTTTGCATTACAAAGAGTTTTTCGGTGGCAGGGTGACGGAAAAAGGGGAAATCCAGAAGGACGAAGGCTTGGGAAAATGTTTTGATTATTTAACTGCAAGTTACGATAAAACTAATTGCAATTACAAGCGGACTCTCTTTCTCTTTATGGGCCCTAATGAAATTGCCAATGCCAAGGCTGACGATTCAGCACAACTCAAATCAAACTCGGACGCAAAACTTCGCAATGCAATTTTATTGGCTCGGTTCGATTCAAATGGTTTTGCTTTCTTTGTTGGCCCCTGCATAAATTTTCCTCGGGCAATATTGATTTCCATTACAAATCCAATATTAAACTATGCCCCTGAGTACGATTACTCGATTTCTACCGTTTGCTTACTTACTTAAACCTTTTGTAATTCAACGAAATTGAGGACACAGCAGGAAAACACACCCACAGATATGTGGCTATTACAAAGGATCATTAGGAAAATAGATATCTTTCCCCTAGGAGATGTCTTTTAATCTTTGAAAATATTGACTGCCTACTTCGTGTTCATAATTTACGAAAATATTTTGGGGCTTCTTAAGGAACGAATTCTACTAAATTTATGTTTGCCAGAGGGAGTGTAAAAGTGTTCAAATAAATTATTTAATTTGAACTGGTCACCTTTTTGCTTTAGTTTAGTTGGCCAGTATTTATGATTGGTAATTCCATTTTAATTATGTCAGGTAACGCATTAAGCCCACTTTAATCTTCTTTCGTATGTTTTGAATTAAAGGGAGTACACGATTAAAAATAAAATAATATTACAAATATAAGAAATTATATTTTAAAAATGCACTTTTTAATTTAGAAAACTCTTAAATAATTTAATTTTTTAATTAAGCCTGTCCACAGTTTTAATTTTCGTATTTTGATCCGATAATATTTATTTTTTTAATTTTCCTTTCTTCAGAATTTTTATAATCCGTTTTTTTAATTATTTTGGAATTTGTCAAAAAATGTATACTTAAAAAAGATTTAAATGATCATTCATTATTATCTTAAAATTTATATGTCCAACATGGACGGCTACAATTGATTAAGCATAAAACAATTTTGCAATTTTGATTTATTTTTAACTGTTTTAAAATCCAATGTACTTACTTTAACATTTAAAATATTATGTAAAGCTAAATAAAAAAAAATTAACATTCTACTGAATTTATATATGATATTTTAGGACTTTCTGTGATTAAGATGAAATCTACCCACAAAATATTGTTAATGATTAATTTATTTGTTAATCCCTATAAGCACTTAACAGTTGATAAATTTTGTATTAATACATTGTACTTTCCAAGGTGAAAACAGAAAGTTATCATTTTTGAATAACGCTTTTTCCCCTGTGCACTTCACATATTCCCAAAACCACTTAATACAATTTCACCCACAGAGAATCTGTTCTCAGAAAAACATATTACAAGCACTTCAGCTAACGATGCAGCAAAAGCTGGCTCTTAGTGGCTGGAACACAGACTCACCTGCTTTTATTTGACCTTATGCGGCTGCAACTTGTTGACTTTAATGAAAATGCACTCAGAAGCTGGCTGGCACACACACAGAATGCTGGCACAACAAGTTAATATGTATTAGCTAGTACGCTAGTATGTCTCTAGTATATTGGTTTAAAACGGCACTCGATGAGACACCAAACAGAAAAAAAAGGACCAACAAAAAATCGGGCGGCACTCCACACACAAACGACCAAGCGACCAAAACTCTTGCAGTCGCCGAAAAAAATCAAGCGCGAAAATACCGACTAAAACTTGGCTAACATTTCTGGCTAATTAGCGCTTTCTAGCGCTCTGTATTTTTGTTTGTGTTTACAGCGTCCTCTAGCATTTATGTAAGCTGAATGTAAAAACTTTACAGGCCTTACAGGACCTTAGAGTCTGAAAATGTTGTGGCAGGCCTTTCGGTATGTCGCTGTCCTTCGAAGGGATTGTGTGAGCTGTGCGTCCTTGCTGAAGGAGCCGCCGCGTCCAACTGACTGCTGCTGGATGTGCAAGCTGCGATTGTTGCAACGACTCTGCTGCCACAGCACCAGCAGCAGCAGCAGCAGCAAAACGCAGCAGCAGCAGCAGCAGCAACACATAAACGCAGTACATGGGGGTCGATGTCGGTGGAATATACATATACTCGTTGCTGCTGCCGAAGTTCCTTGCAGTCGAAGGGTTGTGTAGTTGCACTTGTAGTTGCTCGTGTTGCAACATACACAGCAGCAACACCAGCAATACCAGCAACAGCAATAGCTACAGCAGCAACACGACGTCAACTTCGGCCCACATTGTGCAATTGGCTTAGTTCCCAGTCAACAACTGGCCGCCTTACAGTGCCCGTTTACAGCGGAGAGAAATGCTTTCTCTCTGTCTCTCTCTGTATGTAGTTTCCTGTCTCTTTCTCCGCTTTCTCTCTGACGCTTTCGCCGAACAGCTGTTCGCGTTTTGCCGGCTCTTATCAGTGAAATGGTAACAGTCCTCTGTTAGCGTGCAAATGCACTTTAGTTCCTCGTCTTTTGGCCCTGGCTTTTCTTTCTTTTCCTTTACTTTACTTTACTTGCCTTGCCTTCATTTCCTTTCGCTGGGGCTTGATTTATTATGTAAAAGTACAAGGACACTGCCATATACAGTGGGGTCTTCCCAATTCGGCGACTTACTGAGCGGGAATTTAGATCTAAAATTTAAGATATTACCAAAAAAGTTCCAGATTATATCCTATAGAATATATGCATTTTATGGAATAGACTTTACTGAACGCTTAGTCTTTTGGTTAAAAAACCTTTTGATCTAAACAATGGTATCAAAAAATATATTATACATATATAAGAAATATGTACCAAAATTAAATAATTGCTAAACTTAATAATCTTTAAAATTCCCGCTACATAACTTTATATAACAAATATAAATAAGGCAGAATCCTTTTTGGCATATTTTTTTATTTTTCTTAATATAATAAAGGTAGTATATTCTAATGATTAGTTTACTTATATTAAAGAAAATATTTTTTATTTAATTTTTTAAGAGTCTTATGTATGTGTTCTTATTTAGAGAGACGTTACATTTGGGTAGGTGTTATATTTACAATTTTCTTTTATACAATATATGTAGTATATTTTAATGACTGGTACTTGAATTTTAATTTTATATTAATATAAAATCAGTTATTTTACTGAGAGCTCACTGTTTCCAAGGAACTGCGTGTGCGTGCCAAGTGTTGGACAAACAAGCTGAGCACTAAAGCCGGAATACATTTGAGACACTTGCAATCGACTTAATTCGATGGGCGAAGGGGGAGGGAAGGCGATAAGGCCTCAATGCCCTCGGGATGACAAGCATTATGAAAATGGATTACCACAGAATGCAAATGGTGAAATGGCTAATACCGATTACCACCTTACTGCCAGATTAAATCACCTTGAGATCGGAAAACAGTCGGTCATTAATTTCACACAAAGTTAATCCCCACTTCTAATAGAATCTAATAATAGAGAAGCCGAGTGGAAAGTTTTCCACCAAGTTTTCAGTTTTCAGTTGCCAACCGGCGGTGTTAGCAGACCTCTGTTAAAGGACCTCTGTTAACTGGGCCGGCACGTGTTTCTCTCTCACACGCACACAATCAAGCCGCCTTTTTTGATTCTGTTTTGATTAATAGCTTCGTTGCAAGCTTATCAGGCGCCCACACACACACACACACACACAAGCACGCAGCACCAGGAAGTGCAACAATGTCACGTGGCCGGCATTTCCCGAAGTCTCTAACAAGGACTCTCTCTCTATCTCTTTTCCGAGCTGCCCCCATTTTCTCTCTCTGTAAGGCCTGCGCTGTTTACAGCAGTTAACTTTTTTTCCACCGCCCTGCTATCGAACATGTTGCAACTATCCGTCTCGCTTTCACATTTCCCCTGCTTTCCCCCAAGACAACAACAAATAAAGGAGTATCAACAAAAACAAAAATAGTGCAAGCAACAAAAAATCGAGTATTACATAAGTCGGTGCTCCACCTACGCGAATTGTTGGTGGATATAGTTCTGGCCCTATGTGATTGTCCTATATGAAAGATCGGGTATTTTTGGTCGGTTCCTTGCTTTTGGCGAATGAAAAGTGCGAAATTCGATTGCTCGTTTTAATTGCCAAGCGCCGGGTTTAACTGTCATCCAATGTAGCATGCATTTTGGGGCCATCCGATAGTCGGGGAAATCCCCAGCTTGGAATTAGCCAGCAATGAAGCGTAATCAAAATATTATTTATTAATTTTTGATTGCCATTCATCCGGCTTTGACCTCTTTTTTAAATATTTTATTTATCCGAACAACTGCGTCTGTTTTCATAAAATTATCTTGATTTGGGCTGGATAAAAATGCACTTTATAATTGTTATTAAATATTCATGATATTATATTTCGTTTTTAAGATTACCATCAATAAAAAGTTTACAAATGATACTGTATAAAGAGGAAAATGAATTAAAATTACTATTTATTTAACATTTTGGAACATATACAGGCGTTCAAATCAATATGAGTCTTGTTCTATAAAGTTTGTCGCCTTTTTAAAATACGTTTTTATAATTAGCATATTGTTTTTATTAGAACCTGACAACAAAAATATAAAAAAACTGTTCTTTATTTCACAGTCGTTCACAGTATGTTATTTACATATTTATTTTTTTAAGCTAAAAATACCAATACCAAATTTAGCACTCCACATCTGATGATATCTTTGAAATTTGTATCTATGTCTTTGTTTATCAACTAAGCACACAAATTGTCAATCTGGGGACAATATTTATGTTTAAAAACTCGTAATATGTAAGTTAAGTTAGACAAAAACCGTTTTGTTTGTTTACAGATTTAAATATTTGTATTTGAAGAAGAAATATTGTGTATTCAACTAGTAAATCCTGTTTCCTAATACATAAGCATTTAAAATAGTACAGAACTATGAAGCATTCGAACTAATGTATAATACCTGTAGGAAAAAGTATATACAAAATGTTTGCTATATTATTTTAAGCTATCCAACATATACTTTAAATATAATTAATAATAAAAGACTCAATTTCAATCTATTTCTTAACCAATCTTGTTGTATACCAAATAATCATTTGGAAATAAAATAGTTTCAATGAACATTCGTTTTGCTTTGCACCCATTAAATTCTAGACCTTTCTTCTAATATCAAAAAATCCTTCATAATAAAAGGAACTAATTAAATTTTAATTTTATTTTCCATAAAATAAAGATAAAATGCAGAGATATGTGACGAGAAATTAAAGCCCTGAAATGGTGAGCCAAACTGGGTTGCAACCGTGTGCAAACTCCTCCCCTTGCAACATGTTGCAGCGTAATCGCTTCCCCTTCTCGGATGGTCGACGGTGTTTGTTGTGCTGCACGGGGGGTTTTTTTGGGGGGGGGTCTTCGAGAGAGGGTCCGATGTGGTGTGGGCTCCCTACAGATTTTGCATTTACTCCGCTGCCTTTTTGGCCATTGCCAGGACTCTTGTTGCAGTACGCAGTACATGTCACCTACATACACACACGCCACACCGATGGCACACATGCGTATCTCGTTTACATAGGCGCCGGCCAACCAACGGCGTTCGTCCATGTCGCCTACACATTGGCGGGCGTCCTTGCGGGGGGCGGCAGTGGGTCGGTGGGCGGCGGAGGGTTCGACACTCTCTCATTCGTCGGCGGCAGCTGAAGGACCCCCTTTTCCGCACGCCCCTCTTTCGGGCCATACAATGTTGCTCGTTTGGGTCTCGTGATCTCGGGCTTTCGTAACCGAAATGCGAAATATACAGCAAGGGGGCGTCGCAGGGGCGTGGCATTTGGCATTCGAGTAGTCCTCGTCGCGACGAATGCGTAAAGTTTACAAAAAATATCCTATATCCTTGCAACAAACTGCATTTAAATCTCCTGCTCTTTGATTTCATCTGGTATTCTGGTATTCTTCTTTTTTTTGAATTTATTTCCCTCTGCTGTTTGGTCTTGTTTCCACTTGCCATATTTTTATTGTACCGCCCCAAGCCATTTAACGGTCTCTTTGCTCGGCATAAATTTTAATCTTAATTAAATGCAATTTTAATAGCATTTTAAATTGCAAAAAGATACCAATTCTCGGAATGTCGAGTTTACATTTAATCTAACCGCATTCTATTAGTAAAAACAGTTTCCAAACTGGGTATTTCGGTATACCTCCAAGTAAAATGATTTTTTCTCTTTTCCAGGTTAATATTCTAATTTTTCGAAGGCATTTTCAATTTAGAAACTTATGTTTTAGGTAACTACAATGTGCTGTCAGAAAATAGGTTTTTCTTGAACTTTCATTACGCTCAAAAAGAGTTGTCATTCCTAAATTACTAAGAAGGTTATTCTAATAGGTTGTTGTTAAGCTCATAACTAGTTTCAGCTTTTTTTCTGAAAATTAGAAGAAAACGAAAACGAATTTAGAAGACAAAGAAGAAAATCTGTCTTATTAGTTTAATAAAATTAATTATTTTTACAGTGCCTACTTAATTTACTTAGAATATTGAAATCCCTCTATTCATTTAAGTATGTCCTAAAGGAAGTATTGTTTTTATTCTATAATCGTGTACCATTTAATGTAATAATTATGTTTAGGGTTGCAAAGGATTGTCTTCCCTTTTTAAAAAAATCGTTCGCGTTAACTTTATTCCGAAACATGTCTGTGTATTAATAGCCAGAAACTTTTCTGGCAATTGTTTAATTCAATTGAATTTATAAGCGCCTCATAACTAAAATTGAAACTTTTCTACTTCCTTTTTCTGTTATTTCCTGTTAGCCTGTAAATTTGCTGCAACCGGATGATGATTGTCTTGGTTTCAGCCTTTCTTTCCTTAATCAGGATTAATGAGGTGAAAAGTGCAAATTTGCAAATGCTAGGTAACTCAGTTTTAGGTCACAGAACAAAAAGGGACTTTTAAATTATCATATGGCTTTATATAAAATTCGTATTTTGTTCCATAAAAGTTTAAATTAATAATATGGATTTCATAGTTGAAGAACATTTTAAGAACAGAGATGCCTCATTCTTTAAATTGAAACTGAGTTATTTATTTCAAACTAATTAATAAACATATCTTAATTATATTATGGCTGCACCCATTTGCTTCCCTACTCAATCGAAAATACTTGGAAAAAACTGACAGAACCATGAATAAAAATCCTTTTTCCAAGAAATCCGAAATCTAAGTAGAGCTGCTTATCTGCTGAGCTAAACAGGCGGCAGCCGAAAAACAAAACCCAAACTAAGACTAAGCCCGAGGAGAACAACAAACAACAATTCCCATAAAGAGACACAAACCATTTGGCATTTCCATCATGGGGCAACTCACTCGCATCCACATGCGGCATTCACATCCACATCCACTTCCACATCCACATCCACCTCGTCATCTTTATCCAGGGACGACGACTCATTTGGCTGTCGTCGCCTGTAATGCGAGTGCGAGGAATTTCAGGATCCCGTCGCCGAGTTCCTCACTCGATGATTTCTAGAAATTCGTTTGTTTTCCCTGCCAAGTTCAAGCAGTTTTCCACTGACGGAGTGATGAAATCCTCTGACGGGATGTGCAGCCCATTTGTAAGCAAAAACATTTCAGCTAAATTAGTTTATGCATTCTGGGAATTGGAAAATTTCCTAATGAGAACGTGGCTACATATAATAGAAAGTTTTCTTAAAGAGAGCAGAGAAGGACTAAAGAGCATGCTAATGTTTCGGAGTATTCAGTTGCTAAGTTAGATTCCATTTAATTAAGATATTAAATATATCACTTAGGGGACAGATCAACCATTTATTAAAGGAATACATTTTTATTGAACTTTCTGTTAACCCCTATCCGAATTTAAATGGCAATAAGATCAGACTGTTGGGTCTTAAAGTGGCATCCTGAAATTATCGCCACGACAATCCACTTCCGGATAGCAGCAAACTTACAAGCCACTCAAAAGCAAATTTCGGAAAAGGAAGTGCAACACTTGCAAAAACTTTCATCTTCGGCAACGGCTGCTTAATTTTAATTATGCCCCGCTTATAAATTCAATTGCGTTTAACAATTGCCAACAAAAATTCGCTGGCTAAGAGGGGAAAGTTCTCCGTTACTTCAAAAAGAGCTAGACGACCGGCAGACGGAACAGTTTACAGGATTAGTTCCTGCCGAAATGGAAAATTAATCCATGCAGCTTTCCACGAAAGACAAAGAAAAGCGGCTGGCCTGTTAGACATGATTCTTAACTTGGTTGGCGGGGTTTTAATGGGCAGCAGGCCACAGCTACTTCATTTAATGATGCGACAATTGTCCCAAAATTAAATTATTCAAAATGCAATTTGAGTGCCTAGTCCTCGACTCGAGCATCCAGACAAAGGCCAAAGTTCTCCAAAATAATATTTATTTTTGAAAAATCCTTTCACTTCTTGGGCCAACACTTTTTTCCCCATTTTCAAAAGACGTCCAGGTAGGGAAAGATGTTTTGGAAATTAAAATTCAAATTCGTTTTTACTTCTTATAGACTTTTAGCCATGGGCGAGGGCCTAAAAAATTCCAACTTGCAAAAGAAGAAGAAAAACACTTAAAAAAATCCCTTAAAGAACTATAACATGAAATATTTTAGTGAATGCTTAAATTTAAAACCAACATTTTCATTTTCTTTTTTAATTTAAAAATATGTTTGATAATACGTTTTATTCAAATTGATCAAAATTTGAAAATAAGTAATAAAACAACCAGTTTTCTGAATGTACAAAAATATAAAGAAAGCCCGAGTCAACTTCCCCTAATCTGCGGTTCAAGATGAAATGGAAAATCGTGCCCGAAATCATAAAATATTAATCGGCTGGCGGATTGTATTTGAATGAACTCCCGATTGGCCCAATCTATATGCAACTTCATTTGGCTGCGACGTGCCCGAGTTTCCCGCTTTTCTTGTATTTTCCCTTGGGCCAATTGGGATTTCCACCTTGACGATGCCAAAGAAAAACTAATTTCATGAAAATGGTTTCAAGTGTGAAATAATTTCCGCAGGAAAACGAGACCTGGCCACAAGGCGATGCGAGTTTCAACAATAGTCAGGCATTCAGAGGCCCTCGGGCGAATGAAATCCTTTTTTTTCCTGCCACTCTGCAATTGTCACACTCGTTTTCCCTCTTGCCAATTAGATGTTTATAAAAATGTGTGTGCACTGAGGTGACTGGAAAGTTTTTCCATTGATGCTCTGAGCTGGCCAAAGAAAATTGGGGAAACCCTCTTTCCCAGCCTCGCATTCAATTTTTTTTAAGCCACTCAAGTTGGAGGAAATACTAAGGCAATATCCAATGAACAAGTTAAAGGTGAGGTTTTTTTTATCATTTAAACTGAAAATAAAATAGTAATTTAGAACCTTTTTTATAGAAGGGATAAATAGTCACTTCTACTAAAACTGGTATATTTTTTAACAATAAAAAAAGTTGAATGGTATGCCAAAGCTAAACTTGACAAAGAACTATTTTCTATTTTCCAGCTCCCTGGTACTAACCACTTTTCAATTTGAAAGTTTTTGTGAATTTAAATACATGGCAAAAAGTGCGGACATTTAATTTCTCATTAAAATATCGGAGCAGCCGCAACAAGGATGACGCCGTCAATTGTAAAATATGAAAATATGCAATTATAATTTACAGTCTCTCCGGTTGCTTTTTTGGGTCTTTTCGTGGCAAGCTTGCCACATAAATTGCGGAAATTTCCTTGGCTAAAGCAACTTTGTGTAGCGATATTATCCGCCTCCGCATAAAAAGCGATGGCCAAAGTTTGCCTGCTAATCTTGGAGCTGCAACTACACTGCACGAAACTACAAGTCGGCAAACACTTAACAATTAACTTGCCTCGCACCTGAACAACCGAACATGAGCACACATACACACAGGCACGTCTTTCACCTGCCAGGATGCGTAATTTATCTTAAGCGCTGCATTTTTATGTTCAAACAAGCGAGGAAGCTGCTTATCATACAAGGCGAGGAGCCTCAGCTGCGTTCTCATTTTCATTTTCATTTCACTCGCCTCATCTTTGGCAGTCACGGCAAAAAGTTAATTGAAACACACGCAAGAATGAAGGATGGTGGAAAATATTTTGGAGGGGTTTATGCGTGGGAAAGTTACGAAAATATTAAGTACTAAAAAAAATCTACACTATAGAAAGAATTTTTGGTAAACATTTGGATGTTATTGCTTTACTTAGTTGGGATCTGTGTTTATTCTTATCATTTTTAATATAGTTTCCGGTATATAGATCATATAAATCTAGGACTTGGGAAGAGCTAACAAGAAATCTATACTTACTTTGGTATGTATATCTTAAAAATAGAAAGAGCATTACCACTTTTTAAACAAATAATAATATATTAATTTTAAAAAAAATATTATCATTGTGATTATAATTTTAAAACATAGAAATGTATCTATAATATGATAAACCTTCAGCTTAAAATTCTAGAATATTTTAAATACTTCATAACTTTTCACTACCGCATAAACATAACAAAATCTAGAAGTACCTCAAGAACGTGTAAATTCATAGAACCAAACTGGGTATAAACTTTTTCATAAATATAAGAAGCACTCGCCAACCAGCTGCCTTGACTGTTCCGCTCTTCGTTCACCTTTTTCCCGGATTTCGGATGAGACCATAATCCTTGAAGCTGGATATCAAAAGCAACAAGGCAGATAAAAGGAACTCTCGATGCGTCTTCGCCAGCAACGTATCCTTTTTTTAAAGTGAATAATATGCAATTAAATTATGCATTCGGCAAAAAAGTCCTCTGCAATAATGTAAAAAACTGTATACAATCACCGCAATGAACACAATCGCTGGATCGCATTTATTTAATTAAGAACAATATTACGCAACAACTGGGTGAGCGGAGGTTTTATTTTTCGTGGGATGGCGGTGGATGAGCGGGGGCCAATTATGGCTATAAAGTGTCTTCATTAAATTATAAATTCACGAGCTTAACATAATTTGCATGCCAATGCATTTTATGAAGTACTTTGTGGCCATGAAAAACATGAAACCGATGAACACGACATAAAAAAGTGTTTGAGGTAAAAAAAGCCCATGGAATAATGGAAAAATCGAAACAAAAAACCGAGGTCTCGTAATTGGAAATGGCCAGCGGCCTGTTGACACTTGCGGCATGTAAATTAACAGTTATTATTGCTATTTAAAAACTACAATGCAAACAAAATAAATGCCGGCCAAACAGCTTTAAAGTGGCAAATTGATAAATCGCCCCGACAATCCTCGTCCAGCCACTAAGCCCAAAACGAAATGCTGGGATTTTTATGCCAGCCCATAAATTATTCGCTCCGATAAGCAAAAACAAATGCGCAACAGATTTGCCCAAAACAAAATCTATTTATTGTTATATAAGCCCTACCATTCTCCTCACCATTTTGGCGAAAAGAGCCCGGGGCTTTGGCCCACGTTTCACTCGTACGATTTTATTTATGGTCTAAATTTTTGATTTTGGTGGCGTAAGTTTATTTTTCAGTCGGGTACAATAGAATGGGGCACAACATTCCGGCTGCCAAAGCGAAATGAAATTATTAATTTGCATGTGTGATTATTTTCATATAAATAAATGTGTGGAGACGACGGGAAAAGTCGGGAAAAGCGGCCACAGTCCGTTTTTTTTAATGCCCTGCGGCTCTGAAAAGTATGCTACGATTGCGACTATGACCTAGGTTTTGCATGTGTGTGTGTGCGTGTGCTCTTTTTCCTGTGCATGTGTGTGTGACTGGGCAAATTAAATTTGCATATACGGCGCATGTTTTCTTTACTGTGGGCAATGCAATAAACAACCACACACAATCAAACGCATAGTGGGATTTTTTCTGTACCAACTTACTTAAAAATCAACTGTTTTGACTAAAATAAATTAGGATAGTAATTTAAGAAGGTTATACAATTAAACAAAAGTAAAGTTAAATTAAAATGTGTTATTTTTATCATTTAAATAAATTGGTAAGACAAACTTAGCAACTCTCAAAGTGAGGAAATTAAAAGCCTATTTAATTTATGAGATAATTTTTAAAGACACAGTAGAAAAACCAGGCTAATGACTCTTAAGATAAAATGACTAATAAATACGATTTCTAGACATCTCTTGTTGATCAGTGGAATCATTGCAATTTATATATATTTTTTCCCCGGCAATTTGTAAAACATAAATTTTGCCAGCGATAAGTGGTGCCTTGTGGGCCCATTTTTCTGGTTAATTCAATAAATATTTATTTGCCATTGGCAAACATTATTATTGCTGTGTAAATTATCAGGCGATTAATGCAATTGCCCGGGGCACTCGGCATATATCCTTGGCCACAGGTTTCGCAGCTGGTGCCGACGAGCTAAGCAAACAAACTTGAACAAATAAATTTGGTACGTGCCAGCTATGACTTATCGCCATGGCCAACAAACACGGCCGGCATACAAATGGATCGTTGAATGGCCGAAAGTACAATGCCAGCTATAATAACAATTGCAAAAAGGAGTCGCTTTTGGAACATACAGGAGCAACAAGCATTTGTCATGTGACAATGGCTGGCAAAAATCTACGAACTCCGGACGAACTGGCCATTTCATGGACTAACCGCAGAGATAGCGAGTGGAGTCCAAAGTCCAAAGTCCGGTGGTTTCGTTGGTCGAATGCCATATTTTATTTATGGGCACAATTCCGTTGCACAAATTTGCCGCCTCGACACTTGGCCACACTTCTGGGCAAGTAATAGACCCATAACGGAGATACGTGTTTGGCAAATTTGCTTGTTTGCAGCTTAAATTTAATTTATAAACTAAACAAACAGGAGGCATCTGTGGACTGTTGTTGGTGTGCCCCGGTTCCTCTAATCAATTTAAACGGATTTACAGTGGTCACTTATTGGAAATAGTTCAGGAGTTATGTAGGATTCTAAGACCTAGAGTTCTTAGGAGAATCTCAGTTCTACATTAAGCTAAAAAATACACAACTTTTATATATATTAATTTAAATTTTTTAGTTCTTTAAATGCAATCTTTAAAGGTGTCTAAGTATGCAGCCTCAGGACTTAAAATAAATTGTTGCATACCTTTAGACACTTTTATAAATGATTTCTATTAGTTTATTATTATTTGATTGTTTTATATATTTATATTTTTTTTATTTGATAGTCCATTTTAAAGTAATCTTAAAGGTGTCTAAAAGTATGCAGCTCAAAAAAGAACGTCACTTTTCCAAATTAACCTATTGTACTAGCAGATTGTAAATATAGTGTTGCATACTTCTAGACACCGGTGTAGATTATTTCAATGATTGTGTTATTATTACTTAATTTAACTTTTGAAAATCAATTTTTTATAATTTTAAATATCAACAACCTTTTATAATTAAGTAACAGATGCCAACTGTATCCCAATTTTAACGCTCATCAGAGGCAATTTCAGAACAGTTGGACTGACGACAGTGCCAACAGGTCCCCCAGCCTAGACATCCCGACAACCTCCATCCCATTTCCCAGAATCCATTCTTTTTGCATTGTTATGCCGGACACGTCGACCCGGCTGGCCAAATGCAATGCAAACTTTTGAACAAATTAACAAATTTTCCCCAGCACACGGAAATAAAGTCCTATTTGCCTATGTCGCAGTTTGTTTATGCTGTAGCCTTAGGTGGGCCAGGGAATAGAATAAAATAGAAAGGATGGCGAGGCTGGAGTAGATGGTGCTGCTGATGTGGCGTTGGTCACACCGCAAATGCTACAAACAATTGTGTTTTTCTTTAGTAAATAACCGGACAAGTGGAACGGGATTTGACACTTTTTCAGCTTCACTCACACACACTTTGCGGCATGCAAATTTAATTGCCAAACGCCTGAAGGCGATTGTCGCATCTAGGAAATACATACGAGTATTTGATTAAATTATGAGTTTTTATTTGCTTGGGATTTGTTGCATATTAGATGATGACAAAAATGTGTTCTTTTTTTATTTTAGTAAATTCACCACACTATTTATTTATGACAGCTTTTCTCAAGGAAAAACTCAATGGCAAATGTGAAATGCAAATGGCAATGAAAATCCATATTCTTATCCAGGTGCCATGCAAAAAGGCAAAACAAAAATAATTACATTTTAAATTGAGGAAAATTGTGAAATGTGATTCGTTTGATTCCGTGTCCTTACACAAAGGAGTGCAAATCCTGCCGTGACTCGTTTTTCGGCTTTTCCGGAATCTGAGGATTGACAGTCAGTTATGACGCTTCATTTATATGTTGATGACAAAATTTGCAATGCAATCTAAGGCGTCGGCCTTCTGGGAGACCACCAATAAAAGTAGATGGCAAGGCACTTTTACGTGCCTCGGATTAAAGTTAAAGATACAATTCTAATATTGATGATTTCGACGTGGCTGCGACACTGATGCCGAAGAAGAGTTACACGGCTAGTAAATATGATAAAGGTAGTCCTCAAAGGTCCTAAACTAAATTTAAAGAGCTCGTTATTTAAAAGAAATATTAAATAATACATAATATATTAAAGTAGATATTTATATTACAGTATTAAAATGTGTTTTATCCAGCAAGCTTAAATGTAAAAGTTTTTAAGCCAATGTGCAGAAAGATATTAATATATTTATATGTTAGTATGTACATTTTTCTTAAAATATGATTATAAAGTTTTAAATCAACATTTATATATATATTTTTGGCCGAAAATCTTTAATTTCCTTCCTGGGATAGTCCAGTATACTGGACGAATAAGTATGAGTCAAAGGTGCTAAAGCTTGTTAAATCTGTGACATTCATTTCAGACCATTATTGTTTTTCCACTTGTGAACTCAAATGAGAAAAACTACTACTACTACTCAAGGCCATAAAAAATCCCTAGAATAAGCGCAATTCCTAAAAACATAATAAGGTTAATTAAATTCTAATTTGCGTAGCATTGTTGACAGCTCCCTTCGCAACAGACGCAAATTAAAGATGAGCAACGCCTGTGAAAATAAACCGTGGGTGGGAAAAAAAACCGGAAATCTCATTTGTCGTACGTGCATATTTAATTCGAGAGTCGACTATAGTCTCTAGTACTGGGGTATTACTAGCTTTAGTGGCCGCCCAAGAGTATGCAATAAAATGCCATCCAACTGCCATAAAGAGCTCGGCAGACGAACGCAATTTCGATGCTTGTGTACTTGAAATAGATTTTTAATAGTCCGACTGACATACACAAATAAACAGATAGGAGGGGCTGCAACTCCTTTCTGAATGGCATTGGAGTCCTGCTTTATGCCAGTCTTTTGTTTGGCAGTCGAAAGCATTTATGCGATTTTGTCGTTGGAGCAAAACACGATGATACATATACACATTTCCCACTGCAAATATAAGTTTATGAAAAATGTCATTTGTTTGGTCCACAGATATGAACTATTTATGAGGACAGAGAAATGAACAGCAAATTTGCTGTTGTCGAAACGAATTAATGTTTAGCTGAAAACAATTTTCCTTTGATTGTTGTCTCCCTTATTTTTGTTGATTGATGCAGTGCGTTTCGAAAGCTATTGAAAAAGTGGCAATAAGAATGGCAAAATTAAGTTGAGTTTAAAGGAGGGATATATGACGAATTAATATATGATAAATGTATATTTAAACTGCATAATTTATTATTTAGAAATATTTTAAAGCCAAGAAAAATATAGAAACTAGTTAATTTTAAAATGAAAATCCCTTGATTTTTTATCTAAAAACAGCCATGTTTATTTAAGAGAATTTATTTAATTAAGTCTGCATCTGTGAAACGCACTGTCGTCGAGATTGAAGCACTTCGAAATGACCCAAGTAAATTGCTGGCCCAATATTTTGTGGTCTTTTTTGGCCATTTAACAGCCGAACAACGAGCTGGCGGTAATAAAGTGCCAAATAAATGCAATAAAGCTGTTTGGTACAAGTCGTTGTCGAAATCGTAATCGTAGGTGGAGTTAGGGGCTGTGGGGATATGGGGGTGCCATAAATGTTTTCTCTTCCGGCTTTTATTACAAAACACACTCAAAAACGGCAAATAAAAAATGCAAATAAATAACCGCAGCGAACTGTCGAACAATTGAAAATTTCCCGCACAATAGAGTTGGGACTTAAGTGCTTACTGAAGGAGCTGCAACGGAATAGTCCTTAAAGCGAGTCCAAGGCTGTGGGTGGTTGGGTGTTTTTGGGGTGGTCCAGTGGTTGGCATTCGGGTGCTTTTGGCACAACAGGATTACAGGCAAATTGCAAAACGTCTTTGCATGTCTTAAGCAAACACACAAACACACATTTGCCAAGGTTCACAGCCAAGCCAACTAATTTTATTGCTCAACACATTCGTGCCTTGTTTATTGCCCGGCTACTAGCCCCCTCTCATTCACACCCTCTCTACCTCTCTCTCTCTCTCTTTCTTTGAAGAGGAGTTCCGGAATCGTGTGCAAAAATTTTAACAAGAAAATTGTTTAAGTGCTCCCCATCTTGAATTTCCCAATGAAGGCATTGACTGGTGGTCAGGTCTCTTAAAGCTGCCTGATTACTTTCTTTTTGCTGGTCAATACCTCTGGATTCAAGTACTTTTTATAAAGAAATTAAAGTCGATTTACACTTATAAATAAAGTTTAGAATTTCTGACATTTCGCTTATATTTTAGAGGATTACACATGTTTTAAATCAATAAAATATCATATACCAAATACAAAGGTTTAAAAATATTTCATCCTGAGTAGAATAAAAATAATTCGACAATTATTTATTATAAGTTACTTAAGTCATTTTTTAAATATATTTATGGTACATTTTTATATAAATAAATATTCTGTTTATTGATTTTATATTTGTGAGTAAAGGGTTTTCCCCCTACAACATCTCTAACAATTAAAATACTCTCAGTGCACAAGTTAATTCCTCCTTGAACTTAAGGCTTAACGTGTAATTTCCAATCGAGTAGGCATCATTAAATGAAATCAGAGCAGGCTGGTCTATAGCTGACTGACTTTTCAGAGCCTGTAAAATCAAGCAAATTAAGGAAAACTCGGTTGTGAGGTGTATTCAGCAATCATGCCCAACATTTTCCGCAGCTTTTTATCGGATCGCTATAATGGCAAGCAAGAACGGTTCTACGAACGTTACGATGGTAAGGATTTCGTGCAATACAACATCTTTATAACGATATCTTACCTACTCCCAGCCTTTTTTCAAGCCATACCCAACATGCCACCAATGCCCAGACCAAAACCTAATAACATTACAAGGAACCTAGTAACAAGAATTGAACCTAAGACAAACCTGAAGTTCACCTATCTTTATGGTAACAGGGAACCCAGCAGTGATTGGCGTCAGGGCGATGATGTATCCATTGTGGACCGAAGGAAAATGGAGGAGGACCATGGCATCCAGTTGATGGACATTCAACCGGCTTCCAAAAACTCTTTAGTCAGTCATATTATCTGGGAACTGAAAATGCCGGACCAAAGTCTAGAACTAATACCCAAAACCAAAAAAGGTATTCAAGTAGGCATCATTACGATGGTGGCCGAACCCAAAAGGATTCGCTCCAGGATAATGCGAAAAAGTCAACTTTTGACCGAAGTGCCAGAGCCACAAAGTGATGTGAAATCACCTTCTCCTCAGCCCAAAAAACCGGCGGAAAAAAGGCGTTTCAAACGGCAGGGCGAGCAATTCGAATGTAGCGATTGTGTGAAGAAATTCGATCACTCCTGGATGCTGATAGCCCATATGAGGACCCACACCGGTGAAAGACCCTTCGTGTGTCCCGAACAAAGTTGCCAGAAGTCCTTCGCCGATCGGTGGGTACCATTAGTACAAGTCCTGCTAGAAATAAGTTCGAAAAATAGAAATGTATTAGTTTTTGTACATCAAAACTCATTGGGCATGACCATTTTTCAGCCTTACTTAAATTCAATGAATTTTGTTTGCCTTGTTAAGTTAATATTTATAAATACTTTTAATTTCCAGTTCCAATCTGCGTTCGCATCAGCGCACAATGGGCCACCACGAGTGGGAACATCAGTGCGGCCAGTGCGGCAAGTATTTTAGCCAGATATGTTACCTGAATCGCCATTCGATGGACGCCTGTCGGAAATATCTGATGAGCATTATGCATAAGAAGTCTTAGCTTAAAATTATTTACCTTTAAATAAGTTGCTTGCTGTAACAATATTTATAAAACTTTAAGCTATTATGTAAACCATGAATAAAAATATCTATAAAACCAGCGACTATATTACTAGCAAGTGGTTTATAGTTCTACAAGTGGGAAAAAATAGTACATTATAAATTATTGTTTAATATTTAATGGTACTTACCAAAATGATGTAATGGCTAAATATATGTGATATTTTTCTTTATAAAAGAACAGCGATATATAAGTTTATATAAGTATACAAATGAACTATAATTGCCATACTTGTTAGAAAGTAATTTGTAAGCCTACTTTTGTAATACTAACTTTGTTTCAGGCTATAATGGCCCAGAAATGTACTTTTCAACCCATCTAAAGCTGCCATTTTCCGATGGTCTCCTACCTACTTACCATTTCAAAGCAAGGCACCTCAGCCTCAGCCTCAAAGCGGCATGTGGCCCAAACGTATTGGCCAAGTTTCAAGTATCGCAGGCCAGACCAAAGGCACACACACTCAAAGACTCAAACACATACACACGCCCGATGCAATTGCGTTCAATGCAACTAAATTGGCTCATTAGCAAACAAAGTGCGGCAAGATATTTTGGGGGAAGGGGAAGGAGGTGGTCTCCAGGACGAGAACCGTTTCTTTGGCCAGCCAAAACATTTTCCCGAGGAGTGTCTCCATCCGCCGCCTCGTCGATTGGGCCAATCCTCAAAAGTTCCAAGTGCCAAAGTGCTGCGTTCAGCGACTAAATCAAACAATGCCAATAAAAGAGCACTGGGAGAAAAATATTTTTAAAAACACTTGGAGAAACAAATGCTTATAACATATTTTTCAAATTAATTTTAACTGTGTATACTAATGGTTTAGTTTATAAAATATGGTAAATAATATCCCTTTTTGGATTTAACTTTTAATTTGAAGGTAATTTAAATTTGCATCACTATTTTCATTATCAGTTCTTTTATATCATATCATTTTTATATATAGGCTATTTCCACTTTTATCCAAAGATTGGCTTAATTTATGAGCCTCGCAATTATTTTACTTACTAAGATTTTAATTTTAATGTTTTTTGTAGTGTTTTGGTATATAAATACTATGAAAAAATATTTTTTTATATCACCTAACATCTAACAAACCAAAATATGTCCGTTTTTCTGTATAGAATACATATTCCATCTATTTCCATTTTCTTTAAAATTAAACAGTATTGAAAAATAAAAATCTTTTGGAACACCTTTTTTTGTGCTTCCATAAAATTGTTCCCTCCTAAATTTTGGTCATATGCACACTTTCTCTGGGCAATTAATGATCCTGATTGTGGGTGGATAATTGGTATGGGGCCTGTATCTCTTTAAGGGGACGACTTCGATTGCGGTTAACCCGGCCGCAGTGTAAATCCCACATTTGGCGGCAGCAGCTGCACGGCCAAGTGCCACGGTCGCAATGCAAACAGTTCGATGCAATTCGAAGGAAGGACGACGGCTAATGCCTTTATTTATGGTCGCCAGATAAACAGGGAATGATTTAAGGACCCCCTCTAAATTTCTCAATGTAAAACATGTGTCCACTAAAACGCAATTACTTAAACGAAGGCGAACAATGAAAGAGGAGCGCCAAATGTATCGTTTTATTTAAATATTTGATGAGCTCGCGTCACCTAATAAAATTGTAAAACATGAGCATTTTATTGGGCAACCGTCTTCCGAATTTTCTTAGTCCTTGCTTTTTTTTTCGTGTCGCTTTTTCTCCGGGTAACTTGGCTAAAATAAAAGGGGTGAGTGGGAAGTTGAACTAAGTGAATTTTTACGCCACCATGAACGCAAGTCGCGTGCTGCTGCACAAGAAAAATATAGAAATGAATGGAATGTATGACACATTTGGAATACTCTGTTACTATTTATAATACTGTTTATGTTATAAGGAACTTTACAATTAAATTATGTGAGATAATACGTACTATTAAATCAAATATTTTATCAACTTACCCAACATATAAATGTTTATAATATACGGACTTCAACTTTGACATAGGGCTAATCTAACCCCTATTTACTATTTATGCTCAAGTACTATTTAATGCATTTATTGTGTTCATTTGTGACTTATAAAATGCTAAAAGTAAAGTTAAAAATATTATAATACCTTCAGCTAGTGTATAAAGATGAGCAGCAGCCACAGGATCCAAGGCATCCTTTGCCGAACGAACGTATTTTTAAACTAATTTTCCAACTGGGAGCATTTCGATGGCATTTAACGTGCCAGCCATCAAGGAGCTGGCAGGACACTGCTGCAGGATCCGAAGGAGCAGCCGAAGCTGGTCAGTTGAGCCGTAAATTATTTTAGCGTTTCAATTTGGCTAGAAGGGAGACACCAGCGGCAGCAGGAGCAGCAGTCATTGGCTGAATGTGTCCCCATAATAAAGAATATATATGCATTGCCATCTATATATTGCTTAAAAGTTACCCAAAATGATGAGCAAATAAAGTTGACTAATTCAATTGAATTTGCATTTGGTTTCCCCATTTCGTGGAGAATTTGTGCTAAATAAGTTGCTCGAAAATTGTTCTGCTAACTTATTTTAGCTAAAGTTAAGGCTAATCTAACTATAAGCCAATGGCAATCCAAATTTAAGAATATAAATGGAAGAAATTAAATACAAAATTAATTTACCTCTACCGTTATAAAATGGTTTTTTAGAAATGGTACATGTTAATAATTTTTAAAAATGTCTAAAAACTTATATTTTACTCCGCAAATCAATTTTTTTTTTACTTTTAGCAACAATGTATCACATTCAATTGCTGAGTTGACAGTATCCACTACTCCTCCACATTGACATCTTAATCGAATTCGCAAGCTCATCAAAATATTCTTATTTATTTATATTTTTTCTTCCACACAGTAAAAAAAATATTTTTTCTTATGAACTGCATTGAAAAAAATAGGTTGGCTATATAAATTTACCTAAATTAAAGAAAACTCTTTGACATAACATTAATTTATAAATTTGTCAACCAATTCGCTGTAATTACTTTCATCTTTAGCTTAATCTTACACTATTTGCCAACTTCGTTCAGTTGATTTAATTTTCCTTATTACCTGGGACAGCTTCACTGCCGGGATGCGAATGAAAATGTCATTTATTAGCGCATCCCGTCCTGCCACTGAGGGCCATCAAAACCGCCGTGCAGCTCTAAATTTTGCAGGTCGTGAAAGGAAACGTCAGCGAAGATGCATAGCCAAGTTTTTGGCTAAATTTATGACCCGTCGTAAGCAACCAACAACACCCGGAAACTCCCAACCAAAAATACACCCACAGTCGTCACGTTCCCACCTTAAGTCGTACTTAAAGGTACTTCCTACTTGCCACTGAACTCATCAAACATTTTACTACTGGGCCATCGGATGCATATCAGGCAACACATTTTATGGAACCCATCCAAATGGAGACAAATAAAAAACACTGCCATTGGGATGCAGAATAAATGATTCATAACTGATTTGGTAAACAAGGCGTCATTATTCCACGGACTAGTCCTTTCACCATCAAACTTAATTCTTCAGGAATCTTAAAATATATCAAAGAAAACGAATTTTTACTCAACATGTTCCCATAGAGGGATACCTCTATGAGTTCGTCATTGAATTCCCTAACATTCTACATTAAAATTTCTCTGTTAAACGAGGGTCAGCATTTAAACCCATTTTCATGTTCAATCATTTCTAGTATGAGAACCCAAAACTGCACTTCTAGATTCAATAACTTAAGTTATCGGATTCGGATTTAGACGTGGGGTACCTCTATGAATTTGTGGTTGAATTCTCTAATGATCTGCATTTAAATTATTCTTTTTATCGAGGGTCCAAATTTTTGTCCACTTTTATGTTCGATTTTTTCGTAATTCCAATAGTTTTCACTATGGGAACCAAAAGCAGCACTTCTAGATTCCATAACTTGAGTAATTTTATTTCGATTTCGACGTGGGACACCTCTATAAACTTGTAGTTGAATTTTCTTAAATCCTGCATTCAAATTATTCTATTAAGCCGTGGTTAAAATTGTATCCCATTTTCATGTTCGATTTTTCCGTATTTCCAATGGAAATAAAATTTTCCACCCAAAACTGCACTTCGAAATTCCATAACTTGAGTAATTTTATTCCGATCTCGACGTGGGATACCTCTTTGAATTTGTAGTTGAATTTTCTTATAATCTGCATTCAAATTATTCTAATTGGCCAGGGTCAAATTTTTAACCCACTTTCATGTAAGATTTTTCCGTATTTCCAATGGTTTTCAGTATGGGAACCCAAAACTGCACTTCTAGATTCCATAACTTGAGCAATTTTATTCCGATCTCGACGTGGGATACCTCTTTGAATTTGTAGTTGAATTTTCTAATATTCTGCATTCAAATTATTCTAATAAGCCATGGTCAAAATTTTAACCCACTTTCATGTAAGATTTTTCCGTATTTCCAATGGTTTTCAGAATGGGAACCCAAAACTGCATTTCGAAATTCCATAACTTGAGCAATTTTATTCCGATCTCGTCGTGGGATACCTCTTTGACTTTGTAGTTGAATTTTCTTATAATCTGCATTCAAATTATTCTAATTGGCCAGGGTCAAATTTTTAACCCACTTTCATGTAAGATTTTTCCGTATTTCCAATGGTTTTCAGTATGGGAACCCAAAACTGCATTTCGAAATTCCATAACTTGAGCAATTTTATTCCGATCTCGTCGTGGGATACCTCTTTGACTTTGTAGTTGAATTTTCTTATAATCTGCATTCAAATTATTCTAATTGGCCAGGGTCAAATTTTTAGCCCACTTTCATGTAAGATTTTTCCGTATTTCCAATGGTTTTCAGTATGGGAACCCAAAACTGCACTTCGAAATTCCATAACTTGAGTAAATTTATTCCGATTTCGACGCGGGATACCTCTTTGAATTTGTAGTTAAATTTTCTTATGATTTGCATTCAAATTATTCTAATTGGCCAGGGTCAAAATTTTATTCCATTTTCATGTTCGATTTTGTCGTATTTCCAATGGTTTTCAGTATGGGAACCCAAAACTGCACTTCGAAATTCCATAACTTGAGTAATTTTATTCCAATCTCGACGTGAGATACCTCTTTGAATTTGTAGTTAAATTTTCTTATAATCTGCATTCAAATTGTTCTATTAGGCCAGGGTCAAAATTTTAACCCACTTGCATGTAAGATTTTTCCGTATTTCCAATGGTTTTCACTATGGGAACCCAAAACTGAAATTTCTAGATTCCATAACTTGAGTAAATTTATTCCGATTTCGATTCGGGATACCTCTTTGAATTTGTAGTTAAATTTTCTTATAATCTGCATTCAAAATATTCTATTAGGCCATGGTCAAAATTTTAACCCATTTTCATGTTCGATTTTCCCGTATTTCCAATGGTTTTCAGTATGGGAACCCAAAACTGCACTTCTAGATTCCATAACTAGAGTAATTTTATTCCGATTTCGACGTGGGATACCTCTTTGAATTTGTAGTTAAATTTTCTTATAATCTGCATTCAAATTATTTTATTAAGCCATGGTCAAAATTTTAACCCATTTTCATGTTCGATTTTCCCGTGTTTCCAATGGTTTTCAGTATGGGAACCCAAAACTGCTCTTCTAGATTCCATAACTTGAGTATACGACTCCGGTTTTGACGTGGAATACCTCTATGAGTTTGTGGTTGAATACTCTAAACCATTTTCATGTCTTATTTTTCCATATTTTCAATTAAAATAAATCATTAGTCTTGAATTTTTAATAAAACAATTTTTATTACGTATATATTCATGTATCTACTAAACATAATCATATTCTAATAATACAATTTTAAATTACTTTGTTTTTGGTTATTTTTCATGTTTTAATTATTTTTAAACCAGTTTAATTTTACATAAATTTTCAGAACCTTTGTTGAGCATGGGGAATAACAAAAAATAATGAAAGCAATAACAGACTATTTAAAGCGCTGTTTATGGGAACAACAAATGAGTACGCTTTGAGTGAAAAATTCCGCTATCTGATGCAAAAATAACACGAACATTTGCTTATATATATTTTATGTTAATAACACTTCACTATAATCTTCATTATTAACATTTATTTAGTGTTGAAATGGTTAAATCTACTTAATAGGTAATTATTTTTGTCTGTGCAGTGATTCACATTGAGTAAACTCGAGTGCAAGTACTTTGTCAATAGACTTGCACTCGTTCCTGAGAAATATCGTCAAGCACAGAAGGCGGGGGCTCACGCCCAAGGGATCTTCGACACTCGCGGACATTTAAATACCAGTAGTAGAAATATATAAATACCATTAGTATAAAGAGTGGTCCGCAGATAAAGTAGGACAAATGAATTTGACCATCAGTCATCGTAAGGCACTTCCTAAAATATAAATAAATTGTACTTTAAAATTGAACTTTATCATCACTGTTTTAATTTGTGTAATTTTATATTTATTTAATTTCATCAGCTTACAAAACAGTCAGTTTTTAATAGTTGTCTGCGCTATTGCGGCTGTGGGTTAACTTGGTGCTGGCGACTATCGAGCATCCGGGAGTGATCGACAGTCGACTCAGAGGCTGATCCAGTAGAACTTTTTGCTCTTCGATCCGAGCTCTTCGGCGATCGCGAATACACTGATGGCAGTGATAAGAAAAGCACACGAACGCCACCGAAATCATTACTCCAAAGGGTATTAGGACAAAGAGATTGACTTCTGACTTCTTTAGAAGTTCGAAAATTGCTGACCAATCCATTTTAGAAACGACGCTCAATGAACGAGAGAAGAATCAAAACTAAACATGAGCCCAAATATGTTTACTTTTTGTGCTCAAACGGCGAAATATTTATCTCAATTACAGGAAGAAAAAATATTAAAAGACTTTTTGATATTATAAAATTAAATAAAATATTGTTCATTGTTACTTAAGCTTAAGAAAAGTTAAAAATATATTTAAAATTAAATACTCATTTTTAAATTTGTACATTAAGTTAAGCAAAAACTAAAACTAGATAATATTTAGTAAATATACACAGATAATTACTAGTTAAATTAATATAACATATTTTTGTTTTATTTAAGCAATTGTATTTGAATAATTTTTTACTGTGCTGAATTGGTTCTTTTTGCAGATAAAATATATACATTATTTCTGGATGCCACTTGAGTTTTTATCAGAGTTTTTGCTTTATTTTTGTTCGTAGCAAAAACCGACATCTCGTTTATCTTATGTATAAAATGTAAATATTTATATCCGTATCACATGTTTTTCTTAAGGTCACAACCTTATGACTAATAATATAATATAGTATAGCTAAAACTTTTTTTCTTCAGTCATGTAAAAACCTTAAAACTAGATAATAAATTGATTTAAATAAACACTTTAAATTTGTAGTGCATTTATGTGTACTGTATTAATGATCCACATGCTGAAGATAAGCACGAGCTTGAATGAATCATGTAAGGGCGCTGAATTCCCATCGCATTATTGTTTTCTTCGTCTCATTCCGCTGATGACGATCCCGAGGGTCTGTAGAAGCGAACCTGGAGACTAACCCCGACTATCGCAAACAAAACTGGTAGACAAACATATATATGGAGCTCCAAGTAGAACGCGGCGTCCAGACGCAACTCAATTCAAACTTTGAAATTGTGCGTTGTTGTTGACTGCTCCTGACATTTGATGCTTTATGATGGAGTAAAAACCAAAAACAACCAGCACAAAAATAGATATATGCCAAATCACAACAACACACACTCCTCCAGACTGATGAGCAAAGTTTGCTTTTAATTTAAAATTTCGCCGCAGAAAAGTAGATGCATGTGATTTTTTTCGGGTTTTTTACTAAAGATGCTGAAAAAATATTTCATTCAGCAGTTAAATAAATTCACATAATATTTTTTGGGGGCTTACATTACATACTAAAATTCATCGATTAATTCATTGCCAATTTATGCCTTAAAAGTTGAAGCTATTTGATTTTTGGTGGCTTAAAATAATTTAGCCGTGAGGCCAAATATTTCCTACCATGCCAACTGAATTGAACATTTTTTGAAAGACAAAAAAATAAGGAAACCAGTTGCTGTTCATGCATTGAAAATCCTTTTGTGTTGCTTAAAATTCTTTCGATGAAATAAAATTGTTTTTTGCCAACTATGTTCGGGGTTTGAAAATAATCGGTAGAGTTGGGGAGTAAGTTTGAAAGCGTAACAACAACTCACTGGCACAACCAGAAAATACACACACCCAACGCACACGGAATGGATATTTCTCATTCAATTTCGCAGGTGTTTGACTCCATGTCAGAGGTGTTTTTCTGAATCGAAGGAGAGGGAAAGCCTTTGTCGATTTGAGGTGTACGTGGTTTGGTTTGGCTCGATTCGTTTCGATTCGGTTGCCATTTAAGCGGATTTTCAAATGCATCCGAAATGTGCAAATGGACCAGATACTTTGTGGACCGAGGCTTATAACCTAGGACATCCGCAAGGATTTCAATAATGATGGTGATTGTGAAGTGACAGTAATGGCATTGAAATCATGATTGAAACGTTGTGTGTAGAATTGCGGATTGAAATGCATAGCAATAAGGCTAAATTGAATACATATTAAGTTAAAAAATTACTTAGGTCTCATGGTATTATAAAAGGAAACTAAAACCTACCTACTTTCAACTCGAGGATACTTACCCTAATAAAGTTGTACTTATTGAGTGCCTATATCATTTAACAATATCCTTTAAGAATCACAACCGAAGTAAGTTATCAAACAATTAAATTATAAAAGTCTTTAATGAGATAATGTTTACTTAATAAACCTTATTTTATTGTTCAAAAATTCAAAAAGGAAAATGCTGTAAGGCTCATTAGGTTTTGCTAAAATCTTGTAATATTTAAGATGTGTAATTTGAGGCCCGCATTAAATATTACAACCGATATTTGTTTGCTTTTTGCTGGATACTTCCACCATCTAAACCCCAACCACCCCCATTTCCCACCGCAAACCCACTTTTATCGGATGAGAACGTGTTGCATACTTTGTGGATGCAGCTGCTGTTTGTTTGCCTTTTGCTTTCAGCATTTTATGATACTCGCGATAATGATGGTTGGCCACAGACACATTATCCCCAACCATTCAGCCACCCATCCAACCACCCCCTTATTTACACCTTGCTCATGTAATTAGATGCGCAAGTTAAGTTCGGGCGTGTGAAATTAATTAAAACTTTCGCTGCTTAAAGTTTTCCTTCAGAGAAAGAAAGTAACCATAAACTTGAACCCACATATGGAGCGGAGTTTGGGAAACCCCGACAAATTGCCGCAAGACAATGACGGGCCACAAAGTCAAGTGCAAAAGTGGCAAGTACATAAGTTCCCTGTTGCAACTTGCTGTTTGTAACTTACAGCATAAATCAGAAATAGTTTAGACCGTCTGCCCCCATTTGTCCATCTGTCTGTCTGCCGATTGTCTATCATCGAAGGCCATCAGCAGACAAGCGTCGAGTTCGGTTTCAACATCCCACTTACCAATATTTTTTCCGGTTGAGATGTTCCTACACTTTTTGGAGGGTATTATGATTTTTGGGTTGAGTAAAACATAATATGATAAGGAATAGGTCTTGATGCTATCTATATGTACTCTATTTAAGCAGATATCAAATTTTATTCCGAAATCGGAAAACTCTTAATAACATTATAACAACTTTCTGAAAAAGATCTTTTTTCTTAAAGATCTTAAACTCATTAAAGACACTTTTTAAGATCCCTTTTTTCAGAGATTAATAATGGAATGCATGCTAGTCAATTTGTTATAAATTCTTACACGAAAGGGTATTATCTACTTAGGTGTTTTTTGCCCCCTGACCATAGTTGTTTTTCCTTTGACCGGGATCCCTTCGGCATTTCCCAGTTTTTGCTCGATGTTGTTGGCGCTGTTTTCTGTTTTCTTCGCTGTGGCCCAACATGCTGCATATTTATGGCATGCCGCAAACGTTTATCTAAACTACATAAAGCAATAAAAGTTAAAAGTCAAATAACTGTAGTACGGTTCCTTGAAGTTAGCCTTGTTGCTCTTTCGGTTTGTTATTGTTTTTGTTATTGTTCCAGGGTGTTGTGGCGGCAACTGCTGAAAACAGATGCCATCGAGTGGGTCTGCAGGAGGTATACTCACACCACAGTATAGATATAGTATCCTAGTATCCTTGTGGCTGGATCCGCCCTTTGGGAAGCTGGAAGGAAGCTACCGACAACCGCCAGTGATGAGAGTCGTTATGGTTTCGGTTTCGTTGGCAGAGCACCTTCAGGAAGTGTGAGCTCTAAATTATCCTTAAGGTGTGGGTCTAGGAGATTATGAAGAGAATAGATACCCTTTTCAATAATTAGCAATACAAAATTTAAGAGCACTCAAAGTAAGTATAATTTTTGCGCAAAGTGAAAATGAGTTCGTTTATAAACTATTTTGATGTATTGGTTTATATTCTTAAATATCCTTATTCCCTTTAAGTATTTTATTATAGGCCTTAGAGACTCTAGATTTATAGACTTAATTCGAATAAGTGTTAAGTTATGATACAACTCAAATATCCTAATAATCCCTTTAATATATTTTAACCGAATTCCAACAAAAAATTGAAAAAAAATATAGTTCCAATATTTGTTTTGAAAGGGGGATTACTATATCTCATACCTGTAGCGAATTCCGATAGTCGATTTGGCTTTGGCGTTAATAACCCAAGGTTCTATGTATCTGTTTACACTTACAAGCTGTCGGATCGATCTGCAGATAACTATGAACTCGACTGCAGTGGGAAAATGGAAAAGTGGGGTAGGAAAAGTGGGTGCCAGTGCCACGATGGAGGTCGAACAATCCTCGAACGTCATGCACGTGCACTGCTCTTGTCCTTTGGTCCCCCTGTCCCCACGTCTCTGCTCCTATTCCTGGCGTATCCTTTTAATCCTTTTGCCAATGCATCCCATTGCCTTGCATCGAGTTTGATTTCACACGCGAGCACAAAAACAATAATATTATGCCACAAACACTCGATGCCAACGAACATGGCCCATGTAATCACACTTGAGCTCCTCGCCCAGCCACACAAACACACTCTCAACGGGGGAAAACTCAGTCGCATCCACACACACACTGGGAAACTCACTCACACCCACACGGCTGCAGCGAGATTGCGAAACTTCATTATATGCCCGTTGGCAGGCAGGAGCAATCGTTCTACACTGTGCGAAAATTTGTTAATAGGCTTGTAAAATGTTAGTTCATTTTTCAAGTTTATCAAGCTATGCAGGAAAAGAAAAATCATTGAAGTTTTGTAATATTTTTATCAACAAGATTTAAAGGATTCAAGTATTGTTGTAAAAAATACTGTAAATTATGTCTTAAAATGTATGTGAAGAAACCATTAGTTACATTTATAACATCGATTATGAAAAATAAAGAAGAGTTTAATTTAACATTGGAAAATAATAACATAAACATAAGCTTAAAACAAAAATTTTAAAATTAAAATACTACGAAATGTAAAAAGAAATTTAAAAGGTGTCTAAAAGTATGCAACGCTTTCTTTTCAATCCGTTTTTCGATGGTGTTATATTTTCATTGCAAATATTTTTACATCTTTGTAACAGACTTTAAACATCAAGAGATTTGTTTGATACCTTTAAATAAAAAGGAAAAAAGACTAATGTATAAATTAAAATGTTAAAATAAATAGTTTGTATATCTCACTTAGAATTTACCTTGTAAGTTCAAGGTGTGAAAAATTTGTAACAATTATTGGAAGGCAAAATTCATCCGATTTCTCGCAGTGCCTGGCCAGGAGTAGCTAGTGCCCTCCACCTCCGCTCACCCAGAATCGGCCAGTTCTTTTCCATTTCTATTTCTGTGCCGGCTTCTGTTGCCGTTTCTGTTTGGCTTTGTTCTCGACGCTCTGTTGTTGTTGCTGCTGCTGCTGTTGCTGCCTTTCGCCTTTGGCCCGAATGGCATTGAGCTTGAAAATGTGTTTATTTGCCGGCACACACATCCGCACACCCACACACTCGAACATCCGCATATCCGCACATTCAGGCAGCAAGTGCCTGCCATAAAATCGCTGAATCCATCCACGACGACGCAAACAAGCTGCCATATGTCGACGGTGGGTGGGGTGAAATCTTACCACCATATACCTATAGGTGTACTCGAACACCCACCCATCTACATTCGGAATCGGCATCATCATTCCCGTCTCGGGGCAATTGTTGTGCATGTTTTTGTTATCTGCCGGCTGGTTGGCTGTAAGGAATGCTAATGCCACTACCACTACCAATTTCAATGCCAATGAGACTGCCATAAGTGCACCTCAGGTGTTGGCCAACTTTAAGTCCTTTCGCTTCTGGTCTGCTTAACGTACACGGGAAAAAAAGTTTCTGAAATATGGGAGCCTAAAAGGGTGGGTTAATCACTTTAACCTACCACCTCAACTACTAATACCCCTTATGTAATTACTACTACTAAAATCAGAATTGTTTACAATGTATTACAATAAGGTAGCTAAAACAGAAACCACCTAAAGCTTAAAGCCTCTTACTTAGGTGTAGAAAAGTATGCAATGAAAATGTTACATACCACAACCTGGCTGAAAATAAACTGCTTTTAAACACTTTTGTAATATTTTTAAAAACTTCCGAGACTTATATTTTTTTAATTATTTATTTTGGTGTACGCTGATGCTGATGACATTTGTCGGGTTATTTCTTAACTGGCCCCGACTTGAAATTAAATTCCTAAGGAAGATCGGATGAAAATGGGGGTGTTGCGAGACGTGTGCGGCTGCCAAATGAGGCAAATTCAAGTGGCACATGGCACCACTGTAGATTCCAAAAGCTCCCTCAGCAGTGCGAGTCACGCTTTCATTTGCGGCATTGGCCAATATATCAAAGCACTCAAACTGATTGCATTTAGTAGGGTCCAGAGCTGTTGCAATTGGATCTTGCATCCTCCATCAGTGCTGCCAAGAGGGTTTACTCCCAGAGGAACTTGGATATTTATTAAGATAGGAATTACTCAATATATTCAAATTTGTTGATAAATAGTGAAGGTATGCAGCTATCAACAATTTTAAGAATTAATAAATATCCAATGTCTTAATTACCTTAATATAATTTTAAAAAATATATATTTTCATCAATCTTTTTAACTATAAACTTTTTTAAAAATGGCATACATATTCACATTAACTTGAAGAATGAAAGCATGTTCTTACTATACTCAACAAAAGTTTAAATTAAATTTTCCGTTATTGTTAATAATTTATTTTGACCATTTTCAGGGCTTGATTGAGCCTTGGTTAAGTTCAGTGGGACAACACTGAATCCAGTGGGCCGTTGCATCGTCGACAGCATTATGAGAGCCACGCGTTGCAGCGGCACGTTCCACATAACGAAGACCCCTCCACCCTCATCCTGCCTTGTTTGCTGGTCAAATCCATCACTCTGCCCCATTCTCCCTCGGTTTTAATTGTTGCACAACAATGATCCCTCCGCCTTAATTGGTGTTTCCCTGTCGGCAGGATGACACTTGGTGGGGTGCCAGAAGTGAGTGCTACATGCCACTTGCCACTCGCCATTCAAGGGCTTGTCTTGTGGCAATTATGTGGATGAACTGGTCCTCCCTTCCAAACCATTGGCTGGGGTCCAGCTTTTGGGGTCCAGTTTTAAGGGCCCATTGAAGGAGGGGCTTGCCCTAAAACAGCTCCTGATGACCGGCAATGAATAGTAATTAATGTCAGACGATTTGGAATAGTGGCTCTTAGTTGAATCGAAGCCAAGTCAAAATGTTATTACTTTAATAGTATTTTAGTAAGCCCATTCCTTATAGAGTTAAAGAAAAAATAAATTAAGTATTTTTGGGCAACTTTATAATGGTAAGTAAGGAAATAATGGTTTTACTCTTTGGTAAACTTATTTTTCTACCCTGTAATAATAATAAAATATTTTTTTAAATATTTTTTTTAATATTTTACTTAGTCTGAGATAAATAATAATGCATAATATTTTAATTTTGCTATTACATATATATGACCTCTTTCCAATGATTCCCTTAAATATTTTATTCCCATCCCATTGTTTACTCCCCTCATTATTGTAATTCCATGTTATGATGGATTATGACGCACACGGATTTGCCATTACTTTGGGGATGAAAGTACATACCACTGCATCCAGCAACTGGCAATTAATTATATGCGTTGCTGTGTCGGACTATCCTTCGACCCACAAACCCCATCCAAAATTACCACCCCGAAACCCCATTTACCCCATCGAAATACTTTCCACATTTGTTGCGTGTGCACGTAACTCAAATGCCAAACACCTGCAGTTAACACGTTCGCAGTGCTTACAGAGCGGGCAAACAGATCCGTTACCATACCCCCCTTATCCCTTATACAACCATACCCACTTCCGTATCCCTAGCTGTATCCCTAGCCGTAGTTCGTGCCCCTGCCAAATGGACAAAGCAGCGTTAAAACTGCACTTAAGTCAAACTTGCCAGACAAGTGCCGTGTGGAAGTGGCAAGTGGATGGAGTTGGAACCTTCCGATTCTAGGGAGCGGAGGAGATGGTTCGCCGACTAGGGTTGCGGTGAAATAGAACCAGGAAGGGAACCCAAGGAAACTGCACTGCAGAAAATGTTTTCCTAATTTGGAATTTTTAAAGCAGAAGAAGGGAAACCCAAAGAATACGTGATTAAAAAAAATTTTTCTTGTTTTTTTAATGTTTTAAAAATTCTAGATGATTTCGTAGTTAAATAAATTTATTTGAAAAGCATTTAAAGTTTTTTGAAATAATATAATATATATATTATAATATATATTAATTAATTAAATATTCTTACTCTTCTGTGTTTTATAACTATTTTAACAGTCAAGTTTGGATCACTTTTAACATGTCGTATACGTGATTTTATTTTCTTACAAAACTAAGATCTTTTATTTATAGATCTTATTTCTTTTATTTTGTACACCACTTTGAATGACATATTGCTACTGGAATCTGTTACTTCTAAGGACTTTAAGGCACTGTTCCCCAAAAAGAAATTTTTTCTCAACTTATATAAACATTTTCTTATAGTGTAATCACAGGCAACTAAACAGCCATTAAACAGCTGACGTGGCCGTTTTACGAGCGCCCTTCGGTTGTAAAATTTCATTACGAACTAAACGGTTTTCATGGCGGTGGCACAAACCCAGTGGTCATCGGACCAAAACCCATACTTCTTACGTTTCTCCGTCGGAATTATCCCTGCAGTCTCGGCCGGACTTTCTTTCTTATGCTAATTCGTGGCGCTTGGACACTTAGTTGATTGGTTTTTGTCAGAGACGTCGTCGCAAAGCGTTGACTGATTGGATTTTGGTCATTTGCCGAAGACCCCACGCCCACCCATTGGATAGACAGGGATTATGATTACCAGAACTTCCTTTATCTTCCCGGGAACTTCAACTTAAAGTTTCCCAGCTGTTCTGCCCTAAACCATTATTCATGTAATAATCTGGAGTACATAAATCTTGGTTCGGAAGCTACTCGACTTCCCAAGGGCGTTTGCCGGCCCCTGTGACCTTGACCTAGACCCATTTCCCGGTTTACATAGGTATAACTGGATAAGAGGCGGTGGGTGGTGGTGTAACATGGCCCTAACATTCTGCTGGGAACTTACAGCACTCAAGCTTACCATTTAAAAACGCTCTAAATGTTGAGCGAGTGGGATGATGCCAACCAAAGCTTTTCAACTAATATATTAATTTCCTTGTAACAAATGTTACTATAATAGTTGTTATGCCTATTTTCTTATACTTACATCAAATCAAGGATTGGCGAAAAGCAATGTTTCATATGGCAGGCAGTCTCTATCATATGTTTTAGTTTTTAGCTGCTGGGAAAAATGTAATACAATTTTTAAAATCTATATTTCTATATACATATATCGAATAAAATATTAATCATATTTTTCTTTTACAATAATTATATTTATTACATTCAAATATCATAACAAAACAGGTAGTAATTTTAAATTTAAAAAAGATCGATCATGCTACGTAAATCTTTTTAATAAAATTTTCGGTAGGACGAGATTTAGCCCCGTACCTACTTTTATTTATTTTAGTAATTTTGGCTATCGACGATCTTCAAATTGCTTATGCAATTTAAAAAGTCATTACAGTTTTAAACTTCTTTCAATTCACCTATATCAGACCCTCCAAGATTTTAATTAATTACATTACAAAAATTCTCACCCAATTCAGAAATTTCAAATCGCGCGCCAAACGTTACAGACGTCAAGCTTTTTGTATACAGATGGTAAACAAACTGGTATGGGAAGAGTTCGCACAAGTGATGGGATAGTACTATCGTGAAAGTCTGAAAAATATCGATAGCGGTCATCGGGAGCATCGGTATTATATTTGTTTTTGCCGTGCCGTTGAATCGCTTCGTCTTGCTGACTTTTCGACTTTTTCGTGTGAATTAAACTCGAAAGAAGGCCAAAATCAGCTCAGCAATACCACCTGAAGACATTGTCGATAATCCGGATGGCGAATTTATTCCATTGAATCGGTGAATTCGCCAGCAAAGCAGCCAAAAAGCAAGAACAACATTGAAAAAAACGTTTCGTCACGCTGAGAGAGCAGTGGAATTTTTTCGCAACAAATACAATTAAAAGTTGCAGAGCGAAGGAGGAGGCGAAAAAATCAGAAAATCAATTAGTGAATAATACGAATTCGGTGCAAGATAAGTTCTCGTGTGAAATTGCTTTTTCGGCGATTGGTTTTTCATCGATTTTGCAGAGGAAAAACAGGTTGGTTTTCTCTCTCTTTTTCACCCCACCCCCAAATCACATTTCTTGTGATTTTTGTTGTTTTGCAACTGGTTCTAGCAAACTACCGCTGCTTATTCTGTATTGTTTTTTGTGTGCTTTTTTGTGTTTGATTTCGTTTTGGCCTTCTGCTTTTAAGCATTTCATTCGTTGCGGAAATTTGTCTGAAAATACCGGCTTGTTGTCATCTGTGTCAAGAGAGCGAGAGAGAGAGAGAAATGGTGGGGAGAGCGCGAGCGAGGGTGACTCAGTAACTGCGCTTGTAGTTGTGTGAGGTTATGCGTGTCATACAACAGAGGTCAAAATATTAATGCAGGGGCAGTTAAATAATAATTTCTTAAAATTTTAGGTTTAAAATATAATAAATAGAAAGAAAATACTAGCTGTAGCCTGGTTTGGGAAGTATATCTTCAACGTTCAGAAAATAGCAATATTTTAAAAAGCTTTGATTAATATATTTATTATTATTATTATTATTATTATTAAGGAAGTTTCTTATCTTCTAAAAATACCTAAAATACTTTCAAAATAATACCAAATATTTAATTACATAATTATGTCCGCTGCTGTACATACAACTGGAATTGGAACACACGCGCTGTACTTCGGTGACACTCGCGTCCAGCAATATTGTACCGGTGCCCCGACTTGATTGAATTGCTTGCATTTCTCTTAATTGATACGAACTTCAAATGGACGGGTCCTCAATTAGTGGCGATTATTTTTTTCTGCTTTCCCATTTCACTCGGAAATTTTCGCAGTTGTGGGTGCAGCAGCTGTTCTTTCAAATTCCCGCGCAATTTGCATTTTCAATTGCATTCAGCGAAAGGGACGGACAGATAGCGAAAGATTATGCAATATGCATTCATTTAGCGTGTTATCATCTTTTATTGCAGCCGGTTGTTATTGCAACTAGTTTTGGTCGGTACACATCACTGGGGTTAATTTTCACACACTAATTCCTGAAGGTTAACCATAATTTCAGTTAAGGGGTAAATTCAATTTGGTACCCATGCGGAAGTTTTGGATTTATCTTATCATTAGACTTTAAAACTGATTTTTAGAATCTTCCGTAAACTCATTTTGACTGATTTTGTTTTTTAATCTTATTGTCGAAATAATTTTTGATACTTAAGACTTTGAATTGTGGTCCTAACATTTAAGATCATATCAAAATATATCAATTGTCTTACAATTTTTAAATGCTTTCGAGTATACACCACTACCTTACTCTTTAACGTCAATACGTTAATTGTCGGGTAATGATTGCACAATTTAACAAAAACAAACTGCTATAAACTATGAAAACTAAAATATTATTGTGAAATTGCTAATCGGTATTTAAGAACAAATAGCTATATAAAGACGCAGTTATGGCACCTACCCCTTACTGATTTCTTTTGTCTTTCTTAATTTCTAAATAGTAAAAACTGAATAACAATAGTAAAAGCTTATGACAAATTAGGAAAAATTAAGTTTAATAAATTGTAGTCCAGCTGTATTATAAGTGTTTCCACGGTTTTCAATTTACTCAACAATTTTTGAATCCTTTAAGAGATCATAAAGATTATTATTTCACCCTTAAATGGTATTTTCCATTTGGCCTAAAATATCTTTTGTCTAATAACCGAAGAATTTCACAAGTTAGCTGCATGCCAGAGTCGCGTGGCTATGGCAAATAAAAATCCATTTAAAAGCGATAATAATGGGATTTGGAAACCGCTGCTAATTCGATTGATCAACGGGCTTTTAAGGCGCAGAAACACAATGCCATAATCGTGCCATTTACACCTGTTCTCCGCTCAAGTGCCACTTGCCGATTGCCAATTTGCGTTTCTAATTAGTTGCATCCCGTGTCGGCAATTTATGCTCGATGTGCTTGCCCATCATCGATGATTGCTTAGATAAGTCCTCTATTGTACTGACCAATGCCCATGTGACATCGTGCGAACCACGTGAAATTGTCGCCCTTTCTAATTGCCATTTACTAGACTCACACTTGCACCAATTGTTTTCTATTACCCTTTACACTCGGAATAAATTATCAGGGATTTTTGAAATATTTTCTTAATAAATGATTGTAACCCACATACATGTTCTGTACCATCAAAACTGAAGGGAACTTTGGATACCACATTAATCATCTTTAAATTCTCCAGATATATATGTTTTTTTTATGCAATTCTAAGAAACACATTCCAGGCAAGACCCTTTTTGAGGTCGAACTGTGACAGTTGCTCCTAAAAATAGTCACACTTGAAGCCCGATTAGTTGAAGTGGCTATATATAAATTAGTATGTGCAAGCAATCAGGGGCGATAAGATTAATCCCAATGCAAGGTACTGAGTGTTTACAGTAGAAAATCAATACAAGCAATTTTAAATATCAAAATTAAATATTAATAATAAATGCTTTGTTTGGATAACAATTAAATTTTCAAAAACATTTTAAACTTTAAATAACTCTGCTTTTACTAACTCACTGCCCCCCTTGATTTCCATAAAACACTTAAATAATTTACTGAGCTTTTTTTGCTTTGACCACATTTAATATCATGCATTTGTTGTTTGTCGAGAGGACAACTGAAATCTAAGCATCTGCCATAAATTTAAGCGCAATTTGTTTGTCTTGCATGTCATTTTGTTGTCCACAAAGATTTCGTATTTAATACGTTCACAATTTTCTATTTTGTTGTCGCTTTATGCGGCCGGAAAATGTTTTTAATGGGTTTTACAGCACGTGCCGTCTGTTTTCGTTATTGTTTTTGAATGTGGGAAATAGGCAGCATAACCTTTGTTTATAATTTATGGCAAGTTATTAAAGTACGCAGCTGTCTTGTCTATGCAAAAGCCATATCAAAGTTCATAAAGAATTTAGCACTGTGATTTGATTAATGGTCGAATAATTTATCTTATATGCTTTTATTTTTTCTGAGTACTGCATAAAAGATTTCCTAGGTTCTGTGTATATTATTCTTTGTAAAAACCTTTTTACACCCTTTGTGATATAAAATTGGGGATAATAAAGATAAATAAGAAGATAAACAGTCATCTTTATGGACTAAATTAATATTGATTTTTTGAATACTGATAAGACGTCACCAATATGTGACAAACACGTCAATAAATATGATTTTAGATTAAATTGGCGAGCCAAACCATATAAAGAAAATTCTTAGAAAATAACAAAATCTAGAAAAACTTGCGCAATTAATTACTACCTATTTATTTTGGCGACGATCACATTGTATTTTTTTTGCCTTCAGCTAGATAAAAATTTTCTGATCTATTTTGCCATTTCATTATTTATAAACGCCATTCGCTTAATTGGTGGCAACAGGTGCCACACCTGCCCCCTTCTACCACTAAAAAAAAAACCCACGTTTCGCTTCGGTATTATGACCACTTTTGGCACAGAAATTGGTGGCATCTCGATGCTGCACTGGTGGCCATCGGCTGCTCATAATTTATTTGCATGCGGGATAAGTTTATATTTATTGGCATGAAGATAACTTTTGTGGCCACATTCGAGACTCATTTATTTTTAGTTGCTTCCATGCCCCCTCCGCCAGTGAAAACGTATCATAAATTATTCGCACATTTACAAATCAAAATTTATGTGCTCTAATTATTTATTATTTATTCGCCCCCTCTTAAAAAAAAATATTTTGGCTTCGCTTTTCCGATTTCTTACATGTTGATAGAGATTTTCATTTAAATTTCATGATTGCTTGCGATTTATAAATGTACATTAAATAAATTGGGTTTTATTTAAGCTGTTTTTATCGTATTTTTTATTTTATTTAACCTTGCAAATATTTGCGCAAATATCTTAGTTGAGACTATTTTCTAATTCTTTTTATTATCTTTATTTTTACAGATTTCAAGAGGCGATCTGGTAAGTAAATAACAAGAGCTAAACTTGAATTTTAATAGAGCAATAGATGTAGTCTAAAAATGCAAGCATTAACTGGCTTCTTAGTTAAAAATTCAATTCCTTTATATGAATTGCAAAATACAAAGATTACTAGGTGTAAAATAAAGCTTCTTAGAAAATGATTTCAAAATTCTTTTTACAGAAAGTTTAAAGGCTTGAATTTGTTTTTGAAAGTCAAAGTCGCAGAAATAGGAAAGAAAAACTTAGTTTGATTTAGTTGTGTAATACAACAGACAAATTAGTCATCGGAAAGGGGAATTTATAAGTCATTAGTCTTAGGAAAGAACAGTTCTATAAAAGTATAGCCATAAGCAGACGAATCGCATTAAACCGAAGTGCAATCGACGAAACTCAAATCTAAATGGTGATCTAAAATCGAATTTAAATCGAGATAGGTAAAAGGTACAGTGGGTTTCTGAGGGGGTGGGGAACCTTTCCGGTGGGTCACGTTCTGCTCGGCGCTAATCGCTCAATTTGCCTCACTGCTAGCACGCGGAAATGTGTGGGAGGGCATGCGAAAGCGTTTCACTAACGAAAAACCGGTGACAGTCATACACTGATAAAAAACTTTTAAAAAAATGTATCAATATATTTTTTTATATAATTAATATTATATATTTTACAAGGTCTATAGAAAATATTATTAGGGATACTGCAGAAAAGTTAATATTTCGTAAAAAGAAATGTTGTCGGGCTGCCTAAAATTATATGATATACGGTTCTTAACAGAACTTCTTATATTATTTGGAGTTCTGATTCCTTGGCTGCTGATTTCTAAAACTATGATATCTGTTCCAATATTATAACCTGTTTTTCTTTGCAGTGCACTGAAAAACGAGCACAGTGAGGCAATGCTAATTAAATTTCGCTAGTCGGGGCACGGCGCCCTCAGTCTTAATTTGTTTGCATGCTCGGTCGAGCGGAAAAACAACAACAAATTGGCATAATGATCTTGTACGATCAACATGATGATGATTTTAATGATGATCATGATCATGCTGAACTGACTGACAGGCAGACTTGTTTCTCTGCCGCTCGTTCAATTGCTATTTTGACTTTGAACTTGCCTCGTTCTGTGCTCCGACCGCCTGTAATTTACAATTTCTGCACTGAGGGATCGACAGAGCTTCCCCCTTTCTATAGCATATAGTATCTGAACGATCTGTGCAGCATTTCCTACCCACTCAACGTGACGTTCAGCGATTAAATTTAGCCACAATGGCAAGAGAAAGAACGAAACTATAACTGGGCTCCCGGCTTAATGTGGAACGACATTTCAATTGCGATTGCTATTTTTAGGCATTGTCATCTCGCCGTCTCGGCTTAACGATTTCTTTCTTTTTTTTCCATTTTTATTTTTGCATATTGAGGGGGCAACATTAAATCTCTCGATTGTGTGGCTTGCGGCAAGGTTAACCTGCATTGTATAACAAATTCACTTTGAGTGGAGAGCCTCATACTCGTCTTCCTCTTAAAAGCGTTGATAAACAGTAAAGAGCCAGTTCTTTTTCCATATTTATAAATTGATTTTGTAACCAGAAACCTCAATTAACTGAACCCCAATTGTTATTAAGACCAATTGTTATTTGGTTTTTAAACAAGAAACTTTAATTCGTAATAAACAAAACAATCAAAAAGATCTGCTTTAAAAGTTTTTCAACTTTTCACATGAAAAATGGGGTTTTCAATTGAACAAAACCTTGATTTCTTTGTCTATAAGAAGAAATGGCAATTAATGATATATACATTTAATTATCATTTTGAATAATAATTTAAAGTTTTGAAACCTATTATAAGTTTTGTCATATCTCTTCCCCAAACATTTACTTCCTGCAATTTGCGCAGCTTTTTGAACTCTTTGAACTGAAATACCCTCGAACTGGGCAAAACAATTTGCGTCCAAGAATATTGATTTATTTACGGCTATGTTTTTAATTTACTGTGCGAAAAGTGTTTTTTGTCGAGTGCAAAAGTCCCAAACGTCCTTGCCTTGAGAAATCGACCGACTGCGAGGGAAATCACATGAGATGTTGACCAGCAAATTGAACTGAACATGTGAGCTTTGATTTAGCTGATGGGAGATGGCACATGGCAAATTTTTTGAATTGTTTTAAGAAATATATACACATTTGTTTATAAAAATGTATAAAGTTTCACGAGCACCATCGCGTCGATTGGTAGCCAAGAGATATATATATTTAAAAATATATTCTTAATAGGTTGGCGTAGTAGTTTGATTCTCCGGAAGAAGCAATGGAATGTTTTATTAAAACCCAGTGAACAAAAGAAATATATGAAGATTAATTTAAAATTTACAAGTAGATCCCAAAAAGTGAAATTTAAACGTATTTATAATAGACGTCAAGAAAAGCTATACCTGTTAAGTAGGCGGTATTTTATAGACCAAACACTTGGCTATAAATGTCATCTAGTGTCGTAGCTGCTTATATATGTATATATATCCACTATAGTTTTTACTATACGAATTAGGTTCGCTTTGGTTCATTCATTATAGCTGGCCCCCAACTTGTTGTGGTCATTCATGAGTTTTCCCTCATTTTGATGTCACCGACGTCACGCAAGAGAACATTTCACAAAAGTTATTGACCAACGCCTTGCACATGGTATATAGTACATATAGGAACTAAAGTGTACGGGTTCAGGAGCGATCAACCTTTGGCCCGCCCACACACGTGTCATAAACCATTGGGCGCTAATTAAATCGCAGGTTTTCGGCTTCTTTTTTGCGCTCTTTGTGTGTCAAAAGAAATTTGTTTTTTGAGGGCGTTTGATCACTTGACTCGTATTGCCGGTGCGCATAAAAAGTAAGCCACGGGTAGAGATATAGATATATTTACGATTTGCACAGCCTGACAAATTTCACACATTTCGACTTTCAACGTTTGTTGGCTTGGATACAACAAATTCCCTTGTTAAAAATAATATAACCCCCAAAAAAAAGGGGAACAAGAAGAGCATTTTGACTATAAACAAGAATTTAAATATACACCTCCTATAAGCCGTATGCAAATTGCTAAAATAATAATAACATCAAACTTGCGCATGTCTTTTTGTTAAAGAAAAATTACCTGGGTACAGTGATGCTAAAAACTAGGTAAATATGGTAGAAAGGCGTAGGTAAAGGTTTTTAAGAGACAGGATTTATTTTCCTAATAAGAAAGAAACCTTTTTAAAATATCTTTTTGAATATTAATGATAATATATTTATAATAACTCTTTAACCAAATGTATCTACCTAAAAAGCATTTAAAATAGCAAATTTGTGATTGTTATTTGAAAATCACTGCTACAAACCCAATAGAACTAACGAGAACGTAAATAGAAACCGAAATTTCTAGGAAAATCCCCTGCCAAAGGTATTTTAAGTTGTGGACAGGGGCAATCACTCATGCAAATTACTTACCAGCTGGGCTTTGGTCATAAAGCCCGTCAAATCCGAACTAAAGTCAGCCAATATAGATACAGATACAAATACAGATACAGATATAGATACAGATACAAAGGCGGATACTGAACTACTAACTACTACTAACTAACGCCGACGCGTTGATGGAGGCGGCAAAATTTCGCACATTTATTTCGTCGATCGGCGACGGCGTTTTTTCTATAGTATCATTGTTATTGCTCCGCTGCTGCCTGTCGTCGTGTTCCGCCATTTGTAGAGCTTATTTAATTTTTATTGTTGTTTATTGCTAAACGAAAAAAAAAATGTTCATTTTAAATGTTTGATTACAACGATTTGTGAAGTTCAGTCGAATTTGTGATTTTCGCGCTGGAGGAGCGGCCCACTCAGCGATCGCGAGCAATGCGATTTAGAACTGCAATCGGATCGAATCCCAATCGCAGTTCCTTTGATAACTCAACTCAGTCATTCTCAAGTGTCGTGTGTGATCGAGAGTAGATCCGCAGTGAAAATCACAGCTGAAAAACATTAAAACTGAAAAATTCCAGTTCTAAAATAAGTGACAATTAGACAAAATGCAGTTACTAAACTTGGTGTGCCTCAAGCAAAGTGGGTTGAAATTATGAGATATTAAAACATGCATCACTTTATCAAGTTAAATTTCCAACACTCAAACTTTTCAACGAGTTTCACAAGCGCATCCCCCCTTTTTTGGGTTACCAAACTAATTTCAATTTTTGTGTTATCGCTGAAAGTTATTTCTCATATGCCCCGCATTTGTCATTTTATAATCCAAAAATAATGCATGTATATGGCCTAATGCAAATATCTAAATAAATGATACCTGCTTGATAGATAGGAGGGTGAATTTAAAATTTTGTGTGTGCTTCATTGGCTTAGCAACTTAAATTGCGAAAACTGATTACGGACAGGGAATTTCCCGAATTCTGTTTGTGATTTATTTCTAGTCAGGCTCTGGATTATTAAATTAAAAAATAACTGCCACAAAAAGGCCTTTAAATATGTCAAAAAGAGATTTATAATTTACTTAAGAGTGGTGACTTGATTTAAATATAAATGTGTTATATAGAAAAGAAATGTAGATTTATAGATTTTTTTTCCCCATGAAAAATATTCAAATATATTTCCCATTACCCTGATTGATCGTTTGGAACCAACAGCAAAAATCGGAACACGAAAAGATCTCAATGAGTACGCTAGATGAATTTATCAATGCCAGTGCAAAAAGTATATTTCTGAATTCGCAACGGCAACTAAATGCAAAAACAAGGAATCAATTACTCTTCCACATGACGTGCTGAAAAGTCGCAACCAGCGGCCAAATTAAAGATCTAATCTAAACAAACAGTCACTTGGGCACTTGGCAATGTTCCGTACTCATTGGTTATGTAGTATAGCCATATTATCGAGTCATTTGCAAAGAGTATTTCATTCTTAACGCACGATTTCAATGCGAACTGTGTCAACAATTAATGCGAAACGGTTTTGTAAACTGCATTCAAAGTTCAAGCAACTCGTTAATGTGTCAATATTGAAATTATGTTAAATTTATTGCAACATTGAAGATTTATAAATACACACGAGTGTTTTCATAATTTATTTGATTCTTCTATATTAAGGCAGTCGCTTATTTGTAAACGCAGAGAGCAATAAACGCAAAATGTGTTAACCGAATGAGAGATTTAAATATATCCGTCCACCTGACTTAATGGGGAGACATTAGCTGGATTGCGAGGTAATTAGGCAACTGAATCATTTGGTTTTAAGGTCGTAATTATCCGGGTGGAAAATTTCTTCTTAATTGACTGGAATGGAAAAATCTTAAAATTGAATATGTGTAATTTTAAAAAACTGAAAGGTAGTAATAGCTAGCCATAAATAGAAAAGACTAGTATTTTTCCAGTCTTTATTCAAACCATAATAACAAATAAATAAAGCATTCCAACTTATAAACTTAAAAGTAATGTTGAAAATGATACCAAACCCTACAGAAAATACAGTAGTCTTATATCATAAAATTAGTTCCATTAAGATAAGAAAAGTATCCATTATTCGACTGCTCCTTCATTTTCCGATCCATTTGGATTTATACGCACTGCGGAGATGACGATCACCTTTTTCGTTTGCCAGCACCAAAAACCTCCCCCTTTTTTCCGCCCCTCGAGACATTTTGCCATGGCCGAACTGCATTGGAAATTATATGCAAATAGAAAAACGAGACGGAGACGTTCTAAAAATAAACAGACCACGCAAAAATCAGTATGGTGTGTGTGCGAATATCTTATTTTTATAAGTCTTTAGTCTTCGGTCTTTGACGATGGCGCATTTTTATGCAGAGCAGAAAAGAATTTCGCGCTATGGCCAATGCAAACTGCCGATCCCATAATCCACCTATAGATACAAAGATACATTTGTATCTATATTGTCTGCCTGGGCGCTTTTGTGGATGCAATCTACGAATTTTCCATGATGACTGTATGGGCCTCGGGGTCCCCAACCCCCCACAAATTAACCCCCTTTCCATTCAGTTAACCCAGTTATCTTACCCATTGAGATAGCGAAATGGAAAAAGCAGAGAAAGAGAGTGAGATACTAGATTCCACTTTTGTATCTGGGTGCGGTATGGAAAGCACATACGTCTGTTGTATCTATGCTCCCCTTTTTGGGACTTTCGGTCTTTATTGTTGCTAATTGTTTTCGCTTGTTGTTATTATTGCCGCTGGAAACGTTTTTAACTTATCGTGCGCGTCAGAGCTGATAAAATCCGAGTACACAAGGTGGAGGGAAAGTATGTGGGGGCAAACAAAAGGAAAACCTTACAAATGGTAATAGTGGCCATGGAACAGCATTGTCTATTTCACATGCAAATACTATTTTACAAAAATGATTTGGATCTTATTTACAAATTCTGTAATGCAAAATCATTTTTTTAAGGTTTTAAATTAATTTTGTATACAATTTTTTTAAAATAAATAATGTATCTTTTTAATAAAAATGAAAATTTTTTTAATACAGATTTTGAAATTTAACTTTAATTTTTTTTAAGTTTAAAATGAAAGCTTTATTTGATCCACTGTGCGACAGCTTAACCCGCTCTGGCGCTCTTTGCCTCTCTTCTTCCTCATTCTCTTCTTCGTGCAACAGCAGACCGGCGCCTCAGCACCACCACCACCCTACCTCCCTCTTTCACGCTGTTGATATTTGCTCAATACATTTATTTTTGTATTTTTCTAGTTTCGGTTTTTTAAACTTATTTAATACCCTTTACTCATGAAAGTTAAGAAGTTTTTCTATTAATCTAAAAAGGTTTATTTTTGACTTTGTAGTATATCCGTCGTAGAGCATAAATGGACATCTTTGGTAAACTAACATGTATTCAGATAGTTTTTTGTCAGGTCTTTGGGTAGTGGTTAGGGCATCTGAAAGTCGGATATCTCGACCCTTCTTTGTTTTTCTCTTATTCTTGTTGGCGCACTTGTTACGACGTCGGCGTCGACTGCGCTGTCTTGGTGTTGGCTTTGCCGTTGCGTTTGTTGCTCTGCTTTTGCGCGCTCATTCGTTGCGCGGCTTTTGGAACGATCGATTCGCTTCCCAGACGAGAGATCGCGACGGACGGAACGGCAAGGGAACGGAATATTTCGAATCTGGAAGGCGCGCGTGCGTGGAGCAGAAAAAAAAAGTAGCAGGAGCAGCATCATAAATCGTGTAATTAATTCTTCTGCATTTTGCGTAAATTGTTTTGATTTCTTCAGCGTGAAATCAATAAAGCTCAAATGAAAATTTATTGAACTGCCAAGTGTGTGCGTGTGTGTGAAGTCGTGTGACAATGCTTATCAGTTGCACATGATCGAGTCTCTCTCGCGCTCTCCCTCTCTCTCTCTCTCTTCTGATATTGATTTATTATGAAATTTGTCTGCACAAAATAAGAAAAATTTGAACACAATTTCCAGTTAAATAAAGATTTGTCATAGTTTTTTCGGTTCAAGAAAAGATTACAAAATATATGATACATAAATCGTTGTTTTAACTATTAAATAAAAATAAAACCAGTTTTTTTTAGTTTCCTAAATGCTTTCGTTTGTATTTCTGTTTCCTTTTTTTTTTATTAAAAAACATTTATATTTGGTTTTGTTCATTTAAAAAATAGCTGTCTGCTTAAATTAGCTTTCTTAGTTTCTTTTTGGTTGCCAAGTGTTTTTTTAGAGGCCGTTTCCTGTCTCCCTCTCTCTTCGCATTTTGTTTGTTGTGTAAACATTTAGTTTTTGTTTTCCTGGCGCGTTATTCTTTATTTGACTTGGTCTAAGTGTTAAATTGCGAAACTCGCTACGTATTTTGTTGGCCCAAAAAGTTAGTTGGTTTAATTAAGTGGCACATGACACGTCCGATAACTGGAATCGAGTTTTCTTTATCGCTGCTGTCACAGTTATCGAATTGCGGTTATTCTTTTACCGTTTTCAACCGCAAGCTTATCGTGTTTTTTTGATGTAATCAAAAATGAAGAGAGAGAGAGGAAAAGCAAAAGCAGGAATTGTAAACATTTTAGCTTGAAAACTTAATTACAATTTCCACACACATTATCTTTGTTGTAGCTCAGTTATTTTGGTTGTTGTTTTTATTTGTTGCTATAAATAGCTCAATGCGGTCATTGGTCCCGCTCGCACACTCCTCTCTCTGTCTCTCTTCCCTCTCCCCCTTTCATTCATTCCATTCCATGCGATTGAACTTTTTCTTATGCTGCTTGGTGGAAAGAGAGGAGAAGATTTTTAAGAGAGCAGATCTCACTTATACAGTCGAGGGCGTCCAAAGTTGAACGTTCGCTTGACAGTAATGGCCTGAAAAATTGTGTACACTTCGCACATTATATTCATGAAGCAAAATCTTATCAGCAAAACGTGGAAAAATTTAGCATAAAGCGTCGGGGCGGTGAGCGGTACAATACAATTCCCCAGTACGGCATGTGTCAGGCGTTAAACGTTTGTTTTTTTTTTTTCAAAACGTGTCGGGGTAATTCCCCCGACAACAATAAAGTAATTTTTGTTTTTGGTTTATTGTTATATTCTTAAATTATTCTTTGTAGATATGACCCAATTTTATCACGGAAAAATGTCGAATAATATGAATGTACGTTCTGAGAAATAATTTATTTAATTCTCAGAACTGGTCGAGATTATATTTTATTTAGATAGTGTTCTTTGAATTATAAAACTTACTCTTTAATGTTTAAATAATGAATAATCCAAAAAAAAAATTACTAATAACTCATTTCTCACGGAAAACTATCGAATATTTCAAAAAATGCATTTATGGCCATCTTTAAATCCTTTCCACATCATGCCCTTGGCTCCTGGTTTCCTTGTTATCTTTCTAATTATCACAACTAGACTCCCTGATTCTTCCTTGAGCAGCTCGTTGATCATCTCCCCTGTAGATCAGTTGCTTTTTAAAAGATATACCAAGGCAAGGCCCCTACTTTACCCCGTTCTGATCTTTTCTCCTCTTGCAGAGGTGGCACACATCGCCAACAACAACAACAACCAGAACCCAAGCAAAGAATCCCAAGAAAGAGATCCGAAGGATACAGGAATCTTTGGTTGCTTTGCCAAGAAGGAAGATCAGCAGCAGCACAGTCCAAAAAAGGAACACTCGGAAGAGCACAGAGAAAGTTCCAACTCGGGCAGCTATAAAGTACAGAAAAAGGAGCAAGAACAGCAGAGGGAATCGGAAAACGAGCATCCATCCGTTTACCGGCAGCAAGACGAGGAGTTTCATCCGATACGAAAACAGGAGGAGGAGTTTCATCCAATAAAAAAGGAAGAGCCCCGTAAAACCCCACCAATATCGAAGCAACCACGTCCACGAAATACCACGAGATCGCAGAGTCAGCCGGCTATAAACAACCGACGACGTCCAGGAACCCCGCCACCACACACAACCGCCGCTGGAAACGGAACCGGAAGCAGGAGCATGACCTCCATACCCGCCAATTTGTCTAGCAATAATGTGGCTGGAGCAGCAACCCTGCCAGGAGCTGCCGTGCCGCCAGAGAAACAGCCCTGGCCCAACTCCAAGGACGATTACGAGCTGAGGGATGTCATTGGTGTGGGTGCCACTGCCGTCGTCCATGGCGCCTACTGTATCCCAAGGAACGAGAAGTGCGCCATTAAGCGCATCAACCTCGAAAAGTGGAACACGTCGATGGACGAGCTGCTCAAGGAGATTCAGGCCATGTCCTCTTGTTTTCACGAGAACGTTGTGACCTATCACACCTCGTTTGTGGTGAGGGAAGAGCTCTGGCTGGTCCTCCGACTCCTGGAAGGTGGTTCTCTGCTGGACATCATCAAGCACAAGATGAGGACGTCGAATTGCAAACAGGGCGTCTTTGACGAGGCCACCATAGCCACGGTACTCAAGGAGGTTCTGAAGGGACTGGAGTACTTTCACTCTAACGGGCAGATTCACCGAGATATCAAGGCGGGCAACATCCTGATAGGCGATGATGGCACCATTCAAATCGCTGACTTTGGCGTGAGTGCCTGGTTGGCCACTGGCCGGGATTTGTCCAGGCAGAAGGTGCGCCATACCTTTGTGGGCACACCCTGTTGGATGGCCCCCGAGGTGATGGAGCAGGATCATGGCTACGATTTCAAGGCGGACATTTGGTCCTTTGGCATCACAGCGATCGAAATGGCCACGGGCACGGCACCATATCACAAATACCCGCCCATGAAGGTGCTTATGCTGACCCTGCAGAATGATCCGCCCACCCTGGACACGGGTGCCGATGATAAGGATCAGTACAAGGCCTATGGCAAGACATTCCGCAAGATGATCGTCGAGTGCTTGCAAAAGGAACCATCGAAAAGGCCCACAGCTAGTGAGTTGCTGAAGCACGCCTTCTTTAAGAAGGCCAAGGATCGCAAGTATCTCACCCAGACGTTACTGCAATCCGGACCCAGCATGGAGACCAGGGTTCACAAGGCTGCGAAACGACAGCCAGGTGCATCGGGTCGTCTTCATCGCACGGTGACGGGTGAATGGGTGTGGTCCAGCGAAGAGGAGGACAATGGCGGCTCTGTCTCCGGCTCAGGATCTGGAGGTGGCCGAAAACATCCATCCTCGGATTCGGACTCCGAGGATAGGCCCATAAATCGGCTCGAAAGAGCCGACTCCTCGGACAGCGACCGGGAAGAACCGTCGCCCGAAATAACCCATAGTGTTTCCTCAGCCACAGTGACGCCTGGAGCTCCCGCAGCAGCTGCTGCCGCCGCCGCTCAAGAGCTAACAGCTGGCCTGGCTCAATTACCATTACCCAGCGAATCTGCCGGTGAGGCGCCACCAGTCAATCTTGTCCTGCGCATGCGCAACTTGCGTCGCGAACTCCACGACATTCGGTTTGAGTTCGTGGTGGGCAAGGACACGGCCGAAGGCATCGCTACGGAACTTGTGGATGCGGGTCTCGTTGATGCCCTGGACACTCACCCGATGGCCCAGCATCTGGACCAACTGATAGCGGCCAGTGCCACGATGAAAACGATTACTTTCCAATTGAGCTCCGGCGTGCAGCCGGGCGAGGTGCCCGACGAACGATCGCTTGTTGGCTACGCGCAGATCTCCATCACGGACTAGTGATCTGCCCTGGAGCATGGATCACAGTCAACCCTAACCCATCACAAGAGCATCCCAAACACCACTACAGCACCACCATCCCTGATTAAAACCAAGCCAGTCTGATGATACGTAAGGCCAGGAGGGTTCGGGATCTGGATTCGGGATTCCCAACTGGAGAGCCGTTGCCGTTTGCTGCTTTTAGCACTAGACTAGAACTAACTGTATATGCTAGTGATAGATCTTAACGCGAGCTGATCGTTTACTATATAGAGAAACTATACAAACATATATATGTTTAAAAGGATGGGTCGATTTTGGTTGATATCGATTACGTGGGGAGAATTAGATTTTCGAAGCTATTGGTATAATATTATTTCAAAAACTATGGGTTTAATGTCAGTCAGGAAATATAGGTGCTCGATACACTTACCAATCAGTTGAAATATTTCCATATTTATTTATCCAACCAGAAAATCGGCCCACCCTGAAGTTTTATATATGCCTTACCTACTATAAAAATCCTTTGCGCATTGTAATTAATCCATGTGCCCCGCCCCTGGACCCGCAATCGCCCACTTGTTTTGGCCCCGCTAAAGTAGCTAAAGTAATTGAAGAATCGTGTACTTATTCGTTTTCGTTTCGTTCGTCTTTAAGTAGCTCTGTACATACACCACACATATATATCTATATATAGCTCTTGTTTTTAATTAGCCCACTGAAATCAGTAGATCCTGATGTAGTCCTGCCTTTATATATCATTTACCGATTACCGATCGCTCCCCCGCCAGGCGCCTCTAATTTATTCTCTAGCAATCTAAACTACTAATTTGTAAAGCCTAGCGCCTAAGTCTTGTTTTTGTTTTACTCTTATTATTTTATATTTTACCTTATTATAATTTATCACTCTACTCTGTATACCCACTGTATGAGTTTTTGATAAGATCGCAAAAGGATTTAATCTTTAAGTGAGGCCAGAGGAAGATACCGAGAGAGAACAGGAGAGTAGAAGTTATAATTCAAGCTCTGTAACTACCTTGAAGTAAATCGTAAATCAATTACTTTAAAAATGAATATTATTAAACATCATATAGTTAAAGAAAGAAAATCACAAAAAAACAAGAAACGAAAAAAGAATTACATTTTGTGTTTTTATTGGCCTGTTTTTATGTTGAAAAAGGAATTTGAAGTTTAGATTTTAAAATTGGAGTTGGGGAAAAATAAGGAACGTGAAACGTTAGTTGACAGCCCTATTTAAAAAACAAATTCTGATTATAATTTCTTAATTTTGATCCCTTGAAAAAACGTATTTATTAACACCGGTCGCTAGTTCACTACTCTAATAATTCAATTTTTTAAGAATTAAGCTATTTTGAAATTTTTCATCTTTATGAAGCTCAAAAGAAACCGATAAAAAACCTTACAGCTTGAAACGAAACAGCATTCTTGAGATGTAAATTTTAGCTCTTCCTCATTAATACAGTAAACCATCGACCTGATGGTCTCCTACCTATGCTCACGTATAAAAGAAGCCAGTGTTTGCCTGTAATTTTAGACTTTTTAAAATGCATTGCTGGACTGCCAGCCACTAAAGAAATAATTCTAGGCATAAAAAAAAACATATTACTTGCAAGCGTTTTAAATGCAAAGACCTCTTAGACATTTAGCAATAATGTTGGTGTAATAAAGTTAATCTAATGGAGTTTTAGCCCGGATTGACTGTTATCAAATGTATACGAGAAACTCGAAATTGAAATAAAAATAACATTTGGCTCCTAATAATCCGTGTGTTGTTTTAAGATCTGTTGGAATTTTTAGATACATTTTTCAAAAATGATGGGTGGATTTAAATATTTTGATTTTTTCAATTCCAAGTTGTTTAAAAAAAATGTTTAGTATCGAAATAAAAAGTTTTTTTTAGATATTCCTAAACTTAATTGCCAAATTAAAAACAGTATATAAAAATATATTTTAAAGATCATAAGGTTTCGGAAAATCTTTCGTTTAGTAGCTTTCAAGAAATCTGGGATGTGGGGCCTTTACTATCAAGCTATCAACTACGATTTCTGCTACGACAATTGCAGCCATGTCGGACTACTTCGAGGAACTGGGACATGAACCCACTGGACCGGAGGGAGCCAATGATTTGGCCAGAAATTTCCGACGTCTCCAGGTGTTGGCCATAATGAATGGCATCGACATGGAGATCGAGGTGCCAGAGGCCTCCAAGCGAGCGATAGCAGAGCTTCCGGTCCACGAAATTCTCGCATCGGAAGTGGGCGGAGATTTGGAGTGCTCCGTTTGCAAGGAACCTGCTCAGGAGGGCGAGAAGTACAAGATCCTTCCCTGTAAGCACGAGTTCCACGAGGAGTGCATCCTGCTTTGGCTGAAGAAGGTAATGCTATGTAAAAATAAAGAATATATTTAAAAATAAAAAGTATCACAATCTAAAATTTAAATACCCATTATCTTTTTCTTCTACCCAGACCAATTCCTGTCCCCTTTGCCGATATGAATTGGAAACAGATGATCCTGTGTACGAGGAGCTTCGAAGGTTTAAGCAGGATGAGGCTAACCGAAGACAGCGCGAGAACACTATAATGGATTCCATGTTCGGATAATTCGGTGTTTAGGTTGAAAGATTTATAAAAACCATTTTTGTAAAACGGTTTGGATTCAAATTTTCAGTTTATGGAATAAAGGCTTTTTTGGGAAAATGTATTATTTAATGTGCAAAAGGTTGATCTATTTATTTAGTTGATGAAAGTAAGTATCTTTGCATCATCTTAAAAAAAGGGCTTTGTCAAAACATTACTATTTAAATTTTTTCCCATTCGTTCAAGATGAATCTTTAAAAATATCGAAACATCGATTGCTCCCTGATCTAGTCTATCGATATAAACATCGATGATTTACCACCTCCATCTCTTTCTGTTCTCATTCGCCGGCGTGCTTGCTAAATAGTTTCGCGTTTGAAAACTGGGTTTCTTAAAAAAATTCCTCAAATAAACAAATAAAATATACAAAAATATAGTGTTTGATGTCGATTTGTGTTATCTTTCAATCAAAATGATTGCCGACGACAGTGGTGTAAAGCATTTTGATCGCAAGTTTGTGGCGTCCAACCTGCAGAATCTTCTACGCTGCCCAAAATGCTCGAAATGTTATACTTACTCATATAATAAAAATGAAGGAGATGGTAAGATAAATAGTTTAATGATAAACGAAGGAAATCATGAACTTTACATTGGCTTCACAGTTTTTAAACATTTGAGACTTCTTGGGCGCAATTTTTTGTATATTGTGTGTGTTTGTGAATGAAGCGTCTGTGAACAGTGTTGCCAGCTTGAAATCTGGACAAAAGTGTTCAAGAAAAATCCAATGAGAACCAAAGAATTAAATGCTTAGTTCTTATTGGAACTAAATAAAATAATTGTGTGTCATACTAAGTCTTTAAATAAATGATATTTAAGCAGAGCTTCTTAGCATTTGATATAATATCAAGATTTCCAAAAGCGAAAAATGCCGAATTGTCATCTCTACTCCGTTATAAAGGGTTTCAAGTTACTCCATGCATTTCTCAGTTCTCTTTGGTGTGGTTTTTCTAAACATTAAACATTGTAAAAAAAACTTTGAAAAATGCTATCGGAGGGGAAAAACGATATTTTCATTTTTCCTTGCCATACAAAACACTTCTTTGTAACACTTTACATATTAATTATATTTTTAAAAACAAAAAATAACAAAAGTTACAGAAATTTGTTGAAAAATTTTAATATTTAAAATAAATATATTTAAATACATATTTTACCCTATTTCACCAGAGAGTTATCGTCCCTTTCTGCTGCCTTGTGGCCATAATCTCTGCGAGAGCTGCGTGTGGAGCAATCACCAGGATCTTAAGTGCGCCGTGTGCCAGACACCGGCTTCCCCAACGATCAAGTCCAAGGATCCGGCAAAGAAATCCTCTGCCAATGTGCGGGACTACTACGAACTAAACTACCATGTGCTGGGGGAAACCAGCAGCCTTAGTTATTTCCGCCGATTCGCCTCGGAAACGACGAATAAATCCCTGACCCTCAGCTCCATCAGCGAAGAGGTTGTCCAGGCCATCAAATGCAGCGAATGTGGCAATGCGATAGCCAACGGGGAGTGCAGGCAGTGCAATGCCTCCTATTGCCGACGTTGTTTCGAGGCGGTCCACAACCACAGTCGCGTCCTGAAGTCGCACGTCTTTCAAATCACACAGGAGTCCCAATCCCGAAAGGGATTACGGGTGGGCAACCAGTTCTTCACACTGCCCACCAAGAATGAATGCCATCAGCACCGCATGCTGAAAAACATGTACTGCCTAAACTGCAAGCGGACCAACTGCCCGGCTTGCATCTCCATTCTTCATCGCGGGCACCGCACTAAATCGCTCTTGGATGTGGTTAGTAAAATAAGAAATATAGTATTAGTATTTCACACCAATCTGGCCATCCGTTGGTAACTCTGTCTGTATGAACTAATTGATTTTATCATACAATAATGAATATTATCATTATTAGCCATAAATGCGTCTAATGAAATTACTAAATATATAAACTTACCGAGGTCGTTTACATCGACTAAATCATATTATTTTATCCCAACTAAATGAATTTGATGTTCCCTATAGAATCAACGTTATGCTTCTGAGATACCGACGTCTTTGAATTCATTGAATTCCGCTCTACTTAACATCCAAAATGGCCAGGAGGTAAGTGATACGAAATTTTTTACTTACTAGTCAGATTTTATTTCACTATAGCTATAGGTATGTATACAGTTGCATTTACAGCTAGCTATTTACAGTACTTGCTCGCTAAGAATAATTTAGGGATTATACAACCAACTCGCAGGCGAATTTCTCATTACAAATATGGCAAGCTCTTCATAAATTCATCAGAATGCTCATTTGCTACTATTCTTGATGGGCATCAGTTGTCCGGTGTTTCCATCGGTTTTGATCTCAATCACTTCCAGCTTTTCTACGCTTACTTTTGTAGTTTCCCGACTCTGTTTCTCAGCTTCCTTTGTTTCCCTTAGGCTCTGTAGTTTATCCTCCTCTTCGCTGCTTTCTGGAGCCGTTGGTTCGGCTTCGAAATCAATCTGCTGGTGCGGTTGTGGAGTGGAGGACACAACGATGGGTTTGAGAACATAAGATTGTGTGTCCTGGGTGCTTGTAGGTGCCATTATAGTTGTGGGTGCTGTTTGGTCGTAGGTATCATAAGTCCCTCTCTCTGATATATCATCTATTTCATCGTCGATCAGCAGATTTCTCTCGGAGCTTTGTTCATACACCTGGGCATTGATTCCACTACCATGTTTCGGTTCAGGTTTATGGTTTTTGGGCAACGCAGGAGTGGATGGAGCTTCAACGGGTTTCTCAGCCTGTTGGGTGGCTTTGCGTTGCTTCTCCTGACGCATCTTTTCCTCCATTTCCTGGAACTTCATGGCCAGGTACCTTTAATAGATCACAAATTAATAAATGTAAACTTTTTAAAGTAATTCTCTTACTTATCCACAATGGGGCCATTGTAATCCTCGGGGAACTTGGGATTGAAGGGAAGTATGTACTTGTAAAGTCGCTCGTTCAGCACATAAAGCTGAGCGGTCGTCGAACATTTCACATTGAACCACCAGTCGCAGGTCAAGGCAATCTTTAATATACATATAATTTTAACATCTAGAGCGTTGTATCATTCTATTTTCTTCAGTTTACCTGACTGAATATAGTTCCATTGGGACAAAGAAAAGATGCCTTTCCGCCATTGAGATCGCAATAGTGCCAGACTTGGCAATTGGTCTCCGGATCCCCGAAGAATCCCTTGTATCGTTGCTTGGTGCACTCAAAACTTGTTTGAGGTATCTCCGCATAGTTGGGATAATCGATGCCAGCTCTTCCTGTACTTGGTCCCGGATGTTTATCTAAAAGAAATTGATATCTTGTTGATGAATCTTATTTAATGAAAAGCTACTTACTTGGTCCCTTGGCCTTGGCAACCGCCTCATTGTCCTCTTCGGGTTGGGAATGATGCTCTTCTTCGCTTCCCGTATTGTAATCGTAGTCCTGGGAACTGGGTTTGTGCCCCTCGTGATGCTGCGGAGGATTGGCCACAATGGTTTGAGTTTGCTTTAGGTTCTGGAGTATGCGAATCAATGTTTTGATGGAGTTGTCGATATTGTCGGGTGTTAAAGTTTGTGGCAGATGATTGCTGGCCTGAAGCTTATGAAGAATTTCGGCCAGCGATGAGGTGCGGATATCTGGTAGCTGATCCTGATCCTCTGGTCTAAATGCCGGCGTTAATGGAGGTCGCTCATGGGCGTATTTGAAAACTGGTTTTAGTTTAATGGGCGTTACCGTAGAGGGTTCCCTATGCGGTAACTCTGGGTGCTGGGCACTGGGTGGTTTTCCGGAAACGTAAACATATTTCGGCGTAATCTCTACCGTGTGACCTGAAGTGGGCTGCCTTGATGGCGAGGGCGTGGTCACATAAATGGGACGCCTGGTGGCCTTGTAATTATGCACTGGCTGCAAACGCAGTGTGGGCTGTTGGTTATAGAGAATCGGAGGACGCGATGTGGAAATTTCAGGATGCATTTGTGGCGCCGGTTGATGCTCGATATGTGGAGCTGTTGTGGTCACCAGGATGTAAGCATGCTGCGGCGGCTGATGGGGAGAGGGACGCTCATGCTGGGAATGCTGCTGCTGCTCCTCCTCCAACGATTGCCTGGGTCCATCTATCAGGTAGTCAATGAACTGCGGCGGTGCTGGGGAACTAAAAAGATTATGATAGTTTAATGGGAATCTTATGGGGGGCTTTTATGTGGCACTTCATTACAGCCAAGAAAAAGTTATAGCGGTCGATAGGTTTTAATGACAACAACTGCACATATTTGAATGCGGTTTATGGTTATTGAATGAGAAATGTAATCTTGCTTAATTTGTTTATCAACTGTTGTTTATATTTTCTTGAATACCCCCAATTGTTTATTTACAAGAAATTATTTAGATTGGCCCATTCTTCTTTCCATCTTCTTTTGTTCTAATGATTTTAAGGGTCTACCCAAATCTACCCATAATAGTGCCATAAACTAATTGGCTTTAAATTCAAAATAGTAGGTCTAAGAATTTTAAAATAAATTAGTTGAACATAAATATTTATAGGGAAATATTATAATTTATTCTAAACCTGTTGTATTTAAAGCAAATACCATCGAGGAAAGGGGACTCCCATGGGAACATACGGTATCACAATAAACAATAATAGTTCTTAGTGCGTCAGAAAACCAGTCCCATCCCATCCTAAATTATTCTTTTTGATAAATGTAATGTTCAAACAAATTAGTAATCCAGTGGGGTTACTTGTTATAAAAATAATCATCTAATGTACGACGGTTTCTTTTTATTATATATTATAAGATATATCATTGCATATACTGCCTTATTTCTGCTCCTCTCCCCAAGTGGATAACTTACCCGAGTGGCTCATCCTTGGCAAACTCGAGTCGAGGCGGCTGTGCCTGCGACTCGGATTGCAACTGCGACTGGGAATGCGACTGCTCTTGGACGTGGGCCATGAGGGCGCGCAGCGGGATGTGCAGCACCTGTTGGCCAGCAGTCGCATCCGGTCTTACGTAGAGGGCATCGTACTTGTTCGGGTGATGGGTCTTGGTCTGGGGATGATGGGGATGCAGATGGGTGTGTTGTTGTGGCTGGTGGCTGCCGGGCAGTGTATTGCTTTGTGCCGGCACCACCGGATGTGAAAAGTCGTAATGCTGCTGCTGCAGATGCTGATGTTGCTGATGTTTTTGCTGTTTCATGCGCTGTTGTAAGTAAAGCACATATTTCTCCTGCGGCGTCATATGCGGATGCTGCTGATGAGGATGCGGATGATGGCCACCAACACTGGTCGTGGGCGGGGCCATGTTGAAGTAGCTTTCGTACTTACTTACATGCCCGAATGTCGGCGATTTTTGATGTATTATCAATGCGTTTCTAGTGGATGTGGTGGCGGGAGCTGCTGCGCTCGAATCGGCCACCGAGACGGAAGCGTAGCCAATGCTGTGGGAGGAGGGTCATCATGCAAAGCGGTTAGGGTTTCGGTTCTAAGCAAAAATGTCATGAGAGTACTGAGCATCGGCTTTAATTTATATCGTAGTTTTGTATTTCTTTAATTAAACTCCTTAAAATGGATATACTTCCTTGAAACATATATATTCAAAGCCAAAAAGAAAACGTGTGAATGCTTAATATGCATTATTTTTGGAATCGAGGATGAATTTCGAAATTCCTACAAATTATTCCTAACACTCAGCAATGAGGTTTAAATCAAAACCAGCGTTAAATGTTATTTCCTTTAATATTTTAAACTCAAAAGCAAGTGTGAACCTGTGGCCTGGTGGTTGTAAAAATCTCCACTGATAGGCTTGTTTTTCCATTTCCCATTCCTCATATTATAACGATATTGTACGACAGATTTTTGACCTGAGCCCGCTGGCTATTTATGACATGAATTTGCAATTTGACAATTACTACAAGAGCATGTGGAGAGGTACACGAGACACTGGCCAGGTCGATTCTCAGCCCACGTTTGCCCATTGGCAGTGCCTCCTGCCGAACATCGAACATTGAACGGCAATTGGAGACGCAATCTCGTTGTCGTCATGGATCTTACGTCACCACTGCAGTGGCAGAGATGCCGACGAAGTGGAAGACCGGATTCGGAGTTGTAGTTGGAGTTGGAGAAGAGCGGACGGAGTCGGAGATTGGAATGGATTGGGTCCGGTGCATTAAATGCAATTGATTTTTCTGCCCAAGGCCAATTGCATGCAACAGTATCCGTCTCAGACGACGGAATCCCAGATTCAGTTCAATATATGCAGTTTAAACCGATATATTTTAAAGTTTCCGTTGCATTTTGCATAATTAAATGTTCGAGTTTTAAATTGGAGCAAATAAATGGGCTTTGTTTTGTTGATAGGTCGTTGTAGCTGAACCACATCTACTAGATTTCTACATTAGGATTTTTAAATAAGCTAAATTTATGATACATCAAACACTTTGTTTTAAAGGTCTCCTAAGATTTTTAAGTTTTGCCAAATATAATGTATTAAACGCTGTAAAGGGCATGGTGGGATAATTGTTTCGGTGGCTCAAGTAATGTTTTTTCCAAGTTACCGATGACATGAATCTGTTTTAGAGGCAACAACAGTGGCAACATTTTTAATTTGTATTCTACATGCGATATTGCATTTGCGAGCGAAACACCTCACGATATATAAGTGGGCGTGATGTGAGAACTGCTAATCAAGCGAATGATTTGGGTATGCCATGAGATCAGAGCTTGACTTACTTTTGAGCTTTCAATACAGAGCGTTTGTTTGGGTAAAAGACTCACATGTGACAGCCAATCTTACCTTGGATTGTTTTGTACTTGCTGGCGATGTTGCTCCTCCACCGCCTCCTCCTCTTCGGCGCCATGATCCTCCTGCTGCTCCTCCACCTTCTCTTCTTTTCCCAACTCCTCATCAGATGATGATGAAGGCTGCTCCGCTGAGGCAACAGCCCCGGCTGCATAATCCGTAACGATTTGTGTTTGATGGGAATTTTTATAGACAATTTCTGGCTGCTTCAGGTTGTAATTGATGGTATTGGTGGAGCCCGGCTTGCTGCCGCTGCTCACTGGCGTATAAATAATGGGTATAAACTGTCCCGGCAATGTGTTCTGCGCTGTAAATGGCGTTAAATTGATTTTTGATTGTTTGCCTCGCTGGCGCTGCGACTGGGATGATGCCACCAATCCCGGTGATAGTATCTCATATTGTTGTGGTTGTTGCTGTTGCTGTTGCTGGTGGTGGTGCAGGAGGAGGTGGTGCTGCTGCTGAGGATGCTGTGGATGCTGCAGTTGCTCCTTAGGTGACGGCGGCAGCGGCGGAAAATGCTGCACCGTCTTGTGCTGCGTGCGTGTAAATTATGAATTACGTGATTATTTATGCTTATTTATGACCCATGAAATCAATTGTAATGAAGAAGGATGGATGAAGATCCAAGTGCATTTTGAATACCCTCGAAGATGGATTTATGGGTTATGAAATCTTGTAAGGCAGAGATATATTTGAAATGATAAATTAATTCGTTTTCCCTTGGTTTAATTGTGGTTTTCTATCTTATTACGATTGGTAGTTATTTAGTTTTACAAAATTATTAAAAACAAAGAACAAAGTTAATATTTTTCTAAAAATGTTTCCCTTTAAAATGATTTCTATTTAAAAATGTATCGTTTTATAACTAAAGAAATGGTCGAAATTACACCATCTTAGTTTCTAATTTTTTATAAAAATATTTAAAACCTATTGTTTCTACACAGTTTAGTTTCTATTTTTTGATGTCAAATGACTCCCCAAGACCATATACCCCTATTAAGGGTACTCCTATTCAAATACTTGCCTTGTGCGTCGGGTTCAATGGCTTATAGGCAATAAAAGTGGCACCCGAATCAGTTATTGCCGTCTGCTCCTTGACATGACCAGGTGGCGGATGTGGGGGCGCATGGGGATGCTGATGCTGGTGGTCCCCGATGGCCAGGGAATGGTACACCTCGCCTGCTCCCGACTGATAGTGCGGCAGTGGTGGCGGATGTGGGGGTCCCTGGTGATGGTGAGGATGGTGCTTATGCTGCGGCATGTAGGCCACCGGCACGGGTATCCTTCCTGGTCCTGGTAGAGGTGCCTGCAGCTGTGCCCCGCCAGCCGATGACGAGTGCTTCGTTGCATACTGCTGATTGATGGGCAACTCGGGAGCGGGCAGATAGAAGGCCATATAGGGTATCAGTCGTCGAGTCCGCTCCGAGGCACTCAGATCAGAGTCGCCGATGCCACTGTTGTTATGGCTGCCACGGAGATTTCCATTGATTTGAGGGGTTTCAGGAATTGAGCCAGTGGCTTGAAGAAAGGGAAACAGGCTGGCAACTGTAATAGAGAAATTTTGAGTTTTAGTTATGTTATTTCTAAAAAATTAAAGATTCTACTTTAATTTTTTAACTGTTTACTTTTGTATTTGATAATGGTACTTAAGTTTATATACGTGTTGGATTACTTTATGAGTTTTTTATACAAAAGAAAAAAAAGGTGCAGGCAGTAGAAAAAGATTTGTTTATTTTTCTTTAGATAAATGCTTTGCTTGAATTTCAGAAGCTTTGCTAATATACACTCATAAAAGGCAGACTCTTTTCTTTAAACATCTGAAAGTCCAGATTCCAGAGTAAATTTGCTTTTATTCACCCCTGAAATGTTGGATATTTCTTTATTAAATATTACAACCCCCAGTAGCCTGTGCTTTTTCGGTCAAAGTAAATTTTGACACGTATCTAAGCTACACTCTTTTTATATTTCTTTCACTCTTCATAAGGTTTGTAGGCTTTGTCAAAATTTCTGGACTTGAATTTAGAAACTTAAATACACAAAGTGGCAATAAATTATAGTTTGTGAAATCAACCAACTTAAGGGTAAGTAACTCCGCAATCTAAACTAAAACCATTTAGTAAAGTCAATACACCAAACCGCCTAGTTGGAAAAACTTGAAAAATTACACTACACGCACGCCGGGGACTCCATAGCCATGTCCAAATATACCTCCAGCTCTGGGAGTCGCCAGTTGAGTACTCGCAGCTCGGACGTGGATGCACTGGCTCAGCGGGGCTACAATGTGGGTCACAAGATTGGCGAGGGATCCTATGCCACGGTTATAACAGCCGGCTATGCCGATGACACCGGACACGGAGTCCATTTGGCTTGCAAGATCATCGACAAGGCCAAGGCGCCCACCGACTTCGTCAATAAGTTCTTTCCGCGCGAACTGGAGATCCTCACCAAGATTGATCATACCAACATCATTCAGATCCATAGCATCCTGCAGCGTGGTCCGAAGATCTTCATCTTTATGCGCTATGCGGAGAATGGAGATTTGCTGTCGCACATCAAGAAGTCGGGCCCCATCGAAGAGAAGCAATCGAAGATCTGGTTCTTACAGATGTCCAAGGCATTGAAGTACCTGCACAATCTGGACATTGCCCATCGGGATCTCAAGTGCGAGAATATTCTGCTCTCCAAGCGACTCAACATCAAGCTGGCCGACTTTGGATTCGCTCGCTATTGCCGCGACGATAGTGGTCGGGAGATGAAATCAGAGACTTATTGCGGATCAGCAGCATATGCCGCACCGGAGGTCGTTTGCGGAAGACCCTATGACCCGAAACTCGCAGATGCCTGGTCCCTGGGTGTCATTCTGTTCATCATGATGAATGCCAAGATGCCGTTCGATGACAGCAACTTGACCAAATTGCTGGAGGATCAGCGCAATCGCAAGTTTGCCTTCCGCCGGAAGCTGCAGGAATCGATCTCGGCCCAGGCCAAGGCCACTGTTTCGGTGCTTTTGGAGCCGGAGGCCCATGCCCGCTGGAACCTGCGCGAGGTTCTCAACTGCGCCTGGCTGCGATCCGCCGAGGACTCGCAGCCCTCCACTCCCTAAAATGTAATGGTCTGAAGACTGTATTTCTAAGTGGTTCCGTTGCCAACGTTATTGAGCCACAGGAACCACCGATCATCGGCAGTCTAAACCTCACCTCAGCGGGCGTTGATTTCACAGATAGGTGTAAATTACAATGGTATCACAGAAATTCACTGGTATTTTCTAGATAGAGATATCCATCACTATCTGGAACGCATATCCCATATTTTTATTTTGTATGGTATTAATAAAAACCAAATGGCAAACTGTTTTTGGATATAATTGCTGAAATTAACTAAATTATTTTATTTTAACTGATCACTAGCGATCAAGTTTATTCATTTCTTATAGACATACAATGTATTAAATCCATTCGATATTGTGCAATCGATGCAAACCTTACAATTAAACGACTTGGCTGCAGCAGAAACCCAGACCCAACGAAGCCTAACCACAGAAAACAAGCGGCGCTGTCATAACCGTAAAAGAAAAACTATTATAAAATAGCATTAGGTAAATTTTCAAACAAATTTTTCTTGCATCTTTCCCCACTGCATATGGGCAACAGCAGTTTGTTTATCGTGTGCATTGTTGGCCACACTCTCCGCTTCTGTTGGCCGTGTTTAGTGAGCCGTGGCAGTCGGCAGAGGCACAAAAAGCCCCGATGAGAGGGGACCCACAGCCCCAGATGACAGTAAAAAGAAAGACGCCAGTGATGCGCCGCTGATTATTAGATAGGGCAATGGATGAGACTCGAAAACTTTCGAGGTGGTCCAACTGGACCAAATCAATAGTAATCTAACATCTCGGGAGGTAAAAGAAAGTACAAACTTTTAACAATTATTTTTATTATATAACGTATAAGCCGCATTTAAAATGTAAATGTTCTAGTCATCAATTTTCAATCTACATTCAACTACTTTCAAAATAATAAGTATTAAGTTAAAGTGGTTGTTTTATGGTTTTTGCCTTCTAAAGTGTGTTTTTTATGTCTTCGATACTAAATCACAAAACGAGTAGGTTTAAAGATTATTTGAATAGCTAATGAATAGCTTTTAGCAAGTTAAATAAGGTAACATCACTTAGCCAAATATATTATAATATGTGTGATAATAAAGTCTGTAGTCATATCTAAAATAATTATTTTGCAGTAGATCCCCAAATTAGTCAAGATCAACCATGAATTCGTGTCGGATTAATTATGTCAAGGAATTGTTTTTAGAAAGGACTAGCAGGCTGTCTAAGGCCATCAAAATGTGTTATAATTTGGGGGAATTAATTTTGGGTTAGTCTTGTTTAAGCCGTGCCATGTGACCAATCACTGTGGAACATAAGTAATCGCCATTCCCGGCCTGTTTGGATTGGATTGGTTTCGCTTGGCCTGGCCTGGCCTGGCCTAGCCTCGCATATTCGTGTCCTGTGCGGCATGTGTTGCAAGTTGCCATGCCGACCAGCAATCTGCAGACTTTGGGAGTCGAACCCCACGACAGTCGCACAATAAGTGTCCGAAAGTTCGAGCCAAATCAGAGCTGTGGGGCAGATAATTTGCATTGGAGAGCGGGCCGGGCTTAAGTGGCAACTTAGATGCAAGAAAGGTCTTGTTGTTGCATGTGTGACACCAGAAATGGGGAGCAGAGTGTGTACACACTGTACAGTGTTGCCACCCACAGCAGCGATGGGATTTATCTAGGGTTTTGTTTTAAATGGATAGCCTAAAATGTAGGTTTTACTTTATATAATCGTATATATTTTTATGGTCACATCCGAAAAATTATACATAGTTATGAAAATCGGTATGAAAAGAATTGTAATTATTATAAAATGAATTATTAAATTGTTTCCTACTTTTATTTAACAAAACTTGTTCCTTTTCCATCCCTAGTTTAACCAAAAATGTCCATTGTTATTTAATCTTTCAGTGTGTCATAGCCTGGTTCTTTTGCCAGTTTGTTGTTTTCTTTATTGTCTAAAAGAGTTTTCATTTTACGACTCTTTTTCATGTGTTGGCCAGGTATAGTCTCCACTCCGCACACCTGTGCGTATGCGTAATGCAATTTTGCATTAATTAATATAAGTTGTCTGTGTGCTTGCATCCCGCCTGCGGGGCACTAAAATGTTTTGCGATGGCTCATCTGCCATCTGGCTGTGGCCAATTTCCAGCCAGGAGTCGCTCCCAAGTGGCTCGTATGGAATTAATTTTGGGGCAACGTGTCAGATTTATGCTGTTGTCCCCGGCAGTTCACTTTGTCCCTCCTCTTCGATGCTGGGGCTTATTAGATCTGCCTTCCAACTTCCTGTTGCTGTGGTATAAATCCTTTGAAAAATGTTGTATTTGACTCTAGCATATTGCTAATAATTTTCTTGGATTCGGCTTTGGGATTTGCGTTGGAATCAAGTCACAAATGGAATTGCCAATCACACACCGAGGGGAAGACTTGGTATAAAATTAAGATTTATTGTCGATTCAGTATGGTTTTTTTCTGGAACCTACTTTTTAGCAATGGATCGAAAGTTGTTCATAATGTCTTTAAATGCACCCCTAAAATAAATGTATTCTTTTCTTTGGAAAGAAGAATAAACACTTGAAAATTGTTTTTAAAATTCTATGAAAAAACGTTTGATAATATATTTTGTAATCCATATTTTCTCATATTCTATATTTTTAATAATGAATGACTTTGAGTACATATTCTTAACATTAAGTAACATTTCTCAAGCGGAGGCTTTCGTGTGTTCATATAATTAAAGACCGACTCTAAGTTATATGACTGCTTTTTATGCTTGCCCGACAGTCTACAATCGAACTCTTTTTTGTTTCTCTGAAAATTACTCTATGCAAAAAAGTTTCCCAGGCCGGCTAATATAATTGTTTTGTTTCTTCAATGGCTTTTTTAGCCGTCAAAAAAATCACGCAATGTGAGCCAAAGTAGAAGGAGGAAGTGCCTATCCTAAATAAACTTGTCATGGCCAATGGCACACCCTCAATGCTTTTTCAATTACAAAATAAATATAGGGGAGTGCGGCGGCAGAATGTTGAAAATGCAATTAGGCAGCCGCGAAAACAAATAAACGCCAGGCAACAAAAGTTTGAGAATGATTTCTGATGGAAGGAGAAGAATGGTCAGGAGATTTCCCACCGAGCGACCCCTCAGGGGATTCGACTTGTTATCGTTGTCATTTGCGGATGCCACTCTACCGAAATTCGCACATTTGAACCCGTGGGTTTTTAGCTGTTTTGCCCAGTTGTCAGTTGGTTTATGGCCAAAACACATTAAGCGAACCGCATAAAAACATTTTAGCCGCAGTCACAGTCGCTGTTTTTGGACACCCCTCACCCACTGAAATTCTAGTTCAATTCGAGAGAAGCGCTCCAAAAATGTTTGTGGCTAAAATCAGAGAGACGGTGTATACCAGATACAGATACAGATACTGATCAGGCCATATTTGCCAAGCACTTTTGCATGTATTTTGCATAAAATTTGCAAATGATTTGTTGAGCGCTTCTTATTTTGTGCAATTTTGATGCGATTTCTGGTGGGTGAGATAATGGTAGATGGTGGGGATACAGGAGGACCAGACATGGAGTACTCACCTGTGTTTGGGTTAATTCACTCGCCCCGGAGCCAAACATTTCACGCTTTTTTGACATTTCTGGCGCATAATTTGATTAGATTTCGATACGACAAGCGAATTGTTTTGGTCACTCGGCTTTTTGGAGGAAGTTTGAGGAAGAGGGGAACGTTTTTGGAGTGCTGTTCTATCCTCTGTCCGCTGGGGGATTGTTTTCTAATTTGATTTGATTTGATTTCGGCCAGTGTTTTGTGGCCGGCCCCCCGGAATGTGCGTCGCTCAAATGCAATTAAATGCAAATTTATTGCGTAAATATTTACTTGAGCGTGAATGAATTTTAATTTTGTCATCGGCTCGACGACCATTTCCATTTACCGTTTGGCCACCCATTTCTAATTTTTCGCCGGTTGTTTTGAAATGCTTGTGGCCATCGCATCATCAACATCATCATCATCATCAGCTGCCTGAGGTTAGCGAATTGTGCACGACGCTAACTGATTTGGCTGATTTGGATTTGAGTTTGGATTTCGGTTCGGATTCCCCTGTTCCGATTATTGTGCCACTAGCGGCCCGCGACTCCAAATTATAATGGCCGAAAACGATACTACCAGCGCCTTTGGCCATTTATGGTCCAAATTGTAAAGTCGCCCATGTAAGCCATAAACTTAGGCCATAAACCCCACATCTGTAAAGCGGGCATTACACGAGCCACGGGTCCAAGAAGTCAAGCTCAAATTGCTGGCTGTCTGGCTGTCCGGGGGAAGAAAAAGGCACACGGCCTCCGATTTGCCTTCACTTACATTTTTGGCCAGAAGACAAATTATAGAGGCCGTAAAATGCAATAAGCCAATCACATAGTTTCGGGTGGTCCAAATATTAGCCAAGTAAAGTGCGAACGCAATTGCTACTTCTGTTTTTTATGCGACTAGGCTTTTGAACGATCTCCCTCCCATTGGTAAATAGTAAAATTATTTGAACTACCTACGAAATTTGATGGAGTGTAGTAGGAAGTAAAACATGACTGTAGTGTTGGAAAGTTAGATTTTATTTAAGAGAATATATATTTTTTTAGTCTAACAAAAAAAAACTTTTTAGAACACTACATTAATTTGAAGAAAGAGTCCTTGGATTTCTTGTATAATAGATTCTTTACATTTTTTTCTCCCTTATCTAATCGATTAAAAAACCTGATTTATTTTGGTTCACACTAATTGGAACTAAGTGAAATGTTAACTTCGTTCTAGCCACACCAATCGTGGGTAATTCGGCATTTGCAGCCGTTCACACCCCGAATTCAGTCTTATAAACTGCCCACAATGGCTAATGTCTTTCAGTATTATTTATAACCAATTGTTTCATTTTATGCACGACCTTTAATCGGCATTCCGGTAAAAACGCTGAGAACTTGTCTAATCCATATATCAAATGCAACAGCGCCGATCGAATTAACTTTCAGTTAGAACAAACATCCGCTTGGGGCGAAGCTGTATCTTGATCAGCGTACTTTGCCTTACAAATTTGTATTAAATAATACAGAAATTGAGACTTTTTTGTTGAGTTTATATTGTTATTTGCCACGTTTTCCGCTCGTCGGTGGTGACGACAATTGCGACAGAAACAGAAAAGTGAATGGGTTTTCCTTCCATTCCTCCAAATCGGCTATCGCGGTACGTTTGCAAATGTCGCAATCTGGCACTAGCACCCATTATAAGCATTTGAACTGTTGGTTGACGTTTAACGGACAGCACAGAAAACCTAAAAAAAATAAACCGCCCAGTGAATAAACATGGAAAAACACACCCCTCAAACCTCTCGATTTGTGCATCAAATCAAACTGCGTTCATCAAAGTCACAACCGTCGATCGCGTTGTTAACAGGATGACTGCCGATTTGGTTTGCCAATCACCAAGTCTACCAGTTACAGTTGAAAACTAACCATCTAGCCAAAGATTAAATTCCTTTTTTTTTAATTTACATCCAAAAACTGACATACAATTTAAAAAGAACTACACAAATTTTGGAATAATGATCCAAGTATTGAAAATGGCTGTTTTTTCGAGTTCCTGTCAAAGTACCTATAAGCTTTTGTTCGCAAAAGATAAACCCTAGTTAAACTTATCGCAAACGCCCAGTAGTTTTTTAGACTTATTTTATAAAAAGAGAATCAATGATAGTAATGTAAATCCTTTCGAATTTTAAGCTCTTATTGAAAAAATTAATAAGGGAGAGATAGTCGAAATGCATTGGGTTTAACTTGAACTGCTGGCCATTTATATCCATGTCTTGGACTAAACTCCTCCACGTTCACCTTCACTTCAGTTTCAGACGTTCAGCGATCCATGGAAATGTTTTGCAAAGTAATTGTTATCATTGGCCGACCGTTAATTGTATGGAAATGGAAAATGATTGTTACACTTTCTGCCTGCATTTAGTTAACAAAAAAATTCGCAAACTCATTTCACCTCCTCCATCGGTCAGTTGCATCTCATTATGGGATTTACATTTCACGGCCAGGTTGGCAACAGAAATAACTTTGCAAAGTAAAGTGCTTCCTCATATACAAAAGTGTTTCCTCAAATGGGAATTGGAAGTGTAATTGGTTTTTTCCTTTTGCAGGCCTTAATTTTATTGCCTGGCCATTTACCGTTTGGTCTTAATTTACTTTTATTGATTATGTTAATACTTCGATTTAAAAAATCAAGCCAAAGTTTTGGAATGACCAACAGGTGGTTGAATTTATTGTGTCTTTTTCATACTACAATTAACATCAATAAGAACATTTTAGATAAAGATTTTCATTGTCAATTTACGAGACTGTGAAGTGTGTTGAACAATTTACTCGTATCCGGTTAAAGATATTAAGTTTTACGACTATTTTTGTTGGTTTTTTTAAACAAACGATGTACTGTTAGTATTGTCTGTTATGAAGACTAGATTTTTATTAAGTCAAGTCAATATTATAAAAATATAATTTAAAAAAAAACACTTAGAACTATCATTTTAAATTAGGTCTTATTTCGTATAATAAATAAAAATCTTAAATTACTTTTATTAAGTATTTTATATCATTGGCTAATTCCTTTTTCTTAATTTACAATTATCTAAATGTATAGCCCCAAGGCTGCCCAAAATGGAAGCAATAAATTTGTCTCTCACACGTTCTCTAGACAATCACATTGCCTCCGTTTATTTCTGTGACCCGAGCTTTTGAGAGGGTCAAGATAGTCTGGTTAGAAAAAAAAGACCCACATCCCACTGTGGTCTGCGGGGCGTTTGGATCACGTTTCGAGGGGCGTTTGGCTTGACCCGGCGACAATCGCCACAGATCCGAAATTATTTATGAAGGCTTTCTCGAAAACAATCGCAAAAGTTAAGGGGTTCTGGCCTCATTGCGATAATTGTGTAATGAAATTCTATAAAACAATGCAGAAATATATACCCAATGTTTGCCATTGAAAAGTGATTACGCAAATTAAATGTAATTTATTTGTGCATGCAACAAAAGTAAAAGCCACGGCAAATGGCTCGAAGCTGATTGTTATCACTTGAAACTCGAAGCTCAGCCCAGCCAGGCAAAACAAATTTAAATATAATTCACTTACAATCAACAAAAGCCGCGAACAAAACTCATAAAAGCCAGAAATGGAAAAACGGTAACATTGCATAAATAATACAATAGACTGCACAACTTCAATTTAGTGTTTTATGGCTATGGTTCCGATCCATTTGCGGTGCTACAGAAATCGAGGGATCGATCTATGGTTAGAAATCGATCGGCAAGGTCGCCCAGCTGCCGATGGCTGCTAAATGTGGTTCGCCACTCGCAGATATCTAATAGATCCGCCAGCGATTCCCCAGAATTTTTCATCTGCACTATGAGAATTACAAAGAATATAGAAAAAGAGTGGATTTTTTAATGCTCTAACGAGTTAGATATTTTTTCAATATAACTTTTTTAGATATATTGGTTTTGTAACTTGACACACAACCTATCAGAACTATACTACCCCTAGTACCCCTAGTTAACAAAAAATTGCGGTTTTTATTATTAATGGTTTGATGATTTGTGTCTGCTTTTTTGTTCTCAAAGAACACGGTCAAATAGTATCTTATAGAAGGCGGAAATTGGGTGCTGAGGTTAGGTTGATGAAATCAAAAGCATTGAGAACATGACGAGGCCGCCGCCACAACCATTACTAAATGGCAATTAATCCCGACCCACAGACAGAATTAATCGGTAACTACTAGAATTAGTTGCCTTTGCGGTTCGTTGTTTTGTGTTGATCGAAACCAGTGCAAATGGGGCAGGAAAAAAAACAAAGAAACTTAAAAAAGTAAATCTTGTTAATTAGACCGTCGTTAGTCACGTTTCTGGGTTTCTTTTGGAGGCCCCGCTGGGTTGGGCTGACCAATGAATATCTATAACTAATATGGTTCCACTCGGAAGGCATTGAATGTCATAATCTGTAGCACGAACTTGCAACAAGCGTGCTCAAACAAAAGGTAAACATTGATGGGTGATTATTACCGACAGGAAAAGGAACTATACTTTAACAAAAAAAAACTAATTATATTTGGATTTCCTTGAATTTATTTACAATCAAGTTTAAAAAAATGTTGTAATTAAAAGAGATAAATTAATTAATTAACAAATTATGTATGTAGATTTTTTTATTCTTGGTACTAAGCAATCAACAAGATTACTCTTTCAGAAGTTGTAGGTCTTAGTCCACTTATTTCTAATAACATTTATTTTTCATTAAGTTCTATTCACAAATAATTTCAATAAACAAAGCAAAACCAGTCAAAGTATACTTTATAAAATTCGCATAAATTAAAACGTATTTATCATACACATCTAAAAAAATAGACAAGCGATTAGGCTGCCGAATTTCTAAGTAGTCAGGGCTAAAGCGGGAAGCTATTAATACTATTTATCTCGGGGATTCCCTTGGCAATCAAATTTTAAATCACTTTTGGGTTGTGCGTGAACGAATTAAAGAACCACAAGTGCTCTGTGACCCATGACCCAAAACGGTCAAGGCGAATTCCAATGACCAACACGAAATGACCGCACGAAAAAAAAATAGTGACCCTGTGCACTTTTCGCCCGAGTTTGCCCTGTGAAAAACGTGAAAATCTCCCGCAGACAATGGAAAAGTATGGAATTTCAGCTGACTCACAGACAGTCCATAAATAGTAGTTACAAAAAATTTGACAACATTTTTTTTAGCCGTCTATGTGAAGCACTTTAATTAATTGCTCTTGCATTCAGGTGCAGTTTATATATAAGATTTAAAACCTACCCATTTTTGGTAGGTTTTTGCGTTCTTTGGTTTGCCAAATATCGAAATTGTTTCTGTGCTTTTTTTCTGTTAAACTATGGCTCATGCCAAGCGATTGTTGTCTCAACTAGCCAAATTAATTGGCTTCATTTGGAAGCTTAGCCTGGCTGGTCGACTGATTTTTTTCTAAGGTGTTAACAATCGTGTTTGCATGTTGGTTTATTGCCAAACAACCGAAACTTTTTCGGCTATTTTAGAACATGAATGGGTGGCCAGTCACCCAGAAATCCAAAAGCAAGGAAAAACTGCTTGGCTAATCCAGTAATCCGTACATAATAATTAGCTTATCCGATCAGCGACCTTCAACTTCATCAATTAGTTGATAAATATGCGTTGGCCACTGGCCAGTTTTAATTGTAGCTTATTAATGTAAATGTTGGTAACTTTACAGTACGATAATCACCCCATTTCAAACTCATTTTATTAATTACATGGTAGCGTTTCTTCCAGGGAAATACACTAATTTAACCTGAGGTCAGCGAAAGAGGTCAGTTGAGTTTTGATTTGGGCCTAATTGGGTTAATTTATAACCCGCTGAAAGCAGCCGAACAAAAGTTCGAGTAAAAGTGCCTATAAATTATCACCCGCTAACCGCAAGATTAACCTTGACTATCTCAGTTGACAAATGAGTAACATCCACAAATTAGTAACTTTAGGAGATTAATTACCACCATATAAATCCAAATCGGGTAAATAATATCAGAGTCATTAAACTGAAACACCGAAACTATTAGGTTAAACTAGATCAGTATCACATTTGTTCTACTTTGGCTTTGGCTTTTATTTTCTGACAGTTTGACATCGAAATTGAAATATTAGTCAATCCTGCAGCTAAATTGGATTTCTTTAAAGAAACAACTTTGCTCTATGTTCCCATATATCAGTTGGCGTGTCCAATTCGTCATGTGCAATGCAACGGAAAATGTAATTGAAAATTGCCACAACACATTGATTTGATTTTCCTGGTTTAGTTTAAGAGTTTGAATTTTGTGTTGGTAATGTGATGACTCAATGTATCAGTCATCATCAAATAAATTCTTAATTTTGTCAGTTGTGAATCATAAATGGTATTTCTTTCCATTCCACGTCTAAGACATCATTTGTCTGTTTTATATTTCCTAGAATATTAAAAAGTATTTCTGATTAAAACACACCTTTTTTGGCTTTTAAATTGTTTATAATGTTTTATCAAATTAATTAAAGAGGCGTTCTTTAAAGAAACATGCATATTACACAGAGTTTTTCTTGTGAGATTTTTTTCATAGACGAGTTCAAATGTCGGTTTCAAAATGTGTTTAACATCGCAGTTTTTTTTATCTTTGTGTATAGCAAGGAAAAATATTCGATCCTATAACGTGCGTGTTTTTGACCAGGCAACTGTAATTTTCGGGTTAGTTTGAAAAGTTTGGTTTTTATTACTAATTACTAAACCCCATGAGTAATTTGCAGACCAGTAAACTAGACATTCTGTATTTTGTGAACCTATAAAACTAAACTTTAAGAGTTTTTAAATTACGTTCACTTTTTAAGCGAGGAAGAGTACAATCGCTTATCCGACGAATGAAAGGAAATTCCACGTTTGATTGAGCCTGCTTAAATTCCCTGTGATTACGGTCATTACATCAATGGAATACCAACTTTCCGCCGGTTAACCAATTAACCTGTTCCATCCCCAAGTCGCATCCCGAATGACGTGCTTATTGTATATAATTTATAAGTAATAAGGAAAGCGATTTAAGCTATGCCGCTATTTTGTGCAATCGGACGCAACAAGTGCACTTGGCTATCGAGACGGGTTCAGTTGCTTTTTAGCCATATTTGTCAACCCTCCGATTTCTGCTTGGCTCTAAGCCAAGTAATTTCATCTATGCAGGTGGTTTGGTTTTTAAAGTCATGCGGCTTTAATTTAACACGCGCCACTTGGCCCATAAATATTTCTTACAGGGAGCTGTTGAAACTTTCACTGCGGTGGGCCAACTAGTTCATATATCACTTGCTTGGTAATTAGACCACTAATTATGGCCCGAATGCCAACACTTCTTGGCCCAAAAAAGAGCTGGGTGGTGCACAATTTTATTAAACCGAGCCGTAACTTTAACAACAAGGCCCAATTATGTCATGCTGTCAACTGTCATCAGGTGAATGAAAAATGTACATATATAAGCATCTCAAGACGCTGGGTGGGTTGATTGTGATACACTTTTAAAGCGTATTACGTATTATAGCACCATTACCATATCTCAACTGAAGAGTTATACTCTTTAGTTCTCAATGGTTTTTATTTAATAACAATGTCTTAGGGTTTTTTGATTTAACTGGATGTATTTATTTTTAAAAGCGACCTAAAAATGATAAATAAAATATTTCTAATGGTAATTTTTAAGGCTCAATATTTGTATCTATGTTGTTATTATATTACAAACAATTTCCTCAGTCAAAAAAAAAGTGTTATAAGGAGTGAACTGATTCCTAAAATCAACTACGTTGGTGGTGAATAGTATTTTCGATCAGAGTATCATTTACTTCGTTTTGCCAAAATCAACTTGGTTTCCCATTCCAGTTACGCACGAGCCCGTCATCATTGCACTAAGTACATCAGCAATTTCTGAGTTGGCTCTAGGCTCAGTTACAGTTACAACGTCAACTAACAATAACAATGGAATGTCTCTTACCAAATGCGGCATTTTGTTGGCATTACACATCATCTACGGCCACCCCACCTTACTCCACTTCACTTACTCGTTTTAATAATCATGGAAAACATCGTCTCATGTGTTGACATTTTTCATTTAAGACTTTATTTGGCCAAAGGCTTCGTGTAGTTGCCAAAAATAAAAAAACAAGGGGATGGGGGTAAATAATAATAACAAAATGCGTGTAATAACCGAAAAATATTCACACAGTTTACACCTAAAACATAGCTTTTTTTTTCTGTCTACTTCATGCTGGCTTTATTCAAGGCATCTGCTCATGCAATTTTTCGCTTCTTATTATTTTGTGGCTTTTGCTTTTAGCCCAGTTTTTACGGTCGTGTGAGGTAATTTAGGACTTGGCTTGGAATCACAGCAGGTATGCCCATTCAATGTTTTGGTTATTATTCAATGTGCCACATTGCAGCGATTCAAACTGAAAATGTTGTTTAAGTAAATTGGACAGAGAATTAAAAATAATTATAACACTTCAACAGATTCATAAAAATTGATCGTCAATTTCATAGCACCAAAAATAGACAGATGTGGTTGAAACTACTTTCAAAATCGTTTTATATGGCAAAACTTCCTTTCAGAACGGTTATGTCGGTTATGAGTTTTAAATGGTTCAGCTTCTTTGAATAAATAAATAAATATCTTGGTATGGACTAGCCTTTTATAGTAGTAAAATTATGATTTTAGATAATGAAAACGTTTTAAAGTTTTTTAATTTATTTTCAGATCGTTAGCAAAATTCAAAACACTTTTATGTTGCCGATTAAAACAATACCATATTTATAAAGCTTGTACCTTTTTAATATTAATTAAATATCATTTAAATACATTTCTAAATTGAAAGCCATTGCCATTTATGTTAATCATCGAAATTTTACACAAAATACGTTATGCATAATTTTTGTTACACTCCAATTTTCTTTGAATTTAAATCAGCGAAGCGCTTAATTTTACCCCGAAGTATTTTATTTGTTTTGGATTTTCTTATGCAATTTTCATTTGCGAATTTACTGTGAACGTAAGTGTAACACGTGAACTTCTTTGTTTGTTAATTAGAGAGCGAAACAAATGAGTTTTTGAATATGCTCTGTTTGACTTTCAAATTTTGTCATTAGTCGAGATGAGACAATCAAGACTTAATGACCTCAAGACATCAAAGCAAAATTGAAAACACATTCTTGACACCGGTTTGTTACCCCCGCACAGTGGAAAAAGCCAAAAACGGGACCGTCGAAATATTGGTTAGAGGGAGATCTATAAATCAATTAAGTTATTATCGAAGGCGTCGAACAAGGCGTTGAGTTGTTTCGGCTGTGGGAAATCTGTAGTAAATAGTATGCATGTCTTCCGCCTGTGAAAAGGCACTTGACTTGCAGTTCGCTCCTCGGACAAGTTGATAACTATTCGGTTCGGCATGGGATTGTGTAAACTTGCCAACGGCCATAAAACAATCAAATCCATTGGGTGAAAAGTGGATGAGAGACTTTCAGAGCGAGAAACTTTACAAGAAATGCAAATCTGCATGAAAATGGAAACAAGAAAGGTGGAGGCGGAGGCATTAGGGGATAAAATTCCGAATACCCTTGTCAAGTGATAAGGCTTTTACAATCTAATGTTACTCTGAAAATAAAAAAATTTATATTTTTATAGATCCTTCGATTGAAATGTTATGAAATTCACTAAGATAAAAAGTAATATTATTTATATTAAACTTTATATTTCTTAATATTGAGCCTGATATTCCTTGAGTTCCGAATAACATTTTTCGGACAGAAAAAGTCCCTGTTAAAGAAATTGGGTTCCTCGAGTCTATCTGGATTAGATAAACTACTTCTGTCGAGAAACCCGAATTGCTTTTACAAGTTTACTAGTTTTTAAATTTTTCGGACATATAGCTATCAGATATTTGACAGGGACTCCAGAAACTGGTCCTAATTGCCCAACTAGTCGAGTTTTTAACTTAACAGTCTTTAAATAATTTAATTACTTCTTTTGCCAGAAAACGAATGATACCCTCTGCTAGGGTATAATGAAAAGTAGCCTGGGTTGTTCAAATGAAAGCAAATCTGTGGGCTGGAACTGCAACCTGGACAGATTTCGATGGGGACTCTGAGGAAAGTGTTGCAACCAGCTCGCTCGGACATCGCGTAATTGCGAAATTGCCCCGAGGACATTGGCGCTGCGGAGTTTCTTTGTGGCCGGCTGGCTGCTCAAATGAGTTTTTGCATATTGCAAATGCAAAATTTTTCCTTAATTAAATCCGATCAATCGCGGCCAATCAGGAAACGATTGGTGGAAGCGTGGTCGCTGGAAAAGCCAGACAACATTGAACTTGAATTGCTGGCCAAAGTGGCTGCGTAAAAGTTGTGCAACTTGTTGTTGGCCAGTAAAAAACATCAAAGACACGATTGCAAAACATCTGTGCAGACAGCTTTGCTTTGCTTTTATTTTCATTTATTTTATTTCTTTTTTTATGTTGGTGGTTGCACAGCAAATCCTGTTTTTGGCCAAGGCGCTCCAAAATAAGTGGGTTAAATTGCGTTTAGGGAACGAATAGTACGTGTTATGTCCGGTTTAAGAAAAACTTGGTTTCAGTTGTTGGGTTGAATATAGTGGTCTTACTGAAATGAAATTTTTTTTTCTATACTTTTTTTTTTACCTATTGTAAAGGAAACAACCTTTTAAAGTCAGAACATTCCTTAAATCGCAAATGTTTAATTTATTTTAAAAACCTTTTTTTCTCAGTTATTTTACAGTCACGATACAAGTCCTTAACCAACTGGCCGCTCAACGCATTCACCAATCGCAAAGTAGGAGTATGCTAAATTGGGATAGAAATCTAATCAGTGAATAATCTTTATATGGTCCCCTATTTTTCACTTACGCCTTTCGTTAGTGCAAATATTGTTTCGCATTTCGCACTCATTGCTAAAGGTTATATACTCCTCCTGGAAGATTTGCGCACACACGGGATCATAGACATCCGCACAGACCTTGGTGCAATGTGGTTTGCAGATTTCCCGAGTGGTTTCGACCAGCTCCGATTTATCACTATTTTTTCGGGCACACTGCTCCACCTTCAGCAGACACCTGTTGTGAAACACGTGGCAACGTTCGTCGGCCATGGCCCAAACTAACTCCTTCTCATCCGAGCATTTGTACATCACATTGCACCGGAAGAGGTCACCCTGGCCTTGGGCCTGGGTGCATCCCAAGTAAGTTAGCACGAAGGCCAAGGTCAATGCCAGTTTGCTGCTTCCGTGCATCTCGTTCGCTGATTATAGAATCGAAACTGAGGCTTAGAGAACCAGTGCTGTGAATATTTATATGATTCACGCCCACAACTCACATTTTAACCTGCTTGGGATGGTTTGGGATCTTTTGACCCCCAATGGACGCTAATAACTTTGTAACATACAAGTATTTTCATAAGAAATGGGATTTTCAGGATGTAATACCACCATAAAAATAGAATAAACCAAAAAATAAATTCCGATTTGAGTAAAAAAATTCTGTTAGAATAAATCTATAATAATGATGTTGCTTATATTTTTTGGAAAACAAAATTATGATCATGATGTTTAAATAAAACCAGCAACTTTCGACAAATCCTAAGAAACCTTTAAAATAGTTTTGAAAATACTTTGAATCAAAAAATGATTTATTCTTCAAGTTACCGTATACATTATACATTATACATTGTTAAATATTAAAAGGTCACAAGGGTGTTAAAGAAGTCTTTGTAGTTATTCATTTTGTTTATCATTTTTTAATTAGTAACAAAATGAATTGCGGGTTAAAACCAGCTTATTGTGTAGCGTAGCACAGATCTGATATTTTTTATGGCCCGCAATTGAGATGTAAGATAATCAAAAGCTCTCTGACTTGCTAAAAATTCTTGGAAATATCTATATTTACGATTATAAGCTTTAAACTGATTGCGTTATGAATAGGTCTTTAATTGAATGATGTCTGTGACAGACTTTATGTGTAGAACAGAAATTTATTGTGTTGTGCCATTAAAAATATATTTAAAGTTTATAAAAAAGAGTATACGTTTTGTGAAAAACATATAAATACTTTGTAAAATAACTTTAATTTCTTTAAAAAAAAAAAAAAATTGCAAAATCATCTGATTTTCATTGACCATAGATATGTAATTTTTATATTCCCCATTGTTTTTGGTCATATAGAAGTATCTAGTTGATTTTTTGTTGTGTAGAAGTTTTATTGAACTTTGCTTGTATGTCACTTGGCTTTAACTAAAGAGGGTTAAGCATGCAAGTCGCTTCACTCCATTCGGCTCTCGAAAGTGGCTCAAACAGATCAGGCTCGGCACGGAGCACCGACTGCTTTCTAACCATTTGAACATCTTATTATGTCAATTATCCAATTGCTAATAAAGTCCACGTACGCTGCTGACCCGCAAGTTGTGTATCGGCGATCAGTGAAATGTAAACGGCCAAATGAGAAGCGAAACGAGAAATTCGCGTTGAAACCATTTCAGAGTCATTGACACAGACAGTGTCCGCCGACTTGTGGTTACATTTGGTTTTCCGTTTCTTTTATTTTTTCGGCAAACATTTTACTTTTTCTTTTCACGCCCCAAACTCCCCCTCTTTTGTTTTTTTTTTCCATCCTCACCATGTGGAAGTGAAAAATCTTGTTTTCCCGAGCATATACATACGTACATATATCCGCAGCTGGTTGTCGGCTGCCCCAAAGCAAATTTATGGACCTTCAAATTGTGGGCCTGCAACTATTAAGCACCGCAGAAAGTTGACAAAACTTGCAAAATATGTAAAGTGCGAAACTGACTGTTGTTGGCTATTAGTGAACTTGGTCTGAATTTCGGATTTATTTTTTTTTTGGGTGTTAAATGAATGACGATGATGACTGTAATTGGTGGTTGGCCATTAGGCAAGCCAAGTTGCTCATTTTTAGGAAGTTATTAACATAATTTCTACGGGAAGTGTGTGTTTTATTTTAGGGATGGTAAAATTGTTTCTCATCCTCCATGGTGTTATGCAGTTGGGAATATTTCGGACGAACTTTGCCCGCTCCAGGTATTTTTATTTACATGGATGCAAATTCCGAAACATCTGCCCAATCTCCCACGAAGTCAGTGCCAGACAAATGCACACATTCCTTGCTACACCGATGGAAAATTGCATTTTCCACTGCAAATGCCGCGCACTCGATGTGGAGCACGTTTACCTCAACTTTGCCCCATGGCTTCGAACTTTGGATCCCTTCTGCCGTACTCCCCATTTCCCATCCCCAGGTTTTACTGCTGGCGTCCAGTTTAGATATCCACTTGGCGCTGTAATGCACCGTCACCGAATGCCGTCAATGTTGATGGCGATAATAATTTGTATGCCATTCCATCAATACACAAGGCTTTCCATGGATTACTCTATCGTTTTGACAGTGGAACTGCCATTGTTAGGGCGTTATTAATTGATTTAAATCAGTAATATGAAAGGATAGCTTTTAAATTGACCATGGTGCACAAGTTTATTATTATTATCGGATGATTGTTTACATCTAGTGCATTACAAAATGATTTTTATAATATAACATTTCAATTGAATTTATGTAATATTATTTTCAATTAAAATTTGTAATGATCAATATTTTTTGCTTGGACCACCCAGTTATTATTTATTGCCATTAAATTGGTAGAGCAAGTTCCCAATCATTATAAAAATTCATATTTACAATCAAGTTAGATTTTATGTAAGCAATGTCATAAAAGTGAGCGTTAAATTTTGGCATCCACTGTGCGGATTATCCGCAGAGCCTGACAGACGTGGACGAATCCGCGATGGATCGCTTCGCGTACTTTCGCTACGATACACAAATATACATAAAACGCAACTTTGCGCACGTATTTGGGATTTGGGATTTTCGAATGTCGGACGGTGTCGCATCGTAAGGTATTTAAACTTCATTTTCATATTGTCAACGGGCAATTGATGGTCAAAGCCCCGTAGTGCAATGGTTGGCATTTCGTAAAGCAATGCATTTTTGGCTCATTGCATTTTGAGGGGGAGTTGTTGGTGGTGGATACAGGAATTGCATAAGCTGTAATATTATTTTTTTGGCAGGCTAACATAAAACGACATTTTTGTTTTTAGTGCGACACAAACGACCTTGCTCTCGTTCAGTCACCTAGTCCACAGGAAAAAAACCGAAATGAAACCCACCAACAGGTTTTTCTATCAATTCTAACTAAGCTTACTTAGTGGTAAGACTTGGTAATTTAAAGATATCCACTTACCAAATGCCAATGGCAGCAGCCAGTCGCTCAATCTTCCCTTGGGGATCCGCATTTTATTCCTCTGAATCTCACACACTTTCAATTATTTTACTTCTGTTTTGTATTCCAGTTTGCTTAATGGCCTAGTGAAGCATATTTGTTAAACAACTGAAAGTATTTCATAGACGCCAAACAACATTTAATTAATTTAATTGATTTAACAACGAAGACGAAAAACAAAAGAGATTTGCATAGAAAATATTTTTAGGTATAATGTTCTAAGATAGGGGCGTTGTCTTCTTATCTTATGCATAAATTAATCTGGTTTATAACGGTGACAGACCAAAGAATGCTTTTTGTTTTGAAAACATATTTTATTTCATTTTATTGTACGACATAAGAGGTTTGGGGAAACCTGTCTAGGAAAGTGTTTTGGAAAGGTTTTCTTTTATTTTAGAGTGAAATCTTGAAGATTTCAGCTAAGCCCCCATAAACACAGATATCTTTTTTTAGTGTGCAATATTTTCTACAGCCTATGCAGATCTCTCGTTTATCGCATTTTCAATAAACGTTTAAAATCTTTTTCTTTCACTTTTTCAAAGAAATTGGGGCACACATCTAGATACATTCGAGAGGGTCATTTGTTTTGTCACAATAAAGCTTTTTTCAACTTGTTCTACTTCACTTTTCATAAATTTCACAATTTATTTTGTGTCATTTTACACCATATGCAAATTTAGTATAAGAATTAAAATTTCGGGTTTTTAGCAAACTTTCACATGCCGAAATATTTGTCAAATACCCAACGGGTTTATAATGATAACTAATATTGACAGTTCATAATTTGGTTTTTTTGTGGGTAAAAAGAAAAACAAAGATTTGATTTTAGTGATTTGTAACAAACGAACCGAAAAACGGTTATAAAAAAGCGATGCGAAGACAGCGGAGTGCGCGAATTTTTTATACACGGCGCATGCGCAGCGTTCAAATTGAAACTGAATGTGGTTTGGCGGCTGCGCGTTTGTTTATTTGATCGCTGGCGCCGAACTGCTTGCACTGCTTGGTTTCGACCGGGGTTTCTCTTTTTGTTCAAGCCATATTACTCTTTTTCGAGACATTGTTAACTCTTTTGTGTATTTCTCAGAGGTTTTTGGCGACCACAAGTCGCGTGCTTGTGACTCACGATGATGGAGGGATTTTTCAAGGGGGGCTGATTATATTGCCTTAGGTCAGGTCTCAAGTCTGCTGCTTTGTTTATACTATTTTTCAGACTTGCCTTTAACTACCGTGTTCGCTGTCTTGCGGCTTGTAATGAAGCCATTAGCAGACAATTACCAGGGTGACCATCTTATTATGTTTAAATTGATTTCGCCCCGGGGCTTGTACTGGTTCTATTTGATTTCCTCTACTTATTATTCCTTTCACCGGCGGTGCGTCCTTTCACCTTTGCACTTTCCCTGGCTAGGAAATTAACCACAAAATATGATCAGCTCATCCCACATAATTATTTGCGAAATTTTCATTTCAATTTCGACAAGCCACGCGATTTCGGATTGAGTGTGCAAACTTCATTAGCTCAAAAAGTATTTAAGTTTTGGTTTCTGGTCAAAAATATTTAGGACTTAAATTTTTTTTATTGAATATTTTCTTAAAAATGTATTAAATAATTGATTTATTTATATTTTTTTAAGTAAAGTGGTTAATAATGTTCACTCCCAAAGTATAGAGTGTCCACAGTCCGCAATCCAGATGTTTTTCCCCCATATTTCTTCCGAAAATTATGACCATGCTGTATTTTTATAAATTGGCAACACTACTAGACAAATTAATTAAAAAGTAAAGTTATAAATTACCTGGTGAAATGTTACAGCGATACACGCATTGCTCATTGGCCCATTGACTTGGCTGCAATAACTCACCCGCATCCATGAGTCAAAAGATTTGGTCCCCTTTTCATTTTTTATTACTGTTTAACGCTCCTTTCCCAGCATTTACATAATATGCCAGTCTTTCAAGTTCAGAGAAATGCAGGCGCATTGATTTCAAGTTTAATTGTCGAATAAATTGAAAAAAATGGAGAAAATATAATTCGTCTGTTCACCCATAAATATTTAATGAACTCCACCAACCAATCAAACGAAAGTGCAATCATTAAAAAGCGTGAAAAGTGTTTGAGGTCGAATTACATGGAAGAGAGGAATGTTTAAGCGGATGTGTAGCTTTTATTACTTTAAGACTTAAAGTTTAAGTTATAGGAGTAATACCCTTACCCTGTCTTCAAAAAAAAAAATAGTAAAGATCCTTGACCAATATACGTCTTGAAGATATTGTATTTAATAATTCAAATAGACTTTCAGTTTAATTAATAATTCAATAAGTTTAAAACAAAGGTGCCAGAAGTGTATTTTAAATTCATATTGCTGGATAAAACATATTGATTTTTTTTTTGTATTGTCCCTTTACATAAGAGTACAATCTTGGTTATTTTCTGTCCAATTGGCTGAACGTCGTCACCCCAGGGCACTCATAAAGGGAAACTCCGCCAATTTAGTGGATATGGAGTTAAGGGGAGTGCTCCAAAAAGTGGACATAGCAGTGCACGTGCCAAAACATGGTTTAGAAAGTGCCCAAAGCAATTTAATTGAACGAAAAAAAAATTATGTTATAGACACAGGCACTTTTAGTTTGAAATGGTCGATAAAAAAGCGATTACTAAATTCAATTTAGTCACAAAGCAACGACAACACCTTTGTGGGATTTTCAATTATAAAGCCCAGGCCAAAGAAATATGCTAGTCAATGCGGCATGGCTTTTTCAGTTTCATTTTTTTTATACTCCCCCAGACCGCAAAAAGGCAAAATGCAAAGTGCCAAAGGCGTGAAAATAATCCATAAAATGAAAAGCAGTTGGGAAAAATGAAGGAAAAACTACGAGGAGCAGAAGGAATCACACAAAAGAGGGGATTTTTTCTTTTCATTTTCAGTTAGCAGGAGCAGAAAACGCGCTTAAATGATTTTGAATTGTGGACAAACATTGGCGACATGGAAACACGAAGGCGGCGGAGACGTGGACACCACGGACACGGGTTGACGTTGTCAACATTGTAGCTGCGGCTTCTGGCTAAAATGTTTGCGGTTGGTCAAGAGGAGTGGGAGGAGTAGGAGGCGGATGCTGCGATGTTGGTTAAAAATAGTGCCTGGCAAAAAGCCGCGAACACAAGTTGCAAAAATCACGCGCCATGAATCGTACAAAGAGCAATTGAATGGAACTCCTCATTGGAGTGGGGCGAAAAGTAGTAGGGATCGTTCCTCGTCTGACTTTCGGTTTGCATTGACTGGAGGATGGTTCTTTTGGGTCAGGGTTCTGTTTTGGTCTTCATGTGCTCCGATTTATAGAATGCAATGCCCTTATTGTTACATTGGTTAGTTAAAAGGTTTGGATATTACATTGGAATTTTATAATATAATATAATATATATAAATTTTAGTTAAGATGCATTAAAATACAACTGAATAATATGCAAAAAATGCAGTTAAGCTTTATTAAACCTACAGCTCAACAATATATTTAAGATACAATTTATATTGCAGTTTGCCAATTATAATTATTTTATCATATACAAATGCTTGGTTTTGCGTCCTATATTTAAAGGAAAATTCCTTTTAATACTCCCATTTAATGCAGCATGATTGTGTAGTAGAATGTACTAAATCTTTGATAAAATTGAGTGGCAACTGCTCCTCCTTAAGGGTATTTAAAATTCGTCCACTCTATCAGTTGACCCATCTCCAGTCGCCACTTTCAGTTTGTTTTGTGTTTCAATTGCAGCACTTTTTGCTGTGCTACTGCCGACTGGCTGGTGTTGCCAGCAAACTAACAAGTCGCCGGGATTGCCGGCAGAAATGTACATATTTTTTATTCCGGGGCAAAATCAATTGGCATTTCAAATTGCACGCCTTTGAGCTTTGCGCGCACTGCGTTTGCCATTCGTTTTGAGGGTTTGAGAGTTTTTGTTATAATTGAAAAGTGGCCACCGACAACATAACCATTGAAAGGTCCATTCCATTCCACATGCCACACACTCCACGAGAAATCTGGGCAAACTTTGTGGGCTATTTAAGTTTCGGTATCCCGGCCGTTTAGGCAAATAGAGCCATAGTCCGATCCTGAGCCCCATCATAGCCATACAATTAATGCAGATGACGATGCCGAGACGAGACGAAACCAGATTGAATCCATGTAGGCGTCCATTGGCGCAGGTGTGCAGGTGCAATTGCAAGTGCCGGGGAACATGTCCACAGCTGTGTGCTCAGGCAACGGCAGACACCAAATGCTTCCTTCATTAGGCTTCCCCCGGAGCCCATTTACCAGTTCCCACTCCCCAATCCCCAATCCTCATTTGGGAGCAGCGAACCAACCAACCAACCAACCGACCAATCTGCCCCAAACTGGAGCCCATTGTGTGCTTGGATGTCGTGTGCGTGTCGTTACGGATCGGCTCATGCACTGTCCATAAAAATAATGATAAATTCATATTATTTGGGTTATCTAGCAGGGAAGTTCTATTTTATTAGTTCCACATTCATTATTTCTACTAACTGGAAGGTATTTTGGCTCAAAATTAAAATAGCTACACACAAATATTATTTTTATTAAACTGGTTTAATTTTAAAATAGAGAATTAAAGGCCGATTTCTCAATGTCATGTTAACTTTTGTCATGGAGATAAAATTCTGTTTCGCAAAAATGTAGTTTCTCATTTTCATGTTAGGATTTATCTGACTTAAAACTCTTAACTAGAGGCAAAGTTCTGCATAAATTGTCAGTTACATTTAAACTTTCTCTAACAGAACCTTAACGTGACATTGAGAAATCGAATTTAAAAGTATTAAATAATCATATAATACATTAAATTTTCAGTACTTAACTATACTAATCCAAAAGCTTACCACGTAATTTTTCCCAGTGCTTCTCAGGGCTACTCTCACTTTGTTTGCTGCATAAATAATTTTAGAGTAAATTAATTTATTCGTTGACATGTGTCCTGCGTTTATTTGAAATTGCATTGTCATTATGCAAATGCACTTTACCCTCTCACCCGGTTTGTGTTCGATTTAACTGCCTGTTGTTTTCTGCACATCAGTTGAGTGACTGCGACCAGAGTTTTTCTGTTGAGTGGCATGATTTATTTGTTGATACAACCGAGTTATTTACACTTAATTTGACAATGCGTGTAATGGTTTGTTAGCCACATAAATATATCCCTAAACTCCAGCTAACAGCATTTGTCACAGCAAAATCCCTAACAGAAAATGCATCATCTTGGTTTCTTGGTTGCTCATGATTTGTTGCTGGTGGCTAAAATCTTATTTTCGTTTGCCTTTACTGGTTGTGAGCCAAGAAAGCTGGTGGTAGGTGGTCATATATCCTAGAATAAATACAATAAATAAATGAACTGCAGCTGCTCTGGATACAATCGTAATCTTTAGGTTTCATGTCGGGGCTTACCATTAAGCTGAGAAACAATGCGTCTTGGCTTTATAAATATACTTTGTAATAGTATATGACTCCACTTCGATATAAACCTTTAATTTTTGATTTAAAACTTCTCCGTTTAAGTAAATGCGTGGTTTCAAGACATAACTATTTGATTGTTCAATTTGGATATGTCTGTGGGTGTTGGTCCGTTGATTGTAGTGTTGCCCACTACTGACCAAATGACCGACTTTTCACGCCTCCTGGTATTACATCTATGGCCACAACCGTGGTTACCATACCCCTCAATACCTTCCATCCATCCTTCCCAGTCCATAAGGCCGTCCACAACATTCCGCAGCACCCGCAACAGCATTGCGGTTGCCTCATTACAAGGGGGAAATGCTCACGCTTTTCTCTGCCAACTTCGGCAGCAGCAGCAACATGTTGCATTTTATGAATGAAGAAAATGTAATTTTACACTTGAATTGCGTGACTTGGAGCGGTGGGTTCTCATATTTCAGAGCCCAGAGATGCCGCAATCCATCACGTAAATTGAAAAGAAGCATTGATAGGCAAATTAAGCGCTGCCTGTCTTTATGGGCCGCTTGCACAATTGTAACTCATGAAGTACACGAAGGGAAAATTAGTATAATTTTGACTAGTTGTTGGGAAAAAGGAATGGGATTCAGAAAACTAATCATATACTTATGAAAGATTAAAACAGATTAATTAATTGATCCTTTAGCTCTTATTTCCCAATGTCAGGTTAAGGTTTTGGTTTGTTATCTGTCAAATAAAGGTAAATTCTTCCGAAAGACAATTTGATTTTTTCAATGTGATGATAATGTTACGCATCACCAATCTTAACAGAGTCTGTAAGTACAGCTTTCACTGTGAAATTTGATTTGTTGACTTTTAACTTAACCAGAACACAACCTCTAGTTAAAGGTTTTCAGTTAGAAACGCTTTTAAATCATTTCTTTTGATTAGAAAATAATTTATACATTTTTCTATGCCAGTGCAGTTGTTGCAACATTGTTGGCATATGAACGATGCTGAGAATGCCCATCCCCACCCATCGCCTGCCCCTCATTAGCGGGAATTCCCATCCCAAAAGAGTGATCCTTTCACCTGGGGGGCAACGAACATTCACTTTCAATAGCCAATGACATTCACTTGGCCAACAACAACAACCAATTGATCAGCAGCCAGATGCCCACTGAGTTGTGTTCAGGCAGTGGCGCTCATTAAATGTGTTTCCATTGCACTTTTGAGGCCGCCACCGAAAGTCATTAACAGTTATGGGAACCGCACCCCATCTGTCTTGCAATCGGTCTCTAACCGAATCATTAGTCGTCGATCTGGTTAAGACTTCTTTTGACAGCAGTTTGAGAAGCAGCTCGTGATTTGTTCAACTGCATTTGGGATTGATTTCGGTTCGTGCGCCGGTTGCTAAAAAGTACACGAAATATATTACACATACGCCACCGATGCCCGTCGCCGATGCTGTGGCAAGAATTCCGATTTATTCCATCGCCGTTTGTCATATTTCTTCGTTGTCGTTACTTTGGAAAATCGCCAGGGCATGCAAGAATGTTGAATAGTGCTGGCATCGTGCCTAAGCCAAGAAAAAAGCTTGATTCAAAAATATTTTTGGGTAAAGGAATTTGAAAAGTAATTGCCAGAACATTTTTTTAATGTTTAAAGACACTCCTATAATATAAATAATTAAAATAAATGGAGTAGTCCACATTGTAAAACAAATGAAAAGCTTGTCAATTCCCAGTTTAAGCTAAGTTTAATTTTGGGATATTCATAAGTCATTTTCCTTTCATTTGAAAAACGTAGTGACCATCACATTAATGTGATAGATTTTTACTGAAATTTTCTTTTACTTAAATTACTTCTAAAAATTAATTAAATTAAGTTAATTAACTATCGCACTCATCTCCAGAAGGAATGCTGCTGGTTTTTTGATGATGTCTAACCTGCAAAAAGCAAATATTTAACCACTAAATTCGGTTAACCATGTTGGCTAAGTTGTGCTGGTCATGTGGCTCTAACTGACCCGCACTTGTTGCCAACTTGTCTTGTCCCAGCCAGCTGCAGATCCGATCATCTCGTCCCGATGCGAAGGCCATCGCCAGTCTCCGCACTTTTGTCAGATCAAGCGAACGCGGATCAAAAAACTTGCATAGTGGTGCTGGGGTGATATTAATTCCGATCTCCGATCCGGCTCGTGAAAGTAGTTTTCATATTTTTATTTCGGAGCTGCAGTCGGCTGGCTTTGGATTTGGTAATAATTCGCTGCGGCAGCCATGTAAGGCCATTACAAAATATGATGGCTCTATTCTTTAATCGCAAACAAATTTATGACCGGCAGATGGCTTTGTCGGTTTGGTTTTTCCCCCTTAAAAATATATATATATATGTATATATTTAGAGAAATGATCCGTAAGAAATTGGTTGTGTGGCTTACATAATAAGCACAACTAGTTTAAGTTTTCGGCAGCCGCTTTTAGTCTTTCACACTTTCAGTTCGCGTGGAGTTCGAAATTTTTCATTTTGGGCCCAGAGCGACACTCATTGTTCAATTTTCCAATTGTCGGCGATAAAACACACAAAGACTTATCGGCCAAGTCAATCGTAAATGCCCCAAACAAGTAGTTGCATGTGCTTGACTCAGAGTTGGTGGACACACGAGTATTAGCCAGCCGAAAAGTTATTTGCCTGGCCTGCCTTTCGTTTACAACTAGCGATGGTCTAAGCGCCACCTGTTTTTACCTAAGTACTATAATAAAAAATTAATATTCAAACATGCTTTTTTTTTTAACAACTCTGTGTTATAGCTTCATTTTTAAAGGATCCGCTTTTGATCAAAGTGAATTCAACCGCATAATTTTAATTTTATTGATACGTAAATTGACTAAAAACATTTAACATATTTAAAAAAAAATTCAAATAAATTTATTAAAACCGGGCAAATCTAATAATAATTCAAATGCTACCGATAATAAAGTATTAAAATCTATATTATATTGAAATCGGACTTTAGTTTAAATCTTTTAAAATATAATATACTAATATAATATATTAATATAATATAAATAAATTAATATATTTATACTAACTAAATCTAATAACATTTTTATTGAATTATTGTACCCAGCTGTAAGGAATAGTACCTACTGTGTACAAAAAATATTTAACTACAGGTACAACTTGCAGGATAATTGGCATCACTGATCGCAAGTTAGCCGCTACTGCTACTTCATTTTATTTGGCATCCAATCAACGCGTTGCCATCTGTGCAACGTTCGTTCATTTGTTGGCCTGGCCGAAAATGCCGGTGCAATCTGCATTTTCACATCGCTCATTTTGCCTTCTCGCTTTTCTTTTGTTTGTTTAATTAACTTTGGGCCGTGGCCATAAAAATGTTGCCCACCCGAGTCGGCAGTTGGTTAGATAAAAATATTTGTGAGCCGGGCTCAACCGGGATTTGAACCCGGGACCTCTCGCACCCAAAGCGAGAATCATACCCCTAGACCATTGAGCCGCATGCCGAGCAACGGGCCATCGCACGATTTTAGCCGCTGCTTTTTGGGGCTTTTGAGGCGTTCCATTGCCTTTGCCGTTGCTTTTGCTCTTGCTGACGTTGATGCTGCTGCGAGTGACGTGTTTTGGCCAACTTGTATTGGCCCCAGCTTTTGTTTTGGCCTATTTTTGGCTGCCTGCAACCGCTACAAGCGGAGAAAAAGTATGCAACACTTTATCGTTTGATTTTTCTTTTTACTCTGCGCCTATAACTGAGCTGTGGAAAATGTATTGATTTTATACACTAGCATTAAGATTTGATAAAACTACCAAAATCTCCCTAAGAGACTATTAAAATGTGCAATGATCTAGATTAAAAAACTTACTATTTGAGGGCTATTTCCCAGAGCTGTCATGGTACTACACATTTTTTGTGACGCTTTTCATATTGAGTTTAAATAATGTACTTCCATAAACAGTTCCAAAGAGTTTAAAAAAACCAATTATCTTGTTTGCATCCCACACTCTTTAATCCTTTAATAAAAAATGTTTGTTTCTTAAGAATAATAATTTTATTTTAAATTTGATAATAAAGTTTTAAAATATATACAAATCTTAAAAAGTATTTTACATTTTCTAAGCTGTTATTATGATAAGAAAAATGCAACTTACTAATGGAATGCCTGCATACATTTAATTAAATTATAAAAATCAATTAAAGAAAATTGTTTTAATTTTTTTAATATTAAGTTTTCATATTTACTAAAATTGTCGGTAGCACTAAATACAAATGGTGTTTTTCCTAGTATTAACGAAAGTTGTTTTAAGAGCTGATATTTAAATAAAATATCATATTTACATGTTACAGAAATATTGAGTGTTGAAATATAAAATAAGTGAAGTCTATTTTGAGAGAAGCGGTTGGAAATACATAGATTGAAGTCTTTAAAGAGTTATTTCTGTAAAAGTTAAATATGAAACACAACTTTTAATTTAAGGTTAAATTTCCACCTTAATGAGAGCACATAACATCAGAACTAATCTATTAACTAATAGGCATCGACAAACTTAAGCTACATGAAAAGGAGGATCCCTTTGGGGTTCAGGTGAAGATGTCCTCGACCAGTTGTTTGGTAATGATGCGATGTGGCCGAGTGGGGTTCACCTTGGGGCGCTGATAGAGTCGGGCGTTAATGGCATATAGCCGGGGTGAGAGATCGCAGCGCACATTGAACCACCAGTCGCAGACGAAGACCGCCTGTGAGAACTGGGTGCCATTTGGGCAGAGGAACGTGGCCTGGCGTCCATCGATGTCGCAGTAGTGCCAGCCTGCGGAGATATAATATATTATTATTAATGTTACTAAGATCAAGATTAATTATAAAAGTGTTTTAACTTAATTTGTTTTGTTCCAGTATGATTTTTTGTGTCAAAAGATATTTAAAATACATATTTTAGGCACAAATATTACAAAATCTCAAAACGATTGTGGCAAAAATCCCTTTTTAAATTTAAGAAATGATTCCAATATATTTTGTAAATATTCTTTTAGTACACTTATTAAGGCTTTCCCTGTTTTAAGAGACAAACTTAGTTTAAGGATCACTCACCCTGGCACCTTGTCTCCATATCGGCAAAGAATCCAGGATACTCCTGCTCGTCACAGTAAAAGTTCGTATACGGCACCGCCGACAGAATGGGATAGTCAACGCCGGGACGACCTGCAAATGATTTTGTTATTGCAATTAGTGAGGCGCTCTCTACAGAAGCAAATAAACCTATAAACCGTGACCAAAACAAACTGCATGTCACGCAGTCGGCGGTTTCCAATCAATTTCACTTCATCCAACCTTACTTGAAAGAAACCTGCAGAAAAAACGCACTCCTACCTCCCAGAAGTGTCAACTGCAGGCGCTGCTGCCCCGGGGTCAACGAAAAAAATGAATGCCCCCTTTCAAAAAAAAAAACAAAAAACAAAAATAAACATACGACATAAACAAATCCCCGTACCGGTTTCAGTCGCCTCTCTGGCGCTAATAAATGAATTTACGAGTAGATGCACTTCTGTGCCAAATATCCATTCCGCTCGGCGGGAAATAATTTAAAATCGTGCACTTTTTCTGGCCTGTCGCTGATGGGCCGAAATGCATTTCACTGCCTCATCTTCGGTTCCAATTTTTCGACTACCCAAAAAAATGATCAAAAAATATTGTACCCTCCTCCAAAGGACCCTTATCCATTGTTTTTCGGATTGTGGCATGCTTGATGAAGGAATTTTGTCAATGGGTTCGATCCATTTAATATGATACGTAAGAGCTAAGGATTTTAAAACTCACCGGGAATGGATTTGCCCAGCTCGAGATACTCTCGCACTGAGGGGCTAAGGAAGTTTTCCGGTATTTCCGGCAGGTCCTTCTCCTGGCTGCCACTCTCATCATTTTCCAGATCCTGTTGGGGCTCCGGCTCGAAGTTGACCGGTTCTGGAGCTCGTGGGCGTTTGGCACGCTTAGAGCGAACCGTTTCACGGCAATCTGCAAGTAAATAATACACAAATTAGTCAAAAGAACCACTCCTCAAATCTTCAAAGGTCAAGGTTTCGTCGGGGGGAGAAACATTAAAGTCTACTTGTACCACTACGACTTGCGAAGATGCCAATCATTGGCTTTAATGTCAAGATACAAATTTGATTTGCCCCGTAAACCACTCCCTCAGCCGGTTAATGAGTCAGTAGCCGTCGCGTTAACTTTAACCTCAGATGTATCTGACCCGCTTTTAAGTTTTAATACTCGCTTTTGGCGCTGCTAACAATTGAGCAACAATTGTTCTCTTACACAGCAAAAAAAAAATTGTTAAAGGTTCTAAACATCAGAATTCGAATATAATGATCTATAACTTTTAATATTTAATATAATTCTTTATAATTTTTTTATAATTTTTAATATAAGTAATGCTTGAGAACTGATATCTACATTTATAATTTTCACTCTTAAGAGAAATTATAAATGTAGATATCAGTTCTCAAGCATTACTTATATTTTTTTTGATAATTTTAATTCGATAACTATCTTTATTTCAAGTGCATGATGTTGTTTATTATTCAGTTGATTGTGTAGATTTTTCCGTGGCTGCTTCTGATGACAAGTTTAGTGCGGTTGCCGCTTTTTTGTGGCTGACCTTGCAGCTTCTTTCGCAGTGGGAAAAAATATCTGAATCTGACTGCAGAACTTTGCGGTAATTGCTCAATATTAATTTGTTTTTGTTTCCCTAGATATTTCTGCTTTAGCATTAACTTGGTTTTGGGGCTTATAGCTTGATTGTTCTTTATGTAAATAAACTTGATTCATTTACAACTGCAATTCTGTTCTGCTTCCTTCACACAGCACCTAAACTAATTTAACTTTGGTCTTGAAAATCTCGTTGGAGAATTCGGTAGTAGAAAAAAGTTCACTTAACTTAGACATTTATGTTCGATGTCTAGGAAAACTGAAAATTATACATCTTATTCTATATGCTCATATGCGGGATTCCTAAAGTACGAATGTTTAGTAACAGATTGTTAGACCTTTTATAGGACTTTATTTGAAGACTCCAATTTTTGGATGGAACCAATTTATTTAATTAATTCCTTATACCTTCGTATTTTATTGCTTCAACTGGAAGCGAGCAAAAACTTGTTCTTCATTTGATATTCTACATTTCACGCGCAATTTATTCACATCGCTGGCAGTTGTCGCTGTCGTTATTGTGGCAGCTTTTGCCTGTTGTAATTGACCTTAACCTTGTTCCGCAGTTGTCTGCTTTTATTTTTTGCAGTTCTCAGTTTGTTCCCCAGCGTTTTTGGTTGTGTAATTGAGTTGAATGTTTGCTGTGGAGCCCCTGGCGATAAAGTTTGCCTGGCCAATGATCTGCTATTGCATCGAACATGGGCCTTTCATCTAATCGAGTGTGGGCTTAGTCGTTAGACTATCGACAAGGGAAGGCAAACTCAGTGCAGCTGTGCTGATCGATGAGTAATCAATACAACAATCTTACTGAAAGCTTAATTGAAACTTCCGATAATGAGTTTTCAAACATTAAGTTTTCATATTGGGTTGTATTTTAACCGTAGGTGGTACCCGTAACCGTTAGTTAACCGTAAATTTGAAATTTTTTTAACCATCAAACCTAAAAACTTCCTGAATGCAATCCAATTACCTCCCAAAATGAATACCCAGAAAACGGTGGTCTAAACCACATTCAGTTCAAAGTAGGCAGCCATTAGTTAGCCAGAGGTTAGCTAATTATTTAACCCCAACAAATTAACTGCAAAACGCAGAGCACACGCCTCAGAGAGCAGAAACCAATTATCCAAAATTCAACCGCCTCCCACACAAAAACCAATCGAAGGCAGAAAGCATACAATTAAAAATTAAATTATTAGGTGTTCGCATAAATGCACATACATGCATAACAACGAGCCATGGCCGACAAATTGCAAAATTATATTTCGCAAAAATAGCAACAAAATTTATTACAATTGAAATAATTACTGCGAAAAAGAAAAACAATCAAATTGTAATTAGGCGCGCGTTGAGGTGAGTCTCTTGCTGAGAGGCCAACTGCAATTGCGGCGACAAATTGTAAAAACTGCCCGGTTATTCACACATTCGTTTGTCCACGTCCACGTCCGAATATAAATCTCGATATCTATATCTGTAGCCAAGTCCATTAGCCACGCATTTGTTAGGGGCCTTATGTCAAAAAGTTTGGTGCGTGAGAGAAAAAAAAAAGATTATTATTTGTAAGCGAATGGTGGGATACCCTTTGATGTTTGAGATTATTTAAAATCCTGCTCTTCATAAACTAACTGTTAAAATCGACAATGCCACAGATATTACTAATTTAAGACACCCTTAATAGATGGTTTTAAAACCTAATAAAAAAGGAATCTACAATAAACTTTTGTATACTCCAAACACACTGTTAAAATTTGAAAATTTTACCAAATATAGTTCTCTATGCTCTTAACATAAATATTGATTATACGATCTATACATACTAGCCATTTGAGATTGTAATAAGTAATGGGAAATATCTTTTTTAAGTACCATTCCTTTTAGGTGACTGTTTTTATGTGCTGCAAGCCCACTCAAATGGTATTTGGAAAACAAATTTCGCGGAAAATTGAAATGCCCTCTGCAAGGGTATAAAGTATATATAAAAAGATTTAATTTTTTTTTGTTTTGGGCCAACGGATGGGAGTGCGTCGTCATGGGGCACACCCCTTTGCCACGTCAGGCGTTGTGTTGGCTAGCTGGTTGTCTGCCGGTTAGGTAACCCAAACTAAACCGAACCGAACGGACGTTGTTGCCACCATTCTCCTCCGGCGGAGCCTACCACTACCAAGCCAGCCCCTTGCACCCAAATCTCGCATCCTTCATGTGTTGCTCCATCCAATCTGATGATTTGGTTCGCTTTGGTGGGCTTGGATTTGCTTCGGTTCGGTTTGGTTTGGTTGGTTTGGTTTGGTTTGGTTCGGGTTAGTGGCTTGTCGTCGCCACTGTGATTGGGTTTCGGTTTTGTTTCTGTTTTTGTATGCTGCATTCGCATAATTAAAGTAATTGCCTTTCGTTTGTGCGCGAAATTGAGTCAGCAGCAGCTGGGGGAAAATTAAATAGCAAACAGAAACGCATTTCACAATTGTAATTGTTGTTTGGTTTTCAAAGCCTAGCCGTTGAATTTGGCACCTTTTTCACCGCACCAACAAGCACCCCCAAATGCAATGCAATCCAATCCAATCCGCCGGTTGATAAAAATCCTCCACATAAATCAAATTGCCACAAAAGTTTTATCAGCGTAGGCACATCTCTTTTTAACCAGGCCTGTTGCTTTTTCTAGGCTTTGTCTTTGCTTTTGGATGATTAGACCCAGGGAATAGGACTTGTACTGCTGCTGAAGTTCGTTCCTCTAGCACATAAATTAAACTGTTTTGTGGCTTTCGGTTTTATCAGTTATCCGCCTCTTAATGGTATTATTAATGTTTTCTCATTCATTGTCAGGAGTGGAAGGTGAAGCTGTGGTTATAAGGAACTCAATTGCCTAAGTGGCGGAAATTGTTTTCGCATCTAAATTGGGCAATAAGTGGAAAGTTTGTGTTTTCTCTTCGTTTACAATTAAAGTCTGAACAGGAGTTTGATTTATTAAGTACGATTCTAATTTCTTTGTTGGCATCACCACTTTTAAATTTATTAGATTAAGTTAAGGAGGTTCTTCTTGATCTTAAGATCATAAACAAAACTTTATTCTCTGAAAAATAAACTGTTCCTTAAGTTAGGGGCCCATAACTTAACATTTATGTTCAAAATCCAATCCAAACAAATAGCATTTTCTTAAATAAATTATGGGCTTACCTCATCTTAATGTCAACCATAAAGAGTCATCAAGCCCATTAGCGATTCCCATTCTTCTTGGCCATAATCGGTTAAAGGGTTAAAAAAGCCAAGCCAGGAAGTGCGAAGTTGTATGCCCCGGACCTTGCGAAGCAACAATTATGTGAAAATAAATCATTGGTAAAAAAAGGCAAAAGACGATGCCATGGCATATCCTTCCATGTCACAGAGAACTGGCAGCGACAGTAGGAAAAACAACATCCCTGGACAGCAAAAACAGCAACATTAACAAGGATAATTCAGTTCAGGCATGATGAACATCGTCCATGGGACCCATTTGTCCTTGCTGTGTGTGTTGCAAGCGCGTAAAGCGGCGCAAAATAAATTAAGCTCATTATATAATTGAATCCTTGATAGGCTGATTATCCACACGGCTTGCCATGTGCCTGCCGCCTGGATATACATATCCACCCACCTCCCAGTTCCACTCGCTTATTAAAAGGATAACGCCCAGTCAAGCGCAAAGGATGCGAAATGGCCAAACGCAAAAATTATGTAAATGAATTTCCTGTTGCATGTGCCGATGCGGTGTTGCGCTGGCCAGCGACATTTCCATAAATCTGCCAGGTGGTGCCGCAGTCAAATTAAGCATGGTTGGCCTTAAAAATTATTCATAAATACGGGTATATCTCCAGAAATCACCTTTAATAGTATTTAATTTGGGAAAAAATGATTAACAGAAAGTATCTTTATAATATCAACGGCTTTTTAAAAAAGCTTTTCAAAGAGTAAACCATTTATATTATTGCTAACAAATAAGCTTCATAAACGTAATACCCTTCTACTATATGATATTGAAATCTTATTGTTTATCCCATCGTTTGTACAGATTACTGTCCTCACAATCAATGCAACTTGCAAGTTGCAACTTGAAAGCCTCCGAAAAAATTGTCGCGGGCTCCACCTTAAAAATTGGGGACAATAAGCTCTGAACTGAACTAAAATTGTTTTTCATTTCGTTCGATCGCCAGTTGTGCGGGGCAGTATATTTTAACGGCAACCTCATGCAGTCACGATTTTTTTACTCACACTCGCGGGGGGGGATATATAAATCTAGATGTATATATTTATACGTGTGTAGTCGCAGGCCTCCTTAATCTATTGACTAAATGCATTGCATAAAACGGCGGTCGGTCGGTCGGTCTTTCAGTCGGTCGGTTGGCCAAACCTCTGAGCAAAGACCTAAAACAATGCCACCAAAACGAACGAGTTCAGTTTGCCGGCAGTTTTCGTGCAGCACCGCTTTCAATGGCCGCAAATAGCTCAAAGGCGCTTTGTCTAGCCAGTATAAAATCCACCCTCCTGCCTCTTCAGATCCCACCCGATATACGTACGTATACCGTATACCCACTCCCTGTGTTGCATGTTTAAATTATGAACGCAGCCAAAATCTATTTGTTAGCTATGCCCAAAAACTACAAATCCCCAAACCCCAACTAGTTTCGTTTTAGGCCAAAGAACTTTTAGCTGAATTCGAATTGCCAAATAAAATTTAATACGAAATGCAGTTAGAACCGCTCTCGTTGTCTCCCGATCTTTATCGCTTGGCCATAAGACACCCACCAATTCCAGGTTACTGCTGAGTGCACTGGGGAAAATTAATAGTATTAAAGAAGTAATTTAGGAAGATTTGCTAGTAAATTATATAATATAACTACAATTGTTTTTGAATGTATCTGTTTATCTTATATTTATACAAAAACAAGGAAGAACGCTATAGTCGAGTACCTCGACTATCAGATACCCGTTACTCAGCTATATGGAGATATGCAAGCAGCAAAGCGAGATTAAAATGCGCCACCTACCGGCGGTATACAGATTTAAGCGTTATGGGCGTTAGAGTGGGCGTGGCAAATTTTTTTTTGGATCAATCGATTGGTATCGACTAGACCAATACATTTCAGTTAAAATTTTTTATCTAGCATGAAAATTGTGGGCGTCACAGGTTTTCGCGGTTTGGGTCAATCGATAGGTATTGATGAGAACAATACATTTCAGTTAAAATTTTTATTCTAGCATCAAAACTGTAGGAGCCACAGTTTTGGGCGGTTTGTGGGCGTTAGAGTGGGCGCTGCGTAAGAAGCTCAGGAATCTGCACGCCAAATCTCAATAGCCTAGCTCCCATAGTTTCCGAGATCTCAGCGTTCATCCGGACGGACAGACGGACAGACAGACGGACAGACGGACAGACGGACAGGCGGACATGGCTAGATCGACTCGGCTAGTGATCCTGATCAAGAATATATATACTTTGTGGGGTCGGAAACGCTTCCTTCTGCCTGTTACATACTTTCCGACGAATCTAGTATACCCTTTTACTCTACGAGTAACGGGTATAAATATCCTTGTAATTTAAAGAATCAACGCAGTTTTCAAAATTCTAAAGCTACAGCTACCAAATGTTGAGAACAGGTTTGGGTACTGGTTTGGAAATATATTAAAATTCTATGTATTTTGCAAACTTTGTTTCAATTTATTTCGGTGTACTAAGGTAACCATGCCGATAGTCGCTGGGGGCTAGGATTCCATGGAAGGTGGTCAGATTGTAGCGTAAATATACAAAACAGTTCCAGCTCCTCGATGCGATTAATTTGCAAACTTCTTACATAAGTTTTCGGCTTGTTTGGCTGCTGTGTCGGCTCATTACAACTATAAATTTGCATTCGGGTGTGGGCGTCGATAGGTATTTCGCTCGAGGAAGGGTTTCATTTTCTGCAAGTTATACGATCAATCTTAATTCGAATCATAAAGCTTACAGTTTTAGAGTTAGGGTTGCTAAGCACGCTTGGTTCGATCGATTTTTACAGACAAGCAATTGATTGAGTAATACATCAAATGGTAACCAAATATTTTGTAATTTTTAGACTTTTTTACATTACCCAAAAAACTGTAGATCTCTCTTTAAGGCAATGTAATGATTGTTATTTCACCATTAATAATTTCCTTGCCATTTCCCATGCATCAAATACCCACAACTCACACTCAAAAACGAGCTGATCATGGTTGTCTGCTACAAAATCAGTTTAATAAGCTTTTATATGTAATTATGCACTTTTGCACGTTAATTGCATTGAAAATCCGCGACTGATTCCCACAGTTTCTCCAACCTGCCGCTCAAATTTTCCACATCCTGGCCAAAGGTGAGGCGGCAGCAGGAGGTCGCTTTTCGCGGCCTGGCCAGTTTTTCATGTCGCATATCTCATAAATATAAATGACTGAATTTTTCCGCAATTTGTCGCACACAAAACAAATTTCATTTTAATTGAAAATTATGCCAGAGCATTAACATGAGCTGCGATTTAATGCCTTTCTCTTGGGGATTTCGATGATGATGATGTTGTAGTTTGTGAATTTATGGATGATTCTGAATGGGTTTCCATGAAGAGGAGCTATAAAATGTTCAAGACTCTTGGAATGCTTTTTGGATAAGATACAAAGAGGATTGAAATAAATGATGATGTTCTCAACACTTAAGGAAGAACGTTCTTGGGAACAATGGGGTTACAAAGATATAAATTGGGGTGAGTAAGATATTTTAAGAATTAAGTTTAAGGGTCAACTAAACGGTAATGAATTCCTAACACCCATAAATATTTAGGGGAATTTTGTGACAAATTGTCAAACGGATTTGAGCTTGGCATTCCACATTTTTTTCGGCCAAACTTATCGCTTTGTTGGCCATTGACTTGGCCAGCCGATTTGCATGTGTCAGCTGGGCGGTCTGCAGTTGTTTGTTGGCCTGGTCCGAATGCGATGTGTGTTGGCTGACAGCCGCATAAATTGTTTTCTCATGTGTGCCAAATGTTTGACTTACGCGCAAAAATGTTTGCGCAGGTAAATCTTTTGTGTGTGCACCGGATTGGGTCAAATTTTTTGTCTTGTTTTCCGCAAGAGCATTTGTATTTGTATTTGTTGCTATCCGTGCATATAAATCAATTAATTTGAACACGAAAATGCGAAATGTTTGCTGCATTGCGTGTGGCGATGCTGGGGCGAAGGTATTTCCTCCACCTGGCAAATTTGCAATTATTTGGCAGCATTTTTTTTGCCCACATTTCAGAATTATCAGATTGGTCAATTATGCAGTGATGGGATAGATAAAAGGAAAGAGCTGTGATTTTTTTTAATTGACTTAATTATTTATTAAGAATAAGACGAATGTATATCATATATATGTTATATAAAAGTAATACTCTAAATATGATTCTTTAATAACATATAATTGTTTTTACTTCCTATTTCTTACATTCCCATGTGAAAAAGGTATATTTAGACAAATATTTCCTCTAGATATTAAAAATAATGTTCATTTTCCCATACACATAAATACTTATCTGCCTGCCTCTCGCAATAATTGAAAATCATTTGCATTCGAATGGCAAATGGTTGGCTATGGCTAAAACATCTGACAATCTGCCCAAAGCGGATGTGCCGAACAGCAGCTGAAAGGTTATTTGCCAGTTAGTTGCATGCATTACGTATACGCCGCGATGGCTGGCTGGCTGGCTTCAAGCGACTGATTTGTGTGGACGCCAAACAGACGGATGCTTGCTCGGTTAATGCGAGTGGGAAGCCATTCATCGGGATGATGGGCTCCACTTGAGGGGCCCTGGGGCGCATTCTTGCATCCATTCATGGGGGAGAAGCCTTCGCGATTACAGGCAACTTTCAAAATTTTGATGGTAGACTGGAGTGGTTTTTAGAAAGAATCAGTAGACTCAGACACCCACATTCGTACAATCCCTAAAAAGGTTGTGATATGCAAGTCTTTGACTTTTGGTAAGCGAATTCATTAGTAATTACGCAATACAATTATATAAATCAAATGCACATAGGTTCCTATTATACACAGTTTATATGCAGGTTGTTAAAAACGACATTAAAAATTATATCTAATCAAAAATAATTTTAAAAAATATTTTATTTTAGAATAAGATAAAATGTACCTATTTTTAAAATAGTACTTAAGTTTTTTAAGATAGATATATCATATATGTTGATGTCCTCAACATGTATACGATTTTATATCTTAAATGACAAGGCTAATATAAACATGGTATTGATGGTGATTAAAATATTTTATTTCGGAATTCGTAGAAGCAAAATCTACCTTTTCTTAGGTGTTTCTATAGGGTACTTTTACCATTGTCAACACTTTGACATTTGCCTATTCTTAGCTATGTTCGCCCGTGTGGGCAACCACTTTTAACATGAAAAGTTTATTAAAATCCAAGTAATAATCGAACACAATGCCAGAGAGTGACTGTTAATTAGAGGCGAGCACAAATCGCACCTCGTTGAAATGGCAAATGGGTAAATATCGGGAGGCAGACGTTAGAGGTTGGACGGCCAAAAGGCGGATTGGTTCGCATAGCCTTCGCTTCGGTCGCTTAATTTCGCTTTTTATTGTCTGTGCATATTTTTTTTTTTTTGCTTTGCATTATTTGCCACACAAAATGTCGTGCAGCATTTGGTTGTATATTTAGCTATTTTATTTTTTTCGGGGTGCGGACTTGGGCAACCTTCAAAAGCATGCAAATGTCAAATGCCAAATATAGTAGAACTTTCCTGTCTGGGCGAATGTCGATTGCCATGAGCATGAGTCGTCTGGCCAGAAGTTGGAAAGTATTCCCAGGCGGCAGCTTCTTCAAATGCAATTGCCGCCATATACCGGACTCATAAATAACCTGAACTTTGGCGTCGACTGGGTATGGCTAATAAAACATGCGAGTATTTCGCATGATGGTGTCGAGTTGGTCCGTGGATTTGGCAACTTGCAGGCTGGCTGGGCTCTTCCCAACGCCAGCGCAAAAAAGTTACGCATGCGCCAAGTGGCCAAATGGATTGCCACCCGATGGCAAGGCAGTTCGACCGACTGACACACCAAAAAAATAAAATTCAACGCCGTTTGGAACGCGGTTTTTGGCTTGCGGTTTTGTCAGCCAGCGCTTGACACATCAAGGCAGGCGGTCGGTTTGCCCCAACGCCGGCTGCATCCCGCCTCCAAAGTACAGTAGAACCCCAATAAAATAGATGTAATAATCCAAAGTTTGGAACATTTTTTAGTCAGTTGATGGGAGAAACCACCCCTTTTTGTAATCATTTTCGATTGATTCAAATCCCAATTTGCGCCCTTTCAACAAAAATGAAAACAATTGCAAGGAACGTAGAGTTAAAAGTGTTCTCAAAATTATTTTGTACATTTTCTTAATTCTTTCAAAATTTAAGAAATGCCATTTCTCAATATCAAGTATACATTATTCAATGATAAAAAGGATGCGTATGTTAACATTCTTTTTGAGTAGGTTTTTAAAATTTCTTGCTTAAGATAAATATAAATTTAATTGGCATCCCAGATTTTTGAAATTCAAGAATACTTCATCAGGTTTTCAGATTATTGAAAAACACATGTGAATAATTAAAGGAAAAGAGTTCTTTATTAATGCATTACAACTGTAGCTATAAAGGAATACGTATATGTACATCAATGCGATGTTGTTTTCGTGTAATCTGCTAGAATTTATTGCGCTTAACTGGCATTTTTGTGTGTAATTTGATTAACTAAATCCATTCCAAAACGACTTGTGCCAAGACAGCCTTGTTGTTGCTGTGACCATAAAAATAGCTGTTGTTGAACATGCTGCTTTGGTAAATACCCTATACTTTAGATTGTATTCTTTCAATTATTCAAAATTGATGGATAGATATCTTTTGGATCAATCTAACCAATCAAATATCTTATGGCAATATGTCAGTCCTTCAAGTGATTAAGATGCATTTGTCATTTTTATGATATATGGGTAAATGAGATTTGAAATGCGACAATAAAAAGCCAAAGCTGGAAAATTGATTATGAGTAAGCTTTGTGATAAGTTAGAAATTAAAAAATGTGTTTATGTTCTGTTTTTAAATAAAAAAAATTATAAATAATTATACATTCAGTTGTAAAAGTTCTAAAACTGCAACTTTCCGCTAAGTGCATTGTAAGATCCGACAAAGTCAGTCCATGTTGTAAGTAACCTCTCTACTTAGCATGCGAGCCACATAAATATTGTGGGAATTTTTGATTTATGGCCTGGGGATTGTCTTCACAGCTTACCAGTAAATAATAAATATCCACAAATGATGATGAACACGAAAGTTATTCTCGGCAACATGTTGCTGCTGTGTCTGCTGCCTGTAAATATTATTTTTCCTCTTTGTTTTTGGCGGGAAGCTGGGTTTCCTTTTTGTTTTCTTTATTTTTCGACTCCCACTTTATAAGTTTGATTTATATGTGTGTTGTGTTGTTTTATGACCTTTTGCAATGTTTGTTTGCTTTTTTTGTTAGCTAAGCACTCGCACTTACTTTCATGCACTTGAAAACCGATCGACAAGGCAACAAAAACCGCGTGCCGTACAGCGATTTAACGTCTCGTTAGTTTTCGTTTTAAGAAACAATTACAATCAATTCGTTTTCATTTGCAATTGCGGCTGCTGCAACGGTTGCACTAGTTTGTTTTTTTAATGCTTGACTTTTCCTAGTTGGAAAAATGGAAAATCGAGCCACACCAAAGCCAGAGATTGCCTCAAATTTGCATGGCCTATAAAGCAGTTAAGTCGAATGTTGTAAGTTGCCCAACATTCGGCCAAAATAGCGGGCGGGTAAAAGCTACACGTTGCTGCACAGTTGCAATTGCCTCAGTTTTTCTTCTTATTTTTCGGTTAGCTTTTCCCGAGACAATGGGGCATACGAATATGGCACAACACAAATGTGGCCGGGGACAATAATAATACAAGACACACTCTTCTCGTTTCACTTTTATTATTATGGTCTGTGATTCTGGGGATCTACTATTGATCGACAAGTACAACCGTTCAACCAGACGCTTCAACCTCAACTGACTGCAATTGTTGTTGAATACGAGTACGAATACTTGACGGTCTACCAAGAAACCACTCCACTCCCAATGTAAAAGATCTCACTCCACTCCAACTCAGTTTTGAGTGGGGTTTTTTGAGCCGGGCCTGAACTCGTTTGTCGTGCCTCCAAATCCAAAAAAAAGTCTATATGTTTAACTTGAGCGCGCACTCGACTAGCTCACTTTTAATTGTACTAACTAGCTCGGCTCTGATCTTACGCAATGGCCAATTGCCCGATGAATCACGTAAAAGTTCGCAGTCTAGAGAGCCCCGAACCCTATTTTGGGCAACCTTCGCGCTGGAAAAACTAGACACAAAAGAACAAAAACTTAGCGACTGAGATAAGGCCGCAGCTTCTAATTAATTGTGTAATTAAGTTTTTCTCTTCATATTTTAAGCTTTTTTTTTGTTTTGGCCAGAGCGGAAAAGCCTTTGCTGAATGACACTTTGTTGCTTTTTGGGGGCCTTTCATTTTTTGGAGGTTTTATGTAGCTTTGTATTTTTTTTAGAGGCATTAGAATTGGTTTCTAATTTATACTCACTTTAAAAAATCTTTACTATTTGAAAATTACATACAAAAATTGCTGGGAAAAATTAGTATGAACTAGATTTTGATTGGTTTTTATAAATAAAAAAAGAATTGATATATTTATATGATATAATTTTTAAAACAACTATTTGTATTAGCAATGAAATTTAAGTTACTATGAATTTAAAGATCAACCCATTTTAAATATATTCATTAAAAATATTTCTGATTTTTGTAAGTTAGTGGCGTAGATAATCTAGAACTTCACTTTTTTAATTAACTTACAGAAGTTAGTGTTAGGTTAAAAATAATACAAAAAATTTCAAAATGCTTCTACAGATTTCTAAGGTTTTTGAAATGTATCCTATCTTAGAAAGATTGGTACAAGATCTGACTGTTAAACGTAATATAACATTTTTTTAAAATATTTTTCTTTAATATATTTTTGTCAGTGTTCTTGCCCAGAGCATCTTGAATGCAAACCATTCTGCAGTTGACCTTGCAGTGTGGGTCTTTGGCTGCCACAGAATGTCTCTTGGTCGAGAAGCAGGCTTCTTTGGCTAAAGAGTCTTCTGCTTTTGGCCTGGACCCGCATTTTAATGAGCTAAATGGAGGCACAAAAGGAGAACCTTTGGGAGGGGCAGCTCCCATAATTTACTCCATGCCGATGCCGTGTGCCATGCGCCGACCAGCATTCGCAATTAGCCTTGTCCAGATGGTTCCGATCGAATTGGCCGGCATAATGCTGCTGGCTGGGTTAACTGGCATCAGTCAGTCCGTCAGTTCGGACAGTTTGGTCCAATCTGGGGTGATGTAGAGGTAGAGGTAGCACTTCAAGGCCTCCCACATAAATCATAATCACATTAGGCCCCCGAACGACCGGATTGAGGCGTGCAGAAATCGCTGTTTGTTTGCTTCCCCCATGGTTAATTGCAAAAATAAATACAAGAAATGCGTACTCAAATTATGTGTTATATAAAACGAGAAACAATTATTAATGGGCAAAAGCCAAAGAGTCGCGGCTGGGCATTACGCAGCCAGCCGATCTGCGACTGAGCCAGGTTAAAAAGACGAAAAGCTGGCTAACGAGGCGGCGCAAAATGCTACCAAATTGCGTGTCCGGCGGACAGTCGGATTGTCTGTAATTGATAAACTGGCCAAAATGAACTCGACTGTCTGTCTGCACATCCGTCTGCGATCAACTGAAGTCGGGCTTATTTACCGCAAAGTTTATTAAACAAAAATTTATGTTCAATTGCGTTTAATAATCGCATTTTCGCCGACTTTTTTGTTGTAACTTTAATTGCCCACTAATAGTTTTAATGTTTCTGCCAAGTGTTATATGAAATCAATTTAGAACTACTGCCGAAAGATCCATCAAACGAGACCGACAAGGTTATGTAATCTCCAAAGGCACATTAAATCAATGTCTACAGCCGAGTAGATCAAGTTATGACAACATTTATCTATCGCAGAGTTTCTAAAATGATGGCAACTATTACGGGTTGATTGATATTTGGTTGGCCAGTGGATTTATGATCATACACTAATCAGCCCGAGGCGAATTTAATGTTTCTTAATTATTTTAATAATAACAAATATTAGTTATTCTTGCCAGAAGGGGTATCATTACTCTTGATTTTTATTTATATTGCAGTAACATTTTTTATATAGTCCATAACTTCTTGATTATATTGATGAATTAACAGCTTTCTCAATATTTGTATCTACACAGTTAACTTATCGTAATTTTTCGCGGTATTCAACCTCTCAAATGTTAATGGAATAATTTTATAAATAAATTAATTATTTTTACTATCAAAATTTAGCCTTGACCCAATTTTTGATTTGTACTTTAGAAAACTTTTTTTTTAATATTAGGCTACTTATAAAAATAGTTTCTTGGTTTGGCTTCATATCTTTTTAATTTGGGCTTGCAGATAATTGAAAAGTATTTAGCCATAAGAAACTAATTGTGGACTGCACGTGAATATAAATCGGGCTGGGGACTTTTGATGGACAAGGTAAACAATGGAAATGCCTATGTCGATATTAGGCTCTCAAACTCGAACCCAAACCCTTGACAAGGTCAGCCGAATTGATTTCACATTGCCCCAAGCGACGGGAATGGCAAAACGATCCGAGTTTCGTTTTAATGATGTGCCAGATTCGGGCTCCTACATGGTTTCATTTACACGACAACTCTTGAGATTGGATCGCTCGATGGTTGCCCTTTTATGGCAGAACGGCCCGTTGGCGCGAACTTGCCTGTCATCTGCTACAAATCAGCTGTCATAAGCCCGATCCAAAGCGATCCGATCCAAGCCAGCATTATTTCGGTGATTTTTACAATCACTTTCAAAAACCCAGCTAACAGCCAAACAATCTTTGATAATGATCGTCATTGCCGTTCGACGAGAGGCAAAGCAGATGATTGTGATTAAGACCCAACTGAAGAAGCAGTGTTGGCCGTTTTGTTTAGAAAGAAATTAACAACCAATAAAGGTTTAACGGAAGGAAACCTTAAGAAAATCATGAAAAAATATTAGTTCTGAATTTCATAGCCAGATCTATTTATTAAAATCTCATGCATTTTTTTCCAATTTTTATTGCTTTTCCTCGAAATTAGTACTATACTCACAAGCACTGATTAAGAGAAACAATATGCATTCATTCTAAATAAACTCTAGTCAAGTATAAAGTAGGATGATTTTAATATATGGAGAAGAATAAAATAGATATAAAGTATGATATTTTTATTATGTTAATTTATTTTATAGTAATCTTTTCTTATAAAACAAACAAGCCGAACTGGCAGCTCTGAGAAGAAGTTGCCACCGATTGCCTGCGATTGGGAAATGCACAATTATAAGACGCTCGCCGTTCACCTGGAGAGTGAGATGAAGAGGTGGATAGGTGAGGTCGGGTTAGGTGGCAGCCACTTCCAGCCGCGGAGTCATTAGAATGTGCAACGTATTAATCTGCATGGCTATCTTCATCCACTAACCAGCAGTCTCTCCCCCTACCTCTTTGCATTCACAGGTGGTGCGAGCGGCCAAGAAGAAACTAAGCGACTATGCCTCCGAAACGCTGGCCAGCATCTCCAAGCGTTTCTGCCACCTGCACGGACTGCTCCAGGTGGCCGAGCTGCAGGTCATCGAGAAGCTGCGCGAGTCCAGTCTGCCACCGCAATTGGAACTCAACGAAGCCATGGGCACTCTGAGTGGCTACGAAACTGTGATCAAGGTGGGTTATATATATATAAATGCATTAGTACCAATCCTAAATAAAGAAATCTTTTCAAAAATTAGCGCCTAAAACATTGGTTGCAAAGTGGATCCGAGGGCAACATGGGTGTGCCCGATGATGTATCCTTGAGATGGCTGATCGAACTGATTGGCGACCATATCGAGAAGATTCCCACTACTGTGCAGGTCAGCAAGATCGAGGCAAATCCTTACCGGTATGTGATAAACTATGCTAAAGATTGAATCCCTTAAACATTATTTTAATATTCTTCTTTTCTATAATTCAGCGTGACTTCCAGCCGTTTCCTAGACATGTCCAACATATTCAAATGCGAATTTGTGGACCCCAAGATAAAAGTTAACTTCAAGACAGATTTTGAAATGAGTCGCAGCTTGTCACTGTCGACCAAGGAGGACTTAACCTTCTCCAAGTCCTCCAGCAATGGCTTTGAGAACATTCTCCAGCCCAACGTGATGTCAACCCAAAATTCGAGACCAAAGTCAATGTCCCAGAAACAAAAGAAAAGGACCAAAAAGGCTCAGAAGGCTAAATCTAGTCTAAACTCGACTACTGCAACTACCGATGAGTTTCCTGCAAGGGAATCGGATTTCGTACAGAGCTTCTCAGCCTTGGACATTACCAAACCGAATTGTACACAGACTTCTAAGGCAGAAGACAAGGGTGATTGGTTCAAAACCGATGCACTGGTTAAGGTGCGATCTGTCAACTCCCCCGAGGATTTCTATGTTCAGGGCATCCATGCTGCCCAGCGATTGCGCGTCGAGTTGGACACTTTTGCCCAGACACTCTCCGAAAGCCGCTCCACTCCGCCGACGATCGTGGTGGGCCAGCACTACATTACCTACCACAAGGAACAGGATCGCTTCGATCGTGCCATGGTCAGCCAAAAGCTGTCCACTCGGGATACCTTCAAGGTATTTTTGCCGGACATTGGCCTCTACATGGAAGTGCACAGCAGCAAGTGAGTTTTCTACATGGAAGGCTGAATTTTGTTACTGATATTTCTTATCCTTGCAGCTTTCGAGAGGTGCCGGAACGTCTGGCCCACCTGCCGTACTCCGCCGTCCACTGCAGCCTAAGGGAGCTGATGCCCAACCACGGTGGTTCCGAATGGGATACTAGGGCCAGCGCCTTCCTCAAGCAGATAGTGCAGAAGTATATACTTCCAGTTCACAGTAGATTCATAATTAATCTAATATATTGCATTCTCCTACAGCAATCCTGTTCATGTGATCGTGAAGAAAGCTCTGTCCCATGAGCTACACGAGGTGGACCTCATCACCAGCAACTACAATACTGATATCTCCGTGCGTGATTCTTTTTTATACTCTGGCCTGGCGCGCTCCCGCTGCGGCCGAGCGCCAGCCATTGGCCATCAGTGGCTGCAGCCTGCTCCGACTATGCTGCGCCTGCCGAGGATGACGTTCCAGTTTGGCGACGTACTGATGATCCAGATGCTGCACGTCGAGGACCCGCAAGAGTTCTATGTTATGCGCCACGATCTCGAGGCGAAGCGTTGCTTTCTGCAATCCAGCCTCCAGGGATCCATGGATCGGATTAACATTAGTCAGCTGCAGAACATTTTCCTCGGTCGACTGCATCTTGGTTGCGTTCTGCAGTCGGATGGACAGTGGAAGCGCGCTAGCATCGAGCAGATTCTACCCGATGGTGAGTGGGAGACTCCATTTCCTTTAACTACATCCAATAATATTTCATTCTCTGCTCAGGTTATGTCCTAGTGCGCCTGGTGGACGATGGTCCTAGCCAAAAGGTATTTTGGGACCAACTGTTTGTGCTGCCCCAGAACTTTTGGGACCAAGAGTTCGCCATCAAGTGCTGCCTGGCGGATGTGGAAACCCGTGCGGAGCTGGCCTACATGTGGACCCCAGAGGCGACGGCCTTCTTTAAGCAACTCACCTCGAATCCCAAGCTGCACATGGAGGTGATCCGTTCCACGGCGGATGTGGTATACGTGGCGCTAAATTTTATACGTTCCGGTTCAGAGACCACAAGCGTGGGAGTTCAACTGGTTGCCCAGGGGTACTGCACGTCGAGTGGGGAGAGCAGTAAGATGATTAACCCACCCGAATCCAACCGAAGCATACGCCTCGATGCGGAAACGCGCCGGTTTCTGGCACTTCAGAAGGGTCAGCCCGTGGAACTGGCTCCTTACCAGAAGGCCGATAAAACTGAGCGCAACAAGCGAGTGAATGTCATTGTTCTCCACGTCCGGCAGCCGGATGAGTTCTATGTGACCCTTCCCCATTTCCAGCCAGCCATCGACCATCTGCAGATGGCAGTGCAGGAGGCAGCTGCAGTAATGTGTCAAGATATGATACCCAGGACCAATTGGCAGGTAGGCGAGATGTGCTATGTAAGAGTCAAATCTAAGTTTGATTCAGAGGTGCTCTGGCATCGTGGAGTTGTGACGAAGGTCATCCCTCCTCGAAGCAATTCCGAATCGGTCCGCTACCAAGTTCAGTTGAGGGATTTAGGTGAGCTGGTCGAGAATGTGTGCAGCACTTGCATGACCAACATTGACGAGGCCAACATGCGCATCTCCAACAGCGCTAAGCGTTGTCATCTACACGGAGTTCGATCAATCGGTGATGGGTGGTCTGAAGATGCCATTGAATTCTTTATGGATCAGTTGCAAGCCTACGATGAAATCTATGTTACCGGCAACGGGCATACGGATAACTCTTTGAGCGTTGTGCTCTGGGGCTCCCACACGCTAGTCAGTGGACCCTTTTCGCCTGCTCGAACTAAGTATGTTAATATCAACAAGACCCTTCTGATGGCCGGTATGGCTGAGAAGGATCTCAATTCCGATAACGAAGACCAGCAGTCGGTGCTGGAAAATATGAGCGCTCGCTCCACAGGAACTGCCAAATCCATTGACATTAAAGCCTGGCAATCCTATATGGACAAAATTGATAAGATTGATAAGGCAAAAAACATTGATCCCTCAGAATTGCCAAGAGTAAAACCAGGCTTCGAGCACAACGAGGATATGCCTCCGCTGGAACTGCTCGAGGATTTGGGAAAGGCCAAGCCAACGATTGGTCAGACATCACCACCTGCCGGTTGGACAACGCCGCGTAAGTGTGAGAAGACCATCTTCACGGCGATCGCCACCAATGTGAGCTACGAGTGCTGCATCTACCTGACTTTGGCCAACGACAAGCCCTTCCTAGAGCACATGCGCAACCTGCTGGTGCGAAAGTACAAACCTCTTATGAATAAGCAGCAGGAGCGATCCACGTCCTATACGTACGAGGTGGGACAACCGGTGCTGGTCACCTATCACATGGACAACCTAATCTACCGAGGAATAGTGCAGCGCTTGCGAAACAATCACGAGGAGTACACTGTTTACTATGTGGACTACGGCAACATGGAGCAGGTCAAGGCGGATGAGATGCTGCCATATGCCCCGTTCCCGGAACTGAACGCCATGTGCTTCCTGGTGACGATAGACGGAGTGCGATCGAAGCAGGGAAAGTATTCCATTAAGGAAATGGACACGGTCCACCAGGCTGTGGTCATGAAGCTGAGCAGTGTGCGTATTGTGGACGCCAAGGGAGAGGGTTCCAAAAAGATACCCACATGCCAGATCAAGGTGGGCAATCTGGACATTGGCGCTATGATGATACTGAGCGGCATATCGGTACCAACCGAAAACTCAAAGAGCAAGCAGAAATCTTTATTTATCCCCTCCCAAAAAGCGCTCGAGGAGTTTAAGGTATTTGACGAACTCGAGAATTTGGCTTCCGGGGAAGGTGAATTATCAGACGATGAAGTGGGCAAAACCCAGCGTAAAGGCGAAACCATTTCGCCACCTCCCTCTAAGAAAAAGTACATGGTAAACAGTAAGGAAGTGGAGGCCTTTGAGTGTGATCAGGATTTTGATTGCCAGCAGGCCGCAGAGGAAATGTATCTCAACAATAGTTTCTTTCTCCCCGACTTTGATAAATACGCTGGCGAAAGTGGAAATGAATCGGGACTTGATGGTTCAGATGATGAGATGTTATCAAATTCCACTGAAAGTAAAGAGATGGAGATGGATGAGAAATCGGAAGAAAGTCAGATGGAGCCGCTGAATTCTTTGGCCGCAACTCAGTTGAAGCGCCGCATTGAACTGCGCCAAAAGGTAGAAATGCAAAGTTAGTTATATTTCCCATAAATATCTGATAAACTTGTTACTTTTCAGGAAATGAAGGACAATGTCAGCTTTTCCCCAATGGACACTTCAACAGTTCGATCTTACTACGATGCAAGTGGCAGTTTCAAGACGCTGAACCTGCCCAACGGAGTAAAGCAGTTTCAGTGCACTGTGGACAGCGTACTTTCGGCCACGGAGCTTCAGATCGCGCCATGTCTCACTGAATTTACCAAGTACGACATCAGCCTGGTCCAAGAGACGAGCGCTTTGATCAAGGATGCGGAACCGCTGAAGAAACCCAGTTTGGGTGACTTGTGCCTGGCCCGCTACTCGAAGGACAAACAGTGGTACCGCGCCATCATCAAGGAGATACCACCATTTACTCCCCCAAACACTCCTCAGGCCACCGTCTTCTACATCGATTTCCATGACACCGAGAAAGTTTCTTACAACCACCTGAAGGTGATGCCCAATCAGTTGTTCATGTTCCCGCTGCGCTCGTTCCGTGTCAAATTGCATGGCGTGAAGAAAAACAAAAACTTTGGTGAAAAGTCAGTGCGCCAGGCATTGCAGGCCTGCCTCTGCAAGTATCCGCTGGTCTATGCCCGGGTTCATTATCCCCTCAACTACCATTCCAACAAGAACGACCGATCTGATAGCGAGTCCGATCTCATCGAAGTGGAGCTCTTCGAGAACAGGCACAAGAAGAAGCTGGTGTACCAATCCCTCTGTGAAAACTGGATGTTCCTAAAGAAAACCTAAAAAACCTTCAAAAGCCAACAACAATATTCAAAATATTATTATTTTCAATTTCAAATATGCGACCTCAAAATCAATACTACTAAAGAAAGACTACATAACTGAATATGTATCACATTATTACTTTATATTTTAATTTACTCATTATTTAAATACCATCAAGTGTTCATATGACCATTAAGATAAATGTATTTTAATAAAAGGCCATTACATTACAAGAAACCGGAAATACTTTTTAGTTTACTAAAACATCCTAAAGTAATTCACGGTGAGTATGCTCAACGTCAGTAAGTAAATAGTGCGGCACTGCACCCATTTCCTCAACTAAAACCAGCATAATTGCCCTCACAAAAAAATGAAAGTCAATAATTGTTTTGTAATTATCCATAAATTGAATTTATTTCCTCCATAGAATGGGATTCTTTCCATTAGTTCTCATTGAAATTTGTATTGTAAGTTGTAAATATTTTAAAATTGTTTTTTTTCATTTGTTTGTTTTCGTTATTATGATGCATGTATGCATGTATTGTGAAATTTCATTTATACTTAATGTTGTGTTCACTTAATGCTAGAAATTTTAACTAATTGCTGCATTAAACCATTGAAACAATCTTTTAAAATAGCCTAGAGAAGTTGCAACTACTAAAAATCAAAAATATGCTACGTACATCGAAATTGTTTATCCAATATGACAGTTGTGTTCACTTACGTTCGATTGCTGGCAGAGAGTTGTCTCTTTAATTAGAAAAATACAAATTATATAACAAGTTGTTAGATGGGTGTTCGTTTTCGTATTCTGTGTATGTGTCCTTCGCGTAGAATGTGCTCAAGTTTCGGAAAAACTCGAAAGTTTTTAAGACCAATTTCGGCTAACTTAAATTAACTAGTATGCTTCCCTATGCATAGGTAGATAAATGAATAAACTTAATGCGAACTAAGCTACAGAAATGAAAAGTATCGCGGCATATAGTAATTAATCGATGTATATTGCACTGAACTAGGTATGCCATTTCACTAAAGTGGGTTTAAAACTAAAACCTAAACGGGATTAAAGCGGTTGACGCGAATTGCGATTCGAATCGGGAGGAAGAGAACGGGGGAACACTTTCACATTTAGCTACGTTCTTAAACCACATCCAAAATGTATGATTAGTAAAATGTAATTATTGTGATAATTGTTTTTCTTGTTTGCTTATTCAACAAGAGTTGGCAATCGCATATGTAAACTAAATATATAGTTCGATAAGTAATACTAATTTGTTGTTTTCTTTTGTTGTTTTAACCACAGACACACACAATACACACAGAGAAGAGTCATGAACAACTACCTAGTTAATGATTATATTAAACTTTAGTTCTTTCGATTACGAAGCCCGATGACGGCGAAGCACCCAAGCACCCTTAGGCCTCCACGGTGAAGGGATCGCGCGAATGGTGGATCTTCAGATGCTTGTTATGGTTGGTCTTCGTGGTGGAGCTCTTGCCGCAGATGGTGCAGGTAAAGGGCCGTTCGCCGGTGTGCATGCGCCGGTGCTCGATCAGATAGTAGTGCCGATGGAAGGACTTGTCGCACTGGTCGCAGGTGAACTTCTTGGTGCCATGATGCTCGCGCCGATGCCGCATGTAGTTGTACTTGCGGATGAACTTGCAGCCGCAGTACTCGCACGTGTACGGCTTGATCTGCTTGTGCGCGTTGATGTGGTTCTTGAAGTCCAGCTCGCGCACGAACGCCTTTGGGCAGTACTCGCACTTGAAGGGCTTGGCCGTCCGGTTTGCGTGCACCCACGAGTGGATCTTGAGATTCCATTTGGTGGAGAAGCTCTTGCTGCAAATGGCGCAATCGTACTGAGGCTCCGTCGAGTGCGTCGCCATGTGCGCCTTGATGGACGTCTTGGCGAAGATCTGCTTGCACATGGGACACTCCATCGGTTCGGCGTAGTCGAACTTGTCGGAGTGCGCCAGCCGGATGTGGCGGCGCAGCGAGTTGGCGTGCACGAATCGATCGCAGCAGTACGGACAGCATTTGGGCTTCAGGTCGTGCGTCTCCTTGTGCCACAGGAAGCGTGCCTTCGAAGGCAGCACCTCGCCGCAGTGACACACGTACTCCTTCTTGCGCACCATCATCTTGGTGTGCCGCTTGCGGTGTTGCGTCAGATTCGAGTAGCGCTTGAACTTTTTGCCTGTGGATGGGAGTATACAAGATATCATGTTTTGGGCAATGCTCCTATTATAAATAACTAATGTAGTGTTTTACTCACCGCATATCTTGCACTTGAGTGGCGTTTGGCCCGTGTGCATCCGCATGTGCTCCACGAGGGCGCTGCGCACCACGAACTTCTTGTCGCAGACGTAGCAACCGAACTCCTTCCAGCCCAAGTGACGCTTCAGGTGCAATGAGAAGTTCTTCCAGCGGTAGAACTTCTTGCCGCAGGTGAAGCACTCAGCCGGATGCTCGGTGAGATGGGCGTCGTAGAGCTTAACGGACGGGAAATCCGTGCGGCAGACGTAACACAGAAAGATGGACTTCTCCATGGCTTTCTGCTCCAGCTCGCTGAGATTGTTGCGCTCCTGGCCGAGCTTGGACTCGTTGTAGGCGATGAGCATGCGGTACAAAGCGGCCAATTTGGCAGCCGGCGTTGTCATGGCCAGGGGCGGCAGCGTGGGCTTCTCATCCAACTGGCTGGGTGGCTTAATGTCGCCATCCACATCGCCGTCGCCATCACCACCGATGCCCAGCAGCTCAGAGTCCTTGACATCCGCCAGCAATTCGGAATGAGCGTGCATATGCTCATGAACATCCTGCTTTTCCTGGCACTGCTCCTGTTTTATCTTGACAATGCCATCCTTGGAATCCTCTTGTACTCCATCGCCTGCCTGCAGGATCATCTGCTGTTGCGGGGGCAGCATCGAGGCGCTGACCTGCGGCTGGGTGCAGATGAGCCGGCGGTTCTGTCGCACATAATTGTGCTCGCCAATCATGTGCGCATTGCGCTCCTTGAGCTTCTCGAAGATCGCCTCGCAGTGGGGACATTTATAGAGCTTGCGGCGCTGCGGCTTCCGTTGGGCGAGAGCAGCCGCCTCCGCTGCCGCCTCTGCGGCAGCCCGCGATGTCGAAGCTATTGGTGGACCCGCCAGCAAAGCCGATGACGTGGAAGCGGTGGAGGTGGCCGCAGTTGGGATGCCATCCGTTAGTTGACTCTTTCTTGAGCTGGATGAAGCCTCGTCATCAACCGCATTAAAGTCGAATCTGTAAGTGATTAAGAGATTTATGAAATGGATGGTTGTTCTTGTATATATCATTAGTTTTAAGAACTTACCGTTTTTGCTCCCTCTGCTGGGCGCTGAGATCCTGAGCTGGGTAGTAATCCTGTCGCCAGTCGGGATTGTAGCCTCCAGAAAACTGGTTCCTGAAATACCGCTGCGAAATATCCCCATAAACCTGTAAATAGTAATATGTTAGACCAGCTTACGATAAAGAACAATTAAGATACAACTTACCGACTCACTCCAGGAGTTCTCGATGTCGCAGTTGCTCTCCTGCTCGGAGATTTCCCCCTTGGCGGGCATCTTCTCATCGGTGCGGATGTTCAGGCCCCCAACCAAACTGCTCTCCGTGCCAGCGCCGGCGAACGAGGACGACGTGGTGGATGCGGAGGCTGAGGGAAGGTTGCTACTGCTACTCAGCTGCTCCCGCTTGCAGGCGTCCAGGTCCAGATACTTGGCATCCTCGTCCAGGGCAACGCTGCAGCAATCGACAGCCGCCAGAGCGGCGTTGAAATTGGTGGGCTGGTGGCTGACCACATCCTGGCTTTGATTGGAGGGCGTGGCTGTTCCCGATTCCACGCCACCTGGGTTCTGCGGATCGTGCTCCGGCTCCTGCTGGTACCATGAATGCAGCGACTGCGTCTTGGCCACCCGGAATGTTGCATTCATTGAGTCGTGATCCAAAGAGTTACTGGACGACGAAGCCAACGTGGCCGCATTGGTGGCATCGCTGACGCCGTGCTGCTGGTGGTGCTGCTGCTGATGATGATGCTGCTGCCTGGAGAAGGGATTGAAGTAGGTAGCTGTCGTGGCCGTGGTTGTGGTCTGGTGGTACAGAAAGTTAAAGTCCGGCGGCTGCAGCGTGGCCTGCACCTGGGCCGCTGAGGAGGTGTAGGAAGACGACGAGGATATCACAATCTCATCCACTTCCATGTTGTTGTCCGGCAGGATGTACTCATCGCCCGGCTTGGCCGGTGTCTTGGAACAGCCACTACTGCTGCTGGCGAAAACGGATCCCGCCGAGGGGAAGCCGCCGGTACTGGCATTCACCACGAACGTGGTGCTCGAAGCGGCCAGTGGCGGCGGCTGCTTCGAGTTGGCAAACTCCAACAGCACCCGGGCGTCGTCATCGTTGACCGCCGAGTGATGGTGCAACAGTTTGCGGCTGGTGGTGGTCAGGTGCTTCTCCAGAATGCTACTGCTACTACTGGGCGCCGGAGCCTCCAGGGTCTCACTCTTCACCTGCACCAGATCTCTTGATATGGATGGGTTGCTGCTGGAGGAAGATGGGGTGTCAGTCTTTTTCGTTGTCGTCGCTGTCGCTGGTGCTGTTGCTTTTGGTTTGATGACTAATTTCTTGGGCCCCCGTTGCTGGGCGGGAGTGGAGAAGCGCTGCGGGAGCAAGGTGGTGGTGGGCTCCACTTCGACTTTTAGGGTCGGTGGCGGCTGGGTGAGATCCTCGGCAGGTAAGCCAGTCGCAGTCGTCGTCGTCGCGGCAGCCGTGCTTGCCATACGAATAACGCTGGTGGTGCCGTGCTCCAAGCTGGGCTTCTGCTCCAGATCAGTAGGATCTGCCCCTGCCGTTGCCCCTCCCGCACTGTCGTAGTCATCCAAAGGTTCCTCCTTCTCTACCTTAACCAGTGGTATGGGAGCCACAGCGGCAAAGGGACGACCTGCCCCAATACGACTGGAGGCCACAATGTTGCCCATCAGATCCAGATACTCATTCATATTGAGCGGTACATCACTGAGCACGGTGATTCGATTCTTCTTGGCCTTCGTGGTTGTGGAGTTTGAATTGGATGCGGAGTTGGAAGCGGAATTGGAATGATTATCCGCCAGATTGGAGGAGGAAGCGTAAACTCCAGCCGTGCTCGTGGAGGGAGCCGTGCACAGAGGAGGCGGCAAAGCTGTCGCTGCATTTGGCTGCTCCTGCTTACTCTCCCTTTCCAGCTCACTTTCGCATCCGCTGCTCAGGCTCATGAACTCCTCGTCCGAGACCCGCTTGGAGCTTCGCTTGGGCTTCGTCTTGCGAGCCTTTTTCGTTGTCTTGCCTACATTGCGGCTGTGGCTGTTCTCCTCCCGCTCATCGTCGCCGTCCTCCTCCTCCGGCGGAGCATCGTGGTCGTCCTCCTCCTCCTCATCCTCTTCGTCCTCATCGTCATCGTGTATGTGCAGAACACTCGGCGGGGATTGGTAAATGCGCTCGATGACGGAGAACTCCCCATCCTCCTTCTCCACACACTCCACAATATGCTTGGGCGTCTCCTGGACAATGAAGTCACCATTCTCGCGCTCCAAGTAGTGGGCCACCGGAGATTCAGCAAAACGCAGCACCGATGAGGCGCTCGACGAGGCTGGCGAAGCACATGCCGCCGCCGCCGCAGCATTGAGCAGCGCTCCGAATGGAGAGTTGGTCTGTCGATTCACCCGGAGTCCAGATGTCGAGGTGGAGGGCGTGTTGGAGGAACTGCAGCTACTGCTACCACCCGATCCGTAACTCTGCAAGCTCGGTGGCTGCTGGTGATGCTGCTGCATCCTAGCGGAGGACGATGCGGCCATCTGCTGGCTCTGCTGCTGCTGCTGCTGGTGGGGATGCTGATGGAGCTGGCCCTGATTCTGCTGATGCTGCACCAAGCTGTGGATCTGCGCCTGCTGCTGCTGTGTCGGTGGCGGTGGTGGGGGATTCAGGAATACTTCCGTATGCGGCTTACTGGGCTGCTTGCCACCTGCATTTGCAAGTGTGGTCGAAGCCGGTGCTGTTGTCGGTGGTGCCAGGGATAGGTTGTGCTGCATGGCCACGTTTTGAGGCTGTGGCTGCTGCTTGTTTTGGTTGTGCTGAGATCGTATTTGACTGATGGCGGCTCCGTAGGCGGGAGGTGGTTTCTGGTGCGACTGTTGCTGCGATTGCGATGGAGCGACATTCGGATGTTGCTGCTGCTGCTGTGTAAATAGCTGTAAGGTATACGAAAGAATCCAATTAAAACCAAGATGCAAACATTGTAAAATATATAAATCAATCCATGTGTGAGCTAATTATCAATTAAACTTAAACCCTGCCGATTAAAAGTAATGTGAAGAAACCTTATACGTTAAATTATCTAACAAAATTTTGTGTACGCCCAACATTTAAAAGTGTATACGTAAAGGGGTACATACGTACAAAAATCGTTAATGTTATATGGGAATCGATAATACTTTCTATAATTAGGTGAATTAGTACATACGATATTTGCATACAACAGGAAACCTTTACAGAAAGGTATGCACAAAGTTATAATTTTAAACGTATCATTATTTCCCATCAGCCACGTGAAAAATCAATGTATATAAGAAGAGGGTGATGTCCATATTTATATTCTTATGAAATTTGTTATTTAGCTTATACTTTTGGCAAGTATTATAGATCAATTTCGCAAAAAATATGTTCAAAGAGCCGATGAACCTTGAACTATGATTCGGATTACAAAAAAAGGGAGTTCTTGAGGGTCTTAAAAACAATTGCCTTCTTTCTAACTCACCTGCAACGGCGGAGGTGGGGGCAAAGCTGTGGCATAGCTGAACTTCAGGGCATGCTGCTGCTGCTGCTGATGCTGTTGTTGTTGTTGCGGCGGCTGCTGCTGATGTGTAAAGTGGGCTTGCTGCTGATGGCTGGCGAGGAAGTGCTGCTGGGGCACCTGCGGTATCACCAGGGTGGCCGGCGAGGCGGTGACACCACGGCCAAACCCTGTGGTCTGCGGCTGTGGCTGCTGCTGCTGGTTGAAGCGATAATCCGGAGTGACCTGCGACGGCTGGTACAAAGTGGACACGCTGCTCGTGGTGGGATGTGCGGATGTGTTGGCTCGCGCCTCAGTCGTGGGCGGTTCGCATTTCAGTGCTTTCATCGGTGGATTGCTCGGTTTGTTGCTGTTGCTGCTGCTTGCGGAGGAGGAGGAGGAGGTGTTGGGTGTGGACCTGGCTGTGGAGGAGGCGGCTCCGTTGGAGCAGGCTGCCACGAGGGAGGAGGAGAGCGGTGGCGGTGCTGGCGGCACCACGGACGCTGCTGCCGAAGCTACTGCTGATATGGTATTGGCCACAACTGGTTTGACATCGCCACCAGGAGGCGGTGATAAGTCGGCTGGTTTCTCATCGACCACACTACTGGCGTCGCTCCCACTCGATCCACCTCCTCCAGTTCCACCTGCCAGCATGGCGGCAGCCAGAACACTGCCCATGCTGTTGCCACCGCTCCCGACGATCGTCATCTGCACCAGCGCCTTGATCACCTGTTCCTTGGGATGGGTCTCCAAGTGATCGGAGAGATTCATGCCCGCATGCAGGTACAATGTGCACACGGGGCACTGGACACTGTTGTCGACCATGATGAGGGCTTTGGATTCTATCTATCTGTGGCTCCTGGCTACTGTGGATCCTGCTCCTACTCCTGCTCACTGGCTGCTCCTGTTTCTAGATTTCTAGTGCGACGGATGGCTGGCTTGGCTGCCCCTCAGAGTCATAAAACTACGTGTCCCCTTGGCTTGGCGTCCATCTTGCTCAATCCTCTGATTCCACGCGGGTGAGCTGAAATGGAGAGAAGGAATGTTAGAACTTTGGTGCCAGAATGCCAGAAGTCTCGGTGCCAGGCCCTGGTCTCAATACGCGCTCCGATATCAGTCGCCTTCGGTAAGACGACACCCGATATGCCAAGAATGCGACGCCCGGCGATCCAATGGATCGGCTATCCGCGGAATGCGTACAGCGTAATCTCAACAAACGTGGTTTTATCCGAACCGATTTAACTTTATGGGGAGAGGGAGGTTTAGGATAAGAACCTAACTAATCCACAGACGAAAGCTTCCTAAAAAAAATTTAACTCAACCATAGGATATTTTTAGCTTTCTTGCTAAAGAAAACCTACAAAATAAATTGTTACTTTGTATAAATCACCATCTAGTCGATAAAAGCAAGTAGGAAACGAACAAATATTTGAAAGTTTCCTTTTTTGGCTTTTGAGAAACGGTCGTTAATATTTTGAGAATGCCAGTCCCTACAGTATACTTAAATTTAATTCTCGTTTTACAAAAATGCAAAGTATTTTATCAAAGGAAGTTGTGACGCTAATTTTAAGACTAAAAATATTTTTTTAAGGCTTTCACTGTAGTCCAAATAGATAAGAAGGAAAATCAACTTTAAGCATAAGCAATAGCATATACTTCATAAATAAAAAAAATATTAAGAGTTACTATTGAGTATGTGTGTTACATTTACCTTGCCTTTAAAATCAATATACTGCAAATTAAATAATCCTAATGTATGGTCACAAAAAATCCTGTCAGCTCAATAAATATTATATGTATTTCATGATCGTGGTGAACTCGAAATAAATACAATAGGACCTAATTAACACATGACTATAGAGAATAACCTTAAAACCTTTCAGGATTAAGAGGATTTTATAGAGAGGAATACCTTAAACTCCATTCGTCACTAGATTAAAATCGATTCTACTGATTTTACAAAACTTTGGTCATATTTATGATTAAGTTATTCCCCTGGTCCTCCAGTTAGAGGGACTAAGACTAAGACCCACATACAAATTTGGATGATACCGACAGAGTCATGCTATAAGGACGTGCTTGGAAGCGAAGAGAGGCTATTAACTTCCAGGTGTGAGCACCGAGCAGTGGAAATGGCGAATTGGAATGCCGGCCGCAGATGTGTGAGACAACTTCTGGAGCAGCTTTTTTTCGTTCGGGGAACCAGAGTCGCAGGAAGAAACGGAATCAGAATCGGAAAAAGAGGCAACGACCCAGCCCGCTGACGAGTTATTGGCCGTTCCTCTGCCTTTTTTATTTTATTTTTTCATTCTGCTGCCTGCGATAACTTTTGCTTTTATTTATAGTCTATAGAGAAGACCAATATTTGCAGGGCTTTTTTGTGGGATTCGGGTATTTCAGCAAGGGTTGCTCTTTGTTTTGGGGGGCGAAGGACAATGCGAGGGCTGCACACATATCACATAAACAGCGGCAAACAAATGTCTACGTCTGTTGCTATTGATTTTTCCTTTGCAAAGGTTACACACACCACGCACACACAACACCCACACACACAAACAGAAGGCCGAAAAAAGAGGAGCACAAAGTGCGTGGATGCATTATGAAGAATATCCCGATTCCAGTTTGCAGCAGCAACAACAATCTCGGCGAACCTTTTTTCCAGTACGCCTGCATGAGTGTGCGTGTGTGTGCGTTAATGTCGCTGATCTTGCCACTTATTGTACCATTTTTTTTGTTGCTGCTTATTATTCACATAATTACTGACACACGCAATTTAAAAATGCACATATTTCCGCTTTTGTTCGCCAGCTATTTCATTTAGCCATCGATTTTGATTTCGATTTCGTTTTCGTCCATGAAATGGAATGAAATGACACTTCCAAAAAGAGAGGAGAGGACGCCAGCTAATTACCAGTATCGATCGAGGCAGAGAGAGAGTGAGAGAGAAAGAGCGGCTGAGAGGCCCCTATGCTGGGTATCGTATCCTTGGAATTGGAAAGAGTGTGTGGTGTTGCACCTGCGGTCGCTGGAAGAACAGGAACAGGAGCTCCTGGACCTGGCTCGGCTCTCTTCTCTTTCTTCTTTTTCTCGTTCAATGACACAGAAATCTTTCCTCTCGTCTTCTGCTTTGTGCGCTCCTTCTCCAATATACAAGCGAGCTTTTTATATGTGCGAGTGCGACTGCGAGGCCATCGCTGCGTTTATCTCCCTCTGTCTGTGTGTGCGAGTGTGTGTGTGTGCTGAAGTGCGTGTGGCTACACACAAAGTAAAATTTTCAAGCACGTTTTTCATGCACTTTGGGCCGTTTTTTCACCACTGCCGCGTCGAAAACGAATAAACGCCACTTTCATCTGCACTTTGGTGCGCAATTCGAGCAATTAGCTGCACTTTTCACTGCGAAAAACCGAAAATCGTTTTCACCAAGAAAAATTACAACACCAGGCGTTGGAGTGCTGCAAAACGTTGCGGGCTGCTGGAATTTACCAACACTGGGAGTGTTGGTATTTTTTTGGCAGCCCTGGAAGGTGAAATTTTTAAAGGAAAGAAGCAGTAGAGGTGTCAAAACATCGATGTTTTGAGACATCGATGTTTTCGATGTTTTTCACCCAAAACATCGATGAAACATCGATGTTTTAAAAAATTAAAATTAAATTTTGGTAATTCTTAAATAGTCGGGCCGGAACGACCCGACTAATTAACAAAAATTCATAATTAGAGGGCGATGAATCATGAATTTTGGTGTAAAAATTATTTTGGGGACGCGCTTAGTTTAGCCAGGAGAAATGATGCATCGATGTTTTCATCGATGTTTTGACACCTCTAAGAAGCAGCAAGCCGCAAAGCAGGGAAATTCGTGTTTTCAGTTTTCGGCAAATTTGTCAACGTTTGCATCTCGCTTTTTTACTGACACTTACGCTGAGGCTGTCTCCCTTTTTTACTGACACTTACGTTGGCTTACGCTGAGGCTGTCTCCCTTTTTCACTGACACTTACGTTCGGCCGACACTTACGTTTTTCTGCTCAGAATTCTGCCCCTGTTGTTTTTAAAAAAAATTGTCAGTTTTCGGCAAATTTGTCAACGTTTGCTTGGATTTAAATAGATTTTTGCACTAAATAAAAGCAAACAACCGAAATGGCAGATAAGGCGCAGGAACAGAGCATCATGGACAAATCCATGCGGTCGGTTTTTGTGGGCAACATACCCTACGAGGCCACCGAGGAGAAGCTAAAGGAGATTTTCAGCGAAGTGGGCCCGGTTTTGTCGCTCAAGTGGGTTTCCTTGGTTAAAATTGTTTAAAGCCGGTGATAAACCTACTTTTTATAACCCCCTAGGCTGGTATTCGATCGGGAAAGTGGCAAACCCAAGGGATTCGGCTTCTGCGAGTACAAAGACCAGGAGACGGCTTTGAGCGCCATGCGGAACCTGAATGGCTACGAAATTGGCGGAAGAACACTGCGCGTGGACAACGCCTGTACGGAGAAGTCGCGAATGGAGATGCAGCAGCTGCTCCAGGGACCCCAGGTGGAGAATCCCTACGGCGAGCCCTGCGAACCGGAGGATGCGCCCGAACTGATCACCAAAACCGTGGCCTCCCTGCCACCGGAGCAGATGTACGAGCTGATGAAGCAGATGAAGCTCTGCATCGTGAGCAACCCGTCGGAGGCGCGCCAGATGCTCATGCTGAATCCCCAGCTGGCCTACGCCCTGCTCCAGGCCATGGTAGTCATGCGGATCGTGGATCCACAACAGGCCCTGGGTATGCTCTTCAAGGCCAACCAAATGCCGCCCGTCCTGGGTGGCAATCCTCACCAGGGACCGGGCAATCTTGCGTCCATGATGGGCCAGCAGGGGCAGATCCCCCAGCAACAGCAGCCGGGGCCAATCCAACAGCAGCAACAGCAGCAGCCTCCCCAGCCGCCGATGCCTGTTCCGGGACCGGGTTTCCCGCCCAATGTCCACCCGAACGATATCGATTTGCGCATGGTGCCCGGCGGACCCATGCCGATGGATCCGCGGATGATGGCCCGTGGCATGGATCAGGACTTGCGGGGAGCTCTGCCCAACCCAGTGCCGCCGCCACTGATGGATCCCCGTACTCGAGCCCAGATGCCCGCCCAGCAGCAACAGGGTGTCCCGCAGGCGCCACCGGCTCCTTATCCCAGCGATCCGCGCCAGCGTCCCATGGATCCTCGGTTGAGGGCTGGTCCAGGACCCCAGCAGGCACCGCCGCAGGGAATTCCCCAGGCGCCGCCGCCGACGCAACAGCAACAGGCGGCTGCTCAGCAGCTTCAGAGCCGGTTGGGCGCCCACGGAGTCCTCCCGTCGGATGCCTCCGATCAGGAGAAGGCGGCGCTCATCATGCAGGTGCTGCAGCTGTCCGACGAACAGATCGCCCAGCTGCCCTCCGAGCAAAGGGCCAGCATCCTCATGCTCAAGGAGCAGATCGCCAAGAGCACACAGCGCTAATTCCGTTTTACATTTTAATCCAGTATCCATTTCAATATTTTCAACTTCAATCAATCAATAAAAAGAACATTCTCACAAACGGAGATTTATTTTGCGGAATGACTCTGATGTTTATTGGGCGGAGACTAGTGTCTGATGCAATTTTTGCACCGTTGTGTTGAGCATCTGCCGCAGAACGTCGTCCTCGGCGCAGTTGACGGCCTGAAAGCAGGTTGAGACTTGAGTTTAACAAGTGTTTGAGGGATATACCTAAATATGATTTACTCACCAGAGTTTCCAGATTGATTTCTGCCCGTTTTCCGCTGACCATCACCGGCAGCAAGTCTCCCTTGAACATTTTGGGCACACAATTGTCGCCGAAGGTGTCCTGCAGGGTCTCGATGAGACATTCCCGGAACCGAGAGTCCTCCGACTTGGTCTGCTTCGTGGCCCCCTTGAGATTGGTTCCTCCCAGCTCCGATTGCATTATGCAGGCTAGAACGGCGTCGGCGTAAACATCGTTTACATGCGTTGCCTGCCACTCCATTACGATAATTTTCTGCTCCACAGTCAGTTCGATGCAACCGAAGACCCGCAGCTTTCGATCGGCTTCCACCACCTCCACGCAACCGGCTCCAATGCGATCCAGCAGGAGCTCAAGCGTGGTCAGCGAGCTGCCCCAGGGAATCGACTGTCGCTGGGTCACTACTGACATGCTCATGTCCGTGTATTCTGCGAAGGAATTAATTAAGTATTAATCAACAGTCCTACATCAACAATCTAATTATGTACTTACTGCCCAGATCAGAAGGAGCCAGCAGGTGATACTTGAAGTCTCGTTTGACCAAAACGCCGGAGAGTTTGCTGCCCACCTCCGAGTTCTTGGCAGCCAGACTGCCCATGACCTTGGCGGTCTTTTCGCCCCGGAAATACAGATCCACAGCATGTGTATTGCGCGGGTTATAGAACTTAATGTCCGTGCTGGCGTCCGCTTCGTATTCCCGCTGCAGGGCCAGCTTTAGGCGCGACATTTCGTTCTGCTCTCCGTGGACGAGCACCACATGCGTGGGCTTCAGCAGGCGAATGAACTCGCTGGTCTGTTGGTAGTCCGTGTGGGCCGAGAAGGAGATGTAGTCCACGGACATGTTGAGCGGCAGCTTCTGGCCCGACAGCGTTGTGATCTCCTCCGGCTCCGAGAGTATTGTTTTGGCCAGAGTTCCCTCCACACAGTAACCGGCTATGATCACTCCGTTCTTGGGATCTGTGCACCAGCTCTCGAAGAGCTCCCGCGACAGTCCCGACTGCATCATACCGGGCGAGGCCATAATCACACAGGGACCAATGTCCTCGAAGTGATCGATGCCTTTTAGGTTGGAAATGTGCCGGAAAACGAAGGGGTTGTTCACCGCAATCTGCCTGCGAATGCGATCGTTCATGGCATTGATGTACGTCTGGTAGACGGCCATGCACTTTTTGGCCAGCGAGGAGGCATAGTAGATGGGTATCTCATGGAGCTCCGGGTTCTGCGACCAGAACTCATCCAAAATAAGCAGCAGTTCCTGGGCGCGACCCAAGGCAAACACTGGAATTAGACACCTGCCGCCTTGCTGGACAATTTTCTGCACCAGCGAGGTGAAGCGATTCTCGCGATCCTCTCGCTTCTCGTGGATGTGCGTGCCATAGGTGGACTCTGTGATCAGGACATCCGGCTTCATGGGCGGCACCTCGGCAGCCATCAAATGCCGATCCTCTTGGCGGGAAAAGTCGCCGGTGTACAGGATCTTGATGCCAGCAATCTCGATCATGAACATGGCAGCTCCCAGCACATGACCGGCATTATAGGCGCAGAAGCGAACGCCCATCACGTCGCGCTCCTCGTGGAAGTTGATAGTTTCGATCTTCTCCATGGAGGCCTCCAGATCAGCCTCCGTGTACAGCATTTGCTCGGTGGATATATTGCTGATCTTGATGTAATCAGACAACATCCAGCGGTAGATGGCTTTGGTGGCATGGGTCATGAAACAGCGGCCCTTAAAGCTGGTCTTCATCAGGAACCAGGGCAGGGCGCCACAATGGTCCAGGTGGAAGCTGCAAGGGATTATGATTAGAACTATGTAAACAAAAGATCACAGGAGTACCCACTGTGAAATGAACAGCAGATCGATTTCATCCGCCTCGATCAGATCTACATAGGGCAGCGCATCCATTCCAGACAATCCTGGATGGATTCCGCAGTCCAGCATGATCTTCTTGCCCTTGAACTCCAGCATGATGCAGGAGCGTCCCACTTCCTGACCAGCACCTCTGAAATGGGAACACATTTCCCGGGTTAATTTTGGGTTTGGGTTTAAGAAACTAGGTTCTCCTTACAGCGGCTTGATCTGCAGCAGATCACTCTCCTCATCCGGCACACGTGCTTCACCTGTTGCCTGCGTCATGTTGCTTAAAAAAGGGCGCACAAAAATAACTTTACAAATTTTACAAAATCGCCGGCAACAGTGCTAGAGGTGGGAAAACCTTGATACCAACCTCATTGTTATCGATAGTTTCAAGTCATCGGTAATATCGACGTTTGCCAGGGCCCTCGATTATATTAAATTTTATTTTTTTCCTATAATTTAAGAACAAAACAATACAGATGACCCCTGCAATTTGGATCGTCAGATAATGCAAATTTGGTTGCAGTAAACCATGGAAACACATGATGAATTTAAAAAGTCGAGTAGTGGAAACGGGGCGTTTCTTGTCTTAAGTTATCGGACAGTATGACCCTGACCTAGCCGAGATAAAATACCACCTTATTGTCCAAAGTGCGATGTGACCGAAAGATTGTAATAATATTAATTGCCACACGAAAGTCGAACAAATAAAGGAAAACTATTTTGGACAAATGGGAGGATCGAGCTACGATGGTGAGTTATAGGATTACCTAATGGTCAAATCCTTAACTCATTCCCTTCAACCAATCCCCCAAACAGTTCTGCGGAAGCAGGCGAGGAGCCTGGAGAACGAAATCGACCTGAAGCTGGTGGCATTCAGCAAAATCGGAGCAGGCAGCGGCGGAGGAGGAAGTGGCGGATTGGGAGGCGTTGACACATCGCCGCTTCTGGGCGAGCACGTCTTCGATTCGCTGTCGGAGGAGATCGAGCAGATGCTGGAGAAGGTGGGCTATGGGGCAACCCAAGTCTTGGAATGGTACCGCGATTAAACCCGAAGAGGGGATTAGACTGAAAAACAATAGATGTTTATAAACAACTATGGAACTTTTAGGAGAATTCCTTTATTGCTTATAATATCAAAATGTGTTCAACATAATAAGCGAGACTGTATTGTATTGTTTACCTTACAATATTCCCGTTTATCATATATGTACCCTTCCTGAAGACCACTTTATACTTTCTTTTATCAGACCGAAGTTGTTTTCTTATCGAATGTTTTATCTGTTGATTCAGAATTAATAACAATTTGTTCCGAATCTTGATATATTAACATTGTGTGTAATTTTTAAAAACACTTGACAAATTTACATAAATGGAAAACTGTAGTAATAAATATTTATAGTCGAAAGTAAGCAATGAGTAAATAGTTTTTAAATTTCGTACCATAATGCTACAATTACACCCTCTATTCTATTTCCAGTTATCCTCGCTCAACGAATCCATGTCGGACCTGCCCGCCTCGGGAGCTGCCGCCATGCACACCCTGCAGAGGCATCGGGAAATCCTGCAGGGCTATCGGCAGGAGTTCAACAAGATATGCGCCAACCACACAATGCGAATCGAGCGGGAGGAGTTGCTCCGTGGCTCTGGACTGGCCACCAGCTCCGGCAGTCCCTCCATCTCCGGCCTGAGCCGGCGGGAGATGTACCTAAAGGAGAGCGGCCACCTGAACAGCGCCAGTCACCTGGTCAACGACCAGATCAACATCGCCATCGAGACGCGTGACCACCTGCACGCCCAGCGACAGGCCTTCAAGCGGCTGCAGACCCGCTTCAACGACATCTCCAATCGATTCCCACTGATTAACAGGTGGGCATTAAGGGATTTGGGATCTTTTCTGATTACCAAAATAATCACTTATCTTGCGGAAAATCCAAATATTTCTTATGTAACTTATAAAAAGTAACACAATTTGTATAATAATCAAGTACTTATTCGCTTTTGGTTACCTTTAGTCTTAAAAAAAATTAATATTCCTTCGATTTTAATAATTATACATATTTTTCTGTTATTTTCAGTCTCATTCAGCGCATCAATATCAAAAAGCGACGTGATTCGCTGATCCTGGGAGCAGTTATCGGCTTCTGTGTGATCTTGCTGCTGCTCTACGCCTTCAACTAGCGACTTGCAGTCCCGACTTGGCCAAAGATAGAGCTTGCATTCAACTCCATTACAGACAATTGCAATTTTCGTTTGTTTTCCCTTACGGTATATGTGTATGATTAACTTGTGATAGCAATAAAATTTACTCTAAGACGATACCAGCAGCCCTTGACCTTAATATCGTGCGGTAGTCAATACCTTTCAGTCGGACATAGCAGACTTCACAAAGAAGAAACCAAACAAATAAATATATATATATTCGAATTTTTCCAATAATCGCAAGTACCCAGAGATGGCTGACAATCCCACCGAGGAGGCACCACCAGCACCACAGGCAGCTAATGCTGAGGAGGTAATAGCTGTAGAGGAGGCTGATGCATTGGTGACTGCAACCGTTGAAGAGGAGGCAGCAGGAATTCCTGGTGATGGCGGCGATCAGGCAGATAGAACCGGTGAAGAAGTAACCGATGGCGAAGGGCAGACGGAGGTGCCTAACGAGGAGGATAAGATCCCAAAGGAAGACCTGGGATCTCAGGTGAAACCGAAGGGCCTCATAACCGCCGAAGACCGAAAGCGCGAAAAGCTCTTGAAGGTAAAACAAATGCTCGCCCAGCGAAAGGCGGAGGAGGCAAAGGCCTTGCAGGCTGCACCTGTTCCGATACCAGAAAAACCTCAAAAGGTGCAGGATCAAGATAAGGACTTGGATGACGTTGACGATGACGAGGCCAAGGAGGATTACCAAAGGGAATCCGTTCAGACCTACCAGCAATTGCACTCCGGTGACGAAGAGTCCGATGAGGAACTCGCTGATGACGAGGATTTAAAGGCCATTCTTAATCAAAAGGTCGCAACTCCGGAGGAAAAAGATAGCATTATTGAGGATTACGATCTGGAGTCGGTCGTCAGCGAGGACACGCCCCTGCCCAGATTGGGAAGGTCCCTGAAGGGCGAGTTCATCCGCGAGTTCGACAGCTTGCCCAGCATCACGGACATATCGCTCACATCGGAGGAAGAACCGGAACCCGAACCAGAAGTTACCGAGAAGAAATCCTTGACCTTACCGGACACTGGCCATTTTGTGGAAGGAGGCACAGAGGGTTCGGGAGAAGGCGAGTCTGAATCCAACTCCGATCGGGATGCCAGCACTGCGGCAATAACAGTGGCTGAGGAAGAAGATGAGGAGTCTGTCATAATGGACGATCTGCCGGAGGAACAAGCGCCTGTGGAGAAGCAAGTTGGTTTCGGCGAGGAGGTGGACACCATGGCCATGTTTGCCGTGGCCGTGGATGCGGATATCGGACCCACGCAGGAACTTTCAGTTCCGGTAGAGGAACCCTTCTGGTTTCGCCTCACATTCGACTTTCTCAGCAATCTGATCAACACCGTGGTGGCTGCTGTGGAGAACGCCGACCGTAACAAGGAGCACTTGTTGGACAAGAGCAAGATGATGGTGCAACTGCAGGTCGAGGTGGACGAATACAACCTGGAGAAGTACCAGAACTCTCTGCTGAACAACGTGGTCTGTGACTACTTCCGGCGCATTCATAAATTCAACAACTTTCAGGCACTCCCGGTGGATGATGTCCGTGGCGAGTTGAATCGCTATATGAACGCCCTCAACGTCGTCGACAATCTCATGGAGCGGGTGAAAATGATTAAGATCAATTACGGACACACCACCTCGCGGGCCTTGATGGAGCTCAGCTCGCTGTCCCTGCTCGCCTTCAACGAGGAGCAGCGCCTTGGCGGCTTTATGCACAAGACCCTTGTCCGCAAGGACATGGATCGGCTGAAGCGCGCCCTGGACAACGATCTCCGGCGCATGCAGGACCTGCGCAACCAGATCAGCGAGAAGCGCTACGAGCTCAATCTGAACCTCCACAACCTGGCTTTTGTGGATGAGGTGGGTTTTGAAAAGTTACATGTATCATATTATTCGGGTATTAATATATAATAATCACTGGTGGCAAGGGCACTTATAATCCTTATAGTGAGTGACAAAAAAAAAGTAAGACTAATTTTTTAGGGCGCGAATAAAATTTTTTTAGTTTTTCCTGTCATAAAATAGTAAATGATTCTCTTAAATATTTTAATACAATATATCCTTTTGATAACTTTAAATGTACAAAGAATATACGTTGTCAAAAGGTTTATTATTATTATTAAAAAAAGAATACAATTTTCTTATCATATGTGCTTTAATTTTGTGTCTCCCACAGAAAGTAATGAAATTTGAGAGGGTAACAGAGACTTTGACCATTTCTCAAATGATGTGCGCCAACGAATCCATAATACAGCTAAGCAAACAATTAGAGGGCAAGTTAAAATAAAATTAAAAACTACAAAAATAGTTAATAAAAAATTAACCATAAAATTCATTTATTTAACTTAATGCCCACAGAAAAGTGCAAGGATGTGGCGGTGATGCAGATGAACTACAAGAAGTCGATGATCGAGGAGACGTGCATCCGGGAGAAGCGGGACATGATCGCCTATATGCTGTCGAAGGCAAAAAACGAGTATGCCGAGCGTTTCGAGCGGCGGAACAATCTGCGCAAGCAGCTGACCAGTCTCCAGTTGGAGCACGCCAAGCTAAAGGCCAAGCGGGCCAAGCTGGAGGCCAAGGGCGGACTCCTCTTCAAATCGGGCCTGATGTACGACTACGACAAGTGCATGGTCGATATAGAGACTCGTCGCTCGAATATCCAGGCCATGAAGAAGACCTGCTTCGAGTTAAGTAAACGCATTTATGCGGTGGAACATGCCAAGCACGAGTCCAGTATTTCGGTGCGCCATCTTAATTTATAGCTTTGAATTTGTAGTTTTTTATTTTCACTAACATCTCTAATAAATTTGAGTGCATCTTATAAGTTTATAGGGGAACTAGTAAATTTATTTTTATTTTGATTTTCAAAGCTAAAATTGAAATGGAAAAGTTGAATTGATATGATTATATTATAAAGGAGGTAGCTAAGGAATAAACTGATATATACTATCTAAAAGCTTATTCTAGTTCTAGTTTCATTTAAATTTCCACAAGGGACTTCCCCGCCAATGTGGATTCCATTGGACAATCGATACTGATATATTTATTATTATGCCTATCGATAGAAAATTGAAGGTGCGATTGTGCAGCCCTGGCAAACAGCTGTTCGGCGATGTGATAATAATTTCGTTTTTTTTACCCAACACGTTCGATCCGTTTCAAAATCGTCTTTTCTGAATAGAAATCTAGATAGAACTTCTTTGGCAGAGAGATGTCCGTGTTGCCCAACGCCGGGAGCCAGGAACCGCCGGTGACGGCGCCCAGGATGTTCGGGGATCCGGATCTGGACCGGATGGCGATGCAGTATGTGGGAAACATGCACCAATACCGCGAGAACATCGTAATCCCCAAGAGCAACGGCCCGGTGAAGATCAAGACCAACGAGGAGAAGTATATTGAGACGGCGGTGGAGAGCTGCGGATTCAAGTGCGCCATGGCCTGTGTGATGGGTGGGTTTTAATCCGCTTTTGTTTCGAACACCCACTCAAAGTATTATCATACCCAAGAATTACTTTTGAATTTCTCCATTTCTTCATCGCATTATCTTGGAATTCTCCTAATATTAATAGGTTTAATAATATACTTACAACTGCTAGATAATAATAGGACAGAATAATTATTATATTTCCTATATAGACTCTCCTTTTCACTAATTCTGTTTTGAACTACTATCCAATATTCAAAAAGAAAATACACGGAATAGAACACTCATTATATGTTTGTTTAACTAGAGACTTTAACTAGTTTAACTAGAGAGAAATATTTAATACCATTCTGTAATGTTTGTTTGCGTTTTTGAGTTAAAGTTTTCTTTTTATTGAGCTTAACAGTTTTTCTTATCTCAAAAAATATATATTAATGATAAAAATAATGATCATTTAATATTTAAAGTTAATGTTCCAATACAATAAATATTTGTATGTTGGTTAAGTTAAAAAAGAGTATAATCCTCCTCTTACTATTTCAAGTTGTATACTAACAATAAATCGAATTATCTTTACAGGATACGGTTTGGGTGCAGCCTTGGGATTGTTCAGTGCTTCCGTTAATCCCAGTATGGCCGATCCGTTTGCGAATGAGAAAAAGCAGACAGCCCGGGAGGTATTCCGGGAAATGCGGGCCACCACCCACTCCTATGCGAAGAATTTCGCGCTGATCGGCTGTGTATTCTCCGCCGTGGAGTGCACCATTGAGAGTGTGAGTCCACCTGTTCAAAGGCATTATAAATTACCTTTATTAATTTATAAATCTCTCTTTATACCTGCAGCATCGGGGAGTCACGGACTGGAAGAACGGCACCTACGCCGGAGGCATCACCGGCGGACTGATTGGCCTGCGGGCCGGCGTCAAGGCGGGCGTCATTGGAGGACTGGGATTCGCCGCCTTCTCCACGGCCATCGACTACTACATGCATTCTAGATAAGCTCAGTTTCCTCGGTTACCTTGTTTCGTATAAATATTTGTTTCTAACTAATGGCCTACTGATGTGCTTTTGTAAACTGCCGCCAAGGAAATGATTTCCTCACGACCTGTGGATGGTTCCCATTTCCGGTTGGCTTCCATTTGGAGCCCTGACATTTGGAGGAGTGCAGCTGCTAACCATTAATATTGCCCCCATCAAAAAAAGGCAGCACTGTGTGGCATAAACAATGTGCCACAGTCTCGCTTTCAAATTCGGCCACTAAGCCCCCGACCGGTTTTCTTTTCGGGGGGCGCACTGTGTCCATTTTTGTGGGAACGGGAACGGGAATGGGAATCTCGATCCAGCAGCAAATTTCCAGTTTCGGTTTTTTGTTCAGTTCGATTCGAGCGGCGGGCAGGTAGAGATCGTTCGCTGGTTCTGCTTTTTCGACGGGGTTTCCGCTTTCGGTTTCAGCCTTCGCGCGTATTTCTTGCAAGTCGAGGATGAGCATCATCGTTACCCAGGCAGCTGCAAAAGTGCAACAGCAGCAACATCAGTTACACCAGCAACATCATCAGTAACCGCAGCAACACAAACGGGTTTCATTCGCACTCGTGCACTCGGGCATTTATTTTTATTGTGTGTGCGGTTGGGTCGCGTGCAGTTCACGGAATATGCAAAAAGCCTTAATCATTAAATTAAACACAGACTAACGACCAGTAAGCACATGGAACTCTGCCACGGATGTACGTCCTCCGCCCCTGCGGCTTTTTGAAAGAAAACCAATTGGAGGAGAGGCGACAGAGATCAAATCTCTTGAGTGAACGCTTACAGTGGATATCGCATACGGAATACTGCAAGAAATTCTAACAGCATGCCTAGTTTTGTTAGGAAAATTGAGTAGGGTATAGATTGATAGGGAATGCTTAAAAAAAATATAGTCTTCTTGTGTTGGGACATTTTTTAGAAGTACATGTTATAAAGATGGATAATAATAATGTTTATCTATGGTAATCTTAGGTATTTGATCAGGCACTAAAAACTTATAGCATTTGTTTATTTTAAGAACTAAGAACTACATGATAATTTCTTCCAGAAACATTTTTTAAATTATGTTTAAAACCGATACCGATTTGGGGTAGATCTTGATTTCTTTAAAAAAACCAACTTTATGGGTTGATTTCCGAACTTAATTGTTTTTAAAACGAATATGATAAATCGTTGTCTTCCAAACTGTATCCACTGTACTTGCCCCAATACGATCGTGAGTCACAAGTGTCTGGACAACATTGGTCTGGGGCTCTGGTAGGTTTACTTCGTCAGTGTTTTGTTTATGCAACCAATTCCAGAGCCACAAACACTTCTTGTTTGCCTTTCTCATCGACGGCAGCTGCGAACAGCTCAATTCTCCATTCTTTGCTCTCGATTCTCGATTCTTGATTCTTTATTCTCGATTTCAGCCGTCAGCAAGTTCAATGAAACCAAGTGACACTTGCAATTGCAATATCATCTAATTGGCTCCTCGGAAAGTGAATCAAAAGTCAGTTCCAGAATGAAAATCAGCCCCACAGTTGAGTCAACGGGCAGAACAGTCTGTTTTTCGGGCTCCAACGCCATTTGTTGCCCCATCGAGAGACAAAGTCTTATCTTATCTTAACAATCAGGTCGAAGCTAAAAGATACAGTCTGATTTCGAAAGTTCGAAAAACCACTGAAGTACTGGATATAAAAAATAACAATTGTGAAAAAAATGTTTCACTTGTATTACAATAACAACTGAACTAATTAGAAACAGTTCAGATAATAAAGTCGTATTGGAATTTTAAACATTCTTCGTTTAAAACGTTTGTTTAATTACTACTTAATTATTATCGAGTGAAAAAACAGTATGTTTTCACAAAAAATGTTATTTTATATTATTATTATAATCAAACTTTACTGGAATAAGTTAGGACTAAAACAATTTCAGTTTATGGATGTTGGACTGTATACTTTTTATGTATGTTTGGAGAGCAATTGCACTTTAGTCAGATGTGGTCCGGCTCTGAAGAAATTAACTGGCGAAGAAAGCGAGAAAAACTACGTTAACGACCTTGTCGAGAGGTAAAGATATAGAGAGGCAGAAAGGGGGTGGGAGAGTCCAAAATAGTAGACCCCGTCGATGACTCAATTAGAATTCACTTTTACTTAGATGATTGAGAGAGGGAACCCGAGAGACACTGAGAATCCAAGAGACTCTCTGGCTCTCTCCGCCGATATCTAATCAAAACAAATAATGCCAACAGTCCACGGCGGCTTGAATCATTAATTTAGTTCTATATTCCGAAGCAAGCAGTCTGAACGCTCAGTGCTGCGGTAAAAAATATTTTAAAAAATATTAAGAAAGAACTACAAAAATATAATACAAAAAGTGCATTTAAAAGAAAATCAACAGACACAGATAAAGTTTATTTCGAAACTGGAAATTTTCTACGCCTAAACAGAGGATTACCGAAACCAAAAACCGAAACCGATTCCATAATGAAGCACAAATTTCTGCTGTTGGTGAGTAAATATTTCAGCCTTTCCAAAACAGTATCCCTATCTTATCGCACATACTTGTGGTTCAGATAGCGGGATCAGAGAGTATTTTCTATAGAGCTGTTCCCTGAAAGTGTTGAAGTGTGGGGAGACCTTTTTATTAAGCACAATGATGACCTCCTTCCGGAAAACCATATAAAAATAAATAAATATAAAATGTCAGAGGTTATCAAAGATCTATGAGTCAATCAAATGAGTCATGTTAAGAATCACAAGTATAACCTTCAAGTTTTGAGTTTTCCTTCATACATAAAAGTTGGAAATGTTTTGTTAAAAATTGCTTTCAATACACATGAAAGAAACAATAGTACGGATACCAATAGCCACATATTGAAAATCTTTAAAGAAAATGAGAAAGAGTGGAGAACGGTGTAGAAAAATGGCCGAAATCGTATTCTCAATATTTTTAGTTGACAAAGCCCAGGATATTGTACTTGATTTAGTGATCATCAAGATTCTAAAAGTGGATCATATCACATAACAACAATCAATTGAAGACTGCAAAATTAAAAAAAAATATCTTACCTTATTTCATTTATTCCAAAATACCTTAAAGTGAAATATATTGTTATTATTTTCTGCCGATGACAGCAATAGATTCTTTTCTTTGTTTTTTACAATAACCTAGACATGATTTATTTTTATTGAAATAAGCACTCTTTTTGTAGGTTGAGTAAATAAGATTGTTTACTTTAACCCCGTCATACATTTGTATTTTCTTAGTATAAATCGATCTATAATGTGAAGGTAATTAGCAAAGTGGTTTGCCGATAACGTTTTCAAATAGGAGATTCCCTTTAAGGAAATTCAATTACATCTGATAGTAAAAAATTCCATAAATGTCTGGACTTGCAGTACATGATTGCATTTCTTCACACGTCTCAACTTTCAGACCTCATGATTTCAGCAATGCAATTATATAAATGGCGCCAACCTTACTGGTCTTTAAAAGCACTTTCGTCTGTCGCAACACCTGTACTTAGGTGTAATCGTGACATCTGAGAATCAACTCAAAATCAGAGATAGATATTCAATAGCCCGACCATGGTCAGAGCAATAAAAAAAATATTTTTAAGAGACAAAGACACGTGCAAATTACTCAGGTTGGTGTTCCGGGAAATATTTGAACCTTAGAAGAAATCGGCACACTAATGACATCTTTATACACTCCTTTTATTCACTTTCTGCCTCAATGATACATATAAAGTTTATTTGTAAAAATGAACAGGTTAAGGCCTGGTAATCCAATCAAATATAGAAAATTGTGGATATAGAAGACTGTCTTTATAAATTTCAAATCAATAAAGTTCGGCAAGTTTTAATAATTACGTCAACCGGATATAAAAAAGGCTATCCTTTATAAGCAGGTATTAATGAAAACCTTATCAGAAAAATTTTACACATTTTGATGCCCTTGATATGCCCCTAGTTCTACAGATTATTTTTTTCATTTGTTTATATTCATACAAATTTGATAACTACAAATAATTTTTTTTTCAGCTCCTTGCGGGAACGTCGTTTTTCCTGGCCAATGGAGTCCAAGCCCAGCACGAAAACATCCCCTACCAACCGGTGACCAATATCTGCCAGACGTGCCTGTGCCTAAGCAGTCAGGATAGTGACCATCGGACGCACTTCAACCTGGACTGCTCGGTGAGGAACTTCGAGCACATCCTGGCCCGCTGGCCGGAGGAGTTCGGAAGCCAGGCGATAGCGGCGGGAGCTTCTTCGGAGATTGTGGTCTCTTACTCGGGCAATCGGATCAAGTTGCTCCAACAGCTGCCGGCCACAAATGCCAGTCTGACCCTCTCTTGCCGGCACTGTGGTCTGCAGAACCTGCAGGTCCCACTCTTCATGGATGTGCCCAATGTGGAGGCCCTCTACCTTAGCTGGAATGAGCTAACCGACGATGCATTAGTGCCGGATCTCTTCAGAGGTCCTTTTGGGAGCTCTCGGTACGAACCTATTGGCTTGCGTGATCTGGACTTGAGTCACAATCGTATAGCTCGACTGGATCGCCGGCTCTTCGAGCATACTCCACATTTGACCAAGTTGAACTTGGCCTACAACCAGCTGAGTGCCCTGGACGAAGCCACCGCTGCATCCATTGGATCGGTAACTACACTGCAACGATTGGATCTTTCCCACAATGGCTTGATGAGTCTGCCAGCGCAGCTCTTTCCAAAGTTGACCGCCCTCCGTATCCTGGACATCTCCGGAAATGAGTTTACCGTGGTTCCTGCCAGTCTTTCGCAGCTAAGCAAGTCCCTCGTTCAACTAAATCTGGCGGGGAATAGCTTTCTTAGCCTGAAGGGAAACAGCTTTCAGGGCTTGGTTTCTCTAAAACGTCTGAATATCAGTAGTATGCCTTCTTTGCGTAGTCTGGAGGAGGGAGCTCTGCATCTGCCTGCCTTGGAGGAGCTACATTGCTCCAGGAATTCCAAGTTAGAGCGCTTGGAGCTGGTCGATCTGATAAACAGCCGAAATTTAACGCAGTTGGATTTGTCCAGGAACGCATTGACCACCTTGGTTCTCAACATTACAAGTTCTAACAATGCCACCAGCAATACTGAACCCTGGCCACGTCTTCGCCGCTTGAGCATCTCCGGTAATCCCTGGTATTGCAGTTGCGAACTCTTCAAGACCCTGGAGCTCTCTGGTCTCTCCCATATCGAACGGGAAACAGATGGCAGCGAAGCTCGTTGTGAGACCCCATACCTTCTGGCCGGATCACCTATCTCCAATTTGACAGCCGAACGGATCTGCAAAATGGTGATACCAAAGAAATATCGTGAGGTAGATGAGGAGCCACCGCGGTTCCTGCGACGTCGGTATATAATACTCACCGCCATCATAGCCAGCATTGTCCTGGTGATCGGTCTGGTCATCGGATTCGTTGTGGTCTGCATTCGTCGGCGGCTGAAGGGCAGCGACTATGGGGTACAACCCATTCGGTACACCAGCGTGAGGGGCAGCAATCTGTCGCAGTTCTCGCAATTGCAACCCGCCTCGGTGGCCAGTAAATTCAATAATGTCCATGCCGGGAGCAGTAGTGGAACCACCACGGGTGCTGCCAATGCCTAACGCGGTATTCAAATCCTAATTCGGTTCCAATTCCGAGCTAGCTGCACAAGTTTCGAGCCAAAGATGTCCACAACAGTGTTGCGAACCCAACCGAAAAAGACTTCCTGTGCGTGCTATCCTGTATATATGTAGGTGTCCTCTGTATTAAATCCCGCTAAGGAGCTGATCCTCCGCATCCTATTCCCAGACCTTAAAAACTAACCCCTAGTATTTAGTGATGCCATCGATGTTTGTATTGTACTTAAGTTCCGAGCATTAGTGTGTAATAAAACATTTTTAAAATCAGTTTCAGTTTTAATATTTTTGCAAATGGTTATCTATAAGGTGTGTATTTTATTTATCTAGATTTCTTTAAGATATTAAATGAAAAGGTTATTTTGTGTTTATGAACAAGTAGTTTAAAGTAAAATTTCAGCTTAACTTTTATATTTCAAACAAAAACTGTATTTTATTAAGAGTTAAAATAAAGAAAATTCATGTTTGACTAGAAGTCAATAAAAATAATGTTAGGTGAGTGGCCATGCCTATGGATTTTCACAATTTAATCTCACTTCTTATTATTTTTTGCTTGCAATATTGAGTTTAAAAATGGCTAGGAAACATAAACTGAGGAACAACCGAAAGGCAGGATATGGAGTTCAGGGTCAAGTGGCGTCGCTTGGCGCGCGGTTTATCTCCACAGTTGGCTAAATAATTGATAAAAGCTTAAACAGATAATACCCAGAGCAAAAGAGATAGTAGGCATATGACCAACGAACCGAACAGCCTAGCATTCGCTTTCGAGCAGCTCCTCCTCGGCAGCGGCCACTGGTGGCGGTGGTAGCTTAAAAAGATTGATGGCCTGCTTCTGGGCCAGAAATTGGCGCATTTCGGCGAAGTTGTCCCGCTCCTTGTGCTGTTTGCTGCGTCGCTTGAAGGCCTCCTCGTCGGCGGAATCAGAATCCGAATTGGACGAAGAATCGCAAGGGGGAGAGGCTTTGGTATCCGCCAGTCGGTTGTCCTCCTGCTGCTGCTCCATGTTTTCCATTTTGCCAAAGAGCTCGTCCACATCGATGCCCTTGGAGGCAAGGACCTCTCGCTCCTTTTCCAGCATCACCTGTCGTATAGGATCGATGCGATCCTTGAGCTGTTTCAGGACAGGCTTAAACCTCCCCTTGGTGATGCGTTTCTCGAAGTTAAGCAGCTCCTTTTCGGGCGATGGAAACGGGGCATTCTGCTCGGCCTCGAACTGTTGCTCCTCGTTCTCATCGTACATGTAGGCATAGAAGTCATCCTTCTGCTGCGGTGCATTGACATTCTCCGAGAACTCCACCCTGAGAATGCTCTCGGGGAATTCGTTGTCCAGTTCCTGCTTGGGTTTCGGCAACTCCCCCTCCAAATTCAGCTGGCTGTGGAGGAACTTGTTGTAGACCAACATCAACCGCTGGAAATCATCACAACAAACGGCCAAGGCATTTTCGATGCTATGCATGTTATTGGCCACAGCCACCAGCTCTTTGGAATTGTTCCTCTTCGCCGCCTCCGTGGCCGTCAGTTGCTGCAGGGTAATGTCCAGAGCCTGGCATTCTCCGGCCACGGCCACCATGCAGGCGCTCAGTTTCAGCGAGGAATGTTGCAGCACAGCGATTGGGCCACTACGCTGCTGCTCCGTTCTGGTTGCATTCAACTCAGCCAATTCCATCTGCTTCTTGTTCTGCATGACCAGTGCCAGGTTGCTGAAGTGCTGCTCCTCCTCCTGGACCAGCTGCCGCACCAGGCAGTCGATCTTCACCAGATCCTCGCTCAGCTGGGAGATCGAGGGACGAGTGGTGATTGTAAGGGCCAGCCGGAGCAGGTACTGTGACTGCACATAGGCGAAGATGTTGTGGAAATCCTGAAGAAAGATAAAACTTAGTTATAATGATGTTTTTAAATATATGTACATAAGGTTGGTACTGTATTAGAGAATCTGCTGAACTTTAGATATCACTCAATTTAGCATATGGCCTTTATTTCTATTACCGCCTTCAATTCTAATTGCTTTTAATGACTATACAAGTGTTATATGATATCAGCCGTCAGCTGAGTGTGTCATTAACGATTACACTGCACTGTGAATAATCTAAGTTGACTTGTAATCAATGTCTATAAACCATTTGATATAAGTTTGATCAGGCATAAAACTAAACTAATAGTTTAAAGGTATTTAGCTTTCCAAAAAAACAAAACTTTGAAATGAAAATTGTGGTATTCATAGTTACTAGTTCTAATATTTAAAAGAGGAGCTGGATCATCGCAGTCGCAATAATTTCCTTCTGTTGTAAGACCCTAAATCCATCCATATACACCACTGTCTACCTATTCGTACCTTTATGTGCTTGGGACTGTAGTCCGTGACATTGTTCTTGAAATATTCGCACTCCCGCAGTTCCTCCATGGGCGCATAATAGCTTCCGTATTTCGCCGGCAAAGGATAATCCGTCTCCAGTTTGCGGGTGGCATCATATAGAATCTCGGTAACCTCTTTGGCGGCCGTTATGCAATCCCAGGCCCGCTCGATCTGACGGGATCTGTAGAGGGCAATGATTAACGATACATATTTTACTATAACTAGGACTTTAGTTACTCTATGAGCTCGGCCTGTTTCATGATGATGATCTCCTGAAAGTAGGTCATATTCCGCCGAATGCAGTTGCCGAATTCATCGATGGTCTTGACCAGCTGCTCCAACTTCCGTTCCACTATTTTATTCCGGCAAACAAAGACGCTCTTCACGGCGCACAGGGCAGCAAAGGTGCCCGTAAGGAGAATGGATGGCACCATGGTGTACCGAATGCCCCTGGGGGTTATCAGGTGCTCCAAAAGAGTGCCTCCCAATATCAGGCAGGCGTTCCTCGTGGTCAGTAGTTGCCGGCCGGGTTTCGAGGAGGCCTGCAGCTCCTGCATGCACTGCTCCAGTGCCTCCACATGGTCCACCAGCAGGCGCTTGGAGTACAGGATCTTGTGCAGCAGGCGATCCTGGATTACCTGGTTTGTTATGCATTATGCATTAGTCAAAGTGGTTTATTTATAGCCTCTGCTTTTTGACACGGCACTCACCTGTTTCTGCTTCAGGTCATCCGCCCATTGGCGTCGCTCAAACCTTTGCTGTAATGATTATATAGTTTATATTATATTTTATATTATATACACAATTTCCGATCTATTTACACCACGCACCTTGAGCTCTTGCATGTTCCACCTTTTGTTGTTTAGAAAGGCTTGTTAATTTATTCAACACTAAATGTACTGAAAATACCAAAAATACCGCTAGCATGCGGTGGTAAAGGGTATTCCAACCAGATTAGTAAGTTCAGCTTTTTCTAGCTAGATCTAGCTTTTTTTATTAACTTCATCAGATAGAAACGATTTTAAATTTGGTGATCTTGATACCAATTTTATTAGGTTACATTTCGAACGTTAGAGAATTTAACACTTATTTCAACAAGTCCTATGTCTAGAACTTCAAGATTAAAACAATCTTTTAGAAAGAACAAGTTTTATTGTTTCGCGAATGTTTTTTTTATAAGCCAAATATATTTGTTTCTAGTGTATTTTCTACTCAGTGACACAAAAACAAATTGCCAAAAACTTGTTGTATTTTAGTCCACCCCTAGTATCGGCGGCATTTATCGACGGTTACCGTCTTATTATCGATTTTTCAAATCAGTGAATAAGTGATAAGTTTATTAATATTATTAAAAATGTCCTGTCAGGTTTTTCCAATTTGAAAATATAAAGGCTTATTTATTAGGCCCATTAAAAAACGTACATTTGAGGTATATTATTTATACTTTTATTTGTAGTTTCTTAGAGTAGTTTGTGTTGTTCAAGATTACATAAAATTTGTTTACATATCTAGTAGATCAATATCCCATTTACATAGACTCAACATCATAAAAAATTTTTCGCCGCGGGTTATAGACATTCCATTTTTTCCATTTTCTTCATAATAATCTATCGGGCTGCGAACAGGGGCTAGTGGTTGGTGGATAGTGGGTGGTTGGTTAGGCGCGATACAAATTTTGCTATATGCTAGACGACAGATGTGCGACATTATAAAATAAATAACATGGTTACTGCTCGCCGCCCGTGCCGAATATCTGCGATGGCCACTCCTTTTGGTTTTCGGGATAGGCGGAATGGATCTCCATCTGGATCTACATCTTATAGGTGGCGGGCACTGAGCGCGGATAGTCCAAGTCGTACATCTGTGCCTTGATGAAGGCCAGCTTATTGGCCGGCTCCGGGCGGATGGTGGCCAATCCGTTCTTATAGGCATACTCCACAACCTTTTCGGCGATGGCCATCGAACAGCTGACAATGGAGTTGAGTGGTGGATACAAGCTACCCTTGGCCAGGTCATCCTTGGAGACGATCTCGGCCAAACGCTCTGCGGCGACCAAGAAGACCTCTTCGGGAATGGTGAGCATGCCGGCGCACAAGACACCCAATGCCACTCCGGGGAAAATGTACGAGTTGTTGCCCTGACCCGGGTAATACTTCCTGTTGTTGTATGTCACAGGGGCAAAAGGCGATCCACTGGCGAAGATGCAGCGACCCTTGGTGTGGGTGTAGGCCTCCTCGGCGGTGCACTCTGCCTTGCTGGTCGGATTGGACAGGGCAAAGATGATGGGGGTCTCATTGATGTCGGCCATCAGCTCCAGGATTTCCTGGTTGAAGGCTCCGCCCTGGGCAGCAGCTCCGATCAGGACATTGGGACGCACCTTGCGCACCGCCTCCGCCAAGGTATCGATGGGTTCGTGCAGCTGGGCAAAGTGCAGCTTGTGCTCGGTGAGTCCACCCTTTGGGCGATCGCGGACGATGACACCACGGCTAAAAGGAGACATTGGTTAGTGCCCAGCTATAGATTCTATGTAGATAAGCTATATATTTACCTATCCACCATCCAGATGCGGGTCTTGGCCTCCTCCTCGGACAGACCCTCGGCCTTCATGGCCATCAGGCACAGGTTGGCAATACCCAGAGCAGCCTCTCCGGCGCCCAAGAACAACAAAGTGTTATCGCGCAGCTGGGTCTTCTTGATCTTTAGCGAGGCCAGTAGTCCAGCCACGGCCACCGAAGCGGTTCCCTGAATATCATCGTTGAAGGTGCAGAAGGAGTCACGGTACTTGGACAGCAGCTTGAAGGCATTGGCATTGGCAAAGTCCTCAAACTGGATCAGGCAGTTCTGGCCAAAGCGACGAACGCAGGCATGCATGAACTCATCCACGAATTCGTCGTAGGCGGCTCCAGTGACCCTACGCTCGCGCAGACCAATGTACAGGGGATCCTCCAGCAGGGATTCGGTATTGGTGCCCACATCCAAGGTGATGGGCAGGCACTGCGATGGCTTGATGCCAGCCAAAGCCGTATACAGGGACAGTTTGCCCACAGGGATGCCCATGCCGTTGGCGCCCAGATCTCCCAATCCCAGGATGCGCTCGCCATCAGTGACCACAATCGCACGGATATCCGTCTCTGGCCAGTTCTTCAGCACATCGTAGATGTGTCCCTTGTCCTTGATGGAGATGAACATGCCCTTGGCGGTCTGGTAGATCAGACTGTAACGCTGGCAGGCCAATCCCACGGTGGGTGTGTATACCAAAGGCATCATGTGGCCGATGTCGGAGCTCAGGACTTTGTAGAAAAGCCTCTCGTGCCTCTCGGACAGGTTGATCAGGTACATGTACTTGTCCAGGTCCTGATCCAGGCGATCCAGGAGGGCACGGCAGTGCTCAACCTGCTCATTCCCCTCCCGAACCACGTAGGGCAGCAGACCATGGATACCCAACTGCTGACGTTCCTCGTGTGTGAAAGCCAGGCCCTGAAATTAGTAATTTAATTTTAAATTATATTACTGATTTTTCCAAGATCAGAAGATCCTACAATAGACGCCACCACTTTCACTCTAAGTAGACCAGATCTGCTTGCAAAGGCAAAATTATTTTATGCTAGTACTAGCAAAAATCTGTGAGAACTTCTAAAACATTTTGGTAAAAATACTTGCTGATTGTTTATTATATTTATAATATGCAAACCATTTGTTTATTTGCTTTGAACCCTTAGTAATAAACCCATGTTATATTCTGTTATTTCCCTTTTGAAAGTATAAATCTTGTGCTCAATTCGAATGGCCTGATCGCCCCATAGAATGATTGTAGAACCAAACAAAACAAATAAAAGTGGGATGGTGGAAAAGTTTGCCTCTGCTTATCGTGGACTCATATACTCCCGAGCACGCGCCCCTATATATTCTAGACAATCCGGCTGGAACTGGCCACCGAGACGGTAGGAGTTATCACCCGACCTTCACAGATCCGATGAGATAGATCTCCCGCCCAGGCACGAGTCGGGTTTCAAGTTCAAAGTCAAGTTCTAGCGACAAGTCGATAGAGAATTTAAACTGAAATACGATTTGCAATGGGAATTTTAATATAAACACTGTGTTTTGAGGGGAAATGACTCAGCGTTGGCCTCGTTTCACACGCACTTTTATGACTAGTTTTTGAAAGTTTTTTGCTCCGTAATTGCTGCGGTTATTATCGAAATGGACAAAACAACCCGGGATTATGATGGGGGCGTTATTTCAAACTTTTCACTGGGTCACATAGGTAGATAAAAAATACGTGCAAGTTGGCATTCAAACACAAATTACGTTGCATTATGTAGCATTACAATTACGGATGTGCCTGCTAATATGCACATTAGGAAATAATTACTCGTGCTTTAAGTAACTTAGGTAGTAGCAGCTGTTTGCAAATCGTGCCCATACGAAGGCTTTGAATAATGTCAGTTCATTACAAGTTTCTTGGAACATTTCAATTCAACCTTGAATATTTAACATGTAAATTTTAATTTTAAAACCATCCATCATGTGGTTTCAGCCCATTTCCAGCTACAAAATTAATCTTTTGCTTGTTTAACACAACAATTTGTTTCTCAAAAGGCGTATTACGTAAACCTTATTCAAAAATTCAATTTTCATTTCTCTTCATCTCTAATTAAGTACTTATTCAAAATTATAGTTATTAAGTCATCTATCATGTATAATCATTTTGAATTTAATTAAATTTTGTTTTTCTTTCTATCACGCAACGTATTAAGTTATCAACATTTTAACGTTTTATATTATAGTTATTTACTTACTTGAAGTAATTCAAATTACTTTAGTTAAATAAATATTTTTTTAGATTATTGGTATGAATATGACATTTATGTTTTTGTAGGACATTATATAACTATAATCATATCATGAATCAGCTTTTAGAAAAGATATTTCAGCTGACCACAAATTAGCTTAGTTGTAGGGACATGGGTTTTTTTCATAATCATGGTGACAGTGAAAAAACATGTTTAATCTATAAAATAATGACACCCACAACTTAACCTTCAACATGACTCGGCTTATTGGGAAAATATTTCATTTAACCACAAATTTGGTTACTTTTGATTACAAGAGTCCTTTTTTTTGCATACTCATGGTGAGGCAAAGAAAAACATGCTTTATCTATAAAAAATTGCACTCTCATAAGTTATAAGGAGTTAACAAAAAAAATAAGCTTGTAACCCAGAAGTCTTCTATTTTATTTCACTACTTTTACAAATTCTTCGGTACAGAAGAGAATTCTCAGTAGCTTTAAAAAAAAGATCCGTCGAATATGAACTGAAATTTAAACTAATAAAGGCTTATAACCGTTTAGAGGGAAGTCCATGTGTCAAGATTCGTACGTATTAAATTCAATTAACTCTGTATTTGCTGTACGGACAATAAACACTCGAGTGGTCCCCATAAAAAATAATTCAAGAGCCTGGAATTAACCATTATCGTGCTATACGTCATCGGTGGGCTGGTGAAATACTATAAAAAAAAATATAGAGAACGACACCGTTGACATTGAAAGCGACACACGACCGTCGATAAGCGTGCGAAAGTGTTTACGAACCGCCTGGCAACAAGTATTCCCCATTCTCCATTCCACTTATACTGCTCCAAACATCCGAGCTTGCCTCATACATAAAATCACCAAACTCAAACTAGCAATTAAAAAAATATAACTTTTTTTATGCAGAAAGATATTAATTATATATTATATGTTCATCATAATCAATCAATTCCAACCATATGAAGATTTAATTTGTATAGACTAAATGACCAACCCTTAGAAACACAATATTAAACAGAAATATGTTTTATTTGATGTTAAATCCAAGAATTTCTAATATATTTACTTGGTATAGAGGTATACTCCTTCCCTATATAGTAAATGGCATTTAGTCATGCGTATACGTAATGGGCAACTCCAATATTACGCATACCCATTTCGCATGATATGATGATATTGCAAAAAGGTAAGAAAACAACGAAACTGGACAAAACTCGGAGCAACAACCAAAATCGAACCAAAACACGAATTAGCGCGCGCTCAGCTGATTTTTTTTGCACTGTCTGGCGCGACCAGTTCGATCATTATGATCGCAATCATGATCCCCATTATACCTATAGCTAATCATTAAGTCAGCTACCAACGGCTGCCTGTCTCTGAACTTTGAATACGAATCAAATGACGAAAGCGTCGCTTTAATCAGCACGAGTCGAAATAGGCACAACAGGCAATCTCAGGCGAACTGTTTCCTCCACAAAGGTGAGATGATGAAAAGACCTTTTTTTGTTTCTCAGCAGGTAAACTACAGTCTTTTGTGGGTCAGACGATGTGGAATGATGAAGGATGTGCCAGTGAAACAGGCTATTCTTCAAAGAACCATGGGAACTCTGCCGGAAGCGGATCATACGAGCTACTGTGCATTGAAAGAAATGAGTCACAGAGGAAAAAACGCAAGTCCAAAAAAATAATGAATAATTCTTATAGAAATACGACCATTAAAAAATATGCTAATTTTAAAGATACTTAGAAGATTTGAAAGAAGTTTGGAATACATTTATCATAGGAGATTGTAAAAATAATATGATGCAACGGTAATAAAATTTCGGTTTCGTTTTCACTCTGTGTAAATCCCAATCAAAACATCGCACCTATTTCCACGAATCACACCAATATCATTTGTTCAAAGCACCTTTATAATTCCTACCCATTGACAAGTACACTATATATTGTTCTTTCTATGCTTGCCCAATATAAACAACCAATACCGATAAATCATGGGGTAAACAATGAAATAATCCAACTATTTCAACAAGTATCGAGCTCTCTGCTCTTTCGGCACATTGACCGCTTGAATTTGTTTAAATTTTTAATTTCCTCAGAGCAGCAATAAATTACAAAGCACAAACCTAGGGCAAAAAGAGCGTATAAAGCAAGAGACAAACAAAAACCTATAAATGCAAATAATTTTCTATTCGCTAACTGTATTTGGTGTGGGTAAACACACAGATAAATGTATAATATAAGTGTATTTATGGCTGATACCGAGTGGGGATTATCGTCATTCAGTTCTTTGTTCGAAACAAAGTTAAATTTATTACTGAATGTAGGTCAGTTTTTGCTGGTTGGATTTGATTTTGCGAGGTTTGTTTTGAAGAGATTAGAACTCGAAAACTTTCCATAGGGGAACTCAAGGAAACCAAAACAAGCCTCCTCTTTTCGGGGAGAACCTTGAGATTAACAGGTGTCACTTGGGGGGAGCGTGTCAGAAGTAATAACAAACGGTAGTACATAGTACTCAAGAGGCGCACTCATGATAAGAAAACTTGCCAAGATAACTTCTGGTTAAATTACTAATTTTATACCGGCAAAAAATCATGACATTATGCCCTGACGCAAGTCGACAAAATCATTATTGATATTGTTATGGGGAAACCAAATTTTGGAGAGCCTCTTCATTATTCTTAGTAGAACTGCTGTTAGCAATATGGATTTTTCCGCCTTTGAAATAGCTTATTTACGTGTTGCACAATAAAAAATCACTGCCGGTTCGCTTATTAATTTTCCACATTTTTCTATTAAAAGGTTTATGATCAATAACTTTTTTACACCTTTATGCATGATTTCACCATTTTTTATTTTAATTATATTTTTTTAAGGGTAGATTTTCCAAAAATTAAAATTAAACTTCTACAAATTTAATTTCACTGTGGAACTTCCCAAAAACAAACTCAAAGCCCATGCGCCCTCGCTCTTAGAAATGCTCTCTAATACTTCCTGCAACAATTCGTACATTAGCTCATTCATGTCTCTGTGGGAAAATAGCGTTAAAACCAATGCAAGCAGAAAAAACTTGAACTTGAAATTGCAATCTGAGATAAATTTGTAAACAAATTCAGCGTGACTGATTCGTGCTAACCGTTTTATACCCTACAATTTCACTATTTGACGGGCCTTTAATTGGCTCAATTATAAAAGTTGGCTATCGATTTTCGCCGCCTTTGACGGCCATCATAAAAAAGTAAAAAACCCAAAAAATATACATATAACAAAAACATTGAGCTTTGGTCTTCCAGAGTGGCGCGTGTGCCATTTGCTATCTCTTTTGCTCCCTATGTCATCTAAAGGTCACCCACACCACTTGCCGAAAAAAGCCACTGCCAAAAAGTATCTTTTTTTGCTCTGAATTTATCAGCTGACGTTTCCGCTTGATAGTTATTTATGTATTTATGAATTGGAATTTTTTATGCTTGTACTGGGTTAAAAATAGAAGGTGGCCTAAATTAGACACAATATTAAAGAACAAGGGCCGGATAGATAGATAGTCTTTGAATTTAAACAATAGGTATTCCTAATCAAGATTCTTAAAAAAATGTACTTTCTGTTACACCAACGGTAGCCCTAGAATAAAAAACACACTTCCAGGTGATTTGTAAAACAAATTTCCGGGTTTGTCCTCCCTTAAATATTTGCCTAAACACAGCGTTCTATTAATATTCCCCGCACTTAGTAGAATGCTCGACCGTTTGACACCCAACACCGAAAACGGAGAACCCGAATGCGAACCCACCCCAAAACCTTTGCCTGGTACTTTTCCATTAAACCCAAAGGCCGGCGGCAAAGGGGATGGCAGTATGGTATGGAACCGGAGAACTAAAGAACTTAGGAACCAACGAGAATATAGAACTCACCTTTGAGTAGCGCTTGTCGAAAAGCCGGCCGAATCCGGAGATGCTGCCGACGACTTCGTTATCGCCAGTTCCCCAAATTCCCAGGCGATCGCGCTGGGCGTACTTATCCAGATTTGTCACGGGACTACTCATGTTGTCTTCCAAATTTGTACGACTATCGCTACTGTAAGAACGTAGTTGCTGTTGCTGTTGTTGTTGTTGGTGGTGGAGGGCGTGCAGGCTGCGCTGCAGTTGGTTCCAGTGACGTTGCGAGGATAACGGCAGACCCTTGGGCAAATCGCTGACTGTGACTATATCACCCTGATCCGTATGAGTATTCGGATTCGAAGTCGTATCCCTATCCGTTCCCGTATCCGTCGATGTTGCGACTTCGGCGGCACTTTGCGTTGTGATTCGTGTCGTTAGTTTTGCGAAATTGGAAAGTTCGTATTCGAGTGTGGTTGTCGTTGTAGTCGTATGATTTTTACACACACGACTACTACAACCACAGCTTTGGCTCTCCGTGAGTTGGGTGTGTGCATTCTTGTTGTGGTTGTTATTATTGTTGGTGGGAGAGGGTCGCACATCAGCTGTTCGGGTTTGGCAGTGAGAGCAGCCATTGCTGCTCTCGCCATTATTGGTGCTACCGCTGAGCGAGCTTCCAACGGGAATAGTGGTCTTGTAGTAGCCGTGCTCACGCTCTTTCCCGTGGTTGTGGTGTGTGTGCAGTGGCGTTATTTGGCCATTGCACTATGGGCAAAAAAACCGTTTTTGGTGCATAAACTCTAGTTTTTAAGATATTGACTTGAAACTTTTTTTGGTGTATTATTTAAATTTAAACAAAATTTTGGTTTTTGTTTTTTTTTTTAATTTGTCCACCGCACAGTGGTTAAAAATACATTTTAAAATAAGTAATTATTATAAATTATAATTTTAATCCTATTTGGTGTTACATTATAGAAAAAAACCGGTAACATATTTGGGATCCATTGTTACATTTGAAGAACACTGAAAAAAAATTCGATTAATTTTTTTTAATAACTCAACAATTTTAACTTACTCTTTTTATTTTTTCCTTGTTTTTTAGTTTTCAATATCGTCTGGTACCTCTTCCTCTAATTCTATTTCAAAAGTGTCACTTACATCATCGTTACAATTTTCTTCATCTGTGTCTTCTGTGCCTGGGGATATGATTGGCGAATCCAAAAGATCTACAACCTCTGCTGGCAGAGGCATCCGGTTGGTTTTTGTTGAGCAAAAACTAGATAATAGGGGATCAGACGAATCCATAGCTCTGTGAAAAACATCTGACATATTGTCAACCCGGCTACATTTTCTGGCATGATCTTTTCTGTCAGCCTTAAAAAGTTTGTGTCTTGCTTCTGATGCACTTTCTGCTAAAGAGCCAACAGGAACAATCGATTTTTCAATGATTATGTATCCATGTACTAAAACTTTGTGCACTGTTGGCGACATGGGGTACCAAAAGTAATTAGCCATATACATAGAAAAAGTTTCTGAACAGAATATTTTGAATTTTTCCGAATTTATAGGGTAATGACAATTTATGGCGATCAGAATTACATGTAGGCGCTGAATCAAACTGTGATCTATTCCTAATATAGAGGACAATAATTTTGGGTTGGAGAATGCCCGCCTCGCCGTATTTCCGTCATTTGTATTGCCACTGCCGTTTTGTCTCGGCTTGTCCACATGAAGCCCAATATCATTCCAAAACGCTGCTTGAACTTTATGTTTACGTGCCTCCAATTCGATTTTGTCATTTCCCTTGACATGCCACTTTCTAAGCTCAATTCTGTACGATATTTTGAGCAAGAATTCAAAAAAGCGGATCCACGCATGAAGGGAACTTAATCCATATTGATCCGTATGTGGCTTCATATCAAACGTTTTGGAGTTAAAATCAGTAATAGTAAGAAGCTGGGTGGGCTTTGCCCCACACATTGGACACAACTGACAGGATTTCGTTCCTGTTAATATATTTAACACCTTGCCGTCTATAAGTGTCAGGTGCCCATCAAATTTTACAAAAATTTCGGCTGATTGATAAGGATGCACGTATATATCCAGGTTTTTAATCTGATTGTCCAAGTTTTCATTTTCTTTTAATATAAGAGACGTTGTTTCTTTTACGTAAGCAATTTTCACAGGACGGCAAAATCTTATGGACTGAGGCGATTTATTTAACCAAATGACCCTTTGTTTCTGATCTATCATTTTTATAGGAGTCATTGATGTAACAAAAAGAGAATCATCTAAAGATTGACCCTCTGCGATGCTAAATTTTTGTTTGTATAAACTGTGACCAGTAGACCCATCAAAACCGTAGCTAAAAATAAGAGTACAATGAGTAACATCTGAAAGTACTTCACAAACTTCCTTTTGCATCAGTAATATTCGTGAAGCGGTATGGTTCAATAAGTTTTGCAAGGAAACTTTGGCTTCATTTTCGGTCCATGCTATTCCAGCAGGTCTACATTTTAATTTCTCCTCAGCTATTTTCGAATAAGGGGGGTAAATATCGCAGCCATGTTGTTTACTAATTTGTTTTACATTTATGTATTGCTGCTTAGTAAATCCATTTTCCATAAAAAAAGCGAATGCCTTTTCAGAAGTTATTGGACTCGGAGCCAGCGATTCAGTTCTATCACTTTTTTTAATAATTTCATTTTCTGTTGATTTTCTGGCGGAAATGTTAGCAGCGTGTAGTAACAAAGGAGTTGAATTTTCATTTTCTACCGCAAGTTCAGATGCCAACTTTATTTTGAGTCGTTTACCAGCAGCTTCATATGACAATTTTGGACGACCACCTTTCTTCTGTGGGGATTCATTTCTATCAGAAAGTATAGTCATATTACCGGCTAGCCACATAGCGTGTTTTTGTCTAAATCGCTTTATGTTTCGGCAGCATCGAGGCAAATGTTTATTTATGTAATTTATAAAGTTAGTAATTTTAGTTGATATTGTTTTTATTATTGTTTCATTTTGATGATCGGCATTCAATTTGTCGAATATGTAAGTCTCCAATGCTTCTCGCGAGCGTTTGTTGCTTTCCCAAACTGCAAGAAGAGCCCCGTGACCAAACACATATGTCTCTACATAAACGCAAGTTTAGCGAAAAGGAGCAAAAATGAGCAAAAACGATTAGTTGTATGACAATAAGGACACTTTTGTAATCAATTTCTCGTTCTTACTCTTTTGCAAGTCTGTGCTATTAATAAGTTATACTCCACAAAACACAAACACAATTGTAAGTTCAAATCTATAAAGATACACATATAAAACAGTTCACAGGTGGACAACAAGACACATAAAATCAAATGTTTAAGCTAATTTGCATTAATAAATACCTTTGCAAGGAATTTCCATTTTCATATTTATTAAACTTTTTTTTCACAGAAAACAACAAGCACGTAAAGTTCGCCAATTTTTCGCGCCAATTTAACGACATAGCAAAGCCTCTCGAATAGCTGACTTTGTTGGAGTGGCAATACTACAGAGTTGCCACCAAAAATTTTTGGAGGGCGGTTTTTTTGAAATGAAGATGTCTAGATTCGATTAGTATGGGCCATTCATAAAAATTAATTAAGAAAATAAATAGGTTTATGCACCAAAATCGGGTTTTTTACCCATAGTGCATTGGAAGGACTCTGGGAATTGTTGGCTGTGGGGTATACCGGCGTGCTAAGGGCGAGAGAGAGCAGACAAGACAGGGGGTGAGTGGGTGGTTGGGTGGCGAGAGTGACAGTGGGAGATTGGGAGAGCGGACAATAACGGAATTGTGCTGGCGGCATGCGAATGCGAGATATTTTCTCTGTCATTCTCCGTAATTCAATTAGAGAAAAAAACACTGAGCGCATCGAGTCTGAATGAATGTCAATGCGGGCGGGACAATAACGGCATTGCCAACTTTGTCGGCGACTTTTGCATACTCTTAAAAAGGGTATTGTCTTCAAAGTCGATTTTCTATAGCACCAAAGTAAACTATTCAACTAAAAAGTATTCCACGAAAAAGTTTTAAAAATCATACATTTTACAGAGTTGTAAACAATGTTATTACAGATGTCCAACATGTCGTATGCGTGATTTTTTAACAATTTTATAGCACATATGCATTTATTTTGTAAAGAACATATCTATTCGATATTGAAGTACAAGAGTTTTTCTAATGTTTACCTTTCAAAAAAATTAAGGCAAGAGTATTATAATGAAAATATTTAAATTTGGTATAATTATTTAAAATTTTTTTGAAATTCTTAGCAATCTCTTTTAAAATATAATTTTGTTTCAAAAAAAGTATTCGCAATGGGGACTTTTTTAGATCTATAAATAGTAAACAAAATAGTTCAAGTATACTGTTTAGAAGTGAAAAATTTTCCATCTTTTTTGTTGTCAAAACATATTTAGAAATCATTAGCAATAGTTAAGTTTTATACTAGGGTGGCTTTGATTAAGTAATCTAAGCTCATCTTAATTTTGTAAGAAATTATTGTTAGAATTCTATGTATTACTTCATTCCAAATTTGTCATATAAATCACTGAGCCTGAAAGGGTGTTTTCCGTTTCAGTTCCCTTATCGAGCTTTTTAAAGCCCTTGCAAAGTGCATACACCCGTACATGCATAAATGTAGAATGTACATATGTATGACCATATGCAGGCACTTTATTAAGCCCCAGTGAACCCGATGAGGTGATGCACCGCAGACAGGCCTTCGAGATGGGAGCCGATAATCAAAGTGACAAAGTGACACTGATTATCGCGGATCCAGAAACACACCCTCTTGCTCCATGGTCCAATTGTGCCCAGACGATTATACATCGTATAATGTTATTCTTATTATTTGATTGTTTTTATTTTCCACTCACAGCCGTCCAAAGGTTTTTCTGATTCCGGAACAGCGTTGGAGGATCGAGTACATGGCGTGCACTGGTGATGTTCTACTTGTCCTATGCTAACTCTTGATATTGATTTCCCCGGCAATTATCTCGCTATATGCTGTTTGTCTGAGTTCCTACAGCTTTCGTGCTAAACTGAGCCACAATGTTCGATTTGTTTTGCCTTCGAGTCTTTTTCTCTTTTACATTTTACACTTTTGCGAACTCTGTTTTTTTCCGCGCTCTTTCTCTCTCAGATTAGTTGGATCGTTTCTATACGTGGGCGGGGGGAAATCAGCTGACTGATAAGGGCGGTACAAACACTTATCTGTACATACACTATTAAAAGTATGAACCTGTGGCGTATAATAACAATAATAATTACCAGTCTTATCATTTGTCTGGGACCTGGAAAACATTACGATTTGGCGTGAAAAACATGTGAAAATATTCCGTGAGAACAGCAGAGGGCGTGATTATAATATTAAAATCAAAAGTTGTTGAAAGTTAACCACTTATTAATCAATCAATGAGTTGACATGCTTTGATTTTGAATTGCTGATATATTGATACATTGCCTTGGCTGATAAGATTTGCTATACTTTTCTAAAAATATTATTCATAAAAAATTAAAATAAATACTAATATTAAAATATTAACATTAAAAAGAAAAAAAGCTGATATATAAGAAATTATTACTGAGCGATTATCAGAAATACATTTAAGTTTTCTATAATTCCGTTACGGTTGAGTTAAATTAGAAACTAGTTTGTTGAACTCGATTCTTGTTAGCTTACATACATACTATATATGTACCAAATAGAGTACCTGTTAATTTTCTTCTCCCCAACGATTTATATTAAGTTCCTGGTTTATTAATATGTATAAATTATTTAAAAAGACGGCTCAAGGTGGAAACCTAATTACGAGCCTGGCCGAATTAAAGCCTTAACCTTAACCTTCAGTGTCCCGAATCGTGTGAGTCCCCGCCCCTCTCACTTTGCACTTGAGTCACTCATACGCCCGGTGGGTTCGATGGCTGCTCCGATCAATTATTACACAAAAATTGAAAGTACAACACGACAGGCGAATAAATTGGAATACTTCACACATCTGTGGGTCCGAGTAACCTTCATAAATATTAACAATTTACCTCAGCTGTGCTCATAACGAATTCAGTCTTTATTTTGACGAGGACTTTCGTGAGCCAAACACACCTGTCGCTGCTATTACTCTGTATTTAATTCGAAAATGGGTAATTATAGATTTGGTGTACCGATTTCATATCGATGGGTGGAATGGCGCGTGCCAGGAATTGCTTTTTTTAATCAAAGCGTCGATGAGTAGCTGATAAAATTCTAGTAAACCGCATCATTAAGCATTAATGAGTTCTCAAGAAATGGATTTATGAAGGGGGCGTGTTCGTGGGCGGTTCTTTGCTTAAGGTTTGCACTAAAAAAGCCAGGTCATTGGTGGGTTAATCTACAAGATTCTTATGGAGGATTTTAATGAACAGAAAACAGGATGGGTATAACACTTGTTGAAATTGTAAGCCAAACTTTAGTTGGTTTATTTAAGTTTCTGTATGTGATTTAACAGCTAAATTTTTTAAGATTTTATTTTCAAAGACCTCGAATTTAATGTAAAATATTTATATGTATTTTATGACACAAAGGGTTTGTTAAACAAATTAATTTTGTTAAAGATGAAAAATGTACAATTTTCTATAGCCCCGAAACTTTTTAACCAACTCTCGCTTTATTACTATTCTTTTAGTTTGCAATTGCCTTTTACTCAGTTTTAGTTTGAGCACTACTCGATTTCGTTCCTTACCCATTTTCATCAAAATTCCTTATGGCATTGCGCTCGGCGCAAATGGAACTGGAATTACCCATTTTTGGTTTTTAGTTTTCGTTTGATTAACTTCTGTAAAATGGATGTAGTGAAGTAATTCTTTAGAACAGAAGGAAAGCACTTGGAGGTTAAGAACAGACGAGAACTTTTAACACGCGAATATATTAGTAAGCCCCTGGTTTCACACGGTATTTCGCCTAAATTATTCAAAGCCGTTAAAAGCTGAAATTAAAAGAGCGTTTTTAGCAATTGCGCTGGACTAAGCAACTCTGAACCGCCTGAAACTGAATCAAAAACTAAACTCGTGCTGGAACCGCAGCTTTTCGAGTACCGGAGGCCACTTGTTAGCGAGCGGCCCAAAGGAGAATGTCCGCTGCAGGTGCGAGCGGGATGGGGGCAGTCGCCCCCTCCTTCTCACTCACACAGGCGGGGAGCACGCGACATTTGATCGGGAGTTGAGTCACTTCGGGTGGCCCCAGACGACTACAGTGTTACCTGGTTAAAACTGATACCGTTAATATACCTATGGGTACTAAAATAAAAGTTCATATCTAAAAAGAGACTGAATTCTGATAGATGGGATCTCCCAATAAGATATAATAGTCTATAAGAAACATTAAACCCTTTGTCTTTTATACTTATTTATGATAAAATATATTCTAAGACATATTTAATATATTTATAAGGGTAATAATTTATGTACTTAGATTTTAATAACACATCTTATATGCATATCATTCTTATTGTCGAAGTTTTTATAACGTTATACTGTGTTAGTTTTTAATAAAATGAAATCTTTGGCTTTGGTTTATTTTAAAATAGTTTATTGTGTTTAAATTTGATAATTTTTTTAGTTTTCAGTTAAGAAACTTGTATTACTAGAATTTGTATTACATATTATATGGTACATATTCAGATCTCACCGTACTTGATTAATCGTTGTAGCCTTAGAGAAGCTTTGGTGTTGAGTTGGACTTCATTTGGAGTCGCACAAAACCTGAGCGGTTGGTTAATCGCAACGACCTCTGGGTGGCTCAAACAAATGCATGAAGCAATTTGTTGCTGGCCAATCAAAAAATAATAATTTCAGCCATAGAAGAAGGCAATTCGAGGGCTGACCATCGCGTCCCAGTCGGTTGCACTTGGCAACCGAAGAAAATTGATAAATAAATACAATGGACTGCGGGTCATTTGATAATCAGCGGAGTAAAACGTTAATGTAGGAAATTGAGCAGTCGGCTTAAAAGACCTTCAGGTTTATTGACTGGTCGTCTCTGATTTTATCAAGTAATGATATCACCGTTGCTTTAACTGTCGCCCAGATTTTAATTAGATTTGTCGTCTGAGCATGTCTAAATATACATTGCACAAATGTTTAAAAATCTTGTTCATTTGTGCAAATATGATATAAATTAATTACTGTGCTTAGTTTGTTATACTATATTTATTATACAGTGCCTTTTTGTGCGCATTGTTTATTGTTTGTAACTTTGCGAAACTGTCGCATAAAAAGTTGCAACACAATTTCAGTTGTCGTCAAGGTCAAATGTAATTTCAACTTAGTCAGTAAATCCGGCTTAAAACAATAGCAAAAAAAACGAGCACAAAAAATTCGGTTTTTTTTAATCACTTTGCGGCTTCAACGGAATGCGATTTCTTATTTTGCAATTTACTTTCTTTATTTTAAAAAGTGTTTGAAGTGTTTATCTTTTTTTGTAAACCACAGATAGCTTCTAATTACTTCCTGAACTACTTTTAAAAGTTTCTTTGCTTAAAAAACCACAAACTCAGATAAAACTTATAGTTAAAAAATGACCTGGAATTGTTTGTCTATTTATGTATGCCTTAAAAACAAAAACCGATGTCTTTTTAATTTAGATTACTATTTTATCAATTTCTAAATTTAAAACTGAACATAAAGGTTTGATTATACAACCATTTCCCATTAAATATATTAAAAAATTTAGAAAATCGGATTATTTTTTAGAGAGGTACGGTGAGTTTAATCTTTATGTCAAAAAGCTTTTTAGAGCTTTTTACTGTTACTCTTTGCTTACATTACATGCTAATAGGTGGCGCCAGCGGTGTAGTTCCCAAAATCTCCAAGCTAAACGCACCTGAGTAAGTTCAAAAGAAACGTAAAGATTTTTGGGATTTTCTTGGGTTGGAACTTGTTATGATGTTCGAAAGAATTCCACTTAAAGAGATTTCAGTGCCACCAAAAATATTTCATACTATCAGGCTACTTATTTAGTTGAAATTGCCAATCTTTGAATTGTTTTTCAAATTAAAATGAAAAGAAAATGAAAACAAGTTTTTCGTTTTTACTGCGTTGCCATTCGAAAGTGAATCAAAACGCCATATATTCACATTATAATAAACCAGTCAACATAATGAAATATGATTGTTATTTCAGATGGATCCATTGTGTGTCAGCTGTTTTCCCAGGTCCTTTCACATCCTCTGCTCCACCATGTTTTTCACATTTTGCCAGTCTCCAATTTAATAACAACGAGATGAGGGGAAAAGCAACGACGTGCAACAAGCAGCAAAGCAATTGAGGGCCACTTTTATCATCAAATGATTTTACCCAGCTAAGCTGGCGCAATTTCCACGAAGATGCATGAGATGAGTACAACACTGAAAAAATGTTAGCATTTGAAAATAAATTATAAATTTCTAGTCATTTTAGAATCAAATTTATATGATTGATAAAAATATAAGCCATACAAATTAATTAATTATCATTCGTAAACTATTTGGTTTACCTCTTCACAAGTTAGAATGGTATTCATGTGGTTAAAAACAAAGGTAATAGTGTTGCATGGTTAAAATTATAGATAATGTAGCTTGGAATATATATATAGAAATTAAAAAAATAAACATAATTTGAAGAAGATTGTGGAAGTGCAGACAAATATTGCGGAATTTAAGGGATTGCCAAAAAAAAAATGAGTCTGGGGGTGGTGGTTACTGCATGGGAGTGCAACGGTAATCTATCATAATTTTTATATCCTAAAATCCCATTTTCGGTATAGAGCAAAAATGTCTGAGAGCAAATATAATAAAAGGGCCAACACATCGACGTGGTCGGTACAAAGGACGATGGCCATGCCAACCGTATGAAATTCCAGCCATCCGCTTGATTTTTCTCTATTTTCTATTTTCGATTCGCCCCTTTCATGCCCTCTCTCTTTCTCTGCCCGGCCATCTGTCTCTTTCTATTAGCCTTTGCTGGCCGCGTTTTATTTTTCAATGCCTTGACTTTGGCCAGCATAAAAAAGCGTTCAAATGGCCAACCATTTTATGAGTCTCGCGTACACGATCTCACTTGGACTCGGTATTCCATGCCGGAAATGCCAAACTAAACAAAAAATATTTATCGGACTAGGAAGTACTCTAAATCATCTTATGTATATAGCCAACACTTTTCTACATTTTAAAGTTTGTACTTTAGAAATTAACCTATATTTTATTTATTAGGACAGTGCTTAGGATATATATTTTTAATTAATTTTTTCTAAGCAAAGATTTACTTCCAATTATTATTGCAAAAAGATATATTACCCTACAAATGTGTTAGAAACTTATTGCTTACATGCCAGCCAAAAGTTAAAGGGCAATGGTCGACGGAAGTAGGGGGCTTTTCCAGCTTTAAGCCTTCAATGTGCCGTGAAAATTGTTGGGAACGTGGGGATGGGACTCAGAGCGGCCAAAGTAAATTTAAATTAATACGCGATAACTATTTTTTAATATATGGCCAGGTGGTGTTGGGTAGCGGTAAGTCAATATTTTATATTTAAATTAAAAATGGCAACGACCGGTAAAAATGCGACGAAGTAATGCGGCAAAAAACCCAAACGAGCCAACGTGGCGTATAATTAATTTTTAAATAATAATATAAAAGCAGTCAATAAAAAAAAAAGCAAGACAAAAATCCGAACACCATGCCGTCGTTAAAGTAAAATCAAGAATATATTGAGGTTGATATTGAAAAAAAATCGTTTCACGCGTTTTAAACCGCTTTAAAAAATCACCGGCTCATCGATGGTAAGGGACTCCGAGCGGCTCATTATGCATTTACAACTACATTAAGTGGGATGGCAGTCGGTGGAAGTCTGGTGGAGTCATACGTATATATATACCGCCGACCACGCCCACCTGGGAACCTCGCCTGCGGACGACAGCAGATGGTCGGGATGTCAGCGCCGCCGGTGTCCTTGTTTGGAGGCATGTAGTGTTGGCCACTTGACTAGTGGGCTTCACGCGCTTTAATTGAAAGTCAAGAAGTCGACGTTTTACAGGGGAATTTCGCGAACTCAAAGGACTATCTTATAACAAAGATAAAATGAATAAGTATGGAAATCTTCGCTTTAAAAAATTATAAGGAATTATGAGGAACACTTATTTGTTTATACATGTGTATAAAGTTCAAGTTATTAAAAAAATTTGATTGAATTAATAAAATAACAACACCCCGAAAAGTTTTTTTAAGTGCAATTTGCCGAAATGTGCTAAATATTTTAAGATCACTTAAATATTTATAAAAATTGCCTTAAAAAAATTATAAGGAACTTTACAAATATTAAAACACTAAAGACGATGAATTTTCTTCCCATTCATACTATGTTTATTAGATAAATCTCGTTTGTACTCATATTTCTTCCTTAATACTTTGAAAACTTTACATATTGCAATTAATTTTCATTCGAGGCATATTTAAGGCCACGTTGGCAATGTTTTGGCGTTGGAAAAATAATGGCAAAATGGAGACAAAGAAGCGACAATCAATTTAATTAAAACTTTTAACAAGCTTTGCCTCATTTCACTTTCTCCCAGCTAGGCTCTTCCGTTTCTGTGCGTTCCCAGTAGATTTTTGATTTTGGGCCATTTTTTGGGTTGCTCGCGGATATGGCAACGTTTCATATTTGATATTAATTAAAAAGTTTACGCTGTCTGCTTGGTGTTTTAAAACAAATTGTTGTCAAAAGCAACAAAAAAAAAATGCGGAAAAAATAAAATCTGTTCTGTAAAAAAGCAAAAAACAAAGGCAGTTGCATGTGATCCATCAGGAGGAGATTGGAAAAATGTTGGGACAATGGGTGAAAGTTCGTTGGGTTATTGGGGTTCGGCTGGGTTTCATGTTGCACTGTCGCCCAAAAAGGAAAACCCCGCGGTGACGACAGCTGCTAATGTCACGCCTCTCCTCTGACATTGCCGAAAAAAATTCATAACAGGAACAATGAAAAACAATGGAAAATGAAAAATCTCAGACACGACATGAACAAAACTTTGGCTATTAAAATTGAATATTGACCTTCAAAGGAACCGTAAAACAAAACGTGTGCAAAACCAGGAAGTATATATACCCTTGTTAAAATATCATTTTTCCATAAATTTAAGCTTTGTTAGAGTTGCATAAATGACAACGCTTTAAGTTGCAATAACTAAATTAATATCAAACAAATATTTTCAGGTTTGCTTCAACGTCATCTTAAATTTGTAAAGTAATCTAAAAATGTATACTTGTTTAATAAGTATCTGTTACACATGCCTATTATTGGATAATTTGATTTTTGTAACAAAGTTAAACAGCTTATGAAGAGCTTATCAATGGAAATCATAAACCGATTTACCAATTCTAAACAAATTAATACCCATAGAAAAGTATCCCCCACACATACAGCTTTCCTACACATCCATTTAAATCCACATTGAGAGTTCATTGAATTGATGGTTACAATTTGGCGGAACAGAAACGAAATGCAAATTGATTCCCTTTTTCGGGGAAATTACAAATGTAATACGGACTTGCCTCATCTCTTATATTTCCTATTACATAAACAAAATACAAGTATGCAATTTTTTTTTTCAATTTACATACATATGAAAATATATATGCCCGTATTTATGCTCTCTGAAAACACGAACATTGCTCGCATAACTCATAAGTCTACTTAGCCGGGAACCCTCCAGCAAATCCGTACATGCAAATATGTGTTTGCAGATATATATATTTCGTGCCTATGACATTTTCAAATAAACGAACGTCGCGACGACAACTCGCCTTTCACTTTTACATCATAAAAGTCAAGAGCTTCCACCTCAAAATCGCACCGCTTCCTAGCCACGCCCCCCGCCCACAGTCTCGCCCTAAAATCGCGAAACAATATCCACCATATATGTAGTCATATGTAAAAGGAAAGAGAACCAAATTAATACACTGGAAAAACATTTTTTTACCCTTAAATACAAAATTCAGATTTTTGTTAAAAATGCGACATTTATCATCAGTTTTTCTATCCTAGTTTAACCAAATCAAGGCGTACAGCTAAAAGACCGACTGTTTTGGACAGCTTGCTAAATATGCTAACGATCCTCATCACTTTTTGGAAAATTTATTTTTTGACCAATTTCGTCAATTTTTTGTAGGGGTCACATCACTTTTTTGCGAAAAATGGTAAAAATTAAAATTTTTCAGTTTAGAATGCCAATCGATTGGAAGTTAAACAACGAGCTCAACGGAGTATGACATTCCTCATTCTGACTTATATTTTTGTTATGGCAGCCAAAAATCTGAATTTTTATGGCGAAAAAAGGGTTAAAATTTTTGTCAAAAATACAAAATTTAGACTTTTGTCAAAAATGCGACATTTTTTTCCGGTTTTTCCATCGTAGTTCAGCCAAATCAAGGCGTACAGCTAAAAGACCGACTGCTTTGAACAGCTTGCTAAATATGCTAACGATCCTTATCACTTTTAGGAAAATTTATTTTTTGACCAATTTTCTCAATTTTTGTAGGGTTTTCATCACTTTTTCACTTTTTTGCGAAAAATGTCAACAATTTTGATAACGCCTTTTATTTCTAATTCTAGTGCGCAATTTTTCACTGTGCATCGAACAGAGCCGAACTCAACTTTTGCACAATAAACGAACACACTTGACTGAAAATGTAAGCGATAATCCCCCGGGGCCACGAAATTTCAGGGAGGTGGAAAACGCGCGTAATTGAACTCGGAACTGGGATAAGTGGGATGGAGAAAGGGGAATGCGGAGCGAGAAATGCATATTTATTCGAAAGTTGCTCCTTTTTTTCGCAAACTCCATTCAAATGGTCGCAGCTACTGTGGGCGTTTAAATCTATATTTTAAAATTTTAAAAAGATAAAAAATCAGACTGTTTAAAAAAATTGAAAATATTGACAAAATGTTCTATAACTAAAGTAATTTATTTAACTTAAAGAAATTCTTCCTAAAATGTAAAAAAATCTGTTAAGTTCAAATCAATGTCGAAATAATCAAATTCAGGGCGTAATGTTTTCTCCCTTTATTTTTGTTCAGTTTTTATAGAATCGGTTCCACTGTGCAGCGGTGTCTTCTAGAGAACCGGGCTCTTGTGAGACCCCACATCCTGTTGCTAATAAACTCTCGCCGCTTTGCCGACTGAAAGACTGAGCGACTCGACTCGACTCGACTGGGGTCCTCGTCCTCGTTCTCGTCCTCGAGGCTGCCGAGCGCCAATAAGCGCAAAACTTTGTCGATATTTATCGAATTTCATAGCCTCTGGTTAAATGTTTGCCGGTTTTGCATGTGTATTTGGACGGCTGCGGCGGCGACGGCGGCGGGTAGCTATTCCTTTGGCATTAAATAAAAGGCAGGGGGGGGGGGCATCGTGGGTTAAGGGATGTGTGCGCCCACATCCTTCGCGAGAGATTCTTCCGCCTTCGGGTTTATGGCATGTACTGAGGCATGTTTTAAGTGGTTTTACAGGACGCGCTTCATTGCGTGATGCAATCAATTTACTCAGCTCGTTATGTTTACCAAACGTTTATACAAACGCACACATTCGCTTATAAATTTATTCATATTTTAACTAATATTTATCAATACGAGTTGCGGCAAACGATTTTTCCCAGGTAAAGCGAAATTGTGCGGTTCCTGTGGATGGGTGTGTCCTGCATATTTAGTGCTTATTATGGCGAAATGATTGTTTTCTTTTAGACGAGTTACATTTACATATCCGCATGTTAGATACCCATCGCGTAGACTCCCACAGATACACATGTTTGGCGGTATGAAAACATAAAAAATATATTTATGCGCATAAATTGCTCAGCGTTATTCTAGCATTTAATTGGCCTTCAGCTACAACACAATAAAATTCAAAGGCGAAGCGCTGGGATATCTTTCCCATTAAATTGAATTTCAACTGGCTAAACACAATTTGAATAACCCAAAAAAAGTTTGATTTGAAATGTTTATGAATGGAATTTTACAAAAACATATATTGGATTTATTTTACATTATACCTTACATTTTTTTTGGAACCAAAGATTTTTTTAAAGTTCCAATTTTAAGCAATGAAAGCTTTCTTTATTTTAATAAATTTGTATATTTTTGTAAATATTTTAAATATATTTGTATACCTAAGATATTTTATTTTTATTTATAGTTTATAGTTGTTTTATTTACAAAAGTATTTAATTTCAATGATACTTAAGAAACCGCTTGGTAAAACCAGACCCAGAAAACAACCCGTTTCCCATTATTTAATTTCATCCTATTGTATGTTTTCCTATTAGATTTAGGCATCCATGGGGCATTCTTTACATAGACAGACATTTGCATTATAATTTGCCAATCCCACAGACACGGAAAAACAGAGTCGTTCGTTGAGAATATACAAAAAGGTGTCAAAGGCCTTTTGTCTGCCTGTCAATGACAACCGGGCAAAAGTGTGCCAAAAAACCAGGCAAAGGACTTTGTTAACCCCAAAAACGACAACGACATCGAGACTTTGTCAGCCGAGAATATTGTGTGCAAAATTCAAATGTCTTCCCCCTTTTGCCATGGCTGTATTTGGCAGTCCTTTTTAGGCCCGCTGCCATGTCTAACATAATTTAAAGCCGTAGAAAGGAGAAGCAAGTCGGTGCCGGAATGCCGGCCGATTTGGGGGCCATAAGCTAAGCGCTGTCAGGCCTGCCAGTTGACCCTGACGAGCAATCGAGCAATCGATTTGCCAGCGACCCAACGACTTTTACAAGCCTGTCACTTGACTTGGTCCTCGGAACTCGGTCCTCAGACCTCAGTCCTCGGTCCTCGTCCCTTTTGTTGGCCGATTTTATGCGGCTACAACAGCGATGTGTGGTAATCGGGTCTCGAGCATGGGCGGCGATCCTAAGTCGGATTATTGACACGCCCACAAGGGCTCAAGCACACGGAGGCCATAAAAATTAAATTTGCAACACTCGGAAAAATAGTGGGGTAATAATAAACAATTTTAAATATTACTTTAATATTTATTTGCTTTATATTTATACAACTGATAAGGGTATAAACATTGTTTAGTTTAGTTTCTTGATATCTTAAATTGTTAAAAGTCTTGTAAGGAAATGATTAATATATAATATATAACTGGTATAATTTATATTATTATAATATAACACGTTTAATTTATAACTTAAATACTTATTCATTTTATATAAACCTGATAGGGCAATGAACAAAAATAAACAATTCTTTTTAACAAGTATTCAAAGGTTGTATTGTAATATGACTTATAAGAAATTTTATAATCTTTTTATAACCTAATCAAATTCAACATTTTTTTGTATATATCAATAAAAGCATGTGATATGTCTTTAAGAATAAATGAATTATAAATTATACAAAAATGTTTAGTAAAATCTAAAAATTGTAATTTGAAGTAATTGAATTGTATTTCCTAAATTTTGGAATACACTGCCACTCTTTTTTCCCCAGTGCAGCAATTTTGCATTGTCTTCGTTGCTGGCCGTATCTTGAATTTCAATTAAACGTTCTCCGCCCTCTAATCGAATGAGCTGGGGCCATAACTCAGTCAAGGCTGAGCTCTGCGCGCTGCGAGTGTCCTGCGATTCAATTATGCTCCTCCTGTGCAATTTAGCCTGCCCCTCGCCCCATCCCGCCGCAAACTAATCGTAATTGAAGACTGCGCCGCGGCCTTCGTCCCCTCAGGTGTGTGTGAGTACTGGTCTCATTATTTATGGATTTGTTAGTGCAATTTGGCTTAATTAAGGTGTTGGACGTCGTCGGAGATCTCATATTGTGTGGGAGGGGTGTGGACGGTTAACCGAGTGCTTGACAGAAAGCGAAATTGCACAGGAGTTGTCATCCGGTTCGGTTTCCAAATTTCTAATAGCTCCTGCAACTTGTCCAAAAATTCTAGGGCGTTTAAACATCTGAGTACAAAGAGAATTTTGCCCTAGGCTCTATAATGTTTACATGCCGTTTAATCTCTATTCACACATTTATAAAAATTAACAAGTCGATAATTTCAATTAACACACAATAAAAACATAATACTTGTACAACCAAATCCAATTATGTTGGAAAACTACTTGAAATGCAATTGCAGCTGCTGAACTTTAACAATTAGAAAGATGATTTAGCCCCGAAGGCATTTTCTACTTTAGTTTCTGCGAAATGAAAAGCCAACATTTCATATTTTGATCGGAATTGTTTGCTTAAGCCAACCATACCCCAATTTCACATAACCGATTAAATGTTCTTTGTGCAATTTCGGGGTAATTTTTCAGTGGACTTTTTCTTCGCAATTGAGGCTCATAAAAAGCATACTGCACACATGTATAAATATTTCTATGGCACTGAGTGTGTGCGCTGCACTTATCCTTTCACTTGATGCGCATAATGAAGAGCACTTTGCGCTTATAAAAGCAATGGCTAAAAACAGGCAACAGAACAAACAGCCGAACAAACAAACAAACAAACACACAGACGTCAACGAGCGTGCGATTCGCATAAAGAAGCCTGTTGGCCCCATCGAAAGGCGGGGGGCGTGGCAGGGGTGCCAGGGGGAGGTGGGTTGTGGGTGGTGGGTGAGGTTGTTGCATTTAGCATGCTTAAGATAGCACCCACACTCATATTCAAAGCCATGCGTTTGCGAAGGACATGAGCAGTGACTGCAAAAACTGGATGTCACAGCGAGGGTCAATACTTCAGTTATTCAAAAGTATATTTTCTTTAAAAACAATTTAAAAACCAATTAAAACATTAAAAAAATATATTTTTTAAATGGTATTTATAATAGTTTAGTGATGTTTAATATTTAGAGTAATTATCAAACAAGATTAACATCTTATTCAAATCTTGTTATTTCAAATTTCACAGGCTATTTTGGAAATTATTTCCTGATTATTGTATCTATTCGTAGTAAAGTGTTTAAAACGATTAGTTCATTAAATCATATTCATAATTATTATGTTAATGATGCCATGATTTAATTAATTTTATAAGTTTCATGGCTTTTACAGAATAAAATATTGTATATAATTTTAAATTCATATATTTATGACCTCTTAAAAATTTCAAATGAGCCCTCGCAACTGCCTTTTTATGCTTTTTTCCCTGCAAATGAAATGCAAACAGTTGAGGATGGAAGGGCGCTATGCAATCCCTGCTGTCCCCCTGTCAATTGACGGCCACGCCTCCTTTTTTTCCAGAGGAGAACTTAGTTTTTAATTTCACTTTCGCTGGCAGAAACGCCCCCCGGCGGTAACCCCCACATTTTTGCTCATTTAATACGTGCGTTAGCCACAAGGACACTCCGCAGCTCTGGTCCTCCCACAGCTTTGCCCCCTTTTTTAATGCGCTTTAAAAGGGTATTTTAATTTAGTTTTTCAACGCAGTGAGTGGGGTTTTCAAAAGATATTTAAGAACGAGATATGCAGAGCAGCTTATGATTAATTAGTTACCTTTCTGTATTTATAGAGATTCATTTTGTATAGTAACTTAACTTATAGGTTGGGGATGAATAAATCTAAGAAAATACAATAATAAATTTTAATAAATTTTAAAAAAATATATTTTAACATATTTACGTAATATTAGGATTATTTAAAATATTATATGATAAACCTAGGATGTAAGATGATACAAAATGTCCTAATACATACAATCTGCTTATTATTTTAAAATTCAAAAAATTCAATCTGACATTGGTGATGAATAATTTTGCTTTTGGAATATATATTAGGGTATCTATAGTTCCAATCGCAGGACATGAGCCCTTATTCCCTTTTTTTTATTTGAGCTTTCCATGTGTTTATGTATTTACAGCACACACACATAAATCACACATACACCCGCATTTGTTGGCATGGGCATAAGTGGCTTTAGCCAAGCGTGTTGGGGGTGAAACAGTAAACAGCTGCGAGATAAATTGCTCATCTGCTCGACCTCGGCGTTGATGTGATGTCGCCTTTCTCTGACCCCGCCCCCATTTCCCATTTCTAATGCCCCCACCCCCCCAATGCCCCCTAAAAAGCCTGGACTCAGTGTCATCGCATCGCAGGGTGCTGAGCTGAAGTGTTAAGTACATAAAACCCACATACATTGCGTTTATCCATAATGATGACCTAACTTATGACTCGTCCGGCCACGCTGCGTATACGTAATGCGCATAAGAAGCGAAAAGCAGAAAAGGAAAGCATTGCTGGAAAAGTAGAAAATCGCTGCGAATCGCCTCAGCTTGTGTATGTCCGAGTTATTGGACATAAAGATTGGATTTCTGACGGCTGGCACTTTAATTTCGAGGCAATTGTGGCGAAAGTTGGAGGTATTTGGAGGTTTTTTGATTTGTTTGGTAACTCTAATGGTTCAAAGGTGTGTTAGATATTCTTCTGCATAAATAATTACTTTATTTTTAAGAACGAAACAAAAAATGACTGTGATTTCCTTAAAAGAGCATTTCTTTTTACCTAAGAAAGGTAATATTATTAAATAATTATACCCGTTACTCGTAGAGTAAAAGGGTATACTAGATTCGTCGGAAAGTATGTAACAGGCAGAAGGAAGCGTTTCCGACCCCACAAAGTATATATATTCTTGATCAGGATCACTAGCCGAGTCGATCTAGCCATGTCCGTCTGTCCGTCTGTCCGTCTGTCCGTCTGTCTGTCCGTCCGGATGAACGCTGAGATCTCGGAAACTATGAGAGCTAGGCTATTGAGATTTGGCGTGCAGATTCCTGAGCTTCTTACGCAGCGCAAGTTTGTTTCGGCACAGTGCCACGCCCACTCTAACGCCCACAAACCGCCCAAAACTGTGGCTCCTACAGTTTTGATGCTAGAATAAAAATTTTAACTGAAATGTATTGTTCTCATCAATACCTATCGATTGACCCAAAAAAAAGTTTGCCACGCCCACTTTAACGCCCACAAACCGCGAAAACCTGTGACGCCCACAATTTTCATGCTAGATAAAAAATTTTAACTAAAATGTATTGGTCTCGTCGATACCTATCGATTGATCCAAAAAAAAATTTGCCACGCCCACTCTAACGCCCATAACGCTTAAATCTGTATACCGCCGGTAGGTGGCGCATTTTAATCTCGCTTTGCTGCTTGCATATCTCCATATAGCTGAGTAACGGGTATCTGATAGTCGAGGTACTCGACTATAGCGTTCTTCCTTGTTTTTATATAAAAAATGCCAGTTTTCTGTTTTATCAATATATTATAATATTTCCACATTTTAGCTTTTAGAATGAGCTATTTGAGGTTTTTCAAGGACAACCCATTACTCCCACAATAGCAACTTTGTAGAGGACATGCCAATCTCGTGTAACAAGCGAATAAAGTTTTGTTTAGTAGTGCAGTGCACACTTTCCGCCATCACCTAGTTTTCGAATGATTCCGGATGTTTTGTCTGTGAATCGTTCCATCGGTTGTGGCCTCTTTGCCCCTTGACCTCTACCAGTCCACTCTTTCAGCCATTTGCCTGCCCCATTGGGATTCCTTGGTGGAGAATTGGCAGCCACAGCAGCCAATCGGGAGCACTTTGCCACTCAAGTGCCAAACAATTTCAAAAATCAACACCACCCCGAGTAGTTCGAAGGGAAAACCAAAGGGAAACAGGAAGTGGGTAGAGGGTAGAGGGTAGAGAGGGGAAAAAAAGGAAGGAAAACCAATTCATTTGGATCTCAGGAGTACTCGTGTTGCAATGACACTGGCAAAGCCAACCAATCTTTGCGCTCAATTAATTAACTTGGCCAAAAGGTAACGCCGGGCTTGGCTCTAATGAATACCAAATGAGCATATCAGCATGTGTACCGTCAGACAGCTCGCGATTTATTTTGAGTAATAAATTCGCTAAAAAAGTGTCACGAATTTATGGAACCGCCAACATTTCAGGCACGGATGACAGATTGCTTTGGATGCGAATGAACAAAGATTGCTTGGGTTTTTGGGATTTACATGGGTGTGTCTGCTGCACGCCCAGCACTTGACTAACCCTGAACGATATGGATCCTTGGATCCTCCTCCATCTCGCTTAGTCATTCGTGCTAATGTACATTTTTTATGCCCACCGCTGATAAGAGGTCCTGTCGCCTCTGCTTCCGCCTCGCACACCAAATCCAAATCCATCTCACAGTCAGCCTCATTCGGAACGCGGTCCTTTCGTTTCAATTTACATATGCTCTCGCCTTTTCGAAAATACACGGAGAAATATAACATCCTACTTCTTTAAACGTCATTTTAAAACACTTATTGTTACTAATAATATTACTCTATATAATGTTGTTTGGTTTTCAAAAAATAGACTTAAAAATACATACTGTTGGCGAATCAAAGTTGTACAATTTCTTATTTACAGATACGAAAAGTAGATCAAATGTAATTTTAGGTGTCTAAAAGTATGCAACACTATATTTTAAACTCAGATATACAATGAATTCATTTAGAAAGACCGTCATCCTTTATTCACTGCATACTTTTAGGCACCTAAAAATTAAATTTAAAAGTGATTTTACGTGTTCTAAATTTTAGAATTTTTTTAGGAGTGTATATCCCACATATAAATGATGTGTCAGTTTGCGTTGCCGGTTGCGTTTTTACCTCCAACTTGCTTTCACTCATTTTACGCTTCGCCGCCGCTGCTCACTCGAGGTTACCGCTTTTCTCGTTTCCTGATCTTGGTCGTGGCCTCCTCCGGAAAAATTCTTAGCCATCCAGGTGGCGGGGCGGACATGTGGGTGGTGCAAAGCTGGCTGGTTTTTGGGGGTGGTGGCAGTTGGGCGCGCGAGTGCTAAAACAGATTACAGTTCGGGACATGTTTTGATAAGCATCAATTTAAAACGTGATGCTATTTTGGGCTTACACGATGAAGAAGATCCGCCACAAAATCAATCTTGACTGGCTAACCAAACAAAAGAACCATGGACCTGGAAATAAAATGGTAACTCAAAGATTGATGTATTGTTGGAAGCTTATTATACTTTAAAGGGAGAGATACTGAATACATCCATTTTTTTGTTTTCAACCATTATAACTTAATTATTTATAGCCAATTGATTTTAATTTCTGGTTGATTGAGCCAATTCATAATTTTTATGTAACTGGTAATCAAGAATGCTGACAAAGTGGTAAAACTCTGATGTCTATAATTTGATTTCAAGAGCATTATGAAAAGCAAAGCCAAATTCAGTATAAATGAGCAACAATAGCTACAAATGAAGTAAATCAATTTCAAATGGCGTATTTTGTTGTTGCTGCAAAACAGTTTTTCTCGCGAAACAAACAAGCGGAAAAAAAAATTGAAACCTTTAAATTCGACCAAGCTGAAATTTTTTATCCACCATCTTGAAGGGAAAACAACAGAGTCCCAAGATCCTTTAATAAGTGTTTGGAGTTTTAAGGAGCGCCATGAGAGCTCCACAATTTCCCAGCAATATGTTTTCATTTGAGGGATAAGCGAGAGATGTGGAAACGATTTTGGCTGCTGCTCCTTTCATCCGGGGCACAGACAATCAACGTGGGTAATAACTGTCATAAACAAAATTGGCGTTATCCTGCCAACTTTCGATCTTCCAATTTTTATCACCATCACCCAGTTGCATACGTATAAGCGATATTAAAAAATATTTTATACCCTAAGGTTACTAAAAGTTATTACTTGTAGTCATTTGCTAGTTCTTTCTTTAAAAATAATATTTTACACATTTTTCTTTATTATTAGAACGTTATAATTAAAGTTCCTTAAGTATTTTTGTATGGTATTTAAATGTACGTCAACTATATTTTTTAAAGCCGTTAGCCTGTTAACAAGGCTTAAAACTCATAAAAACACATACTGAAAAAGGAAAATACAGTAATTTTGATTTATTAAACTTTGGCTAAAACACCGCGAGAAGATAAAATACAGACAAAAAGCCATTTCGTTCGCTGTCATTTTTTTTTGTGTGCGAGTTTTACTATCCTAGAGTCTTGGCCAAACCAAAGAGCTCAATCTGAGCCAAGAGCCAAAAGTTTCCATTTCGATTCTCCAGTTTACTCGACTACCACCCCACCTATTTCTTTTTTTGGCGGCACGTTCGCACTTTTTGCTGTCGCTTCATTTTGTATCCGCCCCTCCACTCGCTTTTCCTTTTTCCTTTCTTTTCCCGGCTGTTGTTATAAGAAACTCATTCGTATTGTCAACTTCGTTTTCATCAGCAGACAGCCGGAGAACCTGCAGGGGAATGCCGGCTAGCTGACAGAAGCTTTAAGATAACAATTTTTATAACTACACGGCAGCGTCTCATCCACTTTCCCGGGAATTTCTTAGGCCTCCAAGGGCACTCACACAAAAAGGTACTTTTAAATTAAAAAAAAGTATTCTTTAAAAAATCCCTGAACTCTATATTTTAAAAAAATGTATAAAACCTTTACATTATTTTTATAAATTATAGAATAAGTTTGCTTATTTAATTAGGAATCTTTAGAACTTTTCTCTAAGTGTTTGATATAAGGTTTCCCAACATTTTCGCACGCCTCTTCGGTTGCCCATTTATTTTTCCTCTTCTTGTTATCGTTGTTATTGTCGCTCGCTTGTCGTGTCCTGTCATAAAAAAAGGAACAGGAAAAGCTGCGAGTCGAGGTGGAGGAAAAGTTAAGCATCTTGGCGGGCATATGACAGATTGCTTAAATGGTACCCATGTGGGATATTACCCGTGCTAGAAGGTCGTCATCCTAGTTGACATTTCAAAGTTCGTTCTTCCCCTCTACTGGATTTTTCGGAAGTTAATTCGAAAGCTGTTGTTCCAATTTTGATTTAAATTGAAACAAGATGAAAGAAATTATCAGAATATTTTTTTTCACTCAATTTATTTTGGTAAAAGTTTGTCAAAAGGTATTAAGTCTGATATTGGAGAAGTACATGTTCTATTTTAGCTATGACTTGAGTGTTTTCACAATTTTTTACTCTACGATTTCTGAACATAAATAAAAAGTCCTAGAGAAAGTCTATAAAAATCCTGTTTGTTTCATAAATTAGATAAAATCTATCTTTAATGGTGCTGTGTGGTTAAGTTGAAACAGTAATTGTGGTGCTCAAACTAGAATTTAATTTCTGAAATATTTCCACTTGGCTTATCTTCGCGTCAGTGGCAAATGTGAATCAGAAATGCCAACATTAACTGCAACAACAGCGACATAGCAAAGGACATACGACATCCTGCGAAATGTCCTGCAGCGAAGGGAAATTCGTTTCCATGCTCGTCCATTGGACGATAAACGGACGCGATTAAATGAGCAAATCGTTTAATTATAAGTCCACTTAATGCCAAGCGTAAAGCCAAAGGCTTTATAGGCGACATTTCCTGACAAAAGCACGAGGGGATGGGTTTTGGGAATTTCGATTGCCTTTAGCCGGATCGGGAATCGTGACGCGACATTTTGACAGTCGCAGGGACCCAAGAACACTCGACATGGCCGATAGCAACAATATGTCAATGCAATTTGGCAATGATACGGCAGGCTGTGTCTGAAAAACAGCCTGCCACCCACTTTTCCACCCCCTCCACTAGATTTTCCCCAAAACTGCCAGCAGTCAAAATTCGTTCGACAAGACGACTGCTGCCCTTGGCAGTTCTTTCTGAGGAATCACAAAAGGAATGGTAGTGACTTTGGGACTGCAGATTGGACAACTAGCCCACCTTTCACGATTTTCCATTTAATTACAACAAAACATGCACTCGGAAAAATAAGATTACTAACTAAAAAACTAAAAGCAGCACAAAATGTGCAACATTTCCGATACTAGATGAGAGTTTTAAGAAACACAATAATAATATGTTGGTTTAAATACTTTTCTTCATAAATAATAATGATTAATATATTTGAGCTTTAGAAAAATTCATAATATATTGAATTATGTTTTGTTTTGCTACGAATTCTGTTGGTTGATAAGTACTTGGATTATTTAAACTCAATTAAAGTAAAATAAATTTTTTAGTGCTGTGTAACATGGTCATCTGCAGATCTAGCAGTCCAAAAATAGCATAGTAAGCCCAGGAAAGGGCCGCCGAATAAGGGATTCCGGACCAGCTTAAATTGCCATCATCGCGCTGAACGCATGTCGGGTTCAGAGCCTTGTCATGGGCCAAAAATCATGACCTCGCAGCGCTTTGACTGACAGCCCGTTCTCAAAATGTAAAATCAATGCTCACACCAGCTTACACATCAAATCCCCCCCCGAAAAAAGGACTCCCAGCGATGACACTGACTTGACTGATTTTGCAAAGCTGCGCCAGTGACTGATTTTCAGAATATTTCCAGCATTTCATTATTCTTTTTAGAAGTGGCTCAGACTTTTCAGGTCTTTAAATTTTTTAAAATTAACCATGTCTTTATTTATATTAAATTACTCATCATTGTGACTACTATTAAGATAATCTTTCCCACTTAATAAAGTATATTTTTCATTAATGCTATTTATTTTTCTTACTTTTTTATTATTAATAGTTAATATAAATATATATTTATAATTTTAATAACCAATTTTATTTGATATATTTTTCAAAAGCTACTATGTTCCATCAATTCCGCTCACAGGGTAATCCATGTCTGTCATTCACCGTTGGCTATAAAATCAATTTAGTTTTAGCCAGTTAGTTTAAAATTAAATCCTAAAAAAACCCAAAAAGTAGTGGGATTGATAACAGCAGCCAGGATGTGAAAACCAGTTTATGTTTATTTGAAAACATGCAGACAGAGTGACACAGCCGTTTCGTCCAAATATTTAATTTAAATCAGTGTCACTGGCCATTAGTCGAATCTGGTCAATTGTAAACTGGTTAAATAAAAACACAAGCTGTCCTAGTGCAAATGAAAATGGGACAAAACATGCTCAAATTAAATTAAAACCTTGCTTTAAATTGAAAAGTTTTGGGAAGGAGAAATTAATCAAGAAGTGGTGAGGGAAGTGGAAGATAAACAGAACCCACATGTTATCACCTGAGAAGCGACTCTTATGCGGTTGTTTTTGCTTTCGTTTCATTTGCCTGAAACTACATGGGATCCACCCGGAGATTCTGGAGGATGGCGGAGCCATTTACGTGTTTTCATTTAATTTAAAACATTTTCTTTGCCGAAATTACAAAGTGCAGCTAGAGCTGATCCCAGCCATAAAGGCCTTCTAAATACCCACCGTACGCTTTAAAATGTGGCCAGTAATAAGCTTAGATAGAAAACTTAGGAACCACCTACCAAACCAAATAAAGAAGGCACTTTACAACCCAAAAAAAAATAAAGTCTAAACAAAGTAAAAAAAATAGAGTTCCGTTTTCTCAGTCGTGTGATTTATTTTCCTTAAGTTTCCCAGTGTTTTTTTTCGAACTAATTTTTTCAAGGGCAAAACATTTGTTATTTAACAAAAAGCTATTTTATATTTATTTTAATGTATGACAGTAATAAATTCTTTCAACGTCATAGTGACCGAGTACACTGAAAAGATTCTCGAACAAGCTGAAATTGGTTGTGAAATATTGTTTCGCCAATCTATCTCAACAAACCCGACAAGTGCGGCCTACTCTTCTGTGCCAATCAATGTGTTATCCGAAGTCAACATCTATACAATTTTAAATATAAGGCACTCCCAGCGAGTTTTCTTTATCAGTTTGCTGTTCGCGATCCGCCAAAATGGTTGGCAAACCGAGTCGATTTCTGCTGCTGGCGATAGCCATTGCAATAATAAGTGACTCTCAGGGTGCAAATATTCTGGGTCTCTTCGCCAGCCTGAGTCCCTCGCACTTGATCATCCAAATGTCGGCGGCCAAGATTCTGGCGGAAAAAGGACACAATGTGACTGTGGTCACTTCACTAAAACCCGTAGTGACCCACAAAAATATAAACCTCATCCAAGTGCCACTCTCCCAGGAGGAAAAACAGCAAATGAGTGACACAATTGGAAAGATGTCACAGTCCGACAACAGCAACATGGCTCTATCCCTTCTTCGAATGATGGGACAAATGGAATTCATGTTCAGAAAGAATGCAGAAACACTGATGGACGATCGAGTGAAGGACTTGTACTTGAATAAAGATAACAAATTCGACCTGGTTCTATCTGGATACTTTATGAACGACTTCCAGTTGGGATTTGCCAAGAAAGTTAACGCACCTGTCATCGTTTTAGCCACAATGCCACCTAATCAAATGTTGAACCCCCTGATCGGTAACCCTCTGGAGGTTGCCTATGTGCCCTCAATCAATGACTCCGTGGAAAAGGGCAAGGGTTTGACCTTCCGACAGCGTTTGACTAGCGCTTTGCGCTTTTTCAATACCTTACGGAAAGGCGGAATCGGAAATTGTTCAAGTAAGTAGAACCCAAAATGTGATCCTCAAATCAATAGAGAACTTATATGGATTTGTGTTTGCAGGGAAATTTTCGGAGATGATCCTTCTATTCCAGAGTATTCTGAAGTCCTTAAAAACACATCGATGGTGTTCTTTGCATCCCACGCGGCCAGCGAAGGACCCATTCGACCCAATGTCCCTGGTGCCATAGAAATTGGCGGAATTCAAATTAAGGACAAGCCGGATCCGTTACCCCAGAATATGGCGGAATTCCTTGGAAATGCCACTGATGGAGCTATTCTTCTATCTCTGGGCTCAAATGTTCAGGGAAGCCATCTTAAACCAAGCACGGTTGTCAAGATGTTCAACGTCCTCTCGAAACTGAAGCAAAGGGTCATTTGGAAGTGGGAGGATCTGGAGAAGACACCCGGGAAGTCGAAGAACATTCTCTACGCCAAGTGGCTGCCTCAGGACGATATCCTGGCCCATCCTAAAACTAAGCTGTTCATCAATCATGCTGGAAAAGGTGGAATTACTGAGGCCCAGTACCATGGAAAGCCAATGCTTTCTCTGCCAGTGTTTGCAGATCAGCCGGGCAACGCGGATGGTATGGTCAAAAAGGGTTTTGGCCTCAAGGTGAGCCTTCTCACTCTGGAGGAGCAGCCTTTCCGAGAGGCAATCCTAGAGATCCTGTCGAATCCTCAGTATGCCCAAAAGGTGGCCTCATTCTCATCCCTTTATCGAGATCGCCCCATGACTGCCAGGGAGTCAGTGGTCTACTGGACGGAATACGTCATCCGGCACCATGGAGCAGCCCATCTTCAGAGTCCTCTGGTCCACATGAACTTCATAGCCGCCAATAATATCGATATTTACGCATTATTCGTCGTAATAATAGTTACTCTTGTACTTCTTTTGAAGGTGCTAGTGAAATTAATTTACAAGAGGTTATTTTCAAAACCCAAGAAGGAAAAAACGAACTGAAAGTTTTTGATAAGCTTGCAAAGTATCAGTCCACTAACGAAAATACTCTGTCACTATGACATTAAAATAGTTAAGTACTGTCTTAAAACAAATAAATAAATTTAATAAACATTTTTTTGTTAAATAATAAAAGTGTATTCCTCGGGAAAAATTAACAATTAACAATACAGTTGCTCGGGGGTATACCGACAAATTTTTTATTTGATTTGAAAGCTTATAAAGGGAGCTCCCGAAATAGTGAGCGATAAGAAAAAGTTTGAGCTGATTGTGTTTTTGCGATAATGTTATCGCCTTGATAAGATAAGTAGGATTATCGAAACGTTTGGTCTGATAAGAGACCCATTATCAATGCGTGTATAATCAAACGTTTTAAGTAATAGGTGAAATTGGTTGTGAAATGGTGTTTAAATGACAACAATGCGGGAAAAACACTACCCACTTATCGGTGGCAAACTGAATGGTCATCCAAAGTCAGCGAGAATATAAATCCAATTATAAAGTAATGCCCACCAGTTTAGTTTGTCAGTCTACGTTTAGCGATCAACCAAAATGGTTCACAAGTCGGGTTATTTTTTCGTAGTGGCGATAGCCCTCGCTGCTTTTATAGGTGGCTCCCAGGGGGCAAACATTCTGGGTCTATTTCCCAGCCTGAGTCCCTCACACGTGATCATCCAAATGTCAGCCGCCAAGGTTCTGGCGGAAAAGGGACACAATGTGACGGTGGTCACAGTGCTAAAGCCAGTGGTTACCCACAAGAATATCAAAGTGATCCAAGTTCCTCTAACTAAGGAGGAGTCCCAGCAAATGAGCGATACAATCGGAGCGATGTCCAAGAGCGACAATAGCAATATGATCCTGTCCCTGATTCGCATGTCGGGACAAATGGACTTTATGTACGATAAGATGGCGGAAGCCCTCAAAAACGATCGTGTTCGTGATCTATACCTGAATAAGGACAATAAATTCGACCTGGTTCTATCTGGATACTTTATGAACGATTTCCAGCTTGGATTTGCAAAGAAGGTGAAGGCACCTGTCATCGTCGTGGCCTCAATGCCACCCAATCAACTGTTGAACCCTCTAATCGGAAACCCTCTGGAGGTCGCCTATGTGCCCTCAATCAATGACTCCGTGGAAAAGGGCAAGGCCTTGACCTTCCGGCAGCGTTTGACTGGCTATGTTTCAAGCGTCTTCTTCGAAATCTTTAGCTGCCTTTCCGAAAGACGTAATAGAAATTTGTACAAGTAAGTGAGATCCTGGTTTTAGTGTGCACTCCCTGTGATTTTATTTATATCTCGTATTTTTTGTTTTTAGAGATATTTTCGGTGACGATCCCACCATGCCAGAGTACTCGGAATTGCTGAAGAACACGTCTTTGGTATTCTTTGCTTCCCACGCGGCCAGCGAAGGACCCATCCGACCCAATGTGCCTGCTGCGATAGAGATTGGGGGTATACAAGTTAAGGACACGCCGGATCCCCTGCCCCAGAATATGGCGGAGTTCCTGGGAAATGCCACAGATGGTGCAATTCTTCTCTCTCTGGGCTCCAATGTTCAGGGAAGCCACCTTAAACCAGAAACGGTTGTCAAGATGTTCAACGTCCTCTCGAAACTGAAGCAAAGGGTCATCTGGAAGTGGGAGGATCTGGAGAAGACCCCCGGAAAGTCGGACAACATTCTCTACTCCAAGTGGCTACCTCAGGACGATATTCTGGCCCATCCTAAAATTAAGCTGTTCATCAATCACGCTGGAAAAGGTGGACTTACTGAGGCCCAGTACCATGGAAAGCCAATGCTTTCTCTGCCAGTGTTTGCAGATCAGCCGGCTAACGCGGATGCTATGGTGAAAAAGGGTTTTGGCCTCAAGGTGAGCCTTCTCACCCTGGAGGAGCAGCCCTTCCGGGAGGCAATCCTAGAGATCTTGTCGAACCCACAGTATGGTCAAAAGGTGGCCTCGTTTTCAGCCCTCTACCGCGATCGCCCCATGACCGCCAGGGAATCAGTGGTCTACTGGTCGGAGTACGTCATACGACACCATGGAGCTCAGCACCTGCAGAGTCCATTGGTGCACATGAACTTCATAGCCGCTAAAAACATAGATATCTATGTATTGTTAGTTGCTATCTTTGTTACTCTTTTATTGCTTTTTAAGGCGCTGGTGCAATTTATTTACAGAAAGTGCACATCAAAACCAAAGAAGCAGAAAAAGCACTGAACATTTTGAATAGGCTAGTAACTATTGGAAATACTCATCTCTAAATATGACACTAAACTAGCGAAATAAAATAAAAACTTGTAAATATATATTTAGTTGAATTTCTGATAGATTCAGTCTATCTTGTTTGTTAAAGAGGGTTATCAAGGTTTTTGGTGTCATTTATTGTACAAATATGTATATATGATAAGATAAGATACTTTAAAAGCAGTGTAGACTTAAGCAACACAAAAAGCAAATAAATGAGATTGGCTCAGGCTATCAGGGTTTCTTCAAATTGAGTGTTATTAATCATATGTTAATCATATATGTTAATAATCATATGATTCCCACGCTTATTTACCATAACAGTATCTGATCGGTTGATATCAAAAAGATTAATCATTTACTAATAATAAAAAAGGTTTTTTTATATATATGTATGTATGTTTATTGAACTAAATGTCGGTATTATACTTTTTATTATAGCACAAAAAGAGTATTTGCCTTATATGTTAACATTACATTATTTTAAGTCTTTAATCCTTTTATTGAATTTTCTCCTTCTTTGACTTCGATGTGAATCTTCTGTAAATAAATTTGACTAGTGCCTTAAAAATCAGTGTAGTAATTACTAATATAACAGCAAACAGGACGTATATGTCAATGTTATTGGCGGTTATGAAGTTCATGTGGACCAGAGGACTCTGAAGATGGGCTGCTCCATGGTGCCGGATGACGTACTCCGTCCAGTAGACCACTGACTCCCTGGCGGTCATGGGGCGATCTCGGTAGAGGGAGGAGAACGAGGCAACCTTTTGGGCATACTGTGGGTTCGACAGGATCTCTAGGATTGCCTCCTGAAAAGGCTGCTCCTCCAGAGTTAGAAGATTTATAGTGAGGCCAAAACCACTCCTGACCATATCCTCTGCATTGCCGGGCTGATCTCCAAAGACGGGCAGTGAAAGCATTGGCTTTCCGTGATACTGAGACTCTGTTATGCCACCTTTGCCGGCGTGATTGATGAACAGCTTAATTTTCGGATGGGCCAGGATATCGTCCTGAGGCAGCCACTTGGAGTAGAGAATGTTGTCCGACTTGCCGGGGGTTTTCTCCAGATCCTCCCACTTCCAGATTACTCTTTCCTTAAGTTTCGACAGGACGTTGAACATCTTGATAACCGTGTCTGGCTTAATGTGGCTTCCCTTGACATTTGAACCCAGAGTAAGAAGTATAGCTCCATCAGTGGCATTTCCCAGGAAATCAGCAATATTTTGCGGCAAGGGATCAGGCTTGTCCTTAATTTGAATACCACCGATTTCTATGGATGCCGGAACATTGGGTCGGATGGGTCCTTCGCTGGCCGCGTGGCTGGCAAAGAACACCATCGATGTGTTCTTGAGCATTTCTGAGTACTCCGGCATGGTGGGATCATCACCGAAAACCTCTCTGGAAATGGTAAACGCAAATATGTTTTTGGGTGCATATTTTGTATCAGGGTTCTACTTACTTATACAAATTCCGATTACGCTTTTCCGAAAAAAGAGTAAAGATCCCGAAAACGCAGCTTATAATGTAGCTGACCAATCGTTGCATGAAGGTAGCACCTTTACCCTTCTCTACGTCGTTGCTTCCCGCGTAGGAGATCTCCAAGGGATTACCAATCAGTGGGTTCAACATTGGATTGGGTGCCATTGTGGCCACGACGATGACAGGTGCATTCACCTTCCTTGCGAATCCAAGTTGGAAATCGTTCATGAAAAATCCAGAGAGTACTAGGTCGAATTTATTGTCCTTGTTCAAATACAGATCCTTAACTCGATCATCCATCAGGGTTTCGGCATTCTTTCTGAACATGAATTCCATCTGTCCCATCATTCGGATGAGGCATACAGCCATGTTGCTATTGTCTGTCTTGGACATCTCTCCAATTGAATCGCTCATAAACTGGGACTCCTCCTTGGTGAGGGGCACCTCGATTAGGGTTATGTTCTTGTGGGTAATCACTGGCTTTAGTGCTGTGACCACAGTCACATTATGACCCTTCTCCGCCAGAACCTTAGCTGCCGACATTTGGATGATCAAGTGCGAAGGACTCAGGCTTGGAAAGAGACCCAGGATGTTTGCACCTTGGGAGCCATCCATAAAAGCAGCGATGGCTATGGCTAGCACCAAAATCTTACTCGGTTCGTGAACCATGTTGGTGGATCGTTTCACGCAAACTGATAAAGTCCATTGACTGGCAGTGCCTTATATTCGAAATCAAACAGACGCTGACTTCAGATGACGGCTCAGCTTGCTAACGATAAGCCGGTAGTACTTTTTGCGATTGTTGTGCTAGGTTGCACCAAACAAAACCATTTCACAACCGATTTCAGATATTTCGTGAAAGGTTTTTGTATTCCTTATCGCTTTAAACATTATTGTAATCTTGAGCTTTCTAAAACGGGAACCGTTCCCTACTAGTATTATCATGGTTTGATTTCGAATGATAACAGTATCGCAAAATTATTGCAACTTATAAAACCCCTATTTTTTACGGCTACGGTTTTGATGTCTTTATCAAAATGTTGTATTTATATGATCTGAACTGATCTAGCCATGTTTTTACCAATGTGTACCTTTGTTGTGAAATTTAAATATACATTTGGATGATCAAATGCGAGGGACTGAGACTGGGGAAGAGACCCAGAATGTTTTCACCCTGAGAGTCACTATAAAAAGAGACAATCGCTAACGCTATCAGCAATAATGATTTCGGCTTGTGAACCACGTTGGGGGATCGCTTACAGTACACTGGGAAAGATGACTGCCTGGGAGTGTATTATACTTGAAATTATGAAGACTTCGGATGACACAGATAAGCGTTTAGCTTTTGTTGTTCTTGCTTAAATCAAATTTCATGAAACTTTTTAGTAAAAATGTATGAACAATGTTCTTATCGCTGTTGTTTATATTTGCAAAATAAGAAAATCCAATTGTATATCGTCTGTATATTTTCTTGGGTGATGGCAGTCCAGCAAAATGTATAACTCGATCAAAATTTCGCAATTATTAGTAATGTATAATTAATCTTTTGACCTCTAGAACTGAGCTAAATATTGTATTTTTTTAAGTATTTGATTCAGTATGAAATGGATCGAAGTAAAAAGAGAGCCCTTTGGGATGACTTTTATCTCCTCTCATCCCAAACTACAATTTTGTGCCTTTTGTACGTGTTCTGGCAGAGCCTGCGGTCAAAAGAGTGTACTTTTTTTTGGTTGAAATTCGGTGGAAAAACATTTGACTGGGAGAGAAAAACGATGGGAAAAGCAAGTAAAATAAAACCGAAGCATAGCCGGGGTGACACTTTGTGGCACACGACTTGGAAAACGGAACCCACACCTGAACGGAAAACCCCGGATCAGGCAATTTACAGTTACGCGGCCACGTGACTTACTAAATCAACTTGGACTGTCGCTCGTTTTGCGGCATCCGAAAAATACAGGACTAAGAAGTGAAAATATAAAAACACCTCAAATCCAATTCCCGCCCAGGGTGATGGTGGTGTCGCCGGAAATGTCGGGCTGACAAATCGCGTGCAAAAATCTGTGAAATCTTCGTTTGTTGCCATCTCTATCTGTGAGTTCCAGAGCTGAAGACCTTGTGCACTGAGAAAAATTCTTTCTTTCTTATACCTGAGTTTATATTTATCATTGTAAAATAAATATATATATTGTGGTATTTAAGCAAGTGGCCTGATAACTTTATTGCTATTGTGACTTACCAACTTGGTTTTTAGGGTTCCGAAAAAACAAATATCTTTTTTTCTAATAATAAAACATTTTAAAAATAAGTTTGCGATTATATGGTAATTATGTTTTGCTAATAGTTAATCATAGTTTGTTATCTAAATCAAGTGTACTGATTAATTTAGTATTTTTTTGAGTGCAGATTGCCGAGCAACTGCTTCGAGTTTCCTTTCCATGAGTAGGGTTTTTGCTTTGGCGCCTCGTCCTGGACTCAAAAAATCCCTCCGAGCACCGGCGGCGCCTCTTTGGCAATTTGTTGGGTTTTCTTTTTTCTTTTTTTGCTTTTACTTTCCCTGTTGTTGTTTTATCCCATTCCAGTGGCAGTGGTAAATTTTTTGATTAATCAAAGGACATTTTTTTGTGCAGTGCCCGTGTCTCTTGGCTGTTTGGTTGTCGGTCTGGCCAAAAAAGGAGGCAGAATTAATGCAAAAATGATGAGTGGAAATTTGTCAAGCTTATTTACTTCCGTCATTTAATGGGCCCGCGGCAAATTGTGGGCGGGGAGGCGGGGGTCACAGCCGTATCCGGATCCGGAGCTGGAACTCAAGTCGAGCCCAAGCCAACAGACGGCGGAACTTATCTTTGTTTGCTTCAAATTTTTTTTTTGGTTATTTTCCCGTTGCCCAAGGCAATTTTATGCATAATTTTCGGTCAATGCCTGACAGTTTTTTGTTCTTGTTATTTTTGCTACTGATTTTTTTTTCGGCTGTCATTTTTACCTGGGGCGGCCATTGGCCATTGCATATTTTAGACCGGATTTTCCCTAATGCGTTGAATATTTTTCACTGCCCTGTAAAGTGTTTGGTTTTATATTTATTTTCTGGGGGATGCTAAATCGAATTTCTCGTTGTTGGCATTTTCCTTTCATTTTTACTGTGTTTTTGTTTGTTTGTATCTGTTTGCCATAAGTTAGGTAAACGACTTGAGGATAGGAAATGTGGGGCATAAGCGTTTTTTTCCTTCAGGAGTCCCTATTGGGTTTTGCGGAATTCAGATTAAGTAAGGTATTTGAGTTGAGATTTTTTGTCCCAGCCTAAGAAGGCAACCAGTAAATTTCCAGGAAACGGGGAACACTTTAAATTTTAAGGAATACGCAAGGAATACTAATTTAATAAGTTAACAAAAGCTCCGAGAGCAAATACAAATACTTAAGTTTAGAAAATTACTCAAACTACTTGCCTTAAAAAATGTACTGATCAGAATACTTAATTTCAATTTCTTTTTAAGTTAGCTTTTCCTTTTCATTCCCAATTTTCAAATATTTCTTTTCCGATCGTTAAAATTTTCCGTGTTGTGAATAACTAAAAATGCTATGGCGTTCTTTACTTTGCAAGTTATTTTGCTTTAGTATACTATTTTTAATGGAAATAGTTCATATTCGCCGATTTCTGTGGCAGCCTTTAAGCTGTCAGGATCCAGACCCAAGTTCAGTAATATTTACGGCTGCCATCCACAATTACCTCCTTCGAGTTGGACCACTTCGCAAGATCAGAAATCAGAGTAATATTGCCACAAGACATATTATAGGATTTATAATCCTTCATATAGTAGTGGTTTATCTTTCACTCGCAGTGGTTTGGGACACATCCGGTTGTCTAATACAAAAGTTATTAGCTTATAGAGAGAATTCTAATTTGCCCCAATATTTTAATCTTGTTCGTCTTTCCATGGCGTTAACCTTCCTTTTGAGCTGCTGGAATCTTCCCAAAAAACGAAAAAACTGCTGCAAAAGAAGTGCTGTGGAGATGGAAAAGGACAATGATTATTTCGACTTCTTTTCCGTGTGGGATGCCTTTCCATCTGAGATCCATTTGGGTAGTTTGGGCCTGCGCTACAGGGAACGTTTTCCGAAGCCAAGGGAACCACCTTATAATGCTGTTGCCAGGAATGTTTATAATCCCAATAAATATATATAAATCGTAATTTTAATTTACTTTATATGTGTAAGCAATACACATTTTTTTCTCAAAAATAATATTTGCAAATGTAACATTTTTTTGCTTCCAAGTGAAACTTCAAAAAACCCCTTTCATGTAGTCTTTTTTATTCGTATTTATTTATTTCCCATACATCTTTTAATACAATTAACAATTCACATACAATAATTAAGTTTACTTGCCATTGATTGTGTGTGTTCCTTTTTCTGTGCTCAAATATTCATGTGTAAATTTGTTGATATTCGAATTTTCCTCCACTATTGAAATAATTCTGACATATAATCGTATTTGGTAGCAAATTTTACGTTTAGATACCTATATATTAATTTATATTTCATAGTTTTCCTCCTGTGTTGTTGATTTTCTCGGTTTCGCATTTCCGATGGCTTGTTCACACATAAAACAAAGGTTGCATTACACTTATGTAGGAAATGGCTGGGCTTCCTTGCGCGGACCTAGACTAATTCGATTTCGACTATATACAAATTCAACTGTTGCTGCCTTGGCTTGTTAACTTTTCATTTGGCTCGAAATGGTGCGAAACACCCAATTAATTTGGTGCCCGTTTCTGTCTCATTTTTAATTTGGTTTATTTTAGAGTGTGTGCACTGGGAGACTTGGGTCCTTAGATCCTGGAAACTTAGGCCACAAATAGAGCGCCCGTCAATGCCAGCCACTAACTCTGGGAGCCGTGCCAGCGCAGAATGTGGACAAGGCTTAGAAGCCAGGCGGCCAGGGAAGCTGAAAAAAGAAAATATTTAGGTCTATTGTAAAATATATATAAAATAAAATATAATAAGACACTATATAACCTTTTTTCTTTTATTTAAATCTTTACTCAACGGCATTATCCAAAATATAGTATTTCTTTCAGTCACAATTTTTCGTGCAAGAAATGTGTTGGTAAACTACATTTTTTTAAAGACTTAGTAACCTATAAATGATCTTAAATTTTTCTAAAAAATTAATCATTGCGTTGGAATAATTAATAAAGTTAGATATAGCAAGAAACAAAAGGTTGGTACAATTCCACGTCCTAAATATTACAATAAAGTTTTAATCAAAGGAAACAGTACGCATAAATGATATGATTTTAGATGATGAGAATATTAATGTTATTATATTTACCTTAAATTTAAAAACAACCGAATTAATAAGAAACCTGGAACTATTTTTAAATAGAACCGAAGGCCAACTCACCTGGTTGGCCGGTGATGCAGGATCCGTTCTCGGTGAGCCGCTGCTTGGTGCCGGCGTCCTTGAGCGCCAGGATGGTGGTCCTCACCCGGCTCTCCCTCCGCACCGCCGCCAGTCCCATGATGTCCGCCGTGCACCGGAGCTCCAGCATCTCGCTCTTGCTGATGAACCGCGGGTCGTCCAGGTGGAGGCGCAACTGCAGGTGGCTGGCGAACAGGTGAAAGCCGTCGGCGTTGCGTGAGACTTCGTTGATTTGCGGCTGCAAACTGTGCCCAGGTGCCTGTGGCCGGAAGCAAACGGAAACGGGAATTGAAATGGAAATGGAGAGAGGTGGGTTTAAAAGCCGAATTGTGCACCACATGCCTGCGTGACTTTCAGCCGGTCTTCTGTCCCAGTTCTTTGTCAACATTTGGACAAGTTCGATGAGCAGAAAGGGCTTACTGACTGACTGGCTTAATAAAGAATGAAGTGTCTCTAATACACTCAAAAAAAAACCAAAGACAAATTTTCTCTTGCGGATTATTAAAAGCAGATTTGAGAATTTTTGATTGACAGTTTTCTATTAGAATTTTTTGATTTCGATAATGATAAGATAGATATTGATTTCATAATGTATTTATATTGTAAAACTCAAGAGAAAATCTATCTTGTTTCCTTACCGTTTTGTTGTTTATATACCACATTAACTTGGCCATTGGACTGGACATTTCTGAGCTGCAGTTGGCCACCAGATAGTCGTGGTATTTATAGGCATGTCGCACTCCCGAGATAAAGGGATCAAATTTGGGTAGCACTGAAATGTATTTAAAAGAATTGATGCATTTTAATTATAAATAAAACAAAAATACTTTTAAAACCCTAAACATTTATACCAATATTTCATTTAATCCAACAGGAATTAAAGGCCACCGATTATTCATTTGCCAAAAGTGCATAAAGTTTCATTTTAGTTCGCCGTCGGCAAAAGTAAATTTTTGGTTTAAAACTCTGCCGGCAAAAGCATAATGCCATTTGGGCACCAAACTTATCCCAATTAGAACCGAAATCCGAGCTTAGTTTCCGTAGAAATGGATGCTATATGGTGAAGTAAGGCACTTAGACAATTACCGACACGCCAACACCAAATATTTATTTGAAGTGTTAATTAATCTTAACAAATAATTGCCCAGGACAAAGTTTTTTGATGAAAACAAGCGTAATTTAGTTTATGGCAAAGGTCCCCCCGATTTCCCACCGCCGCCCCATTACCGCAAAGGCAACAAATCCCGCATCCGAATGAATGTTGTTGTGGAAAATTTGTGAAATATGCTAAGGACCTCCAAGGCCTCGAGAGACAATGGACGGCGAGGGGTGGAAATCAGGGGAGGATGGGGAGGGGTTTGGCATCAGAAGTCAGGCAGTCAGCAGGACTGTAAACTTTTTAATTGACTTAATACAAACCACTTTGGTGGAAAGTTTCTGACCTGTTTCAAGTACAACTTACGGGTGGGTGGGGACTGACGGACGGACGAACTGAATCCGGAGTTGAAGTTGATGATTGCGGCCATGTTGTGCCTGGTGGCACGCCCACTTGGCCCATTTGCCCATTTGGCCGCCCCCAATTGTGTGACTTGCATTGCGGGCGAAACAAAAGCAGCAAAAATGAAAATTCAACGAAAACAAAGCAATCAACTAGGGTAAATAAACCAAAAATGGCAATGTAGTATACCCAAGTACTAGTAAACCACCAGGAACAAGATTGAAAAAATACACACACCCAGTGGTGAGGGAAACTCCCCGCCGAAAACCAAAAAATACAAAGGAAAGTCAGTTTTTGGGGGCAAAAATTGTGTTGTTGGAATGCTAAACGAAGCTAAACGAGCCAAAAAAAACAAGTGCAGGATTTCCAGTCTGGACAGGTGTAACCATTTTGGAGCGTGTGTTTAGTTTAAAGGGAAAACTGACCTCGAATGATAAGCCCCCGCATTAAAATACAACAAAAGCTCAGAGGGGAGCTTCCAAAAAGTGGGTCGATAGAGAGAGAATTAATATTTTAAAATAAATGGGTTCCTTAACTATAGTTTTAAAGGAATTTTTATGCATTTATAAAGTTCTAGCGATGGGAGAATAAATATTTTGTAAAATATCTTAGAATAACTAGTTGTTGCTATCAACATTTAAAGGAAATAGTTATCAAACGTTTCTTTGTAACAGTATGGAAAACTTAATTCTTTATATTTAATTAAGCTTAATAAAGAAAACCTTTGTAATGCAATTTCCGATTATTCAAATGTTTAGAGTTTGCTGGGTTTTATGTTAAAGCTGTTTAGCTTAATTATCTTTATCTAAGTTTAATGTAACTTTGTTTAAACTTATGCTACTTAATATTTATTTAAACTTATTTTAAAGCACTCTCTAATAATTAATTCTATATAAAAGGATACTGTGTCCCCACTTTCAACAATGACCTTTCTTTCAGTGGAAAAGCTAAAAAAGAACGTAATCAGCTTGTACCCAAAAATGCGGCAAATCTCCGAAGTAATTAAGTGCGGCTCAGTTGCCGTTTTATGGTCAGTGTGTGGACCGGCGTGTCCTGGCATGTCCTGGCGTATCCCGGCGTATCCTGGCATTTGCCGGCCCATTGCTGAGCTGTGCAAACTTGGCAAAGTTAATCAGTGTGATGACACACGGCACGCAGCTAAGCGACAAAATATTTGCCAGGCAAAAGTTTAGACCAAACCTCGAACCCCCGGGCCTGATCCTGTTTTCCTCAGTTCCCGTGTGTTTCCGTGGATCCCCATATCCCCGTAACCCTGTTCCTGTTTCTGGGCATCATCAAAGCGTCCTGTTTGAAAATCGAGCGAGAGCTCTCGGCCCAATGTTGTTGTGACAAAGTTTTTAAGGTGGTTACGATGGCGATGGCACTTTAGTGACAAAATTCCCAAGTCGATTGTTGGTCTGTCAACAGCTTCGCCTTCATTGAAACAAAAAACGGGCGACACCAGCTAAAACTACGTGCATCCAATTCCCCCTTTAACCACACTTTTCCGAACACTTTCCCCACATTTCCCCGCTTTTCCCCGCACACGCACATATTGTTCCGCCCAAAGAGGACTTTAAACTTTGCCGCTATCTCGTTGATTAAGTTTGATGCCATGGCTGGTTGGCTTTATTTTGTTTTGGCTCTTGCCCCTGGTGGCATTGTATTTTTGTATATTTTTTTTTGTTGTCCAGCTTATTCTCTGGGTTTATATGTATATAAATTAAAATGACGAAACCAACTGGCCACTGACACTGGCATATGCCAAAGGCACTTATCGCTCGACGGACAATGCAGCCACTATGATTATATGGTCTGTTTTCCCTTTTATTATCTCCAAAAGGTTTTATTTGAATTTCATATGTTGTGGAGCAGAAAAGAGCAGGGCATTAAAGGAGCTTAAATTTAAAGTCACATAAATAAACTCAACTAAAAAATGTATCATCATCATGAAGTTCTTATGAAAACAAAATATTAATTTATTATAAAAAAGGAAAATTTATTAATATATATATAGTATATATAAATCTTTGAACTTGTGTATCATTTTAAAATTTTTAAGGATAGACAAAGATGTTCAGAACTTTTTTTTCCCAATAAGTGATGAATTAGTAGATACATTTTATTGGTATAAAAAAATGTAATGTGTAATAAAAGATTCCTTTTGGAATTTAAAACAACTAATATTTCCATTTCATAAAAGCCCATAAATTTATTCTGTGCACTTCTGTTGATGCACTCATTTCAACATTTCACAACTCCCAATCAATCACTGAAAATCAGGAAGCCATAAATAAATGCCAACTAATAATCGAGAATACAGTGTTGTGGCAAAAAGCAAGGAAAACCCCATCAGGTGAGGGGGAAAATCGTGGGACGACGGGGAAAACCATCCACGTTTCAGTAAGCCGTCCTGCAGACTGGCACTTAATCTAGCCACTGGGATTTCCATGTACAACCACTTGAGCATGGCTTACTTTGTCTATTTAAGTACGCTGAATAGATAAAAGTCAAATTGACATGCAAATAGCGAGCACACAAACAGTCTGCCCTCTGCCAAACATCCAATTAAAGACGCAATACAAATACGAAAATGCGAATTCAAATTTGATTGTTACGCGTAAACAAATGCCTAAGTGCGCATTATGCAAATCAATATCTCTTAAAGTAACGTCAATAAATAAGACGCCCACAAAACCGAACGCAAATACAAAAACCCACTCGAGGCCCCGGGCCCATCATCCAGTTAGCATCTATGTAGAAGTATTGCCTGGCCCAAAAAGGAGACAAATCGCTGAGCGGCGAAATTGCGACAAATAAATCATTTTGAGCCGCATAGAAACTAGAAACAAAAGACATAAGCAGGCCATTTCCATTTGGACCGAAATCAATTGATTTGAATTTCAAAGTAGAGCCAGCCCAGCGACCGAAACTCTGACTGACTGTCTGCCTGCCTGACGGATCTTCCTCCTGGCCGCAATCAGCCGCAGAAAAGGGGCAAAAAGGGGCATTGTTACACTTGGAAAATATATCAAAGGTCTCTAGATTTTCAAACTTATAAAAAAACAGAGTATTCTAAACTTTCTTGAACCTTAATGAGTGTTAAAAAGTATTTTCATCAGTGGCTATTACCAGATCCACTTAAATCAGCGGTCGGCAGCTTACCTTTTTAGCGGGAAGCCGCCACACAAACAGTGTGCAACAGCGGAAAGACAAAATGTCATCAAGTAACATGCCGACAGCTCATTAAAATGAATATATCAAGTGAAATTACTTTTGGTATGACTTAAATGATTAATAAATTAAAAATATTTTAAATCAAACTTTGTTTGGCTAGGACATTTTCAAGAATATGTTATAACAGTTAAGGTTTTTAATAGATCAGATTTGTTGTACCCTGTTTGCTTGGCCTAAGAATTCCAAATAACAAAAACTGCAAGATCGGATAGTCATAATCATAGTAATCAAAGTCACTCCTATATTTTTTAGTATGTCTAATTTTCTCCAGTGTAGCCCAGAGTGTTGGGTGCTGGGCGGAATCATCGTCATGTACGCTGCCAATCAAAGCGAAATCAAAATGGTGGGCGATGCGTTGCTAGCGGCTTTCGGTGGTTCGGTGGAGCGGTGGTTCGGTGGTGCGGCGATGACGTTAACAAACCCAACTACAAGTGCCGCAAACGAGTTGGTCCTGGGATATATTTGTTGTATTTTGCGCCATTCCTCCGGTCATGGTTGTTGTTGGATAGGCCCAGCACGTGACAACGGCAAACGACCGCGCATTGTAGATTATAAATTGATTCGTACAAAACTCACAATTGAGTCGAATTTGTTCGCTAGGGCGGCAGGTGGCGCAGCGGGGCTTTCGGCTCGGGGTGTTCACTGTACACAGGATGAACGTCGGGATTTATTAACAATCATTACTCATACAAATGGCTGACGCGTGTCACAATTTTCCAGCGTTTATGCTACGCCCTTTTGAACTGCCTACTGCCCTAGGTTCGCGACCCCGAGAACCTCCGGTACCGTACTGCCGACCCCCCACCCATCTATCCGTATCCGGTAATCCGTGTGATTCCCTCCGCCATCCGCCCGGAAAGCACTCCGCCGGTGTGGCATTGATAAATGGAAAGGAGTTCAGGCGGCGAACTCCCGACCCCGAATTCTGGTGGCCGTGCAAGGACCATTTATAATTTTATTAAGTGTTTGCAAAATTGCACATAATTTGTTGTCTCTCTGTTGCAAAACATAAATCAAAGACAGCTACGAAAATTTTACAGTGGGTAGAAAGGGGCATTGGACAATGGGTTGTGTTGTGTAGTCGTTTTGGATCAGATATTATAGGGGAGGTGTTATTTAAAGGGATTGTAATATTTTGATTAAATCTTAAAATAATTGAAAAGTTTAAAGATAAGTTTGTTAGTTTAAACATAAGTTTGTGTTTTCGAAAAAAGATGGGTCTTTTAAGGTAGAAAATTAGGATGCGGTCAGTTGCTTAAAGTAGGAATTGGTTTTTTTAAATATCATTGCGGTTTGTAAATGTTTCGAAAACTTTCTTATAATTGGGACCTAGGATCTGCATAGGCAGTACGACAATGGGCTCTTTTTGAGTTTTTGACCACTGTGTCTAGCCAGGGGCTCTGGATCGCTTTTGGGGGTAGGGGGTCATTTGTGCACCTACCTCCTACTGTCATATTGGCCGTCTGATCGATCAGCTTGAACTCGGGCGCATCGCCGGACACCTCGCACCTATATTGCCCCGAAGAGTGGGCGGTGAGCTTCTCCAGCTCCACGTTGCAGATGAATTGATTGCAATGCGGCGAACCGTCGGCGATGGTGACACCTTTAACGGGGAACCAATTTGTTGTCGGCGGTGTTAGTGGCGAGTATCTGCAAGGAAAGAGACGGCAACACAGCGTTAGAAAGAGACAGACAGGCAGACAGACAGAGGCTGCTGCTTGAGTTCGAGTGCTGCGCAAAACCGAAACCATGAAATATTGATGAGCGAATCATGCTAAAAAAGAAATATTTTTTGGTTTCCATTTCAGTTTCTACAGCTGCAGCTCTCGTTGAATTGTATCCACTTTTTGGCCGGGCTGTCGATTTTATTATGAATAATATGCAGTTCCACTCGGCTCCGCATTCTCTTCACAGCTCAAATAAAATTCAAATTCGAATGCGAATTCAAATTCCATTCATACATATATGTATGTACGTATGCAGGGAATGCTGCATTTGATTACAGCAATTAGCGTGGCGATTGGGGAAAATCGTTTTGAATCGCTTCGAATCGGAACTGTGTTGAGAAATGATCTAAAGGGAATTTAAAACTAAAGTGTTTTAGTATTGAGCAATAGACAAAAAGAGCATTGTTTCGTAACATTTAAGAAGCAATATTATTTTACAATCGAATTTATTTGGCTGCAAGCTAAAGTGCATTTACTTCTATATACCATAACTTGAGTTATTGGACTCCGATTTAGAGTGGAATACCTCTATGAGCTTGTGGTTGCATTCTCTAAAAACTTGCATTTTTACACATTCTTTTAAGGGAGAGGCCAATGGTTTTAAGTATAGGAACCCAAAACTGCACTTTTAGAATCCATAACTTGAGTAATTTTATTCCGATATCGACGTTATATATTATTTCTATTAAGCCATGGTCAAAATTTTAACCCATTTTCTTGTTCGATTTTTTCGTATTTCCAATGGTTTTCAGTATGGGAACCCAAAACTGCACTTCTAGATTCCATAACTTGAGTAATTTTATTCCGATTTTGACGTGGGACACCTTTTTGAATTCTTTGTTAAATTTTCTTATAATCTGCATTCAAATTATTCTATTCAGCCATGGTCAAAATTTTAACACATTTTCATGTTCGATTTTTCCGTATTTCCCATGGCTTTCAGTATGGGAACCCAAAACTGCACTTATAGATTTCATAACTTGAGTAATTTTATTCCGATTTTGACGTGGGATACCTCTTTGAATTTGTAGTGGAATTTTCTTATAATCTTCATTCAAATTATTCTATTGAGCCATGGTCGAAATTTTAACCCATTTTCATTTTCGATTTTTCCGTATTTCCAATGGTTTTCAGTATGGGAACCCAAAACTGCACTTCTAGATTCCATAACTTGAGTAATTTTATTCCGATATCGACGTGGGATACCTCTTTGAATTCGTAGTTGAATTTTCATATAATCTGCATTCAAATTATTCTGTTAAGCCAGGGTCAACATTTTAGCACATTTTCATATTCGATTTTTTCGTATTTCCCATGGTTTTCAGTATGGAACCCAAAACTGCACTTCTAGATTCCATAACTTGAGTAATTTTATTCCGATTTCGACGTGGAATACCTCTTTGAATTTGTAGTGGAATTTTCTTAAAATCTGCATTCAAGTTATACCATGAAGACAGGGTCAAAATTTTAACCCATTTTCATGTTCGATGTTTCCGTATTTCCAATGGTTTTCAGTATGGGAACCCAAAACTGCACTTCATGATTCCATAACTTGAGTAATTTTATTCCGATTTCGACGTGGGATACCTCTTTGAATTTGTTGTGGAATTTTCTTTTGATCTGCATTCAAATTATTCTGTTAAGCCAGTGTCAAAATTTTAGCCCATTTTCATATTCGATTTTTTCGTATTTCCCATGGTTTTCAGTATGGAACCCAAAACTGCACTTCTAGATTCCATAACTTGAGTAATTTTATTCCGATATCGACGTGGGATACCTCTTTGAATTTGTAGTGGAATTTTCTTATAAGCTGCATTCAAGTTATACCATTAAGACAGGGTCAAAATTTTAACCCATTTTCATGTTCGATGTTTCCGTATTTCCAATGGTTTTCAGTATGGGAACCCAAAACTGCACTTTATGATTCCATAACTTGAGTAATTTTATTCCGATTTCGACGTGGGATACCTCTTTGAATTTGTTGTGGAATTTTCTTTTGATCTGCATTCAAATTATTCTGTTAAGCCAGGGTCAAAATTTTAGACCATTTTCATATTCGATTTTTTCGTATTTCCCATGGTTTTCAGTATGGAACCCGAAACTGCACTTCTAGATTCCATAACTTGAGTAATTTTATTCCGATTTCGACGTGGGATACCTCTTTGAATTTGTAGTGGAATTTTCTTTTGATCTGCATTCAAATTATTCTGTTAAGCCAGGGTCAAAATTTTAGACCATTTTCATATTCGATTTTTTCGTATTTCCCATGGTTTTCAGTATGGAACCCGAAACTGCATTTCTAGATTCCATAACTTGAGTAATTTTATTCCGATTTCGACGTGGAATACCTCTTTGAATTTGTAGTGGAATTTTCTTATAATCTGCATTCAAGTTATACCATTAAGACAGGGTCAAAATTTTAACCCATTTTCATGTTCGATGTTTCCGTATTTCCAATGGTTTTCAGTATGGGAACCCAAAACTGCACTTCATGATTCCATAACTTGAGTAATTTTATTCCGATTTCGACGTGGGATACCTCTTTGAATTTGTTGTGGAATTTTCTTTTGATCTGCATTCAAATTATTCTGTTAAGCCAGGGTCAAAATTTTAGCCCATTTTCATGTTCGATTTTTTCGTATTTCCCATGGTTTTCAGTATGGAACCCAAAACTGCACTTCTAGATTCCATAACTTGAGTAATTTTATTCCGATTTCGACGTGGGATACCTCTTTGAATTTGTAGTGGAATTTTCTTTTGATCTGCATTCAAATTATTCTGTTAAGCCAGGGTCAAAATTTTAGACCATTTTCATATTCGATTTTTTCGTATTTCCCATGGTTTTCAGTATGGAACCCAAAACTGCACTTCTAGATTCCATAACTTGAGTAATTTTATTCCGATTTCGACGTGGAATACCTCTTTGAATTTGTAGTGGAATTTTCTTAAAATCTGCATTCAAGTTATACCATGAAGACAGGGTCAAAATTTTAACCCATTTTCATGTTCGATGTTTCCGTATTTCCAATGGTTTTCAGTATGGGAACCCAAAACTGCACTTCATGATTCCATAACTTGAGTAATTTTATTCCGATTTCGACGTGGGATACCTCTTTGAATTTGTTGTGGAATTTTCTTTTGATCTGCATTCAAATTATTCTGTTAAGCCAGTGTCAAAATTTTAGCCCATTTTCATATTCGATTTTTTCGTATTTCCCATGGTTTTCAGTATGGAACCCAAAACTGCACTTCTAGATTCCATAACTTGAGTAATTTTATTCCGATATCGACGTGGGATACCTCTTTGAATTTGTAGTGGAATTTTCTTATAAGCTGCATTCAAGTTATACCATTAAGACAGGGTCAAAATTTTAACCCATTTTCATGTTCGATGTTTCCGTATTTCCAATGGTTTTCAGTATGGGAACCCAAAACTGCACTTTATGATTCCATAACTTGAGTAATTTTATTCCGATTTCGACGTGGGATACCTCTTTGAATTTGTTGTGGAATTTTCTTTTGATCTGCCTTCAAATTATTCTGTTAAGCCAGGGTCAAAATTTTAGACCATTTTCATATTCGATTTTTTCGTATTTCCCATGGTTTTCAGTATGGAACCCGAAACTGCACTTCTAGATTCCATAACTTGAGTAATTTTATTCCGATTTCGACGTGGGATACCTCTTTGAATTTGTAGTGGAATTTTCTTTTGATCTGCATTCAAATTATTCTGTTAAGCCAGGGTCAAAATTTTAGACCATTTTCATATTCGATTTTTTCGTATTTCCCATGGTTTTCAGTATGGAACCCGAAACTGCACTTCTAGATTCCATAACTTGAGTAATTTTATTCCGATTTCGACGTGGAATACCTCTTTGAATTTGTAGTGGAATTTTCTTATAATCTGCATTCAAGTTATACCATGAAGACAGGGTCAAAATTTTAACCCATTTTCATGTTCGATGTTTCCGTATTTCCAATGGTTTTCAGTATGGGAACCCAAAACTGCACTTCATGATTCCATAACTTGAGTAATTTTATTCCGATTTCGACGTGGGATACCTCTTTGAATTTGTTGTGGAATTTTCTTTTGATCTGCATTCAAATTATTCTGTTAAGCCAGGGTCAAAATTTTAGCCCATTTTCATGTTCGATTTTTTCGTATTTCCCATGGCTTTCAGTATGGAACCCAAAACTGCACTTCTAGATTCCATAACTTGAGTAATTTTATTCCGATTTCGACGTGGGATACCTCTTTGAATTTGTAGTGGAATTTTCTTTTGATCTGCATTCAAATTATTCTGTTAAGCCAGGGTCAAAATTTTAGACCATTTTCATATTCGATTTTTTCGTATTTCCCATGGTTTTCAGTATGGAACCCAAAACTGCACTTCTAGATTCCATAACTTGAGTAATTTTGTTCCGATTTCGACGTGGGATACCTCTTTGAATTTGTAGTGGAATTTTCTTATAAGCTGCATTCAAGTTATACCATTAAGACAGGGTCAAAATTTTAACCCATTTTCATGTTCGATGTTTCCGTATTTCCAATGGCTTTCAGTATGGGAACCCAAAACTGCACTTTATGATTCCATAACTTGAGTAATTTTATTCCGATTTCGACGTGGGATACCTCTTTGAATTTGTTGTGGAATTTTCTTTTGATCTGCATTCAAATTATTCTGTTAAGCCAGGGTCAAAATTTTAGCCCATTTTCATGTTCGATTTTTTCGTATTTCCCATGGTTTTCAGTATGGGAACCCAAAACTGCACTTCTAGATTCCATAACTTGAGTAATTTTGTTCCGATTTCGACGTGGGATACCTCTTTGAATTTGTAGTGGAATTTTCTTATAAGCTGCATTCAAGTTATACCATTAAGACAGGGTCAAAATTTTAACCCATTTTCATGTTCGATGTTTCCGTATTTCCAATGGTTTTCAGTATGGGAACCCAAAACTGCACTTCATGATTCCATAACTTGAGTAATTTTATTCCGATTTCGACGTGGGATACCTCTTTGAATTTGTTGTGGAATTTTCTTTTGATCTGCATTCAAATTATTCTGTTAAGCCAGGGTCAAAATTTTAGCCCATTTTCATGTTCGATTTTTTCGTATTTCCCATGGTTTTCAGTATGGAACCCAAAACTGCACTTCTAGATTCCATAACTTGAGTAATTTTATTCCGATTTCGACGTGGGATACCTCTTTGAATTTGTAGTGGAATTTTCTTTTGATCTGCATTCAAATTATTCTGTTAAGCCAGGGTCAAAATTTTAGACCATTTTCATATTCGATTTTTTCGTATTTCCCATGGTTTTCAGTATGGAACCCAAAACTGCACTTCTAGATTCCATAACTTGAGTAATTTTATTCCGATTTCGACGTGGAATACCTCTTTGAATTTGTAGTGGAATTTTCTTATAATCTGCATTCAAGTTATACCATGAAGACAGGGTCAAAATTTTAACCCATTTTCATGTTCGATTTTGCCGTATTTTCAATGGCTTTCAGTATGGGAACCCAAAACTGCACTTCTAGATTCCATAACTTGAGTAATTTTATTCCGATTTCGACGTGGGATACCTCTTTGAATTCGTAGTTGAATTTTCATATAATCTGCATTCAAATTATTCTGTTAAGCCAGGGTCAAAATTTTAGCCCATTTTCATGTTCGATTTTTTCGTATTTCCCATGGTTTTCAGTATGGGAACCCAAAACTGCACTTCTAGATTCCATAACTTGAGTAATTTTGTTCCGATTTCGACGTGGGATACCTCTTTGAATTTGTAGTGGAATTTTCTTATAAGCTGCATTCAAGTTATACCATTAAGACAGGGTCAAAATTTTAACCCATTTTCATGTTCGATGTTTCCGTATTTCCAATGGTTTTCAGTATGGGAACCCAAAACTGCACTTCATGATTCCATAACTTGAGTAATTTTATTCCGATTTCGACGTGGGATACCTCTTTGAATTTGTTGTGGAATTTTCTTTTGATCTGCATTCAAATTATTCTGTTAAGCCAGGGTCAAAATTTTAGCCCATTTTCATGTTCGATTTTTTCGTATTTCCCATGGTTTTCAGTATGGAACCCAAAACTGCACTTCTAGATTCCATAACTTGAGTAATTTTATTCCGATTTCGACGTGGGATACCTCTTTGAATTTGTAGTGGAATTTTCTTTTGATCTGCATTCAAATTATTCTGTTAAGCCAGGGTCAAAATTTTAGACCATTTTCATATTCGATTTTTTCGTATTTCCCATGGTTTTCAGTATGGAACCCAAAACTGCACTTCTAGATTCCATAACTTGAGTAATTTTGTTCCGATTTCGACGTGGGATACCTCTTTGAATTTGTAGTGGAATTTTCTTTTGATCTGCATTCAAATTATTCTGTTAAGCCAGGGTCAAAATTTTAGCCCATTTTCATGTTCGATTTTTTCGTATTTCCCATGGTTTTCAGTATGGAACCCAAAACTGCACTTCTAGATTCCATAACTTGAGTAATTTTATTCCGATTTCGACGTGGGATACCTCTTTGAATTTGTAGTGGAATTTTCTTTTGATCTGCATTCAAATTATTCTGTTAAGCCAGGGTCAAAATTTTAGACCATTTTCATATTCGATTTTTTCGTATTTCCCATGGTTTTCAGTATGGAACCCAAAACTGCACTTCTAGATTCCATAACTTGAGTAATTTTATTCCGATTTCGACGTGGGATACCTCTTTGAATTTGTAGTGGAATTTTCTTTTGATCTGCATTCAAATTATTCTGTTAAGCCAGGGTCAAAATTTTAGACCATTTTCATATTCGATTTTTTCGTATTTCCCATGGTTTTCAGTATGGAACCCAAAACTGCACTTCTAGATTCCATAACTTGAGTAATTTTGTTCCGATTTCGACGTGGGATACCTCTTTGAATTTGTAGTTGAATTTTCATATAATCTGCATTCAAATTATTCTGTTAAGCCAGGGTCAAAATTTTAACCCATTTTCATGTTCGATTTTTCCGTATTTCCTATGGTTTTCAGTATGGGAACCCAAAACTGTACTTCTAAATACCCTAATTTAAGTAATTTTATTCCGATCTCAACGTGGGATACCTCTTTGTTTTTGTGGTTGAATTAATAATTGAATAATCTGCGTTCATAATTTCTAGTGGAAAAGTAGGAACTTTATTTTTTGTAAGATTTTTACATTTTAAAATAATTTTATGGAGGCAAACTAGGCTTAAAATCTCTCCGGCCACTGTTAAAAGCAGTTACATATACTCAGACAAAGTCGAAGAGGGGAAGGCTTTTTCAATAGTGGTTTTTGCAATATTAATCACAAAAACCACAATAAAGAGCTATCTTTTGTAGGATTTCTTAGTGCGCGCAAATACCAAAAGGGTCGTTAGGTCGATTTGTTGTCCGTAAACACTCAATTTAACAAATAGAAAAGCACGGCCGAACAAATTCAGAATTACACTCGAAATGCGTGTATCTTTTGTGGCGTTTTTTGTTACAGATGGAAGCAACCGCAGTGTCAAATGCACATGAATAATTGAAGCCGAGTGCAGACCGCACAATCAAAACGTTCACACAAAAGCGTAATTGATAAAAGCCAACTGCCTACGGCAGTAAATTACTGGGAAGCCATCCCCAGAATCCGCCCCTTCTGCCACAGCAGTCCTGAAATGCCACGCCCCCTCGCGAATATGTCAAAAACAATAATTTGGAACTGGGCATGCCAATCGAATGTGGTCGCCAAAATGCTTCAAATTTACATGGAACCTTGCTGCAGTGGGCGTGGTTGGCAGAGTGCACTGAGCTATACGGAAATAAATCAAAATTCTAGAAATATATTTGTCATTTTTTTTTAAAATTAGGGGGCTTATTAAACTTGGAAAACAAAAAAGGTTCGATTTATTTATAGTAAGATCACCATTTTTAATTAACCTAATTTAATTGTTGAATTTATTGAGTATTACTTAATAGGGGATATCATGGATTTCCCTTTCCCGAATAATATTTAATTTAAAAACAAGTAGTGTGTTCACACAAAGGCAACCAACATATAATACAACTTTCAGTAAAAACAAGGATAAAAATTAATTTTTTTCGGTAACAGATTATGAGTGTTATAAATGCAAGTGTTTTTGCCAAAGTGGGCGTGCCCGACCATTTGGCAAAGCCCATAAACCGTTAAATGGTTCTGATATTTGGCATAAATAATAATTTTTTCCCGCTGTCCCACATCACCATATTTGTAGCGGGCTTTAAAAAATCAATAACCAAAACATTAAAAAAGAATTGTAATGCCCAAACACACACCTTTGTTAAAAATTTCACGCTCGATTAAGTGCCGGATGGAGAGCATGGATCTGGGCTACGGTCGCCGGTTCCTCATATTCCGGCCATATATGTTGTATATGCGGCAATGTGCAACAATTAAGCCAGTTAAATAAAAGCCCTCTTCGCACATATTTGGACCCGATATGGCAGCGTCACCTGGCCGCAATTGCAGGCGGGCCATAAAAATCCATTTCAATTAAGCATTTAAATTAGTTGCGACACTTTCAAGCGACCCAGCCCACTTCCATTATTTTGTTTTTATTTCCTTTATTTTGTTTTGTTTTTTTGGGGCAGGGGGGACTTTACTTTGTTGCGGACAGTGTTGCAGTTTCATGACGTTTTCAATTTGCGCCATAAAATCTGCATGAATGCGCCGGCACATTTCGCAACTCCCAATCTCCGGGGCTCCCTGGCGACATTTTATTATTTCAAACTGAATGCCGAAAAATATTTTTATGGGTTGGGGCTTGGGAGTTCGGGTTTGGGAGGGACCGTTTTTATTTGCTCTACGGCCGCAGCCGTTGGGTGGGCTCACCTGAAAAACTCGAGGCCATCCTTGTACCATTTGACGGAGTTCAGTGTGCGATTGCCCATCGCGTAGCTGCAGAAGAGCTTCGCCTTTTGGGCCACGTCGATAATGCGCGGAACGGAGAGGTTGGACAGGTGCAGTCCCTCCGCGGGCACAGGAGCCATTCCTGGAACGAGGACGCAACCAGTGCAACTCAGTATTAAGGAAATAAAATCGGGTATCAAAAAATACATAACTTATCATATAAACTTAAACATTGAGAAATTATTATACGGTTTTAAAAATAATATTGCTTTGCTTGGTTAAAAGATTGAAAACCTTCAAAAGTATATTTCAAAATATAACTATACCAACTATTGTCAATAACGAAGAGTATACCTTAATTTTAAGAAGTTTTAATAATATTGAATATATATATTATACATTAAGATAGGTATGGGAGTTTTATAAAAAAAACCGGTTATAATATAGCTTCTTTGCCATCACTGAATGCAACCAGAGCGGGAAGCGATTCCATAGGTATTACTCGGTAAGCTGTTGATAAGTGCGAGTATGCCACGCGGGTGGATAAATGGGTGATTCGATTCGGGGAAGGGCGGATTGACCTGCACATGAAAAACTTAAAATAATAGATTTTGTTTCGCTATCCGCGGGGATTTTATTGTTTGTAAATTGATTTTTTGATCGCTTTTTTTAATCGAATGGTGAGGTGTGAATGTTGTATAGGGTGTGAAAAATGTTGGAAATAGCCTATAACATTTTTAGTAAATATATCAGTGATATTATTTTTGAAATATATTTATAATAACTTTTCTTACTTGACAGAAGTGGATTTATATTTTTTAAAAACCATAAACCATTTTAAAAATCATTTCGAAAATATAATTTGTCATACAAAGTTTACCCTCGCAGTGTAGCGAAGAAAACCCTTTTCCAAAGGCAGAGGTGCCAAAAAGGTCGACGCGTCGTTAAAGCCCCGACTTTGGGAGCTGACCCGTGGCTCGACCTTTACGCCTTCACACTTTTTGCGGTCGTACTTTGCACATTTTTATACATTTACTTTTATTTTTATTCCGCGTCGCCACATCCATTATTGCATTTAAGCCGGACCCCGCAAATGCAGGCCATGAATCAAATGCCCGACCCGTCGGCCGACGTGGGTATTAATTAAGTTTATATTACTTGGCCTGATAATAAAAATTATACAAACGGACCAGCGACGAGTGGGCGTTGCTTTTGCCCCCTTTTTGCGGCATGTGAACTATGAACTTTGGCTGACCGACAAAATAATTAGCCCGGACTACAGGACTACGGCCATCTCTTTTCGTATATATATATATATATAGTAGTACCTATCTCTCTCCTATTTTTTCACACGCAGCCAGCGGAAGCAACAGTTTTTCGTTTGTTTATATCCCAGAGCTTTTCCGGCGGCCAGGGAGGAGTTTTAATGGCCCCTGGGACAACGGCTTGAACGTCGGCTAATTACAACAAATAACAGACAAACAGAAATTAACTTATGTGCTACATAAATTAGCGATGTAATATGACTTTTTCTGGCTGCCCCCGCCGGATGCCCTGAATTTATTGCCACGACAACTACGGGATGGTGATGATTTTGGTCCCCAAGGAGGCGAAACGGTGACTAATCCGCGTGACACAGTTTGCATTCCAAACAACATAATGAAATTAAAGCATTGCGAAACGCATTATGTCATTGGGATTAAAATGTGAAATTTGGCTAATGCTGCGCGGAATTATTTGTTGTTTATAATTTATTTTAGCAACACGAAATATTTCCTTTACTTGACAAACGTTTTTAATATTTCATTGCTATTTCTTTTGTTTATAATTTATTTTAGCAACACGAAATATTTCCTTTACTTGACAAACGTTTTTAATATTTCAGTGCTATACCTTTTATTTGCGGTTCCCAAATGCCAAGAACAATTCCTAATATTAATATAGAAATGGGTTTTAAAATTGTATTAAACCACTAGGTGATTTGACCTGCGGTCTTTTAAATATTTGCATACTTTCGTTTAACCTTTTTTTGCCATCTCGTTTAATGTTTTTTGGTTGCTCTTTGGCCATTTGTAATCATGCTTTGTTTGCATGCGAAATTAAGGCCAGATGACATTTGCGATTATGTTGGGTTGGCATATTATTTTCGTTTTTTAATATGGTTTTGCTGATTTAACGGCGGATTACATTTAAACGGTTTTATTGTTTATGTCGGTGTGTCGGATAGCCCGAATAGTTTAAATTGCCGAGGGCTTAGAGCAATTTGCCACTCGGCACAATCTTCTCGACAAATTGCTTTATGTGCGCATTCCAAACACATTACTCATAATGACAGGCAAAAAATACGATTAGCCTGGCGAGGCAATTAACATGCGAGACGCATAGAGATCCTTTGAACGGGGTCATTAACCCTCTCATAAGAAATTCATTATCTTTTTTGACGGTAGAAAAATGTAAGAAAAATAGTGGCCTATTAATTTTTATAAGATTACTATTTAAAAAGATTACGCCATTTATATATTTGAATTATGTTACTTTAATTATAACTTTCAGAACTGTTATCCTTAGAATTTATGCTAATACTTTCTAATGGTTTGTATTTTGTTACTTAACAATTTTAGAAAAACTCGTAGTCTTTTTATAAGTTTATTTAATGAACCACTTCCCTTATGCATATGCCCAAAATTAAACCACATATGTGCACATAGGGTTAAATCTGTATATCCGTGAAAATGACTTGGGCTATTCGTGATCAACTTGCCAGCCGCTTGAATGGTCTACCTCATATCCGGTCCCCGCGATGGCCGAAAATCTGGCCTAAGCCTCTTTTGGCCAACTTTGCTTTGGCCGTCGATGCTCCAGTTGCCCTTGACTGATTGTCGGTCAGTTAATATCACTCAAGCATGCCGTGGCGACGAAGCCTCGATGACAGACAGACCGACATAAGGACAGCTGACCATGTGAGCCCGGCGATGAGTTGGTCAAAAACAGGGCATTTGGCTCAGAACCCTCGGCATTCGGCTTTTGGCTCTGGGATCTGGGCTCTGGGCTTTGGGCTCACATGCGATGAGATAATGAATGCGTTGACGTTCAAGGATTTAATGTGCCGAAACAATGATGAATTAGTGACGAGACAGAAATTTCTCGAGCGCAAAATAATGAGCATTAGGCCGTTGGCTTGCCGTATCCTCGAGGACATTCATGATGGTCTTCCTTGGCAAACATTTGGGCTGGGCCATTGTGCGGACAATTTGCTTTGAATTTACTTGATTGTTGGACGGAATTTGGCGCCATTTGTGTTCTTTTTTCTCTAACAGCACATTAAATTCACAAAAAAAAAAAGAAATAGAATTTGAAATTTAAAGAGAAGCTCGGGACTATTTTCCAATTTAAATTTTTAATGGCCTTTACTGGCCAGACAAAGTGAAAGATCTTCTTGCTTGCCGTGTTGGGTGAATTTATCTTTGTCATCGCCGTTGACATTGACATGTGGTAAGGTCTTCTTTTTTGATGATGCATTAATTTAGTAAGTGTTCGGTAGTAAAGCTGTATAAGATCGGTTCCGAGGCCTTAAAATAGTAAGCTTTATTTAAAAAATCTTTAAAATGTAACATTGGCAAAACCCTTGTACAGATTTAATACACATTTTGTAATCTCAAACTTCCTTGGGCCTCCACAATTTCTGTCTCTTAGAAAGTTTCTTGTTTGATTAGCATTTGCCTAAAAGCATTTCACATCCCCCACAATTCTCATTTAGTTTCCGACAGTTGCTTCTGGTTTTCGTAATTTTAAAGAAAACGAGAAGTGAGAGCTCAGTTACATGATTCGTTACGCCCTGAATGGAATGCATGCCTCGAAATTTTCTTGTTAGTTTTATGCTGAGCCACACAGGACTACCAGGACTATTTTGTGCTTGTCAATGCCCTGCATCTCCACCTCAGCCCCTCGAAGTCCTGGCCCACTTTTCCGTGTCCTATTTCCATCTGCCCCCCATTTCCATCATAATTTTTTGCTCAACATGTTATTGCTGCTGCTGCTGAAGTTCTGCACATTTCATCTTGGTTACATTTACTTTCCCTTTCCTTGGTTTTTCCTTCTTTTTTTTGTTCTTCTGAAACCATATATTCTCCCTGTATTTTAGTTAACATTTTTAGTGGCTTTCGGAGCGGGCGAACAACAAAAGATTCATCATCTTTTTTTGCGCTTCTCGGATAGTTTGCTGGCGGGTCTTAAAGCAGGGGCTTTAACGTGGTGTATCGGATGGTAAAGTGTTTTATTTTGTTATTTTTTCCCCCTCTACAGCCAGTGTTTGCTAGTTCCTGACAGTTTTATACACTTGGGAATTGGTGGGGTTTAGTTTTTGGGCATGATACGAGTTGATGGATTGCCCGGCGCCTGTTTTCTGGCATGCCTTCGATTCCGGAAGGTTATCTCTTACTTGGCCGCTGATTAAAGCCAGTCCAGAATGAACTGAACTGTTATAGCATTATGCATAAATTGCGAATAAATATGTAATCAGATGAGCAACTTTTCTGCAGATGCTCAGCGGCTGAAAAAAAGAAACTGCATACTTGCAACTATAAGATGCAGCGAGTCGACACTTGATTGCAGGCGCAGAAGGAAACTCGTCAGGGAAAAAAGGGAAAGGGGGCGGTGAAAGTTCAGCGGAAAGAGGGGGGCGTGGCCAGGATCGACCGAGCCAGCCGGCAAGTAGGTAATAGTTTCAGGTAAAAGCCTGTAAACGAGCAAAACTGGCACAAACGAGCTGCAAGTTGAATGCAGACGAAGATGACGATGATGATGGCATGGAGAAGCTGAAGAAAAGCGCAGACTTTTCTGAACCGAATGGGTAGTTTCCTTAAAAAAGAAATGCTTAAATATAACAAGCCCTGGGGTAATATAAAAATATAAATATATCTTAAAAGAATATTGTTAAATTATTTAAATCTTCCTCAAAGACCAAAAGATTAAAAAGAGAAATCATAGTTTTAGAACAAGCTAAACATCGCAGTATTTCTGGCTGTTACTATAAAGGAAAACCTCTTCAAAAAGAACATATTAAACAAATATTGTGTCAGAATCGTCTGAAGATCCAAAGAGACAGGATATTATAGATAGATGTAAATTCCCCTGTCAGCTTATAAAACCCGATACAAGCGTATCAAGTGACTCTAGAGAGGTGGAACATAGGGCAACTCCACAAGGATGGCCAGAGATCCTTGGCAGCTGTGGCAAAGGCAGCACTAGTCGTTGGATATAAAGCCATTCAGTTGGAAACTGTTTGCCGGTGCCAAGTTGCCGAGAAGGGCTCAAGGAGCAGCCACTCCTAGTCCATTTCCATTCCCAATCCCATTTCCATTCCCACTTCCTCTTTTATTTATTACATGGCGTATACGCAATGCAAATATTCCGCAATGCATTGTTTATGCTCCTGTTTCGCTTATATTTTTTTTACCCTTACTTTCCTTTTTTTTTTGTTTCTAGCATTTTGTGAGCTGCTATTTTGCGCTGTCTGACAAATTCGGTTTCTGCTTAAATTTATTTCCGCTCTGAGCAATTTTTGCGATTGTTTGTTCTGCCTTTTGCATTTTGCATTTTGCAACTTTTTTAATCATTTTTATAAATTCAGCGCTGCAGTAACCTTTTTCAATCCGCAATCTGCCGCTGCCATTCTTGGCGTTCCTTTTGCTTTTAATTAAAACGAACTCTCAATACAATATGCTCGGCTCTGGCAGAGCGACGCTTGCCTTTTTGTTTGCTCTTAATTTTCCTCCATTTCTTTCTATATTTTTTAAAAATTTTTTCCCGGAGTTTTTCCTTGTTTTTCGGTTTTTTTTTTCGGCTTGGTTTTTGCTACCCGTAGATTTCCCACGTCCCATAGTTTTGGTTGTTTCTACGGTCTCCACAGACGCTGGGGTATATTTATTGTGTGTATATATGGATGTTTGCTCGTTCGTTTTGGACAACAAAAAGTTGCAAAACTAAAATTAGTAAACTGGGCGGTGCCGAGAGTTCTGAGTGTGATGCGGTGGCCTATAAACGGGGAAATGGATCCCAAGGAAAAGTGTGCCAACTGGAGAAGTTATGGGTGGAAATTGAAGAATGGCCCAGCAGCCGGGCATATTTCAATCTTCACATTTTTTACCATGTGCTAATTGCTAAACAAAAAAGGGAGAGCAGAAAAAACTCACAAAATTTAAAAATTATTCTATGATTCAGTTAATATTTGTCCTTTAGCCCGTGTTTTTGGAGGGTTAGCAAGGCTAAACTGTTGGCCTAAAGATCATTAACGCCTGGCAAAACGACAAGGAGGAAAAGCAAAACAAGGCCAGAGAAGAGGACACTTCACCTGCCACGAAGGAGTAGCGGCCAACTTACACGAAAAACTGCAACAAACACTCGGCGAAACTTTTCTCATTTAACGTCGACTCAAACTGAAAAGCTACTCAAAATCTATTTGAGTTGCCTGCGCTGCCTGGGACTTTTTGCAATGGAATAAAAACCATTGGACACTTTCGCAAAACTAATAACAAAATATTAAGTTTACACAAATTCAAATAAAATAAATATAAAATAAAATAAAAACGGAGCAGGGGAAAAACTTTCGCCTGCAATTGACAGCCATTAAAGTTGTCCGACTAGCGGGCCAATATCAATTTTAATGTTCATTTTCAATTGCAGCGTTTAGGGCGTAAAACTTTTTGCTGGCATAAATATTATTCGAGATTATTTTTTTCAATTTTTTTTAGCAGCCATAAATGTCGCAAAAGAAATGTTGGCCTGCATATGCTGTAAGGGAATGTGATGAAGGGGAATTTGGTATCCTTAAGATACTTTCACATCAGCGCAAATGTCGTCGCATAATGTTTAAGAAAATATATATTTTTGCCATTCGATGCAATGTCGCTGCGTTGTTTTTTCCACATCGTCTGCTTATTTTGCCAAAGTCAAATATTAGCTGAAAAGTTGAGAAAGTTTTCTCAAGCAATTTTGCGCTTACATTTTACGGAGGAGCAGCGGCGGCATCCCGGCAACTTCACGCTGGCTCCTGGTCTATCTGTCAGGCATTTCCCTTGGTTTTCCTCTTGGTTTTTCCTGGCTTTCCACTGGGCTTCCCCAGCTACCCCGCCTCCATCCCCGCCCCACAGATCCTTATCCCGAGCAGCTGCCTCGGCATCCTTCTTGGGTTTCATTTTCCCCCAAAGTGCATTAAAAAATATTGTTGCTGCATGGTCGGATACGAACAGCGCGTATCATTTTTGATAAAATTCATGGTAATTGTTTCAACTGTGAATTTATCGAAGTTTTTCATGTTACGCACAAAACTTTGCCAAAGCCAACCACTGAGACAGAGATCCCGAGATCCCGAGAAGTAGGAGCAGGCATTGCTTTTTATGGTTCAGTGGGGAGAGATGGAAGACTCAGGAACGGAATGGAGCTTTTCGGGCGGATTGAATGGAGAATGGATGCTTTCGACATCGACACGGCATTGCTGTCAGTTAGCTGCCTCAGTTTGACTCCTCCACCCACCGACCCACAGTCTGCTTCAATAGTATGTGGCTGTCTGGCATGAGTGAAGGGGAAATTAACTCTTTAAATTCAACTCCGGTTTAGAGGATTCTTTAGAGCAAAATTTAAGAGCTTGGAATTTAAAAAGAATATATTTTAACAACTAATAATACAATTTTTGCAATTATTAAATGCTTATTAAAGCAATAAATCATATACTACAAAACTCATTCAGAAAATAGTGCTTATTCTGTCTTTACAAATTAAATAGCAATAGATTTGATTATACTTCAAAGGTATACCTAAAAATGATTTCTGTTTTAAGTATAGTTATACCCGTTACTCGTAGAGTAAAAGGGTATACTAGATTCGTCGGAAAGTATGTAACAGGCAGAAGGAAGCGTTTCCGACCCCACAAAGTATATATATTCTTGATCAGGATCACTAGCCGAGTCGATCTAGCCATGTCCGTCTGTCCGTCTGTCCGTCTGTCCGTCTGTCCGTATGAACGCTGAGATCTCGGAAACTATGAGAGTTACAATACTGGGATTAGGCACGCAGATTCCTGAGATTCCTGCGCAGCGCAAGTTTGTTTCAGCACAGTGCCACGCCCACTCTAACGCCCACAAACCGCCCAAAACTGTGGCTCCTACAGTTTTGATGCTAGAATAAAAATTTTAACTGAAATGTATTGTTCTCATCAATACCTATCGATTGACTCAAAAAAAAGTTTGCCACGCCCACTTTAACGCCCACAAACCGCGAAAACCTGTGACGCCCACAATTTTCATGCTAGATAAAAAATTTTAACTGAAATGTATTGGTCTCGTCGATACCTATCGATTGATCCAAAAAAAAATTTGCCACGCCCACTCTAACGCCCATAACGCTTAAATCTGTATACCGCCGGTAGGTGGCGCATTTTAATCTCGCTTTGCTGCTTGCATATCTCCATATAGCTGAGTAACGGGTATCTGATAGTCGAGGTACTCGACTATAGCGTTCTTCCTTGTTTTATTAACATGTTTTACCAAAACAAGATAAAGAAAATAACTATAAACAAAAAGTGGAGTGAGCTCCATAGTTTTAAAATTTAAATGAAAATCTAAGGCTCACAAATTTATATTTTCTTTTTAGGGATGTTATAGGCTCGCCTAAAGTACTTGAAATCCAAGTGAACTGTCACACTTGCAACGTTCAGAGACATTTGTTTGTTTTTCTGTCAGACACCATCCCATGTGCTACCTACCCAGTTGCATATCTCTATCGTAGATCGAATCCCCGGTGCCAGTTTACTTTGATCAGAGTTTATCAGAGGGAAAGACCCTTAAGCCACATCAAAAAGAATAGTAAAGTTGGAAGTTTTAATTTGGAAACCCAAACCCAAGCCCGAAAACCCCCAGCAAACTGTCTCGATGCACAGGGCCACAACATTTACATTAACTTCTGACCTTATCACAACAAAGTCAATAGAATCAATTTGGGCATCCAAAGAAAACAACAGGGTAATGCTTATGGCAAAGGGGCAGTGCCACTGCCAAATGGGAATGGGAATGAAAATGAAAATGGGAATGTAAATGGAAATGGAAACAGTACCGGGAAAATGGAGTTTGTCTCACTGGCAGGACATACAAACAATTGTGTGTATCATTGGCAATAAAACAAACACCAAAGGTTCAAGTTTCTCAACCGAACTTGTGTACTTTTGCATACAGATGCGTACTTATGGGGCTCAGTGTGGTCACCACACGTATTCCAGGCTCTGGGGGACAGGAAAAGCTTTTTAAAAAAAAGGAAAACTTTAACAAAAGTGCAGGACTGCAAATCGAAGAATATTTAATGTGACAGTACACTTGGGCAAAGAGCCATATAAAATATAGAAATGCCACTTAAAGCTGTTGAATTCATAAGTTAGAGAACATTTTAAAAGCATTATATATAGATTTTCTTTAAAAATGAATACAATTTCTTAGCTAACAATAGTTTTGTAATTTTCTTAACTTAAGAAGTAGTCTCTTATTCATTGCTGCAAATAGTTCAGCACGCATGCAGTTATTCGGAATTGCCACCTTATTGAATTAGCAATGGGGGATAAATAAAGCGAATGACTTTATCATTGTCCCACACCCTCCGAAGCATATTTCATTGTAAATTATTACAAATGTACGTGGCTCTGTGGCACATAGGGAAAATGATAATACAATAACAGCATTGGGGCAAACTAAAGTAAAATTTAAACATATTTTCTCCCTCAGCTGGGAGTTTTAGGTTGTAGGAGGTGGATGGTGATGGTGTACAAGGCTACGTGGCTTTCTTGATTCAAAGTTATGACTGCTCAAGACGCGGCCGGCGGCTCTAAAATTTATTGTTCGCTACTATGAAAAACTGCTGCGAACGTGGCCCAGGCACTTGGCTGTGCAACTACACGAGATTATGATTAATTGTTCGGCGCCCTCTCTACAAACCGAACACGAAGCAGCCCCCAACCACTTGAGTTTACAGTGAGGCATCAAAGGATTAAACCCCTATTCGAAACTACAAATATTAAAGTAAAGGGTTGATCTTAAGATGGTTAATAGCAATCGTTTAATGAGGACTTCATTAAAAAGGATTAAATTAAAATATACTCAAACTATAATTATTATAAAAAACATATAAAGGAACTTGGGATAAAACCAGTTCTTAGCAAAAATTAATACTGTAGTGAGAATATTTGGTAAGAATATGGAAGTTTTATTTTTTCTGGCTTGACCTCTGCATTTACTCTTCAAATTTTAAGGATAGTCTTATATATATAGAATTAATAAGCACTTCTTTCATGACCATTTTCTGAATACTAAAAAATAGGTATACTTACAAAAGAAGCATAGTCATTAGTTAAATAAAACTATCCTCATTTTGTTTAGTTTAGGGGTTTCACTGTACCTACAGTGGGCGTGGCACGTGTGACACAAACGCGGTCGATGACACAAAAAGCATGCAGCTTGGGCATAAGGCAGCTGCTTTGGCTCAGCACATAAATATAGGGTCCACTGACAAAGCCAAGGCATTAAAAATTAATTTACCCCCGACCAGGACTAGCTTACAGGAAGCAAAAAAAGAAGAGAAATAGCTGGCGCTAATATTTCACGCTCATTTTTACGTAATTTAAAAACATCAAATATCCAATTAAACTTGCCACAAGCATTCATCCTCAATTTATAATAATTACAAACTAATTAACTCTGATCCCTCGTCCGGGCAACGCGGGCTGCCATCAACCGCAAGCAATGCCGAAAATGCGAAAATAATTATTAACAAAAATTAAGCGGAACCCAAAATCCAGCTCCTCACCATGGCAATCCAGCTGAGAAATGAGACGTGGAAAAAATGTTTAACTTTCCCAACAGAATTAAAGCGGACCACAAAGCCAAACTTATCCCCCCGGCAAAAAATGACTTTTCGGCGGGCCGAGGAAATCTGTTCGCAACTACGGCTCATTATAGACGCTGTCCTGTTCTCTTCTGTTTGTTTACTTTAAAGCGGGGAGTGAGCCAAAAAATGTTGCCAGAATTTGTAAAGTCATGGAAAATCTACCCTGGGTTTTCTATGCCCTGCACTAGGAGAAATTTTGATATTTTTGTGGGTAAAAATATTTAGTTAAATGCACAAATGCTTAATATTGGTTAATAATATAGGCGAGTTGCCATACTATATATATATTTTTTTAATGAAAATGTAATAGCCTTATTAAAAGTATGGAAGGTCTGTAACTACTTTCTAAACCATTTTTTAAAAAATCCTTGCTATCAATATCAAAACCTCAAGATATTTTATCTATATCTTAAGATGTAATATTTCATCAGCAACCATTAATTCATTTTTTAATATTTTCTTAAATCTGTGAAATATCATTAGGAAGCAAGGATTTTATCTGTTTAAGAGCACCTTTTTGAGTAGAAATTTCCCCCAGTGATGTCCTTTTGTCCAGAGCCCAATGCACGTGGGTGCAAAACTTCATCGGCCACAATAGGACGTCCTGGATGGAAGGCGGCAGGACTATGGGGAGCCTGAGCATGTGCGTAACGTTAATGGAATTAGAAAAGTTTTTAAGCAAAGCTGAATATATGAGTGTGATTTTGATAAAAAGTCCCTCACTATGCCGGGAGCATCGAGGTGCGTATGTACGCTGGCGTAGCGCAAAAATTGCGTAATGAAAAAGTTTTCCGTGTTTTTCACCCTCCTTTGGAAAAGCCCCCTCTTGGCTACCACTTATACCCATACCTTGGAGATCTTCTCAGCACGCATATGGATGGGCCGAGTATTTTTCTGACATTTTCCCGACTTGCGGCGAAAAATGGTCCAAAAGTTTTTGGCAAACGCAAATCACTGTCAATGGCAGTCGTAGCTTTGGCAAATAACCAAAATTCACGGCTTGTTTGAGTGGGTCTCCAAATCACAATGCATTATGCCCAAGGCTAGAATATTCCAATAAAAAAACTCGGAAAAAAATGTAGCACACGTGCGATTTTTGAGAGATTCAATAAACTTAATTATTGGGTATAAGGCAGGTAGCCCCCGCACATAATTGATTCAAATTGGTAAGCCGCTTACAGAAACTTGAAATTGCTTTCTGAACCACTTTTGTTATGGATTCTGGGATAATTTGTTTCGTAACATGCTGCTAACTTTAACTAATAATAGGCTTATATTTAGTCCATTTAATTTTTAAATAATGTGTTATGGGGTCTTGCTAAGACTTTGATTAAATGAAAAAATCTCAAACAATTAGATTTAAATAAAAAAGGTTGTTCTGGAAGAAAATAGAGCAACTTAAAGCTTATTTTTTAAGAAACTTCTAATAATGAGGTAAAAGAAATCTATCTAATTCTTTATGGCAGACAATTATCTGATCGAAATATTTCAATTGTCTTCCAGTCAATACCTCAAATCAATTACTTCCCACATTAAAGTATATTTAACTACTTGTTAAGATAATTTCCCAAAGCGTCGAAACAATAATTCCATTTATATGCTGCCATTAAACGGAAGTAAATAAAATTAACGACTTTTTAAATTAAACCATTTGATTTTACTGCCAAAGTTTGGACATATTTTATGGCCACTAATGCAAATCGAAATGATGCAAATGGAACTTGAGCGGCATTTAAAGCTTTTCCTTTGGCAATTTCTTTATTTTGGCCTTGTTTGCGTGTGTTTTTCATTTAGTTTCCGACAGCTGTAACAGGATACCGATTCCGGAGATGAAATAAAATGAGATGAGATCCGATTCAAAAAGTTTGCAAAAGTGTTGGTGTTGCTGCACACATATCAAAGTGCGATATAAAAAATCAAATTTATATTTATGGGTCGGCGCCAAGACATCAGACGGCTGGCTGGTCAAAAGAACTTTGCCGCCCGGCCGGATGGCATTATAATTTCAAATTTTTCATTCTGCCTGCTAATAAGGGATTGCACTCGGGGAAAAATATTATTTTCTAAAATGCCATTTTTAAGTGGAAAACTTTTAATGTACTTAAAAATATTATATTACCTGTAACCATGTGGGAAAACGTTTAATATTAAGGAACTTTAAATTTATTCGGTGTTTATTTCCGACCTAATATAATAACCCTTTGTTAATCAGATCATTTATAGTTTTATAAGGGATTTCCAGTAACTTATAATAAAATAAATGGGAATACTTAATTTACTTATGAATTTATTTTAAGTATTGCTTAGTTAGAAAATAGTATTTTTATCTATATTATTTTGTTATTGATTTTTTTTCTCCGTTTAGATTGAGAAGTTGAGCCAGACAAACGAGCCGTTGGCCTTCAAGTCTTTCGTCCTTCCGTCTGAAAGTCTGCGTGTAAAATTATGCCCGTTGTCTGCCCAGAGGCCATTACGATGGCATTCGATTTCGATTTCGTTTAGTAGCAACAGCGGCAAGCTGCTTTGGCAACACTTACAACTTTCGACAGTTCAAACGGCCGCGGGGTTGGTCGGGGAAAATTGTGGGAAAATTTCGGGGAAAATCCGGAAAGAGGGAGTGAGTAGTCAAGCGCGGCGGGACACATAAATCATATTTTCCAGCTAGAGTGGTTCAAGGAGCTGCCATTGATAAATGGAAAGGATCAAATTTAAGCGGAGCCGTGTTACAATGATTTAACAAAGGACAAGTGGCGAGTACAAATAAATATTATTCCGTTGAATACGATTTGCATTTAATCGATGAAGCTCTTTAAGAGCAAATAAAGTCTATCATTGAATTTAATTTGTTTTTGGTAAACTAATAAAGTGTAATACGCAAATCTTTGATATGAGAGGCGACAATTTAATCTGTGCATTATTAGGTTGAATAAATCGTTTGAGAACTGCATTCAATAGATGGACAACATAAACCAAATATTGAACAGCAAATTAAAGAGATTGATATCCTTAGAATTTGATGACACAAATATGAGTGCAATAAATAGTCTTGAAATATTTTCAACTGAAATGGCAAAATGCACATGTTTATTAACCACCATTAAAGACTCAACTTGAAATGGACCGATAAACTAATTGTTTATGATTCTCTTTGCAATAGAAGCCACGTTAAACGAGGGGCTAAATTTTTTATATGGTCATTAACATTTTCCACAGACCGAAAGCATTTTTCCATTCTATCTATCGTTTTTTCTTCCCCTATATTTGTATTTTTTTTGGCGCTGTGTTTGCGGTGCTTAACTACATATCGATGTGAAAATGGAAAAATATGAACAGCTGGTTTTTATGAAGCTCGCTCAACTATTGCCAAGTAATCCCCATTGTTATTGATATCATTATCATTATTATGGTTATTTTCGGGTTTTTATGGCCAAAGTTCTGTGCTAAGCTTGGGGTCTCGCATAAATGAATTTAATTATTTCGGGGAATTCCCCATTCAAGCACCATTATTCCAGCCCAAGTCGAATGCTCAGCTGTGCGATGGCATTAATATGGATGCCGGCCGACCTGTTGCCTAATGGCTTAACAAATCTGGCTGAATTGCGGGAATAATTACAATTACCACGCGGCGTATACGCAACAACGTGTCGTGTGTGTGTGGCGGCGTGTGTCGGTGTTGGGCGAAGTTTGAGTGGCTTTCAGAGGAAAAGTCTTGGCGCTGCGAAGTGCCCACGGCATGACGGTCACATTGTTGGCATCAGCCATTGTTGACAGCCAAAGCCGCAGTCACACTTGCCACAGCAGCAACAGCAACAACAGCAACAACAACAACAACAACACAAATACCCGGTGGAAGCAACAGCCCTGCAACACCAACAACACAAACACACAAGCGCCAGCAGGCCAACAACAATAACTAACAGTTGTTGACATTTATGCCGGCGAATGTCACATGCCAGGCACGCCCCTCAGCGCCAAGCAGCAAGAAGGTACACTCAGAAAAAAAAGTGTTGAATACAAATTTATGAAACATGTATATTCCTTTTGTTAAAGAATTGTTGATAGCACAGGTAGCTAGTTTTATTAATTCATCCGTTAGGCTAAAATATATACCCATTTAAAAAAAAATATTTTTTAAGGGTTCTAAATGGATATTTTTACTTTAATAAATAAATAAGATATTTAAAAATGGTATATTTATTAAAAAAAAGAGTCCGATGTTTATTTACCGATTATAAACAGATTGGTGCCACAAACATTAAGTTAGAATTAACAAACTAATTTCTGTTAGCAATATAATACCATTTATTGTAATTTACTTTAATAGGAGTTTTGCTATTTTGTACTCAGTCACTTATATTACCCCTGTATATTCTTGTTTAACTGTTTCCTAAAAGTTCTGGTTTTTTTCTCAGTGAATACCAAGTAAAGCCGACCAGGGTAGAAACAGAAGCACAGGAACTACAATGAATGCAGCCCCTCGGCAATACGGGAAAGTGATGGAGAGAGTCAAGGACAGCTTCTAGAGTTCCAGTTAAGACTGTAATATTTAAAGTTCTTGTTTTAATAGAAATAACAACAGCTCCACTTAAGCATTTTTAATATAAAAATTTAACATGACATAACAAGGATAGTTGATTTATTTCTAAGCAATAAAATTAAAAGTAAACTAAAATGTAACTACATTATTTTCAAAGTGGTAAAATATTTAAAAGCATGTAAAAAACTTTATTCATTAATACAAAGCCTTTTTTCTTGATCCGGATAAATAAATTAAAGTACAGAATAATATATTTCCCCAAAAAAGCTGAACTGCAAATGCTACTCAATCATAATTTTTGCCAATCTATTTGTCAGCGGTAAACTGCCAGAATCCTTGCAGTTAAGCAAGTTTGGCACAGGGCGTATGCGTAATGCGACTTAAAAGCACTTGGCATTCTCTTTTTGGCTTAATGTAAAACTGTAATATATTTATTAATTTAAATAATGACCGGGCCAAAAAGAAAGAGTCTGGCGAAAGGAGTAAGGAAATGTACGTATATCTCTGCCTATATGGCCCAGTGTCCTTGTTGTTGTCCTGAATTTATGTTGCTTGTGCATCGTTGTTATTTTTCACAATTACTGTGTCTGCGTATATGCATGGCATACAGCGAGTTTATGGCCATCTGCCTGGCGATATAAATTAATAAAATATTTTAATTAAATGCAGTCGAATGCTGACGAATTGAGTTATTACACTTAGATATGGCCAGGCAATATTTTGTTATTCATTACAGCAGAGCAGGTGGAGACATTTCAAGATTAATTTCTTGACTCCGACACGTCGGGTAATCTTATGAGATCAATCAAAAGGCTTGCAGTTGACCTCTGACATTTAACACACACTTAACACAGCTAAGCTGTAATTACTTAAACTGTCAGGCTGGCAAATCAACGACGGCCATATACCAATCCAAAGTCAATTGCCAAATGACACAGTAATTACTTCCAATGATGTGGTAACATTTTTACAGCTTCTGGAGGGGGGAGGGGGCTTGGAGATCTCGACAAAACATTAACAGGATGTCTGGCTGCAGCAGCTAACTGGGCAATTTGCTGCAACCCAGTTAGCTGGAAAGCTGCTGAGCAATTTGCCCGGCCATTATTCATGGCACATATTGGTCCAGAAACCGGAGACCCAGTATCCAGTTACCACTACCAAGACTGCCCGGTCAAACGAGCGGCAAAAGTGGCAAATCTTTGTTCACACCTCTGCAAGTCCCGGGGAAAAGGGGCATCGATTCGATTCGATTTGGCCCGGGTCGCATGTGTTTGGCGAGCTATTTTTATGGATTCCTGCGTATGTCCTTTTGGTCAACCTTAAAAGTGTTTTCCTCTACATAAATTTGCTATAAAAACCATTTAAACGGAAGCGTTTCAAACATTCAAAGGGGAACCGATGCCAAATAGTACACTGAGGAAAATCGGTATTAAAAAATAAAAATGGTTATTAAAATAAATTATATTATATTTCAAATACATTTTCTGTATTAAAAACACTTCATATGGAAAGTAAATTATATATGATATTGATTTTGTTACATATTATTTTTAACCCATATCATCTATAAAGTAATTTAGTTATAAAATGTTCTGATCAAAAAAAATATGTTTATAGGATATTTGACGCTAGTGTGGAATTAGGTGAATTTAAATTTCCTTTGGTATGTAAATTTCCTACTGTAAAAACATCCATTATAAACTGCATTGAACCCATATGCTATTTTTAGTAATTTCATAATACTTCTTTCGAAATCTAAAGTGTTTACCTAAATAATTTCTGATATTAACATGAAATAAGTAGTTTTCCTATTCTTATAAAATGTTAGTAGCTTTCTTATCGATGTGATTTTCCTTCCTTAATAACATTTTTCCTCAGTGTGCTTTAGGATGAGAAGGAGTATAGATTGCGTCCCAGTCTGGACACATGGGTACGCTCTAGTTGTCGTTTGACTTGTGGTCCGGTTCGGTGCAGACCGGACCGCTCTGCTGGCCAAATCTAAACGGCTTCAATAAAGCAAATTATCGTTAAAATGCTGCTGCACATAAGAAGATTTACGATTGCTCAGCTCGTTGCTCGTCGTTTGAGATTGGGTTGGGTTTTGTGGATTTTTTTTTCCATTTTTTTTTCTGGCAGCTCAAACAGCACCAGTAGTTGGGATTTTCCGGAGGGGAATGGAAGAACCTTTGGTCATGATTCGGTTTTGGTAGCTTGTTGTCCGTTGTACATTTGCGGTTCCCCTTTTCGTTTGTTTACTCTGCTGCTGCTCTTGATTTTTGTGCTTGGATCCTTGAATCGTTTAGTCGAACCTTTTTGCCTTATCCCTTTGCCCTTTTCCCTTTTCCCTCTTTCCTCGTTTTCCCACACTTTCCCTATTCCGGTTTTTGTTTTCCTGAGCTATTTGGGGTCCTTCGTTCGATTTTCCCAGCAGAAGCGAAATGAGCGTATGACCAAAACAAATAACCCACAAAGTGAGTTGTTCGGAGGGAGCTCTCATATGCGAAGTTCACTGAAATCAATAGTCATATATCACATATCATATATATAAGTTCCAACATCTAAAACTTTTCTTATATTTTCAATTTGTTTTAATTTATTTTGCTAGGATTAATGTTTAACTTAAGTCATTGAACTTAAGTAGGGTAATATTTAATACATTCTTTGAAAGTATTAAATGAAAAGTGTTATAAGACAAAATATAGGTATGAAACTTTTCCAAAATATAGAGGTGAATTAAGTTTTTTCATTAAATAATATAGAAATATTATAAATGCTTACATATTTTTCCCTGTGCATTTGCGTAACTGTGTAACATGTGTGTGCATACCCCGCATTCGTTGATTTGCAGTGCCATGAATGCTTCAACGCTTCTGGCCACAGCTGGTGCGCAAATCTCACACAGTTGGTTATTTGACAATTGATGATAGCATCAAGATTGGGTCGCCAAAATGCCAGGCAGACCATCCCAGTCCCAAACCCACCTCCCATTTTTCGCTGTGTGTGCGAACTAGCGAGGAGCACGTGACCAGTGGGAATGTCACGAAAACTACGGTGAGGGTCTGGCAATTAGCCTTTGACCCCAGGTTGGTGTGTGCGAAATCGAAATGAAAAAGGTTAAAGCTATTGATTCCCTGGTAGGCATTCAAATCGTTTGCCTTGATTCAATTTAAGGAAAATGTTTCTTTAATTAAGAAGATTAAAAAATCAAATGGTTTATTGCTGACTAGTACATAATGCAAATATTCTAGTTAATAAATATTTGATTAAAATAGTTTTTCTATTTTCAACGCATCATTTTATTAAATGCAGGATTTTTGTTACATTAAAAGAAACATACATATATGCCTTATTTTGTTAGCCCCGTGGTAATACTTTCAGGCTCTCCTCCCTAAAAACGATGGGCTTATCTATTACTATTTTTACATACATATGCCACATTAGCATTAACTTTTGCCATTGGCATTTGGGGTTTTAGGGGACTAAAAGGTTTTTTGTGGCTACTATTAAAATTTGGGCAATATTTGATTGCAATTTAATAGTTGCTATTTGGCCGAATCGGCCGCAAACCATTTCCTGGCCGCCCCCCGGTTGGCATTATTAATGAGTGGTAAATTTACATAGCAGTTTATGTGCCGTGTGGGGCTGCTCTTTTGGCCATCGTCCAGCTGAAATTCCACTGGCATCCGGAATTTTCGAATGGGCAGCGGTAGCCGTAGCCTCTTGATCAGCGCTAATGAACTATATGCCGAACGCCACCCCATTTTTGTGGCCCCGGGTGTCGGCTTTTTCCCACGGCCCGTTATCTGTGTTAATGCATGCGTTTTCTTTGTCTCCTTTATCGGGACTTCCTGTCATTACTCCTGCTATCGTCCTTTTCCCAGCCTCCCAGCCTCCCAGGCTCCGCGCTTCCGGGTCCGCGCGTTACCTTGTCATCCTGTCCGGTCCTGTACTTCTGGCCTTTCCTCGATGTCCTCGCACTCTGGCTCCTTCGCTCAACTGTCCTGTGCCCGCGAGATTACAGCCCCCACACTGACAATAAAAGCCTATTAAAAAATAAAGAGGGTATCTCGAAATCAATGGAAAAAATTTTAGGCACCCACGGGATATAAGCAAACTCTTCCACCTGGCACCAAAATTAAATTTAAATTTAAACTGGATCTTAAAAAAATTGTAGTATGTCAAGGATCATAAATAATAAAATATATAATAATTGATATTGAACATTTTTCTTAAAAAGTAAAAATATATTAAAATGTTTTTCCAAAACACATTCTTTGGGAACTTAATTTGTCAAGGATAATAGGTACTTCAAAACAATTTATAATGTGGTGCTCCTTTAAACTTTTAAGATTATTTTTTGAGACAACAATGTATTAAGTTATTCTCTTGACAGAATAGGAAGGGGCGTTTTTTTATTGGAAGTTTTTTCTATATTTTCTCCCAGTGTACTCCCGTGCCCAGTGGCCATCAGCAGGTCCCCTTTTACCGCCGCCCAGCCCATTGCTTAATTTCGATGGCAATTATTTATTTAAACCGCCTGTCGCCCTTTCCATTCGAACATGGCTGGGCTTAATTGTTTGACTTGGCGTCTCTGAAACTATGGGCATTCGCCCCTCCCACTACCCATTTTCCCTTGATTTTCCCACATTTCCCTACTTGGCCGGCTTTACTGGTGCCGCTTTGACAACTCGTTGACCGTAAATTTCCAAGTTTTTCATTAGGCTGCCTGCCAGTCCCAGGCGAGACTTTCTGCTCGGCTTTCTAATCAACTTGGCCGCAGTTTGTCGCGCTTTTCCCGCAGCCCCTAGCTTTTCCAGCCTCCTTTGTCAGCCACGCCCCCCCGCCCCGAAGGAGGGCTGGAGGGGCGGAGGGGAAAAGTTTTGCACCTCCCATTCTGGGATTCTGGCATTCTGGCATGTTTAATGAAAGCGTTTTCACTGCGATTTCATTTCATTTAGTCGCTTCTTTTGCCGCTTCACGGGCCGTGCGCCTTCATTCATTATGCGCCGCTCAGATTTGTAATTTACACCTGAGGCTAACAAGCAGTTGAACAATGCGAGCCGCGAGGGCAGTTACTTAAGTTTCCGGGCAGGGGAATTGGCCCAATCACAAGTTGTGCAAAACAACATGAGAAAGGTGGCCGTCAACTGGGAGGAAAGTTTTATATTAGGAAGGGTATATTTTATATAGTTAAAAAAAGGCAAAGGGTCCAATAATAACTTGCAAAAAACTCTAGGGATTCCGAAAGACAAGAAAAGGTTTCTAAAACAGGGAAACTAATTTTCATAAAATTTATAAATCAGAAAATATCTAAAAATTTAAGACACAAAATTGTAATATATTACAAAGACTTCAGGGCGCTGAAGATCTACATTTTTAAGAATTTTAACAACATTCGTTTTATATTTATATTAAGGGGGAACATTTAAAGATATAACACGTTGGCCTTCATTCTAAAAATAAACTTATTTGTAGTACGTTTTATTTTGAAGAGGTGATGGCCATTAGTATTTCGTGAAATGCATATACTTAACATATTTGACATTTGAGCTGCTCTAAACATAAAAAAAGGGAAAACACGCAGCTCAAGAGCTTAAAAATCCCTTACACACACATAAATAAAATAGAAACAAAAATATCGTATATACTATAATATAGCGTAAAACGTTGTGGATATGGTCAACGGTCCGGGTTTTAGAATCAGAACGGAAACTGTCGTCGAAATGGTTGGGGGATGTGCAGGAACCAACCCTATAGCGGATTTTATTAAAGTAACCCGGCTTATCGGACCTTTAGTATATTAAAGCTCAAAGTTAAGAGTTACTTGAAATGTGTGAGAATTAATAATAAGAACCTTCTACAAAATTTATAAAATGGTTGGTATAAGTATTTAAAACTAGGCCTTTTCCAAATTGTAATGACTATTTAAGATATTTGATATAACACATTTTAAGCTGCTTTAAAATCAAGTACTTTGAGTTATATATGAGTACAAAGAAATAGAATATTATCAACCAATTTTGGTATTTTCAACGATTTTAGTATAGTAAACTCTCTTAGGGCATTTCAAAGTCGCTCTTGACTTTAAGTTACTTGCTTATTTGTTTTGCCCAGACTTCCTCGTGCAGTATTTTCGCAAATTCCATCAAAGCCGCAGCGGCTTTGGACCTAGCTGTTGGCCACAGCGCCCAGCGTCTCTTGGATAACGTTGCTGTGCTGTTGCAGTGGCACGAAAGGAATTGGCCAGGAAACGGGGGGCAGGGGGTCCTACGACACATAAAATGCGTCCTGTGAAATTTGTGGCTCGCGTTGAATTTCAGTATCGCCCCAAACTGGAAGTTTAAGGTGGTGACAAAAATAACTTAAAATTGGATAATGAGATAAGGATCTGTTACTTTAATTAAACGAATGTGGCAAAATACAAATTAAAATAAGAAAGCTCTTCTTTTCTTGGAGTTAGGAATTAGTAAGTAGCCAATATAGGAAATAATAAATAATATATGTTATTTGTAAGTAAGATGGAAAGTTAAAAATGTACTAAGCCTTTTCTAGTTTTACTTAACTTTTTTTAAAATTAAATTGAAAAAAATGTTTACTTAATGAAAATAAAGAATTCAAGTTTTAGTTACCATTTAACAGAGGTAAAGAATATGATAATATAACATAGTATAAAATATAACATATATAACATCCTATAAAATTGTAATACAAAATTTGTAAAGCCCTTCAATAATTTGTATAATGTCTTTTAAACTGGTAATTGTTGTAAGGTTTATGAGATCTTGACCTGGCCAACACGTTTGCCACCATATCTTTTCTTAGGGCTCTTGGGTTCGGCTCTGGGTTTTGGGTTGCCCTTTTCTGTGGAAGCTGTTTGTTTTGTTAGAAATTTATTTATCAACGCTTTTTGTATTTCCGCTGCGGCTAGCTGGCTGGGCCGTTTGGCTTTTTGTTTATTTTCATACACTTCCTCATTTTTAATTTATGACAATGGCCCCGGCTTTTGTGAGGGCCACGCCCCCTTTAGACCGCCCAGCCGCCCTGCAGTGTTATTGTAACTGATGCTCTTATAAATGGCCTCTGCCCGTCAGACAGAATTTTCGTTTGTCGCTTTTATCGCAGAAACCGGAAAGTGGCGGATGGGAAAAGGGGGCGGGATGTGGGGTATGGGTGGAAAATTCAGGGTGGGGACTTTTCCAGGGGCACACGTACACTTTGTATATCCGTTGGCCCCCTATTGTCCTTGACAGTTTCATTATGACAGCTGGCGGGAGTCGCTTTCCACACCCATTTTTCGTTGATTTTGGTTTTTGTTTAGTTCCGCATTTGTGCTATTAAAGTGTCATCTTGTTGTTGCCGCTGCTTTCTCTGCTGCTGCTGCTTTCTCGCTTGGCTTCCACTAAAACAATGGCCAAGTGTTGGAGCTATTATTATTATTATTATTATTATCAAACGCGCTTCCTCTTCCGCCGCACAAAACGCAAAGATAATGGCCGAAAGACAAGCGACGAGATAAAACGCTGCCATTCATGCTCTTGACTGATTTTTAGTTAATTTCATTGGCTTTGTGTTCTTAAAGCGGGGATGATGAGGGGGGATTATTGCGCAATCAACCCCTGGTCATTTTCCACTAATTATGGCAATCCTTTCAAGGGATTTAAGACCCCCCTTGCAGCGTCTTCAATTGGGTATAAAATTTAGTGTTCTGAGTGCATTCCTAAAAATCTTTGCGATCTGCATTTCATGTTAAGAACTGTACAACATTTTTAAAATCTGACATATTAAATGTTTAATAAATAAAACAGAAAATAAGTTATTGTTTAAAGGAACAACCAATTAAAGCGTATTTATAACAGGAATTTGAATAAATCTGATATATTATCACCCATTATAATTTCTGCAAAATTCAAATTGAAATTTTTCTAGCACCTAAATAGCTAAGATCTTTTTAACACGTCCTTGAGGAGTGTTTTCTTTTTTCCCAAAAAATCAGGATATGCACATTTATATAATTGAAATAAATTTACGCCCCCGTACGGACATTTCGACAGCGTATGGCGAATATTACGAGCAGTCAGACATTTGCGCATTTCGGGCTGGGAATGGGATTGGGATTCGTAGTATTAAAAGCAGGCAAGCCTCTCGGGATTTATGGCTGCAGCTCGCAGCTCTCTTTCGTCCTTTTCAGATACCAGATACCAGATTCCAGATCCTTTGGCTCAGTGGCCGGGCGCACATAAATATGCAATTATTTTGCATTTTCCGCTCTTGCGCTCGATTTTTATTTTCATTTTCATTTTTATTTATTTGCAGATGGCGTTTGCTGCGGCGTTGCGGTCTCACGCACATTTCGCCATGTTTATGGCACTCGCGACTTTCGGGCGGCGACAGCAAATTGACTTTTACACAAAGATGCGGGTGCACACATATCTCTTTATGCGACATATTTATTTGTTGATTCATATATTTATTCTTATTTATATGCATAATTTGCATTTGACATATTTTTACGGTGCCTTTGCGGATGGCCAAGAGAAATCAAAATACTTTATTCGGCATGGAAATGTTTTTATATTGGCTGGCTTTATAATCACCAGAAAATCTCTTCGCATCTGGTTTATTTTGAGCCATTTAAAGTTCGTTTATGCTTCATGCAAAACTGAATAAAATTACGAAAAAATAAATTCAGAAAGTAATTGATTTCTTTAATTAACACTTAATTTTATTTTATCTTATTTTTTATTGTTAGTCTAAAGCTTTTTATGTTCATATTATTATTAGTATTCTATTATTTATTATTATTATTTTTTATGTTCATCATGACTAACAGCCTTTTGTCATCACAGCCCAAAAATAATTAGTTGTCGTTTTCATTTTCAAAAAGGAAAACCAACTAAAAGAAAATTCTTTGTGATATCTGGTTCAAGATTGCCGAGCTCACAGATTATCTGGCAATTTAATCTGAATTTTTCAAATAAATAGTTCGATTTCTAAGCCTTTTCTATTTTCTCCTCTGAAAATCTCACAGTCGAAATGGGAAATCCGCAATACACACACATATGTTTATTATTTTGACAAATATGCTTGACGAAATTCCGTAATTTACATGTTGGAAATTTGCCCTTTTTTTATGTCCAAAACCGTTTTCATGGGATCTTTATGCACTCGGCAATGGCAAAGTGGGCATGCGAGTGAGTGTTTTAACAAATTGAAATGCATTGTGAGTGCTGTCGAGGGTTTTCCCATGGTGTAATTTGTGTGCAGCTTTGGTTATTACTTATTGTTGTTTTTGCTTTTGTTTTTTTTTTTTGCTGGCACAGCCTTTTGTGGCATCGATAAGCCTTTGGCATATCGCATTTTATTTGCCAGCCAGGCGGCAAAGCTGCAAGAAAAATGTTTGTTCATTTAAGATAAATTTATTGTAGTTGTCGATGCAAATTGCAACATTTATTGAATTGTTGCTGCCATGGCTTTCGTGCTGTGTTGCTATTATTATGATTGCCAATGCCAGTGCTCGTAAATAGTTGTGCAAATAAATTGTGAGCGCAAATAAATCGAGGCGAGCGGGCGAAAGCCGAACGTTTATGACACTTTTGGGCTGGGGGCGGGGCTTACCGTTAATCACGTTCATAAATTTCGAACAGCTCTTTATTCTGCACTCGGAAAAAGGGTTTTGACATAGGTTGGATCAAAAAGGTTTATATCTCAAAGATACAATCATAAGAAATTCCTTTTCTTTTTCAAGAAGTCTACAATTTAGATTACTGTATCATATTTGTAGAGCTCAAATATATTATACTAAAAAAACATTTTGTAAATTTGCATTAATTAAAACAAGTTAAGGTATAAGCTCTTTTTGCCAATAATATTAAATTTTAATAATAAGTTCTATTCAATTTTCTTAAAATTTAATTATATTCTAATGAATATATTTTATAAGCTTAGTATTTGTTATTTGAAATAGTTATGAAATGTAACCCATTGCTGTAATCTTTCTTAAGCAGTTTATCAATAACATTTATATTATATAAAAATACCTCAGTCCATTTGAATTTGTTCCCCTTAAATCTCTTTATAAATCTCTAGTAAATACAATATTTTCTCCAAGTGCACTCACCATTCAATGTGGCCAGCAGCAGGGCACCAAGCAGGCGCAGCAGGCTCATCTTCAAATCCTTTCCAATTTACTTGTAATCCAGCGCCGAGCTGCTAGTTTAATGCCGCTCCCGATGCTGCGAAATGAGCCTGGGATTGAGTCCTAAACGGAAACGCGTTTACATTGCCGCGATAAGAAGCGGAAGTGCTCGGCTCAAGGAGGCGCTGGCAGGAAGTCGGGTGGCAGGAGCACCAGGAGGTGACTTAGGATGCCAGGATCTCAGGAAGAACTGTGCCCGATGGCTGCCAGTTTGACTGCCTCTAAATGCGGAGCGCCACCCGCTGAGCTTTCCCTGTTGATTCTCGCCCCCCACCAGTTGGTTTTTCCTTTGTCTTCGCGGAGAAAACTCGTTTCATTTCTGAGCAAACGCTCAGATGGCTGATGATATTTATGGTTGCGCTAGTTGCTCTTCGTAGCTGGCTGCATTTTATTGGGCAAATTAACGCCGCTGCACTTCGGTTGCTGAAAATGCAGCGCTTTCAAGGAGTTTACATATTAAACCCGCTTTTGGCTCATGCATCATATCGTGACTGAGAGTCTTTGGCTGGCTTACATGCATGAAATCCACGTTAAAGATTTATCGTTCCTGGGCTCCACGTTTCTGCTGTGAGCGCTCTTGTTGTTGTCTTTATGGCTTTGTGGCTACACGGGGAAAAAAAGTGATAACAAATTTAGATTTCAAAAAAGAAGATAGAAGAAAATTGGATTGTAATTTTTTAAAGATGTGGATAATGTTTCTTGAATGCTGACAATGTTTTTTCTTACTAAATAATTCAATTTAAGTTCAATTAAAAAAGTTCGTAACATATTTATTTATTTCCAGCCTGAGCAGATCTCTCTCTGCTATGTCATATTACAAATTTATAATCTACAATTATTTTGATCTCTGTACACTGTTGCGTTCTAGGAATTTGGCGTCTGTCTCGTCGCACGACTTTCAGACGTTGGCTTTGGCCTGTTTTAGCATTGGCTTACAGGCGAGACGAGACATGCAGAGCAGGTTGGCCTGGTATGTGAGGGAGGCTCCCACCTACCAGCTTACATTTACCAGTTCCCAGATCCCAGTTGCCGTGACACCCGTGACCCATGTGGCGTATACGTCATGCGGATTGTCTTTGCGACATGTGAGCGGCCACAAATGTGAGCGAATGCATGTGAAGGGGTGAATCTGGGTCTTGTTTTATTCTGCTTTGGGTTATGACTTTGTATAGCTTAAAGGGACCAAAAAAAGTCTTTGAAAATAGACGACATATATGGATCAAAAATAGCGCCAATTTGTTGTTTTTAATACATTTTTAAATTAAAAGGAATTTGACTTATGTTTTATAAATTACATTTTCTAATTTAAATGGCTATTACCATCTTGACAGAAAATACTGCCGGGCTATCAGACTTTCCTAAAACCTTAAATAGACCCAGATGGAATATTATCCCATGGTTCTCCGCCAGTTTACCAGCACATCCATCTTGTGCCATCGCTTTGGCTCCAGCACACAGGAATGCCCACAATTCAAAACTCAATCTGTAATACACTGCCGGCTACTTGGGCACATTCGCTTCGCGCCCTGCCACTTTGGTCGCCTTGAGTCCCACGCCAAATGTCTGACAAATCGACAGTTGTGAGCTGCAGGTCCTGCCAAGGGGCCTTTGGACCCGGATCCTCTGTTCCCCATGCGGCCCAAATCAAATTGGCCGCCAAACGTTGCCTGGCGTCAAAAGTCATCCATCAAGGACATGGAACAGGTCACCGGAGGATGCGAAAGGGGCGCATCCAACTTTGCATGAAATTGGCTGTGTTTAGGCCAACGGCAATGCCAACAAAGCGAACTGGGAACGAGTCTAGTGCACAGAAAGATATATCTCGTAAAGCTAAAACAATTTTAAATAAAATATTACAATACTTAGAAAACTTAAATTTTAATTGCAAATTTTGAAAACTAAAGTAATCATAAGTATTAGATATAAAACTAAAAATACAATAATAAATAACAATAAGCTTAAATCCATTATTAGATGAAGAGTTTGGATTTTATTTAGAAGTTTTCTTACGAATATTTAAGGAAATACCAGCTTGAAAAAGAATTTTTCTTTAGTGCACTAAATCTTTTTCATGGAATGAGTGGAGTTTGTCTATCATTCGGAGAATAGGTCTCTCCACTTGAGACTTAATAAACTGAGCCCGCCGGGCACGACGGTCCCCAAAAAAAAAGCCAAAATACAAGTATATGTAAATAAATAAACGCTTAACTCTTTTCAAAGCCAAGTTCGTAGTGCCAGAAAAAATGTATGTATGTAAGTATACGGGAAACGTTGTTGCCCCAAAAACAGCGACGAGTTTTGTGCATTATTTTGCCTAAATCCCCGGCGGCATTATCATCAATTCATCATCACAGGGGGCGTGGCAAGGGACTGGGAAATGTGGCAGTTTAGCTGCCTGCGATGCCTGCTCTGTTTATTTAATTTCGACAACAAAAAAGTGCGCCAGCCAACAAAGAACAAGACGAAGTGAATGAGTTGGTCCGAGTCTCCTGCATATGTGTATGTATGCTCCTGCCAAATGTGCTGGTGTGTGTACGTGTTAGCCATTGCGGCTGTGGCAGCGTCACCAACATAACCATAGCCACAACTAACGCCAAGGGCTTGGATGGGACTGGGTGTGAGTATTACACTTTTAGAAAATCAGGGGGTTTCGATTCAGAAATAAAATTAAACAATTTAAATAAATTTACTATAATAATAATTTTTAAAATCGCCTACAAGTAGGCAATAAAAAAGGAACGAGAACTTTCGGCATAAAAATATCGGGATTCCGCCCTTTAAATATATTGCTGCATAGTTTTATACAACTTTTATAAGTGATTTCAAGCCCAAGGAATTTTTGTGAAACCCTTAAATCTAAAATATGATTATTTCAGACAATGAAGACCTAATTATGTTAAACCATCTTAGTCCACTAGTTTTTTCCAGTGCCCTTAAGTGTGTGTGCTTTTTTACATTCTGCTGTTGCTGTTGCTGTGGCTTTCTATGCCCAAACAACAGGCGAGCTAACAGCAGCACATGAGTCAAATAAATTACCCCAACATTGTTGTTGGCAAATTTTTGATGGTTTAATTTTGTGGAAAATAAGTTAAGCCGCTGCTGTGGCGGCCATATAACACACACACACACAGATACACACACACATTGCACGCCAGTAATACTCAAACGCACACATGAGCAAATACAAAGCATGCGAAAACCCACTCCGCAAAAATTGTTGCCTACTTTGCTGCGCCGCGTATACGCAATAAAATAAACGCGTCGCAGTTACATTTCCGGCCTGCTCAAACCCAAAACCAAAGGAGAAAAATAAAAGTGGAATGGAATGGTGGCTCAACTCGGCTTCTCGGCACATTTTATGCCGCATTGCCATTTTTATTTATTTATTTTTATTTGCCTTTGGCTGCCGCTGCTGTGCGCCCTTTATTCGTTCATTTATAAATTATTATTGCAAAACACTCTGTTCTGCCTCCATCTTCCTAAGCATTTCCCCACTTGAATTTTGAGGCATTGTGTGTGTGCATTTCACTTGAAAACGCGGACATTGTTTGCCTTAAAAATGTATGAGTTAATGAGTTTTAGGACTGGCAAAATAAATTAGCCGAATGCTTGAAAATCTGTTCAAAGCCAAGGCAACGGGGCTCAAGTGAAGCTAAAGTGAGTGGAAACCATCCATCCACATTTCATCCATTAGCTTGTGTCTTTTCATTTTCAGGATAAATATGGACCTGTCGTTTTTTCCTTCTTGTTTTTTTATTTTAATGTTCTTGCCATGCATGGGAACTGCTTGTATTTTTGTGCTGCTGCTTTTTTGGCGAACTTGTGCGACGGCTGTTTTGAATTGAGCCACATCATCATCATCCACTTTGTCATCGTCATCGCCATCATCACCATCGCCATCATCATCATCTGAGCCTGATGGCTGACATTGTCAAAAGGGTTTAAGTGGCTATACTTGAACCAGGAGAATCAGCAGCAGTAACGGCAAAAGCAGCAGTTGAAAGTCCTCACCCCTAATACTAGACAAATATGAAAGCATCAAGGGGAATGGTTCGGGAAGAGTGGGCAGAGCATGACAAGGAACTTCCACACGTTGCCAGGACGCCAGTTTAAAGCAAGTCCTGCGGCGGTGCAAAGCGGAACGAACCATAAAATGAAAATTTAATGCGATATTGATTTCGTTATTCCATAAATAATATAGAAAATTGTGTTTTGTTGTGAACGAACCTCAGTGTTTAAGTTCGAGTAAAAAAGTGGATACAATGGTGGCATACATCTTAAATATTGGGGAAATGTAATTGTATAAAACGGAAAATATAAACAAGGAACCCGATAAAGTTTTCAAAAGTCTTAGGAATATTTATTTTAATAAAAGCTCTCAATGTTCTATTCTCTTTAGTATTAATAATATAGCAATTTTCTTTGTTGAATTTATAGAACAAGAATTTATTTTACTCTTATTTAATAAATAATTCAATATAAACGTCTTTGCCTATCTAACTACTTTTTGTTTTGTTTAACTAATACAAGATAAAATATTTGGAAAAATATCTTTGGCACCTAAGTGGCTTATCCCATTATCCTTTGAAATATCCCCCAATCACGTTATTCAACACTCATCGACCTGCTGATTAAGTCGCCTTTGAGTGGTTAACTTGTCCTCTTGTATAAAACCCCACAATTACACACCGCCCATCGAGTCACTTCAATCAGGCCCTTCGGTCCCAAAAAATCGCCGACAATAAACATTTAATTACCGACCATTGTGCCGTGTTCCGAACGGTAATTTGTCAAAGGGTCTAATTAAAAACTTGTAAACGCCTCGAAAAATCCGAGAGACTTGTCAGGCATCGACACTTTGGAAAAAAGAGGCTGTCGCATTTAAAAGGTGGTAATGTTCTGTTGAGAGCTGATTGGAGCATTTTGAAAACACGCAATTCACCTTCGTCATTGTCATGTTAATTAATTTGCCGACACTCAAGAAGACAAGTAAACACGGTTGCCAAAATAAAAGTAAAAAAATTAAATATAAGGGGTCGACCAAAAGTGTCAGAAGCATTCGGAAAAGCCAAACTGGAGTGGCAAGGGTTAAGTCACCCCGCCTTTCGCACTTGTTAGGTCCTTCTGATGGGCATCGATTTCGATTTCCCGTTTATATTGCAATAACACAGGGAATAAATCTTGTTGGAGTAAAATAAAATGTGCTGTAAAATGGTATAAGAAAAAAAAACGAATACTTTAATCCTTAAAGAAAGTTATCCAAAGGAATAAATTAAATTTAGCTTTATTGATCTAAAATAAAATCCCATCCTCATAAAATACCTTAAGCCTTTGTTTTTAATGAACTGAACGTTTTACACATAAAATGCAGAATTCAGCCATTTACAACACAGAAAATAATGCATTTTCTTAGAGTTAAACAAAAGAATATTTTAAAAACGAAAAAGATTACAGCGTAGGTAGCATATTATAACAATACTGATGTTTAAGAAGTCCTTCGTAAGGACTTAAGTATTTCGTTATGAATGAAAGCATCTTAAATTGGAAATTTTAAGCCTGAACTGAAGACATTTTTTCTTCAGTGAACACAACAACAACATCAACAGAGTGGCCGGCACAGCTCAATGGCTTTGGCATGGTTCATTGCAGACGGTAAACCGGTAGCCGGCAAACGATAAAATGGGAAAAGGCCGAAACACTCACACAGACCGGGCACTCACGTCTCTATATAGGTTCCCTGGTTTCTTTTTTGCTTCCTATTTATGTAGTTCGCGGAATATTTCGTCTTTTTTGGCCTAAAGCTTTTATGGCCGCGTTGCGTATACGCCGCGTGTGTTGTCGCGCGTTGAAAACCCCTGCACGCACAGCAGGCTTTTCGAGACTGAAGCACCGATGCTGCGAACCTGCGGCTCAGGATTCCGATTGCGATTCCCGTGGCAGCGAGCAGAGCAGAGCTGCCAGAGCAGCGCTGCGGCAGAAGGACGAAGGACGAAGGAGAGCGTACCATCGCTGATGTCATGAGCAGGTCCTTTCAGCCAGATTCCCTTGGCTTTCGCCGCCGCCGAAGAAGAATCTGTGGGCCCAGTCAGTCAAGCGGCCGTATAGTAAGACCAACATATTGTCGCAGGGCAGCATTCTGATGCTGCTGATGCTGACGAAATCAAGGACGAAGTTAAGCACTTCGTGACAGAATCAAGAGTCCCAGCCAACTTCGTGTGGCAGGGAGAGCGGTTCTCCGCATTTCCGCTCTTTTGTAGCTTTGTAGCCCGCATTCTCTTCGATGGTTTTCTCGTTTCTGGGTCAGTTAGGCGAGACAGGTTACAAGGCAGTCAAGTGCTAGGATTACCTATATTTTAAAATATTTCTTATTTAAAAATATCTAAAATTTATCAAAGCAGTCAAGTTATTTTAGATGGATTTTTAGATATGTTTTCTAAGCTTGTTAAAACTTGTTTACCTATTTAACATTTTTAGCGGCTTATCCCTGCAGTCTGTTAAGTTTGGGTCTGTTATGTGGCTGCAGTAAAAGTCTCCAAAATGTTAGCACAGCTTACATGGGCCTAACATATTCTGCACATTCCATTTAACATAAACTGTTATGAAGGAAAGTAATGTTAACAACAAATAACTCCAGGAAAAACTGAATAGCTTGGTAATTTTGTTTTTAATTTTCCTTGTGTTGACTAATATACCGATGTGGAAAAGCATTGTTGAAAAGTAGGCATATTCATAGGGTCCTAATGTTGAAAATAGCTTAAGATCTTAGTGAATCCATAATGGATATTGGAAAATGCATTATAATGTGCATCAGTGCTTTAACTTAAATCCCAAAACAAAAGGCCATGTTCCCAGATAGTTATAATTAACATGTAGTAGAAGTACAAATTTACAGTATAAGCCTCTTAAAATTATATTTGGTCCTGAAAGATGTTTTGACTTCACTTTACCTACAGTTTAGTATAAATTCATCTTTATACATGCGTAGTTTAATCCAATAGAAGCTTCTTAGGCAAGATAATGTAATGATAAGAAAGGAATCAATTAAAAATGCCTAGTCGGCTTCAGTCTATCCTACTACCTCTTCAACTGGCAAAGACTATGCCTTACATCTCTAAAGCCTAAAACCTATAGAGGATGAAATCGTTTGTATGCATAAAAGGACAACAGGATCTGTGACTTGAAGCACACTCACTCAAACTCACTGGCACTCCCACTCTAAGCCGACACTCAGTGGACCAAAGCCAAAGCAATTACGGCCTCAGACAATGGGCATGGAAATCGGGGCTTTTAACATTTTTTGATGGCCCGCAATAAAAGAAGTCCCCAGCCCCATTCCTATCCCTTTTGCCTTCCTTTCACTTGCAACTAGGAAAACTAACCCAGATGTATCCAATGGAATACGAAAGAGAAAAGCGATGGGGGAAAAGGAAGCGAACTTCACGTAGCCAAGAAAGTCGCGTCAAGTACGTTTGGATATTGCCATTTGGGGTCGTAAAAATTTTGAGTGTATCTTCTGGTGCTGAGGATTTCCAAATAGAAAATGCAAAGCACAGAGGACATATTCGGGCGGGCGCAATTATCTTGGTCTTGGACTTGGTTCAGCCATTAGATGACCCAACTATTTTTGCGCATATATTTTACGCATATTTTATGTGCCTCCGCTTTTTTGTTTCTCCCTTTTGGCCATTTTATGGCCTCAAAGTCAAACGGAAACAGCCTTCCGGGCAATTCTCATGTCGTTCAAGATGTACTCACAAATAAAGATACCAAATAACTCAGAGGCGATACATATACTTATAAATATAAAACGAGGCTTAAAAAGAGGTTGACTTGGCAAATGGGAAACGATTGAGTGCGGTAGTAGTTGCTCGAAGTTAAATATGTGACATGACCCGTTGAAGGTATAAATTATTTGGGGAACTTGAATTACTATAGAGGTGTTTTTTAAATTTAAATAATGTTTTTAAAACTATTTATAAAGGTGTCTGAAAGTATGCAGTGAATAAAGAGGGCATAACATTTTTTGCTGCATACTTTTAGACACCCATATTTAAATTCCTTTAAAAGAAATGGGTATAAGTAATAGAACCAATACTCCTTACACTGTTTTGTAAGCACAGAAAACGGCTGAATACTTAAAGTTTCTGATCGGTTAGCTGGTTTTGGTATGTACTCGCACTTAAATACGCATTAGTAACTTTCTCGAGGAAACAAAACCTCTTATGGGAAAACAACGAGGCGGCAGAGGCAACAGGAACAAAAACACGAACAACGTCGTCAACAATTTGGAAATTGAGCTTGAAGCGAAGGGCGGAAAGTTTTTGCATTTCATGTGTTTTTGTCATTGGAACCCGCTAATTTCCGTGGATAATAGTTTCATCTTCGTGACAGCTCGCCATCTCTCTTCCCTTCTCCTTCTTTTATCTATATCCATCCTCCTCTAATGCCTGACATGTTGAATTTGTCGTCCTCAGTTGGGTTCGTTTTTCAACTTTCTTTTCGCATTTCTCTTGTTGCGTGTTATTGGCGATGTGCGTGTGTGTGTGAGTCTGGGAAATGTTTGTTTTTCCCTTTTTCCAAAATGGGTGTATGTGCTGTGCGTAGTGTGTGTTTGGCGGCTTTAACTTGTCGCAAAAGTTTGCAATTTAAAAAAGTAAATTGAAATGGAATCTTTGTCTTTGGGTTAGTCCTCGGCTTGTTGGCCTGGCTTTTGCTCTCGATGCCAAGTGCATTCGGCACTGACAAACTGGCGAGAAATGAGCCGCATCTCGTTGGTACACCAAGAAAAAATTTGGCAAGTGCTCTAAGAACCTGCTTTTTGGCATATTAATTTCATTTAATTTGAATCCTTAAAGTCACCTGAACAATTTATTTATTTAGGACAATTTAATACTAATTTTGGATTTAAAATACAGACATTTTTTTAGTGATTTTTAAATTAATGTGACCATTAGTCATTAAGCACAATTTGGGTATTAATCTAAACTAATCAATAGTTTTGTTTATGGGTTTAATAAATTTTAGAACCGTTTAATAAATAATTAAAAAAATCTAAAATATGATAAAACCCGAAAATGTAGAATTGATTTATAGTAGCTGTTGCGATTTTTCCTTGTGCATGTTTTATGAGCCAGTTGCACTTGCAGCTGGGATGGCCAAAGTGAAGTTGGTAGTGGGTAGTGGGTGGTGGGTGGTAGATGGCGGGTGGTGCGTGTCACAGCCAAATTGACCCCATTAATCCTTGCGGCCAGAGATAGCAGCGACGAAGCAAATGCCAGGCCAAAAACAATGACAAAACCAGTGGCCCAAACAAGAGCACAAAAATCACATTCAAAACGGCACTGCTATGAAGTGAAACGGGTCAAAAAAAAAGCTGGCTAAAACAGCAGCAAATGCAAAAGAATTCAGAAGGCAAGAGACAGAGTCCTTTTTGCATTCCTCGTTTGGCTTGTTTATGGCTTGTTGCTCCTTCAATTTGGTATAAGGCCTTTGTATTTGCCAGCCAGTTGTCTGCAAAGTACAAATTATTCAAAAGCAACAATACCTGATTCTCCAGTTGGTAATTACGAATTCAGCAAATTGATTTCAAACCTATCATGAATAATTTCAGCATGAATAATTTCAGGTGATTTTAAAAGCGTCTTGCAGAAATATTATTATATCTCTAAACATTTCGTTGTGAATTTTGGTTAATGGCTTACCAATTTACCTAGTCTTATTTGTGCTTGTTGAAGTGTCTGATAAGTAAAACCAAAAGCTAATATTAAGAGAAATCTCCTATTATTGTATGTCAATTGCAAACATCCTGGCATATTCTGAATTCCCTTTTGGAAATTATTACCAACACGATTTAAAGGCTTAAGAGCCTTAATTCCATCTCGAAAAACCCTTCGCATGGGATAGATGTTTTTCTGCTGGGGCATAACAAATGATCAATGCTGGAAACTGTTGCGTTTAATCTTGGACTTGGCTCGATTTCCCAAAATCCATTAATCATTTCGGTCATCAAGCATGAAAGCGATTACTCATACATAGATGACTCCCCGCCAACTTTCCTTGCCCCCTTTTTCCTTTCTTTTTTGCCAAAACAGAAATTGCCACAACAAACACTGGCTAATAGGCACACTGAGAAAATATAAATACTATTTGTCATTACCAAACTAAATTCCCTTTTTATTTTATTTATTTGATAAAGAAAATTTACTTTTGTTAGAATTATTTTAGGAAAAACATTGATAAATGGATTTATAATTATTAACAATATTTTGTTGCCCTTACATTGTTTTCTCTCAGTGCAGGCAAATGGAAAAGCGAAATATATGTGTGTCCCATAGAAGGGGATAGCGAATGAGCCAAGGAAAGAGATGCCAAGGGTGATGGTTAGAAAGCTGGCTAAAATTGTGAGCCCAGGCTGATCTAATATTTGCTCAAGTGTTATTTCTGTCGGCTTAGCTTGCCCCCAAAATTATGCTACAATATTCCGTTATATTTATCACATTTGATTGTGCGTATTAACGGCGAGTTTAGTGGGGCGTGATGACAGGGAAAAGTCGGGGGAAATCTCGGGGGGGGCCAAAAACACACTGGGGAGTGCGAGTGTGTGATGTGGCGAGGAATTAATAAGATAACTTTTGTCTCAATTTTGGCCAGGCCAAGACAGCCGCTGGCTTATGCCTGTCGTCGCGTTTCGCCGAAACTTGTTTATTTAACATTTTGGCTTAATTTGTTTTTATGGCTACGAAAAGCGGTCGACTTCGGACCTATTTCTGTGTAAATCAGCAGATTTATATTTCACCCGACTGCGTGCCGTCTGACTAATTTGATTTTGAGACCGCACATCCACACAAATTTCGCCGACGAGAGAAAAGAGCGCATTTAAATGGAAATGGATTCAAAGTTAGGGACATGTTGTGCAAGTTAATTAGCACAAACAGATGGGGGACGTTTTAGTGGGGTTGGCCATTCGGGTGGTTACACCAAAGCAAAAGTTTATTGCAATTTAAAAACAAAATTGCAATTTATAAAATAAATCTGACATTCAAATGGTACACAGAGAAAATTCTGACGTTCTAATCTGAGTTGAAAATGTTCTTAAAAATAGAACGACATTTTTAAGTTGAAAATGTTTTTATTTTGCTCCAATCAAGTTGAATTGGCGGTATTTAAGTAAATTGTATGTACAAATAAACTATTTGTTCAGTCATTAGTGTATACTTATCAAAAAGTTGTTAAATAAACTCAATTTAACTTTTCTCTTCTCACCATTTCGTTCTTATATTGATACTAAAATGTACTTACACGGTTTTTAAGAACGAATGTTCTCAATTCAAGAACAATGTTCTCAATTCAAGAACAATGTGCTCAATTCAAGAACAATGTTCTTAGACAGTTTTCTCTGTGTACACACATTTATTGAAATACGTCATTTATAAGTATTTATTTTAACATTTTAATCAAATCATCATTTTTATTAATATTTTATCATTTTTTGGAAACATTTGTCCTGATTCAAATAATACTAATATACTAAAGTAAGTAAAGGAAAATTATATATCGGATTAACAAATTCCCAGACACAAATTTCTTAGTTTATTTTAGAATAAAAGGTACTACATCTTGGTTTAATCATTGATCTATTAAGATGAAGTATCTTACAAATATTTCCGATCTGCAAAACATTTTTTCCAGTGCACTTAGTGCACAAATTGTTTTCAGACCTTGGCTCCAATTCAATTGCTTAGTGCAATACCATTTACAATTGTTTATTTTAAGTGGGCCCATTGCACTTAAGTGTGTGTGTGTCTCCTCCGTGAGCCTGTGCCTGTGTGTGTGCGTGTGCATTTGTGTGTGTGAGTGCGTTTATTGCGGCTAATTAAAAACAAACAATGGCCGCACAAAGTAGGTTGCATGCGGTTGCCCTGCAACGACAACAAAGGGCCAGCCAATCAAGTCAAAGCCACATTACACGTTACGTTATTTTCAAATCTTCTCTTTCACTTTGCCGGGCATTTTCTTTCGACATTTTCCATTGCCATTTTCCACTCTCCATTTCCCTGCTGCCACTTTGGCCCCAGCCTTTGGTTTCGGGCCTTTTGTTGATGCGGCGCCATAATGAAACAATTAAGTGCACAAAATTAGGTTACAGCCGCAGTCGCGCTGCACAATGCCATGCAAATGCTGTGAGTAAAGTAAATACCAGCTGAATGCAACATCGGGACAAAGGCGGCTGAAAAAGAAAAGACAGAGGGACACTTTGCCAGATGGACAGGCCTGGGGGGAGGGGGGTGTGGAGGCAGGATGAGGGACGACAGGACAAACAAGCGGAGCAGAATGTGACAGGAAGGCCGGAGGAAAAGGACCTCGATTGTTAGTCGAAGCACAGTGACTGCAGCTAGATTCTATAGTAACTTGGGCCTATTTTAATAATATTAAAATTACAAAACATTATAATAACTCATTTTAAAAGGTCTCTGAATTTTATGAAAATATTTTTAAAATTACCTTAAAAGTTATTACCATTTTATAAAAGTATATTTACGTTATTAGTCTTATTTATTTCACAATTGTTAAAATATTTTTCTATAATTTACCCATCTAGGCTCACGTAAAGTGTTGAAACATTTATTGAAATATTTTTAAAATTAAGGAAACAGTTTTATCCCCTTAATAATAATATAAATCCATTACTATTCTTATTTATTTTACAATTTTTAAAATTCTTTGCTTTGATTTACCCATCTAGGCTCACATAAAGTGATGAAATAATTACTTAAATATTTTTAAGATTTCTGCAACAGTTATAATCATGTAATAAAAATACCCTTACATTACACCAGTTTACAAAAGAAAATTGATGAAATACGCCTTTCAGGAAACCTTTGTTTTCCGGTAAGATACATCTCCCTGATTAAGAAAAGGGCACTTAAAATTTTTTCTATGGTACCAATTTTTTTTTAAGTGTAAAAAACGTTTTTCGCACTTTTTTATTTTCTAACTCGAATTGTGATAAACCGAATTCGGTCATTAAGGACTCATTTTACAGGTAATAGAATGCCCTTTAACTTTCTTATACACATCATTAAGTTCCATTCATTAGTTCAAAAGCTACACTTCGTCAAAGTTGAAAAATTTGGAAAAAAATCAAAAACGCTGGCATAAATGGCTTCTTTAAAAATACACGCGTAAAAACCGAAATTAGTTTTATGTTGTTTTCTTGAAGGCTGAACCATAACGGAGAATATGCGCCATAGATCACGACAATCCGTTGGTAAATCGATTTTTAACAGATTTTTAAACGTATATACCCAAGTTCAGTATTCGGGAGCAGCGGCCGTTAAACGTTATTTTAAATTTTCAGTGTTGGGGAACGTAAGAATTTGGTGCAAGTTGTTATGCATAACGTCAGTTTCCTTGCTATTAGCGCTGGGCAAGCTAAAAAGTATGCGATTGCAGTTACGAGGAAATCATTTTTATATATTTTTAGCAAGGAAACTGACGTTATGCATAACAACTTGCACCAAATTCTTACGTTCCCCAACACTGAAAATTTAAAATAACGTTTAACGGCCGCTGCTCCCGAATACTGAACTTGGGTATATACGTTTAAAAATCTGTTAAAAATCGATTTACCAACGGATTGTCGTGATCTATGGCGCATATTCTCCGTTATGGTTCAGCCTTCAAGAAAACAACATAAAACTAATTTCGGTTTTTACGCGTGTATTTTTAAAGAAGCCATTTATGCCAGCGTTTTTGATTTTTTTCCAAATTTTTCAACTTTGACGAAGTGTAGCTTTTGAACTAATGAATGGAACTTAATGATGTGTATAAGAAAGTTAAAGGGCATTCTATTACCTGTAAAATGAGTCCTTAATGACCGAATTCGGTTTATCACAACTCGAGTTAGAAAATAAAAAAGTGCGAAAAACGTTTTTTACACTTAAAAAAAAATTGGTACCATAGAAAAAATTTTAAGTGCCCTTTTCTTAATCAGGGAGATGTATCTTACCGGAAAACAAAGGTTTCCTGAAAGGCGTATTTCATCAATTTTTTTTTGTAAACTGGTGTTATTATTGTTATTTATTTCACTATTTGTCAAATTTTTTCCTTCGATTTATCTCTCTATTATCACAGAAAGTGTTAAAATAATTACTTTAATTAATTAATTAAATTACTATTTAATAAATGTACATTTACAATATTATTTTCATTTAAAATACACTTTGTTAAATATTTTCCCCTGATTTACCCATCACGGCTCACCTAAAGTGTTGCAATAATTAAAACACTTTCCCTCAAATGGCTTAATTACCTGCAAATTAAATGAAGCCCAGCTCACGGTGGCCAGGGGGGCGGACTAACTGGCTGCAGAATGTCAAGCCCCCGAGAACCCGGTACCTTTGTCCATTTAATGCGCCAGGACTTCGGACCTCGGACTGTAGACTTCGGACCCAGGACTCTCAGACGACATGTGTTATCAGTGTCAAGAGCTGCGCTAAAGTATGCTAGAGAAATTGCATTGTGCAGCGTCTGTGTGTGTGTGTGTGTGAGTGCGAGTGTGAGTGTGCGAATGGAGATGAGTGTGTGAGTGAATGGGTTAAGCACTTGATGGGCCAAGCCAAGGGGGTTGCAAAAAGAGGGTGCAAAAGAATGAGATTGCTATATTATTGCCACTGTTTCCAGGGCCTGGGAAATGGAGCAGCCACTTGATCTAGTTATCCAAGAAAGCGACTCGGAATCTGTTGCATTCCGCTGCAAGAGAGTAGCAAAAGTCACATAAATTGGTATATTATAGATTGAGATGATCGAGTGTACTTTAATAAACGCATAAATCACAGCGCTGGGAAAACGTATATTACACTGGGCAGTTTGTTTTGATGTCGCATAACGATAACAAAATAATTTCGATGCATGTTTTTGTTTATTTTTCCCGATGGCTGTCCGCGCACTATGTTTGTTTTTATTTTCCCAGAGACTTACATTCAGATGTTTTATAGCTAAAACAGATGCATTCTATTCATTAATAGCCAAAGATATTTTTTCGAAGTTTACCAAGTTATTTGAATGGCTTGAATGTATTTTTTTAAGCAAATCTCACCTACAAACTAAAATATTATTTACCCTGAGAAACCGTTTTGCTTCTTTTATATTAAGTTTAAACTATATTTTATTATTAGCCTAATTTATATATACTATTTTAAGTGAAACGCCAGCATCACTTCCCCTATTTTGATACAGGATGGACAAATTGTTTTTCCTGAATGTTTTGTCAACATCATGCAGGATTCATATATGTAGCTGGCAGGACCTGTCATTTTGAGAGAGTTGCCTATTCCGTGGGTCTGTGTCTGTTCATATGCGAAATGTGTTTCAAACGAATTACACAGAGCCCGCGGTCTTTTCCCCCAGCTAACCCTATCTAAACAAAATGCGGGTGAAACCATTTTTTGGGTTTCGAGGACGCAGATTGATGTTTATTTTAATGTTAGTTTGCTGTCTTTGCATTTTATGCGCGCATGTGTCGTTTCAGTTCGGTTAAACAAAATCATAAAAGAGAAGCACAGAACAAGGGTCACCACCGAATTACATACAGTGGACTACCTAAACGTGAAAACATTAAAATTTAAATATTAATAATAGAAAATAAAGATAAAAAATAAATTTTACAAAAAGTGATGAGGATCGTTAGCATATTTAGCAAGCTGTTCAAAACAGTCGGTCCTTTAGCGGTACGCCTTGATTTGGCTGAACTACGATGGAAAAAACGGAAAAAAATTTCAAATTTTTGACAAAAATCTGAATTTTGTATTTTTGACAAAAATGTTAACCCTTTTTTCGCCATAAAAATTCAGTTTTTTGGCTGCCATAACAAAATTATAAGTCAGAATGAGGAATGTCATACGTCGTTGAGCTCGTTGTCAAATTTCCCATCTATTGGCAATTCAACCTGCAAATTTTTAATTTTTGACATTTTTCAAAAAAAAGTTATGTAACACCTACAAAAATTGAGAAAATTGGTCAAAAAATAAATTTTCCTAAAAGTGATGAGGATCGTTAGCATATTTAGCAAGCTGTTCAAAACAGTCGGTCTTTTAGCTGCACGCTTTGATTTGGCTGAACTACGATGGAAAAACCAAAAAAAAAAGCCAAATTTTTGACAAAAATCTAAATTTTGTATTTTTGACAAAAATTGTAACCCTTTTTCGCCATAAAAATTCAGTTTTTTTGGCTGTCATAACAAAAATATAAGTCAGCATGAGGAATGACATATCTCGTTGAGCTCGTTGTTAAATTTCCAATCAATTGGCAATTCAACCTGAAAATTTTTAATTTTTGACATTTTTCAAAAAAAAGTGATGTAACCCCTACAAAAATTGAGGAAATTGGTCAAAAAATAAATTTTCCAAAAAGTGATGAGGATCGTTAGCATATTTAGCAAGCTGTTCAAAACAGTCGGTCTTTTAGCTGTACGCCTTGATTTGGCTGAACTACAATGGAAAAACCGGAAAAAAATTTCGAATTTTTTACTAAAATCTGAATTTTGTATTTTTGACAAAAATTTTAACCCTTTTTTCGACATAAAAATTCAGTTTTTTTGCCTGCCATAACAAAAATATAAGTCAGAATGAGGAATGTCATACCTCGTTGAGCTCGTTGTTAAATTTCCAATCGATTGGCATTCGAACCTGAAAATTTTTAATTTTTGCCATTTTTCGAAAAAAATACAACAAGATTATTGAATATTTTAATTGAAACAACCTTTAATTTTGATGATTTTATTTGATACATTTCTTTTGGGGGAACTTATTTGCCATAGTCCACTGTACCCCGAAATGTTATGCACAGCCCGAGGAGCCCCAAATGCCAGCTGAACAGTTTTTCAATTAAAAGAAAAGCTTTTGATCGGGATCACTGCCAGGGGCCACGGGGAATATTCAACCGAGCTCGGCTTGATTTAATTAGGGAAATGAATTCAATGTTAATACAGCAACTTAACTGATTTATGCACTGGCACTGCCCGTTGTCCCGGCCACTCGCCATTTGCCATTTGCAATTTGCTCAAATTAATTTGGTAAGAAATCACGTAGATAAGCAATTAACATGGCCACTGAAGTCGCAACAGGGTTTCCCTTTGGCCACTCAGCTGTCCTGTCATTTTATTCACTGGCCACGTACGAGATGTCCGTCTATTGTTAAGCAGGAAAAGATACGCAGGCAGCTTTCAAATGCCGCAGATACTTTGCCGTAGATGCAGATACAGATACAGTGAGTATTGCCCAGGGCTTTAACCTATTTCAAGATTGCTTTTGCTAAATGAATTTTATGTGGAAGGTGTACTTTAACGCTATTATCATAATGGACCGAAACAATCAAGCATCTGATAGACTTCATTTGCACTTCTTTAGATACACACACTATTTTTGCTGTAGTCTTTAAATATATCACCTTTCATTCTCAAGCAAAAACACTGAATTTATTTACCAATAAATACATACCCACAAACTTTATAATCCACATCTATCTAGGGCTTTGATCATCAATAGCTAGCTGCCAGTTGTCCCTATTTGTCATTTTGAAAAAAATGCAAAAATAATTTAAATAAAATAACCAAAAATAAATGAATGCAAATTAGCATATTTAAAACGTAATGCCTGCTGACAATTACACAATGCCAACCGCCCAGAGCAGCAGTTTTATTATTTATGGCACATTAAATGCCAACCTAAACAAAACCAGGCCGTGGGGTCCAAAAACCCAATGCAGTCGGTAATTTCATATTTTCAGTTTCAATGGAATTCAATGTGCAAAAATATAAAAAAAAAGTAACGAAAAACTATAGCTTCGTGCTGAGCTTAATGCATAATTGCAGGCTTTTACATTGTTTCGGAGGCTTTAATGCATAATTATTGCTCCTGATAATTAATAATAATTATTTTCGGCGGTTTATTTATTGCCACAGTTTTGTAATGAGATTAAATGGTTGTATTTTTGGAGCTTTATGCCTGCTAAATTAAATTATTTGTCAAATCGGCGATATATGTGTGAATAATCAAAGAGCACGTATTGATTTTAATCATTTGTTGTATTTATCATGAACTTAAAAAATACGTTTCGGTTTTTTTGGATTTGAAATATCAGTATTTATTTGGCAACCACAATTTTTTATTCAATTTTAAGTACAATAGCTTATTTTAATACAATGTTTTCTTAAATTCTGTTTTTTATTAAAACTCCTGACTATTTTTAAGCGGTACGTTTCTTAAATTCAAGAAAGGAAAACTACGAATTTAAAAAATAAAATGTTTGCATATGCATGCGGCGAGCTTTTTGTATATGGATATAAAATATTCAATTGACTTTTGCCCGAAATATTTGCCGGGTCACGTTTTATTGTTAATTTGAACAAATTTTTGCAAAATGCATATAAAATTTAACGACTCCCCACAATGGAGCATACAGAACGAAGAACCTCTGTATTTTGGTTGGCCAACGAGGACGCCAAAGTGGGTGGTGAAATGGGTGGAAAAATTGGTTGGTATTGTCAAAAAAATATACGGGCAGAGGATACGAACATATTGTAGGCAAACACACATATTTTGTTATAGGCCGATTTGCGCTTTGTGCCTTTGCGACATATCTTTCGGGTTTTTTGGATTGGGTATTTATAGTAGCGGGCAAAATTATAGAACTAAGAAGTCATTGATTTTTATAAATGTGTTAAATTGTGACTTAAAGAAATTTAAACTGATTTTATTTTCTATTTATTACCATTTAATATCATATGATTATCTTTGTTTTTCAACAGCTCAAAACCTTAAAGAATATATTTTTCGACTTGACCAGTTCAATAAAAATCTTTCCACGTTTGTGGTGCTATTTCGATCGCAACTGTATGTGCTTGTTGAATATTTAAGCGCTTTTAAAACATTTGTACCCTCTTTTCTGCTTGTGTGTGTGAGGGGGCCCCCATTTTTATTGTTTTGGTTATCAATGCTCAGCGCTTTTAAAAAATTCAATTGCGGTCGGAAGTCGTCGCACTCCCATAAACTGCGACCCGTCCACCTCTGGCCCCCTGAACGGCAACAATTTACATTTAAATGGCGATAAAAAAAGTGATACAAATGTAAAATTCTAGACTAGACCCAAGCTGGACCGCTTCGCTTTAATGACACGACATTTTCCACCACCAGAGGGGCAAGATATGGGTGGAAGGACATGCAGGCAGGAGGGGCATCCAGAATACCTCTTACAATTTTGCGCAAAATGCAAATTTAAATTCTTTCCAATTGTTATTGTTGGTGTTCTATTTGCACTTCGGTGCAAACACTCGACGCCTTTCCCGGGCCACAAAACAAACGACAAGCTGGAACATACGTTAGCTCTCGTTTCCTTTTGGGGATTCCCCATCGCCACCCGATTTTCCCCACAGTCGTTGCCATTTTGTTGCCACTATTTTCCTGTCTTGTTTTTCCCCCCAAACATTTGTATTGGTGAAAGATTTTTAAATATTTCATGATCTTCGTTTCGGTGCTCCGTTGTCGTCGACCGCATTGCCACAAAGTGCACGGAAAAATTTCAATTTGCTAGCAAATGAATTTTTATCGAGACAAAATAATAATTGCAGTGTGCAAATATGGGCGACTGATTCCCCAAACTGATGTTTACATGATGCTCGACAATGTTTGCAGAGCTGATGATAAAATGAATTCCTAATGACTTTTGTGTGCATAAAAATAAATTTATTTACTGACAGGAACCGAATGAATTCTTTTCTTGCAGTTGCTTGAAAATATGTTTGTTTGTTTACTTTGGTTATGGGAAAATTTACATAAGATCATTATTTTATTTGCTGCAATTAGGTAGTTGCTTAACTTGTGTAAAACAATTTGAAGTGTTATCTTTCCTTCTATATTTTTTTACAATTATTTTTATTGTGTCATAAATACATAAATACAAATTTTAATGCTGAATGCTTAAAGGCAGTACTGTACATCTTGGGGAGTTTATAAGAATTACATCCGATGCCATAATTTAGAACATTTTTCCTATTTACATCATATTTAAGTACTATTTATTTCAACACGCATTTCCCAGTCCGCAGTTTTGCCTTTGGCGGAAATTTTGCCAATTTCCGATGTGACAAAATCAGAGAATTTACAGCGCCGTCAATCTTTATCGAAGCCATTGCACTTGGCTGGCCAAGAGCAGCAACAAAATGGGCGTTTCGGTTATGCCCGGGGGCGTGGCACGTGCCATATTTTTGCCGGGGAGAAAATCGGGGAAAACCCCGATAAGCGAGTGCAAATCAGTTGGCAAGGCGAGCAGAACGAAAAATTATTTCTTCAGTTGATTTTTTGCGGCATTTTATATTCAGCCCAACTCGTACATTTTCCGATTAACCGACTGCGGCGATTTTGGCGAGACTTTTGAGCCAGTGCCAAAGGGATTCTTGGCAAATCTGTTATCTGCCCGAGTTTTCACTCGCCTCGGAAAATGTTCCAGTCCACTGCAATCGGACTGCGTTCATAATTGACAAATTTATGGGTTGCGACGAATGATTTATGCTGAAGAACGCTAAAAACGAACTCCCTCTAAATAACGAAACGAACTCCCAAATAATGTCTTAATTATGAAGCTATATTTGAGTGAGTTCGAACTTTACTCGAAGCCAAAAGACGACTAAACAATGCACATTTTATGCTCCAATTGGCATCAGATTCGGTTTTTACTGTGCACGGAAGAAAATAAGACTCCATTACAAATTATTGTGGTTAAATATATAAAATGAATTTAAAAAGACTTTCCATTTCATTTTTTTATTTGCAGGTAAGGTATAATTTTAAATATATTTTATAGTATATTTACAAAAGAATTGATAACCTTTTAATATTTTAAAAATTATTTTATTTATTTTTAGATGTTCAATAGATCAATATATTTTTTCTTGTGTGTAAAGGGGGATTGTTGCTGGGTACGCATTTTAATGAAATCAAAAATTTACGACACTTTTGCCGAGTCAAGCATAAAAATTCATCTAGAGCTGCTGCAGTCTGGAGACTTACTTCTCCATTTTCCTCCTTTTTAGTAAAGTTTCTGCAAACAAAAATCTGTTTGCGCTTAGAATTGTGCAACGAGAGTTTTTCCGGGGAAAACGCGGGGGAAGGGGGCTGAGGGCGTAGCTGGGAAAAGCTTCTCATACATGCAAATGGCGCATTGAAACAATAAAAAGGGCGCAACTGACTGACTGAAAAAAGGGGCGGGATGCTTGCAGTTATTTATGCAACGAAGCGAAACAACTAAAATGCAAAATGCGCGAAGATTTCGCTTCGCCGAAGTGACGAGCCATGCAAATTGGCAAAAGGGGCACAGTGGGCGAAAACTAATGGCCGGGGCCCAGGCAAATACCCCTCCACCCCTGCGACCCACTGTGCAGCATGCTGCAAGTAGCTGGGGAAAACTTTCGATTGCAACTTTGGTGACAAGTTGCTTCAAACTAACTTACAATAAATAAGAAATAAATTAGCTAAATGCAATGAAAAACGGAGGGCATTACAGTGCGTCATGGAAAAAGTTAGCTTGTTATCAGAAAATTAAAATAATATACAATTTAAAGATGTTAAAATACAGCAAACTATTTGGTTATAATATAAATAAATAAGTTAATCATGAACAGAGCTTAAAAACAAACTATATTACATAGAAATTCTATGCAAAATATGGTAAGCTACAAGGCTACCAGCATAAATATTTAAAGGTATGTCTGGGAAATAAATGTATTTAATTTATAATCAAGCTTTTAAATAAAATAAATTTTATATATTTTTTTTTATATTTTTACTGCTTATGATAGTAGGTATCCTTTGTAATTAGTCCTCCCCCGATTTGCAGCTGCATTTGAAGCACTTGACCACAAAGCCTTGCTCCCCAGCTAAACACCTCTCCACGTCATCCACAAATGTTGCAGCTTCTGTTGATCCGGACACAATGCATTATGTTAATTTGTGAAGATCTGGCTTTGTAACTGCCTGTGGTCCCAGCAGCCCCTCATAAACAGAGGGCCACTCCGAATTAAAGTCGAAATGCCAAGTAGCGTCTGTCAGCGTCAGGATTTGGTCAGGAAAAGCCCTCAAGCCTCTCACCAGACCTCTGATTCTGATTCTGGTCCTGAGTACGAATGCGACTACGTCTACGAGTGAGACTACGACTCCTACTCCTGAGAGTAGACTGATGTCAAAATTCCACCAAGTGAAAATATTCTACCGACTCCAGCGCTTTGGCATCTTTTGCTGCTGCTGCTGCTGCCTCTGTTGACATGGCTTTTGCGGCGTTGTCACAGCCGATGTCTCGTGTTGCATGTTGCACACTGCTGCCACATGTGCAGCACACTCGCAGCACTCGCACTCAAGCAGCCGGGGGAAAAACGGGGGCAGGGGCTGCCCGGGAAAATTCAGGAAAACCCAGGAAAGATGTGAATGGAGTGTGAACGCGCGAGGCTGACGGCTGCTGTCGTTTGCCATTTGGCTGCCCCTTTTTTGCATGCCACTGCCACCGTTTCTTTCAGGCTTACTGCCTTTTCGTATCCCAATTTTTATACCCGTTACTCGTAGAGTAAAAGGGTATACTAGATTCGTCGGAAAGTATGTAACAGGCAGAAGGAAGCGTTTCCGACCCCATAAAGTATATATATTCTTGATCAGGATCACTAGCCGAGTCGATCTAGCCATGTCCGTCTGTCCGTCTGTCCGTCTGTCCGTCTGTCCGTCTGTCCGTTTGTCCGTCTGTCCGTCTGTCTGTCCGTCCGGATGAACGCTGAGATCTCGGAAACTATGAGAGCTAGGCTATTGAGATTTGGCGTACAGATTCCTGAGCTTTTTACGCAGCGCAAGTTTGTTTCAGTAGACTGCCACGCCCACTCTAACGCCCACAAACCGCCCAAAACTGTAACTCCTACAGTTTTGATGCTAGATAGAAAATTTTAACTGAAATGTATTGTTCTCATCAATACCTATCGATTGACCTAAAAAAAAGTTTGCCACGCCCACTTAAACGCCCACAAACCGCGAAAACCTGTGACGCCCACAATTTGCATGCTAGATAAAAAATTTTAACTGAAATGTATTGGTGTCGTCAATACCTATCGATTGATCCAAAAATAATTTTGCCACGCCCACTCTAACGCCCATAACGCTTAAATCTGTCTACCGCCGGTAGGTGGCGCATTTTAATTTCGCTTTGCTGCTTGCATATCTCCATTTCCCTTTGAGTAACGGGTATCTGATAGTCGAGGTACTCGACTATAGCATTCTTCCTTGTTTTTATTTACTGTCACTCGTGCAACTTGTCGCTTAATTATGGCACACTCCAAAAAGTAGTTGAAAAAGTTGACACACAATCGGCTTAAGAACAGCCATCGCAATAAGTGGGTTCAATTAGGTGAGCTTTAAGAATTAAAATGGTAAAAATATAATAAAGATTTTACTATGAAAATCCCTTAAAAAGTATTACTAAATATTCCAAAGAATACTAATCTAAGATGGTACAAATATAATCAAGAATACTACCATTTATTTAATCCATTTTATTAAGAATACCAATCCGGGGTAATTATTAAATATTTTGTTTTTATTAGAAGAATGTTAAAATTCCACAAATAACCAAAAACACTTCAATTAGATAATGCATTAAAAAAACTACAATACCCAATTAATTATATATAATTAATTGACACCATTTCAAATTGCCTTGACAATTATTCAAAACCATTCCCCATCGAGTTCAATATTTTGACAGCAGAGCAATCTGTAGATGGGGTTTCCGCCAGCCCCTAAATTATATATTTAGCTTCTGCAGAGGGCAGAGTGGGAATCATTTTCCACACAATTTCTATGATAATTGCACAAATCGCAGACTTGACTCGCAGCGGCTGTGAAACTAATCAAAACTTGGCTTGCTGCTTGTAATAACTTCCATTTGCAGACATCAGTTCCACTTGCATTTCCACTTTTTTCCATCCTCTTCTTTTTTTTTACTGCTCTTCCTTCTGGTATTTTTTGAAGTTGTGCAAAAGTTTTAACTTGACAAACCCAACAAGTGCCGATGACAATGGACCGGCCATGGACGCCGAAGTGAAATGGGATAAAATATTAATAGTCGAGCGAACTTTTGCAATTGACTATCATCAAGGAAGTGGGGGAAGTGGGTGGATTGGGCAGGGAAATGGGATTGGGCATCAGCATCTATAATTTCTTACGCTCAAACAAACTTGGCCGTCGAAAATGCACTGCCAGCTGGCTTTCACTCGCCTCCTTTGGCCATCTTCCTCTTTCACAATTTGTTAATTACTGTAAAATGAACTTCTTCACTGATGACCATGCTGGAACCGAGACCCTGAGACTATGGTACTGTACTGGCACTATGACTGTGACTTGGCCAAACAGCAGTTGCCGTTTCCTGGCCAGTTCGCAATGGGATGGTATGGCATGGATGCCTCCGACTCCGACGACAATGTTTTCAGCACCAGGACTTCGGCTGCTCCTCCGCATCCACCCGTGGACCCATCACTTTCGATGTCGCCATTGTCGGCCGCTGGCTGACGTGACGTTCCATCAGCGGACATTCCATCGCCACTAGCCCGGCTCCGTTTCGAGATCTCATCTCTATTCTTGTCCAGGCACTGGAAAAAAATTGTAAGTCATTACAAAGGACAACATTTTATTGGAGATGTTGTAAGGAAACGTGTTAAAATATTAAATACCAATTCCTAATAATGCAAAAAATAATGTGGCGACTAAAATGTATTTTCTCCTCTTCATTACAATACAAAAATAATATATTTTGGCATTTTATCATATGATTTCAGTTAAAATCAAAGAAACAATATTGTTATAGGTTCTAAAAATCCAGTTTATATATTCAAAAAAATTTTGATCGAGAAACTGATAGATACAAAACAACGTGTATTACTATTCAGTTAAACAGGAAAATGAATAATATGTGGTGACAATAATATAAATTTCTTCTATACTTGAAGTTTATCTTGGCATGTCAAACAATGAATTTAAATTGTAGCCCTAAAGTATATATAATAAAATCGATTATAAGTACTCAAAATAAATGAGTAAACATATTTTTATAATCTGGTTTCCAAAACATTATAAAATAAGGATAAAAATATGTAACTTAAATAAATTAATAAATTCTTCTTTATTGTATCTTTTACAGTGCTAGTGTATCTGCTCACTAATGCGGTTTGTTTTCGCCATTTTTGTTTTGCGCTTCGTTATTTCTTGTTTTGTTTTAAGTTCTGCTTCGCTCCCTTTCTCCTTTCTCCCTTTCTGCATACTTCCTTCGAGCGGCGCTTTTCAGCAGAACAAACAACGTCACTACGCGGCCAGGATGCCAAACAAGCTTGAGTCGCCAGGCGCAATTTTTCATTCTGGGCCCAGGATGGGCGAAAGGACATGGGCAAAGGACAATGCCACCCATTCATTACCAGTGCTTTGGTTGCATGCAGCGTGGCCGAGTCCTGTCGAGTGCTGCCAACTTGTCCGGGACAAACTTCTGGATGGGTCTGGCTATATTCATAGGTCTGCTCGAAGTTTTATTGGTTGAAAAATTATATTTAAGAACTATTTATAAAAAATATAAAAGTATCTGTATGGACCTTATAGGTATGGTCAAAGCTACAATTCTTGTACTATTATATTGCTTACAAATTCGCACTTAACAAATGAATTTGGAACACAAATTTAATAGAACCATGTTCATATCTATGTTCTATAAGACAATATGTTTTATTATTTATTAGGTAAATGTAATATTAAGTAAAAATGACAATACCCATTTCCACTTCCCAAAAACCTCAGCTACAACGATTTGAATTGCTTAATTTGGCGACTTTTTCTAGAACACAGCTGTCAGCACTGCTCCCATCCGCCGAAGCGAGTCCTTTGGCCCTTCCCCGTTCCGGGATGGTGTCCTGCAATCGCCGCCTGTACATCATCCGCTGGTCTATCTGCTCGTCCTCCTCCGCTGGCTCGTCTTTCCTTCCTTCCTTCCGTTTCATTGCCAGCCGCGCATCCTTCCGCATGATGACACTGTTTTTGGCGGCCACCATAACCGCCGCTGCCAGTTTCCCTTCCCCTCGATCTCCATCTCCATTTCCCATTCCTATGGCCAGTCCCTCGCCATTTTCCGCATCTCGCATTTTCCCCAGTTTTCCCAGTTTCGGTCCCAGCCGCGGTCCTGGCCTCATTTAACTTGTAATTACGCTTGAGCAAAAATCAAAGTGGCTCAAGTTGCCAGCGAACCCCGGAAAAACTCCATCCGCCGCGCTTGTCACCAGCGATTTTCCCCCGCCCCTCGGCTTAGCACGTGCCCACGGCTCTGCTTTTCTGCCCCTTTTTTCCCAGCCACGTCACTGGGAGAGCCAAAAGGCATATTGGACCAAAGTTGCGGGCTATTGATTGGTTAGATGATGCAGGTCGGGATCGTATAAAATTCTGAAGGACTCTAGAACACAATAGGAATTTTACAAAGCTGTTTAAATTTTTTTTTAAAAGTAAGAAGGGTAAAGAGCTTTGCCCCTATGTATTTAAATATTTTTTTTTAAGTCCCCTTTGAGAATGGTTAGAAACTTTATTATACAACTATTTATAATTATTCGTTAGTAAAAACCTAAAAACGAAAACATTTAGCATTAACATCCTTTTAAAGAAGTGCCTAGATTATATAACTGAATCAATTAAAGTCACTTTATAGTCGATCAACCTTTTTCGCGATAACCGTCTTTCTTCGCTACTTTTTGAATGCTTTTTTCTGGCCACCAATTTGAGCAGTATAAAATATTTAAAGTCTCGCTTGACTCCGATTATTACAGTTCTACGCTACCCTTTTTTTTCGTAAGTTGGGAAACTCAGTTCCCACAAGTCACGACCCCTTTTTTTGCCCAACTTGGGTTTCCCTCGACATCTCATGTTCCCACGCCTATGACAGCTTTTCATTTAACAGATGCCTGCTACTCTGGCTTTTGTTACATACTTTTTTCCCCTCAAAATTATGGCGCAAACCTTTTTCCTGTATTTTGGTAATTTTTGTTTTCGCCGATTTCCTGCGCGACTTTCACGCACTTCCGTTTGGGGGACTTTGGGTTCTCAAGGGGAAATGCGACGTTTGGGGAGCCGCGTGTAACCGAAATGATGTGCTGATTTGCGCTTAGGCTTTTGGTACATAATTTATAGGAGAGGTCGCGCATAAACAGCTTAAATTATGTGACTGCCAAAAGGGCTTTAATAATAAGAGAAAATCTGGCAAGAAGTCTAAAAATTTGTTGTTTGAATTCGATGTATCGATGTTTAAACACAGTGTATTTTTAACATGATTAAAAGAAATAACAAAGATGGTCCTATAAGTTCGAATTTCCATCCAAAGGTGGCTTTTTGGGCAGAAGTAATTTGTCGAAAATCTGTATGGTGAACTGGCTCAACAAAAACTGGCAATATCCCTTTCAAAGCCATGTGAGTTGATGACCATAATACAAAGAATTTTCATTTGCCATGATTTGGATGGGTCTACCCTCTCCTACTTCCATATTGACAGATTCAAAGAGCCTAATGCACTAAAACAAAAATTTAATGAGTTTTAAATTATATAAATAATGTGTGCTTAGAAAAAAGATGAGGCTGGTCATCTTATTTCTTTATAAGTTCCAAATACAACATAATTTTTTAACATATACATACCCGTTTAGTTGATTTTTATTTTCTTTCAGTGAATGATTGGTAGGGCCCTTGGGCAAAACTCTTTCAGAACGGGCTAATGTTATCTGCCGGTAAACATGGCTTAAGCCGCAAATAATCACAAACGCTCATATTTGCGCAAAAGCACAGTGGCCCACTCATTTGGCCAAAGTCCCGGGAACCTGGAACGAGGACCCCAACCCAACCCAATCCAACGAACGACCAACGACCATCTAGCAGTCCCATTCACTCCGACCGCAATATCAACACATTTGGGTTTTAGCCATAATGAAGTTGCTAACTTCTGAAGTGCGCCAGAAATGGCAGTGGAAGGGGATGTTCGAGCGAGTGGCAATGGCGGCTAAGACCAAAACATAATCAAAACCGAATTATGTGCTTTAAATGCGTCCAAGTCGTTGTCTGCATGTCGTCCCTTTTAGCCATTTTCCCATTTCCCATTTTCCCCCTCGTACCAAAGCATTCAAACTATCATTTTCCTACTTAGGAGAATGTGTGCCGACAGTCGCCAGCAGTCTGTGGGTCCCCTCGCACATGCATATAGTAATTAGAAAAGAAAAGAGTTGGTTGGAAAGAAAAGCAATTAGTGTCTCTCTCAATTTCTATGCGCATAGTTTCACAATCTTCAGTTGGTATATGCGGCTGGTTCCCAGCTCATCATCGTCTTCTTGGTTCGAAGGGATTTTCTTCCCCCATTTGCTTGGTTACTTGGTGACTGACCCTATTTTCCATCTCCTCCAAATGCGAGCAGAGTATCCTAGAAGTGATTAAGCGCATTTGTGCTCTCTCCATACAAACACACACAATGGGCAAAGTTAGAAGGCAAAGGACACTGGGGAAAGTCTCAAGGGTTAATATATTAATGTTCTGTGTATTCATGTTCCCATTTGAATGATTGTCTCTGCAGATTAAATCGATTACTCTGAGCACTTAAGGTAAAACTATTTTATTATTTTTTCTAAAGTTCCCCTCACTATTTCTTTGAGTGTATCCAGCTCGAGAGCCATCGGAAGTCCATCTCCAGTTTATTGGTGGCGCCAAGCGAGAACGGAGACGATCAACACGGCGTATACGTATTGGGCGGCAACCCATTAATGGCCCTTCGATATATAGTCGGTTTTGTGATGAAAACGAAAACAATTAACACCGAATGATGAAACGAATTGTGGTCAGGGCGGGGTCAAGAAAACAAGAAATGGATAGGCATTTATGTATATAGACCTATATATGTATACCCAAAGAGACTGGGCGAACTACACAAAAGTTGAGAAGTGTTGAAGGCAGGCAAAGTTTTTTCATCAACGAAAACATTTTCCCAGCGATGGCGATGGCGAGTAGTTTCCCGGTCAAGCGTGGTCCGGGGCTTTTCCGTAAGTTTGATGGACGCATTTGCCGGCGGGACGGCGGACAACTGACGGACAAACGGACAGACGGACAAGCGGACAAACGGACAGCGGACAAACGGACAAACGGACACCGGACGGAAGTGAGCCAAGAAACTTTGCTGGGCGGCGGTTGGGCGGTATAGGTAAACAGCAACAAAGTAAATATCAAGTTAACGCCTGCGGCTCTCCACTTGGCCAACTGCTCGAAACTAAAAGCGGAAACGGAAGTTTGCCATCGAACAGCGAATTTAGTGCGTGCGCTGCGTATCTCCAATACCAATAGCAATTCGAATGCGAATTCGAATTCCTATTTGTTTTTTGCAGCTCACTGGCTACCTTTCCCTTGGCTTTTGTCTGGGTCCAAAGCAAATAATGGCTGAGATTCCATTTCGCCTAGCAGTTTCTATATATCAAAGTGCTCGGCGTCTGATATATCAGTCCCTGTCCCTGGTTCCCCATATGGGGCAACTTGGCCTTTGTTTTTGACTTTCAGTTATTTGCATGCCCTTTGCCGCTCTAATGTCACGCTGCACATGTATATATAGTATGTTCATATATAGGGAATATGTGTGCACGGTTCAGTTGTCGCTCAGCGGATCTTTGATATATGTATATGCAAAGCCAACTATTTTCAGGGCTCCCCTGCGAAATTTTTCGTGACTTTATACTCTTTCAAAGGCACAAGTTGTTTATTTTGATTTTATTCTGGCTTATATGTGAAATCATTTTACCTACGTTTTGATTTTTCGAGTTGCAGATTGGTTTTGTTCTTAAATCCATATCAAATGCTATCCTCAATCCCAATTTGGGTTCGTAAAAAATATTGATACGCCGTTAATGATGTTTAAGAATAATTCGACGTCAACTTATAACCATGTAACTTTTTTCAGATTGTTATTCTTACATTTTATACAGCAGGGAAATATAATGCTTTAAGCCATAAACCAAAGGGAATTTAACATTCTGTACAGCGAAGATGGATTGCATGAATTTTTCTAATTGAAAAAACTGCGCAGAAAACTTTGTTTGACATTTATTGCCGTAGGCCAAACATTTTTAGTTTTCCCACTGTCTAGCGAGCCGAGTCTTCGCTTACAGCGTTTCAACAAAATTAAAGAAGTTTTGCGTTGGCAATTTGTCCCCGTTTTCCATCCCAGTCCATGTCATTTGATGGCCTGCACATGAAAAAGTATAAAAGAAGGCAAAACCGAAAAGTGAGCACCGAATATATTTTGCATTTTTGCCAAGTGAAGCGGAATGGGAAGCCATTCCCATCATCGCGCAGCTCCAAAATATTTGACATTTGAGGGAACAACAGGCTCATGCATATTCAATTGTAGATTGCGATTGTCATTGCGAGTGTGCAGTGATAAAGCAGCTCGAAGGCAACTTGGGCCCAAAATAAAAATATATTTTGGAAATGGCTTTGGCGAAGGACCAATAAAAATATACATCTTAAATAGAAAGTGATACAATTTTAGTTAAAGAAATAATTTTCTTATTTTGTAAATGGTGTAAATTTACAAAAATTCAGATAGTTCGGAATCAGAAATATCGATAAAATCGATACTGGCATCGATAACGCATCGAGTTCTGACATTTTTTTAAGTGGATACCCTACCCTTTTTGAGTCTTCTTAAATGAGATCTTAAAAACTGTGAAATTACTTTAAAAATGTTGTTTTAAGGTATAGTGATATCTTTCCTTTCAAGTGAAGTCTTTTTAAATTCCTTTAGCCAATTTCTAAAGCATTTTCAAAATAATGGCCCCTGTGGATGCTCCGCAGAACTGCACTCCACTGGACAAGACAGCAGGACGTATTTTTAATTTCATTTTTCCAACCTCGCAGTTGGGCCAGTTTTTCCATTTTCCCCGCCCAACACTTGGCCACTCCGTGGCGCCCTCTTTCGGTGCTAATATGAAGCGTTACATGGTCCGCCTCCTGTCCGGAAAAGTGCCTCCCCCTTGGTCTAAGTATGCAACAATAACAATATTTAAAGGTATCTGCCAATTTATTTTAATGGCCGCAATTAAAGTTAATTACTCGCGTAGACAAAACGTGCAAAAGCCAAGGAGCTGACGACAGGAGGGGGATGAAGAGGGGAAGTGGGGGAAAAGTGGAAAAGCGGAAAACAGGCGACAGCTAGGTGCTCCAGCATCTTTTTCCCGGTACTGGCAGCGCCCAATTAGGCATAATACGCTCGACTTGGCCGGGTGTCGTTGCTCGACGGCTAAAACTTTGCGGCCTCCTTCATCCCCTCTCTGTTTTCCATTTTCCATTTACCCATACCAAACCCCATCGCCCAACCACCACCCCCACCGATTTTCCATGGCCCGTGTTTAATTTTCCTAATGATATTATTGCAGTTGACCCTATTAGAATTTGACTGCGGCAAATGACTCAAAATGAATATTTAGTTTCGAGGCGAGTGCGAGTTTAAGCGCCTGCCTAATTGCCTGAAATGTGATATGGTTACTCAGCCGGAGAGGCTCGATCAATTAATTCTGGGGGCTTAGCCTTGAAGATATAGAAGGCTAAGCCGGTTGGCCGCGGTTAATTGACAGAGCCACAGTGGAATCGGAAAAGAAAGCCGGCCCTAATGCCCATTTTCCATGGGAAAATCCGCCTCATCTTGCACCCATCACTTTTCACTCATTTATTTTGAGGCTTTCCATCCAGTTCCATCACCGCAAAATAACGAAATGCCAAGTGTAAAGCAAATTAAAAGTGTCAAACCACATTTTAGAACACAGGATTTATAACTCAAGATAATTCTAAAATTAAAAAATATTTTTTAGAATGAAGTATATGCAGAAGTAATTAAAGAATTTCCCTCTACATTTGTTCACCGACATTCTTTCTAGAAAATTCTGCCAAGATGATTCATATATTAAATTCAATTAAATACACTCCATTCATACTGCGGATACCCACTAATAGTAAGCAAAAGGACAGGAACGTGTTTACTTGCAGGAAAAACGTACTAAATGGAAATTGTTTTCTGCGGCTGCCTTGGCCATCGGCAACATAATTTCATTCCCCTTGCCACAGTCGCACAAACGACAAACACTTGAGAACAATAGTTGCCAGGGGAGAAGATAAGCAGGATAAGAGGTACGAGGTACGAGGTGGGGTCTTTGGAATACGGCTCCAACTGCAACCACAACAATAATGACTTTATGAAAAAATGATTATCCTGCCGTGCTGTCTGCAGTGCCAACTCAACGGTTCACGGTTCCAGTCTTCGGAGCCCGGTGCTCGGAGCTCGGTCTTTGGTCTTCTGTCTCAGCGATGCTAAGCAGCCGGGCCTGGCCAACTCTATTAAAGGGAGATAAATGAATTTGGCTAGAGATGGCCAGGCAGATAGGTTAAACGGAAAGGTATAAGCATCTGAAGACAGCATAAACTTGTTATTACTATTCTGGAGAAACCCTCAAGTAAAATAAAGTAAAGTTGGTAAGAAGGATGTGGATAATAAGGTTATCCTTTGAACTTTATGGGGTATACCAGCATATACAAAACCTACAAACCTAGATAATGTATTATAATCTAGGGGTCAATTTAATGATAAGTCCAGAAAATGGTTATTTATATAAAGATATTTGATTTTAAAAATTAAAAAATCCTATAAATACAAAGATAATCTTAATAAAAATACTTTATAATTTATATTATTACATTGAACCTTTTTTCAAAGCCTGTACTTTTATAAGACTATTTTGTACAGTTACGTTGAATCAATATGTTTATCGATAAACAAGAAAAGCGTACAAATTCCCTCCCATCACTAGAGCTCTTTCGATTGGTTTCGCTTTGTGGCAAATAAGCAGAAAATCGTTTGCCAAAAATGTTGTCAACCACGGAAATGGAAATGACCAGGCCCAGACTCGAGACTGAAGACTCGGGACCAGGGAACCCGGGACTCCCGGTGCAAAATCATGTTAGCACCCAAATGGGGCTCTAACCTAGACGGTGGCAACATTCCTCCTGATCCCCCGAATCGCCCGCTTTTATCCGACAAAATTCTGCTGTTTACGCAAGATGACAAAAGAGCGCATGAAGATGAAGAGGCGTAGCTGCAGCTGAGGGGCAAATAGGTTTGCTCTATAAGTTCACCGTTAGATATATGGTAATGGCCTCGGTGGCCATAGAAAACCGTTTTCACTGCGTAACTTGGCCAGCCACTTTTCCAGGGATATCTTTCGGTTGTCATCAAAAAGCCAGCGACTGCCAGACAGCGCTCTAAAAACTTGCCAGTCGAAGGTTGGGCGGCAGCGGCAGGGTTTTTGGTTTCCAGCCAAATTACTCGAAACTGTTTGAGATCGAAAGAATGGTTTGCGAAGTTGGGGAGAGGTGGCGAAACTGATTTGGAATTGAAATGAGTGAAGCTAAGAATTTTAACTTTTGCAGAGCTGGCAAAATTCAAATGAATGCTGCGACAGAGTGCTTAAAACCCAATCGAATCTACATTTTTCTTATACAACTTGAATGATTCGTTTTTTATTACAGCATTGAAAACATTTCTGCTTATAATTATGTTTGTCTTAATTAAAAATGTATTTCCCTATATTTTACTCTAACTTTAACAAATCCAACAGATTTGCCATTTTCAATTTTATTACTCCCTCACCGCTCACAAAATTAAAAACTGCCTCAATAATTATTTCAAACATTTTAATTTACTTGTTTCCAAAAGTTTTCCCACAGTAATGCTTTTCTTTATAACTTGTCGTTCGACCATTCCATTGATTCGGCTTCCTAATGAAGTACTGAACTCGTTGGCAATAGTTCCTTATTAAAAGTTTAATGCACTTTTCCATATTGCGCTCGACAAAGGGCTTTCCAGATTTCCCCTTTTTACTTCTAAACCAATTCAGCAAAGTGGGCATTTTAATCTGTGTCTCTGCGAAAGCCAGGCCAAATTTATGGCACAAGAGGGCGAGGATGGGGGGAAATCCAAGTGGACAATGCATTTGACCCACTCAAAGGGTGGTAAATAAAATAAATAAACTGCAATTGCAGGGCAAAGAAAAAAGTTTTTAGCCAGCAGAAAATCAGAAGCGTTTCCACAAAATGGGCAAAAATATAATTTCAAAATGGGATGGCATCGAATAAACGAAGCGATGACTTACATAAACATTTGGACAACCTAACAGCAGAGTGGAGCAGAGTAAACAAAAATGACACAACACATAAAAATGCTCACCCATACACAGCCATACACTGCGAGAAAAGGGGGGGCGTCCATGGTGGGGAGGTGGGTCAGCTGGCAACTTAAACGAGCATCCGAAAGGATTTTGTGTACAATTTCCGTTTTATGACTCTCCAGAGTGGCAATAAATCTCACACAAAACTATTTCCGTTGCATTCGAGCTGCTGCTTAGCCCTCTCACATGCAACCAAGGATTGGGATGATGGCAAGGGGTAAGGAGAAAGGGGGGGGGGGGGGGGATAAGGAAGGAGGGGCAGAAGGGATAGTGCTGCACATTATCTTGTGCGCAAATCCGAAAAATCCGAATCCATTCGCTATAAATGGCGGTCGTCTGGCTGCGGCTTTCATTTTTGGCCCCTGCCCCTGCCCCTTTCCCTGCCCCTTTCTTTGCCCCTTCACCCCTTCGTAGTAAAGACCCGGGTCATTGTCGGCCACCAAAACGGCTCAAGCCCCTGCTCATCCCCCCGAAATCCTTCTTTCAGCTGCTTATGACTCGTCTGGGTCGCGTGTTTTGTTTGGCCCGTGGCACGTACTCGCACACTGGAAGAAAAAGTGAGTGCCAGAAATATGAAAATATATAAGAACTTCAGACTTTTAAAAATTGTAAGGTCCTTAAAAATATTTTATATTATCATAAGGTATTACTTTTATAATTGTAATTTCTTTAAATGTCTTGTATATCATTATAAGATATTAGTTTTCGGATCGGGCTATACTTTATCTGAGAAAATTTGTAACTTTTGTTTGTTATGTTCTTTATAGATATTTTTAATCTCTAACTATCTGTAATTTATATTCTCAATCCAAATCTGTGGACTTTTTCCAGAAGTCATTTCATATATAATAGTTTTAGGATACAATTCCTATCAATACATTTTAAGGAAGTGTTTAGTAACAATATTTTTTAAATTCTTGTAATATTTGTTCATCAAAATATCATATATTATTAAATAAAATTAAGAATATTTTTTGCAGTAATAAGTTTCTATCAAAAAAGTTTCTCAGTGTGCCAGTCGCATATTACTTTTTTTGCCAGCCCGCTTTTCCAACTATTTCCGCTGGTTGTCTTTGAGCTGAGTGCGCTTTTAGTGCGGCATCCGCTTCGGCTACGCCCATCGAAAATTATGAAATACTTGCACCGAATCAAAGATATAATAATAATAAAGCAGGGAAAAATAAAAGGGGATTTGCAAGTCAATTTGTCAAGCACTAAGAGAGATTTGCCGACTCGTCCTTTGTCCTCGTCATTAGCGCCAAAGTCACGATTCGACTTTATTGAAAGCACTTTAATTTAATGTGCGTGGATTTTGCTTTTCACATTGCTGCTGCTGCTCCTTTTCCCTGATTCCCTCTACTTTTTTTTTTAGCATAATTTTGCATAATCCTTTGGTGTATGAAGTTTGCTTCTTCTGCCGTTGCTGTTGCTGTTTTCTCCGCTTTCTCCTTTTCCGGCTGCAGCAAGGGGCGTATACGTAACGTGTAATTTCATTGCATTTGCATGTTTTATAAGACACGGCGCTGCATCCCCGTTTTCCCTAACATAATCTATCCTGTTTCCATGTTTGTTTCACCCACACTCTCCGAATGTAATATTTCTTTTAAGGGATTTTTGCTCTGTTTTCATTTTGCCGGCTCAGGCAAAAGTTTTATTGACAGTAAACGTGGGCGATATGAAACTAAAAGTTTCACCCCAACTCTTTTGGGGATTTCCCTGCCGTGCGTTTTGTTGGCCATACACATGCCCCCAAAGAAGCTGAGATTCATAAAACAAAGGCGAGAAACGCTTCAAAAATCGAAAACATTTTGTTTGCAAGTGTTTAAAGCCGAACTTTTACACGTGTCCAGAATGCGAGCTGCCAAATCTCGTGAGCGTATGTGTGCCGGCAATAAAATGCCCTGCATTAGAAGCTGCAAACATACTTGAGAGCATTTCTCGCATTTGCTTATTGTTGGCCAAATATAACTTTATCCGAATTGGCTAAAAACTTTGCAACACGTGTTACGGCATGTGCCCGGAGCAACGAGTAAGCCATTTTTCGAGAGTATAACTTCGCTTAGATTGGGCCATAAGTGGCAGCAGTTTAGTCAAGTTGGATTTTGATATTGAACGAGTGCATATTTGTTTGATGCACTGAGAGAAGCATTCCATTGCGTTCTTGAGAAGCAAAGGATGAGTAATTGAAGTCAATTGTAGCACACTGCACTTCAATTTAAAATCAGGCTCTAGAATGGATGCCAATTAAGTTAGTTAAAAATATACTACCAAGAATTTAAATATCCCACAGCAATAGAAAAATTTAAAAGGGTTTCAGTATCTCTTTAATAGTCTCAGTACTTCTTTCTTTAGTTGAACGTGTTTTTGTTTGGAAAAAAAACAGGAACATAAAAGAAAGCTCACTGATTTCAATTTTATATTTGAATATATCGTTTTGAGTTCATATATTAATCTTCAGTGCCATCACGGATTATTCAAAGAAATGGAAACCAATCTCATCCGTTGAAAAATGCCAAGGAACGTGTAATTAAAAACCACTAATGAGCTCGATCCCAGTCAGCCGTAGCTGTCAAACCGTCTGAAACATCTAATTAGGCTGCACCGTAAAATGTCGGGAGATGAGTGGGAAAATAGATAGTGAGGTGGCAAGACAGGTGACAAAAGAGACCAAAACTATGGCAAATATGGGAGTTCATTAGACGACGTAAACAGACTTTTTGGCCAACGTTTTCGTTTCACTGGCACTGCCAGCAACGCTGCGTATGCGTAATTTATGTTGCAGGTGTTTGCTCAACTGCTAAACGAAATGCTAATGCGGTAAACTGAATGCAAAAACCATTTTAATTAGCACGAAAATCATTGTAACTCGTTAACGCTAGCGGCTGCCATGGTAGTTAAAATGGGGTGGAAGAAAAGCCAGTTTCACTTACCACCACCCATCGACATGCAGCCGAGGAAAAACAACTACATGGGCACACCGCAAAAAGGATTCGAACATGGCCAACGACTGGTGAGTAGAGATGGCTCGAAATGGGGCTAAAAGGAGTTTTTGAGTCCTTGGCATAGAGTCTTGGAAAAGGTACAATCTTTGGGCTTTAATAATGTTAATAAAATAAATCTTTTAAATACAAAATTAAAAACAAATTTGGATAAATATAAACGTATTGAATATAAGCAATGAAAAAATATCTAGAGTTGGTATCTCAGCATTTCCCATATTAAATATATCCCCCATTTTCTTAACATTTTTTCACATTTTCCCAAAGCATCGGACAGCCTGCTGATGAAGAGATAATATTGTGATCACGTTCGGCAACCTGCCGAAATGCAAATACTTCCTTTTGGATCCCTTGGCAGGCAAACCGTGTATGTAATGCGAGTCGCGCTAATGAAACGTTCATTAATCATACGCCACTTGGCAGCGGTCGGAATTATTTTGGATATGGGGCCAGGGATCAGGTTAGTTAGCAAAACCGGGTATGTAACCGGGAATGCGCCTTCAAATCTGACAATGCCAAGTGCCAACTGCCAACACGAGGCACACACGGAGGCCGAAGGCCGACAGATCTGGAAGCTCGTAGCTGCACTGTGAAAAATTGTATCTTGTTGAAAACAAGGTATTCAAATTTTAATATTTTTTGACTCAAACAACATAAGTTTTCATACACTAACACCTTTTTAAAAGTCGTATGATGCCAGAAAAAAAGAACTTACAAATATTATATTATTATTAAATGATTTTAAGGATATTGAAAGTCTTAGCGGGAATATTTCATCATGTTTTAAAATAAGTTACAATAAAAATAAATACTTAAATAATAAAATCTTATTTATACCTACTTTGCAAGTACCATTACTACTTTCTTTTCTTTAATATTAAAGTTTGAGCTTTCTCTATTAAAATATATTTTGTAAGTAATTCCTTTACCAATATCCTTTTGATTTCTCGCAGTGCACTTGACAATGTTACGTGTGTATCTGTGGGCATTAGTGTGAGTGTCCCAGGTAGTTAGTTAATTAATATTCCCGTTGCCGCACGTTTCATGTTTGCATTAATTTGGCAGGTAACTTGTCAACATTGTTGTTGCTGCCGCTGTTGGCCCTTTTGGCCTGATGAGGATGTCGGTGATGCCGGGCTTTGTCTAACAAGCTGTGCACACACACAGATACCCACTCACACGCTCAAAAGGAGGACAGACACAGACAGAGGCACACAGATACAGACGAACACCCACACACACAAGGGCACGAAGCACGAAGCTGCTAAATGTATGTTCTTAGCTTGTAATTAGCAAAGATCGAAGTGATTTAATTACTTGGGCAAACTTTTAACATTGTCTACATGGCATACAAAAACTTGGCTGCATAATCAGGCCGAGACGTTTGCCGAGCTGTTATCGATATCACTGGATATTAAGTCTTGTTTACCCGGCTTATAATCAGATGTGGTATTCTTATCATCGATGCGAAATGAATGTAATTAGAGTTTGGCAATTGCCGTCGTCAGCGCTCTAATAAGCCTCTAATTAAGCACTTGGTCGGGCTCAGAGACCCTGAAAGTTTTTAGGGGTGGCAAGAGTTCGTCTCCAGGGGCCGGAATTCCGGATAAATGTATCAAGATATACACTCTCATTTTCCAGCAATATGTTTATGCCCATCTCTTTCCTATTCACAATTTTCCAAAAACCAAATTTTTGTTAAAATTCTTTCCTTGTGCTAATTAGCAATGTGTGATGTGATACTTGATTTGAACATGCCAAAAGTCAGACCTCTCACCATCATGGAATTTCTAATGAAAATCGAATGAGGCATTTCTGACAGCTCTGTGAAAAGGTTTTGCAACATGAGAATCGTATGAACGCAGTAACAGACACCCACCCATACAAACACGGGCTAATCAGGCTTATTTGTTCTGTCTGTGTTGGCCGGGCTGACTTTTTGCCAAACTGACTTTTATTAAAAGCGACAAAAACACAGCTAACGATTGCGCATACGCCGCGTATCCCGCCCGCACACCGAAAACCCGATTCTAAACTCTGTCGCCCGTTCAGCGAGTGTTACGCCGTGCTTTGCGGCTTCGCATGTACAAGTAATCTAATTAGTTTTATGCTAATTAGCACGCGGCTTTAATTTAATAAATTATTATAGCGCATTATTTGGCCAAAACTACACGCAACTCGGTTGGTGAAGAGGAGTCGGGGCATTGGAATGTTTACGGCTCGACTGATTTGCGTTGTCATTTCGCAAATCGCTGGGTAAAGCCAAAGATTAGGTTATTTAAAGCGGTTTAAAGTCCAACTCAACTGATGCGCAGCTTCGTTGGTAAATGTTTTAATTACACTTAGTGTTTTCAAGAGAATTTAATTTTAAATAGCACTTGATATAGGACTTGTAGATATAAATAAAGACATTTAGATTTCAACATTACTAGTACATTTAATTAAAACATTGGCTTCGCTTTTAGTTATTATTACATGTGCGCAATTTAATCAACTGATCAAGCTTCAAAGACGGCAAATGGACGTTAAACTTTTAGCTGCTAAAAGGAACACTGATTAGAGTTTGTAAGCCTGTCGCATCATTAGATCGAAATAGCCATCGTTATCGATCGAAGCGCTGATCGTGGCATAGTAGTTGATGAACTCCTCCCGGGTCACAATACCATCGGGATTGGGAGCTCCGACCTCGAAGTTCTTCAGGAACACGGTGAATATCTCAGCCTCTGTCATTTCGCCACTCTGGTATTTCGGATGGTCGCGCACCGAATAAACGTTCTTCAAATCGGTAACAGTAATTTGGCCATCGCCATTGGCATCCATCTTGTCAAAGGCTTTTTCGATAATGCTGATACGCGAATTATTCATGGGAGGCTGAAAAATATAATATATAAGTAAAGATACTATTTTTATTGTAGTTTTAAGATTTTGTTACCCGCAGTTTTACCAGGAATTCTGTCATATTAATGTTGCCACTTCCGTCTGTGTCGATGCTGCGAAAAAGGGTACATATTTAAATTAGTTTAAGATACTTTAGCTAGCATCCCCTCAACTACTTATTTCATTTTCGAGCATAAGTTGCAGAACTCAGCAGACCTCGTCGGCTAAGCCCCAAATCCCTATTTGTCATTTAAATTTAAATTGAAAATTACCAACCTGGTGAACATTTCGTCGATTTCGGAATCACTCAGCTCCAGACCGATATCCGTGACTCCTTTTTTGAACTCCTCGGCGCTGAGAGTTTTGCTGCCATCGTCGTCCATCACCCGAAATGCTCTGGAAATGCAAAAAAGAAGACCGAAACGTGGATGGCAAAAATAATTCTCAATATGAATGGCAAAATGAAAATATATTCCTATTATTGCCACGGGACAAAGCGAGCTGGATAAGAATATGCCATTGATAGATACTCGGAAAAGTGGGTGGTTTATCGGTGAGGAGAGAGGAGGGGGGCTCATTCAGCTATGCATTCGATGCATTGAATTTTCCGGCTGGCAAACAAACAAATTGCATAAATACAAATGAAAATGCGCGCTCACGAGGACGAGGCCAATAGGCGCAGCCACCATCCGACCGACAAGCCAACAAACAAACAAATGCACACACCGTACATATGTTGCAGATGCGAGGATTTTGTACAAAATGTCTATATATTCAAAGCGGGAAATTGTTAGCAGACAGCCGGCCGGGAAAAGCAGGTGGAGGCGGTGGGCGGGCCGGTGAAAGGGGGGCGGTGGGCGGAACAGGTGCTAGCGGTTTTTCTCTCCTCTGCTCGCAGCTCAAATTGAAATAAAAACTAACAGTGGGCTGAGCAGAATACTGTGGGGATTGTGGAAAGGGGGCGTGGCAGGTGGCTGCACTGGCAAAGAATATTCTTCTTCAGACCTCATGGAATACTCCTACACTTCTAGAATTCGCAAATGGAGTTATTGGATTCCGATTTTGACGTGGGATACCTCTATGAATTTGTGGTCGAATTGTCTAATGATCTGCATTTTAAATACTCTTTTTAGCGAGGGTCCAAATTTTAACCCATTTTCATGTTCGATTTTTCCGTAATTCCAATGGTTTTCACTATGGGAACCCAAAACTGCTCTTCTAAATTCCATAACTTGAGTTATCGGATTCCGATTTAGACGTGGGACACCTCTTTGAATTTGTGGTGGAAATTTCTAATAATCTGCATTCAAATTATTCTTTTTAACGAGGGTCCAAGTTTTAGCCCACTTTCATGCTCGATTTTTCCGTAATTCCAATGGTTTTCACTATGGGAACCCAAAACTGCACTTCTAGAATCCATAACTTGAGTAATCGGAATCCGATTTAGACGTGGGATACCTCTATAAATTTGTGGTTCAATTCTCTAATGATCTGCATTCAAATTATTCTTTTTAACGAGGGTCCAAATTTTAGTCCACTTCCATGTTCGATTTTTCCGTAATTCCAATGGTTTTCACTATGGGAGCCCAAAACTGCACTTCTAGATTCCATAACTTGAGTAATTTTATTCCGATCTCGACGTGGGATACCTCTTTGAATTTGTAGTTGAATTTTCTTATAACCTGCATTCAAATTATTCTATTAGGCTAGGGTCAAAATTTTAACCCATTTTCATGTTAGATTTTTCCGTATTTCCAATGGCTTTCAGTATGGGAGCCCAAAACTGCACTTCTAGATTCCATAACTTGAGTAATTTTATTCCGATCTCGACGTGGGATACCTCTTTGAATTTGTAGTTGAATTTTCTTATAACCTGCATTCAAGTTATTTTATTAGGCTAGGGTCAAAATTTTAACCCATTTGCATGTTAGATTTTTCCGTATTTCCAATGGTTTTCAGTTTGGGAACCCAAAACTGCACTTCTTGATTCCATAACTTGAGTAATCGAATTCCGATCTCGACGTGGGATACCTCTATGAATTTGTAGTTGAATTTTCTTATAATCTGCATTCAAATTATTCTATTAGGCCAAGGTCAAAATTTTAACCCACTTTCATATTCGATTTTTCCGTATATCCAATGGTTTTCACTATGGGAGCCCAAAACTGCACTTCTAGATTCCATAACTTAAGTAATTTTATTCCGATCTCGACGTGGGACACCTCTTTGAATTTGTAGTTGAATTTTCTTATAATTTGCACTCAAATTATTCTATTAAGCCATGGTCAAAATTTTAACCCATTTTCATGTTAGATTTTTCCGTATTTCCAATGGTTTTCACTATGGGAACCCAAAACTGCACTTCTTGATTCCATAACTTGAGTTATCGAATTCCGATCTCGACGTGGGATACCTCTATGAATTTGTAGTTGAATTTTCTCATAACCTGCATTCAAATTATTCTAATAAGCCATGGTCAAAATTTTAGCCCACTTCCATGTTCGATTTTTCCGTAATTCCAATGGTTTTCACTATGGGAGCCCAAAACTGCACTTCTAGATTCCATAACTTAAGTAATTTTATTCCGATCTCGACGTGGGATACCTCTTTGAATTCGTGGTCGAATTCTCTAATAATCTACATTCAAATTATTCTATTAGGCTAGGGTCAAAATTTTAACCCCTTTTCATGTTCGATTTTTCCGTTTTTCCAATGGTTTTCAGTATGGGAACCCAAAACTGCACTTCTAGATTTCATAACTTGAGTAATTTTACTCCGATTTCGACGTGGGATACCTCTTTGAATTTGTAGTTGAATTTTCTTATAATCTGCATTCAAATTTTTCTTTGAGCCATGGTCAAAATTTTAACCCATTTTCATGTTCGATTTTTCCGTATTTCCAATGGTTTTCAGTTTGGGAGCCCAAAACTGCACTTCTAGATTAAATAACTTGAGTAATTTTATTCCGATCTCGACGTGGGATACCTCTTTGAATTTGTGGTTGCATTCTCTAACAATCTTCATTTAAATTGTTTTATTAAGCCGTGGTCAAAATTTTAACCCATTTTCATGTTTGATTTTTTGTAATTGCAATGGTTTTCAACATGGCAACCCAAAACTGCACTTCTAGATTCCATAACTTCTATAAATAGATCCCGATTTTGACGTGGGACACCTCTATGAATTTGTGGTTGAATTCTCTTATAATCTGCATTCTAATTATGCTTTTAAACGAGGGTCCCATTTTCAACCGCTTTTTATGTTCGATATTTCCGTAATTTTAAAGATTTCGGAATGGTACCCCAAAACTTCACTTCTACATTCCTAAGTATTGTATTGTTATTTTTAATATTTTTGCATTTAAATTTTAAAATGAAGGAACCCTTTATAAGATTTGAATTGTTAAATAGCTTACGATATAAAATAATCCCATGATTTTCCTCAGAGTGTAGCTTTACTCGACAGCAACTACAGAAATCCAATTATGTTTGTTTGCATTCAGTCAGCGATTTTTGCCACTCCCCCACAGCATCCGCCTCCCGTTTCCAGTCTTTCAGCGAGCGTCATAGTTATAGTTTTTCTATTTTCTATTTTCCCCTTCTTTTTTTCAGCCCGGCCTGCACACACTTGAAAGCGCTTTCGAGAATGTTAGTTCAACATGCACTCGAACCTCGGCGCGCTCGTATTTACATGCGCCTAGCTGAGCCCTAACTTAACATCATCATCAGCAGGAGCTGAATCAGAAGCAGCGGTAGCTGGAAAAGCCAGCAAAGTTTCAGTTTCATTTGCCATATTTTCCTGCCGAGCCTAGGCCATCTTCACCTACCCTTCCTTTGGCCATATGTTCTCGGCCTCGTCACTTGTCGGACCCTCAACGATTTCATCATTTTAATCATCTGCAGCTCAGGTGAATAAAGGGGGATTTCTGTTCATATATCCTGCACCTGCCCATATCACACATTTCGGGTATAACGAACCAATTGACCAAATCTTATATGCCCTGGTCTAGGGATGAATGGATTTGGGTCTGGAAATATATTATCCTTGATCTATTGATGGCTAAAGTGATTGATATATAAGGGGCTATTGAATTACATATATCATATCATACAAAAGTTCATATTCAGGGCTACTCTCCTATTTTTAGGGAATTAAAACTTCGCTTTTATCAAATCCCACCAAAATGTGTGCAGATAAGAAACAAATAGAAAACAATCTACCGCATGGAACTCTCTGGTTATGATCCACACACAACTGGAGCACCATTATGCAAACAGGCGGCCTCAGCTAAGCCTAAGCCTCTGATTCTTTGCCAAGTTAGTTCATTGAATCGGGGGTAAAAAGGGGGTTTTTTACCATGGCCAACTCACCTGGACAAACCCAAGATGCCGGTGGCACCGCGACTGAAGCACTGCAGGCGCAATTTGTAAATTGGATCCTTCTCAAGCCCGTTGGCCAACTCGCGCCTGGCCAGATTCTTCAGGGCGGACTCCTTGGAGTAGGCGTTTTCGCGATGCATCTGTGAAAATAAATTCACATGTTCAAATCCTTTAAAGATTTTAGGAAAAAAAGACTCTTTGAAAGTAATATAATTTTAAAAAAATTTAATAAATTAGTAATGTATAATGTAATTTAAAAATGTCACCTTTATCGAAAATAGGGTTAAGTATTGCCAACCAACATACTCTTTTTGAGTTCATGGCTAAGAAATATTTTAAAAATTATATTCATAACAAGTTTTTAAATCAAAAGTGAGTCTACCTTTGATTTTGAATATTATAAGTAAAATCTTTAAATATTAACTTTATAACCTCTGTCAATAAATTTATATGCAAAGCACAGCATCATTTGATGTTTAAATATTGCCTGAGATTTGTACATTAAATGGAAACATGTTTATCATTCCTTCATTGGTTTTCCCTCGGATTTAATTAACATTTCACTTCCCTTTGTTGTCTCTAAGCTTGCTTATAAGCTGTCAATTGCCCGCGGGCGATTAACGAGAATTTGTTTGATATTTAATTTTTGTGTTTATGCTGCTACAATAATTGTCAGCTCGGCAAATACTTTTCGGGCCGGGAAATTCGATGGGCGTTGGTTGCCAGGCTGCGACAGCCATGGCCGAGGGCTATTACACCCGGAATTGATTTACTTTAGCTCAAAGGCGCCTAATTACACCAGAAGGTGGCGCACAAAGCCGTCACCCGATGCCCCTGAAAAACCAAAAGCCTCTTTGTAATTTACCGAGTTGATTTACATTTTAAATGAATGTGGCCAAATATGACTTGTCAGTCACTTATGGCGCATTCCATTCACGGTTCAATGCATCGCAAGGCTTGCCAGCAATTCTCTGTCTTAATTGTCGATCTAAGTCAAACAAAATCTTGTTAAATCAAAAGATGCTCTAACAGCTCTGCTTTAAAAGGAGTCATGATGAAAGAACCATTTTGAGCAATTTTATGTTTCAGGAACTGTGTCGTTACGCAAACAAGCATACACTTTAAAATTTATTCTCAGTTAAGAAAATAAAAGTTATTATTAAATCAATAATTTAAAAAGTATAAATAATTCATCGTTTATATAATTTGCTTGGAATTAAAAAAATAAATTAAATTATTTGAAATTCAAAATAAAGTTAACTATTATAACTATTAAGCTCAATTCCATTAGTTAAATAAAAAATAAATTAAAAATTTGAGCTTAGATTTAATAAAATATTATTATAGTATGTTTATATTATGTAGTTATACATTTGCTCTAAGCTTTATGCAAAGGTTTTCTCGCAGTGTGGCTAAGAACGCCTACGTGTGCCCACCTTTGCCATCACATTAGATTGAATAGATAGTCGAGGGGGTGGGACTAAACTCTGACCAGGTGGCACTTGGCTCAATGAACTGTGACGACTCGAGGTCCAACTAGTTTGATTAGCACTCAATTCGGGCGGCGAGGGTAAGTGTGTGCACTCACCTCAATATTTCACGCATCACTTCGCAATCATAATAGTTTCGCCTCGATATGTGTATGAATTTGCGATGAAAACATCTGCACATCGCTATTGACTCGAAAATAGGTGGGAATTTAAGTAGCTTTGACTGTGAATTAGCAAAGTTGGCATTTAATTTAGGATTTGTTGACCTTTTTTATTTATTACTACTATTTTTATGGCACCTATCAATTCAAACGCTTTATTATTTTCATAAATTTGACATGTTTTACATATACCTCAGACTAAATCATAGTTTCTAATAATTTCAGACTAAATCATATTCGCTACTAATTTCAGTTTGATATTTTATTCTGTAAGCTGAGCTTTTAAGGATTACATTATTCTATATTTATTTTTCATTTAAGCGCATCCTTGACCTGCAGTAGTAATTTCCTTTGATTTATTGATTCATGTAGTCATCGCCGGTAATGAAGTAAACAGACCCTGAACAGTCAAATGTTTGTCTTTCAAATCAATAACATTGATTTGGTTACTCAGAAGGCAACGAAAATACCGAATTTCAGGGGAAACTTGAAGCCTTGACTGAGAAAAAAGGCTGTGAAGGGCGAAAAAATAACATCGATTGATGTGATTTGAATAACTGGCATGTCGGACTGAGTAAACAACCTCACAAAGCTTTTATTCCAACTGTTTTTATATCTATACAGTATAATTATACATCCACAGGGAGACCCATTCCCGATGACCCCGTTAGATAGTCTGTTAGACAGTCATGACTAATGCGGCGTGAGTAATGAATGGTGCCCTAATTAGCTGCCCCAGGTGGCACTTTAGTGTCCTTAGATGCCACACGCCATTCGGTCACAAGTCACTGGAAAAAAGTCAGCATACCGATAAATAAAATATCGAAAGAGGGGAAAAATGGCACTGAAAAATAATATTTAAACCTGGTATAACCCTATTATATGTTTAAGCTAATAATTGAAATATTGTGTCTGAATATTACAAATCTAAAAAAACCAATATATTTTTCGTATTAGGTTTAAAATTCAATGGAATAAGGAGATTTGCAAAATATGAATCAATTATATTTTTCCATTTAAACCCTCTTAAAAAAGTACTCCCCAGTGAGATCATTTTAGTTCCGAATTCTATTTAATCGAAAGTTCGGTTTCGAAAGGCTGTAAAACTGTAGAGCTTTCTAAATGGGGATTTCCCGGGTCCTGGCAACAAATGTTGCCGGGCAACAAATGCACCCTCAACAGCAAACTGCAGCATCCTTGCCGGATGTCAAGGTCGTCCAGAGTATCGATTTACCCCGAGCACTTTGACCATCTGATATAATATAGCGCATACGCCACGTATGCAAAAAGTGAAATGCCAGCTAACGAGGGGGAAAAAAAATAGAAAGCCGAAAGCAAGAGATGCTAACGAACTGCGATAGAACATGAAAAATAAATTATGGCTTTATTGAGGGTAAGGGTAAACAAAAAGACGATTTAACACGTCAGCAGGACACTGAGTGCGACAGGATAATGGCGACACAGGATACAGGATACAGCGTACAGGAGACATCGGCAGGGCGGCAAATAAAGCAAATAGGTCACGTTCAAAGACAACATCGATTAACCATAAATTGCGAGTTAAGCAAAAGGCAGCAAGGACAACGTTAAAAGCCGGCAGATGGACCCGGGACCTGGCTGAGTTTAAGAATGATTTGTGCGTGTCCTTATGACACGACTCACCAGATTCCAGATTCAGAAACTGTTGCGGATAAACACGGAAATATATATAGAGATGCGATGACATGTCGCCTGTTTCGCTAACAAGCAAAGTATCGGCTACTGACAACGCCAGCTGTCGCTCCAAAAAAAATACAAAGGCAGAAAGAAGAGTCAGCTCAGCAAAAGGAGCGACATGTGTGTGTGGGAAAACTTTCACCATAATTAACAGACATGTCGATTATTTCTTTGCCACACTTTTTACCTTTCCCGGCAGCTACTGACACTCAGTGTCTATTATTATTTTATTCCAGTTTCAACAGTTTCAACTTTTCACAATGCACAATGTCGCAGCAATACGGAGTTTTCCACGCACGTGTCGCGTGTGCGGAGCGTTGGCAACGAATGAGGAAAAGCCACCACCACCGGGGCAACCACTCACCCGTTGCAGCTGTGGATAGTTTCCGAGCCCACACCCACACCCTATAGTATTGCCATAAGCGGCGTCCTTACCCAACAAAGTGCACAGAGAAAAAGTGGGATAACCCTGCTTATCTAATCGAAACATTATGATATCCTATCTTTCGTCATAATATTTAATTAGAGGAATATGAAAAAAGATACAACTCAGAGAAACAGGTGCAAAGCTTTGTTTTTAATGCAGAACTTCCATCTAAATATGTTAAATATAAGATAGTTAACTCTTTCTTCAAAGTTTAATTTTCATTTAATATTTCTTTATGTGATATTACAAACAACGATTAGTAACAAACATAGATCTACTTCCATTTTCTTTTTTATTATTTCCCTTTAAATATAATTAAGTTACATATTATCATGTGGTTCTTTAATCCGTTACCATCTATTTATTCTCAGTGTACTGTAAAGAAAGCTTGGCAACACACTTATTTTTGTGCCAATCGCCAACAGATGCATAGATACATTTTTACGCGAGCTTTTGTGGCTTGTCGCACATTTGTTTAGGTACATTTTTTTTAAGTTCCCCTTTTCCGTTTGTTATTGGGGTGCTCACCTTGTTTTATTTTTGGGTGATTGGGGGTGTACGAGTATCACATTTTTATGACGCGACACGGCATTATCATTACCGTTTTTTGTGGTGTCGGAGTGCATAAAATTTATGCGCGCATATCGTGCTTCCGTTATGCCAAATTGATGTGCGCTTTATGAGTTGTATATTTCATTTTTTAGATACTCTTCGAAAGGTTTCAATAATTCGATTGATGGAAATGCTGCTAAACTTTGATCAAGTATGACAAAATTAATTTGTAATAATAATAATAATTTACATTGCGGCAAACAAAATACTAAAAAGTCCTGACAAATTAGAAATACAAAACTAAAGGGTACTCCAATCCTCGGATTTCAGTCCTTGTTTACATCACCTACATTACTTGTGTCGATTTGTTTGTTGACAATGTCACGGTTGTTAAGTTTTCTTATGAATATCAAAATATATTGCGATTGAGCAGATAAATTCAAGGAAGTTGAGCTGCCAAAAACAAAATGATTGGAACTCGAAGGGTGGGAAAACTTATTTACGCTTTTTAGTCTTGTAAATGGTTTATTGAGAAATAAAAAACTAATATTTATTTGAATATAGTAAAAGTTAAAAAGGTATTATTTAAGTTCAAGTGGGCCTTCAATAAACGTAAAGCTTTCTCTTTGATTCCCAACAAGTTTTGGAGGCAGCCTGAGCTTTAATGAGATATCTTAAAAGATACTCTTATGACTTCCACATTTTTGAGGCCTTTCCTTAAATTCTAAAAATATTTGTTCACTCGTTATTATCTCCATTGTCAGTGCTCTCGTCACATTTCTCATTTGGGGTAATGAAATGGCTGCTGCTCTAATGCGGCTGCTTTCGCGTGGGTTTGTAAGTAAGAAAGATTGCCCCATCATGTGGGGGGGATTTGCACTTCCCTGTTGGCCAAACCGCTGGCTGTCATCAGCTGGCCCCTTTCCCCCCATTTAGCCCTCCCAAAAAGCCACTCACTTCTTGGCCATATCATTTTTTCAGTGGCATTCTGCGTGCATGTGTGCATGGCTCGCTGCTTTTTACTGTCAACTACATTTTGTCAAATTACTTATGCAAATCTTTCAACTTTTACAAGCGCGTCGTTGCCACGACATCAGAGACACCCCCTCCCCAACCCCACTTTTTATTTTTATAACAAGGACAGCGTAAAAAGCTCGTTTAGCGATGCTGCTCAAGTTATTTTCCCCAAGAAAAATTACGCTCAAAGCCTGACATGAAGTGGCTGCGATGTCGAGATCCTGAAATGCTGCTCATATCACGCACAGTCACACACCGTTTCCTCCCCCCCTCCCAGGGGGGCGTGGCCGGTCTCGTGGGCGCACTGGCCATTCATAACTGTGGGCGTGGCACTGCTGCCGGCGTTTATTTCCTCCAGGACAGTCTACTAAAAACCTATTTTGAATACCGCGCCACGGCAACAAAGTGTTGGCCAAGCATCTCAGGTATTAGACAAACAAAGTTGCCAGCCATCGGTAGGAAAATGTGGAAGAAGGGGCTACTTGTCGCCTCTGCAGGTAGTGGATCGGCACTGAGAGAAAAACTGTAGCTTAAATTTCTAAAAAAAATATTTCACTTTTTTAACAAAGGATCAAAATAACTCTTTGAGTCCTGTACAAATTTTATTACATTTTTCACTTTCAAGAAAATATTTTTTTTAGATTATCTTCACTTCACTTTTAATTTCCAATATAAAATTATACAGTTTTCTGTCACTGTTCAAATGGCCACCTCTTTTCCTCGACCATGGCAAGAGCTTTATGCGCTTATAAAATAAATAAAATTTATGCTGCGACGCATTATTGCCATGTCCTTTGTCCTTCGTCCTGCTCTCTGAAGCCATTCACTTCACTCTGCTGTTGTTGTATTTAAAAGATGACAAATCGTCGCCAGGTGAAAGCCGAGGGGCGGTGAAAACTTCGTCAGTGAAACTCATTTTGTGGCACTGATAAATTTGTCGCCTATAAAAGTGGTGCAGGAAATTTTAGATGCCCTCGAAATTCATTGTTGTTGGGTTTAAGATGTAATATATTATGGAAAATAGTAGATAAGATTGTCTAGAATTTCCATTCCATTTAATATTAATGAACAAGGGTACACTTTCTTTTGAATGGATTTTAAATAAATAATTAAAATGTCTGACATACACATTATAAAATTCTCTAGTTCTTATATCTTGACCGTTGGTATTAAAGACAACATTTATAGGTACTTTAAGCCACAAGAAAAATTATAAAATACCTTAGACTTAGGGTATTCAGAAGTGCTTCATCCAGAACTAAGCCAATTTTAGCCCTGCTTATGATAAATACTTTGCCTTTGTCTGTACCTGGCCACTTGAATCTGACAATGCTGATGATGATGACGATGCTGATGATGGTTGGGGAGCAGGTGGAAAAATTGGATGGAGGGCAGCTCAACTCAGTCCATTATTTATGAGTGTGTTGACAAGGAATTATTCTTAGGGTCTATTATTGTGGTAGCCACGGGATAGGCGATCCCAGGTTTTCGTCTCCAAGCATCGGGCGTGCAAAATTCCAGATAGCCTGCCACTAGAATCGGAGAGAGGGCTGCGCGGAGAGCGTTTGGCAAATATTTACTTAATTAGTGAAATGGCGACCTCAGCAACCATTTCCCACGCCCACACCCCCACTGCCACGCCCATTTTCCCACACCCACTCTGGGCGGAAACGACGGATGGCCGACGAGGACGTAAGTCGGCTTTAAAGCTGCGTTTTATGGCCATTGAAATGCGTCGCATGAAAAGTGGAAGTGGTTGTCGCGGTCTTGTTGATTGTTGACCCGTCGCTTATATTAATTGAGTTTGCTCTGGTTTTTGACCTTGCCGCATACTTAATTGAGGACTCCTCTTCCTCATGCCACGACCCTCTTAATTCCGCTGCTTTGGCAACAATCACAGAACGAATCATTAATCATGGCCAAAAACGCTTGGGTCATACATCATCGCCGGTTGGCAGGCATTTTCATATGCATGATGTAATCGAATTTAGCAAATTGCAACACTGTCAATAAAAGACCCGTCCTGAATATATTTTCTTATTCTCGTACCATCTACGAAATCTGCATGGGTCGAAGGAGCTGCCGGCAAAACAATTTACTTGTAATATTTCACAAAAACATCAAACTGTCGTTGACAATTACTACAAGCTAACTTTATTTTATTTAATGAATGGTCCGGCTCGACAAGCCGAACAAAGGATATGTGCTCGTTTAGTACACTGAGATAAAAAGTGTTAACAAAATATGTTAGTAAAATATGAAAATCATTAATAAATACATTCGAGTGTGGAAAATGCTTTGAATACTTATTTATGAATACAATGAATATATTGCAAAAATTGTAAATTAGTAAGAAATAAAAAAAGGAAAATAGAATTTAGAGGTTGCTTACGTATTATTAGTGATAATATTTTCATTTCATGTTGTTGTTACCAGCAATGAATACATTCATGTCTGAATTTTTAATTGATATGAATTTATTTTTCACCCAGTGCTCCTTATAGATGAACATGAACGTGTGCAACGCCTAAAATAACTTTGTTCCTCGTAATAAATTATGGCCATAGACAGCTCCTCCTGCTGCCTTCCGGGCGTGGTCCATACTATGTACATATATGCTTAAATCTACCCAACTAGAGCCACATGGAGTGCACATTTTAAATACCTGATTCTGTGCCGCAAATTGTCCATTGTCTGGGGCCCCGGCATCAACGTCGTTGTCAGGACGGTGGTGAAATCCTCCAGTAATTTGCAAATATTTCAATAGAATATTGCATGCAAAAAACGAGAACATATGCGCCACACATGGGAACAGGATCTCCGTCCGGGCATCTGCAACAATAAATTTCAAACGAGAGCGGGAATTGAATAGTGGATGGGCCACTGGATCAACTCCAACCCCAATGAAGACGAAATGCGAATACAATTCAACACTCAGTCACATCCATTTCTTTTTTTGTATCCAGGTCCAACCCGTGTGGCTCTTATTAATTGCAGACAAAAGTCCTGGGATGGAGAGGTTCCAGTCGTTGGCGATGTGCGATTTTATTAAATCTTGAGGACAATGGATACAAGCGGACTTTGAACACTTTGGCACAATGCAAATGGCGTAAAAAGGGTGGTTGAAATTCGCAATTGAATTGTACCGAAACTATTTTGCAGGAACTCCAATTAAAAAATTGTTTGATTTTATCTTTATAAAAAATTTACAAACGCGGATTTATACAATTTGGACCCAAAAGTTTAAGACCTTTTTTTATTACCATTTTCCTTCTTCCCTAAATAAAAACTATACTACTTAAAAATGTGTGAAAATTTAAAATCACATTTATTGTCAAATTGTATCAAATTTAGTTATATAATATAGTTTTTTAATTAATTATTCTTAGTTTTTTTTTTGTATATTTATTTTTGTTTTTTAAGAAAGGGTAGCAGGAATCATATTATTCTTCCAATATTTGCCACTGCCAGAGTGTGTATAATTTTAGAAGAGACTGTGAGCAGGGCTTTCACCATTGTTGTAATCACTGAGCTAGTGTGAAGTTGTAACTTCATCTGCAACAACAGCAACTTTTCAAGCCTGTGCGAGGTCCTTGTTCCTGTTCCTGCTGCGGGGTCCTTTGTTGTCCTGCCGACTGTCTGCAGGTGAAGGCTTTATTAAAGCAGGTGCCCAGGCTTCCGAGTGTTCGACTAGAATGTTGTATGTTAAAATTGAGACTCGCACGGGTACTGCAATTTTCGAGGGCGTTCTTTCTGGGGCCGGAAATTTGAGCTGTTGCAAATGTGAATTTTCTTGGGATCTGCAGATCCATTGTAGGCGTTCTCTAATGCAGCTGACATGTTCCTGTTCCGATTCGCAGAGGGGGAAAATGGTTATGTCCTGCCGAAAATGGGTTTTAGAACAGAATACAGAATGCGAGAAGAAATCAAATTTCCTCATGGCCCTTGATTTACTGGCCGAAACTTTTCATCTTATAGATACAGTGGCTTCAGAAAAACGTCCTTCTGCTGGCGTTTATAATTTATTTCATTTAAAATTGGAATATATAATATTTCTAACAAAAGAAATCTAAAAAAACCAAACTTATGAAAGAATATTATATAAGAGGTATTCTAGGTTCTAAAGTTTATGACATTTCATCAAAACGAAAATCGATGAATAGTGGGGAAGTACCCCCTTTATCAAGCCCGAGGCCACAATGAGAAATACCAGCTAGACGGCGATGGGAATGTGATATGCGGGAATATGGATTGGCACGCCTAATTTAACGCCTCCGAAAGCGATAACGAAATGTGGCAGATACAACCGCACATAGGACTCCCCCTCCGCCATTGATATTGCTGCATTTTTAGCTGGCAATCGGCACGAGTCGGCCGAAATTTGGCGCACAAAGCAATGGACTAAGCAAATTGAAAGCAATTTGCATAAATTGCACCGCTGCAAACGCAGAAAGCAGCAAACACCGCTGACGGCGCCAAGGGGGCGGCAAACCGATACCACCCCCATGACCTCACCCACTCTGTATGCAGCTGCCCCTTTCCCCAAACTAAACCCTTTCACCCCCAACCAAAAGCGGATGGACATTGCAGATTTTGCGGCAGTGCCAACATCTGGCCAGCGGGTCAGAGGTTGGGCTTCTGGGTTTTTGGTCAGGGCCTCGGTTTTGTTTTGGCCCAATGACTGAGTAATTTCCCCAGGGTAGACTGGTGTTACTAAAACTTAAAATGGGTTAAATGCAACGGCCTAAAGTCTGTAAAATATTTTATAGGGTCCGGGAAAAACCCTAACAAAAATCAGAACCGGACAAACCATCATGATACCATTATAATCTCATTTGTATATCTTGTTGCAAATATTTCTGGATTATTTCTGTGCTATATTTACAACAAGAGATTGAAATGAGAGGCTCAATCAGTATTCTATTATTGACTCTATGTTTTTCACCATCGACCTTAATAATACTGTACAATAGCCCCTAATGCGTTATTGGTAATCATGTAAGCTGGTGATTAGGCCGCCCTTTCATATCCAAAGTGTGGAAATTTGCAGACACTCGAATGATATGCATCCCCCATGATTTGGACTCACACCTCGGCCTCAAAAGGGACTCCCGCGATGTTTCGGGGCCCTGTCATCGAGCTGCGACGACAAGCGAGGGAATTGCATATTTGATTATGAATAATTAATAATGTTTGGCGTTCATTGAATTAATTAGCAACCCTCTCGGATCCGAAACGCCGCCCCTCCTTCCGGCGTTGTCTTCCGCCAATCTCTTTATCTCCGCCCCGAACCGATTGTAATGAGTTCGGTGTGTGCGCATTGTAAATTAATTAGAGCCCTGTTTTCAATGCATTTATGTACTATATATATATATATCATAATAGCGCGATCTGGCCGACATTCTGTCATGGCAACGTGAAAACTCACACCTGGACTTTCGCGGGATGGGGTTTTGCAAAATTGAAGCCGGGAGAAAATTGTTAACAATTAGTCAACTCAGCCCGCAACAATGGCAAATAATTAATTTTAATTGTATGCCACGCATAACTGCACTGGCATGCCAATGAACGAAAACGACTGGTTAAATCATTTTAAATTCAAATTAAATAGAACGCGTCGAATTTGAATGTATTTCAAATAATTAAATCGGTGTCATATTCGCCTGCTAATCACGAAGCTTTATTTGTTTTAAATATATCTCTAATCACCAATTGTTTTCGATATTAAAGGCACTTTAAATTGCTTAAAAAATATTTGTATAAAAACCACTGTATAAAAAGGTTTTTTTCCACAATAAACTCTTCTTTTTGTATAGAAAAATCATTTTGTTTTGCCATCCAAAGCTCATAATAGCTCAAATAAATGCGAAAACAATTAGCAAATTATTTGAAGTTCAATTATAAGCGAAAACTCTTAGTTTGGGGCTTCCCTCACACAAATGAAACACTCTCTAATCCCACAGACAAAGTGAAGCCCAAAATAAAAGTGCGGAGAAAAACAGCAGACGGAGCAGCTGAAAAACAGGAAAAACAGACCGCAGATGTGGGAAACGTCTGCTTTGGCATTAATTTTTAATTACGCGCTTCAATTTGCCAGCGGTGGTGTAACGGGAAAGGAAATTCCGAAATTCCCCAGCGTCTAAGTCGGAAAATATATGTACATACCTACCCTTTAAAAATATCTATACATATGTGCTCGGTGCAGGAACATAATTGCTGCAGTATTCCATCAGCTTTGAACCTCCAAAAACATTTGCAAATTGAGTAATCTTGCAGAAGAGCGAAACAGTAAGACCTCACTAAGCAGGAAAATTAGGTTATGACTTAAGGCAGGGTTTTTCCATATCTAAGCGAATTATAAAGTCCGTAATATTTTATTTTTGCTAATTAAATAGGACCACAAGAAGCCAAACAAAAAAGTGGCTATCCATAAAAATCCAGCCGGTCAACTGCTTAAAGTTGCTAGTTCTAATTATTGTCCTCGTTCTCAGTTTCGAGTTCCCAGCTCGTTGGTAGCCACTCAACATAATTGTTGAATCCATCAGCATCAGAACTTTTCTAGCCCCTACCCTTAACCCACTCCCATTCCCATTCCGATGCCAGCCAGGCAAACAAACTCAAATGTGCAAAGTTCTGTAAAGGACTCTCCGTAGTAATAGCTTCGACCACAGGTAACAGTTTTCCTTTCTCCTCAGCTCGCCGCTATCGCAAATCCACATCTCCACATCGCCCCCCGCAATTTCCCAGTGAGAGCTCTTTCAATATCCTTCATTACCCCAAAAAAGAAACTGGAAAATGCGCAAAAATAAAATCATTGAAATCCAGCTAGCCGGCGCTTTGTACGTAATGCGTTTGATTTCTCAGCGAAAAAACTGCAGGTCGTGGAAAGTCTGAAAGAGCAGAGCTCTATGTAGTTGCAAATAGATAAAAAGTTGCATAAAGAAGTTATCGAAAAGTGCTGGTCCAATCCAGCGTATCAGGCTTGCCGAGAGCTAGAAAACGGCACACCTAAAAAAATACTATTTTCAGGCCTAAAAATATATGTGATTTACTAATAACAAAGATGATTCGTTGGTTAATTAATACGTTAGCTTTTAAAAGGTAGATATTGAAACATTTTATTCTTAATATTTTTATAACTGCATGATTTTTACAAACTTTTTTTTCAGTGCTCTGGCTTATGTCTGTCTGATTTTGGTCTGCCTTAGTCTGGTTTTGGTTTCACCGAAGGCAGGCAATAAGATTTGAGCAAGTTGGCAAGAAGCCTTCGCAGCGATGACGACTTATTGGCGTAAGCGTGTTTGACGTATTAGCCGTACGTGCGCGTGTGTATGTCTGGAGCTCTATGTCTACCCTTTCAAGCCCATCCCACTGTCCCTATCTAGTCACCCTACTGTCCCTATCTACTTGCCCTTTGCGATGTGCTGGCAATGAAGCGTGCCAATCTATTTTTGTTCTGCAGACTGGTGCCTGCAGCTTGCCTGTGGAATTTGCCTAAAGGCGCTTCCTAGTGCATTAAAGACCTGGCCTGGAGTTCATTGCAGTGACAGTGGCCTAATGACCCACGGCCCATTGCTAATGAACTCGCCGACGGGCCTAATGCACTCAACTGTTGACCACTGGTCGACGACTTTTGCGGTCACTTTCTGGCCCCTAACTCGCTACTTTGCCGGACCGGCACGTTCTGCTCCGAAATCCCGGCCCTACCATCCCATCCTGTTCCGAAAGCGTATATCCTATGCTGATGACGCTGGCCCATTTGCACTGATAGAGCGGCTCTAATGAAGTCATCAGCGCCATCAAAGGAGTCGAGCGATGCGGAGAGTGTGTGGGCGTGTTTTTATTTGCAACATTTTTCGGGTTTCGGCTGGCTAAAATCGCACTTCACACACAGTAGCCGGTCAGTGCGAAAAATACACTGAAATTATTTTTAATTGAATAGAGATTCAATAGGTAGTGCTCAATAATCTTTTAAATTTCGAAAAAAGTTTAAGAGGAATGTGGTGTCTGGACAGTTGTAATAATATAAGTATTAGATGTAGATTAAATAATTTCTAATATTATTAATCATATCGAAGGCGCAAAGGCTATATATTTAAGATTTTATTTGCTAAATCAGATGTTCCAGCTTTATTTAAGAATACCTAAGCTTCAAAGATCTTTAATGTCATAAGTGGCTTGTTGCAAGGAACGTTCTTTGTTAACCCTCCTTTTCATAGAATACTTGAAATTTATATATCTTTATCTTTCGTGACACACAGAAATCCATAGATCCTTAGATACTGTATGTATAAACCCCAAATCCTGGCCACTGTGCGTGTGGAGACCCGATGGCGTAATGATGGCTACGTGATCTGGATGTACCGCCCATAGGCTAACGAATGTGTGACAGTGTGAGTGCGAGAACGGGTGTACGGGTGTGTGAGAGAGAGTGGTGAAAGTTTGCGCCGGCCAGCGAAAGTAGCCGGAGGGACGGCACGCTCTGCATAGTTAAGGGCGACTGCGGCAGGAACAACAGGAAGGACATCTTTATCAGCTGGTAGCGTTCCCCATTGAACCCCCCTCCACTTTCCCCTGACCAGCTGCCCCTGTTCCCTCCGTCCGTCCGTGTGTCCGTCTCTCTGTCTGTCCGTCTGTCACACATGCATGCATAACTTGGGCCTAGTCTGTGGTATAGTTTTGACAGCCCAGTTTCACCAGCGAGGTCCCCTTGGACCCAGTGCCATTCCTCCGTTCTGGCCAACACGAAGGCATTTAAATTGTCAGAGTCACGTCGATGTCACCCCTGATGATGTTTACCAGTTCCCCATGATTGTCCTTCTAATATTTCTTGTGTACCCTTACAATATCAAACAGAAACACTTCTGGACGAGGTAAAATGTTACTTCGTCACTACGTGTACAGCTGGCCTTGGTAAAATGCTAATGAAATTAATTAGTAAAAACATTGGTAAGAAGCTAACATTTAGTCATTAAAATCGAAGGAAAAAAGTACTCCATGATCTATCATGTACTATCAGAAACTACTATATTCTATCTGTTGTTGAGTCATAAAATAAGTAGAAGGACTAGAATATTGACTCTCTAAAAAGAAAATTTATTAATCAATTTTCATAGATGTTAACCAGAGCTCAATTGAATGTTTGTCAAATGCATTTAAACGCCTTCGGCACTCTTTTATGGCTACCATTAATTTCCATATGCAAAAGTACTTTACCATTAAAGTTGATGTGATTAAGTTGCTTTGTATATATTATTTATTGAAGATAAGATGGGCCAAAGGATTTGCGGTAAAGAGAGCAAGGAGAAAGCATTTTTGGGGGTGTTGGGGCGCATAAAATTTATTTACGCATTTTTACGTTTTGTCGTGAAATTTTCGTTGATTGTTTGGTGGGTCAGGGTCTTTGGCCCTTTGGCCTTACACTCAATCTACCCCTCTCATTTACTACCAAAATTGTCCCTCTCTTTCGGCTTTCGGCCACATACCTTTCTCATTCTCGCCAGTGCTTACATGTGGTCCATTTGTTTGTTGGCGACATAAACATAACAAACTCGTCGTTAACTTTTTATTTGTTGCCTCTGCTGCTTTTGTTTGTTTGCTAGTCGCATTACTGCGCACTTCCCCCCACTCCCTCGTTAGTCAAACCCCCCAACCACCCTCCCTCAGCGGCAACGCCGCCCATTTGACCACGCCCACAATGCGTTACAAATAAGCGTATTATGGAGGCGCTCGTCCTGCGGAATGGACAAAAGCAAATCCTTGACACGCTGTGATAAGGATTTCTTCATTTTTTATCTGGCCCCAGGGAAATAAAGTGAAAAGGTTATAAAACAAGCAGGCAGCCCAGGAGAAGGAACAGGACTCGTACAAGGACCAGAATCTGGACCGGAGGAGCGGATCAGGATTACACTGAACGGAATTCGTACACCAAGGATGGGGTTGGGGTCTTCATAAAAGAAGAGCTCCTAACGATCTATATACGATCTCACAGAAACTTGAATCATTTCTTAGATTGACTATTCTGATAATCTGATGAAAATATGGAAATTGTAAGGAAATACAAATAATGAACTATATTATTCCGATTATAATAAAGTTTTTATGGAAAAAATCCATATATCTTCTACTCGAAACTCGCTGCTGGCTCCATAAAATTATGTAGTTAACCATGTATTTTGTGAAGTGTATTGGCCAAGTCAAGATTGAGGCAAGGCTGAAACGCAAAAGAAATCAACTCCGGACTCGTCGACGCGATGACTACGTCTTGCTGTTCTTAACTACCTCAATGTTATGGGATATGTGTGCTTGTATGTGTGTTCTTGTGAGTGAGTGTCCGAGCGAGTGCTCAATTCCTCAACCTTAACTCCAATCCTAACTTGAGCCCAACCCAACCCACGCACTTTGGGCTGCCATCACTGTTGGTTTTTATTTGGCAAGTCGTTATTATTTTTAGACACACACGTCTTTTGCTTTTGGGTCACATTTTAACCAATTCCAGGGTTGAGTAAGTGAATCAACTGTGATTTCTGGAGGAACAGTGATCGCTAGGGCAGCGGTGTGCCTGGAAACAGTTGGGTTGCATCAAATGTTATATGTTATATAACAACTTAATAATATTTCTAGGAATATAGATATGTAATATCCCTTATCCAACATTTAAAATGTGAAAGGTTTTTATAATGTTGATACCTTAAAGGTATATAGTGATAGGTTAAGTAATTTATTTGGCAATGACCACTCATCCGACATCACAAGGAACCCTTTCTTCTGCTGCCCAGATGCAGTGCTCTCCAGATCGCTTCATGACAATGACAGCTCATTGTCCGAGTTAACCCCTTCCTGCTAAGCTACTGAACAGTGGGATACCCTGCCATATCCACCAGATATATCTACACAATCGCCCACCCTTCCCTGCAGCACTGGGGTAATAAGAATAAAATGTTTCTGTGTGCGCTTCTGTGTGCGGTATGCTGCGACGCTTGTTGTGGTCCCATAAGTCCAATTCAAATGTCCTTTTTTATACATTTTCATTTCAACTGTGATTCCCTCTGTTTGCCCTTGTCTTTTGTGGGCAGCCCGTCGTCCTTTTCCTGCGCCTGTGTTTTATTTGCGAATGTAAACCGAAGGCAAGCATGCAGCGAGTTAATGGCTAATGTCATGTTCCGGACTTAACAACAACATTACAAACGACCAAAGAGGACCAACGACTGAGGACTGAGGACTCTGGTCCGAGGACTGAATACCAGCGGGCAAACAACGGTCTGTTTGGTCCGTGGCTTTCACAGAAATGGAGAAAACTGGAGCAGTGCAGACATCAATTGTCCATAAGAAAAGGTTGCGTATACGCAGTGTTGTCCAGCAGACCCATTGAGTGCACACACTGAAAAGCAAGTCGCAATCTGTTCTGCCTAAAAATAAAAATGTTAAATAAGTTATAGAAACTTATAAAATCAAATGGCAATGTCATACATTTATTTTGGATCATTTTTGATTTTTCAAGTATTTTTATTTCATTTAACATATATTTGAAGCCGATTTCTATTGCTATAAAACACATATATTTTTCTCAGTGCACTCACACAACTCACAGGACTGAGTGCGTTGTTGTCCCGATGCCACTGCCTTTATGTTTCGGTTGTGATTTGCAGTCATAAAGCGAAATTACAGTTATTGTGGCGGCCAAGGCAAGCAGAGGGTTAATAAATATAAAAAGTAAGGTTAAAACCCCGCCCTTCTGACCCCCTGCGCCACAATGACCCCCCTTCCTAACCACTCCCTATCTAATTTCGTTTTACTTTCGAGTTAATTAAAGCTGCACGTTATTGTCGTTAACCTGTACCCGGCTACCTGTACCCGAATTGAGTCATTGTTAGCAGAACAATGCCTGATTACCAGCTGGACATTCGCTCAAATGATGCCAGCTCTCAATTTATGGTGCATATAAAATAAATGTCGCCATGGCACCACCTGATGTCCGGCAAAAACGACTATGTGAGGTCATGATGCAATAAAATATATGAATATCAAACAGCACAAAGGAAAAAGGGCACATTTGAGAGATGAGTTTATAAAATGAAAGTGCCATTGATGTTTTTGTACAGAGAGCTTTTGAAGTTTGGTACAATAAATGGAAAATTAAATTTTATTTAAATGCAACATTATATTTTCGAACAGATTAAAGACATCAACCGGAAATGTTCATCATAAATCTAACCACTTTAAATGTGTGAGCTGGCCAAGTATAAATAATATTCGCACACAAACATCTCTGGGCCAACAAGTGTCCCATTTGGCTGAGCTTATTATGCCGGTTATGCAGCCACTATATTTTCTCCACGTGAACACTGGGAGGCAGCTGAGATGGAACCAAAATCCTTTGGACCACGTAATAAGTTGCATACATAACCAAATGGCCTGGCAACGGGTCGTGTGGGGGATTCGAATGGCAGCACTCTGGGCGAATGCCCAGCTGTTAACCCAATCAATATTAAATTATGAGCTGGCACCATGGCTCCGATGACTAGTCCGAAGATTGAGCCCCAAACCGAGCGAGACGCATTTGGTCGGCAAATGAGGCATGGAGTTGAGTGAACGGTCGCATAAATGGCCAACAGACCGCACTCGCACTCAGGTGTCCTGAAGTCCTGATGTCCTGATATCCTGGCATTTGGGGTGTGGGTTATGGGATATTTCGGGCGGTTGCCATGCCTGACCAAGTGACAAACCGCAAAAGGCTCTGACGTTAACTTTAAGCATTATTTGCCAACTTAACGCACACGCCACGCACCGCAAATGTTGCTAATTCTGCGGTTATGCCTGCAACAGTTGTGTTCGAAATTGGAGATGATGTGTGGGGTCGCTTTGGGGGGTTTCCCCTTACTACAACAATGTTATAATAATGCGCCGTTTGCGGCTGCTTTTGAGTAGTCACCGCAAATCAAAGTCATGATCTGACCCATCCGCCCATTCAACCGTACATTAATCCCCCGCCCCTCTAAATCGCCATCTGCCAGTTTCAGTGGCACTGCCACTACAGCTGCTTAATGAAGTTCAAACAGCGTTGGGCTATTGTTGCTCCTCCAGCTTCGTTGACTCCTTGTGCTCCTCCTGCTCCTTGTGTTCCATCTCGTCCTGTCGCCGATTCTGGTCGTCCTGGCCCTTCCGTCCAGCCGATGCGTCAGTTGGCCTTCCTTTGAATTTGCCCTGCGAACGGCAACTGTTGCCGTGGCCAAACAGCAGCAAGTCAATCTATGATAGACAAACAAGACACACGCACTGTGGGTTACTCTTGAGTTTAAATAAAAATGTGTCTTTTAAAGGCTTTTACCGCATTAAAAGTTAAATTAAAACACAAAAAATTATTTTTTTTTAAGAATTGAATGGCACATTTAAAATATAAAGAATGTTATTTGCCTATCATAGTATCAAGTAAAAAATTATTCAAAATTAATTAATACATAAGATATAATACAGAAGAAAGATGCGTTCAATGTTCAGTCAGCATTTTACCGGCTAAACTCGTCGAATAGGGTGTGTTCTTGGTAAGCATCTCATCTCATCATTGCCTGAGAAAAAAGAAGAGTTTGTTTAGTTCGTCTTACTTCTATCTTAAGTTTTTTAAAATATTTAAACTTTTCAATATATTTCCACTTTTCTAATATCACCCCACTGTGCCGTATGATTTGGCCTAAGCCCAACAATTGCCATTCTCCACGTGCACGCACCACCGCTCCACCCACTCCATGTCCACCTCTATTTCGCCATTCCACCGGTGGGTCCGGGTCCGGTGTTTGCTCAGCCAGTGATGCATGCCAGGAGCAGGCGGTGGCCCACCCGGTTTCGAGGCATTTTCCCACCCCTCACACCCCGGATAAACTTCCTGAATTTGATGCGGGCACGGGCACGGGAATGGGAACGGGCACGAGCCTATCACAATATGCGACACGGACATCGTCATTTGCCGGAGCAGATGCAAAATCAGTTGCAGCTGCAGTGGCAGTTGTAGCCGTAGTTGTGCCATCATGTGCCGTCCCCTTATCGGGGAGTCGGATGTCTGATGTCGGATGTCTGGCCCCGGCATTAAGCTTAACACTAAGCCCAATGCAGGGCCCGGAAAATTGCAATAATATTGTTCGAGAGTCAGTCGTCTGCTTCGGTCTGGTTCGGTGCTCCGTTCTGGCAAAGTTCAATGTTAATTTTGGACATTTACCTGTGCTAATATTGGCCACATGCAGACGTACAGCTGGAGTCAGCAAGGTGGAAGTGCAGGTTTGAAAAAATAAAACTTACTTAGGACTTACATTGTCAGATTTATTACCTACTACCAAAGATAAATTAAAAATTATCTAAGGTCTAGAGCACTTAAGATACTAAGGTATCTCAGAAAAATGTTACATTCTTACTAATGTTATTTTATATTTTTGAGATCCTTCTTAAAGATTCAACAAAATAAAAAAATAATCAATTTTAAGGCCACACTTGCAGGGAAAGCTACAAGTTGGTAGAAATATCATCTTAAATTTTTTTTTATGAGCAAAATCCTGTATTTTTAATAACATAAATCTTTAAAATATAAGTATAAAGTACCTACAAAAAAGTGTTACCATTAGTTGTCTAAGTGGGTTAAAGATACTTTCTGAATCATACAATTTTATGTTTATTTTGATGAATATTTTATGCAAATGCCTATGCTATTATTTTGATCTCTGCTGTTAAGGGCTGTGCCTGGCACGCGTTTCTAAAACCTTCGTTTCGTGGAGCGGGGCAAGCTACTGTTATTCTACTGTTACCGCAGTTGTTGGTTTTCTTGCGGCCACCCATGTCCAGCCACACCCACCGATCGGGCGATCCGCCTCCCAGCCACCAAACCACCCAACCACCCAACTATCCAGCCCAACCACCCACCTTCAACCGCCGTCGACCATGCAATGTTGTTCTTTCCAATGTCGTTTGTTTTTGTTCGAAATTGCGCCATCAGGAATATGCACAGGTGCATTTTAGCACAATAAAAACGTAATTGCTGGCAATTTAATGCTGTTGTTCTTTCGCCGACACACACACACCGGCGCACTCATGTTGACCAGAAATCAAGCCAGAAATCGCACTCGGAATTGTTCAACTTATTAACGGCAAATTGCAGGCACCGCGTTACCTTATTCATGCCGGCCCACATGACGTATGAGCAATTTGCCGGACCTGTCATGAAATATTGAGCGAATAATGCAAAAGCTGCCGAACGAACTGGAAGGCTGGGTATTAGCTCACAGCTTTTGATTAATGTGCTCTTTAAACATTTTTAAATTGCCGGGCCAACAAAAACCAAAAAGAAGGAGGATGCGAAATAAAGTAAAAAATAAACGAGCAGCGAGTCGAAAGTCAACCCTTTTCAAAGACCGAAAGCCCCGAAAATAATTTGCGCTCTTTTGGCAACATTTCAAATCGAAGTCATCCGCTCGTTTTTCACTCCGTCTTTCTGGTCGCCTCGCTTTGCGCCTAATTAAATTTGGCATAAAGTCCCTTTTTTATTACACCGCCAGCCACCCGCCAGTCGAAGAAGTAGGAAAATTACAAATTGCCAACTCCATGCTCGTGCAAAAAAACTTTGCCCATTCAAATGTTATGGGATACAGATACAGATACTGCCGCACTGGGGTCGGCTTTCTTTCTGCCTTTCATCCGGTTTTGTTGTGTGGTATCTCTTTTTTTTCAAATAATTTTTGGGGAATTGAAGGGCAATTAATCACAGACACTCGATGGAAAATGAGATACAAATTCGGACCGCCCAGTGAAAAGAAGTAGCTTTGCCTGAGGACCGCAAAGAAAAAAAAAAGGTTAAGGACATGATGCGGCCGGTACAAAGGATATTCCGCGAAAAAGTTAAATAAAATACACAAAAAGGGCGCAACTAAATGGACATTAATTTATTTATTTAACCAACTTTCATTGGTCGCCGAATTGTGAGGAGGGTCAAGTGGGGGGCGTGGCAGGTTCTTTAAAACGTGACCAGAGCCGAGGACACAAACTTAATTTGATCTCCTGGCTGGTCATTAAATTGAAAACAATTAGGCGGCCACGCAAAGCCGAGCCGCAATTTCTCCCCTACAAGTCGAGTTATCGCCAATGAAAAGTTGTTACTACAGTAGAAGGCAAAAAAGAAGGGTTTGAAAACGAATGTTTATAATGCCCTATCGAAAATATTTAAATGTATTTTTGTGGATAGTCCTCAAAAAAAAAAAAAATCACATAAATAAAATAATAGAACATTCATAGATAAGTTCTTAAATGAAGTGCCATTAATTTACAAAGCCTTTTAATTCAGCAACATAATGAATTTTATCAAACCTCCTTTATACAAAATTACCTATATGTTGTACGAGTTTATGTTTACTAATCATTGATTAGATAACATAAAAATATTTATAATTATTTGAAATTTTTTACTTTCGAAACAATTAAATCAAATTCAACGTTTTAGTATTTTTTGTAGGTATTTCTTGCCCTTTGAAATCACTTAAAAGAGTTGCTCAAAAGTATGCTATAAAAAAATCATTAGACTTCTAGATTCTAAATATACTCTTGCAATTTTTTAAAAACACATGATTTTTTATGGGCGACGTTTATTATATACTATGAGTATTAATAAGTATTATAATAACCCCATATCCATATTCAAATTTATATTTTATTCCGCAATAATATATTCAAAGCACCCTCTGTTGGTTCCGTCTATTATACCCCGTGTAGAGTAGGTAAAGAAACTTCTACATCCGGAGCAGGACATGGCTGTGGCCGTAGACCGTAGTCCGGAGTCCCTAGTCTGTAGTCCGTAGTCCTTGTTCCGGAGTCGTCGTCGTCGTAGCCGGTGAAGTTTCGACTGCTCGAGTTTTAGCAATGTAAATCCAATCCGGCGTGCAGCCATCATGCGGTTAACACTTCGTATGACATAAATTACGAAAGTTTGCACATACTTTTTCGCACACAGCCGCAGCCACAGCAACACCTCCTCCTTTTTCGCATTTCGCACACCCCCAGGATCTGGCGCTTTTTAGCTGGATCTATGTGCATTGCCCTGGGCATATTCTTTACCAAATAATGCTTGCCGGCGTGCAAAATGGCTTTCAACGGGGAATATGGCCTGCTGCCCCGCCCCTTTATCGGGCCCCCATTTTCTGCCCCCTCCACCCCCTCCTGCCAAATCCCCGCCCCTGGCTCTAGAAACAAAAGCCTGTGAAGTGTGTCTGGCATTCTTTCATTTCGGCTTTGGCGCGGCGTTTTAAAAAAGTTTAAAAGTTTACCCAAGATAAAGGAAATATATATCTAACGGATACACGTATACATATATTTAAATTGTCCGGCTGTGTGTGTGCGTAAGCCATAAGCGTTTTCAGTGCTAAAAAAAAAGGAAGGCACAGTGAGTATAAATTTGAATACAGTATAAAAGTTATAAAGTTAAGTAAATAAAAATTAAAATAAATCGGAATAATAAAGTACTTTTTTTGTATTTTATTTTGTATTTCACTTGAGAAATTAATTGACTAAATAAATATGATGACTTTAAAGATATATATATTTAAATATATATAAGTAATGTATCCAAAAAATATTACGAGCAGTACAATTATTTCATATATCAACCATCTAAGTATCTTTTCAACTACCATCCCATAATTTTGATGCCACAAGTGGAATATTAATATCTTCAGCTGGCATAACCCTATAGGAAAATCCCTTATCACCGATTATACTCCGAAACTTCCCAAACTTTCTGTAAGTTCCCCATATGAACCACTGTGCCACACATTTTGGCGTTGGTGCGTGCCTACTGTGATTTTATGATATGAGGGGATCTGAGAAAAAGGGGATCCTTGAGAAGGGGGCGTGCCACGGCGCTTTGCAACTGAGAAACAAAAGTTTGCCCTTTAGCCTGTTGTCCATTGTGTGTGTGTGAGTGCGAGTGTGTGTGCGTGTGCACTTAACACTTTGCACACGCACAAAAACAAGTGTCGCATAAAGTTAACTGCGCATAGAAAAATGGAAATTTTTATTAGATTTCGATTTTCGTTTCTTGTTCTTTTGGTTTTCCCGCAAAATCTTTATAGTCGCAATACATTTGTAAATGTTTGCCATCATTTTATATGCGCGCATTACAATGTCCATTGATATTGTCTCTGTGCGTGCTGAAGATACTGAAGATGCCTAGAAACGGGAGCTCAAAAAAAGGATTCCCCCGATAAAATTGTCAATTTAATAGTCAAATGGCAAATGTTCTCAAGGCCATAAGTTTCGCGACGGAATGTGCGATTGTGTTAGCATAAACAGAAGTCGTTTAAGGATATAACAAAATCTTAAATCTTAAGCTAATAACTGTTTTTCGTTAAGTAAATCCAACTAGTTAATGATTATTGTCGTCAAATAAATCACAGCTTTTCCAACGCACTTTATGGCTTTCCCTGTTCCAAAAGCCAATTGCCCGGGTAACAAGTAATGTTACAGTATCCGCTTATAGCGCTCACCTTGAGCTAAAACATTTTATCGCTATTGTTTCCCCCGCCCTGTCAACTCCTTTAAGCTGGGTAATTGAATATAGCGGCTTCATCCATTTATGTAAATACGTGTACATTGTTTAGTTGAATTATTTTCCGCCCTTTTGCACATTTTTATTTTCCCGATATTATTTCCATGGCTCATTCTCAACGTCCCGGTTGTCTGTAACCAGATTCCTGTAACCCCCACGTTTCTCTCCGCTTGGCCGCACATGAGTTTTTATAGTTTTTCATTATTTGCATAGGGCTTATCTCTGGGGAGAATTAGTGTAAAGGAGGCGGGGAGGGATCACAGGGGGGTTATGCTATTGAAGGAGGGGCGTGGTCCAGGCAGCAGGAGTCGAAGAAGAAACCGTCGATTGTCGCGACTCCTGGCGCACCTGTCCTACACTATGTGAAAAATCTATAGATTACGATGAGTATTTAAAATGGGTCTTTAAGATTTTCATACAAAAAAGGAGTTCTTAAATTATGTATATCTAAAACTAGGTTTTATAATAATAATGACAATATTTATAAACCAGTATTTCAAAGCCACAGTTTTTGGCAATTCCCTAACTTTTCTCACATAGTATTATTAAATTTTATCAACATGGTCACACAAAAACATTTATTTTTTAAAGTTTGATAACTAATGTATCTATATTTTTGCTTTTATTTTTTAAGCTTTTTCTTTACTCACTTTCTTTTCGATTTCTAGAAAACTCCGCAGGTTTTTTGTGGATTTTTAGTTAAGCGTACGGTGCGTGGGCCAGGACTCCTGGACTCCTCTCTCCGGAGTGGCTTTCGCTTTGGCCTGGCAAAAATGGAAATTTGCTACCGCTTATTTATTTTTCCCTGCCATCCGCCCGTTCTTTCGCGATTTCCACCTGCCGCCCACCGATTTCCCCCGCCCCCAACTCACTGGTTGTACAAACGAAGCATGAACCGGGAGCGTAATTCAAGCGGAAAATTGTCGCGCAACGTCGCGTCGTCTTGCCTTTCCTTGCCCCTCGTCCTGCGACCTGTGTCCTTATATCGCTCCGTGGGAATTCCCCAGGACCCTCCGCAGTGCAGCGAGCTATGTAAACGGCACACGGCTCTCTGCGAGTTAACAATGTTTTTAGCCAGGTTGTTGTTACTGCCGCTGTTGCCGCGTAGTTGTACGCGTTGTTAATATTCTCGGCTAGCACGCCGCTTGAAATTGACGCGTATTTGAGACAGGAGGTCCTGGACCGAACTCAAACCGAAATGAACTAAACAGAACCCTTGTGCTTTCGGGGCCAGGATGTCCAGGTATCCGACATTATGGCATCCTGGCACTCAACCAATCGGAATGTTTGATCAGGCATTGCATTTGGCTCATCATTTTCATCGGTTGTCGCCGCATCACAAGAAGCCGGGAGGTTTCATCCTCCAAATCGCCATTCACCGCATTTGAAACTCGCGTCCTTTGGGCACACTAAAAGAAATTAATAGTTACCCTTTAATTGAGATTCCCTTTAGAACTGAAATGTTTAATGCAGTTAAAGTAGTTCATCAATTACAATAAATATATAAAACTAATTTTGAATACTATTATAAAAATAAAAAAATTCGTTTTCTTTGAATATTGGCTGTTATATAGATTGATAATAGTATTGATTACTTTTTTTCCACTGTACATTCGATGCCGATTTTCAGCTGCCGTTCCAGCCGCAAATCGTGTTAGCCACGCCATTAGCAAAAGCTCGCACAGAACGGCGGAGGAGTATCGAGGAGTGGTCATGCAATCCGGTTGAGGGGTATGGCATACAGTATATGAAACGGATCCGGGTTCGCAGATCCCGGGTCGTGGGTCTCCTGCTCCTCTAATGTGCGCGCTCCAATGGCCGTAAACCAATTCAAAAGCATATTTGCAAGCACTGATGGACCGTGGACCGCAAGGGGAGGTGATGGAAAAGTGGGGATACAGACCATCGTCGAAGGGTGATGTACAATAGACGGTGCCTTGAAATATAATATTTAGCCTGGCTGAGAGTGAGTTGAGCCCTTGGCTTGTGTCTGGCCGGAATCACTTGAAATTGATCCCGCTCAGTGCACTCGGCGAAATTCCAAAGATATTTTAAACAGCATCTTAAATATAATAGGCTATCAAAATTATATCATGGTTTAGAACTACGTGATTATCAGGATTCCCGATTTAGGACACTTTATAAACCTTAAAAATGTTTTATATTCAAAAATGTAAGTATATGATTCCCGGAAACAACGATTCTTAAAGTATCTTTATGATGGTATGTAGGTATCCTTATAATATAGTAGTATTAAGCACATACTGTCGCTTCCCAATTTATATTGGAAGAAAAAAAACATACGTTTTTCTGATTTTCTTGAGATCAAAAAAAATGGTATTTATCAGCTAATGGGCTTAGATTGAAGGGGAAGCACTTGATTCTTTCCCGAGTGCAGATTCGACGTAATCTCGGCTGAGGGGCTTCAGCTGATGGCTGGCCTATGTCACCGATGAAGATGCCAGAGTGCCAATGCCAATGGCAGCGCCTTTGCCTTTTCGTTTGCACCATGTGCGAGCCATAACAATGTGGAAAATTGTTTCCTGTATCAATTTCACACATTAAGGAAGCAATTCGATTTTATCGCTTCCTCATGACTACACGTTCAATTATTGAAGAGTTTACGTTTTGCCCTCGGCATTCCTGCCCCCGAAGTTACAACACTTCTCCGTTTCCAAGCCCCCCAAAAATACTGGAGGTTAGAGCCTTAAGTAGTCGTATGCTAGCCTCTTTGCCAAAAAAGCATTTTGCATACATTTGTCTGTCTTTCGGTGGGAGATTTTTGCAAATGGGAGTGCGTGAGTGTGTTTTGTACTCGGTTTAGGAGGTAATTCTTTTCAATTGTTGTGTTACAGGGCGTTTTACAAGCTGTTTTCTGTTGCCTGTTTTTTGGGGGCGGAGTAATCTGCCCTGGAAATCGTTGCCATCATCTCATTTTATTTGCTTTTTGACTGTACTTCGAAATATAAATGTATGGTAACTAAAACAAAGGCTGGAAATATTTATAATTTATTAAACAATTTTTAAATATGAAATTACCTGATGAAATGCTCCTGACAAAAGTAATTTAAAATATAATGGAACCCCAAGTAATGGCCAAACTCGTTTCCTGATATTTTATATTCCCCGAACTGTCTCCCATTTCGTTTTTAATATTTACCAATTTTGATTATCCAATATAGAGCGAGGCCAGACCTGAATCAAAATTGAAATCTCTGCGCCGACAAGAGCATTTAGGTGGCGTGGATGAGAACTTCCGACCTTGTCCCCGCGATCTGGGCCCTGTCAGCCGTTTTGTCCTTTTCAGGCTGTTCGGCCTTTTCAGCTCTCCAGCTTTTCAGCTTTTCAGCCAGCCTGTGCTGTTTGCATATCAATTTGGGAATAAGCAACTCGGAGCTGACAGCGTTTGTGTCAACATCAACAACTGCTTGGTATGCGTGGCAGGCGGCCGATGAGGTTGCCATTCGGGCCACACACAAAATACAAATGAGCCATTGTGGGTCACGTAGCGCTCAATAGGTCAACGGGTCATAACAGATTCGTTCGATATTTGTTTATTGATGGCTTTCAGCCAACCAGCCATCCAGTCAGCCCCATGTAATTAATAAACAATGGTCGATGGACTACGATGGACAGCTCTGCCTTTTCCGCCTCTTTGGTTGAACACAAATTCAGCGAATTAGCGAAGAAATTAAAAAGTAATTTCTGAACAGCAACAACGGCCCAAGGATTTGCAATTGTCAGTTGAAAATGTTGCGCATGCAAATGAAGAGGAAGATCCGTAAACGGCTGATGATGATGGTCTGACAACGATGCCAACTGCCAGACCGAAGTTGAAACTTTTAATTTGATTTGCAGCATTTTAATGGATTTTAATGAAACGCAAACAGGCGACGATTGCAGCGAAAAAATGAAGAGGAGAAAGCAAGTCGAAAAGGACACTCAAGGGGCTGGGAGTGAAAAAACTTTGACAAATGCCAAAGCGCGAAAATTTCACTTCACTTTATTTTCGGTAACTTAGACGCAACTTAAGAACTTCCACTTGATAAGCGCCGCCCAGACAGAAAGACAGACGCTGCCTTTCCGTTTGTTAATTGAAAATGTTTGAAATTCCACGCCGACTGTCGGCTAAATCACAAAAATCTTCGGGGGGTGGGAAAAAATTCAAAATTAATTTCAATTAAGTGTACTTCCCGGATTGTGGATATGACAGCTATGCCTCAAAAGTCACGCATGTTTTCACTGTTTTTGAATGCAGACAGATGGACAGGGCGGGCTAATTATAATCACATAAATTACGCATACGCCATGTGGCCATGGCTCGAGCGAAATGAAGCGAAAATGTGAAAAGTTTCGGCATTTTTGATCAAAAGTCCTTGGGCAGGCTAATTTGATTAGCTCCCCGGCTCAGGTCCAGGCTCATTAAGAGGTCCTGCCCTTTGTCCTTTGTCCTTGGACCTCGCTCACTCACTTCTTTTTCGCATTTTCCTCTTTTTCGGCTTTTCATCCTGGCATCTTCCATTTTGTCCGCCCTGCGCGGGTGTGTGTGTCCCATGGCCTATCTTTCGGACAGAACTCATGCAACATTTAGTGGCAACTAATTGCAGCAGCATTGAAATTAATTATTTAACCCTTTTTATTGTTTAAGCCCTCGCTCGGCTTTCGACTTTTGGCTCTCAGGAGCCGCACCCGTCGCCTTTTTGGGCCGCGCCTCATTAGCATAATTAATTGTGCAAATTTGCGTAGTTAAACAAGTTATTATTTCAAATTAAACGAGTACATTCCGTCACTGCCGAATAGCCGAATTTAATAGGGGAATTTAATAATAATTTCCCTAAAATCATCTGCAGACCCCTGAGCGTTTATAAGGCTTTAAAGTAAAAGTTAAGTTGCTTGAAAAGAATCTTTGAAAAATATATTTTGAATATGTAAAAACTCTTTTTGAGTTTAGGAATCTTTAATAGTAAAAAATAAAATGATGTAATATTAGTAAATATTTTTAAAATCATTTCAAATTCTATGGGTCTCTTTAAATATGGACTTAAAATTCATTTACTATGTAAATATTGTTCAACGACCAAACCCATTTATTTTCCAGGACTAGCCTTCAATTATAACTGCCATAGTGAACTCCTGCACCAACCTGTCTGTTATAATACAGATTAGCGATTCGAACTCTGAATAAACGCATTGAAATCCATAAATTGAATTATTTATTTATCTTATTTATTTGAATTTTTCATGAACAGCAAGAAAACAAAAAACAAATGCATTGCAGTTCGCCTTTTGAAATATTTTACACAATTTAATGGCCATTCGCCGAAATGAAAAACTAAAGTAAATGCTTTTATATACATTATCGTTATTTGCTCTCGTTTATTTTTATTTTATCGTGTGTGTTTTTTATTCTTTACAACCGAAAGAAGTGCGAATGAGTAGGTAAATTAATTTATACATTTATATTTTATAGTTTGCATGTTTTCTCATCACACACGCTGGGTTTCACTTTAATTGGATATACTTATAAACAAAAAAAGGTGATTTCGGAAATGTCCAGGCAACGTTTTATTACTATACCAGGGTAAAATATGTTTTATATACTTTTTAGTTGGCCGTCTGTTGCCAAATCTTTTTAGAGGGCCTTCACCCGGCGGATAATGAGTAGTGTCTATTTGTAGTTGCTCAGCTAAATGAAATTTGTATTGCGTTGTGTTATGTTTTATTATCCATGTGATTTAGCTGTTTGTTTTTTATGTCGGCCTTAGTAAATACATGCTGAGAAATATAGCGAATAGCTTTATATACATACGTATATGGTTGAGTCTGGCTTAGTGACATGATTTATAGTTGTTTGTCCTCTGTTTTGAATGTTTAAAATTGTATTTACAACATATTTATGCTAGACTTAATTATAATGATTTTTACAGCATCTGCATTCTCGTTTTCCACTGATAAAATCGCATTTTATTCCATTAATTCTCTTTTTATGTGTTCACTTATTTTTTATGGTGTTTCATATGTGTTATTTTTTATACTTAACCCAAAACCCATGGCATGGGGTGTGCGCGGATATATTTGCTCGAAAAAATGTCCATGTGCACTACGAATGAAAATCAATTGCCGAACAACAATCGAAAAAATTACGCTTATATACATATATTGGAAATTCGTTTGGTTTGCTGGAGAGTGACTTATTTTGGCTAGTATCAGTGTCAGGCAGGTAAATCAATTTTTTCTGGCAGTTTTTGTTTGTTTTAATTTCCAGTTATTTTTTATTCACTATGCTTGTTGAACTAACCGACATGAAAATATTCATTTACAAGGATATCATGACTTTCACTGTAAAGAAATGTGTGTTATTCACACCAAACACTGTGTTAACATGCCGAATTTTATATGAAATAGTGACTTTGTCATCTACAAATTATTACGTTTTAATCAAATAATTTTTGATTCGCTAAATTTTGTAATTCAATTATTAACAAAAATATTAACTTTAAGTTATCAGATATTTTGTTCATATATTCAAATGATAATGAATATTTATATAATATTATCTAACCTGTGTTAAAATTTGTATTTCAAAGGAAAAAATTAAAATTGTCTAAAATTATTAAAAAGGGAGTACTCATCATATAAATTTTATTTATACGAAATGAGGTCATAAAAACTATCTTATAAAATTGAAAACAGAATGATGACTTTTTGTGTTCTTGTTCCTTGAGCATTTCTAACCTTCAACATATTTTCCTTACTCCCTAAGTTTTATGTACAATCATCAACCCAAAAGCATTCCCTATTTACTAGTTCGCGGTCTTACCTTTGTCTGTTACCCTAACTAACTAACTAGGTGATTAACTGACTGACTAACTAACGTGATGATATAGTTGACAAAGTTGCCATACGAGGCGTTTTCCATTCCGAACCCGGGGATTTTAGTGCTCCTCCGATTCCGGTTCTGTGAAAGATGTCAGTGTTCATGAAGGGCGTCGCAAACAGCGAGTTAATAGAATTGCCGCCAGGATGGCGGAAATTAGTGATGTCCTGCCGCAGAGACTGCTCCTTTGTGCCGCACCAGAGTCTTTAATTGAGGAAGCGTAGAAAAGACATGGGAAAATAAACCAAGGGAAATGTCAGGGTATAAGTTAATTAAGAAGTACTAATTAAACTTAATCAAAACTTCGAATACATAAAATTTAAACCGAAACATACAGTGTATTTTCTTTTAAATACTGAATGCAAAAAGGTTTCTCAAATGAAATTCTAGAGTAGTGAATATTCATGAAGGGACAACTCACTTGCATTCGCATGTCTCAGCGGCATTTGATTGTTGAAATTGTCGAACTGCGAAAGCGACGCACTGAGTGTCTTCTCGCGCCTCAGCTCCGGATAATTCTCAATTTCCGCTACGCATTTGAGCTCCAGGATTTTCCCGGCCTGGAAAAAGCGCTGTCCTTGCAAATAAAAGTGCACCTGAAGTCGCTGGCGTCGCAGAACATAGTCGTGGGCCGCAATGCTGGTGTCGGTTGTGGGATGCAGTTCACCCAGCAGAGGCTAAAAGGAAATGAAATTGGAAATTTAATACATTTAAGTACATTTTAAAAATTAAATAAAAATATTGCAAATAAATTTGGTCCCTGAAATTATGAGTAAATTATATATTTTAATCTGTATGTATTTTTTAACCAACCTGTTCGCCATTGATGTACCAGGTGAGCCGTGTTGGCAGACTGGAATAATCGGAGGAGCAGGTGGCGCTGAGGAACTCCTCCATGCGGTACATCGAATTGAAACTCTCGATGAGCGGATCGATCTGGGGCAAAGCTGAAATTATTTTGAAGAACAATTGATTACTTTAATAAAATAAAAATACCCAAAAGGGTACCCACCTGCCACCGTCATGTTGTCCGCCTTATCCGCCAGTTTAAAATGAGGAGCATCGCCGCTTACTTCGCACTTATAGAGTCCCGTGGACTTAGCACCCTGTAAACTCAAGTCCAGCCTGCAACTCGATTCGTTGCATAGGTACTTCCCGTCCAGCACTTGCAGACCTGGTACTCCGAATGTCATGTAAATCGGACTCGTCAGAGGGGAATATCTAATATCGAGATATAGATTGTAGGTTTCGTTTTTCAATAGAGCTTTTTGCAGTCACCTGAAGAACTCCTCGTGATCCTTGTACCACTTAACCGAGTTTAGCGTGTGACCACGCATATCGTAGCTGCAGGATAAGGTCACATTGTCCCGGAAATCCACAATCTCGGGCACACTAATATCCGTTACAAACAAGGCATATGCAATTGGGTAATCTATAAAGCATAAACAAAATATGTAAAAGTTAACATGAGGTTACAATAATCCCAATGTGCCAACAAACTCGAATTTTTAGTGTTACACAATTTTAGGAATGGACTACCGTATTAATTTTTTGCAATTCATTTCGTATGACCCTTTGAAACATTAGACCTCTGGAGATATTTCTTTGACCGCCTGAACATTTACGGCAACATATCCAATTTATGTAATCTAAACTAAAATGGCCGAAAGCTACATACACACAGTGGAATATTGTTAGATAACAGTGGAACTGGGCTATTTCCTGTAATCGAATCGTAGGGCGTGGCAGTCATCCTTTATTTGTAGGATGAGTACATGGAAATGTGCCATCCTCGGGACGTTGGATACAAAAACCCACAGGCCAATGACACAATTTTGGTGACCAAAAGCCAGGGACATGTTCAGCGGTGGGTGTAGTATGCGTAATTTTTAATTTGCCCAGGTGACTGACCGGGCAAAATGGAAAATGGGTAAAACAGGGGGAACGGCAGGTGCTTTGTGGCCAAGTTCTGGCACATGAGACATCGAATAAATTTGAAATTTCATGAAATGAATATGCAAAACAGTTAGTTAGTCAGGTAGGTAGGTAGGCTACCTACGTAAAAGGGAGCTGGAGTGGGCCAGAAACAAAGTGCAATGGATATGGGGCCATATGTAACTGGCATATGGAGCATTCCCCAGTATGCAGTTTTTGGGGTCCCAATTCGGATAAGGCTGCCTCTAACCGAATAAACTTCCAGTGGGTGGCTGGTTCAGAAAATGATAAGGAATTCGGACAAACCAAATGTCAAATGACTCGACTTTTGCTGGGCAAAAATAAATTTAACATGAGCCGACTGCAAAGTAAAAGGACTTTTGCTAGAAGGATATGATAAATATTCAGGGTTTGGAAATCAGTTTGAAGAAATTTTAATTTCCACATTTGGGCAACAATGCAGTTATTTTTGTGTATACAAAACTTAACTTCAAAGATAAAAAACTTTTTATTTAAAAGTTAAACTTTAAATATTTATATTTACAAAAGCTTTTACACGTTTTTACTTTTAAAAAGGAATGAATTAACCTGAATTAATTAAGAACGTCAACATTAAAATTCAATTAATTCAATTAAATTATTCGTAAACAAAGTGAATTAAGGTAAGTTATAAACTTGATTGCATTTAATGCTTAAACATGTAAATTTGTATCTACAAAGCCGTTCTCTTTGTTTTAATGTTTTATTTATAATTTTAAAATATATATGTACCTTGCGAACTAACCGCTAAAGCTTTTAAGCATTTTGTACATATGCAAATTAACATGAAGGCAAACAAAATCGACAATTGCACAAATAAATATTTTATTTAAATTTATTGGAGATAGGTGTGATTAAATGCGGCAAATAGCTTGAATTTATTTCGCTTTAAAACAAACGAAACCGAGTAAAAACTTTAAGTCTTCCGGAGGCAAAACAAACCCATTTCATTTGTGTGGGCTAGGTTCCTTTTCCACTTAACCACATAGAATGAAAAGTAAGGGGGTTAAGCTGGCACAGAGATACAAACATAGATATATTTACACCTCAGCACATAAAAACTTTGCTGATAATTAACCTGCACATTTCATTCGAGAAATGGCAAGCACACATTTACGTACATATAGGTTTAACCCAAAGCCAAAACCCCTGAAATCCCCACCCACCTAGGGAAAATGTACACATGCATTTTTGGGGAAGGACCAACGACGTCCAAGTTTGGTGATAAATTCATTTAGAGATGCCAAGTTGAGACATTTATGCAAACATTTTTGCTGTGGCATGTTTTTTTTTTTAATAGCTCTCTGTGGTTCAGTGGCGGGGTATTTCTTTCAATCAAGGAATATTTCTATGTAGTAATTTCAAGTAATTTAAATTGGTTAAAAAGTAGAAAAAAGATTTAAAAGTAAATAGAATCGAATTGTGCTTAATAAGCTTCTTATTTTAACGAGTAAAATAATAGTACAAATAATAAAAATTATCTACATTGTGTTAGTCATTTTTTTAAAATTTCTTTCTGAATTGAAATATCGAATATTTATTTTTTAGCCTTAAGTACCATTAAATAAATATAAGGAATTTTAAAAATCAAAACTCTTGAACCTAAGTGTATACAAAAATCCTCAGAGAAGTCTTTTGTGGTTAGCACTTATACATAAATATTCATTTCATTTGCCTGTTCACTAAAACCCACAAAGTGGAGAAAAAGAATCTATAAGAGGCTGGCAAACAGTCAAAGTGTTTTTCCTATTTTTAGTTGCATCTAAATCCGCAAATTAATTGGGTGCCGTATGGCTGAAGAGTCCAACAGATTTTCAAAAGTAAATAAACAGGTCCCAGGCATTTGTTATTTGTTATAGTTGCTTTGCGGTTACCCAGGGCGACATCGTAAATTGGACGTCCCACAATGGACAATATTTAATTCCATTAGGCTGTCCAAACTGTTGTTGCCGGCAAACACTCTAAATATAGAAGCGCCGAGAGAAATTGAAAAGCTACGACTCCGCAAGCAGAACTTTTCCTGCAAAATCCTTTCTCCGGCTGTCTTTGTGGCCGAAGCCTTTGTGCTCGTGTCCTGGATTGCATGAATTCCCAGTTTGAAAGTTCTCATAGGTGTGTGTGTGTGGAAAATATGTCAGTCCCAGTTGAAAGAATTTGAAAATTATATGTACTAAGTCCCCCTTGGACTCTATAAGGAGGTCGAAGGTAGTATATTATAAAACAAATTATACATATCTGCTTGGATTTAAATGGTAATACAATTTATTTGGAAACGAATAAATATAAAGCGTTCAGATTTTTTGAAACTTAGAGACTAACTCAACTTTTATAATAGCTCGCCAATTCTTAACATCTGTTTGCTTTTCAAAAAACTCCAAGCCAATTCCAGTTTTTAATGTAAAAAAAAAAGAAATAGTGAAAACCCGTTCTGGCAGTTGCCTATTCCCATTTACCAGCTGAATTTCCTGAACTTTTCCAACGCTCTCGCACACATGATGGAATACAATTTCTAGTTTTCGTAGGGCAGAGTGAAAAGCGTTGTGAGCCAGCTCATTTAATGCGCTCCAAATTAATTGCCCCATTGCCATTGGCAATTCGAGTGCAGGAGGGAATGAAAACTGTGGGAAAAGCGGGAAAAACGCGGAGAGCGGCTGCCTTTGGCAGTCTGCCTAATTGCGAGCATTTCAAAAATACAATTTAAGTTTAAACTGCACTCAAGATGTGCTGCTGCTGCTGCCTCAGCAAAAGCAAAAGTTGCGGCAGCAGAAATTACCGAATGCCAAAAGGGTTTGGGGGCAAGTGCCAGTGCAATTGCCACTGCAACTGCGGCAGCCGTCGAAATTATGGCGAAAGTCATTAAAACAGCCAGAGGCAAAAACTTTGCCAATATTGATTTGCGGTTCGTGTTCTCGGCAAACACCAATAACAATTAAAATAATAATAAACCGATTCACAATAAGCGGACAAGGGCGATTTGTCCCACTCACATTACGCATACGCACTGTTGCCCGCAAATCCCCGCCAGCGCTTCATTAACCAAACAAATATTGTGTATATATATATATATATATTCAATCCCCGAAAACCATAAAAAATAATAATAGTTTCCTCCGATTCCGGCGGAGGGTCACAAAAACTTACCAATTAAAAGTGCGATGAACAGAAACATCAGCCAGCCGTAATCCATTTTTTTGTCGTCGTCCTTATTGTTGCTCTTGTTTGAATAAAATTAATTGCTTCCAGTTATTGTTGCTCTTGGCTTTGGCAGTGGCGTTGATTTATGCAGTTTATCCCCTTTCGTATCTTCGAGGAGGATCCGTATCCCTTTGTTTCGAGTGCAGCCGGGGATGCGGAGAAGGAGGCTACAAAAAACTAGAATCGAACAACGAAGTGGAGGTCAAACGGGTGGCTCAATTAATTGAACACTGTGTCAAAAGAAGCTGTACAAACGGGGAGCACGAAATCCTCATCGAGATGGAGGAACGGCACAGGAGAATATAAATAAATAAACTCAGCGACAAACTCATGCAGAAAAGTTCAAAGGATACGCTCTGTCAGTGTCGTTATAAATAAATAACAAACGTTAGAGCAGCCCAGAAAAAAGTGAAGTAGTCCAAGAAGCTGGAGACAGGAAGTACACAGTGAAAATGAAGTCCAAATAATATTAGATACTTGTATAAACCACTTGAAAATACAAAAATAATTAATAGCTATTTGTAACATACAAACTTAAAAAGAACTGGAAAGTCATATATCTTTATAACAAATATTATCCACTTATCATAAAATAATTATTTAATATAACACCATTGATAGTTCAAATATTTCTGTAAATATTGTAATATAAATTTCCTAAAAAAGAACCCAAGAGATTTCCAATATCTTATTTCCAATTTGGTTTAAATTTGTCGTTTGAGCACTTCACTTTTCTGTGTACCAACTCGAACTGAAAGGGAAAGCAGGAAAAAACAAAAGAAAGCAGGACGTGTGGGCGTGGCAGACGCCCTGGCATCCTGTTTTGTTGTACTTCTCCTTGTGTGTGAGTGTATGTGCGTGTGTCAACTTAAATAATTTAAATGCCAAATTCAAACGAATCCATGTGTTTAATATTTGAATAAGCCATCCACCTGCCACGACCACGCCTCCTTTCGCACAGGAACCCTGTGTATCAGTACCTTTTTTTTTTGGTTCTTGTTTTATGTTCACTTTATTTTTGTCTCGGTTGTTCTTGTCAATTTGGGTTTTGTTGGAGTTAACATTAAACTGAAATTGAAGCACTCAACGGAAGCGGAAGTTGCCAGTCCAGTGCAATTTAAACTTGTTTCGTGTGTTTTTCGCTGGTTTCTTAGTACTTTTAGAACTTAAATCTTATTCTTTTCACTTTGGCAGCTTGGTTTCGTTTAGTTAACTGGCATATTATTGACTGCACGCTTCAGTTAATTGACCCTTCGTCAGTAGCTTTAATATTTGGCTATTTGGTTTTTAAGGTTTGTAGGTTCCTTTGGCACAGTTATAAGTACTTATGATTTACTTTCTTTCAGTTAATAGCCTCCTTGTCTTTTTATGTTTTTTTTTATTGAACACGAATCGGTCGACGAACGAGGACCCCTGTGGAAAGTATCTCCGCGCGGCTTCAGGCTTACGAGCTGACTGAAGCTGCGGACTCGGATTCGTGAGTTCAACTTCACGGATGCCATCGCAGTCGGCTGCGCAGTCGGCGCCGCAGCCGCTGAAGGCCTTCGTGACCGGCTATCGTGTAATACCGTACGCTCAGCATCTGAAAGGACATCGGGTGCTTGGGATGCTCGGTTACACGACAGCTGAGCCTGTAACGGGACCCAGGGGGCCCCGAGAGCCGAACACGAAGAGCGCATCTAAGAGAGTGGATGAGATTTTGCAGCTTTGTCGCCCTGTCTGTTGACTTTCGGGATAAAGAATGTTATCCCTAACAGCTGGAATGTTAGTTCTAACAGTAACATTCTTAAACATACCATTTATTACTTCTGTTATTTATTTTTGACAGAAGAATTTCAAAATAGTTCTTATAAGATAGAATATAAAATAGGTTTTGAAAAACAAATTGATAAGATTTTTTTAATTTTTAGTTTTAAACTATCTTAAGGTGTACTTGAAAAACTTTTTAAGTTTTACTTGAGACACTACTTAAGCTTTACGTTAGGTAGAATTATGTAAGCTTATCCCATCTTATCTTATTTTCATTTCATAACTAGTTGAGGGAATTTAATTATAATTTTCTACTTTGTAAATCCATTTTTCATTTTGTGTTAAAATGCAGTTCTCTAAATTTTAGTTTTATCCTAAGATCCCCGAGGGGCTGCAGTTTATTTTAGCCAGTCATTAACATATTCATACGGGCCTGCCAATAATGCGGGCACTTTAAAAACTTTGCTTTGAAATCAAAAACACCTTTTCGTTTTGTTTTTGCTGTTGGCGTGCGAATTTTATAGTTAACGGATATCCTTGGTAGTTAAATGCAGACAACAAACGGGGCAGACTGGAGGAAAAGTCGGTGTTGCAGCTGCATGTAAAAATATTACGTGCATCGGGGGTTGTTTTACTGGCTAGGGGGGTGGCACATGGGTGTAGAGGGGGTGTTTGAAAGGGGTGCTTGGTGTGGGTGGGATTCTGGAGCGAATGACGACGACGGCAGCACAAAGTCATCTTATCATTTCATGAATAATGCAGGGATTTGTTAGGGACACATGACTGGAATTTTACGCAAAAGTTGTGATGATGTTACCGCTGCTGCTGCTTTTGCTGCTGCTGCTTTTGCTCCTGGTGCTTCTGCTGCTGCTGCATCTATTTCTTTTGCCAACCGCCAACGTTTTGAGGTTGTTGCTATTGTTGCTGCCCTTCCTGCTGCTATATGTTACTATATAACTGCAGTCTGCTGGGTGCGGCAATCAACAGAAAATTGCAGATTTTAAATTCAAAGCATTTTGCTCGCTGTCCCTTTTAAGCTCGCCAACCCAGCTTGCCTTTCGTCCTGTAACTTAATTCCAACGAATAATTTCTGATGCCCGAATATGAATATTAAAACAAAAGCAACGTGCGCCTGAGCATATGCCACACTTTCTTTTGCTGTAAATGGCGTTTCCGGATCCGGTTGCCTCGCAAGCCACCTGCCTCTATCTGCCAGCTATTTATTTTATGCGAATTTCGCTCGTCTCCGCTCGCAAGTCACGTGACAACTCAAACTTAATGCCAAAAAAATAAAAATAGAAAAGAAGTATGCACAAAAACTTGCCAAAAAATGCAGGAGATGCGGTAAAAGTAAAAAAAAAATGGCAACTTCTTTTACGCTGCACTCACACACGTGGGGATCCGTCTGCGCGAGGGTGGAATACAAAAGTTTTCCTGCAAATAAATCAGAAATTTTAAAAATTCATAACTTTAAGTTCGCTTTATGACTTTTGTTTATAACGTGTTACCACACTGCGTATGCGTAACGCTCGGCATGCATATACATACATATATGCGGAGCAAACGCCTCAAAAGCACAGACAGACTCTCGAAACTTGTCCGCCCCAAAGGGCCTTAATAATTAATAAGATATTCTCAAACATGCAGGAAACCAACTAGAATTATTCTGGCAAACTGCAGACTTTTATCTACCACTTGCATATTTGTAAGAAAACTTTGTTGCCGGAAAATATCTTCTCTAGAGTTAAACATAGAATAAACTGTTTGCTTGATTTAATTAAAAATGAAATGCATTATGCTATAATCAGTTGAATAATGTGTATTAAAAAAACAGAATAATTCTATATTTTAGTTTAACATGAAACAAATATTTTCTATTCATACGATACTCGTTGGCAGTTTTGAATTCAAAGCATACTCATTTGTTTTGATTTTCCCAACACTCAGGTCATTTTTGCGGTTCAATGTGGGTCATGTATGGATTTCGCCAAAACTATGATAGAAATTTGTGAAATTTTATGAAATAAATTGGTAAATATTTGCACATTCAAGGCTTATCTTTTGGCAGCTTGTTCAAAAGGTGCACTACCCAATAAATTCCTCGCCAATCGAAGGCAACGTCCTTAAATTTGTGGGCCACTTTCCATCCCCGAGGACTCCATCGCATTGACACAGTTTTCCTCCTTAAGTTCCGCAAGATGCCTGCAATCAAGGAGCCGTCATATTTGGCCGCAATTTCATGGTTTATCCTGGGAAAGCTTCTCGCTAACTGCGGTGCAATGCACTGAGCAAAATGTAAGTCATTTTAAAAATATATTTCCTTAGAAAAATAAAATAAAAATTTACATTATTTCATATTTATTATTCCCATCATTAAAGAACTTAAAGCACAAAAAACATTTTTCCCATATAAATATTCAGTTTACAGATATCATATGTATAATTTGAGCAACTTTTAAGTTCATAAAAACTACAAACAAATGTTTGCTTTAATAATTTCCTCATTACGAAAACACACATTCTTTGTAGCAGTGTTTATATGAATTTTTACCCAGTTACCTTAATGAAAAACTAAATTGTCAATCAGCCATGAATTGAATCAAATGAAGTGTAAAATTACAATTTCATCCAATTTGCAATTAACTGAACGAGAAGTTGGCAAAAAGAGGAGAATCTCTTTTTTCCAATTTCAAATTATTCCAATGGAACGCACATGCAGCTGGACGGCGAAGGGTTTTGTATCCCTGTATCTGTGCGATTCGCCGGGTGTTTACTGTATCTCTGAGGTACTTTCACTGGGAAACAACATTTTGTGGGTGCGGTGGAAAGCCACCATTTCGCTGGGAGGGGCGTGGCAAATATTGCGCTTTTCTTCTGGCTACAAGGCACCTGGAAAAGTGCAAGTTTAATTGCATCGAGTGTAACTAGTTAATGGCTGAAATTGCAAATTGAAATGGTGACAAAGTAATTGAGGTCAGGCAACTCCCCGCGGAGTCGTCGAATCGAGCGCTAATTACAAAACGGACATTGCAGCTGCCAATGGGGTCACTTGGCAGCTTTTCCGTGCGTCGCATCGCGATTCGATTCATTTCCCAGCAATATCGGAAAATATGCAACAGCAATTGCCACAGCAACAGCAGCAACAACAACGGCAGCTGCCAAAGTTGCACGGAATGTCAAAGTTTCCCCCGTTTCCGTCTCGCTGGCACTCTAAAAACATTTACAAATTGATTTTTTGTTGCCGCTGTCATGTTCGCAAAACATACCCGCATATATATATATAGAGGATGTATAATTTTTGGCATTTAAATGGCTAGGCACAAAGCCGCAACGGGACTTACGCACATCTGAATAGCGAAAAGCGTTCTGATGTATTTAATGGAACATTTAGGCACAGTAATAAAATGTCCGTAATAAAACGGTCATTTGCATGTTCATTTCTGCCAGCCGGCCATAAAAGCAAACAACTGGATTTTGCTAAACTAAATTCGAAAAGGCTGATGCCGTGCAATGGCTAAAATTAACGTTTGCCATTTGCTTGTTAGCCATGTCCCCCGACTAAATGCTTTTTGACGCAACCTCTGCATATTAGTCGCTGCCAATGGAAATTTATTGAGTGGCCGACAACCACGGAAAAACTCTTAATTCGATGGTTTATGGACAAGGTGATTGAACTTAAAAACCTAAATAGAATAATAAATCATTTCGATCATAAATTGTTCCTGTCATTCTATATCATAAACTATTACTAAAATACTACAGCTTATCCATTAAAAGTCATTAAAACCTTAGGTTGTTAAATGCTACACTTGTAGAACATCATTGAAACTTTCAAAATTTGTTTATATACAACCAAGAGCACTTAGGCACATATTTTCATTAAATTTTTCATTATAGCTCCACAATAATATTACTATTTTTCATAATTGCTATATAAGTGTAAAACCCTAATCGAAACTACACACGGCTAATGGATTTACCCTCACTTAAGTAGCTTTTTATAATAAAAAACTTTATTTTCAGGTATTGAAAAAATGAAGTTATTTCATTTTTTATTAATTACAAATAATTAACCATTTTATTACCACGCTATCCACAAACATTTGTGAAACAATCAATCATTGGCGAATTAAGTTAAATATCCCCAAGAGCCCTTCTCGAGTATCAATAGCCTCCAATTTAACGAGCGTTGCATGGCAGTCCCCTTGCCACTCACAAAAAAATTAACAAGAGCCTTTAAAAAAAAATGGGTTAAATTGTTACAAAATGCCAACTCCCAACAGCAGCAAAAAATATTAACAACGTGTCAAGAAGGTGCAAAATATAGAGTTATTTAAGAGAAACATATGGGATACCCTGCCAAAAATTACTCATTACTTAAATGCTTATTTGTTAATTTAAAGTAATTGCTTTCCTTTTTAATAAGAAGAAAATTATATTTTAAATAATTAAATTAACACCCTCTTTTATTCAGAAGAGCATCAAAATCAGGTGATGATCAGTGAATGTTTCAATCAATCAAGCGAGAGCGGTGTGAAAATCATACGAGCGGCGTGAAAAGGAAACGGAAATTGCTGGGAATTGTGTGCTGTCCACAGGTAAACACATCCGCAGCCATACATGTGTGTGTAAATAGTACGTGTGTGTGCGATTCGCTGCTGGTGCTTGGGCAGCTGTAAATGCCACTTGATTTCAATATTTCAATCAGCGATGCGCACAGTTAGTTAAGCTTTTTGCATACATTATGCAATTTGAGCGGCCACAAATGATGCAGCTGCAGCGGCAACAATAACATCATTAGATTCAACCGCGGCAGCTCATCGCAGTTGGTCCGCAATCCCGCCAATGGCGACATTAAATCATCGATCCAACAAGTACCTGTTAAGGGCTTTTGCCGCATTTCGGGATCCGGCTTCCTTTCGTTTTGCAGTTGGCCAAAAGCCCCGGATTTTTCGTGTGTCGACAGTCGACAGAGAAAAAAGAGTTGTAGGATTCCAAAGTTCGCGAAAATAATAATATTATTAAGTATTTTTAAATATTAAATAAATATTTATTTATTAACCATTATTGGATTAGCTTTCCAGAAAGGTTATATCCCAGTTATAGTTAGTTATCCCTTATATTTTTCCGTGTATCGTTCGCCACTGCCCTTTTATTTGTTGCTTGTACTCGTAGCTTGTGCATATTGTGAATGCGCGCATTTCGAGCACGTGATTGAGATTTTTACATTTAAAACGTGACTGAAATACTTTGCAGTTTCGTCACTTCGATGCCTACCGCAGAAGGATACATTCTCGCCATTTACCATTCTGCCGGCCCACTCGCTCTCCATTATCCTTTCTCCGCTCCACGTTCTCCATTTTCCATTCCCCATTTTCCATTTTCCATGCCCGATTCCCCATTTCGAATGCAATGAAATGTATTCAATACTCCGTCAATGATGTCCCAAGGACCGTTGGCCTGCGGCTGCCTTTTATTATTATTATTTTTATGTGCTGCTCTTCCATTTGTCCGACACCCTCTTTGCCGGCCAGCGATGTCCTTTCACCTCTCGGCTTCGTCCTTTTCAATCAACGGCAAATGGCCAAGTGTTAACTAGATTTAAATAATGCATTAGTCGTCGCTGTACGACATTCAAGGTTTGAAAATTGTCCCAGCCAAATTCTTGTTGGTCTTAGTTTCACAGTTCTATTTCAGCATAAATTTATCAAATTTGGATTGCCTTAAAAAATATTTTAACATAACAAAGCTGCTCGCCAAGAAATAAATTATTAAACTTTATCTTCTGAAAAAGTTGATAAGCCATAAAATCGAAATTATCAAGTTTTTCGACTATCAATAAATGGAAATTGCCATGCAAACTGGTGACATGTGTTTGAGCTGGCGAACCTAACAACAAACCGAAACAAAAATGGCAATTGAAAATTTTTTGATTAGCCGAGCCATTTGGGGCTTCGGCAGGAAGTTTCCGGCAACTGAAAACTGCCACAAATTCTCAATTGTCTTTGGCCAAAAACTTGCCAAAAAGCAGGAGATACCCAACGACAGTTGCCAGGCTGTAAATAAAATTTAATGAAATGATACGATAAAGTTGTGAGTGTGTGATTTACACACAGCAGACCCGGAGATAGTAGGGCACGATTGCATATACACTGTGAAAAATGTTTTTAAGCAATTTTAAAATATTCTTTTTTATTAATATAATGTATTTCAATGCTATCAAAATGGTGTTCAAGTGAGAGAGCCATTTAATTAATCAAACCTTGAAGCTAAATCGCTTTAACTCTGGTGTTTATATTTATAATATATACAATTTATTTAAAACATTCGTTTCCTATTGTATTGTTAGGACAAAAATATTATGATCAATCATTTCGCAAAATAATAATATAATTGTTACTTCGTAAAACAAATATTTTCCAAATGACAGTTTAAAATTAAAATTCCGATAAGACGACTTCAGCTAGATCCTCTTATCTCTTAATGTTTTACTTATGTTTCAATTTCTTTATATTTTTCTCAGTGCATGGCTTGTTAGGCAAGTCTGTTTTCTCGGGGTTTTCTCACACTCACTTCGTAGAAGTCTTTGTCTCAGTGCGTAATTTCAACATTGGCAATTAAAATTTTGTATGAGTTGCTTGCAATCAGTGCACAAACTTGCCACGCACAAACAAATACACTCGCAGAAACACCCACACAGAGGCCCGCACACACACACAAGCACACAGTTGCATGTGGCGACAAACTCAGCTGGTGTCTGCATAATTTAAAGCATACATTTAGGCTGCCGGTCCTGGCTGTGTGATAAATGCCAACCAGTCAGCGCACACCCACACACTCGCACGAACACCCTCTATCACACGCACATGCACACATACACCCACACAGGCACACACACACATCCAGCCGAAGGACATCAGTTCGCTGCTGCTGACAATTCCAAACAATTTGCCGAGTCTGGCAAGCATTTTGGGCTGGGTTCTTGGTTCTCTGTTCGTTGCTGTGATTGCCGTCTTCGGCGCTCTGCCTTGATTATAAGCCACGCCCACACTCAGACTCACAAATTTTGGGTACACTGAGAAAAAAAATGTCGAATTTTTGACAAAAATCGGAATTTTGTATTATTGACAAAAATTTTAACTCTTTTTTCGCCATAGGAATTCAGTTTTTTGGCTGCAATAACAAAATTATAAGTCAGAATGAGAAATGTCATACCTTGTTAAGCTCGTTGTTTAATTTCCAATCGATTGGCATTTCAACCTAAAATTGAGAAATCTGGTCAAAAAATAAATTTTCTTAAAAGTGATGAGGATTGTTAGCATATTTAGTAAGCTGCTCAAAACAGTCGGTCTTTTAGCTGAACGCCTTGATTTGGCTGAACTACGATGGAAAAACCGGATAAAAATTTCGAATTTTTGACAAAAATCTAAATTTTGTATTTTTGACAAAAATGTTAACCCTTTTTTCGCCATAAAAATTCTGTTTTTTGGCCGCCATAATAAAAATATAAGTCAGAATGAGGAATGTCATACCTCGTTGAGCTCGTTGTTTAATTTCCAATCGATTGGCATTTCAACCTGAAAATTTTTAATTTTTGCCATTTTTCGAAAAAAAGTGATGTAACCGCTACAAAAATTGAGGAAATTGGTCAAAAAATAAATTGTCCAAAAAGTGATGAGGATCGTTAGCATATTTAGCAAGCTGTTCAAAACAGTCGGTCTTTTTGCTGTACGCCTTGATTTGGCTGAACTACGATGGAAAAACCGAAAAAATGCCGAATTTCTGACAAAAAAAAATGTTAACCCTTTTTTTGCCATAAAAATTCAGTTTTTTGGCTGCCATAACAAAAATATAAGTCAGACTGAGGTATGACATATCTCGTTGAGCTCGTTGTTTAATTTCCAATCGATTGGCATTCTAACCAGAAAATTTTAATTTTAAAATTTAATCTTTGCCATTTTTCGAAAAAAAGTGATGTAACCCCTACAAAAATTGAGAAAGTATATTTCTCTGTGTACCCATCCAGCCAGGCCTTAAATCCATGTAAACTACGAACAAATGTTTAGAGAAAACTTGTTACTTGTTAGTCTGCATATTTAACAAACACTTCTTCATGCTCACTGCTAACGAATCCTAAGTCCTGGAACCCCTTAAATCCATTCAATTCCAACTCTCCATCAAGTATTTTAAATTCGAATTATGAAAAGATATACTTCATTTCTTTGCAATTGGAACGTTGCCCATACGAACATTATTTGAGATTTATTTAATTTTTATTTATTTTCCGAGTTGTGTATAAATAGGACATGAGCTGTACTAAATACTAGGCAAGTGAATTGTGAAGTGATTGAGATTTTAGTGGAGTGCTTGTGTTTTAGTGAGATTTGTGCATTATTTACATGGCGTAGGCACGACGCATCATCAAGTCAAAGTACATATCGTTGTCGATAGAGGCACTAATAGTGGCATAGTAGTTGACAAACTCCTCGCGGGTTATCTGTAGTGAATAATATTATTAAGTAAATATTTGGGTGGGGTTTTCCTGAAGACTCACCTTGCCATCTAAATTGCCACGACCCCCTTCGAAATTGTGCAGAAAATCAGTGAGGATTTCGTCCTCGGATTTTTCTCCGCTTTGGTATTTGGGATGTTCCTTTACGGAGTATACATTCTTAAGATCCTGAATGGTTATAACACCATCATCATCGCGATCCATTTTGTCAAAGGCCTGATCGATAATGCTTAGGCGACTCTGGGGCATTGGAGGCTAGAAAAACATATAAGCTTTATTAACTAATACCACTTTTATAGTAATCATTAAAATAATTATATGAGTATGGGCTATGGACATTGTAAGTAATTAGATGATGGTTGACATCGATGGATTGTATCACTTGGCATTTACAAATGCTTGCTATATTTCTATAACTTACCCTCAATTTCAGCAGGAACTCGGTCATATTGATCGATCCACTGCCGTCCTCATCGAACCTTAAAGATTAAAGATTGGGGAAATTTAATAATTTTTTATCTTTCTGTGCCAGTGGCACACCTGTCACTCACGTGTCAAACATCTGCTTAATCTCCTCCTCCGTGACATCCAATCCCGTATCCCTAATGCCGGTGATGAACTCCTCCTCGTTGAGCGCCTTGCTGCCATCATCGTCCATCGCCCGGAAGGCCCTGCATTGAGTAATTCGAAATTAAACTGTTACTATTGCATAATTGATCGCAGGGCCGATTAGAATGTCGTTAAGGACCAATAAGGCAATCGTACCTGCCCAGTCCCAAAATGCCTGTTGCTCCGCGGCTGAAGCACAGCAATCGCAGCTTGGTAATGGCGTCCTTGTCGGCGCCATCTGTCAGTTCCCGAAGCGCTTGGCTCGCCAAGTTAGCCTCGAGGGTGTACAGGTCGTTGTTCGGGGACTTTTGGAAAGACATTTCAGAAAAAGTTGTTATGCATTCGACTAGTTCAGTTAAATAGTTTTTAGGACACTTTTACAGGGCCTACTCCTACTTTTGTTCAGTAGAAAAAGATATATCGATTGATTTATTTAGTAGACTTGAACACCTGTGGCATTGAGTTGCTTTTCTTGAACTTTTCAAGTAGGCGTTTAATTAAAGAAAGTTTACTATGAATTATATATGGAATTAATAACCACTTGTTTGGTATTAAAGATATCAATTGAACGTGGGAGTAAGCTAATGAATAACTTTAAACTTTTACAGTACTACGTTAGATAGCTTTTCTAATTTTATAATAAGTCCAATACCTTATATGTATTTGCTATAATAAATTCTGATGGAAGTCTTTAATTTTGTAAATTTATTTTTGTGGTAAGTTAGAGAGTTCAAAATTGTACCATATTACATCTTGTCTTTTTCAGCATTATATTGATCATCTACAGTACATTTTTTTAATCTTTATGAAAAATAATAAACCCAAGTGAATCAAAACCAGAGTAGCTGATTATTTTCCTCAAGTATCGTATGAAAATTCCACGTAAGGTAATTAACGCAAAACCCCTTCAAAAGTGACTAACCAAAACGTCCGTTTATGGATCAAGTAATTAGAAACGCTGGGTAAACTCAAACAAAATATCACTTTAACCGCCGTGAATCATTCGCATCGACTGAGTTTGAATTTCTCAAGACGCTCGCTTAAAGTTTCGTCACAATTTCAAGGCAAAATGCTTTCAATTAAGTGGATTTCGTTACTAGACGAGACAAGTAACGAAAGTGGGGTAGGTTTTTCATTTCGGTGAAAGCCCTTTTCGCAATTTCTCTAATTGGAGCCCAAGGTGAAGGTCGCCGACCAAAAGTGTAGCCCCACAAACAGAGAGCAAATGTGAGAAAAAAAACAAGTCAGACCCCAAACTCAGAACCTACCTCCATTTCAGGGGGTGTGTATTTTTTTCTGAATAGACCTCTTCACTAGTTTTATACAAAATTTGATGGAGCCTTGTTTTTTTATAGTCGCCCAACTGAATGGATAACTGCAAGATACTTGTTACTTTGGTGGCTTTGAAATGCAAACTGAAAGCGAAAAATAAAGCGGCGGCAATGAATAAACAGCCATTCGCTGGTGGAAGGGAGACGGGGCGATGCGGAGATACAGAGAGCGAGCGAGAGGCACTGCGGCGGGGGAACGGTTGGAAATGAAATATGAGCTTTGCCGGCTTTTGTGGCGAGGGAAAAACTAGTTACTAAAAAGCATTTACGCTCATGTAGAGCAGACAGTTCGCCCAGACAGAAAAGCCCCCATCTCTCTCACTCACCTGACTCATCCGCCTAATAACTCGCTCGCTCTGCCAGTGATGGCATTTTTTATCATAAAAAACGATTATTTTTTAAGTCAACATAGAATAAAAATGTATTTAAATAAAAATATCTGATGATATATGATATATGATATCATCATATATAGTCATCATAGTCATCAGATCTCATTTTTTTTATAACCAAAATTGGAGTTTAGAAAAATAATGGCATACCATATATATTATCTCTTTTAGGTAAATATTTGATAGGTCAAAAAAGGTGGAGTTCTATTTTCAATTAAATTTAAAGTATTATTACAAATTTGTTTAGGACCTTTATATTCCAATATATTTTTTTTTAATTTTACATGGTGAAAAACATTTTATCAAAGTGTCAGATCACAAAAACAACATTTTTCTATTTTCCATTTCTATTAAATTGTAGAGAGTGCATTCCCATTTCAAACGAATAGGGTCGAACCCCTTGAAATAGTCAGATTGCGGTCAACACTGCCCTCGAAATCTACCGGCCTTCTAAACATTTTATTTCAATTAAAAAGTGGCTAGTTCCCAGGGCCCACACACCAATTTCGTGACTGTCTCTGGCCAAATGTTTACCTGCGACCAACACGAGCCGACAGAAAAAAATACAAAATGCCATGAATGGTGACTGTAAAATTGATCTAGATAAAAAGAATGAAAGCACCTAAAAGAATGCAACTCTAAATGTCCTCTAGTTTGAAATTTATTTGGTTTGATTTTATTGCAATTGCAATGCAACCGAAACAGAAAGGTCAAAGTTAAGTAAGCGATGGGTTTGATTAGTGCCATTCAAAAGAGTTTGGGGAATGAAAGTGGATTTTTGTCTTTTGACAGGACATTTTGCTTTGATTCACAGAATTACCATTAAAAGAAGTCAAATCCACACAGAGTTTTATAAAATTCTTAAGGCCCTACGAATTTTTAGCTATAAGTAATATAGAAAACACCCTTTGTGAAAACCCTTAATTGCAAAACATCACTGCAAACTTAAAAATATAGACTTGTTAAATCAATAAAAATAGTGGAAGTTTACTTTAACTGAATGTTCAGGTGCTTTAGTCCCTGACTATTGATTATTTTATTTTTAAGGGTGGCCGGTTGTTTTGATTGAGTCTTGTTGTGCCAGGGACTCAATTACTTAAACGAAAACATGTAATTTGCAAAATCGCCCTGATTTAGGATTCAAATGAAGGTGGCTTAGCGGCTACTCGTGCTCCACGGGTCATATTTGTCTCATATAATATGCATTCGGCCCGAGAGCACTGCCATGTCACTCGACCATTAACGGAAATAAGCACGGCAAACATGACAGCACAATATTTTCACATCGACCCCTGTGTTTGTCTATCGTGGCCCAAATAATCAGCCATGAATCACTGCCGGCGGCTCGCACTGCGTATGAGTAATATGCATTTGAATAAGCACTTTGAACCGGCACATTGAACGGCTTATCCGCTATAAGCAGCTGTTTTTGTTTGATAATTGATTAATTTATATTAACCTTGAGGCTCCAGCCTTTCGTGCGGACGGCCTTCAAGAACATTCCGCCTACCGAATTGAAACACAACTAAATTCGGCCCACCAAACCATTGGCACAGAAATAATATAAGCCGCAAAAGTAAATGGAACTAGGCAACAGCTCGGGGTGAACCACAACATGCTACTGCGATGAATGGGTCACATAGTAAATAAAGGGCAAAGGTGACTCATATTGAGTCTCAGAAGTAGTCCCCTCTGTAAGACAAGGAAACGACTGAGAGAAAAACAGATAAATATGTTATTTGAAATATTATACTATGACTTTTTATTATTTATGTATTCACTCACATATAGAGACTCATTATATTTTGTATATAGCTAAGTAGTTTGATTATTGACTTCAAAAGCAAATAAATCCCATAGTAAAATCTATTTTCGCTCAGCTTTTATAAGAAGTAACAACTTGACCGTGGTTTTGAAAAAGCTTTTCATTCGAAAGGGCGGCCGGCGAATGACCAGTGGAAATGACCTGAAGGTTTTCCACCTTTTCCACACATTTCCCCCGGTTGACTGACTGCCCGTCTGAGTGTGTGGGTGTGTGAAAAGCTGGAGGGGGGTGTTACATGGGCGGGTTTTCAACGGGAGAGTGTGTGCATTGATGTTGTCAACGCATCAACTGAGCCTGAACTCAATCAGTGAATCACTTCACAATTCGCTGATCAAAAGGAAAACAATCATACGCATTTGAAGTGTCAGAAATTGCCAAAGAGGAAAAGCCTCAGCTGTGGAAGAGAGATGGCCAGACACGAGAAAGAGACAGAGACAGAGGGAGTGGTGAGAAGAAGACCAGGACCCTTTCGTCCTTTTTGCCATTTTGCCATGTTGACACACTCAAAACTCTGCAACTGTGTGCGAGTGTCTGGCGTGTATTTTCTTTTTAATCAATTTATATGCAAATAAGTGAAATGCTTAACTGAATTTGAGCTGTCTCTCTGACTGACTGACTGGTCCGCTCCCCTCTCCCTCAATCATTTGGCTGCTTTTGCCTTTTTGCCAGTTGCTTGATTGAAAACGTTAAACGCATTGATTAACGAAAGACGCAAATGCGACAGAGACCGGGATTTAATTGAACTTGTTTCCACGGAATTCCCTTTGCCACGTCCACTGATTGCAACATCCAACTTTTCCCATCCGAAAACCCCAAGATGGGAGGATCCCCAGACTGTGGCAAATATTTGCCTGGCCAACACTTGAGCAGTCGGTTGCCAACCACATTTAACTAATATGCCTTTCAGCCAGCCCAAGTCAACTGAATTCAAACTAGAAGAGTGCACTGCAAGAAATGTAATTTATTTTTAGAATATTTTAAGAATTTTAATCTTAACCAAACCACATTTTAAAGATTTAAGAGCTAGAAATATAGGTATATAGAAGTAAAGTTGAAGTGAAAGATGCTTTTGATATTTATAGGAATTGTGATAAAATTACCATATAGTATAAACTATCATTGTACAATAAATGTAGTGTTCGATTTTAAAATACTCATTGATAAACACTACTTTTTCTCAGTGCATTTAGACAGCTCCTTTCCCCCAGACTTTTTCATCAAAAGCGAGAACGACTCTCACCTAATCCCAAGGAGCACCTTCATCACACCGGCGCCAGTTTTGACAGGCTCTCGAGAATTTTTGGGCCTTTGTCTGCGGCAACGCCTGTGTGTAAATTGATAAAATCAACTTGATAACTTCATTTCATTAAGTAAACATTAATCACATTAACTTTTGTGCCTTGTGTCGGTCTGGGACTCGGTGCCGAAATTAACCCTAAATGCTTTCCCCTCTTCAGACCATAAGATCTGTATAATTTTAATAAGAAAATCTGCTTGTCTGCTTTTCACACGCTCCCGACCTTTGAACCACAAAAGGCAAAAGTCAGCCAGGAGTGTGTCAATACATATTCAGCTTTGTATCCTTGAGCGAAGAGGTTGTGTGGATGTGTACTGTGTGCTGTGTGAACCCTTGAGGTCAAGGCGCATAAAACTTATTACTTAATTTAAGTTGGGTCGCCTGTGAACTTGACAGAGCCGAGACACCAAGGAATTTATCATGCTGGTAAATTTAATAAAATGCGAAATACATTTTAATACATTTCGTTGCTCGAGCGTCTTTGGCTTTGTCCTAATTTTCGAAATGAGCATCTGCATATTTCAATTTCCAGTAGATTTACATAAATTTCATAAGCCGAACCGAGTTGAATTGAGTTATTCATGAAAAGGGTTTCTTCTGCTCTTTGATAATGGGGCATAAAGGAATGGTTATACGCTATGAAAGAGGTAAAGTATTTGTGAGACATTTACAAGCTTTAAATAAATAAAATATATGGTAATAATTTCTCATATCACTATATTTCGTTATTGGTATGAAAAACAATTAAATTTTTAGTTCTTATAAAGAAAATTAGTTTTCAATTTTTTAAATTTCTTAAGTGCATATAAAATTCGACCAAACTTTCAAATTTTTTTTTGGATATATGTTTTGTCAAACCAAAACTGTCAACTCGTCTGGACCCAAGTCCGTTTTTGGTCTATTCCCGACTCCGTCTGAGTTTTGATTAGTTGGATTTGGCCTGGAAATTATTAAAACTGCCAAGACTGATCAGATCCGATGATGGACATTCGATGCACACGAATCGGCAAAACTTTTTTCATTTGCTTGTCGGCCTTCGGAGTTGGCCAATTAATTGGCGGGATATTGTATGCAAAAAGTTTGGATGCGAATGCCAAGAACAGGGCCTGATTTGATAGTTCTGCCGGGTGTGTGTAGTTGTGTGCTTATTACACCTGGTAAGCTCTGCAGGTGTTCTTCTATTTTTTTTGGGTGTGATAGGGTGCTGTGTGTGTCTGGGTTGTCAAACTTTTCAAATTAAGCGAAGACTTTCTCTGGCAAACACTCTTTTCCTCTATCTTTTCTCTTCCTCTTCCTCTCTCACTATGTGATGTTGCCGTTTATTTCCTAGTTTACTTAGTAACTAAATCACGTTTCTTATTTAAGCTTAAGAGCTCATTAACGCCAGGTTTGAACATTATCATAAAATGAGCCAGGAAACTCGGATCGGAGTCGCGTTTCGGTGTCTGAGTTCCTGCCAAAGTTGTTTCTGGGCCCTCAACAAGCTGTGTCGGCTAATACCTGCACACCAGCAACCACACAATCACATGCACTGGGAAAAATAAAGCAAACTTATGGTGAAATAATACTTTTTTGAATAGAAATTACTTTTTTTAGCGAATTGGTTGTGATAATGGGATTACGTAAGTTCATTTTAAAAATGTTTTCAGGCATTCCTGGTTACAAGGATTAAAGGACATACACATTTTCCTTAAAAAAATGAATATTCTGCACTTTTCTCCCAGTGCACACACACATACAGCCGTCATCAATCGCCATTGAAATTCAATCCGCAAATTCTAACGAGCCACGACGACGGCGACGACACTCACACACTCGCACTTTGATGGGCACCGGCAATCAGCACACATCAAACACACACTCGTGTGAAAATATAATGGGGGAGGGGGGATTTCTGGGGTTGGCGAATTCCTCACACGTTGCCATAAAAATGTAAAAGGGAAATAATATAAAAATAGAAAGTTTTCGCACTTCACGTGTCAAATCCTTTTTAATGAGTTTTTTGAAGCATCAAAAAGTTTGCCATTTCTTGCACACTTTTACAAAGTACCCGTCGTCGCCTTCCGCCCCCTTAATCCACCCAAGGCCACCACCACACCACCCACTTTTCCACATCCTGCCGCATCCTTCACCTTTCACTTTATGTTGTTTCTTGGGGAGGTCTGTTGGAAGGTTCTTTCTCCAAGTTGTATTTTCATTTTTATTTTTATAGCCGCAGCAGATACTGTAATTTCTCATTTTAATTTCCCATATTTTATTGAAATCAATTAATTTTTATATATAAAATGAGAAAAGCTGATACACTAGGCAACAAAGATACAGCACATTTTTGATGAAATTAAATTATTATGATTATTGTCTTATAGCATACAAAAGCAAAGCAAGTTCAGTAGTTAAGTAGTAACATATTCTTCTTATAAAATAGAAATCTTAAGAATATATTATATTACTTTTCGCCAGTGTAACGCATCACATTATCACAACAAATCGTTTCGACATAAATGGGTGCACTCATTGCAATTCAAGTCCATCCAAATCCACTTCATCTGTCTCGTCTGCCCCCAACGCTCATAAATGATGTGGCACAATTAAAGGCCGGGGCGTCCGTCGTTAACCATATTGCCGGCCAGTTCTCTTGGCCAGGTTTTTGGGCCACGTTCGCCACGTTCGTCATGCCATCAGAATGCGTGCGTGCCTGTGCCTGCGCCTGCAGTCCTTCGGTACATCGGTCCCATCCTGGTGGCCTGGCGTCCTGGCATCCTGCCCGGCATCCTGCGGACTGCACTCCGTGTCCATGCAGCCCGTCACGCAGCAGCGTTTGAAGTCAATTTAAAATGAGCATCCGAGCGTGCAGTCATGAGATGCACCCAGCAATATACCCCCTCCTGCCAAATCCTTCACTGGCAATAAAGCGGCAGCAGGTCTGCAATACGCCAATGTTTATACCAATTTAAATATTTAATGTTGAAAAATAAATCAATTAGGGTAGTAAGTTGAATAAAAACCAAAGAAATGTTTATTATTGTAGGCAATATAGCTGGTATAAGTAGAATTGATTTTTTTATGAATCAAAATACTTCAGTTTTTCTACATTTTTTCCTCAGTGCTGTCCATCAGTACATGTCAGAGTTATAGTTATTGTTGTGATGACTGGCAAGATGATTTGCCACTCGGCCAGCTTCGAGCGGATTGATAATTTAATCAGCTTTGGCCACAACTCATGGCCAAGTGGGTCAGTCCCTGGGCTCAGACGAACTTCTATTTATTTAATTGATCTGCTACCATTGCATGAAGAAGCATGAAGTCTTCAGGGCGAACTCAATGCACTGTGGAACCAATAATATTTCTACGTTGATAAGGCAGATATTGAACTGTAGACTTCTTGTAAAGATCCCTTAATTTTTTTGGTTTTAACTCGGTTCGACGATGAAAAGCTGTAGTCCTGATTAGTGAGCTTACTTCTCTGCCTGGCTGTCGAAATGGGAATCTAATTACAGGCCACACAAATGAATTTTCTCTTGTCCCCACTTGGGTTGCCGGTTGCCATTTCTCGGCTCGGCCAACTTTTCTTCGGTTGCCTTGGTTATCTGCAAATGCAGCGAATGGAGCCCCCCAGTCGCTGGCCAAATTAGCCCAAAAACAGTTCGAGAGCCCCGGTTCTGCCCGGCCCTTCCTTCATTAGCCTTTTGCCGATGTGACAGGGACCAAGAGGCAACTTCTGGAGCGTCCACAAAATGACGTCGCGTCTGGCACGCACAGAAAGTTGCTGAACACCACATTTTTCATTGCACAACACACACAAATTAATTGAATTTTAAGCAACTTTCGCTTCGGCCTCGCAAATTGTTGTCAAATTTATCTAGGAAAACCGGCGAAAAGTATAACAAAACAAAAGTGAAAAACTAAACAAAAAAAATAGAGACAAAACCAGAATCCAAAAAAAAAAATTTGCAGCTAAAAAAAAATTAAAACATCAATTTGTTGAATTTTATTTTTGAGCAGAAATAATAAAGTACTCTTTATCAATGCTCACAAAATTGGCTCTAAAAAATTGTATTAGGTATACAAAAAAATCTTAATGATATGATAAATTTAAAAAAATAAAAAATAAGTAAGAAGTTTGTAAATTATTTGGATAAAATGCCATTCAAATCGAAGAGTAGTTCTTATAAAAACCTATAAGGTAAAATAATTTCAAAATCATCTTTAGAATAGTTGTTATTCATCTAATATTTTTTTAGTTTTTAAAAGATATGAAGGCTTTTCTAGTTATAGAAATAAATCTATTAGGAAGGGTATTCCAATTGCTGCTTTTTGGTGGTCGCACTGGTTTCAGGACATTTCAAAGGGGGGGTGATCCCAAAGTGGGGACAGGAACAGCTTTGGCAGCATCATGTACCGGCTAGCTGCGCTGGGACATCATTAGTCCTTTAATTGCCATAAATAACCACAGCCGCATTCATCGCACCCGCAGTGCCACCGAACCACCCCCTTTCAACCCTTTCCACCCTTTCAACCCTTTCCACCCCCTACCCATCATCCAGCAAAAAAGTTGTCAACGTTATTTTTGCAACTCTCTAGTAAACTCACACACACACACCGAGCAACAATTCCCACGTGCATAATACGAGCGTGTGTGAGTGCGAGTGTGCGTGTGTGTGTTGGCGCATAGTTTACAGTTTTTGGAGCATCATGTTGAGCATATTGTCAAAGGGAAAACGCACTGCAGCAGGCTCGGGAGACAGGATATAGGATATATGGGGTGCACAGAGAGAAATTTCGACAACTTAACATTTTAAGAATTTATTCCCATTAAATTCAGTCATTTAGGCTTGATTATATTTAAATTCCTTTGATAACTTTTTAAGATCATTTTAGAACTTTTTTTTTAGCACTGTAGTATAATTTAGTTAAAAATTGAATTAAGTATATGAACATTTTAGTTTTTCACCTTTGAAATTCAATTTCAATTTTAACTTCTCAAGGTGGTTATTATATATTTTTATATTTTCACAAGGTATACATTTTATAAAACAATTATTAAAAAAGCTTTTAAAAAAATGTTGCTTTCAGATATATAATATAAGTTTAAATTTTACTTCTCAAGAATATTTTCTCTCACTGTGATTTCAAAATATATAGGACACCGAGTCGGGCACTTTGGGCAAATGCTATTGCTATTGCTATTGCCAAATGCCTCGCTCGCTCACTCAGTCAGTGGATGTCCCTTGCCAATTTCTATTGTCGACTGCGTGCAGCTGCGTAGCCACCGAACCACCGAGCCACCAGTGCCCCACCCGAAAGCACCCAAAACTGTCCTAAAATCCACCCACAACCTACAGTCGGCATCCATCTGCCGCACTCCTGTGCGTTTCATGGCATTTTGGAAATCAGTCAACAAATGCCACCACACGGCTTCCAAATGCATTTTCTCTTCTGGCCAGAATTTCCTGTGGAGCCTTCGCATTTTTTCTCCATTTAGTGGGTTGCTCGGTGACTTATGTGGCAGGCCGATGGCATTGACTCTCCACTTGACAATTAGTTGGTTGGTCAAAAAGTTTCAAATGCAACTGCAGTTGCTCCTGCTTTTTCGGCTGGACAAGTTGGAAAATGTTTCAGTAGCAGTTTTGGGCACACTGAAAAATTCAGAGCATTACAATACAAATTTTAATTAGATTTCAGAGTGTTACCTACCTATAATATTAAAACTGAAATTAAAAGAAAACATGTCACTCTGGGAAGTCCGAATTATAATGAATAAATTTTAAAAAAAACATTGATGACATTACAAAAACAGTATTTTATTTGACAGCTTAATATTAAATGAGTTATACGTTTTGTAAGCCATTTAAAAATGTTAAATACCAATTTTCAAAGTGTAAAAACATTTTTATAGGTGCAGTAAAGGGGAAAAGTCAAGTTCCAGAGGAGCATAGGCAATATATAAACGAAGTTTCCCAAAAATAAGCTTCTCCAGTTCCAATTAAATAGCCAGCAAAGTTGAGCCAATTAATCCGATATAACAATCAAAAGACCGGTTCTTCATTAAAACAGGAATCAGACATTTAAATAGAGCTAAATTAATGAAAAGACTGTTTGGACTTTCGGTGCAAATCGAATTTACATAGACGAATATTTCCCAAAGAAAGGAAAATCGAATTTAATGCTTCTTGAGTCCGACTAGAGGTAAATTTGATTAGCACTGCCAAATCAGGATGCATCAGTGTTGTGTTAATCGAAGTGCATTTGATCGGCAAACAATAGATCAGCTGCAGAATTTGCAAGGATGTGCTAATAATGGTTGTTCGGATCTGGGAATCACAAAGGTCCCCGGCAACTTAATTAACTTCGAAACGAAAGCAGCGGCAAATTGGAAATGGGGAAAGTCCACAGAAGGGCTCCCACTCCGACTCTCTCTCTATCTCTCTCTCGGCTTGACAGAATGATAATTCCGGCAAACAAAGGCGGCAAATTATTAACAATAACAATAGAAATGGCAATAAGCCACGCTTTCACTGCAGCTGCAAAGCGAGCTGCAGGATTGCAAAACTCTATTTTAGCCCTCTGTTGGCAAATGCGGTGCATTCGAGCATATTAAGTTTACGCTCAGGCGCATCCAGTGAGTGACTTTGTAGCTGACTGACAGCCCGACTCGTTGGGGATTACGGTTTAGACAATGGCCCTAGTCGGGATTGGGAGAGCTTTCTGGGGGTTCCAGGGGGTTATGGGGGCCCAGGATGTTCCTGGGGATCCTGGGGTTTGGGCCGATTGCAGCCTCCCGAGTCGGGGCATAAATGCAAATAAATACATAAGCATTGTTAGCAGTCGCTGGCTGCTTGCCTGCTTGGATTTGCGAATGTCAGAGGCGGTTACAGATTTCGGGGGATTTCGCATTTTTACTGAGGCATCCGGTGAAAAAAAAAATATTCTCTCAGACAGCCTGGGTATGCCAAGATGACAGCTGCTAGGATACAATTTATGATTCCTTTATTAGGCAACCTGAATAATTTTAAATTCCACACTTGATAATCACAATCTGTTATTTATAAAAACATTGTTTAATTTTTAATTACACAATATTCATCTAAAATTGTATGCATTATAGATGGGTTTCATGTACTTAATTGTCTCAAAACTTATTTTTCAAGAGGGTTTTTATACCATTGTGTTCCGTATTTATGTGAAGATTAAATAATTGTGTGTTTTCATAAAAATGATGCATGTAAAAGGTTATAAATTCATATTTTTAATGATTTTAAAATGAAATTTTAAACCTTCAAAGTACCTTCAAAGATTTTCCAACCATAACAGGGCATCCCTTAAATTTTCTCCAAGTCCCTATTAAGTTGTCCTTGTTGAAGATTGCTCCACTGAATGCTAATTACACGCGCATTTGCCTTGTTAATTATCAATTCAGTTTAGCAGACATCGCCGCCATCGTCGGAGTCGTAAAATACCAGAGCAGCGAACATTAAAAATTGCCGGCTGCCTTTGAATTTCAATTGCAGAGCATCGGGCAATGCTGCCGCACGGCTCCTGCACATATTAAATATATTTCTGTATTTTTGCATAAATTAAAATGCAAATCACAAACAGTTTCATTAATAAACATTGCGAGCGGATAAAGTGCGCAGCTTATGGTGGACCGTAAAATTTCCTCTGCATTTCCTTGCCACCGGAAAATGGAAAATGGGAAAGGCGGCGGTGAGGTCAAAAGGGGGCGTGGCCATAACTACACCCGATGAAAATCCAATTTCTTAAAGTGCCGCTCACGCAGCCATTTGTATGCGTAAGTCGAACGGAAGGCGACATGAAAAGCCTTCGAGCAATTAGCAAAAGCTCAATGGTTACTCTGTTGGGCGCCTCATTATGGGAATAATTCGATTCCGGAGGTAACTCAATCCAGTACTCCCAAACGAAAATGCAATTTACAATGAGGAGAGGCATTCGAATGGATTTCGCCCATAAACAAACATGAGGACTGAAACTATTGTGGATGAAAATGGTTAAGTAACACGATTTCACTCAGTACTCGAAAATTCCGTGAATGAAAATTGGACACAGAGCGATGAAAGAACATTACCATTATTTTACTTTCATTTTCCTTCCGAAAATGTATCTTTCAGTTACCTATAGATACAGATTCTCCGTCAACGACCAGTTATTCACTTTTGAAATTTCAATTAACTATATTGCCGAAATATTGAAATTCCCGTCCAACGTTGGAAATATTGCAGTCTTTCTGTTCTTTATAAAAAGATTTCAATGCAACGCATAGAAATTTTCAACCAAAGATTTTACGAGCAAACTGGAAGCACATTGGGAACTTATTCGAATGTTAAATTGCATTTCCATTACCAGGCCACACATCCCAGACACATTCAGACAGACCAACAGATAGACCATAATCTTCTCGGCGATCTAACGCATTCATGTCCTGGTCATGGATATGGTTATTGAATATCTACCAATTGGGTGCCCAGAAACCAACCTAAGCACTCACATCGATGGCACTGACTTGCAAGGCTTAAGAAGTAGATAGACTCAAAAAATTAAAAAAATGAAAGTTAATATTTTATTTAATAGTACATCTATTTAAAAATCTAAAAATACTTTGTAATTATGATATTTTTAACTTTTAAAGAATCAAAAACAGTATTTTTGTATCGCAAAATATAAAATAAAAGTAAGACCTTGGGAAAAATGATATGTTAACTAGTGTAGCCCATGTGGCCCATCCGTCTGGCTTGCAATGTTTTCAGATTCATTCATTGGCAGCACAACAGCCGATGCCGATGCCGATGCACTGAAATGAAAAATTTAATTTTCATAATACTGAGGAGGAACTCTTCAATTCCCTAGCTGTAGCACCCTTTTCACAGCCACCCCCTCCTCGTCTCCACACACTTTTGTAATGGAAATTGAAAATATTTTCCCTCGGCTTGCCATGTTTACACTATTCAACGCTCCCATGCTTTTCCAACTCCCTGTTTTCGCAACTCCGGCTGGTGATTTCCTGCAAACTGCAGTCGACGATGATTTTTACTGCGGCAACAAGGCATTTGTGTGCTTTTCCATGGGCATTATTTTGATCGGTAGCTGCCAGCCAACCGCAGAGCAGCACATATGAGTTTTGTGGCCGAGTCTATTAATTGAGAATAAATATTGGTTAACCGCCGACGAGTCATAACTCTGGTTGCATTTCAATTCCAATGAAATGCCAAAAATTTGCAACAATTCAACTACCTGTTTGTGTGGCAAACTCGTAAAGTAAGGCAAAAATATGAAATCGAATTACTTTTATTTACTAACATTAAGTTGGGCCATTTTCAGTTTAAATCAAATGGAAGAATTTATGTAAATTCAAAGTGTTTATGGAGTTTTAGTTTAAAATTTATTGGATTTATTTGCGGATTGGAAAAAAGGACACTTGGTATATAAAATAATCAAAATAATATTTATATTGATTGGACAGCTGTTTAAATATAACCCTTTCAATCACTTAAAATACTTGACCACACAAGTTTTTTTTAATAAATATAAACTTTTGTAGGTTTATTTCCTAGAGCAATATTCGGATTAAGCATATCCGATACCATTCCCCACTTAATTTTCACTTCCCCACTCCCGAGCTAATAACATATTCATACATCTGTCCTGACAGGCCGTAAAGATGTGCATGAAAAAATATATAAATATGTTGCCATCGTAATGGCCATAAATAACACATATGCAATGCCAGTGATGTGTTATTATACAATATTTTATATACATTTCGCCGCTACCCGTAAATAATTACATGGACGTGTCCATTCCGCGACTAAGCGCAACGAATTAAAGGCGCAAACGTTGCGTCAAATACGTGACTCCAATGCCAACAGGATTGGGCTGCTTTGCCCCACTATGCTATACTATACAGCATTCAGTATAATGTATAGTACTATATACAGTCAATATCGAGAGCCAGTTCATAATTCGGTTTCCCCTCGAATGGCAGCCATAAAGCTGCATAGCAGATTGGCCAACGGCAAGATGCCGGCGCGGCGATTAGTTCGAGTTTAACTGCCTAAAAAGCGGCATCGAGCCAGCAGCCAAGCGGTGCCATGTCATTCATTTGTCCACGCCCGACTTCTTGCGGCGCATGTATAAATTTCCCAGCCACGACATCCACTTGGGTCCCGTAGAGGGAGAGGGATCGGGAGTACGGACCCGGGAACCAGGACCCTGGACCGGCTCTTCGCTATCTTTGACTACATAAATCACGGACTAATAAAGCCGCAAGACTGAATGTAGCATGAACAAGAAAAAAAGAAAGGAATGCAGAGCAGCTCTTGTGAAGTTTGTATACTCTTCAAGGATGAAATTAGGGATGTATAAATAATTTATTTAAAAATGCAAGCTGGATTGTAAATCCATGAAAATCTATATGAAAATCGCATAAGTGCCTCTATAAAAGTGTACTTTTTCATGACGTTACTTATATTTATAAAATTATATAAAAAAAATAAAATTATTTTGTAAAGATTTTATTCTCTGTTAAAATTTTAAAAATGTTAAAATTTTAAAATAAGTTTCTTTTAAAAATTAGTATCATGTTTTTTTTCGGAAATCTTTTTTAAGAACTCATTGTAATAGATTCTATGGATTTTCATTTAAATGATAATTATATAAAATATTTTTTAGTATTACCTATGCATATTTTAGGCAAAATATATTTCCACATTAACCTTAGTAAAGCTAATTTAGCTCAAAAGGCCTATAGGAATGCATACACCCCTTTGTGAGGGCCCCAAAGGAAGGGAACATCCTCGTGAGCAACGTGCAAAAAAAGAAGAAAAAATGGCGACATGCGACATATGAAGTTTATTAAAATGACGGCTGAAGGAGGTGGATATGGATGGTCTGGGGGCTGCGGACTGGCTCTCCGAACAGGACTCGCTGGGCAGGACTCCCTCGGTTAGTCATACGCATAGTTCAACGTCATGTGGTGCGCGTCGCCATAAATATTGTGACCCTCAGCCTCAAAAAGGAGGAATGGGCGAATGGGCAGGGGTAGTTGTAGTTCATTCTTTTCGACCAGGGACCAGCATGAGTTCCTGGTCCAAAAAGGAATATTTAAATTTTTATTACTACGGCAAACATTTGGCAAAAGTTTTATGATAATTTCTGGCCGGACCGTCTTGTTGTTTCTGCTTTAAAAACTTGCTTACATTGTGCATTTCTGTTGTTGCGTTAGCAAAACTTACAATTACGGCCAATTAACATGTGTTTGTACAAGTGCAGAAACACAAACACAGCCCCAGAACAGAGCCAAACCGAACCGAACCGAACCGAAAGGGCCGAAAAGAGGGGGACCGGCCTGGCCGTACGGAAACAGCAAATACAACAATATTTTATTGCTCCTCTGACATGGGGACAACAGCCGGGCCCCGAAAAACAACAACTGGGCAAAAAGTGAGCAGGCATCGACAGCAGGCATTGCCAGGCGGATCCTGGGAATCCTTTGCACCCGAGTCCCGAAAACATCCTCGTCGCCTAATGAGAGTCGACATCAAAATTCATGGCAGCACCTACACTACGCTCACCCAGTTGCAGATACAAAAATACAGATGCAAATACAGATACAGATAAAGATCCAGATGATGGAGCTGATGGGCAGGTCCTTCGAACGTGCTGATGAAAACGGCACAAAAATGAAATATTTAACTAAATTAACAATCTTGTTTATTTATTCAAAATTTGCATAAACAATTTGGCCCAAAGACGAAAAACCAAAAGTCTATTTTCCGCCCCAACCCCTAAACCCTCCTGTTTAATTTTCCCCCATCGCCTGCCGTTGGCCTTGAGTGTCTGGTTGGATTGTGGGTCTGTGGAAGCCAAGCCTTTTTTCACAGCAGTTGATAAGGAATAAAAGTAGGAGAGGAAAACACGAAACACCCTCTGACCTTTGATCTGCATATTCATAAGGCAAGGGAAAGGAGTACTTTGGATAGGAACACTCAGAAAAATATTAAAAGTAAATAAATAATAAATGTAATAAAATATTTACAGATATTGATTGGTATGTTATAGTTCCTTATAAGTCATATAAATAAATTTATTTCCAAAGCGATAATTGTCATGTTAGAGAATTTTCCAAAAATAAAATATATTTAATAATCAATTAGGTACGTTAAGATCACATTAAAAATAAATTGAATAAAACTAACAGAAAATTTATATAAAAGTTTATTAAAATATTTTAAGCTTTTGAATTATCTGCAAAAATGTATACCTATCTGTTATTAAACCTTGAAATACGATAAGATATTTTTTTCAGTGTGCAAATTTCTTGCCTTAGCATAACTTCATCACACAAACAAGAAAGAAAAGCTTGCAAACACTTCGATGTCAACCTTTGAAGTCAGCCCATTTATTCACGTTTTAGTTTTCTTGGGGAGTTTTGTTTTTGTTTCGCCGGCACTTCATCAAAAACTTGAATGCTAAATATGTCGGTAAGCACATCTCCGAGCGGCAAACAAAAACATGAAAAAGCGCCCAGCCGGCATATCTATGTGGCATGAGGATATGAAGTCCTTAACTCCATCCTTTGCCGCCTTTCTCGCAGTTTTGCGGTGAGTGGTTCTTAGGTGAATTATGGCTTTCTCGTGCGTGCGGATTTCCACAGTATTTTTTGACAAATACGCGTGAGCTGTTTAATATTTAAATTTAATTATTTTTGTCCCCGCCCCTCCCTCCAGCCTGCCCGCCATTTGTGTCTTATAAATGGTCGGCCATAAATTACGCTTATTAATAGATGAGCGCCGAGCGACATCCGGGATCTGGAATCCGGGATCTGTGTGTTTAATGAGCCTCGGGCTGAACGCTATATGTCATCTCCTCTTTGGGTGGCCCACCCCACCTTCCTGCATTAATTTCAATTTTAAAGCGCCTGACAATTATTGGCTATCAACTGGGCTTAGTGACGAAGCTGACAGCCGACTAAGTGATGACAGGCAACTACTTATGCAAGTCTGGATTTGATTGTAACCCATGTTCTCGTTTTTGATTTCAACTGAACTAGGGGAAATTTACATCAAAACTGGCTAAAATGATTTTAATGTGAAAATGATATGGAAATAATATTGGGTTAAACTAAAATACCATCGATAAAAGTTCTTAACGCTGAAATCTTAAATGAAAAATCCATTTAAGAGAACACAATTTATAACTACAGACTACTTTTCACTTCATTCATTTCGAATCGGAAACGGAAACGGGAACTTTGTATAGCGTGTGTGTGTGGCTGACAGCGAACAAGCGGCAAGTATGTCGTCACAGTTGTGTCACTATCGACACCCACACACCCACATCCCCGGTGTGTGTTTGAGTGTGTGTAGGTGTGTGTATGTATGCCGCAGTCAACCCTTTTGATGTCACTTGAATTTTAATGAAAAATTCACACATGCCACAAGCGTACAAGAAGAACAGGAGGCAAAAGGAGCGCTACGAGCCAAACACCCAAACCCACCCACTTTTCTCCCAGTGCACCACCTTCACTACTGCCACTTTGTGCATTACGTTCCTGTCACATCGGTGGGCGGATTGTCCCGGGCTCGAAGCTGTGGGTATGATCTGGTGGGGTGTGGTCAAACCAGGTTCTGTTCTGGACATTGACAGGCTTAGTCTCGGCGGAACCATTCACGCCGGACCACGACAAACACCCCACCATCAAGGCACTGCAAGAAAATGTAGTCACCTACTCCCCCTAATCCCATATAACTACTCCAAAAATATTCCCTAATATTAACTAATATTTCAAAAAATTTATTTAAAATATTTAACTGTTTCTAACTCCCAGCAACTGTCTGAATTTTTCCATAAACTTCATTTTATCTTTCTAAAACTTCATCTAGATTATTTTCCAGTGGACTAGCACACACCAGTGGGTCACATAGTTATAGACCATGACGCTGATGACCGACAAGCGCAGACACAGCGACGACAGGAGTCGGATGAACTCAACTGCGACCCGTCCTGCACAGTTGCAACTGCAACTCGGGCTCCAATTTGGAAAGGTACTCGCTCCACTTCAAGTCCAACTTCAAAAAGGACTCTCTTTGGATGTTTATCGGGCATGCATGACATATGGGGCATAATGAGTTTGGTTGGTTAACAAACCCTAGAGATTAAGTGGATTGCGGACCTCTGAAGTTGCTCAATTATTAGTAGAAAATGGGAATAAGAAAGCCATAGATTTTATCTATTTATATTGCGCATGGAAACGCTTTAAAAAAATAATCAGGAAAAAGGTACACAAACATTTCGAGCACGTTATGTGATCAAAGACGATTTAAGCTGCTCCATATGAGCGTATAAATGCTCCCAGCCTTCATAATTCTACCGCCCATTCTCGGCTTCACACTTAATCTCACAAATGCACTCTAATATGATTAAGCACGTTTTTAGCTGACAAATAAATCAAGTGGCGAAGCGGGAAGCTTCGCTTATGAAACCAACTGCCACCATCTCGCCAGGCAATCCAAACAAACAAAAGCAGTCGCCCGCACAAATATACCATCCAAACCACCCACAGACCTCTGCGAAATAAACGTCTATATGGTTGCGAGTGCAAGTGCGAAATATAAAAAGTGGGTTTGAACAGCCGAGAGGAAAGTATAAACAAAGTCGTTCTATAAACCACGATGCCAAGGTACTCTGGGCTGAATTAGGTTTACATTCACTATTATTTACAATCAGGATTTAAAATAGAACAGGTTATTATATTAAATATATATATATTAATCCAAGGAATGTCCTTTTGTATGATCATTGACTTAACCATTTGATCCTTCTGCACCTTTATCAAATAATATATTTTAATACATAATTGCAACTGAATGTCCTTGAGTATGATTATTAATTTAACCATATAATCCTTAATATTCCTAATAATATAATGAACTTGTGTTGAATCGGTACCTTTATCAAATACTATATTTTAATATATAATTACAACTTTTAATTTCGCAAAACTTTCCCACAACTATCACTGCCCCAAGTTAGAGAACAACTTACAGATACTAAAGGATGAGGTCGCACCGTGTGCCAGAACGGAGAATATCCAGCAGGAAGAGATTCGTCCTTGCCAAGTCGTGGCTAAAGCTAAGGCTAAAGCCAAACTGAAGCCAAAGCCAAAGCTAAAGCCAAGTCGAGCCATCCTCTTACTGCAATTTTAATGACATCTATATGTAAACGTGTGAGCCCGAACCATCTAGTAGTGTGTGAGTGTGTGCGTTTGGCTACAAAAAGTGCACGTGTCAAGGTGTTGGTGTTAGTTTATGAGCTCAACGTGAAGGTAACATATTTCAAGTCTCTGGCAAAAAACAATGGCAAGCTGTGCAAAAAGCAGGGCGGGGGGAGATGGGTGTTGGCGAAAAATGTGACACACATACACATTATCTCATTTTCACAGCTCTTGGACGCAACAAGAAAAGCGCAAAAGTTAAAAGCCGCATTGCCCCCCGGGGAAAGGGCGTATGGGACCGGGGGGCGTGGCAGGGACCATATATAATGTCTAAGAAATTGGAGCAGGAGCTGTAGCTGGAACAGGAGCAGTAATATACGACGCACGAGCCAAGGAACGAGATACCAACAAATGATTGTCAGAAGCCAAAAGGGATGTGCCGGGTGTCTAAGACAGTTATCCTTTGTGATCCTGCTGCACTAAATTTGATTCACTCAAGTGACGACCGGGAGTCCATATGCCCGCACACACTCCCATCCACATCCATATCCCCATCCACATCCACATCCACATCTACATCCATATCCACGTCCACATCCATTCGGTTCCGAGGAGTGACTGCAAATCAGGATTCGACCGCACATAATGGGTTAGCCACACAAGGAGTGCAAACATTTTGAAATTATTTACATGACTTGGAAGGGAGGCGGAGTGACTGCATTGAGCCATCAGCCAGCATAAACATCAAAATCAAATATAAATGGACTGACACTGGCTATATGTATTCATATGTATCTGTGTCTGAGGAATACATCAGCTACAAAAGCAACAGACCTTCGCTGGGGACACTGAGAGAAAAGAAAGAAAGCATATTGATGAAAATACAGAGGTTACCAATCAAAATAAATTGTTGTTGAAATATTAAAATAAATAATTTATATCCTTTTTATTAAATTTTAAGACGTTATATTTCAGCTATATCTTTAAGCTAATATATCTTATAGTTTTTGTATCTTATCCAAAATTTGTATATAATATATTTATATATTTTCTCTCACTGCATCCAACACCAGCAACAGTAACAGCTTAATGTTGGCAAAAGGGCATAACGAGCCGTAACCGTAACATTACACGACTCCCTGTACACTTACCGCCCCGCCCCCAAACGCCCATATTTTCCCCCTTTCCCTGGCTTTTCCTCCCCCTCCACCTTTGGTCTCTATACTTTCCCTGGGCACCAACACATACATGCGTATATTTGCTGCAACGGAAACATCCAACATAAATGTAAGATATGCCTGGAATGCTAATCACAGACGCAGACTCACAGACACTCGCACAGATACACTTGCAGGACACATCTCTCAAATACACACACACTCGCACATTGGGGGCACTAAAACATTTGTAAATGTTGCAAAGTATCATCTTAAAGAGATTTGCAGCTTAGCGGCCGCATGATGCGTCACGCATACGTAAACAACAACTCAGTGGGAGAAGCTGGCAACTCAACATTTTCCGCCCGGTTTTCCACATGCCACCCCACACCCCCATTTTCAACCCCCTTTTCACAACCCCCTCTGATTCCCCTCCGATCAACACTTTGATGTGTGCCACGCATCGCATCACATTGATTTCCAACAAAAGGACGATGGCAGTGGCAATATCATATCCATTGCATTGTCCGTGTTCATCGAATGTCGGGAAAAAGGGTCTGGGAAAGTGGGTGGGGGTGTGAGGGGGCGGGAAAAGCACTCAGTGGGAGTGGCTGCAACTTTAATGTGCAATAAATCATGATATCACACATTATAAAGCATAAAAAATGGAACCGTCTTGCAGAGTGACAGGACCTGACCCCCCAGCAGTGTATTTCAACTACCCAAAGGGAGTGTCAATCGATGGTCTATATGTGACTCAAGTATCCTGCAGTGGAACGAACTCTTAAACAGGAAAGGTAGTTTATAAAACATATTGTAGATAAAATAGTTATCCATATCATTATAAAAATGGATGTGATAGATAAAAGAGTCCTTTATAATAAGGTGGCTATGATTTGATCTGCCTTACTTGTCATATCTATAAAGAGTTTATTTTTCAGAATTAATATGAATTATTTTAAAATTAAAATAGGTCTGTTAAGAAAATTTTTTAACATTTCCGTGACAATTTTGGATTTAAATCTTAAACAACTTAGAGCGTCCTGCTCGCTCAGGCATGACATTTAAAAATCCTTCGACCTCCAATGCGGATTATGCGTCTAAGGGTTCTTTTGAGTTTGTCACCCGTTTTATGACTCTGGGGCACTGAAATCCTTGCAGCAAAAGCAAAATAAGCAACGCACACGCATTACGTGCCGACCCATTTTTGTCATTATGCGTGAACTAATAAAGTCATGAACCTGTCGCCCAAAAAAAAAAAAGGGAGGGATGTGGCCTAGTGGCCCCGGTGGCTAAAACGTGCTAAGCCAAATGGAGAAACGTGCCCCAAAGTGATAGACAAATAAGCGGAGACGGATGCCGTCTTAAAGCAGTTTAAAACGAGTTCTGGGCTCGGTCCCTAATTAAATTTTTAATGGAAATCTTTTGGTTTCTACTGATAAAATAAAAATAATGTAGACTTTAGAAGCGCTAAGTTTGGGAACAAAGGAACAAGCCAACACTCAGACTTTAAGGAGCCCGAGAAGCTTTTGTTTCGACCTGAATATTTTGGGCCATTCTGGGGCTTAAGACAACGACAAGATAGTTTCCCATTCGGCAATTGACCCGTCTCCCGCCTCATCCTCGGGCTTAAGCCAACTCGTTTACTGTCACTTGCTGTGGATTATAACAGATTTCCTACGGCACAATCGTTCGCAATAAAGGCATTAAAGCGCTTTATCATCATTCACCCGGCGAACGGTGAGCTCCGCATTCAGGCTTCCTTTCACTGGTCAACTGCAGAGGTCTCTGCCCAAAAATATACTGAAAAAAACAAGTAGTAAATATTAACTTTATATCAAAAACAAATCATAAAAACATCTTTCACAATGGTTTACATATTAAATCATTTAAGTTGAACGGTTGAACGATCATAGATAAATTGGTTAGTTATGTCCTTGAAGCTGATGAAAATGATGAAGCCTACATATAAGGTATTATATCATTATTTCAAAGTGCAAAGTAAATACTTGATTTTTCTTTAGGTGTACCATTTTGCTTTTTAGCTAGGGCATTAAGATTATGAGAATTATAAGAAAGCGCTGGAAAGGCGCTATAAATGTCATCGTCAGTGGCCATAAATGCCAAATGGATGTTCCCAGAATTTTCGAAAGCTGCGCTGTGGGTGTTAGCGGGTGGCAACCGTACCAGGCGATAAATTAGCAGGGAGTGGGCCTCGGCAGAAGGTCTGTTTGTTTTACATGTGCAACTGACTATGAAAATCGTTGATTGTCGCTGGCACAAAAGTTGGGCACCCAAACCCAAACCCAATTCCAAACCGAAACTGAAACTGAAAGTCACAGTTGCATTCTCGGCCTCAGTTCCAGTTAAAGTTCAACCGAAAGATGGGTGGGGGGGAACTGGAACTTTGGCAAAGTGATATTAACTTTTAATGGACAAACTGCACGAAAAACTGTGCACTCCGCTCTCTGTTGTTCTGACCCCGGTCTGGTCTCTGTGCTAAGTGCTGCCAAAAGTGCAGCAGAATGTGTCGTGGCCGATAAAATAAACATTATCACAACTGGCAATGGTAAAAATCATGTGCAAAAAGCACAAAGCGTAGCCCAGCTCCTTCAAGTGGGTTGATTCGAAAAGTTTTCACTCGAGCCGGCACTCTTTTCTATTTTCCACTCGATTGTTTGAGTTGTCTGCTATAGTGTTTTAGTAGTTGAACAGAAGGAGAAAATTGAGAACCAATGACAACATTTTTAAGTACTATTAATTGACTCTGAATAATTAAAACACACTAAAAAAATATATGTCAGATTTGCAGGGGATCTACATAACATTGTTTTGAAATAGGTTTACAAATGTATTCCACCGTTTTAATATATATATAATTTTGTATTTAAAGTAACGTTTAATAAACATATATATTGTATTTTACAAAATATATTTCCCATATTTTTCAACCACATTTTTCGAATTTCATAATATATTCAAGCAAACCTCGCCCGACTTGGACACACAAAATGTTTGTCCTTGTTATTGTTTTGACTTCTTGTGCAAAACTTTGCTCTTAATTTCGGTATGCATCTGCCTTCCACAATTCCACTATTCCAAAGCTACTGATGTTGGTAGCATTTTGCGTTTATTTTACATTTATTATCATTTGCGAGGCATTGAAATTTATTTATGTTGCTTGCCAGCGCAGAGTCATCGGGTACACGGGGCGTATGCGTGATCCGCACTTTAACTCTTTAAGAACTTCCTTTTCCCTTTGTCTCATTTTCTTTGTCCTGCGCTTGTCGTTCTGATTAGTTTTCCCTGAGTTTTCACTGTTTGTTGCAACATTTTTGTGAGAGGGGGAAGGCAAAGAAGTTGTTTCCTTATCGCGCATACACTTCAAGTTTTCAACTATTGAGCATTGCCTTTTGTGTATTGTATTTTCCTCGGCCATTGTCACTGCCATTGCCATTGTCTCGGTTAGAGCAAAATTACGGATGATAAAAAGTGCAAGTGGCAGATGGAGGGGAGTCCGTGCAAATGCTCTTTGTTTGCTTAAACATCTTGTTTTTTAATGAATGCCCGCCGAGCAATTTACCGCCAGGTGGGCAAAGTCAATGTCATTCTTTTCGCCGCGAGCTCTTTATGTTTTAATAAAAATAAATAAAACAAACGGGCGCAAAAGCCGCAATTGAAACTATTTGCACACCACTCACGTAGCAGGCGCTTAAGACTCAGCTAACCGGAAGCTGGCAGGACCACATCCGGTCGAAAGAGAGAATGCCACCCAACCGAGCCGCCCGGTCCACCTGAGCCACCCCGAAAGCTCATTAACATTTTAAACAGCAACGCTAAGCGGCGGCCCGTTTCCATTTCCATTCCCATTCCCTGCTCCTTTCCCCTGTCGAAAGGTGTTAAAACAGCCCTAAACGCCCACACACACCCACCCACCTGATATACACGCCCACCTGAGTTTCGTGGGTGGCTGTGGGATGCAGGGTGTGTGTGTTGACATGAAGCCGTTAAAGTGCTCGAGCGCACCTCAAGTGGCTTTGTTCAGTTGGCCCTTTGGTGAGTGTTTGAGCTGCAGGAGCTGCTGATGTCGCCGCCAGCTGAAATAGTCCTGTTCTCAGCCTGCACTTCACAAAAATACCTTTATAGAAACAAAATTCAATCTATTAAATGAAGGTGCGTGAACAAGTTTAAAAAATAAAAAAAGTTTATTTACCAAACTTGGAGTAGAAATATAGAGAGATTCTTGATTTTTTCAGTGAGTTTAAAGACTTAATTCTATATTTTAACCATGCTTTAGCGTAAAATACGTTTTTTTTTCGAGTTTTAAGTTATGTTTGAAAATATTTCAAGATTAAACGGCCAACTATTTTATAATCTCTTCAATATACGTAGAATATATAGAAGTATATTTGTTTTTAAAGTGACTTAAAGCAGTGGTCAATGAATGAAAGAAGAGCAGGCGGCCCGCGGGATAGGAAATTCCTCTGCCGCTACTCTGCTGACGCTCTGCCAGCGCTCTGCTCACACACACAGTGTAGAAAACAGGTCGACACTCACACTTCCAAATGTTTCGTTGAGGAAATCACTCACACAATCCAATTCCGCTTCTGTTGGCGACCACTGACTCAAAGTAAAAGTAATAAGTACACTAAGTGGACTTTATTCATTTCTTTCAGTGTGAGCAATCCGAAAGAGGTGGACTGTGGCATTGCACGCTTCGCCGACGACGAAATGAAATGCTAAATTATGGCACTTAACCGCTTGAAAATCGTCTTGGCTCGAGGGTAATTATCATGATCATTATGCCTTGTTTATTAACTCTAAAATTTCGCGTTTTATTTGCGTCATGAAGTTGGCGATTAACATGCAAAGCCGGGAACAAAACACGAACAAAGCCGAAGAAGTCTCGTTTTGGTGATTGCCTTATCTGGGCTGTTAGAAGATGGGATTACTTATAGAGAGTTTGGCAGAGTTTGCCGAACCCTCCTATTACCCCATTACCCAAAATTGGTTTCTCTTTAGGCCCGAAACTCAAAGGAGCTTACAATTTTAGTTTCGGCTTAGTGGGCTTATAATTAAATAGTTCAACCCGGAATAAGGGCAGCCAAGGAGCTCAAAGGATAACAACACCTTGGCACTAACACACACACACTCACACTTTGGCATAAACTTAGTTTCCTGGGCACCCACTTGCACACACACTGAGGCACATAATAAGCAATTTCGGGGGAGAGGGGACAGACTTTTATTAGCATCATTAAAATTCTGACACATGTAACACGAAATCAAAACTTTGACTAAAAGTGCAGAAAGTGTTGCTGCCACATCGCAAGGAGCAGTCCTTGCTACTCGACACTTTTCCGCCCATTTGCCACCCCACCCCCCCCAAAAACTCACTCCCCCTTTTACGCCGCCTGTGTCTCCGGCGTTTTCCAGCTCCGACTTTCGAGGATGCCTTTGGCGCATTCTGACTCCTTATACTAATTTCCATATAAGTAGCGTTAACATATCATTTGCATAAATTCTGTTGACATCTTTTCAAAATCACACGAAAATATTTTAAGGTGCCGCCGCTCCTCACACACTCGCACACATTGTTATCCCTAAATTTAACAGGCATTGGGTGCCGTGCACTGAGAGAAAATCAGCTTCTTAGCCCAATATGCGTTTTGGAACCACATGGTTATTAAGGCTTTAAGGTACGAATACCAAGCATGCTACATTTATTTTACTTATAAAACATTGTGGTTATAAAATCCTTTTCTAGTTGTACCTAGTATTAGTTTTTAGTGTACGCCAAAGAATGTAAGTTTGCGGAGCTAGCTATTGAGTATGCTAAAATTGGTTTTATATAAATTTATTCTAATTTATTCCTATAGAGTAACTCATTTCCGAATTAACTTCCCATTTAAAGCTTACTTAAAGTGCTAAGGAATTTCCTGCTCGCATTAATCTTACTTAATTCAAAGCATAATTAAATCAGGTTGAAAGTGAATTCCTTCGAATTAAAATTATAATTAACGACATGCCGCAAAAATGAAAACGATAAAAGAATTCGCACGGTAATCCCAAAGCTGCGGCCAATGTAAGACAATTTTTCAGCATTTGTCAGGTGGCAGAGAAACAAGAAAATGGCGGGCGAAAGGCGACACTCGTTGTAATTTTATTGAAATGAAGTGAAGTGAACTTTTTTCGACGCCAGGGGCGCAGGTAAAAGTGAAAAGAGGGTTGGGGGGCTATGGAAGGGGGGCATTTAGGGCCTGCTGATAAATTTTCATGACACGCTGCACACTGTCATGTGACAAGAATCAGTGTCAAATATGTTGTCATTTAATTTCGCACTCCCACACACACACACACATGCAGACGCAGATTTGTGGAAATGTTAATAAGCTTTTGCCTTTTGTGCCTGTGTGTGTGCTGAGGGCACTTCAATCCCCCCCTCTTTTTTTCCAGTGTGGGTGAGTGCTTTAATTGCTGTTTTTCGCCATCAACGTCGCATTATGAATTTTACATAGGCCTCTGTCCTTTTGCACACATTTTACACTTTTTAAAGGATATTATATTTTTTGGAGGTTTACCAGACCATGTGGGCTCTTATCAAAAATAAAATAAAAGCTGTTATCATAATGATTAAGCTTAATATGACAATGGTTCTTGTTATATGTAATATCAGCCGTAGAAATTATCTGCAAAAGTTTTAATTGGATTTAAAGATTTAATAGGATATATTAAGCCTAGCTACTTAGCGATATCATGATTGGATGCTTTCGTGTTCTTTATAAGTATTTAAAATCTACATTAAAGATTTTATAATCCTTAAATTAGAAATGAAATCTATTTAAGGTCTTAACAGATTACATACATATAGCTCATCCATCCATCTTAAAACATTTAATATTAGAAATAACATATTCATGTTCATTGAGAGACTCCTCTTTACAATTTTAAAAACATATATAATGGTGTGCTCTTTTTATTTTAAGTATTCAAGGGTATTTATATTAACGGACTCTAGTCTGCCTTTAATTTTGTTGCCTGCCGGCTGGTTTTTCAGCGGCTTTAATTGATCGCAGGCAGCTAGCTGTGGCCCCGGCATTTAGGCATTTATCACGGCAACATGATTATGCTTTTAATGGGCAGGTGAGTGGGCGGAAGTCCCCGAGATAAGGGAGATTAGGGGCGGGGCAGGGTTGGGAGACAATTTGCAGACAACGGGAATGGAACGCACAAGGGTTGGGCTAGCATATGTGACAGTGACAGTCGCAGGGGCGACAATGTTGGCGCAGAAACCGCAAATATGTCCTTGTAGATGTGCTGTTGTGCCACAAAGGACTACCTACACACAAAAACATATATATATATTATATATATATAGATACATATAGAGGAGGACACACATTAGCAGCCAACAGGATGTCTGGAGCAGGCGAGGATAAAAGGCAGGCTGACTGCCGCCACCGACAATGGGAACTTGTCTTTTTAATTAAATGCTAAAGGAAAATGCAAAAGATAAATGAAGTTGTGCTAAATGCGTGCTGTGCTTTGTGGAAAATCGTGAAAAGGGGGAATTGCTCTGGGAATTCGCCGGCATCAGTAGGTGTCCTTGGAATTGGGATTTCAGCTTTCGACTGGTAAACTGGTAAACTGGCAAACTGGCAACTTAATTTAGCGCCCAGCGTCTCTGATGTGGTATTATTATTGAATTATGCGTTTCAGCTTGGAATGGAAGCGAATAACCACCATTAGCCACGGGCTACGGGATGGGTTTTGGTTTGGTTTATGCGGATCTTAATGGTGGTCACATGTGTACGCCAAGATTTGATTAGTGCATAACTAGAGCGACCGCCTCGGTATTCAATTACAGATGGGGTTTTGCAATATAAAGGGAGGTATGCTCAAGCTTTGAATTTGCGGAATCCAAACTCAAAAGCTTCTTATACCTAAAATCTCTTAAAGATATCCTTTTTTTGATAGCACTAAACCCAAATCTGGAATTTTTTCTGTCTATAAATTGATAAAATACAGCAAACAATAAAACCAAAATTGCCAAACAATTAAATCCATGTTGCTAGATAGTAAGCCCCCACAATTGTTGTGGCATTTGTAATCGCTGTTCAATAATTTTTGTCATTTTATGTACCCGGCTTTGCGTCGACATATTGATACTGGGCCTAACAAGGATTCGATTACAAAACGCTCGCTTACAAGTGTCATGTATCAGACTGAAGAGGAGCGGAAGGAAGTTACATCCTACATATCCTATATGTATATACATTTGTGACAATATATATGAGGCAGGAACTCCCATTCGCAGTTGAGGGCGGTTCGCCATCGATTACAGATCAAATTAGATGTATAAATAACAAAACGATTAAGCGATTGAAGAGCAAAGCCAGAGCCCAGACTTCAAGTGGGTGGAAGTTTGTTTGATTTTATTGCCAAGGCGGATTACTTGGAACCCGGCAATTTCTAGCTGTGTGTGTGCGGCTCATTTGGATTATAATTGATGTCCCCGGCAATGTCCCGTCGCAAACTAATCGCCTCTTTGGCTGCCTCTGTCCAAATATTTTCACTTGCCATTATTATGCGGCAATTCCCATCTTGGGGCAAGACTCAATTTTCAAGTTATTTAACGCCATTGATCCCCTTGGTATTCACTTTCCTCGACATGTGTTTGTTTGCTCATCTCTGGCAGACGGAATTCCCGCATTGTTCCATCGGATGACAATAATTTGGTTTGGAATGCCTAAAATAGGCTTTACACCGGAAAAAATAAGAACAAGTCGGTAATAATATTGCAACAAAAAATAAATTAATATTATGTTTTTAGGTTCTAAGTATTAAATATAAACTGTTTCTCCTCTTATTTCTAACTTTTATTTCTTCATATACCTATTCCCTTTTTTTATTTTCCAGTGTGAACGTCCTGTTTTGGCCACCACGCGGCGTATGATGAATATCATGAGCAATGCCTAATCAACTGCAAATGAAATGGACAATTGCCACCGAATGAGCTGGGTGAAGTTCAGTGGGAGGTGAGGTGACCACACGCATCGATACATCAAATTGACACTGTGGATGCCAAAACCAACACAATCACACACACTCACCCACCCACACACACAAAAGCACACACCAATCTGGGAAAAACAACAAAAAGAGAAAGCATTTCGCCGGCGCTGATTTGCCGCCATCCTCTCACATTCCCCCTGTTCATTTTACGCTTTTGGCTTGGAAAATAAATTGCCTCGGCTGTTTGTGCCAACAAATCCGCTCATTGCCGTTTTGGGCTTGCTCTACGCCATTTATACACTGAGAAAAAAAAATAACAAGCATACAAAAATATTTTTATTTTATTAGAAAGCGGTAAATTAACTTTAATTATGTGATAAAACTTAAAAAAAATATTTCAGAAATCATTTTAGTCATCTATAAATATAATTTCGATCAATTTGTTATCTAGTCACTTTTAAAATATAATTTTCAAAGACCTATGGATAGCGCTATAGCAGAATTCAACATTTTAATATAAATTATTAAAAATTTTTTTAAAATGCTTGTTAAGGTGCTATCGATTTTTCCAGTGTATTATGTTGTTCCCGCTGCCGCTTAATAACCTTTGTCCGCCAGTAGCCAGCAGTAGCGAACCTAAAACGTGTTCAACGTGGGAGCTATAAACTGTCATTTAAGTTGTTGTCGATGTCATTCCGCTGGCCTTTGTTTCTGGCCATTGTTTCAGTTTCGGCCAAGATTTGTGGCTGCAACTAAAGGGGCCTGCGACGATGGTGGCCAAGTTTCTGTAGCGGCAAAAAGCGAAAGTAAATATATTTACGAGCCCAGGAGCAGCCGTAGGAAAAGGACTAAAAATACTCCTGTGTAAAATAAACAAGCTTGCTCGACTTCTCAGTGGGTGGAGTGTGTAAGTGGGCTTACCTCTTGAATAACTGCTGGGCCTGTTCTTAAAGGATTTTCTCCTCACACAAAGCAGGTGTGTAGATATTTTTCAGGTAAACTTTAAATGTCTGCTATAGATTATCATTTAGTATAATCAGACAGGATTTTTTTTTAGAGAAATGTCCGCTTTAATTAACACTGACATTGCTCGCATTTTTAAATTGTTTTTGCATAATTCACTTTGATTTGTCAGGCCATGGCTTTTAATTACATTACATGCGTAATGTGTGCGAGCGAGAATTAATTCGCAAATAATTTGTAAACAGATTAATAATTGGAGCTTTTTCCATTTGCCCTGCGATCCATAAATTAAATTGCATTTAATTGAATTTTAAATCAAAACAAACAACGCTGGCGATGTCAAAGTTTTTCAAACACCAATTGACAGCCATCCCATATCAAGATTAAAAATTCCCGGCAAACATTTGATCGATGCGCATCCTCTATTTGCTGGGGACATCCGTCAAAGTAGACTTTAATTTATTTGAAATGCCAATCGCCTGTTAAATTTTTGCAAAAATAGAATTCAATTTGTCCGAAGTCAAATGTGAATTTGTCTGTAATCAAGTTGAAATTAAATTCAATTCCATTCGATTATCGATGCACTTACTAAATCTGCATTGCCCTGCGAAAGATTTGCATATCGCATTGACAACTACTTAATGCGAAAATTAAAATGTCAATTCAGGTGCTCAATTGCTTGGATGCGAGATACTGAATAAATACAATTTGAATAAATTTGCTACTTGACTGTAATACCTGGTAATAAGTGGGCTTACAATCAGACACTTTTCACACTGATTAATTGTTGGTCAAATATTCAGATTGATTTTGAATGAGGTAAGAAAAGGGATAATAGTTTTAGGACAGTAAAGTAAACTTAAAGGGATTCCCTTTTTAATTTATCGAACAGCTTTAAAACAATATATATTGTATTTTCTATGAATGCAACAATTTAATTGCAAAGCCATTGTTGATAAAAACTATTGAAGATTTACCTTCTAAACAGTTTAATTGGAAAATTAGAAAACAAAAACTTATTTACATTATTTAGTGCAGTATTGCTACTGAATATATAATAAAAAAATCAAGAAATAAATTATTTCTCATTAAATTATAGTGATTTTTTGACCAGCATTGCTCTCCTTTTTTGCTTACTCATCCAATTAGGAATAGTTAATCAGCGATTTACCATTCGTATATACATCCTTTTGTGCCAACTCGTGTTAGTTTGTGTTCATTAAAACATGTTAAACACATAATGGCTATCTAACCGAGTTCCCTGTGGCCGGGGGGCGTGGCAGGGTTCGGGGCGGAGGCGTGGCACATGGTCAGCAGCTGCACTTTTAGCCACAAAACCCAAAATGCTTTCAATAATTGCGGCTACGACTGTGCGGGGTCAGTTGTTTTTGACCCCGCCGGACACGAGTCGCTGATCCCGAATGTGAGGCTAATTTTTCAAATGAATTTTGATGCCGCGCCACTTGTGTCAAATGCATGGCAGCATCCGCACAAAAAACAATTTTCCTAATTCGTTTATGGGTTTCTGTACGGATATGTGGGCGAAACTCTATTTATGAATCATACGCCACGTTGCCCTTCAAAGAGCCAGTCGTCGCTTCAGCTGACCCCGGCAAAAGCTCAGCTCAGGCCGCTTTCAATTCAAGAAATCCCATGAGCTTATTATGAATGGTTGAGCGATTCTGACAATCAAAATGTGTAAGTCCCTTGAAGCCTAATAATCGACCTTGTAAAATGTATGTTTTTTAGCTTAAAATATTAAAATAATTTACCTTTCCAAATCGGAAAATTAAATGCCTCTTTGATAAATACAGATTTCATTTCACATTTATTTCGGTAGATACATTTTAAATGCATCTAAAACAACTTAAGCCCCTAAAACCGTTGATAGCAATTTAGTGAGTACCATTTTCTCTGCGAACTGACATTGTTTTATGTGTGCGGTGGCGATGGCAATTCAGCAGGTCAGCAGGTGGGCTTCGAACCTCCACCAGCCTACAACCTACATTCTGCATCCTGTGCATCCTGCGTAGGCCTGGGACAGAATCGAAATCAATTAGTTTCGGGGCCAAGCAGCTGCACAAATTGCAGGCGACAACAGGCCAGACCCTCGACCCCGATAAATCCAATACTCGTACTCGCAGCAGCAGCCAGTAGCTGAGACAAATTGAACTGAGCTCCGGTCAGGCTTTGTGGCAGCGGCTGTCAAAGGCGCTAGCCCTGGCCCATATTTCCGATTCGCTGGGCTTATTACCAGTAAGACTAACTGCGCACTGTCAGAAAAAAGGTATCATTTCATTTAGAAGAATTTAACACAGAAAAAAGGAATATTTTAGAGTCACTCAACAAGGTGCCAAAAAGTATGCCACACTATATATACATACATAATATCTGCATTCCTTTAAGCTTCTTTTTATTTTCATATTCTAGTTGTCGGTAAAAAAAATATTATATGTTATGGGAATTTATATTTAGGCATTACTTTATCAGATTCACCAAAAACTAACAAGAGCTTAAAAATCACTTTTATACCTAAATTCCAAAAAGTATGCAACAAAATAGTTACATAAAACGGTACTACATTTTTCACTGCATACTTTTGAACAGTTTAAACATATTTATTATTTACTTAGAAGAAATAGCTTATCAATTCAATAACTGTGGTTTAAAAAACACTCCTTTTCTCTTGCAAATATTTCATTGATTTACCCACAACTTTTTCCGCAGTGTAAGCTCTTACCTTCAGCATCCGTAGGCTGGGCAAACATTTGCACACAACTCGGTCCCATTTCGAGTGTGCTCGTACACTTCTTTTTGCCTCTTTTTTTTATTACATGTGTACTTTTGTGATTACATGAATATTTTAAAAGCGCGCACTCGCACAAAGGTGGAAGCGGTGGAATGGTGCGGATCTCAAACACACCACTGACATGAGAACTACATTAAAATAATTTATTTTAACGCATTTTTTGTCATAACCCGATGGGGAAAAAACTCATTTCCTTTAATGATTCCATCTTGTACACGCACGCTGTTAGTGTTGAACCCGGCCAGGATGCGAAGGATCCAGCCCCCAACGCACATGGTTATTTCATTAAAATTGCCTTTTGTTGTTTGTGAATGTTGCTTATTATTAACGCCGTGCCATATCACCCGTATCTGTATATTCCAGTATCTGTATCTGAATCTCGCGTATCTGTGCGCTGCATTTTTATGGGGCCAAAAGACACAGCATTTGCATTACTGGCCCGTCGAGTCAGCGACCTGCAGCTTAATAAAGACTAATTGACTTTCTGACCATTAAAGGGGGCGGTGAAAATAAAAAAGTTAAGGGAGGGGCGTGGCCCAACCAGATGATTGGCAATTACGGCAAAGACAGCGCACCGGCTTGACAAAACGCGATAAACGAATTAACATTTAAATTAATTTATGTCCCCCAGTGCTGGCACTGTATTTGTCATGAGCGGCGACAAATTTGAAATTTCTGCAAACCCAACATGTCCGACACAAAGTGAGGGCCTTCACAAGTTGCATGCCAAATTTATGCAAATGAAGGCCGCCTCCGCCTGCAACTTTGGGATGGGTGTGTCCTTGGTTGGCGGCGACAGTCGCTGCATCTAATTAGCCCAAGTAAATTACAAGACAAACCGGCGATGTCCAGGGAGTTAAGCTTGAAAACTCCACTCCACTCCCAGCGATTGTTCCAGATTGCAGTGCCGTAAATTGAATAAGCCACTGAATGGGATGACTGCAGTTGTTGGATAAACCTCCTTAACCGGTTTAATTCCCCGGAAGTCCGCCTTAGCACCAGCAAGCAAGGATCATCATCAGGTAACCTTTTTGTTTACCAATCTTGACACTTCTAAGGAACCTAAAACAGAAATTACTGAGATTTTTAATCTTTTGTAAAGGTGTATAAAAGTATGCAGCGAAATAAAGAACTTCTTCATACGTATTTAAAAAATATTGGTGCATACTTTTAGGCACCTTTACAAGTGATTTGGAAACCTTATGATTTCTGTGATTTTTTAATAGCTACTTAAAATCCTGTATGTTTTTCAATGAACTTAAATTCATTTTTGAAGCGCATCCAAGTGTTTGTTTGGCCATTTGAATATTGGGGATTTCTCATCAAATTAACTGCAAAGAAATTGGGCCTCCGGGCATTTTAATGTCTGTAATGATGATTGCTAGACAAACGTCACACTGGGGCGATATTAGACCCCCGCAATGATGATTGGGAAGCCTCTGCTGTGCGTTCGCATTGCTCCACATTGCGCATACGCCCCGTAACTAGCAGAAACAGCTAACGAGGCACCAGAGAATCGGTAAATAGTTTGCCGTAAATTTGCCAGCCGGAGTTGTTGGCCGCTTAAAGTTGGCCCCAACTCATCGACAAGCTATTTGAGCCAATGTTAATTGGGTTTGCTGCATTGAGCTTAATGCGGCGAGGCAGCAATTTATTTACGTGCCATTAAAAATGCACATAACAAGCAAATTGCATTTTTACCATACACTCGCGGCCTGTTCGAATGTCCTCCGTTTCAGTGTTTCATTCGGGGGAATGGCTCTTAAGTAAATTACAATAAATTTGGCGCAAAACTTGCATATGAAATGTGCATTTCGTTCGTGTTACAAAAGCCACTCGCTGTCGGCAATAATATAATTAAAAATTAAATGGCAAATTAATTGGTGAAAAATATCAAAAAGACTTTCTACGCAAGCCGGCATTTGCGGCATTTAAAATGCCATTAATATTGCATCAACACCTGCAGTACACGCGCTTAAATAAACATGCACAAAAAGCTGGCGCACTTTACATTAAAACGGTCTGGCCAAAAAACTATTGATGAATAATGAACGTGGCCCGGAAACAAAGCCAGCGCGACCGCAGATACAGATGCAACTGCAACAGAAATTGCATCCCCGCAGCAACAACAGGGGCACCATCTGCACCACCAGCAACATCAGCGGCACCAACAGCTGCTGTTCGACTTGTAAGTGACACGACCCGGGTTCAACTCCGGCCATAAATCAGTGACCAACTGCCCGGCATTGTTTTTTTCACTATATAAACAGCAAACAAATGGCGCACGATCGTATTTATCGCTTTTGTTGCATGTAAATGCAAAATAATTCCACGATTTATACCACCAACCAGGTGGAAAAACCATTTAATGCCCGCCTTAGTCAGCTTTTCATATCTTTTATTTACTTTATAGTAAGCCAAGAATACTGACAGATAATATAATACCTAAATACTCATTTAAATCATTAAGTTCCTAGAAACCTTTTCACTAAAGTCACCCTTTCCTTAAAAACTGTTTAATTGTTCGTCGTTCCCTTTGTTTATTTTCTGAAAGCCCCAACATAATCCCCTTACCACATGCCTGGTTTTATTATTTTTAAATAAACTGTAATGCCATTCACGGTGACCATTGGGCTGACTAAAGTGTTATATTATTAAGGCAACGGCTGTGGCTTTTGTTGCCTTGCAATTAGTCAAGATAATTAGGTGGCAAACGGCTTTCAAGGGCTCCGGTGTTCACGAGTCGTGGCCTTTTTTTAAATGCAAAATAATTACATTCACGTATGCACATATCTCTGCCCTTCGCTGCTTTTCTCTATCTCCCTGCGGTTTTTTATTCTCCCATTTATTTCATAGTTGCCTCGGCTGCCGTGTGTCTGTGGCGAAAAGTTTCAGGCATGTTAATAACACTCATAATTAAAAATTAAATGTTATAATTTCGTGTGTGCTGCCGTGCGGCTTTTTCCGTTTGGCTGCAAATTATTTCCCAGCTATGTGGCAACAGACAATTATTCACGCAGCGCTTACCGCCTCTGATTTTTCCCCATTTTTCAGAACCTTTTTCCCATTTGCATATACCATATGTACCTAGATGTTGCCCGTAAACTTTGCTGCAGCAATTATGCAATGCAAGGGCATGTTTGCCCCCAGATTCACAACAAGGCATGTATTTTTGATGGTCATCAACAACAAAAAAATAAAAAATGATCACTGTCTTCCAAAGGACGATGTCGACAAGCTCTGGCCAGGCAATAAAAGTTGGCAACTACTTTGCAAGTTTGGCCAGATGTTTTATGGGGAAGAGAAGGTTATGCAAGCTAGATACTTAAAAACACAAACTGCTTCAAAACATTTCCACCCAGAAGTCAAGGCAATTAGATATATTTTAAATGTTTCCTTGATGTTGCAGTCCTTCCCAAACAAAGCGTGTTTCTGAGCCGCGTTGTAATTACCATTTTAAGGACAAGAAACGCTTTTCCTTGTTTAATTTAAGATATTGTAAGATATTGATATTGCCATTTTTGTAAAGAGGATTTCTTAACAATAACTGAGAAAAGAAAGGGGGTTTCCTAAGATTTTACATATACAAAAATAAATACAGTTCATAATTTGATTTTTATTAAAAATATTTGTATATTTTATTAGTTTTCAAATATAAAATATATAGAAATCTGTGTAATTACTACAGTAATATTATTAAAAAGATCCATTAGGGTTCTCTATTAAAGGGAATTCACTCTACAAATCTCCTTAAAACATTATTATTTTATGAGCTTTAATTCTCCATATTTTTTCGCAGTGAAGGCGATGACAAATTTAAGTGAAATCAATGGAACCCGGACATTAAACTGCGTGGCAAGGAACTTCCAGCTCCCAGCAGGATCTGCGTGCGATGCCACTTTGAATAATTATTGGCGCAGAGACGGAAAGTCAATCAGTGGGAATGCAGCGGGCAATTTAATACAATTGCGGGCCAAGGCGCTTATTCAATTAATTACTTGAAACAGTGCGTCAAAAAGCGCCCAAGTAATGCAGAAAAAGCCGAGTAATTATTTTACACTTCGCTACCGCTGTCGCTCGGCGATTTTCCACCATTTTCCAACCCATGGATGTGGAGGCTGCATTTTGATGAAGTTTTTCCCCGACACGGTCAGTTGTAGTCGCAGTTGGCTGGGCAGTCAGTCCATCTGTCGCCTGTGCATAATAAAGTTTACTTTAAGTTTGTTAAATCCATGCCATCCAGCCCAGTAATGTGACCCAGTTTTCGGATAGGTCTCTGCAATTATCGACATCTGATTAAATGAAATCAAAGACAGGCCCAGCCAAAGGCAATATAAATTCGCATAAATTCGCCACGGCGCTTTAAATGTCAAGTGGGGTTCGTTCATCGATTTTTCTGCCTCGCTGGCCGCTGGGGTCATTTATCAATATGTAGATTTCTCTGGGAAAGTTCAATGGGTCCGCAGGCACACATCCATGGACCTTCCCTTGCCGTATAAATTGCGTAATTTTTTTTACACGCACACACAATTGGAGATAAATTGACTGATATGCATGTTGTGGGCCGCCGTCGTCTGTCTGGCAGTTTGATGTATGCGTCTGCCCGGAAAAGTGTCCACCTACACGCCCAAACGACCACCAACACCACCGCCCCGCCCACTTTCCACTTGCTCATCCACTCCACTTTCACTTTCCTGCTCTTTGATTTTTTCTTTAAATAAATCGACGCCCCAAGCCACTTCCGGTGACTGCACTAAAATGCCAGACAAGAGCTTAATGGCATCAATTTCCTGCAGCTCGAAATTTAAATGGATCCTTGGCAATTTGTCCTCTAAATTCTATTATTAGCCCAATTTCATTTTAACTTGTACTCGAATATTTTGATTTGGCGCAGATAATATTTCTTCACGGTTTCCGGTTGAAGGAATTTTAGATCTTAAAGGTGCATAATATATATTTATATTTATTTTCAATCACCACTTTATTGTTTTTCTTTTCATTTTAGTAGCAGTCAGTTTGTTTTTATGTTATTGTTATTATTGAAACTTGAGTTCCGTTAATTGTTTTCCTAACCAGTGAATATGAAGTTAGACCTCACGATGAACGATCGGTTCAATCAGCGGTTCCAGTCGGTATACAGCGGACTGGTTCCTCAGATTGCCCGGTTGGTGCCCTTCAACGACTCGGAGGTGACCTGCATCCTGCTGATCTACTACAAGTTCAGTCTCCAGAATGGACCCTCTGCACGCCGGATAACCTCCACCCAGTTCGTCAACATAGTGATAGGGTTCCAGCAGCTATACGACATGGATGTGGTGGATAGAATCGTAACCCTTATCGCTGGGGGCAGGAAGCATGTGACGCCCATGGAGTTCGTTAATTACATGACCATTCTAATGACTCGCGATATGGAGCGCAAAATGAAGTTCGCCTACATGGTAATGATACAATGAGTTTTTGATAGCTAATAGGTCTTAATTTTATATACATACCATACAATTTTGCATTTTTTTTTAAATATAATCAATCCCATATCAGGTCTACGACAAAAATGGATTGGGCATCAATCGAGAGATAATATCATCGTCGGTCGAGAGGTTTTTCCCCGGGGACGATGACGAAGTAATCGAAATGCGACTGGTGAGCTATAATTAATCAAAGTCAATCACATTGTAAATGTCTCTTTTGTCCATTTAGGACATGGTCGATTTTCTACTCCTGAAATTTGATGAGGATCAAGACGCCATCATCTCATTTGAGGAGTACAGATCGATCGTGGTGCAACAGCCAAGCATGCTGGAGTTCCTGGGTCCCATCTTTCCCACTGACGAGACTCGTCTGGTGGTGGCCTACTGCACGGCCATATACTCTCACATCCCCGAAATGGGCATGATATAGGATGGATGGGGTGTGGGATGTTAGGGTATGTGGCAGTGTGCCAGGACACCCAACAGTCGCATAAATCTTTCAGGCACAAATAAATCGAAAGCAATGCAAATCAGTGCGACCCGCCACCGCGTTTTCCTCTGTTCAGCCATTGTAGCCACTCGAAAATGTCAATGACAATGATGATGAACTGCAGAATAGAGCGCTGACAGCTGCAACTAGACGCTGGATAGATGGATGGATGGATGGAGCACATATAGGGGACCCCAGCTGCCTCATAGCCACACGGAGAAAAATGTTGTATATTACTAATTTTAAAAATGAGGCCATACCTTTTACAAAAATCGCGAAAAATATTAGTAAATATTAAAGCAAATTTAAAAAAATTAACAAAAGTACACAGAGAAAATTCTGACGTTCTCATCTGAGTTGAAAATGTTCTTAAAAGAGTTGTTAAATAAACTCAATTTAACTTTTCTCTTCTCACCATTTCGTTCTCATATCGATACCAAAATTTACTTACACGGTTTTTAAGAACGAATGTTCTCAATTCAAAAACAATGTTCTCAATTTAAGAACAATGTTCTAGGATAGTTTTCTCTGTGTATAACAAATACCTTAAAATTTTCTAGCACTTTACCATTTTATTTTTATTCAAGGGCTATAATAATCGTTAGCAAATAAAACACCTTGCTTATGATTTGGGCTTGGAACTATTTTTCTCAGTGCATCGCCTGCTTTAGTGGCATAATTTTAAATATGGAGCGGAGCTCCAGAAATACTTTGCTCTGGTTGAACGCTCTACTGGCTCGACGACTGCCTTTTGCCATTGCCTCATGACAGCTTGATTTGTTGGCAGTTGGCATACAATTGACATTTGATGGATGGTGTTCTACATTGTCGAGACATTCTCCATACCAGCCATCTAACTGCAGTCGCAGACCGTTGAGCCACTGCAGGTCCTTGAAGTTTGCCCCCTGGCTGGTTGCTCTAATTATGACAATTGTAGATTGGGCGCACCATTTATAGCACTCCGATTTTCTTAAGTTAAGAAGTTAAAACTTAATTTAAGGTATATTTCAGCATTAGAGTAGAGGCACTGCGAACGCTGAATAACTAGGTACCTCACTCATTAAATTTTCATTTCGTTCATTCATTCGAAAAAATTGCTTTAAAAACCTAATACTTTTTTAATTACTGAAATCTATTTGTCATACAAAATTTGCTTTGCAATTTAGAAACTTTTATTTACACATATATAATTTATTGACCCTTTATGCTGAGCTCAGCAGATAAAAAATTGAAATTGAAATAAGCTAAATATTATTGTACTACGTTATTGTAGCATGGACATTAACGGATGCTCGTTTTATCTTATCAGAATACCAATCGCTGCAAAAAGCATAAGAAGATTTTGGAAAAGGCAAAACAGTCGACAACTGGCCATTTAAATACGAATAAGGCACTTTTTCCACAATTATGTCATTCTGAAATAAACTTGTTAAATTATAATTAAATGTAATAAAATGTACTTACGTCATAGGGACACGAGTGATTCATGTTCGAATAAGGAGCGAAAAGGTTAAAAATAAATGAGGTCACTGGAGAAGATTTTTGATTTAATATAAATTTACATCCATCGACGGTGACATTGTACAGAAATGGCTTGTATCCGTTTAGCCGTTGATAAATCGCAAAGTTTACCTGAAATGTATACAAGGGATTATTTGGAACATCTTTTATTATAATCCTTACCTTAATTTTATAAACGGGCCCCTTGTGTAGTTTTGCTCTCAAGGATGCGTATTTATGAGTTCGATTCACGGATTTCAAGTAACAATACTCAAATGAAGCATAAGATTCGTCCAGCGATGTGCATATGATATTTGTCATCTCAAAACCTGAGATGGCCTTCAGATATATATAATTAGCGGGACAAACGTTTTGGTAACATATCAAATACAAATACGAACTTCATGGACGATTAAAAGGAGCAGAAAAAGCGATAGGTACACAGAATATTCCCGAAACATTGCGAGTGCTAAATAATACTGTTCTAATTTTTCAAAAGAATATTTTTATTTTGCGATTTGTCCCCTCTTATATTCGCATCAAACAAAAATTGATAAGCCCTAATGACGCTCATGAATTATTATTGATAGAGTCCATTAAAAAGTTTAATTATAAAAACCTTTTATTCGGGGGATTATATGGTCATAGCCTTCATTCAAACCAAGTAACGAGTCAGTGAAACATGAAACAAAAAAGTAAACAAACAAAAGTCTAATAACAAGAGTGTCGGAGGTAGATGTAAAACTCGAGAGGGCTGGCAGATAAAAATAGGTAATAAAAAAAAAATAGAATATTTTATACCCTTGCTAAAGTCCTTATCTAAATTAAAATTATTAAAAATATTTCTCTAATTTTAACAGTATCGGTTGCTTAAAATATATAATCATCTGGGCTTCTGTTCCATAATAAAGATACTTCTTTAATATTTATTTACATTTCAGTAAAGATAACTTTTTGAGATAGAACCAGGCGTCTTCGGCTTCAACCCATTTCTGATCACTGCCGTCTAAGCCGTTCCCATTTGTAATTATTTATGCAAAAATTCTTGCCAAACAAACTTAATTTAGTTAAATGTTTGACTTCAGGCAGGCGCTCGTTGATTAACGGACTGGAACGGAACGGGTGCCGAATGCCCTGCCACGCCCCCGGCTATGCAAATAACAATGGGGGCGGGGCGGTAAAGGGGGGGGGGGGGGCACCTTCCCTCAGCCGTGCAATTCATTTACTTTGCTGTTGTTAACCCAGGGTGTTTGAGTTTGCCACTCGAACTTGCGTGTAAACATGCATGATTAAGCTGCCAGCGAGAATGCGAGTGAAGGCGAAAATTAGCATAAGGCAGCACAAAAGCCAAGGAATGTGAATTGGGAGCACTCCTGAATGGATAAAGACCTCAATTCTTAGAAATTCCTTTAAATTTCACGTTTAACGCGGACTCTAACCGGCGGTTATCAAAATATAGCAATAAATCTGGGCAAACACATTTTACAAGGCCTTAATTTTTATGAAAAAATATACTTATCATCATAATTTAAGCAATATAGTATTGATAAGTGCCCTTTTCAACATTTTTCACTTTGATTATAAACTATTATTTTATATAGTATTTTAAAGAAATTGGCAATGAAAGTATAACAATATACTTGATTCAACAACTACCATTTTTAAAAAATGAATCATGAATGAGAAATGTTTGAGAATCAAAATATAAATGATTGAAACAATTTAGTTAGAGTTTAGTAAGGCATGGCATATTGGATTTATTTAGAATTTTAAACCATCTAAGTCATATAACCAAAGTGAAGCAAAAATTCGCGACAGTCAGGTGCATAAATATATCGATCCGTCCGAAAAATAGCCGGAGAGTTACGTCTTAGAGAAGAGGATGATGATGACCATGATGATGATGCCAAGAAACATTCCAGACGGGGAATTTTAGGGATAAGGGCAGCGGGAAGCTTGCACTCAGCGCATTGCATTGCAAAGTGAACTCCACTTACACGGAGTAAATAAATAAAAAGGATGCCCGAACAGAGCTCACAATTTATGGATGCACTTGCCAGGAAAGGACAATGGCAGAAAAAATGGGAAAAATGCGAAAAACAAAAAAAAAATGGAGAAAGCCAAACGTAGACAAATGTAAAATAATACGTGACAATAATGCTGCCAATGGCTGTGTTGATTAGGCTGCTTTATTTATGGACCGCTTTCCGCTGCGACAGCTGATCCACATCCTTTTTTCGACTCTTGAGTCCTTTTCGCAGGACGAGGATTGTGGGACTCCCGACTTCGTATCTGTGGGATGTCCAATCGTTGGTAAATTCATTGAGCTGCCGCAATCCGGACTTGATCTGCAGGTTTTGTGGCCCAACTTGCTCTTTGGGCCTAATGAACCAAGCAGCCCTCTGAGCGATGTGTGTGTGTGTGTTAGTTGGTGTGTCTGTGTTAGCCAAGTAAATATTATTTGATGCTGTGTCGAAAGCCATTTCCAGGTGGTATGTGTTTATGCATAAAATATTTACAAAGTTTCGTGTCTCTGTGTGGCTTTCGCCGAGTCCAATTTGCCCAAATGCAGAAGTAACATTTGAGGCGAGCTTGTGTGGCAATTCGTTTCCTCTTTTTTGCCTCTTATTATTCCAAGTTTATTTAGGAGCTGGAATCTGGAGGAGCATTGAGCCGGCGGAGGAGCAGGAGGAGGAGTCACTGAACACACCACATCAAAGCATAGCACGTGGCACGCATGAGTGGCAATGGCAAAAAGTACAGCGGCTGTAGGAGATGGAGGAGCAGCTGGAGGAGATGGAGGAGCTGCAGGAGGAGCTGGAGGAGCTTCGGAAGCCCAGGCAGCAGCCCCAATTGCATTGCCATTGCCCCGAGTTGACCACAAAACATGCGCCCGGCTACGAAAACCAAGCCAAACCAAGCCAACACAAGCCAGGCCAAAAAAGAAAACACGGCAAACGAAACAAGGCTAAAGGAAAGCTACACCGAAAAAATATTTTGTATTTAAGAAATCTGAATGGCGTATTTTCGAATTAGTGCATCCTAATGCAAAATTATAAGCAAAATTATAAAATAGTACAAAATATTACAAGTAAAATAAAGTACGTAATTAAATCACCTTGAATAACTAAGTATAACTAAGGAAATTATATTAAATTTGTATTTAAATAAATTCAGGGATCTAAAATAATGATCCAATGTCTTCAAGTCCAGTATAATTTTTTTTACTTTGTGAATTTTTCTTTATAGAAAAAAAAAAAATAACTGACCATTATAAGATTGGTAAAGTAATTTTTAAAATCTAAAAATTTGTTGACCTTTTTCAATATATTAGTTCTAAGAATTTTGTATAATATAATAATTTTTTTTTTCGACCGGAGTTAAGAATGGTACATTTTTTTTTTTAAATTAATTTGAACTATATGTGCCCTTCTACCTTTTCAATTTTCCGCAGTCTTCTAAATAATCATAAATATTTGAATTTGAATAAGCCCCACCTTTTCTCTCAGTGTACGGCAACAACAGTTACAGAGCGGTAAATCAACTGCTGACCAGTGTACGGCTGCAGTTACGTATGTGAATTTGTAATCTAAACTTTTATACTCGTTGACTCGTTGCCTCGTTTTTCCATCAGCGGCGAACAGGAAACGGAAATTGCTGCTGTTGGCCCGTTGACAAAAACACGACACTTGCACCTCAAGTTGCCAGGAACTTTCAACTTGATTTTCCGAGCGACTACAGCAACAACAATGATGGCCAGGACATTATGCGACTGGCAATTGCTTACGGTTTTGTTGTCCTGTTGTCGAGCAATGTGAATGTGTCCATGATTGCGATTGCAGGTGGATGTGTGGGATGTAGTCGATGTACGTAGGCGATCGAGTTTTTCCTGTTTTTGTGGCCATTTTGTCCATTGGGCCATTGATTAAGCGTGGCCAACTGGTTGGTACTTTCCGCCCGCTCTTTTGGCCACGTTCACTCAATCAAAGCAAACTAAAAGTTTGTGCTACGGTTTTAGCCCCAGTTTGCATTCTTTATGAGTGTTTCGGTTGCCTTTTCCTTTTTTTTTCGCTACCTTTGAATGTTTAATGCAAATTGATTTACCCGCTTCTGTTTTGCCGTTTTGCCTTTTTTTTGTTTCGCCAATGCCAACTTTTTGCTTAAGCGAATTTGCAAAACGGCTTTAAGTTACAATTAAGCCCGCTGGGAGGGAAGAGCCCGCAAGTTGTTAACTGATTTTACAGGCCACCTTTGGTTCTTTCTGCTACCAGTTTTACCAGTTGCCAGTTGGCTGCACATTTGCGACGGCACACGAAAATTTTTAACTTAAATTACTTTTCGTAATAACTTTATTTTGTAATTTACGTAAGTAGAAGTAACATTTATGCAGCTGCATAAACCGCCAACGAAAGTAGCTGACAAACTATGACGGCGCACGTAAAAAACTTCGGGCAGAAGTCTTTGCGAATTTGCAGGAAAAATTCCCTCCCCTGTGTAAAGGAGGGGGTGGTGGAAAAACAGGGGTTGTGGAAAACCCGAGCAGTTGCCTTTCATTCGGCCTTGGTCCGCAAAAACTTGATGCCACTCAGCTAGATAATTTGCATACGGAAATGGCTGCGCTCTTTGATGGTTTTCCACGATCTTTGGGAATCTATAGGCGAGGCCACCTGTCCGGAAATGGGTAGTAATACCTCCTAGAGCTACTGCTGCTTCTTCTTTCCTTACTTCCACCACCACCACCCGAAACTCCAATGGCATTTTAAATTTTTAATACAGCACTCGCCCGAAGGGAAAATGAGAGCGACCGGGCACGTTGTTTTTCTTTCTCCTGCGTAATGAGGAAAAGTTTCGCTACATGCAATTTGCTCTTGTTCCCTGTTTCTCAGTATTCAGTACTGTTTTCTCTTATGTGGTTTTTTTCCAGTCTACTTGTCCTTGCAAAATGCCATTTGCATTCGGCAAAAGCACAGCCATAACGGCGAGAAGAAAGCAACACACTTACCTCAATAGTCAAACGAAACAAAGCAAAAGTGCGGCATACTTTGTGGCGCTTGGCATGCCGAACATGTGCCCCCCATTTCGGTCCTCCGGCTGACATACAAATCATTTTGCCGAGTGCCGAATGTCGAGTGGGGAGCCATAATGCAGCTGGCATGGAAGCCACCAGGGGCAGTGGGAAAAGCCTATTTTCTAACTCCGGGATTTCCACCTGGAATTCTTAAGCAAAGGCTTTTAAAAGGCAGCATATTAAAGTTTTACGGAAGGGGTCTTGATTTCAGAATAATCTTTCTCGAAAGGCAACATTAAATAGGATATTATTATGTTTCTCCATCTATTACGTGATGGTTAAGTGGTTCATCAATTTTAGATGGGTATTGACCATATCTTAAGATACTAACTAAACCCTTAAATGGAGATCATGTATTTTTTTTAAGTTTATAGGAAAAACGTGATTAAATAAATTTCTAAGCAAGGGGGTTTCAAGAGATTTTTTTTAAATTGCATATTATCGAAAGACAGATTCTTTTAAATATTAAAAAATTAATTGTTGAACTATAACCTTATTATTTGTTTGATATTTACCATATCTTTTCATGCATTTTAGGAAAATGGAATATGGACAACTTTAGTAATAATATTTCTAAGCAATAGGGTGATAAAAGGGGATACATTTGAGGCACTTTCCTGTTTCTTTTCTAAAACCCTTTTGTAAAACCCTCAGTGCTTCACATAATTCCCATGTGTGGAAAGAAAGATCCTTGCTTTGGTATGCAGGTGCACATTCCTAGCCTTACAGCCTAACAAGACGTTTGTCACATTTACATTTTAATTACTTTGACCACCGGCAAGTGTTTCCAATGCATGGCAATCGCTTTGACAACTAATCAATAAATCAGAGACACTTGCCCGGGTCTTATCAATCAAAATCGCCCTAGGAGGGAGGGGTATACCCGGGATTTCGATCTCAAGTGTGGGCAACGATTATGCGGAACGGCAGAGAGAGGCTCAAGAGGCACTCAGCCTGGCTGAAGGACTCAAAGGAGCAGGAGCAACGAGTTACCAGCTACCAGCTGGCAAAACCAAACAAAGGGCTGCTGCACCGAATGGGGCAAAGGGAATCGGGGAATCCCCGGCAAAAGCGTAACCGGAGTGAAAAGTGTAAAATGCAAAATCTCATTGATGATTGAATGCAGCGGGACCAGGACCAGGAAAAAGGAGCAGGAGCAGGAGCAGGAGCAGGAGCAGTTTTTTGCGACGCTTTGTCTCAGTCTCAATAACGAAATGCAAATACGGCAAAAAGCGAAAGCAAACACACAAATACGCATGAGAAGGATCCGAGGAGTGGAAAAGTGGCAGGAACGGCAGGACCAAAGCAAATCGAATGGCACACAGGCGAATGGAAAGCTGCCAAGTGCCCGGCAAGGAAATCTGAAAAAAGGCGGGCCACAAATTGTGCCGATAAACCAGGAATATGCAGATGCCCTTACTCCAGAATCAATCCTTTAATATTTCACATGAAAACCAAGTACTACATAATATTTATTATTTATTTGGCAGTCAAGAAAGGGAAATATGAAAGCACTTTAAGTTTATTTCAATTAAGTGCTGTAGTGTAAAACTGAAATTGATTTCATTACAGATATCAGTTTAAAAGTGCTTTTGATTTATATATTTTATAAAATGAAAAAAATATGTAAGCCTTTTAAATTGATAGCAATTTAAGTAATAACTAATTGTAAGGCTAAGATTAAACTACTTAAGATTTATTTATTGATTTTGATTATTAAAATACTGACATTTATGGAGCATACTATTTGGAACCTGTATCTTTAGCACTTTTCCCTTACCCACACATAAACCCATTTCCATAGCCTTCCAGTCGGTGGAATTTAAACTGTTTTGCGCCATGTTGGCTATCAAATACGGCAGCAAGAGGGCATAACTTTTTGCAGACCAAGTTCATAACCATGTCGGGCGACTTTGCTCCCCAGGGTAAATAAAATAAAAACACTACAAAAAGTGGGAGCTGGTGAGCAAGTGAGATGGCATTCGTGATGGGGCTTCCCGCACGGCAAAGAAAATGGCGTTAGCTGCAGCGCATAGAATTGCAAATTCAATTTCAATTCAATTGAGCATGTGTTTGCAGCGGCACATCCATATGCTCCTAAGTTTCCATCTGTATCTATGTATCTGTGTATCTGTGTATCTGTAACTGAGTGTTTGAATGTCTGAGTGACGGCACGGTTGCGTATGCGTGAAATATTGTGTGGCAGTTGCGGCATTGTTGCGCTCTTGCTGCTCCGCTTGTTGCATTGTTGCCTTGTCACTTATGGCCTGAAAGCGATACGAGATCTACAGCGGCTTTGTCAATAATCAAACTCGATTTAAAACGAACTTCTATACAGCCACACCATCACACCACATCACATTGCTGCGCACGGAATGCCCGGATAAATTTCAATGATTGGATGTGATTCAGATGGTTCTTATTAAATTACATGCTATGTAAATAATTCGCATTCGCCTGTCATTAGGCCGACGCCGACAATTAATGCCAATCGCAGCTCATTAAAATTCAAATCATCCCCTCTACCGGCTGCCATTATAAACATTTTTGCGCCAAATGTTAATTAGATTTGAATTTCGTATATTTTCCCATGGCCAAAAGCAAATAGAACGCGAAAACAATGGCCGTGCGTTGAGGACACTGCGCTTGCATAAAATGCAAACACAAATCGACAAATATTATTTTTATGTGCCTCCAATGATAATGATTTTTCGCCGAGCCATCAAAACTGACAGACCCCAAAATTCGAAATGGCTGTGGTAATGGAATATTAGGTGGCGTACGCGTAATATGGTATAATCAAATTAAAATTAACAAAAACTCTCATGATTGCAAATTAGTTTGCCGAGAATGGGCGTCAAATTGAAATTGCTATCGATTCATTGAGGGTTTTTAGCCTGGCTCGATATATACAAACCTATATATGTATATGTATGATTTGAGGGCCGAAAAATTTATTAGCTGTTAAGCGGGGAAAATGGAAAAGAGCTGCCGAGTTTTCCTCCGCTGATTGCCGGCTCTTGCCAAAAACGGATCAAAAGTTAAATTCCTGTTTGACTTTTCATTCGAAAAATTGGATTTTGCATTTAGCCCGGGAAAAGCCGAGGAAAAAGTTTCCGCCCATCAGTGGTAGACTGGGATAAGCCGCTCACAGAAATGCAAGCCAATGCAATGCTCAACGAAAAATAGGGTAAAACTTTTTTAGTTCCACAACTAATTTATCAAATTTCCAGAGATTCGTTCTCTATTTGAGTTGGCCCACTCGCTTTCGACTTGGCTTACAGATTACAGAGGCCGAAACAATGGCCATAATAATTTCAATTATTTAAGTGACAGCAGCAGCGGCAGTAGCAGTCGACCTAAGCCTGCTAAATGCATAAACAAATCCGGTTGTCAATTTGCTAATTGCTGCGGTCTTGCCTTTTAATTGCCGCCGCAATGCCGCATGCCGCATTCCGAAAAAATAAAAATAAAAACTGCCCCAACAAAAATTCCAATAAAAATCCAAAGCCAGCTTCCCAAAAAAAAAGGCGGCAAATTGTGGGTGGCTATGGCCCTCTGGCCTTGCTAGCACAATTGAAGCGTGTTATTAGCTCTAATTGTTATAAAGCCCTTTTAATTGGGTGTCTGATAAAGTTGCCCCGAAAAGAAAGCCCAAGTGTTGGCCCCCCGAGATCCTAGCTGGCATTCACCTTAATGAAAAAAGGGCTTTTGTGAATCCATTAAAGTAATAGGAGGAGAATGAGCTAGGTAGCGACACGGCCGGCTTAGCATTTTCCTTTCCCGCGGCCTGATAAAACTTTCTAGCAAAGTATTTTTCACACGCGCCACGCTGCGTATGCGTAATCTTAGGTAACCGCAAAATGAAAAGAACGCAAAAGAAAACATCATCGCAAATGTGGGCGGTGCTTGGCATTTGTTTTCACAAGAACAGCATTTTGTTTTAAGCGTCTTGTTAACATGGTTTCATCGTGTGGCTTAATTAATTTTCAATGTATTTGCGGATAGGATCAGACCCTTAAACATTATACAAAAAAAAGCACCAGAACCCAAGTCTGCCAAGCGAGAGGCAACGTGCCCGAGCATAAAACTCCGCTAATCCAGTTTCAATTAAGTGCGGAGCGAACTCACACAAACCAGAGGACTCGGCCAAGTGAATTCATTTGAATTTACAACGACCACTGCTAATGGAGATTCGTTCACCTTAGAATTTAATAACAAAGCGCATAATATTTATGGGCTTACCGGAATCACATATACATGGTGTTAAAATAAAAAAGAAATTGTATGAAAAGTTGGGAGAATCATTTTCTAAATATCTACCAGCAAAAAATGTTGGACGTGAATATTACATAACTAAATTTTCAACACCAGGAAAAAATGATGCAATTAAATTAAATATTTGAATGTTTAATTCATCATTTGGAATCTTATTTTAATTTATATTATTAGTGAAGAGAACTCTTGGTTGGATTAATCATGCTAAAAACATATAAATTATCTTAACCTTTTAATAACTTTACTCTAACAAACACTTAATTGAGCTATTATAGATAATGGCAACCCTAAAATTTTGTTTAAATTAACCATTTCCCTGGGTACTTTGCTCTTAAAGAGAACAGATGCTGCGGTCAGACAGATTCCACGCCGCGAATTCGGCTCAAGACAAATGATGATGCATAAATAACGCGCCGATAATCCCGGTTAAAAGCTCTAACATTTGTTTGGATTTGCTTGTCGCTTTCCAATATTTGCTTTATACACATAATTTTTAGCTATTATTTTGGGCACCGCCACTCGACTGGTGGTTAATGTCGCCCGATTTCGGGCGTTAAGATGAATGGCCTTCGATTTATTATCGATGTCTGGCGGAGCGGTTTATTCATATGCCCAGGCCACAAGGTGAAGGGATTTCGATGGGCTAGATGGTCTAGAGATTGGGCCAGCGTTGGAAAACGAAGTGTTGCCCACATTTCAAACCCAAATCGGGGACTGGGAAAGGTGCTCCATAATCGTTTGCGGACGTGTAGTTGTCATCAATGCAAATACCACGCAGCGCACTTGTCAGCACCGTCTATGGCCGCATCCACATCCACATTTTCAACCGCATCCTCCGCAAAACCCACATCCTCGTCCTCCAGGATGGTAACATCGATGGCGTCGCATGATTGATCAAGTGCGTGCGTGCCGGGGACAGTGTCAAACCGGCTACTTCACTGGGCGAAAAATTATGTTCCTAACTCAAATCATTAAAAAATGTTCTATTCAAAAATTCCTTAATGCTTCAATAGCTACTACAATGGTTTATTTGTAGGTTCCCCTGTAAAAATGATCCAATCAAACCATACATTTTTTATATATTAAGGCACAGGCTGTTTTTATTTAAATTCCCATCCCTTATATCTTTGGAAATTTCCATATATATCCACATATATCCAATCTAAGTAATTATAATAAATTCAAAAGGTTTCCCTAATATTTTATCTCTCAGTGTAAGGATGCAGCACGATGCTCCAAGGCGGAAATCGTTGCCGAACCATTTTTCTGACATTTAGTTGACAGCGCAAATTTTTGTTTGCTCGTAATGTGGCCCCAACATGGACCCGGCCATCTGGTTCCCCCTTATATGGGTATGTAGGTATTTCCCCTAACCATTCACAACTCTCGTAAGTGCGACGGCAGCCATGTGAGTGCTTAAAAAGCATTTGAGGATGAGTTTGTAGATGTCTTTCCGTCGAGGACGAGGCCAGGACACTCGGCAGAGCTGATTTGACATTTATCACTGCACTGGCGACTTTCGATTTTCCGCTGGACGCCAGGAGCGGGATTTGTCATTGATGGAGTCGTTTGAAGCATGCCAAACGCACTTTGGCGGCAGTGCGAAATTTTAATGAAAACTGTCAGCGAATGCGCCACTGTTCCAATGGGTGTGTATGTGTGTGTTTGGGGGAATCAGCCGAAATCCTACGGAATGGAATTGGATGGAAATGGAGAACCAGACCCCCGGCCAATGTGATAATCCAATTGGCAGGCACTGTGGCAGTGGCCGTGCGACTGCGACTGCGATTGCAATGGCGATTGCGGGTGTGTGCCACTGTGGCAAAGCCCGGCCTTGTCTAATGTAATTCGTGATTCAGCATAAACTGCCGGTCGGCACGCCCACCACGCCCCCAATGGATTTATTGGCAAAGCCCTAAAAGTTGCTAATGCACTGGAAAATATAGGTATTTCTTTAAAAATTGTATAAATATTATTGTTTTTTGAATATCTGTTTAGATATTATTAGTTTCTAAATATAAGTTTAAAGATCGCTTTAAATATAATTAGTCATATTTATTAAAACTACTAAAATTAGTCGAAAATAATGAATTAGAGAACCCCCAGTTAAATATTCAATTAGTACGAACTTTCTTATCCATTACAATAAATTTACCTTACCTTACATTACCTTTTTTTATAAATATCCTAAAATTCTTTTTGAAATATCGAACTTTAGAAATTATAGAAATTCGTAGAAAGATTTTTTAATAGAAAATGATTTTAAAATAGGTCAGGAAAATTTCTCCCTCGGAATCCCCTGTTTAGCTAACTTTTTCCAGGTGTTATTGGAACTGGGACTAGGATTGTGATACCAAAAAAAAAAGACCCAGTCTGGGCACCGTGCTGGTACTGGGACACTATCAAACGGTCGGATAGGCCAATTGCCAATTGTCAGATACAATTTATTCCCGCTCCCCTAGATGCTGCCACGGCTGCACTAAATGCGAATTGAAAATAAAATATTACACAGAGATTGCTGCAGCCGTGGCATCGCAATAGTGGGTGGGCAGGTCAAAGGGCAAAGAGGTGCCAGAGGAGGAGGAGGCCATGGTGGGGTGGCAATGGTAGGAGTTGGAAAGCACCGAAGACAAACAAACATCCAATGCAGCAAACAGTAACACGATTATGCCCATGGCCATGAGCGGAGACAGGGACAACGATCATCGGTAGCAAAAGGAATCGTAAAACAAAAGCGCCAGATAGTTTGCAGCAACGAATGCCTCACTGCTATATAGCTTCTGATTCTGGTCCTGATTCCGATTTCGATTCTGCGTCTGCTCCGGCAGTTGCTTTTGCTTTTGCTTTTGCTGCTGTCGGTGATTGTGGGCGCCATTGGAGGCAGCGCCAATCGATTGTGTGCATTTTTTCGGTGGCGTTAAGTGTTGACTCTCGGGAAAATCGAGGGGGGAAATCGTGGAAAATGCAGGGGGAAATGCCGAACTACTGCTGCTGCTGCTGCTGCTGCTGCTGCTGTCGTCGTCCTGATAGCGAGCACAGACAGACTGCAGCAGCAATTTCAGTGAGCCGCGGGGAACAGGACGAAGTGCAGTAGCGTCATCGATGGCTGTGTCCTGTTTATTGGGGGGAGCACATTAGAGTGAACCTTATGCGGAATGATATGGATAATAATTGAAATTATTATAGTATTTTAAGTACCTTAACTAAAATTAAAGTACCTTAATTTAAAATCAAGATGTAAAATAAGAAGAATCTCACTAAATTTTTAAAAAAGAAAAAAAAAATTTTTTTTTGTAGAAAACTTTTTAATTGATTTTAAAGAAAAAGACATCATATATGTAAGAAGAAGCTGTAACGATTTATATGTATTAGATAATACTTTTTCTCAGTCATTTTGTCCTTCTTGTACAACATGATTAAAAAAAAAAATTTGAAAATCCATTTTAGATAGGACTGGATTGAAGACCACCCTAGAGCAAATCATCCCAGTGGGGGGGGGCAGGGACAGATGGAGATACGAGTGCAGCACAGTGCAGTGACACCTTGAGGCGCTGTTGGCAAACTATAGAAATCACATAAACGCCACGCCCTGCAACCCGCCGCCCGGAAAAGTCCAGCTCCTAGCCCGCATTCGCTGGATGGCAAAAACAAAAAAAAACACACACCATAAGTGTGGAAAAGGGGGGCACCAGAGGAGATCAGAGACAGCCCACATGCACTGGCCGTGGAAAAGAAAATGCAGCGTAAAAATGCATAAATCCGTGGGATTTAAAGATTTCGCTGGAATTTGTGATTTCCCGCATTCGCTTTTTATTTTTGCACATTTCGCTTGCGGCTGGTGAATTTTCCCTTTTTGTTTTTAGTAACGCCCCTTCCTTTTTTTATTTGGTGTGTGGCTGTGGGTGTTTGGGGCGTGACTGGATTTACGCGCTGTTCGTCCTGAAGACAAAAAAAAAGTGTCCTTTTCGGTGGTTCGAATGTGCCACATCCATTCCCAATTCCCCGCTTTGACTGTTTAACACGCGCAATCAGCAACGCTACAAATTTCATATGACATTTTAAGTTGTTTTGCATCGCCACGCCCACACCAAGCGATTCCAGCGATTTGCTTTCAGCGGCAAAAATCCTCGACAGCGCTTTGTGCATTGCATTTTGGTGACTTTGGGGCATAATATTTCCACGCGCGATTCGCATTTCCACTTGCCATTGTTGCCACTTTGCAATTCTTTTTTTCATTCTGTTTTTGTTTAGCCCAGCTCAAATGCAGATTTTCACTTTTTGCATAGGGTCCTGGCGCTTGATTTCTGTTTTAGTTTATTGTGAGTGTTGCAAGCCTCATGTTGCAGCAGCCTTTCCAGTCCCCAGAAGCCAATCACACATATACATAAGTAAATCTAATTAATTTGCGTATATTTCACCGACGCAAAAAGTGCAAGTCTAATTGCGAAATCGTGTATTGGGACTTAATTGATTTCAATTCAAATTTATTCTAGTGAAGGTGGACGTCTCGGGGGCAATATTAGTTCGAACCTTTCAGCTTCAATTACATTCAAACAAAAACACCTCTTAATGAGGTAGAAAACTAGTGACGATCGCACCTTCAACAAACAAAAGCTCTGACATCAACCTTTGGGACGAAAATCTATTATACGATCTTTAAGTAAATAGATTTTTTTAATTTTTCTCTTTCGGCACGCCGCATTACAATATGCACGTGTACGCAATTAGCTGATTGATAAATCGAGTCATAGAGTCGAGTCATAGAGTCGAATCATAGAATCGAATCATAGAAGCGAATCATACAATCGAATCATAAAGTCGAGCCATAGAGTCGAGTCATAGAGTCGAATTATAGAGTCGAATCATAGAGTCGAATCATAGAGTCGAATTATAGAATCGAATACAACTAGACTAGTACACTGGGGCATTTATTTCCAAGTCACTTAACAGATCATATTTTCTAATTTTTTCTTTTACAAATTCACTGCTCTTTCTTCCAAACCAATTTTACAAATATTTCAAAAGTGTTGGTATGCAATCCTTTCGGTTTTTTGCTATACCTTTCGTTACGATTGGACCATCACAGAAGACTTTCATTTCTTCGTGTATATAGGTATAAAGTAGTCGCCTGGTTCGCTTCGTCACTACGTGGACTGCCGTGCAGGGTAATATACAAAATAAATAGTTTACAATTATTTCCACTCAATTAGCTTGCTGTGGCAAACATTGAAATGCATGTTATCAGCTGGAAACAAAAAATGGTGAAAACTTTAATTTATTTTACTGGTTTAAAGATAATGTTCAGTCGTTTGAAATCCAAATTACTTTAATATTCAAGAGGAAGCTTTTGTGATATTAGTGTCAAATATGCAGATTTAGTTCTCAGTTAGATTTTTGAGGTTTTCATGGACATGTCCGGCTGCTTTCCCCTTATAAGCTACATGATTTAATGAACTGTTGATTTGGCAAATGCGCGATCCGGGATGGCAACGCACATATTGACTAACTTCCTCTCCGTTTCGCCCATCTGTCTGCCATCCCGCTCATATTTGACTTCTGTGCTATGCGTTTCAAACAGTTTTTCAATGTGACAGGAAGGCAAAGTGCATGCACTTAGAAAAAAAAAAAAATTGGGAATTTAAAATTTTGAAAATATATCACTGAAAATGTAAATGTTTTAGAAATAGATTAGAAAATAGAGAAATGTTAAACAAAAGTTGATATCTCTTTAATTTAGTTTGAAAATATTAGTTCTATGAACCTACATTTTTTTCAGCAGTTGCTGACCACAACTGAAAAGAGAAAGGAACAGCCTTGTTTTAAAAATTCAAAAAAAATATTTAGAACTCTATAACCATAATGTTATATAGTTTTTAAATGTATAAATTTGGTTTCAGTTTTTTTTATTAGTGTAGTGAACAACTGAAGGGCGAGGGGAACAGCCAGAGCAGCACGAAATTATTTAACATGTAAATCAAGGCAGAGGCAAAAGCGAAAAATCTAACAGAGCTCAGTGCGAAACTTTTTTAATTTCAAAGCAAATAGCGGAGGGGATTTTTTTGAGCAGGGGGGGGGGGGTTAAGGCGGGAAGGGCGGGAGTTTTGGGTCAGCTGGATGTGGGGGCGTGGCGCTTGTGCAGATTATGAGGCGGTGGCAGTGGCGAAATCGCGATGATTATAGTCACGTACTTGTCACCCCGCCCACCGCTGAGTTGTAATTACACATGTGTGCATGTGTTGGTACAGTATCTATGTGTGTGTGTGCGAGTGTGTAGGTTGGCAAATATTGACGCTCAACTTTTATTTACGCACACAAATGTTCAAGTTTCCAACAAAAGATAAATATGAAGTATTCTAAATCGTTGCCATGCCGAGCTCGTAATTCCCCCTCTCTTCCAGAAAAAAAAACGAACCACCCACTGCGAATTCCCCACTCGGTACTCTGTGCCATTTACTCATTTAACTGACAGTTAAAATTACAAACGCTTATCATGTACCAGAATCATATCATACGGAATAATTTATTATGCCCAACGCTTAATGTAATTCCCGAGCAGCGAAATTTTCGCTTCACATGGCCGACGAAGACGACGATGAGGATGAGAATGAGGATGGGGATTTTGGGGGTACTGGGATATAGATATATGTATGGACTGGGTTATAGACTGGGATGTCTGGGTGTGCTGGTTAACTGACTGGTTTTGTCTTTGGGATAGATGGAATAAAGTGCGCAACATACGAAATGAATATGTGCGCGCACACACATAGTTTTATTTGCTCAGCTTGCCTTCTTTCATTCGAGACCCTCGCGTAATAGACATCGTACATATATATCCTATATGTGTATATAAATGTAGATATATAATCACGAGGATGGGTGTGCGCTGGTTTATGCTCTGCACCCTGAGGTTAATTAAGATTTTGCCATGCATTTGTTTGAACAAATGGTGTTTGTGCTCCAATCCAGTCGAGTCAGCGAAATGAAAAAGTTTTATTAGTTGTAATCCCTAATTAAATTAAAACTGTTCCCTCTAATTAAATGCGGGCTGAATGCGTGATATATGATAAATGTAGAATTAGATTATTAGCGTTGCTCATGCCAGACATGGCTCATCCATTAATCATTGGGAAAATATTTCAATGTTTACGAGGAACCGTTTAACCTATGTTCTCGAGGTGATAAGTGATTAATTTACCTTAATTTCAGTTAGCAGGGTGTTAAAGGTAAACACAAAATTAGTTATATATAAATTGTTTTTAATTATATGCCGGTATATGCCCCTTTAAATGCTGAATTTTAATTGACAACAGAAATAATCTGTAAAATCAGTCGTGCTGTAGTAAATAATTTCTTTTTTAATATTTGATTAACCCCAATTCAAAGTGATTTAGTTGTTCGAGTGCTCTTCATATATCTGTGTACTCGAATGTATTTGCTTCTGTATGGGTAAAGCATTTCACTTAACTCATTAATTATATGCAAGCTATTTTCATTAATATGTTGATGTATTCTCAATCGGCACTGAGGCATAAATAATTTGAGATTAATTCAATTTTGTGCACAGTGTGCTATAATATAATTTAATGGTTATAAGAATTACTGAAAATCCAATTGCGTTTGGGAATAATTATCCTTCTCTTAAAGGAGATATATGGCGATAAAATGTATCGGTTTGTTTAATAGCTTCAAAAATGATATACCTCTAAAATCGTAACCTACTGCTTACCAGCCCAAGGGCTTGATTTTATTATTGACTGAACTCAAAAATTCTTTTAAAGTAACATGCAAACAACTAAATAAAATAATCTAAATAGGCACATCCTTGCGCGTGGACACGCCCACAACGAGGGCGTAACCGGGTTTGAAGGGCTCCAGGAGAACCAGTTCGATGGGTTCCAACTGGTGCCCCCTGAGAAGCTCCTTATCGGCTTCAAAGGCCTCCTTATTGGACACCCCACCATTGCTGTTGGCCGCTTGTAAGTAGACCACAAAGTGACCACCAGGTACAAGGAAATGTCTAGCATTTAGCATCAGGGAACGAATTTGATCCGCCTGTGGTAAATCGGAGAAGATAATGTCAATGCAGGCGGGCACTTCAAGACGGTACTTATATGGCATGGTGGCATCCTCGATAACTGGTACAATATTCGAACGACTATTGGCCAGGGTCGTCAGTTGTCGACCAGCCCAAGGACCCTGCTCCACGGCATAGACCATCCCAGATTCACCCACTATATCCGAAATGTGGGACACCGATCGTCCGAAACCGGCGCCCAAGTAAAGCACCTTTGACCCACTTCGCAGATGTAAATCACAGGCACCTCCCATGATTCCGGCAGCCAGTTTGGATTGAAATGGTGACCAGGCACGGAATTCGCAACGTTTTCCACGGAAATCCGAAGAGATCCGCTGTTCTCCGTAATCATCCGAACTGGAACTTGTACTCCGGGTGAGCAATTGGATGGCATCGAAACGGTTTCGGGATAAGTAGACCCCGAAATGGCGGTGCTGTTCAATGCGATCGAGGGGCACATTGTAAGTCTTGTTCTCTACTTTCAACTCCTGACCTTGACCTTGATCTTTGACTTGATCTTTGACTTGACCTTGAGCCTTATCCTGAGACTGAGTCTGAGACTGAGCCGTGCCTTCGGATCCGTTGGCACTTCTCAAGTTCTTGTTGGAGGTCTTGGATGCGGGCTTCCTCGAGTTTTGGTTAGGGATTTTAGTCGAGGTCTTCTTGGTGGTATTTACTGAGTTAATGGCGGTGACTTTCGGTGGATCAGGATGAGAGGCCTTCCCGGGTGCTCCACCGCCACGAGGCTTAGTTCCGCGGGGACGCCGCTTGGCGTTGAATTCCTTACTCATTGTATAGGATAGATAGGATATCCAAATGTTGTTGCTTGAAACCGATTTATCACCACACCAAGACTATCGAGATATTGTCTGAAACCGATTTTTCACCACATCAGTTGAGTGATCGAAGTTTGAAGTGGAACCCAAGGACTGAGGTTCAGGTTTTCAGTCAGGGAATACTTTTAAAAATTGTGGCTTATTGTAAATTATTTATTATTGTACTTTGCAATACCTTGTAATCTCTAAACTTTCAATGGTCAAAGAATTAACCTTTGTAGAATCCTTTGAACTATTATATCATACAAATATTTGTAGATGTAATCGCTTTTTCAAGTATTTCCCATTACTGAATATACATAAATGGTAATCACTATAAATTGTATTCATAACTCATCCTTGAGGCCGAGTTTTTTTATGCGAATAATAATTAATTTTATTCCCCGCATACGGAATCCCCCAAGATAAATGCACTGCGAGAAAAGGGGAGTCGGGGTGGAGTTCTTTCCCTTGGGGTTCGTTTGCGTGGGGAACAAAGGTCAGTCGATTCGCCGCGTCTAGAAAGTGTACCCACAAATGCTGCACATAATTTAACAAAGTGAACTGCACCGCAGTAGCAGCAACAAGGGCAACAACAACGACATCATGGGCAATAATAATGGCCCAGAACAGGGGCAACAACAAGAACAACCGGCGAAACAACAGCAGGCAGCAACATTTCGACTTCATTTTGTTGTGGTTTTCTTTTTGCGCTCGCCAGCCCACCGCCCTTACCGCCCCCTCGATCCCTCTTTTTCTGGCAATGTACATAAAACTTTTCGGGCCACTACAATTTTTAATGCACTCTCTGACATTGTGAGGGGGCGGGATGGGTGAAAAAAAGGGGGTGGTGAATGGGGGCCATTCTGGAGAACAAGCAAATGAAACTCAAGTGCATGTAGCGCTGGCCTGGCCAAGTGGTACAATAAAAAAACTTGAAACATAGGTTTTTCAGTCGAACTCTACAATACCCTTTCAAAAAACCTTCGAAACATTATGGAATTTCAAATGTTTTCTGATAAAACATATTTTATACAAAATACCGAGGTTTTCGCTGTTTCGATCCTTAAAACTATTTTCATATGATCTATAAAAATGGGATTTAATTCAGAAACCAAGTCATAAAAAACCATTCGATACATTCTCCAAATTCAAATGTTCTTTGATAAAACATAGATTATACAAAATACCCAGATTTTTGCTGTTTCGATCCTTAAAACTATATTCATATGATCTATAAAAATGGAATTTTCTTTATACGAATTTAATATATTGTTCAGTATCTTCTGTTTTTTCATTAACAGGTTATAGGATTTTGTTACCAGTTATTAAAGCAAGTTCTAAAATCCCAGTTGGATATATTATTTGTAAAAATAACCATCGTGTTGATGGGAAACGATCATATGAATGCCAGAATTAGCAATTAATCATCAAATATAAAATTTATTACTTTACCAATTTATGTCAGAAGTTGAAATACTCATCATTAGGGTATAAAAACAAACCGACGTCGAAAAACATCACAAAACAAACGAAAAAAATCCAGCAGGAATGAAATAAAACAGGCACAAGAAAGCCCAAAAAGAAAACAATAATAATACACCAGGGGCCGTGGGTGAAAGGCGGGTAGAACTCAGATTTTTAATAAACTTGCCGCGGCTCCTTTCTCGCTTTTCGCATTTTGCTGCATACTTTTGGGCGCAGCGACAATAGTCGCATTATTGTTGCCACAGCAGCTCCTTATTTACGAGTATTTGCCTAGGAATGTGGCGAGCCAAGTGGCCAAAAAGGACCTTTACCCACCCCATCCATTGCAGCACCTCCTCCTCATCCGTATAATGAGCCGCCGAGCGCCAGACGACGACGACGGCAGTTCATGAAAAATCAAGAGCCAAGAACTTTTGGCCAAAAAACTTTGACTCAATGTAAATTTTGCCCGATCATGTTTGAAGTTTATCCAGCGGGTGGAAGAAGGTTAGTTTTCGTGGCCATGTTAGGACCACCTACACGACACGTCCGCTGCAACACCATTAACCCGCTGGGACCCGAGATGACACCACACATACCATCCCGTATGGCAGACCGTTAGCCGAATCCTTATGCCACCATGACACGGTTCCAAGAAAGAATGCAAATTTTCGGTATGGGAACCCAAAACTGCACTTCTAGATTCCATAATTTGAGTAATTTGATTCCGATTTTGTCGTGGGATACCTCTTTAAACTCGTGGTGGAATTCTCTAATGATCTGCATTAAAATTTTTCTTGTTAATGAGAGTCCAAATTTTGACCCATTTTCATGTTCGATTTTTCCGTATTTCCAAAGGTGTTCAATATGGGAACCCAAAACTGTACTTCGAAATTCCATAACTTGAGTAATTTGATTCCGATTTTGTCGTGGGATACCTCTATGAACTCGTAGTGGAATTCTCTAATGATCTGCATTTAAATTTTTCTTGTTAATGAGAGTCCAAATTTTGACCCATTTTCATGTTCGACTTTTCCGTATTTCCAATGGTTTTCAGAATGGGGACCCAAACGGCACTTCGAAATTCCATAACTTGAGTAATTTGATTCCGATTTTGTCGTGGGATACCTCTATGAACTCGTAGTGGAATTCTCTAATGATCAGCATTTAAATTTTCTTGTTAATGAGAGTCCAAATTTTGACCCATTTTCATGTTCGATTTCCAAATCGTATTTCCAAAGGTTTTCAATATGGGAACCCAAAACTGTACTTCGAAATTCCATAACTTGAGTAATTTGATTCCGATTTTGTCGTGGGATACCTCTATGAACTCGTAGTGGAATTCTCTAATTATCTGCATTTAAATTTTTCTTGTTAATGAGAGTCCAAATTTTGACCCATTTTCATGTTCGATTTTTCCGTATTTCCGATTGTTTCCAGTATGGGGGCCCAAAACTGCACTTCGAAATTCCATAACTTGACTAATTTGATTCCGATTTTGTCGTGGGATACCTCTTTGAATTCGTGGCGGAATTCTCTAATGATCTGCATTTAAATTGTTCTTGTTAATGAGAGTCCAAATTTTAACGCATTTTCATGTTCGATTTTTCCGTATTTCCGATTGTTTCCAGTATGGGAGCCCAAAACTGCATTTCTATATTCCATAACTTGGGTAATTTGATTCCGATTTTGTCGTGGGATACCTCTATGAACTCGTAGTGGAATTCTCTAATGATCTGCATTTAAATTTTTCTTGTTTATGAGAGTCCAAATTTTGATTCATTTTCATGTTCGATTTTTCCGTATTTCCATTGGTTTTCAGTACGGGGACCCAAAACTGCACTTCGAAATTCCATAACTTGACTAATTTGATTCCGAAATTGTCGTGGGATACCTCTATGAACTCGTAGTGGTATTCTCTAATAATCTGCATTTAAATTGTTCCTGTTAATGAGGGTCCAATTTTTTTATCTCATTTTCATTTTCGATTTTTTCTTATTTTCAATAGTTTTCAGAATTCTATGGAAGTACACACCATTTTCTCAAAACGTTTAGTGACACTATCATCCGCCCGGTATCATAAGGCCATAAGCTCCTGCCTCAGCTTGCTTAACTTGGCCGGAACGTGATGGTCGGAATGGACTGCAACGGTTCCCATTCGCCTGGTGCAAGGTGGGGGAATGCATTTTTAAAATACTCGCGCGCATTTTCGCAAATGGCAACAAACGGCGCCAAGTTTAGCAGCTGCGCTGCCTTCGGGTGCTGTAAAATGCAAAATCCAAATGCCCTGCTCCCTTTTTGCCATCGCCTGCATGGCTTTTGGCATAACATTTTTAGCATATTTGTTGTAGTCTAAACACGTGACAAGTGTGCGAGTGTGTGAGAGTGCCATTAGTCCCTTGGTCATGTGCCGGGTACGGGAAACTCACGTGCCATCTACGGATATGCAGCTATTGCCAGGCAAAAAGGCCAAAATAAAAACCTTACCGCAAGAACTTCGCTGGCGACAACAACGCCAAAATACGAGAATGGCCTTTGACCGGAGGGAAATCGCTGTGGTCATACATTTGCTATTGCATCGGCATACTTTCCGGTCCACATTTTAATCAATTTTTCAGGCATTTAAGTGCGCAACTTCCGAGGGTCTCTGTAGTGTACTGCTATATATTATACTGGTTTAATGTTATTCCAAAAGAAGAAAAAGGAAAAACAATGGTGTCAGAAAGTATACAACATAAAACTAAAAAAAATATATTGTTGCATACTTATAGGCTTCTTTATAGATGTTTACAAAACCAAACATTATCAGAAGTGAGAGATTTCTGAGACCAAAAATCGTATTTCACACTTTTTCATCACATTTCATTTCACAATTTTCGAGAGCAACAATCCAGTAATCGGATTGTGCCGAATTCCACATAGTTTACGAGCTCGCCTCGCGACCTAGCCCAAAATCCCCTGTAGAGGACTGGCGACAATAATGCCTGAAATTAAATAAATATGCTCGAATATTTTCAGTTTATGGCGATGTAAGTTGGTGGCAAAGTGTGCGAAATATATTCGATAAATACTTGAATATTAAATCAGCTTAATGCGGACGAACGGCGTGTGCATGGCAATCCACCTAGCGAGCTCATTAAGCCCATAAGCTTTATTGATTTTTAACAAGCTTCCAATGGCTGTGACGTAAATTTACAAAAATTAATTATTGCCAGCCGAGCTGAGTGGAAAATTCATTTGAATTGATTTGAGTTGATTTTATTTTTAACACAATTTAATTTAACCATCAACTTGCAACCCATTAAGGCAAACTCGATTGCATTATAGAGTGATATTTTTCAGGGTATTCTTTTGACAGCGCATATCTTACTGCACTGGAGGAGAGAATGAAAGGTGTTGTAAAATACAAAACATATTAAGATAATAACCAACTATACTATTTTTTCAAAAATATTAAAATTACATCAAAGGTCCCATTACAAAAAGAAAGTATGATAAAAAAAATAAATACAAATATTTCTTAAGATAATACTATAATAAGATCGCCTTAAGAAATGTTAATAAACGGGGCCTTATCATAGCATTAACCCTAAAAATAGTGATAATGGAGTACCTTTCTTTAATTCATTGAAAATATAACATTGAATAAATACATTATGAAATTAAAAACGAATTATTAAAAGGTGGTATTTCTCTTGTTTTCCAAGATTTTTCTCAGTGTCTGCAACAATGGCAGTGTGTTCCATCAGGATGACAGGAGTGCAGCAAGCCACAGCAAAACATTAACATCAGCTTGGCTGACAGCTGCAGAGGCTGCAGCTTCAGCTTCAGCTGCAGAATCAGGAACAGGATGAGATAACCCCGATTTGGCCTTGCCAAGAGCACTAGCTGCAACTGACTGATAACTGCAGCCATTTGCCATTTGTTTCGCCAACTGCCCCTGCCCCACCCCCTACTTTTCCGACCAACCGCCGGAGGTCCTTTCCAAGCACAACAAATGAAATCGATAAGAAACTAAGCGGCTTGCCGGCGAAATTCCATTTCTTTTCGAGCGAGGCTGCAACTGCAGCTGCGGCTTAAGCTGCAGGATGCATTCCGCCATGTCTGCCGGCCAAAATGCGGCCAACAGCGACAAGGACTGGCATGTGGCTAATAGGATTTGGCCGCCACATCGCCTGGATTTGGGTAGGAGGCAAGGGCCAAGGTGGGCGGTAAATGTGCTTTTCAATTGTCTACTCCGATGCACAAGGCCGCCGCGGGCTAATGCAGCACTAAGCAGTTGGGGATTGGGCTTAGAAAAGATTTGCCCAATATTTTTCCGCGACGAGCACAGCCTAGTAAGTTACGCTAGGTAGTCATTTCACGACTGATTGCGAACAACAATAAATATTATTTTATCTGCATATTGACTTGCTTTTTAAGTTTCTTTAGTTTTTTTATTAAAGAAATTAGTGATTTCCGAATTGAGCATCAGACAGTTTATTAAAGGTGATTGCTCCCTTTTAACGTTTCAGTAAATTAGTAAAAGTTATCATCAAGGGTGTTCTTCAGTGTCGGATCCGGAATTTGGTTGTGAGGGGAAGTAAAAAAAATTTTTAGAAATCAAGTTTTTTAAATAAAATACATATAACATATTCATTTTTACCCGAGTGGGGGATCTAACCCCTAACCTAAAATGCAAGTACTTTATAAATTACATCCTATGTATTTAATAATTAAAAAATAGAAAAGAACAGAAAAGATAATTGGAAAAGAATAAGAAAATTATTCGTCAGATAACAAACATTTGCTTATTATTTATCATACAAATAAAACTTTCGATTTTATTTCTAAACTGGTTTTAGTATCATTCGTTAAAAGGTCGAATGCTGTTAATAACAGCCTGTTCTACATTCTTACATAGTCTGCTAAAGGTTTAACATTATGCTAGGACTAACATTTTCTGTTAGGTCTTAAGAGCTGTTCAGTAAAAGTCTCCACTCTGTTAGCTTAACATTAAAGGACCTTAACAGAAGCCACAAAGATACAAGCTAACAGAAACAGCAAGGGAGAATCCAAGAGATTTACCGCGCCCAAAGACTTCGCCAGATGGTTTCTCTTTCCCTACAAAACTATATATCCTAACTTCTCTTCAGATGAGCACATTTTCCGACTAAAAACGAAGCTGCATCGGCGGAGGTCCTGCGGTAGCATGTCCACGGCATCAAAGAGTTGCTCATAGCCAGAATCCGTGGCGGAATCCCGAATCCGGCATCCGCAACCCGGAGTCAGTTTCACGGCAACTTTGGTGCGGAGCGGTACGAAGGGAAAACGCTGCCGAGCGGAGCGGTACGGTTCAGCTGTTGTTGTTAAGCGGCATCAACAAAACAAAAGCACGCGGAACTGAAATACAACAAGTTTAAAAATTAAATTATTATAAAAAGGATATTTAAGGACATCAAAATTAGCACACACACACACACACAGATGTTGGAAATTATGGATTTATGCTAATTTGCAGCTCCATAACATAAAATATCAAATGCAACTGCATGGGCAGACTGAAAAACGCATAAATATTTCAAAAGTTGTGTGTAGATTTTAGACTTCCGGACTGAAAGAGAGGGGTATGTATGCGGAAAAGAGAGGACTGTGTACGTGTGTGTGTGTGTGTGTGTGTCATTTAAGCCAGTCAATGAAATGTTTGTTAATTATGTATGTGTATACATTACATTGCCATTAAGTAATTAACTCAGCTTCAAGCAGAGCTGTTTAAGTCACTATCGCCCTCTCACTCTAGTGTGCATGTGTGTGTGCTCCATTTAGGGTTATGCGAATGCGTCTGTGTGTGTGTGTGTGGGTGCTTGACATTGTCCCTGTCGATGGGAAACATGTTGCGTATACGCCACGTTAATGCACAACAAATTGAGAGCAAATTGATATGCCAAACAACTGCAACTGCCATTGGGAATGGCAGTGGAAATGGAAGTGGAAATGGAAATCGAAATGGAAATGAAAACGTCAAGTGCGAGGCGATATTGCCATTAATTTGATATTTATATTATAATTGGAAGACAGGCGAATTTCGAGATTTAGCCGCCTCGGGGCGGAATCCTTGTGATTCATCAGCAAGTCAGCACAAAGCACATTTGTCTAATTGCATAAGCGAAGTCTGCTTTGGCAACAATCAATTGAAATCATGTCGTTTGCTCTCTGTGTGTTTCTCTAGAATTTTTGTGCATTTGGCTTAGTCCTTGATTTGATTTCGTTATCTGTCATATGCATGTTTGAGTGGCATTCTTGGCTTGGGGAATTGCAAATCATTCGTTTCTGTCCAAATATTTTTATTGTCTGGCATTTATTGCCCTGCAAGATCATGTCAATCAGCAATATAAATTGCATAGAAATAATTGAATTAACAAGTATTCAAACTCGTCTTAGGGATAGAACAATGTTATTTCGCTTTCTAATTTGACAATGATTTGGTTTGCTTACTCAGCTAAAAATGGCAGATAACAAATTACAACTCAAAGTCTAAGAAAACAAAAACCTTTGAATAACAATTTTGAATTTATGAGTTTTCTTTTTATAGCAGAGATAATGTTTATGTTGTTTTACTTCGAATGTTGGACTGATTTTTAAATTGATAAAACCTAAATTAAAAGGTTGAAATTTCACCAAATTCTATAAAGAGATATATGAAATTATTACATCAATTTCTTAGTTATTGTTAAATTTTACCTTATGCTTGGCTGTTAAATGTCTTAAATAACAAAGCAAGCATCCTTGACTGGGCTATTTGCGCATTGATTTAAATTTAGCCATAATAATCAAATATTTAACTGATACACTTTGCTGTTATTCCTTCCTTCCTTCCCTTAGCCATTTTTGATATCCTGTCTGGTCCAATCACAATTGTTATTTGTTCGTTCAGATTCCTCGACTGCCTGCATATTTGGCGAATATTTTCAGTAGCCATCCCACCTCCAATTGCTGCTTGTTTTTTTTTGGTTTTTTTTTTTTAAATAAAGTGCCGTTCCGCAGGAAAAACTTTGCCACGGTAATTTTAATAAACGCGTCAATGAAACCAAAACAATGAGGACAGCATCAGAAACAATAACAACAACATTAACGTGGGGAAGCCCACAAAAAAGAAGCCACAATTTGATTAGAGCATTAAAGGACTTTGTGCCACAAAGCTCCGAGCGTCCTGCCGAGGTCAGGATGTCTGTTCACCAGACTTTGAGATTTTTGCCTGGACCCCGGCCAGCTATGTGAATTTTTGGCTTCCGAGGCAGACAAAGTTGTCTGCAATATTTTTGAATTTCTCGTGTTTTTTTTTTTGGTTTTGCCTTCCTGTTGTCGGAGCTTGGTGAATTTTTGGAAACTGTCAACGTTTAAATAACGTTGACAATGACAATAAACAAATGCAGTGGGCGCAAACAGAATGAAAGCGAAAAAAAATAGCCGAGAAAAGTTTAATAAAAAAGCCAAACCGAAACTTTACAAAAGTCAGACACGTGCGGGTGAGGGGAGTAGAAAACTCCTACACACCAAGAAAAAATATAAATTATGATATATATAGATTTAAAAAAATATCAAACATATATTAAATCAAAAGTAGTACACACTAAATATTAAATAAATATTTTCTACTGTATTAAATTCTACAAATTAAAGATTAAGTATATTTAATTGTAAATATTTAATATTTAAATATTCTATTCCTTTTCTCTCTCTGCACAAATATTTTGTCGATGAATGTTTTTTGTGCTTTGACGCCAAAAAAGTTTTCAAATTTAATAACCTTAAAACAAAAAGGCTCTGCGGACGACTTCTTTTTTGCTAACAAGGATTCTCCATTTATTTTTCTAGCTCATTGGCCCGCTGACCTGTCAATGGCATTTATCGATATCGAAACTATATCTATGTAGATGGACGACGATGTAATCATGAGAGGCGGCGCGTAGAGCAGAAAAAGTTTTTGGCTCCCCCCCCACCCGTGAAAGTTTGGACTAATAGAAAATATGGCCGGCCATTGAGTTTGGCCAAAAAGAGCAAAGTTTGCCGCTCTCGTCCTTCGGCGTCCTGCGATATTGTTCCATGTGGCAACAAGCAGGGAGCAGGATCGAAATCAGCTGGGGACTTTAAAGGCGACTGGACAACAATGGACCTTGGCCGCTGGCTGCTGCAGCTGGGCGTGCACATGCTGCTGGGTAAGTTCGAGTTAAAGCCAAAGTCCTGGCCACAGGATATACAGAGAGAGTCTGGCCCAGCCTGGCCTGGCCATGTCCTTCTCGGCCGTAATAATGAAAATATTTGAAACTTTTCATTTTATTGCCTTTTGCTTTTAATCCTTTGGCAAGCCGCCGCAAACCTTTTTTACGACAAAGTCCACGATGTCGGCAACTTTGTGGCTCCCTCACACACAAACACTCAAACACACGTACACAATAGTCATTTAGGCATTTCCGTTTCCGCTTGCCGCTTTTGTGCATTTGGCTTCTGTGTGACCCGAACACGAAATTAGCATAGCAATAAATGTGTTTGTTTGGGTGTCGCCGCCTTTCGACCCCACCATGATGATGATTTTCTCTCCTGACCTGACCTGAACCGACCCGAACCGACCTCGACCCCATCAATTTATGTTAATTTTATGCCGCCAAAATTGTTTTTTAAATACACTTTTAATTATGGCCCAATGAAAGGCAAAATGAACCGAGACGGTCCGGACTTGGCATCGGAATAAAAATAATAATTTCAATTAGCTTTAATGTGTCTGTCGCAGATAAGCTGTGTTTTTCTGTTGCTCAGGCAACACGGCGAATGCGCAATATTATATCATAACTTGACAGTGACTAAAAAAAGAGCTTAGGCTATAAATAGAAAATAAATTCCATTTATAAACATTACTTGACACATTTATAGAAAAAATAACAAAAACAAAGATGGATTAGCTGATAAAATATTAATAAATTTCAGAAAACGCTCTGCGATATAAATATATCACAATTTATTATCTCTTAGAGAGTTTTAAATATGAATATGTTAACTGCCAGCCATATCAAATTACCAAAGTTTATTCGCAGCGCTATTGTTTGGCGCTCGTTAAAATTAAATTTCAATTGAATTGGCCTCGTTTACTATTTTCCCAATTTATTGAACGATATTTGGTTATTCAAATTTGCAATTTGCAAAGCATATTCATTACCCCAAAAAAAGAGTGCCAACAAAATGTCAGACGATGTGCACAGTTTGCCGAGTTTCCCCTTTAACGAGTTCATGCATTGTTTGAGGAACCTCAAATGGCAAGGACAAGGACATGCCCACAGACATTGACAAATGCCGCCACACTCGGCTGCGATGGCAGGACATTTGCATAAACCAAACATAAATGCGACAATTTCAACCCGGAGTACGCCTTAAAATATTTACCCCACTGCGTAAAAACTGTGGCAATGAAGTCTCTCTCTCACTCGCTCGCTATATTTTATTTGCACTTTTCTAAAATTTATAGATGCTACTAAAATTCACTGCAAACTCTGGCTGGCTGGCTGGCTGAGAAAATAAATATTTGGCTACAACAGTGGAGAAAGAGTCTCCTCCGGCCCCAAGTGCCATAAAGTTTATTTAAACAAATTGCCGATTTTATAAGTGTCTTCAATTTTAGTAAGTGTGCGTTTCCCATTCTCCCCCGGAGGCAGAGTAAACGATGCGATGTCTCTGCCATGTTTGCACACAAAAATTACAAATCTCCGCCCTCGAAAATCGGGCTGGTATATCCACATGTCATTTGGGCCAAAAATCTGACAAAGCCGCTTGCCAATTCTGAAGTTGAAGTGGAAGTTGCAGTTGAAACTGTGGCTAAAGCTGGAGTCTCTCAAATCAAGTTTAAACTTTCACGCGTTTGCAGCTGCATAGCAAATGGGATTTGGCCAAAAACAGAGAAACCGGGAAAACGGAGGCCAAAAACAACAGAGCCACGCATCAGCTGAGAAATCTCGACCATGCTTTTTGGCCAAGCTTTTTCTGGCCAACTTGGTCTGCTCGTGTTGCTCGTTTAGCTGCTCGATTTTGCTGCTTGGTTTTTTTTCTATTATTTTTTTATTTCTCTGGATTTTTTTTTTGCTGAAGCCACTGCGCTTTGCTGAGATTAGCATCTTTATTTGTGTTTGTTTGCCGCAGCACAGCCCAGAGCCAAACTAAAACAAACTCCCACCCAGAATCCAATGTCCCACTTGTCGTCGTTGGCCCCGCATTTGTATGCAAATTATAGAAGCCTGGCCCCTCGATTTTCCCGCTTTTCCGGCTCCTTGGGCTGCTTACTTTTCCCTTGGTTTACTGCAGATTTGTCTGTTCGAGCGTTTATCGTTCGTTCGTTCGTTTGGCGGCAAATGCTTAAAGCGGATTTGATCACAGTCGTTGGTAAAATGTAGGAAAAATACAATTCGTATTTCCCAGAACTATTTGGGATCCTAGAGTTCCCCCCATTAAAGCGGTCTCAAAGCCTTCGAAGCAGAAGAGCTTATTGAACTGCTTTTGGCCCTTGACTTTCATTAGAGCTGGCTGAGATGTCTTCTTTGTTTGCGGAGCTTCGTGGGCCACAAGCGAACAGCTGCGCCAGACGAGCACAGAATGGGAAATAAACACTCGGGGAAAAAATTGTGTAAATATATGGGAAACATTTCCACAGAAAACTATAAACATAAATTACTCAAAATTGTTAAATAATAATATTAAATAATATTTGGAACAAATATGGGCAATAACTATTTGTGAAAGTACTTTTACACTCATTCTCTTTAAATTTTTCATAATTCAACAAAGTATTGAGTTCATTTTCATTTACAGGAAAACATACTTTCATATAAAAATTTATTTTTATAAATAGAAAGGGAGAAGAAAACAATTATTAAAACTGAGCACTTTTAGACAAACCATTTATAAATCAAATTTAAATTGGTATAAGTTAGAACCTTTTAGGAATACTGATACATATATTTTTAATATTTTTACAACTATACAATAAAATCCATTTTTATTTATGAACATTTAGTATTTAGACAAGCAAATTTGAGATTAGATGGGTGTATGTCCCTAAAAACCATACCATTTTAACTGCGGACACCCATATTAATTTATTTATCATTGTAAAATGTCAAGGTAATTTTTTTAACATATTTTTTCAGTGCATAGAAGCAACAACGAATTGATGTGCTGTCTTTTCTTGGCTCTTCCTTCGACTCGGTCTCATCCGCAGTCTGAGCCGCTGTTTCTGCTCCTGGTTTTTGGTTGTTAGGCAGCAAAGTTCACTCAAGTGCGTTGATTGCCGTGCAAAAAGTTTCGTTTGTCTGTATTTGATGTACTTATTTTTATTATTTACATATACAAGCAGGCAGGCAGGATCGTCACAAACACACACACACACGCACACAACCACAAACAACAGTTGTGTCCTGTCTTTTTAGCCGCGCAGGTGAAGTTTTCCATTTACTTTTCCTCTACGGCTGTCATTAAGCTGCGGTTGCCGCTGCCATTTGCAAATGTGTTTGCCATTGTCGTCCTTGTTGGCCCTGTTGCTGTTGTTGCTGCTGCTCGTCGGCTGCTTTGACATGCTTCAAAGGACTCATGTCAGGAGGATAGGAATCCGAATCAGAATCAGAATAAGCATTGGTACAAGAATAAGAATCCGAATCAGTCAGGCACTTTTGTCTGTTTGTCTATTGAAAGTTTAAACAAGTTTGTCTGGGGCCGTTTTCCCATTTTCCAGATGTTGCACCCGAAAACTCAAAGAGTTTTAGCTCGAAGGACGTAGGCGAACAAGCCGAAAAATAAATACACTGCTCGTGGGTGCCTACGGCAAATCGCAACTTTTGACATCCTTGCAAGTTATTTCAACTGTAAACTGCGACAAATTAAATTCGCGAGTGTTGCAGTTGCAACTGTTGCTGCAGGTTGCTGTTGATGTTGCTCGTGTACTTGGTGTTGCTGCTGTTGCTGCTGCTGCTGTTACCTAATGCGATTTGCGAAAATTATGCACAAGTTGTTGGCTTCCACTTGGCGACGTCTCGCGGATTTCTTGCTTATCATGCGGCAGTGTGCTCCAGTTGCAATTGCAACTTCAACTGCAGCAACTGACAGGGCCAAGATTATGGAAATTTTTCGTACCAGCCAGCAACTTTGGCATTTAGCGCTATATAAGGAGCTGGCCAAACACCGCAGCAACACTAACAACAACAAAAAAAAAACCCCATTGCAGCTAATGATATTAACCATTTTTTCCGGCATTTTCCACTTCTTTTTTTTTTGCTCTGTCTGTTTGCACTTAAAAGCGTTCTGCAAATTGTAAAAACCAGCACGCGGTTCGTTGCTGTTATTGCTATTGTTGTCGGCGGCAGCGTTTAGTGAGTTTTTGTTGCTGGAAAAGGAAAACTCTGTCTGAGTTTTAGTGCTCGGCATTTCTACAAGTTCATTCAATTAGGAGTTGTGCGTCGGTTGCTCTTGGTCGCATTTCGCATTTCCCCTGCTGCATTGCTTTAACTCGTCCCATTTTCATTTTATTTCTGATAAGCTTAAAATGCAGAGCAGCGATTAAAAGTGTTTCTCAATTTGCAACAATGATTCAACGGTAGAATAAACAGGGGGAAAATTTTAATTATTTTCAGCAGAAATGTAGTTGTCGTAATTTACTAAGGCAAAAGGAAGTCGTTTCTAGGGAATAAAAAATATTAATAAGCATGGAATTACTTTATTTAATAAGCATTAAAAAATTAAAATAAAATTTTTTTGTAAATTCAAATTATTTTCTTGCAGAAAAAGTTTTCAAAGAGGGACTTTTCCATTTTTTATTTCCTTCTCAGTGATACAAATAATATTGTTATATTGCTTGTATAAGTTCGTTTGCACATATTTTAATATAAACCTCAATCGAAAAAAGTTTTTTAAGAGCTTAAAAATGAGTTTATAATGCTTCATGTTTTTATGTTTCATAGGGATTAAACATAAAACATACAAGATTTCATGTTTTCCCAAAAAAATAGTCCCAAAACAGACTACAAATTTAATTTTACCCAATCGAGGAACAAAATCGATCTCCCCAACAAGATTTTCGAAGCTTTTCTTTATACTCGGACCCAGTTTTTCCCCCTAGCCTTGGAAAAGAATCAAATGATAATTTTTTATTACCACACAATCTCTGACAGGGAATCGAGATTCTGTGGGACTGGTTTAATGCCTCAATTTAAAGCAGACGAATGCAAAAGATTTTCATTTCGTTGCCAGTTTTTCGTATTTATTCTTTTTTATTCAGCATTTTTATGGCATTTCTCATCATTTTATCTGACGTTTTTCATCTCGCTGCATGGGACTAACATTTTCCCCTTCTGTTCTGCTCTTCCAAACCCATTTTCCCCCCGAATAATCCCAACATTTCCAGTTGTGCGGCGCATTCAGTGTCTACGTGTGACTGACATCAATGTGCCACAAATTGTTGATTTTCGTGATAACGTGACATTATCCTGCAGCTATGACATAAGTGGTCACACGTTAAATTCGGTTAAGTGGTACAAAAACGGAAAGGAGTTTTTTAGGTGAGTATATGGAGGGTTATATAATGCATACAGTGAGTGACAAAGTTGCATATAAGTTAGTTAGGTCAAATATTGTAGAATAAGTAACAATCAGTCTATTTAATTGAATTTAAATAATAATATTAATATACACAAGAGACCATTTTGTTGAAATTAAAATATATAAATTCACATGTCATCACACAATAATAATAGCACATCTCACTATCAGATTCTAAATATACATTAATTCAAATATTATTTAAAGTGGGTAATGGCAAAATAATTAGAATCCAATTCGGAACGTTAAACGAGCTCCTCAAAACATTTATGTATTTGTTTACTAAACGTATAATATGATCGCTTGACCTGATAGTTTTGGTAGCCGACTGTAGCTGGCCGTAATTTATGATATTTATTTCAACACGCAGATGCCACATGCATGGGAATCTGGGCCATGACCTGTGACCCCTTGAGTGCTTTTCTGCACACGCACCCACAAATGTGTGTATATATATACATTGTCAGCCGATTTTCTTGCTCAATTAATTATTAAATAAATTAATTTGCCAACGCAAATTAATTTAAATGTTTGGCCAAACACTCGGCTTCAAGCCCTTCACAAGTTGGCCGTTAAGCGGCATTTATTATTTATGCACACATCGTTTGCAGCGTGGTCCCCGAAAACAGCAAACAACAAATTAATTGCCCAAAAGAGCACATATTTCGGCTGGCCGAGGCAAATAGGATGATTAAAAGGCCATTTGACCGAAAGTTAGCCATAAACAAGTGGCAAGATGGGCACTTCATTATTGTCAGCTCTTTTGACTAGATGGCGAAAATTAAAAAATCTCCACTGCCTGTCGAGCGTTTTGCTTAATTAAAAATGAGTAGAGCAGTGCAAACAGTGCATGCATGTATATGAACTGCCGTACAGAGAAAATCTGCGAGAAAAGCTGGCAAAAATGCAAAAAAAAATAGAAGAAAAAAAAACAGGGTGAGACAGTTAGCGAGTCCCATGGGGCGAGCGAAAGTTTTAATTAGACAGCAGCACGTAAAAGTCAACTGGAGGCAAATTGCAATTCCACTTGCACTTGCCAGCCGAATGCAAATTAAGGCGAGCTCTAGTGCAACAAAAAGCGAGCGCCAGAAGTTCACAAATAACTTGCAACATTTCTCTTTTCTTTGAGTTTTTAGGCAACTAATTGCCAATGGCTCAGAGTTCAAGGATATGCCAGCAGCTTTTTGAAATATAATTTATATAACACTGTTGTCTTAAATTTTGGCAAGGCACCAATCCTGTGTTATGACAGACTGGACACTTTTTAATTGGCTCTAATTGGACCAGTTTTTGGCATCCAAAATAAATATTTGATGCATTCTAGAAATTATTACTTCTAATAAGTGCATAAAATACTGTTGATATCCAAACGGACAGGGTTTTTATTTGGGTAAATGTCAAATAAGGATTCAGTATTTTCAATAAGTTCATAAATCCTATTCCTTGTGAAGTTGATATCTCAGCAGTCTGATAGTTTTCAATTTATTGTTTGCTTTTAGGATCAGAGCACAAACGTTTCTTTTCTTTTCTTGGTAAAATTAATTTTATGTGTATTTTAGTTTGCCTTTTTTGGGCATCCACAAAGAGAAACTGAGGCATTATCCTGCTTCTGACCCAAACAAATCCCCTTGTAACGAGCCTCGGACGACGGCGGTTGCCGTTTATATTGCTTATCAAATTTGTTGATTTGCTGCCGCAGTTACCGCCTAAGCCGCAAATAATGCGAAATCGGGCCCGGGAAGCCCCCTGCCACGCCCCCTTTTCTATCATGGCTATTAACAAGTGGCGCTCGAAGGCGACTTATCAACACTACGGCAGCGCACAAAAGTAGGCAACGATTTTTTTGCCTTAGCCAGGATTTTATTTATGTGGTTTTTTTCTGGCAAGAGGAAAAGCCACTTGGCCTCTGTGTGTGTGTTTGTATGGGTGTGTGTGTGCTGGACAAGTTTTCCACTTGAACACTTTTTGTTGTGGATTCCGCTTTTTACATGTTTTTGAGGCATTTGTGGGATTAATGAGCATCAATCCACAATACAAAACAAATTAAAGGGCCCTGGCTTGGGCTTACCCCCATTTTCCCATCGACTGGAACTCGCTTGCCACTCTTTTGCCCGTTTTCCACACGTCGAACCCACATTGGCAATCAGTTAAGGTTGAGTGCATGTAAGCCACTTGTCTGCGAGTGGCGAAAAAGAGAAACGATTCCTCCATTTCCTGGCCGGTTTGCGTTGATGGCTTTGAAAGCTTTTAACCCAAGCCTACGACACACATCTGCAGATTATCAGTTGGCTTTCGAAAGGATGCGTGGGAGGAGGTCCTTTGCAATTTGCGGCCACTTTGCCAGCTCATATCCACTCAACCTCTGGCGTTCCGTCAGCTTGGCTATTTTTTAGAAAAAAGCTATTTATAGTATTTAAGAAGGGTATCAAATAAGGTGTTGGTATTTCACAGTTTTCTTGGACTTAACAAAATATTAAAATCATATATTTAATACTGTCAGGCTCATAATTTCATCGTAAATAAAAAATATGCTAATGCAATATAAAACATTTTAAAAAAATATTTTTTTAGGGCCGAAGAATATTTTAAAAAGTTTAAAAATACCTAAAAAATTGAACCAGGCTTGCTTTATATATGTAATTCCAAAATAACTTATCCTAAAATTAGCATATATTTATTTAATGATAAGATACCTATTTTATATTTAATGGTAAAAACAAAACATATTCTAAAAATATTTTTTAGCTACTGTTAAAAATCGAATACCACCCTTTTTGGCACCTATCTGTATCTGAAGTATCTGAATTAATCACCTATCTTTCCGCAGATACTCGCCCCTCACCCCGCCCACCTACATTCCGTTCGCGGTGGAGGGCGTGCAGCTGATCGATGACGGCAACGAGTGCAACGAATCCTCCTGTCGCGTGGAACTCAATTTATTGGGCGTCAAGTCGTCGGGCGTCTACAGGTGCGAAGTGTCCGGCGATGCCCCCCACTTTCAGCTAACGGCACGCGATGCCAACATGACCGTCGAAGGTGAGTTTACCTGGGCAAAGGGCCTGGAAAGTGGCCAGGATGCTTGAGTAATGAAATGCAACTCCAATTGTTACTCTTAAATTAACGAGAGTGGGCCAGTGGGTAAGCCAAACCCCATGCCATCATCTCCCACAACAAGCACGTGATCAAAAACTATCTGCGGGGGGGTGATGCAAATGCAGGAAAACATTAAGATCACTGAGAAAAATATTCGAATATATTGTACAACACTAATTGATTTATAATAATATTTAATAATAGCTTGCAAAATATTTATTTTTATATTTTATTAGGATTTTTACGCCACCAATTATCTTAAGTTATTTATAGAATTAAATATTTATACAAGAATATTACAGAGCTGTGTATAAGTTCAACCTTTCAAATTTTATTTATATTTTATTTTTAAAAAAAAGTCTTTGTTTTTATGTCTTTTTTATGTTTCTGTGGATTTATTTGCTTTACTTCAATATAATTTCTATAAGACCCTTTATAAAATAAGACTTTGGTACTTTGGTTATTTATGTTTTATGTTTTATAAATCACTTTGTTATTATAATAATACCAAATTTTCAGGTATTTCAATCAAAGTACTTGCATTTTTTCGCAGTGTATAGGTGCACTTCTCGTTCGCGTATTCCCACCGTGTTTCCTTTGCTGCTGCACAGCATAAACAGAGTAAAATGTGTAATTTCCGTGATATTTTAATAGTAAACAACGGGGAAAGAAAACTGCAAGAAACATGCAGGGCCGTTTGCATATATGACGAGCTGGCAAAGTGGCTGCCTCTGCAGTGGGTGGTTGGGTGGTTGCAGGATAGTGGGTGGTGGTGTGGCACACGCACAGGATAAGCTGTGGGGCAGGAGGAAAAGGGGGAGGAGCGGGAGCAGCAGGAGGAGGCGATGCAGCCAGGCATTCAGGATGTGCTCGCGAGAGGAACAGTGCGCGTTCATAAAATGTAACCAAGAGATGCATGTGATTCGCATCCGTACACACACACACAAACACACACACGGAGCACCCTCCTTGTAGTGGCCTGTATCTGTGTGTGCGGCTCTGTGATTTACGGCAGCACTTTATGCTTAAAAAGGATATCGCTAAAATGAAAAGCTCCGCCATTGCCAGTGCCTCCGCTTTTCCTCCTTTTTGCCCGCTTTTCCCCGCTTTTCCTTCCCTCGCAGCGTGTGCGTTTCGCCTTCCTCTTATTTTCGCTTTTACTTTTGCCCCACAGGATGTTTCTCTGCATGTGTTTTATGATCATCTATTTTTCCTCTGATATAAAATAAATATCTTGTAGATGCGGGGCCAGTCATGCCTCGGGCTTTGCTGCTCTGCTTCGCTACTTTTCCCCGGCGCTTCTACTGTTGCTAAAATATTTTTAAAAATTTATCAAAAGCAAATAAAGAAGTTGAGCAAAACAAACAGAACGCCAAGGAATAGCATGAAAATAAAAACCAGAGCAAAAGGAGGTGCGCCATTTGCATGTGTAATGTGCGTTTAAAATTAGCTAAGGACGTAACTGAGAGCTGAGATGCACTCAGCCAGGGAGAAAGTCATCTGTCTCACACTCTCGCATATGTGAGTGGGCTCCTTTCACTCTAAGGATACTGAACAAGCATTTCCCTGTAGCTAAACTCAGCATTGTTACGGCTTGTTAGAGATGTATGTTTTTGATAGTTGCTTAAAAATCCAAATCCATTATCCTAAAATCATAGAAATATTTAAGGGGCCCTATTTAAAGCTCATAAAAACAATAGAACCACAAATTTTAGTTCCGAAATGAACAATATTTAGTGTTCAAACTAAAAATCATTCAAAATATTAAGTATACGTACCAATTCCATTTAAAATGTATATAACAAAATACATTTTCATACACCTTTTCAAAAATAAATTCTCTATAATTTTCAATAAATGGATAGATGATTCTAAGAATATTATTTCCCCTTCAGCACTTCCCCAGAACAATCCACTCATCAGCAGCTTTCACTCAACGTACCGCTTCGATGACTTTGTACAGGTCAATTGCAGCACAGACTTTTCCAGTCTTTTCACTCGGATCACCTGGTACGTCAATGGGATAAAGGTAAAGGATAACCCACAAATAACTTGATTTAAATAACACTTTCTGTTTTAAAGGTTTCCCTGATTGATCTTCTGCCCAGTATTGAGACCACAATCGTGGCCCATGGATACAGCATGCGTCGTATTATTTCCCAACTGAATTTCTATGCCAACGAACCCCGATTTCATCAGTTGCAACTACAAAAGTTAATCCAGCAAAAGCGGACAATCTCACCTGCACGATTGGGTCTGGAATTGCGATGTGTGGCCGAAATCGATCGATATCCTAATCTTCAGCGAGAGGGGAGCATGTTTGCCCAGCTCTTCAGGGACGAAATCGATCAGAAGAACCAGAAGCTGATTAATTCGAGATCGGGTAAGTCATGGCGAAAAAAAAGGAAGAACTTTGTTTAAAATGTTGTAAATGTAATATAAGTTAACCAGTAAAAATATTTAATACCTCAATAAAATTCTAACATAGCAAAAGAATAAAGAAATATATTCACCAAATAATCTTGAATATTAGTTAATATGCTTTTTAAAATTTCAATTTTAAACATAATGTCCAGAAAATATGTGGAAAATGTATTTAGTGTTGAAAGTGTCTTCTCTCGCCATTGCTTTTAATGCACTTGACCGCAATGTCAGCGGCCGCTAATTAAAAATAAATACGTTGCCACACGGAGTGACAGTCCGTTCGCGGTCTCGCTATTTGGACAATTTTAACGCAAATTAATAAAAATGTGACCTCTGACCCCGTTGCCTACCCTCTTGCCTTCACCTCCCTCAACTTCACTCACACTTTCCCTCTGCCTCTTTCTGTTGCAGATGCCACTCGAAATGCACAAGTGCTGCATCTGCTGCTGGTGGCCATTTCGATGACGATAACCGCAGTGCGACTCTTCACACCGCTGACATTTCAATATGGCGCACGGAAGTCGGCGCGCTACAAAATGGCGGCTACGCGATGAATTTTTCCTTGTTTCCGGTTTTGATTGCGTTTTGTATTTTCGTTATATATACTTGTTTTTAATACATTTTTGTAGCTTTAAGCAACTGAAATGCACGTGAGAATTTACAAACAAAAATCAATGTAATATTTATGTATAATTGTAATAAACGTCACGGAGAAAAATCGAGGGGGAAATTAACTTAAGTCTAGGCAATCGAATCCTGTAAATAGCCTTTAAGTGTGCAATCGAATTATAAGAACACAATGAAATCATCGTCAATAAACAAGCAAGCAAACAAATGACTTCTTTTGGCTTCCTATATTTTTTGTCCATTTTCAGCCACGCCCCCAAACTCCTTGCCGCCCTCAGATAACCGCAAAAGTGCCGTTAAATATGCTGTTGGGCCCCCTTTTTCTGGTTCGCATTGCGCTTTATTGTTTCACTTATTTTTTTGTGTACTTTTTGTTGCCTTTTGAGGCACATGCCTCGCATGCCTTTAGCCACATCAGCTATGTGCGCCACGCCCACAGAGGCATTCAACGGCCCCGCCCCCCGCCTACGACTCCCCATCGAAGCGTCAGTCTCGTTTTCATTTCGCTTTTAAATCGAATTCAATGAATTCGATTGCAATCCCCCTTTGCATACGCAAGTTTGTGGCATTGGAAAGGCCAGCCCACAACATCATCACCATCCTCATAAAAGTTCCGACACTGCACAACAAAGTTAGGCCCCTGGCGTTTCGAAGGGGAGTGTGGAGACCTACGCCTAAAACCTAACTTCAAAAGGATTATCAAAAGAAATCTAATAAATCTATCATTTTATTTCTTTTCAAAAATATGATTAATTTAAAAAGCGTAGAAGGTAAATAATTTATTTCAGAGATATTCTCCCTTTCAGATAAAGGTAACTACAAGGATTTTCAAGAACAGATATTGATTTTATTAAAGGAGAAAATGAGTGCAAGTTTATTTACAAAACATCATATTGAAAATATTGAAAATATTGAGTGCAAGTTTGTTTTCAAAACATCATATTGAAAATAAACTTGTACTCATTTTTTTAATAGCTTACTTTGGCTTATTTTAAAGTGTAACTACAATCACTAAATAATACGAAGTATTTTTCTTTGTATTAATTAATGTATCCTTGAATGAAGTCATTATAAAGTTATTTATTTTACAACTGGGTCTCTTATATGGGTCTTTTAATTGAAGTGTCAAAATCACCTTTTTAATCATTAATTCGCTAACAGTAGTATATTGAAGACAAGACTCAGTCGATTCATTTCCTGCCCTTTAACATTTATATTTATTTTATTTTACTGGCAAACACAGACAGCAATTTCACTGCCCCTGTCATGTCTTTATTATTTTATTTTTATTTTCCATGCATTTTTAAGGCCTTTAACCCATTTGAAAGCTGATGGGGCTCTTTTTCTCAGGGCGAGATACGTCTATAAAACCCAGCATCAAGGTAAAGGTATCACCGATTCCAATTAATCATGTTCCCTGTTAAGTATTTCAAGAGTATCATTTCAAAAAGATTTAATTATTACTAATAGGTAATCCAAAAATGTAGTTAAATAATATTGGGTATATTTCAAAATATTTATATTTTAAAATGCTAAATTTTTTTTTAATTGCTTAGTTTCTAATCCCCGCTTAAAAAATGCCTTGAAAAGCATAACATTTTGTAAAAACACATTTATGACATCGTGAAGGTGCATAGCCTTATTAAAACGTCCCAATGGACAGGACTTTCCCCGCTACGTCATGTAAAACGAGGGATCAAAGTTGCCGGCCGGGAACGGCAGTGCAAACGAGGAGCGTAAAAAGACTATTAAGCGATAATTTATTTGTAATCTGCGACGTGGACGGACGGGCCCCTTCAGCATTCAGCATCCGAGACCAGGCAACCAGGCACAGAGGATGCACAGAAAGAACTGAAGGTTAAAAAAAAATATTAAAGTATTTAAACACAAAAAAAAAAATGGAAATTAAAATTTTTAGTAATAATGTTAAATCTGATCTAATAATTTTTTAACAAATTTTTAAAATATTGTTTTATAAAAATAAAAATATACAGCTATTTTTTATTGATATGCATATTCTAAGATCATTTTCGAGGAAATCATCTTCTGGGCTTATTAAAATAATCAATTTATGACCAGGATCACCTATGTTTTTTCGGTGTACCAAGGACGAAGGCGGAGTAAAGGATCCAGTTCATCTCAGTGGGCAATAAAGCCCCGGCCGAAGCAGCAGGAGCAGAATCCTGGCAAAGGCCCAGGCAAATATTTAAGGGCGCTAAGACGGGGCAGTCAGCAGAGGCGGTTGGGATCGCAAAAGCGGGGGTAAAAAAGCCAGGAATGGTTGGGGAAAATGAAAAGGGGGCACAGAATACCCATCTCCAGAGTCCAGTTGAAACATCCAGACAATGTGGACAGTCGCTCTTTAAAGGGAGGCAAATAAATGATTTTGCCAGCTTGCTTAAATAACAACAAATGCCAATTACAATTGCTTTAATGGGCGAATGAAAAGGGCGAGGGCAGGGGCTTTGGGGCTGTGGGAAATGCAGGATTGAGGGAAATGGTCACAGAATGCACTTGCTGCTCCAGAAAACCGCAAGGATTAAGTAATTTCTGCCAGACATGCAGCAGCCGCAATCGCCAAATGAACACAAAAACTTTGGCCCACCGAGAGAGACGGACATACACATATATATATATATATATGGGGGATGGCAAGGACTCTGGCACTCTAATGCACTCGTGTGTGCAATAAATTGGCATATCCTTGCCAGCCCACACACACACAAATACACATGAGATCCTGGAAGATACACTCACAGACACAATGAGTTTTGCGTGTGCAGTGGCTGCTGTATTATGCACAGGATGCGCATAAGAATGAAAATCCTTTTGCACTTAATGGCAACACGGAAAAAGGCAGCCAAAGGAGCAGGAACTCCTCCCCTTTTTGGGGTAATATTATTTTGTGCAAAATTTCTTATTTCACCGTGGAAACTCATAAAATTCGCCGCCACTCCTTTGTGGACGCGATGAGCTGGTGGCCAACAAACGGCAAGCGTCCAGCGAACTGCATCTCCTGCTGCTTAACCACTTTGAAGGCCATTAATTTGCAATGACCGTGACGGTGGGCTGGGAAAAACCCCACCCCTCCAGAGGAAAATGGGAAAAAGGGGTAACCAGCGAAGCATACTGGCACATCCTGGCTGGCTTCTTGTCTAGCTTGCTCCACTTTACGACCATTTCAGCGCCGCTCCACTTTGCACATTTATTGTTTTTAATGCATTTATGCCAACTGGAGGGGAAAATAGGAGGGGTAAATATAGTAGCAGCCGGGAAAGCCCGCACAAAATGCCCGAGCCAAAATGAAAATTAAGCGCCTTTAAGAAAAACGAGAAAATAACATCCATCGAGAGTCGATCTGCTGCACATCAAAGTGCAATATATATAGACGACCATTATTTATTTAAGCCTCACACACACACACACACAAGCTCACGCAGAAAGTTCCTGAGGGGTAAAAAAGAGAAATTGGGCCCTGCAGGATGAGATTGTGAGATGCTGATATACCGAGATGCTGAGATTGCATGCAATCTGCCTTGCCAGCACATTTCTTCAGCGAGTGCAGCTAATGAAGCCGAGTGTGTCCTTGCGGCAGGATGTGCCAAATCTATCTAAATATTCCCGCTTCCTAACCCAACCAGAGTGATTAAATGCAGCATCGTACATTTCCTGAGGGGTTTTTAAAGAAAAATACCGATAAGGACAGGAAAACGGAAAGTGTTTTAGCCAGGGAAAGACAACAATATGGTCTATCGTAATTACGGGCTAAATGAATAGCACTGGGAAAAGTATACTTTGAAGATTAGAACATCATGGCTTTTATATTGTTTATACATTTCAATACATTTAATACCAATTAATACATAAAATATAATAAAATGCATATAAACAATCAGATAATTATTTTCTTTAACTTGCTCTTTAATACCATTTAAATGTATAAAGTTAATGGTCATACTATTCATAGCTTTTCCTTTTTTACTAGCTATATCATTTTATATTAAGTTTTTATTTTATAATTTTTGTTCTATTTACCAACAATATCAAGAAATCACGTTTAATACTATAGAAAATTTACGTTTTTAAAGCAAAAGATATGACCTTTATCCTTTGAAAATCAAAATTCGTTTTGAAATTCGTTCTACTCTATTTCACTTTTTCAAATTTTATGTTTATTTATATTTGTTGTCCTACATTTTAAGGAGAACTCCCTGTTTTGTACATTCCTTTCAGTGTCAAAGTGGGGAGCAGTAAAGTGAAACCATAGTGGGTGAGCATTTACTTGAATTGACTTTATCCGCTTTGCTTTTAGCTGTTGTCCTGCCAGATCCTGCCAGATCCTGGCCATTCCTGGCAATCAGGCGCAACGACTTCCGTCGCCGCCTGGCAACCGCAATTGAAATGTTTTCATGGCGGCGCAACTAAAAATTGTCATCGGGATTTTCATTACCTGCGGCCAAGTTGGCTTCTCGGCCACGTTTTATTAAAGATGCTGGGCCACAAGCCCATTGAACACCCACGTTTCCCCGCCCGTAGGCATTTGGCATTGGGGCTTAATTAAGTTTGTGCCACACCCCCACCTTTTGGCCATCCCCAGCCCCCGTCGAAATCAGTTGCAGGCACCGAGGAAAACCAAATCCCTTTATCAACAGAAAATGGCGTGAAAAAAAATGCAATTAGTGTTGCACTCGCTACCCACGACTTGCGTTTAATTGCGAACTGCGGTGAATTAAATCATTTTCAGCATCAGGCATCTTAAAGCCTTCAAGGAAAAGCTGGCTAAAAACGGGTTGGCGGCCAAAAGGTTCCGTCTAACAACAACAAACCGCAGCGGGGCCAAGAGGAAAATGCATAAGAAAGCGAGCAGCGAATTGAAAACGGAAAATGGAAAATGGAAAATGGAAGACGGTGAAAGTGGTGAGAGATTTGTAGACTGCATTTTTAATTACACTAAAAGCAACTGAGCAGCAGACGTGTAAATGACTATTCCTTTGGTTACACTCCCTTTTCAGATAATTTCAAAGCCCTCCTCATCATCAGAAGTAGGTTTTCATCTGATGTCCATCCAGGTATGTGTATACAGCAGTACTCAAAATAATGATATAGGTGTGAAAAAAAAGTATTATATAATTATTATTTTGAGCTTATAAATAATTGTTGGTTTATTTAAGAAAACGGTCAATTATATATGGAAAATAAAATAAATATAAATCAAGTTTGTAGCCTATGTGCTAAAACTTTTAAATTTTGACCAACAGAAGTAGAATTTTTAACTTATTTATTATGATCCTTATTCTTAAAACTTAAATTAATTGGATAGTTTTCTTTTTGAAGATTAATATGTAAATATTTTTTAAGTTTGAATATAGTATTAAGAACCTTTGTTGGTTTTTTTTTAATATTTCTGACCAACATATACAGATGATAAAAATAAGTAAATTTTTTTTTTAATTTTTTCACCATGGAGGCAAAAACCAAGCACAGGTTTAAGAGCATTTTAAGATTTCCTAAACGTTCTTTAAGCCACCCCACTATTATCTCGACCGCATCTGTACGTGTATGTGACATGGAGATTAGCATAAAGATGCGGCCAGAGAACAACTGGCAAATGGAAAGTTGTAAAAGCAAACACCATTAAGCACATCAACTGGAAAATGCCGAGAAACTCATTTCATCTATGACACAACACGAACCAGAAAGCACCACAACAAAAAAAAAAAAATGAAGGCGAATAAAAATCAAATTGGACACAGGACAACAAAAACATGGAATGTCCAGCATTTCGGGTGACCAGAACTTGTAATATAAGACAAACAAGGGGAAGGACAATAACAAAATGTTGTTCTTTAAATGGCACAAAATGTTTTCAAAGCTTATTTTTCATTTGCTCGTTGCGCCGCACAACAAAAAGGATATCGAAGGATATGGCCAGGACACAGCGCAAGACAGCATAATGTGCAGGCGAAACAAGGAGGGCAAACAAAAAATTTACAAAATATAAGAAAAATAGCTGAAGAGATAGTGAAACACCAGCAGCAGAAGCAGCAGCTGGAAAATGGGTATGGGGGGGGAAAAACTGGGGGGAAAATCGGGGGAAAACAACAACCAAACAACCAAACAACCAACGACAACGAGCGGCAAATAAAAATAAACAAACATGGCAAATAAAATGAAAACAAAACTCCATAAAAATGTTTTTTCTGCCCGACGAAAAAGTTAAACATATAACAAGCGAATGTTTATGCACATGCGAAGAGTGGCCATTCCCCAGCTCCAGCTATTTTCTATTCCAATCTAGCTCGTTTTTTTTCTGCGTGTATTTGTGTGTTTTTTTGCAATTTCCCAACAACCTTATACCCTTTTTCCCCCCTTCACCCAACTGACATTCCATTCTATTGCTTGATGTTTTTTTGCAGTTTACTGCAGTTTTTACAACACAAATCGAAATTGTCATCCATTCGCTCAATTTGTCGTCTTGGGCGCGACCTCGTCAACACACCCCCACCCCCCACACCCACTTTCACCCCCCCAATGCAAAATCACCCACCCCATTGCCACGCCCACCCAGCTCTTATGCATGTGTACCGCCCACTTGCTTGTGAGCATCTTTATGCTTGGTTACACAAATGCCGTAGAAACCATTTCGCTCATTTCTTTTCCCTCTATTTGCTGCTTTCTTTTTTGCCCCGACCAACCATCCCGCTATCTTCTATTTTTGCTAGTTTGCCAATCTAATGGCAAAAAACAAAATCCAAGAAAAAAGCATCCCGAACTTTGCTCTGATCCTTTTTATACAGAACACACACTCACACTCAACTTGTTTGCAAGCGTAATGAAGCGGAAATTCGCTGGATGGCATATGTTGGGAAAAAGAAATTAAATCAGAACTCACCCGATGACCCTCCACGAAATTGTGCCCCCAGTGACATCAGAAATTGCATCTCGAAGTCTATGTCTTCATTCAGATGCATATTGTCGTCGGAAAATTGATTTATTATTATTTTTGAACAGGACATAATCGCTCTATTTCAGGAGTAATTCATATATTGTTAAATCGCATCATATAATATTAATATACACCCATGATTAAGATAATACAATATAATATTGATGCAGACCCAAGATAAAGATAATATAATATAATTATAATATAGACCCATGATAAAAGTTTGTGTCTATGAAACTTCAGCCAGACAGGCGTACAAAGTCGATTTACAAATATTATTTAAATTAAGACGCTTCTCTTAGGTTACATTAACTAATAAAGTCTAATATTTATAATTTTAAACATTGAAATATTTCATAAATAAATTCAAATTTATTAGTTTTATTTTTTTTTAATTTTTTATAATTAATTTAATTTTAATATTCCAAATTAAAGTTCTAAATTTATTTAAGTACCTAATTTTATTACATAAATATTTCTAGTTAAAAGGTAGATAACCTTACATATTAAATATTTATTTGATAAGAAGAACAATTAAATTCAATTACTCAACTTCTACAATGCCGACTTTAACAATAATATCAAAAATTCACCTAAAGATAATATATAAGCCGAAATGCCTATGCTATTTAAGCAGCTTAATTAGTCAATTACAAGTTGTAATTAAGCCAAACAAGAACTTGAAATTGAAATTGCACGAAACCATGTATGGCAAAACAATAACAGGCTCTTTGCAATTATTGGATTATGAACATTCCGGCCGGGCGATTGTCTTTACGTAGAGACACAATATGCGAAATTAACAAGTTTTCAGTGGATAATTGTGCATTAAGCCATCGCCATCCCAAAGGGCATGGTCCTTCGGAGCAATCACGTTTCGATATCCTTGAAAGTAACTCGATCTCTGCCTGCTGAACTCCATTCGACCCAATGGGAATACATAAAATTACGGCGGAAATAAAAGGATTTTCCTTGGGTAAATGCTCTTTGGGCCATGTCAGCGACGATGATAATATAAAGTTTGCACAATTGCCGCCAAGACACTCAACGACGTCATTAACAGGCTGGCGCCAAGGGAGGAGTTTCCAAGGGGTGGGGGAGGGGTGTAGATAGGTGGAAAATTGTGGGTGGAAAACTGCTCCGAACTGCCGCATTTCGTATTGTTTAATGGCCAGCAGGCGCGACAGGCGCATGGAAATTATGGACGACTTTTGCCCAACTCAATTAATGAAAAGTAAACATCCTGGGCACAAAGGATTCGCAATCCAACAGGGCCTGAAAATCGAAGGGGGTATGGGTTGGTGGTCCTTGGTAATGGTGGCATAAGGGTCAGAACACAATGCAAAATTAATTAGCTTACTTCACTTAAGCGCTGGCAATTTGAGTGCATCCTATTTCCCCCAGAAATCCCCATCATCATCATTATTATCATCATCATCATCATCATCAGCTTCATGGCAGTTGTCCTTGTCGCATCCTTCGACTGAATTTTGCGACTGGCATGCCGTAAAGTAATTTGCATTTCAGGCTAATGCCATTTGCATGCGCATATTCCGATTACAATTTAGTTAAATTTGCCGCCTCCCTTTGCTCCAACAACGATGTCCTTGCCTTTTCTAGTCCTGAAATTTTCAACGAGCAAACTATTGACAATGAACTAATTGCTATTGTTGCCGTCTGGGGACATATTTCGACTGCAAATAAACTCGTTCCTAAAGCGAAAGTCACTGCCAGAGATAGAGACAATGATAGAGAAATGGGGGGGAGATGGGAATATGGCTATGTAGGGCCCAAGGCAGCTTTAACTGCAGCTCGTTTGCTGTCATCGTTACACTCAAAAAAAAAATCACCATAAATATTAGAAAATCGCCCGTGATTTCAAAACGCCATTGAATTAAGAAATATTTTCTTGATTATAGAAAAAATGCCTACAATTTAAGGAATTCGCCATAATTTTTTTTTTTTTTGTAATGAAGAAGAGGAAGAATCCCATTTTTTTCTTCAATTAATGGCGAATTTTTCTTGATTTTTTTTCTTGAAATAATGGTAAATTCTTACTTAAATTTAGGAAAGAAATATCCATATTTTAAGAGAAAGTGACTTTTTTTTATACATTTTGATGGTGGTCTAGCTGGTAAAGACGTCCGGTCAATAAACAATCGAACAAAAGTACCTGGTTCGAGCCCACGCCACGGCAAGTGTACCCTTTGTTTATTTATTTATCTTTTTTTTTTAATTTATGTAATTTTTATTCTTATTAGTTTCACTTTTCTATTTACCAAATTGTTTAAACGGTTGTTAAAAAGGTTTAGATTAGAATAAACGTTATTTGTATGCGTAAAGCTGGACCAAAAGCACCTTAGCCCTCTTTAGTCATTGTATGACAAGAAGCACGCGTGGCCGAATGGTTAAGACGTCTTGCTGTGGTGTGAGCAGTTGCGGGTTCGAGTTCACGCCGGGGTTGTCTGAGGTAAGGATTTTTCCATTTGTTATATTTATTTATATGTTTATAAAAAGTATTTATATAAAATAAATCTTTAATAAATTCAGGTAAATATAAAAATTTTCAGACTGTAGTATTCCCATGTAATAATTGCCATTAAAATTAGAAACGGTTTTATCCATTTAAAATTCAACATTGGTATACACAACCAACCAAATTCATCAAATGTAAGGTGTAAAATGTAAAATGATGTAATCTTACATCATAAATATTTTTTTTTCTTATTTTAATAAATTTTTCCTTAATTTTAAGGTTTTTTACCATACATTTAAGAAAAATTTGTCATTATTTCCAGAAATGGCAAACCATAAATTCAAGAAAATTATTTATTTAAAATAAAGGTGAGTCGCCGTTGGATGAAAATCATAGGCGATTTTCTTGATTTAAAGGCGAATTTCTTGATTTAAGGGCGATTTTTTTTTTGGGTGTATGCCCCGATTCCAGCTACATCTCCAGCTCCTCCTTCTCCTGCTCCTGCTCCTCCCGCCCATTTGGCCACTCAAATGTCTCAAGAGTCTCGCCGTCCTGACTGCCTCACTGCATCCCAATCCCCGGCAAAAGTCTGCCCGACACACGCCACACTCTCCAAATCGCAAACAATTACTTTTTGAAGTAGTGCAAAGGCCCCCCTTTCTGTAGTCTCCTCCACTGAGCCACTGCATCACCTGTGCCACTCACCTGCGCCACATTGATCTAGCCCCATGCCAAATGCCAGATAACGAACCATCGATGGAATGCCTGCAGCTCGAACTTCTGACAGGACGCATGGACACAGTGTGTGTAACGTGATTACGAGTGGGTTGGTGGACCTGGAGGTGAAGTCACCAGTGTGGAGGACTCGGGGCGCGTTGGGAACCCGGAACAGCGACTTACAGGGGTGTCACCGAAAGCTCCAACCGCTTAAGAGCATGCTTAATCGACTTGTCGGGATTCCAGAGATACTTATAGGTGTCTTTTAAATATATGTCAAATTTATTGTAGGAAAAAATAATTGTAATAATCAACTAATTAGCAAATCATGTTAATTTAAATTTAAATTAAATTTTAAGAAGTTATGCAACCGATGATATTATATTTACTTTTAAAAAATATACTGCAATTTTTATGAATTGTTTTAATATTTTCTTAATTTTTTTTAGAAATTCCATATTTGTCTAGGCCTCAATAATATATTTTGTCTTTTTAAAGGCAGTTTAAAAAGTTCTTAAAATGTAAAACAATTAATTAAAATGAATACAATTATACTTTTATAAGTTACGAATAATAAATGTATGTATAATAACATAATACTATAAAAAATATTTAATATTTATTTTAGTGCTAAAATATTTGATAAAGCGTTTAAGCGAGGAAATCTTCCTGCTGTCAATACTTGTGTGATAGAAATTCAGCTTCCCTTATTTCTTACGACCTTTAAAATATAGGTATTTAAAATTGCCAAAAGACCTTCTGGCTTCCCCAGTTATTATCAAAAGAATATTGCATAAGCTTACTTCCCCCTTCTGCAGTATTCACTGTACCTCCAGCCACCGCCTTTGATGGCACACATCCCACACACCAGCTTGGTCTAGCGTTGCCGACCTGAGAACTTTTCCCAGCAATATTTTATAATTAAAATTTCAAATGCTCGCTGGAGGGAAGAAAGAGACGGCTGAGCATGGGGCAGAAAGAGACGGGGCAAAGCGGCAAAGTGAGCAACAAAGCGAATTGAGTCCGGGTTCCGGAGATCTCATTGATATTGGCAAACGGTGGGTTGGTTTTCCCCTGGAAAACCCAATCCCCCCCTCCACCGATTTCCTACCACGCTTTTCAATTGCAATTGCTGTGCTCTTGACTGCCGTTGGGGGAAAATCGCTAGACGGTAGGATGTAGGGGTTCGAAATTGTTCTCCGGACACCGTGCAATATATAACTAAGTATTCAATATGCCCGATTCGATTTTATGGCCAGGGCACTTACCAAATAGTTGCCAGCCATTAAAACTAGCAGTTAGTTGGCCATAAAACGTAACTGCAAATATCTAAGGAATTTAACGATTCCCTTGAAATTCCGGTGGGTCACTCATCCCGCCAATCAACTGATAATGAACTGCAATCCCACCTGTTCTCACCTGTGAGCATGAATCAAGTACAATACCAATTACGAGGCTGCGAAATCAGGCTCCTGCGCTTATCCTTTGGCTCTATGGCCTTGGGCCGGGTAAACCCAACCAAGTTTCTCAAGTATTTATGAACTTTGTTAACAGGCCAAGAATTACAAACTTGTGAGCGAGCGAAACTTCTGAACTGAATGAGAAATTGTGTGCAAAAGCGACAGTGTTCGCTGCTTCCTGGTTCTGTTGCTCCTGAAAATGAATTAAATTGCCACGCCCACACACAGATACTCACGCACACACTTGGGGGGTAATAAAAGTTAGGGAAAAGATACTTTTTTCAGCTACGTAAGCAAAAATATACAGGAGTCCTAAGCATTACCATTTTTAAAAACTACCTAGGATAGAATATAAAAGACTCGTATATATATTAACTGAATAAAATGGGCAAGGGTTAAGAATTAAATGGTATATGTTTCATTTGACTTAGAATGAATATGAAAGATCGCGTAATAAATAAAAATAATAATAGGTAATTATTAAACCCAATAAATAATTATATTTTAAAAACAAACTAAGTTCAATCTTATGTCAATATCAAAACATCAAACAGATCATTAAAATATACGTAAATCGTTGTTAAAATAAATCAGAAATATTAAAATTGTTTTAAATGATGGTTAACGTATTTAAATTGTAATACATTTATAAATGAAGCACAGGTAACATATACTTACCTATATACCGAAAACTTGGTACTAAGAAAGCATGGTCCTGGTATTTTCTAAAAAAAATAGTTTGCATGATTTTAGTTTTCTGAATTATACTACTATCAATGTGAACTTACCCAGACATTTCTCAATGCTTGCCCACCGTGGAGTTGCCCTGTGAAAGGTGCACTAATTGCCAGCCAGTCGCCGGGACAAGTTTACGGCCAAGGTAAGGCCAAAGTTCAACGTGGCTCAAGTTTTTCGACCGTGTCACGCCTTCTTTTGGCCCTCTTCTTTGTGTGTGTGTGTGTGTGTGTTGAAGGCGGCTGCATGTGTGTGCGAGTGTTCTAGCCTCTTCTGAATTTCACCTTGTGCAACTTTTCCTTTGGTTGTACTCATTTTTTCCGCTTTGAGCTCTGCATTTTCTTTACAGCCCAGTGACGTCGCTTAAAGTCGCCTTAGTCTGAATTAAAACTGGTTTATTTTCCACAGGTTTAGGGCTGGATATTTCACACTTCCCCACGTTAATCATTAAAGTCTTATGAAAGTCGCGTAAACTACGACAGCCTAATTAAAAAGTTTACCTTCATTTTGTGTATAAAAGCGAACCGGAATAAATACCTCAAGACAGATAAAAATTGTACTTTATTCCTCACAGTAAGATTTAATCAGAGTCATAAAGTTAAATAGCTATTTCTTTAAATTGCTAATACATTTACTGATACATTGTTCGAATGGCACAGAAGAATTTATAGGACATTTGCAAGAACTGGAAAAATATTACAAAATCAATTTATTATCATAAAAAAAATCCAAGATAACTCACGGAACTCATGGTTTGTATAGAGACGTCCAGGAAAACTGTTGCTTTAAGGCACACAGGTCTTTGAGCTCTAAGGGCAATAAAAATGAGCATTTTTCGAAAACGCGTATCGGCTTCCATCCAACTCATGTCCCAGGCAGCAATCGACACACTTTCACTCTGAAAATATATGTTAATATATATTATTAATATAAGACCCACTGATAAACAACAAACCGCATCGATCAGCATTTGACTAAAAGAACAGAGCAGATATATTTCTATCATAGCCGATACCAGGATCAGCATTAGCTTTAAAAACTGCTCAGGACTTATGCCGACGGTCAGCCGGAATCCCACAAAACAAACTAGCACCGAGGATGCAGCAAAATTCAGAAGAAGCGGGATGCCAAAGACCTCGTTCATTACATCGGTGAGGCTGTACAGATTATACATTCATTTAAGATTACAACAAAATAATAGTATTAAAAAATCAGTTACAAAAAATAATTAAGGGTGATTTCGATTTGAAATATGTAATTAAAAAATATTATTAACCCAAGAACTTGGTTGTGATAAGAGATCAGGGACCGCAGCTCCTTGAGGTCCTCGTCGGCTCCCTCTTTGGATCCTGAGCAGGCTTGCACCTGAAATTCCTTGAGAGCCCGAGCCAGGCGGTTGAAGTGCATAATGACCTGCATGGCCACAGCAAAGATCATGAGATCTGCTGAGATGTGACCGCAGGTGGCAGTATACCCCCCCATCGTTTGGGCAAGGTAGGTCAAGTAGAATTTCCAGTTGGCCTGGTAGTCCCAAGGAGCCATGTTCACATAGGGCATAGTTTTCTTGGCATTCGGCGACTGCAGCAGGTGGAGAATGCTGTACTGGATGAGGTTAAAAAAGTTGTAGATTACCACCAATATAGTGTAAAGTCCGCCAAATCCCTTTGTGTAGCTATGACAGCGCTTCAAAAACTCCTTTACCGAATATTTCTCGTGATCCTTGGGACTCGGAAAGAAGGACTCAAGCTGCCTAACCAGATTAGTCATCTTTTTTTTCCGTAACAGCACCGAGATATACTTCAAACCCCCTACGGTGACAAAACCGATATAACTCAGCACCATGCAGGATTCAAGGAAGTTCTCATTGTTTCGGAACGAAACTACCACAAAAATGATCTCCTCGACAAGACAAAGGGTCATGTTGGAGATCTGAAAGGCGAAGTACATGTGGAACAGGATTCCCGGCTTCTTTTCGGGATTCGATGACTCGTAGGGCTCAAGCCCTACGGAATTGTAGAAAATCACGGCCAGCCTTAAAAAATCGTTGACCGCAGGATACTCTGGATTTGGCTTCTTGCGATTATCCTTTCTGAACAACTTAATAGCCATGTCGGATGGTATTCGAGTGCGAACTTGAGTTGGGGCAAAAAATGAACGAGTTTTTATAGGCCTAGCAATAAAAAAAATCAATTTCATTGAAGTGCACGCACTGAGCTTAAAATAGTAAAGATGCATTGAGTTTTTCAGGGGTGTTAGCCAGACTATTCTTAGATTACCTATTTGTTTTGAGTGTTTATTGAAAAGTATTTGGAAATAAAATATGTATATTAGAATTCCAAAACTAATTTTATATTATAAATTTGTTTTTTCGGTGTACCTGTAAATGCCCTGTCATTCACTTTGTAGTTTTCCTTAGTCATTGGTTTTTTTGCTCAAGAATGACGAGCATAGTTTGGGTTATAAATATTTCACAAGCCAAAGTATTTGGTTTTTTAATCTACAATTTAAAACCTCAACAAAAACTTGCTAAGTATTCTTAAAAAATTATACAAGTTATATAAAGTTCAAAAATGTAATAGTCATTCTTAAATGTTCATCAAAGATTAGTGGTTTTTCGAAAAACAAAAACGGTATTAAAATTTTGATTTTAATTTAACAATTTAAAAACCCTTTTTCTAAAAACAAACAAAAAAACTTATTCAACCATGTTAAACATTTTCATAAATTTTTTTTTGCAACATTTACTATCATTATTGACACACTGTTTTTATAGCGCAGAAAAACTTGTAAGTCATCCCCAAAAACTGCAAATAAAATTAAGTTAAAACACATTATATAAAATCTCTAGGAACTAACCATGCTCATGGTTTCAATGGAGAGATCCAGGAATATAGTCGCTTTTAGGCATACCGGTTTTTGAGCCCTTTCGGCCACAAAAATAAGCATCTTTCGAAAACGCGAGTCGGCTTCCGGCCAATTCATGTCATAGACAGCAAAGGAAACACCTTTGCTCTGAAAGTAGTGGAACGTTAGGTTTTATTAAAGACGTGGTAAAAAATTCTAGTAGACTCAGTTTACCGCATCGATCAACATTTGGCTTATGGAACAAAGAAGGTATATCTCCACCGTAGGCGATACAAGTGTCACCAAAAGCTTTCCAAAGTACCCAGAAGTAATGCCAACGGTCATCTGCAATCCCGCAAAACAGACGAGCATTGAACAGGCCACGAAATTCATCAGGAGTGGAATGCCGAACACCACGTTTATAACGTCGGTGAGTCTATAAGGTATGTAAAGTTAATAAGGAAGTCAAATTTATTGTTAAGAAGGTAAGTTAATTTGCTGTTAAGGCAAGAAGGGATTAGTTTTGTATGGATTTAGTATTGTTTTTTGATTAGTATTGATTAGTATTGTATGGTTTTAGAACCATATTGGATTTACCCAAGAATTTTGTTGTGATAGGCGATCAATGTCTGAAGTTCCCTCAGGTTTTCGTCAGCTCCTCCTTTGGAACCTGAACCCTCTCGCACCCGCATTTCCTTGAGAGCCCGGGACAAACGGTCAAAGTGCATAATGGCCTGCATGGTGGCGGCGAAGATCATTAGATCTGCTGAGATGTGACCACAGGTGGCCGTATAACCCGCAATCGCCTGCGACACATAGGTCAGGTAAAATTTCCATCCTTCTTGATAGTCCCAGGGAGCCAACTCAACGTATGGCATCGATGGCTCCGCATTCGGGGAGTTCATCATCCTTAAGATGATGTACTCGATGAGTTCAAACATGCTATTGATTGCCACCAAAACTACGTAGATGATTCCGAAGGACTTATTATACAGGTTGCTGGTTTTTAGATATTTGTTTACTTCATACTGCTCTTGCTCCTCTTGTCGGGGTCGTGGAAACATGGTCTCTAGCTCCTCTACCAGGTTCGACATATTTTTTTTCAGAAATATTAGGGAAACGACCTTGCCAAGGGCCGCGAATACAAACGCTATGCAACCCATCTGTATGCAGGAGACCAGAAAATTCTCTTTGTTCCGAAAGGATATAATTACAAACAATATCTCCATGATCACCACAAACACCAAGTTGATCATGTGACAGAGGAAGTAAATGTGGAACATAATTCCGGGCTTATCTTCAGGTTTCGAGGACTCGTAGGGATGTAGGCCAATGGTGTGGTAAAACATCACTGGCAGTTTAAAGAAGTCCTTGCTTTTAGGATACACATTGTTCTCCTTCTTTATGGGAATCTCCTTGAGATTCAGTAGTTTTTTGATAAACTGGACACTCATGTCGGTATAGATAGCTTTTCTTTGAGGACAAACTAAAAGTGTAATTGCTTTATATAGAAAATTAAAAGCACTGACATTAAATATTTGATTAAATACTTACTCTTGATTAGTTGTATGAAATAAAAATAACTTTATTATAATAATTACAAGGGACCAAATGAAAAATTGCTTAAGGATTGTTAGAATTATACAAATCCTAAATAAAAAAAATATCATTAAGCATTATTTTTTCGAGTGGAGTCCCTTGTTAGTTAATTGGCCCTTTTAGAACGAAAGCCCTTGGAGGATTACCAGGTGTCCTTTTATTGGCACAACACTCACAACCCAATAATTAGTGAAAACTAGCAATTTTCAGGGAATAACCAATTAAAGAGGGGATTAAAAATTAAAAGAAAATATAAAGATATAATGATCGATACTGCGCTGCAGGCGGCCACGTTGCGTTGCCATTATGTAATATAATTGGATATCACGCATACGCCCCGTGCAGCCCAGCCAAAAGTGCTGGCAGGGAACAGAAGGACGAGGACTCTTAAGACGAGGAAGGAAACGCACTTGAGTGCAGCTTATTTTCCTAGGCTTGCATAATTTACGAGCATTTTCATTGATGATGGCAAGCTGAACGGAAAAGGCAGGCGAGCAGCTTAACCCGGGACACTTTGGGCCAGGTAAAAGTCGGAGCAGCTCCTTGGAGGGTCCAGATGGGCGGGGCGGTAGTAGGTCGGGAGGTCGGGAGTCCTGGAGCTCTGGAGCTCTGGAGTCCTTGAGGAGGAGCGAGTGAGAGATACGCACTCTGCACACTCACAGCCACTCACTCGGATAGATACAGATTCAGTCACTTAAATTAGCCTTAAGTTGGCTGCAACGAGTGTTTTGCTTAGCTGCTTTGTGCACTCGGATAAGTGCAAAGAGCCGCCTGCTCGGCTCTGCTCTGCTCTGCTCAGCTCAGCTCCTTTTCCAAATACTTTTCCATCTCGTCCTGCAACAAACTATCAACTGCACAGCCCCATGCAAAACTCATGAGCTATGCTGTGCATAAGCTGCTGCTCATGCATATCCTAGTGGCATATTTCCCCCTTTTTTTTATTTTTGTGTTTTTATTTTATTTTTATTTTTTTCCACCAACATGTCCAAGTTTGTGAGTTGTTGACTGAAGCTAAAAGTTTGCTACCCACTCACCCCATCATCTCCACTGCCGTCCCACTTGATTACAAGCTTTTTATTAGCTGCCCGAAAGCAATTTGAATATATGCTCATGCTGTTGTCAATCCTGTTGCAGGTCCCTTTTTCCAACGCCTTAAAGCATTTTATCCGCCCCAAACCTGTTTGGGAAAAAATGCGTGAGCAAAAAGCATATTAAGCAGCATAAGTGCACGATATTATCTGTACTTGAGCAGACAAGGGAGCTAAATTTGAGACAGCATTATTTCATAACAATCCTTATTACTGCACACTGTCGATGTATCCTTAATGAGGCTTGTCAAAGTCCCTTTGGGTATTTAAGGTGAGTCAGCTACTGCATTTTCAATTTTGTTGAAACATGAACGGCAACAATACGAGTGAAAAACATATAAAATGGTCGAGTGAAGGGGCAGCACTACATGCACTTCACCCATGCAATGGGGTATATCTACCTTGCTCGAAAGGGGTATATGTCCTGCCTATTGGCTTGCATATTTTAAAAATATTTTAGTTTTAAATTACTTTATAAAAAATATACTTTCTCTATACGTTTAATATACATTTTATAGATTTTTATAAAGACTGCAGCATCATCTTTGATTTTTTTATGCCTTTGTTCTTTCTTTTAATTTACTCAAAGTGATGATTATATCTTAGGGGTCTTTAAATGAAAGACATATATATTTAAATAATTGATTAGATTTAAAAGTGTGTGTAAAATTCGTAGAATCGTGTGGGTTTTTGTCTATTTTTTCTCGTCTTTTTTACCCCGAAATCAAGCTGCGTTCACACACTTTCCACACAGCTACATGTGCCAACACCCAGGACCAATGTAAAAGGCTCGATTATGCTCCCAGCGGGCTGTGCTGCCTGCCAGCGGCCAAGTTTTATTATCAGCCTCGCCAGGAGACAAGAAAAAGCACCAGCAACAATAAAACTCATAAAATATGTTTGCCATCAGACTCCAACACACACAATATAATACAGCGGTGGGCAATAGAATAGGCATTTACTCCATTCAACATTAAATTATAAGGCTAGATTAAGGAAAAGAGAGGAAAATATATGATGACGCACAAAATATTGATATTCGAATTTTTAAAGGGAAAAGATCACATAATAAAAATACACATATTTACATATACATATATCACATTTTCAAATATCTATTAAACTTAATTTTTTTGGTGTTTTAAAAAATATTTTCTAATTTTTCTTTGGGAATCAGTAATGTTTTCTTAAAATGTTGAAATTCACCTTATCAATAGGGTAAAAATGGTAAATGGTAAAAATAGGCACATACAAATTATTATATCTTATTTCTAAATATCTAATAAACTTCATTGATTCTATTTTTTGTAGTTTTCAGTATTTCAGTATATATTTTCTAACTTTTTAGTTTTAAAGTAATTTTTTTTTAATCAAAAATTGCTTAAATTGAATATTTTTTGTTGGTTTTACAATTGTATGACAGCTAACGTCTTAAGTAACCCCATTGCCATAATAAATATTGTATGGTAACTATTGCTTTTCCATGACTGTTTATAGACAGGCTGCAAGGCACATTTCGTATTTGTATTTGCTGCTTTATTCTTCATTTAACAGCCCGCCCCACGGGAGGTGGGTGGCTATGTGGCAATGTGGCGCCCACCCATCGCGACCTTTGTTTCGCGGACCACTCGGCGCTGCCCTTTTTATTATGCGCTTCTTTTGGGCTTATTATATTCCTCTGCCCTTACACTCATTTAAACCATTTTACAGTAATTTTGCTTATGGCTAATTTTAAGCTATTGCCCCATGGCCGCCAAAAGGAAAATCACCACCCCCCGCTGCCACCTGCTCTGCGGTTTTCCTTGCGCCTTTTCACGTTTTCCCGCCTTATATATATTTTTTTTATGACAGCTATTACTCCGCAGAGAATCATTCCAGCATTTTTTTGTTCACTTCATTTCGCTTTGTTTTCGAGGATGGCCACAAAAGTATTCGCTTAATTTATTATTTATTCAACTTTTGGCCTCCATTAGTCGACCAAAAACTTTCACTTTATAAATTGACAATTTGTTATGTGTCTCCCCCATCGTTTTCTATTATTTATCTGTGATTTGGCTAAAATTATTATCTATTTTTCATATCGAGTCGTGGGATTTTGGGAGCAAATCTCAGTGGCTCCCTGGCGCCTTGCAATATTCATGGGGCTGGCATAAAAATTAAACATTAAGATGGCAACAACGGCGGTAATACACTAAGCCGAGATCTCTGTCACTTTAGGTGCGGAAAAGAATTATGGATCTGGGCGGGATTTGTTTCGAAACTTGTGCAGCTTAAACGCTGTGCTGGGGTTAAGCTGTCGTGCTGTCGACCAAGAGCAACAAGGAGCCACAAGGAGCAACAAGGATGCTGTGGGAAAAACAATGAGAAGTGCCACAAAAGCCGCACGGCTCGGCAACAAATTCTAATATTGCCTTTGTTCCTTCGGCCGGCTCCTTGTGCTCCTTGTGCTCCTTCTGGTCCTTCTGCTCCTCCTCTTGGGCTCCCGGGCACGCACTTCGGCCAGTTGGCTTCAAATTGAGTTGTGAGCATAAAAAACCCGGGCAAATGCTCTGGGGGGCAAGCGCCAATGCGGCAAAAGTCAACTGCTGCTGCAGAGGCATCCTGCGAAGGACACTGGACAATGAACGATGGTGCACTGACAAAAAAAATCAAAGAGATGAATACCAATTAAATCAATTAAAATATTTTGATTTTCAAATTTCAGTAATTTTAAATTAAGTAACAGAAATAAATATTTACAAGGTGTTTACATATATTATACGAAATCGAAACAATATTTTAAAACTTAAGTTAAAACCATATTAGCTCCATTAGTTCCTCTTGTTCTGAAGAATTCGCGGTTACTTTTACTTAAAATTAATGTACGGTAATGGTTAATCATGGTTAATACCACAAACATAAATGATTTTTTGATAATCCCATTAACAATAACAATTAACAGTCATCTAACACTTTTAAAATAATACAAAATTATACAAATTTTTCAAATAACTTAAAAGTGTCTATTGATTTTTCCTAGTGCATTTAAAGTCTGTTGTCCAAGTGGCAGTGTGAAGATATTTATGGCCGATGTCCAGTGTAGATGGTGTCTGCTGCGCTGTCCATCGAGCAGTTGCCTTGAGCCCCGCTGGTAAGCCGTTTAGGGTTCAATCCCAATGGGGTCGAGGTCGATCGTTTGCCGCCAACGCGTCGTATGAGTGATACGCATGCAGTCAACAATCCAATTTAATGGCTGTTTGTAATTCCCTTGCAACTGATGTCACAGATACCATAGTGGTTTTGTTTACCACTTTAAATGTCCGAGGGAAAACAAGCTATAAACTATAATAGAACCAAAATGTTATTAAAAATGCAAAATAAATTCTCCAATATGTGAATTTTCGAGAACCCTTTGCCGAGAAAAATACAAAATTCCGATTTTTGTCAAAAATGCGACATTTTTCTTCGGTTTTTCCATCGTAGTTTAGCCAAAACAAGGCGTACAGCTAAAAGACCGACTGTTTTGAGCAGCTTGCTAAATATGCTAACAATCCTTATTACTTTTAGAAAAATTAATTTTTTGACCAATTTTTTCTATTTTTTACATAACTTTTTTTCGAAAAATGGCAAAAATTAAACATTTTCAGGTTCGAATGCCAATCGATTGGAAATTAAACAACGAGCTCAACGAGGTATGACATTCCTCATTCTGACTAATATTTTTGTTATCGCAGCGAAAAAAACTGAATTCTTTAGCGAAAAAAGGGTTAAAATTTTTGTCAAAAATACAAAATTCAGATTTTTGTCAAAAATTCGACATTTTTTTTCGGTATTTCCATCGTAGTTCAGCAAAATCAAGGCGTACAGAAGAATGCTAACAATCCTCATCACTTTTTGGAAAACTTATTTTTTGACCAATTTTCTCAATTTTTGTAGGGGTTACATCACTTTTTTTCGAAAAATGGCAAAAATTAAAAATTTTCAGGTTAGATTGCCAATCGATTGGAAATTAAACAACGAACTCAACGGGGTATGACATTCCTCATTCTGACTTACATTTTTGTTATGGCAGCCAAAAAACTGAATTTTTATGGCGAAGAAAGGGTTCAATTTTTTGTCAAAAATACAAAATTCAGATTTTTGTCAAAAATGCGAAATTTTTCTTCGGTTTTTCTATCGTAGTTCAGCCAAATCAAGGCGTACAGCTAAAAGACCGACTGTTTTGAGCAGCTTGCAAAATATGCTAACGATCCTTATCACTTCTAGGAAAATTTATTTTTCGACCAATTTTCTCAATTTTTGTAGGGGTGACATCACTTTTTTGCGAAAAATGGCAAAATTTAAAAATTTTCAGGTTAGATTGCCAATCGATTGGAAATTAAACAACGAACTCAACGGGGTATGACATTCCTCATTCTGACTTATATTTTTGTTATAGCAGCCAAAAAACTGAATTTTTATGGCGAAAAAAAGGTTCAAATTTTAGTCAAAAATACAAAATTCAAATTTTTGTCAAAAATGCGACATTTTTTTTTTGGTTTTTCCATCGTAGTTCAGCCAAATCAAGGCGTATTGCTAAAAGGCCGACTGTTTTGAGCAGCTTGCTAAATAAGTGGAACTAATTTTTCTAAAATCCATAAATTCGTCCTAAAAAACTATAAACATCTGTCAAATTATATTTATTATTGGTTTGAATTTAATAAAAAGCTGTTATAATTGGGCTTGTGTGCAAAGCGCAAATAATCCCGCCTGCTAAGCTGGCAGTTTATGTTTAGTAATTGAATCATGCAAAGCTATTCATGGCTAAAAAATATTTGCGTGTAACGAAAAGCAAAATATTCGTGTCATAATTGAATGCGTGTTTAAAAAAAGGTAAATTCCTGGCTAATTTTCAGAAGTTACTAATCCACTTTAATGAACTACTAAAATGTACAACGCTTTTTCATGTATTTAAATGTTTTTTTCTTTAAGTAAATCAACCTTTAGACCTTCTAGGTACGTCTAGTATAGTTTTTTCTTTAATGCGAACCAATTAGGATGACTATTCCCCCAGCATTTTATACAAACAAAACGTATCTGAGCCTTAAATAACCGCTTAAAACACAATTGGATGCCCTCGATATTGCCACTTCCCTGAAACGACGACTTCACCCGATCCGTTCAGCAGGATAAAACCCCAGAAAAGGGGTAAATACACTCGAATCCACTACGGAATGCTAACTGCACTTGCAGCATGTGCCACCATTCAATTGCAAGTGCAATTGCTGGCTTAAGCAAAATGATACCCGAGGGGAAAAGGGTGAACGAATTACCAGGGCTTAACAAATCACCTTAAGGATATATATAGATATATATATGTGTGCCCCCTCACCTGACGCCTTGTTTACAGCACTTACGAATGAAAATAAACGCATTTCAAGCTAATTAAACAATAAAAGAGCAGGTGGATGCCACCGCCCCCAAAAAAGCAAATGGAATAACAAAGCAAATAAAAATGGAGGCGGGCGGATGTTCGGGTAATTCAGCAAATAAAAGTGCACGGCATTGGCATTAGTCGGTGGGCGTTAACTGGGTGGAATTGTGGGTGGTGTGGGCGTGGGCGTGGCACCCTCCTCCTCCTCCTCCTCCACTGACAGCTGACAAACTCGCGAGCGTGAAACTCTGGAGCGCACAAAAGTAGGCAACAAAGACGGCAGCGAGGCGATGCGATGCGATGGAATGGGATTGCAACGCTGACGGTGACGACGTGGCACAATGATGTTGCAATTTAATTTGTATTGTCGGCGGGAATGGAATGGTACGGCATGGAGATGGAGCCGGAATGGAATGGTTGCCACCAACACAATTGCACTGACGGCAAAGAGAATGCCAGCTCTGGTGATGATCACGCTGACGATGATGAGAATGGCGATGGCCATGCCGCGGCTGATGAATCCACTTAGATGTCGGACGCCTGGCAACGACACAGCAGCAACACCAGTAGCAACAGCAACATCTACAACAGCAACATCAGCAGCAGCCAGAGTGTCGCTTAATTGAACAGCCAAAGGACGAAATGACAGACAAAGACAAAGCAGGCAAACTACACGTGGACATGGGCATGTTAACTACACAAACTGCAAATTAAATTGGCTCAAGAAACACTACTAATTTATAAGGGTTTGCATTAAAGTTAAGCTATTTAAATCGATTTATAAAATAAAAAAATAAGATAAAATTGGGAACTTAAGCTTATAATTTACAAAAATAGAATATGAACATATGGTTTATTACTTGATATTTATGTTTTACGGGAGGTTTTTCATAAAGTTCATAAAAAATGTAAGACCTGATATACCAGGATTTCATTTATTATTGGTATTACTGAATTTCACTAGTACAAGGCAGTTAAAATTTGTGTAATATTGAGTTTCTTTAACGATGTTATGACAAGCAATATTATTTAATGAATCAACGAACTGCAAACACTATAACTATACAAGTATTAAAAAACGATCAATTTAATTTCATACTTCGTGTATTTCTAAATAGTAATGTTTTTTTAGGGCCTATCGGCTACACAGAGCGGCTGCTGCCGCTGGAGCACAATTGGACATAGTAAAATGATTGAAATGCATATTAATCGGTCAGGCACAAGGCACAGGAAAAGGCAGGCTGAGTTAATCGCGGCACAGGCGCTTCGAGGGCGGCTCTTCGTCGGTGGGGGCGATTGATTGCAGCAGCTTGGAGTCGGTGTGGCCACCGAAGAGGGTCAGCAGCAGGGCAACGCCGTAGCCAGTGGCCCGCTCCCCCTGAAACAGAACAGAAATCATATTAAATACGCTGGGAAACAAAGCGGATTGGATCAAATCACTTACACAATGAACGGGCGTGGCCATATCGACGTGCATCCAAATGCCGGGATAGTCGAAGCCCAGATGGGCGGCAATGAAGAGGCCGGCACAGGAGGATTGCGCGTTCTGTCGATCCTGCAAAGCGGAAGGGAAATCTCAGTTAGACATGGTGACATATACGCACGGATGTGGGTATTCCTTTATGTATGAGAAGGGGAGCATTTTGTGGATGTGCTGTGCGGCATGCAACAAGCAAAACTTGGCGTCGCTTTATTAAAAAAGCATCCTGTGGTGCAGCGCAACAAGAAAATATATTTATAGAGATAGATGAACAAACGAGGGTGGCTCAAGAACATTATTATGTTGATCGTTTCGTCGTGTACTTTAAAAACAACCCTATTTAAATTAAATTTAATATAAATAAATACATTTTTTTGTAGGGAAACTGGGTTGAATATCTGAATTGGAAATTACCATAGATGGTTTATAAAATGTATTTATTTATTAAGCTCCTCTAGTACCTTTCTTTTTATTTATTTATATACTAAGATGGGATTTTCTTGAGGTAAAAATAGGAAAGAGCAACTATAACCACTACAAAAAACCTTCAAAATAACAATTTGAAATACAGGTAACTAACCAAAAAGATTCTAGACCCCCTCCAAAAGCCATGAGCAGTTCTTGTTTCTTGCACAAGAACTTTACATATTTACCCCATTCATTCAGTGCCTTTTAAATACCTTTGAAACACACCTCGCCAGTGGCAGCCTGGGTGTGCTAATGCCTAAATTATATGCCATGCACTGGCAGCTGCGTAGCGGAAGCAGTCGCTCTACTAACTTGAGCGGAAATTGCAGCGCTTAAATGCCAAACATAAAGTACACTTTGCACGACCAGCCAAATAAAGGAGGAACCAACGCACACATGCGAGCACTCTGCTGACAGTTGGCCAAAAAAAGGAGTTAACTGGCAGACTTCTCCGGCAGCAGGAGCCACGGAATCGAGCGGACAGGACGATGGGACGCTGGGACGATGGGACGACTCGGGGCTGCAGTGCTGTGAAAATTACATGACAACGCGCTCAGTTCCTCCTCAAGATGAAAATCACACACACTGGGGACGTGCAAACATCGTTCGTCGAGCAGCGGAAGTCAAAAGTCCATTGAAGCAACAGAGCCCAGGACACAGGACCCAGAACCCCAGAACCAGACTTGAAGAATGAATTCTGAAAACTGGAGACTGCAGTCAGCGTTTCCTTCATCACACGTAAAACAAATTTTAAAAATTGAAACTGGTTCTTATGAACAATAAATTCTATTTTCTACACAAAACAAGGGTATTCCTTTTTTCCCATTTTAGAAGATATAACGGAGAAAAAGTTTGTGCTAAAAATACACACATTTCTTCTATTTATGTTTAATCTTCAGATATTGTTGAAATTAGGTGAAATAAAATAATATACCTATTTAGTCGATTGACCTGATAGCTAGTAGGTACTATAAGTTCCTTTGTTAGTTTTGAAACCATAGTTCTAGTTCGTTTGTTTAATAGGCCCAATACGAGTATGAGTTCTTTTTGACCGCAGTCCCTACAAAGATTCTCTAATAATTGATTTTCTCGACCAACAATCTATGATTTCAATTCATTTCTTTCGGTGTAGCAATTGTTCCAGTGTCTGTTGTTCCTGCTCCTGCTGACAAAACTGCATTTCTCCTCCTAGCACTACTACCGCCACTGCTTTTGGCGGTTTTGCAGCTAATAACCAGCTTTTGTTATGAAACTTGCGGCTGACGTTCTCTGGCCGATAGTGCACAAAACCGGCATGTCTTGGCTACTCCACTTTGGTTTGATTTGCCTGGAGATGGGGTGCGGCATGTGTGTGTGTGCTACCAAAACTTTCCAAATGCAATGTTTCCCAATGAACCAATTTAGTCGAAGGCGAGCGGAAGTGGTAAGCCACAGAGTTGCTGTTGCAGTTTAAAGCAAAGCAAAAGATTATACAAGTCGGAGACAAACTAATTTGAATTATTCTAAAAGTTAGTTGTTTAACCATGAGGATTTAGGATAAGAAATAACTATATTATATAAAATATTCTTGAGATTTATTACAAAACATTCAGAGCTAATTTTATAATATAAGTTCCAGAAGTTTAAAATGTTGGTTATAATTTCGTATCTTAGAGATCTTAGGAACCCCTATCCAACACCTTTAACCAGAACAAAACCACCGATTTGGGATTACTGCCAAAAATGAAAGGTCAACAAGGGTTTCGATGTAACTGTGGCGCTAATTAAATGTTTAACGTTTGTCGAGCCTGATCAGAGCACTCACGCACATGGATTCTGGGCAGGGTCGTAGAATCGAGTCGAATCGAGTCGGCCTTTCATCAATAATGGCAAACATTTGTCAACATAATGTCATTAACATTGATTGCATTAGGCCCGGTCCTGATTGTCTGCGTGTGTGTGGGTGTGTGTGTGGGCCCGATGATGTGAGTTTGTATCTCTCTTGGCCTTTTGTAAATAACGAAGCAACATCAAATCACCCTGCTATCCCCGAACCCAAACCCAAATCTCCCCCAGAGTTTGACAATGGGTCGCCGACTAATTGCGGTTTGGAACGTGACCGTTTGGAGGACCACCCTGTGAGGCATATACCCCGCCTATGTGTTCCAGCATAACACCATCCATATCCGCATCCGCGTTTGCGACGATGCGATTCATTTGCGATTAACTTGAATTGAAATTAGCCAAACGGTGACATTGTCTCACATTTAAGCTGCCGTTGCTGATATTCAATCTGCGATAACTGCATATATCGAATGTCTGGCGGGGTCGGTGTGAGATTACATCGGTGACTGATTCACGCCCCGTGGCATCAACCAGTTGGGAGTATCAATTACGCATTCATTCAATAATCGAGGCGAGCACTGAAAAGGATTTGCCATCGATGCCATCAAATGGTTTCGCTGAAGGCGGCTACAGTTTTTATTCAATTTTCGCAATGTCGCAGCCAGCACTTTAAAAACTTTGTCGCCGCAGGGGAAACGCGGATAAAAAATGTATATATATATTTACAAAGAGGGGATTCAGAAAGGGAAAAGAAAATATTAGAAAACTCTGGTGATGCCCATTCGACTTTTAACAGATAATTTTAAACGCAAATATTTGTAAAGGTGTAAAGTAAGTCCTTAAGAAAGCATCTTTAAACTGATCTATAAAGAGAAAATATGATATCAACACATTTTATATAGATTTAAAATAACCATACATTTTTGAAACCTTCAGTTTTTATTAACCCTATGTTGTAATTCTTTATTTTTGATGACTTTTGAAAGGTTTTTCGTTTTTTAAATTTTTAATAAATGTTAATATAATTTTTGGCATCTCTGGCGGCTGCGAAAGTTCAGCGGAAACCGAGGAATAACAAGCGGAAAGATTTGTGTTAACAAAATCGCCGCCCCTTCAAGTAGGCAGCGGAAATGGGGATCATTACGTGACTTTTGAATCCCCCTTTGGAACACCATGGCGACCTCTCTGGCGAAATCTGCATTTAAACCACTGAGCTTGGGCATTATTTATAAACTGCTGCGGCGCTGGCTTTAATCAAAAAACTTAACCCCGGCTAAGCATAACCGCAACAACGATGAAATACTCGGCGCCTGCAGGTCCGGCCATAAAAAAACTTTTGCCGCATAAAAAGTTCAATTTAATTCATTAAACCACGTATAAAGTCGCCGTACAATTGAATTTAAAATGTCGACGCCCAATAAAAATGAACTGAAGTCGGGGTTTTGGGGGTTCTGAGGCCAAAAAACAAAAACAATTACGCATACGCCGCGTGTGCGGTGAAAGGAAAAGACTGCAACACGTTGCCGCCACGGAATGGGTTTATCTAAAATTCATGCCCCCTGCGCTTCACTCGCAGGAAACTGGGAACAGCTTTTTACGATTTAACATAAAAATCAATTACCAACAATGGGAAAATTTCACAGTCATAAAACGTCGAGTAACTTTCGACTTAGATTCCTTCGCGCCGTCGCCGGCAAATTCGGGAAATTGAGAAACAATTGGAAATGTTTAAGCAAATTTTATTGTCCCGCCGCCGTGTTGCTTATGTTTTACTTATGACACAGTGGAGACCCCTCTCCAAGGAAATCCCCTGCCCGAAGAAGACTGATTTACTCGGAAGAAGACAGTTCAATGGATGGATGGATGGTTTCTAGGTCGGACAGTCTCGCGCGGTCATAAAGTTGTCCAAATTCGGGATAATATTATTTTTATTTCAATCACTTTTTGTTTACTTCTGCTTAGTGGCCTGGAAGAAGGAATTTGGTTTTAAAAAGCGAAAAGGCCTAAAGCTTAAAGGCATGCGGAAAGTGATTCGCAGAATATTGAAATTTAATGAGCAGCTGCTGACGCACTTGATACTGCCCACGTTTATAAAGTTCCCTTACTTCTTTCCCTACTTTTGTTCAGCTTACTCATTTTCACTACTTCCTCTTATCGGAAATATATAATATAAAAGTAAATATCCCTAACCAGTTAATTTGTACTTTTCTTTTCTCACCAGAAGTTACGAATTTAATGATTTTTTTAAGTTCCTTTTAAATCAAAATTTCACAAACGATAACTAAGAATATTTTAAATTTTAAAAAATGTATTAAATTATTAGGTTCTTTGCTTATAAACAAAGCTTAGGTGCTTCCCTTTATAAAATTCCCCAGCACTTGACATAGCAACCTACAGATAGACTATTACATAGATGGCAATTCAAAAGTGGTCACCTAACAGATCCGAGTCCCCATCATCGATTTCTGCAGTCCGACACCAAAAAAGGAGAACCTCCTAATTATCGGCTTAAATGGTTTCGCTTAATTCGCCAATACGCAGCATGTAATCGAGGACATCGCCCCTGACAGCCAACGGCCGCAGATATCCAGATGTCCACGCGCCAGGGGATCACAACTGGACGAGGGCGTGTGAAACAAATGGGAATCGGTTATTTAAGGACCAGCGACATGGGAATGGGGATCATCACCTGGCCAGCTGGTGGCTCATGCTTGCCAAAATGAGCTGAATGGGGCCGCAGAACGAAAGCCAAAGCCAGCGGCCAACAAAGCGCCCTGGCGACCGCTAACAACACTCATAATCCCTCCATTTAGTGGCAAACTAGGGGAAAAAGACACCCGAAAGACAATAAAAAAAAATACTAGGTGTATGGCGAAAAAAAGCTAGCTCATGTAATTTAAACGCAGCGCGTGGGAATTCACCTCAAAGCCAGAAAAAATGCGATGGTGATGGGTTGTAATGGCTGATGGGTGGGCGGGTATTTCACCTTTTTCGCATTTAACGTTGAATGCATTTGGAATTTAAAACACTTTATCACAGACACCATTGACAAAGTGCGCGGCGCTGTCACATCAACTGCAGCAGGGGCGCCAAGGGGTTAAGCGGGCCAAGAGGTGCGGTGTGTAGTGTACACTGTGTGTGTGGCAAGGCATGGGCCAACCTGCCATGGTGTGATATTTTGACTTGATTCCCATTTTTTTTCGAACGACGAGATAGGAGAGACTGGCGAAAAATCAAACAGGCAACTTCCAAAAACGACACAGAGGAAATAATCTTTAAAATGACTTATACTCGGTTTAATAAACCATCTTAACTACTATAGCTAATCTAAATTGAAAATGTATTGCTCAGTTTAAATTCATGAAATAGGTTTGTGCTTCAAATGAAAGTTCTTAGTAATGGTTCTCTACTTTCCCTAAAGAATCCAATATTTATTATTAAGCTTTAAAAAAGGGTTTCAATATTTTTGGATATTTTTCTAAAGTTTTTCAAATAAAAGGACTAATTAAAATAGTCCAGAAATCTGAGAAAAAACAGTGTGAAGTAAATATGAAAATTAATTATAATTTTGTTTGGAATATTAAATAACACATTTAACATTATGTGGAAATTATAATATAGGGTTCATTTCTGCTCAATCTATGTGTTTTAGAGATGTTTTATTTTAGAGAACACATTACTTTATTTGTTTTTTTTCGCACGGTGTATTTATCGAAAGGTGGCAGAGTGGGCGATTGGCAGGTAGCCAAAATTGCCACGCCACTTGACCTGCCCGGCATCTACGCACCAGCCAGGCAGTCCTCCATCCTCTCCTGGCTCCTCTCCTTCAGTCCAAACTCCAAACTCCAGCCACCCAACCAAACCGCCCACCACCCACAGCCCACGGCGTGACAATGATGAATGACCATTGATCCGAGGCGCTTGCGACGTACAATAAGGTAACTCGATTTGGTTGGCTGTTGTGGCAGGAACTGGAACCGAACCAAACTGAACCGAATCGAGGAAGAGAGCCCCAGGCTACGACGCACCTCGCTCCGGTGGCCAGCGACCGGCGCCCAGTTCCCAGAGATGGGTTTATGGGTCCAGGACCTCCTCCCTTCTCCCAGGACTGGCTGGCCTTTCTAATGGCTGCGAAAGTGGCTGGTGGCGTAGATTGAACGCCAAAGTTTTTGATACATGCGAATGCCACATGGGTCGGTGGTGTGTATAGTGTGTGTGTGGCGTATGTGTGTGGCATAAATCAGAGTAATACTAATCAATCTTTAAACCAAACATGACGTTCATCATTTTTCCGCAACGGTGCGGTCGAGTGTAAGACAAAAGAACAACATTGAGTGCAAGCGATAAAGTTAATTAAAAATGTGTGTAAAATATCTCTGGAGAGGGCAAAAGGCAGAGGAAAATGGATGTGTAAGAGATGGTCATGTGGTGGAATCGCAAAATGAAAATGAATTGAAAACAAATGAATAAAGTTACACCGAAACTTGATTAAAACTTTCTCAAAGTCACTCGCTCTCTCCATCGAATGCGGGCAGCCGGAAAAGTTCACAGCACGGGTGTCTTCGATAATGCATAAATTAAGGTACTTTTGGGGATTGATTTGGGCGACGACCGCCGTTAATCTAAGAAATGCCCAAAGAAGGATTCAAGAAGAAGCCGGAGTGACGAGGATGGCAGGCCGAAGATAGTTCGATGGAGAAGGGACAGGAAAAGAGCTTTCAAACTGATATTAAGAGGGCCTGGAAAGGTAACGCGCTAGTTTAAACTTTACAACAACTTTGTATAAATTATAATACCTAAACTAATGTGGAAGTTTATAAATAGACTTGAAGTTTATAATGACAAAGCATATTCTTAGCACATACAGGATACGTTTAATCCAGACATTCTGAGAACAGTTTTATAAATATATTTTATATATGAACCTCCTTAAAAAATAGGAAAACAAATCCATCTTTAAACTCCATGGCCTGCTGGAACATATTTTCCCACATTTTTCTAGGTGTGCTCAACGCAGAAAATTAAAATGAATAAATTCCAATGGTATATGGATCGCTTCTTTCAATTTTTTGTTTTGAAAGCTGGATAAAGTTTTCAGAGCTATTTTAAATGGGACAAGGAAAGTACTTACCGCCACCGAGTTTTTCATATCAGCAATGGCCGAAGCGAATTCGGAGAAATGCAATTCGGGGCAATAAATTATGGACGCCAATAAATCGCCGGATTTGCGTCCGGCCTGCAACGACTTTGCCTCCCATGTCTCCGAGTTTGTCAATACGGCACCATGATATTTGCCTGTTGCTACGCCCTGGAACGAGAATAAAGAGAGATATTGGTTGTAGTGTGTTTGTGAGAAATCGCAAATGAAATATTCAAGGCTCTGCCACTGGGCGGAGATATATTTAAGAGTGGGTTTCGCACTCGCCGGGGAGGGTTTGATAGAAAACAAGCAACAATCAACAAAATGCCAGCAATAAAACTGTACAGCAACTAACAATGTTAGAGGAAGGACAAAAGGGTTTGGAGTGCTGGGGCAGGGGGTGCACCAAAATTGCGAGCTTCCGACGCGGCTGGCAATAAAAAGGTGCAAGGTTATTTAGCACGAGCAACACCCAAACAACAGGCAAGGACTCCGTGGCGCGTGTTCAACTGCAGCTGGACAAATGAAGGCAAAGGCAGCACCACCAGGAGCGGCAACAAAAGCACCAACAGCAGTGCCAAAAGCAACAGCAGCAGCACTACACTGAGGAAAATATAACTAACTAGGTTTTATCAGAGAAAATGTTAATGGAACTTTTTTTTATACCTACTTTATGACCTATTTTTATCGCGAACGGGTTATTCCTTGAAACATAATCATAATCAGCGGATTCAATTGTCCGGATAAACGGAAATTATTTTCAAAATTTAGATATATTTAAAATAAACTTAAATATATTTTACACTTTTTTTTAATCAGAGCTATTACTTATAAATAGACTGCTCTAGCCTAATGCCTAATTTTAGGTTTATATAACATTTAATTTAAGGATTATATAACATTAAAATTGGTTTGTTTCTATAAATGTCTTTTTCCGCGATTCTACTTTTAAATTATATCACTTTTCCCATGCTTACAATTGCAGGGATTATCAAATATTTAAATGAAATGTACAAAACTCTATATTATAAATCTTGGAAAAATGTCGTGATTTATATTTCAATTTTAAAGGAGGTTGCAATCTTTTCTTTGAGTGTTTAGTAGCCGCTACAAACAACAGAAAACAACGACAAAAGGTGTAACAAGCAGCAGGAACATAAAATGTAAAAGCGAAAAAGTGTTGGTTGCCTGCTTTTTGTTCTTGCAGTGGCAGTTTGCCCCAATGCTGGCAATTAATATTATTGCATCCCGTCTAGGTGTGTGTCTGGGTGTAATGAAATTAAGCACAACAAGCGCCAAAAACGAGAATTCTGAACAAAATGTGGAAATTTTTAGAAGAGCATGGTGTTAGTGCTGGCCGTTTTTAGGCTGGGTATCCAAGGAATTTCCCTGCGAACAATGCAGCTTCTGGGGAGGGGAGGGGATGGATGCCACGCCCCTCTGACCAGTTTCGATTTATTTCCCATCGAACCACAAATAACGTAAATTGGCATCATATTTTAAGCAAATTGCAGTCAAGATTTATGGTAATTGTGCGCCATCGCAGCAGCTACTCAGTTGCTCCCGCTTTTGCCCCCCCTTTTCGGTGCAGTGGAAATCGAAACCCCACCGCCCATTTACCCACCTCCCACCGCCCACTGGCACACCCCCCATTGCAACCCAAAAGCGACCACAAACGACGAATCCTTTGCTGTTGTTGGTCTGCCAATGCTGCCGCTGCTATTCCTCCAAGTTGCCAGCGAAAACCAAATTTGCAATTTATTTTTCCAATTAACCTCGTGACTTTTATAAAGCGTGGCATAAATTCTCGCATAACAAGGCAGCAGACCCAGTACATCCAAGGCCATCGCCATCCCAACCACCCCCTTTGGTTACCTGGCGCAAAGATCTCTCGAAACCGAAATTACCTTGGACACCGGCAAAATAATTTGCTGGCTGCATTAGTGGCGGAAATGTGCATTCAATCTGGTGAGTTGTAGCCTTTAATGCGATTAAGGGGATACAAAAAAGTTCCTAAATATTTCGAGTTTCGTAAAAAAAGGTCATTCGATGAAGTTGACAGTATCAATATATAGAAGGCACTATACAGTTTTATGAAATTAAATAGTCTTTGTTAGATTCTCAATCACTATCATATAATATATTCATTCAGAAAAATGCCTACGTAAAAATCTATTTGACTTATCTGATTAAACAGGGATTTTACTCACTAATCACGTGTTGAGTAGACTGTTCTTATCGAAAGTGGGAATCTTTATAGGGTTATCAGTATCTCTTACCTGAGCTCCAGTTAATGTAGCCATGTCGAGAATGATATTGGCCTTCAGGTCCTTGTTAGCAAAGCAAACGCCATCGGCGAGCACCAAGCGGCCCTCAGCATCCGTGTTGTTGATCTCCACTGTACGGCCCGAGTAAAGAGTGTGAATGTCATCGGGACTGCAAAAAAAATTTAGAAATTAGTTACAATAGAACACTTTAAATACTAATTCAACAGTTCTAATTTTACAACACTGAATTATATGGCTTACAGATCTTAACTAAGGCACAAAATGATTTTAGCAAATTTCTCAATAAGTATTTAAGCTAATCTAGAATCAAAAACCCACCGCGTTGCATTTGGACCGACGGAGTTCTCGGCCAAGCAGAAAACGGCATGCAAATTATCCTTGAATCCGCACTGGACAGCTGCGTAAAAGGCGCCAAGAATCGCAGCCGCTCCTCCGCAATCGCGCTTCATTCCGGGCATGCCGGTCTTGGCCTTGATGCTCAGGCCACCAGTGTCGTAGACGATACCCTTGCCGACCAGGGCAATGGTCTCCTGAGCGCCCTTCGGCTGGTGGGAGAGCACCACGAGGGCCGGAGGCACAGTCGCTGCCTTGCCCACGCCGTAGATGCCGCCAAAGCCGCGTTCGCGCAGCTCTTCGCCACGGATTACTTGCGGCGTGATGCACAACTCCTTGCCTACGTCCTCGACTGCCTGGATAAAGTGGTCCACGTTCATCTCGTTGCAGGGCATGTCCACAATGCGAGCAGTCAGTCGGATGGCCCGGGTGGTCTCATTCAGGCATTTGAGCTCATCTTCATTTAGGGGTTCACACTCCACGCCACCCTCTTTGTTGATTAGCAGAAACTCTACGTTCACCACGTTGCGTCCTGCATCCTTGTTGCCATCGCCCTGATCTCCACATCCCAATTGTGCCTTGGATTGGTTTGTGGCCAGTAGGTTGCCCGTTTTGCGGGAATAGAGGGGGAAAGCCCTGACCACCGCACAGGCGCTGGCGAACAGGTTCTCCCGCTCGCAGACCAGCACCACGCTCTCCTCGGAAACGTTAAGCACATGGTTCTTCACCAGTCGGGTGATGGCATGAGCCCGGGAGGCGGTATTATGCCGGGATGCCTTCAAAGGCAGCGCGGCCACAGTGGCCACATCGAGATAAAGGGATACCTTATCGGTGGGCGCTGGATGCAGGCAGGCCACGGCATTCAGGAAGGTCTCTTCGGTGACACGCGGACTGAGCTTGCTCTCCAAAAGGCTAAACTTCAGCAGATTCAGATGGCGCAGCTGGCCGATGATCAGGACCGGATGTGACTGCGGATCGCTGCAGCTTAGCGAGTCGTTGAACTTCACGTCCGTGGCCATCTGGAAAAGAAAGATGTATGCGAATGAGAAAAGATTTGGATTTTGAGGTACAAGGGAATGGCAGCCCAATCCCGGCGATAAGCCTCTGGTACTATCTTATCGGTGTTAATCTGGGGTTTACTACTCCAAGTGCCCCACTTGCTTATCAGTCGACAACTTTACTCCACACTGGCGGTCAATTGATGCAGCCACCCATAAATCACGAGAGCTAAGGCGGCGAGATAAGGAGCGGGTTTCGGGTTAAGGGTGGGGACATCTGTGCTAATGAAGGAGTTACTCGTTGGGCGCCTGAGTGCTGTACAATTATATTGTTAACTTATGTATATGGAAACATCCATTAAGAAAGGGCATAAAGCGAAAATTTTCATTCTTTGACTAAATGACTTTATAATGTGTTTTATAATAGAGATTCTATAACATTTCCTTAAAAAACAATACATTTATGATTAAATTTCATTAAAAACAATTAATTTGCATAACGATAGTACTGTCCATAACAAATTCCTTAAAGCTTATGGGGTGTATGCAATAACGCCCATGGAAGAGAAATTAAAAATTAAATTACAAATTAAAAATTATTACTATAAAAAGGGCGTTATGTATACACCCTATGTATTTATATAACTCTGTATTTAAATAACTTTAAAATTACTATAAATTTAAAAAAAAAATGGATAAATGTCTTTTTTAACTAAGACGATTAATTGTCAAAATGCAGGAATTTATTGAACATCTAATTTTTCATTTTTTTTGTCCATATACATTTTATTATATTTATTTATTATTAAATTGTTTTGTTTTTTAGAAGGATTGAACCAACAAATTGATTTGAAATTATAAATGAAAGCGTGACCTTGAGTTCGGCGCGACAAGAACAACAAGTGGGTCGTTGACCGATTCGCGGGGTTTCCAAAAAATAAGTGCAGGAATATCTTATCCATCCATGGCAACAAATAACACAAAACAGAAATGGAAGATAGCTCTATCTTAAAGCATTATGCAAATTCTATATGCTCTATTTATAGAACCTTTGTTCCAGTTTTCTTTTTTGCAAAATGTTCTTACAAATTTTGTACCTGTTTGTTTGCTTACCTTACCAAAGCGGCTGCTGCTGTAAGTGCGAGCGAGATGGGTGCGAATTGCCTTTACACCAAAAAGCAAACGCATTAATTAATTACTTTACTAATTGCACAAATTGTTGCTGAAAACGCGGCTTTTTAGTTTTTTTCGCTTTGACAATTTGACTTGCAATTTTTTTTGCTTGCCGGCTCTTAGAGATGTGCAAAGTATTTAGGAATATGAATATATCGATATTTTTAAAAAATAAATATTTCTATCGTAACAGAACATGTCGTTATTTTTATTTAGATATTTAAATAAATTTAAAAATTTTAATGTTATCAAAATAAACATAGTACTGTATTATATTGGCGCCATCTATGTTTTTAGCTTATCATCGGCAAAGATGTCACCGAATATGACCCTAAAATCTTAATGGAGTGTATTCTTGGTTTTTATTTTGTTTTATTCTATAACCTATTAGGAATTTATCCCAAAAATTTTTAAATTTCCCGCCCTTAGAGCTGCAACTTTCAAATATCGATATAAAGAGAACACCGTTTTTTTGCTGATCTGGCAGCTCTGCTAAGTCTAGAAAGTGTCATCCCTAGCTAAAGTGTTATCTCTAACTGGAAGGGCAAAAAACAAGCGTCTGGAAAGTAAAAGGCGCTGAATTTTTAAAGAATTTAAGAAAAGCAAGCAAAAATTCGTTAAAACATGGCTATAATCGTGGCTGAATCGGCTTACGAAAAGCGGGTAAGGGCTATGTACGAGAAACAAATTCGCATGGAGGCCCGAGAGGCGAGTGTCATCAAGAAAGTCTCGAAATTCAACAGCAATTTGTGTGAGTTGCTATCATAATTTTGCATTTTTCCATTTAAATTGATTGATTTTATTTTAATTTCCCAGTGGATGCCAAGGAGGCAGTTGTTCGTCATCACCAAAAAGTGGGAAAGTTTGAAAAGGTTAAAATTCAGCGCCGCGAGGAGATGGAAAAGCGGGCTTCCTTCTTGGAGGAACTGGCTCAGAAACTGGAGGCCACCAAACAGAGGAACTTGGTGATGAAGGAACAGATAAAACAGCTGAAAATGTTGGACAGACAGCGCAAAAACGAAATCATGGAGAGGTCAGCACTCAGGAATTGTATTATATTGAAAAAGATCAACCTTTTTGATCACTTGTAGAGCTAATATTTCCATACTATAGTTATAATTCTTCGATCCCTTTCCGTAGATATTTTCCAACTCCAGTTTCATTCATATAAATTACAGACCTCAAAAGGTCCTCTATAAATCATGATATATAATAATCTTAGTTTGTATATGTTTCCATAAGCCTAAAGAAATTATTTTTAAATCTCATTTAGTTAGATTATTTTCCAATTTTTACTACAAGTTTTTAACCTCTGACAACTATTAAACAAGCCCATTATGACTGAAGAAAGAATGTAGGTTTTTAGGTCGAAACCTAAAAGTATTGCTGCACCACATATGTACATACATCAAATATTTGCTCAATTCATGTGCGCGCATTTTCCAATGCAAACAAACATTCAAGCAATGACCCACATGGTACATCACATACGAAATAATAAAAGCAATGTTCTTTTGTTCCATTTTATAGCATTCACACGCTGTCGAAGACGACAGGGACCTATATAAACCAGCAAGCGCTGCCGGCACGTGTGAAAGGTGTCACTGTACTGCGCGAAGATAATGGCGACCAGTTGATACCCTTTGATCTGAAGGCAACCGATGTGGAAGGACTGGAGTCCCTTTGTCAGCATCTTCAAAGCCTAAATGTAGACGTAGTCCAGTGGCGGCAGCTAGTCTCGCTGGCCACGGAAATAGCTACGGATTCACATGCTTCTAGTACGCCGCCCAAGGAGAGCGCCAAGTGCAAGTCCATAATTGATCTCACCTCGCCGACGAGTCAGAACTGACTTCCGATTTGCCTGGTTAAGCTCCATTGCCATTATAGCACTTCAAATTGGCGTTTTAAATACTTGGCGACAAAATAATAGCATAGTTTATTCTAATTGCTATTTAAGCCTACCAGTTTAGCGTGTTAAGCATAGTTTTTAATATTAATTATTTTACGATAAGACTCATTAAAAAATATATTTACAAAAAAACCCGAGGAAATAAGTGTTAAGGAAAGGCAGATTATTCACTACGAAAACATTTTCTCTTCAATGCCGATTTCTTAAACGATTAAGATGTTATTCGACACATTTAAAGATCAGCTTAGCTTTTTAACTGTTAGTCCACTACCGGATGTTTAAAATATTTATTTTTGGAGACGTCGCCATTGGGTCAAAGCCAATAGGAGATGTCTCGAATCACTCCATCGCCTCCCAGAAATAAGCATATTCAAAACCAGTTATTGAATGAACTGATTACAACGAAAAAAGAATTCATATATTAAACAGATTTGTAAAAAAGTTTTAAAAATCTTTTTAAAATTTTTATTTTATTTAACCTTGAAGGCTTGTTATTGTAATGTTTTCGAAACCATATCTGGTACATCTAGTACATCTGTCGATTTGATTGATCGGTTTGTAAATGCTCCAAAGAAATACTTGCCAAACAAGGTTAATTAATTTTGTGTAGATGTTTCTTAGTGGGTACCTGAAATATTAACATTATCAATAACTCTGTTCACATAACTAGCATAGTATTTCATATAAGGTTTTGTGCCTTTGTATACCCCAAGAAAAGTGTTTTTTTTGGATGTCAGAAAAAATATGAATCACAAGAGATATTACAAAAATTCCCTCTAAAAACAAAGGAAAATGGGACGAAGAAAGTTATTTTTAAAAGATTTTATTCAGTGCACAATTTTTGAGCTTTTGTCTTGACGGCCGCTGTTAATCGAGAAATCACAAAAGTCATAAGTGAGACAGAGTGCCACCGGCTAACCGATCTATGAATAAACGCCGATCCATATAGATTGGCGTTGCTTAATTGTTATTGTCCGTCGAAAGTGTGAGTGACTTATCGTGGCTACAAAACGCAGCAGCACGGAAGCTACGGATTCAGTTGGTGCCCGGACTTAAAGATGATCACTGCAATTCTCCTGGCGGTCTGCACCGCGGTGTTTCTTTTCCTTTCGTATCGATATGCAGTTGGTCGACCCTGCGGTTTTCCTCCCGGTTCGTTTTGGATTGGAATCGACGCCTAGGAGTCCCGTAGCTAATTGGATTATTCACAGGTCCTCCGAGGATACCGATGTTCGGCAGCTATCTCTTCATGCTGCTCATAAACTTCAAGTATCTGCACAAGGCTGCCTTGACCCTCAGTCGGTGGTATAAATCGGATATCATCGGACTGTATGTCGGTCCTTTTCCAGTGGCTATCGTCCACAGTTCGGAGGGAGTGCGTCAGATCCTCAACAACAAGGTGTTCGACGGACGTCCCCAACTTTACGTGGCCGCTATGCGAGATCCCGGCCAAGATGTCCGAGGTGAGTCTTATCATATCGGCCTCTGATCGTGGACACTTTTAATGGCGTTGTTTAGTATTGGGGTCAATCGTGAATTAATTGTCGCAGCTGGTGAACAAAACAATCTTATCGCTTCAAACCGATTAGCACTGGCTGCACTTTAGTCAAAGAAAGTAAACTTATTTTTGTTTGGGCTCTTTGAGATTTCTTGTAGATTAATATTCCTATTTCTGTTTATGAAGCTTAGGAAAAAAATATCTGCTATTCTTCGTATTCTTACTTTTATATACCAAATAATAATTTATTGTTTAATTTTTTTTTAATTGCCTGTTTTCTAAATTAAGATCAGTTCTGTGCAGTTCTCAAATTAAGTTAATTTTTTATTAGATGTTTTAATATTTAAAGGTTATATGTTTTAAAAGTATTCATTATGAGTTTTTAAGTAATAGTAAGATTAATTTTAAAAATAATTTTGAAAATTTCCTATAGCTTTCGACCTGTTATTCTTTTTTTTAAGAACATCAACAGAGCACATTGATATCAACTTTCGCCACTTTAACTGATAAGACCCATGGGCTTTAATTGCTAATATTTCCAATACAAATAATATATATAATATTACTAAGTTCAATTTTGCGACTTCCCTTACAGGAATCTTCTTTCAAGATGGACCGTTGTGGAAGGAGCAGCGTCGCTTTATCCTGCGCTATCTACGAGACTTTGGCTTCGGGCGACGATTCGAACAACTGGAATTGGTCATCCAGGAGCAGTTGACCGACATGCTCGACATGATCCGCAACGGACCGAAGTATCCGCATGAGCACGAAATGGTGAAACCCGGAGGATACCGCGTGCTCCTTCCGCTGCTCTTTAACCCCTTCTCGGCCAACTGCCACTTTCACATTTTGTACAACGAGTGCCAGAGTCGTGAGGAAATGGCCAGATTAGTGGAGCTCTGTAAGATGGGCATGCAGTTTCAGAGAAATGCGGATGACTATGGCAGAATGTTGAGCATCCTTCCCTGGATACGACATTTTTGGCCCGAATGGAGTGGCTACAACAAGCTGCGTGAATCGAATATATTTGTGCGCCAGTTCTTTGCAGACTTTGTGGATAGATATTTGGATAGCTACGAAGAGGGTGTGGAGCGCAACTTCATGGATGTCTATATAGCGGAGATGCGTCGATCTCCTGGCTATGGTTTCAACAGGGATCAGTTCATTATGGGCCTGGTGGACTTCTCCTTTCCGGCCTTCACTGCCATCGGTACCCAGCTGTCGCTACTCATTCAGTATCTCATGTTATACCCGGCTGTTCTGCATAGGATTCAGTCCGAAATCCAAGAGGTGGTGGGATGCGGAAGACTGCCCACGCTGGAAGATCGCAAAAACCTGCCCTTCACGGAGGCCACTGTTCGCGAAGGTCTCCGCATCGAAACGCTGGTGCCCTCGGATGTTCCACACAAAGCTCTGGAGGATACCGAGTTGCTGGGCTACAGGATACCCAAGGTGGGTGCAAGTTTTACACCCACTAATTTATGTAATGCTAAAATCTTTTGGATTTCTTTGTCTAGGATACCATTGTGATTCCCAGCCTGTATGCCTTTCACTCAGACTCCAGAGTTTGGTCCGATCCGGAAAACTTCCGGCCGGAAAGGTTCCTCGATTCGCAGGGCAAGCTCAGCCTGAAGCTGGATGTCTCTCTGCCCTTCGGAGCGGGAAAAAGGCTCTGCGCCGGTGAGACTTTCGCCCGGAACATGCTCTTCCTGATGACGGCCACCATGTGCCAGCAGTTTGACTTCGTCCTGGGCCCCAATGATAGACTGCCCGATCTCTCCCAGAACCTCAACGGTCTGATAATCTCGCCGCCCGATTTCTGGGTGCAACTGAAAGATCGGCATTGTACTTGAGTACAATGAAAAGATTCGAGTTATTAGAGTTAGCTTATTTTAAGACATCTAATTTGGGATAACCAAATAATAAATTGTCGTGCGGAATGTATTCCAAACATTTTAACTATTCTTTTTTCTATAATTTTGTGTAACATTCAAGTAACAACTTAATAAGATAAGTTAATTTTATACTTGTCTAAGATTTTTTTATCATAAGAGAATATATCTCTGAAATATAATTATAAAAAGAAGCTGAACTTTGTTTAACGCAACATATAATACTCTATTTCGGCAATTATGTGGAAATACAATTGCGATTGGGTTTATGGTTCGCCGTCGGACTCAGAGGAGTAATCCTGTAGCGGCGAAATTTCTGGATCAGGTGTGATTGAAAGCGGTTCGGCTTCCTCATGTTCCTCCGATTGATCTGACAAATCCAATTCGTTAAATAGATTCCTTTCGTAGTCGGAACCTGAGCTAGCATCGGCCAAGGATGTGCCCATGGAGCTGGTCGATGAAAAGCACAAGGAAACCAGCGAAGCCAACGAGGAATTGGTAGAGAGTAGCGGTGACTGGGTATCGTTGGCCTCCGATTCCGAATCCGGCCTATAGCCATCCTCATCCCCGTCGTCGTCCTGAAGGTTCCCGGACGAGTTGCCCATTGTATCCTCCTCCTCCTGGGGAGTGTTTTCCAACGGAGCAGCGCGACTCTCCTTGCGCAGCTCCACTACCTCGCTGAGGATCTGGTGCTGCTTCTCGGCAATGGTGGACACCAGCTGCTCGAGGCTTCGGATGGTGGCCTCGTACTCGATCAGCTTCTTCTTCAGCTGGTAGTTCTCAGCCCGGCAGTTGTCCAGCTCCAAGGAGGCGCACATCGCGATCTTGGTGTCGTCCGAGTTAGCGGATTTGGTACTAGATATGATCCGAATGGTTGAGACTTTATCCGCGAATAGAATTCCGTTTAAAACTTACATGGTTAAAGCATTGGAGTCCTTATTATGGACCGGGCAAGTGTGGGACATTTTGAGACTTGAAATTTACAGGCAATTCAATTCTCACAACAAAATGGACTTTACCTATTTGTACTTTGAAATTTCCCCCAGAATATTTTGACACTGTTGTCCTGTTGTCTTGGATCAGAGTGCAAAACGATTTCTGGACTTTAGATAATCGAAAACTCTTTGACTGAATATTCCCAGATGACTAGGATAGGCAAGACAATTTAAAATTACCATAAATTTTATTTACGAAGAATAAATCAAAATATGCACCCACAATTTTGACCCGGCTACTAATTGACACTTTTATGAGCCCCTGAGATTTGATAAGGAAATTGATTGCAATTTAGATGTCTGCAATTCACTGATAGCCAATTTAAAACAAAAACAAATTTAAAACAACCAAGAAATAATTATAAACAAGTCTACCAAAATTACTGTAGATTATTTTATAACCTACGTTGACAAGTCAAATAATATAACCAATTGTAATCACACATTATATGTTATAAGATTAAGAAAGAGTATGAGTAAGGAAATTATATTGTACACATTGTCACAAATAAATGTACGCTTAGGTTTAAAATATATAATTTCTAAACTAGCTTTAACAAATGCAAGTTACTATATCCCTGCAGATTTAGATATAATATTTGAACAGGCGTTTCATTTTTGTAAATTAAAACATTTAGTCCTGACCACAAAAAGGAAGTAATTTTAATTTATTAGTGAGAAAATTAATAATTATAAAAATTATAACTTTTTAAAATAGTAATTTTTGTTGTGCTTCACACATTATTGTATGATACTCAATATTTAAAATATTTTATAAGAATAATAAATATTGGGGGACTTACTTCTGTTCGTCGTTTTAGTAAGCATGAACGCCTCGTGCGTCGAGAGTTGCATTTTCTTAGGCCATATTTATTCCTGGAGATTGTTTGCCTGCAAGAAGGTTGCATCCTGTGACCACTCCCATGATATGAGCTCTTGGGACAACTCTTTACGCTTTTGCATTTCTCCGGTTGATGCCTATGACGGCGATTAGGGCATTTATCCATCTTACGTTTCAATTTCTAAAGGGGTTAGTTTTTCCGTTACAGGTAATCGCACTTTATACTCGTAGTCCAATACATTTTATAAGATTTTAATTGTACCTTACCCTTGACCGATACCGACTCTTTTCTCTACAGCTTAGGGCATTCCAGCTCTGTGCGCCCTGACGCAGTGCATCCTCCATTTCAATGTCTTCACATTGTAGCTGGTTTTCCATCAAGTAACTAAAAAACCCGTTTACATAAGGTTCCATATAGATGATGTACAATATACTATTTCACTATCTGAGTAAATTTTGGAAATTGGAATGAGTCGATTGTTAGACGTCTTTCGAAATAAGAATATTGACAAAAATAGGAAACTTAGTACAGATACAATGTTCAAGGGTGTCTGCTTTAACAAATTTAAGATCTTCGTTTGAATTTCAAACCATATATTACTTGTACCAACCAACAATTTTAAACACAAATTTTCTGAATTTGATACAACTCTTCGTTGGCCTTAGTTTATTACGATGTATATTACAATTTGGTTAAAAACTGTTTGCATAGCCTATCAACAAGCAGTTTAACTTCAAACTTAGAGATAATTTGTCGTTATTTTCAGCCGTATTAGATAAGCGAGTGTCCCTTTGGGGACCCTTTTCCAAATATTGCTTCGACTCCTAAATATCAGCTTACGGACTACTTGATTTATTTTCACGTTGCGCATGGACATGGATCCATGCCGCTAACTTGGCTAATACTGGCCACTCCAGTCCACCCAAGATCCCCATTTTCCCCCCGGGATCCTTGGCCGTCGCCCGCTGTCCCTCATACGATTATCCTCGCCATTCCTCACAACGATTGTAAAAGGGTTACGATTGCTTTTAGTAGTAGGCCTGCTTTATGGCCGCACTGGTGATCAGGAAAGCGGAGCCAATCAGCATGAAGGTGATGATTTTGAGAGCACTGGGTCTACCGGAAGAATCTATGGATAGGGGGAGATAAAGAAAATTTTAGTAGGGGGTATACAATCAGGTGTCATAATTGTTTTAATAAAGTATATTATATTTAACGTTTATATTGTAATTATAGTTTTTTTCAGGTATGCATGTTTTATATTATTAATTCTTTGTAAATTTAAGATTTTAAAATATTATTTTTGAAGTTCTTGGTTTTTTATCTTGAAATAATGTAATATTTTTGTGTTTCGTACTCACTTTTCTTGTTGGGCATCACGCGAATGCACTGCTTTTGCTCGGAGTTCGCCGTATATCCGAATTTGCATTGACACACGGAGTTACGACACTCGATATTCTCGGGATCCTTCTCTATATAACACTCGGTGGCTTTTGTGCACGATTCTCCAAGCTCTTTTGGTTTAAATAATAAAATTTTAGAAGGGAATTTAAATATGGAAATCAATAAAGATCACTTACCGCGCTTCACCTCGCAGACTCCGTTCTTCTCGTGTTGCTCATCGGTGCAACCACACTTGCCCTCCGTATTGCAACTGGCCAGGAGAGGTTTGCACTGCTCATCCTCGACGCACTCGTCCTCCAGCTCCTCAGCTATAAAAACATTTAAATATTATACAGTAAAGATCTAAAATAATCAATAATTCGAAATAATTTAAATTTGTCAAGCTATGTCATACATTGATTTCATAGTAAGGCATTTTTTATTATTAAATATTATTTTAGAATATACCAACCTTCCTTGAGGCACTGATCCTTGAAGTGTACATATCCCTTTCGGCACTGGCATGTGCGTGACTGCTCCTCCTCGTCCTTTTCCAAGCAGCTGGTGTTCTCAGCTACGCAGTCATCCTCCACCGAACAGTCGGCTCCGATTCCCCGCAGACACATCTCGTCCTTTTCAAAGTAGTTATCCGCACAGACGCACAGCCGGTTGGAGCAGACGGAGTGATCCACGGGACAGGCATCATTCGACTCGCACTCGGCCCCCAGACCCTGTTTATATTCGCAGAGCTGTTTGATGGCATCGTATAGGGCGTACTCCTCGCAGGTGCAACGCCTCGGGATCTCCGGGTGGCAATAGGAGGCTCCAAAGGGACTGCATTGGCTGTTCGATGTGCAGGACAGGTGATATTGGATAGCTATTTAATAAAAGGGGTTGTTAAATAGATTCAAAGGATTAAACCAAGGGATCCACTCACGTTTCCTGCAATTCCGCAAATCCCTTTCGTAAAAATAGTTCTTTTGGCATACGCAAGTTTTCGACACCTCGTCGAACTCATATTCGCACTCGTCCGTGCTCTCTGCGATTTCTCCCAGTTCTACGATAGAAATATTAATCTTTTATAAAGTCTTAAAGAATATAATTAATTTTCACTCACCTGCAAAACATTTTCCATTGCGGGCATAATAACCCTGGCGACACAGGCAAATATTTTTTGTGCAAATCGAGTGCGGCAGACCCGAACATGACTTTCCATTATCCGTACAGCTGCTGCCATCTAAATAAGGCAATGGGATTTAATTAAATTTATTATAAATAATATTTAAAAAAAAATAAGTAAATATGTTACAGTTTACGAAACACTTAGCTAAATAGCTTTTCTTAAAAAGACTACAGTTGTTGGCAAAGTAAAAAGTGGACTGAAGAATTCGCGTTTTGTGGATTAATTTAAATGAAAGGAGTGTGATATGTACTCACACTTCTTCTCATCGGCGTCGTCGTCATCGCGGCTAGATCCCAGCGTGGAGTAGGTCTTGATGTCCTCGTCATCAAAGCGGAAGAGGGCGGGAAATCGGCGGCGTTGGTTGAGGGCGTGGCTCTGGTTCCGGCTGGAGGTGCGCCGGCTACTGGTGCTCGTGGAGGCGGTGGCTGTGGTGGTGGTGGCCGCATTTCGGACACTGCGCCCCACCTCCTTCAGCTCGTACTTCTCGATGCTCGTCTGGACGGCGATCTCATGGGATCGTGGGGAGATGAGTGGCTCGGTGTCGCCATTGGTGAGCTGGGCGAAGGACACCTGGGCGGCGGCATCGCTGTGAGTGGGCGGGGGGGCATGGACAAAGGCCTTGGTTAGCTGGCGGCGGCGGCTCCTGAAGGTCGGTTCCTGCTCAGCCTCGGCGGTCTCGGTGATGGCCTCCGCTGTGGTTGAGTCATCCTCCGGCGAGCCCGGATTGGCTGTCTCCGTGTCCTCCGCCGGAGTCGTTGTGATCTCGTCCACATAGGTGCATACTAGCCCCACGCACTCGGCACCGGCGCCCAGTGCATCACAGTCCTCGTTAACGACGCAGGCATCGTTTTCTTCTGAAAATTTTTAAAGAAATTAGTTAACGTTTCATTTTAAATTTAAATAAATTAATAATCTGATATTTAAAAGTAACTTATTTATGTTTACCACTCACAATATTCGATGAAATTAAAATTCCAAAAATAATCATGATAAATAATACATTTAGTGTCAATTTCTCAATGCCACGTTAAGGTTCTAGTTAGTTATCTGTCAGAGAAAGCTAGAATTGTTAAGTTACATATTTCGAAAAGACAAAAAGAGTCTATTGTCACAGGATTTAACTGAATATCCGGTCTAAAAACCCTTAAAAGGAAGGGTATCGACCATCAAATTTAACTAGAACATTGCTTATAGTTAAGGTCAGTCAAATAAATGCAAACGACATTGAAAAACTTAATTTCCCCAAAAAAACAATTTCACAAACGTTAAAATGATTTTGACATCTACCCTGTACTTTAAACTTTCTGACAAAACCCGAATATATTCTGATTAAATAGGGTTTATCAAAAATTGATGATTATCTCTGGATCTGCTGCTCACCCATTGATTTTCGACGGCAGATGTTTCCATATCTGTTATAATAGCCATTTGCACAGCCGCACACGTTTTGCTGACAACTCACAGACGCACGATCGTAGCCAAAATAGCAGTCCAAGTCCTGTAAGCAGGATTAAACAACCATTAAATATTTAAAAAATATATAGATAGGTTCCTTTTCCGATCTCACCGTTTCGCAGGACTCGCCGAGTCCGTTCAGTGGGCGACACTTGCCACGCAGATAGTTCTGGCCATCGGCGCAATCGCAGACCCCAGCTTTACAACTGGCCCCCGTTGGCATAAGATTGCACTGGACGCTGTCGTCGCACGATTCACCAATGAGGGACGTCGCCAGGCATTGGGTGAAGTTATCCGCGAACACCGAGTCGAATGTGGAGCACTCGCACTGCCCGCTGGCCAAGTCGCAGCTCGAACCGTCAGCTGTGCAGTCCTCCGCGTTTTCACATGGCCAAAATACGGCCAACGCGCCGCCGTCGCCTGTAATGGGTTAAGGAAATGGGTTAGGGCATGGGTTTGGATTCAGAATTGGACGAAACCCCGGCCTGGTTGGTTAAAAATTTACGTCTCGACGGTGCCTGTGACCACACTCGGATGTGTCGAGTCGACCTAGTTTCGGTCCTCGATTTCGGTTCCCCCTCGAGCCGCCCTTAATTATTCAAACAGGCTCCAGTTCCCACACTTGATAAGCCACATTTTCATTCATTTCTGGGGAGTTAGCTAAATTCAATTTTAAAATCCCTATTCTACCTTACCTTAAGATAAACGTTGTGATGACAGTAATGAAATACTCGTAGATGAGTTCTTAAGTAAAATAGGGTTACATATACATAGACCTATTATAACGTACTTATAAGAACTCTTCTCTATTGTCTGAATATTATTGTTATATTCAGATTGAGTATTACCTACAGAAAATCAATTCAAAAGGGAAAAAATGATTGAAATATAATATGGCCGGCTTTAAATAATTTTAAATTAAATAGGAAATTTCTTATTTTATTTAACTCTGAATTTATGTAACTGTTATTAAATGCCACTCTCTGAAACTTCTAGATGTAAGATATTATTTTAATTTAATCGTTAAATAGTTAAACTTTTAAATATGTCAGTTGATATTTCTATTAAAGATTGTGCTGTATTATATCTTTAAGTTTACAGTAACCACTTTTAACTTCTGTTAATCTGTTCCCTATTTCTTATAATCCTTTTTTGCAGCCTATACCTGAGGCGATATATTTCCAATTGATTGAACATCCTCGTCAATCCTGGCCGGCCACGCCCTCTTATCTATCTGCCCAGCTGATTAGCCTTATAAAGGACGTTCCCATCCTTCTAAAACCCAAATTCCCCGCATCGCGTCGCGACGGCAAAGCTTCTTCTGGCACGCAACGTGTCGGGGCCGCAATTTATTACGTATACGCCAACGACTTCCGGATGAGGTTGCGGCAACGAGAAAATTTCCATACAAAACAGAAACAAGGCGAAAAATGGTAATAACAATAACAATAACAATAGCACACACAAAAGAAAAGCTGAATTTCGCTCGACGCTTTGCCACTTTAATTTCCATTTTCCGTGGCCGGCAAAACAATTTCTCAAACCGCAAAGGACCTTGGGACCTGGACATTCGTGAGAGACCTTTTTATGGTGGGTGGTGTTGGGGGTGGTGGGGTCAATAGGGCAAAGTACTTGACCTTGATTGCGTTTGCATTAATTACTTGTGGCTCTTTAATGTTATGACTGCCGTAGGCCTACGTTATATTTGTTCACCAATTTGGTCGGCTGCCCTTTCGATGGCCTCACACCCGATTAATCATGGCTTTAATTCAATTACCGGAAATCGCTCATGATTTCCCCAGACCATTTGTTTTTGTTTGCTCTCTCTTGTATTTTTTTACCTTGAGGATTGAGAACCGCACAAAAAAGGACGCCGAGCGTTAGGAACCAATGGAAGTTTGACATTTTCCCGGGCTGACAGAGATTTCCCCGAACTGCTGGCTAATATGGCCAAAAGGCAACTAACCATTTCGCGTAGGATTTGAACTATATCGAGTGCCCAATTCCGGTTAATCTTATCTGTGCGTCGACCATAAAAATACTCATACATCGATGATTAACCGGTGGCATTTGGTGTGTTGTATGGTGGTTTTTCCTGATAATCCCAATTTGTATAATCGCAATGTGTAGTTTCAGCCAAATGTGACCGGAATCGGTTATTGGTTGCCAGGGCTACAGTGATTATCCACTTTGTTGGCCCATTGCCGTAGGTTTTCTGGGTATTTTAAGTGGAACCGATTACGAATACCTCTTATCAGCTTCCAACACCTGGCTGGCACACCTGTTCGTCGGTCTAATGGTTGTAGTAAAATGTTAACCCCTTCTGGTCTCTGGCCAAGAGTTAAGCTGATAACGCTGAGGCAGCAGTTTTATATCGATGGCTAGGTTTTATATTATTTGCTCCGCTACCAAATAGTATAACTAATCTATGAATCACTCATTAAGAAAACTACCTTAATAATTCAATATTTGTCTTATTTAAATGCGTTCAAAGCTTGTAATGCAGTAATTACTGATAATATTTATGATAACAAAGATTTATTACTTAACTGTCAGTTAATCAAATACGAAATTGTTGGATAACGTTTAATGACTAAAGTGACAGCCAAGAGATATTTCACCTACCAATTGTCGTTATCTACTAATTACCTGCTAGTCACATACAAATAAACCTTATAAAACTACCTTTGTTAAACCATTAAAGATAACTTCATATATTAATTTTGGTTATATTACATTATAAAAAGTTTAAACTTTAAATTACATTCACCCTTATATTTTGCTAGTTTCCTAAACTAAACATGTATGGACCCCATATCTTTTATTTGTATTTGCTAAAACTTGGGAGCACCTAGGATTTATTACTAAAGTTTGTAGTATTACATGTTAATCCCAAGCGAAGACAAAGTTTTGGAACTCTTTAAGGCCATTCCACTTGGAAGGTCACTCTGCGTGCTTCCAACTTTTTTTTATCGTCTTCTGGGCCTGCGCTTCAGTGTCTACTGGTTTCACCGATTTCCACGTGAGTATGACGGCTTTTTAAATTACTAATTATAGTGTATTTATAATTCAATATGAATTATGTGTTAAAAATAGCGGCCACGAGTGTCGCAAGAGGCGACCTTGAAAGTGTTTATCGGGTTGTGCATAAGTAAAGAGCAATCGATGTAAAAGGGGTTAATTTTGGGGCCAAATAAGTGACAGCCACCATCGAAAAAGCTCTGCCCTTTGGCTAACCAATCACTGCAAACTGCAATGTTTTAATCCCAAAATATACAAACTTCTTCAGATTTCAGCGTAACTCATACTCTAATAAAAGGCGCTTCGAGGGCTGTGATAATGCGTAAAACTCTCTCTATTTGTTTGTTGCTTTCTCCTGACCGCGTTTGTATTTTCCCGCTAACTGACATTGTTATTGTTTGTGGTTTTCCCTTCATTTCTTTTTCAGAGACATAACGTAAAGGGACATTTTGTGGCTATAAAAATGCTTTGCCACGCACGCGATGAAGTGAAAAGAGCAGCGACAGGTGCAAGAGAAATTATATCCACCCATCCACCCCAACTAGACTACTACACATATTATATACAACTTTTTATATACACTTGGATATGGATTTGTATATGCCCCAAAGTTATTCGGTACAAGTGCAAGGACGCACTCCTGAATTATCGACTTGTATTGTCCCATTTCAGTTCAGACAGGGATTTTTATGGTCTACTCACATTCGGCTCAAAGGGACTCTTCTTTTGCTATCGATGGCGTAGTTTAAATCCAAAAGTTTAATAAGGTTTTGTTTTTATATACAGAACACTCACTATTCACTGTTTGTATCACTTATCACTTTTAAATATGTATTTTTTCTAGCATTAAGGGATCACTGAATAAGTTTAACCTATCATTGATTAAAAATGTTTCCAGTTTCGGTTAACATCTTGAGTCCATCTTTAATCAACCTAATGCATGCAACAATGAAGTCAACAAATAATACTAATAATAAACTAAATTAGTGGATTTCAAGAACACATGCTATTGGGCTCGTTAGTTAGCTGGGAATGGGAATGGGAATGGGATTGGATATGGGGATGGTTATGGGAATCGAAATGGGAATGAGTTCCACATTCGATATGTAATAAATGACGCCCTATTAATGGCTTTGGTATTGGTGAGCTGGTTAGTGTGTTGGTGATTTTGGTGTGGTTATGCATATAATGGATTGAAATACGTTAAGAAGAAATACGATGGCGCGCCGAATGTGATGACCTACATGACCCGTCCGGGGAAAACATGTTTTTACTCTTAACGTCGAATCGATACTCATTAAAGTTTTCAACATAAATTACACCGGACTTTGTATAATTATGTAATGAAGAATTTTTAATTCAGAGTGACACATTGTTAATCTCCTTTTAATTCGGTTTATTTTCTTGTGATGTGTTTTTATTAATGTGTTTTATATTACTTTTTTAAGTATATGGTTGTATTTTGTTGGCGGTTGATTGGTTCATTAGGCTCGCGTTTAAATATCACTGCATTCTTTTACGCGCACTCCGTTAACACAGGACTCTTTCCTGGTGCGACGTTATCCAAGGACGAACGAAACGTGATCCTTTCGTAGCGAGCTTCAAGCCGCTACTAATGGCTTCACCTTTGGCTTCGTATGTTTACGACTCTCAGCGAAGTCCATAGAATATTGAGAGCAGTGCGAAGGTGAGAGTGAGAGCAGGCGAGCGACTGGGAATGTCAAAGCAGGACGAAGGAGGGTAATACACCCATAAAAATATCCTTATATTGTTGGAACCTATTGGAACCTTTAATTTATAAACTATACCTCTATATTTAAATGAGTTATGGATCTAATTATTTTAAAAGTTCCTCATTAAAAACTGTTTTTGTGTTAAACTCGCTTAATAATCTATTAACTGTTTGCAAAGAGCTTTAGAGTTGATATCATAAAATTCTCTTTGATGAACAAATAGACTTCCTCAAACAACAGACCCTCTTTAAATGATAACTTCAAAATGGTTACAATACTTTTTTGTTTTTTGAAAATAAAACTTTTCCTATAAAAGCCAAATATCAAATAATATTTTAAAAGGATCAGCTAGAGTAATCTATTTTTGAAAGGATTGCGATGATGTATAAGAAATATCGTACTTAACCAATCATATTCCTAATGATATATGCTATATGATATTGTAGTATGCTATAAAAATGTATTACTTTACGCTTTACACAAATCAAATACAATAAAATACTTTAACTGATGATCAAGTAACACTTTTATCTCACCAAAAACAATTTTTTTGAGTGTCGAGAGAGACACTTAGAACTCTGCTCGTGGCTCAGTCACGTCTTCGGGTCCCAATTGTAAAGGTAACGGTAACTGTATTTTGACCCGCTGGCAGAGCAACAATTTTCCGCCCTTCAAGTGTCGTGGTAGTGTCATGAAAACTATGCACTATTGGGGGGCTCAAAAAGTTCTCGCTGCGAAAAAAAACCCACTCAACCCGCCAAAGATAGCAAAATGGAACGGCAAAAATAAATTATAGAAAATTACGTTCAAGCACTTAGCCAGGTTTTTATTACAAAATGATTTCCTTTTAAAACAGGCAACCACTCGAACTTTACATGAGCCGCCATAAATCCCTGCCAGAAAGTGTAGAAGGGAACAAATTTGGGTCAAGTGGCCGCATTGGAATTGAGCCCTCTACGAAATTCGGACAGCACTTGTTTGCTCTCCATCTCTCTCGCTCTCTCTTTCTCCAGGCCAGGTGGGAATACAAAGGATTCGTCGGAAATGTTTAACCACAAAAAAAACACTAACTAAAAAAACTACAGAGAAAAAAGAGCGCGAGAGTGTATAAAAAATAGGGCTGGGGTTAACCCAATACCACTGGAAAGCAATCCGCTCGACAGGATAATGTTGTTGGTCAGCTAAGGTCAGGTGGGTGTGATAGTGTGACTTCCTACAGGATATATAGAACAACAATAAAGAGCTTTTCCGAGATTAATTAGGGTTTTATTACTATCTGGATTACTTCAGATGTGATATTCTCAAAAAAGGAGTGTTTTTCAACTAGGTGGAAAAATATGTGTCCCTTTGATATGATCCAAATACGTAAATAATAATAGTAATATTCTCAAAATAGAAACAAAAGCGGTCCCATATGCTGTTCTGTAGTAAAGTATCTGTTCAAGTTCCTTTGGGTACATTGTTTAGGTCATTACGGTTCCTTTAATAGCACCGTTTAGCCATCTGCCACACTTCTGGCCACTGATTGACCAACAACGTAAACACTTACTAAACCTTTTAGTTTCCAGCTGTGCAATTGTCAAAGTTTCTGTAAATTATATGTTATTTGAGGTAAATATTATAAGAACAAGTTATAAAGTGGTTGGCTTTTAAACTACTATATTGAATGATCCCATACCAGGACACTTTCCCCTTTTTAAAAAAAACTCGCTAGCGGGTTATTATAATCTCTTCTATATGAAGAATGTCCAAAATATGTTTATTTTAAATACAGTAGTCATACCTTCCCGAATGGTGTTAATTTTTGTAATTTTCAGTTTTAGGAAAACCAAATGCATGTCCCGAGTACACAACATTTGTTTTTACGACCCAAAGAATGTAAGTATGGAAATCGTTTGGATTTTCCCGCTCGCTGGCTAAAAAGTGGACTCCCTGGCGGCCAAAAGGGCTATTTTTGGACAGAAAACAAAGTGTTTTGCTGGCCAGGACACGCGACCAGGACAAGGTAACGCTAACGGTGGAGTCACAGGCGAATATGGTAACATGTTGGTGGCTATGCAAATGCAAACAATGCATTGCCCTCGAGATTCGATGCCGACATATGCGCTCACAGCAAATAAGAATAGAGGAATACCAGAATAAGGTATTTCCCGAAAAGTAGAAAATGGGAAATTGGAGGACGCGACGTTTAGTCACCCGAATGGGGCGACATATGCGGCTTATAAATAAAAAATCAATCAAAAAGTCTGTAAATATATAAAATGTCCTAGGTCCTGGGACCCAGGACCCCCAGTACCTCTGATGTCCTATCCACCCACCCACATTCCCATATGCATGCCAAATGAGCTAACAGCGGAACATCACAAAAACAAAAACAGAAGCGGAAACAGAAACTGAAACAGAAATAACGACAACTAACATGTGCGGCTCATAAAAAATTCAAAATTTTAATCGAAACATAGTGCAGGTGAGGCGAAAAATAGAACACGGCACTATGAGACTGAGCGATGCACCCAAATAGATAAGCAAAGTGCATGCCGTTGTCTGCAAATGCATTTATGGATTTATGGATAAGGGACAAAAATAATGCCCAATATATCACTAATCGGCGCACTTATTCGAGACTGCCCAGTAGGGCAATAATATCGCTTTAATACCTATTAGTAAATTAATACACCAATGTGTTCTACAGATCGAGTATTTCCCCGTTCAATGGAATGAAATAGAAAGTAATTAAGAACTTTGCTGTGAATTAAATACACCTACTTGTGGGGGTTATGCAGATTAGTTAGGCAGCTATTTCAAAAATGCCGCTAAATTACAAAGTGCATTTTAAAATAGAGAGACTTTTGCTTAATAGTTTTTAATACGATGCATAAATTAACTGTTGAAATAAGTGAATAATTAAGTAGATTTAGTACTTTAGTCACAACAAATTCTCGTCAAATAAAATAAACAAGTGGAAAGTGGGTTTCTGTATAAAACCCCCTGCTTGATTTTAAACATTAAACCTCATATGATATGGAAACTTTTTGAAAACGCTTAAGTTTTCATAACTGCTGGTAAATGTATATATTGTGTTCCTAACATATTTGGTAAATTATAGTTTAATTTATAATAGAAATACAGTAGTTAATAACCTTACCCTTTATTTTTAGTGTAGCAATTTGAGCTCCCACGTGTGTTAATCCCAGTTTATGGGGTAAGACATGGCTGACATGGGCCATGCGAAAGCCAATTGGCTGTCAGGACTGGACTGGTCAAAGCGTGCACTTTGACCCGACTGCACAACCGTCTATCCTTTCTGCCCACAAAGTGCAGCTCAGTTGATTGCACAAATCGGAACGTGAAAAACGTTTTCCGACCTGCCGTTCACAATACACCCACACATTATTGTTTACAATTTTTTCTGGGATGGCTTTCACTCTCACATTTTTGTTGTTTACCTATCCTTTTATTCTTCCTTCCACCTCAAATATGTATTGACCAAGTAGAATCCTTGAGGCGGCCTAAAATTAAATGGAAAAGAATGGAAAGGATTAATAATTGACTATAGAATATTAATAGAAATAATTATTTTCTATATCAAGACATCCTTCTTTTGGGACCCTAGAAAAGTGGTTTACAGATAGGTTAAAATTAAGAGCTTAAAAAAATTTCAATGGTTTCTTTAACCACGAACATAATGATTTAAATATATCCGGACTTTAGACTTAAACTTGTATTATAACTCTTTAGATCTGAGCTTTTAGGCTTTGAGATCAAATAAGAAAGGTAAGAATACGGCAAAGCTTTCTAAGCTTTGGTTTAGTATCGAATTCTTATCGCCACTGTCCGTTTTACATGTGTTGCTTTCTGGTTTACAGTTGCCAGATAAATTCTCCATGTTTCGGCGAGAGGGCGACGATAAACTAGCCGCCAAATCGTGACAAATGGCAAATAATTTCGCGTTGTAACATCGTTGTAACCAACCGATCAGCAGGCATTCCCAGTTGCACCGCCGACGAAATGCCAATCAGTCGCTCCATAGCTCGGGTTACGCTTGGTTTAAGTTTTCTTCCAAATACTCAATTAGTGTTTCGTATATATGTTTAAATAAGTTTTTTTTAATATTTTGGCACCATGAGCAGCCAGTCGTGGACGCTGCCCCGCCTTTCACAATCAAGTGCGTCCACCCACGGGCTCCTGGGATCCGTGCGGTTGACCTACGCAATATGCGCCTTCTTGTCCACTTGTCTCCATGCCGCCATGCGGAACATGCTGGGCATGATCATCCTCAAGATGGTCATGCCACGACCCGACGATGAACTGGATATTCAGCCGGAGGTGGCTCGACTTAATGAGATCAACATCACCTCAACAGGGCGTTGCGGATCTTCTCGGATTGTTCTCCACCCACTGATCCAAGAGACTCAGGCAGGTCGATTTACCTTTACAAATCTAAATGTACAAATGAAATGCATATTACTTTAGTGCATAAGGGATATAAAAAATGTTAATCAACAGACAGACAGGTTTTAGTGACATCAAAAAGATTATTACAAAGTGTGGATAATGATGATAGTGATTAACAGCCATCGAAGAGCTTAAATCAAACAAGACATAAATTAGTAAAATAATGAGTGACTTATGCAATAAATTGAATTTGATGAAATATTACTTAGCGATGGTACTTCTAAAACTTTATATCATTTTATTAAACATTTTTTTGGATAAAAAATATAGAACTTAATTGTTTTACTATGTAAATTGTGCGGTTGGTTGTTAATACAAAGACAATGATTTTAAAATGAGCTTCTATTATTAAATTTATTTAAATTTGAAATAATAAGCATTTTAAATTCTTTAATACCTTTTGTAATATTTCAGTTTTATAACATTTTTGCAGTCGGGAGACTTACCATGGACCCGAAACCAAGAACTGGCTTTTCCTGGTGTATACTACTATGGCTATGTGGTTTCCATCTCGTTGTCCGGCTATCTGGCAGATCGGTGCAGCAGCAAGATGTTGTTCATAGTGTCTCTGATCCTCGAAGCTATCGCCTATATCCTGCTCCCTCTGATGGCCCATTTCAGTTTCGAGACGGCGGTTATTGATCTCGTCATATGCGGCTTGCTAGCGGTGAGAACAAATAATGATCAGATATTGCAAATACCACTAAAGTTATTTCTATTTCCTGACAGGGCTGCGGAAACCCTGCGATGTATAAACTGTTTGTCACCTGGGCTCATCCCACAGAGCGAACGGCGCTCCTGTCCTTCGCCTATAGTGGTATTCTTATGGGATCCATGTTGGTTTACCCGGTGGCCAGTTACCTAAGCAACTTTGGCTGGGAGCTGTCATTCTATGTCGTCGGTGGGGTTTCTCTCTTCTTTGGCATCGCCTGTTGCTTTCTCATGTACGACACCATAGAGGAGCATCCCCGCATCTCGGATTTGGAGGTGGATTACTTGATGCAAGGAAGGCGCCATTTGGGACTTGAGGAACAGCAGGTTAGTGGTACATGTTTTAATGTACTTCTTTTCCAACATTTGTTTCTATATTTATAGGTTCTGAGGATTCCCTGGAAGAAGCTGTTAACGGCTCCGCCAACATATGCCTTCGTCCTAACCCACATGTTCCACAACTACACCTTTCTGATTATAAGTCTTCTGATGCCGCGATTTATGCGCGAGGCCATGGAATTCGACCTGCGAGAGGTGGGCTTCCTTTCGGCTGCTCCGTATCTGGGCGGGATCTTTTCTAAAGCAGTGTGCATCCTGGGTGGCAGCTACGTTGAAAGACGAGTGGGTCCCGATCAGAACCGCATGCGAAAAATGCTCTACGGAATCTGTAAGATTAACTGATTATCAAGGGTGCCACATATATCTGCAGAGGTTTTAAATTACCTCTATACATTATGGTTTCCAACCTCTACAGATATCCATAGCACCCCGTATATCTCACTGAACTTAATAATACTATTTAAAAACAGCCAGTATTCTGACGTCGTCTTTGATATGGATCATCATTCTGGCTGATTGTGAAGACAAAATACTGGTCCTGTTGATGTTTGCTTTCTTGATGGCCTCTACGGATATGGGTTTCAGTGGCTACTGGCCCACGCTGCTCTACTTCGCGCCATCTTTCGCGGGATTACTTTCAGGATTGGCCAATGGAATGGCCCATCTCTCCGGATTCCTAGCGCCACATCTTGTCGCCGCTTTAGTGCACACTGTAAGACCCGGAAAATTAATATTGGAAATGAAATATAACTTAACGTTTTTATTTATCTAATAGGGTAGTAAAAAGGAATGGAACTCGGTGCTGTTAACACTGATAGCATTTAATACGATGGCCATGTTGGTGTTTGGATTCTGCAGTAGTACCAATCTCCAACCTTGGGATCCTCGCAGCGAAAAGGAAAAAACAAGATCTACACCAGCAAAAGAAATCTGTAGTTAACATTATGATTGTACATATATCTATGTTTTATTTGATTTTACTTTTCTGTATTCTAACTCTGTTCCTTTCGAATAAACTATTGTTTCGTGAGATTAGAATTAAGTTATCAAATTTTTCAAATTTTAATAAACTTGTATTAAATATTATAACGGTTTAGTATCCTAACTTTGAAAAATGCGCGATGATATCCCTAATGAAAGCTTTGATAAGGTCTATCGATAGTTTTAGACTTGCACAGAGCAGGGTAGCACTTATTTCTTAATCAGATACTTTCGGTATTGTAGTTCAAAAATCATAGTTATTGGACAAAATATGCGTTAAATCAAACATCTATTGGTGGTCGAATGTGCACCGCGATCACTTGAAAGTCTATCGATAGCTGTATGTTTTAACGGATAATTTTGGCAGCCCTCGTTTTGGGTTCGAGTCGCGGCTTAATTAGCAGAGGCAGGAACCGTGATTTGACCAATGTTAAAGGTATAAAATATATTTAAAATGTACATATTTAAGGATATTGTTAAGATCCTGATCCAGTATGTTCTTGCGCAGCTTTTCCTCTGAGGATGGGAATATCGATAGGCAAGTATCGATGCATCGATAGTGCCAACGATGTTTCTCCACCCCTACCCCACTTGCTTTATTAATCATTTCAATTTTTTCAATTCGTTCAAATCGTTCAATTCGGACGTGTATCCGCACACAGCACATACTCGAATACGTTTCGCAATAGATATATCAAAATTCTCCGTGTGGATTCTATCTGGATTGGATGCAACACTAAATTGCCAGTGTTTTTCCCGCTTTTCTAACGACGCAAAATTCTCAGTGCAATACAAAAACGAACGGCCTTATTAACAACATAACAACAAATTCACCACCATCGATAATAACAACAAGTCGTCCGGAGGAAGTGGCTCCAAAATACCAAGTTGAAATCGCCCAGGCTTCTCGACGGGATTGGAAGTGAGTAGATGTGTAGATCGAAGGGATCGCATGGGGAAAAAAGTGATCTTACAAATTAAATAATCCCACACGAGCGCGGGGAAAGGCGGAAGTCAGAGAACTTGGCTTCCTGGTTTTTCATTTGCCTTTTGGCGCTTCCGCCAAAACACTTAAACGCTCACTTAAAACCGCTTCTTGACAAATCAATAAAGGCCAAGTGTCGGATCGGCCATTAACTTGTCGTCCCCGTACTTACACTTGAGAAAACCTAATGTGATTTTAAAATATTACGATTTTACATTGATCTTGGGTACTTATTAATATTAAATGTTAAGTAGATGAATTCACTGTTGTACAATTTTTAGAATAATTTACAGTACTAAGGACTATTTTCATATCATCAACTAGGTCTTAAATTCTTGAGTTCAATACAATTTCTAGGCTCTAAACCAAGTTTTAGTTTATCATAAGGATAAGGAAACGGAATCAAGATAAACAAAAACACTTGAATGTTTGGTACCAGATTATTATCCTGTGCAACATCGTATTAGCTATATCATCCCACATAAACCAAGCTCACATAGATTCAATATTATTCAATTAACGATAGTATTTAAACTAATTATTGTCAAGTACGTTGTTTTAAAATTATGCAAAATGGAACTCTGCATAATTTTTACCTGAGCCCCTTTTTTTTTTTTTCCGGTGTACGTGTGCGTAGGCTAGACGACTCCAAGTACACGAACCCCCAGAATATTAATGCTTTAACTTTAAACACTTGTTACCTTGAATAATACCTGGTGTTGTATTATCATTGCCGCTGCTGTATTTGTTTATTTCTTTCTTGTTTTTGGGTTGAGGGAGGTTCATTCAATCGGGCACACCAACACCGGTGCACTTGAAAAGCCAGCTGTGTGTTTGTGTGTGATTGTTTACCTCCTTTGTGTTTTATGCATATTTACTTAATGCATGCATGAAATTCGTCGAGTTCGCCGTGTAAATACATTTTAATTTTCGCAATTTCATTTGAAATATGGCCGCTTAACTTAACTTCTACTTGCAATTCGATGGGCTTTTTTGTGTCTGTGTTTGTGTGCGGCGGCACGTACACCAACAAGAGGCCAGAGTTGCCAGCTCAGTTTTGTTTTCGTTTTGCAAGTGCTTTGCTTTGCTGATAAATACCAGCTGATTTCTATAAATAATTAAGTAAACAAGTTGAGGAAGCGAAAAAAAATTCCACTTATTGATAGTGTGATAAGACTTGCCAAAGCCAATGAAAATAGCTATGTATAATCGACTGTAATCAAATCGCAGGTCGAACAAACACCCACACAAACGTAAAGAAACAGTAAACAAATGACAGCACAGTGGCGGGAAGATTAATAGGTACGCCTGGTCTATAAATATAATAAATAACAAAACCCACACAAACTTAAAGAAACAGTAAACAAATGTCAGCACAGTGGCGGAAAGATAAATAGGTACGCCTGGCCTATAAATATAATAAATAAATACAAAAAAATAAAACATTTAATTAGTGTATTTTAATTACCTTTGAAATAAGAGGTTTTTAAGTTGCATTATCAAAACTACGTTTTGAACGTGTACTTTAATACATATTTAGTTTCATTTTTTAATTAAAGAGTAATAAATGCATTCTTTAATTGCCAATTATAATAAATCTATAAAAAATGTAAAATCAGAAGCACAGCTACGCCCACCTTGATAGTTACGACCGTGAACCCCTAGTTTTGACCGATGACGATCATCGCCTTTGGCTTATTGCGTTTTTGCATAAATTCCCACTTTTGACATTCGTGTTGTTTCACACGTTTGCTCGTTTGTTTCTTTTTGTTTTACCTGATAACGGCATTTATATACGCCATAAAATGTTTAACGGGGCTAGAATGATACGAGTAATAAAATCGTCGTAATAATATACATACATATATGCACATATTTTTGAAGTACATATATAGTATACAAATGTGGCCACTTATTTGGGGCTCTTTTCGCTCTTGCACTTAAAGCTGAGTCATTTTGTTTTCAAATTTTTGTGTGCCGCGGCCACAACGCAAAAAATAGACATCGCTCGCTTATAAACAAAAAAACGTTGCGCAAAAAGAAAAGAGAAAATGTTCGCTTATTTATATAAACAAATAGGTATTAGTGTAACACACCTTACCTGTATAGGTGCGATTTTTGTTTTGTTTATCTCGTCAGATTGTCGGAAAACCGGTTTTTTTAGAACAAAAACATAACTGGTCGTCGGCTTCATGCCGGTGAAATACGATTATAAATTCAAATACAGAAGATCTTGGCTGGGTTAATCTAGACTACTTTAGATATGAATTTATTATAATGCTTATTATTTGTTTTCCTACCTCAAAGAAACTATAAAACATGTATTTGTATAACTGCTTTCTTATAAAGCTAAAACATTATAAATAATTATATGATAAGACGGGGTTCTATAAAATCTACACTATATTTAACTTCAACTGCCGTTTATATTGATCACACAATTTAAATAAAATTGATAATACATTTCAAGCAGAGTAGGCGTTGAAAAAATCTTCAAAAACTCATTAGAACTCTGAAACTGCTGAGATTATGTGGTAATTAAAGTTTTTTCAAATAAGTTTTAATCAATCAATTGCCTAATAGTTAGATACATCCGTGGCACTAAAGAATAAGATGGTATTAACCACTTGGAACATATTTTCTTTATATGTCCAGTTGTATAAACTAAGTTTAAATAAGATATCTGAACATATAAGTCCAACTGCTTCTAAGTTAGCTAAAGTAATCCGAATCATATCTCTTTGCAGCAAATATCATGTTGTTAAAAGTGCCATCTGTGGATTGGACGGATCAAATAATTTACGTTGTGGACGACGAGGAGTCGCTGTCAGACATCGACGATGAGCCAGATTTCTCCGAATACATGTGGATGGAGAACGAGGAGGAGTTTGACAAGAACGTAAGATTAAAACAAGCTATAGGTATTCGAAAGGTTAACTGATAAAGCAATCTGGTTATCTGGCTATAGGAACTGCAACGCCTGGAGGAGGAGGAGATCATGCAGGAGTGTTTCGAAGCCATGATCGAGGACGAGCTGGAAGAGCAGATCAACGAATGGGAGAAGGCCAAGTGAGTAGTGACCACCGGAAAACCATTATAATGAGTGGGAATCTAACAAATCCCGATTTCCACAGAACGGACGAGCAGAACACGGCGCTTTCCGCACTGCCAAAGAGCGAGTGTAATGTGGAAAAGTCTGTTCTCAATCCAATGGCCGATGAGTTTATTCCGCGTAGTCATGTCTTGGATTTCCCTGCCTCATAAAGGCAGCTCATACCCTGCCCACCACAGAATCACAAACCACCCCGAACCCATAACACGTGGACCTCATTCGCGCAAATCCTTAGATAAACTGAAGATCCTTTTTGCTAAGACTCAACTAACAAATTCCGCCAATGAGATTGAGATTTATATCCTGACCAAGTTGAGCAGCTAGAGCATACGGAGGAAGTAGCTCAAAGTTATCTAGTTTCTAGATACCAAAATGATGGAAAAAACAACTAAAGGACACTAGCCAACTCCAAATGCTGGCGACCGAAATGCAAACGAATCATATTTTTAAAAATCATTATAAAAACAAAAAAAAAACAACACAAATCATTGCAGAAATATAAAAATATGTTTAAAAGAAAAAAAACTAAACTAAAAATTAAGAACACAGACAAATAACAATTAACAACTATGCCACGTACATCACAGTACATTGTAATTAGAGTTAAAACACGAATTGTTTGCCGAGGAACTCGGTTCCCCGGAGCCCCAGAAATTCCGAACCCAAAATGTAACCGAAAGAACGCAGACGCAGGCGCTTGCTGAAGCTAGTGAAAACTTTGGTATTAACGTACAAAATCGAAAACAAATGACTTTTTACAAGCAACTAAAACTAAAGCTACAACTAAAAACTATGCCAATTTCCAGCTAAAGCAACTGTAAGCAACAAACAAGACTCGATTGTGTTAGAAACCAACCAAGAAACGAACAGAATTTGTAGTTGTCATGTCGTTAAATTGAAATTCTATTCAAAGACTTTAATTGTAGTTTAAATTGTATTTAATTTAACGTCCCCGCCCATTGTCTACACTCGATTTAAGTTGACCATTTTGTGGAATATATGTACGTGTTTACTAGTTTTTTTAAACATAATTTTGCACCATTGTTAACTCGTTGTACGTTCTACGCCCAAGTTACGAGAAGCGCTTGTTAACTTCCCTTCTGACTCTCGCAATACTTGTAATTTACAATTGTAATTTAGTGTACTAAAACAAATTGAGATACTAATGTTTAACGCCTCTTTATACAAAAAAAAACGCATGCAAAAAATATGTATATCTAGTGTTAATGGAACGGATAACAGAGAAAAACCAATGCTGCAATAACAAATAGTTCTATAATTTTAAGTGAAAAATTCTTTTGAAACGTCTGCCCCCCGGCAGATGCACAAATCCCAAATCAATTTTTGTTAATATCGTTAAAACTCGTTTCGACATGTAGACAAAGATGAATTTCTATTTTTTCATTCAGCTTAGAGTTAGTGACTTAAGACAGCATTAAAAGATCTACTACATTACTTACGTTACGTGTGATATAAAGATACAAAAAACCAACAAAAAAATATCAAAAATGATTTTAAAAATCTCAATAAAAAGAAGTATTATTATAGAATAAAATGTCGTGTTTTATGGCCATTAAAGTTTTGAATGGGTTCTGAAGCGGATATTTCTTCATCCGAATAGAAAAAGAAGTGAAATTTTTTTATATTGCATTTTGATTGAGTGGCTTTGGTAAATTTAACATTTTACTGGAATGAACCAAAAAATGTTATGAATTCAAATATTCGCGCCTAAATTCTAGGATGATGTATTCGCTAGGCTAGCAAAGACACTATTCCGGCAAAGACACCCTAATGCCATTATATGCTTGATATTTCTAAACGGTCACACTAATCACAAAAAATGGCGTCGTGAATTCCGTGAGAAAAGAAAATGCATGTTGTTCCCCCAAAGAGAAGCGAGTGAAATGTGAGATTAGGCCCAAGGCATGCAAAAGAAGCCCATCCCAGGCAGGAAACTACACCGAAGTCTTGGGAAGCGGACATGGCGGCGGCGGCGACGGCAGCACCCGCAACGTCCAGCGGGAATGCGAGTGGTGCACCTGCTCCACTGCCCTCGACGGCCCCTGGCGGAGGAGGGGGCGTGGCAGGTGGTGTGGGAACAAGTGCCCAGTTCCGGGAAATACACAAGAATACATGGCTCAAGCGGCTGACGGCGGATGGCAAGCGTTTGACAGTTGGTCCCAAGGTGAGTGGACATTGGAATTCCATTGCATACGAGGTTGCTACATCTCTCATCTTTCATCACCAGAAATCCGAGTGCAGCTGGGTGGTTTTCTGCGTCCACGACGACACCGAAGCCCTGCTGGAGGGCTATGCGGAACCACGTCAGGCAGCTGGACATCTGCCCGAGTGGGCCGTTTCTCTGCGGGAAACCCTCCACATCTCCCATGCCCTCATCCCCAACTCGCATGAGTTCGAGTTTGTGGTCACGCTCAGCCACGAGGTGTTGCGCTTCCACGCCGTCTCTTGGTAATAAACAAAAGCTCCCCGCACGCAACGCCAATTAAGATTGCACCGTTCACAATTTACTTTCGCTTTTCGCAGGGAGATTATGCAAGAGTGGGTGGAAACGCTGCGCTCCAAGCTGCGCGAAATGAAGATTCTTTCGCCTCGCGAAAACCTCTACACGAAGCTACCTGAAGTTCGCGCTCCGTTGCTGCCCACAAGGGATCCCACATCGCCACTGCCTCCGCCGCCTCCAGTTCCGGCAGCTCTGGTGCCGGGAGTGGAGCGCGTGGTGGCCGCCAGTCATCCGGCGCAGTCAGCACCACCACCTCCTGAGCAGCCCTCCAGTCCTGTGGCCACCACGCCAGCTCCTCCTGCCCCTGCTCCGGCTGCCATGTCCAACACTTTGACGCAGCACCTTCTCAACATGCTCTCCGATCCCATCAGCACCTACAGTGAGCAGATCAGTGAGTCAGTGGAGCCAGGCTCTGGGCAGGAGGATGGAGCGGGAGCTGAGGGAGTCGTAGAGGAGCAACCGTGTGGCAGCGATGCTGATCTGAATCTCTCGGACGATGAATATCTGTCGCCCCTGCTGCGCAAGGCTTGTGTGCTTACCGATAACGGAGTACGAGTGGACGTTGTGGCGGCTACTGCACAGCGTGCTTCAGCAGGTAAGAAAAACATGAATCTTTGTGCTAAGCTAATTGCTAAGATGTTAGAATAGTAGCATCTAAGCATATATAATTCTTAAACATTACAAAATATATCTTTAAAATTGCAGACCAAATCCTGAATTTGGAGCACATGCTGCAGTGCGAGCGGCTGATTCCCAGGTGAGCTACTCGTTTCCTACAACATCTCGTTCATATGATCGTGGCTCTGCTGAAGTATCTTGACGACTGCCTTCTTAGTGTTTGCTTTGCCCTCGAAGGTGGCGATGAATAGTCTCCGCAGCACGGTCAGATAGCGCATGGCACTCAGAGTCAGCTCCTGGCCCTGGGCATCAAGTTTCAGGGCCATCACATTTTTGTATCTCTTGCTCACTTTCGATCGCAGCTTGTCGTACCTTTTGCTAGCCTGCTCCAACAAAGGAGCCCGCTGCTGTCGCTGGAAGTGATTAATGTGGGCATGCAGCAGGGCCTTGAAGTGTTCATTGAAGTGCTTCACCTGCTGATAGTCAGCTTCCTCTTCGCAGAGTACATTGTACAGGGTGTCGAAGAACAAAGCCGGATCCTGCCCGGTGCAAAGTTGCTTTAGAGCGTAGATCGAAGAGCAAGCAAAGATTCGCTTTAGGTAGCGATTCTCCTTGTCGAGCATGTTAATCTGTTCTCTTTGCATTTGAATGGCTTTCTCGCCCTTATCCCTCTTCACCTGCAATTTTTTATACGTACTCTGGAGCTCCTGCAACTCCTTAGACAATTCTGTATTTTCGTCAACCAACCTGAGGTTGGCCTCCTCTAAATTTTCGCAGGAACTGAAAGAGGACAATTCCTCCTCATCCAAGCTCTCATTAGATCTGCACTCCTCGTCATCCAAGCCGCTTTGGTGTTCCGTTTTGTTGTCCATCTTTAAGCTCATCTGGTGTATGGTGGGCAAATCCATCTGGGATGTCTTGGGATTCGTGAATGGATAAGTCAAAGCTTTCTGTTCGTTCAGTTGCTTGTGAAGGAGCAGAAGCATATAGTTGCGGGAAAACCTTTCCTTCGGCGTAGACTGCTGGAAAATGTGGAGCCATCTTGTGCAGATGGGCGCAATCTGATCTTTAGCCGGCAGCCGACCAACTAGCTTCACTACACTGGCCACCTCCTCCACGAAAAGGTCGTCAAGCTTTTCTTCGGTGAGAGAGAACCTTTTGGCCATGTTTCATGAAATTGTATACAGATATGTATGTCAAGCAAATTTGCCCTTTGAAAAGCAGTCTACTACGGCGACTCTGTACTATTTCTTTAATTTAAACTTAAATACTTTATTGTTAAGTTAATTTAAATCCCTACTTTAATTGTAGACCGCAAACATCACGATCCATGTCCGCTGGCGCGGCTGACAAATCAAAGAGACCGCCACGTAAACCTCTCCACACACAATCCTCCACTACCGCAGTCGCGAAGAATGAGGATTCTCAGGACAATATTACAATCATCCAGGTGTCGAACATCAGCAACAATGGTCAGGAACAGCCGCCCGAATTACCGCCCAAGAACACCACCACAGCCGAGGTGTTTCATTTTCCAGAGGTTAAGTCCAAGACCCAGACGATTGCCAAGCAACAGCCATCTCAGACCCATCACGAGTATAAAAGCAACGTACAAATCATTCCGTCCAATGCCAGTAGCAGTACCAGTACCATCCAAGTCCTGGGCAAACAGCCCAGCAACAGTAATCCCTATACAACGCCTGTTAAGCAAAGCGTTTCGAATAACGCGAGTTCACAAGTTTCCGGCACCACGAAAGTAAAGGTGCTGGGTGACGGCGAGGCCACCACCACGGTGGCTGTCTACGGCACCTGCTATCCAGCGCATGGAGGCAGTGCAACCACCTCCTCCGCTGCCTCCTCTTCTACTACTCCTGCCAAGCCGCAGACTCCGAGATTAAGCAAGAAGATAATACTCAGTGCCAACACCTCGGGTATTACGAATATTAGTGTGAACAGTGAACAGGGCAGTGACTCCATAATCAGTGGAAATGTGCACTACGAAAAGGTCTTCCTCTCCTCCAGCATTCCCATCACCAGCAGAAGCAGTCCCACAAGGGCGGCAAGTACTAATCCCGTCCAGCCAGTAGTAAATGGAAGTCCAGCTTTGCCACGGCGCCGGTTGGCTTCGCCGGCGACTACACAGCCAGTAACTCCCAGTGCAGCAGGAAGACCGACTCCGCAGTTAACACGAGGACTTACCGAACTGGTGATTAGTTCGCGGCCCAGCAGAAGGGATTTCCACTACCTGAAGCTGCTGAACACTCCGCTGAAAACCAAGACAACTAGTAAATCAACGAGCGTCGCGAATAACAACATTGAACAGCAACCGCCTTCCACTTCAACCAGTGCCCAAGTAACGCCAGGGCAAAGGAACAGCATCTCAACTACAACGGATGATAGCCAGGAGCAGCGCCGGCGCAGCTCGTCCACCTCCGATGCTCAGGCGCCGCTTCAGCGGATCCCACAGCCGGTAACGCAACGAAACGCAAACAACAACGAGTTTACGCCATCCCGAAACGGAGCCTTTCGCATGCAGCCACCGCCACAGGGAGCACCTCCGTCCAGCACGAATCCCGCACAGCAGTCGCCCAATAAGCGATTGACCCTGAGGGAACAGCAGGTTATGCAGCTACGGCGAGAGATTATGCATCCGGGTGGAGTACGATTGAATCTAAGGCGAAAGGATTGCGTGGGCTCCATTGCCTGGGTGGATGCCTTCGGAGGCGTTTGGTAAGTTTGGAAGAACTCCAGATCATCTTAAGAAAGATTGTATGTAGGCTAATCCAAAATTTGCATTTTTCGAATACGTGTTACGATTTTTACTAATTGACTTTACTTACAGGATTGCGGGCTGGAAGCAAAAGGAACATCCTGTTCTATACAATGCCCTTCACATCGGAGATCAGCTACTATCCATAGCAGGCGTGAATATCAGCAGTGCTGCCGAGGCCAATAAGATAATTAGGAACACCAATACGCTATTTGTAAGAAAAGTCTTTTAAATCAATTTAGATTAAAATTTAACATTTAATTTGTTTTATAATTCTTCCAGGTTGAGGTCTTGCTTCGACGCATTCCGTTTGGTCGGGCTTATGCCATTCGACGCGACCGAGAGGGTCAGTGTCTGGGACTGATTCGGGATGGAAACACTTCTACAATCGTGGATGTTGTGCCAAACAGCTTGGCCGCACGACATGGCCTTCCGCCCAAAGTAAGTAAACAAGGTATGGATTTTCGCTTGATTAATACTAATAATGGCAACCATTTCAGACGCAATCGTGCGATGGCAGCTCACTAACCTTCTGGATGCTGACCGAGATCAATGGTCGTTCACTGAATCTGTTCTTCAAAGATCTGGAGATACGCGATCGCCTAAACTCGGTGGGCAGGGATATATCCATCTTGGTGCAACCGTCGGATTTGATAACCAAGTTGAAGAAGCAGCTGAAGTCCCTGCGCGGCTACAAGGATTACTTAGTGCAGTAGTCCCCAGCAATAACGATCGATTCCATATAACCACACATAACTCGTAACTGTAATAAGTTGCTATACGCGAATTTATTTCGAATAGCTCTCGGCCAGTAATCATTCCATTTTCGCGTATAGGTCAATGAACGGATCCCCTATATAGTCAACTAGAACTGGTAGAATCATTTCGCTATATTACGTACTACACACCACACTTACTATGATCGAAACTACTTAAAGAACTTAGGAGTAGCGTTGAGGAACATATACAAAAACAACCTATATATTTTTGCAAAATTTTATATGAACTCATACATATATATACAAATCGAACATATATATATATCTATATACACCACTGTATAGCTGACACTTTGAAAAGGGTTACCAAATTTACACCTCGAATTTGTTTAGATGCGGAAAAGTTATGAGAAATTTACAACATGAAATTCAAGTATTTTAGGTTAACATATACACGCGTATCACACAAACCTGTGCAACTTAGTATCCTTATGCAATATTGGAGTGCCTCTGATTTTGTTCATTGATGTTGTTTTCTTTCATGTTTCCATTTGTTTCGTGCGAAAAGACAAAAGCATCTGTCGTAACTTTTAAGATGTGATAAAAATGAGTACTCAAATTTAGGCAATTTTTAACGGTACATTTGTAAATGCTTTTTGATTTATTTTATATATAAGTTTCAGTGGGTAATTTCGATAAACATATTATTATTACTGATGTAACGACCTTGAGAAACATTCATTAAAGCAATTCCACACAAATCACTCGCAAACTGTTCCCCTCTTGGCCAGCGAAGCCTTTTGCTTCCAGATTCGAAAATTGTACTTCTCTTTGTCCAGCGTAGAATATACAAAGATGGGCATGGAGTTCGACATGACCCAAATGGTTCCCTCCTCGTCAATCTATAGATATAAGTAATTTAAGTTTCTTAATAAGAGATCCTTTACTCTTTTTCTTCAATAATTTCTTTAGCTCACCGTCAAGTCGCTGGGGTAAATCATTTCCGTAGCATTGGAATAAACAGATCCATGATTTTCCGTTGAGAACGGCTTGCTGGTCTTCCAGCAGCCCACTCCGCTCCTCTGGACCTCGGCGTAGAAGATCACATTGGTGTTCGGATCGTACTTGTGCATCGTGGACTGTGTGGATGGACCGCGGCTTCCGAGAAGCCGGAAATCGTTGCCGTGATCGGAGCGAGCTGCATTGGACTCCTGCTGCAGAACCCTATTGGATACCACAAATTCATTCGTGCTGGACAAGGGATGGAAGTACACATCCCGGCTGCCATCTGGTTGATAAGGTCCCAAAGTCGTCGAGAAAATGCCGTCGTCCCAGCGGAAGGTCTGCCCGCCAATGTTCAGATCATCGGAAAGCGGATCAAAGTCAAAGGAGTTGTGCTTGAAGGACCAAATTCTATCGCTTTGAAGGCTATAAACGTGCAACAGGCGATTGACCAGATCTGGAATGTAGGCGTAGGCATCACCACACTTTCCTGATTCCACGTCGATGGTGATGCTGGCTAATCCACGTCCAATCTCCACGATGCTCTGTGGTACCTCGAAACGCTTCAGCACTCGATCGGTGGCCAAGTCAACAACCCAAATACTGGGACGCCGGATTTGTTGGCGGTTATCTAAAGTGATCAATTCATATATGGAGCCCCATAAATTATGTATACTCACTAGGATACTCCAGCATTCCAGTATCGATGAACCAGAGGCGCTGGCAAGCATCCACAGTGGTCCTATAGACAGACACCAGATTCTCCACACTCAGATTATACTGATTCAATTCAAAGTTGGGATAGGCACGAAGATTGGGACTCTGGCTCCATCCATCCCTGGCCAGATCGATGTAGTTCAAGGTGGAAGGGATTCCCTCCTGGCGCCGAGGAGTCGTGACAAAGAGGCGTCCACGGAAGTGAGTCACACCCTGGGGCACATTGTTGTACTGGATAAAGGATCCATTACGGGTGCCACCGGAATTGGAAGGGCCGAAGCAAGTGGGACGTGAATTGGAGACATGCGGATCTTGGTAAACAGGTTTACGTATTTATTATTATAATAATTTTAACGTGCCTGATAAACTATGTACTTTTCACTTTTAACGATGCCTCTAATATATAGGCACTAATAAGTTAGTCGCCGAGCAATATTTTTTTTATTGTTCCTCTAAACATTATACTTATAAGTGATTCACAAGTGTTTATTATTTTTTTGCTTGATTAATTTACCTGGTATGCAAAGCCTGCTCCACAAGTCCTTGTATCCATCCCCTCGGTTGTAGAAGTCCATCTGTTTCCATTTAAAAACCTCTATCATGGGATCACCATCTGCATAGGTTAGCAATTGCAACCCAGCGATTGTGCAGAGGAGCAGAAACTTCGGAGATAACATTTATAAATATGGGTTACTGTATAAAAACTGTACAATGTTCCGGTCGTTCGTCTTTTCAGGTTGATATTCCACTTGCGACTGGTGATCAATTTGATCTGTGGCTTGAAAGTGAAATATATATAATGATAAGAGCAGTGCGAATCTCACTCAGATGTTGTCTTTCTTGTTTTAAAAAGATCTTTATAATACTCTTTTATTTTTTTGTCGTTTTGTACAGCAATATTCATAGTATTTGAGTTGAGTCTGTATTTAAGATGTTCTCGCAAAAGGAATCGTTATTTTTGGAATGTAAAAAAAGAGTTTTCAGGTTTTAGTCCAATTTTTTTTATTTTATATGTAAATATGCTCAGTGGCTAATTTCAATTTACTTATAACTAAAAAACATACTTGTGAAACATTCTTTAATGTAATCCCACACAAATCATTCACAAACTGTGCCCATCTTGGCCAGCGAAGCACTTTGTTTCCAGATCCGGAAATTGTATATACTCGTGTCCAACGTGGAATAGATGAAGATGGGCATGGAGTTGGACATCACCCAAATGGTTCCGTCCTCGTCGATCTGTAAAAATAAAACATTATTTACATATAATAGAAGTTTATAATGGTTATAATCTGTTTACTTACCGACAAGTCGCTGGGATAAATCATATCCATAGCATTGGAGTCCACAGAGCCATAGTTTCTCGCGGAGATTGGCGTGGTTGGCCTCCAGCATCCCACTCCGTTTTTCTGGATTTCGGCGAAGAATATCACTCCGGTGCCGGGATCATAGCCATGCATAGTCGATTGAGTGGATGGCCCTCGGCTTCCTAGCACCCGGAAATCGTTGCCGTGATCAGAGCGAGCTGCATTGGACTCCTGCTGCAGAACCCGTGTGGACACCACAAACTCATTCGTGCTGGCCATGGGATGGAAGTAAACATCCCGGCTGCCATCTGGCTTGTGGGCTCCCAAAGTGACCGAGAAGATTCCGTCGTCCCAACGGAAGGTCTGCCCTCCAATGCTCAGATCCCCGGAGAGCGGATCGAAGTTAAAGTAGTTGTGCTCAAAGGCCCACATCCGATCGTCTCGCAGGTGATAGACGTACAGTCGGCGGTAGACCAGATCCGGAATATAAGCGTAGGCATCGCCGCACTGACCCGCTTTCACATCGACGGTGATGCTGGCCAATCCGCGACCCGTCTCCGCGATGCTCTCCGGAATGTCAAAGCGTTTCAGCACTCGATCCGTGGCCAGGTCAACTACCCAAATGCTGGGACGCCGAATCTGTTGGCGGTTATCTAAAAACGAAAGTTGTTATTCAAGTGTAATAGTATTTTTAAAAACTATATGAACCGAAATAGTAAAAAGAATCCGTGCTCATTTACCAACAAAACTAATCAACGCTCTTAGAAAGAGCTCTCAAGTTAATAAAAAGGCTGGCGTTGAATCGACCTTAAATTGATAAGGCGCAAGCTTCAAAGAAATCATGGTACCCCAAAAATAACCTAGTTCCTTATGCAATCTACTTTTAAAATCAGAAAAACGAAAGCCCTACGAAAATTCGAATGTAATAAACTCACTTGGGTACTCCAGCATTCCAGTGTCGATGAACCAGAGGCGCTGGCAGGCATCCACCGAGGTCCTATAGACAGACACAATGTTTTCCGCACTTGCGTTGAACTGATTGAGCGCAAAGTTGGGATAGGCCTGCAGCTTGGGGCTCGGATTTGATCCCTCCTTGGCCACATCGATGTAGTTCAAGGTGGACGGGATGCCTACCCGGCGACGGGGCATCGTGACAAATAGACGTCCCCGGAAATGAGTGGCGCCCATGGGCACGTTGTTGTACGGAATGTAGGGGGCATTGGGGTCATCACTGTCAACACGGCTCTTTATTACTACCGGAGAGTCGCGGGAGGTCATAATCTCCCGCTTCTGACGAGAATATCTTCCAGGAAAGACAACGGGGGCTAGTTGAACAGGGAAACAATTTCACTATTATTATTCTACTTTTGTAAAATAAATAAATATATAATTTTGTAAAATATATTTTTCATACTAACGATTTCCACAATAATTACAAGCTATGAGTAAATTAGATTTATGCGAAAGTTTAGAAAGCACATATTTAATTTTTTAAATTCACCTGAGTGGCTGGGCCTGTCACGTCTGCCGCCCAACATCGGGTGTACATCCCCGCGATTGTAAAAGTCCATCTGTTTCCATCTGAAGACCTCTATCATGGGATCACCGTCGGCCAGGGAAAGCAGTTCTAGCCCTGCGATTAGGCTGAGAATCAGAAATTGTGGCGATAACATTGCTCTATGTTCGCTTGGGGATCTGAATAATGTTCGTCTTCCCAAGCTGAGACTTCAATAGCGACTGAAAGCCAAAGCCAATATGTTCCCAACGGAAATCTATACTCTCACGCTCTGTTGGAAATTACAATTGATATTGATAAGAGTCCGACTCTCACGAGCTCTCAAACCGGTTCTGTGACTTGTTATTAATATTGTCAATACTAATCGGCACTAAAGATTGAATTATTTGCATACTTATAAATCATACTCGAGAAATAATATTGTTGAATAATTGGTTTCCTTTTCGCTCAATGAAAGTAAGTCTACTTTAAAAATGTGAAAAACGAGGTTAAAGCACGGCTTGTGAATTCGCAACGTATTATTTGTATTTACATTCACATGCATTGCATTTAAACAATTTTTTATAACAAAAAACTATTTTACTGACGATTTAAAAAAAATAGCTAAATACTTTTTATAAATAAGCTATAATCAAAAAATAACAAAACCTTTTCATTTGTAGCTAAAACATTAAATAAAATTGATTTATAAGCCATTAAAATATTAAATAAGAAAAGTTAAGGGAAATGTAACGAATTTGGCGCCAAACAATACAAAACCAACGAGTGACTCATGAAAATCGATAGACTTTTCGGTATCGGTATCAGGGCTGTCGTAAAATTTGTGATGTAAATAGTTCCTCTTGTTGACCGCCCATCGATATCGACAACAAACACCCTCATCACCCTATAACTACACCGTAGTGAAATAGGCTTTAAATTTCAGTAAAGCTTAACAAAATGCGGTATAACTTGATTGCCAGTGCCTTAAAGTTGCTGAATAGCACAAAAACCCACAATGTATTGGTTGTCAACGTGCGCAGCTTGACCGGAGCCGCCCAAACCAATGATGCAGTGGCTCCAACCCCACGGCCACCGCCAGTGGATTCCGGAAATCCTGGGGAGGAACAGCGATCGCTGCACATCGCCGTAATCGGAGTGCCCAATGTGGGCAAGAGCACGTTCATCAACAACACGGTCAACCACCGAGTGTGTCCCACCTCGGCCAAGGTGCACACCACTCGTCAGTCGAACACTGCCATCTGCACCACTGGCCAGACGCAGTTGGTCTTCTACGATACACCTGGATTGGTGACTCAGCACGAGATCCGGCGGCACCACTTGGACCAGAGCTTCAAGAGCGCCTATCGCCATGCCATCCAGCATGCGGACATCATTGCAGTGGTGCACGATGCCTCGAATGGCTGGACAAGGAAGGAACTTCATCCCACTGTTCTGGACACGCTCAAGGCCTATAGTAACCTGCCCAGCTTCCTGGTCCTCAACAAGATAGACGCCCTCAAGTCGAAGCGCCTGCTGCTGGATATGATCAAAACCCTCACTAACGATACGTTGACTGCGGGCAAGCGAGGAGCTGCAGCAGTGGACCCCCTGGCCAAGGAGTTGAGGATCAACAAGAAGGAGTCAAGCTGGAGCCACTTCAGCGACGTGTTTCTTGTGTCCGCCCTGACGGGCAATGGACTGCCGGAACTGCAAAACTACCTGGTGGGCCAAGCCAAGCAGAGGTCTTGGAAATACCCAGCCGACATACGGACCGACACAAGCCCGGAAGCTCAGATTGTGGAGAGCGTGCGAGCCCGCCTGCTGGACTACTTGCCGCAGGAGATCCCCTACAACCTCAAGTGCGAACTGGAGTACTACAGTGTGGAGAAACGTGAGCAGAACTCTATTGCCTACTACAGACTCATTTTAATCCCTCATTCGTTTCTTTCAGATGTGATCTACACCTCCGTGCAAGTTCAGTGCCCCACCACGCGAATCGAACGACTAATCTGCGGCGAAGGCAATGGAAAACTGCGACAGATCACGGAGCGGGTTACCTCGGACCTCGTGGAGATGTTCGGCCAGGCGGTGTCCCTCACCATCTCCACGGTTTCCAAGGGCAAGAAGACCACCTCATAAGCTGTTGTTAATTACTTGTACTTTATTTGTAACGTTGCATAAACCTAAGAGTTCACAAAAGCTTCAAATGCGCCACCAGTTTATCCAGATCCTCGGCAGGAGCAGGGCCCAATCCGAGGACCGTGGCCGTTCCGGATTCCAGTTGAGTCCGCCCAGCATCCCTCACCATAGCGGCCACCACGTTTGCCTCCTGGGCCTTTTGTTCCAGCGATCTTAGCTCCTCGAAGTTGTCCACTCGCAGCACGATCTTTGGCTGTCCCACGAGACACCATCGCTGCAGGATGGCGTTTTGCAGTTTGGTCCCCTGGACAGAGCTCTGGTAGCACATGACCGCCGCATGGGCGCACTGGGCCGCAGTCTTTCCCTTGGACATCTTGAGGTCGGAACGGACCACCAACGCCAGTTTGGTGGACTTGCCAAAGGCCAAACCGTTGCTGAGGAACTTCTGCAGGAGGTTACTTGACGTGGGCATACTTCTGGCTCTGCTGCTCCACGTACTTCTGCATGCACGCGCGGAACTCCTTGACCTTGTCCTGGCAAGCCCTCCAGTCGCCCGTCTCGGCGATGCACTCCTGCACCTTGTAGTGAAGCTCTATGCAGCCCGTCTTCTTTAGCATCAGTTCTACGGGGTCCTGATCCGTCGCTGCGGACATTTTCTGCTCGCCGGTGGAAATCGCTGCAGTTCGTTTCGAATTACGAAATTCGGGTAGGGTTGCCAAGGAGCCGATAGATAGTACCGATTACTATTGTGCGATGTGAGTCTTATAAAAATATCGACTTCTGTATTCTCTTTCAGAGGGCTTTCTAAAATTTGTAGTCTCTCACATAAACTGAAGTTTAGACTTTAAATTTTTAATGAATATAAGATGACCAATTTATAATTAGTATATGTACATGCAATAAGGACTACAAATTATTCTTTTTACAACCTATTTTGTCGTGTATTTTAGTCATAACATCTTATTTTATGTATTTTTCTACAAAGTTTATAACCTGTGTACAAAAGTGAGTGTTTATACAACTTTACTCACTTCTTTCTAAACTGTTAACATTTCTTGTGCGCATTGTTTAAAGATCAAATCCATTCAAATAGGCTATAATTTTCATTATTCTTATAGTTACTTAATTTTAAAATCGTAAATAACGGTCATTTACGGGCGAGTCTGGCAACGCTGTTCACCTAGGAACGATCGAATTTCGGGCGCGAAGTTCCATCGACACCTGTATGATTCTAGAACCATCTATTCGCCCACTGATGCACTAAGTTAATAATTACAGCCCACAGACCCGGAAAATAACGTGTAAATCTAATTGCCCACCAAAAGGCAGGTGCAAATCAGTGTGACCATTAAATCCCAGTGCCCCCGCCTCGCGTTATGGTGTACCGACTCGCCAGCGCCACGGTCACACCGCTCCAATTGCAACGAGAAAACGAACGAATTGCAACGAGCAGGCGAAAAATCACAAAAAGCGGAAAATCACAACAATCGTGGGTGCAAACGGAACGGAAACTGAGCTGCGAGGCAACGGCACGAAGACCCGGAAAATCGGATGGCACGCCAGTGAAAAGCGCAAAAGCAGAGGCGCACTTGGCGCGTTTCGTGGGGCGAAGCGCGTTGCGTTCTTTTCCAAACCGATTTCGATTCCGAATCCAAAAACCAAACCAATCCAATCCCCACACTCACACACCAACACCAGCACACACACACACAGACACGCGCGCGCATACAGTGAACGAGTGAAAGTGCATCTACATCTGTGATTTCGTATATAATAATGCGTCGCGCATACGCGGATTTGGCCAGCAGAAGCACCAAAGACTAACAAGTGATCCGGATCCGGGGATTGAGAGTTGGTTGGGCTAATCCCCCGCCCCCGCCGTGTGAAACCCCGTGAAATGGCCGATCAGGTGGCGCACACCAAAGAAACGGATGCGGATGAGCCGCTGGTAAATGGCGAACTGCCATCGGGGGAGGATACACCTCCCTGCTGCCATGTGATGTCCCTATCCGCCATGGACGTGGATGCGGACGCGGATGTTGATGTAGATGCGGATGCGGAGGCGGATGCCACATCCTGCTCCACTTCCCAGTTGAATCCGTCGCCACCGCCTGCTGGTGTCCAACAGGCGAAGCCGGCACGGAGCAGCTCACCGCCATGCCATCTCCTGGAGCGGCTCAACTTTCCCGAGGGCAACATCATCAATACGCTGCACACGATCCTCGCACTGCCTCCCTTCGATCCTTATGCCCCCGCCCCCAAGGCGGAGACGGTCTACAAGGAGGTGGTGTCGCTGATGCAGTGGAGCCAGCGGGAAGACAACGCCATCGAGCTGGAGCTCAGCGACAAGCTGCTCCACGAGTGCGAGCACAAGGGCGGCGATCCCAACGATGAGACGCGGTCGTACTTGGTGGGTTTGCCAAAGGGAATTGGATAGTATTTGTTGGGTTGCACAGTTATAGGCCTGGGGAAACACGGAAATAGAATAAGAATTACTTTTACTGTTTATTATTATTGGATTATTATGATAGTATGAATAATAAAATAAGCAGAAAGGTATGTTTTTACTTGTCAGGACTGGCCAATACTAGTTTTTGGATCGATTTTTCATCATAATTAGGTCTAGAAATAGAAAAAATTGGCTTATTGGATAGATCTTCTACTTTTCAAATATATTTACTCGTTGCCTAGTTCCTTAGATTCCATATGAGTGTGTCTATCTCAATACTTAAATGGATTAAAATGAGCTTAATTAAAAAAATATATTTTGTATTCTATTTTCGGTGAGTGTTTGAAAGTAGCAACACATTATTCCTACAGCATGAAATAAGAGAGAAAAAACTGACTGACTAAACTGTATAATTCGATTAAAATATTTTTTTTTCCTAAAATAAAAAGATCAACAATTTTTAAAAGGCGTCTCATTTCTCAAATTAAAATTTTCTTACTCAAATTGTCACTTTTTCAGATGGCCATTGAGAACATGCGTCTCTTCTCTGAGGATCCGAAGAATCCGCTGCGTGACGCCGACGGACAGCTGCGTGCAATTACGGTGCGTTTGCCTGAAATATAAAGCTCTTTAAATAAAACGTACTCCTAATCCATTGTAGCTATATTTCCAGAATCTTGCCTTCATATTTGTGAAACACCGGAAGGAGGAGTTCTTCACATTTTGTTCCTGCAAGGAATGTCTCGAATACCGCGAAACCATCATGGCCATCATGATGGATCAATTTAAGGCTGCGCACATGGTGGTCATGTTGCTGGACGTACTGATCAAGGCCTACAGCCCCATGTTGAAGTAAGGACTGTCGTATAAATTAAAGCGATCTAATAAATGGAATTAATGAAATACTCATAAATCTTTTTTACAGAAACGATGCTGCCTACAATAAGTTTGAGAAGCTGCTTGAATGCAACAAGGAGATCTATTGGATTACTAGCGGCTATCTCTACGATAAGAATGCCGAATATCTTGATTTTATTGATGATACAGCGATCTCCGATAATATGATATTAGTGCTATTCAGCGCCATGTAAGTAAACACTGAAGACCAGTATTGTTTACTCCATGCTTATAAGCCTTGAATTCGATTCCAGCTTGATGGCCAACAATCCGATGTTGCTGCTACAAATACTCGCCTATAATGTGGAATGCATTGTGAAGGCATTCTCCGAGGGCATGATCGAGATTGCCCAGAACATTCAGGAGAACGAGAAGATTTCCGCAGAGAGGATGCTGACATGTAAGAGCAATATGAAAGAACGAAGCTTAATAAAAATATTTATTTTTTTTTTAAGTGATAGTTGCATGAAGACTTCGTTAATAGATACAATATTGTACTTACCTATTTATTTAATGAATCTCTCTTCCATTTAATCCCTTTCAGACATTCTTGACGGCTACTCCGATCTGAATTGCATCTCGCAGAAGATCTCCCTCAGCCTGTTTGCGTTTGAGAACGATTTCCTGCGCAAGTTCAAGCTCTCGTGGGTGCTCCTGTGCCAACGTCTGTTCCAGCAACATGTGTTCACGCCCCTGGCGGATACCATGCTGGCCTGCATCCTCTCCTTGAAGGAGGCGGCTCCATCGGCCCAGACGACGGCGCTAATCAAGCGGTACATGCTGTTCGACGAGCACATGCACTCTATCGAGCGGCGCTGGACGGACATCTGGATCGAGCTGAACAAGTTCAACTTGTCGCCCACGGAGCACGAGCGCCGGATGGGCCTGCTGGATGTGTACAACATATTCGACAAGGTCGTCCTGGACGCCACCTCGTTCTCGCTGCCGGACATCAGCGACGATGAGTTCATCGACTTCCAGCGCATCGTGGATCGCCAGCTGGCCTGGAAGAACATCATGGCCTTCACGAAGCTGAAGTGGCCCGACGGTTTCTACGATCCGCCCAATAAGTTGGTGCACGAGGATCTCTGCAAGAAGTGCAATTCGCTTCTCGAGCACCATAACGAGTAAGTTGTGGGAGCCAGAAGATCTAAAGAACCTTATACAAATTGTTATCGAAAAGCGGGTACTAAATTCAAATCTATCAATAAAAATTTAAGACATTCCGAACAACAGATTATTCTAATCAACAATTTTCCGAAGAATCTTAATGAAGATTTTTAACTTACATATTTCTCATCCGGCAGGAACTGTAAATGCATAACTTGCTCCATCGCCGGCACTCCTTTGCGACCGCGACAAGCGGGCCATTGTGCCAAGTGCACAACGCTCGGCATTGTCGAGAAGGACCCGAAGCTGATGAAGTCCAAGATCCTCAGCACCTGCACCAGTGACGAGGCTAAGCACAATGCGGCTATGGCGGCCACCTCGAGCTCCTCCGCCGCGCAGCACCAGCAGCGACGCTCCAGCGATCTCCCGGAGGACGAGTCACCATCCGGAAGCGGCGGCAGCAGCAGCGGATCGGTGTTCCGGCGACAGGCGGAGCAGACCGATACCCTGCGTACCACATATCACATCGCATGGGCGGTTTTCCAGCACCTGACCACCAGGAAGCGCTACCGCCACGAGTCGATCGAGGCACAGTTCTTTTGCGGCGAGAACTGTCGGGTCTCCGCTTGCCAGCTGGCCAGAAAGATTCTGGCCAACCAGCTGTCACCGCCGCTGACCAAGTATCTGCTGCGTTGCTTCCAGCCGCTGTCGTTCACGCGGGAGGAGCTGCGCTCCACGCTGCCCTCGCTGATGTTCTTCAACCGCAAGCTGGCTCCGAGTCCCGCCGAGCTGCAGGAGCTGAGGAACCAGCACTACGTGTACAAAACCTACTGGACCTTCGTTCTCTCCATCTACGCCAACTTCTTTGTGAAATTCAACTCAAGCAGCACGGACTTTGGTCACCTGGAACTGCTCAAGGGGGACCTTCGCCTGCGGCTGAATAGTGTAATTGGCGACAAAGACGACGGTCGGTTCGAGCAGTTTTTGGCCCAGGTTATTGGGTAAGTTCTTGACAAAGTGCTTACCAAATCGAATGTTCTCCAACAATATGTTATTATTTCTGCAGATATTCACCTTTCAAAATCACTGATGAGTAAGTATGATTAAATACACTTATTACATTTTTTCTTCATATTTCGTAAAATTATTTTGCTTTCTGCAAACCATTTTGCAAGGACTGAAATTTTCTTTTTATGACATTTGTGGACCGACATGTGCTTTTCTTAGGGCCTCTCTACACCGTTTATTAATCGGTTAGGGTTGCCATTTCAATATATTAGTGAAGTGAACTTAAAAATACTTATTTGTATTGACTGATTTTAAGTGGAATATTTATGAAAAAAGATTTAATTATTAAATCTATAATTTTTTTTAGTTTTCAAGCATATGTATTTATTAGGTTTGTGAAAATCCTCTTTCTAATGAGTTAAGTTTTGTTAAATAAAATATAGTGCAATATATAGTGACTTTGCAACTTTGTTACTATCGCCTATTGATTGTTGATTAATTGAACATTACGCCTTTCAATCTCGAAAAAAATATCAAAAAAAATTAATAATATTAAGAAAATTAAAAAAAAAATTATAAAAATACAAATATCATTTTATACAAATATGATAACCTACTTTCGTTAGATCAGTGACAGTTTACAACAGTTTGACGATTTGTAATGCAGTAGGCTGCCTTTTCCCATGACAGCCACTGACATGTGAAAATGGGACTGGAAAAAGATAAAGTTGATTATAATTGTCATTCCCATTGCAGTTTTACGCTGGGTGATGCCAACATAGAGAAGATGCAGTTTGGAGTGGATCAGCTCATGATGTTGCACGATTCTCAGATAATGTAAGTTTTAAAAAGAAGCATAATTAAATTCAAATATTTTTCAAGTAGTAATCTCTGAAGAGGAAAATAACTTGGATAAAGAAATTTCCTCAAACTAATGAACCATTTAAAATGTATCCTTGCAGAAAACGCACTAAACCAGATAGCACCACGGGTCTATCGGGTGCCAAATCCAAGGCTGGAGAGTCGAACTTGTCGCAATCCGGAGGAAGAAATGGCGATGCGGCAGGCAACAAGAAGAGCAAGGAAAAGATGCGCAAATGTAAGTGCCAAGAAATTACTATTTGGATAATGTACTAATATCCCATTACACATACTTTAGGCTGTGCCGACTATGCGGATATTGGTGAGCCCTGCAAGGAGAATCACTCAAAGAAACGTGTCAAAAAGGAGTGCAACCATGCGCGGTTCAATGAGACGCGTGACCGTCTACGTAAGAAGCTCTCTCAGATTGTGAATGACCGGAAAACCAAGTCCACGGAGGAGGCACCGCCATCCAAGGCTAAATCCACCATGCCGGAGCCAGCTGCTGTGCCCGCGCCGGTAGCGATCCCACCGAAGCGGCCGCCTAAGGCCGAATCCCTTCCGCCGAACCAGCCACCAAGCCTGAAAGTGTTCGCCACGGCACAACTTCAGTCCTCCAGCAATCCTCGGAAGATGCCTCCGGCAGCTGCTGCAGCGGCTGCGGCAGCTCTGAACGAGATTGGTGACCAGGAGGAGCAGGAGGGCGACAACAGTCTGCTGCGCCTGGACAGCCTCTGCAAGCGGCTCCAGATGCATACAGATGCCTCGGACGCCTCCGCTGCGGCAACGGCGGCCGAAGCTGCGGCTGCTGTGGCCGCTTTCAAACGTGGAGGAGGCTTTCCAGCGGACTACAGCAAAGAGGACATGATGCAGGACTTTGCCGAGTTCCTGGGCACCTATACCTATACCCGTGAACAGGACCAACAGCGCTGGATAAACGAGACCCTCAACTTTATCGAGGGCAAGTCCCAGCAGCCGCAGACCGCCAACCCGAAGAAGGCAGCCAAGAAGGCCAAGCAGAAGATGCGCAAGGAGGAGGAGAAGCGCATCAAGGAACTTGAGGACCTACGCGGACAGTTCCTGGATATCTACTTCAAGGAGTTCATCGACAAGTACGAAATGAAGGCGCTGACGGCTGCGGGCGGCCGGAAAAGGGAGAAGAAGCGCATCGGCGAGCTGGAGGCGAACATCAAAAACCTACAGCGGGCCAAGGCAAAGGTGGAGACGGTGATCCTCGAACTTATTGCCACCGTCAAGCAGACGAACAACGAGTTCAAGTTCTCCTACCTGCCCACGAAGCAGCAACAGCTGGCCAAGATGGCCCAGCTGGAGGAAATCCTTAATGGAGTCTCGACCGCTCCCGCTGTCGAGACCGTTAGACAGGCACCGCCGCAGTCTGCTTCGCAGTATCCAGAGTTCAGCAGCAGCACCTCCTATTATTCACCGCCAGGATTAGGGCAGCAGAACACCCCCGTGTGTTTTGCTCCTCCCCAGCAGTCGCAACATCCGCCTCAACTCTCACGGGATGTGATTGCCGCCATGGCGGCCAACTCCATCACTGCCGATCCCTCCAAGCGCATTGTGACCATACGCCGGGTGCAGCTGCCCCATCCGGGCGCCGAGCAGCAGGTGACCGTGGTGGCCAAGGGCAGTGCTCCACACGAGGACAAACTACTGTACACCTTTGTCAACGGGCACATGGTGGCTTCCGGTCCGGCTCAGCCGGAAGAAACTGCTCCTCCGCCTGCCGCAGTTCAGGCTCCAGCGCCCAGTATTCCCGAAAAGAGCGCCAAGGCCAAGAAGAAAGAGGCTAAGCGAGCGGCAGCGGCGGCGGCAGCAGCAGCAGCGGCGGAGGCAGAAGCTGCAGCGGCGGCGGCGGCGGCAGCAGCAGCTGCTGCGGCTGAAAAGGAAGTCAAGCTGAAAAGCAAGAAGCAAGCGAAGAAATCAGCCGTTGCTGTGGCCACCGCTTCGAGTTCCACTGCGAGCAGCAACTCCTCCAAGACCCAGACGCCGCAGAGCACGCGCGAGAGTTCGGTGTGCAGTGTGAAGCCAAAGACTGCACCCAAGAAGCCGACTGCCAAGCCACCCAAGGTGGTGGAAGTTGCGGCAGCGCCCGTTCCAGAGCCGGAGCCACCGAAGAAGCAGAAGCGTCTTAAGTCGAGGCTGGACCCTGGCCAGCTGGACAACAATCCATTCAAGTCGCTGCACATGCAGGATTCGTCGGAGGGCGAGTGGGAAACTGGCAGTGAGTCGGAAGACGGCGAGGAAGTCCCAGCACCAGCGCCGCCGCCAATTAGGCAGCAGCCCAAACTGCCAGCTGCTCCTGCGCTCAAGCCAATTGCTCCTCCAGTGGTCACAAAGGCGAAGCCAGCTCCGGCACCAGTCGCCGCTCCGGTCAAGAAGGTTAAGCAACAGGAGGCTCCTCAGAAACAGCAGCAGGCGCCGCAGCCTGCGAAGGTTCAAGCCCAGACAAGAGGCAAGTCTTCTTCTGCTTCCGCTGGAAAGTCCAATCCGCCACAGCAGCAGCAGCAGTATCAGCAGGAAAAAGCGCCGCCTGCCAAGAGCCAGTCGCAGCGTCCTACAGAATCGTCGAGAAAGCAGAAACAGGCTCCTGCGCATCTCGAATCCAATCGCAGCGCTCCAATCCAGCCGCCTCCGCAGACACACCAGCAGTCGCGAGGTGGACGGGGCAATGGTCGGACCAAGCCCTCAACCGGTGGTCAGCAGCAACAGGTCCAGCAGCACTCCAACCCTCATTCAGTTGAGGCGAGTGCTCCTCCAAAGAGATCGCAGCGCGGTAAGCGCGGACATCGCCAAAAGCAGGGTGAGTAATGGGAAACCCCTGGAACACTGCATCTTGGTTACTACAATTTTAATCGATCATATTTGTCTTCTTTCTCCGCATCCAGAGGATCTCTCCGGCATTCCACACAACATGGGCTATTTCAATCCCAACGAAGTTGCCATACCTCCGCCGCAAACTGGAAGCTATGCCAGCACCCTGACCCAGCAGATGCAGCATTTACGCATCGGCCAGTCAGGTGGCAGTTCCAGTTCGAAGCAGGCATCGCAGTCTCCCAACTGCAGCATCATGGACCAGCTGAACCGTGGTGTGCAGGTGGAGCATCTCTCTCTGCCGCCTGGTATCACGCTTACCAAGGTGGACCCGGCCAAGAGCGAGCAGTTGCGCCAGAAGAGCGAGTCCATTCGACTGCTGTCCAAGCCTCTGGCCGAGCAGCAGCAGCAGCCACAGCAGCACCACTTCCAGCAGCCGTCGCACCTTCTGTCGAGCTACTACGGAGCAGCCGGAGCCGCTGGCATGGATCCCAACGGTGTAATCATGGTTGAGGCCAATCCGCGGCCAAATCGCAATAGCCAAGCTCCGTCTGCTCCTCCAAACGTGGCTGCAGCGGCCTCGGCGGCAAGTGCCAGCGGGAAATCCTCCAGGCGTCGCCGTCGCAACCGTGGAAAATCTGGTGGTGGGGGCGGCGGCAACATTGGCAGCTCTGGAGCGCCTAATAAGCAGCGTTCGGGAGGAGGAGGAGGCGGAAATGGTTCTGCGGATAGCCAAAAACCAGCGGTCTCGCCAGCCACCATCGAAGCCAATGCCAGTGGCAATATTATCACCCTGCGCAATCCAATGTTCCACCAGGGCAATGGGCCAGTGGCCGGCGGAGGTATGATGCCACCCAATCCCAACCCGATGCCGCCAGGTGAGTTAATCAAATAAGGAACATGTAAACAATCATATGATACCCTTTCGTTGCAGTGCGAAACTTTGCCGCAGGACTACCCGTTGCCCCACCCATGGCCATGGATCAACCTGCCGCAATCATCAAGAACGAGAACGGCATGTTCACCATACGCAATCCGGCGCTTCACCAGGCGGTGACCAATGGCTTGGCCATGGGCGGTTACCGGCAGTTCGGCAGCAATGTCAACTACTATACGCCCCAAGAAGCTGTGGCCGAGGCGGCTCGAGCCACGCAGCAGAAGCAGCAGCATCAGCAGGCCACTGGTGCCAATGTTGGCGGCCAAGTCGTCGGCAGCAGCAATACCTCGAATTTCTCCTACTTCTCCAGCGGATCGGCCAGTGGCAACAGCAGCGGAAGCAGCAACGGCGGCAACGGGACGCACAACAATATCAGTATTAGCTGTACCAACGTTCCCCCTAGCAACGCCGAAAGCGGAGGCAACAGTCCTGGCAGACTGGTCGGCGATGCGGCAGTGATTGCCCGTCCCAAGCAATCGCAAAAATGTCTTTCGGCCATTGGCAGTGAGCTGAAGCAAAAGGCCAAGGATAGCAAGTGGACGGGCTATGGCCAGCAGCAGCAGCAGTCGTCGGATTACAATTCGGCGGGAGCAGGAGGAGGCGTTCCTTTGCAGGAGAAGTACCAGCAGTCGAGCTACTACAACGGCTTCGAGGTGTTCTCAGCGGCAGCTGCCGCCGCTTCACAAGGTCCTGGCAGCGGCGGTGGATCGAGCGAATGCCACATGCATCACAGCTGTGGCGACGACTCTCCGCCGCCCACCATCACCGGTTTCAATTCCTACCTGGAGGGCATCCCGAACACCGGGGTCATTCGCTACGACGACGCCGCTTTCCTCAAGAACTTGATACCGGGCCAGCATCTCAACAACGAGGTGCGTGACGGGCCTGGGATCTGGTCTTACGGCCAAGAGGTCCTTTTGAACTACCCAAACCATCCGGTGTCCTTTTGGAACTATGAAACCTATCCATTCATTTCATTTTTCTCATCCTGATCAAATCATTTTATGTGCACATTTTTAATTTGAATTAAAAAATCGTACTAATGAATGAAAAATAATACCGAAATTAAGTTGTCTAATCTTTTTATAATTTGTTTATAAGTAGACTTGCCTAATCCATTGTATCTCCCTTCGCAGGTCTCCATACACAATATATCGGAGTCCAACTTCACGCGCAACAACGCGTCGCCATCGCCGCACCACGTGGAGATCACCAGCGTATTTGGCAGCCGGGTGCGTTCCTCGAACGCCTACGATCCTCAGCAGCAGCAGCAGGGTCCAGGTTCCAACTACTGCGACAACGTGGCCGCCGACTATGGCAGTGGTGAGTAGTGATGGATATATGTAGCCCATATACATACTTAAATATAAAAATTCCTCTTCTAGATTCCCACCTCTTTGTCCAGAACAATCTGCTGACGCGAATGCCACAGCCGCCGGCGCCACCGGATCCCTTTGGCTACGACTTCGACCCCTCGGTGGTGCCGGGCGGAGGTTCGAAGGCAGCCAGTGTGGCCAGCGACCTGAACGAATTCCTGCGCCGCAGTCCGCTCAGCCAGCGAACCTCGCCGTACAGCCAGGACGAGAGTGCCGCCGCCCTGGAGACGTTCGTCCAGAACATGAGCGCGCTGCAGATCGCGAGCGATGCCGAGCAGTGCTCGCGGCTCAATGGCACGGCAACTGGGGGTGGACCGGGCGATGCCCCCTCGGCGGATGCCACCGCCGGAGGAGCCGCCAATGCGGCCGCCGCCTGGTGGTGAGCCACATGACAAGAGGTGCTGCATGGCCAGCAGATTGATTTGAACTCCTTACATTCATCCCACTCTCACATACGCAGACATTTCATCGATAGGGCTGAGAAACGATAAATGAAAACCAGAAAAGAACGAAACATAAAAATACAAAAAACAGAAAAGCATCCAAGAAATCATTTAAAATGGCTTAGGAGTCAATTTCAATGTTTCAACAAAAAAGAGAAAAATAAAGAAAAAATTAACTTAAATGGAAGTTCACATGCAAGGTGGTTTCATTGACAGCTTAATTGGATATAATATATTCTGAGGGTATTGGTATTCCATTTTTAATTAATTTTTAATAATTAATAATGGCTTTTATTTTATCCAACGAGACCATCTAAATTACAACTTCTTGAGATAATTGGATTTATTTTAAATTTTCAATTTGATGCTAGTAATTATAAAAACGTTATTCTTAAGATTCACGTATAAGATGCGCTGTGGAGTGGCTAAAATACTTGTTTGCGTTCAAATCTCAAAGACAAGGGATCCAGAGGCGTAGCTCACGCTGGAGTCCTCCATGTCCTGGCACTGGCTGCTCTGGGCGTACTTGAGGAACTTGAAACTCATCTTGTCGTAGCCCTGATCCTGCAGGGCCTTTACGGCGCCCAGCATCACTCCGATGGGATGACGGCCACATATCGTGTTGTTGTACTTGCGCAAGTACTCGGTGAAGGACTGCGGACTGAGCGTCTCGATGATGTCCATGCCCTGCTTGTCCAGCTTCTCGATGGACTTGTGGATGGCGCCGCAGGAGCGGTCGTAGTACGTGTAGCTAAAGCGCTGGCCCCAGTGGCAGAAGTCGGAGGATATCACAAACAGGTTGGTGGGGTCCATCAAGTAGGGGGACAGCAGGCTACCGTACTGCGCCTCCTGCTCGGGGTTGAGCGAGCCCACCAGGATAGGCACAATGGTGAACTGGTCCCTGTAGCTGGAGGAAATTGAGTATTTTATTAGAGTGGATACTTAGAGCTTTCAGCGAATAAAGTATTTAACTTACTCCTCCATCACTTTAGCTATGTAAGGCAAATGCATCTCAATGGAGTGCTCATCCTCGTCAGTTTTCATGTCCATCCAAGAAAACAGTCCGGTCTTCTCCAGCTCAGCGTTGACTAAAATCAATCAGCAAATTAAAAACCAGGTATTTGCCACTCTGAACAATCATACTCTGAGTATCAATATTGAGATCGTAGAGGGGAGTCCTGTATTTCTTCGCCACGGATAAGGCACAACCACGCAGGCGCACATGATGCGAGGGACCCAGTATAAAGATTCGCTTGCTGCAAGCAAATGTTCAATTGTCTTGATTGAAAGCTATAATTTCAAGTCCTTACACGACAACAGGGCTGACTTGGCGATAGGCGAACGCTCCGCAGGCACCACAGTATGTGTATCCAGCGTGTCTGGGGAAAATTGAGGAATTACAATAAGGATTTATACACAAATTTCGTTCTAATTTACGGAGCAATAATGGCGCGAGCCGGTCCATGCGAGAGATCAGCAGCACCCAACCAGCGGTCCAACTGCCTGGAAAGCTCAGTGCCTGAAAAATAAGTTGGAAACATTGGTAAGTAATTGAGTGGCAATAATTATTAATATAATAATGTAATGTAATAATGTAAATAACATGTTAACTGGAAAACATTGTGAGAGCATTCAAATAAACCAACTTAGCTGGCTTTGAGTTGCCTAGCAGCAAACAAACAAAAGTAACAGTAGTTCTATTGGACTTTTGCTAAATCGACATAATACTGCAGCGATATAAGTTATTAATTACTGATTAAAATTTTAGTTAAACATTCCGCCATGGATAATGATAAGGAAAAGCACAGTGATGAGCTCATGAGTCGCATTCGGAATGAGCTGACAGCCATTATGTCGCAGCAGTAAGTTTCACAGGCATCATAACAGATACCTTTTAAGAAATATAACGCATTTTCTTATGTATATAATACAGAGCAACTGGCGATTCTGAGAGACAGATAACAAACGATCTGCTCTTGAGTCCCAATCCGCTGCCCATTTTCGGGGCAATAAAAAAGACTAGGCCCGTAAAATCGGGGAAATCAAAGAAGAAGGTGGGCAAGACCTCTTCCGCACGCAGTACAAAGAGTTCGTCGGCGGCAAGCGGTTCCACTAAAGATCGCTTGGCGGGAGGAGATGGCCAGCACAAGGATTCGGGTGCGACTTCCACTTCCTCCAGCTATTCGCTGAGATCGGGCTATGAGGGCCCGCCCAAGGATCGCAGTGCCCGAGCCGAGTTCATGGAATCGCATGCGGCCAAGAGCCTCGACGACGATGTGCAGAAGATGCAGTTGGAGCTGAAGCAGAGCTACGAGCTCTTCCAGGGCATCGGCGAGAAATTCGAGTCAGTCAACTTCACTGGCCTGAAGAACCGCATCCGGGACCTGAACCTGAACGACTCCAACAACCAGATGGGCAAGGCGACTACCCAGGAGCTGCAGAAGATGTTCGACCAGCGCTTTCTGCAGAATCGCCTGGACAAGCTGACCACGGACGCCACGCAGGGATTCCGCCGGCATCCCGGTGAATTCGGTGACATCCCAGAGCTGAGCACATTCTTCAGGGCGTGCACGCAACTGGAGCGCGGATTGGATGCACTGCGTCAGCAGCGACGGCGCAACAGCGAGCTGGAGAAGCGCCTGTGCTGGGCCACCGAGATAGCCTACGATCGCATGGACGAGATTCGCAATGCGGTGGGCTCCGATCCGGAAAAGAACTTCTGAATGGCCAATATGAAGATATTTCTAGTTATTTTATGGTTCATCCTAGAGTTCATTACCCGCACACACACACTGGTGCACCACATACATATGTATATCACCCACACATAAGATGCAATTGCAATTGATTGTGTTATCTTTTTTTCATGGTTGGGCAATTACTCACCCGAATCCGTGTACCAGCTGCCTGCGTGGGTTGCTCTTCTGGCCGACATGTTGGTGCGAGATCCCTAATTGGTCTGTTTAGTCAGGTAGAGCTATTAACTGGCAGTAACTTGTACAAAAAACCTCTCTTTGTTTTTTGTTATTGCTGCCAGCAGTGTGACCGTGTCGACTGCTTTCAAGAAACCTACGTGCGAACCAGGGATGGCAAACATGTGTCATAATGGGCTATCGATAAGTTAGCGAGGACACCCTCCCGCTAATATATCTTCTTTTTTTAAATTGATAAAATATTTATAAGCCGAAAAATATCGATATATTGAGTATTTTTAATATTTTTTAGTTGAATTGTTTGGTTACTTTTATAAGAAATAAAAACATAAGTATTTTTCATACTCAAATTTAACTTTATTGAACACGTATGTGAATAAAACACTTAAATTACTAACCATGGAACTTTGGTTCTGAAATATATAGTTTTATATGTATACATTTATAAAAATTCGAAATCAGCTGACTGAGTGGCAATCCATCAACCACTGAGAAATATTGAAAATAAAACTACCCTGACTGTCTTTTTTGCGTTTTTAACTTCAGTGGCGATTTTCTCACTCAATAAATTAAAAAATATCAAAAATATATTTTAATAAAATACCGATATTCGATTTATCAGGTGACAAAAATATCACGATATAAATATTTATTTTTATTCAAAAATTATCGATACATGATTATTTGGCATGATAGCGTCATTTGCTGTACTAAAACCTAAAATCCGCCGTGTTCGTATTCCGCCATTTTGAAAGCTGCGAGTGGAATTTGGACGCGTTGCTGGTAAATTAATTGTGGGAAAACTGTCCGAAAAGTGCACAAAATTTGTGAAAAGTGGTTGGCGACGGTGTGCGAGACCCGCCGCCAAGTGTTTGCCCCCGAAAATGGTGTGTGGCCGCGTTTTTGGCACGTGAATTTCAGTCCAATTGTGAACTCGCAAAAAAGAAAAGAAAAGAGAAAGAAAAAAACCGACGCCGCCGTCGCCGCCGCCACAAAGGAATAGGCGAATAAGCGAGAGGAAAAAGGCAAAAACGAGAGAAAAGAAAATCAAATTGTGCGCCGCTGATTGCGTTTCAGCAATTTAATAATACTAAAATCCACGGCAGCGGCGATTTTTCCACGGATTACACTCTATATATTTCCATTTACTGCCTTTCTGTTTGCAACGAGTGTGCGCCTGTGTCTGTGTGTGCGAGTGTGCGATAAACGTGTACAAGAAAAATTTAAACGTGCAGAATTCTGATGAATTTTAAAGCGGAACTACTTTAACATGTATGGGTGAAATATATGTATGCGTGTGAGTGTGTTTTCGAGTGGGTGCACGCACACTTGGCCAGGTATTGTTGCGGTTTAATGCAAAGTCGAGTGCGTGAGTGTGAGTGAGTGAGCGAGTGAGCAACGCCTGCCATATTCTATGCAAAACATAAATAAAATTGTGCAATAATTTCCTCCCCCCCTCCCCACACACATACGCACACAGTCGCAGATACATACATTCTCTCTTTGAAATATGTGTGTTTTTTTTTGCGCCCGCCTAGTGACAATACACACGCAAGGTTCACTGCGCAACACCCCCCGCCCCCCTTTTCTACACCACTAACACCACTACCCCCCTTTTGCCCACGCCACTGCAACATGCTGTCTCATCGTTGTTGTTTTGCCGCCGCCACATTTGGTGCGAAAGAGAGGGGGAGAGGCCGAAAGCAGCGAGTTTGGAAACCAACTAAAGCCTCATGTTGACACATTTCAACCGGGAGTTTTCGTTCTTTCGTTCGGATTAAAAAGCCTTTAAAGGGTGAAAGTGCTGCTTATCGCTTTTTGGCGATTCTTCTCCGCGAATCGCAGCTTTAAAGTATATAAATTGTTTTCCTTTTGCGCCCGCATATTGATTGGAAGTTACAAGCATACAAAACACGCACACACTCTCACACTCGGCTACCGTTGGAATGGCGCTGCAGTTGTGTGCGTGTGTTTATGCCGATTTAAATACACAAAATGCCAAGTGAAAAAGTTTGATAAAGTTGCGAATGTCCGTTCAAATTGACGCTTGTTTCTAGTTTTATTACAATTTTTGCGCTTGTCGTGTTTTTGTCGTTGCTCCTTCTCTCTCTTTCTTCGTTCGCCCTTTTACTGTTCGACGTGCCTGTACCCATCACACAAACACTCGCACATACACGACAGAAACACACTCACACACATGAAGAGGCAGACAGACAAGCAACTCTGGGCTCCCTCCTCCCCCTCCCCCTCCCCCTCCCTACCCCCACCCACTCGAATTTGCAACGGGAAAGTTGTTGGTGTTGTTGCTCTGCAGTACTCAAAACTCCGGAGAGGATTACAAATGGTGTTTTTGTTTTTGCCAAAACGGAAATACAGGCAAACTTCTGCAGCATAAAGAGTTCAAATTATATGGATGGTTATTTATTTAGTTTTTTCCCCCCTTCCTTCGGCAACTTTTTGCGCACTTTTGGGTTATCAAAATAATTTAAGAGCCTTGGAAAGCGGAAGTTACTGAAATTACTTAAAGAGCTTCTCAGAGTAGCCCCAAAAAAGTTAAGGAATTTAATTTTAAGATGGAACAGAATGTATCTTAACTGATATGGTTACTTTTATTTGCACCTGTTTCTAAACGGATCTTTTTGTAAATTTTTGAAATATTCAAGTATTTTATTTATTCATCGTGCTAGGCCTCTATTAAGTTGACTCATTTCTTAGAATTTTAGACAAAAAACCAATATGGGAAACACATTTTATTAAAAAGTTTGCGAAGTATACGATTTTTTGTTTCTTAAAGAGATTCCTCAGAAAGTCTGTACTAGAATCTTTAACCGGAATACTTTATTCCCCCGTCCCAACTTTTTTCTTTTCTTGCTACATCAGCAATACACACCGAATAGATCCGATAGAAATATGGAAATATATTGCAGAGTCCCCTTTTCTCGTATCCACTTGAACATTTGCATTGCCATGGAATTTTATATGTAGTCCATCGATAACTGTACACATTGCTGAATTTGTAGTTGGTTGTTTTTTTGGCGCAACAACAATTTCCCTTGCTTGTCACTGCCCTTTTTTGGGCAATAATAAATTTGATTGTGTATGGCTGCCCCCACGCCCACTCTCTAACTGTTATTTATTGTCAATGCCAGGCAATGCCACCCACTATTCAAACCCCCCTTGGCCCACCTCCCACGCCCCCTTATCACTTTGATGCTTTGTATTTTTGCGCAATGTTTGTTGTTTTGTGTTTGTTGCCGACTGCGCGCGTGAAAAAATGCACACCTGCCCAAAGAATTTCACACTTTGCGATGAGCGCGGGGAAAAACAAAGCGAAAGCAGCCACAGAAATAGCAGCAAAACGTTTAAATTTAAATATAAGTCTGTGAAACTAAAGTTCGGGCAAAAACACAATGGCAGCCATGTGTGCCTTACTTGTTTCCCTATTTCCCTCTATCTCTATCGATCTGAAGAGTAAAGGCAAGTCGAGGGTTTGATACTCTTGAAAATGGTTTGATATACCAATTTCCGAAGATCTGTTATAATAGTCCATCATTCAATCTCTTAAAACATATCCTATCCTATCAAATACATACATAAATTGCCAAAGATAATTAACAAAATATGGTTAGAGTCAATCAGTTATATCTTTCAAAACATGGAATTTCTCCAAACATTTCTAATAAAGATCATCTCTTTATAGCTGACAGGCATCTCACCATAATTAATGTACCCCTCGTAAGCGCATTTCAAATAAAAACAGACAACACACTTTCAGATGGCTCGGCCAAAATCCGTCTAAAAGAACAGATATAGATATAGCATGGCAATAATAATAGCAAGAGCAGCCACAACGCAACATCAGCAATTCGTAAGCGTGCGAGGGCAATAATATATACACATATAAGTTGTATTTTATTTGATTTTTTCCCACTTCTGGTCACTTGCCACTCGCTATGCTGGCTTGCAGTTTTTCAATTTGCGTCATTCGCAGACCGCGCACCACCAATCAATATTATACAAAAAAACAAGTGGGAAAAACGAGAAAAACGCGAGGGAAAACAATGAGAAAGCAACGCAGAATGACAAATACAGGCAAATAATACAAAAAAAAACATTGGCCAATGTCAGGCAAACAGTTTAAGTGGTTTCTTTTGGTAGTACAGTAAATATCGCCGCTTAAATTATTGCTGAAGGTCCAAACGTAATCGCTTTATCTGCACTTTTTACGGCACTGCAGTAAATATCACCGACTATTATCGTTTCGGAATTTTACTCGGCCAAGTGGTTGGTTAATAGAGGTCTGGGGTGTTTATCCATTTATTGGTGTTGGCCAATCACTTATCGGTTGAATAATCGGACTTCTAGCAGTCCTAACTTAAAATTGATTTATTAGACTATTCTATTATATTATCACAAATCTCGAAGTGACTTGAGGAAAATAATTCTTAAAACCAAAGATTTGGATTCAGGATTCATTTCTATAGTTTATCGCTGTATAATTTCTTGAAGAAATATTAGTAACAGATATTTCTGGAATTCTGCGCGATTTCTAATGATTTGAAGCTCTCAAATCGATATTTTCTATTTTTTAGGATTTCCTGCTTAGGAGTTCATTTAAAAACTCATTTTCAAGATGGAAAAACGAAAATTATCCATTCAAACGAACTCAAAGATGGTGACTGCATTATATGCAAAGATTTTATGATGTAAGGCTATGAATCAAATTCTCACAACTTTCGCCATACGGCTTTAAAAATGGCAATTGCGAGAGCCACATTATTGTGGCATTAATATCATTCGCCTCTCAATGGGCAGGCAATATTTTTATTTTCTGTTAACCACGAGACTTTTGGCGTCATCTTGAAAGCCGGCTTTAAATGCATATGCATGAAACGGAAAGCAGAAATGGAAACCAGTAAGGAAAGGCTATGGCGATGGCGATGGGGTGGCGGGGGCGGTGCGGAAAAGCGCGGGAACGCAACGTCACGACAAAACGGCAGCCGTTAATTCAGGCAAAAAAACAAGTTACGAGCACCGACTTAAAGTTGAAAAATCGCAGGCAGTCGTCGCAATAACGACGCATGAGCAGTTGCACTTTGAATTTTCCAGTTGCAGTTGCCGATTTCCTACCCCCTGAATTTCCACCTCCATTTTCCCCCAGCATCTCTGCTGCTGCTGCCTGCTGCTGGGCTTTAAAAGTTGTTGCCCACAAATGCGCATGACTTATTTAAACGTGTTTTAAGCAGACGCACACATACAGTAAGCCATACAACAAACAATTTAAGCGAACACGGCTTTTCCTGCCTGAAATTGTGGCAAAATAAAAAAGTAAGAAAAAAGAGCCAGCAAATAAATACAAATAAAATCGAGTGAAAAAAAGCCAGCCATTGAGTTTGCCAGCGGCTCTTTAGCGCTGACTTTCCTCTTTTGCCGCCGCCACTCTGTTATCGTCTGCCTCGTTTTCATGTTGATAAACCGGTTTTTCGCTTTGGCTTGGTTTGGTTTGGTTTGTTGCTGTGCCGCCTGCTGCTGTCCCCTGTCCATAAAAAGATATGTACGCGGCCATCGTCATCGTTGCCGGAGTGGAGTTACTGCTCTTTCGGTCGGGCAGTGCTGCCTGAATTTGAAAGCCAACCCAGCTACTGTTTTGTAACTTTTTTAAACGAAATTTACAATCGTTACTTTACAATAGCAGCCACAGCTGATGAGATAGAGATTTGCAGCCCAAAGGCAAATGATTGGGTTTTCTAAACTGCACCCACATACCAAATTTCATATCAATCGGTCAATTATTAAGGCCACTGTAGCGATTTTAGTGAACTTGTTACAGAAAGTGGGATAAAATTGGTATAGACACATATATCTGTTTTAGGAATAATGATTTGGCCTTATATTTCTAATTGAATCCTAAACTTCTATGTTAATAACTATTTAATTACTATTTTAACAAAAAGTTCTTCAAAGTTTTGTAAGAACCATGATTAATTGGGCTACCTAGTCATATCTTTCCCCTTTCGTATATAATAAACCAGCCAAACTGGCTGCTCTGCTGCCAAATGTGACCGGCTTGTTTGTTAGACAGCCGGCGGCTAGTCGGCTTGTACGGAATCAGAATCGGAATCCGAATGGGAATCGGAATCATCGGGCCACCGGACTCAGGTAGCAGCGCGTCACACTCGGAATGTATCTGTTAGATACGCGGCCACGACTTACTGTACACTCTGGCGCTAGTTGTGATTTATAATGCCTCGCTGGATGTGATTTTTCGCTCGCTGCATTATACGCTTTGATTTGATATTTATTCCTATTCATTGCCCGCGGGCATCAACAGGTTTTCTCGGTGGATTCGGTGGTTTTGGTGCCTTTTTTTGTGTGTTGGTTTCGCAAAGGCGAGTCGTCGGGTGAAAAGTGCCTCTCCCACAGGCGTGGGCGCTCGCACACTGCGAATGCCACATCCTGTGGCAACTTCAGGCACTAGCAAAAAAAAAAGTATAAGACAAAAAAAGCAAGCTGAAGTGAAACTGGTTTTTGGCGCGCTTTAAAAACTCTCAACTGACATTTTCCATTTCGACTGTGTTTCGAAGAAGTTTGTCTTTCTGCCGCAAAGTTGTGCAAAAGTGTAACTTTAGCTTCAGTAGAAGTGATTTTTGGAACACCGCATGAGTAAATGTTGTGTGAGTGAATTACAATCGTATTATGGTCTTATCTAAATCCGGAATATTTTAATTTTACAAAACTTCTCATACTTCAGATAGTAGTTTGGTTGAGATAAAGCCGGTTTTTTATTATAATGTTCACATATATGTTCTCGAACAATTCAATATTATAATCATAAAACGGGGTGGAAAGAAAGCTTGTGGCTTCCATAAAGTGGATTAACATATTCAAGTGAATTTCCAATAAGTGCAGTGAATCATGCCTTTTAAAGCCGGTTATACACGCAGACAACCTCTGCAAAATGTATTTCCGAGTAAACAAATGCGAATCAAAAATCCACAGCCACATCATGAGCTACAAATTCTGGGCATAGAGAAATTGCTTGAAAATTAACAAAGCGTTGCGCCCACTTGACTTTGGCTATTCACTTGATAAATATATATATGTGTATTGTATAGTATGGCATGGCATGGTATAGGGGGAGGGGCTTTGGAGAGGGTCTGGGGTGATGTGATTGTGCTGGGATATTTTTTTTCCATTGCCCGATGTCATAATTGCGTTGCTTATTTTTGTATTTCTGTATTTTGGCTTGCGATTTTGCGAACGTTCGCTCGAGCGTTATTCCCCCCGCAGTATCTGTGCAAGTTTTTGCTGTTTTTTTTTTTTTTTGCTATTATTATTGTAGTCTCGTCGGTTGCCGCATTTAAACGTATTTCATACTTTTGCACAATACGTGACACATGGCTGATGGGAAGTGTCTCTGGTGGAGGGAGCGGAGGAGGGTCTCGGGGCGGTTCAGATGTGTGTCTAAACATAGCCTATAGCCTATAGAGGCAGTCATTGACGGCTTATCACCGCAGATACACGCACAACATATATACTATACCCAGTATATATAGAAATATATCTGTGTTTGTTATTGTTCCGATTTGCGGCCCTTATCAGCGCTGCGAACTGAATCTCCGCTTATATATAACAAAAAAACTAGCAGCAATTCATGCGATATACATTTCGTATTTGGGTTCAGACTACAATTGTTGCTTTAAGTAATTTCATGTGATCGCTATAATTATCATTTTATTGATAGCCAGTCACTCAGCTGTTTACCTCTCCTATAAATACGATAGTCGTATGAATTTGTAGTGGCGATAAGAGAATCAAGTTTTGGAAATTTGGTTAATGCTTCGGCTTATCATAAAATAAAATCATGAGTGGTTTAAGTACAATGATTGGTTTTCTATGTAGACCAAAAATATCGATAAGGCTCTTAATATAGAAGTAGATTTTCAATATCATATATATACCATATATTATGTTAGAAGTTGCTACGGAAACTCCTCGTCTGTCATCTGAAAATAGCGAACTGATCCCAACTTCATCTATTAATCCTTCAAATAAACGTTTGCCAAAGTGCTGTACACTCAACCATCTTATAAATGTTCACACTCACCTGAAGCCCGTCATATATATCGGTCACATTGCCATCACGCCGAGCTGGAAACCCACCATCCATCGCCCCCACGCCGTTCCACGTCAGATAACCAAGAAGTGTCGTGGTGATAAGATAAGGCGGGCTACTACTACACGTAATCCGTATTCACTCGGTGACAAACCAAACCAGATGTGTGGGTACAGTACCTTGCTCTTCTGGGTTCCCGAACCACCCATTCTTGTGTCTAATCAACCGTCCGATAAGTACACTTGGATTTGGAAGGGCGGGGGGGCTTTTGAGCCAGCTGGCCAACAAGAAACGCCCTTTCATGCTATAACACAATCAAAGGGGGAAAATTCAGACAGGCAACCGGGCACAGGCCATTCCGCTCCAGTCGATTTTGATGGTCGCATGTGAACAGCGTTAAATTTCTATGTTTCTGCAATGACACCTCCCCCAAATCCCACTCCCAAGCCCCAATCCCCATTCCTATCCCCTTGCGCCTAAGCCACCCAATAAGGCGGGAAAGGGAAAAAGAGGGCAGCGTTGTGAGTGCGGCAATAACGTAGCCTTTATCGCTGATGTTGGCGAAATCCAAACGAAACTTGTCATCAGCCGAATTCTGCTGACATGAGCTGGTTTTTTTTTATTTGGTTTGGTTTTTGGATTTTTTTTTTTGTTTCTACATCACATTTCATGTTTTCCATTTAATTTATGTGTTATGTGTTTTTGTTGCTTTCATTGCAGGATTCTCGATTTCAATATGAAGCGCCAAAAATGATTGCAGCGTTTGCATCGTAGTCTTGAAAAGGTTTTTTTCATTGATTTAATTAGAGCCACCGAAAGCGGTTGGCCAGCCAGAAAAACGAGCAAAGGGATTCCTCACCAGCCTGCGCCCAGCGCCCTCTTAACACGGTAACCACTGACACTGAGAATCAAAAGGAACCACAGCCCGGAAAAGGCCAGAAGTTTTATAACGACGACGACGACGACGAGCAGAGGGACAGCAGACACAGATACAGAAACAGCGAAATGGACAAAAATCTGATGATGCCGAAGCGTTCGCGCATCGATGTCAAGGGCAGTTTTGCCAACGGACCGCTGCAAGCACGCCCACTGGTGGCCCTGCTCGATGGACGCGATTGCTCCATCGAGATGCCCATCCTGAAGGATGTGGCCACGGTGGCCTTCTGCGATGCACAGAGCACCTCCGAAATACACGAGAAGGTAAGTGTGTTTTCTGATTCTGTTGGTTTAATCTTTGCTAATGGGTTTTTCCTAATCCCGCATTAGGTCCTCAACGAGGCAGTGGGCGCTCTGATGTGGCACACCATCATCTTGACAAAGGAGGATCTTGAGAAGTTCAAAGCTTTACGCATTATCGTGCGCATCGGCAGCGGCACAGACAACATCGACGTGAAGGCGGCGGGCGAACTGGGCATCGCAGTGTGCAATGTACCCGGCTATGGAGTCGAGGAGGTGGCGGACACGACGATGTGCCTGATCCTCAACCTTTACCGGCGGACGTATTGGCTGGCGAATATGGTGCGCGAGGGCAAAAAGTTCACTGGACCCGAGCAAGTGCGGGAGGCAGCGCATGTAAGTGGTTTGCAAAAAATTTATAAGGATCCTTATATAAAATGTTCATAAAAAAAGTTATAAACCAACAAGTTTAGTAAAACGAATTTAGAAAAACCCCTTGCGGTTAAAATAGGCATTCTTATCAAACATTTGCTAATATATTTAAAGACCCCCAAGGGAACATTGCTCAGTAGCTTATGATATCACTAATGCTAGTGCCAGTTATTACGTATGTTTTACAGATTAAAATTTTAGTTGAAATAAAGTTTGTTTAATAGACTTTGTACGAGTTGATAAATATATAAAGAAAAATTCTTTTTAGATGACTACTTCATTTTAAATTAAATAGAAAATACAAATTTAAACTAGTATGATAAAACTATGTCGCCGTGCTGTTGAAAATCTTTTAAAGCAGATTATTCTACATTTGTAGGACGTTAAATTATTATGAAGAAGATTGTATTCAGTGGCTATAATATAGCTTATAAACTGTGGATAAAACCCGTATACAAGTTTGTTCATCAAAATCAAATGCAAATCGTGTTCAAAAATAGGATTTGCATATAAGCAAGCTCTCCAGCTAGTACACACACAGTTAGTAGGGAGAAGTAGAATATATATGCATACAGGCAAGCGGCACTAACATTTAATCGATATAGATATAATACACCTTTGAATGCATCTAACTGGAACTCACCATCTGTTCATTTTCTCTCCACAGGGCTGTGCACGCATCCGCGGCGACACCTTGGGCCTGGTCGGACTGGGCCGCATTGGAAGCGCCGTGGCCCTGCGGGCAAAGGCGTTCGGCTTCAACGTCATCTTCTACGATCCCTACCTGCCCGACGGCATCGACAAGTCGCTGGGCCTCACTCGCGTCTACACGCTGCAGGACCTGCTTTTCCAGTCCGACTGCGTCTCACTGCATTGCACGCTCAACGAGCACAACCATCATTTAATCAATGAATTCACAATTAAACAGGTGAGTAAGAGTTTTCATTCTATGGGGGGCACAGAATACTTGTAGGACTGAGAAGCAAATAAGCAGTTGTCGTTAAAGTTTAATGATAAAAAATATATCAGAAACATTTTTAAAAAGTTAGGAACTGTTTATGTAAATATTTTTAGTATTAACTATTAATGATTTATTTTTTCTATGCCATAAATAAACTTTAACTCCAAAATTCTCAATAGCATATTAAAATGCTTAAATGATTTTTCCGAAAACATTAGATAGTATCATTAGTAACATGTCAGGTTTCGTCGGACTAAAAACTTAGCTTGCGGCAATGTTCTAGATAAATTTAAACAAAACAACAAAAATAAATTTGACAAAGTGAAACTAACAACAAAACTTAGCCTACTTTACTTTTGAAGACTATTAGGATGACTTGTGATTAGTAAAATCAAACAGAAAACCAATTTTTACTTCTGGTAAATTTTTTCTAACTATGTACCAAAATAGCACCTTAACCGGACGTTAAGAAATTGGCATTGAGGGGATTTTATTTCGATGAAACCTCTTTTGTTTTCTTATGAGTTTTACATATGTTACATTGACTAATGATATCATATCCTTTTAGATGCGACCTGGTGCATTTCTGGTGAACACCGCCCGAGGCGGCCTGGTCGATGACGAGACCCTGGCGTTGGCGCTGAAGCAGGGAAGGATAAGAGCTGCCGCCCTGGACGTTCACGAAAACGAACCTTACAATGTATTTCAAGTAAGAGATTGTTGTAAAACGAGACATTTTACGCAATCTGAGTTGGCGCCGCACCCACGCTGAATGCGATCGCGACTAACCACAATTCTTTTTGGCTTTCAGGGCGCACTGAAGGATGCCCCCAATCTGATTTGCACACCGCACGCCGCCTTTTTCAGCGACGCGTCCGCCACGGAGCTGCGCGAGATGGCAGCCACCGAGATCCGGCGGGCGATCGTCGGCAATATTCCAGACGTGCTGAGGAACTGCGTCAACAAGGAGTACTTCATGCGCACGCCGCCTGCCGCTGCCGCCGGGGGCGTGGCGGCGGCTGTTTATCCCGAAGGTAAACTACAAATGATATCAAATCAAGAAAAGTAGAGAGACAGAGACAGGCGAGCGAGAGGGAGCGTTATTACAAGTAAAACAAAAAACGAAACAAACAAAAAAAAATTCAAGAACATAAGAAATCAACCTACAAAATCCAAGCAAAAATACAATACCAGAAATCGTTTAAACTCACACATACTTTACACACTCACACACACCATAACATAACACACCCACACAAGCACACGCACACGCACACAGATGTAGCAAGCATCCAAACAACATACTTCTATTCTTTCTCTGACTCATTCGAAAGTAAATATATATATAGACGACGGGAGTGGAGCGCGCCAGAGAGAGTATATAACATTTGAAGCAAGATTCAAGAACACACACACGCTATAAGAGTTGATATATAAGTTAAACAGTTTAAGCTATACAAAATATATAGATCTATATATATATATAGAGTGGCTAAGCGCTGCACCAAGATCAAGATCAGAATGTTTGACGTCGATGAGGAGGATTAGAACGCAGCCGATGTTGGCCAAAAGTTACGTTTATTCAATATGTGTCTGTGTATGTATATGCATTGTTTTGGCTCTACTAAAGCAAACGCTTGAAAACGCTTTGAAAACCATCTCTAAGATACGTATGCTTAGAGTGCTTTCACCGAGTTCCCATGCTCCTTCGCTATGAAGTTTGTTTTTCGAGTTATCCTATCCGTTGACTGAAGCTCCATTCAGCCATGATTCAAAATTCAGCGTTTACATGTGGCCAATTATCTTCACTTTAGTCTACAACAATTACGTGCATATATAGTGACATAGTGAATATACATATAAATGAATAAGTTTCGAGATAATTTACACATGAAAACAAGGTGAAAGTAAACAATATGATGGATTATTGTTGTTGATGTTTCGCGACCTCCCTTCATCCCTCCCACAAAAAGAAAAACACCCCGGCTTTAACTTTAACAGAAACTAGAAACAATCAGCGGAAAGTATGTAAAGTAATTATGTTCAGTGTATTTAGACATGTATTCAATGTATTTACAAATTAATATTATTATGGAAAACCAAGCAAATGATTCCAATACGAGTAACTCTCCCCACGTCAACACATTTTGTAAGCTTAAGAATAAAATTGGTTACCTTATTTTGCTCCATTCATTGCTGACTTTCAATTGTTAAACGGTTCGATTAAGACACAAAAAAAGAACACATCCCAGAGGACACTGTGTTTAACTGAAATTACTATTCTTCTGTTGCTCAAGCTCTGCTCTATATTGCAAAATGATCTCATCATTCAAGTTTATTTTCGCCTTACGTACGTTCTTGTATTTTCGATTGGCTACAACAAACAAACAAACAGCGAGAAAGTAAATAACTAACTATATATATAAAATAGATGACAACTCGGCGCGTTAGATTCAACCACATCTATAAATAGAAAGAAGAAAACTACAATTAAATTAACGCATAGTCTATGTACATTTAAAATATAACAGAAATTATATTAAAGCAACCCAGAAAATGCAACTAAAAATGCTAAAAGAAAACGAAACAAAAAAAGATAATACATGTAATATTAATGAATCTAGATTTACCTTAACGATAAAAAGGCAGCTGAACGACGATGATAACAAGGATATAATCGTCAGCGAGCGGCACATTAAACATTGTTAGCGTGTAAATTGTAATTTTATTTAACGAGAATATATATTTACGTGTAATCGAAAGTGCGCAACAATTGTAAGACTATCATTTTGTACAATTTTGCAATTTAAGTTTAGAAACGAAAAGCTTCAAGCAGTTTGGATGAATTTCTCCCTCTTTTCTACTATTTTTTATATATCTAACTGTCTAAAGTCTATCCGATAACGCTCAAAAACATCCCCAATCCAATCCAATCCTATTTTTCCAATTTTTTTCTAAATATTCTTTTTTAAGGGCAATCTTTTTTGTAATATCTGAAACATTTACAAGCACAAAGCATACACGCATACACACACAACATAGACACAGATACAGAGCTACTCACACATCAAACACACACCCACGCACACACACGCGATCCTATATAGCAAGCTGCAACAACAAATGAGCAAAGTAAAACATAAATAAGCATAAGCGTAAAAGTAAAAGTAAAAAATAAAAAGTAAACGTAAAAGTAATGAGTAATGAGACAAAAGAATAAAATACTGTTATTTTGTAATGTATAAAAGGATATTTTTAATAACTGTGAAAGCTAAATAAAATTAAAAGCGTAACAATTGACGATATGAAGCAACAAAAACGAAACAAAAAGTTAAGATGGAGAAGTTGATTTGATGAAAACCAAGAAAACCTTTCCAGAAAAAAAACCACAAAAAAAGAACAAGAGATAAAAACAAATAAAACAAAATCTTTAATGAACCCATTATTGTTTTAACTTGCCAATTGGAAAATGCTGTTAAATTGTTGTCCTCCTTTTTTGTATGTGTGGCAGTAGTGTTTGTTTGCAAGACTGTTTTGAAATGTTATTTTCCCGCCAAAATGTACATAATCCTGGGAAGATGATGATGGTATCATATTGTGAGCGAGCAGCAGAGCAGAGCAAATTAAGTTTAAAGATTTAACGCCCCGGCAAAAGTCAGTAATGAATGGAACCGCTGGTATTAGCCCTATTCGTATTCGTACTCGTAGCCCCCGTAGCCTTAGCCAATTTGTATCTAGCTCTAAGGAACGGAAGGCCCCGAGATTGATTGAGATTCGTATACCCTATATCGTATGTCAGGGGCACAGCGCCCCCGTTCTTCTTTAATCATTGCATCACTAAAAACCGAACCAAACCAAGACTTCTCTCATATATCTAGTCCCTTTGACTACACTATGACTCGGCAATTCAGAACCTCAGAACCCGATAAACACATAATACCAACCAACCAACCAAACAGCAACATTTCATAATCTTTACCTAACTTTCAACTACCAATACCAAATACCAATCAATACCAACCAAATCGAAATACAATCCAGGATTAAATGGCGGCTATTATACAGGCGCACTGCATCACCGGGCACACAGCACCACGCCGCACGATGGCCCCCACAGTACAACCAACCTGGGCAGCACCGTAGGAGGCGGTCCGACGACAGTCGCTCAAGCTGCCGCCGCAGCCGTGGCCGCTGCGGCAGCCGCCGCCGCCCTCCTGCCGTCGCCGGTTCCGCCGCACTTGTCGCCCCAGGTCGGTGGATTGCCACTTGGAATTGTGAGTAGCCAATCGGTAGGTAGTCCAAACGTCCAACAAAAAAAAATACTACTACCCCTCTGTTGTCTTGTGTTTGTGTGTGTTGTTTGCCAAATAAAAAAGATTTGCCATCTATCTATCTATCTACTACCATCTAATTGCCATTTAGCTAGTAGCTAGCCAAGTTGCGAGATTCCTCATGAGAGAGTCACTCTGTTGTTGTGGTAATATCGTGTGCGTGGTTCTCCCAGCTCTAGTCCGTGTTTTGTTGCTAGTTAGTCGTAGTTCAGTGTTGGCTAGGCTAGGGCTTTTGCTCACCGAGTGTTCAGTTCCCTGCTCCGAGTTGCTAATCCTTGACCATCCTCTTGCTTTTTAGCCCCTGAGTGCGCCCGACCCTAATAATCATCTGTCATCGAGCATAAAAACGGAGGTGAAGGCCGAGTCAACGGAGGCGCCGTAGGCATCTGCTGTCCCAGTGGCCGGAGCCGGAGAGCTGGAGGGCTGGATAGCTGGAGTTGATGATGGCAACGGGCAGTGGCGCAATGGAGTCCAGCACAACAGCTGGCCAACGGAAGGCGGCGAAGGATGAGGAGCAGATCAAATGGAAAGAAACCCTAAGGATTAAACAGAAAATAAAACAAGGAAAACCCCAGCAGTAGTCATCTGTCAAATGTGTGGAGTCCCCCGTATCCGTGCTGTTGTTCTCTTGTTCCGGTTGTAAAATGGATTCCTTGTGCGCCTGTGCCAGCGCTTGATTTGAATTTTTCCAAGTTTCTATGTTTTAATTTAAAATACAATACATATTTGCATTACCAACCAACTTCCCCCCCCAAAACAAACAAAATAAAACAAAACACAACATAATAAACAACGCAGGAAATCGAGGAGGAGGAGGAGGAGTTCGATGAGGAGTATAGTTATGATGATCCCACACACACAACACGCCTCAAAATTTACTACATATTTAGACTTTAATTTGTAACTATTTAGAATTTTACAGTTACAATTTAAGATTTTTATTTGTATTGCAGCAAATTGTAAGTGAAAATATGTTACTACATATAAGCGCAAAAACAAATGCAAATGTTGGAAAATTTTAATTACGAGAAACAAACACAATTATGGCATACAAAAAAAAAACAAACAAAAACACTAGAAACAAAACAAAAGCAACACACAAGAGAGACGTTTAGTGCTAAGATACGTTTAAAGTACATAATAAAAGAAAAACAAAAGAAAAGCGAAAGATACCTGTATTTCTATGGAATGGAATTGACACACGCATTTTATCGACTGGAATACATATAGTACATTTATTTGAGTCAGTTACAAACAAGGGCTCGTTTGCTTCGGGTGGTAGGTTCTATTCTAAATGCTACATAACACCATTTACGGATTAGCAAATCTACGCAGCTAATAATCATGCGTCAAAATACATACAGACTGCTTATAGTTCGCTTGGTATTCGTATTTCTAAAACATTTTTTTGTTACGTTTACAACGCTCAGATATAGTATGGTATATAGTATAGGTAATAAAGTACATATTGGGTTGGTATGTTTCGGTTTTCGTTTTGTAAAATTCCTCTTTGTTTAGCATTTAGCATTAGTTATACATTTATAACACACGGCCATTGGAAGGTCCATCACGTATTCCCTCTATTTTGAACAGTACTAGCTAACGTTTAGATTTTCGCTACGGAATGAACAACATCTATGATTAGGAGTGGAAGATAATGTAATGCGAATGCAGAGGCGGGTTCTATATGTAGTTGAGTTCTTGGAATTTACATTGCATTCTCGAGCCTAACACAAGCCAGGCCTGCTAGGAAACCTTTTACATACAACATGGAATACGATGCCCTAACTATCCAAAACTTAGTTTCATATACATGTGGTTCTTTTGGGTTAACAATCAGGTGGACAATAACAATGTGATAAAACCCGCGAATAGGTTACCTACAATTTTTATACTTTTTGAAATTTAGATCGAAGCTTATTCGAACTGTGATAGTTTTTTCGTTTGTAAATAACACATTTTAATCGAGTTCAATTGTTTTGGTAGTAAAACTGATCAATTTAAAAATGTTTTGAAAACAATGATAACCTTTTGGATGTACCGATTTCTAACATTCTGGCATTTTTTGATTTCTAGGAATTTTTTACTTTTATAACTAAGATTATGTGTAATGGTCTTTTCTGTTTGTGTTTGGTAGTATCTGTGTACGCAGGTGTATACATCCATGGATATATTTCGTATATAAACGAGTCTATCAAAACATCATTGTACAATAAAATACAATACAACTAATTCGCTTCATCTGCGTACGCTTAAATGTGTAAATCAGCGCAGGGGTTCGTTAGTTACTAAAAAATAAAATCAACAACGTAGCAGACAGTCGCCTCATACTTGGTCCACAATCCAACTAAAAGAATCGGGTCAGGCGGGGCCGGAAAAAGCGGAAGGCACCGTAGCATCCCAGGCCAATCAGGCCGTACTTTAGCGTATACTTGCAGACGCGCTGACCTATGCTGGCCGGTGGAATTTCGAGAATGGCCGGAATCTTCTTGGGGTCCACGGTGCCCCACATCTTGGCAATGCCATTGGCGTGGCCGATGCCCACAACTCCGACCACGCGTACCGGACGGATCTGCTGGGCACCGGGCGCCGCCTGGGGCAGTGCAGCCAGCTGCAGCGAGTGGCACAGGAAAAGGTCGCGCTCGCGCACGAAAACATCAGAGAACGCTGGAAACTCGCCGGCCATCTCCTGCATCAGCTTCTCCAGCAGATCGCTTTGCTTGCACTCCTCCACCTCTTCGATGCTGATGCTGTCCGTAAAGGTCAGGCGCCAAACCAGCTTCATGGTCTGCCACAGGGACAGGGCACGCAGTGCGCGGTACAGTGTGATGCGGATTGGCCGATCGCCCAGGTGCAGAATGCAGCCGGGCAGCTTGTGGATCTCCTCGAAGGCACGCCGGAACTCTCCGCCCGGAGCCATTCCCAGGTCTTTTGCGATCTGAGCGCTCATTTGCAGCAGCAGGATGAAAAATATGCCATTGATGTAGCCATGAGTGTGAAGGATTCCGCGTATCTAAGGGGATTATAGGTGTGTTTAAATATTGGGTTACGAGTCTCTTAATTCAGTTCCTTACCTTGGGAATATTGATGCTCTTGGCCTCTTCCAGCAGCGTCTTTTCATCGAGCTTCAGGATGTGTATACGGGATGGACACAACTCAACCATGACCACATCTGGACGGACATTGCGTATGACCTTTAAGATTATGTTTAACTAAAGAGCTAGTAAGTAGGAGATAATAAGGGAACTCACATATGAGACGTCATCCTGCGACTCCTCACTAAAGTGGGCCGTGCCCACGAGATAGACCTTGCTGCCAAAGGGCGTGTTCAGCAACGTCACCGTCGAGGGTAGATTTTGTTCGAACTCCTCAATGGTATCGTAGATTGTGATTTCGCGCTTGGTTTGCGGCGGCTGATCGATGACCGGCACCAGATCCCGCTTTTCGCCATCGCCATCAGCGGCAGCCGAGGCCTCAGCAATAGAGATGTCCAGCTTTTGCTTGCTCGTCTGCAGCAGCGATTCCTTGCGGCGTCTCTTATCCGCATTCGCCGCAGTGTCTTTGCTGGGCGACTTTTTCAGTAGGTTCTTCACGCTGTCGCCTTCCACCAGCACCACCTTCTCGAGGTCCTCCTCCTTAATCGAGTTATCGTTAATCTCTATAATTGACAGGTTGGGATTATCCGTCTTGAATATTGTCTTGTTGGCCAGCTGCGACTTGGGGTCCACCTCCTCCTGCGAGGTATTTGTGTCAGTGCTCTCGGATTGAATCAGCAGCATGCTGGCATTGAGAGCTGGCGTAGGACTGTTGAAAGCTGCCGGCGCCGGGGATCCAAAGGCCTTGAAGACAGCCGATTCGTTGCCAAATTCCGCACCGCCTGTTTTGTTGGCCGAAGTCAAGGGATTTTGGCTCAGTTCGCTGATAAGGCTCTCTGTGGATTGAAAGAAAAAATGAGTTCATCAAGATTAAAATCATGTTTACTGATATATAACAGAAAATATATATAAATTGTGTGGAAATGTGAAAACAAAAATATAAATTATTCCTTCAAGATTTCCTGTTCATATAGGACTTCCAGCTGCTTGAGGTATTCTTCTCCGCAACATTGATCCGGGCAGTCCGTCAATAAGACCTGCTTCAACATATTGAAACATTTTTGCTTCATGGCCAAAGCATTTTTTTGTTGACTTTCTTCTTGTTTGGACAACTGATTCTCATATTTTTGTATTAGCTTTTGCTTTAGACTCTTAACCTTCTCGTTGACAGAGGCTTCTATTGCAGGTTTCTGCTGTTCGTAGGCGTGAAGGCACATCTTATGCACAATTTTCCTTAGCTCATAGTCCATGGTCTTAAAATGCTCTTTGAGTTTTTCGTCGCCTGCAAAGACCTCAAAAATTTGCGATATAAAATGATTGGGAAACGTCTCGCGGGCTTGAGATTGAAGACTCCTGCGAGCTGCACCCATTAGGGTTTTCTTAATACTCCTGCTGAAGCTAGACTTGTGGCTGTTCTGCAGGTTCAGTTTCCTAAGTTTTTGCTGCTGATGATGTGTTTGAATTTGCAAGGCGGCAATCTTGAGCTTTAGGGCGTTGATTTTGCGCTCGAGGTGGAAATGCTCTTCTTTGAGGTCTTTTTGCAGGTAAAAAGCTCCTGAATCGGAGGTTTTGTCGCTGCTTGTTTCGTTGCTGGTTTCCTCTAAGAGATCCTCCAGGTTGGCGGAATCTGTGAAGGGAGCACAGAGTCGACCATTTATGGTTAACTGGTATTCCATTTTCCTCAATAGGCGGTGAACAGTGTGCTTCTCCAGCTTGTGGGTGTGCTTCAAGGTGTCCAGCCAGCGTTTGCAAAGGATATAGGTTTCTCTGTCTTTTGGCAGAGTGGGAATGAACTGGAACATCTGGTCCAAACTGTCCCTTTCGTCTGTTAGGTGGAACTCCTGCTCTAGTTGCTCCTCAAGCCCGTCTGTTTCATAGCTTTCGGTGGCCGGGGAATGATCTCCCTGGAAAATGTGGTCCAGATGCTCCTCCGTTTTCGGAATCCTGTTTTGTTTCTCGACTTTGAATTGGGTTCGCTGCTTACCATTACAGGTCTTGTAGGCCGTGGTGGACAGCTGGTGGTCCAGGGCACTGTCATATAAAGTATTGTCGCCCACATAGGTGTTGCTCCGCTTATCCGGCGAGGATTCGAACGACGTGGAAGCGGATACGTCCATGGTGGAGTTCAGTTGGATGCCTGGAAGAATCGGTTGCGAGTGGAAATTCGGTTTCGGTTGATGGCGAGGCGACGTATGAACATCTGGCAAAGAACTGTGGAGTGCAAAAGTTGAAGAGCGATTATCAGAGACATGTATAGATAATACGTTGCTTTACTCTCTGCAAACTGCAAATTTGTATCACTTTTTCTGCCTACGTGTCGTACATTGCCAGATGATTTTGGGCAGTCACTTTTACTCGACTGACTTTAAACTCCCAAGCATATATACACAAGCATATAATGTTTTTATACCCGTTTCTGTTTATTTCACCTGAGCATTCCAAGATTGCAATTTACTCACCTGAAAATTTGTATTTAGTGTGTGTGTTGTTGTTGCACTGCTGATTGCTTGGGTTGCATCAGCAAAACCCCTAATTGACGATTATTCTCGGATTGAAAACTCAGTTCGGCTGCCACTGATCGCCGTTTTGATTCGGTGCGTGCTCTAAATTTTAATAAAAACCCAAAAAACTAAAGAAATTAAATTGTGACTGTGGCAAATTGTTTTCTTCTTCTTCCTAGCGTCGACCAGTGTTGTGGAACGAAGAACTTTAGAACACACAAACAGAACGTAATTGTCAGCAAAACGTAAGCCACCGTAAGTGTCAGTAAATATAAATATAAGAGCGACTCTTATACAGAATAAAAGTTATCGATTTTAGGACCGATATGCTGATAAATTTCAAATGAATTTTTTTTTATATTTTAATAGTAAAATAAAATGGTTTTAATTTGTATTTTCTTCATAACTTGATTTGTGTAATGTTTAGAAGTTACTTACTTGTAAGCATGTACTAATTTCGTATTGATTATATTATTGGTAAGTTTTTTATTGACTTAAATTTCTGTAAAATAAAAATGTTAAGAATATTATTTATCAGATATGTTTTTAAAACCATACCAAATATTCAAAGTAGTTTTTTTGGAATATGCTGGGGTATAAGAGTTTCAGTTTCAAGAACGCCCTCTATGGATGGTATTTTTTAACGGTTACGTTGGGGTCACACTTTTGTTTTGTTTTGCTTTGCAGCACGACTTTTTAAATTGGAATTGCAGCATGGCTGAAGAACCCGAGGAACCCGGAAAGGTGGGCATTACATAAACCTATTGGCCAGGGATTGCCAAGAAAAGCTGTAACCCATATTTATTCCCGTAGAGCTTCGTTATCTTTGGCCGAGATGTGGCGCAAATTCCGTGCTTTCGTAACAGTTTTCTCTACGGAATCGGCGGCGGGATCGGAATCGGTCTGCTAACTTTTCTGGGAACTTCGCGAACCCATCTGTCCACCCACGTGGGATTCGGATCCTTTTTCTGTGGCACCATCGCCTACTGGATGTCCTGCAGGTGGATGGACTTAATTTGGATTAATCCGTTTGGTTCTTTAATAATCTACTTTAATCCCACAGATATCAGTGGTCCGCGAGGAGATTCGAGCAGCAGCAACTTCGGGAGGCGATGCGACGACAAGCCCTATATGAGGGCACTGAAGTTGAGCGGGATTTAGATCTTAAGTCGGCGTAGCATAAGTCAGTTCCTGTCCCATTTGACCACTTCGATTCTTGTGTTTGTGCTCGGGTACCACATAATTCAGGTATTTTTAAACCCCTATTGTTGCAAATTACCTTTTGTTACTGAACAGCTTTATAATAGTCAATATATTACATTGTAAGTAAAGTCTTATATTGAAGTAATTTATGACTTGACGTGTTTTATTGTTAAATAAGAAATTAATTAAAGAATCCTAGTCAAGTCCTACGGATTTTATATACAGTTTTTTTTCCTTTTAAGGTTCTTCTGTGGAAAGTTCATTAAAGATTTATATATCGTAGTGCTTTTACGTGGAGGTGCTTAAAAAGGTTAAGCAATTTACCACTTTTTTTTGCAAGACGTCATTCAATATTCTTTACTACCAAGTAAAGTTTTTAATTACTGAGACTGCTGCAAAAAAGTCTTATAAAAGAGGTTAATAATAAAGCTTTTTGGATAACATGTTGAGTAATTGTAAATATAATAGTACCTAATATTAGTTTTGTTCTTTCGTTTTTATTTATTTTATTTCCTTTTAAGGTTCTTTAAAAAACTAAATATAAATGTTTTCCGTGGAAAGTTCATTAACTGATAAAAGATTTATATATCGTTGTGCTTTCAAGTGGCGGTGCCTAAAAAGGTTAAGCAATTAACCACATTTGCAAGACGTCATTCAATATAGTGTACTACCAAGTAAACTTTTTAATTACTGCGACTGCAAAAATTTTTTTTATAAAATCGTTAATGATAAAGGTAATATATAGTGCGATTTTAATCAAGCTTTTTTGATAAGATTTTGATAATATTAAATGTAATAGTACCTAATATTAGTATTGTTCTTCGTTACTGACTGATAGGGTATATAAATGGTAGCTACTTTCAGTTGAGATGGTACAGTGTGTACTTTTATAAGATATCTATAGATATTTATATAGAAAGCTATTTATAGATACGTCGATTTTATTTTGACATTGTTAGTGATAATTTTTAACATGTAGTTCTCCTAATCTATATTAAATGGGTTGATAGTAATTTGTGAGATCTAGTGGTATCCTATCAATTCGAAATAACATAGGCTGTATCTTTAACTCGACAAGATAATAAAAAGTCATGGATATGTTGATAGATGGTAAGTAAAGTATGGTCCGACATTTTTCCCTTCTACCTGACTATTTGGATCTGTAATGAGTGGATGCTCTCTTCTGAGATGATAGATGTTAGAGACCCCACCTCGACCCCCACAGACATGGTTGTTTTTACACACACGCGATCCTGCATTTCGTCTGGCAGTCAGCCTTATCTCATAAAAGTCAGCGTTTGGATGGATGGATTGCTCGGTCGTTGGCACATTCATTACGTTTTCGTTAACGGCGCGAGGCGGTTGTGTTTTTTAATCGACGAGCGCATGAGGTTCTCGGTTCTCTAATTTAAAAAACTTGTTTTCGTTTTGCATTCAAAGAACGAACCGTCCATATATGTAAACGAAACGTAATTGCAGGCTCGCACTTATATAGGCATTGGTACTGAGAGATACAACAGATACAACGATGTCGGGCAGTAAAACGAACTCGATTTTGGTGTTTTTTGTGAATGGAAAAAAGGTACTTTAAGATACTTGTATCCGTTGCGTGCTTTTGGTATCGATTAAATTTAGACTGCAGAACTGTGTTATCCCCATATCGATTTTCTCTATTGTTTTATTGCCTTAATTGCGTTTAACTGGCACATCATGGAATTTGACTTCTTGCTCACTTGATTGCGTCGAATACGTAGCAAATATATAGTATTTATTGAGCATACAGTGCCTGATAACAATTGACCCCTATGTAGAGCATCGTTGTTTGCTGGAGGCCCCTTATCACCTTATCAAGATCGTGCATCGAATGGGAGCAGTTTCACACGGAATGGGAATGTGGGTCTGCGTAATAGCCAGGCCTTCTAATCCAAAAATTCCGCCTGGCTCTACAATGTTTACATTGTGGCACACAATAAAGTAAACCCAGTTGGATTATCTAGATAAAACCGGCCATATTTAGCAACTGGTGTTGGAAAAGTGCAATTAAAGTTCTTAGATTTACGCCCACAGCTTGGGCACAAGTGGTATGCCAATAAATAACCTGTTGCTCGTGGGGCCGGCATTTGATAGTGATAGATAGTGGGCTTTATTAACTCAGGGCTGGCAGATTATTAACTAAAATTCATAGTTTAAAAAAACTCACAGGTTTTTTGAAAATTTTAACAGAAAGTACTTAAATTAAAATCTAATTTTCTGTTAAAATCGTTTTTGGAGATATGTTTAGAAAGGACAGTTCTGAAGAAATATTTAGAATTGTTTCAGAATATTAAGATTAAAAAAAAAAGAGTTTTGATATGGACTTTTTTCGTCTGGCTTATTATTTCTTTATCATTGCTTTCGTAGAATAAAGAATAAAGAAAAAAGAAAAATATTTTATTTTTTACGTTGTAATGATCAAATAAAATACGACATTATCTTAGATAGAAGCAACACAACAAATAAAAAATAGCTAAGGTGTCTTAAACAAAGATTAGATAGATGGGTCATGTTCAACGGAATGCCGTTTAAAGGAAAATGTTATTTAAACAATCAATTTTTGTATACATTCCAGGTAACCGAAGTGAGTCCGGATCCGGAATGCACGCTCCTCACATACTTGCGGGAAAAGCTGCGGCTGTGTGGCACCAAGTTGGGATGTGCGGAGGGCGGATGTGGCGCCTGCACCGTGATGGTCTCCCGCCTGGACCGGCGAGCCAATAAAATCCGTCACCTGGCGGTCAACGCCTGTCTGACTCCGGTTTGTGCCATGCACGGGTGTGCAGTGACCACGGTGGAGGGCATTGGGAGCACCAAGACTCGTTTGCATCCGGTGCAGGAGCGTCTGGCCAAGGCGCACGGATCCCAATGTGGATTTTGTACTCCCGGCATCGTTATGTCCATGTACGCTCTCCTCCGGAACGCAGAGCAACCTTCTATGAGGGACTTGGAGGTTGCCTTCCAGGGAAACCTCTGCCGCTGCACCGGCTATCGACCCATTCTCGAGGGCTACAAGACCTTCACCAAGGAGTTTACCTGCGGCATGGGTGAGAAGTGCTGCAAGGTGAATGGGAAAGGATGTGGTCCAGATCCCGATACCGATGACAAGCTCTTTGAGCGCAGTGAGTTCCAGCCTCTGGATACCACCCAGGAACCCATTTTCCCACCGGAACTTCAATTAAGTGACGCCTTCGATTCGCAGAGCTTGATCTTCAGTTCGGAGCGGGTGACCTGGTATCGTCCCACCAATCTGCAGGAGCTCCTCCAACTGAAAGCTCAACATCCGGCTGCCAAGCTGGTCGTTGGCAACACGGAAGTGGGCGTGGAGGTCAAGTTCAAGCACTTCCTGTACCCGCACCTCATCAATCCCACCCAGGTGAAGGATCTGCTGGAGATCAGGGAGTCCCAGAATGGCATCTACTTCGGTGCCGCGGTTAGTTTGATGGAGATCGATGCTCTGCTCCGGCAGAGAATCGAAGAGTTGCCGGAATCGGAATCCAGATTGTTCCAATGCACCGTGGACATGCTCCACTACTTTGCCGGAAAGCAGATCCGTAATGTCGCCTGCCTGGGCGGCAACATCATGACAGGCAGTCCCATTTCCGATATGAATCCCGTACTCTCGGCAGCTGGAGCCCAACTGGACGTAGCCAGTTTTGTGGATGGCAAGATTCACAGAAGGACAGTCCACATGGGAACTGGATTTTTCACCGGCTACCGAAGGAATGTCATTGAAGGCCATGAGGTTCTGCTGGGAATTCACTTCAGGAGGACCACTCCGGATCAGTATATCGTTGCTTTCAAGCAGGCCAGGAGAAGAGATGATGATATAGCCATTGTAAATGCCGCGGTGAGTGTTCGCTTCCAGGAGAAATCCAATATAGTTGAGGAGATTTCTATGGCCTTTGGTGGAATGGCTCCCACCACCGTCCTGGCTCCCAAAACATCCCAACTGATGGCTGGTCAGGAGTGGAATCACCAATTAGTGGAGCGAGTGGCAGAGAGTTTGTGCACCGAGTTGCCCTTGGCTGCCTCTGCTCCTGGTGGCATGATCGCCTATCGTCGAGCTTTGGTGGTGAGCCTGTTCTTCAAGGCCTACCTGGCCATCACTCTGAAGTTGAGCAAGTCCGGTATTATATCCTCCGATGCCCTGCCACCTGAGGAGCGAAGTGGAGCGGAGACCTTTCATACGCCAGTTCTGAAAAGTGCCCAGCTGTTCGAACGCGTCTGCAGTGATCAACCCACCTGCGATCCCATAGGAAGACCACAAGTCCATGCAGCTGCCTTAAAACAGGCCACTGGAGAGGCGATCTACACAGATGATATACCTCGCATGGATGGAGAGGTCTACTTGGCCTTTGTCCTGAGCACAAAGCCACGTGCCAAGATCATCAAACTGGATGCCAGTGAAGCGCTGGCCCTCGACGGAGTTCATCAATTTTTTTCCTACAAGGATCTAACCGAGCATGAGAACGAAGTGGGTCCCGTTTTCCATGATGAGCACGTCTTTGCCGCCGGCGAAGTTCATTGCTATGGTCAGATTATTGGCGCCATAGCTGCGGACAACAAGGCTTTGGCCCAAAGAGCCTCGAGGCTGGTGAAAGTGGAGTACCAGGAGCTGAGCCCGGTTATTGTGACCATCGAACAGGCCATCGAGCACAAGTCCTACTTCCCGGACTACCCTCGATTCGTGACCAAGGGCAATGTGGAGGAGGCCTTTGCCCAGGCGGATCACACTTACGAGGGCACCTGCAGGATGGGTGGACAGGAGCACTTCTATCTGGAGACCCATGCGGCATTGGCAGTTCCTCGCGATAGCGACGAGCTGGAGCTCTTCTGCTCTACCCAGCATCCCTCGGAGGTGCAGAAACTGGTGGCCCATGTCACCACACTTCCTGCCCACCGCGTCGTTTGTCGAGCCAAGCGTTTGGGCGGTGGTTTCGGTGGCAAGGAGTCGCGGGGCATTTGCGTAGCCCTTCCCGTGGCCTTGGCCGCCTACCGGATGGGTCGTCCTGTGCGCTGCATGTTGGATCGGGATGAGGACATGCTCATCACCGGCACCCGCCACCCCTTCCTCTTCAAATACAAGGTGGGCTTCACCAAGGAGGGTCTAATTACTGCCTGTGACATCGAGTGCTACAACAACGCTGGATGGTCCATGGATCTGTCCTTTTCGGTAAGTGATACTTCAATACCCATAACAATATTAAAACAAAATATATTAAATATAATTATTAATATTATAAATAGATTTAAAGTAATTTGTAAGAAACAGCTGTTTTTAAAGTGACTTGCTTATTTTTGTTGGCAAGATCACAAAAGACTGTTTTTCAATACCCATCTGTGCACCTAATATATCTATCTTTACAGGTTCTGGAGCGCGCGATGTACCACTTTGAGAACTGTTACCGTATTCCCAACGTGCGAGTGGGTGGATGGGTGTGCAAGACGAACCTGCCTTCGAACACGGCCTTCCGTGGCTTCGGAGGTCCTCAAGGCATGTACGCCGGAGAACACATCATCCGGGATGTGGCCCGAATAGTGGGTCGCGATGTGGTGGACGTGATGCGCTTGAATTTCTACAAAACAGGGGACTATACACACTACCATCAGCAGCTGGAGCACTTTCCCATCGAGCGATGTCTGGACGATTGCTTGAAGCAGTCAAGGTACGAGGAGAAGCGTTTGGAGATCGCTCGATTTAATCGGGAGAATCGGTGGAGGAAGCGTGGAATGGCGGTGGTGCCCACGAAATATGGAATTGCCTTTGGTGTCATGCATTTAAACCAAGCTGGATCCCTGATCAACATCTACGGAGATGGATCAGTCCTATTGTCCCATGGAGGAGTAGAGATTGGGCAAGGTCTGAATACCAAGATGATTCAGTGCGCCGCCAGGGCTTTGGGTATTCCTCCGGAACTGATTCACATCTCGGAGACGGCCACGGATAAGGTACCGAATACCTCTCCTACGGCGGCGAGTGTGGGATCCGATCTTAATGGAATGGCCGTGCTGGATGCCTGCGAGAAGCTCAACAAGCGACTGGCGCCCATCAAGGAGGCACTGCCCGGGGGCACCTGGAAGGAGTGGATTAACAAGGCGTACTTCGATCGAGTCAGTCTCTCGGCCACTGGCTTCTACGCCATGCCGGGAATCGGCTATCATCCCGAGACGAATCCCAATGCCCGGACCTATAGCTACTACACCAATGGCGTGGGTGTCAGTGTGGTGGAGATAGACTGCCTGACTGGCGACCATCAGGTGCTCAGCACGGACATCGTCATGGATATCGGTTCCAGTCTGAATCCGGCCATAGACATTGGTCAGATCGAGGGCGCCTTCATGCAGGGCTATGGACTTTTTACCCTGGAGGAGCTTATGTATTCTCCACAGGGCATGCTATACTCCAGGGGTCCAGGCATGTATAAGCTGCCGGGATTTGCGGACATTCCTGGAGAGTTCAATGTCAGTCTGTTGACTGGTGCACCCAATCCACGCGCTGTCTACTCCTCCAAGGTAAGATATTAAGCCCGTGAAGAATATTACCACGAGATATATATATCTTATTTCTTGTATTTTTTAACAGGCGGTAGGGGAACCCCCGCTCTTCATAGGATCATCAGCGTTCTTTGCCATCAAGGAAGCCATTGCAGCTGCTCGCGAGGATCAGGGGCTGAGTGGAGATTTCCCTCTGGAGGCGCCATCCACCTCGGCTCGCATTCGCATCGCCTGTCAGGATAAATTCACCAACTTGGTAGGTGTTTCCCTAGACAAGATACAAATGTAGAGATCAATTAATTGATGTTTTTATCTTTTCAGCTTGATTTACCCGAGGCAGGAACTTTCACTCCTTGGAACATTGTGCCTTAGAAATTCTTTTCATAATCGCTTTTAACTGTAAATTTGGTTTTGTACATATTTAAGTCAAAAAAATGTTTTAAAATAAATAATATAAATATAACGCTTGATTTAAACTTAACCTTATGTTTAATTATTATCAAACCTAAATGTTAAGAAAAAAAATTTTAAACAAACTAAATGCTTTCATGGTTCTGGTCACCTAATTGGTCATCATATGGTATCAATGTACTTTTTGTGAACTCATGATTCTTTTGAGAATGGTGTACTTCAAAGGCTTTTAGTCCCTAGTTATTTTAAGCATTAGCATCATGAATATGATCTTACTAACATATCATGCATGACGAAAAAAAATGTCTTTGAAGTACCTCTTGATAGAGCTGTTAATTTCCGATTGCCGGCGTACCACCCGAAAATATGAGCGCAAATAGCAGATGTTTCTGAGTGGGTCTCAGGTTATTTGAGATGAGATTTTTGTGAGCATCTCATTCGGCGATCGTATGCCGCGGAGCGTAGACATCAGAGATGAGGGCGCTAAATTGTTTGCTTTTTAAGTTCGTGTTCATTTTAGCATCGTCATTTGTTTCGGCCAGTCCACAGAACTATTATTACAATGGTTATGCACAGAGTGCGCCTTGGAATACAGTGGTTTCGATTGATAACTTCGGTAATTGCCAGGCCCACGATCGTCCTTTGGTTGGAAGATGTGTGAGGTACGAGGATTGCATCAGTGCCATCAAATCAGTGCCCCGAGTAACGCCCTTACTTTGCCCCTCGTCGTCGCCCCATCAACTGGTATGTTGTCCCCATGGCGGATACGTGATTCCGGCACTCAGGGTATCAAAGAGTGAAGAAGGTGTGTGTATAACATATATTTCGTATCCAGGAGTCTAGAACTATATCTTTATAAAGCCTGTTCGAGTGCCTATCCAAGAAGTCATCATAAGCGCCGCCGACGTCGTCGAAATTCCAATCCTAATAAAGAACAAGTGGATCCAGTTGAGCCCATTATCCAAAAGCGCAATCAGAGTGATAATTTCCTGGCTGGTGGGAGACTCACCCTGGAAAACGAGCATCCTTATATGGTAAGACAATAAAAATATAAGGGAATATAACTACTTAATTTATATTTTAAAAGAATGGTAGAAACCCCATTGATAAAAAAGAAGTTTTTATATTTTGACTAAGAATTCCACATTTCGAATAATAGAAAGAGAATCCAAAGAGAAAGGGAAAATGATATCCCAGTTTCCAGCTAAAAATAAAGTTTTTTTAGAACCGTTCAATTAATGTGTTTTGAAATGTATCTTAAAATATCCTAGACAAATGAAAAACATTAAGATCAATACTTTTAATTTATTTGAATAGCCCCCTAATTTCATTTTATTGTCTTACAGTGTGCCCTCGGTTGGCCATCCCGCAGGAATAGATGGATCCATTCGCACGGCTCCAGCAAGCGGAGATACATGTTCAACTGTGGCTGCGTCATGGTTGCGCCACGGTTCGCCATAACGGCAGCCCACTGTGCCAACGTCGGCGGGTGAGCAACGAAAATACAGCAAATACTCGAAATGCTAATGGGTTTGCTTCATCAAAACGAACAGGGAACCCCCGTCGGTGGCGTTGATTGGCGGCGTTGAGTTGAACAGCGGTCGCGGGCAGCTGATTGAAATCAAGCAGATTATAAAACACCCACACTTCGACGAGGAAACTTTGGTCAACGACTTGGCGGTAATCAAGTTGGCCAGGAGATCCAACAAGCCAGTGGCCTGTCTGTGGAACCAGGAGTCCCTGCCCGAGAGTCCGCTGACTGCCCTGGGCTATGGACAAACCAAGTTCGGTTAGTATTGTAAAGTACTAAATAAATAATTTATTATTATCAAATATTTAACAGCTGGCCCACACTCCAATGATCTGCTGCAAATAATGCTCCACCACTTGAACGTTCAACAATGCCAGAGATATTTGCAAAACGATGACAAATTAGTTAATGGCTTGGGATCAGGACAACTATGCGCCGGGGATTACTCCGGTAATATGGACACTTGTCAGGTGAGTCAATACGAAAATTTTTAAGAAGGGGTTAAAATGATATAATAATGAACTGTTTACTGATACCGTCAATACATGTACCATAGTAAAACTTTTTTTTTACAATTTTGATGGAAATTTTGGGTATTAACTTACATTTCTGCTTTAGGGAGATTCTGGAGGACCTCTATTGCTCCATCAGCATATGCGGCATCAGCACCATCGTATTCCCTATGTGGTGGGAATAACTTCCTTTGGAGGAGCCTGTGCCACTGGAGAGCCCGGGGTTTACGTGAGAATAGTCCACTACATTCAGTGGATAGAACAACAGGTGTGGCCATGAGTCAGAAATTCATTTGGGTTCCAATTAAACTTTTTCTAAATTATAAAAAGTATTTCCGATTATTTTTTTTATAGAAACTATTAAATTCTTGCCGCTTATAATATCTTACATGATGTATTTTTAATCAATCTTATAAAATATGTGTAAAATAAATAATATTTTTAAAGTTACAGAAAGTATATTTAATAAGTTAAATTATGGTATCAACGCTGCTTGAAGGCAATCCTCTCGATCCAATCCAAGTAGCTGTACAGCCTGGTGTAAACCCCAGGGGCATTGGGAGCGGCGCAGAATTTGCCAAAGGAGGTGATGCCCACCACGAAGGCCACGCAGTTGTATTCCGGCAGGACGGCATGGAGTGGTCCACCAGAGTCACCCTGACAGGTGTCCTTGCCGCCGGGTAAATATCCCGCACAAAACTGACCCTCAATGATGCCCCTGGGCAGACGGCGCTCCTTGCGGTAGATTTGCTTGCAGCTCATCTGCGGAATCACGTCCAGGTCCACCTGACGCAGGACATTCGACTTGGCGCCCAGGAACTCTGTGCGTCCCCAGCCGGCTGCCACAACGGTGGGTATCTGGAGCTCCGGCAGTTGCCAGAGGCAGGCGGGACGCACTTGCTCCGACAGTCTGGCCCTCCGTGTCAACTTGAGCAGTGCAATGTCATGGTAATAGGCCGATGATCTGTACTTGGGATGCAGCACAATGATCAGGATCTTGATGTCCTGCTGGGCAGAGCTGGTCTCGTTCAACTGGCGGGCACCCAATCTAACCATGTCCGGTGGCTTGCTGAGGGATCGAAGATAGACATTGATTTAGTTCCGCCTTAAAGGATCCTGCAACTTACCTACCCGAGGTGGCACAATGGGCGGCGGTCAGGACATACAGCTCGCTAACCAGGGCACCGCCACAGCCCCACTTAATGTCCACATCCTTGGAGCCACTGCCACTGCCCTGCGTCCATCCCAAAGCCGCCATGTGTGCAAAAAGTCCATGTCGGGTGGGGGTTCCACCCACTATCAAAGGAACGCTGGGCACGCACTGCTTCCCGGAGAAAGTGCGTCCGGTATCGGCCAATTGGAGTCTCCTAGTGGCAGCATTGTATTCCTGGCATTCTGCGAAGGATTATTCCATTTTAAATCTATAGATTTAACCCCTAAAAATGTACTCACTAGTGGCACTGATACGCTGGGCCAGGACATGCTTATCCGCCAAAGGACAACAAATGACCGGGACATTGTTCCGATGGGTGCAAATGTCAATGCGGGTCCCATGCACCCGATATTCCCGGATGACGTGGAGGCACTGATAGGCCAGGATGCAGTAGCCACTTCGGCCATCGAAGCTCCGGCGGCAGAAGGCACCCTCGGGAAGTCCTTCGGAAACCGCGGTCCTTACCTCCCCATCGTCGCCGAACTTCAGATAACTCTCTTCCTCTTCAGTTTCCAGGGCATCTTCATCTTCAGCAGTTGATTGATCTTCCCAAACTTCGGGGATTGTGTATTTGGTGGTCTGGTAATTGATTATTTCAAGGGCATCGAGAGCTGTTGAAAATGATATAGGGGTGTGCGGAATTCAATAATATATAAAGTATCTATCACTTACCCTCAATTCGCCGAGTTTGCAGGAGCACATGCAGGCACGTCAATTGAAGATGTATGATTAGGGACCAAAGTATTATCATTCTATTGGGAATTTTTGAGGTTTCATTATTACCCTCTTAGCACAAGTTTTAAAGAGCTGCAATAAATGTACTTTTAAAGGAAAGGTTTAATTTAATAAGAAAATATCAAGAAAATTGAATCCAATTTTCAGAAGCCTGTTGTCTACCCTTAATTCTATATATTGATCTAAACAGTTTGAACTTTTTATTGGTTGTTGATCTTATAGCTGAAATGTGCAATTCAATTTTTCTTCCACCACTGTGTCCAAAACAAACCCTTGTCTGTCTGTGTGCTTTTTTGTTTAATGTATTTTTATTAATTAATGCGGGCGCTCAATTATAAATTCGGCTGAATTTCAATAAAACTGTTTGCCTGCGCTGTTGTGTTTCTTTTCGCGTATTGTGGATTGGAAGATCCCAGTCGGGTTAAATCGGTCAATCGAACAAGACCTATACAGATGGCGGATTTGAAGCGACTTTGTGTTTATATAGCAATTTGTGTGCTGTCTGGCGGATTTCGAGTGAAGGGACAGGGGGAATTTCCTAATCAATATATGGATCCGAATCGAAATCCCAATCCAGAGCCGGATCCAACCAGGTGGGACTTCAACAACTACAATAGCTACGGTTACAACGGTCAGTGGTCGCCGGGTTACTTTAACAACTACGGATATTATAGACCCCCACCGCCACCACCTCCTCCGCCCTGTGGACGGCCACCACCGGGACCTCCACCACCGGGTCCACCTCCTCCGGGACCGCCACCCGGTTGCCCTGGAGGTCCGCCACCACGCCCGCCACCACGTCACGGGGAAAATGGCCCCAGACGATGGCATCCCCGTCGCCCGCCGCCCAATCATCATATGAACTTTCACAACATCTTCCTAAACACGGAGCGTAAGGTGGACGAGGAGAACTTCAACAAGACCGCGGAGACTGAGGATTTGCATGATGATTTCAATGGGCGATCCATTGTAGCGCCTGGACAGTATCCACATATGGTAAGTATTTGCAATCCAAACAAAAATCAAAAATCAACACAAACCAAAAATAAATACAATAAAAATCGCACGAAACCGGAATGGGGGAAACGCCAAAGTACCGCCGGCCACAACACAAATACGACTAAAAACCGATCGCAGACTTGCAAATCGAAGCCCTAAACCATATGATAACAGTTATTGGGTCCAGCTAATCCTCTCTTCTCCGATCTCGATCTCAGGCCGCTCTGGGATTCCGGAATGAGAACCAGGAGATCGACTACAAGTGCGGAGGCAGCCTCATCAGTGAGAACTTTGTGCTCACCGCCGCTCATTGCCTGACCACTCACGGGTAAGCTTTCCAGTTTGCTCGGAACTTGGTGAGTTCTCTTGGGTCATTTGAGTGTTTTTACCTCAGAGATTAACCCTCTACACTATTCTATCCTAACAAGAATTATGCCTTTCTTCTAAGGAGAATGTGAATTTTCTTTGTTATAAAGATAAGGAAGAAAAAAAGATATTTTTAATCAAAGTACATTTTTTTTATATCAATACTAAAAAATTTAAGCAATAGAAAAATTTGGAATATGTTAAAAAATTTAGTTTCAAAAGAAAACATTAAAAGGAGAGCAATTGATTCCATTCTTCTTTTTTAAAGAATATTTAACATAATAGGTAAGTAACTTAATTACTTTCCTACAGAACCGCTCCCGATGTGGTAAAAATCGGAGACATTAAGCTTAAGGAATGGGAGAACGACGTGGCCCCCCAAAGACGACGAGTTAAGAAAATTTATCTGCACCCGCTGTACAACTCGACTCTTAACTACCATGATATCGGACTTATCGAGTTAAACCGACCGGTGGAGTACACCTGGTTTGTAAAGCCTGCCCGGTTGTGGCCTAAAAATGATATACCTTACGGCAAGCTGCACACCATGGGATACGGATCGACAGGATTCGCTCAGCCGCAGACCAACATTCTCACGGAACTCGATCTATCGGTGGTGCCAATTGACCAGTGCAATACTAGTCTGCCCGCCGATGAAAGTGCTCCCCAGGGAATACTCACGAGTCAGATTTGTGCCCATGACTATGAGAAAAATAGGGATACCTGTCAGGTGAGTGTTTGTAATATAAATGGGTTAAGAATTAAGCTTTTAAAAGACCAATTATAATATATCTATTAAGATATTTATTATTTAATACCAATCTTTGTATACATTACAATCGTTTTCAGAATACAAAATTTTCATCATTATAACTCATCTTTGAAACCTTTTACAGGGCGATTCCGGAGGTCCACTTCAATTGAACTTGGAGCGACAAAAACGCCGGCACAGAAATCGCAGGCACTATCGTTACTACCTCGTGGGAATTACATCTTATGGAGCCTATTGTCGAAGTGAATTCCCCGGTAATTAAGTTTGAAGAGCAAAATATTTTTAAATTAATATATAAATTTATTAATCTTTCAGGGGTTTACACGCGCGTTTCTTCCTATATCGACTGGATAGCATCTATAGTGTGGCCCACTTACTATAGCGAGTTTACTAATCAATAAATATAGTCAGTAATAAAAATGTGCAATCAGAAATGATATAATTTTTTTTATTTTAAGCTCCCTAGTAAAGAGTCTTTACAAAGGTTAGTAACTGGGCTTTAAATTGTTTTTGTTATTTTCACATGGTTGCTAGGTGCCGCGAAATACAAAAATTATTTATTTGGTCAATAATCTATTCTTCTAATAGAAATATTTTGAAAATGGTCGGAAAAAGCAAGAAGAAAAGAAATAGCAAGGATTCTACATCCAGTAATGCCGGAAGTGGCGAGGGTGAGGAGAAAAAGAAGAAAGAAGGCGGTAAAAAGAAAGGGGGCGTGGGAAAGTCCATTGGCTGTGATATTTTCAATGATGCTGCCATGGAAAATGCATACTATGTGTGCCACAATGTGCAGGTGAGTAATTTCGTATACATTTAATTAACAATTATTAACTAGGTTAATATTTTAGGACGTTCTTAAATCAAGAGGATTTGCCTGGCCAGATGGGCAAAAGAAGAAAAAGAAGGGAAAGCGCTAAGAGAGATAATATAAAAGAAATTAACTATAGTAAAGTATCCCTTTACAAATTAATTGTTCTCTGTAATAAATACTTTAAATTAAATCATATTTATTTAAGAAATATTTAAGCTGATATTGAAAGTAAAAGTTCAATGTGGTTCCCCCTTGGCCTGCATAAATGAGTGCATACGTGTTCATATTTGTTTTTATGAAACCAAAACAAGACATCATCGATCAAAAACAAAAAATTCCAATAAACGCAGCCTGCCCAAAGTTAAACGTCAGTGGCAAACATTTCTAGAACAAACGTCACAATCTCCAAAGTACGAACACATTTTTCGAATTCGGCGTGTGAAAAATATAGGAAAGCAAAATTGTATTCGTTTCATAGAATGTGCGAAGCCTGCACCATATAAATAGGAGCAACAATCGCGTTTTTTCAGTCTAAAATCAGCATTACCAGCTGCAGCATCTAAAGGAGTGGTGATTTAAGAAGCGGAGAAACATACCTGTAAATAATGGTTAAGATACCGGCTATAGGAATTGATTTGGGGACCACCTATTCCTGCGTGGGAGTTTGGCAGAACAGCAAGGTAGAGATCATAGCCAATGACCAGGGAAATCGTACCACGCCCTCATATGTGGCATTCAACGATACGGAGCGCCTTATTGGCGATGCGGCCAAGAACCAGGTGAGTCAGGGTCCCCATTATGATTGTCCAAATACGTCGATTGTAGAGCACATTTATGGCCAGGTGCGAATAGCCGTCCGTAGTGATGTGATGCGAGTGATTTAATTGGAATGGTATACAAAAATAAATGCGAGATGCGAAAAATTGGGCAGGGCCGACTTATATAGCCAAAAGCTCTGAAAACTATCTAATTTAAAAATTATTTTGTCATTATTTTATGCAGGAGCAAAAGAATATATTTTGCTCATCAAAATGTATAATTTTTCCAGGTCGCCATGAATGCTAAGAACACGGTGTTCGATGCCAAGCGTCTGATCGGTCGCAAATTTGACGACAAAAAGATCCAGGAGGACCTGAAGCTCTGGCCCTTCAAGGTGATCAACGAGGGCGGCAAGCCCAAGATCGAGGTGGAGTTCAAAGGTGAACGCAAACGATTCGCTCCCGAGGAGGTCAGTTCGATGGTTCTGACCAAGATGCGCGAAATCGCTGAGGTTTACTTGGGTGGCAAGGTGAAGGACGCCGTGATCACAGTGCCAGCTTATTTTAACGATAGCCAGCGTCAGGCAACCAAGGATGCGGGTTCCATTGCGGGACTGAATGTGCTGAGGATCATCAATGAACCCACTGCGGCTGCCTTGGCCTACGGATTGGATAAGAACCTCAAGGGGGAGCGCAATGTTTTAATTTTCGACCTGGGTGGCGGCACCTTCGATGTCTCCATTCTGACCATTGATGAGGGCTCCCTCTTCGAGGTGAAATCCACGGCTGGAGACACTCACTTGGGTGGTGAGGATTTTGATAACCGGCTGGTCAACCATTTTGCTGAGGAGTTTAAGAGGAAGCACAAGTCGGATATTAAGGGAAATGCCAGGGCTTTGCGACGTCTGAGAACGGCTTGTGAGAGGGCGAAGAGAACTTTGTCCTCCAGCACGGAGGCATCTTTGGAGATTGATGCCCTGCACGAGGGCATCGACTTCTACTCGAAGATATCCAGGGCCCGTTTCGAAGAGCTCAACATGGATCTCTTCCGCTCCACCATGCAGCCCGTGGAGCGGGCCCTCAGCGATGCCAAGATGGACAAGAAGGCCATCCACGATGTGGTCCTGGTCGGTGGTTCCACGCGCATCCCAAAAATCCAGAAACTGCTGCAGGATCTGTTCGGTGGCAAGCAGCTGAATCTGTCCATTAATCCCGATGAGGCTGTGGCCTATGGAGCCGCCGTTCAGGCAGCCATTCTCACCGGCGTGGGCAGCTCCCAGATCCAGGATCTTCTTCTGGTGGACGTGGCTCCCCTCTCGCTGGGCATCGAAACCGCTGGCGGTGTGATGACCAAGTTGGTTGAACGAAATGCTAGGATTCCCTGCAAGCAGCAGCAGACCTTCACCACCTACAGTGATAAACAAAATGCGGTGACCATTCAGGTTTACGAGGGAGAGCGGGCCATGACCAAGGATAATAACCTTTTGGGGACCTTTAACCTCACTGGGATTCCACCGGCTCCTCGAGGAGTGCCCCAAATCGAGGTGGCTTTCGATTTAAATGCCGATGGCATCCTGAATGTGAATGCCAAGGATAATAGTACCGGTAAGACCGAGAAGATCACCATCACCAACGATAAGGGAAGGCTTTCTAAAGCGGAGATTGATCGCATGCTCTCGGAGGCGGAGAAGTACAAGGTGGAGGACGATCGTCAGAGGGAACGGGTTCAGTCCCGAAACAATCTCGAGGGATATATCTACAGCTGTCGCCAGGCCGTCGATGAGGCCCCATCTGGTGTCCTCTCCGAGTCGGATCGCTCCAAGGTGCGCGAGAAGTGCAACTCTGAGGCAACCTGGCTTGACAAGAACTCTCTGGCTGAAAAGGAGGAGTTTGAGCACCATCTCCAGGACTGCCAGCGCATCTGCAGTCCCATTATGTCGAAACTCCATGCCGGACCCAAGGGCAAACAGTCGTCGTCTGCTGGAAATGGTGCTCATCCCACCGTGGAGGAGGTGGACTAGTTCCTGTGCTAACTTGTTCAGCTATTGGAAATGTATTATTGAATACCTATTTTCGTAAAAATAAATTTAAGTGCCCTTGTCGTGTTATGGGTCACTTTTTCATTATGTTTTCGGAGTTATGAAAGATAATTATTTAAAATATATGCTAAATACATTCTTTAAAATTCTAGGGACATCTTTAAAAAACACATCTCATAATTCTGTGTTCAGAACTTTCTAATCTGGTATGTATTCCCAATAATTAAATTCAACTGAACTTTTGAAAATTCTTTCTATAACTGAGGATGGTGTAAGGTGCCTTAAAAAATGTCGAATATTTGACAAAAATCTGAATTTTGTATTTTTGACAAAAATGTTAACCATTTTTTCGCCATAAAATTTCAGTTTTTTGGCTGCCATAACAAAAATATAAGTCAGAATGAGGAATGTCATACCTGGTTGAGCTCGTTGTTTAATTTTCAATCGATTGGCATTTCAACCTGAAAATTTTTAATTTTTGCCATTTTTCGAAAAAAAGTGATGCAACCCCTACAAAAATTGAGGAAATTGGTCAAAAAATAAATTTTCCAAAAAGTGATGAGGATCGTTAGCATATTTAGCAAGCTGTTCAAAACAGTCGGTCTTTTAGCTGTACGCCTTGATTTGGCTGAACTACGATGGAAAAACCGGAAAAAAATGTCGAATTTTTGACAAAAATCGGAATTTTGTATTTTTGACAAAAAATGTAACCCTTTTTTCGCCATAAAAATTTCAGTTTTTTGGCTGCCATAACAAAAATATAAGTCAGAATGAGGAATGTCATACCTGGTTGAGCTCGTTGTTTAATTTTCAATCGATTGGCATTCTAACCTGAAAATGTTTCATTTTTGCCATATTTCGAAAAAAAGTGAGGAAGGTCAAAAAATAAATTTTCCAAAAAGTGATGAGGATTGTTAGCATATTTTGCAAGCTGTTCAAAACAGTCGGTCTTTTTGCTGTACGCCTTGATTTGGCTGAACTACGATGGAAAAACCAAAAAAAAATGTCGCATTTTTGACAAAAATCTAAATTTTGTATTTTTGACAAAATTTTTAACGCTTTTTACGCCATAAAAATTCAGTTTTTTGGCTGCCATAACAAAAATATAAGTCAGAATGAGGAATGTCATACCTCGTTGAGCTCGTTGTTTAATTTCCAATCGATTGGCATTTCAACTTGAAAATTTTTAATTTTTGCCATTTTTCGAAAAAAAGTGATGTAACCCCTACAAAAATTGAGAAAATTGGTCAAAAAAAAAATTTTCCAAAAAGTGATGAGGATCGTTAGCACATTTAGCAAGCTGTTTAAAACAGTCGGTCTTTTAGCTGTACGCCTTGATTTGGCTGAACTACGATGGAAAAAACGGAAAAAAATGTCGAATTTTTGACAAAAATCTGAATTTTGATTTTTGACAAAAATTTTAACCTTTTTTTCGCCATAAAAATTCAGTTTTTTGGCTGCCATAACAAAAATGAATGAGGAATGTCATACCTCGTTGTTGAGTGCTGGTATCAAATAAAATTTAATCTCGAAAACATCACATTTTTTCTTATTCTCTGATCTTAATCGATACACATTGCTCTATATTTCGTCCACTTTGGGAGTCGTATTTTTTTTTAAAGATGTAAAATGTATATCTTAAATTAAGTAGACTGACTGGCTTTATCGTGAACAGCATCACAGCACTAGTTAGTCCAATCAATTTTCCGTGTACTTAAAATATATGGTTTTCTATTTTCCAACAGCAGTGCAAACATCAGTAGGCGGATAGCTCGACTGCAATGAATCGATTAAGTTCGTATGCTTAATATTAAATATACGTTTCCAATGCTTTGCATATTAACCCCTTGATCCCCCGTTGGCAAGCTTTGAGTTTGCTTTGGTTTTTGGGTATTACCGATCAGTCTTCCACGGAATTTTGTCGCGAAATGGCCGTAGCACCGAGCAAACTTCTGGAGTCGCCCCTAAATCGGTTGCACTGCGCCATTCTACATAGTCTACCGGGTCAGAGTTGCACAGAAGCTTTCTTTTGGAATCTGTTCCGCAATCATGTCTCCAGTGCGAAGTACTATTCACCCTTGTTGCTGGTCTGGTAGTAGATCGATTTTAATATTATAGTTGAGGATTTGTTTTCTCAATGTCATTCTAGTTTGTTATCTGACAAAGAAATACAGTTAAATTGTTAACGAAGACAGGATAGATTTCTCAATGTGATGTTAGTTTACGGAGTATGTTATTTAATGATTCAAAGTTAAATTTAACTAGAACATTTTAGTCAGTTAACTATAACGTGATACTGAGATGCAATCTAACTTAACGCAAAAGTAACATACTAAAACCGTGTCCAAAGTATAATCCCTGTATGAAAATATAAACTTTATTTAATTGCAGCTACCCTTGCTCATGAATTGGCGACGTCTGTCTAAAACATTCGTACTTTCTGTGTTGAAAAACTATTTGCAATCCTTCAGTTTCGCCGCCTTTATAAATGCCATTACCTTTTACTTAATGTGCGTAAGCAGGCGTTTCAATGGTCGATTTGTGTTTATATTCATACCATATCTGCCCTGCTGGACTGCCTCCCAACTCAGTTGGTTGATGCCTCCCCAGGTTCTTCACTTCTTTGTGACTGGAATAACACCTGCGGTAAGTAAATGAATATTTCTTATAGAACCAAAACCAAATGTAAATCAATTACAGGCCATAGAAAGCTTGCTGAGGTATTTTGACGCCGGACTGGTACATTCTCCCTTGGCTCAGACCCTCATCTTTATGATATCCTCTGTGGTGGTCTTGCACTATCAGCAGACCCGAAAGTATTCCGGTTTCTGGTTTATCCGACCGACTTCCTTGGCCGAGGATCACAAGGAAGACACCATCTTCAAGCGAATGATTCAGGGTCTAAGGGAATTAAGATCTTACTTGGGCATTGGGATTGTCTTAGATCTTATAAATCCCATAATGAAGAGGAACCTGAAGCTCATGCGACCAAAGATGACCAGTTTCTTGACAGGCTATATAGGATTATTTAAGGTGATTATAATATATATTTAACTTGAAATGTTAATAGCTTGCATCTTTTTTCAGCTGGTACAATTACTTCCGTTTAATAATTTAGATGTAAAGCAGCTTAATGCTCTAGCATCTTTTATAAGTGGTGCTTCCTTTGCCCTCTTACCAAATCGTCTTACCTTCATGTGTTTTGCTGTTGTGACGGCGATCCAGGTGATTTGGCAACAGGTGTGCAAGCTTAAAGCTGAAAAAGATCCGATACTTTCTGGCATGCAAAAGATTCCCTGGTCAAGACTGTTGATACCCTGTTGTCTGGCTTACCTGGTGCACATTTTCTTTTATCACCAACGCCATCTCAACGAGGTTGCCCGGAGTTTCATAGACAGTACATGCGATAAAAAGTAAGTAAATGATAAAACAATAGATCCTTGATAATATAGATCCTTTTTTAAACCATTACAGTGGCCAGCGATTATTGGATCTGATGAGCCTTCCCGATATAAACGCCATAATAGAAACGGCGAATAAGTCACCAAAAACCTCTTTTTGGTTTTAAATATGTTAAACTCAACTTTTGTACTAAAAAGAATTGACTTACTACTAAAATATACACATTGAAATTTGATAGTGTTTATATAAATAATAAAATCTTAACTTGTCAGAACCAAATCATAATTGGCACTTAAGCTTGGAACATATAGGTATTTACCAAATGACGTTATAAGCGATGTGCATTTATAATTTTTATCTCACCTAAAACGGGTTTTGAATGTGCCAAACCTCTCAATTAGTTGCGTTATCTGTGACAAGAGAAACTGGAGATATCTCCTATTTTGTGACTGCAAATGGAGATGTCTCCAAGGAAATTATAATAAAATTGAGATAAATTTATCGAATTTTAAAATATGTTGTTTAAAAGAATGACTTTATTAAATCTTTGCTTAAGCTAAAATGTATTGGAATTTCAAGTCTGTATAAGGATACAATTAATATTGGTCCTAAGCATCATTAGCCAGCCAAATGTCGGAAGTGCAGTCACCGCCAGGATAACGCATTTCATGGGGCAGACTGGGACCGTAGGGCTCCTTGCCAAAGTCAACCAAGAAGTCTTCATTCAGGGATATTCCTCCATTCACGGTATCCACATCAATCAGCACAATATGACCGCCTTGGGATACCATTTTAGGATAGAACTAAAAAATAAGAGATATTATATTTTCGCTATTTAAGAAGGATTCTTTTTTAAAGTACTCACCTGCTTATCCCAGGGGGAATATAATGACGAAGAGACATATAAACGCTTGCCATCAAGAGACAGCTGCATCATTTGTGGACCTCCTTCTAATCGGCGACCTTTAACATACCGAGCTGGTGGTCGCTCCTAAAATAGAAAATCATGTTTCAAACTAAATAAGTCAATAATAATACCATACATACCTTCAGTTCCTTATCTTCCTTAACTATAACATTGGGCAAATCACTGCATATGGCACCTCCCAGGAAAAGCTGTCCGGTAAGCTTCGGGTTTTCAGGATTAGTAATATCATATTGTCTAACATCGCCATGTCGCCAGCAGTTGACATAGAGGAATCGGTCATCCAGAGATATGATAATGTCCGAGATCATGCCCCCCATATCCTCCACGTTTCCACTGCCGGTATCCACCAGTTTTCCGGGAATATCTATCACCTTTTTGGCCTCAAACTCATCCGAATCAGCTTTTTTCTTGAAGTAGAACACCTTGGCATTGAGGGCACAGCCAACGAATCCTTCCGCTCGTTTAGGATCGTGAAGGAAGCGAATCTCCAAAGGCGTTATACCATCCGAACCCAAATCGATTGTTTGATAGAGAGTCTGCGTAGACCATTTGTAGAAGTTTAGACGGCAGCCGTACTGCGTCATGTCATCGAGGTCACCATTCTTCCAGCCCCTAAAACCAGAAACAACATTTCATAATTAAGTTACTTTTTGTACCCCATAATATGTTTTCTATTATTTTTTCACTTACCGTCGCCATTTGTTGGGGGCTCCCCACTCCGAAGAAACCATCACATCGAAATAAGGTTGATACCAGAAATCGTAACCACATAGTGCCTTCTTTCCTCCCTTGGTCCAAGTTCCGATACAATTGAATTCCGAATCAAAGAGGATAAAGTCTCCTTTGGCATATCCCTCTGCATCGCCCATTACGGATATCATAATATTTCCATTGGCCAGGCAGTGAGTGGTGTGGGGACCCGTCACATTGTGACTTTTCAACACATCGGCATCGATGGTCTTGATAATCTCTGGCTTTCGGGGATCCGTAACCACATCGAGTATATATACAAAATCTGAATTCAAAGCCGGCAGTACCAGCCTATCTCTTTTTGGAACGGTTTTAGAGTTCTCATCGACATAGTAGCAACTGGAGCAGGCGTTCCAGCCAGAGTGATGCAGCTCGTCACCTTTCCGATTTGTAAATGTACGGTGCACTATCTTAAATAGGTAATATAAAAATATAAAAGCAGTTAAGTAAATGATTAATTTAATTATAATTGCTTGCTCTCACAGTGATACTTGATTTATTTACCTGGCAGTAGGTGGGGCTCTCGGGATCCACATCGACTGTTGACAGATAATCGCCGTGGGGCTCATCTAGGTTGGGCTGAACGGTGACCGTGTAGAGCAGTTTCTCACGGGGACCACTCCTCATAGCATCCAGCGGGGTTGCGTAACCCGGTCCTCGGCAACAGGCTGCATAAAAACAATTTAATTATCAAAATTGCTCGGGATTTGTATTCACTTTATCAAAGATTCGAGGCATGTGTTTGTAATTCAAAGTACATATATGTGTTTTGTTTTTACTTTTATTGGACATGGCTCGGCGGTTGTTGTCGAACGAAGATCAGCGACAGAATGAATATCGCCCGATGTAGAGCGAAAGCTTTATACTGGGTCTCTCTTGCCGGCATCTTGTATATACAGTGGTCGGCATATGTATTTTGACAAAATAAAAGTTAAGTATACTCATAACTTGAATTTACTTCTTGTAAACTATAGGCATCAATGGAAAGGTAATTTCAATGCCGTTTGAATGATACAATACATTTCTTAACCCATTCAGTATTTATTGAAAAGGACGAATTTGTGTAAATCAACTTTTAAATTTTTTTAAAAAACTTTTTTCTTCGTCTTGAAAACTTAAATTTTTTGATGCAAAAAGTTTCTTCAAACAAAAACAATAGTAACTGCAAAAAGAATTTTTCAAAAATCATTTTTCTTATATTTTTTATGAATTTTTGAAAATGCTTAAAAACAGGCATTTGAGCCATATTTTTCTCTTTTTCATACAAATTTTTTCCGACATTGTCACCTTCAAAAAATCATAAAAAATATAAGGAAAATGATTTTTGAAAAATTCTTTTTGCAGTTACTATTATTTTTGTTTGAAGAAACTTTTTGCATCAAAAAGTTTAAGTTTTCAAGTCGAGGAAAAAAGTTTGAAAAAAAAATTTAAAAGTTGATTTACACAAATTTGTCCTTTTCAATAAGTACTGAATGGGTAAAGAAATGTATTGTATCATTCAAACGGCATTGAAATTACCTTTCCATTGATGCCTATAGTTTACAAGAAGTAAATTCAAGTTATGAGTATACTTAACTTTTATTTTGTCAAAATACATAAGCCGACCAGTGTATACAATATATGTACATTGCCTTATGAGCTCTTCAAATAATTACCAAAGAGAACCGGTTCGCCGCCTTTCTTATCACTAATACTAGTTAGGTCAGTTACACTTGTGAATGTGTTTAGATTAAATGTTATCTCTCATTACGAATCTAAGAAGTTCAAAATATTATTTAAGAGCTTTATGGCTGATAGTGGAATTTGGTGGGGGGAAGTTTGAACATTGAGTTCTTTATATATTTGAATTGTGTCGTCATTTAGTCAAGAAGAAAGAAGTATTGATTTAAACAAACAAGATCTGTCATATTTCAAAAATGCTTTGAAAAATCTTGGAATATCTTCACTCGCAAGAGGATGTGGCAAAACGCACACACCAGGCTATTAATGAGGAAAACTATACATGCCCATACATTATTAGATCCAAAAAAGGTAAAATGTCGTTTACAAAGGGTGTTGCAAAAAGACAAGTATATAGGCTAGTATTTATTCCAAAATCTCCGAAAGTTTTTGTGAAAATAGCCTTATATATGATGGAGTTAGTTAAAAGCTGATAAGAAACCCGCCAAATTCACAACGGTTAGCCATGCTATGAACCGCGACAAGTTAAATTATCGATTTAGCTATCGGTCTTTCAGCGTAACCGCTTCCAATAAGTTTGGTATATTTCTTAGCGCCGGCAGATTGGCAATTAAACGGTCACACTGCAGGCAGGAAATATTTTAGCGCGTCGCAACGAAAAAGCAATTGTAATCCTCGTGGTGGCTAGTTAATCCAAAGCTTGTTAGCTCTATTGAATCGAGGATAACCCGATCCTGGACAGCGTGCAGCCATGTCGCATCACTACGTGGTGACGGCGCAAAAGCCGACGGCGGTTGTTGCCTGTTTAACTGGTAAGTATGGCAGCGGAGGGAAGAGGGGTCCCTATGTGGTCTCCCCGGCGAAAACAGAAACAAGCATGTTTGCCGGTTGCCGGATTACACAAGCCAAAATATACATATGTTTGCTAAACACCGGCACATTAATCTTATCTTTATCTCTTCTCCAGGCAACTTCACCTCGCCCACGGATCTCAATCTTATTATTGCCCGGAACAACCAGGTGGAAATTGATCTGGTCACGCCGGAGGGACTGCGTCCTCTTAAAGAGATCAACATCAATGGCACCATTGCCGTGATGCGGCACTTCCGACCGCCCGACAGCAACAAGGATCTGCTCTTCATCCTGACGCGTCGCTACAACGTTATGATCCTCGAGGCCCGCATGGTCAACGATGTCATCACGGTGGTCACCAAGGCCAACGGCAATGTGTCCGATTCGGTGGGCATTCCCTCCGAGGGAGGCGTCATCGCCGCCATCGATCCCAAGGCCAGGGTCATCGGTATGTGCCTGTACCAAGGCCTGTTCACCATCATTCCGATGGATAAGGAGGCCAGCGAGCTGAAGGCCACCAATTTGCGGTAATATTAAATATAAATTTTGGAGAAGCGACGCTATAAAGTGCTTCTTATCAATGAAACATCAATCCATAAGAAACTTATTTCAAAATTCAAGATGATTCATCAACATGTGTGCATGGTTCTTTCAAATTTGTAGGTCTGTAGGTCCATACTTTTCATATAAGATAGTATTTGATTTCATATAAGATGGTTTCATACGCTATCATTGCACTAAAATTTTTCAAATTTCTCCCTTACAGAATGGACGAGCTGAACGTGTACGATGTGGAGTTTCTGCATGGCTGCCTCAACCCCACCGTCATAGTCATCCACAAGGACAATGACGGCAGGCATGTAAAGTCCCACGAGATCAACCTGCGGGAGAAGGAGTTCATGAAAATAGCCTGGAAGCAGGACAACGTAGAAACCGAGGCCACCATGCTGATCCCAGTGCCGTCACCCATCGGTGGAGTGATCGTAATTGGGCGGGAATCGATCGTGTATCACGACGGAAGCAACTACCATGCGGTGGCGCCGCTCACCTTCCGCCAAAGCACCATCAACTGCTACGCCCGTGTGAGTAGCAATGGATTGCGCTACCTGCTAGGCAACATGGATGGCCAGCTGTACATGTTGTTCCTGGGCACGTCGGAGACGAGCAAGGGAGTGACTGTAAAGGACATCAAGGTGGAGCAGCTGGGCGAGATCTCTATACCAGAGTGCATTACTTACCTGGACAATGGGTTCCTCTACATCGGAGCTCGTCACGGCGATTCGCAATTGGTGCGCCTCAATTCGGAGGCTATCGATGGCTCTTATGTTGTGCCTGTAGAGAACTTTACCAACCTGGCACCGATCCTGGACATTGCTGTCGTGGATCTGGATCGTCAGGGACAGGGCCAGATCATCACGTGCTCGGGCAGCTTTAAGGATGGATCCCTGCGCATTATTCGCATAGGTATTGGCATCCAGGAGCATGCCTGCATTGATCTCCCCGGCATCAAGGGCATGTGGTCTTTGAAGGTGGGAGTCGATGAGAGTCCTTATGAGAACACTCTGGTACTGGCCTTTGTGGGTCACACGAGAATCCTCACCCTTTCCGGCGAAGAAGTTGAAGAAACCGAGATTCCCGGATTCGCCAGCGATCTGCAGACTTTCCTTTGTTCAAATGTGGATTATGATCAGGTTAGCCTTTAAGCATTTTTAATACTAAGTCACAAGTATATTAACTCCTATCTTCTTCAGTTAATCCAAGTTACTTCGGACAGTGTTCGCTTAGTGAGTAGTGCCACCAAAGCTCTCGTGGCCGAGTGGCGTCCACAAGGCGATCGTTCCATCGGAGTCGTATCTTGCAACACCACGCAAATCGTGGTGGCTTCTGCATGCGACATATTTTACATCATTATTGAAAATGGAAGCCTAAGAGAGCAGTGTCGCAGGACTTTGGATTATGAGGTGGCCTGCCTGGATGTCACTCCCTTGGATGAGACGCAAAAGAAGTCGGATTTGGTGGCCGTGGGCTTGTGGACAGATATATCTGCTGTCATCCTGTCGCTGCCGGATCTTAAGACCATTTACACAGAAAAACTAAGCGGTGGTAAGCTTTAATGCTATAACTTGCAATTTCGAGCTCACATCTCCTTTCTTTTTAGAAATCATTCCCCGCTCTATTCTGATGACCACCTTCGAGGGAATCCATTATCTGCTCTGTGCTTTGGGTGACGGCTCTATGTATTACTTTATCATGGACCAGACCACTGGGCAATTGACAGACAAGAAGAAGGTGACGCTTGGCACGCAACCAACCACGCTGCGCACCTTCCGGTCCTTATCCACCACGAATGTCTTTGCCTGCTCCGATCGTCCCACGGTGATTTACTCTTCAAATCACAAGTTGGTGTTCTCAAATGTGAATCTGAAGGAGGTTAACCACATGTGCTCGCTGAATGCGCAGGCCTATCCGGACAGTTTGGCGTTGGCCAACAAGAACGCTGTTATTTTGGGCACCATCGATGAGATCCAGAAGCTGCATATTCGAACAGTGCCGCTGGGCGAGGGACCACGACGAATTGCCTACCAGGAGGCATCGCAGACGTTTGCTGTGTCCACTCTACGAATTGATGTTCATGGAAGAGGTGGAGCTAAACCACTGCGGAACAGTGCCTCCACGCAGGCCCAAAATATAACGTGTAGCTCTAATTTCCTGCCCAAACCGGGTGGTGGAAATTCCACGGCTGCCAATGCGGAAGTGGGGCAAGAGATCGATGTACACAACCTGCTGGTCATCGATCAAAACACGTTCGAGGTTCTCCACGCCCACCAATTCGTGTCCCCCGAAACTATATCCTCGCTGATGTCCGCCAAGCTGGGCGATGATCCCAATACGTACTACGTGGTGGCCACGTCATTGGTAATTCCAGAAGAACCGGAGCCAAAGGTGGGAAGGATCATCATCTTCCACTACCACGACAACAAGCTCACCCAGGTGGCCGAAACTAAGGTGGATGGAACCTGCTATGCCCTGGTTGAGTTCAATGGCAAAGTTCTTGCCGGTATCGGAAGTTTTGTGCGCCTATACGAGTGGACCAATGAGAAGGAGCTGCGCATGGAGTGCAACATTCAAAACATGATTGCCGCCTTATATCTGAAGGCCAAGGGTGACTTTATCCTGGTTGGAGATCTGATGCGATCCATCACGCTGCTGCAGCACAAGCAGATGGAGGGCATCTTTGTTGAGATTGCCCGTGATTGTGAACCCAAGTGGATGAGAGCTGTTGAAATACTTGACGATGATACGTTCCTGGGCTCCGAGACAAATGGAAATCTGTTCGTCTGTCAAAAGGACAGGTAAGTTTAACAGGCTTTTGAGTCAAAAAAAAAGTTGATTAGTTTACATATTCCACAAAAAATATGATAATAATGAGAGGTGTGACTCTGATTTACAACGTAAAATCATTTTGTATCACTTTAGTGCCGCCACAACCGACGAGGAACGTCAGTTGCTGCCGGAGCTGGCCCGTTTCCACTTGGGCGACACTGTGAACGTTTTCCGCCACGGATCCCTGGTGATGCAGAACGTTGGTGAGCGAACAACGCCAATCAATGGATGTGTACTGTACGGCACATGCAACGGAGCCATTGGCATTGTGACCCAGATACCGCAGGACTTCTACGACTTCCTGCACGGACTGGAGGAGCGACTAAAGAAAATCATAAAGTCGGTGGGCAAGATCGAGCATACGTACTACCGCAATTTCCAAATTAACACCAAAGTGGAGCCCAGCGAGGGATTCATCGATGGAGACCTGATCGAAAGCTTTTTGGACTTGAGTCGAGAGAAGATGCGTGATGCCGTTCAGGGATTGGAGGTGAGTTTAGTTACTATGTTTAATTTGAAACCTCTTGCTAAAGTTTTGAATTTATTTTTCAGTTCACTCTGAATGGCGAACGAAAGGGCGCGGATGTGGAAGATGTCATAAAGATAGTCGAGGACCTCACACGCATGCATTGAGGACTTGTGGTCGTTTGTATATAAGTATTGGAAATGGAACTAACTCGACGCGAATTATTTGAATGTACATGAAAATTCGATACCATGTATCCCGCTTAATCCCGTAACTACCCATTCGAAGCTCCCCGTGCTAGATGCTACGACGATCGTAAAAACGATGTTTCACGAGTTCCTCGTTTGTGTTTGCTCGAAAAAATATTGACAGTGTAGCAAAAAAAAATTGTTTTAAGTGCGTCGCGAGCGCGCTCTTTCAAAGTTGCGCCACAGTCCCGCATTAATTTAATAAACCAAAATTTTAAATAAAAACAAGGGTATTTTTAAAGGGTTTGTGGTCTTATTCTTAAAATTTTTCTAATACTTTCAACTTTTATGATCGATATTTTTTTTAATGAAATAATTGCCTTATATTTCCTTAAATAATTAAAAAATTTAAATATGTCTTTGAATTAAATCATAAATTTGGTCTCTACCTGCAATTTATATTTTTCATTCTAAAATAATTTCAAACAATATTTTTCTTCACCTGTTCATATCTTAAGTTTCTGTAGCTGTTCTAAGATTTCCTGTACTTAATTTAGTTTCTTAAATGCGCGTAAATGTAGAGAAGTAATTATTTTTTATGGCTTACTGAAAACGACGAATAAAGTTATTCAATGATGATAATGTCTCGTTATTTATTTACTTTTTACGTTCATTTACATACGCAAGCATTGTAAAACTATTTGCAAATTTTGAGTGGTTTTGGTTTTATAATGAATACTATTCATATTTAAATTAGAGGGTTCTAATAGAAAGACGAATTCTAAATACCCTATTATACAACGGTTGCAATGATAGCTGAAAATATACGATGCTTTTATAATATTTGACTTTAGTTTGTAAAATTTACATATTATTTTATAAAGTGCCCAAAAAAAATATTTTTTTTAAAAATGCCATTAGTCCTTTCAAGTTCCAAAGATTTATTTTTTCTTTTTGAAAATATTTTGCAAACTAGTCAGTGATTTTTAAAAGTAGTCTTATCGGAAGGTCTCTTATTTTCTTTTAGTTTTCAATGTTAATGCAAAATGTATGGTAAGAGCACTCTGGTTTATAAAGATGTAAAATACAAACATAAAAATGCTGTGTATGAAACCTGGAAATGTCGATCCCCCTTGCTAATACCTTTTTGCACACCGCACGCATGCGCAGCACAGTTCTTTTGACACCGGTCCCCGGGCACGTCCATATCAACCAGATCCGGCAGAAACGTGAGTCCATATGCATACAGGGTGTGGGAGAAATAGGTGGGAGGGGTGTTTCGAGGCGGGGTGGTGTGGCGGCATTGGCGTTTCATTCATTAATACACGCAGACAGGCGAGCGAACGGGAAGGAGGCTGGAAAGTTGCATGCTCAGCCACCACCAACACGGGCAACACCAGCGACACAAGCAACTTCCAGTCAAGGGATTGGAACTGTGAGTGTATGGGTGGGTTGTATCCGTGTGCGGCATCTGTGTGCGTGTGCGTGCGCACTCGTCGCGCCTCCACATCACTTGCCTGTGTGTTGGTGTTGCTGCCGTGCCGATGTTGCTGCTGTGAAGTGATGTTGCTGCCGTGCCGCTGCCTTTGCTGTTGCTGCTGCTGCTGCTGCCCCCAGTTACTGCAGGCTGAGCTCGGTCCATTTGAGTAGTCACTCATTCGCTCGCCGCCCGCTCGCTGGTTCAGCTGCGCGTCCACGCCGTCTGTCCCAATATCTCTATCTATATACTATCCATATCGCAGTCTGGATAATTTCCTCATCGTGCCTGCAAGTGTTAAAAGAAATATATGAAAAATAAATAAAGAATTCTAACAAGAGCTAATTGCTCCAGTGCCATAAACACAATCCAATAATTGCCGTTAACGGGCCCCATTTGCAAAACCTTTCCGTCGAAAACATAAAAATCATTCGGCCGCAACACATTTAAATTTATTTACTTTTAAATCATCTACTTGAAACAAAAAATGTGCTAACGTTTAAAGAGCGTATTTAGTTGGATTTTGCGCTAAACGGATCTTTCCTATTGGGATTTATCGACGGTGGCCAAACTGCAACAATACCAGCGGCAAAACGGATAGCTGCCCGAGGTGAGTGCGCCTTGGATGACTCATAACCCTTCAAAGGAACCTTCTTACGCCATAAAAATTAATAACAAAAAAGAGCAAAACAGGGCAGTGAACAAGTGAAATTCAATGCGAATTGTTGTAGGCGAGATTTGAAAAATAAAACAACATATGTATGCAGGGCAAACAAAGAGTATGGAATCGTCATCGCCATCGAGGGCATGTCACCCAGTCGTCTGTAATATGACGCCCTCAACGGCGACGATGCCGTCGGCGGAGGTTGCTCCTCGCTTTTCCTCTTCCCGGTTTCAGGGACCAAGAATCAGAAATAATTGTTTAGCAACAATAGCAATAAAACGAAATAATATAGCCCCGAAAAAAAGGGAGACCCATAAACCGAAACGCCCCACTGCCAAATGCAAATTTCGTAGGGTCCAACCAAAAGAGTTTTTATAATTATGAAAAGGGAAAAGCAGCAAATCGAATTGCACTTAAAAATGTCCCCTTACAGACTCCAGATCCCGGATTCCAATCCCAGACGCTGTGGTCATCAGCCCGGGTTTTCCACAGAATCCGCTGCAGTCCCCATAAAACAAAAGTCAACGATGGTTTTTGTTTTTTTATGGTCCTCTCCGAGAATCGGTGGTCTTATAGAGCTTTCATTCGGTCGAATCTGGATTCTACACAAAACTATATACGACTTTTCAGTGGGTGGAATTGGTGGAGTTTATAAATGGGATGTTGGTTTAAAGGAAAGCTAAGAAAATCATAGTTCTGAATTCTTCATTTTTAAAATATAATTCACACAATCTTGATCATTTTTCGGGATTTTTGGTACTGCTTTTTGTGGGACCAAGATTTCATGTGGATAAAAAGAGATATGAATGATCATTTTTCTACGAAAGTTAGAGGTTTTGTAGTTCAATATTTGACACATTACATTTTAGCCAGACAGCTTTATATTCTACCGATCGTTTCAGATATGGATAGCTTTGCTTTTGTATCTATGTATATTAAATGTTAGAAACAGATTGCATTTTACCAAAAAAAAGGTTTCCTAAAAATACTTGCTTGTAAATTTTGCACACTTTAAATGTTACTGTTTACGAAACTAAATAACGACCTTACATTGATTAGAAAAGGAAAGTTAAACATACTTGCATTCAAAATATGTCTAACCAGTGAACAACTCTGTCACAGCGAAATCGCAAAGTAAACCCAAGTTGGAGTAAAGCCCGGGGTCTACACAGATATCCACATTACTGACCGGACTCCAGACGGGTACACACAATGCCCAACGAGAGTTGCCGAGACAGTATGCGTCTCAAGTTTAATGTAGAATATGCAAATTGCGCATAGCTAATTTGCATTTATGACAAAAATAATAACTAATAATCTGGCCGAGAGGGAGGAAGAGCGTGAACGGAAACCGAGACGCAGATGGATGTGGATATGGATATGGAGATGGATACGGATACGGGGACCTGGCGACAATGACACACGAGAGATATGCGAGAAATTTACTATAATACTTCCAGGAAGGCAAAAAAAATTTAAGAAAAAAGAGAAGAGAGTGCCGACCGAAGGGCGTAAAGCACGGCGAGCAAACAAAACAGCATTCGGCTCGGACATTGGACATTGGTCGCTAGTCGCTGGCCAAGAGAAATGACCATGACGGGTCGCCAGTTCCAGCTCCCCAGGTCTCTGGACACCCAGTTCCCCGACTTCCCGCCTCCAGATGCACTCCACTCCAAAAGGTGTCGCGCGCCAAGCAAATTAGCTGGTGTGTCCAATTCGAAAACGAGCCTTGGAACTCTGGAGGATGGCAGTCCGCCTAAAACTCTCACACATATTTAAACAGTAAAAAAACACAAGGCATATCATGATCAAGAAAAATATTTAGGTTCTTCCAAGAAATCACATGAAACCTTTGATTAACAAATAGCCATATTTAAAAAGAAACTAATAATTGAAAATAATTGTATTCCGGCGGAAGTTTAACAAAATATATTGTAAATTTTGTCTAAAACTAATAATAACCAAGAATCAAATATTAGGTACTTCAAAAAATTCTTTCAATATTCATAAGTCTATTTTGAGTCAATGAAAAACAACCTTTTTGTGTCTTAGAATAGGTTTAGTATTATTTTTTCTTTGTGCTATATGGTACCTCCTATATCTATTTGATTATTTGAGTGGTTTAAGGACTGTTATTTCTTGTATTGGTATTAAATTTGTATTTTGTTTTTCGCTTAGTGTATCCCCAAGCCATGTGCTAGTATCTTCAATGACGTGTCCCTTTGTCACGTGAAATCAAATCATGCATTACAATTTCACGCTCAATCGCCGATGTAATTGAGCCGCACAGCCGTTCCCTTCCCGATTCCTTTTCCTTTAAGTGTTTAAGTACCCCAGGTTGTACTCTCGCTGCCCAACTGCCGCCACTATGTCTGCCACAAATCCAATTGGTTGGCCCAGCTCTGCCATGAATCCGGGGGATCGGCTCAGAGTTTTTCCGGTCGCCCAGCTTCCGTAAAAACAAAACTGTAGGGGTGGCATCCAACCGTAAACTGCAGCTGGAGCAACAGTTAAGCCATTTTCACACCCAAAAATTAAATTTATATTTATACCCAGATCTGTAAAAATATTTTTCTAATTTTTACAACTATTGGTTAATGGTTTAATTTATGCGAAGACATGAACTCTTTGCCCTGTGGCATACATACTGAACGTTTTCGGGATAGTCCTTGCCACAAGTCCTGTCTCCATTGTTTGGATCACGTTCCCGCGCCGATATCGAATCGGTTCGATCTCAGAGGCAACTTTGTTTCCAAGTGAACAGCGTCGAGGAATAGCTGAGATCCTGGATCCATTGTCCTCATCTTGGTCCTTGCCATTCCGCTATCGGATAACAGAGCCCGCATTTCGTCCTCATGTATCCGTATCTTTGGCGCTTCAAACTTGTAAGTTTTTTTTCTCTTTACGAAAAAAGGGTTCGGGGTTTTTGTGTTGAAAATATGGGAATCCGAATCTCTGTGTCCAATGTGCAAAGGCATGTGTGCATATTATGCCATCATCGAACGTCTTGAGATATGCATCTAGATCTGTGGGCTTGGCTGACATGTAAGCATGGACAAGTTGAAGGTTGATCTGAGGTAGCCCCTAGACTTAGAGCATAGAAATATTACATCTCATATTCTTCTTGGAACTCATTCCCAAACATAAAAAACAATTTGAACCATAATTATGTGGCATGTGAACTTGAGTGTATTTCTTCAAGGCAAAGAAAATTTAAACCCATAAAAACTAAACTCTAAATTACAAAGGTATATCTTAACCTGATATTATATTTATCATATGACATTAACTTGATTTACAATGCGCTTTCAAAGAAAAGTGTTATACAACCAATTTAAATCCGAAAATATCTCTCGACCACTAACAAAGAGCTCTATCTAACAAAACCTTCCTCAATTTGAAGTCCAGAAACCAGGTTTTTTTCCAATTCCTCTGTGGCGCCAGTGAATCACTTTACTAAATTATCTGAGGTGGGAGGGACTAGAAATGGAAAAGAATATTTAAAATTTTTGCACGTTGAGCCAAGATAATGAAAGATGTTGCAGTTGCAGCGGCAGCAACAACACTGCTCTGCTGCAGCTGAGGGCAAAAATTGTGCTGCGCGTGCAAGAAATTATAAGCGTCATTTGCGATTAGCTCATCGACGCCAGCAAAACAAACAAAAAACAAAGACAAAAAGAAGCCGAAATATTGTAAGACATAAAACACTGGCAGTTGGACAAAAAGGCATTATCGGCAACGACAACAAATCGGCAACACGTGCCATGTGCCCGGCTGACAAGTGCCAAAAGATACTCACACTATTCGTGATCGATCAATGAATGAATCGCGTAAAGTCCAAAATACGATATGATGACAAATGGTAAATTATAATTTAACACCATTTTATGGTTGTGTTTTATAACTGAAACAAATAATTGAAAGTACTATTATCAGGATTATATAAAATAATTATACTTGACTGTAATAAAATATAATTATTTCAAGATATATCTAAATTTCTTAAGGTAAATAGATTAAATACTTGAAATATATATGATATTTTTGGTTACTTTTAAAGTTCTTATTTAATTTTTAAAAACTAAATACATTGGTTTGAATTTAAGCATTTATTCAGTTCTAAAAACACACCTAACTAGTGGGCTGACTAGGGGTTAAGTGCTGATCAGACCTCTACGTAAATATCTGATTCAGGGGTCAACGGTGGGCTTGGATAACTTTTGTTATAACTGGCGTCGCCCTCCGATTCAACTGAGCTCAGCAAATGTCGCGAAGAAAGTAAAGTCGCTGCGATTCGGGTGAAATGCAACACTTTTTGCTAACGCCGCACAAGTCATGGTCGCGCTGCTCTTGTTTGTTTATTTTCGCCAGCATGTGACATTGTCCGCGGCGAAGGCGACATTGGAACCTCCGCTCAGCTCCGCTCCAGAGCTTGAGCTCGGGCTCTCCATATGATTTCCCAGTCCAATCGAAAGTCATCTACGGCGGAGAACCCAGAACACAGAACCCAGTGAAAAAGCTGAGCGGTTCGGTCTCTGGACGGCGGCGTCGCCGTTGACGGTTGGAGCGTTTTAGTTGCGGTCAGCTTAGTGTTGGATCAAGTCGCACAGTGCACCCAGTGACCAAGTCGTCGTCGTTGTCGTCGTCTTAGCCGTTTTCTTTTTTTTTCTATTTGGTCGCCCTTGTCGCGCGCGGTTTATGTGGCATAATTTACGATCTCGCGGACGTCTTGCAACTTCATCTTGGCCAGCGAATCCCTCAAGCGATGCAGCCTGCACTCCCGGCAGACCGCTTGTGAGATGGATCCAAAAAGTAATCATTAGCCAAAAGGAATAACCAGAGCTGCACATAAAGAAATCTTCAGGTTTCTCAACGATCAATTTGAACTTTTTTTCTAAACCAATATTGATTTCCAAAGGACTAAGAAGTGCTTTTTAGTAAAATATATTTTTTAGTTTTGGTGGCTTTGAAAATATTGAAAAATATTTTTTAAAAATATCTTTGTTTTGACAGCTGAACTTACTCAATATAATCAACCAAATCATTCTTTCAGGGATGTAAAGTTTAATATTTTATGTTCTACGAACAAATTTTTGATGTCTCAAGAGGAAAATTAGAATTTTGCTAGTCATTTTGAGACCAAAATAATTTTAAGTCTCTTCAAACGTTAAATATTTTTAGTCAAGGCCTTTTACTTTTTCCATTTAGAATATTTGAAAAACACTTTTATTTAATTTTTTCCTGTGTTGTGCAGCTGCAATGTGTTTGTTTTTACTGTGTCTCGGGGCTCTTGTTGTTTTTTGAATTTTTTTGGTTTTTTGTTTGCATACGGTAGCCACCGAAAATGATTTGTTTTGTCTGCCCAGTCGACAGGAGAAGTGAGGGGGTCAGGAGGAGGATTTCAGGCGGGGGATTGGCAACGTTCTTTGGCGTTGTTGTTGGGGGGAACTGCCTTCGTATTGTGGCAACGTGCATTTGAAATCGTATCTACAACATATTAAATTACGATTTCATTTGTAGTGTCGAAAATATGGAAAGTTTTTCATGATGTGCTTTAATACTAAGCAAAAATTTTAAAAAGACAAGGATTTAAATTTGTATTTAACATGAGCAAACAGATTTAGAAAAGTTAAAAACCATCATTTTATTTCGATAACAGAAATATTTTTCATGTATTTCCTAAATCATACAGGAAAAGTATATTAGAACTGGTTTCGATTTCGATATTTTCTTTGAAGACTTTGTCATATGTAACGAAATTTCGTGAACAGATCTATAAACTTTATTAGGTTATAACATATCAGAAATATCATTTAACGATCGTGCGATTTTCAAAAGTCTTTACCATTACATTTTTATTTGTTTGTCGAATTTAATTAGTTTTGTTGAGTACATATTTATGGACCCTTGTTGGACATTTAGAACCAGAGAAATAAATTAAATTTACGTTTTTATGAGACATAAAAGAGTTACGCATTTAAAATGGGAAAACCAAATGTTTACGAGATTTCGAAGACAGAAATGAATAAAAATGGCGGCCATACAAAAAGGGGGAAGCCCCTCAAGCTCACAAATACAAAGACAAACCGAGCACCAATACAAACGGAAGTGACAAAACTGACATTGAATTTTGACGAGCGGAAGTGCTCAATGTGCGTGTGTAGTTGTGCGCAGTGGTAACGGGTAAAAAACGTTTGTTTCTGTGTAAAAAAAGGATAGGAAAGGAGAAAGCTTAAAACTCGAATGCCAGAAATGTTCGCTAATGGAGTGTAACAGGCCACACACACACGTGTAAAACCAAAGCACCCACACAAACATTGAAAACAAAATGAAACTCAAATAACAATTATTAAGGCGTTGCCAGACAGGCACACACAACACAAACACAACAATTATGTGCCACTGTGTGTGTGGGCGGAGCGGTGGCGCGATACAAACTCAAACTGAAATACAAACACAAGCGTAAACACTCACACCAACGCCAGTTCCAGTTTCCAGGCCCCCTTCTCTGTGTGTGTCTGTGTGTGCCGAGTCAGCCAATGAGAAAATGTTGTTGCCTGCGTGTTTGTGTGTGTATTTGTGTAATGCTCACCGCTCTTCTTGTTCTTCCGCTCTCGCTTGCGCGCACTGTTGTTGTTTGCCGAAGAGGGTGGTTGTTCCACGAGTGCACGAGTATGTGTTTGTGTGTGTGAGTTGCGGAACCCGTTTTCCTCCCCCCACCCCCCATCGCAACACGCAGTCTGTTACACTGAACAACAGCATTTGAAACAGCCGCAAAAGCAGCGCAGCCGTATTGCATCGGTCGGTGAATGAACCACGCACAGTGGATATGACTTTATGATATTCTACAATTGTAAAATATAATACAATATTTTTTTGGACATTTTTGGTTAATTCAAACAGCTATTTCTCAATTTTCCTGAATAAATATTGTCTTCCAGACAGACTTCCAGCAGTCTTCATAAAAAGTTGAAATTTCAGAATGTATTTTATAGATTTTCTTATCTTACTATTTTCAAAGAAAGCTATTTCTATTTAAAATCTCAATAAAAATTGTCACACCGATGAAACATTTTAGAAACCTAATCAACATTAAAACTTTAACTAAAAACAGTTATTTGCCTAAGAAAATATTCGTTATGGGCATAATCTCACTTAAAAGTTGCAAGTTGACCAATATTACGTATACGCCTAGTTGAACAAAACTATCATAAACTGGTTTTCAACCATGTTCTTTAACTTCCTTTTTTAATTGTTTAAAATGTATTAAAAGATATCCATATTTTAATATATCAAGTACAAATTTAGTGGGTTTCCAAAGGTTTTGGTCTGTGAAGGTTTGGGCAAGCGAAGGAGAAATTTTTGTAGCATACTTTCTAGGACAACATGTTATAATAGCTGTCCCCAAATTAAAAGGATTAAAACATCCAAAACTAAAAATGTTTTCTTTTAATAAGAAGGATAAAGTTAAAAAACCTAACTAAACGCAATGGTTCGTCAATCATATTGTTTAAAAGAATTTTTTTTTTTTACATTTTCAAAGGGCTTTTACTACGATAAAATCAATCAATTTAACGATACCTATGACATGCTTGACTTGATATTTACTTGTACAATCCAAATCCATTCCGTATAAAAACGATACGTAATCACATAGGGGCCGGAATAGTTTCAGTTAAATGATTACTCCTTAGAAAAAATTATATTTATTGTTTGAGGAATTGGTTACATAGGGGGAAGGAGTGTTGAATGTCGACAAAACTACGGTACGTAATACATTGATAGTCCCTAATGTGTTCCTACCCAAAAACATTTTTCCTACTCTTAAGAGTCAGCGACCTCTGTCATGTCTATTTTGGTCCCATATTTGACAGCAGATGCACCACTGTGCCTCGCTTCTAATGTCTCTAAAATGTTACCTGGGGAATGGGTCTTGATATGGTATTGGGAAAGGGACTGAGACACCATTTTCTTGCGCTCTTATTCTTGTATTGTTGTTTTTTCCCCCAATGTGTTTGTTTGTCTGTGTGAGTGCCGTGTGCTTTGGATTGTTTCCTGTGCTCGTTTGCCGTATTTCTGGTCTCGTCTAGGATTTGATGCTTTTTAAATTCTTTTGTCTCGTAACTTTTTTTTTGATGAATGCTCTATGTACGTTGCATGTAGGGTCTTTGTCGCTTTTCTGAGGGTGTTTGCTCGGGATCTTCTTCTTGTTCCTCTGCGTCGGTGAGTGTTTATCTTGGCTGTTAGTATGGGTGCAACAGTGCCGGTGTGTGTGTGCGTGTTTGACTTCTAGTGAGGAAATCCGCTTAATGCTGTAATTTTGCTGCGCTGTTCAAACGAACACGTCAACTTTGATAGTGTAACAATTTTAAGCAAAGCTAATGTGCAAATTCCTCGTACACTTATGGTTAAGTGAGGTGAGGCACCTTAAAATATACTATACCTCTTACTTATCTTTACAAATAATTGGATGAAAGGTTTTGATGCATTCGCTAAGCTGAGCGTTAACTTACGAATATACCAAATAAACTTGCTAAAAACCACCTTTAAAGGCATCCTATAAACTTATTTAGCTTTGGAATGAATTGACCTTAGATTCAAGGATATTTCAAAATCATAGGATCTTTTCCTTTTTAAGAAATTAAAGGAAACCTTGTACTCAATAGATTAATAAAACAAAAGTATTTACGTTTTATTTAATATTTACTATTTGATTGCTTTTATCTCCATAGACACGGGATCTATAGATTCATATTTTCTCATATATTTTCTCCGTAACTTTATAATTCTCTGACCAAAATGTTTTTACCATAAAGATTAAATTTAAAGTCAATTAATCAGTAGCTACTTATCATCCAAAACGAGTTCCTTCGTTAAGACCCTTAATCCCAGCTAAAAACACAAAAATCTCAGCATTTTCAACACCATTTTGGATAACCAACTAATTACCCTGACTTAGAAAGTCTTTAACACCTCCACTTCCTGGGGAATTTTATTTTAGGGGAGGAACTCACTGTCACGCCTGCCGATCCACCCCCAGAAAATGATATTCCAACTATTTTTAGGTACTTAAGGCCGCAAACAGAAACGTTAGCCTTGATAATAAAGTGAAAAGTGTCGTAAATTTCAAGGTGCGCTCGCGGTTCAGGGAAAAACGAAATTATATATTCATAGGCCATTTCTATGTGTTGATGCTTATGTATTCTCCAAATAGAGACATTCAATATGTCTGCCTTTCACTTAACAACCGCATTTGAATTTCAGAATAGTTTTTGAAAGTAATTCAATTAATTTTAAACTATAGTTTTCGCTTACATAAAACGATTCCACAATGGAATGTTAATGCCTTGTAGGTATGTATATATATGTCTATATATAAGTGTATATGCAGTCGCGCTTGTATACCCATAGGTATCTAATGAAACGTGATTTTCTCTAAAACGTGACTTTGTATTGATTTTTCTCCAACCATACTTTTGTTTCACTTTACACCCGAGCGAAAGACTGAGCCACATTATTTGTTGTTGTAGCTGTAGTTGCCTCTGTTGTTGTTCTTTTTATTGCTGCTGTTTTTGCTGTTGCAGTTTTCATTGCAGCGGAAAAATGGTATCGTCAACTGCCAACTGAATACGCAGTAGATTGGCTACCGAACCATTTCGATATGGAATTAATATTGTCATTAATAGTGAAACGACAAGCGACAATTCTGGGGAATTTTATGATCGACGGAAGCTACTTTTGTTTTTATGTAGAATCAGAATTAATATTTAAGATTGTTTAGATTACCCAATTTGTCGTTTTATAGAGTCTCTAGGAGTCTCAAGTTTTTTTGGGATTTTTTTTTAAAACTTTTTTTAATTTATTGAAATTTGTGTTTATATTGATTGATCAATATATGTTTTCATTGATAATGATATTTTTAAAAATGGATTATAGTAAATATATATTTTATTACAGTAAGATATGATATCTATAGATAGGCCTTATATGCTTATAAACTTATATGATTTGGGCTTACATACAAGAAATAGTTCTGAAGATATTAAATACCAATGCATACCAATATAGGAAATTAAAAATGATCATAAAAACAGTATACAAATTTGATTAGGAGAATATAATGATGGAGTTATTTTAGTTTGCTACTTCGCTCCCAACTTGTCAAGCGAACTCTTTAGCCTTGTTTGCTATATGCTATGTGTAACATGTTTACATTCCGTTCCTGTTGGTCTATTTGCCCGAATATTTGTCGAGTGTCTACCATCGGGAATGGTAGCCGTAGCCGGTTTCCAAGTCCGGCAGTCCATTGTTGTTCCTACTGCTGCTGGTGTTTTGGAGCAAATTCAAAATCAAATTCAAATTTATGGTGAACATCACGTACGGACGATGGCCAACAATGACAACAATGGATGGCGGTTCGGTTGGAAGTCCAGTTCCGATGGACTGGCTGCACCTCGCAGAGCAAGTGATAATGGAGGTGTTTGGGCATTTACGCGTAGGTGAGGTCGGTCATATGTGTGTGCTCTCTACATACATACGCTGCAAGTTCGGGGCCTCAAATTATGATTATCGATTTGACCCTTGGCGAGTTGCTGTTGTTGTTTCTCTGTTGGCGTGCAGCACATTTTGACTTGTTTGATTTTCCACGAGCAGGGGGGAATGTTGGTTTCGGTATTGTTCTATGGCCTATGGGGGCCCATCGGCCATTTGGTTGCAAGTTTGTATTGTTGATCGATTTTACGTGATATTTCCGAGATTTTCCGTATTTATAGCTTGGCTGCTCCTGGTACACATTTCGCTGCTGCCGTATTTGTTGTTCCCCATGTTATTGTTGCTTGTGTACCCTGTTCATATATATATATATGTATGTACATATATTTTTTATTTCATTTGAAAGTTTACTTTCGCATTTTGAACGCCTCATCGCTTTGCGTATTTGCTCTGGCTATTTGTCCTCCCCCCATCCACTTTTTTCCCCAGCCCCAAAACACCACATAATTCCAAACTGGATGCTGTGAACCGGCAGCTCTGGTTATGTTTGTTGAACAAATACAAATAAAATACATGCATAATTATTTTTGAAAATATAGTGTAATGAAAACAATGATTATGATGTGCTGGTTGATTATTATTACGATTATGGGTTTGGTCAGACGGATCGATTGGATTTTATTTGCTTTCACTTCGCTGGCTGCCAAATGTTTGCAGTGGTTGTGTTTTATTTCTGATTTACGGTAAAGTTCATGCAAAATAATTTGCCGGATTAATATAAAATAATTTATATTGGTTGCGTTGTAGTTCATTGCGGTGGAATTCGGCTTCAATTTACAAACGCACTACACTAAATTCTTATTTGCTGTTTACACTGGCATTTTGCAAGAGCAAGGGATTAAAATTTATTGTGTTGATTTTTGCAGAGCTTTACGAGGTTTTTATTGTTGGCCATTAAAAGTGTACATTTACGCCAGTGGGGCTTTTGAAGATTTAATTTCGTGTAAATAGTTTTTGCAAGGGAAATAAAATAACAGAATAAATAAAAGCAATTTGATTTAATTAAGAATTTCGGAAAACATCGAAACATAAAATCATTGAAAAGTTTTAAGTTTTTTAATGGAAATCTTGGTATTATTATTCACAATTTTACACATTTATATTTGTTGTGATTATACGTTTTTATTACTTGACAGAGAATTATTTATGAGAACACTTAGGTTTTTAATTGACTGAACTTATTTCAAAGTTGATAGCCCTTTTTAACAATTTATTTTAGTTACCATAATATATTAATTTTATACGCATATTTTAATTTTTATATCTATAAAAATTACAATTCCTGATATTTTAAAGAAGTCACTTGTACGCCCAAGTGTCAAAGGTCGATTATTTCGCCGTACTCTTGGATCCCTAGGAGCAATCCTTGCTTAATTCTTTGCTCATAAACCATTATGCTAATCAATAGGCCGTTCCTTGCATAATTTAGGGCGCCCTAAAAGGGCCAATTGTCATCTTAACGGGGGCAAAAGCAAAAGCAACGACAACTGTGCGCAATTAGCGGATTTGGGCAACCAAAAACAAAGCCAACGCTTTGTTCCCTCGTTTCTGAGATTTCGGTGGCTGGTTGTTGTCGTTGTTGTTGTTATGACCGTCGTTACTTGTTATTGCAGGCAATTAAAAACGTACGCCCAACACCCTCAAACACCCCCAAACAAAGACACACACACACACACACACAACACACACCCCTTCGGATTGCATAAACTTTTGTTTGATAATGTTAAAGTGCCGCGCAAACAAATCAAAAAGCATATTGAAATTGGGTTAATGTACGGAGGCAGCCAGTCCGGATGCGAGTCCACATCCACATCCACATCCACATCCGCATCCAGTTGGTCTGGTGTCCTGGTGTCCTTAGCCGCTGTTTGCTTTACGGGTTTTAATCCGAAAATTAAGCGCGAGCTGAGCATTAAAATTTGCGACCCATTTCGAGGGAGGTTGCCCCTTCAGCGACGCGACGCCGACTGTTGTTTCAAGATAAAAACTTCATGTGCGTTGGAAAAACACACGGGAAAAGAGCAAAGGACCAAAAATGTGGGGGTTGGGTGATAAAAATGTACAGCGAAAAAATTTTCTGAATTTTATTTCTTTCTGATCGATATTAAATCTTCAATTTTGATGATTAATGTCCAAGATATTTTATTTAAAAATATTTAATTAAAAAAAACATAAAAGGTAAATGAATTTGTCCTACCTAAAAATCAGTTGAAATAATTTAATTAAATGAAATATTTAATTTTTTTATTTGAATTATTTATTATAATTTTTGTGGATTTAATAATGGCTAAGATATTTCGTTGCGTGGTACTAAGTTTAAAAAATGAATTTTCACATATTTTTCAGTCGTTGAAAGATGTTTTTAAAACAATATTATATTACGAAAATCTCCTTTTACATTTTTTTTTTGGTTATAATATAATTTTTGAAATAATAATATATTAATGTTCTTTGAACTCTTGAGAGTCCAAAATAGTTATATTAATTATTCCTAGCTTGGAAAAGTGATTCAAAACAGTTTCCGTATTTTTTATAAAGTCGAGTATGGTGAAATCAATAGTATTATTTAGTTATTTTTCCAAGTGCCTGAACATTTTGGCATTAACAGGAGCAGAGCTCTTATCGTTTTGGCCGTGGCATATGTTACGCACATTTGCAGCGTATGGCGAGTTTTCCGCCCGCCACAGCTTCCCACCTGATAGGACACCTCGGGAATGTGTGGGAATCTCGGTGAGGTACCAATGCGAGTACCAGGTATACCCAGACCTGACTGCCTCGGAAGTTTCTCACACTTCCAGGACATGTGCTGCGTTTTTTTCTGCCGTTTTTCCCCGACTGGTTATCAATTGGCCGATTGGAAATTCCCCGATGGCTATGCGCTGGCGTGAGAACCGAGCTGCGAGCAGCGGGTTTTTAGCATATCCATACCTGTGGATCGTCCTGATGGGAAACTAGCAGCAGGATCGGACATGGTATGCTGGATATGGTGGGATGTAGGAAGCAGCGCCTCGCCCGCAACACCCACATTAGCATCGGACCAGCGGCCAGTGTCCTGTTAATTGCTTTATGGACTCTCTAGTTTCTAGTTACCACTGCGTGGGAATCTTTCACATCCTACCTGTCCCTATGCAACACCATTCCTTTCCCATCACTTTCTTTCCCTTCCTATATGTATGTGCAACTCTCTAGTTCAAGTTCAGTGTGAATATTTGTGTTGACTTTATTTTTAAACTTTTACCCATTTGTTTTTAGTTTGCTGTTTGCCTGTAACCAGATTAAGGTCAAGTTGGTTGGCGGGGGCTGGGATTCGGCTTGAGATCCGGTTCATTGAGTTGCCCTCGAGGCATGAGTCGGAGTTTTATTCACTTTCCGGGAAGAGATCGTTGAGTTGCTCGTTAAAGCGCTGGCAAATTGAGTTTCTACTCATTGCTTTGCCTGAGGGATCTTTTTTTAGCCATCAATATTTGAAAAAAAGTTTGACGCCCATGACAGAAGATGTAACTTATAGAAATGTTATTATAAAAACAGTCTAATATATGAAACCTCCAATAAATTAAAGAATCCATTAAACCAGGTTACAATATATATAATAATTAGGGTTTTTAAATAATGAATTACATCCAAAATTTAAAGATGATGTCACATTCTTAAAGGTGATTACATTATTTCTTTGACTTCCTTATTTTAGAATTTAAGATCCCACTTCCGTTCTGGTACTATTGAGATTATGGCATAAAATGTTGATATATCATTGGAAATGCCTATATTTATGGCTATATGAGATGCTGTAATGTTCTTTGGCAAAAAAAAACTTATATCCTGAATAATTCTGACCCACTTACTGCTCGTAAACTATCCTATTAAATGGATTTCGCAGCATATGATACTCTACCCTCTGGTTGACTCCTGTCCGCATTTTGTCCACGGGTCGCGAGGCATTTATAATAATCGCGGCCTAAATGGGAACGCCTCGTTGTTTTTCCCTATTTCCCCTGGTTTTTGCCACACAGAAAGGGAAGCAACCTCACTTCAGACGAACATGTTGGCACATTTGCCTTGCGGATTAGCGCGGTATACTCTATAGGATTATGATCGTTGAGCAAATCTGTTGCTCCTGCGAATGCGTAACGGATGTCGGCAATTCTTTCAATCTCTGACTCTTGACAAATGTTTCCTTTCTGTATGGTAAATGAATGAAAAGCACCATCAATACAATACATAAATTTTATTCGGGATTGGGATCCTACAATTCACTTTTAATTTATTTCTTTTATAACATCTTTGCATATTTAAGATGAAATATTTTATGTATAATCTTGATAAATTTCATATTTTATGGAAACAAACATATTTTGTTCGTATTTTGTTATATTATTATGCTTTTCTGACTACTAACTTGAATGATAATAGTTTTAATACATATATAATAACCAATCTGACCTTGAAAGACATCTGTTTTCTTATGGGGCCATTCGGCAAACCTTTTTGCATTAAAAATACGTGACCTGTGTCAATAAACTTGCAATTACGTGCGAATTCTTTGCTAACTGTCACAAGTTCTTTAAAACTCCCAAAAATAGTGACTCGATGGAAAATAAAGCAGCAGGAGACCCAATGGCTTAGATTCTGCCAGAACTGCGCCAAAATCACGTTCGGAAACTATCAATGGCAAGATGCTGGCTGTGGGTCATCCTGAATCTGAATGCGAATGTATGGTATATGGTACACATAGATTTTGCCACCTCCTAAACTCTCGTTTTGTGTGTGCGAATGTGTGTGCGTGGGACATCATTTGAGTATTATGTGCTCATGCAGACACACGAATATACATTGTATATAGATATAAGTCAAACTCCTGCGGTCGGCCAAAGTCAACCTGTTGAATGCAGGAGTCAAAACGAGTGAGATGGAAACTATTTCCGTTTTGCCATTCAGCAAAAAGGATCAGGTCGAATTAGTAACATTGCGAAAAGTCAATTGCCTGGGATAAACAGGTAAAAATAGTGATCAGCCAATGGCAGGTTGTTTTCCCAGATCAGGTAGAAGATCCTTTTCGGGATCAGTTGGGAAACTGTTAAAACTGCTTGTGCCGATGGAAAGCAGCTCAGTTGCAAACAGGTGATTGCAGGGATATGAGCAAGTGCTGAGTCTTAAAGCAGGATCTATAAAACAGGACTATATTTTTTCGTTCGTTAAAAAACATTTAAAATGACAAACCATCGAAGAGTGCGCAAGGATTGCTATGAAAGCAGATTACATGGTCGGTTGTGGTTTTCCGAAATGGAATACATATTTTTTTTAAATTTCCCTTCACTTACTCAATATGTATTTCAATCTTTTTTTTTGTGATTTTCCAGATATAGCAAAAACGTGTGCCATGAAGGAGAAAAGCAAAAATGCGGCACGCACGCGACGTGAAAAGGAAAACACGGAATTCTGCGAATTGGCCAAATTACTGCCGCTGCCAGCGGCGATTACTTCGCAACTGGACAAGGCCTCCGTCATCCGGCTGACCACATCGTATTTGAAAATGCGCCAGGTCTTTCCCGATGGTAAGTTTTCCTTTTTTTTTTACTTTTTATTGGTTGGAAAACTCACTTGATTGCCGCTCAATTTGTCGCCGGTCTTGGCTTTTCATCTCGTGTGAATTACGCCTTGCGGCTATAACAAATGATGCGGAATGTTTGACAGCCACGCGACCGCCACGCTCATTATAATCCAACCTCGACGTATCCTCACAGCAGGACAGCAGGTCCTTTGTTTTCATTTCAACTCCTCCATATATATATATATGTTTTTTTTGTTGCCTGCAAGTTTTCAAGTTTAAACGGTGATGTTTGTTTAAAGCATATGTTTTGTGAGGACAGGCCAGGGAAAACCACTCAACAATGGGCAGACAATAAACAGCGGGTTAAAAGTGGGTGGGCCGAAACACAATGGCGTCTGTTGTTTCACTCAAAAAGCAGCGAGCAACGAGTGCCGCACTGGAAATCTGGCTCCCCTTCTGATTTTCCAACGCCCCCCCCTCCTGCCATCCCCGCCCATGGGCGAGTGTGCGCCACTGAGATTTTCTGCTGACAAAGAGGGTTGTTTAAGATGAGTGGGCGGTGGGAGGTGGGCGGAGGTGGGTGTTTCGTCCCATTGTTGCCGCACCGTTTTGTGCTTTTCTTTTCTGCCTTTATTGAAATAATTATTTTAATAATAGGCAACAAACAACGAGATCCGGACGGGCCAAGGAAGTGCTATGGCATATACATGACAATATATGTGGTACATATACAATATATATGGTGCGAACAGTGGAAAATGGGGTGGGGGGTGGGCAAGTGGGTGGCCGGCGGGCTGTGAATGGGCCACCTACGGCGCTCGATGACTTTAATTGGGAATAATATTTAGACGTCAGCAGTGGCAAGTAGGGCGTGCGTTGCCTCTGCTGGTGGGAATTTTGCGAATTAAGATACTTTGCCCGGATGACAAACAATTAATTCGAGGCATTAGGGGTAATTTGTCAATAGGATCGGGGCTTAAAGTAAATCAAATTGTTTGACTGTCCCTTAAACTAAGTATTAATAAATTTTATAGCTCACTAACTAAATAGAAATATAAGAAATCGAACATAGAAGTATTTAAGGGGGTTTAAATCGCGCCCCTTTATATCGTCTTAAAGTCTACTATTAGTCTACTATTATTGATAATGCTGTGGGGAATATATTATTCGTTTTTAATTTATAAACATAATACTTCTTTTAAGGCAATATATTTATTCAATTCCTAATTATTTTCCTACAATTTCAAAGACCTTTATTAAATCTAAATCTCTGTTTTCCAGGACTTGGTGAAGCCTGGGGCTCCTCGCCCGCCATGCAACGTGGTGCCACCATCAAGGAGCTGGGCTCCCATCTGCTGCAGACGCTGGACGGCTTCATCTTCGTGGTGGCTCCGGATGGCAAAATCATGTACATCTCGGAAACGGCCTCCGTGCATTTGGGCCTCAGTCAGGTGAGTGTTGGGATCTCTTGTCCTGATTTATGCGCATAAATTGCCGGGCCACCTGAATTTGCCTTTTTGTATCCTGGCCACCACTTGCATTTGCAAGTCAATGGGCCTGGATGCAGGAGCCCAAGTGTTGTGGCTTCAGAAAAGACGATTCATTTGCATTTGCCCACTAATTGGCACTCACTGCGAGTTAGGAAATATGTAAAATTATTTCTACATATATTGCTTTAATATTACAAAATATAAAATAAATCCTGAAAAGTCACATACAGATAAAAATATTTTGACATTGTTTATAGTAATGGTATCAAAGCATATAGAAACATTCTTGAAACTACTTAAAGCATTTTAATTATTTTAATATTATCCTTGATTATCCTAATTAAATCATCTTTTTTTAACCAGGTTGAGCTGACGGGCAACTCGATATTCGAGTACATCCACAACTACGATCAGGACGAGATGAACGCCATTTTGTCGCTGCATCCGCACATCAACCAGCATCCAGTGAGTACAGCCTGAATTTCTCTAGAGTTTTGAAACATTTCAAAATGTTTGTCCTCTCTCTCTCTCTCGCTCTGTGCCGCTCTATCTCTTTTTCACTCTGAATTGTACTCACGCCACAGGCCGCCTTTCTCAACTCCCTACAGCTCGCCCAGACGCACACGCCCATCGGCAGTCCAAATGGCGTCCAGCACCCATCCGCCTACGACCACGACCGCGGATCGCACACCATCGAGATCGAGAAGACCTTCTTCCTGCGCATGAAGTGTGTCCTGGCCAAGAGGAATGCGGGTCTCACCACCTCCGGTTTTAAGGTAGGATCATCATTGGGTTAACAGCACCCATTGAAACAGTGATATAAAAAACTATCATAATAAAAAGAATGATCGCATTGTTTATATTTGATGTTGTCAATCCAAGATCCAAGTTATAAACAAGTATATTTAATTTTGATCACATTAATGATACTTAAAGGATCAAAAATAATATAACATTTAAAAATTTACTAAAATTTTTTATTTAATTTATATAATCTCCCTGGTTTTTCTTATAGGTGATACACTGCTCCGGTTATCTAAAGGCTCGCATCTATCCCGATCGCGGGGATGGACAGGGTAGCCTCATCCAGAATCTCGGCCTGGTGGCCGTCGGTCACTCGTTGCCTTCATCTGCCATCACAGAAATCAAGCTGCACCAGAATATGTTCATGTTCCGGGCCAAGCTGGACATGAAGCTTATATTCTTCGATGCACGGTAAGAGGAGCTTTAAAAACTAAATATTTAATAAATATATATGAGAGATACAATGTTAGTACGAACTTATTAAGATTTATAAGAAAGAGAACATAGGTTATTATCCAATACCATTTTAATATTTGAATTTGAAACCTTTTTTGAAGTATTCGAAGAACAAATACATTAGGGAAATCTTATACTATAGTTACAGCTTTTCTTGCTTTAAATATTAGGTTGATATAATTTAAATTTAAAAGAATACCCCAACAAAGTTCGAAAAGAAAAACTTTTGTTTAATCAGTGGTCTGTATTTATCTACCACGCCACTTTAGTAAAGTATCCATTGCCTGTTTGCCGTATATTCGACACTAGGCAAATATTTAAAGGGGCCCCAGAATTCGCTTTTTACACCACGATAAAAAGCACCAGCAGCCGCCCCCGAAAAGATAATGTTTTCAAAGTGGCGAAAAACAAAAAATAAATGAATAGGAAAAAGGAAATGTAAGCAAGACGGGGCGACATGACGAAAAGAAAAACAAATCATTTCCCTCTTGAGCTTGATTTTCCTTTGTCACTGTGTGTGTGTATGTGAGTGTTTGTGTGTGTTGAGGGGGAAAAAGACTCGGTGTAAGTGCCTGGCGGTCCAAAAAACCAGCCCACTTTGTCTGACATTATTGTCACTCAATTACCCTCATGATGCCACGGCATATTGCCATCCCATTCTGGCGCCCTTCCTTTTTCGCACCGAACAACCCCAAAGTGGTGAGCAAAAATCAGCCCCTTAATCCCTCGCGGCTTTTTTGTTTTTTCTGCATAATTGAATTGGAGTCGACAAAAGTAAACCAGCCGAATAAAACACACCAGCAACAAAGGCAACAAAGGCCACACCAATGACCATTCTTTGTTTGGACAAGCCAGCGAAACTGCTGTCCTCGACCTCGGAAATGATCCAACTAACTCCCAACGCCTGTTTATTTGCTTACAGCGTATCGCAGCTAACCGGATACGAACCGCAGGACCTCATCGAGAAGACCCTGTATCAGTACATCCACGCCGCGGACATCATGGCCATGCGCTGCTCCCATCAAATCCGTAAGAAAACACCTTCTTATCCAATGCAATGTCGCGTGCACTAAGCCATGCAATGAAAAAATATTAATAATAGTTAAAAGTATAAAAGGAAATAATAGATTGAACATTTTTTTTAACCTTATGTATAAAAAACTAACAGAATCCTTGCATTAAAATTAGATTTACTGACTTATGTGGTCTTAAAAAGGCTATGATTTTATTAAATATTCAGAAATTCTTAGAAGTATTCAAAATCTTGTCATTCCTAAAAATCCCATGATAAAATAATAAGATTCAAGGTGCGTTTAATCCTTAGATTATTTTTTACTATTTCTGCATTATAATCAAACTAAAAAAAAAGTAAAATACCTAGAAATACCCAATAGTATCAGGAATTTAAACTATTTCAAGCAGTAAATATCTTAAATTACCTGCTAGTTTTTATTGAGTTAATTAATAGTAAAGTAAATTGATCATCGATCACTAAAAAATACTTCGAATAAATACTTACAACTAAACCAATTTTTCCTTATGGCTTAGTGTATCAAAAATGTTAAAGATTCATTTTTTAAATGGATCCTGATTTGTTGAACCTTCTACTAATTAAAAACTTTATATTTTTCTTACAGTGCTGTACAAAGGACAAGTGACCACCAAATACTACCGCTTCCTGACCAAGGGCGGTGGCTGGGTGTGGGTGCAGTCGTACGCCACCCTGGTGCACAATTCGCGATCCTCGCGAGAAGTGTTCATCGTGAGCGTGAACTATGTGCTCAGCGAACGAGAGGTGAAAGACTTGGTGCTGAACGAGATTCAGACGGGCGTTGTGAAGCGGGAGCCCATCTCGCCGGCGGCCCAGGCGGCCCAAGCGGCGGCTCAGGCGGCCCAGGCGGCGCAGGCAGCTCAAGCGGCTCAGGCGGCTCAAGCGGCACAGGCGGCCCAAGCGGTGCAGGTAGCCCAGGTGGTGGTGGTGCCCCAACAGGCGGTGGTGCAGCCCCAATGCGCCGGCGCAACGGGTCAGCCGGTGGGTGGTCCTGGAACGCCCGTCAGCCTGGCCCTGAGTGCCAGTCCCAAGTTGGATCCCTACTTCGAGCCGGAGTTGCCGTTGCAGCCGCCCAATGCCGTCACGCCCGTGCCCTCAACCAACAACAGTAGCAGTAATAATAATAATAACAATAATGGCGTGTGGCACCACCATCAGATGCAACAGCAATCGGGCAGTATGGATCACGATAGCCTGAGCTACACCCAACTGTATCCCCCGCTCAACGACCTGGTGGTCAGTTCGAGTAGCAGTGTGGGCGGAGGCACTGCCTCAAGTGCGGGAGGTGGCTCCAGTGCCTCGGCCTCGTCCTCCGGCGTTTACTCCACGGAAATGCAATATCCGGACACCACCACCGGCAATCTGTACTACAATAATAACAATCATTATTATTATGACTACGATGCCACGGTGGATGTGGCCACCTCGATGATTCGTCCCTTTTCGGCCAATTCGAATAGCTGTTCCAGCAGTTCAGAAAGTGAGCGACAATTGTCCACCGGCAATGCCTCGATTGTGAATGGTACATCGCCCTCTCAAACGACATATAGCGATCTGAGTCACAATTTTGAGCTGAGCTACTTTTCCGACAACAGTTCGCAACAGCAGCAGCAACATCAGCAGCAGCAGCAACATCTGATGGAGCAGCAGCACCTGCAACAGCAGCAGCAACAGCAGAGATTGCATCCGCAACAGCAGCAGCAGCAACACCAGCAATATCACTATGCCATGCCCCACCAGCAGCAGCAACAGCAACAGCAGCAACATCAGAGAGTCGTCAGCGATTTCGCCGAGAGTTTCAAGAGCGTAAATGCTGCTGCTGCGGCGGCGGCAGTGGTGGCCACGCCCCATTACACCAGCGTCATTGTGGAGCCGCAGCATTATATACCCAACGATTTTGTGCATTAACAGCAACTAGATGTTGCCGCTGCTGCTGCTGTTGTTGTTTCTAAAACGCCGACTGCCCCCTCCGCCGGATTCAAGTTGTTGCAATGTTATATACACCTCTGAGTTCTCAGTTCCAAATTGTAATATGTGGCTGAGCCACACAAAAACATCTGAATTTCTAGAACCTCTCTATTCTGTTTTATTTATTGAATATCTTATATCCAACCCAACCTCCCCAATTGCGTTCACGTTAAAAAGTTCAGTGTAAAGTTACAAAGAAATTGATACGTATAACAAAAAATGAGAAAGAAAACAGAAAGATCCTTGTTAACAAATGCAAAAGCAAATACAAATTCTATATTAAATAGCTTTAAGGCCTAACTGTAAAATGTTCATACAAACTAACTTAAATTAATTGCACATACTTATACATAACTATATCGTAATCCATAATCATGAATACGTACGATCTATGAATATATCTATGTATATAAATATGCAAAAATGTGTAAATAGTGCAGGGTCCGCTCCACTATGCAGATATCGAATATGATCTTCATAAGTCAAGTAAATAATTGTAAATGTAATATTAACTATTATCGCAAATTTTTCTAATTTGAATAAACAAATTATTACGTGGGTGAACAATAAGAGAACGAGTTCCCATTAATTCAATGGGCTGCATTTGGAAACCACGTTGCTAAGGTAGAGTTTTTTATTTAATTTAGTAATCGTAGTTTACAAATAAAATGTTATTTACAAAAATTATAACTTTATTGAGTTGTTTCTTTTTTTTCATAAAATATGTTTCAGTTTTATTCTCTTTGTTCAGATGGTACTTTTTAATTTTAAAATTTTCCGGAGAAAATCTTTTTTGATATTGATACTCTTGATCTTCATAATTTCCCCACAAAATATACCGTGTTCGGATAATTTCAGTTAAACTCTACTTTCTGAAAAAATGTTTTTATTTTTTAAATATTAATCGTCAGTTTACATTCTACGCACCATCTACACATTTATCTACATCCGAGAAAAATACTCCAACTTTTACATGGTAAGTTACACGCCACATTTAGTTACAAAATCAGACGTTACACCATATTTTACATGAATCGTACACAATGATTCTCTACATTTCGCGCCATCTTGTGTTTACATACCAAAAGCTGTAAACTGAGCATGTATATGTAAATAAGTTTTAAACAGGGCTTTCAGTTTATTATTTGACCAAAATAAATAAATGAGAAGCTTAAACTTTTTATGGATTGATTTTTTAAAGTTTGGCGCTATACTAGTTATTGTGTTTTTAATTTATTTAGAAAATACTATTTACTATTCTGAATTAATTTCATAGAGTACTTAGATGGTCTAATACTATTAGGATGGAGTTCCTTATTGGCCTTTCTTTCGAGGATAACTGCGTAAAAACTCGAAAACGATTAAAAATTCGTTTGAATAAAACAATACCGCAATTACTCTAAAAGAATCCCTTACCTAATTTTCTTCTCAGTATTATAACGTAATGAAAACTAATCGAAGATCCCAAATGCCTCACAAGCCGCATATCCGTTCTTCAGACTGTTTGTTTTTGACCAAAGTTGCTGCTGGTGCAGCATAAACATACAAGCCAAAACGGGGGAAACCCTTTTGGCCAAGTTTGTTGGCCCGAGATGAAATAGTTGCCCCATTTGTGTGTGTGTGGGGGAGGGTGGGGCTGGAATGGTCCATTGATTTATTGCCTGCCATTTTGTGTGAGCCAGCCGAGTAGGCTTTTTTTCTATTTAAGGGATGTGCTATCTGCAGATAAGCCTGACCTCCTTTGGGCCGGGCTAATTGGCGTTTTTCAATCCGGCCAGAGCACTTGCACTTTGTGTTTCCGTTGGCCGAAAGGCCCTTGGCTAATTTATTTCTTGAAGCATTTTGAAAAGTTTACGCCTCGCCAGCACATAGACCGCAAATTATTTAATTGCCATCTGGCCATGCCCCCTAAAAGGCGAATGCCTTTGCGGCTCAAGGACTTTTCTCCGATGCAATAATTTAAGTGCAAGCAAACCGCAACTTTCTGGCTGAAGCACGCACACAGGACAGACTCCCACTGCCACTTCCACTCACAGGCACAGTCACAGAAAGCAGAAAACAGAAAGCAGAACTTGGCCAGAACCGAGGAAAAAGGAGAGAAAATGGCCAACAGGCAAAGAAGTCATATTAAAAATGAACAAAAGCAAAACGCAAAAAATAGACGTGGGAGTTGCATCCAACTGGAGCTGCAATTCCTGCTCCAATGCCCCAGAGCTTGCCTCGTCCTTCCAATCCTTTTGCGGCTTTTGGCCTTGCCCCGTCGTTCCGAACCGAACTCCAAACGAAATGCACTTTAATAATGAAAGTTACGCCATTTTTGGGGTACTACATTGCTAGCATTCCGGAATGCAAACCTAATTTTGGGTCTTAAAAAACGCAAGTACTCCTGCACCAGGGTAAAGTATTTCAATTTAAAATTCGTAACGAGCTTACGTGCCAAGCTGGTCAGATCTTGCACTTTTGTCCTGGTTAACAGCAAGGACTTTGGCCATTTCCATCCAGCGACCAGGTCGCATTTCAAATTAATGCAAGTCCGAAAGTGTGTGCCGGTGGCATACTGAAATTAAATGAAATGCGAGCCAGAGATGCAAGAGATGCAAGGCGGCGATCCAATGGTGATATAATCCATTCAAAATATATTCATGGTAACGCCTGCAGAGCGACAGCAAAAGTTATAACGAAATCAATTTAATAATGTTTTTTTCAGACTTTCTCTGGACAACTTTTATAGCAGTGTAGAGAGAATGAAGCATCTGTAAAGCGCATATTTTATTGATCCATCCGATTAAACATAGAAATTTTAACAGACCGTGAATGGTTTACTAAACCCTGGAGAAAATAAGTCTTGAAAAACTAATAATAAACGAAAAATAACCATAATTTTTTACCTTATTGTATTATAAAATGTAAACTGCAAATATAAATATAAATTTGTAATATTATCTATTCATTTAAACTTAATTTAAAAATAATTGAATTAATTTACAGTGATATATCATAACTCTTTATTGTTATCACTCATTCTTTCTATTTTCGTTTGCCCCAATTTCGCAGCTGTCATTTCAAATCCTTTGTCTTTCGAGCTCAGTGGGTTACCTTTGTGCTGCAGGATACTCCAATTCGCCTGCTCATCTCTAACTGAATAATAACCAGGAGTGGGTCATAGTCGGCAGGATTACCTGCTTAAGACTCATTGCGGTTGGGCGAGGGAAACTGTGTGTAACTGCTTTAAATTTTTAATAGATGTGTGCAGGTGCAGCTGCAGGATAGGGTGGGATAGGATTGGATGGGATAGGATCCACTCCTAAGACTCCAAGGTGTCCGGCTGGAGACTCTAACGATTCATTGTGGCCATACAGCTGTGCAGTTTTTGCGGCTGCCAAATGGAAATTTCAAGCCTATTACATAAATGTTTAAATGGGTGAATGGGTTGGCCGGCTGGCTGACTGGCCCCTGAAAAACTGTCTACTTGGCCATTTCACCCCTAGAACACAAACCGAATTGGGTCTCTGTCCCTACACTCGAGTGAACGTGAAACGCAGCTGTACACACATTTGCCTCCAGGGAGCAACCCAACATATCGCACTAACGGCGGCATTAAAACTGGACTTTGGCCATCTTCGAACGGGCAAAAAAAAAAAAACAGAAAAAAAAGGAAAGAAAAACCCACCGAATGGGGCCAGTTGAAAAGTGCAATTGGCAAACAGTTGAAACAGAAAAGTTGCAAAGGGAATGGTCCTGACCAGGCCAGGCCAAATGGCCTCCATCTCCAAAAGGCAAGAAAGGCAAAGCCATAGAAAATACGTCTCTGGTAATTTGTTCTGAGCGGCTTTTGTTTTGTGCGCCATTTTCATTTCACTTCGTTTTTGGCCAACTTTGGAGGCAAGGATACCGCCTTCTTCTTCTTCTTCTTCTGGCCACCTCCTTTCTCGCTTCGTTGACAACGGACAGACTTCTGATTGAGTGTGTTTTCCGGGTGTGTCCCAAAGACGCAGCTTTCCAACCTTTCCAACCCAACGCCAGTTTTCCCTTTTCGATTGACCTTCTCTGACATTTTTCGCATTGCCCCAAAATTTATCACTTAATAAATTTCCCTCACCCAGTTAACCCCTTTAACGCTTTCTATCTGTTCTCCCACGAATGGTAATTGGAACTGCTGAAATCGAAGCTGAACAAATTGCGAGCTGGGTAAAATATAGCCTACGAAAAATGTCTCAACTCTGTGGGTTACAAAAATTCAAGTTATGGGTTTGATAATTGAAATTTTATTAAAGGATACAGTAAAAACCCGAAAGGATTTGCTGATTAAAAATATGGGAGAGCCAAAAGTGCTTTTATAACTTTACAAAATGTTGTTCTTTTGCGTAAATAATATTTAAAATGTACCTTTTAAACTAATAAGTTTGAAATATTTAAAAAAAAAGTGGAAAGTAAAAGATTTAAATTTTTTTCATTTTGTTTCAAATGTGTTTCAAATTCAAAAGTAATGAAAACATAAATTGAATTTTTTCAATATTTTCTTTAATATTGTAAATATTATTATGAAAGTTATTTATATTTATTGAAGAATTATTTAGTAGTGCTATTAGAAGAAATCAAGTTTGTTTTCCTGATTTAATCCTGATTTATGGCCCAAATCTGAACAGATTTATGGCGCATAAATTCGGCAAGTATTCAACAATTTCAATAAATTCGCCTTGATCTGCATAAATGCAAAGTATTTTCCCGAGGCCTGGCTTTCCGCTAAATTGTATCAGCAAATGTCATAAATGTGAATCAAAGCGGCAGAGGGCAAAATACGAGGAGCATTTCAAAGGCGTATTAACGTTTTTACGCACTTCCCATCGATGCCATAACCAAAAAAAAAGTGACTTAAAAGCCCCGGGAAGACAAAATCTCCTTGCTGGCGCTTTGCAAATCCTTTCGTGCAGACATAAACGCTTTCGAGGGAAGCGAAATTTATGTAAAAGACTTATGCATAAAATTGCGCATCATTGAAGTTGAAATGCTCGACATCATCAATACACTTCTTTGTCGGCCATTAAGTGCGGCCAAATCTTTTCCTGAGCTCCAGGGCGCTAAACGTTGCGCATACGCCATGTGTGCTGGCTGGTAAGTTAAGCGCGGCTATTAGAACAAATTGAATAATATGGAGCTGATATTTTATGCATTTGTTTGTGACTTTGAAGTGCTCGCCACGCGCTCTCAACACTTTTCCCATTTCGTTATTTTATTCCTGCCAGTTGGCTTTATTTTTTGGTCCCCCCAACTCGGTTTTATCAGCACACGCACAGACCTTGACTCTCCAAGTCGCCAAAATCCCGGCGATATATTTTACATTATTATAGCTGCTCCCTCACACTCTGTCTCCTTGTTTATGTTTTGTAGCTCCTCTCGCGATTTTATGACTTTGGCGGGCTTTACATACCCCCATGCCATACCATACCCCCATCCAAAAACCCTAAACCCCCGACAAAAGCTATTGAAACAGATTTCGCTGACTTTGCTCACTTTCCCCAGCCCCGAGGCTTTTTCCCTTCAGACCCTCCCATCCAACCCACTCAATGAAATTCATTTTTCGATATGTTATTCCTGCCTGCTTCACGTGTGAGGTATTCGGTTTACCTGGATCTGAGATGCTCCCTCCACCGAATGCGACACTTTTAGCATCATTATCTGCACGGCATCGAAGGCTCAGACTCAAGCACTTTGAGTTATGCGCCTGGCAGACGCTCAAAAAACATAAAAAACAAATAAATGGCAGGGAAAAACGAAGTGTACACAAAGATACACAGGCGTAGTCATCGAAAGGTGGATGGATACGGCAGGGCCGTATGAAACCAGATGCGATTAAAGCTCTACAGATAGATATGTAAATTCTACATCTTCACAGTCATACGAGTAAATAAGGTATTCTGTTACCCAAACTTCAAGTCCAAGATTTATAAACTGCTGGATCTAAGACAATGCATTCTTTATTGTACATTGACCTCGCAATGAGCTTCGCAATAAGCCTGGCAATGAGTTTGGCAAGGAGCCTTGCAATGAGCCTAGCAAAGAGCATCGAAATGACCCTCGAAATGAGCCTTGCAATGACCCTCGCAATGAGCATTGCAACGAGCCTCGCAAAGAGCCTCGCAATGAACCTCGCATAGAGCCTCGCAATAAGTCTCGCAATGAGAGTCGCAATGAGGCTCGCAGTGACCCTCGCAATAATCCACGCAAGGAGCCTGGCAAAAAGCTTTTCAAAAAGCCTCGCAATGAACCTAGCATGTACTTCATTAGCACATTTTCAACAAGGCTCGTTAGGATTTTAAAAATTTTTAGAATGTTTAATGACTAACATTTTTAAATGGTTAAATGTTAAATTCCAATATTATTTAACTTTCCCAACATTTCTGAAAGCTTGTCAAACGTGATTCTCGACCCAATTCATGAGTGTGGAGTCCTGAGGGTTGCCTTTGGCGTCGCATATTGTGTGTGTCGTTCTCAAAGAGTTTTTGTCGAGGACACAAGTCAAACGCTCGCCGTTTGAGTTGGGTTTACGATTGCGGTTAACAATCATCTCGTTGATGGGATTAATTTGCCTAAGTGCAGCCGAGGCACGGCAGAAACTGCAATTTCACATTTGCACTGAGAGTCAAATAGAATCGACACCTTTCTGGGTTATTTTATGGGCTGTGGGTCAGGTTGGGGATGCCGATGTGCCTGTTGGCACATAAACATCCATCTATCAATTGGGTTCGGGTGCCGTGAATGTGGATGTGGATGTGTGCTTAACACACCATTGAACTGTTACGCAACAGGAAGCCACACACAGATACCGAGATACAGATTCAGATACATATGTCCGGCGGTCGGAGCCCCGGCAGACAAATCCCATTTGATGTTCACTCAGCAGAAAGGCAATGCCAATGAAGCATGCAAAAGGTATTTCAGCTTTTTCGTTGCCGGCCCCAGATTGCTGAGATTTTGGCTTTGTAACTCAAAATTTGGGGCGGTACAAGGAGCGAATGTGCAAACATCATGAAAAACGCTGCCACAACAACGGGGGCAAGAAAAGGAAAACCCAAAGGCAGAAAAAATACCCAAGAAACAAAGGCCAAAGGCAGATAAAGACGCTTACAAGCCGCAGCTTGCCAGGGCGAAAAGGAAACTTTTCCATTTTCTTCCTCATCATTTTTATTGAACTTTAATTCATTTTGCAGCAGACCCAGCCAAATGCGCAGAATAAATTGTTCTACTTAAGTGGTTACTCGGTGCAAATGTGCTCAGGATGCAGCTCTACATGTTCCCCTCACTGTCCAATGGGTCATAAAATGGCTTCCGGTTATACTTCAAGCGAGATTAACTTGTCGTTTACAATTTCCCTTTGATTTGTTTCCAATGGGTATGGGACTATCTGTCGCCCGGGGCTGAAGTGTGGGTCTAACTTATATATAGAGACTAGGGTAGCCTTTGCCGCACTTTCACTTTCATCTCGTGACACTTTTGTGGGGGAAATGCACTACGCTCGAATGCCCTACATTTAAGAGGAAAGGTATACTGGTTTACGAGTGTTTTCTTAAATTTGTATCATACATAGGTATGATTATTTAAATGATATAACAAAGAATTTTTGCACAGAACACCAAATAAATAAATTGTAATTTGTATCACTTTATTAGGGTCATAGAATGTATCAATTTTCCTAACTTTTTTATACACTTTTATTGAGGTAAAATCAATTTGTCAATAAAAATAAAAAACTGTATTTGATTTCCAATTAAAGAAGTTTTATTGTTACAATTTGCAGAGCAACAATTATTATTTGAAATAATAAACTTTTTTTTGGTGACGCCAAAAAGTATGCTTTAAAATGGTAATTGAACTTTTTTCTTTAAATACTTTTAAAACAAATCGTAGGCCATCAGAACAAATTGCGTTGACTACTCTCATTTTTCCGTCATTCAGATTGAAAAACGCCCATGTAATTGCGGATTGTTGTTGTTTTCCTGGTCTGGTACAAATTGATTTACAACAATCCATTTTCGCCCGGGGCAACCGCTGTGAGACCCCAACCAGCTGACCAGAACACTTGTGGGCCCCAAAGTCTCAGGTGTGAGTTTTATTTGTTTGGAAATTGTTTTCTACGCTTTGTTCAGAGTCTCCCTTTTTTTTCCCTATTTTTTTTTTTTTTTGGTTGTTTCCCCGTTTGCTTTGTTTTGGTAGGATGAAAAGGAAGCCACACGCAGTTCGGGTCTGTTTTCCTTGTGGCCTGGCGGTAATTTCATTTCGTCCTGGCTGCGGTTCTATAGAAGTGCACTCAGCTTTCGCTTTCACCTTTCGGCCAACGGAAAACACAAAACCAAAACCAAATCTGGCCCAGTTCGCGGCTGCTATGCAATTAAGCCGCGCAATCAGAATGCAAGATGAAGGCTCTGCAAACAATTGAATTCGGCCGCGAAAGGGACGGGCAGTGATGGTCAGGTTCCTATAAAGCGTAGTACCAAAGCAGGGTAAAAAATAAAAAAAATATTTTATAAAAACATGTATTCAAAAATGCAGTTTCAGCTTCTAGTTATAAAAATGTTATATTCTTTAGCCATCTTTATAAATGTTTTCAAAGTGTACTATTTTCTAAATAATATTCTTGCAAACTATGAGTTTTATTTTAAAGAAATATCTGTTTCAAGGCATTGTACCTTGGAAAAGCAAAACGTACCTTGGGTGTACGGGCACCCAACAACACTGGAAACAGGATTGGGAGCCCAGCAGAAGCGTCGGGTTGCGAGGTGGCCCAAATGCTGGCAAAATGGCGGCCACAAGCTGCAAAGCCAACATGGCAGCTGACATCTGTCAGATGCTGTTATTCCGCTGCACTTTTAGTTGCCTTTGGGCTGCAGTCGGCCATCTGCGCTCCCTATTCCGGCCGGACTTTGTTTGCCGAGCCCGGCTGAGCACTCACAATGGCTCACCCGGAGCCAAATAGGAGCCACTAACGAGCAGCTCCATGTGGCGACGTCGATCGCGGGAATTAAGGCTCGTAGTGGAACACTTTTTTGGGAACTGAATAGAGCAGGTGGTGTTTCTAAACATTTGTTCTCTCCCCGCGTCGAAAGCCATTATTTCAGCAATAACTTAAAAAAATCATAGATAAATGAATACATTTGATTCAGTAAAAGTATAATATATATAAGTAAATATAAGCTAAAGTTAAAATAATATATTTTTCTTTCTAAAAGCTGTGTGTATTTATTAAAAAAAAATAAAAAACCTTAATTCATTTATTTCAAAGTACAAAATATGTAAAATAAATTAAATGTGCTTTTAAAAAACGTTAATCGCCTTTAAAACTTAGTACTTAAGTAATATACATATTGAAAATTTTACATGTGACCAATGAAATAATTATAATTTCACGTTTAATATAGCATTTCATAGTCAACTTTTATCTTCATCAAGCTATTTAATATTCAAAATAAAGACTTCACATTGAACAGACGCTCAATATGAAAAGACACTTTTTAGGATTTGGTAAGCAGGGAGGTAATTTATCATTTTGTTCGAGCACCAATTTGGAATACTTTAGTTATAGTGGCATGTATTTTACTGCCGCACATCACTTATCCCCTGGAAGCCCTGGATGACTTCGAAATCCCTGAGGAAATAACCACACTACGTGAAAGCAAGGATATCTTGGGTCCTGTTCAGCTGAAGCGCATCCAGGGAAGGACTCGTCAAGTGCGAACTTTGCCTAGTGAAAAAAACCGGACAGGAAGAATGATTGAGAACTATTGCTGTTTCTGGATATACCAGGCCCATCCTGCCGTTCCTCAAACGTGGAAGCATATGGCCGAATATCCCTTTGACTTCCATTTCAATGGCCAGTTTGTGAAGAACCAACGCCATAACGAAATTGAAGTACCTGAAGGCCAGGAAATTGCTAAATATTTTTGACCTCAATTAAAATGAGATAGTTTAAGTAATTATAATACACAAATTATTTTCTAGCTAGTCAGAGGTGTTTGATATATTCAACTAAATGAAGCGTCAGTGGAATTCCCTTGGGTTATGATGGCAATTAAATACAATTAATGTAGTGCTTATAGAGGCCGTTTTAAAATATGTTGAAAATGTATTTCGATTTCAGTAAATTCTGTGGCGATGCATTTAATTGGGCCTACGGCACTCGACAGCTTAACTGAGGCCCAGAATTATAATTAACTTTGTCTGGCCAGCAAAACCTGACGGGGCCAAAGTTGTCTCGAAAGTTGAGAAATTCGTTCGGTGACCCCCAGAAAATCATGGGGCAGGGGAGCGCTTTTTGTGCCTAAAAGCCTGACAGCACATAATGGATTTGACACATTATAATCAGGTTTGCATAGTGTCCTTCGCCCAGTCGTCAGCCAGTCAGTCATTCAGTCACTGAGCGGTCCCCCGAGCTCTTCGGCAACTTGGGCTCTTTGACGTGCTCTGCTTATTTGGTCAGCAAGTTGTTGTAGTTAGCTCAAGTCTTACACAGAAAGAAAATGTTACAAAAATTGAATTGAAATTTAATTTATATTTAAACATAACCTATTTGTATTTTAAATTAAATTATATCGTACACAAAGTCGAATAGCTGAGTATTTATTAATTAAGAACAAGTGTTTGAATCATATGACAAAATATTTCCTTAACTAGCCTATTTTAAAATAATATTTTAAAAACCGAAATTCAGATAGTATCCTCTCATCCTTAAACCATATGAAAAATAGGCAATATATGATCTGCTTCTGAAAGATTAAATAAAAAGGTGATTAAAGAATTTCGGGGTCCTCCTGATTTGAGAAATCAAGATAGATAATGGCTTACTTGTATGATATTCTATCAGTGCACTAGTTGCCCATCATCGCAGTCCTGAGAAGTTTGATAAATAAGCAAGCCCATGTCTGGGCATTTACTTAGTTAATTAAATTCAACTTCTTCGGCCAAGGGAAATGACAGCGGAGGCGGAGGCAAGAGAGCAAGTGAAGCGCTGCAGGGCGGGCAGAGCAGGTACTGGCCCCCAAGTTTTCCATCCTTCCTGGGAAAAGTTTGCCGTTCTGCTCGTCGTATTTGTTCATATCATAGGTAAATATATCCTGGTCGGCAGCCACGATGTTTGCTTTTAATTTCGCCTTTTCTTTTGCTTTCGGTTTTTAATGTGTCCGGGTGATTAGAGCGGCTGCATCCTGACCATTCCTGACCAGGGCTATTTGCATGACTCATACGGTCTGGCATCAGCAATTTCCTGCTCCAATGACTAATGAAAATGGTGAAAAGATTTAAATTTACCGCACTGGGAGACAAGCACACACAAAAGGCACTTTCCTTTTGCTTTCTTCAAGGATCTTATATCCCCCGCTCACCAAATAAAACGCTCTGCATGGGCGTGGGCAACTTGTGCAAGCAAATAATTTCGATTTAAATCGATTTAAAATGGAAACGAATGAGTGTACAATGTACATACGCATTGGAAAAGTGTTTTATGCTAAAGCATATATAGATTATTTGCGAAGAGAAAACATTTGGAAAATATATGTATTTTGCATTTTTAAATGGCATTGAATGTTTGCTTTAAAATAATAAGTTAAAGCTGTCGTGTTTAAATGTAGTTTTTAAATTCAGTTAATATAAACTTTGAATCATTGGGTTTAAACATGTTGGGGAGCTAGCCTTAAAAGGTTTTGGATAAGTGAAATTAAAATTCAAATTTGAATTTTCGTTAGGAAATGTACTAAAAGACAATACGAGGTCTAAAATGATCGATAGCCTTAAATGGTGTTATCGATTAGAACTTACTTAAATGGGTTGAGTCACCGCTAAGTCTTAGTTTGGTGCTGAACCGATAAGTGATCGCTCAGCTGTTGCAAACAGCTGATCAGTTTCGCGCGCTTTTAATGCAAAAAGCATTCCGAAAATTAGTTTGTTTATATCGGGGAGTAAAATAATTGTTAACTGCTATAAACAATAGGAGGATAAGTGCATTTCGAGATGTCTGTGTTGCTGGCGGACATCGATGCCACCTGTGCGGCTTTGGGTTACAGCGATGGCCAGAAATATCAGGCGGAACCCGATGCCGCCGAGGGTCTCAAGGTAAATCCTTTACTTACATACCCAAATTCCCTTAAATCTTACAACCTACTGATTTTCCAGCACTTGATTTGGATTCTGCGTCGCGATCTTGACAACCACGAGTACCGCCGTCACTTGGGCAGATCCAAGGTGCTCCAAACGGACTTGGTTTACATGCTGCCCGATTATGTGCATCACGAGGAGCTATCCGACTTGCTGATCCGCCTGCTGGTCATCCTGACCAACCCCACTCTCCTGCTCTACCGAGACGGTGCACCCAAGGACAATCATGGCCGCAAAGTGTTCATGGAGCTCATCGACATTCTGCAGGGCTACAAAGCAGCATTTGCCAGGGACAAAATCTGGAGCTCCCTGTTCGAGAAACTCAAGCAGGCCCTGGAAATAGTGAGTTCTAGTTTTAGGCACTAAGTAAATCCCACTTCATTCTGACACTCGGACTGTAAAGACGTGACATATACAAATCATGGCTCAAGTCAATCGTGCGGAAGACAAATCGACTCAAAAGGACAGCAGCGGGAACAGCGACGATGATGAGAGGTCGGCGAAGGATCAGCACAGCTATTTCACCTGTCTGGTGTGCATGCGCACGGCCCACATTCCCAGGGTGAGCTTCTGTGGCCACCACTTCTGCGCCAAGTGCATCCGCGACTGGATGAAAACCCAGAGGTCCCGGGCCAAGTGCCCCTATTGCCAATCCCGGGTCGGAGAGAACACGCTCATCACCGTGCGTCACTCAAGGTCATTGGAGCGCTCGCTTTCATGCCGGACCATCCAGGAGCAACGTCGTCGGATGCTCAAGACCGGCGAATACGTCAGGGAGTTGGCCATTCTGCCCGAGGCGAGCATGTTCATGCGCGGCTACATCGAATATACGCCGGAGGCGATGCCAAGGATCAGGGCCTTGCCGCCCCAGATGCTGCGCCAGCTGTCCTCTCAGCCCACCCGACGCAAATTCTTGGACCCCATGCTTTTCCAGCGCGGGCTAACCTACATCATCATGCTGTTCCTCTTCGTCATGTACCAGAATGGCATTTAGCTGGCTGCTGATCTTTACGCGTTTTCCAAATTCCAAAGCCATTGAAGCGAATTTCGTATTTTTCTATTCTGTTACATGTTGAATGCTTTTTTAAAGCCGACCGCGCGACATTAGTGGTTAGTTATTTTTTGCTACCGGTGGCACAGTGTATCAGATTCACTCAGACTGTTGCAAATTATATGAAATATATAGTATACATGAAATACAAAAATATGGATTTGGAAAAGTTTCCTTCTACTTTTGAATATTTCTGTGAATAACAAGTATAATATTATTTCATCCCTGAATTTCCTTTTATCCTCATAAATTAACCCACCCTAGTGGGCCGGTCTTCTGTTCTAAAGCCCAGGCAATTATCGTTCGGGCATTTGTGCAACTATTCCTGTAATCTTTTTAATCTATGTATTAATGGGCAAGCGGGTACGCAAAACTTTTAATGGCCCTTGCAGCTGCCAGCAGTCAAGTTTTCATGGGGAGAGAAAATGTTTTTCACATTGCTCAGCCCACTTGAAGTTTGTTTTGGCCAGATCTGGCTTTATGACTCAGCTCGTCTCCTTTGTGGGTTCATAACTAATTTGAACTTCATATCTGCTCACTTTTATCTTCTTTACTTGGGCCCAGCACCCTTTTTCTTTTATTCGCTTAAGTTGAACTGCTTAAGAGTGGTTCTCCTCCTTTGTGGACGCTGAAATCCAAAAATGAAATTTAATTTAAAATATCTCACAATATGAAATCAAATCTCTAAAGGGTTCCAATCTTTTACTCGGCGCTCAACGACGTTCAAGAAAAAGCCGCAACAAGTCGATTTAATCAACACCCACGACAAGTTTGCGGTTGGGGAGTTTTTCTGTCGAGCCAATGACTACAAGGCACCTTCAAATCAAACGCGTCACAGTTGGGAACAGGAATTTCATTCTGGCCTAGACGAATTCACAGAATCGTGTCGGCACCAGGCCCAAAAAAAGCCAAACCAAACCGAATAGAATTGAACCAACATCGGTGGGTCGAGACATTGTTGAAACCACAAAAGCAAAAGCCCAGGAACGTTGATTGTCCATCGATGGGAGTGTGTGTAGGGAGCAGTCTGCGTTTTCAAAACCTTTCAATTGCTAGTTGTTAGATTGAAAAAAGGCAAAACAAAAAGCGATGATTGAATACCCTTGAAAAATGGGAAGTAACCACTTGTATTCGTTTGGTGATGATTTCATTTTGTACAAAACTAGTTTATCCGTTAAACGATGATATCATAAATTCTGAACCCATAAAAATATTATTGAATTTCTGTTAATACATTTTTGTAAATTCTTATTTCTATTTTGGTTTTAAAAACCTAAATGAATTTTTTTAAATGCTGGGAGTTTAAAAATGTTATTTTCTAGAAATGAAGGGTATATGAGAACATTTTTGCCTCCGCGGCTTACAATTAAAAGTGGATGGTTAGAAAAGCTCGAAATAAGCTGCGGGCACAAAAAAATATTTCAAATAAAAACTGAATCCCTTCATTTTTTGTACAATTTATGGATGAGCTCAGGCTGGATTGCCATAAATATGTAATTGAAAATTTACATTGAATAGAAAAGTTGTTTGTTTGTGGCTCCAACTATATTTTTCCCAGCGACCAACCCAAAACCAAATGGAGGATAAATATTCCCAACAATTATCATAAGTTAAGCCCTGGTAACCGGAAAGTGAAAACGTAAATCTCAGAGATGAGAGAGCGAAGCCATCCGCCAGAGTTCCTAGACTCCACAACCACCCATCGCCCAACACAACGAAATAAATTCATTTAAAGCCGATTGAATCGACATTCATAACACTCCGGGGAGCAATTCCAAAGGATTTTCATGGCACTGCGTTGCCAAAGAGTCGCCCGAGGATTTCTTTACATTTCCATTTTTTAGGGAGCTCTTTTCCTTTTATTTGTGCCGTTTTCCCCGGTTCTCTGTTTTTTGTTAGGTTAAATGCAGGCGGATTTCTATATGGACGCTGTCTATTTGTTCTTGTTGCTGTGCGGCTGTTGTCGTTGATAATGAATGTGTACGAGGATTTTTCCGCTGTTGCCTCTAGCGGATCCTCCCCTCCCCCTAGTTAGTGCACTCAAAAAAATCATAAATTCATAACTAAATTATTTATTAAACATCCTGCAACTAGAATTCTTTGAATTTGAGATAAAAAACCCATTACTACATTGTGATTTGGTCGATTTCTTTTAAAAACAGCTAAAAAAGGGGATTCTGTAAAAATAAAAAAAATACATATAAAACTAAATTCATTGTTAGAAAGCTATTGAATTTGTAGAAAAGAATATTTTAAAAAAAGAGCCTTAAACTCCAAAATAATTGAAATGTTTAGTTAATGTTGCATTAAATCCTTTTGTTATTTTGACAACAGATAATATATTAAAAGAAACGTGATTTTGTATGTCGACTTTACTTTAAAAAGCTGTATTCAATTGATTATTTGAATAATTTACATAATTTGATTTGGCTAAAATTGTTCCAAGTGTATCGTGGCTTCTGACTTTTTATGCTTTACTTCTTTATTTGCGTCGCGCCGACTTACACGCTTTGATGTATGCGCGGCGAGCAGCCAAGTGGACAGGCGGGAGTAGGAGGAGCTCCTGCCCTTCCCTCCACTTTCTCCGATCCGAAGGAAAGCTTTCAGTTTTGAATGAGCCGCCGCCCCCTGGCGGCTCTTGGTGTTGTTTTTGTTGCGTAGGGAAACCAAAAACGGAAGTCATTATTAACTTTGCCTTTGAGATGGGCTCTCGGGGTCCTGAGGTCTGGAGCCCCGAGTTCCTGGCACATGGCCGGAGTGACTGGAGTGGGTGAATGTCGGTGTGGATGTCCATGTCCGGGCGGAGGAGTCGCAGCTGGCTTGTAGGCACAAAAGCCGCATTAGTTGTATTTATTTTTAAGCTCACAGCAGCAACTGTAATGTCCTGCTGCTCCCCTGGAACCCCAAAAGGCGCCCAACCCTAACCCTGGGAGCCCATCCGACCATCCGACCATACGCCCACCCAGGCACTTCCTCTTACCGCCCACACCCTACTCAAATTGATTTCAACTTGACTTTGTTGTGGTCCCATCGCTTGTCTTGCCTTGAGTCGGGGGGCTTCCGTTTTACAGTCGAGCTACATAAATTTGCAATTTAATTTAATTTAATTTCATTTGATTATTTTAACTTGACTCGCGGGATTTGGTGCTTAGATTTTTACACTGGGATTTTCTGCAGTATTTTATTACACTCACTCACTGATATGGCATTCTTCTTTCTTTCTTCCCAGGCCTTTGCGATTCGCAGCGAGGAGCAGAATCTGCTGATTGAGCGCATCTTGGTGCTGGTGAGGAATGTTCTGCAGGTGCCAGCAAATCCGGAGGCAGAGTGCCGGGCTGACAACGATGCCAGTCTCCATGATCAGGTCATTTGGGCATTGCACCAAACGGGAATGTTAGACCTGGTGCTATTTGTGATCTCCTCGCCGGATGAGGAGCAGTTCCATCTGCACGGATTGGAGATTGTGTGCCTGCTTTTTAGGGAACAGGTATGTTTAAATGAATTCATTTGATATAGGTTATATTATAAATAAAGTGTATTTTTAGAGTGCCGAATCCCTGGCGGATGCCTCTCTGCAGAGAAGTCTCAGCGAGAAGCAGCGAGATCAGCAGGAACTGCTGGCGGCACGACGCCGGGAGCGTGCCCGCCGCCAGGCACGTCCACCTCCAGGGCGGCATTCCCGCTTCGGTGGAACCTATGTCATTCGCAATATGAAATCTGTCTCGGATAGGGATGTGATATGCCACCAGGCCCTGGAGCGGGTCACCTCGATCGACTTCGACCGGGAGAAGGAGCACCAGAAGCGCTCGCACCGCCACATCCAGGAGGAGGCGCAGGTGACCCGCCGCAGTGCGTTCACCGTGAGGTGAGTCACCGGGTCGTCGCATCCCACAGCCATATCCATTTGTCTGTGGCCACTTCCTGCACTTTGGCACTCTGGGCTCGGTGCCTATTGTGTGGCTGCTGGTGTGGCCATTAGCATCGGAATTGTTATGGCCACTATGGCCACCAACCGACTGCGGGCCACATCCCGGCCATTGATTTTCGATTTTACGCTGCCAGGACAGCCGTAACCGAGAGATTGGACCGGAGCGAGTGAGCAGCCGAGCGAGCGTATAAAATAATATTCAATAATAAATGAAGCCATTTCCTTTTGGCCCTTTCAGTTCGCCCCCTGATTTCACCCGTCCCAACTGCCTGTAATTCCTGCTGTTTTATAGAATCGCACAAACGATATTGGCTGCTAGGGGCTTCCAGGCTCTCGAGTTCCGCCTGACTTGGCCGGGCTAAACAATATCTTGGCGCCGAGCACCCCTGTCCCCGCTCCCCCTAATGGCCACCAGGTGCAGCTATTTTATGCTTCTCCGCTAACCAACAAACTACTTAAAGGATCTGCCTCTGCGCCCGCAGGCCAAGATGCCCGGATGCCGCTATCCGAGCCTTCTCGAACAGTTACAGTAAATGCATTCGCCGCAACCCAGATTTTTTTTTGGTAACAGAAAAGTATACCCTATATCCCAACTGTTTTCCAAATCGTTTCGCCTCCTAAATGTTTACAAAACCGCTTTTGGTTTCGGCCATTTTTATCCAATCATATTTTTAAAGATTATCCTTATACCATTTTATAAGATTTAAGAAGCGGAAAAATACTTACCCAACCGTTCAAAAATACAAATATGTATTTTTATTACATTTGTAACACCTTTATTGAATTCTAATAACTAGCATAATTTTTTTTAGGCGAACTATTATAATTAGAAAGTCAAGTCAAAGAAATCAGAAAGGGTAAACTTAGATTTTGTGATCTAAACAGATCACTTACCACTCTTAATGCTACTTTATTTGTTCAATGTTTTATAGAAACTTTTTAATAGTAAATGTGTCACATTTTTTCTTCAACCCTCAGGGTATTAATAGTTCGCCTGTGAAGCCCTAGGTTTTTCCTCAATTTGTGGCATGGAGCATAAAAACCCGTGCAGAGATAAAACTGCAGCAGCAACTTGGCGGCGCCATCGGCATTTTCTGCATCGCCATTGCCATCGGCATCGACTTTGGGATCTCTGGCCCGGCGAGGCATGCAATTTTCAAGTAAAATCCTCAAAAGGTTTTTCCCCCATTTGCCGCTGCGATTTCGAACTGGCTGGCAGCATTTTTTCTTGTTAGTCGGCCAGAGAGTTTGGCCTGGTTTATGGGGCAAGATGCTTAGCCCCGTTCGGTTGGCCAAATCTTTAGGCGCCCATAAATTGATGGAGCAGAACAAATGTGACCGAGGCGACGCCGGTGGCTGTGATTAGACAACTCCAAATGTCCCATTCGGCCGCAAACGAATGGCCAAGTCAAAAGGCCGGCGAGGCACGTAGGCGGAAAAGGCGAAAGTTCATCAATGTCACGTGCTGGAGCACCGTGCACCCCAACAATTTGTTAGCCAACCAACCACAAGTGCATGTTGCAATAAGCCGACAAGGGGAAGGGCGTTTGGGTATGCCAATTTTTTCTGTTTCGCCTCCTTTTTGGCATAAATTAATCCGCGTCGGCATCGATGCGTTGGATTTGTGTTTCGCCTGCTGGCAGAGATTGCTCTCCGCTCGAAAGGATTGGGGATGGGTGGGGGGTGTTCTGAACTGGGCTGGCTTGGCTGGTTGGTTGCATCTTTTAGCCAGCTTTGCACAAATAAATTGGCCAGGCGAAATTTATTGCATCAGCGCTGCCAAATGCCGTTGCAGCGTCCGCATTTGTTATATAAACTGATAGAGGGCGTTCGCTTTCAATCAATATTATTGTGGTATAACCATTTTTCATGTCTTTCTTTCTATCTCGCCCTGCAACCGTTTTAGCTTTTGGATTTCCCTCACATTTTTTTCACGTACTTTTCCTGGCTTTTGCAGATTGTGCCTGCGCGAATACTGCATCGAGGTGCTGCGCTCCGCTTACAACACGCTGGTGAGGCAGGTGCGTCGAGTCCTGGAACGCAATGCCGGCTCGTCGAGTCACGATGACTCCTATCTATTGTGGGCCATACGATTTTTCATGGAGTTCAATCGTTTGAGTGGTCTACAATTGCAGTTAGTCAGGTGAGTGCCACACAATTGGGTTTGCAACAGAGCTGCGTATTTTATCAAACGGATGTGGTCGACAGAAAAGGTAGTTGTAAGTTTTTCACCCAGGATTTCACCAATTTTTATATTGTTTTTAATTTTTGATATGTTTAAGTACTATAAAAGGTTACAACTAAAACTTTTAAGAGTTCCTAGACATTTTTAAAAGACGGTTTTTAGTTAGGATCAATTTTTAAAAGCAATGTAAGCGACATTAAGATGATCATTGGTTTTACTGACCTTATATATTTATATATTGATAATTGTTCTTATATATTTCAAAGAACAATTCTCTCAGTTTATAAGATACAGTGGTCGGCATATGTATTTTGACAAAATAAAAGTTAAGTATACTCATAACTTGAATTTACTTCTTGTAAACTATAGGCATCAATGGAAAGGTAATTTCAATGCCGTTTGAATGCTACAATACATTTCTTTACCCATTCAGTACTTATTGAAAAGGACAAATTTGTGTAAATCAACTTTTAAATTTTTTTTTCAAACTTTTTTCCTCTCTTGAAAACTTAAATTTTTTGATGCAAAAAGTTTCTTCAAACAAAAACAATAGTAACTGCAAGAAGAATTTTTCAAAAATCATTTTTCTTATATTTTTTATGAATTTTTGAAAATGCTTAAAAACAGGCATTTGAGCCATATTTTTCTCTTTTTCATACAAATTTTTTCCGACATTGTCACCTTCAAAAAATCATAAAAAATATAAGGAAAATGATTTTTGAAAAATTCTTTTTGCAGTTACTATTGTTTTTGTTTGAAGAAACTTTTTGCATCAAAAAGTTTAAGTTTTCAAGTCGAGGAAAAAAGTTTGAAAAAAAAATTTAAAAGTTGATTTACACAAATTTGTCCTTTTCAATAAGTACTGAATGGGTAAAGAAATGTATTGTATCATTCAAACGGCATTGAAATTACCTTTCTATTGATGCCTATAGTTTACAAGAAGTAAATTCAAGTTATGAGTATACTTAACTTTTATTTTGTCAAAATACATATGCCGACCAGTGTAGTTTGGCATCACTGATAAGATATGATTTCTGATATGAGCATGACTTGCCCCCGATATGCGACTGGTTGCCCAAAGTGTTCAAATTAATTGCCTACAAGTTTCAATGGAGATCCAGTCGAGTTTTCACAAGTGATATGATGTTGCTGCTGATGAACGAGCTATGCTTTCAATAGCTAATGAAACGCTGACCTCGTCCTCTGGCCAAGTCAGCAGATATGCAAATCCCAAACGCACAAGCTACTCTCCCAAACCGCCTCAATCAAGGCTTTTAATCAAATTACTTCGCAACACTCTTCAAATGATGGGAATTCTGCCAAACTTTTATTTCAATGGCCACTCTCACTTTGAACGTTTTTGCTCATGGAAGCCAAATCATACGGGTGTTGGAATTTAAAACGCAGTAGCTTAAGCCATACGGGGAAGAACTATGGGAAATTAAAGAAGTGCTTACCTGTTTAATGTATTTAAATGCTTAAATATTTAACACATGTTCAATCAGATTTAATGGAATTTAATTGCACTCCATGCTTTAAAGATATAATTTGCATCTCACACAATTTTTGATTATACATATTTATTGTGGGGTGAGCCTTTTGATTTTGTAGGTCAATAGCATTGTTTTTGGAATAATTGTTTCATTGTGGTTGTCAATGAGTTGATTTTTTCTTTTATATAAGGTATTAGAAAACCTTTAAGAAGATTTTATTTCTCTTTCGGATTCTCTCCGCAACCGCTTTCAATAAACTTAAAATTGATTTCGTTGAAATGTTTTCGCCAGCAAATAAGCTTCGAATACTTATTTGTTATCTGTCGAAAGCGCAATCCATCATCTGAACTGTTGAGGCGAGAAGCGTAAGGAGCGCTTATAGGGTTATTTTCAATGGTTTCCATTTGCTGGATTCCTTTCCCCCTTTTTTAACAAAGAGGGGAAAAGTGCGCAGCAAATAAACTTTAGTATGATGACAATTTCGCACTTTTGCCCTTAGCACTTTTCCCGAAAATGGTCAAGCAGAGTGTCAATGCGAAATGTGAAGTGATTCTTTGGCTTTGGACCCTAGAATTTTTGTCTGCGGTCAGAATACAATTTGTATGTCATCATCAGAGCTTCGTCACTAGAGTTTTATTGGATTACTTTTCGGTAGCGGACAACAAACACATGCACAAATCAATGTCATGACGACAATTGTTGACCCAGGACACTTGGCCTCTTCACTTTACAACTACTGAAAGGCTACTCGGTTCTACTTTGGGGTGGACAACATGCCCCGTAATATTCTTGGCCAAAGTTGTCAAACAAACCGTACCAATACCGCGATTTTGAAACACTCCAAAAAATAACCTAGTAAAAATTACAGATTTATTTACCTGCCAATTAATTATATTGTTCTTAAATATTATTTCTAGCTAGAAATCATTATTAGATAGTGAGATGCCTACAATGTTTATTTTAAAAAAGGGGTTTTAAATAAGGTTATGTACATGGAAATTGTATAATATAATATATTATATATATAATAATGATTATTATTACATACATATACATACATATTATACATTTGTATTTTTTATTTAACATTATTTTATTTTTCTTTCGTTCAGTGTATATATATTACTCCCTGTCGGTATTTCAGCTGTACTTGTTGTTGTTTTCGTCCTTGTCCAGCATGCTGTTAATAAAATTTTGCGTTCTTTATGTTGTCATCCGGCTGACGTTGCTCCTCCTTCTCGAGGTCCGCATCCGGATCCGGCTCCCTTTTTGGTCCCTTTCGCCGACTGTGTGGTGGGAAATTTCTTTAAAATTGTTTTGGTTACTTTCAAATTAGTTTCTGAATGACAACAATGAAGCTTTGCAAAAATGTTGTCATTCCGTTGGCGCAAAGTTTTCCCAGACCCGTTTTTCCCCTTTTCCCGGCTGTAGGCGACTCCCTCGCACTATTCTAAGTTGGTTGCTTCAGCTTCGGCTTCTGCAGCTCCTGCTCCAGCTCCTGTTTTTCATTTTCAGCAATGTCCCTCTGCCTTTTATCAGACTTTTTTGTCTCATTTTTCTCTGAATATATATATATATATATACGCATCTATATATAGTATATATACTCGCCAACCATAAAACTTTCTGTTTATTTCCTCAAATGCAATTTGACGCTCGCCCCGCCCCGCCCTGAACTTTCTTTATCGTCTGCCATTTTCTACTGATTTTGCACTATATAAAGCATGGCATTGCTGTAATGTATGGGCTTTCAGATGGGCAAACTTTTCCAACCAGCAGCCCGAAAAAAAGTGAAATTGAGTTTGTCATTTTGTTTATGCGAGTACACGTGCAAAGCGATGATACAGAAATCAATCGCTGAGGACTGAGAATGATCAGGTTTTTGCAAAAATACACGGTTCACTTCTGTGGCACATATTCAATTGATGAAAATAAAAACAATCAGATATTTGTGCCTCCTTGAAAAACTTTTAAAAGCTTATCGTAGAAACTTCAAACGAATAAGGGTTAACCAAATTATTAAATCCATTTGAACAAAAAGTAGATCAGCAATTTTATTTAACTACTTTACTATTTTGCTCTTAAAACTTTTATTTTGGTAACTTATTTTTAGTAAATGCACCCAGTAAAAATCTCAATTAGTTTGCTTGCTTTTTACAATTTTGCGATAAAAGTTTGAACATCAATCAAAGCTTTTTCCGCTCGTTCCCTTTACCACATTATCGTTGGGCTGCTCATTGCACTTTTATTGATTTTATAATTTATTTATTTAGGTTCTTATTGCTGCCGCTGGTGCTGCTGCCGCACATCTGTAATTAATTTGTTTTTAATGCCTCTTCAAATGCTCTCGACGTTGTCGCAGAACTTTAATGGTGGTCGCAGCAAACGTAGCGCTGCTAATTTAGCCAAGTTGCAGGCAAATGCTGCAGCCACCGGAAGTGGGTGGTTTACTTGGGGGTGGCGCCTGTTAGGTGGTGGGTGGTGGGTGGCTGGGTGGTTTGGTGGCAACCGGAAAACGTGCGGCATGTCAACGCCCACTGGTTCCCGCATTTTGGAAGGCGCAAGGGGCAAGTGAAACTTAGGCTGGCTGGCGCTCAATTCTAGCGCTACTTAAAAATTAATTTTGTTAATGAGTTTTTCGCTATGCGAGTTGCAAGTGGCAGACGGCAAGCTGCTTACCTGTTTTGCCGGCTGCTCCTTGCTGCCAACTTTGGCCAACTTTAATGCTGAATTTCACTACTTAAATATGCACTCAAACACAACCATTCACACCATATGTGATGCTCGGTACACTCATAATAAAATTTATGCTTAATTATGTCAAGCAGCAAAAAATATTAAAGCTGCAGCTTTATAGTCGTTAAAAAAAAATATTATAAAATGATTTCAGTTCAAGTTCTCCTTATAAAAAATACTTTTATGGTTTGGTCTTCAAAATAATATTAATAATAAAGAAAGCAGTGAAATAATCCCTCTCTTTTAATAAAACCTTTTGGTTATAAAAAACAAATTATGTTTATTTTGTCTGTCAGACTTATATTCCATTTTAAAAATTCCACATTGAATTCATTGAATCATCTGGAATTCCTAAATTTATTTTTTTTATGAACAATGAGCATGATATACATTTAAGATTCTGGTGAACATATTTTATAACATTAAGTATAATACGAAATATTTCTTCTTAAATTTGTTATTTAGTATTGTGGTATTCCTACACTATATAGTTTTAGTGTAAGATTTGTATATCTCTTTCTTATATTTAAGTCTCGAATTTAACCAGCTGTGTATCTGAATGTAACGTAACCGTGTTGGCCTTTTCCATTTCATTCGCAGCGAATCGTTGAGCGTGCAATGCTTCCACTGGGTCCTGACGCGCATGCAACATGACATGGACATGATTGTGAGCGACAAGAAACAGGCGCGTCTCTGGGCCAAGCGACTGCATGTAGCCCTTTTGGTAAGTCACTCCCGCTGCAGTACCAGCTCCAGGTCATGTCCCATCCTACCATCCCATTCCATTTCTTCATCCTGATCCTGGTGGCCATCTAAGCCGAGTGCGAAGAGTGTGTGCGGGTCTGTTGTTGTTTGCTCTGGCGCTGTAAGTGCACTTTTGGGGGCACTCTGTTGCCGCTCGACGTTTGCCTTGGATTAAGCTGGGTGGCTGGATACTCGGTAGTCGGTACTCGGAACTCGGTCCTCCGTCCCCAGTACTCAGGCCAAGCTTCACGGATTCCTTAAGCCCGCCGGAATGGCGGAGAAACTTCAAATGAAGAGGCAGCTTTGCCGGGGATTAGCTAAAAACGCCTGGCACAAAAGGTTTCTTTGATCCTCCTGCTGCAGATATGAGCTCATGAGCCACACCAATTAAATGTATAACAAATGGCATATCAAGTATTTTGTTAAAAGTACTTGTATATAGGGAGTTAGCATTTGGGATTATCAAGCTAAGACTAAAAGAATTGTTCAACTAATGACAGGATTAGACCAGAAACAGCTTCATTACCATTTAAGAGAAGCAAACCCAAGTCAAAGCGTAATCAATTCAGTTCACACCAAAGATATTTGGACTGGCCACAAGCAAAGGAGAACGTTTGTAATTACACACAAGTGTGAAGTTTCCATCGAATAGCAAGATCCAAGACTCATTACAATGCGCCACACACCGTACCATCTAAACCCCATTTCAGCTCTTTCCAATCAAGTGCTTGAACGTCTGCCAAGTTAATGCTTACCAATTTTTTAATTAAAGACATTCCGGGAATTGCTTCAAAGCCTGCTGGCCCTGCAGAAGCTAAAGGATGACAGCAACGCGAGGGCCCTCTTCGATATGTTATTGAACAACGTGTGCTATGTCCTGGAGTATCGGGAGACAGTGCTGCATTTGTTAATGAACTACAATGAGGCGCACAGCACAAAGTGAGTACCCGAGCGAATAACCATTCCAACTATGCACATACATTCCGATTGAAAATAACTTGCCCTTCCGGCCATGCTAAAACCCTCATCCCCATCATTCCCCATCATCATTCCCCACCAACCAGACCCGAAATTCGGAAACCATACCGGCCTGGCTGCATTTCTGATAGATAACGGAGGCCACGACCCCGTGGCATCCGCAAATAAGCAAGCCAAACACACATCCTCTAATGGGATTACTACGAGCACTCGGTGTAGCTGCTCCCCACCGAAATATGCAGTGCAGGCTGTCAGGATATCGCCCTTTCTGCCAGGATCTCTCGCCCCGACAATCAGGCATTGTTTGTCTTGGCGGCATGCCTTTGTCTTGAGTCCTGCTCTGTTTGTTCGGCTATTTGCACAGATGTCTGCTGGGTCACCAGAGTTTCCTATTAGTGCTGCCGAAGTAGTGGTTTCCGCATTTAAAATTTACCTAGCCAAAACCTTTAATATCTTAAGAATAACTATTAGGTTTCTTATATTCGTATTAAATTTCAATTACTTATATATTTGGGATTTCAAAGAAAAGGTATGACTAAAGGTCTTTTGACACTTGTTTCATTTTTGGCATAAGGCCTTATGATACGTACTTTAATGTTTATAAACACGATTAAATATGATTATAAATTCATAAAATATTCTTAAGCTTTTCTTTAGGTGGCCATGACTTTTTTAAATAAATATAGTTAGTGTCATGAGTCCATTAATTATTAAATTGTTCCTTTTGAAGTAGAGGTTTAAGTATGTTTAAGTAATTTTTGAGCAATATAAATGGCTTCATATTAGCTCTTTTCAGCTAGTATATAGCCGGCACCACTGGTCCTAAAAGGAGTTTGTTAAATGTGGTTTACCCTACCAACATGCGTGTGCTTCCCTAAAAGCCGACATCGCTAAATGAACTAGTTGCACATTCCTCGCGAGGTGGAATTGGGAGTTTGGCTAGAAGTTTAATTGATTTTAGAAGCATGTGTTGTACGCGTGCTCTGGCATAAAAATTATGCCATTTCCTACAAGCTAACCCTTGAGCTCAGTGTTTTTTTTGTGAGAGCAAATCGTGCACCTTGGCTGCATCCTAATTGCCGAGTTAACAGCGCGTTCTCCGGACGAAAGCTGAATCGAGATTATTTCAATCGAAGCGTGTGCCACACTACGTATACTTGATAAATCGCTGCAGAGCATTTAATAGAGTGCAACTTCAACAGATTTAGGTAGGATTTTCATGATTTACTCGAAGGCTTGCAATGTTTTACCTACATTTAATCGAGTTTATCTGACAGATTTGGTTCATTGACACAGAAAACACCTAATATAAAACCCATTTATTTCCATCAATTGGATAGGCATCAAGTACATCATCACACATTTCCGCCTCTCAATGCGTGTTTGCTTTTTGAAATGCCTCTGAAAAGAAAATAAATATATGGTGGTACGGGCAAACCCTTTTCAAAATGTCTCCCCCTGCGCAATCCATTTAAATAATTGCAATTTTTTAGTGCCGAACATGAAGAGTTAGAACCACTTGAATATTTCTAAATGGCTGCACAAATTCGCCTGTCAAACAAACTCTACTCCGAGAGCTCTGTGTGGAGAGAGATACCTGCAATAAATGCCTGAAAATGTATTTCTGTGTCACAGACTCGAAATGACAGTGGCAAAGATATACTATGGGTCGACAAAGTTTCTAAGCTTGTCAGCCTGCATTTAATTAAATTATCTGAGTCGTGCTCATAGGATTCTTTTGTGTAGACTTGAAAAGTTTATAAAAAGTATACGTTTCTCTATGAACAAAAAATAAACGAAATCATAAGCCTTTTTGAGTTCTGAATTGAACATATTGTTATTCAATGCATTCTACTGGGGTCTCCGATTTGTTTTGTGTATGCAAAACATAACAACTGGCACAAAAACTGAAAGCAAAACTGTCCTAAAGCGTTTTAAAATTTTTGATTAACTTAAATTATTTATGCGTTGCATTCTGATGAACTATGAAATTGTTTTTTTATTCACTTAACTCGGTTTTTTCATTCACTAAAGTTTCAGATATTGGCATTTTAATACTTGTTAAACATGTAAAAACATCAAAGTCCACCGCAATCATAATCTTTTAAGCTGAACATCTGTTGTATTATTATTTAAATCGCACAGAATGAATGCCTTGACGAACATATTCTGGGAAATTAAGTGAAAGTAAAAACTAATTAAAACAAACATATTTTCAGTTTTAATTTAAATGCAAGAGACCGGACCATGTATTATTAAAATAGTTCAGTATTTCAATTATTGCTGGGCTTTTTTTGACTGTCATTAGATCCAGAAATATGTAACACAATTTCTCAAAAGTTCCACTGTATCAGATGACACATAAACAGATAAACAAATTGTTGTGTGCCTGTCGGGTTTTACTGTCGACTATCAACGCATCACATCAGCCAGTTGGACGGGCTCTAGTTAGTCTGTCTGAGAGTCTGTTAGTTGGGGCACTGGCAATTTCAAAGCTTTGACTAAATTAATTTAGCGCGCAAACATGAAATTGACAGAGGTTTTCGAGTAGAGGGATGGCTGGGTTCAGGAAACTCGTTGCGATGCCAGATACAAAACGCAGATATAGATACAGATACTCACATGTAACTGCAGCTGTGGGATGCTGCTCGAACAGCAACTGTGGCTTAATTGGAGCATGATTAATGCGGAGGGGAGTTGAAAATAGTTGGTTTATACAATTTAATCGATTAAACATTAAGTTGCGTCATCAGCGAATTGAACAGCTTTCAATTAAACAGGCCCAATCATGTAAATCGTGATGCCTTTTGAACTGCAATCAGTGTTTCGAGTGTCTGACAGATTAAAGATTTTTCGGTGTCAAGATGAATAATTTATGACCCCGACTAGCGGGCCAAGCCACCTATCTGCCCACCCTCAGATTAATGCCACCCACTTTTCCGCCAATTCGAAGGCACTTTGACCGCAGTGTTGTCTGGATTTTGGCGACAATATTCGCTACATTTTTTGAAACTGATAGCAATCCTATTGGCAAATTGATATACAAAAGTATAGTAAAAGTATAGGAGTTTAATAAAATAATACCATATTATACCTCTTAAAAAATATCATGAAAAAATAAGGATAAAAGATTACAAAGTAAAGTTTATTTTAGGAGTTATGCCATAATATTTTCTCTTACAACCTCCCATAATTTTGTTTTTCCACTCTCAAAATCGCTTAAAATATCCATTAAATGGCTAGGACGACAGCGTTAGCTCCAACCTGCGCAATCGACGCCCATCAGTCATTGTTGTTGCGGCTGTCATAATTAATAATATTTTCATTATAAACGTCTTATGGCAACAACAAAGCGGGAAACTGCCCGCAAATAGTCGGCCTGCCGGTGGGTGTTTGGGCGCAATTACATTTTATCATTTATTCAACATGCGCTCAAGCTCGGCGCGAAGACAATCTCCTTGTACATCTCCCTATTCTCGATTCTGGATTCCCGATCCCCGACCCCTGACCCCCTAAAACAAACCCATGAACGAGCTGACCAACCCCAGAAAACACCCAAGTGTTCTAATTAATTCTGTATGCTCAACCTGCTGCTACTTGAACTTCTTCCTCTCGTTTTCCCTGGCATTTTGTGGCTGTTGGCGTCCATTTAATCAGCGTAAACGCGAATATCAAATCAGGCGCAACAACAACAGCAGCTCAGGCAATACCTAAAGCAGCCAGAAGTTACAAAACCGCGTGCATACAAATTAATTATAAATAATTTATTAACGATTTATCTTTGTCCTGCTGCCAAGCTTCGCTGGTCACATGTGCTTGAGATTGAGTATGTATACAGAGAGAAAAAAAAATGTATCATACAAGAGTTTGAAAAGTTCTTAGACATGATAACTGACATATGAAATGTCAAAGTTAGAGCAATTGTAAATCGATTAAATTTGTAGCATTTTATAAACTTCTAAATCTTTCTTAATTTTTAAAATATTTGTTAGTTTTTTAATTTCTAAACCTACGACAATTTATATCCTTAACTTGTACTTTTTAATTGAACTCTCAGACATCTTTAGTTTATACCTTTTAGATTAATATTTAGGATTGGAATGAACTTTCATAGAAAACAACCCATACCAACTTATGTAGATAATATTGTTAGAAATAATATATCAGTAGTTAATTTAGATATGCAATTATAACTTTTTCGTTCTGTGTATAAGTGTAAATGGGAGTTGAAGTATTGGGTGGGGGTGACTCGATTTGCACCTGCGCATCATTAGGGCGGAGTAGGTGGGCAATCGATTTGGATCCGCTTGTAAAATGGTTTGTGGCATGCAATATGTTGTGCAACTATCAAACCGCCCACCCGCTTATCCGCTGCGGTTACTTGGAGTTGTGGTCAGGTGCCACCAGCATCTGCATCTGCAGCAGGACCACCATCACCACCATCTTCGTCCACCAACAGTAGTGCTGACAACTTGTAGCATTATAAAATAGCTAAACGGCAAACACCCTGAATTTGGAAAACAATCTGTATCCATAACTCTTTTAGAAATATTTGTCAAAATTTGTTTTATTTCTAAAATATATGAAAGTAATCTTGTGAAATATAATAATTTTTGATGTCCAATTTTAATTATATTATTATTTTTTGTTATGGATTTAGTATTATATTTATGTAATTTACATTTCAATTAGTCGTGTAAGCCTAGCCACTTTGAATATTTTTATTTTTCATCCCCTTTTGAAAACGTAATCATCTAAAATGTGGCAAAATAGCCAGATTGGCAGCCGTAGTTCATAGTGGAACCCATCAATGTCCGCCAGTACCAGCAGTTTTTGCACTATGCCTGCTGTTAATGCCGCCACCACGGACATCCTTGCGGTAACATCGCCGTCAACGTGGCTGCGCTTGATTCATTTCACATTTCAGTTATCATCAAATGTGCACCACACAGCACCCGCAAACTAGACAGGAGGAGCCTTGATATGGATACGGTGCACGGAGACAGGGATGCACACACATAGCACCACTCAAATTTCAAATCCACGTGCACCACACACCATTCCCATTCCCATTCCCATTCCACAGCCTTGCAGTCAACTGAGCCCTTTTATCATCAATTGCCAATGCCCCAGACCCAACCTCCTGTCAATTGTGGTCACTGCTGACAGTTCTTGATCAATACATATGGCCAAATATCTTGGAATTGGCTGGTGAATGCTAACTGGCTTCTATTCATCGCTGCTTTATGTGGCTGTTTAATCTCCGGATAGTTTAGCTCTATTATAGACGAGTAATTTATTGGACCCCTAATTGCGTAGAATAATTCACGTGGCTAAGCCAGAGGCTGCAGCATAAGTTGTGGATTTACTTTATTGGATAGATCTGTGATCTAGTTTAATCGTTTACATTCTGTCAACTAATTCAAGTTCGTTCGGTTTATCAGTATTTCCAATGGCTTTTAGAATGGTATCCAAAAACTGCACTTCTAAATAACTTGAGTTATGGGATCCCGATTTTGACGTGGGATACCTCTATGAATTTGTGGTTGAAATCTCTAATAATCTACATAAAAATATTCATATTATTCGAGGGTCAAAAATTTAGCCCATTTTCATGTTCGATTTTTCCTTAATTCCAAGGGTTTTTCAGAATGGCAACCCAAAACTGCACTTCTATGATCCATAACTTAAGTAATTGGATCCCGATTTAGACGTGGGATACCTCTTTGAATTTGTGGTTGAATTCTCTAATAATCTACATCAAAATATTTATATTTTTCGAGGGTCAAAATTTTACCCCTCTTTCATGTTTGATTTTTCTTTAATTTCAAGGGTTTTCAGAATGGGAACCCAAAACTGCACTTCTATGATCCATAACTTGAGTTTTTGGATCCCGATTTAGGCGTGGGATACCTCTATGAATTTTTGGTTGAATTCTCTAATAATCTGCATCAAAATATTTATATTATTCGAGGGTCATAATTTTAGTCCTCTTTCATGTTCGATTTTTCCTTAATTCCAAGGGTTTTCAGAATGTCAACCCAAATCTGCACTATTATGATCCATAACTTAAGTAATTGGATCCCGATTTAGAAGTGGGATACCTCTTTGAATTTGTGGTTGAATTCTCTAATATTCTACATCAAAATATTTATATTTTTCGAGGGTCACAATTTTAGTCCTCTTTCATGTTCGATTTTTCCTTAATTTCAAGGGTTTTCAGAATGGGAACCCAAAACTGCACTTCTAAATTCCATAACTTGAGTTATAGGATCCCGATTTAGACGTAGGATGCCTCTATGAATTTGTGGATGAATTCCCTAATAATTTACATTTAAATTTCTGTATTAGACGAGGGTCGAAATTTTAACCCATTTTCATGTGAAATTTTTCCATATTTCCAGTGGCACCCTGAATAAGGACCCAAAAACTGCACTTCTAAGTCCCGTAACTTGAGTTATAGGATCCCAATTTAGACGTGGGATACCTCTAAGAATTTGTGGTTGAATTTCCTAATATTCTACATTTAAATTTCTGTGTTAAACGAGGGTCGAAATTTTATACCATTTTCATGTGAAATTTTTCCATATTTCCAATGGCACCCGAATGAGAACCCAAAAACTGCACTTCTAAACTCCATAACTTGAGTTATTGGATCCCGATTTACACGTGGGATACCTCTATGAATTCGTGGTTGAATTCTCTAAAAATCTGCATCAAAATATTTACATTATTCAAGGGTCCAAATTTTAGCCCATTTTCATGTTTGATTTTTCCTTAATTCCAAGGGTTTTCAGAATGGGAACCCAAAACTGCACTTCTATGATCCATAACTTGAGTTACTGTATACCGATTTAAACGTGGGATACCTCTATGTGTTTGTGGTTGAATTTTCTAAAAATCTGCATCAAAATATTTATAATATTCGAGGGTCCAAATTTTAGCCCATTTTCATGTTAGATTTTTCCTTAATTCCAAGGGGTTTCAGAATGGGAACCCAAAACTGCACTTCTATTATCCATAACTTGTGTTATTGGATCCCGATTTAAACGTGGGATATCTCTATGAATTGGTGGTAAAATTCTCTAATATTCTACATTTAAATTTCTGTATTAAACGAGGGTCGAAATTTTAACCCATTTCCATGTGAAATTTTTCCATATTTCCAGTGGCACCCTGAATAAGGACCCAAAAACTGCACTTCTAAGTCCCGTAACTTGAGTTATAGGATCCCAATTTAGACGTGGGATACCTCTAAGAATTTGTGGTTGAATTTCCTAATATTCTACATTTAAATTTCTGTGTTAAACGGGGGTCGAAATTTTATACCATTTTCATGTGAAATTTTTCCATATTTCCAATGGCACCGTGAATGAGAACCCAAAAACTGCACTTCTAAATCCCATAACTTGAGTTATTGGATCCCGATTTAGACTTGGGATACCTCTGAATTTGTGGTAAAATTCTCTAATATTCTACATTTAAATTGCTGTAGCAATCGAGGGTCAATATTTTAACCCATTTTCATGTGAAATTTTTCCATAATTCCAATGGCACCCTGAATGAGAACCCAAAAACTGCATTTCAAAATTCCATAACTTGAGTTATTGGATCCCGATTTAGACGTGGGATACCTCTATGAATTGGTGATAAAATTCTCTAATATTCTACATTTAAATTGCTGTATTAAACGAGGGTCAATATTTTAACCCATTTTCATGTAAAATTTTTTTATTTCCAATGGCACCCTGAATAAGAACCCAAAAACTGCACTTCTAAATTCCATAGCTTGAGTTATTGGATCCCGATTTAGACGTGGGATACTTTTATATATAAGAGGTTAAGTTCTGCAATTTATTTATAAGCCAATTTACATAATCAACCCTCGCAGGAACCTAAATTCTAACTTTCGGGTCATCCACTAATCAGTTTTGTCCATCAAAATGACATCTGTGTATTCAATTAGCTGTGGGTACATGCGTTTGATTTTATATATATAAAAAACCCACGCCTTTGAATTATTTGCCTGTTTAATTTGGCTAAAAGTCTATGCATCTACACCATCGATTCGTGTTGGCCCGGTTACTGAATGCCGGATAACCACTTTCATTACAAATTCATTTCCCTGGTCGCCTGCTCCCAGGATCACCAAGCCAGCTGCGTTGTGGCACATTGACCGCATTCGAAAATGCCGATGATGCTGGAAGCTCCTGCAGCGAAGCTCACGCGGGGCATTAAAATTCGCAATGAATTTGCATAAATTTCGGTGCCAACCCAGCGACCTTTTTGGACATTTTGCCATTTTCATCGCCAACGCTATGTTGCCATTTTTATGGACCTGGGACCCGGCAATTAGAGTGGTGGACAAAGGACGACTTGAACTCCCACGTTGCTCTTGAAAATATTGGAAAATCCTTTTTAAAGAGATGATGTGATATTAATGGTATAACCGTCTAATTTACGCAATCATATTGGTTTTTAATAAGATTTTCTTAATGGAAAAATAGATACATAATTTAGACAATTTGTAATAATACAGACTTCCAATTTTGAGTAACTTAAAGTCTGTATTAAAAGGTATTTTATACTACAGATTTTCCAACAAAACTATTAAACCACTGATCTCTCATAGCTGTTTGCCAATTGTATTTACTTTCATATCTTTTTATTGGTTACTATATCTGGGAATCCCATTATAGCCTGTCTACTTTGCATACTAGGCCTGTTTCGATTTGTCCTTTTCGGTGACTCGCGCGATTTTCATTATTCAAACGGCAATCAATCATTTTAACAAATTGACGTGCACAATGACGTTGGCTTTTATTTTTCGGGTTCGGGCTGACTAAAAACAAAGCGGAAGTTAGCTCTGCATAGCGGCAGCTGATTTTGGCAGTTTGGCGGCTGTCTTCTGGCCCGGTTTTTTGTTCTCCTCGCCGGTTGCCTTTTCACATTTTGAGGGTAATTTGCTAATTGGAGGCGTCATCGGCTTCGACAGCAAAGGCAACGCCGCATCATCAGTCAGCCCGAATCGAGTTGGGTTAGTTAGTCAGTCATGGTGGGGGACTTTTCATCGGGGCCGGTGAGTGGGTGGAAAGGCTGGAGGCGGGGCCTTTGGCCTCTGGCCTTTTTTAATGTACTCGATGATATTCAATAAATATTTTTGGGTCGGGCAAAAGGCTCTTATTGACGTGCGACTTTGATTTATTCCTATGAAATTATTCGTATGTGTAGGAAATTTATTCAATGAAATACAAATATTTTAGAAGCCATTATGGTAACAGAGAGATTTCTTAAAATTTATTATATGTCACAGTGTGTTAAATATATTCAAAAAATATTTTGTAAAGTTAGAATATATTATTTCAACGAGGCAGCTTGTTTCAAAAAAATCTGTTATAAATTGTTTACCGGCAATTTGATTATTCGCGTGAATAATAATTGTACATTTATTGCAAACATATTATTTGTCTTTGATTTATTTCCATAAATTGATGGCTGAATGCTAAAGATTGATTAAAATTTTGTCAACTAATGGCTAATTTCATTTTCTGTTCAAAATTAAAAAACCTAGGTGTTAATCAGTTCAAATTAAAATAGAAGTGTGTCAAACCATTTAAATGTTGAGTCGATCACGATATTGGACAGCCACACTTTTTTATTATGAATGAACATAAATGTTTATTTATAAATTGAATTCGACCCAATTAAATTGAGTTGAAAAAATTAAGCATTTGCCATATTTAATTGAATTTTGAGCAATGTGGCATGCATTTTTCATAAAGATACGACGGGGCCAACATGCAACAAATTCAATTTGGATACGTGTGCACGCACATAATAAAGAATTTAATTACAATATATTTTCATTTTGTTAACTAACCTCTACACTCCAACTCCACAGGGTTTTCCTGCGCGATGTGGTGGAAACGGCCAACGTTTTCATTAAAATGATGGAGCGCTTCTGCCAGGACTCTGTGGTGGTGCAGGACAAAAAGCGAGGTGGTGCCGGTGGCCGAAAGAAGAAGCAACCATCTACCAAATCCAAACCGTCAACAGCACCACAACCCACCGAGGTAAGAGCCAAATTAATTAATAAATAAGTCTTTTTGAAACTTTGCGATTCCTTGCTATTTTTAAAGGTTTAAGTTTACTTTAAATATATCTACAATAAAAATTGATAATAATTTTCTTACATAATCAAAATATCTTGACGGCACCACTGTCCCAATATAAACTCTGTTTAATGTTTTAAAAATAAATGGCCGCATTAAATATCTTTATTTTAGCCTGCTGGTCAGCACCCGCTGTGCAGGCCATAAAATATACCCTAAATTGCCAATAAAATTTAAAACGAATTGCAAACCAAAGCAAAGAGAAAGCCCTGCTGAAAAAAACAATTGTCGTCTATGCTGTGACCGTTGAAGATTTATGTGCCTGATCGTGAAATTTAATTGACTGAAAATATGGAGGAAAAAAGAGCCAGAAAAACCAGCAGCGACGGTTTCTATTTTATTCAATTTTTATGTCTCGGGTTTTTGTGTATTTTCTACTTCGTGTGCGTATTACACTCATGGTGCACAATTGCATGTGACCTTAGTAGTTAACGCACCCACATACCACCATTCTCACACCCTCGCCGAAAATGTGAAAAACTTTTGTTGGCGTGGGTCTACCAGGCTTCCGTTGTTTTTCCGCCCCTTTGAACCTTTTCAAAAAGCCCAGTTCTGCGTTTAATACTTGTTGGTTTTTATTTTACCGCAATACAGTTAGATAAAGGTAGTAAAATTAATGCTTTTAGCATTTAAAACCTAATTAATATAATTTTTAAATTGAAAAGTCATTAATGTTAACCTTTACAAAAAATAATGTCATTGATGGTAACCTCAAAGGAACGCATTTTTTAAAATCCTTTTTTTCTCTTAATGAAATTAGCATTAAAAAAACAACATTAATTTTTTTATAAATCAAGAATACTAAAAAGCTTGTTAGAGTATGTTAAAGTCGTTTATTTTTCATAGTTCCTAGAACCTTTGTATTCCTAGCCATCTTTTGTTTTTACACACTTTGTCGCGCTGGGAAAAGGACGCACCGCTGAGCGTGATTTCCGGGGCAGTAGCCACTGGGGTCTGGAGTTTTCCCACTGTTTGCAACTGCAACCTGCGATGGCTGGGCATTTTCCGAGCATTTTTGTGGCCTCCGATTTAGCCCTTGTGGCCCGGAGGTGGTCGGCCGGCAAGGACATGGACATTTTTGTACTGGGATGCGAAGCCTGACACGAACAAGATTAATTTTACTTTTTGCTGCAGCCTTCAATTGTGTTAATTTTTGACATATTTATTTGTATAGTTGCGGTCGTGTAGCCGTGCTATTGTTTTTGGCCCACGCACACGCCTTCAGCGCATCAATTTTTCAACAATTAATTTATAAATATTTGTCCTTGCCGCCGAGCGAAAAACATGACAAACGCCACACGTTCACAAATATTTGCATGTTACCCCCCTTTCAGCAAAAAAGTTAAATGTGCGATAAACAAAAACGATGGAATTGTGTAACGTGTAAAATAAGCAAACATCAAATAAAATAATTACAAAAAATATCTGATGAGGGGCCCGATTTTAAGATACATTCAGATTGCTTTAATGAACGTTATTGGGAAACATTTATTATTAAACTAATTGCAATCTCTTAAATACTTACATTTTTTTAAAGCGTTTGCTCTATTATTTCATTGAATTTTTAATCCCATTTAATTTTTTTTTTGCAATGATGTTGCTGAAATTTAATGAAATAAAAATACTTTGCTGTCCTTGTATTTAGAAGGATGCCGGCATTGATGTTCAATTAATATGCATTGTTAAAAGTTCGCACAAGGCAAAAAAGGCAAAAACAATGGTGTATCTCTTTTTTGCAATCAATTGTGTAATCAGCAAATTTAAAATTCATACCTGATAATACTCATCAGATGTTGATTTATTAAAAGGGAAATACAAATACAATTTTATAGAAAATAAAATAGGTATATACTATTCTGTCTGAAGAACATGTAACAAGGAGTAGAATATTATCCTCCTCTTAAATTCGATTTATTTTCTAAAAACTAATACAATGCTTTGCAAACTATCAAATGAATTCCAAATACCCCTTAGTTATTTTATAAAATCGAATTCCAATTATGAGGTTTTATCTCCAACGGAAAACATTTATAATTATTCATTTTTTATTTGTTTTATCTGTCACCTGCAAATGGCTGACAAGTATTATTAGATATTTGGTTATAATTACCACTGGCTATGGTATAATTAATTCTGCTGTTTCATATTTACGTAACGACTAATTTCCCTCTGTGATTATCATCCAATTGCAAACAATGGCGAATCATAAATAATTTATTATTGCATAATTGCAGGAAGAATTGTCGAGCAAATGGGCCGAGCTGGCAACGGAAGTGTGCAGCCTGCTGTCCACAGAACTGGAAATGCCGGAGGATGAGCAGCCGATGCCCTTTGATGCCGCATCCGAGAAATCCATCGATGATCAACGGTGAGTAAGATGCAGGTGTTCCCATTTCTTCTTCTATTTTTCTTGTACCTTCCTGAACAACCCATTATTAACGCGCAGCCAGTTCGATTTCAAATCGTACAACGTGTTCTTATTATGTTTCTTGGTCTTTCCCTACTTTCAGCGAGGATTGCATGATTCGCATAAATAAACTGCTGCGTTCCGAGAAAGTGGACCAGGCCATCGCCCTTCTACGCGCGGCCAGGTGAGTTTTTTAAATGCCATTGGCTGGTCCCTGAACTCTGTTGTTAGGGCTCCAGACGTAATCCGCCCATTGAAAATCCCCCTTTTTAATAACTTGACATTGACTGCGAAACGGTACGAAAAAGGTACGAAAGCAATTCGCATAATAAATTAACTCTAGTCAAAACGGGGAAAAATCCGCTTGGTCTGGCTTTCTTTTATGCGACTTCCCTGGCTTTTATCGAATTTTATTTTCTTCCTGTTTATTTTTCATATTTTTTCTCTCCGGCACGAAGCCTTTTGCTGCTCGGTGCCTGCTGCCCTCAAATTAAATAGTTTTTATTTATTGTTAAGGCAGAGCACGCTGGCAACCCGGTAACTACAGATAATGGCAGTGCCCGGAATTCCTTGTCCTTGCGCTCCTTCTTTTTTTTTTTTTTTTAAACCCCCCTTGAAATGCCCTGCATTGCAGAACGACAATTTCTCGGAGCCTGGGTTTTTGTCCCAGCAGCCTGCAATTTTTCAGTCAACAAACCACAGAGTCGGCCAGGTGCGAGATGGCGAGATGGTGGAGCAACCGGGTCAGAGGAGCTCTCCATCCCAGGGCTCCAGTGGATGTGCCTTTCAATTTAATTGCCCGCTCAATTATGTAAAGCCCATTGAAGATGCGCGCTCAAGAAATGTTTATTGTTTGCTCGGGAAAATTGCGTGAAAATAATTTATCTTTTGCGCGTCAACATTTAAATAAGGCCGACACCGCCCGCACAAACGGAGACACACAGAAACATTGGCAGATGTCGCCGGGTGTCAAAGGCTGCCTGGTTGGGCCGCAGCAATCGAAAAACGTGGCTTAAATATTTCCAAGTCATTTAATTACAACCTCATTAAAATTTTCCACCTGCTGCCTGTTGGTTTTGGTTCTGTTTCTGGTTCTGGTTGGCAGACTCGTCTCAAAGGAATCCAATCGATGGCATCGGCAAATAGGAGTCTGTGCCATGCTGGAGGCTCCTTTTCTCTTTCTCTGTGCAAAATTGATTGGATATATTCGAGTGAAAGAGGAAAGTGTTTACCAGTGAGAGGCCATCTCCATTATGTACATGCTTCCTCGAAATTTATGTACATTTTAATTGTTGCCAACGAAAATTGTTGCATTAAAATGAATACAATTTTTGCTTGACACTCGACTGCTGCTGCTGCTTCTGCTGCTGCAGTGGTAGCTTAAAAAGGTCTAGACGCTTTTTGTGCTAATAAATTAAAATGCGATATGCATATAGAGCAGTCCCGAAGCTTGCACCCACCGCCTTCGCCCCCGCCCATGACCACGCCCCCGGGACGTACTCCTTTGTCTGGCCATTGTCTGGAACTTTTTTGTGCCCCGTTGCCTAGCACTTTTTGTCCTGGGGTTACACTCGCTTTATTTTGAATACCCTGAAGAAGAGTCCCAATAATTGTTCTTTTTTTTACAAAAAACTCTTATTATTAGTTATTATTTTAAGACAATGTTCGATTATTTAATTTCAAAAACGTTAGAAAAGCCACTGGTATTTATTCAGCATCATATTAGAATTTTCTTTTTTCAATAGTTTGTTTATGGTTTGCTATATCTAATGTTATTTTAAAATTTTCACTTTTTTTGATGTATTAGGAATTTTTATTTAGCTTAAATTTCTTTGCTATTTCGGTTGTAATAGCATATAAAATTCATGCTTTTTAATGGCTATTCAATTGATTTTTTTTGAATATCATAAACTGGTCACGAAATAAAGTGTACTAAACTTAAAATCTAATATCTATAAATATCTTTCCCATGTTCAGGGTATATAATCTACTTAATATGCCTCTGATTTAGTTCCTATCTGCCGGCAATGAGAGCATTTTTGGCTGAGCAAAATATTGAAAATAAACTGGAGTTTGTGGGCACAACACACATTCACATTCGTGAATTTGCGTCTGGCCTGGCATGTAAGTGCATTGAGGATGATGTGCTGCACGGTTGTGAGTGTGTCCAGAATTTTTAAATACTTGCCAAGTCACACTATTAGGGGTTTTTCATTTAAGTTGAGCGAAAGGGAGAAAATAAAATTGGTAGCGTTTGCCGGGTTTTCCTACTGCAGCTGCTGCTTTGGCTTTTGCTTTTGCTTTTGCTTCTGCTTTCTCCGACGTTGGCTTAATGGGTGCCCAGAAATATGTGCTTGGAAAAAACAAACTTTTAAGTGAAGTAAATGCGCAAAATGTTTATTCAAACTTCACTTTGGCTGCAACTTTCAGCTCCTCACTCAGCCCCGCCCACTTTGGCCGCCTTTTAACTAAGCTTATTTAAGCGTCTGCTGATGCGCTTATTTAGCATAGCAACGGCTTTCGCCTTTTATTTCGCCTTTGCACATCTCTTGTTGATTCTGTTGACTGGAAATATTTAGCATTTTCAGCTTTTAAGTCGCGTTTCCCCAATTCAACAAACCTTCATTGGTGCTGTAAATAAACTATTCCAAGTTTAGAGAATCTAACACTAAAGAGCAGCTTTGGAAATCATAGAAAACTAATTCTGTGCCTCTCAGGTTTCCTTTTAAAGCCTCTACTAAAAAAGGTACTCTGGAAAATGAAAATTGTTTTGCTTGAACAGCTTTGCATATAATTTGAATTTTAAGCACCTTAATGCAATTGCTATGCCATCTATTTTTAATTCTTTGTCAGAGAACATTTTTCTCTGTTAATATCCAAAATTCAATTTGGTCTCTGTGAGAAACGCGTGAAATTTTCAAACATTTCATTATGGTTTATTATAAATTTAATCACTGAATTTCTGGGGCGAAAACACCTGGTATTTGAGCTCACATAATCCAGCATTGGTCAGCATATCGATTCATAATTAATCCAGTTTCATTCAATGTGATTAAAAATGTTTAGCCTTGCTTCAGCGAATCCAGCCTATTTTATTTTTTCCATTTGCAATAAATAGTTTATCTGCTGCGCGCAACAATATTGAATATAATCGAACTGAAAAAGCCAAAAGCCCCAGACCGCCAGCCCCCATTGGTTTTTCATAGATTTTTCATGGTCCATAATTAACCAATATTCGCCTCGTGACCAGTATAGTGGCATACTAAAAACCGCTAATTATCGCCACGCCGCATCGCTGTAAAAGTTGTACGCAAAATATGTCGCATAACTTTTAAATGAGCCCTGGCAAATGTTGACGCTAACCGAAAAATTCAGTCCACTCCATGTGGACGATGATGCTGTGTTGCATCCTGCTGGTGGCAACTAACGAGCTCCGAAAATGAGACCCGCAGGATTACAAGGGGGCACATAGCGTATGCAGGACACAATGGGCCGGGGGCGTGGCCATGGCCATGTCAGTCAATTTATTGGCTGGGCGACAGCGGGAAACATAAGTTGCACTATCGCCTACTAGCATGGCCACAAATAAGCATAAATATGTCGCTTAGAGGGACTTACTCCATATTCCTTCCTGCCGTCCTGCCTGCCGTCCTGCCTGCCTGCCTGCCACTGATATGGCCAAGAACATCGCGCTTTGAACTGGCACCGCGGGCAAGGCCGTTTTACAACACTGCAACACAAATTTTGTACCTTTTGGCACTGGGAACTCAAGAAAATGCAGTGTTTCTAAATGTTTAATTATATAAAATGGTGTTTAAAGATGTCTTTAGCAATTATAAACATTAATAAGTTATATTAAGGATTTTTAGGTTTAAGACCTAGAAGCTCTAAATTTTGAAATTCCTAGTACAACATTGAAGAACATATAATACTTTTTTTAATAGACAGTCATATCGTGTAAAATCAGTACCTTAACTTTTTCCAATATTTTTTTTGTATAGTACAATTGTACCTAAAATAATACTTTTTTTTATTTTCAAAAAATGTATTTCTATATAAAATCAGTTGTTATGATTTTAATATGGTTTGTTTTTTATAGAACACTTTTATTAGATCCATATTAGTTAGATATTTTAAGTCAAAAGTGAGAATAGAATCATATCTGTTTACTTATATGTACCTACTTTTTATTTTAGAATTCAAAAATTGTCTATCTATACTAGTGTATCGTATCCATCCACACTTCCCCGATTCCCCTCCCCATTATTTGTTCCATCTCTTTCTCGTTACGTTTTTGCTGTGCGTTGCATATTAAGCTGCTTTCAAATATTAAATTAACAGCGGCAACGTTGCGAAAAGCCTGCAACGTTGCATCATCAGAGCGCTGGGGATTATATTGTGTGGGAGGCTCCCAAAAGGGAAAGAAAGAAAGCAGGACACACACAACACACACAACATGTGAAATGTTGGCCAAGAAGAACGGGCGTTGCATCCTGACGCAATTTTAAACGCATCAATTTCAGTTTGCCAGGGCTAAAAGCGAACCGATTTTTGCAGCTCGATGTTATTTCTGCTATTTTTTCTTTTTACCGCTCTGATATGGATGATAATAATGTTTTCTATGGGCCTATGGGAAGAGTTATGTTTGTAGAATTTGGGGGAAATGTTCCGTCTAAATCAAACGATTTTATTAAGCTGGCAGCTCTGCAAGTATTAGCTTTTGTTTGCCAGTTTGCTCTGGTTTCCAATGGAGAATAAAATGGAAATTTTAGCATTTACATGATGGTTTATGTGTTTCATTATTGGCCGGCTCAATAAATCAAATAACTGAACAACTGCTAATCAAAACGAAAAGCGAAAACAAAAGCGAATGAATTGCAAGGCCCATAATTCCATGTAATCAAAACCTTGCTGCTTCTGTTTTCGATTAGAAATAATGGATAGCATTTAAGGCAAAAATTGACGGCTGGCATTTTTATTCTTGATTCAGAAATATGTTATGTAATGAATAGGGTAAATTGGGAAAACATTTGTGTAATTTTGGGAAGAAAATAATAGTTTCAGTAAAGGCAATAAATATTCCAATTATGAGGAAATAGGAAAACATAAAGTAAGAGCAGTTTATGTACAAATTTAAGAAAATATGTTATAATATATTACTTACACTGATGTTTTTTATTTTAAACCCATTTATTAGTTATGGTAAGGAGATATCCTGGTGGGTAATTTAATTTCCTCTCCACATCCCAGCTTTAACTTTAATGGAATACATTTTTCTGCTTTTGTTCTAACGCTTCCCCTGATTTTGTATTCCACAGGGAAGTTTGGCCCGAGAACGAAGTGTTCGGTGCAATTTCCGCTGCACCGGAAGACGAGCTGCTGCTCCTGCGTGAGATTTTCATGTCCAACATTACAACAGGTGAGTGAAAAAAGGCAGGAAGAGGGTGAAAATATAGTAAAGTGCGGTGAAAAACAGGACAACACCCAACCATTGGTCGGGCATTTTAATTATTGTTTATTACTATGCATTATGGAGGAGCGTGTTGGCAAAAGCTCTGCCTGACCGTTGTTTTAATTAAAAATGAAAATCTGCCACTTGGCTTTTGCGTGTCATTTATCTTGCGCTGTCTGTTCCCTCGTCCTGGGTCCTTCGTCCTGGCTGCAGCATCTCGCAGTCCTGGACAGTTGGGGCCACTTCCGGTGCAGCATTTTGCATCTCCACTCTATAAATTTGGTAGCTGAAATAAGCCAAATTATAGCGCAACTTTCAGTTCTGTGTGTGTGTATGTCTGAATATCCTTGTTGCATTGTCTAAGTTTTTGCAGGCCCCGTTTGGCTTTTTGCCTTCTGGCCAAGCAGCCTCGTCCTTCGGGCCACCGAAGTTCGCTTAACAAATTATCCAACAGAAATTCTTGCGCTTCATTAAAAGTAAAAAATGAGGCAGCAAAGGACGAGCATTGCCACTCCCTTGTCCCTTGTCCCTTATCCCTATATAAATATATATATATTTTCTGCGTTGTTTTCTGGCAGCCCTTCGCCTTGCCGGACTAAATGAAAATATATTAAACGCGTAATTGTTTTATTTTTTATTTTTGTTTACCCATCCTGCCAAGTGCATTGGTTTGTGAAATTCCTGTTGTTTGGATTCGTTCAATTTGAAAGTCAGCGAAGCGTTGACAATTCGCTGCTGTCTACCAGAATATTTTGTTTATTTTTGACATGACTTTTCAATTCGACCTTAGAGCACCTGAAAGGCCAAAGCCACGCGATTTTGTTTAGACATTTCTAATGGCTTTAGGGGTTTAACAGGCTTTATGTACAATATATTCGGTAAGTTGCAGCTTTGGCTCTATACATATATGTATCTTATCGCTTCGATGCAGTTTTCCGTTTCTTTGCATCTCGCTTTGCAGAATTTTGAAAGCTGCGGTAGCATGGATAAGTTTTTGACAAGCGCTTTAAAACGCATCCTTTTTTGTCTTTTAATGAAATATATATAATACAAGGACACCAAAGACGTCGCTGCCAACGGAAAAGTTTTTCAACTTTTGCCGTGCAGTTAATCGAGATTTTTGTGTGCGAAAATTTATGATTTCCTCTGCCGAGGAAGCGAAACTTATCTCATGAGTTTTTGTGTTCCCTATATATATCAGGTTTGGTGTTTAAACAAAGAGTTATGAGTGAACTACTTATTTTAAAAAGTTTATTCATTGTAGATGTATGCTATATTAACGCATTTGAAACTTTTTCATGAAAAATACATTACACTGGCCTACATTTTAAATGTTGGTGATTCCACTCCATAATGTTTATTATACTAAAACTAGCTGAATAATTTATATTAATTCACAAACACTATTTTGATTACTCATTTGAACACTGCTTCATGCACTATGTATGCTCAAGGATTCCCTTTGTGTGGTAAATTTAATTAAATTTCAATTTAAAGTAGCATACCCATGTTCCCTTACAAATAAATTGAACAATGGCCGGACATTGCCCCTTTTTGGGTGTGCGAGTGGGCGTGGCCAAGGGCTGTGTGGGCGAGGTGCGCATCCTTTTACTGTTTCGACCGTGTCTGTGCCTTGGAGCGCCTGCAATCCGTCCACCCGTCCATCAGTCCACATGAAAGAGTCGAGTCCAATGGAGTCTCCGTTGGCGTTCAAACGCAGCAACGCTTAAAGCATTTGAAACCCTCTTTTATGTCTGCGTCATCGGTTTTACTTTTTTACCAAACCCCATCGATGGGGTTGAGCTCGTTAAGCTCCCGAACAAAAGCGCGACCCTTTCTAATAGTGACCATGGGATTTGATGGGCAGCTTAATGCCCGCCGGCCGTCAATAGATTGATGTTCAGTTGACAGTTTTGCCGGCTGCAACAATATGCAATTTACCAAAAGGCATCGAAAAAATGCTGCCACAAATTTATATAAAATGCTCATGCTAATGCCCGGGCCATAAAAACCGAATCAGTCCCCAAAGTGGCCATTGAATAGGACTGTGGGTGTTCGGACCCCCCGCTTTTTGCCCTCGAACATTTTATTAATTACTGGCAACCGCAAACTTCATGTAGTATGCTCCCTGCCTGTGGTTTGGCTTTAATTAATATTTTTTTACGTCATGTACCCTTTGAAGGGCTGTGTATATCAGTTATGATGTGAAAATAATTCAAATTAAAGGTAACACAATGGTAACCAAATTCATAATCATACTTACCTTGAGAAAATTCAAGAAATGTTAAACAAAAAGCTCTTAAAGTCAAAGTAACTTAATCCAATCTAAACAAAACGAGAAAAAGGTGTGAAAACGTTGATAAATACAATGTTTAATTGGGGAAAAAGACATCATATTGCATTTTTGTAGAAATTCTATACTTATCTTTACTAAGAATGCTTTTAAATACAAGCCTCACATCAAGCATTGTCATTCATTTACAATATCAATTATTTATTTAGCCATCCAACTGGGTATAATTGAGTTTAATCGAAGTGTATCCTTCCCATTTAATTATTACACTTCATATTAAATTGGCTTTGTGTAAAAGCCCCGGCCAATGGGCAAGACAAACAGCAAGTGCATTGACACTTTGCATAATTTATAACACTTGTCTGTGCACTCGTACCCCTGGCAAACATATGCAGTCCTTGTTTCAATTTCAAATTGAAATGCAAACTTAATTCCGTAGGAAAAAGCGAGCATCGCAAGCGAGGTGTGAGAATGCTGCATGCGAGTCTGTTTGCTTAGTTAAATCTTAATCAAGTTGCTTCGTTGATTTCGATTTGTGGCGCGCATAATAAATGAGCAGTCCTTTGTCCCGCCGCTTCCGGTCCTCCCTGGCAAGCCAAATCAACGCCCAGGACTCGTACAAAAATAACACAAAAATCCACTCAAGTGTTAAAACAAGAACAACAACTACAAAAAAAAAGTGCCAAGCGCTAACGGGGACAGTGAATATATTTGTGTATATGTGTATTATTTCAAGTCCTGCCAAGTCTGTGCGCCAAGTCCTTAACTGATTTCCCAGCGCAAACAAGTTGGTCTCTCCAGTTGTCCTTGTTTTGGTCCCAAGTCCTGTGAATCCTGTGTCCTGTTCCCAGTCCCCTGTCCTCAGCTCTTTGTCCCGCATAAAAATACAAAGTTTATGTTATGAACACAAATAAAAACAAAAGCACACAACAAAGCTCGTCCAAGAACAACAGAAAGTGCGCAAAAAAATACGAGCCGGGAAAGGAATAAAATACAATAAAATGAAATAAAATATCCACAACAGCACACAGCAAGAACAGAGTCATTTGGCCACAACTGAGCTGCACACTGAGAAAAAATCCATTAATTTAATCAATATTAAAGTAATATAGAAGCTTGTGTTTTTAACTTACCCTTAGCCAGGCACTTTACTTGTATCTATTAACAATCAAATATTTATATTAATTAATGATATTTATCATTTGATATCAACAGGAAGTGATGTTTCTACTAGGCTGACATTTAATTTTCAGTATTTTCAACAAGTTAAGATCAGAATCTTAAGACTTTGGAATATTTAAATATATTTTTTCTTGGTGTAAGAATCCTGGCCCCCCTCTTTGAGCAGTATATTTGCAAGCTGACGTGTCGTGTCTGCTGTCCCCGTTTTCCAAATCCACTGGCACAAAGAGTGCGATACCAGACGTCAACCACAACACCCATCAGCACAGACACACATGGTATATATAGGGAACTCAGAGTTCCGGATCTGGATGCGGATGGTCCGGTGATGACACTTACTCAATTAGGTGACTCTTCTCGACACTGATTTGCCTTTCTGCTGGCCATTTTTATTGGGTGGTAACTTTCTGCCAGAGAGACATCCTATTCGTTTACCTTGATTAGTTTAGTCATCGCTTGTGGATTTTCAGTTTTTCAATTCTACAAATAATTCAATAATGCCTTGAGAAAAGCCAGCTTCACTTATTTTATTTATTTTGTGAAGTATAGTTTCATTTGCTTAGTTCAAAATGTCTTTAATTAAGTGATATGATTTGTGATGTTTGCATAATAATATAAATTAAAAACTTAAATAACAAGTTTCATGAAAAGCTTTTAAATTTTGAGGGACTATAAAAATTGGCGCTGGATTAAATTTACCTGAATTTCCATGGCCCATGTTCGTTTAGCCTGTGTTTTTTCATATGTCCATTTGTCTCGCTGTTTTTTCTACTATTCATAAATAAACACACACAAACCACACCTGGGCTCTCACTTTTCTCCTGGGATTTTGTGGGCCTCGCACTGCCGGCCACAGTTGGCGGCAATGACATTCAAAATATGTAATGCGAAAAGGTAACCGAAAATGTAACTTTAAATTGAAAAACAAAAAAAGTTTTGTCGGCGGGCTCAGAGACATTACAATGCTGCTTGAAAAAAAAAAAAAAAAGCAGAAAAACTCGAGTGCGGAATTTTACCTCTAGTAAACATAAAACGTTGCATACTTTGGGGACACTAGTTCGCAACTGGGCGACAATAAAAACCAAGCAAAGCGGAGAGACCCGATAGGGGAGTTCAGTGAAATACCGGGAAATAAAGGGGACTGGGAATAGAAAGAGGTAAAGCGTGAGGCAAAAGTCATAACGAGTGCAAAACCATGAAATGAAATCGTTACCGTCCCAACCAGCACACTTGATTCTCCAGGAACACGTGGGTTTATTGGAATACCCTTATCAAACCCTGACACATGTGGATTTTATGTTGTTTTCCCTAAATCTCAAAACATAACCACAAAATTCTAAAATTTTATTGATAGTTAAAAATGGATTTTATTATATGTTTCCCTATTCCACAAAAGTGTAACCTTAAAAATATAATTGGTTGCTATTTTATGTGCAAATACTAATTTTTGTTTAATTTAAATCACTTTTAAAATTAAAACAGCTAAAAAACAATTAAGGGTTTAAGCAAATATCATTTCTAAGCGGTATAGTTACTTTAGAATAAAAAATATATCAGAATATTTAAAGCTGGTGAACAGGCATCCATAAATATTTGCTTAAAGATTGAATCTCAATTTTTTCCCAATTAATTTAATAGGATTGTGAACTTTCAGCAAGGTTGAAAATGCTCGCTGCAAGCGTATAAAAACTCGCGGTTTATTGTATAATGCGAGCTCGCCTTTTTTACATTCGACATTTGAGGATGTGTGGCGGTGTGTGCTGGATGTCCTGGGAGTGTCACACATGGATGCGACACCCCCAGGATTGCTGCTCCTCGACCCCTGCTCCCGATTCCCTGCTCCTGGCACGCACTTGGGCGGATGATGGCCTGGGCGGTGGCTGGAATTAAGCAATGTGTCCCTGGAGCATACTACGTTGCGTATACGTAATGTGGCCATGCTTTTTGGCGGCGCTGCATTAAAAATGAATGCAATTTAAAGTTGCCAGTGTGCCACCCCCTCGGTGTACGGCTATCTGTGTGTATTTTTGGGTCCCAAAGCACATCAAGAACCCACACGATTTTTTTTTTGCATATTTATATAAAAAAAGCGAAAGGAAAAAATACGTTAGTTTGGCTTCCGTTTTTTTCTGTTTCGGCATGAGTGACGCTAATGGAGCACCATTTGGCTGCACTGCTCCGAAAATCAATTAGATAAAGTTTTCCCCCAGCTGTGCTCTCTTATATATAGCTATATGGGGTGGAAAAAATGCACATATACAGTCTCTTAAACAAAGTCAAACATTTTTCATTTCAGTTTTGGGCATCCGCTGCAGTAAATTGCATAAAAATTAACAGTTCAATGGCTGCCCGGGCAATTATTCCATTGCCCTGCACTTTGCTGCTTTCATTTTCCCACTTTCTCTTCATCTTCTCATACTCATTAGGGGGAAAATTCAGATCATTTTTAAGTGGTCTTGCACTGGAGAAAATGTGCCATAATGTCAAAATCAATTCTAAAAAATCTATCAACTCTAACTTGTAAATGCGAACTTTTCCGCCCAATAATTTAATAAATTCTCATTAAAGTGAAATAAACGTAATTGGTAATCAATTAGTTACATTTAATTGTAGGTAAACATGCCACGTGAAAGTTAAGCTGACAATTGAAAAGTCGGATTTTTTCTGTGTGGACCGAAAGTACTTTCAGAGCTCCATCTCTGGTTTTCCCCACCGCTCAGTGCTTATTTGGGTTAATCAGAGATAATGTCCTTCTGGCCTAGACTTTGTGGATGGCTTTGCCATCAGTCAAATGCCAACTGCATTAACTGCTGACAGGGCACTTATGAGCCAGCATGGGAATCGCAAAAAAAAAAGTGGATTGCCAAGCAACTGGGCAAAATATGACATTGCCACTGGGCTCACTCTCTCACCTTTGCACCCATCAAAATGTGGGGCAAAAAATTGGATACGAAATGGCATTTCCTCATCAAACTGTCGCCGCATGTCACAAATTTCGTTATATTTTTATTATTCTACCATTAACCTTTTTATTGGGCACGCATTTCGACGACACCCCCCTCGATCAAATGAAGGAATTTTGACGATATTGAATGTCGGGTGTTTGCCCCGATGCAATATTGAATATTTAATTCCCGCCCATACGAATGAATGTCCAAGGGCGCATAACAATTTCTTGACATGTGCGCCGAGTTCCCCAATGTGGCGACAGTTTCTCCCTTTTTTCCCCGGGTTTTCCCCGGTTTTTCCCCACTTTTCCCACTGCTAACGACATTTATATATCGAAAGAAACAAAAACGCCACAAAAGGGCAAGAGAACAAAAAGATGAAAACAGAAGGTAGAACAAAAAAAAAATATAAAAAGAACCAATTGACTTTCATTTTGTCGGCCATTTTCACAGCGTCGTTTGTCCACCAATACACATACGAACCTACCACTACACACACACGCACCACACACGTATTCATGTATATGTGAACACTTCCTGTTGCTGAACGCAATCATCTGATTGCAGTTTCGATGTGAAATAATTGGATTTGAAATAAAAATGTCCCCTTTTTGTTGGGTCCTGACCATTTGACTTCCCCCCGGGAATTTTCCTGGGACTTCGGGCTGTGTGTATTGGCATAATTTAGCCGTGGCTTCATTCACTTTTACGTCCAGCATGTGTCACTAATTTAACGTTTATTTTTATTGCCCTGCTCGCTTGGTTTGATCTTGTTTCCCACTATGGGTTGTCATTCATGATCTGGAAGATGTGCATGGATACTTTTGTATATGCTGATAGTCGGGATAAGTCTGTTCCTGAATATATTTATCAACATTTTTTTTTAATATTTGTTAATGAACAACGTGTTTAATATTTTAATTCATTTAAAAATTATAATTTCTGTTTAAGAACAAACAATAATCAGAAAATTTTATTTTCTCTAAATGAAAAATATAATTCATTATGTTAAGCGGCAACCGTCGGATTTTATTTCATTATTGAAATTATAAGTGGACTTAAATTTCTTATTAACGTTTGCTGCGATTTTTGCAGCCAATTGTTTTCAATATGGCATCGCTTAAAGTCCGTAAAAATCAGTGAAAACATAATATTATTGACTGTCCTGCTTCCGTCTTTAAATTCTCAGGGCTTTTCGTTGTCTTCTCTCCTTTCACTTAATTGATATTCTCTTTCGATGCTTTCCCCTTCTGATTTTATATAAAATATAAGTAAACTTAATCCCCCAACCAAATAAAAATGCCAGTAATGACGTAGTGATTTTACTCTTTCAAATTAAATTTCTCAATTTTATTATTTTCACATTTCTTTCGGTTTTATTTTGTTTGCATTAAAATTGTGTTGGTTTTTCGAGAAGATTTCATAAAATGTTTGCCATGTTATCTTTACACTTTTAATTGCTATCCATATTTGCTATATCAATAATACATTTCACTTAATGCTACTGTTATTTTTAATCTTCATACATATAATCTTTAGTTTGTTTTATTCAACCCTTGACGCTACGATTTTGGCAGCACTAAATCTAACATAAATATATATATTTGGAACTTCTCCTCCAGCAGATATTTTTTTGTGGAATATTTTTTGTTTGTTTGCTGGTTGGTTTGCCCCAGCATTTTTTTAATGTATTTTCACATTTGGTTTTAGTTTGCTATTTACAATTACACATGGAAAATTATGCTGCAACTATTGTTTACCCTTACTTATTGGAATTTCTGCAATACGCATCTGTTTCTGAGAGCTCTCGATTTTCTGTTGTTTAATTAAAATGCTGCGCGTCATTTTGGCTTAACTAAATATTTGCTGTGTTTTGTAAATAGAAGTATTTGTTTAATAATTATTTGCTCGGCTTTACGCTAGAATGTATCTGGTTTTTTGCCATTTCTTTGTTTCTATATATTATATATATTTATATATGTAACCGTACATATAAAGGTTGTAATGGCTAACGCTACAAACTGTACGTCAAATATTTGGCAATTAGTTTTTGTTGTTATTGTGGGTTTTTATCGCATTTTACTTTGATTTTCGACAAATTAAATGCAAATATTAACGTTACTCGAATTGTATTTTCCTGGCTGTGGCGCTTTCTTCTATTTTACTTTTAAATCCTTGTTTTGTTTTGGTAAATTTTAAATACATACTCTATGGAAAATTGTACATGCAATATTCAGAATTGAAATGTTAGTTCAAGTAAACTTTGCTACAAGTAAATGTTAATAACTATAATTTACAGTTTGACGTTTCAATGTACAGCGCAATTAAGTTTAATTATTGTTTGCTATCCATACGGCCGAGATGTTTATTTCGAGTTCTGTTTGCCTTCCACCCAACCGCCGTCGACCACTTTTCGAGTCTGCCCAATTATGAACGTTATTTACGATCCCAACAACCGCCAACTGCCAACGGCCAATGCCCAATGGCCAATGGCCAAACAAAAGGCAACTTATTTTCACATAATTTTCTAAATCGCCCCCATTTACGGACCCGAAATGTCGCTCCAAAAGCCATTTAGCAGGCAAATAATTACGTTCTGCCCCGGACCAACTTTATTAACTGCGCAGGGAGACAAAAGCCGAGGGTCCCTGGCCCAGGGTCTTCTGGATCTGGATCTGGAACCCATCACATACCGAGATTGTGTGGAATGCGAGCTACGAAAGTGTCAAATATCGAATTAACTCATTTCAGTTGGTTCTCCTCGGCTGGAAAACTTCCTAAATCTTTGGCAAGCTGGCCAGTGTCATAAGCAAAAAGTCCGAGAAAGGGAAACCTTCATTAAATTTGACAATGCTCCAGGACTAAATCCAACCGGACTTCGGACTCTCTGGGTCACTCAAGCCGCAGGGTTTCTTTTGTAGGCGAATTTTGTGCTGTGCTGGCAGGCCGACATATAAAAAGGTCCGGCCCTCCTTCGAAACGCTCAAAAAATTCCCCACACTTGCTTCCACTTGGGAAGTGGAAGTTCCTTAATTAAGATTTTGTGCGTCCTGGCATCGGACGAGCACTCGAACACTCCAAGAAGAAGGACCAAGGAGGCGGAAGGACACCCCGCCGGCTCTCGGCCATCATCATCTAATCCCACCCAACCGGGCGTGGGTTGTTGGTCAGCATTACTTTAATTGTTGTTCGGAGCGCTTTGTCGGGCATTTCGCTTTTGTGGCCGAAAATAAATCCTTCTGAATTGCTTAAGCGGACTCTGCTTGAACGCCTTCCAACCTCCCCCCGAAAACAAAGTTTTGTCTATCTGCACTTGGACAAAATTGGGTATTGAACTTTCTACTTTAAATTGATTGCTCAGACACTTAAAAGACAACTTTCAAATATCTAGGTATTGTAAATTACTGCACTGCGGAACCACTGATTTAAAAATAAAATTAAAGATAAATATTCAGATGGTTTTATTTTCTGTTGAAGCATAATGCATTAAACATTACACTTGAAAATTATTTTAAAATACCATCTTTGAAGTGATATAATATCTTTAATACTTGGTATAATGTTAAAATACCAAAAGGTTTTAAAGACATGTTGTTAAGATAAGTTACTTCATGAGATAAGTAAATCTCTTTCTAGATCTAGTTTCCCTATTTAAGTACATAAGTATTCATTATTTTTCTGAGTGCTTTCTAACCCGAATATAGCTCTCTCCACTTCACTTTCTCCGACTGTTTCCTGTTGCTGAGGCTTGTGTACACGCGCCTTCTTCTTGTATTCCAATTACAAAGCCACAAAAAGTTGAAAAAGCTGTGCAATGACTGTGGTTCGCCGTTCTGGAAGGAGGAGGATGTGGAGGTGGTTCAGCAGTTCAGCTCAGTTCGGCGTAGTTCGGTTTAGTTCAGTGGTTGGGGTCGCAAGATTGTTGCACAACTTTTTATCGTGTCTTAATGTAATTGTTGTGTTCTATGTTCGTTCAACGTTCCTTTGGCCATTCCCCTAACCATTTTGCCACCCCTGGAGATCCAGCCGCGTGCCTTGTAATTTGATTTGCTGCCACATTATTTTGATGTCCGTTAGATACATGCTCACCACATAGCCCCCAAATAGTTTTACAACATTTCACTTTTGGCGTGGCGGATTAGATGTCTGGCCATTTGGCTGGATTTACACCATATGTTGTGTTGGTCAATTTGTAAAATGAGGTTAAGTGCAGGGCTGATTCTGAGGGAAAGTTTCCCCCAGTATCTTCAAATGGGGTGAAGAATGCTAGATGCCGGCGAAGATAGCAAAGAACACTTCTGCCATCCCAAAGGGTGAGTGGAAATGGATGAAGGGACAAAGGCGAAACTTTAATTAGATTGCAATTTAAACTCTGGCATCTGAAGCAGCCGGAAAAGTGGGTTAAGATTCTGCCAAGCATCGAACTTAGGAGAACAGAAAGTCTTAAAGGGTAATAAACACAAGAAGGAAAAGGCTTGAAAGTTGGGAATTCGAAAGTGAGGTTAAAAGAAAAATTTAATAAGAAAGTTGTACACCTAACATCATTCTATAAATCTGTCGTAAACTCTGTAGTAAATTAGTCTCAGTAATTCCCAATATGGATGAAATGATGTCCCTGCTCAGCGTCCACTACCATATTAAATTTACTCTCAACCAATTTCCTTCGATTTATCCGCCTGGCTCAGCATCTCCTGGCACAACTTCTGATTACTGAATTGGGTCTGTCATAAACTAAATTGTTATTTAATACTTGATCGATATTTCATTTTTATATGCATGACTATCAAAACACTTAATCTTGGCAAACGGACAGGCACTTATATAAAGTTAACTGGGCCGCACACGGTGGTCTCTTGGTCAGTAAACTGACCCAAATACGGCCACAAGATGGACATCGACTTCGGTTCGGATGGCTCGTAAAAACTTTGCTGGCGTTGGCTATTTGGCTCCTTGGCCATTTCTCCACTTGGCTTGGCCGCTTGTCTACGCTCGTCGCCCTGCCGCCATTGCCCGGTTACATGCGGCGTATACGTAACAGGAATTTATGACAAATTGTTGCTGCTAACCGAATCGCTAAGAGGCCTGCAACGTGTGGGCACTGAGCCATCATAAATCAAGCCGGGAGCCAAGGAACTCAACGTAATCTATATATAGACATTAAGCTGCTGGCATTTATGTTTTCCTTTTTGGAGTTCACTTAGAAGTTCTATTTTTAACCTTTTAGAGTCCTAAAAATAGGCGAAAGTACTAATCCTCAATGGTATTTCATAGTCATTAGCAGACAAGTTGGCGAACTTTTTTGAAAAGCATACGAACCGAAAGATGTGTACATAAAGTTGAAGCCGACTTCAGAAGAAATGCCTTGAAAAATATGTTAATGGCTTTAGGGGCTTTATAATCTTTTCGTTTACAACATTGTATAACCACAACAATATTCTTTAATTGAATATAATGAACTCTGAGTTATTTTGAACACTGAAATCTTCATAACTAGTTAAGTATTAATTTCTTGAAGGATATCTTAGCTCTTTGACTCGTTTGGGTTGGTAGTTGGCAGCTGACGATTGTCGGTTGGGCTCCATTAAATCTTACATTTTTACTCTACTGAAAGGGCGCGTATTGTCGCTGGCCAAAGACGGTTTGTCACCAGATGCCCAGCCTCCGCGAACTGGGGGCCATCAGTCTGCTGCTCACCGACTTGATGGCCGCCGCCGAAGAAGGTACCGCTGCTGTGGTGCCGCCCAGATCTGTGGCAGCCACTCGATCTGTACGGATTCCGAGATTACTACTCCTGCTGCCCAACAATTCCATGGGTAAACTGGGCAGGGTGGACGCAGTTGGACTACTGGGCGCCATCTCTATGTAGTAGCTGTCATCTCTGCTGGGCGAATGCAGGCTACTGCGACTGCTGCCCGACGAGGAAGCGGAGGATGTGGTGGTGGAGGAGCTCTTGTCCGCCAGTGATGAGCTGTAGAATTGCTGGCATCGCTGCTGTTGCAGCTCACGAGCTTGGAGATTGTGCAGCGGGGAGCTATAAGGAGCCTCTCTCCGGGTGCTGTGATGCCACTTTTGCAGACGAGCTGGATCTCCTGAAGAATTGACGGATCCCAGATAGTGCAGGAAGCTGTGGGCATCATCGGTATCATTAAGATGCCTCTGATGATGCGGTCTTAGTTGCCCAGAGCGATTGCTTCTCTGCCAGGGCAATTCACAGCGATAGACATGAGCCAAACCTGCTAGTAATACAATGAATAACACGCAGGCCACCAGCAACATGACACCAGGATGATTTCCCGTGAGATTGTGAAGGCTCTCCTCCCTTTGATCCATCAGATGTTCTGGTTTCGATTCACTTTTTAGTTCCACATAGGCTTTTAGCTGGGCAAAGGTGCTGAGTTCCTCTGGAGAGGCCTCCCTTGGCGTGTTGACACTGCTATGTTGATGCTGTGGAGGCGGTGGATTCAAGGTAGCACCCAGTTCCTCAACCTTTTTTACGGCATGTTTGGTGCTGTAGGTCATCTTCTTGATGCTCAGCGATGGCTTCTTTTTGTGGTTTTTCGGAGGAGACTTGGAGTCGCCGTTTATTGCTTCCTCAGCCGCTGACTGGTGCCTTTCCTGATCTGCTGACAGATGATGTTGGCTGGAGTCCAAGACTTCCGCATCCGCATCGGCCACCGTGGCCGTTCCGGGTAGCAACAACTGCTCGGCGTCCACCAAGAGGACATCGCCCTTGTGCATCAGCAGCGGTGTGCCAATTAGATGTCGATCCTTAACGTGCAGTTGCAATGTTGCATGTTTGTGCTTCGGTGTTGCCACTTGACCGGATGTGTTGTCCCCCGGTGTCGTCGGTGGTGGGTATTTTAATAAAGTCTCCTGTGCCTTATCGCTTGGCATTTTGTCAGATTTTTTGCCAGCCAAAATTGTTTGTGGCACTTCAATTGCTGGTTGTTCAGCTGATGTTGCTGCTGTTTTTGTGGCACCGCTAATGTTCGCTGGCTTGTAGGAATTTATTGCTGTTGTTGCTGCTGTTGGTGTTGCTGTTGCTGCAGTTGCTGATGTTGCTGCTGGCGTTGCCAAAATGGGAGCCGCTGTTGTTGCCTTTGTCTGGTTAAAACTTGGCAGGTTCTTTGCTGGCATTGCTGTTGTTTTGGCCGGCATGCCAGGCATTTGTTGCCGCTGCTGCAGTTCCTCTAACGAAGTTGTTTCTGTTGGCCGCAAAGTTTTTGTGGTTAACTGGGCAACGCTGTTGCCAGCTGATTGCATTGCTGATGTTGCTGTTGGGTTGCCTGGTGTTGCTGTTGGGATTGCTGCTGCTGCTGATGTCGCTGCTGTTTCTGTCGTATGTGTTGCTGCTGTTTTTTCTGCTGTTGCTGCCGTGTCTGCTCCCTTTGACTTTTTAACTTTTGACATAGTTTTCGGCGTTGTTGTTAGTGTCTCTACTGCACTTGTAAGGCTGCAAGAAGGTGGCTTTGTGTCATCTTCCGGTTTCCTTTTGCCGCACTCCCCTCGCCTGCTGAAGTTCTCGTGAAAATTGTGGAATTGCAGATACTCCGTCTTCAGATCCACCCGCCCACTGACCATCCTCCCATTCGGCTGACCCACATCCTCTGACCTGCAAGGACTGGCCCACTCGGCAATTCCGAGCAAATCGCTGCATTTGATAGGATTGTCCTCCAGTAGGAGATCCCTCAACTGGGGCAGTGTGTGCACTATTGATTGGCTAACGCTCTCCACGCCTGAAGATTGCAGATTCAGGGTAAGCAGCTTGGGCAGCGAAAGGGCGGGCAGAAAGATCAAACGATTGTTGGATAAATCCAATGTCTGCAAATTGACCAGGCCTACGAAAACCTGAGGCGGTAGCTCCATTATCTGATTGTGCTGGAGGAATAGGTGCTCCAGCGAGGGTGGCAGGCTACTGGGCACTCGCATTAGGAGATTGTGATCCAGGAACAGAGATTCGAGAAGCTCCAGTCGCCCCAGGGCATCGTCCTCTACTTGGGCAATACGGGATTGCGAGAGATCAAGGTACTGCAGCAGGGGATAGCTGTCCATATCGCCACAATTGATTGCCTGAAAATTTAAGGTATATTTTTATAAGTTTTAAATATACCATTTGGGACGCGGATAAAAAAATAACTTGGAAAGTTATAAATGATTATGATTAAATAGTAAAAATAAATATATACCAAACTCAATTAAACCTTTCGATATATTTAAGTATTATATTTCAAAAGTATAACAGTACATTTCACCTATGAAAATCCAAAAAGTTAAGACAGTTTTATGGAAAATTGACCACAAAGGGTTACGTACGACAACTTTTATGATTTAATCCCCGTCTAGCCGCTGACTTTGCGAGCACTCAAGAAGTTATTGTTCTTCGGCGAAAGTCTGGGGAAATTTGATTAGTGGCTGACAAAGAGGGAAAGTGCGAGATGCATAGCCCCATGCGACATTGTTTAAAAATTAACTTAAATCTGCCATTATAATTACTTCAAAGGACTCGACAGCGACGGCGAATGCGAACTTGCCCCTTTTCGCAATCCCTGCGATGTCAGAAATGCCCGGGGCGATGCTCGTCTGGCACCAAAGTAAACATAGACGCGACTCGTTAAATGAAACGAGTGCCAGGCAACCAGGAAGCCAGACAGCCTGCCGTCGTCTCTGTCCTGGGGCCACTGAAGAAATGAAAGTATGATAGCATAGGGCTGAGAATTGGGGGCTCAGAATGGGCAACCAGCGGCCCCTAAACGCCATAATTTGCCATGAAAAGGCTGCGTGTTGACTGCCGATAAAGGCAGTGGCAAAAGGCAGTCGGCCTGGCCCGGCGAACAAATTAAAATGGCTTGGCAACAAAGGCACCCGGGAGCAGTGACGAGCCACTCCAGGAGCTGGAGGAGTAGGAGCAGCAGGAGTGGCAGAAGCGACTGCACAGATAGTTGGCTAGGCCACTTGAAAAAAATCAAGGCCATGAAAAGAAATATTTATTCATAAAATAAATACTAAAAAAAAGAGCAACCATAAAAAAGTGTCAATTAAACCGACAATAGAAACGGTTGACATAGAAATCTGAAACCAGATGGTTTCTGTTGCTGAATTATTTTAAAAATATTTTTTAACAGTAGGTTGAGTTGAAATTACTATTAATAGCTTCTTTAAAAATTCCTTAAGGATATTAAAATTGAGTAGAAAATAAGAAGAACAAAATATTGAAATGAAAAGAAATCATAGAAATACATTCGATATTTATTATATAAGATTCATATGACTCATAGCAAAAAAGTAATCCCCGCTTAAAAACCCCACTAAAAAGTGATTGTTTCAAGTGTACTTCTAATTTCAGCTCCTGTCTCAGCCGTCTCAGCTGCACGTTGGCTGTTGGCTTAAACGTGATTATGCTTATGCCAATTATCCTTATTTTATTAATGCCCAGGCCCAGGATCCTGCTCCTGCTCCGGCTACTGCTCCTGCTCCTCCCACTTCTCCCGGCAGCCTGGGAGCCTTTGTCTCTGGCCCTAAACAGCTTACGAAGCGGTATTTTTGCACCTTTTATGGCTTCCGCCATAATCGACAGAGCGACAAAGGCGGCGGCAGCCTCAATTTATGCGCCGCATTTGTTTGTCTACACTTGAAGCCGTTTAAGGATAATACCTGGGTGAAACGAAGCCTGCGGACCTGCTGAGCTTTATGCCCATAATGCAATCGGGATTGTCTATTTTTGTGCCCCCTATAAATCTGTTTGCTGTTTTTTCTATTTTTCTGTGGGTGTTTTTGTGTTTGCAAGTGTTGGCAATTGGAGGAGTAACGCTAATCTGCAGCTCGTGTTGCTGCTTATGTCAATCAAGTCCACAGGACCTGTCCAGTGCCTCCCCTGTTCCAAGTATATTTTCCTAGTCCAGTTGGGAAACCTTCTTCATCGCCCCTTCTTATTGCTTTTCTTTCCTTATTAAGACTTGAGCGCCCATTCCATTATTTTCCCTTTGTTTTCCACTCGCATTTGTTGAAAAGTGGCAAGTGCACTTTGCTATTCCATTGTGTGGCCACATTGTGTCTTAATTACGTTCTTAACTGGACTTGAGTGGCGTGTCCTCTTAGCCGGACTAACAGCTTAACAATGCCTGCAACTGCCACTCAAGGAGAATACTTTTCTAGCCTCGTTCCCATCGCGCCTAACGCTCTAAATTGGATTATTCGCTGGAGATTATTAGCTATAATATCCCATTTCATTTATATTGCTTTGCAGGGGAAGCGTTGTTGCGAACTTAATTTTAGCTATCTATTGTAATGTGATACCAATTAAGAGTCGAATTTTTGTTAATATATAGGTACGTCATTTTGAACGTTTCTATTAATATACAGAACCTATATTCCCTCTTTCCCTTAATAATTACGAATAAGGCTATTTTTAATAGGAATTAAAGTATACTTCCATATCGAAACCTTTAAAAATCAAAATTCTAGCCAACAGGTTTCCAGATAATTTCAATGTCTACAAAATCAATAATATAAATTTCCTATTTTTATGTAATAGCTCCCAATGCTAAAATTAACACCACATACAACTTTACAGTCTCCCTCCTCTTGCTTCCTCTCCCACTTCCGCACCGAAGGCGGAAGTAAAAGAGAGCCGCACAAAATGGCTGAGGGGGCATAAAATTTAAAAATAACAAAGTGTAAATCATACGCGTGGTAAGATTGCCTTGCGGTTGCTTCGCCTGGTGAGTGGGTGGGTGGAAAATCACGGGGTGAAAGCGGGGAAAATTCAGAGGGCTCAGGAAAACGCACTCAAGCACGCAGCAAGGAGCACAGGCCACATAACAGATGCTAATTAATGGCGGCTGTGGCAAAGGAGCCACCATAATGGAGCCTCCTGCAGGATGCAGGATCCGAGGACTGAGCACTGAGGACTGGAACTGGGTCTGAATCTGAAGCCAAGGACAAAGATGGCAAGTGTCTGTCGGGAATGTGCCGTTAATTGCCGGCAAATGCGTCGAATTGCGGTTCATTGGCTTGCTCAACTCGGGGAGTCGAGTTGGTAATTTATCGATCAAAGCAGAGCGTTTCCCCCAGCATTTTTCATCCTACTTTCTAAAAGTCAGTATAGGGGAAGGGAAATATTTTTATTTTTGGCGTAAGCCTAGACCTATTATAATAAATATTCAATAAAAATAAACAGTGAGGAGAAATCATGCTAAAAATATTCAGTAACTGTTTTAAAAGTATAAGGAAGGATTTTAACAAAACAATTATATGCTTAAAAACTTTATAACAATTTAAAAAATGTATAGTAATAAAATCAGATATAAAGTATATCTTAACAATATAAATTATCTAAAATAATTTAAAATATCATATAAAATATCGTTATTGACTTACCTTGAGCCAGTTGTCGGCCAACTTGAGAGTCCTCACAGATTGCGCCAGAGCTGCCGGAACCTGGCACAATCCTGTTCCGCTGGCATCCAACTCCTTGAGACTCCAGGAGGCGACGAACTCCTGCATGGCCACTCCCACTTCCGGATTGTAGGCAATCGAAAGGCTGACCAGATCCGGAATTCCCTGCAGAGCTCGTATGGCAGAACCACTCAAGCGGTTATGGGATAAATCCAGATGCTGCAGATTCGGAAGAGCCAGAAAAGTTTCGTAGTCTATGTCCGAGATGTTATTATGACTGAGAATCAACGTTTGTAGCTCTACCAAATTATAGAACGATTCTCGGGAAATGTTTATCAATTGATTGTGAGCCAAGTTGAGATTTTTCAGCTCAGGTAATCGTTGGGCAAAGAAGCTCGTGGAAATGTGGCTGAAGTTATTGCAGGAAAGATCGAGTGTTACGAGGGGAAGTGATTTATTGGTATCCGCTAAGCTCAGGGGTATAACCTCCAGGGAGTTATTACCCAAGTCCAGTTGCCTCAGCTGATTGAAGTTGTCCAAGCTGAGGCTTTCGAGCCGATTGCTACTCAGATCCATGGCGGTGATCACCTGGAAGTCACCCTTCCACTGACCATTAGTGCTATTGAAGGTTCTCAAGTCGCGGTGGGTGAGATTAAGCTTGTTCGCTGGAGCATTAAGTTCCAGTTCCCTTTTGTGGCGCCTCTGTTGGTATCGCAATTCCCCCCGAAAGCTGGCCGGTTCGTTTTCGTCCCTCAACATTCGATGGATGCTCTGGTAGCTGAGACCCACATTCTGCAGGGACAACTGCTGCTCCTCCCTTTCGCCGGCCAGGCGGGATGGGGTGGGCACTTCGAGGGGCAGGTGGGCCGAAACCACCAGCCTTGTTAGCCATGTCCAGGCGAGGAGTAGGACCAGGCCTAGATCACAGTGTTGGTTCACGATTTTCACCATTTTGCGCCCCACTTTCAAGCGTTCTTGGTTTTTTTTTGTGCTTTAAAAGGTTACGTTTTTCTTGTTTTTTATTTTTTTGGTTCGTTCCGGCTCTATTATTTCACTTGGAATTTATGCTCGGTACGTGCGAACGTTTAACGTTCAATTTTGAATATGGCTGCTGGCTCATTCATTTCCTCGTTCATCGGACTCGCCTGGTTATCCTGGTTCACCGGGGGCGTCACGTGCGCGCCTTTTTGGCCAAACATGTGACAAGTGTCGGCGGCAGTCAGAAGCGGAAGTTGCCCGAGGGCAATGGCTGCGTTTCCGGTCCGGCGGCCATTGCTCAAGCTGCGTGCTCGAATTCCATCGCACACAGATGCTGATGCTGATGGTGATTGTGATGGTGAATTTTTAATTAAATCAACTTGATCATTCTATTCCGGGTCGTCTGTTATTGTTTCCCCCCTTTCAATTCCAGCGTTTTGCAATTGTTTTACAATTTTAATTGCGCTCCTTTGTGTTTTGTTCGGAGTGTTTTTTTTTTGTTGTGTTTTTCCCCTCCGTAATGCTAATTGCTGTTGAACAAAACGCAACTCAACTCGAGCAAATGTCAATTAAAAAGCGAGCAATCCTGCTACTCCTGACGCCCCTGGTTTTGGTCCTGCTGTTGTTTTTAGCCAACTGTTGTCACATTACAATGCCAAGTGCTCCCCTGGCGTCGTTGTCGTCGCGTGCTTAAAATCTGTAATAAAACGTGAAAAAATTGCTTGTAATTACGCTCTTGTTGGCTGTGTTGTGCTGTGCTGTGTGTGGATGCAAAAAGGTGGCAAAAGGTAAAAAACTTGCTTTTAAATATCTTTCTCCCTTCCCTTGGTTTTCGCTTTCTTTTCTTTTCTTTTCATCGCATTTTAATTTCTACTTTGGCTTTACGACATCGCAGCGCTTTGGCAGTTGCCTTTAGTGTTATTTTTATGTTGATTGCAGCTAATGAAATTATAATTTCAACACGCCATGTTATTTGTGATGGCAGATATTCTCCAATCCTGTCAGCCGCTTGCCACTAAGTCCCGGTAATAAACCCCAGCCAACTGTTTGGGCGTATGTGTATGCTTGCCATAAATCATTTAACTGGGTCATTTCATTTCCGGCGTAGACAAGCGACGGGAAGGCCACTGAGCAACACAACTGTCAACTGACAACCCACAGCAGCTGGCCCCAAAACGAGGCAAATTTGATTTACTCATTGCCGGCCTAATGACGCTCGAATGTATGCTACGCATTCTGGCCTTTCTTGTCCCCGAATCCCAAGAGTATTTTATGTTTTCCTTTTTTTGGGCTCGGACACCCAATCTTGGTAAATTAATTTGTCAATGTCTACTTAAAGTCGAGCATGGCATTTTGATAACCCAAGAGCGAGGTATAATAACTTGTTTGGGAAGATTGCAGTTTATTGATGGATGGTTTCGATGGGCGATCAGAAAGTTATTAAATGCTTTTAAGATAACATAACCCAATTGTACTATGTTATTTTATGAATCTTTTTTGATTATGATATAAAAGCTTAATATTTATATATTTATTAATTCTTAAATATTTTCTTTATATCAAACATCAAGAATATTGTATTTAATTCATTGATTTTCCAGTTCCCACAGCTTCCAGAGCATACAAATTTAATAAAAACGAGACAATTTATTATTATAATATTATTTGTACATGGTTTCCTTGTCATTACACACAAAAATGAGCCACATACCAGAGACTTTTATATACAAATTCAAATACGGGGAAAAAGGCCCTGACTGGGTTTACGTTAAATTTATTGACAAATATCATCAAGAAGCTGGCGTTTCATTTCATCTGCTGCCGTTTGCTTACATAACAGTAAAATTTGGGCCATAAGTTTGGCGACATTCAGCCATCCAACCCACCTCCTAATACGTAACACCCCCAGACGTTCAATTCAGCCAGATATTCAGACAGGCAGATGTACGCAAGTCAATTGACATGAAAGTCGATTTCAAAAACCAACAACAAATGGGGGGAATATCATCAGAAGCAGCAACAACGTGAGCTGTCTGTTTGCCAGGAGAAGATTGAAGCATCCCACAGTTTCTCAAGGGGTGGTGTCCTTTATTTGAAAGGGGGTTTCGGTGGTTCCAAGGGTGCCTGTCAGTTTATTTTATGCCAGCTTCAAAATAATTTGCAAATTGCTGTGCCATATTTTTCTGGTACTTCTGGCCTGTATTTTATTATCAGACATTAGCGAGGGTTCTTTGCTGAAATTTGCCAGCGACTTTATTGCATATTTATATGTCAGCCCCACCGGCTTTGTGTTCTTTAGGTTAGTGCATATTTTTGTAAGTTAATCAAATGCTGTGCACAAAGCAAATAACTTGCAGTGCTGCAATGTTGAAGTACATTATTCGGAGATGCAAATGCCAGGAGAGCACAAAGGACGACTAACTTTCGCAAAAAAATAAGTCCAGCATATAAACGAAAAAGTATAGTAACTTCCGGAAGTTGATTTCCATATTCTCTTTCAGTAAATGGTATAATATTTTTTAAATTAAGTTTTTTCTCTTAATAATGCATTAAAAAGGAAAATTTCAAATTTAACTAATAGATCCAAAATTAAATATAGGTATAAAAGATACAATTTTTTGGCGCGCACCTTATAAGTAACTATAAGTATTTTTGACATTTTACCAAGCTTATTTGTTTTCACAGTTGTTCTTAAAAAATTGTATACATAAATTAAAAGATATACCGACATCTCATACCCTCTGCCAGGATAAAAAAAAGGAAGCTGCTTAAATAAAGTCAAGGCGCACTCGCTGGTAAAGCTGAAATTGGATTTCGCATCCCCCCCTGTTTTTCCCAGAGCGCCCAGCATACGTCTGTGATTTATTTTAAACGTATTTAGATGCCCCGAACCCGAATCCGAATCCCCGAACCCAGCATGGCTTTATCAACGGATGCAAATGCAGTTGACGGGGCAAGGACATGGCCACATGGCAGTCCTTCCATTCCTGCACCAGTGCATTTCATTGAGTCGCTGCTTTTTTCCTTTGCAACTGCTTTTTGCTTCAGTGGCGCGCTCAATGGTGCAACAAAACACACACATACACACAGAATATAGTATCTCAATGGCAGTCGCGGCTGGTTGCATTTACCCAGACACGCTGGCGTATACGTAATGCGCTGCATTTACTCCTCTAGCGCGCTCGGTGCTTTATTTGTATGGAAATGTTACTGCTCACTGCTGGCCCGAGCGGTGTCTTTGTACTTGGATCTTCTTTGCTCGGCACGAACGGCATGTTTATTGTTTAAGTGCGCTTCCTGCGCTTCTTTCAATGCCTTTGCCCCCCTATTTTTTCTCATCCTATCCCTTTGCGCCCCTTTGTTTGCTGTAGTTTTAATAAACTTCCGCTTTACCCTTGGCTTCATAGAGTTCGCCTTGTGTGAGCGACATGCTTTCGATGCTGGTCCACTGAGAAAAAATTATAGTGAACATCATAATATATCAAAAACTTTAGTCAGGAAATTTGATTATCATAATACCATTTTATTTAACTTCCCCTTTCTAGAAACTAATTTTATGAAGTATTTTTATTTATTACTGGGTTTGGCAAAGAATTCCCTGTTTCCTTGAAGGTTCTCTTTATTCTGTTGTATGAAATACATTTTGAAATTTTGTCTAGCAATCTTCCACATTATTTTTCCAAGTGTTCGGGAATTTGTGCGAGTCAGCTATCCTGCAAAAACCCTGCAACCCAGCATCTGTGTCAATGTCAGGCACGTGCGGGCACGTGGATATGCATGTGGGACTTAAACTGCTTCTAGGTCTGGCATCTTTAAGCAAAATGTCCAACACTTGGCGAACAATTTGCCACGACACTTGGTCGATTTTCAGCCATCGATTTGCTTTTCTTTACTGCGCATAAAAGTTTTCAAATTAAAGTTTATTTCTGGCTTTCGACTGTCAGGCTGAACGAGCTGGCAATTTGGCAGAAGCATCAGTTCGACGGCCTAGACTGTCTGAAATATTGGTAGACAGAGTGGGTGGAAGGAAAACCATATCGATAGCAAAAAAATTGAACAAACTGTTGAGGTGCAATTGGTTTCTTTTCATGTTTCGCAAAAAATTGTAAGTTTTGTATAAATTGATTGAATGGGAGAAAGGACTGCCAAACGTATGTTTCAATACTTGATCTTAAACTTTTTCTATTAGAAACTCTTGTTTGATTTACAAATACGAGTATATTAAATGTATATTAAAATATTTCTAGTGAATGAACTCTCTCTACCTTTCTTAAATTTCTTACACAAATATTTTTAAATATTCTTACATTGCCTTGTCAGATCCCCAAGGATATTATGTATGGCCTTGTACTATACAAGTTTCTGGTTTTCTACACAATATATGAGCCTACAATAGCAACGAGATTTGTCATTCCCATCAGCGGGAGATTTCTGGGGAGCACATGTCATTGACTTCCGTTCCGTGAATTCTGCCGCCATGTTGTGCTCCTTATTAATGCCCTGCGGTAAAAAGGGACCACCCACCCCGGGAAAACCCTGGGAAAACCCCACCCACTGCCCATCCCAAGCAACCAAAAACACATAAGTAAAATCTGTAATAAACTTGTTGTTGTTCTCCCTGTCAGTGGGTGAGTGTGTATGGGGCTTTTATTGTTTTATTTGTGTGCGTCTTTTCAGGCAAGTTTTTATTTTGTTTTTCCTTTTATTTATTCTTTTTTTTTTGTAGTTTTCCTTCTGCTTTTATTTGTTAAATTGTGTTGTGAAAAATCGCTGAAGGCCCAGGGCCGCCACAACAGAACTTGGGCCTCTTGTGTATGTTTATTTGGTCGGTTTTTGTTCCGTTTCGTTCCATTTTTTATATATATTTTTTGGGGTATTTGTGTGTTTGTGTGCTTGACTTCGTCTTGGGCTTTATTTTGGTAGCCCAATTTTGGTTTTGCTCGCAGCAGCTTATCTTCCCTCAGACCTTGAATGCGGCAAAAGAATATTTGTGATAAATAAAAAAAAAGGAACTCTGATGCTTGGATTGGGTTTTTCGTGTGTGGAGTGGCATGGTTGCACTCATTTTTATTATCTTACTCATATTTTTAACCCCTTTGTCGTGGCTTAGTTTGGTTCTGGCAAAGCTTTTTATGAAATTGAAAAACTTTTTCAATAAATGCGCATAAATTGCTGGCCTCTCCCACTCCATTGTTCGATTACTCAAAGTATAACCATCTTTCAGGCCCATTTTTGCCCGGCTCTTGGGCTGGAATATTACTCGTAGTTAATATAGTAATATGAAATGCCCTCTTAGCAATGCGAAAACCAATTCCACTATGGGTCAACAGCCCCAACAAATTGTGTGGCTGACAGAGACTGAAGTGCTCCTGATTCGCAACCACAGGCACTCATATTTCCTTGTCCGGCACATAAAGTGACACAATGATTTTCTAATAATTTGCCAAATTGCCTTTGGTTGACCATTAAATCTGAGATACGTGTCTGTGTGATAGCCGGATTATGTTCACACAGATACTCTCATTGCCACGCCCCCCACTCCCAACGCCCCCACATGTCTGAGGAGCAGTCAGCTAGACGAAATTCTTCTGGCCAGGACATAACTCGAGACTTTTGGCAGCATCCTTCGCCTCGAGTGTGGTGTCATCGAGTTTCGCCCCCTTATCATTCTTCGCCTTCTTTTGGCCCCTTAAAGCCGAAGTCCTTAAAGTTCTTTGCCCAGAGGGTCATAGAAAATCGTGAAAATAAATCTGTGACTAGTGCAAAATCAATAACTTGGCTTGGCTGCGTTTTTCCATCCGCCCTTTCAAGTGGTTTCGTATTGCAAAGCAGAATCGAGAAATAAAATAAGAAAAAACGAGGGAAAACTGCACCAAAAATTTTCTCGGATTAGGTGTCGTCGACTTGGCCCAGAGCCATTGTTCTGTTTTTCAGGAGGAGATTTCCAAAAGCGAAGCGAATGATACTCTTGAAAGTGTGCTTGCTATAAATTGGTGGTGGCTTATGAGAGAAATTGAGAGCTATGAAGCTTACTTTGTCAAATTTGGACTATAATATTTTTGGGAATAAAGAGGGAAATTCTTAAAAACATATATATTCTCTAAAGATTATTATAAAGGAATTAAAAAGGCAATATTTGTTTAATTTAATTTGAATAGGTAACATTGAAGAATAAATCATAGGATAAATTTAGTCCAACATTATATATGCTGTGAAAGGTAATCCTAGGATAACTTTAATCCAATATTATACTGTGCAAGGTAGACCGAAGCTTACTTAAAGTCTTTTCGGTATTTTACCCAACATCTTCAATGTTTGTGTTTAAACTAGGTAAATATTTGTGTGTATAGCTCTTGAGGCGATGAGTGCCAAAAATAGAGCAAAATCCGAGCAGTTAAAGTAGATTTCTGTTTGTCCTCGCCTCTCGACATCACTGAATCCCCATCTGCAAATTTCGTCTGTTATTTTGATTGTGGTTGTCAACGGCGCTTGTTTGCCCATCCTCCTGCCGGCTGTGTCGTCAACTTTTGGCATTTTGTGTCTTTTAATTTTCATAGCTGGCGGGCGCTGGTTTCGGATCCCCTGACAGATTGGCTGCCAGAGGAAAACTCAGCTCTCAGTTCTCAATTCTCAGTATTTGCCCGACTAACAAGTTGTGTCATTGATATGCAAGGGGACTTTTGCGAAACAGGAAACGGAAGTAGAACTTAAACCCCAGTTGCTTTGACAATTAGCGCATGTGTCTGCGCATAAATCTGCTGGGTGGGCAATTTATCAGGCAAGACGAGGAGCACTTGTCAGTAATACGCGCCATTTACATTAACGCACATTACGCTCAATTTTTCGAGTATCAAATTATGGCAAAGCTCTGGGGCTCCGAGGTTTCAACAAAAGGCAGACGGCAAACTTTAAATTTTTACGACATCATTTCATGGGCCACAAGGCAGAACCCAGCCAAAGAACCCCGGCCCACGAACCCTTAACGATTGTTGTTCTCTCTCTGCTCAACTTCAATGATAATTTGCCAGCTACACCCCCGGATTTTCTCGGGGTCCTGGCAAAAGGAAAAATATTACACGCATAACTGTCGTATATTTTTTTTCGTTTTTCTTGTTGGTGTATTGTGCGAGTGGGAGACTCTTGGCCCGTTTTGTCTTCGGCGCTGGAAAACAAAAATTAGGCCATTAAGGCATTTACCAAATGCTCCGTGTCCCCGGACTGGCCTGGTATTTTCCTCTAAACAGGGATGGCTCCTTCTGGGGGCGTCTTTTTGTGAAATTGAAATTAATGTGGCGGAAATCACAAGTTGATCACGAAACGCGGCCTGCAAGGGTTCATTCGTGCCATTTAGGTGGAGCACTTGAGCCGCTTGATATATGCTGGTAATTCTCGTTGTGCGCCGATGATTAGACCGGCAATTAGTGAATTAGCATACGAAATATGTCTAATGTGTTTCAAATGAGGCCTGTCAACCACCCGAACAGCGGCATCTTTTAATGGGTTTTGTGGGAAATTATAAAATCATTATACAGAAACTTGTTTCTATAAGTCCTGTGCTTTGGAAAATATAAACGAACCGGCTGCTTAATTGCCTATTTTTAAGACCATCATTATCTATCATAAAGTATTGATACACAGCGAGATTTACTTCCTTACCATTTTTGCCTCAAAAGAAAAGGTTTTTGCTTTAAATATTATTATTACCGAAAAGTACATTTTTATTTCTTATGTTATCAACAACTCTCCTATTTAGATTTGTATTTATTCATCCTTATTTTGAACAGTGGTTAGCAATCAAATATTTCAAATTTTATAGATAAATTTGGCATTTATGAAGTCCAAACTGACAAGTGAATTTTCATGCCTTTATACTTCTGTTCATTTGATATCCCCCTGAATCGAATTCAGAAATCATCAGCATCCGTAGCTTCTGAATTGTTTTGTTGCCGTTTTAACCTGCCCCCGGCCAGCCTGAATTATTAAGCAATTTTTCACATTTTAATGGCAAAACATTTTGCTGGCATTTCTCGACTGAAACGAAAAGATGGAAAAAAGAAGGAAACCGGGCAAAGTTTTTAATTTGTTATGCTGCTTGCGTTTCCCAACGCCCACTGGCTGTGTTGGCTGCATTTCGCATATTTTATTTTCAACATTTATTGTTCGCCTTTCTCGAGCTCCTCGGCACGGCATTCATTATAAGCCATAACAATTTGACCGTGAGGCATAAAAGTGTCGAAAGTGCAGGCGAGTGGGGGGCAGTCAAGAGGGCGTGCCTCGAAACTTTTGTTGTCCAACAATGGGGAAACAGTTTAAAGAAAAGGCGGTGGAGTTATGCGTGGATCGCTCACAAAAAATGTAAAGGAAATTATGCCGAAAGTGTCCCGAAAGTTGCCGGCAAGTCTTAACTTTATTTTGATAACCAGGCGTTTAATTTGATTTAAATTATGAATGCCAGCCGAAAGGAGCTGGCACTTATGATGTGCCAAAGTGCAATCCACATGCCTTTCGCAATTTCCTTTGACCTGCATAAATAAACGCGTGCCGTCGGCCTTCAGGAGGAGCTGCTAACAAAACTTATAAATCCCAGATATCCTGACCTTAATGCCACGTTGAATACGAAATGATGATGCCGGGTGGGTCGGTCTGTCTGGGCGTTTGACTGGGTGAGACTGACTGTGGGAAGCACTAAAAGCCAAAGCCAGAGTGTGAAAATAAAAACAAACAGCACTAAGGCGGCTGGCAGATAGATAGCAGTGCCACCACAAACGCAAAAAAAAAAGGCCAGGAAAATCGATGCGAAAGTGTTTGCTGTCTAAAAAAGTTTTCCACACTCGCACTGGCGGCGGGAATAGGTGCCTGGTGACTTGTAGGTGGTGCCCCCGGGTGTCCTGAGCTGCGATGATGCCAGGTTAACTGTGCGTATACGTAACGCAGTTGAGTGGCTGCTAAATATTTTCAAGGATAACTTTACACGACCCACTCGTATATGTGCATACAGAAGCAGGATATGTATGCGACCCAAAACTTTGTTGCCCAAGTGCTTATTGTTTTTGTTTCCCGCTTCCTCGCAAGGATTACCATTCGTTAGAAGCGCTGCGGACAAAAGGGTTCCAAAACATCGATGCACCAAGCGAAAATATCAAAAATATCTCAAAAAAATATAGCTTTTATTCAAAAACAGACCTTTTAACTAAGTAAAATCAATGTTTTGAGACCTTGTACTGATCTATGAAATATTATATTATAATATAATATATAATATATAATAATATAATAATAACATCATATAATAATAATTAATATATTATAAATATTATAAAATAAAATTTTAGGCTTTTAGGAATATAAGATTATAATATAAATAATAGCATTTTTTCATTTCACACAAAATATTAAATAAATATTCCTATTATTACTAAAACAATTACAACACAAACAATAATGGCATCAAGGTTGATGTATCTAATATCAAAAGGTTTTTAATAAGATAGACATTTTTATTTTCATCGGTGTATTAATGCAATATATTTTAAAAGGCAAGTTTCTCCACCCAGAATGGGCTTCAAAGCCAATGTAGGATATCCGTTGGCTCGATTTCCCCACACAGTTTTTATGGATAGCTGAGACCTTGAAATCCGATACGCTGGTACCGCCCAACTACTTTGCATATTTTCACTATTTCTCTTTCTGGTTTGTCGCCCGGCTACGTGACTCTGCGTTTAAGGGATGCCCAACGGCATAGAAGATAAGTTACCACCATGAAAAATATATATAAAAGGAATATCTACCAAAAAATCTACAGATGCTGGGTAATTATTCTCTGGCAAATCCCAGCCGCATTGCAGCCGTTGATGCAACTTTGCCATGTACTAACATCCTGCAACATTCGCAGTAACTCGTTGAAATCCAAACGTGAATGCCACCGGCTTGTCAGCGTCATTTTTATGACATTTCCGATGAATACAAAATGCTTAATTAAATGCCGTCGTCGCACACAAATTGCGATTTTCTCTAGGAAAGTCCTGGAGCCTGGATGAATGGGGGATGGGTCCCCCACCCCCATTTTCCGCCTATTCTCGGCATGTGATGACACGCATAATTTATTCAATTTTCATGTCTCTGTGTATGCGTGCATGTGCGCCGAGTTAAGGTTTTACGCGTCTCTAATGCTTAAATTACACATTCAAACACACACGCACACAGTTGCCGCAGTCATGTGCGACATTTGCTTCGCAGGACTCTTTTTTTTTGTTCCTTTATTCCTAGGAACGTTTTGTTTCCCACTTGGCCAAATAATGATCCCCAGCCGGGGGTTTTTCCTCTCCATTCTTGTTGCGTATTTACTGCAAAGATTATTTGCAATACCGTCGTTCTCGTACTCGTTCCCATTGTGCGATGCTGATGAAGGGGAATAATGGTGATTCCGAGGGGTCTTAAGGGGGGTTTTCTGGGTGCCCGGGTGTCTCAGCAGGCTGCCGCTTTGTATACAACAAATCACTTTGCTGGCGCAACACTTTAATGTCGGGGATTAGGTATTAAGGTGAGATTTCCAAGTGTCTCAAACACTGGAGCGTAGCCAAAGGGGATGCCTTAAGCTTATGAAAAGTATTTGTTGAAGACAATAGAAGATTTCCTTCCTTCTTCAATTGTCTTGAGGCATAAACAATGGTTAAAACATTTTCTAAAAATATTATTTAGATTGAATTTAATAGAACCACATATGAAAACCCCTTTCGTTTATATTCTTAATTACTTTATTTAAAAACATATATTTTACCTTATATCATATACCAAGATAAGTAGAAGTCTTATAACTATACAACTACATAAGAAACCCCCTTTGCATTGCAAAGTACACATATATATCATATACCATTCCCTATATCTTATATCATGATAAGTATAAAACTACATAGGAAGCCCCCTTTGCTTTGCACACTACGCACCTGACTCTTCACTAGATCCCTGGTAAATATATATGTGTATATGCTCCATATATATTTGAGTGCTCCATTTGCATTGTTAAAGTCATTCTGTGAAGGGAAAATTTGCATATGTGCATCAGCTTGTGTTTGCTTAAGTGCGAGGCAATGTGCGGAAAACGGAAGTTGGTTTTTGGTAATATCAACCTCATATGCCAACTGCTTACCAATATTTGCACTAAATACGTATGCACACATGTCGGAGCGTTATTGAAAAACTATGTTGACACAGTTCTGGGGGAACGAGATGTCAAGTGGGGAAAGCTGAAAGCTTTTACTGCACTGCAACTTGAACAAAAACCCAAATTTGCTCCATATCAGAAGTGATTGCGAAATGAGTTCTACACGCAGACAGATTGAGGTGAACTGGTTGGGGATTTTGAGATTTGCATGCATTTGACTAATTATAAATATTTGCAAATGCAGACAAGTTTTCGCATGGCAATCAGTAAAGTGCAAATGTGGCTGACTTTCCAATTGAGAATTACATTTTATGAGCTGCTCGAGTGTAATTAGTAGACCTTATAATCGTGAAAGGGGGACTCAAATGCCAGTTTTTGAATAAATCAAACTTGTCCTACTTATAAACCCTATATTAAATTAAATGCTCAGTACCTGGAGATTTTTATAAAAAGGTTTCTTCCTTATTTTTAATTCATTGCACTTCAAAAATACAATGGATATAAAAATATGAATAGAACATTTCCCGATGCTCCATTGGCTTTCTATTGCTTTAAATTGCGGCATATTTGTGCGAACTCAGCGTGAAATATATTCCATGGATAGACAGCTCTTCATTTGCCATTTTCAGCAGGCGTTTATTTTAAGAAAAAAGCGAAACGATCAAAATCAGTGTGTAATATTTTGCTTTTTCGCATTCGCAAAAATGTTTAACAATTTGGGGTGGTTGGTTTTACTTTCTTTTTTTTTCTGGGGGCGGGAGTATGGCGTGTGTCGCCCATCAACTGCAAATTGCGCACGCAAATTGTCTGCCTTCTCCCCATTCTGGGAACTTTCGTTGTCTATTTCGCGCCTGTAAATCGTAAATCAGCGCAGATTATTGTTGCTAGCCCCAGACCCCAAAACCCCTAAGATTCACAACCATTTACATTTGTATCTTTCGCCTCTGCTGTCTGCGTTTTTCAATTTGAATCAGCTTAAAGCAGCCCGAGAGCTGCGTTCTGCAGTTTTATCAAAGGCCGTTCTTCTTCATAAATATGCAAATTGTCTGGAGTCTTTCTCGTTTCGTTGCTCGGCATTTCACTTCCGCTGCGGCTGAAACCGCTGCTGCCGTTTTCCAGTCCTAAATCGGATTTACTTTCACTGGCTTTAAGTTTCAGCCGCCTGTCTTTGTGCCTTTCTGTGTGTGGGTTCGCAGTCCTTTGTAGTCGCGGAAATATTTGATTATTCGCCGCCGAGGTTGCCGCACATGGATGGATCGGATTGGGTTCCCCCTGGGTTGCAGCTAACGACTTTGATTGCCACGAGACGGGGCACGTGATTGCAAGTGCCCGAGTTGGCCGCAAACAATGCTGCCACTCCGTCTGTGTGCTGTGCCAAACCTGGTCCATCTGGAAAGGCTTGTGGTTAAGTGCCGCCCACCCGCATCACTCATACGCACAGTGGTTGCGACTGGCAAGATTAATCGATCTTAAAGTTGTTAACAGGGACCGCAAAAAATCAATATTTCTGAGTTTCAAGTTTAAAATACTATTATGACATATACGTAGCAGGAGTTATACAAAGCAGCCAAATTGAGTAGAAAAGAAAACTGCATTTGTAACTTGTCACAAAGTACCTAAAAATCAGTCAATAGAAAATTGTAGTATGCTATAAAAAATTCAAAATCATTAATACTGATTATGTTGGGTGCCTGGGTAAATAACTCTTTGTTAACTTTAAATTATTTATTAAGCACTGCTTAAAAAAATATAAATGTTCTTTAATTATCCTTTTGTTAAAACAGCAAATAAATAAGTCGAACCTATATGGGAATAGTTGCTAGCTGAAGTGTTTAGAATTCCAGTTTAGTATCCTTTTATATAAATAATTGAGTTCAATTGTTTGAGTTCAACTTTAAAAGTGTTAAATATAATTAGCCTAATGGACCTTTGTTTGATGGAATGATTTTAATTTGAAATGGTTCAAGCACTAACCCGTAATCAGATACCACTAATAGCTCTAGGCATTTTTCACTTCTATCAACAAATAAATTTCATATGCATGAAATGAGCAAAATTTAATTTTCATTATGGCTGTCGTCACAAAAGTCGGGTTATTCCAGTGACTAATTAAATAAATAAATAATTGTGCTGCCAATGGAAACATTTTCCATAATTCTGTTGAGTCCTGACTTGATTGAAAGTCAAAATAAATTGAGTTGGGGCGTGTGTTTTGATGTGATATCAGGTTACGATGCCATGGTGCTAGCATCTTAACCGCACAAGAGCCACTTGTGCCACACCCCCATGCGGCACACTTAATTGGGGCTACCGCCGCCCCCCCTGGGAATAACATCCCCTATACGGAGTGCTACCTGTACAAAACCCCAGCCGAGTTTTGGGGTGCGTGTGCTATCTGAGTTGAACTGGCGGCACTTTTGCTGCCATCTAATTAGACACTGTGGCTGCATTAAATGCCAGGAACTTGGACTTTATGGCTTTTCGAGGTAGACGATTCCTTGGAGCGGATACCAAAAGTTTTATTGCCATGACAGATAAAAGTCATATTAGCGTTTGCTTAATTTGCGCTTGACATTCTAATAGAAAATAAACAGACTTTCTTTGTAGGTATAATATATGGTGTGGTGTTTGCTATTTTCATATACAAAATTTACCAACCATGGTGTTCTATGTTCTTCTCTCGCTTGTGCGCAATATACTCGTAAATAAATAAATTGCCCACAGGAATTTCATAATACTTTTGCGAGGCAGCTTTGCATGCATAATTCACGAGTATGAATTTCATGTGCCGACACCCAAACAAGGCAAAAATCAATCAAATTAAATTGAAAATGAAAATCATAAGGCTGCCCAACCAATCTAACCCTCAGCTGAATTGAAGGAAAGGAAAACTGAATTGTGGCAGAAACTTGAGCATGATTTCTGGCCACATTTTCATAGTTTCCCATAGTCGATTCAAGGCTCAGAATTTCACAATTTAATTATCGATGGTAAAACGGCAGAGTAGAAAGTTTTGAATGCCTGCCGGCAACTGGGAATTTCTGTTTTTGTTTCCATTACCATTCGCAAGTTTGTTTCGGCATTGTCCTGGCTCTGAACCCCTGACCTCTGTTGTACTCCCAGGGGATCCTTGGACTTTTGCCCACAATTTTCCATTCTGCTCCGTGAATTTAGACCTCAATTTATCGAATTGTTCAATTGACTGGGTGTACTGGGTGGTAGTTAGTTTCGAGTTATATGTGAAAGTGCTCTGACTGCAAATTGTTTTATTTGCTAAATCAAATCTAAATTTGGACGACTTGACACGGTCCGTAGCCATTTGACCATGAAATGTCAGCTGTTAAATAAATTATCTGGCTAGTAATTAATTCCGATTCCATTAACAGCAGTCGAATTTCAGTAATTTTAATTTATATATTATAATTGCTGGGCTGTAAATCGATTTGACTAGTGGTAATTATATCTGCCAGCTGAAGCATTTATATTTAGCTTTTTCATTTGCTTTTGATTAGCATTCCTAATGAACTCACCGTGTTGTCGTTACATTTAGGCAAAAATAATTTCAATTTGTGTTTATTTTTGGGGTTTGAGAGATGAGTAAAAGTTTTTCAATTTTCGCCACTGCGCTTGGTAATAATGAGTTCTTAACTACAAATCAGGCGGGCGAAAAAAAAACTGTCTTGCAATTAAGGCAGCGAATTAAAAAACGGAGCAACGGCAGCTGCGAAATGTGAATGAATTAGCTCGATTTGCATGGGAAATTCATAAATATGTAAGCTTGGACGGTGGGTGTCGAATCGAGGACCGTGGACAAAATGGGGGAGGAAAGCAAACAAAATTGCAGGGCCCCCAAGGTATGAGTAATCAAAGCAAAAATTACCTAATTAACATAATCCGCAGTGGCCAAATGAGGCGGCTCCTGCTCGCCAGCTCCCGGTTTTTCCAGGTTTTTCCTTGCTTTTCTTTTTTTTTGTTATTTTTCTTTTCGAAAAGGGGGGGCTGTGGGCGTGGTTGTCGTCTGCTTTGGCCGTTGATTAGCGCCGCCTTCTGCTCCACACTCGCATTCGTGTCCTGCGTCTGTCTGTCTGTCTGGTGCCACGTAAATCCTCTGTGATAAGTTGTCTAGGACTTGATCCTGTTCACGTTTCACGTTTCTCGTTCTGATTAATATGCACAGACGTTTAAATTTCGCTTTTTCGCCCTGCTTCGGTTTATTTTAGGGGCTTTGGTTTATGGTTAATTCACTTCGCTGGCTGTTTGCTTTAAGGTTTTTCCCGGGCACTGATGCACTGCAAATGGATTTTCCACCGTGAGCTTTACGAGCTAGCTTTCACCTGCTTTTGGCAGGCGAGCGGAAATGAGGCAGAGTCTCACACACACGCACACATTACGCACACACATACATTCAACTGGCGGAAATGGGTGGGATGCGCGAAATACTTTATCAAGAGTTCCTATAATATCCCAAAAACTATTTAAAAACAAACAGTTTGGTTGATTAACTATTAATTTCAGAAAAACTTTGCCATTAACACTACTTTAGTTTTGTAGGTGCTCAAAAGTATGCTATGGTAAAACTCATTCTTAATATCCTGTGGAATAGAGATTAATAGGCTTAACTGCATTTTGTTCAGCAGCCATCTTCTGGTTTCCAATTTTCTAGAGATTATAAACAGCTTAAGTGCTTAGATATGTAGTGGCAAATATTTCATTTATTTCTTAAGAAGAAAATCTTTTGCCAGCAAGTTTCTAAAACAACGGCTTACTGCTCAGCATCACAAAAAATCCCCTCTTTCACTCTTTAGAGCACAGCCATCTGTATCTTATAAATCCATAGATATATAAATATACCATACTTATTTATCCCTTGAGTGAATAATGTATTATATACGAGGATGCTCCTATCCCTATCCCAATTCCCTGTTCGACGCCTTGCTGTCTGCTAGCAAAAAAAGTTTGACATTTCGCCTTCTGCCAACCGGAAGTTGGCTAACATCACAAATACCAACGCACACCGCTAACACACGCACAGCACACATACACAAAGGCTCGTTCTGCTACCTGGTAGATATGTTTTTGTTTTTGGTCTTAAATCGCACAGTTTCTGGAGGCAGTTAGTTAGTTAGTCAGTTGTTTTTGTGGCCTCTTCACTCGGCACTTGGCACTTGGGTTCTTTTAGTTAATTCGACACTGTCACGGGTCGCGTGTCCTGGCCTCGATGTATTCAGCACTAGACTGAGCTCCTCACTCGGCCAGGACATGCTTTTAAGCCAGCCTGTGGAGTTCGAAATTCGAAATGGCCACCATGCGCCTGCGCTGTTTCTCTTTCAAATGGCCACAAAACCAGCTCCTTTGCTCTTCAAGCTGCTGACTGCGTTTTGTTATTATTTTGTTTATGTCCCTGCCAGCAGGATGTTTCTCTCGGTGAGTGTGTTTTTGTCATCACCTGTTAGCATTTGCGAGTCCTTGAAATCCGGCTCAGGCTTCTTGCACAACCTGAGCCACCGAAATCCACCCAGTAGCCATCCCACTGCCCCCCCTTTTGTTAGCTGAGTCTGCTGTTGACATTGTCTTTGCCATTATGTAATAATCACAAAGACACACACACGTGCTAAACTTCAAATTAATTGCTGCCCAAAAGTATAGGTGGCTGTGGGTGTGGTGTGGGTGTGGGTGTGTGCATGGGTTTGAGTACATGGTCCTTGGATGGACATGGCAGGACATTGTCTGCCGCTGACCGCAGGCCAAACACCAGGCACGTTCCCGTTTTGCATGCCACCAGGATGTGCAAAATATCCAGCAATGAAGGTCATGTGACGAGGGGGGGCAGGGGCTTTAGGGAGAGTGGGCGGACTTCAAACAGGGGGCGTGGCAGATATGCGTTCAGGTGTTGTCCAGGTGCAAGCGACGCGCAAAAGTCATTAAGGTTGGCCTGCAAAGATGAGCAAACGATTATGCATAAATTACTAGACCTACTTTGTACCTATTACGCAAGAAACAAATGAAAAAGTTGGCCTAAATCGAACATAAATCAAGTGCACAGTACATTATAAATTAAATTATAAATAAGTGTATTAAAAGAAATTCCTCTAATTAGATTATGTCTTCTTAAAAATAAATAAGGGAATTTTTAATTTTATAATCAGTTGTACTTGTAACAAAGAGTTTTTAAAACACATGTGCATGAGCATGTTCTATTTAAAATAATACACATTTTTACAGTATTTTGTAAAGTCCCAACTTGTAGGTTTAAAAAATGGTAGAACTCATGTTTAATAACCCACAGCCGTTTTTATATCTATATGCATTCGTAAAAATAGAGTTTCTTTTTAAATACTTAAACTTAACCATGTTCTAAGGTTTCTATTCATAAATGTAAACCTGCTTTAAATACCGTATACCAACTTTTCATCTTAAATAGGAAAGAACTCCCGTTAAATATCATGTAATTCTCCGTTAAGCAGCCACATTTCTTGCAAAGGACACCTAGTGAGAGTTTGAAAGTGCCATCATGACTTCCAGACTTTAGTTCTGTTCGGCACATAGCCCGACTACCCTGAAGTTACCGCTTATAACAAGAACATCAACAACGCCGTAACGAGGTTCATGTTTAATGGCCGTGCAGTCGCAGTCCTTCGGATGGAGCAGGAGCAAGGTGTTGTTGTGCCAGAGAGGATGGCTATATAGGGCTATATCCACAGTCCTGTCGGGTGTCGGGCCAACAAATGCAGCTACAAAGGCAGTCCAAAAGACATGCACTAATATCGTGTGCTGTCCGTGTTGCATTTCTCCCCAAATCCCCCTCCGTCGTTTCCCTCCCCCACCCCCTGTGTGCCATGTTTTTGGGCTTACAGCTTGAACCTGACACAGAAAATTGTATTTTAATGACGGAGCATAGCGTCACTGCCAACGACAGGGACAGGAACAAGGACATGCCAGTGGAGCCCCCATTCAAGACGTTAATAAAGCGACGCACACGCAGCACATTCCATGGGTGTAGGGTGTTCCAAAAGGTGCAAGGGGGTGCGAAGAGGGGTTCGGGAACGGTAACGGCACTTCCAAAATGAAGTTGTTACCTGCCCAAAAGTCCGGCTCTCGGGTTTGGCTGACATTTTTTGGGGGCATTTCGCCTGCAGCAGCAGGTGCAACATCAGCAGCCTCCAACCTCCAAGCGAAAGCCCAGGGTCGGATGGCCTTTCATACGTAGTATTCCATTCCAATTGCACTGTTTCCAAAAGGGATCCTGTGAAGTGTGCTTTCGACTAGCTTTGCATTTTATCAGAACCATCTCCCTCTATATTTCCCTGTGTGTTTGAGCCCGGTTGTTGGAACACAAGTACACTTGTTTATGCATTGCAGCAGTCATAATTATTGTTAATGGCCATTTGTGTTGCCGTTGCAAAAGCAGAGGGTTCGCCCCGGAGTGCCCTCATCTATCTCTATGTGCACCTCCTGCATAATTGATTAAATCATGAACGATGCTTGTTTGCTTTAAATTTGAATTTTTTACAGTCATTCCATTAAATATTGCTATGAATTTTATTTATATTTCCATTAAATTAAAATGATTTGTAGTGCTTTGTGCACTATAAATATTACCTTTCCATAATAATTATTTTAAATGTGAACTTTATTATTATGTATTTTTTATGAATTTATATTTGAAGTATTTATTTTTTCTTACATTTAGTTCTTACGAAAATCGAATATTTAATCTGCCAGCTTAAATGTTTTTTCCCCACTTTGTCTGACTACAATTAAGTATTTCCTTCGAAATTCAATCACCATTACAGGCATTCTGATTAGACCCCTGATATTCAATAAATATTTTCAATTTCAGTTGAACCCGAGGAGAAGGAAAATGAAAACGAGGACAAGCAGGACGAAGACGAGGACGATGACTTGGATAACGAGGAATTTGAAGAGCAGGGTAAGAGCAACCCAAAAGCACTCATCGCATAAATCTGTGATAAATATGAAAATAATTTGAGGAAATTTCCACTAATAAATGGCATTTGCCTGTTTTCCCACCCCAAATTTCCCTTTCTCCCCACAACAGATAATGGACTCACAGAGAAAACGTTCAAGTTTGATGATTTCGCTCGCAGGTAAATAGGCCTAGACCAAGGATCCTATCCTTAAGCCCATAAAGTTTTCGAATCAAGGCCAAACCGCGTGGACACTTTACCATTTTGGGAAATATAACCTAGAGGAAGGGGGAAATGGGGACGCTTAAATTTTACTGCTGTTATTTGAAAAGTTATCATGGTCGCCCGCTCGGTTGAACGGCGGTTTTGTGTCCTGATGGTGGTGTTGAAAATTGTAATTGTGTTTTTAATTGAAAGGCAGACCAGAGTCAGTGCTCGTGGCTACTAATTAAGGATTAGTGTCAGAAATTACTTGTGCCAAAAGTTTTATGGCCGCGAACTCGAACTCGAACTGGGAACCGGCGCACACAGATGCCGCGGGCAGCTTAGAACGGCAGCAACATCAGCGGCAGCAACAGCAGCAGCAGCAGCAGCACGGCAGCAACATCGACCGCACAGCAGCAACATCAGGTCTCACCCTGCCACAACAATTATAATAAAATGACGTCAAGTTGGTTTGCCCGTTGTATTTTAATTGCGCTGCCATTCACGTTGTTGTTGCTGCTGTTGCCTCAAATGTTTCTAAAACTTTTGCGCCGAGTGTAGAACATTTGCGGTTGCCGTGGTCGATGGTGTTTTTGGGGGTGACTGCTCCGCTGCTTGGATAAACTCTTAAATCATAATTAGTTAAATTTAGCATAATTTGATTGGAGTTTGGTTTATAATACCCAACTGTGTTTCTGCTTGTCCCCATTCCTTTAGATTGCTGAATCCGAAAATTGTTCGCGCCTGCACATTAGTGCTATCGGATTGGGCGGATATACCCACGCGGTCCTTGAAGGCGGCGGTAACTATTCTTCATCGCATCGCCTACGGCTGCAAATGTTCGGGAATGCTTTTTCAGGTGAGTGAGATAAGATTTAAGTGACCTTTAAGTTATCAAAATTAAAAAGGTATTTGGACCGTTTTCTCAATCTCAGGTTAAGGGTCTAGTAAGTTGTCTGTCAGAGAAACTTACGATTAAGTTGAATGGTTCGTTTTCTTAATGTGTTGTTGATTTCATTCAGTTAAGCATTAACATTATATTAAGCAACTTAATGTGTCCGTCAAGGCCATTTAACCCAACGACAAAACTTAACACGACATTGAGAAATCGGCTCTTAAGTATATTGAAAAGTATTGCTATTTAAATGAAAACCTACCCAAAAATGGTCAAATGCAATTGCTGAATCCTGTTTGGCTCTTTTTTTTAAACCATTCAAAGGACCTGTACATAAATCAAAGTCAAATGCAAAAAACAAATGCCACAGCTAAGCTACCCGCCGCTCATTTTCTTTTTGCTCTCCTTCTTTCACTGTCGCTGCTTTCATTTCATTTTTATGGTAATTTGTACAAATTAAGCGGACCTTTTTTCTATTTGTCCAAAGCCACAAACGATATTTACTGCTCTGTGCGTACGTATATATATATATTTTTTTAAGCCGGTTCGGCAATGGGCTCGGTGGGTTTCTTTTCTGGTCCCTCCGCTGTCAGCTGGAATTTGAACTTTTTAAGCCTTTCACGCGCTGCCTTGAGCCAGAGCATCGGTTGGGCTCTATAGCGACTCAAATATTCAAATGTCTGTGTTTGAGTTTGAGTTGGCACAGTCCCTGGGGAAGAGTCTAACGCGATTGTCTTCAAGTTGGGCCTTAAAGATATTTGCCGGATTTATTTGACGCTTTTACTTTAAATTTAATATGACCTAGCCGTTTTCCTAGCTGCATTAGAATTTTAATTTGTTGTGGCATTTTCTAGGACCCTTTTTTGTGGCTAAAATATACTTTCTTCCTATTCATCACCCTTTATAGAGCATTTAATTTTGTACCTTTCACAAATGGCTTTCACTTCTTTCCGGATTTCTTTTCAACTGCTTATGCTGCTTTTCACGGCTGGCAATTAAACTTTTCTTTTGGGGCAGAGTTCATAAATCACATTCAGCAGCAGGCTGCGCGGCCTTCGCTATCCCACCCACCGGGCTCTTCCCGTTTTCATGGGCTTAAAGCCGTGCTTAAAGCTTTCGGTTTTTGGTTTCGGGCCACAGAGTGGCATGCAACCACTGCAGAGAGTCCGCGGGGGAATGGCCATTGGAGAATGGCTAATCACTGGAGCGGCCAAAAACGGCATCGCATTTGGGGAACAGAGCCGTTGTCGAGTGTCTCCGTCCTCCGTCTTCAATCTTTTGGCCCCGCAGTCCACATCGCGTCCCTCTTCGGGCGCCATTGGTTCCCTATCAGCGTCATCTAAGCCGGCTCAGTGTCTGCTGTGCACAAGCGACGATTAAAGGACGACAATGACGAGGACGATGCCGAGAATGAGGAACCGAGCACTGCGAAAAATCTATCGAAAATCAATAAAGCTGGCAGAGTTTCAATAGGTTTCTCGAAAAAGATGAAAAGGAATCTGCAGAGAAACGGTGTTCAAAAAAAAAAAGGTTTTTAAAAAAACCAATTCATATCTATATAATATCCCAACTGGCTTCCCGAATTTCAAAGTCATTCTTTAAATATATGGGTTCCTCCAAATAGAAAACAACTCAAAGAAACTGAGTTTATAAAGAGTCAATCATTTATTTCTTTATATAAACTAAAAGCAAATAATATTTAATTAATGGATTATGGACATGTATATCATTTTCTATCGATAATTAACTACTAGCTACTTTTGCAAATACATTTTCTCAATTTTTTCATTTTGACTTAAAAATAAATGTAGGTAAATGTAAAATAATAATAATACCGGTTTGTAATTATTTTTTAAGTAACCGAATAATATTAATTATGTTTAATCCCTTTTTTTCAAATGTAAGTCTTTATTAATATCAGTTGATTTTAATTCTTTTCTCTTTGTTAATATTAAATGGGGTTTTTTCCCCAGTGAACGGCTGCAGCTATCCATGTCCATGTGGCCATCAAAAGGAGCAGACTGCTGCTTGCCAGTCTGGCCACAAGCAAAACAAAAGTAGCATCATATGCAAAGTCAAAACCACTAATGGGTCTGCGCAATCATAGGATAAATTAAATTCCAAATACGGACGACGACAGTCGACAACGATACAGGGGCTTTCGGTTGGCTGGTTGGGGATGGGGACTGGGAATGAGAATAGAGGGGTGTTAAGGGTTAGTTGTCGGGGTTTGGGTGGCATTTATAAAGTTTTTGCCAACTGCAAATGATATCTTGCTCAGCAGAGAGACAACCGCAGGCGGCAACCGCAGAGGATTCTAGTTTCCAGAGAAGAAGAACGAGGTGGCTGGCGGCTGCTGTGGCTGCTGTCTTTCCAGAAACTTTTCATTTGAATTTCAAGCACAACCTAACCAGCGTTTTCCTCCCCCTCTGTCCATCAGGCCAAGCTGTTTCGCATCTTTCAACAAGTCTTCAGCGTGGAACGTGACGTCCATCAGGAGGAGCTGCGTCGTCTGGCCATCTTTGTGGTGCGCAAATTTGTCGAGGTGGCCCCGACTAATCCCAAAATCTATGCAGAGTTATTATTTTACAAAGGCATCAGGGAGGCAAATGAGCTGGAGACGGGCTATTGTGACGCCTACGAAGCGTGAGTACGGGTTACTTTGGGCATTGTCTCCTCATCTGGGGTTGGCCTCCTCATCACAATGGCCGCATGATTGACTGAGCCGGGGCTTCATCGTCTGTCGTTTAGTTGGCACATGATAAATGATGGCCAGCGGCCAGAGTAGAGAGTCCATTGTATTTGCACTTCCCCAGTACCAGAAGCCCAGGGGTCAGATCCTCTGCAGGGGAAGTCAAAACCACGGGGAGATAGACTGCTAAAAGTCCTGACTATATATCTATTGTTTTAACTTTTCTTGCAGTGGCACCAAAGGAGCCTGGACTGAGGAGCAGGAGTCGGAACTGCGCTTCCTCTTCGAGGAGAACCAGCGCAATCCTGAAACCGATAAGGGTAATTACTAAGAGTCCAGGGATCCAGGGATGCAAAGCCTTTATAAGCCTATTCAAAACAAACGAGAAAAAGGTCTATTCTCAATTTTGGCTATCTCTAATTATCATCTAATTGAACAAGAGTTACTTTTAAAATCCAGTCGAATTCTAAACCTCATATAGGCTCAATTTTGATAGACTTTGCTGGCTTTGCATCCTCTTTTGGCCAGGAAAAATCCACTTGGAGTGTAAATTAAAACTCGATTCGGAGTAAATGAATAGAAGCAATCAGAGCAGAGGCACTCGAGCCACTCCAATTGTAGCAGGCAGAAAATGGCCAGAAATAGATGGAAAAGAACTACCCAATTGTGTCTGTTCTTTCAGATGTGATTGATTGGATTCTGGAAAATTTGGCCGACAAGACGCGCAACCGTCGCACTGTCCTGAAGAAGCTAAAGGAATTGGGCCTGATGTTCAAGGCACCCACCAAACGTTCGACCAAGTCGGCCCAGGGCGGCAAAAACCTCTGGCAGCCGGAAGAGGACGAGGAGCTAAGGAGCTTATATGATCAGCATCGCATTGAACCGGGTAAGTGGACAATCAGTTTGAGTACTCAGTGGAAAGGATAGATGATGGCAGGCCCAATCAAGGACATAAGAGAAAAGCCTAGTCGATTAGGTGCTGGGACAATAATCAAGAAAGCCACTTGGGCTCTAATTTAGATTTTTAATTAATAAAAAAATTTTAATTTAATTGTTTAATAATTAAAGTATCCAATCTGACTTGTTTAATATTTTTTAGATTGCCTGGATCGTATTGTCCATGAGTTTGCGGAGCGTCGCTCCAAGCAGCAGATCATCAAGCGGATGCTGCAGATTCACCTGATAGCCGACAAGTCGGAGATTCTGCCAGCCAAAAAGGAGCGTGGCAAGGGCAAGGCCAAGAAACAATTGCCGGAAATTGGAGGCGAGGGTGATGAGTACGACTTTGCCGAGGAGCCCATGCTGGAGGACTCGGGATATAGAAAGCCCACAGCCAAACCCAAATCAAAACCCAAGAAAGCCCAGAAACGTCAGGTGGTCCGAACACCCTTAGATGTGGGGACAGTTAAAGCTCTAATCGCTCAAGTTAATGCCGACAAGTTTCAATCGGCCATCGAGTGGTTACAGGAATGTCTGCAGGATGCCAGCGAGGATACAGAGGAAGCGGTCGAGGATGAAGATGGCGTCCCCCTGTTGCCTTTGATGGCGGATCAAAAGGATGCCATGGAGGATGGCGATTTTCAGAAGGTACTGGTTGCCCTGGGGATGCAGCCACCGATTGCGGGCATGGAAACCTACTGGCGTATCCCAACCTACTTGAATGCGGCGGATTTGCAAGTGCGTTCTAAGATTTTGCTGGGAGAAGAAGTGAATTTGGAGCCCGAAGACGAGGCTGCCGATGATGATGATGGGGAGGATAATGAGGATGGTAATGAGGAAAGTGAAGAAGAGGAGGACTTCCTCGATAAGCAAAGTCGACAGCGGCAGGAGAACATAGCCGCTGAGCAGCAGCGAAAACTTGATAGCCTCATGTTCAACCAGAGCGATGACGAAACCGAGCAGCGTGCCCCGCCAAAAGCCAAGGACAAAGCCAAGGCCAGCGAAAAGAAGGCCAAGCGAAAGGCCAAAGACAAAGCCAAGGAGTCAAAGGACTCTGGTGACAAAGGGGCCGAGGAAACAGCGCTGATGAAACCCAACACGGATGATTTATTTGAGCAATTGAGAACCAAGCGAGCCACTAAAATCAAACTGAGCGATATGGCTCTAAATGAGTCAACAAAGGCCGCTCAAGAGGCGGACGATGATGCATTTAACTTCAACTCGGAGGACTATCGTGCCCGGCTGCTCGAGCTGGAGGATGGGGAGCAGGAGGACGAGGATGGAGATGCCGGTGCCAATGGGGACAAAGAGAACAATACCAATAAGTCCCTGCAGCGTGCACGTCGCGTTAATGTAATTGACTCGGATGATGATGATGATGATGTTGATGGCGCCTTGCCTGCCGACAAGACAAACAAACGCCCGCGCAGCGATGACGATCGGGAGGATGAGGATGGTGATGCGGATGCCAATCCCAATCCCAATGCCGACGAGGACGACAGCGATGATGGGGCCAGTTTTCTGGCTCGCAAAAAGCCAGCCAAAGTCAATGGCGAGCCGGCCAAGCGGCGTCGGTTGGCCATCATCGATGACGATGATGAAGATGATTTTTAATGCACTCCCGTTCTGCTTTTGATTTTATAGCTCACCGGAATGGAAGTTCGAATAAATGTAACTTTTAATTTGCATATTTGCTGTTGTTTGTTCTTTTGTCATGTTCGTCAAGAATGAGTACGAGTACTGCTTTTATGGCATTGCCCATTCCAGCAGAGCAGGGTATTACGTGGGGTATAACGTTTATATCGATTATTTTTGATTACGAAAGGGTATTTAGTTTAATGGATACTTATTTGGGTGTATAGGCATAAGATGTGCCAAATAAGTGTGGGATTTTAAGGATTTTTCTTATAGCTTTGTTTTTAGAACATAATATTAAGTAACCATAATTTCGACTGTGATTATACATTCTTAAAATAGGTTTATTTTGATTTTAAGTAACGAGGAAACGAAACATTCATGTTCCATTTATAGACAACATGTTTTGCCTACTGTGCTTCCCCCACATGGGTAACAAAAGTCAACCAACTCCATTGTAACTGTCTGGTAGCAAACATGGCCTAGACTCCCACACCCCCCTTCCCAGCACTGGCACGCCCCTCCAGGCCAGTTCTATTACCTCTGCCAGTCCCCCAGTTTACTTGATGGCATTTCGTGCTGGTCTATTGTGAGCAGCACATATAGCTCCACCTCCAGAGCCTTTTGTGTGCTTCTGCTAATTTGGTGGCTTTTGTTGGTCGGATGCTCTGGCTGGGGTGAGCATTTGCCTCGCTTCGTGCAATGCATTTTGTTAATTTCTGGCCAGGGCGAGACGGTTCAAGTCCCAGGTTCAGTTCGGGATCGAGGGTCAAAAGGCATGCACTTGGGGAAATCTAACTAGTTTTACTTGGCACCTTATGGCAGATTAAAAAATGGAAACTTATTTAACTTGTATTCTTGGTCATATATATTAGACCTACTATTTTCTAAAACATACAAATAATATATATTTTGGAAAATAATAACAATATTATTTCGGTCTTAAAACTTTCTTCAGGTGTGGTAGCGACGTATTCGACTCCGTATGCAAATGCTCCAGTTGAGCATTGTTCCACGGCAGTTGCAATTCACACACAATCCACATTGTCGGAAGAAATAATCGCACTTAAATGCATTGCATTGTAGCAGCTTCTGAGGGCCAGCATAGAGCAAAATACGAGTCAGTGGCCAATGTCCTCGGTCATATTGTGTTTTTATTGGGTTTTTGGGGCTGCACGTCTAACGAATTTGTGGTGCGTTTCGCAGCCGAAGAGAGACTTTTATTTTGTGACACTTTTATTGGAAATTACTCGGCCACAGATGAGAATGCGGTTTGATTGGGAAGCCATTTTAAAAGCAAATTCAATTCAATTCAATAATCAATAATCAGAGCCAACTGTCTGTGCTGCTTCCGCAACTGGGTTGCAACGGGGCGTATGCGTGATTTCGCACTGGACGGATTAATGAAATTAAGTGCATAAATTTGAGCTGGCTGCGAAAAATCCAAGCCCGTGCATAAATCAGCACCCAGACAGGCGACTTACCTTTGGCGCTCAACTTAGGCACTTCATTTATTTTGCAGCAGAATTAAAAGGACTCGCGACACGTGTGTGGCACCTGCCAAGGCGAAGGCGAAGGACCCACCCACACCCCCACTGACTTCGTCCTGTGACATGTCACATTATTAATTTCAAGATGGCGCGCACTCAATTTAAAAGGCAACAGCGAGTGAGCCGAGCCGGTGATGAGCAGCTCATAATTTATTTCATTAATTTAATCAACATCCTTGGCACATGTCAACTGCATGAGCCCTCAAAAGAATGCCACACCTTTTTATGGAGAAAGCGTGGCGGTGTTTACAGCGGAGGTGGAAAATATAGTGCTAAAGAAGTAATAAAATAAAAGTATTCATGTAAAATAGAATATTTATTGTATACAGAAATTAAAGAGGAATCATTATGAACAAAAATATAAAACGTATGCACTCGTATCTAAATGTCTTATATTTTTCAAATCAATTTACTAACCTTTTGACTTGAACTGTAGGGTTTAAAGTGGGTCGAAGAGGTTGCGCAAGACAGCAGTAATGACAAAAGCAACGGCAAACATCATGTTTAAAATCACTTAATGCATCGTAAATTATGATAAAGCGCGACCTGGGACTTGAATATTCTTTTTCTCGCTGCTGTCAGGAGCGGTTCATTAAATGGAGTTTTTCCGGGGGAATGTGTGTGCGTGAGCACAATAAACTGTAACTGCTTTCATTAGGGGAACAAAACAGAAAGAGTTATTGCCTGGGCTTTTCACACGCTTATTTCCATCATTAGAACAAAGGCCGTGCAGATAGCGATGCCAACAGCTAACAGCCAACGGATTAACCTAATCTGGGGACTATAAAGGCGGCTTTATTGTGACACAGACTCACAAACACACACCCTGTCATTCTGCACTCGGAAAACTTGCGACTTTTCATCATAACGGGAATGGGAATGAAAATGTCGCTGACGAGGACGTGGCATATGCAGATGATGATGACGTTGTTTGATGAGTTCGCTTCTCTGCTTTACCCCGGATTTTCCCGATTTTTTCCTACTATTCTCTCATTATACTCTTGCAAAGGTATTCTACGTTAGTTACCAAGTTTGTAACAACTTAATATACTTTAGTTAGCAAGGATGTTTTGACAATAAACCATGTTAGGTTAAAGTCATTGTTAGGTAGTATATAAATCCACATTAAAGATTACAATCCCTTTATAAAATATTTCCAAAATTATTATATCATTTAAAATAGTAGGTACAATCATAAGTTTATCTATTTTAAATTCATTTAACAACTATGAAGTGTATTTATAGGATGGACCTCCAATTCAATTATTTTCTGTTCGGTTTCCGTTTTGTGTGGGCGTTTCCCTTTGCGAGTGTGTATTTGTCCCCCCGGCACATGTTTTTCTAACAATCACACAATGTTTATACAACAGAAACTTTTTATATGCCGCTCATCTCGGCTCAAATTGAAGCAGATTTGGGCAAAGACAAAAAGCGCCTTTGACGTGTGATAAACACACTGCCAGATTCGCAGGATTCACAGGACTGGCAGGATTCGCTGCAAGGGAACTGCGAGCAAAGAAAGCACTTTGGCAAAAACTTCACCGACTGCCTGTGGAGAGGTCTTCCTTTTCCCGGTCTTTGTTGTCACCCGATGACAAACACAGTTCAGTGTCCCGTCTTGGCTTTTGGGAAATCATAACAAAAGCAGCCGGGCAAAGTTTGTTTTCCAAACGCTGAGGCTGAGATACACTTGCCGGCGTACTTAATCGAGTGTTTATACTCCGGATGAAGTGGCTTTGATTATGGCCCTCTGCCGAAAGGCTTTTCCAGAAACACTGAATAGAAGTTGGAAAATTAAATAAATCGGGTATCTTAAAAACAAATACCAACAATAACTTTTAGCTCACGGAATTCTTTCTGAGAACTGAGCTTCATGAAGTAAATAATAGCTAAAAACAATAATCCTTAATTGGTTTATATAAAATGTAGTGATAAATGTTTATGATATTATAAAAACCAATTATTTTTCTTAGTGTTCTCAGGATCTCTATTTGCACATGCTTTGTTTTAGGGCAGCAAAAAGCGGCCTTAATCTACACATGTGTACCAGCAAGCGAAGTCCCTGTTTTTGGGGTCCTTTCTCAGGACACCTAAGGGCGTGGCTCGGAAGTGTCAGTAAATAATTGTAAAAAGCGTATGTCATGCACTCTTTAGCCCGGCCCACTTTTGGAACAATGACAGTGTGGAACGGCCTTTGTTAACCCCAATGGATCGAACTAACTAGCCATCTTACCAACTAACAAACCCGAACCCCCCAAAAATTCACCCTGTTTGCAACGGCTTACGCACAAACTTTGTGGACACTTTTCTTTTACCCCTGATGAGGGTTGGGTTAGGTTGGATTGGGTCTTTGGACCCGGGCCCCGACTTCGTAAGCCGACTAATTGTTATTGTAGTTTATGTTGTACCCGGGCATAAGGGGCTTTTAGTGACCCTCGTGATCCCGTACAGGGGGACTTATCGTTTCAAATGCTCGACGTAGGGGGCTTTAGCATTGTGTTGGCCGCTTTTAGAAGAACGCTTATAATTAGCCTAATGGCTGCCAACTTGGCAGCGGCTTTTTCATCCCTATTTAGAGGCAGTACCCATAAACAGACATATGATTTAGATCGGGCTGTAAGTCGGCTGGGTGTGGGCTTCCTGCATCTTTTGATTTTGCGCCAGATATTTTACACTTAACAAGTCATAAATAAATGCGCCTCTTCGACGTCTGCGTCTCGCCCCTCGTCTTTTGCCAATTAAAACATGAATTATAAGCCCGAACAAATCGCTAAGAAGTCGGCCGGCAGTCCGGGCATAAATTCTCGCTTGCCAAAAAGTTTCCTTTGTCTGGATTTATGGTAGTCGAAATGCGGTTGGATGGCGAATGTGCCAATTTCTTTATGGGGAGTGCGGTTGGAAGTATAACGATTTTCGTGATCTGCAAAGCGGGGAAACTTTTGTCCCTTTTTCAGCTTTTGAGGGATGAGAATTTAGGGAACGAATGAGAAAGTTTTAATGCTCGGATAAATCTATTGGTCAAAGAATATTTACATCGATTACAGCACTTATGCGAAAATCTAAGAACACCACTCAAAAATACTAAAGTGCATTAATTTTTACCACGTTTTCCTTTGGTTTTTATTACTTAATCACCTCTTAATCTTTTGGGTCCAAGGGGCTTACTGTTTTATTTTGAAATACTGTTACTATAGGAACGATATGATAAATTGCACACAAATTGATATAAGACCCATGTAAATAATCTCATTTTGTAATCCTTGGATTTACTCAATATTATTTTAATACCTTGTATGGTCGATACATTTTTCAAAATTTGTCATGGATGCCTTAAAAACATAGCTTCGCAGAAACAAATTGGCGCGCACATATGAAATAACTGGTTTTCACTTTTCCCAGAAGCCCTAACAGCAAATATCTGGTATTTGCACATTGCAGTTGCATTGAAGTTGGTTTACAGTGGGCTTTCTGTGGGTGGTAACGCCACGTAACTACGTAAATTACCGTCGCATTGTGGAATGCATTTCATGTGCAATAAATACATACAAGCTGAAAATTGCCACACCATGATGCATGAACCACTGGGGGAGTGGCAGAGGCCGTTGACACGCCCCCTCTCCTGGCGCCATTCAGAAATACACACCCAGATTTTTATACCCACACCTTTGGCTATACTATACATATATATGTACACGGGCAATTTTCCGAGCCATTTTTTTTTGCAGAGCTACGCGTGCAAGCAAAACAAGAAAAAAATGGGAATTATGCAAAATTCAAGCCTCAGTGATTTTTATTTATGAGCGCCATTGGACAGAGGCGGAAAATGGACGAGGGGGTCCAAGGAGGCGGAGTAAAGCGCCGACTGAGAGTCATCGCATTAACAGATTCCCGGCTATAAACCAAAATTATGGCGGCGGCACTCGCTTTTTATTTGCACTCGCGTTGCAACCTTGTTGATTAAATTGATGGCAATTGCAATCGCAGATCGAAATCACTGCTTTTTTCTCAGTCCCAAGGGTGTTCCAGAAAACTCTGGGGGTTTTACTAATGATATTACAAAGTAATTAGTATGGATCGTTAAATTAAATGATCCATGATACTTTCTTTTTTAAGAATGACAAATAATGTATAATTTTCCCTGGTTATAAAACTAATTTATGAAAACTGTAATTAGTAAAGGGGTATGATTAACTTTTATAGCCAAAATTATATATGACCCATGAAATCTATTAGGTAGGTTTTAAGTCATATGTTTTTAATTTTCAAATAATTTTTTAATTCCCTTAGTTCTATAGTTCTTGGGAACACTAAGGGTTTTTCCCGCATTTCACCGAATTTCCCCCTTATTTGCCCAGACAAAATGGCGACCCAGGTGTCGGTTTGCCGATTGTCAGTTGGCATTTAAATGTCGAAAACAATTTTGGCCAGAGCGTTTCACACTTTAGAGCCCAGGGCCTAGAACGACTATATAAATCAGATCCATGGCTTCTCGACGGGCACTCGCTGATAAATTATGTAGCACCTGCTTGGCATGCAAATCGGCGGTGGCTAAGCATTAAGCACTAAACAAATGTGGAATTTGGCAGCGGTGCTTATTTTTATTTCATTCACCTCTGTGGCAATGGCGACGCGTCGAGTAGAAATATGTTTGCCATTTTGTTTGCCATTTTTAATGTGTGTTTTGCAACGCTTCTTTTGGTGTTTTTGTGTTTCTGAGCCCTGGGCCCTGGGCTGTGGGCTGTGGGATCACCGTTTCCGTTGCCAGAGCTACGTGGCATTTGCCACCGCTGCGGGCGAGTGCGTGAGTTTACGGTTTATAGGACCCGGAGTACGTGGCCCGCGCCCGGGATTACGTTTATAATCTGCCGCAACTTTGGTGTTGGCCCGCTGGGCGGTGGTAAATTTGCAAAATGCGTGAGCTGACTATCCGGTTGCGATTTGGGATAGGCCGTTGCAATCTCCAGTTTGCTCCCACTCTGACATTTAATGGTCGCAAATAAATCCCGGTGACTGGCAATATACAACTGCAAGTGGTTTTAATGAAGCCCCGGCGTGGGATCGATAGCTTGGTGTACCATTCGTCTATTCGGAGTGCCCCCTTGCAGTTGTGAGAAATATTCGAGTTTTCTGTTCCCTGGGAAGTTGGCGTGCTTCAAACAGACGAATGTCACGTGTGCGGTCACAAAACACCATGCTATCAAGAAATTAATTAAGCCCCAAAAAAGGACACCTTAAAAAGTGTCTAACTGTCTGACAACCGTTGACCATCGGACATTGGAATCCTTTTACCCATCTTTCCAAGTTGTGTTACGAATGCCCTTTTTCTGAGGATTGGTATATAGGATGTCCACAGCAGATAACTCTCGTTTTTCCTCTTTATGGACAGATCAGAATTTACCAAAAGATGCTTAGTACTTTGACCAAAACAAGAAATATTAAGTGAAGAATTTGAAAAAACTTACGTTTCAATCTATTGGCATTTAAATGTAAACATTTTTATACAGAAAAATTCAGAACGTCTTTGTAAAATATTTCCTCAATTTTTAAAGTTAATCCGTAGGACACTATATTCAATCTCTCACTGTCTTATCTTATTTATAAGATTTACATTAATTTGGTTTGAGCGTTGGAAAACCATTTTATCGGCAAGGGTGTGAAATTTTCCTCCCAATCAATAACCAAGTTATTCTCTCGAAAGACAAAACGGAATTCCTTTGCTCCACAGCCAAAAATAACCGAATATGTGGAAATATTAATATGTGTATAACAATCGCCTGCCACAGGGCATTGGATAACAGGAAAAGGGTTAAGCTAATCAACTGCTCAACGTTTAACAAGGGTTGCTGGCCAGAAAATCCTTGAGTTTTGCATGCGGGGCTGTTGAGCAGCTGCCTGATAACAAGATTAAAAACCTTTCAGCGTCGGAAATTGAATTCAAATTCGACACACAAAAGTATGCACAGAATTGAGGGCTTTTCCAATTTTTTCTCTATTTTTTTTCCATGCCAGCCTCTGTCTCGTCTTGGCAGCAAAATGACAAATCGAGGCAGGCAGACTGCAGCGGCTGCGGAGGCAGGGCCAGCATGTGAAGAAAAGAATGAGTAAATGCCACTTGGAAGTCAAGCAGGCAGCGCTAACAGTCAGCCGAAGATAGGGACGTGCCCACCAGTCCTCGTCCTCATCCTTCGAATCCTGCCTGGCAGCCAGCTAGTCAGACAGTTGGGCAGGACTCACAGGGCGGACAGAGCTCACTGAAAGGCTTACAGCAACTTCGCTTATAACTCATACGCCTAGTGGGCCGGGTGAGGGGACAGCACAGTGCGGCTCAGTGATGTCAGAAACTTATTCAGAACAAAAAAAACAAGCAACCCAAAAAATACAAGGGAAATTCAGTTTACAGAATAAGTTTAATTAAACTTGAAATTATATTTAAAACTATTTATTCTATCTTCTAAAATAGGAAACCTCAGTATATTCAGAATCCTTAACCAATTCAACACTGTTTCTTAAATTTATTGCAAAATAAAAAATATATATAATCATAATATAATATTTAATCATACAAAAAATATTCATCATACCATAAATATCATATATCATATATCATATATATATATATATAAATAAAAAAGTATTGTTGATAAAAATATAATTTCAACAAATAAGATTCCTCTAAAATAAATAGCTTATTCGATTTTCTGTTGATTTATTTTAGTAAGTTCCTATTTCCATATAGAAATATCAAATGTTTCCTCTCCAACTTGGCATTCCTGCTCTTGTTGCCGGCTCAACATAGTCGAATTTCAAGTTTTAAGTATTATTACATTCCTTTACCCTTTTCAAGCGAATTTGTCTGAGTATTTTTACTCCTCCGGCCCCCGTTTTTTCCAGATGCTGTTTGAATTTTTTTTGTATTCCGAATCCCCCAACTTATTATTATTGACTTTTGGCCCGGGCGTTGGCGTCGATGTTGGGTTTGACTTTGGCGTTTTCAAGTGCACGTGTCTGGCGGTCTGCGGCGGGGTCTCTGCAAACAGGCCGAAGGCAAAGTTCCCTTATATCTGCTATACATATATATATAACGTATGTGATGAAGCTATTGAACCAACATCTTTCACTGCATTGCGCCTTATGAAAGTAGTCCCCTTCTGCGCCGCCTTTCTTGGCACTTTATTTAGATTTTTAGTGGCATGTAACATGTTGTGCTCGCCCGCCTCACACATTCACTATTCATATTTGCACATTAGATTATTGCATGCCTAAGCACATCCTATGGGCCGTTCGAATCGAAGGACGCAGGACGAGTATAAGGACGATGGATATGGATTGTGTGCACTTTGGCTTAAGTTTGCTGCTCGAAAGTTGCACAAATGTTTGCCATTTGTTGCTGCCCTCGATGGCAACGGGAAATATCAAATAAATATTATTTCCAATCTTGGCTGCATATCGTTCTTGTCCTGCCGTTCATATTTGAGTGCATTCTTTGTCAGCTTAGTCTTTGGCATGCCTTTCAAGTGTTTGCTTAACCCCCTGACGGCTGGAATATTTTTGACATCCAGGTGTCTGTGGATGCTCCAATTGAGAGTCAAGTGTTTATCACTTCTGGAAATAAGTTTGTGTTTACAAATTCCGCCTCTAATCTATCCGCAAACCAGGAAAAAGCGGGGAAACAGTGTCCCATGGGAGTCGGAGTCTGCCTTTTTTGGGGTGACAGGACCATAAAGCACAGCTGCTCTTCAAAACGCATTGGGCTTATGCCGGGATTAGAGCCTTTTGTTGCACATGTTGCAATATACATTTTATTATAATCGTTTATAATCTGCCGCAACTTTGGTGTTGGCCCGCTGGGCGGTGGTAAATTTGCAAAATGCGTGAGCTGACTATCCGGTTGCGATTTGGGATAGGCCGTTGCAATCTGCATATCGTTCTTGTCCTGCCGTTCATATTTGAGTGCATTCTTTGTCAGCTTAGTCTTTGGCATGCCTTTCAAGTGTTTGCTTAACCCCCTGACGGCTGGAATATTTTTGACATCCAGGTGTCTGTGGATGCTCCAATTGAGAGTCAAGTGTTTATCACTTCTGGAAATAAGTTTGTGTTTACAAATTCCGCCTCTAATCTATCCGCAAACCAGGAAAAAGCGGGGAAACAGTGTCCCATGGGAGTCGGAGTCTGCCTTTTTTGGGGTGACAGGACCATAAAGCACAGCTGCTCTTCAAAACGCATTGGGCTTATGCCGGGATTAGAGCCTTTTGTTGCACATGTTGCAATATACATTTTCAAAATTATTATTAAATTTACAAAGACATTGAAATGCTGGCTAAAAATAAACAATTTAAATCAGTCATTAAAATTTAATGGTACTGTTTAAATAAATGCATTCGTTTGTTAGAAATATTTTTGTAGCTCATATTACTTTCTAAATATTTTGTTAGCAACATGAAAATAATTTACAAATTGCTTTGGCAGAGACTAAAGTAAACAAATTCCATACTTTGAAAGATAAGTTCACTGCATAAATACCTTAAATTCTAGGCTAAATATTTTACTACACATGGAAACTAAAGTTGACCCAAAAATAATTAAGGCTTACATTCAACCTGTGCACTCATAAAATCTGTAACTAATTAGAACTGTCAATTTTTTGCACATGCAAAGTCAGCACGTAAGGCATAACAAATTTTACTACACCATTATTTTGTTATGTTTTCTTTTAAGCAAATTGCAATTTGGCAAAAGTTTGCGATAATCCCAGGGAGAAGAGATAATTTTTGTTGCAAAATTGCCGCATCAAGAATTCACAAGCCCAAGAAGTTGGATGAGTAGCATGCAAAAAGGGCAAAAATATACAATATGTATACAAAACAACTGTTGTAAAATTTTTGTCATACGAATGCATAAATATTTCAGCCGAACAAAGGGCCAAAAATAATGCCAAAAAACAGGATAGCAGGCAAGACAAAAGGGGGTTGGCTTGGCTGGGTTTTTCCAGGACTTATACCACCTACAGGACATTCTAAAATTTCAACAGCCCCCTTGCATGTGTGTAAGTTTATGAAAAAACATTTTGTGGCCACACAGATGTAATGTAAAGTAATGTGTGTGTGAGTGCCATATAATAATTCAAGTACAAGTGTGCGGGTCTGCTTGTATTGTTGTTGATGTGATAAACGCGTCTGGAATTATAATTAAAGCAAATCTATGAAAGCCCGTCCATGTGAGTGTGCGTAGGACTTTTTCGCCTTTTACGTGCCTTCATTAAAAATGAAAACATTCCGTCGTCGGCTCGTCTGCTTCTTATACCCAGCTTCCTTTCTTGCCTTTCTTTGATGCTTGTTCTCCACGGCAAATGTCGCTAAATTCTAAGTAGACTATAAATGTTGCTACATGTGTAGGTGCGTCTGCACGTGTGTGGGTTTGACTTCCTTGGGTGCGACATGTTTCTCTTTCTTTGCTTGGCGGTCTGTATGTGTGCACGGTGAGAAAAGATGGGGAAAGGTCCTTGCTTAAATATTAAATAAATATATATTAATAAAATCAAAAGATAATAATTAAATTTTAATTCTTTTGTAAAATATTATTAACAGAAGCACTGCATCACTTTATTATTAATTTATATTTAAAAAAGAAGTCATTATATGATTTATATTTTGTTGTATAATCTTGTTCTAAAAACTCAAGGCTACATATGTATATTTATGATTTTTAGATTGGCAAATTCATTCCAGTCAACATTTTTTTTGCGAAAGGTTCTTGCTTATTTATTAAATAAATATATTTAAAAACAACCAAAAATAAAATTTTTTTTTAACTTTTTAGTAAATACTTAGTTGTTAAAATCATTACATTATTGATATTTTGTTATATGATTCTAGAAAACTGGAGGCTACATATATTTATGATTTTAAGATTATGAAATAAATTTAAGTAAGCATTCTTTTTCTGAATGATAAAAAAGGGGTGTTTTCTTTCAAAAATAAGGTAATTCTTTTATAATTTTCTTGTTTAAACTAAGTTTCCTAAGGGTCCCTTGGAAATTCAAGTCATCTTTTGTTTGCAAGTGTACATGCCCTTGGTGTGGGGCACAAAAAGTTGCCATTGCTGCTGCCGTTGTAATCTTGGTAATAACCACAAAAATTATTATTGTTGTTGCTGTTGTTGCGGCCGCTGTGGTTGTTGCCATTGTTGTTGTAAGTGCCAATATTGTCATTAGAGTGGCTTGTTACGTAAAAAGCAGCCACAACAGCAGCAACATCAGCACCACCGGCAACATCTTGCGGCATTTTTCGCATTTGCGTCTTTTATTTTTGTATTTCGGTGAGTATGCGACACGTTTACTTGCCCCCACAAAATATCCCATCCTCCTTGTGAAAAAGCGCCTCCTTCTTGGTGGCATCATTATTTTCGTCTTCCTTTGTTCATTAAACGAACATGAAACGTTAATTTAATAAAGTCGAGCCGGGAAGCCCGTTTGGTTAGAGGGCTGTGGCATTTCTAATTGAGCAACAGTTCGCCTTTCTTCGGAGAAAGAGGGAAAAGGAAAGCAAAATAACCTAAAAGGGGCATTAAATTGTTTATTTTATGCTGTGGAGAATCGCTTGTTTTCGAAGGTATTAAGATTACGGGTTTCATTAGAAGCAGCGTTTATTTATTGTAAAATGTTGAACTGGGTTTTATTTAAAAATTATAATCAGTTTCTAATAAATATTAATTACGGAAGCTGCGTAAATTAAAGTAAGTTTTTAGGGATTTTAGGAGTTTATTAAATTTATTTAAATATTTGATATCTATTTATAAATTTTTTATTTTAGACAAGACCAAATCTTACATATAATGGATTCAAAAGTTTAAAGCCAACCAATTTTTTTTTATTTAGGTTTTGTTAAACTTTAAAAATGTTTAAACTCAATAATAATAATATTCATTTTACTATTTTATTTAGGACCACTTTACAGGTTGGGTTCCATACTTTCTAGTATGGTTAAGTTCGCTTCATCGACCGCAGCAGTGGGTTGTCCCTTAGTGGTTGTTTGGATGTTTGGATGTTGGTATGTTTGGTTGTTTGGCTCGCAACTGGAGTTTGAACTCTCGTGGAAAGTTTTTGGCCGCAAAGAGCAGTTACAATGTTTCACGAGGGGGCCAGATTTAACCCAGGTTCCCCGCTCCTGTGAGCATCATCACTGCCTTTATTAGCATAAATATTTGTCAAATACAACAACGCTGCCCGTGAGTCAACAACAATAACATTCATGGGAAAAGTTTGAAGCGTTTTCATTGGAATCGACTTAACAAAGGTATGACAGTGTATTACCTTCGGGTATAATTGCGCATATATTCATCATGAGTGCGTATTCAACCCCCATTTGGTTCCATTAAGGCAACCTGTACGCGGACCCGGAGTTTTTAGCTTTTCTCGAAACTTGCTTATGTTTTCCCTGACTCTTGTGGGGGTTAAATTGGAGAAATGTGTTCTAATTAGCAACACACGCGCCTCCACTTCCTCATCCCCGGTTTTGCAACCTGTTCTTGCTGGGGAAACTTTAGCGCGGATGAAACTTGTTGGGGAAACTCGCATTAGCCCGTTAAAGAAGAGCAAAGGGGCATGCGAAGTTATTGTTTTCCCAACAAAGATGCAGGGCAAAAGGCTTCCTATCGAAATCTCTACCCTTAAGCTGGGCTATTTTTAAAAGCTTCCGAAAAAAGATTTAAATTATGAGGGGAGAGTAGAGCAAGCTAGAGAAAGAAACAAAGCGTTCAGTTAATAAAATATATATTCATTTTAATTATTTAAAAATTCATATTTACATATTTATTCATTCATGTATGTATATATATTAATTTCAAATTAAACCAACATAAATAGCTAACTTAAAATATATTGAAATGACAAAAGAAGTAGCATTTAACAATGTATTATTATTTTCAGAGGTAAAAAGGGTTCGGTTGGGTAGTTTTCACAGTCTGTTCAACCCTGGCTTCTCGACATTGCCACTTGTTGGGCATCGCGCTAATAATCATTGGCCTCGCAGGTAAAAGGCGGTGAAGCTGACTGTGAAAACATCATCCCCCAAGTGGACCATCTATCGACCCCTGAAAACCCCCTCAAACCCCTGGAAAACCGGGTCCATTCATGCTGTCGCTTAATATCTGATGCCGAACGCTGCAGAAGCTACAAAATTGAGCACGAAAATGGTAGTAGTTAAATTTGCGATGGACTATTTGGCTTGTCTATTGATGTGCGCGCATTAAAAAACAATTTTTGTGAACAGCAAAACGGCAGCAGGATAACCCCAACTCCCGCGAAAAGCGGGCAACAATGAAGCCTTAAGTGGACTTTTATTGACTTTAAGTCAGAACCAATTTCGGGAATTTATCGAACACAGTCCGCCGGGCTTTGGCCGGGCCTTCATTATGCCTTGGGGTTGGCGATGAGCAGGGGGATTTGGTACTGGGGATTGGGATTCGGGACTTGGTTGGGTACTGCTGATGAGGACAAGGGACGTGAGCCATCCCAGCCGGACTGTCATTTGCCTAGCTCATCAATTTCGCATTCGATAAGTGTCGTCAGCGCTTGTTGATGCTCACCATTTCATTTTGTCGATTTTTATACACTTCATGGCATCAGCAAATACTTAGTCATCTCGTCATTTCGTTCATCTATTAATATCGGGTCTTGGCAGTTGAAAAAATGATAATATTTTCTGTTTACTTAAAATACAGATTCCACAAACGAAATGAAGTTTGCATTAAAACTTTAATGGAGTCAAAAAAAAAATATCAGATCCACAACGAAGGTTTATTAAAGCAATAAGGCAGCTTGTTTGCCCCTTATTGCGTCTAGAGTTGCTGTCGCAACATGCAACTATAGAACATATAGGAAAGTGGGTCTTGTGTGCCTGCAAATATGAAATATACTGCAAGTGCAACTGCACACTGACTTGTTCGGAATGCCTGACAACATTTTAATAATGTTGCCAGGACAGCCGCCGGAGGAGGCAAAAGGCGACAGCGGAATGCCATCTTATGTGTTGGCTTTTTGCCGCCTCACGATGTCTATTCCTCGCAGGCTCTTTGCCAGTACCAATGCCTTCTGTGAAATTGGCAAATGTATGACTACACATTTACAAGCTGGATATTAAACATGGCAGAAGGAGAAGTTTTCCACACACCCAAAATAGGTGAAAATGCTGCCGAGATAAATTCAGCATTTAATGGGAATATTTCTCACATTCATTGGCAGTTGAAAGCTTACCATATTTACCTGCGAGTGTTGGTTTAACTTTTGAACTTTCCATTTGCTATTTGAAAAGATGTTTTCAAGCCAAGCGAACAAAGAGTGCCCTTTTGGCTATCTCGGTTCCTTTTTCCTGGCAAAAAGTTCAAGGTGAGCCAAGAGCTGCGTAAAATGCCAAGGTTGTCGGTGAAATGCCTCTGGCCATAGCCAGTTTGAAAGCATTTCCTTAAATAAAAGAGAGAGCAAAAAAGAGATTTTGACTTTGATGGCTTGGCCAAAGAAACTAATTTGGAAATTTTGATTGGGATTTGATCTCGCCAAGGCATAAAATGCATTGTTACTATTTATGGATCGTCTGGCGCCGCAAATAAAACCAATGGGCAGGGCAGGCGACAAAAATAATTGAACATAAAATCCCACGCATTGTGTTTTTTTTGTGTCTCTGGCTAATAATCAAAATGGATGCTGAAGCGCTTCGTTTATAAATGCTGGCGTCACGAAACTTTGCCAATGGACATAATGCGCCCGAGCCTTCCAAACTTGCGATGCAGTGTATCCAAACCCCAAGCCGAAACTCGTTCAATTGCCAAAAAGAAAGGGCCAGCGTCTGAGGGTCCAAAGGAAAGCAAAAGAAAGTTGTGCAAAGTCCATTAAATACATAAACCTGCCACGAAATGTTCATGGAAAGCGCATAAAGAAAGTTTGTAGCCAGTGAGGCAGTCAGCCGGCCAACAGGGCGGATGGGTGCAAAGTGCCCGGCTATTTATGCTCGCCATATGTGACGCAGTCGCAAAGTCCAGCCATGGGCCGTAATAACTTGATTTGCGCCCATTGTGGCGACGCAGATGCAGCACAAAAATATGGGCGGCGACACGCCCCCTTCCGGATGAAGCCGGACCATGAAGACGCCGGATTTCGCCGGATTTCGACTGCCCCGTCAGCGTTTGGCTTATTTATGACTTCCTTTGCAGCGGAAATGTAAAAGGCATTTCGGTTATTATGCACATTTATGTCAATGTGGCAGAAATTGATGCTCGTAAAAAGTAACAACTGCAGGGAAACGCCCCCAGGGCCCAGACTTAGGACCCTGGGGCCAATACAATATGTTATTTCAATATTGCGAGTCGTAAAAGATTAAAAAGATATTAGGTGGAATAACAAAATGGGTATTAAACAAGGGTGGAACTGTAATCAAACTCGATTTTGTCATATAAAAAAAATACGCACATGTGAAGATGTTTATTGAAAAGCAAAGGAAAATCAAATGAAGAGATTCATAATTTTGTAATACTTGATTATATGATCTCTCTTTTAAGAATATATTACACTTTGTTAAAATGTATATGTTTTGTAAAATACAAATATTATAAAAATAATAATATTATAATAAATAAATTTACTATAATCAAATGTTTCATAGTATTTAAATAATACCCTCTTCCAAAGAAATGCGTAAAAAATAAATAAAGGACCAAATGTTTGCATTCAAAAGAAAGCGGAAATAAATTAACAAACTGTCCAAGTTAAGAACGATAAAAACGTCATGGTCGACCATTAGAAAACCATTAAAAGAGCATTCAAGTCAGTCAGAGGAAATCAAATAAAAAACTCAGCTGGGTCAATTGTCTAGCAAGTCAACTGTCCGAAAATGGTGGGAGGACATAAAAAGAAAGCCGGAAATGCGGCGAAGAGAAAGTCGCATGGACACATGTGTTGCTGCGATGCTGGCAATCCTTTTGAGTGATTTCTGCGAATTAATTTCAAACTTTTCGCAAGTCCTTGGTTTCTGTTGGCGAGCTTGTGCGAGAAAAGCTCTTTATCTTTCAGCCAAGGAAAATCCGAGATGGGCAATAAAATCCTGCTTGAGTGCGATGCTCTTTTTTTCCGGTTGCCCCATTGACTCCTCGGCTAATTGCCGACAACGTCGAGAATTAACCACCGAGAATGGCTATTATTTATTTTAGCACCACTAAAATATTTATGCAGATAATTCCCTTTGCCTCACCGAAGTCTCCTCTTTCTTTTTTTTGCCAAGGCTGCGGTCATAAATTTCCATCGCAAAGTAAAGCAATTAAAATTTGCATAAAATTCGAATATATTTGCCGGCTTGTCTAAAAACTAAACATCAACAGGGCACGGGAAAAGGAGCACTCGAAACTACACACACGCACGGGGGCATGTAAAACATGACAGTCGAAAGGGAGGAGATTGTACAGACATACTGTGAGTGCCTTGAATCTGGGTACGAAATGAAAAATTACGTATACGCCATGTAACACTTGGCGCATAAACTTTGAAGTGCACTCGTTCACAAAAATGGCAAAGTTCTCCGACGCACATGGCAAATAATTACAGAAAATCCAAATACAGGGCTGGGAGTTGGAAAATAAAATTCAATAAACTCGTAAACCGAATCCCATGAAAATGTCCTTCGATTGGAAATATATGGTTTTATATTGAGCAGCTGAAATAGCTTGTTGTGGAATAAATTTTACTGGCAGTCAAGTAAGAGGATCAAGAAGTGTGGAGGGAATTTTAATTGGACTGACGATTTCCATCCAGCGTTTGGAATCTTGTAAGCTGTTTAGACATTCGCATATATTTCGGAGATACTCTACAAGGGCATGTGTGGCAAGCCCCAAAATATCGACATATGCAAATTTAATGAAGACTTGCATTTAGACAGATATGAACTGTGTGCTTCCTCTGGTCGTATCTTTTTCTATGCCAATACTTTTTGGTCCTATTTGTTTAGGTTCTCTGGTGTTTTTTGTGTGCGTTTGCGTGTTTGCTTTTATCGGGGGAGATGGACACTTTTGCGCCCTTTATCCCTTTTCACATCATTTGGGACCTAATCTCCTGTGATTTATTCATAGACTCCGTTTTTGCACCATTAGTTTTGCGTATATTTGCATAGCCTCACAGGGTCACGCCTTCATCCTGCGGTTGGCACTTTTGGCGCTTACCCTGCAATTAATATTCATAATTACGAGCTGCGACTGCTGATGTTGATGCAACGTGTCCTTAAACGCCGCCATCATTCACACTCCCACCCATCCACACATCCGCATCCGCGTGTGAGCAGTCATCGTGCATCCTTAAACGCAATGCACTTCATATTCATAATGGCAATTTTTTACGCTTGCCATCTTGGGCAGCATTATGCACAACAATAAATTTATTCAACACATGCCAAGTCAGCCGAGGAAACTGAACGAAAGGAAAGGAAACGGAACGAAACGAAAGGCAAGGACACTCTGAGTGTTTTACAAAATTGTCTGAGCGGGTGTCCTGATGATTTATGCCGAGGTCTTAAATTACACACGCCGAGCAGAACTTGCTGATATTGCAGTTGTTGATGGGGGCCATGTAAATAACAGTGAGTATCTGGGCTGCCACTTGATATATATTTAAACGGCCAGCAGAGCCCATCGCCTGAATGGGGATTTATGCGGCTAGAACACATTCAAGCTATCACGGCCAAAGCCCCCAAAGGCCATAAACACCGAGTGCCACGCCCCGTTCGTGTCGATTTAATGTCAATAAATACTCGTGGCCGACTGGTGAACAAAGCCCACTACTGATAATTCAACTAATTAGCATTCAAGTTAATTATTTCGAATTCAAATGTTGAGCACGCGTCGGCCATTTTGTTATTGTTATGTCAGCTGCACGCTTGTTTATGTGTGCGTGCCGAACCGGAAATTACGTCACTGGCGAAAGTGTTGATAAATTTAAATGGATATTCCGCAGGTTACTAAACCCAGCCCCGAAATTTCGTCCAACCAAAAAACCACATTGGCATCTGCATATCCCAAATATGGAATGTCGAGCATGGTTTTAATATTTCCACCACTCGGAGGCATGGGTTTGTTATAAGAAGTGAGCATGTTTTCTGCGCTGTCTGGAATTTTTCGGACACAAAACCCTCATTTGAACACGCTCGACGGGAAAGGCAAATAAAATAAATGAATAAATGCATATTTTTACCCACTGCGGTATTCGGATAATGCGCCAAATGAAAACCCGCCACAGCGAGTGCTATTCAACCGAAATTTATTAAAAAATTCCACAAAATCGACATATTCATGATCCGGATTATTTAAACTATTTTAATATTTTTGCGGTTTTGGGCAGAACGTGCTGGAGCCACCTAACAAAATCGAACTATGCCCACCCCTGTATACCAAATGCATATAAATGGTATTCACTGAAGAAAATGTTTCATAGATGTTTTAAGATTATACAAATATTTAATAAGCATGATTATACAGTAATAAAATAGTTCACATACAATGTTATATTTTAACTTCTTGGTTTCAAAAATAATGGTAAAATTGAAATATTGTATTTGCCTGTTATTATATAAAATGTATTTTTGGTTCAGTGTCTTTAAAAACTAAGGATCCATTATTTGTGACCGGCTGCACCACAGAAATTGAACTAATTGACAGAATAGAACTAGTTATTTAAAATGTGGATATATGTAGACCTAGTTGCCTTGATTCCTGTAATCATTAAATAAATCGATTCATAACACTTTTGTAAAAACAAGGAATAATAGAAACCAATATTTTCCCATAATGACGGACTTTAGCATTGCCAAGTTTAATAACTATCAGGAATATCTGCACTCCTTCACCACCGTCGAGGACTTTCGGTACTTGCCTTTTCACAAAACAGTCACCACTCTCACGAAGCTTGGTTATCGGGAGCATCGTACTTTTTATGAAGAAGATGAGTTCCTAAACGTAAAAAAGCAGGTGGAACAGCTCCTGAATCCCACGGTTTCTGCCCAGATATACTACAGTCAATATTTCAAGGGATCTGATCCTGCTCTTTGGGCTTTGGCCGAACGTGAACATGTCAATGTCCAGCAGGAGATATCGGTAGGTCATTGTTTAGTATGGGATTATAAACAAATAATTATTTCCTTATCAGACCATCATCTTTTTGGAAATAAGTGGAAGAAGTGGTTTTTCCAAGTCCGGCTATATCGACTTTGAGGCCAGTCTGCGTAACTGTAGATTCAAAGGACCAAATGCAGTTGACTGGCGTGCAGTTTTCGAGGAGCGAAAGATGCTGAAACCCCAGCCAAGCGACATAGTCTTCTACGACTGGAAAACCAGGAAGATCTTTGCGAACGACAACGATAATTATACAGTGGTAGCTCATCCAGAGCATGGGCTAATGTTTACCCACAAGGGTGATCATAAGAATATACCGGTCACCACCAAAAAGAATCCCTTTTCCAGCAACGTAAGACGTTCTATGATCAGATCCAATCTGTATGGCTTCATGATATTATATGATCACCATGTGCGCAAGAAGACCTAAGAAAATTCGGAATCGTTTCGATGTTTGACTTTACAAAAATGGAATTTCTGGGATACTAATTTTTTTATCCCATCTAATAACTGTCCTTCATTTAATATTAATGTCATCTGATAAAACCTAATGCTTGCAACGCTTGGGCAAGCAAAATTCCACTTAAGTTGTCAACACTCTGCCGCCTCCACACACACACACACAGTCATCCCTCCACTCACACACTGACACTCTCCAGGACACGCACGCCCGCCTTCGCACATCCATCCACACCTTAAATACCCAAATCAAAAAATAAATGGTAAACACTGGACGATCCCAACCCCCGAGACCACATGGCCCCATGTCCAGGGCGAGACTCTATCGAAAAATGCTGATGATATGATATTTAGAATATTTTTTTCTCAGCCTGCTAGGCGGTTAGTCAGGCAGCCTGGCATGTGTTCTTGGGGATTGGGGTCTCAAAATTCCTGCAGAGCATGGCAAATATTTATTTAATGCTCCGCAGTGGACAGCCGATAGCCAGACATGCAAACCGGGGGGTTGGAAATACTACTTGTTTGCTTTTGAGAGTGGGAATGGTGATAGGAATGGGGCTGGAGCCTAGTCTTTGAGTCTGCCCCATTGTTTCGGTCTTAGCAAGTTTGTTGCTGCTATTGCTGCTTAGTTAATTTCTGGTCATCAACTGCAGAGCGGCTTTTGTTTGGCACCCAGACAATGGCACATGACTGGAAAAAAAGTTAAGGAAATACTTTAAAATATTTCTGAAAGTAGTTTCTTGGAAAATCTTTAAAAAGCTGGTTCTGATACTATAGATTTTTAAGAAAGAAACAATATCAAAGCAAGAAACCATACCTAATAGTAATAGCTGACTTTTGATTAACTTTATATTTGTTTAAAGATCAGATAGTAAACTGATTTATATTTTTCTGTGTGTGCTGACTAAGCTCGGAGCCTTGGACGAGCTCCAAAAGTGCCAGCAAACAACAAAAGAGGAGTTCTGGAGGCGTGGCCAGTCTATTGTGAAAGTATGTCTAGTTTTAAGTGCTTCCAGTGTGTATAAATCACATTGTTGAGCATTTTTACCGATTGTTAAGGTTGAGGTGCAGGTAATGTCTGCGCATAAAAGTATGCAATAAAATATTTTGTTGCCGCCAGACGTTTTAAGTGGATTTTGCAGACCACAAAATGGCTTAATAGGCTGAGAAGAAGGGGACGGGGTCCCGAAACTTTGGGTTTCATTAGCATTAACGGGCGGTTGGCTGGTCGGCCGGGTTGTCAACACGCCCACATCTGAGAGCCAAAGAACCCACGACCAGAAACAATATTTATGTGCAGGTTAACACGTGAGTGCGAGGCGGCGTGTGTGTTTGGGTCTGTTTGCTCACAAACCTGATTACAAAACTCATAAAGTCGCCATGAAATTCAAACAATGCGTTACGTGCATCGAATACTGAGAGCCGCTCAAAGGACAAGATGAGGGGCCATCCCACACACACACAAAATCACGTACAAAGGACCTTATAGCCACATAGCCATGCATAAACAACGCTTTTGTTTGACCCAAGGAGTTGAAAGCGGCTGATGTGTGCGAGGGCCTGTTTATTACATTTTGATTATTGCAATCTCGTTTCGCAGGACCCGAGAACACATCAAAGGATCTCAAACTGATTTACAGTCGCCGAAAGTCGGCGGAAAACAAATGGAAACATCGCCGAAAGAAATCAAATCAGCCAGTGGGGCCCAACTTTCAGCAACTTTAAAAGCATTTTAACGGCCGTCCAACGTGGAATATATATATAAATATAAATATTTATGCGAGTGGGCCGCAAAGCGATTTGTCAAAAGCGGTTCTTACTTGTGGATTATGAATACTTTGCTTGAATTTAGCTGACAGCAGAAAATTATTACGCAATGATTAATATTTATTTGCCCGGGCCACTGAGCAGCATTTCCCAGCGGAATTTCTAGGGCCCAGAGTCGGAGTCGGAGACCAAGAAAGTGGCCACAACAAGTGACAATGTGCTGAATACAAACATTTTGCTCCTCAGCCTCCTTGGGAGCCGCTCAAAAAGGCATTTAATTCAGATTTATGCCCTGCACGGCATTGTGACAGGACGAAAGCAAACACTGGGCAGCGTGTCCTGCGAAAATTATGATATTTGCCATCCTCCGAGGCGCTCGGCCTGTTTGCTTTGCCTGCTGATAAGCTATCGAACAATAAAATAGCCTCGCCCCGGAGATTGGGGTTCGAAGTTTCGGGGGCCAGGCAAATAAGGATATGCGCAAATAAAATAGCAATAAATCAAAACGATTGACGATCTCATGATGCGGCTGGCCCCAGCGATTAAGGCCTCAGTGCCCGAACCGAGATTTTACCCATATAAATCGACTTGGGGTCGAAAAGTGATTTTGATTGTTATTTGTTTGCCGGCATCTTAGTTAGCCGCCTTCGCCTGTCGACTCGCGACTTGACAAGCAATTTATGGCGATATATTCTATAGAAGGATCCATAATTTATGCCGGGCTGCAGGAGAGTCGAGAATCACTGCAGCGGAAGCGCGAATTCGGAGTTCGGAGCTGGAGGAGTTGGAAGCTGCCACTGTCAATAAGGAAACTTCATTATAAATTACCCAACTGACAGTTGCAGGCAGACGCCGAAGAATAATAATAATGGCAGCCGAGGCGAAAGTTAAAAGCCAAAGAAAACCCCCTCGTCAGCAGTAAGCTTTTACCCACCCCGGAGATTGTTTCAATCTGCTTAAGCGACCAAGTCGAGGTCGGAATCGAAGGCCCTAGCTTTTTGGCCCGCAGGCAATCAGCCATGCAACCAGATCTCCAGAGTTCGCCCTTCTGCCCACCGATTGTTGTGTTTAAAATTGCTGAATAATTGTGCGGAAGTTGGTCGCTGTTGCATTTTGTGATGAGAGAAAAAAGCAGAATAAAACGGGGAGTCCATGAATCACATAAAAAGCAAATGTCGCGTCGTTAGGTTAAAAGCTTTATGCAAATTTTCCTTTGCTTCTTATCATATTCTCTTTGCTGCGCTGCAAGCTGAATGGAAATTGTATTGAACAGGGTAGGAGATTGCATTGTGGGGGTGGTTTATAGATGTACCCATACATATATAATACGCCCGATATAAGGTTGTTTGAGGGGGCGGACATGGATGTGCAACTAAGCTGAAGTGTCTGCAATTAGGTGCAATTGTTTGAAAGGAAGTGTCATTCAGCTAAGCATTTGAACACGCAGGGCACTTATTAACCCTTCTTAGGAGTATTATTATTACTGCAACAACAGCCGTTCGAAAGCTTCTTATTGAATCGCCCAGATAAGGGTAACGAATTAATTCATTTTAGTCGGACTACTGCTTATGCCCTTGCATAAAATGGGCAGTTGTGCACTGAGGAAATCCCATGATAACATTGTTTTCTATAAAGACAAATAAATAATGAAAATATGAAACTTTTCAGGTTTGAATGTAAATGGTTTGAAAATTGAACTATGAGTTAAAAACTGTTCAGCTTAGAATGCCAAAGGATTGCAAATTAAGCTACGAGCATAACGAGGTATGGCATTCCTTATTCTGACCTTTAATTGCACTATGGCAGCAATACTAATTTTTAGAGCAGAAAAGACAGATTCCGATTTTAACCAAAAAAACCTATTTTTTGCCGGTTTTTTAATAATAGTTTAGTCAAATCAAGGCATAAAACTTAAAGACCGACTGTTCCTCTTTCTGACTTATATTTTTGTTATGGCAGCCAAAAAGCTGAATTTTTATGGCAAAAATAAATTAAACATTTTCAGGTTGAATTGCCAAACGATTGGAAATTAAGCAACGAGCTCAACGAGGTATGACATTATTCTTTCTGACTTATATTTTTGTTATGGCAGCCAAAAACCTGAATTTTTATGGCGAAAAAAGGGTTAACATTTTTGTCAAAAATACAAAATTCCAATTTTTGTCAAAAATTTGACATTTTTTTCCGGGTTTTCCATCGTAGTTCAGCCAAATTAAGGCGTACAGCTAAAAGACCTACTGTTTTGAACAGCTTGCTAAATATGCTAACGATCCTCATCACTTTTTGGAAAATTTATTTTTTGACCAATTTTCTCAATTTTTGTAGGGGTTACATCACTTTTTTTCGAAAAATGGAAAAAATTAAAAATTTTAAGGTTGAAATGCCAATTGATAAAAAATTAAACAACGAGCTTAACGAGGTATGACATTCCTCATTCTGACTTATATTTTTGTTAGGGCAGCCAAAAATCTGAATTTTTATGGCGAAAAAAGGGTTACATTTTTTGTCAAAAATACAAAATTTAGATTTTTGTCAAAAATTCGACATTTTTTTCCGGTTTTTCCATCGTAGTTCAGCCAAATCAAGGCGTACAGCTAAAAGACCGACTGTTTTGAACAGCTTGCTAAATATGCTAACGATCCTCACCACTTTTTGGAAAATTTATTTTTTGACCAATTTCCTCAATTTCTGTAGGGGTTACATCACTTTTTTTTCGAAAAATGGCAAAAATTAAAAATTTTCAGGTTGAAATGCCAATCGATTGGAAATTAAACAACGAGCTCAACGAGGTATGACATTCCTCATTCTGACTTATATTTTTGTTATGGCAGCCAAAAAACTGCATTTTTATGGCGAAAAAAGGGTTACATTTTTTGACAAAATTACAAAATTTAGTTTTTTGTCAAAAATTTGACATTTTTTTCCGGTTTTTCCATCGTAGTTCAGCCAAATCAATTCGTACAGCAAAAAGACCGACTGTTTTGAACAGCTTGCTAAATATGCTAACAACGAGCTCAACGAGGTATGACATTCCTCATTCTGACTTATATTTTTGTTATGGCAGCTAAAAAACTGCATTTTTATGGCGAAAAAAGGGTTAAATTTTTTGTGAAAAATACAAAATTTAGATTTTTGTCAAAAATTCGACATTTTTTTCCGGTTTTTCCATCGTAGTTCAGCCAAATCAAGGCGGAAAATTTATTTTTTGACCAATGTTCGCATTTTTTTGAAGGGTTGCGTCATCTATTTTCGCAAAAAATGGCAAAAATAAAACATTCTAAAATTTTACATTTTTTGGCGATTTTTTAATCGTAGTTTCGCCAAATCAAGGCGTAGAGTTAAAAGACCGACTGTTTTGAGCAGCTTGCTTTCTAAGCTAACGATCGCAATCAGTTAAGGGGAAATTTATTTTTTGACCAATTTTCGCATTTTTTTGAAGGGTTCCGTCATCTATTTTTGCAAAAAAAGGCATAAATAAAAAATTCTAAAATTTTACATTTTTTGGCGGTTTTTTAATCGCAGTTTCGCCAAATCAAGGCGTAGAGTTAAAAGATCGACTGTTTTGAGCAGCTTGCTTTCTAAGCTAACGATCGCAATCAGTTAGGGGAAAATTTATTTTTTGACCAATTTTCGCATTTTTTTGAAGAGTTTGTCATCTATTTTTGCAAAAAATGGCATAAATAAAAAATTCTAAAATTTTACATTTTTTGGCGGTTTTTTATCGCAGTTTCGCCAAATCAAGGCGTAGAGTTAAAAGACCGACTGCTTTGAGCAGCTTGCTTTCTAAGCTAACGATCGCAATCAGTTAAGGAAAAATTTATTTTTTGACCAATTTTCCCAATTTTTTTTTAAGGGTTGCGTCATCTATTTTTGCAAAAAATGGCATAAATAAAAAATTCTAAAATTTTACATTTTTTGGCGGTTTTTTAATCGCAGTTTCGCCAAATCAAGGCGTAGAGTTAAAAGACCGACTGTTTTGAGCAGCTTGCTTTCTAAGCTAACGATCGCAATCAGTTAAGGGAAAATTTATTTTTTGACCAATTTTCGCATTTTTTTGAAGGCTTGCGTCATCTATTTTTGCAAAAAATGGCATAAATAAACAATTCTAAAATTTTACATTTTTTGGCGGTTTTTTAATCGCAGTTTCGCCAAATCAAGGCGTAGAGTTAAAAGACCGACTGTTTTGAGCAGCTTGCTTTCTAAGCTAACGATCGCAATCAGTTAAGGGAAAATTTATTTTTTGACCAATTATCGCATTTTTTTGAAGGGTTGCGTCATCTATTTTTGCAAAAAATGGCATAAATAAAAAATTTTAAAATTTTACATTTTTTGGCGGTTTTTTAATCGCAGTTTCGCCAAATCAAGGCGTAGAGTTAAAAGACCGACTGTTTTGAGCAGCTTGCTTTCTAAGCTAACGATCGCAATCAGTTAAGGGAAAATTTATTTTTTGACCAATTTTCGCATTTTTTTGAAAGGTTGCGTCATCTATTTTTGCGAAAAATGGCAAAAATAAAAAATCTAAATTTGTTACATTTTTTGGCGATTTTTTAATCGCAGTTTCGCCAAATCAAGGCGTAGAGTTAAAAGACCGACTGTTTTGAGCAGCTTGCTTTCTAAGCTAACGATCGCAATCAGTTAAGGGAAAATTTATTTTTTGACCAATTTTCGCATTTTTTTGAAGGCTTGCGTCATCTATTTTTGCGAAAAATGGCAAAAATAAAAAACCTAAAATTTTACATTTTTTTGCTGTTTTTTAATCGCAGTTTCGCCAAATCAAGGCGTAGAGTTAAAAGACCGACTGTTTTGAGCAGCTTGCTTTCTAAGCTAACGATCGCAATCAGTTAAGGGAAAATTTATTTTTTGACCAATTTTCGCATTTTTTGAAGGCTTGCGTCATCTATTTTTGCAAAAAATGGCATAAATAAACAATTCTAAAATTTTACATTTTTTTGCGGTTTTTTAATCGCAGTTTCGCCAAATCAAGGCGTAGAGTTAAAAGACCGACTGTTTTGAGCAGCTTGCTTTCTAAGCTAACGATCGCAATCAGTTAAGGGAAAATTTATTTTTTGACCAATTTTCGCATTTTTTTGAAAGCTTGCGTCATCTATTTTTGCAAAAAATGGCATAAATAAACAATTCTAAAATTTTACATTTTTTGGCGGTTTTTTAATCGCAGTTTCGCCAAATCAAGGCGTAGAGTTAAAAGACCGACTGTTTTGAGCAGCTTGCTTTCTAAGCTAACGATCGCAATCAGTTAAGGGAAAATTTATTTTTTGACCAATTTTCGCATTTTTTTAAGGGTTGCGTTTTCTATTTTTTCGAAAAACGGCAAAAATAAAAAACCTAAAATTTTACATTTTTTGGCGGTTTTTTAATCGCAGTTTCGCCAAATCAAGGCGTAGAGTTAAAAGACCGACTGTTTTGAGCAGCTTGCTTTCTAAGCTAACAATCGCAATCAGTTAAGGGAAAATTTATTTTTTGACCAATTTTCGCAATTTTTGAAGGGTTGCGTCATCTTTTTTGCGAAAAATGGCAAAAATAAAAAATCTAAAATTTTTACATTTTTTGGCGGTTTTTTAATCGCAGTTTCGCCAAATCAAGGCGTAGAGTTAAAAGACCGACTGTTTTGAGCCGCTTGCTTTCTAAGCTAACGATCGCAATCAGTTAAGGGAAAATTTATTGTTTGACCAATTTTCGCATTTTTTGAAGGGTTGCGTCATCTTTTTTGCGAAAAATGGCAAAAATAAAAAACCTAAAATTTTACATTTTTTGGCTGTTTTTTAATCGCAGTTTCGCCAAATCAAGGCGTAGAGTTAAAAGACCGACTGTTTTGAGCAGCTTGCTTTCTAAGCTAACAATCGCAATCAGTTAAGGGAAAATTTATTTTTTGACCAATTTTCGCATTTTTTTGAAGGCTTGCGTCATCTATTTTTGCAAAAAATGGCATAAATAAACAATTCTAAAATTTTACATTTTTTGGCGGTTTTTTAATCGCAGTTTCGCCAAATCAAGGCGTAGAGTTAAAAGACCGACTGTTTTGAGCAGCTTGCTTTCTAAGCTAACGATCGCAATCAGTTAAGGGAAAATTTATTTTTTGACCAATTTTCGCATTTTTTTGAAGGCTTGCGTCATCTATTTTTGCAAAAAATGGCATAAATAAACAATTCTAAAATTTTACATTTTTTGGCGGTTTTTTAATCGCAGTTTCGCCAAATCAAGGCGTAGAGTTAAAAGACCGACTGTTTTGAGCAGCTTGCTTTCTAAGCTAACGATCGCAATCAGTTAAGGGAAAATTTATTTTTTGACCAATTTTCGCATTTTTTTTGAAGGGTTGCGTCATCTATTTTTGCGAAAAATGGCAAAAATAAAAAACCTAAAATTTTACATTTTTTGGCTGTTTTTTAATCGCAGTTTCGCCAAATCAAGGCGTAGAGTTAAAAGACCGACTGTTTTGAGCAGCTTGCTTTCTAAGCTAACAATCGCAATCAGTTAAGGGAAAATTTATTTTTTGACCAATTTTCGCATTTTTTTGAAGGGTTGCGCCATCTATTTTTGCGAAAAATGGCAAAAATAAAAAATCTAAAATTTTTACATTTTTTGGCGGTTTTTTAATCGCAGTTTCGCCAAATCAAGGCGTAGAGTTAAAAGACCGACTGTTTTGAGCAGCTTGCTTTCTAAGCTAACAATCGCAATCAGTTAAGGGAAAATTTATTTTTTGACCAATTTTCGCATTTTTTGAAGGGTTGCGTCATCTTTTTTGCGAAAAATGGCAAAAATAAAAAACCTAAAATTTTACATTTTTTGGCTGTTTTTTAATCGCAGTTTCGCCAAATCAAGGCGTAGAGTTAAAAGACCGACTGTTTTGAGCAGCTTGCTTTCTAAGCTAACGATCGCAATCAGTTAAGGGAAAATATATTTTTCGACCAATTTTCGCATTTTTTTGAAGGGTTGCGTCATCTATTTTTGCGAAAAATGGCAAAAATAAAAAATCTAAAATTTTTACATTTTTTGGCGGTTTTTTAATCGCAGTTTCGCCAAATCAAGGCGTAGAGTTAAAAGACCGACTGTTTTGAGCAGCTTGCTTTCTAAGCTAACAATCGCAATCAGTTAAGGGAAAATTTATTTTTTGACCAATTTTCGCATTTTTTTCGAAGGGTTGCGTCATCTATTTTTGCAAAAAATGGCAAAAATAAAACATTCTAAAATTTTAAATTTTTTGGCGGTTTTTTAATCGCAGTTTCGCCAAATCAAGGCGTAGAGTTAAAAGACCGACTGTTTTGAGCAGCTTGCTTTCTAAGCTAACGATCGCAATCAGTTAAGGAAAAATTTATTTTTTGACCAATTTTCGCATTTTTTTGAAGGGTTGCGTCATCTATTTTTGCAAAAAATGGCATAAATAAAAAATTCTAAAATTTTACATTTTTTGGCGGTTTTTTAATCGCAGTTTCGCCAAATCAAGGCGTAGAGTTAAAAGACCGACTGTTTTGAGCAGCTTGCTTTCTAAGCTAACGATCGCAATCAGTTAAGGAAAAATTTATTTTTTGACCAATTTTCGCATTTTTTTGAAGGGTTGCGTCATCTATTTTTGCAAAAAATTGCATAAATAAACAATTCTAAAATTTTACATTTTTTGGCGGTTTTTTAATCGCAGTTTCGCCAAATCAAGGCGTAGAGTTAAAAGACCGACTGTTTTGAGCAGCTTGCTTTCTAAGCTAACGATCGCAATCAGTTAAGGGAAAATTTATTTTTTGACCAATTTTCGCATTTTTTTGAAGGGTTGCGTCATCTATTTTTGCAAAAAATGGCATAAATAAAAAATTCGAAAATTTTACATTTTTTGGCGGTTTTTTAATCGCAGTTTCGCCAAATCAAGGCGTAGAGTTAAAAGACCGACTGTTTTGAGCAGCTTGCTTTCTAAGCTAACGATCGCAATCAGTTAAGGGAAAATTTATTTTTTGACCAATTTTCGCATTTTTTTGAAGGCGTCATCTATTTTTGCAAAAAATGGCATAAATAAACAATTCTAAAATTTTACATTTTTTGGCGGTTTTTTAATCGCAGTTTCGCCAAATCAAGGCGTAGAGTTAAAAGACCGACTGTTTTGAGCAGCTTGCTTTCTAAGCTAACGATCGCAATCAGTTAAGGGAAAATTTATTTTTTGACCAATTTTCGCATTTTTTTGAAGGCTTGCGTCATCTATTTTTGCAAAAAATGGCATAAATAAAAAATTCTAAAATTTTACATTTTTTGGCGGTTTTTTAATCGCAGTTTCGCCAAATCAAGGCGTAGAGTTAAAAGACCGACTGTTTTGAGCAGCTTGCTTTCTAAGCTAACGATCGCAATCAGTTAAGGGAAAATTTATTTTTTGACCAATTTTCGCATTTTTTTGAAGGCTTGCGTCATCTATTTTTGCAAAAAATGGCATAAATAAACAATTCTAAAATTTTACATTTTTTGGCGGTTTTTTAATCGCAGTTTCGCCAAATCAAGGCGTAGAGTTAAAAGACCGACTGTTTTGAGCAGCTTGCTTTCTAAGCTAACGATCGCAATCAGTTAAGGGAAAATTTATTTTTTGACCAATTTTCGCATTTTTTTGAAGGGTTGCGTCATCTATTTTTGCAAAAAATGGCAAAAATAAAAAACCTAAAATTTTACATTTTTTGGCGGTTTTTTAATCGCAGTTTCGCCAAATCAAGGCGTAGAGTTAAAAGACCGACTGTTTTGAGCAGCTTGCTTTCTAAGCTAACGATCGCAATCAGTTAAGGGAAAATTTGTTTTTTGACCAATTTTCGCATTTTTTTGAAGGGTTGCGTCATCTATTTTTGCAAAAAATGGCATAAATAAAAAATTCTAAAATTTTACATTTTTTGGCGGTTTTTTAATCGCAGTTTCGCCAAATCAAGGCGTAGAGTTATAAGACCGACTGTTTTGAGCAGCTTGCTTTCTAAGCTAACGATCGCAATCAGTTAAGGGAAAATTTATTTTTTGACCAATTTTCGCATTTTTTTGAAGGCTTGCGTCATCTATTTTTGCAAAAAATGGCATAAATAAACAATTCTAAAATTTTACATTTTTTGGCGGTTTTTTAATCGCAGTTTCGCCAAATCAAGGCGTAGAGTTAAAAGACCGACTGTTTTGAGCAGCTTGCTTTCTAAGCTAACGATCGCAATCAGTTAAGGGAAAATTTATTTTTTGACCAATTTTCGCATTTTTTTGAAGGTTGCGTCATCTATTTTTGCAAAAAATGGCATAAATAAACAATTCTAAAATTTTACATTTTTTGGCGGTTTTTTAATCGCATTTATTTTTAATCGCATTTATTTTTTGACCAATTTTCGCATTTTTTTGAAGGGTTGCGTCATCTATTTTTGCAAAAAATGGCAAAAATAAAAAACCTAAAATTTTACATTTTTTGGCGGTTTTTTAATCGCAGTTTCGCCAAATCAAGGCGTAGAGTTAAAAGACCGACTGTTTTGAGCAGCTTGCTTTCTAAGCTAACGATCGCAATCAGTTAAGGGAAAATTTATTTTTTGACCAATTTTCGCATTTTTTGAAGGGTTGCGTCATCTATTTTTGCAAAAAATGGCAAAAATAAAAAACCTAAAATTTTACATTTTTTGGCGGGTTTTTAATCGCAGTTTCGCCAAATCAAGGCGTAGAGTTAAAAGACCGACTGTTTTGAGCAGCTTGCTTTCTAAGCTAACGATCGCAATCAGTTAAGAGAAAATTTATTTTTTGACCAATTTTCGCATATTTTTGAAGGCTTGCGTCATCTATTTTTGCAAAAAATGGCATAAATAAAAAATTCTAAAATTTTACATTTTTTGGCGGTTTTTTAATCGCAGTTTCGCCAAATCAAGGCGTAGAGTTAAAAGACCGACTGTTTTGAGCAGCTTGCTTTCTAAGCTAACGATCGCAATCAGTTAAGGGAAAATTTATTTTTTGACCAATTTTCGCATTTTTTTGAAGGCTTGCGTCTCTATTTTTGCAAAAAATGGCATAAATAAAAAATTCAAAAATTTTACATTTTTTGGCGGTTTTTTAATCGCAGTTTCGCCAAATCAAGGCGTAGAGTTAAAAGACCGACTGTTTTGAGCAGCTTGCTTTCTAAGCTAACGATCGCAATCAGTTAAGGGAAAATTTATTTTTTGACCAATTTTCGCATTTTTTTGAAGGCTTGCGTCATCTATTTTTGCAAAAAATGGCATAAATAAAAAATTCTAAAATTTTTACATTTTTTGGCGGTTTTTTAATCGCAGTTTCGCCAAATCAAGGCGTAGAGTTAAAAGACCGACTGTTTTGAGCAGCTGCTTTCTAAGCTAACGATCGCAATCAGTTAAGAGAAAATTTATTTTTTGACCAATTTTCGCATTTTTTTGAAGGCTTGCGTCATCTATTTTTGCAAAAAATGGCATAAATAAAAAATTCTAAAATTTTACATTTTTTTGGCGGTTTTTTAATCGCAGTTTCGCCAAATCAAGGCGTAGAGTTAAAAGACCGAC